>NC_090440.1:1405504622-1408004622 GCF_031143425.1 Pleurodeles waltl | reverse complement strand
AGGTGTAAAAGGAAACATTACTTGCATGTGCTACCCTACCACTATATGCCATGAGAACCCTGGTGTTCTCACACGTCACCATCATCCATTAGGTAAATAGTTCAAGATTGTGACATTTTCCACAAAACCAATGGAAAGAATGTTTGTGCTTGAGATGCTCTTCCCCTTTCCATCTGGTGACCAGGCCAGGATGAAGGATAACAGTCTGCTTTAGTGATTTTCTGGAAAAGCAATGCATGCTTTTCAGAGCAGGTAGCATTGGGTTGTCTCCACTTCGAAGCACCCGCAACAGAGGCACAATTAAGCATGAGATTTTCCATCTGGCTGTCATTCAGCTTTCCTGAAATAGTAATAAAGACACACAAAACGAAACCCTTGCCAAAAAACATCCTCACCTGAGCAATTGAAAGTGTAACCTTACCCTTCATACATTCCAGCTCTCAAACCTACAGTGTTCAGGAAAAAGGAGTAATTAGTAGCCCCTCCACAATGGGTTCATCTTTGAACTTCAGTGGGGAGCCCTGTCTCGATTCCATCTCAATACACTGGAGGCAGATGCTGCATTTCGACTTCTTCCAGATCTAAGTAAGTGTTAAGAGAGCTCTGTCTATCTCAGGATACGTATGCTTATATTGTGTTTGCTTTCCTCTTGCATAGTACCCTACATAACTCATCACAAAGGGTTTGTCTGGCTCCTACATGGCCATGCAGGTCGTAAACAATGCCTGTGTCTGGCCCATCTTGCCACCCTACACCAGGCTCATGGTAACACACAGCTGGCTGCTTAAAAGGCCAAAGGCAGGGCTATAGCCCATTCCTTATGGCAGGTGTAGTTGTCAACCTGGTTCATCATAGCATAGACTGTTCTGCATATCAAATATACATAGCGCAGAGAGGGCTTTGCCCAGTCCATTGCAAGAAAACATGTCTGCACCCAGTATAGACGTGACTGTGCCCAATTGTGGATGGCAATTCACTTCTGTATACATCTCAAGAGAGTATGCTCATTCTTTGTCTTTGCATCGTGGCACACACAGGTCTACTCTTCCTTGTTCCCTAAAGAAAGCACGGAGCTGTCCCAAGCCCAGAGCTGTCAAGGTACGGGGAAGGCTGCTTGATGAGAATGCATAAGGTCTGTCTGAACATATACCAGCTTGTCCAGCTCATAGATGTGCTTAGGTTACCAACAGGTCTTTATGAGCTATTTATGCCACAGATATGCGTGTGAAGCACCAGCGTTCTGATTAAGGAACACACTTTTTGTCACCATATGGGCTTTGAACAAGTATAATAAAATACACAGATTTACTATCCTCATGTTAGCCTTGGCATCAGAACTGGTAAGCATAAAGAATGCATAAGTAGCAGTCATCACCAAAAGACTGCCTAGGGTGAAATCATACACCTGGATCTGCACGAGTCAAGATGGTAGTGCAGTATGTGCAAGGCTCCAGCATGGGACTGAAATGCACTGATTAGTCCAACTCTATTGCTGATTCATTCGGAAGCTTCCCTGAGATTGTACACACCTACAAAGCGCAGCAACCCCTGATCTCATCGGCGAGCGCAGAAAAGACCAGAGGTGGTGCTCAAAGACCCTCTGCTCACCCACAGCCCCGGCTGCTCCTGCCTTTCAAAGCAGGTACCTATTTCCTGCTTCATTACCACATATTGGAGGGTTGCAGCCTCTGCTGACCCTTCTCCCTGTGGTGGCTTGGCGATCCTGCAGCTCCATGCCAGCCGCCCACCAAGTGATTTTGTCTAATGTCCACCACCAGCTCAGTTCCAGCAGCTAGCCTCTGCTGCACAATTTGCCTGGACTCGGGTTGGCAAGAGTCATACATAAAGCAGACACACACAACCCTTGTCAAATACCCATAAGTGCTCCCACACCTAGTCACAAAAACACAAGCACACTCACTCCAGTACCAAACTAATTTTAGAAATTGAGGTGTATTCTAAAGTGGTTTTACCTTGTGTAAAATGATGATCCTCTATTCGTATTTGATGAACCATGTTTCAGAGAGAACTGTTTTCTCCCATGATTTTCTCATAGAGATCATGGAAGGAGCTCCGAAGCTAAAATGAGAGAATATCTTCCTGTAAATTCACACTAACGTCCTCAGCCACATTAGAATCAATATCTAGCCTAGGGACAGAATTTTTCAAAATTCTGAAGTGATTCCTGCAACAAATAAGTGATTTATTGGATAAAAAATTTAAACAATAACTAGTTTAAAAGTAGAGGTGGGAGGAATATTCAGTCCCGCCCACAAAATTGGTATAATTTGGTGACTCTGCATTACTCTGCTAACACAGAGTTCCATCCAAAGTCTGCCAATCGTATTGTGGCAGAATTGTTTCTTGTGCAATGCTGCAGAATGTTAAGCTGGCGAGCGCGAGCAAGATTCGGCACTCCACAGCATGCTTTCAGGTTCAGGAGGACATCTGGTAAGGTTTTTCCAAGTTGGGGAGTCACGAGAAATCACAGTCACAGTGTTGCTGATAGAGTAGAAAATCTAATCAAGCAACAGCAAAATCAACATGGATATCTGTAACCTCTGGCGCACCACATAGTGCATTTCTGGCTGATCTTTCAATGTGGAATGTGCTACACATGGTAAATTACAGCATGAGCAGTGCAACATGCCTACTTCCACGCATTAGACAGGGCGTAGCTTGGTCAGTAAGACTGGGGGTGTGAGCTTCAGATTGGTATGTAATGCTTAAATCCATTATACAATAAGCAGGGTGCATGTGAGAGACCTAATGGGCAGTAAAAAGAGAGAGGAATGTGGATTGGTTGCGGTGCTAAGTGAGAGAAAACAGATTATTTTGGAAAATTACCAATATTTTTGACAACTTTAAAAACCGAGAGGGAGAGAGTGTGCATGTGTTTTGTCTGAATATGTAAAAACTCTTGGTGAAATCCAGCAGACATCCCACCATTCCAACTGAACGCATCTGTACCCAAATATTTATAAGAAAATCCATTTATTGGGAGGGTGTAGCACCCCTCACACACTCCTGAAGCTACGCCCCTGGCATTAGTGGAACTCTGCAGAATCTCACAGAGTTTTTATGTAATGCAGTAAAGTTCCGCTGAGTCAAATTCCCTGAGTTCAGTCCACCCTTATTTAAAAGCCCTTTGTCTCTATTTGAGAATTCATTTAGGTTTTCTAGCTCACTACCTGTAATTTTTCTGAGAATAACAACTCCCTTATTTTGTTTACTTCTCAAGGGAATGCTTTGGGTTTTACATTTTTGATTTTCATCAAGGTGAGTTCAGGTGCGGCACACATTTGTATTTAACACAGAATGTTAGTGCTCTAGTTGTTCATTAGAACTTTGTGCTGGGAAACGGTGCAGGGGCACAGACTCTGTAAATAGAAAGCGGGAGGAAGCAGGCGTAAAGGCAGCAATTGACCATGCTGGGCAGACAGGAGGGGACGTGGCATCACAATCGCCATGTGGGGGAGGGGCGGTGGCAGAACAATCAACCATAGAAGGCTGGGGTTGAAGGGCGTGGGTTGCAAGCCAAACATACAGGACAAAATAGAGATGCTGAGACAGTACAACAAACCATGTAATGCAGGAGGGATGGGAAAGGGGCATGGATTTGGAGAATGGAGGGTAGGAGGAAGGAGAAAGAGGCAATAATCTGACTATGGAGGGCAAACTGCACTGATACTGGCAGCAAAATAAACCACACACAGCATGCAGCCGGGCAGTGGCAGCACAACGGATTGCGGAGAACAAGACTGAGAGTGCACACATGGACAATGCAGAACTGGGAGAGGGGATGAGTCAAGGGAAGCAGCTGACCACGCAGGGCAGGTGGAGGGGAGAGTGCCAACACAACGGACTACAAAGAGCAGGAGGGGGGGAGGGGACATGCCAATGAACCATGAAGGGCAGGAGGGAGGAGATAGGGGAACAGACTCTGGCACTGAAGGACAAAGCATGCACATGCACAATGGAGGACATGAAGAGGGGAGCATCAAGTCGATAATGCAGGGCAGGAAGGAGGGACAATGGAAGCACTGCATGCCATGGAGGGCAGGTGGGAGTGGCTAGGGGCACACCACACACCATGTATGGCAAGGAAGAGGGTTAGTGGCAGCACAATGGACCATGGTGGGCAAGAGGGAGGTGACAGAGGCATGCACATAGGGCTCTGGAGGCGAGAAGGTAGAGGGTAGGTGCTGAACTCTAACAATAGAGGCCACAGGGAAGGGAGCAAGGCAGTAAGTTGATCACACAAAGTGGCCAACAGGGGCAGTGGAAACACAACAGACAATGCAGGTCAGGCAGGAAGGGCAGTGGCAGCTTAATAGACCATGGAGGCGTGGAGGCCCGGTGGAAGTTGTGCTCTTTTTGTGAAGTTGTCCTCATTTTGCTTCACCCGAAGCTTCGATATCAGCTCTAGCCCACCATCTGGACAAAAACAGCCTTGCATGCAAACTTGATGATATAATTTGAACCAACAGCGACTATTCCCCAGTGCCTTTCTGGAGAGGAATATACAATGTCCCATGCTAAGTGGAGCACCATGGATTATACATGTCTGGTATCATACAGGCACTAGACCCTAATGCCTTTTGGTAGAAGATCAAGTATACCATAAGCAACATATTCTCTGAGGAAGGAAAACCTGTCCCGACTTTATCAGTGGGATGCAGTCCAACTTTCAACAAATGTGAATTTAAACCGGTGCTCCAGCCCAGCTCATTGAAGCATGATTTCAAAAGAGGACAGTAGACCCAGAAATGGTGATTTCTGAACCTGGATGTGAGTACTGCTCATTTCCTTAATGCGCGAAATACGCCTGGTGACATGCTCCTGCTGACATTTCTTGTGTGGAAACCCACCAAACACCCAAAGGGGCCCATAAACACTGACTAAGAGCACCAAAAAGGTCTCTCTACCCCTTACCAGAGATTAGTGGACTGTGGACCACAGTCAACTTACTAGTACAGGTGAGCTGTGTGATGTATGTTTGGTGGTCGTTTAAATGCACATTTACCTGTTTGTCTGTTGTGAGGCCCACTCACCACAATGTCTTTTCCTGATGACCACTAGCGTCTGTTCGACATTCCTTCAAGTGTTGGCTAACACAACCCTCAGCGATCTGGGTGCTGGAACAATAGTTGCCAACCCACACTTAGTGGGTCAGCTCCCTTTGCATGGATGTGCAGTTCCAGCCCATGGACGGCATGATTATCCATTACTTAAAAGAGGTCGTGCAAGGCTCTTTCCTGTTTTTCTTTGCTTCACAACCCTAATTTCCCCCCAATATTGCCTTCTCAACATTCCCTCCACTGTTAAAATCTGTCCTCACTAGACATGAAGCTATTGACTTGTGATTTGGTCGCACTTTTGGTTCACAATATAGCCGCCTTCTAAACTACTGTGAAGATCCTGCTTCTACATTGGGAAACAAACAAGATTTCTGCTGCGTGAACAATAGTCTCGCTTTGGATTTTACTATGTGGTTCCTACAGCTTCACACATCTGGGAACAACTAGTGTCTTTTGTCCATTCATTGATGTTTTAATTTCGGTTTGTTCTAGGAATGGTTCTTGGGAAGTGAGAGTGTTTCTTCCCTAGCACTATGCATTAGCACTGCCCTGGGGTGTGTTTATAGAGGTCAATTGTCAAGAGCTGCAAACACAAATACCACCTGACAAATGACAACATAGCTGAGCTTCCCTATGGTTTCATGACAGGGTTTTCAATTGCTTACTCCAGTAGGTTGGGAAGGAAGGCAGGGTCCTGTGTTTTCATTTGAGAGAAAAGTACGAGCACTTCCTAGGAGGATGTCACGATTCCTCTGCTTCGATTGTAGGCAAGCTAATAGCCATTATTTCATTCTTGTGCACATCAGTGAGGGTGTACATCACAGGACAGTGGTGGTAAGTATTGGCTGTGTTGCTGACTTGTTTTACAGGGTTAATGTTCATAGGCTATTGATCATTACAGTGCTGATCATATTCCTTCCCAGTTTAACTGTAGCAATTGGTTACATTTGGCAAGTATTGTTGAATTTAGCAGTAATCCTTGTGTCCTTCGTCAGTTTCCATAGTAGCTTCCACAGCTGTCTCTGAGGCTATAAAAGCAGCCCCCCCGCTGACACATGCAGGTTAATTTACGGCGGAGACGGAGGTCTGGTGTTGTCTCTGGGACGCTCTTCATTCCTGGGTCCAGGAGTCAGAGTCAGTGTGTCAGCGTGCGTTGCAATCTGAATTCCCCAAATGTTTTCTGTCACCGTCAGGTAGGAGACCGACAGCTGTGTATAGGATCGAAAGAGCGGAAATCCAGCAACCAGTTCAAGTGTTTAAGATTTGGGTTTTTGAATGTCTATGGCAGGACAAACCACAGGTGAACTTTTGTAAAGTTTTAAACCTCTTTAATGATGTTCACCTAAAACAGGAGATGAAACTGAAAGTGAACTTTGGTCAAGTATTAAAACATAAAAGACAGTGTTAAAATGAACAATAATATATCTCAATGACCGTTATAATATTCATGATCTTCACAGAAAGCCTGAAGTGAAACCGAAAGTAAAGGGAAAAAGAGACATACTCATAAATACGCTAAGAATGTAAAATTAATAAATTCTTATAGTTTGATGATGGTTTGAGAATATTTAATGAAGAATTCCAGGTAAAACAAATACTGAGAGCCTTCAAGTATTGTTAAGAGTATTCTAATCAACCCTAAGACAAAAGAAGGTCACATTATTCGCAGGTATTGGTGACTATGGTTTTGAACCTTGATATTATATTTACTGAGAGAGAACAGACAAGATTTTAATTCTCATATGCTGCTTCCAGGTCTCCCTCCCCAGAGTACCCTCACTGATTCCCTTTCCCTTGTCTGGCCATTCTGATACTCTGTATATACCTACATTCAGAGTCGGAGCTGCCGGAGGGTGGGCCTCTTAAGGGTACTGCTCCTGACAACCAATCAAACGAATCTTGACAGGTGGCCACAATTCTTTCAATAGGAGAGTACCAGCACTTCTCAGTAGCAAACAGGTAGTCTCGGAGAGTGAGTACAACCTTCACCTGTTTTTCCATTTCATGCACCGCTCATATGTCAGGGCCTGTTAGCACACACATTTATCGGGAGGTATGAACAAACAAGTCTCACCTAAAAACTCAATAGGGATTGATGGTGTCACTGGCGACAAAGGGGTATTGACAGAGACACACATAGGGGCATATTTACTTGCCTTTAGTGCTGCCTTAGCATCATTTTTTTATGCAAAGGCAGCGCTAACCAGTCCCCCATACTGCACCATATTTACAAAGCCGCCCAATACAAGCATTGTGCCACTTTGTAACCCCTTGTGTCACATTATTCCTGCACCAGGTATAATGTATGCAACATGGGCGTTCCTTCGCAGGGAGACCGATATAGGGCAGGCGTTAACGTGACACTAGTGCATTAGCCTATGGGGTTCTCTGTGCTTTGCTAACTGGCGCTAGTCCAGCAAAGCACTGCAAAAGCGTAAAAAATGTTGACACTATGGTTAGGCTGACCAGACACCCCAGATTAGACAGGACTATCCTGGTTTTTCACCAGCTCCCCTGGCAGATTTTGGGGAATTTAGTCAATGTCCCGGTTTTTAGAGAAGGTTGACTGAAAACAGTGGGAGGTGTGTTTTATGTTTTCCAAATCACAGATAGTTATCAGCTGTTATAAGAAAGAAATGTAATTAAAATGCAGTTTTTGAAGCCAGTATCATGCCTGTAATTTACGTTCCTAGGGGAATAGTTATGAGCCCCTAGTTCCACTGGAGCATCTCTTTATGTGATGCTCCAGTGGTGCTAACCTCTGCTCCACGTTTACAAGGAGGTGTAATGCCACTTTTTGTGGTGTTACACCTCCTTATAAAAATGGGCCCCTCTGACGCAGTTATCTGCATCACAGGGGCGTGTAATGGGTGTTGCTGCTACAGCAACATCCATTGCATTTTTACTCTGCCTCAGATTTACAAGATTTCATAAACCTAAGGCAGCAACAAAATCTAATGCCACCCCCACGGGTGGCATTAGCAAGGCACAACAAGGAGGAATACTGTTACTACTACTATAACTAGTACTGCTACTACTATACTACTCTCATTACTACTGCTACTACTACTGGTAATGCTACTGCTGGTACTACTACTAGTAGTACTGGTACTACTATTACTGGTACTTCTACTAGTAGTACTGCTACTACAACTGCTACTACTACTTCTACTACTGCTGCTACTACTACTACTATTACTACTAGAAGTACTGCTACTACTACTTGTACTGCTACTACTTCTGCTAAAAAACAAGAATAATATTATAATAGCAACATCTATACTTCTTTCTTCTTAATAGTATTACTATTATTATTATTGCTGTTGTTATTCTTATTATCATGGTCAATGTTATCAGTTGTATATTCGTGTTATTATTACAGAGGTGGATACTATGAAACTGAGATCCAAGCAAGGGATCATCATTATAGTATTTATGTTCATATGCTTTATTTAAAAGGAGTGGAAGTGTGTAATTAAGTAGCTGAAGTAATGTATGGAGAACGATTTTCCCAAACCCGTACCTGGCCATGTGAGTTAGGGCAAGAGGGCTGTGCGAGAATGCAGAAGGCGAGCGGCCTCACACGCCGAAGTCCAAGATGAGGTGCATAAAAGAGCAGCGTTCTGACAGCACATGACACCATTAAATGTCCTTCTCCATATACAATGAATTGTTGTAGCCTGCATGGGTGCAAGCTGGGGCTGAAAAGTACTCAGCAAAAGAATTCAATGGAAGCAGGCATCCACTCAAAGGCACATCAGACCCATCAAAGCTGCAGCAGCCATGTTCAGTCTTGTGACAAGACTGGTGTGTATGCTCTAGTGGAAGCAGTGGTGAGCACCTGCACTCTGTCACAGACTGTGTAAATGTAGGACACAGACTTAAGTGGATGCGGTGGGAACATTTGATTTACCTCAGAAGAAGTGGTCTCTTAGTAAGAAATAACTATTATAAATAACAGAAATCCTAATTTAGTGGCATATTTATGGAAAGTGGAGCTGCACAGAGTGCAGCGTCACTTTCCCAGCACCCCTTAGCGTCTCCCTACCGCCACCATGTGTGTGCCGTATTTAAAATAAGGGGCACCATGGCACAAGGTAGGGGGCAATAGCGTAATTCTTTATTACGCTATTGCTGTACTCTGCAGGAGTAGCGCCAAATTATTGGAGCTACTCCTGCAGAGTATATAGGGGCCCATTCTAAATAATGGAAGACCCCTTTTAACATCTGTTCCGAGTAGGGGGCAATAGCTTCATTCAATGTGATGCCATTGGTGTACTCTGCAGGAGTAGCGCCAAAATGTTGACACTACTCCTGCAGAGTACATAGGGGCCCATTCTAAATAATGGAGGCCCCCTTTTAATGCCTGCTCTGAGCAGGCATTAAAAGTGCTGTACAAAATGATGCAAGGAAATCTCATAGATTTCCTTGCACCATTTGTTCACCCCCCCCAACGGGAACTCTCCTTTGCATACATTATGCCTGGCGCAGGCATAATGTAGGGCAAAGGGTTACAGAGTGGCACGATACATGCATTGCGCTACTTTGTAAATACAGCACGGGATTTTGACCTCGTTGGGCCACATTAACATTAAAAAAATGACGCTAATGTTGCACAAGGTGGTGCTAGGGGCTCATAAATATGTCCCTTATTCTGAGTGAAGTCAGAATAGCGAGATTAGGTGCACATATTGCACCTGTCCCTGGTATTGACTGGATGGAAACATTGTGCCTCCTGCCTTCCACTGAGAATACACACACGATTTCCAAAAGGACAGTTTCCTGTTGGCAGACCAAATCAGCCACCACTCGGGAGTCTACCTCATCAATGATTTGCAACCACAATTACTGTCATAAACCGTTTTACCTACCCTTGTGAGTCCTAAATAGGAAGGAAATGCCCTTTTCACTCCCCTTTCTATTTGTGATTCCAAATCGGTCACAAATGCCCCCCTTTTATGAGTATAAAGGGGCATATTTAAGAAAAGTGGTGCTGCACATAATGCTAACTTTTCTTGCACCCCTTAGCGACCCCTCTAAAACCAGCATGTGGGCTCCGTATTTAAAATATGTTGCACCATGCCAGTACTTAGGGAACTAGCATCATAATTTTTTACTCCGGTCCGCAGCTTTGTAGGATTAGCGTCAAAACTTTTGACGTTAATCCTGCAAAGCCCATCGACGCCCATTGTAGTCAATGGTGTGCCTCATTTTAATGCCTGCACTGAGCAGGCGTTAAAAATGCTTTGTATACATTATGCCTGGCACAGGCATAATGTAGCGCAAAGAGTTACAAAGTGGTGCAATGCATACATTGATCCACTTTGCAACTATATGGCAAAGGAATTTCGGCCTTATTAGGCCACACAAGCGTAAAAAAATTACACTAATGTGGCGCAAGAAGGAGCTAACGGGCTCTTAAATATGCCCCAAAATATTTTTCTGACACACAAAAAAGGCTTCTGTACATTGTAAAATGGCAGCTTGTGGTTGCAAACTCTATGATTTTGTGAATCACAGGGTTTGAGCCCACAGAGGGCTTTGTACCATCAGCATATGTTCAGTTTTTCTGTTTCTCCATCTGTCCGGGAAAGGTGGAAGCTGCCATAGAATATCTTTTGAATTACTTTTTAATATAATATTAAAGAGGAAGATGCTGGATTTGACATACATGCTGCAAAATGTTCACACCTATCTATATATTGTATTGACCGGAAGGAATTTTTGCTGTTGCCCATTAATGGTTTTGCAGAAGGAGTTCAACAACTTATCAACATCGTTTGGACACGAGAGTGGTTGCAGGGCGCAATGATCATGAAAAGTCTTAATGAGGATTTAAGAAAATCATCACTTTGGCTGAAACAAGGGAATGGAGAAGAGCAACTGTGTGGGTGGAATGAGGAAACAAAATAATGGATGTAAAAGAGATATAGCAAAGAATTATGGTATAACAAAACATGCAAGGAAGGAAGGAAGGAATAATGACACTATAGATCAGGAGAAAAATGCCATCCTCTTAGTGGAACAGTAAATAAGAGAAGTGCCACATAATGGGTTGAAAAACATTAGGGGGCATATTTATACTCCGTTTGCGCCGAAATTGCGTCGTTTTTTTTTTACGCAATTTTGACGCAAAACTAACTCCATATTTATACTTTGGCGTTAGACGCGTCTAGCGCCAAAGTCCATGGAGTTAGCGTCAATTTTTAGCGTGGACACCTACTTTGCGTTAATTATATGCAAGGTAGGCGTTCCCGTCTAAAAAATCGACTCCGAGGCATGTGCGTGGGATTTATACTCCCGGGCAAAAATCACGCCCGGGAGTGGGCGGGTCAAAAAAAATGACGTACGGCCGCTTTTGCGCCGTTTTTTAGCGCCTGCAAAAGGCAGGCGTTAAGGGACCTGTGGGCTCTGAAGGAGCCCAGAGGTGCCCCCCCATGCCACCAGGGACACCTCCTGTCACCCATGCCCACCCCAGGAGGACACCCAAGGCTGGAGGGACCCATCCCAGGGACATTAAGGTAAGTTCAGGTAAGCGTTTTTTTTAAATTTATTTTGTGGCATAGGGGGGCCTGATTTGTGCCCCCCTACATGCCACTATGCCCAATGACCATGCCCAGGGGACAGAAGTCCCCTGGGCATGGCCATTGGGCAAGGGGGCATGACTCCTGTCTTTGTTAAGACAGGAGTCATTTCTATGGGGGTTGGGAGTGAAAAAAAATGGCGCAAATCGGGTTGAGGCGAAACAATTGCCTCAACCTGACTTGCCCCATTTCTTGACGCCCAAGCTCCATCTCCCCCTACGCCAGCGTTGCCTGGTGTACGTCGTTTTTTTTAACGCACACCAGACGGCGCCGCCGGCTAACGCCGGCTAACGCTAATTTTTTTGACGCAAAACTGCATTGGCGCAGTTTTGCGTCAAAAAGTATAAATATGGGCCTAGATTACAAGAAACTCACTATGGGTGGAACATGGTGAGAGGGTGAAACGGCTAAGAGTGGAAAATGTAAGAGAGAAGATATAACAAGGTGAGATGAAAAAAACATAAGCACCAGTGTAACCAACAGAGAATAGATCCCTTCTTTCTGTAGATGAAAGAAGAGACATACTACAGATGGAATAAGGTAGAAATGGCGGGTCATTCAGTGAAAACAACTGCTGACTAAAGTAGAAATAATATTGTCAATAGTACAACTTTTGGACATACACTAATATCTTTTGATACTATGCATATTATTTATCTTATCAAGTACACTGTTATAAAATTGCATGTAAGCAAGCCCTTTTTGTAAATAAGACGAAATATTAATATAGACTCACCTTTAGTGGGTGCAGTAAACAATGCCTTCTAAGTATAACTCTGCTGTTTCAGCATTTTTGAAATGTCTTTCCAAACTACATTTAAATGCAACTTTAAAAAAATAAAATGTATGTTCAGCCACAATGTTTATTGGTCATCTGGTTTAAATAAATAGTAGACCCAAATAAAATTTTCATTATGTAAGTGTAATTGTGCATTAGTCCGAAATCAATGGTTTTGCATACTTCACATAGGTAATTCTAATTCATCTTGTCATATGTTACATAATTCTCGCTAGTATGATACTGCTGAAACCTAAAATGTAGGGGTCAGTGGAATTGGTGGAATTTGGCAATTCTGCATTACTCTTGTAATGTGGAGTTCTGGCCAAATTGTGTCAATCACTGCAGATTTCTTTTCTCTCACAAGACTCTAGAATGGTAAATTGGGGAGTGCAAGTGAGATTTGGTGTCCCCTAGCGTGATTACTGGTCACTTGTAGGGCATCCAGCGAGATTTTCCTAATGCGGGCAGTCACGAGTGTTCGCTGTTAGAAGACTTCCGCTGGAGTTAAAAATCTACTCAAGTGGCCGAAAAATCAGCTTAAGTAGTTGCGCCCTCTGGTGCAATGTGTGGTGCAGTGTGAGCAGCACCACATGCCTCTTTCCACCCACTGGCGGAACTCTGCAGAATTTTGCAGAGTTTTTATGTAACTCTGCAGAATTCCAAGGAGTCAAATTCTGCACATTTCGCCCACCCCTGCTAAAATGTCAAGATGGAAATTTGAAACTGAATGTGTGCTGCAGCATGTTACTTTAAAAACTCAAAGGAAAATAGATTGATCACATATTACATGTGACATTTGTATGTGAGGGCTACTGGTGTTGGAAATTACATAATATTTTAACATTAAACATAGATTATTTTCATGATTAGTATGTGAAATTAAATTTACATTTTGTAAAATGTATTTTGGGGTATCTCAAGTGAAACTTGAACATGTGGGTATGCCTCCTGATGTGACGGAAAGGGACACCTGCATGACTCTGGAGAACATGCCCCCTGCTTCGAGTTCTCCATAACGAGTTTCTATTGATTTTATATTTTTGGCCTCAGTGTACAAGGCAATCGTGCAGGTGCACTGCAGGTCCATTATGAAAGAATGAAACCTATAGAAGTGTTCTGTGCTCCTCAGGCCCTCAGCACATGCACCCTCATAATATAAGTGTTATTGCCATTTGCTCACTGGGCTTTAGAAGACTGACAGTGTAACGGGCATTTTATCTCTCTAAAGTCCTCTTCCAAACAATCAAGTAAACTGTAGACCGGGAAATATTAGCATAAATCCAATTTATTCTTGAGGTGTGATTTTCATATACTGGTAAGACGGACAACAGCCAACACGTATTTTGTCTTAAGAGAAGATCATCTCAATGACTTCCTCAGTCAGTCCTACAGCTCATCATAGTCTTTCTTTTCTAGGCTGCCTCTCCTTCGTAGGACTGACTGAGTGGTACTCAGTCCATTGGAACCTGGGCTGGCCAGGCCTTTAATTCTGCCAGACATATGCCTAGTCGAATGGAGCACTTGGGGGAGGTTTTGAAAGCCCAGTGTCACTTTCCCTAACCCCCAGAAGGTTTTTCAAGAAAGAGATGGAGGGAGGGAGTGGGAAGGCAGTGAGAAATCAATCAGAGAGTAGAAGAGAGAGAGACAGAAGAGAAGGGGAAAGAGAATGGATCGCTGGAAATAGAGAAATAGCACAAGGAGGTTTATGGAGAGGGCTGGATTGAGCATTGTTGCCACTGCTGCTTTGGGTTCCCCAGCCCGCGCCTTTCTGGAACCTAAAACAGAATTTGCAAGGCTGACGTTGCGCTACGACTCTGAGACCCTGGCACCCCTGAGGCGTACCCAGAAGCAGAAGCAGATGTGATGGCTTGGAACTCATGGAAATCATATCCAGTGGTTTCCCCTCAGAGTGACCCTCCTGTGGAAAATGAGTGCCTAAAGAAGCATGAGTGCCTCATTTCTGCCTGAAGAAGCCAAGTTGCCTGTAAAAGTAAAGCACTGTATCCAGAGTGCATGCTGCACTCAATAGTTACTTTGATCTCCCTTTGATAAATGTTTTGGGCTATTCATTTTGAGAAATGCAAAGATACCGAAGCACTCCTTGGAGAACTCCAAGAAATAAAGTCCACAAATTAGGGTGGGTAGATAGTCCATTAAAAAAAGGTTTTATTTCTCTTTGCGCATATAAAATTCAATCATAATCTGGGGCTTGGTAATGGGGAGTCTGTGGTAAGCTCCCATCTGTTTGGCAGGTCTGTGCTTCAGGCTCGTACAGCGTGTATTGAGGTTACCACAGACTCCCCATTACCAAGTCCGAGTTTACCAGGTGAACTATCCTTTTATTATATATTGGAGCTGATGTATTGGACTACGCATTTGCACATTATACCTACATTTATTTATTCCAGTGGGAGTTTACCATGTACTCCCTATAGACTCCCTATGGACTTTCCATTACTTGGTGGAGAGGACATTTGTGACTCCAGTGTTTTTGCTGATCAAAGGTTCATCATGTCTACAACTTTTTAGACTATTGTTTGGCATACTGGACATATTGAAGATCAGTGAGACCTATAAAAATTGACCTACTTCTTATCTCATACCCTGGGCCTTGAAAAAGTCACAGTTTGACACAAAACACGTGTTGGCTGTCGTTATTATAATATAATTTCTTGAAGATTATTGAATTCTATATGCACAAAGAGAAATACATCCTTTTTGTTTGGATTATCTACACACCCTACTTTGTGGTCTTAGGGGGTCATTCCAACCCTGTCGGTCGGTGTAAAAGCAGCGGCCAACCCGCAAACAGGCATGCGGGCAAAAAAATGGAATTCCGACCTTGGCGGGAACCGCCAACACAGCCCGCCACTTTAACACTCCGACCGCCACGGCGGTACAGACAAGCAGCGCGGCGGTCACCGCCAACAGACAAGCGGCAGACAATGTACCGCCCACCCTATCACAACTCACCAATCCACCACCTTTTCCGGGGCGGGAGCCCCGCCGATAAAAACACGGCGGAAACAGACTACGAACGGGAAAACGCTCACCTCTACACACTCCACGAGGAATCTGGACAGCATGGAACCAGAACTACACATCCTACCAGCTATTGTCTACCTGCTCCTCTACCAGGAGCACGAATGCCGGCGCAGAAGACAACGGTGAGTACTGCACCTACGACACACGGGAGGGGGGAGGGAAAAAAGTACGGGGACACACATACGCCACACACCCACCCCCACCTTCACCCACTACAACACACACATCAATGCAGAGCAACAACTCAGAGTGACACCCCTCAAACCCCCCGGAAGAATGCAAAGACAAAATAAAATGATCATTAAAAATGAAGTATATTATAGCATATTTGAACTTAAGTGAAATATGAAATATATAAATAAAATATATTACATCATGAACAATATATACATAGGTCAAAAGTCTGGCCCATATTGGCTATCATCCATTGTTCGTGGGCCAATGGGCCTAAACACATGGGCAAAGCCCACACACGAGACCCGATTCCATTGGAGAGAACACTGCAGGGGCATCAGATAGTAAAATTACAGGCACCTCAGGGGGAAGGGAAGGGGGGGCACCTCAGCCAGTTGAGTCCACGACGCCAGATCCACGAGGGGCCTCCATGCCCACTGTACCATCCTGGGGAGTGCAAAGCCACAGTCTCACAAGTCTCTACAGTGGGTGGGTTGCCCACTGGACCATCCTGGGGAGTGCAAAGCCACAGTCCATCAAGTGGATTACAGACTCCACTGGTTCTGGAGGAGGCATGGTGCCCAGAGTGCTTCGTGAAGCCCTGGCCGACACAGATCCGGCCCTGCCAATGGGCCATTGGTGCTTGAGATGAAGGGCCCAGCGGAGCGGTGCTTGACAGGAAGGGCCCAGCGGAGCGGTGCTTGACAGGAAGGGCTCAGCGGAGCGGTGCTTGAGATGAAGGGCCCAGCGGAGCGGTGCTTGACAGGAAGGGCCCAGCGGAGCAGTGCTTGACAGGAAGGGCCCAGCGGAGCAGTTCAGAGACGGCGGTGCCCAGCGGAGCGGTGCTTGACAGGAAGGGCCCAGCGGAGCGGTGCTTGACAGGAAGGGCCCAGCGGAGCGGTGCTTGACAGGAAGGGTCCAGCGGAGCAGTTCAGAGACGGCGGTGTCCAGCGGAGCGGTGCTTGACAGGAAGGGCCCAGCGGAGCAGTGCTTGACAGGAAGGGCCCAGCGGAGCGGTGCTTGACAGGAAGGGCCCAGCGGAGCGGTGCTTGAGATGAAGGGCCCAGCGGAGCGGTGCTTGACAGGAAGGGCCCAGCGGAGCAGTTCAGAGATGGCGGTGCCCAGCGGAGCGGTGCTTGACAGGAAGGGCCCAGCGGAGCGGTGCTTGACAGGAAGGGCCCAGCGGAGCGGTGCTTGAGATGAAGGGCCCAGCGGAGCAGTGCTTGAGATGAAGGGCCCAGCGGAGCGGTGCTTGACAGGAAGGGCCCAGCGGAGCGGTGCTTGACAGGAAGGGCCCAGCGGAGCAGTTCAGAGACGGCGGTGCCCAGCAGAGCAGTGCTTGACAGGAAGGGCCCAGCGGAGCGGTGCTTGACAGGAAGGGCCCAGCGGAGCGGTACTTGTCTTGAAGGGCCCTGTTCAGCGGTGCTTGTCTTGAAGGGCCCAGTTCGGCGGTGCTTGTCACGGCGGGGCCCTGTTCAGCGGTGCTTGTCACGGCGGGCCCTGTTCAGCGGTGCTTGTCTTGAAGGGCCCAGTTCGGCGGTGCTTGTCACGGCGGGGCCCTGTTCAGCGTTGCCTGTCTTGAAGGGCCCTGTTCAGCGGTGCTTGTCTTGAAGGGCCCTGTTCAGCGGTGCTTGTCTTGAAGGGCCCAGTTCGGCGGTGCTTGTCACGGCGGGCCCTGTTCAGCGGTGCCTGTCTTGAAGGGCCCTGTTCAGCGGTGCTTGTCACGGCGGGGCCCTGTTCAGCGGTGCTTGTCTTGAAGGGCCCTGTTCAGCGGTGCTTGTCTTGAAGGGCCCAGTTCGGCGGTGCTTGTCACGGCGGGGCCCTGTTCAGCGGTGCTTGTCTTGAAGGGCCCAGTTCGGCGGTGCTTGTCACGGCAGGGCCCTGTTCAGCGGTGCCTGTCTTGAAGGGCCCTGTTCAGCGGTGCTTGTCACGGCGGGGCCCTGTTCAGCGGTGCTTGTCTTGAAGGGCCCAGTTCAGCGGTGCTTGTCACGGCGGGCCCAGTTCAGCGGTGCCTGACATGTGTTCCCAGGGAACCAGATCGGGCCAATATCTTCCGCTCAGTCGCCATCCGACCTTTCGCTTGCGGGGCCCTCCTGTGCTGGAGTCCTGGGCCCGTGGGTGTCCTCCTTCACACCCGAAATGGGGCTGGTGGGGCCCTCCTGGGCAGCTCGCCTGCTGCCGGACTTGTCCGCCCTGCTGCCCTTGCCCTCCTTCGCCGATTCTCTGGGGCCCTTGCCTCCCTTTGTGGATGTGCCAGGTGACGGTGCCAGGGTAGTGCCTTTGTGGGCTGCCGTATCTGGCCTCTCGCGCCGGCCCTTCCCTTTTTTAGTTTTTTTCCCAGGGGGTGGGCTGGCTGTCCCCTTGCTGCTGGCCGATGTTGCTGCCCTAAAAGCTGGTGGACTCCAGTAGCCCTGGACTATGGTCCTTGTAGGTGCAGGGCTTGTGGTGGCTGAGGTGCTGTTTGGACTCTTACGAGATGGAGGGGGTGGGTCAGGTGATGCAAAGAGGTTAATTTTGGAGAGGAAAAACTTTTTAGGAGCAGTGGGAAGGGTAGGTGCAGTGGGTATGGGAGTGGAGGAAGAGGATGTGGTTGTAGGAGAGTCAAGTCTGGTGTCTTTGGGTGCAGGTGCTTGTGACGGAGGCTGTCGTGAGGTGGATGGCTGTTGGGTGGGTGGCTGCCTGCGTTTGTGTGGTTTGGAAGAGGGGTGGCAGACACACTGGGAGAGGACACAGGGGACGTGTAAATGGCAGTGGGGGTGGTGACTGCACGTGTGCGGAGTGTTCTGGTGGGTGTGGTGGTGATGGACGTACTGGCTGATGGTGGTGTGCATGCAGGTGTGAGTGGAGACGTCACAGGGAGGGAGGAGGGAGACGAGGAGGAGGGGGACACAGAGGAGGCAGTGGCTGTTGGCATATCTGCATGTGGATGTTGCATGTGTGAATGCTTGTGTGATCAGTGGTGCTTATGTCTGGGTGAGCTGCCCTTGGGTGTTGATGTGTGTGCAGGCTGGTCTGTAGGTGTGGCTGGGATAGGCAGAGGAACAGGGGAGTGGGACTGGGATGAGGAAATTGGAGGGGAGAGGCAGGAGACAGGGACAAATGCTGCCGTCAGTGCTGAGGCCAGAGAGTTGAACGATCGCTGATGGGCAGCCTGACCCGAATGAATGCCCTCCAGGTATGCATTGCTCCGGTGCACCTCCCTTTCTACACCCTGGATGGCATTCAAAAGGGTAGACTGCCCAACAATGAGCGTCTGGAGGAGGTCAATGATCTCCTCACTGAGGGCAGCAGGGGTAACTGGGGCAGGGCCTGAGGTGCCTGGGGCGAAGGAGATGCCCGCCTTCCTGGCCGAGCGGGCACGGGGCGAACGCTGAGGGGCTGCTTGGAGGGCGGAGCTGGGGCGCTGGGTGGCGGCTGTACCTGTTGTAGCGGTGAGCACGGATGTTGCCGCCACCACAAGGGAGCTCCCTTCCGAGGACGTGTCTGTGTCGCTGACATCTCCACGGGTCCCCGTTGTGGAGCTCCCCTCGCCCTCCGTCTCACTGGTGAACTCGGAGTCGGTTGCATGGCCCTCCGGGGCCATGTGAGATGCAGCTCCCTCGTGCTCCGATGCCACTTCTCCTCCGCCTGATGATGCTAATGCACACATGAACAGGAAGACCAAAAAAAAGGGGGGGGGAGAAAAAATGACATGTTGAGTGCATGCATTGGCGACACCGTTGGCGGAGAGGACAGACACAGAAGCCCCCTGCACTACGCCGCGCACTCGGTGTACACTACTCAATTATGGTGACTTGGCCTACAAGCCTATGGACGACAACTGCACACATAGGTGACCCAGGGCCATGGATAGCTGTACTTAGCACCCTACAGAGGTGGGGGGCGGGGGCACAGGACCATGCCTTACGGAGGGGCCTAGCCTACAGAAATCGCCGTGGCCTAGAGATACCCACAGCCCTCCTCCCCCACCCAGACACCTCCACTGTGCGCTAATATAGCAGAATGTGCTGGTGCCCACCCCCTTGTGTCTGCTGTGATGTCCTCACGCGCCCATCCAAATCGGGGTAGGCCACCGCCAGGATCCGGGACATCAGGGGGGTCAATTGACGGGAGCCACCCCTCCTACGTTGGGAGGCCATCCCCAGCAGAGCCTCCGCGGTCTTCCTGCTCCCGCGGCGGATGTCCTCCCACCTCTTGCGGCAGTGGGTGCCCCGTCTGTTGTGGACCCCCAGGGTCCGGACGTCCTTGGCGATGGCACGCCAAATGTCGATCTTCTGATGGGCGCTCACCTATGTGACATGGACAGGGTGGGAAAATAAATATCATCAGTTTCTGCATGGTCGATGTGAGTCGCCCCCCCTCCCCAACTTTGCCATATGGCACATGCTCTCATCTGTCGTGCAATGCATGCCTCATTCGCTCCCCTCCTCACCATCTTTCATCCACCCCACTCAACACAGGCATTGCCCACAAAGCATGGTCCCAGTGTACTTACCTGTTGGTCTGGAGGACCGTAGAGTAGCGCATACTGGGGGAGGACCCCATCAACAAGTTTCTCCAATTCTTCAGATGTGAAGGCAGGGGCCCTTTCCCCAGTCGCAGCAGCCATTGTATCTTCCAGACCGAGGTCACAGCAGCACTTGCAGTATAGGTCCTCTCCTGTGGATGATCAGGTCTCGAGTGATTAAGCAGATAGAAAATGGCGGTCACGCCCGCGGCGGTGCGTACCGCGGCGGTGCGTAACGCGACCGCCGGCGCACATCGTCATTGGCTCCTGAGACCCATAGGATTCAATGTTAACCAATCCTGCTTTGCGCCGCGGTCTTCGACCGCCTACCGCCACGGTGTGCCACGCCAGCGCATTGACCTCACATCCCATTGTCACACTTCACAGGTCAGGCAGCCGCCATTTCAAGGGCCCACATGGTTTAATTTCTACTGCGTCACACAGGCCTAGGCCTTGCATTGCCACTCATACAAGCCATTCAATGCATAGCGAATCGTGTTCTGTGCAAGCTGTGGTTACGTACCTGTGGGTTGCTTTACTCTGTGCTCCATGTTGTCCTTCCTAGGCACCGTCCGCTGAACTTGCGAGGAGATGGAGGAATGTTCCCGTGTACAGACCGCTGGTGGACCTGTCAACAATGGAAGAAAGACATGTCATACTGACATACAGACTTGACCGAGCCACTATACATGAACTGTGTGCCCAGCTGGAGCCAGACCTGATGTCCCCCATTCGCCAACCCACAGGGATTCCCCCTCTGGTGCAGGTTCTGTCAGTACTCCATTTTTTGGCAAGTGGCTCATTCCAAACAACAGTGGCCATATCATCAGGGATGTCTCAGCCTATGTTTTCTAAGGTTTTGTCCAGAGTGTTGTCTGCCCTGATGAAATACATGCGGAGCTACATTGTTTTCCCTGAGGTGGGCGATTTGGCTACAGTGAAGGGTGATTTCTATGCCCTTGGACATATCCCCAACATCATTGGTGCCATTGATGGGACCCATGTGGCTTTGGTTCCCCCCCAGTGAAAGTGAGCAGGTGTACAAGAACAGAAAAAGTTATCATTCGATGAATGTCCAGGTGGTCTGTTTGGCTGACCAGTACATCTCCCATGTAAATGCCAAGTTCCCTGGGTCAGTGCATGACGCGTACATCATGCGAAATAGCAGCATCCCTTATGTGATGGAACAGCTACAGAGACACCGTGTGTGGCTAATTGGTGACTCTGGTTACCCCAACCTGTTGTGGCTACTGACCCCAGTGAGGAATCCCAGGACAAGGGCAGAGGAACGGTACAATGAGGCACATGGGCGTACTAGGAGGGTGATTGAACGCACCTTCGGCCTCCTGAAGGCCAGGTATAGGTGCCTGCATATGAGTGCTGGATCCCTAATGTACTCACCAAAGAAGGTGTGCCATATCATCGTGGCCTGCTGTATGCTTCACAACCTGGCTTTGTGACGCCAGGTGCCTTTCCTGCAGGAGGATGGTCCAGATGGTGGTGTTGTAGCAGCTGTGGAGCCTGTGGAGAGTGAAGAGGAGGAAGACGACGGGGACGACACAGACATCAGGGACACAGTGATACAACAGTATTTTCAGTAGCACACAGGTACGAATCAACCCCGCCATTTTACATTTACTTAAAGTCTCCTGCCTCTCTACTGTATGTGTTTCCCCCCAGTTCCTGTTAACTGAGTTGTGACTTTCCCTTCCGTTTTCAGAGCTGTGGGCCCCACTGCGTGACCTCTGCTTTGTTTGCCCATGGACTACAGCTGTGTGACAGTGGTATGTTGTCATCACAACATAACTGAACATTTTGGCACCGTTATGTCTAATACATTTGTTCAAAATACAAGCAGACTCCAGATTCTTTAAGTGCAATAAGTGATTTTATTAAAGTGCTAAATTTAGGGACATGATTGTAAAACGGTGATGGGTGATGGTGGAGTAATGTCCATGGCAGAGTCCAGTTTTCAGTCTCACAGGTGCATTGTCCATATGCCTGTGGAAGGATGGATCAGGGGCAGTTTAAGTTTGGACAGGGTGACAATGTGGGACAGTGGGATGACCTCAGGGGGTATCGTTTGCTGGCGTGGGTCTTGGCATCCTACTCTGTCTTCTTCTGAGATCTCAGGTACCGCTTGCGCGGTGGTTCTTCTTCTGCAGGAGGTGGGGTTCTGGTGGCCTGTCGTTGTGTGGGGGCCTCCTGTCCACTAGCGCCGGCGGAGGTGGTAGCCTGGTCTGGGTCCATGCTAGTGACAGGGGCCCTTTGTGGTGTCACATGGTCCCGCAATGTGGTGACTATCTGGTTAAGGGCCACGACGATGGTCCCCATTGCGGAACTAACGCTTCTCAGTTCCTCTCTGAACCCCATGTACTGTTCCTCCTGCAGTACCTAAATCTCCTGGAACCTGGCCAGTACCGTAGCCATCGTCTCCTGGGAGCGGTGATGGAGGAGAGGGCCTCTTGGAGAGTCGGTTCCCTGGGCCTGTCCCCCCCTGTCGCACAGCAGCCCTCCCAGTTCCCCCGTTTCCCTGGGCCTCTGTCCCTTGGACCGTGTGCCCACTACCACTGCCCCCAGGTCCCTGTTGTTGTTGGGTCAACCTGGGTGCCCTGTAGTGGTGGACACACCGCTGATTGACGTGTCCTGGAGACAGAGGCATGGGCCCGCTGGGTGGGAGCTGTGCTGGTGTTCCCAGAGGGGGTTAGGTCTGCTGTAGCCTGTGGCTGTCTGAGGGGAACCGACTGTCCCGAGGTCCCTGATGGGCCGGGCTGGTCATCTGGGTCCAGGGAGACAGAGCTGCTGTCATCACTGGGGGCCTCTTCTGGGGGTGGGATGGACATCTCTGGACCCTCCTGGACGGTGTGGTGGCGTTCGGGTCCTGCAGGGGTATAAGAGTATGGTTATTGCCTCTGTGTGTGCCATTTCGTGAAATGGGTGGGTGGCCGTGTACCCCAGTGCTGGCATTCCCTTGTGGGGGCTGTTGTGAGGGTGGCTTGTGGGGGAGATGGGTATGTGCAGTGGGCATGCTTAGGTGATGGGTGTCCATGCTTTGTGGACGCATGCAGGGCTAGGTGTTGGGATGGGTGGGTTGTGATGGTGAGCCATTTGCAAGGAGTTGGTGTGATGGGGTTGGGGGTGAGGGTGGGGGTATGATTTGGCATGCAGGTGGGGTGGGGGGAATGAAGTAGTGAAGATTTGACTTACCAGAGTCCATTCCTCCGCCTACTCCTGCGAGGCCCTCAGGATGCAGGATGTGCAAGACTTCCTCCTCCCATGCTGTGAATTCTGGGGGAGTAGGTGGGGGTCCGCCGCCAGTCTTCTGCACCACGATGTTGTGCCTTGATACCATGGAACGCACCTTCCCCCGTAGGTCGGTCCACCGCTTCCTGATGTCGTCCCGATTTCGTGGATGCTGTCCCACAGCGTTGACCCTGTCCACTATTCTTTGCCATAGCTCCATCTTCCTGGCAATGGTGGTGTGCTGCACCTGTGTCCCGAAGAGCTGGGGCTCTACCCGAACTATTTCCTCCACCATGACCCTGAGTTCTGCGTCAGAGAACCTGGGGTGTCTTTGGGGTGCCATGGGGTGGTGTGGATGAGGTGAGGGGTGGTGTATGTGTTGTAGAGTGTGGTGAGTGTGGTTGTGTATGGTGTTTTGTGCGTGGATATTGTGTGGGTGATGTTGTGATTTGCCTCTGTGTGATGGTGTACTCTATTCTGTGCTGTCTCTCTCTGTCCTTCAGTCGCAATTGTGGTCGTAAGGGTTTGTGGGTGATGTGGGTGTGTGTTTTATATTGTATTGGGTGTGTGGGAGTGGTGTGTGTATGTGTCTCAGGTGTGTGTATTTTGAATTGTCCAATGTGGCTGTGTTTTGTAAAGGTGAGTGTATTTTGAGCGCGGCGGTGTGTACCGCCAATGGAATACCGCGGTTGAAAGACTGCTGCGGGGACTTGTGGGTCGGAATGGCATGGGCGTATTTCTGTTGGTGTGACGGTGGAGGTTTGGTCATCGCCAGTTTTTTGCTGGCCGTTGCTGTGGCGGAATCTTGTTGATGTCGGGTTTTTGGCGGTTTGCCAGTTGCGGGTCAGAATGACCGTGGCGGTTTACCGCAACCGTGGCGGAGTTATGGCGGTCTTCTGACCGGCGGTAAGCGCCTTTTAGCGCCGAGGTCAGAATGACCCCCTTAGTTTGTTGGACTTCTTTAAGGAGTGCTTCGGTATCTTTATGTTTCTCATTGTGTACGGTGGACCCAGCAGGTTCATTTGTTTACCATACCAGTTGGTAGTAGGGTATGTGATACCAAGTGAGCAACAACTCATACTATCACTATTCCTGCAAATTGTTGCTATACATTAGTATACTGCAACTACAGCTTGTTCTTGCTTAATTAGGCTATTGATTTTATTTAGGTTGTGAGTCTTTGTTTTGGCCCGAGGAAGAAACCCCAAATAAAGACTCCTTAACCTCAATCTGATTTGCTAATCCACAACACCTCCATGAGTAGACCTTGTACCTCTCAACTATTCTACCTAAAATGCGAATGAGTTGTACAAGGTGCTCAGTTTTTCAGTCCATCAGTAAGGTAAAAGTAAAAGCAACTAAACACCCTTAATAGATATAATTTGAGCCTAGTATATCTAACTGCCCTGGGCTCTGAAAAAGTTTCTCACATCTTGCAATAAAAATTGAGATTCTGGCCTGGAAACTGGCTTGAAAACAAAATGTCTCCCTAGAGACACTGGCCCATATTTATACTTTTTGACGCAAAACTGCGCCAACGCAGTTTTGCGTCAAAAAAATTAGCGCCGGCTAACGCCATTCTGAAGCGCCATGCGGGCGCCGTATTTATTGAATGACGTTAGCCGGCGTTAGCCGCCGGCGCCGTCTGGTGTGTGTTAAAAAAAACGACGTACACCAGGCAGCGTCGGCGTAGGGGGATATGGGGCTTGGGCGTCAAGAACTGGGGCAAGTCAGGTTGAGGCAATTTTTTCACCTCAACCCGATTTGCGCCATTTTTTACGACTCCCAACCCCCATAGAAATGACTCCTGTCTTAGCAAAGGCAGGAGTCATGCCCCCTTGCCCAATGGCCATGCCCAGGGGACTTCTGTCCCCTGGGCATGGTCATTGGGCATAGTGGCATGTAGGGGGGCACAAATCAGGCCCCCCTATGCCACAAAAAAAATTAAAAAAAATACTTACCTGAACTTACCTTAATGTCCCTGGGATGGGTCCCTCCAGCCTTGGGTGTCCTCCTGGGGTGGGCAAGGGTGACAGGGGGTGTCCCTGGGGGCATGGGAGGGCACCTCTGGGCTCCTTCAGAGCCCACAGGTCCCTTAACGCCTGCCTTTTGCAGGCGCTAAAACACGGCGCAAAAGCGGCCGTACGTAAAAAAAATTGACCCGCCCACTCCCGGGCGTGATTTTTGCCCGGGAGTATAAATCCGATGCACATGCCTAGGAGTCGATTTTTTAGACGGGAACGCCTACCTTGCATATAATTAACGCAAAGTAGGTGTCCACGCTAAAAAATGACGCTAACTCCATGGACTTTGGCGCTAGATGCGTCTAACGCCAAAGTATAAATATGGAGTTAGTTTTGCGTCGAAATTGCGTCAAAAAAACGACGCAATTCCGGCGCAAACGGAGTATAAATATGCCCCAAAATCTTTTGGAGCCAATCTCCTGCAAGATATCTTCTGCTCAAACAAGTGCCCTGCAGCAAAAAGTGCGCAAAATTCTTAACATTTTCATAATTCGAAATTTCAGAAATCATGCAAATTAGACTAGAATATTCCTTGTGTATCATTTCACGTGAATGGCCATCCAGACAGATTTTGGGGGTCATTCTGACCCCGGCGGTCTCAGACCACCGGGGCCAGGGTCGGCGGGAGCACCGCCGACAGACCGGCGGTGCCCCGCAGGGCATTCTGACCGCGGCGCTTTGGCCGCGGTCAGTGCAGGAAAACCGGCGGTCTCCCGCCGGTTTTCCGCTGCCCGTCAGAATCCTCCAAGGCGGCGCAGCATGCTGCGCCGCCTTGGGGATTCTGACACCCCCTACCGCCATCCTGTTCCTGGCGGTTCGCCCGCCAGGAACAGGATGGCGGTAGGGGGTGTCGCGGGGCCCCTGGGGGCCCCTGCAGTGCCCATGCCAATGGCATGGGCACTGCAGGGGCCCCCGTAAGAGGGCCCGCTTGTATTTCACTGTCTGCATAGCAGACAGTGAAATACGCGACGGGTGCAGTAGCACCCGTCGCACCTTCCCACTCCGCCGGCTCGATTACGAGCCGGCTTCATGGTGGGAAGGTCGTTTTCCCCTGGGCTGGCGGGCGGCCTTTTGGAGGCCGCCCGCCAGCCCAGGGGAAAACTCAAAATACCCGCCGCGGTCTTCCGACCGCGGTACGGTATTTTGGCGGCTCCCGCCGGGCGCGGTCAGAATGACCCCCTTTGTGTAATACGTGTTATTCTCACTAAATGAACGATTAGCCATGTGAAAAACTTAACCAGGCCTAAGAAATAGGATCTTATGTTGTCCTGAGAACAGCCCCAGAGATGATAGGTTATGTGTTGTCTTTCATGTGTGACTGTAGGTGTTCTGAAATATCCTACATAACCGTAAAGACAAGAATTATGAGTTACAACTTTGGGTCAATTCTCAGCTAAGAAAGATGCAATGTACGCTTCCATCCAGCAAGTTTGAATCTAATGTAATCAACAGATTTGTTTTGGGTAATTAGACTTCTTAGCTGCTAAAGTAAGGCATTATTGAAACTTTTTGTGCTTTAGCAACTACTTTTGATTTTGAGGTGCTAGCATTTTGTAGTAAATAGTGATGGTCATCTTCGCTAAGCATGGTTCCTTCAGAGACCTCTACCGATCGGGCAGCCATATTATTTGTCAAGCATTAACTATTTCAAAATTGTAGTATCTGTCACAGCTTGAACCCTTGTTTGTTTCTGTACGCTGAAGATCACTGTGTAATATTGCTGCAGGAAACTCTATAGCCTATTGGAGCTAGTGGGACTTTGGCACGTGGGCACTACAAAGTGGCACAAAAGGAAGCATACACCAAATTTTGTGTATGAAAAATTATGCGAGCACATCACTAAATGGCATCATCATGCATAGCACCAACTCCTATAATTGAACTCAAGGGAGGCATAACACGAGGGGACAGAGAGAAGTAAAGATTTCTCTGAAAGCTAGAAATCCTAGTGCCACACAAAAGCAGGTGCAACCAATTGGCAAAGGGAAATTGCATTATTTCTCTATGTGCAGCACACTTAGGGGCATATTTAAGGGCCCCTAGTGCCGCCTTCCACCACATTTACGTCATTTATTTGACACACAGGTGGCCCAACGAGTCCAAAAAAGCCCCACCATATTGACACTTTGTAACCCATTGCGTCACATTATGCCTGCAGCAGGCATAATGTGTGCAAGGGGGACGTTCTGGTGCTAGGGGGGCTGTAAAAATGGCGCAATGCAATCTATGAGATTCCTTTGCACCATTTTTACTGGTATTTTTTAATGCCTGCTAAGTGCAGGTGTTAAAAAGAGGTTCCCATTGATTACAATGGGTCTCTGGGTGCTTTGCAGGATTAGCATCATTACTTTTTATGCTAATCTGGCAAAGCCCCGGCTAGCGTAAAAAATTATGACACTAGTCACCCTAACTACAGCCATGGTGTGCCGTATTTTAAATACCCTAGGGTAGGTCGCTTCCCCGCCGCTGCAGCTCCACCTGCCCAGGCTCCTGCCTCCTCCAGTAGGCCGTAAGTGCTCCTTTGCGCTCTCTCTTGTCCAGTTCTTTGTTTTTCTCCTCTCCTCTTGGCTCTCTCCTGTCCAGTTCCTCGTTTTTCTCCTCTCCTCTTGGCTCTCCTCTTGGCTCTCTCTCGTCCAGTTACTCATTTTGCTCTTCCCCTCTTGGATCTCACCTGTCCAGTTCCTCGTTTTTCTCCTCTCCTCTTGGCTCTCCTCTTGGCTCTCTCTCATCCAGTTCCTTGTTTTTCTCCTCTCCTCTTGGCTCTCCCCTCGTGAATTTCCCATTCTACACTCTGCCACTGCGCTTTCTACCCCTGTGTATCTCGCCCTTTTCCCCCTCTGACTCTTTCTACTTTCTGATTTCTCCTGCCATCCTCGCCTTTCTTCAGTCAATTTCCTCTTTTCTTCCCACTTTTTCTCTTTTTTCTGCCTCCCCGCCTCCTGCTCTTTGCTTTCCCGCCACTGCCACCCCTGCGGCCCGCCCCCCCTGCTCCCATTCATCTCCCACCCTCCCGCCTCCCGCCCCCAGCTGACCCCTCTTCCCCCCCTCCCTCTTATGGCGGCCGCGCCGCTGGCACACCGAAGGCAAGCCCGTCTGCGCCCGTCCGCGCCTGGACATTGCCCAGCGCCAGAACCACTGGCCCCCAGCGCTCCCAAAACCCCCAGCACATCTACGACGCCGCCTCCCTCCATGCACTCAACACGGGACGTACTACCACCTGCTACCAAGCCAGCCCGAAACGCACACATGGACCCTTCGCCTGTCAAACCTGCAAGCATACCTTCCACCGCAACTGCATCCCATCCACCAGCCCACGCTCCAACAACCACCTCAAGTGCATCCTCATCAACGCACGCTCCGTCCACAAGCACGCCATTGAACTATGGGACCTCCTGAACTCTACCGCACCGGACGTCGCCTTCATCACTGAGACCTGGATGAACGCTTCATCGGCCCCCGACATCGCCATAGCCATCCCCGACGGCTACAAGATCACCAGGAAAGACCGCACCAACCAAGTTGGATGAGGAATCGCCATCATATACAAGAGCTCCATCAACATCACTACCTCCACCGAAGACACCCTCCTCGCCGCCGAACACATGCACTTCCAGATCCACACCGACCCCAGGACCACCCTCAGAGGAACTCTCGTCTACAGGCCCCCTGGACCACGCGCCCTATTCAGTGAATCCATCACAGACTTCATCTCCCTAGCCCTAGCCTCACCAGACTACATCCTCCTCAGAGACCTGAACTTCCACCTGGAGCAGAACAACGACACCAACACCACCACCCTGCTCGACAACCTCGACAACCTTGGTCTCAAGCAACTGGTGAACACGCCCACACACATCGCTGGACACACGCTCGACCCCATCTTCTCCGCCAGCAACCACGGATCCTTTAGCCACTCTACCGAGATACACTGGACCGACACAGATGTGTCCACTTCACCTTCAGACGCAAGACTCACCACCCGCGCACACAACCTATCACCCGCAGACCTTAGAACAAAATCTCCACAGAACAGCTACTCTCCACCCTCAACCACAACCAACCTGCCATCACCTCCGACGCCAACAACGCAGCCCTCAGCCTCACACAATGGATCACCAACTGCACAGACAACCTCGCCCCCCTCAGACGCCACCCTAGTCAGACCAACGCCAGAAAACCCCAATAGTTCACAGACACCCTCAAAGACTCCAAGAGGACCTGCCGGACCCTCAAAAAAACCTGGCGCAAAGAACACACCGCAGAAAATATGTCAGCCTTCAAAAACACCACCCGCGAACACCACCAACTGATCCGCGCCACCAAAAGAGCATCCTTCAAAGAAATACTGGACAAGAACACACACAACAGCAAAGAACTCTTCAACATCGTCAAAGAACTCTCCAATCCCAACGCCAGCTCCAACTCCATCACGCCCTCACAAGAACTCTGCAACTCCCTCACTACCTTCTTCCATCGAAAGATCACCGACCTACACGACAACTTCGGTCCACAGATCCCGCCGACCACCACGGAACTCACAGCCCCAGACGTCACCCTGAACGCCTGGACACCCATCAGCGCCGTAGAGACCAAAATCACCATGAACACCATCCACTCCGGTCCCCCATCGGACCCCTTCCCACACTACATCTTCAACAAAGCCGACGCCAGCATCACCCCCTATCTCCAGACCATCATTAACAGCTCGATTGCATCTGCCACCTTCCCCGAGAGCTGGAAACACGCGGAAGTCAATGCTCTCCTGAAAAAACCTACGGCGGACCCAAACGACCTGAAGAACTTCCGCCCCATCTTGCTCCTCCCCTTCCCGGACAAAGTCATTGAGAAGACCGTCAACAAACAACTGACCAACTTCCTCGAAGACAATAGCCTGCTCGACCCCTCCCAGTCCGGTTTTCGGGCCAACCACAGCATGGAAACCGCCCTCATCGCAGTCACCAACGACATCCGAACCCTACTGGACAACGGAGAAACAACCGCCCTCATCCTCCTCGACCTCTCGGCTGCTTTCAACACCGTCTGCCACTGCACCCTAATAACTCGCCTCCGCTCCACCGGTATCCTAGGACAGGCCCTGGACTGGATCATCTCTTTCCTCTTGGACCGTTCCCAAAGAGTCTACCTCCCGCCTTTCTGCTCGAAACCCACCGAGATCATCTGCGGCGTTCCACAAGGCTCCTCGCTCAGCCCTTCTCTCTTCAATGTCTACATGAGCCCCCTCGCCGACATCGCAAGCAAACACAACATCAACATCATCTCCTACGCCGACGACACCCAGCTGATACTCTCCCTCACCAAAGACCCAGCCACCGCCAAAACCAACCTGCATGACGGATTGAAAGACGTTGCAGAATGGATGAAACTCAGCCGCCTGAAACTGAACTCAGACAAGACGGAAGTCCTCATCCTCGGAAACTCCCTGTCCACCTGGGACGATTCCTGGTGGCCCACGGCCCTGGGCACCGCACTGACTCCCTCAGACCACGCACGCAACCTCGGATTCATCCTGGACCCCCACCTCACGATGGCCAAGCAAGTCAACGCAATCTCGTCCTCTTGCTTCCTCACTCTCCGCATGCTCCGAAAGATCTTCCGCTGGATCCCTGCCGACACCAGAAGAACTGTGACCCACGCCCTCGTCACAAGCCGCCTGGACTACGGAAACACCCCATACGCAGGAACCACTGCAAAACTTCAGAAACGTCTTCAGCGCATACAAAACACCTCGGCACGCCTCATCCTCAACATACCCCGCCACAGCCACATCTCCGCCCACCTGAGACACCTGCACTGGCTACCCATGAACAAAAGGATCACCTTCAGGGTCCTCACCCACGCACACAAAGCCCTCCACAACAAGGGACCCGAATACCTCAACCATCGCCTCACCTTCTACATGCCCACCCGCCAGCTTCGCTCCACCAGCCTCGCCCTCGCCGCCGTCCACCGCATCCGCCAAACCAACGCAGGGGGGAAATCCTTCTCCTTCCTGGCGGCCAAGACATGGAATTCCCTCCCCGCCCACCTCAGGACCACCCAGGACCACCTCGCCTTCCAGAGGCATCTCAAGACCTGGCCTTTCGAGCAGCAGTGACCCCCCCCCTCAGCGCCTTGAGACCCTCACGGTGAGTAGCGCGCTGTATAAATACCGTGATTGATTGAAATACAGCGCTACCATGGTGGCGTTAGTGGGGTGCTAAGGGGCGCAGGGAAAGTGGCGCTGCACTATGTGCAGCGCAATTTTTCATAAATCTGCCCCTAAATTTCTTCGACATTTGATGTTACACAAAGTACTTGTGAGTGGTTTCCTGTGGGTAGAAAGTTGCACTGGAGGGTGTCCCTGAGAAAAAAATATTAGGTAGTATATTGTCATTGTGGCAATATCCAATCCTTAGCATCATAAACGTGCACACCTTTTATGCGTGTGGACTGCCAATTAAATCCTTAGTCCCAACCCCTTGTTAATACAGCGGTTGCATGTCAGAATATAGTTATTGAAAATATCTGACAGAAATATTGTGTACTAAATATTGTTACAAAATGGTATCCCACGGGGTGCGGATTTCCTATTATTAACTCCGGTTGGGTGATAATTGGGTATTCGATACTTAAAACAGAATATTTCTGTCAGACAATATTTGGTTACATTCTTCTGTATCAAGGAGGGGATTGGGATAAAGAACCCTGTGCTCCAGAGAAGGTGGTAGTTAGCTTTGAGACAATCTCAGGATAGAAGCTTACAAGCACCAAGGCCAAACTTCTGGTGCACTGATCTGATTTCTACCATAGCAGTAACATAACAATGTTGTGTTTGTTTATTGATTCATCTGGGAACTACATGGCTTCCTGACAACACCGAAATCTGCTGCTGTGAAAGGCAAATAATATGCTCACCTTTTTTCCCACAAAATGGCTACGAGGAGGAGAGATCACGTTCCAACATCTGGTTTTTGTCTAAAATTTGATTGAGTTACTATACTGTCCGTGCTCACGATGCCACAATGTGTTGCACCTTTCTTGGGTGCCAGACGCTAGCGAGTTCTCCTTCCAGTCCTTCCAGACTAGGTTTCAGCCAGGCTACCCGCCGCTCACAGTGTGCCAGCTCCTTTATTGCAAATAGGTCAGTTCCATCATTGGCGCCTACTTGACGAGCCCGTGAATTGGAAAACCATTTTCCCATCAGTTGCTGGTCTCCTAGCAGCGAAGCCTCAGCACTACACAATCAGGACTTGAGTGGTGGGCCGAAGTCGAGTGTTATTGCGCGCTGATTGGAAGGGTGCACTTCAATTTTAGGAGCGCCGCCGCGAATCGTGGACAAATGAGCAGCCCTTCCTTGCTCTGAAAATATGGCTATTTGTGCAGATATGCAACGCAGCGGTCTCGATGTGAACGAGTCTCCTGCAAGAGGGAGCAAGGTGTAAGGCTCCGAGAGTTAGAAAGGGTAAAGGTCTTAGTTGACCATGTTGCCTAATGTCATGGGCGTGCAAACGTAAAGTCATGAATTAGTACCTGGAGTCAATTTCGGTGGAATGGAGGTACTATACATATCTATTAATTACCTTTCTGACAACTGTAGGCAAACATCTTCACAATCCCGAGGTGTTTGTCTAGCCTACGCCTGCTTCCTTGTCAAGCAACTTTGGATGTAAAATGTAATTCAAACTACAGCCTCCACAGTATCTCGACTTAGTTGCCTCTCAAAAACTGTGGCAGTGATGTTCCCCAGGATGCCACAATATATCCAGTGGCATTGCAGAGGTGTGAACTCCAGATCTAGAACTCTAACCCCTAGTCTCAGACTGTTGAACAGCAGCCTCACCCTTGTCACCCTTTGCCATTAGAGGTCATGACCCATGCGCCACTCATTTAACAGTCTTCGTGTGTCAACGTGCACTGCAATTCGTAATGGTATTTATACAGTATTTTCCAAACAACTTATGAGGCATCTAAAGCTTTCCTGAAGATTAAGTACACTGCTTTCCGTGGGTTAAGAAAACTGTGGGTCGCCAAATCGGGGTGAGGACAAAGAGCTATAACTAGGAATCCTACACCAGATGTGTGAACTATGTAATTATTATTGTGGCCAAAAACATGTGACCTAGAATCCTGTGCCTGACACCCCATGACACCTTGCAGTGTGACACCACACACCACAGTGTGCAACTTCGGTATGTCTGTCTGTGTTTTTAGCTATTGCATCCCAATATACCAAAGAATGATGAACACATACACCTAAAATAAGCCAAACCTATTGGCTTTACTAATGCTCACTAGCACTGAATTTTACTCCATATCATATAAATAAGTGAAAATTCTCAATCTTCCCTTTAGATCATGTTTTTCTTAGTTATTTATGCCCTTTTTGTCCACGCATCTCTGCCAGAAGTCCATCTACCTGCATGTCTCACACTCAATCTTCTTATTCACTTTTTTTTACCTTGAGCACTTACGTTTTTTGTTCTTTCCACTTAACTATTTAGTCTCAACCAAACAAAGGCTGCATTTTATTTTTGTCTGCATTGTAAAAATTTCGACAGCCGTTTACATTATTTACACACTTTCCCATATAATAGTTATTAAAATGTACACAAGTGTTACCATCACTGTGAAGATGGGCCAATCATTGGTTGAGCATACAGTTTTAACACCCTTATGACAATAGGATAGGCACTTTGAGGTGTTCCACCATGGAAATAGACCCACAGGTCCACTAACGCCTGCCCTGACCCAGGCTTTGCACCATTTTTTGACCCCTCCTCCCTCCGGTGCACCATTTTAGCACGAGAGTATAAATATGGCGTTAAGGCCATAAAGTCATATTTTGCCTGGGAACACCTACCATGCATCTCATTAAGGCAAGGTAGGTTTCCACATCCAAAAAATGACTCTAACTCCATAAATTTGGGGGCTAGACGTATCTGGCGCCAAAGTATAAATATGGAGTTAGTTTTGCATCGAATTACAGTGAAAAAAAATGACGCTAATTTGGTGCAAACAGAGTATAAATATGCCCCTATGTGTTTCTTTTGTTTCTGACAATGTGCGCTGGAGGCTTGGCTGTGAGCGACTTTCTACTCTAGTGCTTAATTTGAGCCAGTGGTGTCCGGTGGGGGCCACAAGCTCATATTTTTGGGGACCAGCACTTATTTCCCCCAACAGATACAAGATTTCACACAAGCTTATCATCAGGTTCAGTTAGTGGAAAGTTCACAAGAATTGACAGCATTTATACCTCCAATGGATGTGTTCAAGTTTAGGAGAATACCTTTTGGACTTGTGTCTGCAGTCTCTGTGTTTCAGAGAGTTATTAATTCAATACTCAAGTGTGCAAGGTGTTAAAGTAAAATGCTATCAGAGTGATTTACTGATATTTGGCAGTACTTCTGCAGAGCATGATTGCAGAGTGAAGATAGTAAAAAATGATGGGTACAGGTTTTACACTAAAAAAAGTAAACTATTTGGGACACTTAATTTCAGGAAAAGGTGTTGCACCAAACAAGGAATTAGTAGACACCATTGTGAAATTAGCTTTGAAGGAGGAAGTGGTCTCATTTCTTGGCATGGTGGAATATTATGGGATATATATTCAGAATTTGGTAGAGAAATCAAATCATTTTAGATTGTTACTTGGGAAAAATAAGGAATTTAAATGGACCACAAAGTGTTAACATGAGTTTGAAAAATTAAAGCGAGAAGTACAAAATGCACTCAGTTTGGAAGCATTTATACCTGGTAATCAAACCATGATAATTACTTATGCTGGTTGTAAAGGCATAGGGGCTTTATTAAAATAAAAAAGAAATGGAAAGAGAAACTGATTGCTTGTGCATGTAAAAGTCTGCGAGGAGCTGAATTGAATTATTCAGTAGTGGAGAGAGAATCATTTACAATACACTGGACGTTGAACACATTTTGAAATTTAATTTGAGGAACACCTTTTAATATTTGTACAGATCAAGGCATAGCTAAGGACGTAAAGATGGCGGTTGCCCTCTTAAGAGTGCTCCTGGGCCCCTACGTCATCACTCCCAAAACCATACCATAGATCGGACTACTTGGGTGGAATCTGTCACTTGGCATAAGAGGTCAGAGCTGAGGCAGAAGATCATGAGGCGGACACAAGATGGCAGCCTGTGCGGCTTGAAGTCTGCCGGCCATGGTGGGAGCTGGAGGTGCAATGAGAGGGGAGGGGCCAGAGCCACTGGGGGGTGCTTGGAGTGTGCCCCCAGCTGGGGCCCCCGCTGCTGGTGGTCTGGAGCTGACCCGTAACCAGCATCGAAGTCGGAGGAGCAGTGAGTGTGGCGCCACCGAGTGCCTGCCAGGGAAGACTAGGGAGACAGCCACCCCTCATGCCTGAGTGATAGTGTTGGAGCCGGAGCACTGCCCTGCTCAACCAGCAGCTTTGCAGACTGTCTTTGGCGGCCCCAGAGGCGTGGGCACTCCGGGTGCAGGCATTCGCTCCGGAGTAGCGGCCCTGAATACTCCCTGCACTACCTCAGTCTAGATCTCATTGGTGAGGGACCCGGGAAGGCACCATGTGCCTTTTGGGGCCTCAGGTGGATCCAGTATCTCATCGCTGGCCCCCTTCATTACATCGTTTTGCTGAGAGGGTGTGTTGGACAGTGGCTCTCACCCTAAAGTACAATGCCTGGCACACCTCAGAGGGGCCTAACTCAATGCCCTGGGCTGGAGGTGGCGGATGCCCCAGGGCCCCCTTTAAAGACTCTGGTCTCTCGGGGCCCAGCCCTACCTCTGAAGTTCTCTAGTATAGATGGGGGCAGCAGCAGGAACAGAGAGTCGCCTGATGACGCAATGACTTTGGCCCTGATTGGGAATCCCAGCCACAGATAGGATAAAAGGGACCAGCCCTGGGAAGGGGCACCTGCTGGAGGTCTCACATAGGGACATCAGACACAGTCCCACACCAGATGCTCTCCCCTTTGGCGGAAACCTCCTGGAGGCTGGGTGTAGCCCTTTGTTGTTGTGTGAAGTAGGTGTCGGAGGTTGGGGTCCAAGGCACTACCTGCCTCTCTGCCTCTAGAGGATAAGGCAATACTGAGGTGCCATTGGGACTTGCTGGTTTGCAAGCAACTCACCTCATTTCAAGTGGTGCTGTGGCACGGTGGTGACGACTGGACTGAGCACCCACTAGAGAGACTGAGAGCCATTGGGAAGGACAAATCAGAGTGCTCCACATCGGCCCAGGGTCACATGGATCATTATATCATTGGCCCCACCAGTATTGTGTGGCTTATTGGCCCCTCTCTCTTATCAATTGCAAGATATTCACTACCATATTGGTCTCTAGACTAAGGCTTGTCAACCCCACTAGGATCCACCTGGATCAATCAGCTTCATGCCAGGGCGAAGCACTAGCCATTGTATCTGACGACCACCAACACCACCTTCCAACTAATTTAGCATTATTATTCCCTGATTTCAAGAAGGCATTTTATACGGTGGACTGGGGATATCTGGGGGCCGTACTGGTCCCGCTTCTGTAGATTGGTTTGGGTTCTTTACTCATGTCCCACAGCAAGAATGCAAATGAAATGGAGTCTTGTCTGCCTCCTTTCCCATTAGATGGAGAACCCGGCAAGGGCGCCCCCTATCTCCCATTCTATTTGCACTTGTGATCAAACCCCTGGCATATTTGATTTGTACCGACCCTTTGATTCAGGGTTTGGAATGGAGAGATGGAAGAAAATATCGCATTGCCTTGTACGCGGACAATGTCCTTCTCTATTTAGCTAACCCTTCTCTCACTAGGCCCTGTTGCCTGCATCTTCTTCACTGCTTTGGAGCAGCCTCAGGACTCAAGCTGCATCCCTCCAAGTCAGGGTTGGTGCCCCTGGCTCCCTCGTGGGACTGCTTTGCCTGGGCAAAATGACATCCCTGTTCATCGCCTGAGTGTTAAATATCTGGGTATACGGATGTCCATGCTTCCGGAACCAATGTCGAGTCTTAATCTAGAGCCCCTGGTCCGGAAAACCAAACAAAATCCTGCAAACTGGCAACATTTCCCTTTGAAAGTTATGGGCCTGCTGGTACTGTTTAAAATGATGGTTTTGCTGTGGTTCCTTTTTGTATTTCAAAACACTCCAATTGTCCTACCACGGAGTTGGTTCCGTCTCCAAGATAGATACGTAACCTCCTTCCTTTGTAAGGGGGAATGCTCCTGGATGGTGCTTAAGACTTCCCAGCGTATGATCTATGAGGGGGGTTTGGGTATGATGAACTTATATTTGTCTTACCTAGCAACCCACCTCCTGGTGATCCATGAATGGTTCAATGGCAGATAGCCTGGCCTGCCTACTGACCAGAACTGTCCATAACAGGCTTTCCCTCACTCCTATCCATGCTTTATGGTGCCTCCATCCCTCGAGATGCTGTGTCTATCGCTAAACTGCCACTACTCACCTGGAGAACAGCTCTGCAACACACCCTGTGACTGAATGAACTTAGACAAGAAACTCCTCTCTGGGACAGCACTGGGCTCCGGGACACATCACAGTTGCAGGACTTTCCACAGTGAGACATCATTGGCTTCTCGTGGCTGGCAGATGTCTGGTCAAGTACACATATGAAATCATTTCAGGAAAAATAGCTTCAGTTTGCCCTCACAAACACACAGTTCCATAAGTATCTACAGCTGTGTCATGCCCTTTATAACGGGTACCCAGAGGCACTTCCTTGCCGGAACTCAATCCCCTAGAAGTCAAACTCCTTATGGGGTCTATGGGAAAAGGGAAAACATCTCAAATGTACTGTTCACTTATTCTTAATATTCCAGGACACCCAACCGCTCTTAGATCCTGATGGGAGGAATGGGTTGGACCTCTGGAAGAAGAGGACTGGCAAGATGCCTTGATGGCACCTAGAAAGCTCTACTATAGTGATCACAAAAGTTTAGTTTATGTATTTAAGCCACACCCCTGGTTACACGGGCCACGCCCTTGTATAGATGCTCTTCTTGTTGCATTAGACTTAAAGACCTGACAAACTCATCCTTTCGCCAACAGCTCACGTCTGTGGCTAATCTAGTTCTATTACCTCCATGAAACATAAATCTCTCCGCACCGGCATTACCGAGTGGGTCTACGCGCGATCCTCAACTGCCCCCGCTGTAGCCGAATCCCCGGCTGACTTTAATCATGTGGTGTGGACTTGTGTTTCAATTCAAAGTTACTGGTCGGCCATGGTGGCTAAACTTATATGGGTTTTTGGATGGGAGGTTCCCCTCCCACTCATTATGATCCTGCTGAGGGTGTTGGAGGGTACCGGGTGCACCAGAGCTGACAAGACACGCCTAGGAATGGCTCTCATAGTTGCTGTTGGATTTTACCCTTTTGCAGGGTCATCCCCAATCTTTTTGCCTCCTGCCTCCTATTTTTTCTGACCTGTTTCTGTTGGCTTTTGAACTCTGAGCACTTTACCACTGCTAACCAGTGCTAAAGTGCATATGCTCTCTGTGTAAATTGTATGGTTGATTGGTTTATCCATGATTGGCATATTTGATTTACTAGTAAGTCCCTAGTAAAGGGCACTAGAGGTGTCCAGGGCCTGTGAATCAAATGTTGCTAGTGGGCCTGCACCACTGGTTGTGCCACCCACATTAGTAGTCCTGTAATCATGTCTCAGACCTGCCACTGTAGTGTCTGTGTGCAGTTTTAAATGTAAATTTGACTTGGCAAGTGTACCCACTTGCCAGGCCTAAACCTTCCCTTTTCTTACACGTAAGACACACCTAAGGTAGGCCCTAGATAGCCCCAAGGGGAGCGTGCAGTGTATTGTTACGGTAGGACATATAGGCCCTCATTCTGACCCTGGCGGTCGGTGATAAAGCGGCGGCCAAGCCGCCAACAGGCCGGCGGTCTAAAATATGCAATTCTGACCCTGGCGGGAACCGCCAACACAGCCCGCCAACTTCACACTCCGACCGCCACAGCGGTACAAACAAACAGCGCGGCGGTTCCCGCCAACAGCCCGGCGGCAGACAAAGTACCGCCCACCCTATTACGACCCACCAATCTGCCACCTTTTCCGGGGCGGGAGCACCGCCGATAAGAACACGGCGGAAACAGACTACGAACGGGAAAACGCTCACCTCTACGCACTCCACGCGAGATTCCGGCAGTATGGAGCCAGAGTTACAGGTCATCCCCGCACTCCTATTCCTCCTCATATACCAGGAGCACGCCCGGCGGCGCGGAAGACATCGGTGAGTACTGCACCTACGACACAGGGGAGGGAAAAGATTACCGGCACACACCCACCCACCCACACCCACTACAACACACACATCAATGCATTCCCACAGATCACTGTCACAACCCACAAACCACCCCCCTCCGAAATAATGCAAAGACCAAAAGAAGAGATCATAAACGGGCAGATATATTGAAATATGTACGCCATTAATCCCAAAAAATAAATAAACTATGTACAAAATATATACAGCTACTAAATGTAGTCCAACCACTGTCCGTGGATCACAGGGGTCCTGTGCAAAGGGGCAAGGCCCAGTCCCACGACAAGAACTCCACGGAGAGAACACTGCAGGGGCATCAGAAAGAAAATAGGACAGGCACCTCAGGGGGAAGGGAAGTGGGGGCACCTCAGCCACTTGAGTACACGACGCCAGATCCACGAGGGGACTCCATGACCACTGGGCCATCCTGGGGAGAGCAAAGCCACAGTCCATACAGTCCATACAGTGGGTGGCCTGCCCACTGGGCCATCCTGGGGAGAGCAAAGCCACAGTCCAAACAGTCCATACAGTGGGTGGCCTGCCCACTGGGCCATCCTGGGGAGAGCAAAGCCACAGTCCATACAGTCCATACAGTGGGTGGCCTGCCCACTGGGCCATCCTGGGGAGAGCAAAGCCACAGTCCATACAGTCCATACAGTGGGTGGCCTGCCCACTGGGCCATCCTGGGGAGAGCAAAGCCACAGTCCAAACAGTCCATACAGTGGGTGGCCTGCCCACTGGGCCATCCTGGGGAGAGCAAAGCCACAGTCCATACAGTCCATACAGTGGGTGGCCTGCCCACTGGGCCATCCTGGGGAGAGCAAAGCCACAGTCCATACAGTCCATACAGTGGGTGGCCTGCCCACTGGGCCATCCTGGGGAGAGCAAAGCCACAGTCCAAACAGTCCATACAGTGGGTGGCCTGCCCACTGGGCCATCCTGGGGAGAGCAAAGCCACAGTCCATACAGTCCATACAGTGGGTGGCCTGCCCACTGGGCCATCCTGGGGAGAGCAAAGCCACAGTCCAAACAGTCCATACAGTGGGTGGCCTGCCCACTGGGCCATCCTGGGGAGAGCAAAGCCACAGTCCATACAGTCCATACAGTGGGTGGCCTGCCCACTGGGCCATCCTGGGGAGAGCAAAGCCACAGTCCATACAGTCCATAACAGACCCCACTGCCACTGGAGGAGGCAAGTTGGCCAGAGGACATCCTGCAGCCCTGCCCGAGATAGATCCTGCCCTGCCACGTCTGCCAAAGGGCCAGCGGTTCTTGCCCTGAAGGGCCCAGTTCAGCGGTTCTTGAGACGGCGGGGCCCAGTTCAGCGGTTCTTGCCTTGAAGGGCCCAGTTCAGCGGTTCTTGCCTCGAAGGGCCCAGTTCAGCGGTTCTTGCCTTGAAGGGCCCAGTTCAGCGGTTCTTGCCTTGAAGGGCCCAGTTCAGCGGTTCTTGAGATGGCGGGGCCCAGTTCAGCGGTTCTTGAGACGGCGGGGCCCAGGTCAGCGCTTCTTGCCTTGAAGGGCCCAGTTCAGCGGTTCTTGAGACGGCGGGGCCCAGTTCAGCGGTTCTTGCCTTGAAGGGCCCAGTTCAGCGGTTCTTGCCTTGAAGGGCCCAGTTCAGCGGTTCTTGCCTTGAAGGGCCCAGTTCAGCGGTTCTTGCCTTGAAGGGCCCAGTTCAGCGGTTCTTGAGACGGCGGGGCCCAGTTCAGCGGTTCTTGAGACGGCGGGGCCCAGTTCAGCGGTTCTTGCCTTGAAGGGCCCAGTTCAGCGGTTCTTGAGACGGCGGGGCCCAGTTCAGCGCTTCTTGCCTTGAAGGGCCCAGTTCAGCGGTTCTTGAGACGGCGGGGCCCAGTTCAGCGGTTCTTGCCTTGAAGGGCCCAGTTCAGCGGTTCTTGCCTTGAAGGGCCCAGTTCAGCGGTTCTTGCCTTGAAGGGCCCAGTTCAGCGGTTCTTGCCTTGAAGGGCCCAGTTCAGCGGTTCTTGAGACGGCGGACGGTCTATGGCCAACTGCTAAATGCCTGGTGGTGCCCTCCTGGGCAGCGGGGATGGTGCTCCTTCACTGCCCACCTGGGCTGTGGGTGGTGGGGCCCTCCTGGCCAGCTGGGCTGGGTCCTCCCTGGGCAGCGGCTATGGGGCTGGTGGGCTCTCCCGGGGCAGCTGTGCCGGTTCCTCCCGGGGCAGCGGCTATGGGGGTTGTGGGCTCCTCCTGGGCAGCAGGCCTGCTGCCTGACCTCTCCAACTTGCTGCCCTTGCCCTCCTTAGTCGTCGGCCTGTGGCCCTTTCCTCCCTTTGGAGCTGTGGCTGGTGACTGTCTCTGGGTGGTGTCCGGGGGGGATGTAGAAGGCGGGCTCCTGCGGCGCCCCTTCCGCCTTCTGCTCCTCTTCCCAGGGGGTGGGCTGGCTGTCCCCTTGCTGCTGGGCGAAGATCCAGACATGCGGGCTGGCGGGCTCCAATACCCCTGCACCCTTGTCAAGGGGGCTGCAGGGCTGGTGGTGGCTGAGGTGCTCTTCTTACCCCGACGAGAAGGAGGGGGGGGCTCAGGGTCAGGAAAGAAGTTAGTAGTGGCGAGGAAGAGCTTCTTGGGACAATGGAGAGTGGTAGGTACAGTGGGAATGGGAGTGGAGGGAGAGGATGTGGTTGTAGGTGAGTCACGTTTGCTGTCTTTGGGTGCAGGTGCAGGAGGGATAGGCTGTCGTGAGGTGGATGGCTGTTGGGTGGGTGGGTGGCTGCGTTTGTGTGGTGTGGAAGAGGGGGTGACAGACACAGTGGGAGAGGACACAGGGGACGTGTAAATGGCAGTGGGGGTGGTGACTGCACGTGTGCGGACTGGAGTGGAGGGTGTGCTGGTGATGGAAACACTGGCTGATGGTGAGGTGAATGGAGGTGTGAGTGTAGACGTCACAGGGAGGGAGGAGGGAGACGAGGAGGTGGGGGTCACAGAGGTGGTAGTGACTGTTGGCATGTCTGCATCGGAATGTTGCGTGTGTGAATGTCTGCGTGATATGTGGTGCTTATGTTTGGATGAGCTTCTCTTGGGTGTTGAGGTGTGTGCAGGCTGGTCTGATGGTGTGGGTGGGACAGGCAGAGGAACAGGAGACTGGGAGGAGGGAGTTAGTAGAGGCAGGCAGGAGACAGGGACAATGGCTGCCGTCAGTGCTGAGGCCAGAGCCTGGAACGATCGCTGATGGGCAGCCTGACCCGAATGAATGCCCTCCAGGTACGCATTGCTGCGATGAACCTCCCTCTCCACCCCCTGGATGGCATTCAAAAGGGTAGTCTGCCCAACAATGAGCGTTCGGAGGAGGTCAATGACCTCCTCACTGAGGGCAGCGGGGGTAACAGGGGCAGGGCCTGAGGTGCCTGGGGCGAAGGAGATGCCCGGCTTCCTGGCAGAGCGGGCACGGGGCGAACGCGGAGGGGCTGCTGGGAGGGCGGAGATGGTGCGCTGGGTGGCGGCTGTACCTGTAATGGCGGGGGGCACGGATGGTGCCACCCCCGCAAGGGAGCCCCCTTCCGAGGACGTGTCCGTGTCGCTGCAGGCTCCAGTCGTCCCCGTCGTGGAGCTCCCCTCGCCCTCCGTCTCACTGGTCCAGTCTGACTCTGTGGCATGGCCCTCCTGGGCCATGTGAGATGCAGCTCCCTCCTGCCCCGATGCCACTTCTCCTCCGCCTGATGATGCTGATGCACACAAGCACAGAAAGACAAACAAAAAGGGGGGGGGAGAGAGAAATAAAGGGATATTGAGTACATGGATCTCCGGTACAGTTAGCGGACATGACAGACACAGATGCCCCCTGCACTAAGTTGCGCACTTGGGGTCCGCTACGCATTCCGTGGAACATGCCCTACACGCCTAGAGTTGACAACTGCACCCATGGATGACACGGCCCAGGGATGGCTGTACTGACACACTACTGAGGGTGGTGGCTGGGGACACAGGGGCTTACGGGGGTGCCCAGCCTACAGATATCGCCCTGGCCTAGGGGGACCCACAGCCCTCCTCCCCCACCCAGACACCTCCACTGCGCAACAACAGAGTAGATAATGCTTGGACTCACCCCCTTGTGTCTGCTGTGCTGCCCTCACGCGCCCATCCAAATCAGGGTAGGCCACCGCCAGGATCCGGAACATCAGGGGGCTCAGTTGACGGCAGGCACCCCGCCTACGTTGGGAGGCCATCCCCAGCAGAGACTCGGCGGTCTTCTTGGTCCCGCGGCGGATGTCCTCCCACCTCTTGCGGCAGTGGGTGCCCCGTCGATGGTGGACCCCCAGGGCCCGGACTTCCTTGGCGATGGCACGCCAAATCCCGATCTTCTCATGGGCGCGGACCTATGTGACACGTACAGGGAGGGAGAAATACCACGTTCAAGTTACTCAGCATTTTCCTTTCCAGTGGCCCAACGCCCCCCATCCCCGCCAGGCCCCCCGCCAGGCCCAACATGCCCCCCATCCCCGCCAGGCCCCCCGCCAGGCCCAACATGCCCCCCATCCCCGCCAGGCCCCCCGCCATGCCCAACATGCCCCCCATCCCCGCCAGGCCCCCCGCCATGCCCAACATGCCCCCCATCCCCGCCAGGCCCCCCGCCAGGCCCCCCGCCAGCCCCAACATGCCCCCCATCCCCGCCAGGCCCCCAAGCCAGCCAGTGGCCCCAAATCCAGATAGAATTAAACTCACTTGTTGGTCTGGAGGACCGTAGAGTAGCGCATACTGGGGGAGGACCCCATCCACAAGTTTCTCCAACTCCTCTCCAGTGAAGGCAGGGGCCCTTTCCCCAGTCGCAGCAGCCATTGTCCCTTCCAGATCGAGGTCACAGCAACACTTGTAGTATAGGTCCTCTCCTGTGAAAGTTCAAGTCGCAAGTGGATAAGTAGATAGAAAATGGCGGTCACGTCCGCGGCGGTGCGTACCGCGGCGGTGCGTCCCGCCACCGCCGGCGCCCTTCGCCATTGGCTCCTGAAACCCATAGGCTTCAATGTTAACCAATGCGGCTTCGCGCCGCGGTCTTCGCCCGCCGCCCGCCGCGGTGTGCCACGCCAGCGCATTGACCTCACATCCCATTGTCACACTTCACAGGTCAGGCAGCCGCCATTTCCAGGGCCCACATGGCTCAATTTCAACTGCGTCACACAGGCCTAGGCCTTGCATAGCCACTCAGACACGCCATTCACTGCATAGAGAATCGTATACTGTGCTAGCTGTGAGTACGTACCTGTGGGTTGCCTGACTGTGTGCTCCATGTTGTCCTTCCTAGGCACCGTCCGCTGGGTTGGGCGAGGAGACGGATGAATCCTCCCGTGTACCGACCGCTGGTGGACCTGTCGACAATGGAAGAACGCCACATTATCCTGACCTACCGTCTTAACCGTGCCACTATCCATGAACTGTGTGCCCGGCTGGAGCCCGACCTGATGTCCCCCATCCGCCAACCCACAGGGATTCCCCCTCTGGTGCAGGTCATGTCAGTACTACATTTCTTGGCAAGTGGGTCATTTCCGACAACCGTGGGAATTGCTTCCGGGATGTCTCAGCCCATGTTTTCAAAGGTGTTATCCAGAGTGTTGTCTGCCCTGATGAAATCCGTGAGGAACTACATCATTTTCCCTGAGGTGGGCGAATTGGCTACAGTGAAGGGTGATTTCTACGCCCTTGGACATATTCCCAACGTAATTGGTGCCATTGATGGGACCCATGTGGCTTTGGTTCCCCCAAGAGACAGGGAGCAGGTGTACAGGAACAGAAAAAGTTACCATTCAATGAACATCCAGGTGGTGTGTTTGGCTGACCAGTACATCTCGCATGTAAATGCCAAATTCCCAGGGTCAGTGCATGACGCCTACATCCTGAGGAATAGCAGCATCCCTTACGTGATGGAACAGCTACAGAGACACCGTGTATGGCTAGTGGGGGACTCTGGGTACCCCAACCTGTCGTGGCTACTGACCCCAGTAAGGAATCCCCGGACCAGGGCAGAGGAACGGTACAATGAGGCCCATGGGCGTACTAGGAGGGTGATCGAACGCACCTTTGGCCTCCTAAAGGCCAGGTTTCGCTGCCTGCATCTGACCGGTGGATCCCTAATGTACTCACCTAAGAAGGTGTGTCACATCATCGTGGCCTGCTGCATGCTTCACAACCTGGCTTTGCGCCGCCAGGTGCCTTTCCTGCAGGAGGATGGTCGAGACGGTGGTGTTGTGGCAGCGGTGGAACCTGAGGAGAGTGACGAGGAGGAAGACGACGGGCTGAAACAGACAACAGGGACAGAATCATTGAACAGTACTTCCAATAGGACACAGGTAACATTTCAAAGATAATTTAGTAAATGTTAACTACTCTGCAGCATCTCTGCTGCCTGTCTATTTGCCCCAGTGTATGATGACTGAGTTTTGGCTTTTCCCTCCCTATTTCAGATCTGGGGTCCCCACTACGAGTCCTGTGCTTCGTTTCCCCATGGACTAAAGCTTTGTGGCAGCTGTTTGTTGACTTCACCATGTACAAGGACACATTTGCACTGTCATGTCAATTACAATCTATTGAAATCACAGCCAGACTCCTGATATTTTGGTGCAAAATAGGTGTTTATTGAAGTGCTCAAAATGGGATGGGTGGTTTCAAGTGGGTGGGGGCTATGGTGAAGGAATGTCCATGGCAGAGTCCAGAGTAACAGTCACACAGGTGCATTGTCCAGAGGCCTGTGGAGAGATGGAGCATGGGCAGTTCGAGGATGGACAGGGTGACAATGTGGGACAGTGGGATGACATCAGGTGGTATCCATTGCTGGCGGGGGTCTTGACATCCTACTCTGTCTTGCGAGATCTCAGGGCCCTCTTGCGGGGTGGTTCTTCTCCTGCAGGAGGTGGGGGTCTGGTGGGCTGCTGCTGTGCGGCGGCCTCCTGTCCACTAGCGCCGGCGGAGGTGGATGGCTGTTCTTGGTCCAGGCTAGTGGCAGGGGCCCTTGGGTGTTGTTCAGTGTCCGCCCTGCTGTTTACGAGGTCCTGCAGCAGCCCTACCATGGTAACCAGGGTGGTGTTGATGGCTCGGATGTCCTCCCTGTACCCCCGATAGTGTTCCTCCTGCAGCACCTGGATCTCCTGGAACCGGGCCAGTACCGTCGCCATCGTCTCCTGGGAGCGGTTGTATGCTCCCATGATGGTGGTGAGGACCTCGTGGAGAGTGGGTTCCCTGGGCCTCTCCTCCCCCCCCTGTCGCACAGCTGCCCGCCGAGTTGCCCTGTTTCCCTGGGCCTCTGCCCCCTGGCCGGTGTGCCCACTACCACTGCCCCCAGGTCCCTGTTGTTGTTGGGGTGGTGGGTTATCCTGGGTGCCCTGTAGTGGTAGACACACCGCAGATTGACGCGCCCTGGAGACAGAGGCATGGGCCCGCTGGGTGGGAGCTGTGCTGGTGTTCCCAGGGGGGTTAGGGTCTATAGTGGCCTGTGCCTGTGTGAGGGGAACCGACTGTCCAGAGGTCCCCGATGGTCCGGGCTGGTCATCGGTGTCCAGATCGACAGAGCTGCTGTCATCGCTGACGGCCTCTTGGGTGGGGGGTGTGGATAATTCTGGCCCCTCCGCCGCGGTGTGTTGACGGTCGGGTCCTGCAGGGGTATAGAGGTATGGTTATAGTTTCAATGTGTGGCATATGGGTGTATCTATGGGTTCCCGTGTCCCCAAGTGCTGGCATTCGTGTGTGGGGGCTTTGGTGAGGGTGGCTTGTGGGGGGGATGTGTATATGCATTGGGCATGCTTTGGTGATGGGTGTCCATGCTTAGTGGACGCATGCAGGCCTAGGTTTTGGGATGTGTGGGTTGTGATGGTGAGACATTGGCGGGGAATAGGTGTGCTGGGGGTGGGGGTGAGGATGGTGGTGGGGGTGAGGATGGTGGTGGGGGTGAGGGTGGGGGTGAGGGTGGGGTGGGGGTGAGGGTGGGGTTCGAGGATGGGGGTGAGGGTTGGGGTCTGATTTGGCATGCAGGTGGGGGGGAAGCAGTATTGAAGCTTCAACTTACCAGTATCCATTCCTCCGCCGACTCCTGCGAGGCCGTCAGGATGCAGGATGTTCAAGACTTCCTCCTCCCATGATGTGAATTGTGGGGGTTGAGGTGGGGGTCCTCCGCCAGTCTTCTGCACGGCGATGTTGTGCCTGGATACCATGGAACGCACCTTCCCCCGTAGGTCGTTCCATCGCTTCCTGATGTCTTCCCGATTTCTGGGGTGCTGTCCCACTGCGTTCACCCTGTCGACAATCCTCTGCCATAGCTCCGTCCTCCGGGCAATGCTGGTGTATTGTATCTGTGTGCCGAACAGCTGGGGCTCTACACGAACGATTTCCTCCACCATAACCCTGAGTTCTTTGTCTGTGAAGCGGGGTTGTCTTTGGGGTGCCATGGGGTGGTGTGTATGATGTGTGGGGTGGAGTATGTGTATTTAAGTGAGTTGAGTGTGGTGGTGTGTGTTGTTTTGTGTGTGGATAGTGTGTGGGTGATGGTGTTGAGTGGCTGTGGCTGTTATGTTTTGGATGCTGGTGTCTCGCTCTTGCCTTCTTTACGAATTTTTAAGCGTAGGGGTTTGTGGGTGATGTGGGTGGGTGTTTTATATTGTATTGTGTGTGTGGGAGTGGTGTGTGTATGTGTATCAGGTGTGTGGGATTCAAATCGTCCAATGTGGGTGAGTTTTGTTCGTTTGTGTGTATTCTGACCGCGCCGGTGTGTCCCGCCAATGGAATACCGCGTTTGAATGACCGCCGCGTGGATTCGTGGGTCGTAATGGCATGGGCGTATTTCTGTTGGCGTGGCGGTGGAGGTTTGGTCACCTCCACCTTTCCGCCGACCGCTGGTCTGGCGGTCTGTTGTGGCGGTCGGATTTTCGGAGGTTTGCCTTCTGCGGGTCAGAATGACCGTGGCGGGTTTCCGCGACCGCGGCGGGATTATGGAGGATTTCTGACCGGCGGTAGGCGCCTTTTACCGCCGAGGTCAGAATGACCACCATAGTAATGTGTTTTCCATGTCCTGACAGTGAAATACTGCTAAATTTGTTTTTCTTTTCACTGTTGCATGGCCTGTCCCTCTCATAGGTTAATATGGGGGCTACCTTTAAATATGATTAAAGTGGAGATTCCCTTTGGGAACAGATAGACATGTGGAGTTTGGGGTCTCTGAGTTCACAATTTAAAAATACATCTTTTAGTAAAGTTGATTTTAAGACTGTGTGTTTGAAAATGCCACTTTTGGAAAGTGAGCATTTTTTTGCTTATACCATTTCTGTGACTCTGCCTGTTTGTGGATTCCCTGTCTGGGTCAATTTGACAGTTGGGCTGGTTGCACCTCACGCTAGACAGTGACACAAAGGGAGCTGCGGTGTAGTCTGCATTTCCTGATGAGCCATCTATGCTAGAAAGGAGGGGAGGAGTGGTCACTCACACCTGAAAGGGCTGTCCCTGCCCACACACAATTCAGTCTCCAACCCCCTTGAGTGTCTGGGGCCTGGCTTGGGCAAGGCAGGATTTCACAAGCAGGAGTAAATCTACTTCAAAGGGCACAAAGGATATAAGAAGGGCACTCAAAACCAAATACTTTACAACACTTCTGGTAACCAAGAGGAGCCTCTGCCTGGAGAAGAGCTGAAGAGCTGCCCTACCTGTGACTGTGCTTTGTGGAGCTGTCCTACAGTTGCTGCTTCTGTCAGAGTAAGAGGGCAAAGACTGGACTTTGTGTGCCTTCCTTTTTGTGAAAATTTCCAAGGGCTTGATTTAGAGTTTTCCTCCTGTTGTTTGAAGTCTCAGGGACAGCAAAGACTTCTCTCTGCCAGCACCTGGAGTCTCTGGAGAGACTCCTACTCTGCCAAGTGGTGCCCATCCAGCTCCTGGGACCCTGAAAGGAGAAGCTGGCAACAATAAGAGGAAGAAATCCATGCACAGACCGCCGTGTGGGGAAAAGATTGACGCCACTCCGATCTGTAGCTGAAAAATCGACGCACCGCCGTATTTGCGGCTGAAAATTGATGCTCGCTGCAACGCGACCTTAAGATCGATGCACAGAGCTGGGGAAACGACACGCAGCATCGCTGACGGAGGCTAGTGAGATCGCAACCCTCGCTGCGTGGTTTTCGGATCATCGTGCGGCTGGATTTCTGACGCAAACACCACTGGCCATGTAAAAACAATGCAAGGCCTGCCTAGACCCGAGAGTGCTGACCAGATCGACACATCGCTGTCCTGCGGAGAGAAGAAATGACATGCCCCATCCTGACGAAAGGAGAAACGATGCAAGGTCTCGTGAGTGAGTGAAATCGACGCATCGCAAGCCCTTTTTTGACACACAGTCACGCATGTGGGGTTATTTTTGACGCACTCAAGGTACATTTTCACGCTAACAGCATTAGTGTGTGTTTAAAACTACATGAAGACTCTTTTTGCCTTTTAATTGATAACTTGACTTGTGTATTGTGGATTTTTGTTGTTATGGTATTGTTTTTTTTAGATAAGTATTCTCTATTTTGTTAAAACCTGTGTTGTGTCATTTTCTAGTGTTTTCATTAAGTTACTGTGTGTGTTGGTGCAAATACTTTACACATAGCATTCTGAAGTTAAGCCTACTGCTCGTGCCAAGCTACCAGGGGAGAAGACTCTTTTTGCCTTTTAATTGATAACTTGACTTGTGTATTGTGGATTTTTGTTGTTATGGTCTTGTTTTTTTTAGATAAGTATTCTCTATTTTGTTAAAACCTGTGTTGTGTCATTTTCTAGTGTTTTCATTAAGTTACTGTGTGTGTTGGTGCAAATACTTTACACATAGCATTCTGAAGTTAAGCCTACTGCTCGTGCCAAGCTACCAGGGGATAAGCAGGGGTTAGCTGAAGGTGATTCTCTTTTACCATGACTAGACTGAGGGTCCTTGCTTGGGCAGGGGGTAACCTGACTGCCAACCAAGGACCCTATTTCTAACAGTTGCTAAGAGAGAAATTGTGGTCCTCTGGATGGCATCCAATCCTCCTACCTTTACACAGTGATACCATGGAGTTGACTGGTGTGCTCTGCAGGAGAAGTCGATCTATGAGGCCAGGGGTTGCCCTTGAAAACATAATAACGTGTGGGGGAAATGGCTGGGACAAGTTCTCTGGGTGGAAGACTTGCCATGTATGGAGAAAAAAGGCTGATGGATGTTTCCTTATTATTATATATTTGCTGTAGGTGGATATGAGGTGATAACAAATGTACATTCAGGGTTTTGTTTCTTTTGTAGAAAAAATCGAATAAAATTTGTTATTAAAAAAAGATTTGTACCGATCACAAATCGCTTAAGAATATACTTCAAAATAAAGGTCTAGATTTTATAACATCAAGAATCAGGAGATGGGTAGTGGCCCTGCAAGAATTTGGGGCCAGATGTATGAAAAAGTTTTGCACTCGCAAATGGTGCTAATCGGTAAATTCGGCCGTTTGCGAGTGCAAAACAGTGGTCTGCAATGCATGAAAGGCATTCGCAGACCACAAATAAGAAATCGCTAAAATTGCGATTTCTTGCATTGCGACCTGGAAATTGCGAGTCGCAATTTGCAACTCGCAAATTCCAGGTCGCAAGGCAATGCTGCAAAAAATCACAAATTGCGATTTTTCGCAGAATGGTATTTTGCACAGGCAAAATACCATGGACTGCAACCGGGTGGTAACCTGGTTCAAAATTTAAAAATGCATTTAAAATGCATTTTTTAATTGAACATGTAAAGCACACATGCCCTTATGGCATGTGTGTACTTTACATGTCCCCCAAAACATTTTTGGGGTGCCGCAGAGGGGGCCAAAGGCCCCCAGCACCCTGGGGATTTGCATTTCCAAAATTGCGATTTCTGGTTCACAAATCGCAATTTTGGAAACGCAAAAAATTTGCAGCTATGGGCAGCAGGCCCATAGCTGCGAATGGGGCCGGTATCGCAATTTGCGATTCGGTAATAGCATTTGCGATTTTTAAGAAATCGCTATTACTGAATCGCAAATGTGATACATGACACTTTGCGAGTCGGTAATAGCGATTTCTTAAAAATCGCTATTACCGAATCGCAAAGGGCCGTGATGATACATCTGGCCCTTGATTTTGTTGTGGAGTTTTTAGATGGGTTCACTAATGTGACAGCTGATTGTTTATATAGATGAGTGACAAGTGTGGGAGAAGTTGATTCTTTTGATTAAATTCAAGAAGAAAGTATTAATGTGTTTGAGATCACAGGAGGATGTCTTACAGAAAGACAGTGGAAAGAAGAACTAGGGAAAGACAATGAGATAATGGAAATCATACAAAAAATACAGTCTGGTAAAGTTCAAGGAGGATCCTTCGCAAAGTCATGGATGGTTATATTTGATGAGCTAGTGGTTGATAGGGGTATGTTATTGAGAGCAATTGATCCCACCTGTCTAACTGAGAAATTAAATAATTGATGAAGATAATCAAGGTCACACAGAGATTGTCAAAACAAACAAAAGAATAAGAGGACAGTTTTGGGGGCCAAGTATGGATTTGGGAATTGAGCGAATAGTTAGATGTTGTGTTCAATGTAAGAACAGTGATAAGGTTTTTGATACAATGTGCTATGCCCATGGTCTGCCGAAGGTTACCTGCGGGTCTGTGGTGAGAGGTTGCTTTTGATATTGTAGGACCATTGAAAGATGAACAGAATATACCATACTTGGTGATTTTGATGGATTTGTACTCTAAATGGGAGGTGGTCTCTTGTGTAAAGGATGTAAAGGATGTAACAACAGAAAATATTATACATTTTTTACAAGAAGTGTTTAAAATAAAATGTTTCCCTAAATCAAAACTTTCTGGTAACGGTCCACAATTCTGATCTAAATGCATGGAAGATTTTCTAAAGCCATGGTGAATAGAACACAGAAAGTGTTCTGTTTATCATCCCGAGGCAAATGGAGTGGCAGAAAGATTTAATAGGGTCATAAAGGAGAATAGCCAACTATCTAGAGTGAATTCTTTGAATTAGATAGACGTTTTACAAAAATGTGTCACAAGGGAAGGTCACTAAATACTATCTATCTTATGTCCAAGTTGGATGGATTGGGACAAAGATATTAAGTACAATGGAATTGGTGTGTGGAGATATCATGAATTGAGGTTACAGGGAAAAATAAGAAACATAATGAAGAAAGAAAAAGAACAAAACCAAGTAAAGTAAAACCAGGAGACTGGGTTAGAAGTAAGGCCCCAGTTGGTTGTATGGCTTGGTCGAAATATACTAAACCTATTCATGTATCAAAATGTATCAAAAATGCAGTTAAATTGGAAGATGGAAAAAGATGGAATAATAGCAGTGTTGTGGTATTAATATCTACAGTGGATGAAAATGAGAATCTTGGGAAAGAGCATTATCTTTGGAAAGGTGAAAGAGAGGTGTTCAGGGATCTCAAAGAGATTCAGATGAAGGAGTGCAGAAGAAGTGTACATAAATGTATTAGTCCATCATATTTAAAAGGCTATGTGAAATAGGACAACAAATTTTGAGTGATGAAAAATGTGTACATTTAGATGTTTTGCCAGAAATAGTCTATTCTATGTTTATTGTTATTATATTACGTTTTTCTATGTAAAGTATGTCTTGAGATTGTATTGTTTAATTATAGAGATGACTTGTGAAGGAAGGAAAAGTGTAATGTCTATCTTCTGCTGCCTCGTTCCTAGGTAGATATGTGATGTCATATAGAACATGGAATGTAGAAATAGAGGGGCATATTTATACTCCGTTTGCGCCGAATTAGCGTAGTTTTTTTCGACGCAAATTCGGCGCAAAACTAACGCCATATTTATACTTTGGCGCTAGACGCGTCTAGCGCCAAAGTATGAGTAAAGAGCGTCATTTTTTAGCGTGAACGCCTTCCTTGCGTTAATGAGATGCAAGGTAGGCGTTCCCGTCCAAAAAAATGACTGCGACGCAAATGCGTCGTATTTATACTCCCGGGCAAAAATCACGCCCGGGAGTTGGCGGGGCAGAAAACCCCGCATTTGCGCCACTTTTTAACGCCTGGGTCAGGGCAGGCGTTAAGGGACCTGTGGGCTCAAAATGAGCCCACAGCTGCCCTCCCATGCCCCCAGGGACCCCCCCTGCCACCCTTGCCCACCCCAGGAGGACAACCAAGGATGGAGGGACCCATCCCAGGGACATTCAGGTAAGTTCAGGTAAGTATACATTTTTTATTTATTTTTATTTTTTTTTGGCATAGGGGGGCCTGATTTTTGCCCCCCTCCATGCCACAATGCCCAATGACCATGCCCAGGGGACAGAAGTCCCCTGGGCATGGCCATTGGGCAAGGGGGCATGACTCCTGTCTTTACTAAGACAGGAGTCATGTAAATGGCGTCTGGGCGTCGTTTAAAATGGCGCAAATCGGGTTAAGACGTTTTTTTTCCGTCAACCTGACTTGCGCCATTTTTAAGACGCCCTAACGCCATTTTTCCCTACGCCGGCGCTGCCTGGTGTACGTGGTTTTTTTCCACGCACACCAGGCAGCGGCGGTCTGCTTGCGCTGGCTAACGCCATTCAATAAATACGGCGCCCGCATGGCGCTTCAGAATGGCGTTAGCCGGCGCAAAATTTTTTGTCGCTAAACTGCGTTAGCGCAGTTTAGCGTCAAAAAGTATAAATACGGGCCAGAATACCTATAGTGAATATAATGTCATATATACATGTTACACCTCTTGTTCCTGGCAAGATGCGCAAGGGCCGAGGCACACTATGCATTTCGTTTGTTTCTGAAAATGGGCACTGGAGTCTGGGTTTTGAGTGAGGTTCTACTTTGGTTCTTAATTTGAGCCAGTGGTTGCCAGTGGGGGGCACCAGAATGTATTCTGGGGACCAGCACTCGTTTTGCCACACCAGATATTTCCTGAGTGCAAGAGAGGGAACAACACACAAACTAGAAAGACAGAGGAACAGAAATATGCCAAAACTGTCACTGAGGGCACAAGCAGGAACCTGCAAGAGTGAGAAAAGGTGGCAGGGAGTGTTTGGCAGTGGATTAAAGACTACCAGCCATGGTATTCGATGCACCAATGTTTATTTGCACTGGCTTCTGGCTTCTGAGCAAAGCTTAGCGCACTAAAACTCTTTCTTTCACAAATTAAGAACTGTTCTACTCCAATGTCCTTCTACCTTTAACAGTTTATGCATGAGGTAGGCAGTGTGCAGGGGCCAGCTGCTGAGACATCTCTCATGCCCTACAAGTCTTCAACAATGCTCCCGGACTAATAATGGACTTATGTTTCGCATCCTGCACTTGTTCATTTTCATCCATTGGTTAAGAGGGATCTAGTTTGCCATTGTAGATCATCTGGTGGCTATCGGGGGCTCTAAGCTGGTCCTGACATTACATCAGGCAGCTCCACTAGATCCCTGTTTGCCCCTCATAGGCCCTTGGCCAGCTCCTATAACCCCTTCAGCCAACTAAGATATCCCAAGCGAGATCTCTTCTCAAATTCATCTCAGTCATTATCAGAGATCCTCTACCAATCCCAAAACACCCTCAACCAACCCTTAGACCGTCATTCAGATGTACTCCTCGTGCAAACTTGTCAAGCCCCCTACTGGGCATCTGTATTCTTACAGTAAGGCTTAAACTGCCCCCAACACACCGCAAGGCCCTTGGTTGTCACAAAAAAAACATATTTGACGTGAGATGGCCTAAACCTATTTAGCCTTTGCTGTACCTCACAAGGCCTAATCCAGTACTTTCTGATCCTCACCTGGCCCTCACAAGTCCTAACTGCAACCTCATGTCCACCACATGTCCCTGGCCTTGACTGGCTGTTAGAAAAGCAACTCACCCAGTCCATAGAACCTCACTCCTGACCCTCAGGTATTAAAGTCCAAATGCTACCCTTCGGACCCTCACTTGGACCCTTAAGAGAACCCAACCCCGGTCACTCCCATGCACCCACATATCCTTTTTGTGGCTCTCTTACTCCTTTTACCACTATTTGTTCTCTACTTATTACCATTTGCAATAGCTCAAAAAGCTTTTGGAATCCAGGTGTCTTTCTGGAAGGTTCTAGGATGTCTCATTGGCCAGAGTAATGATGCTCTCCTGTCATTGTGTTTTGTCAGTGCAGAGAAGTTAAGACTGTTTAATGTAGTGTGTGTGAGTGCATCAAACATTCGACCACAGATTCATATCCCTATTTCAAGCTTGTCAGTTGTAGGTATATTTGGATAATTTATTACTATTTTAGAGACATGTGAGATGTATTAAATGTTGAAATCTGTGTGAGATTTGGGGTAACGATGGTAGTAAAATGTTGTTGGGAAATGTCAATAAGTTCAGGAACATGTGGGTAACTTTAATGGTGACAGTTCAAGAATTGCAGGTAGATCCAAATAGGCTTATGGAAAAATAAGTAAGATTACCATGAGTTCAGGAAGACTGTGTGTTACTACCATCGAGTGGGGAAGCGCTGTGGCTCTTTTGAACATAATAATGTTCACTAACCCATAGCAAATGGCTACAAGTTGCAGTGGTGTGTAAAAAGCTGGAAGGTCGATACATTTTTAGGAGAGCGGAAAAAACACATATAAAGCCCGAAACAGTTCAAGTGAATGTCGGAAGAAAGAAGAAGCTATGGGGAAAGGTACAATACAAATCTGAAAACAAAATTCTTATTCGTTCACATTTTCATTTTTTCTGTAGACCACATTTTATAAGCCTTTAGCAACGGAGGGTAGAAAACACATTTGAACGAAAGCAAATCCAGACTACTGACAGAATGGAACAAACGTCTCAGATGTACTTGTGTTTTTTTAAATTTGCCATCAATGTGAAAATGTGCCTAAGGATGCATTTAATATGACTTCTACTGAGGAAGGTTGCTGAGCTGGGCCAGGCTCTCTTTTATTTTAATGAACTCTGATCTGCTTTCCACCATAAGTAGAGCCTGCAACATGGCAGTATGACTTACATGCACAATTTTTATCGATAGGTTTGGTTCGACTACATCACAGTTAGGTTCCCTCCGGGACGACCTTCAATTTAATGACCTCTGATTTTGTTATGCTATAGCCAAGTCTGGAAACCAGCATCTGCTACACTGCACTGATTTGTCAAGAGCTGGAATTACGGATAGATTAAAATAACAATCAGTTTCAATGTAAGGAAAAAGGCCATTAAGCTTTTCCATACTCATTGTGCTGGAAAAGGACACAGATAGACTACCTTGACCGCATCAATGGCGAGACTTTGGTTCTTGGGAAGTGTTTTGAATGAGGCCATACAGAAACATTGAAGCAAAAATATTCCTAGGCAGTTGTTGTCCAACAGAAGGGACGTCCGTTGCAGAAATATGCTGTGTTCTCTCACGGAGATAACGCCTTGCACAGATGGACTGCCGCGAACACAATGCACGTTCAGTTCATGTCTGCTATGTTTTATCTACAATCTACAGCTGCAGGATATTGATGCAAGTGGCAGTTTGCTCTGATTGTGCCCACATACAGGTAGTAATAAAAAGATGGGCAAATATCCACACACCAGCGCAAACGCCTCTTGCAAAAATAAGCTTCTAAATGAATAGTTAATTATAAACTGGCCTTAAAATCTATACTTTGGCATCCAGTGCTTGCTGCGCTCCTCTGTTGAATTCTACAAAAGCAAAACTCATGATTTCAGGCCTAGAATTATGCACATGCTAAAAATAATAATTGCATTGTAATAAAATAACTATTAATCTTTGCCTCAAGGAATGAACTGCAAATTTGTTTAACGAGACTGCATTCTTCACAAAGCGCTGTCAGGGATACTGAGTCATTTTTCAAGTGACAGCCACAGACGAGGTTTTTGGTGAGTGGGGTTTTCATGTGAGTGCTGTCACGCGGAGCTTGCATTGTGGAGGTGGTTGCTGGAGCCATTGGCTGTGCTCCAAAGTGGATTTCTCCAGGAAAAGCAAACTGCTAAAATAACAGAAAAGGAGTCACTGGTGTTCAGATGTAAAGCTTTTGACAAGTTTGGTACCCAGCACCTGCCCTGATCCTTTCCCGAGCCCCGCAAGAGAAACACAGCAAATACAGAAATAGAGTAAATGAAAGTAGCAAACAAAGCTAGAGGAAAAGTTGCTGTTGTCAATTATACATGGAAGACATTTTCAAATTAAATCACTGAATTTTCAATTAATCAATTTAATGGGATGTTCAGCCATATTTTTCAGGTGCAGAATTATTACAACTGCTGACAAGTTCCACACCCAGTACTTGAAGCACAGCTCCACAAGAGGGGAAACAAAGTGTTCAGAGCTAGATAAATAACTTTTGATGGAAATATTGATGAATATCATCGCAAGCAATAAACAATTGAAGTGAAGAGTCCCAGGGAAGCATTGAAGTGAAATAGTCTTTAATATTAGGTAGACAAGCTTTAAGTTTTAAAAGTAGTGCAAAAAAGGGCACAGAGGGAAGAGAAGACGTTCACCTCAGTCCGTTGGTATCATGTGGAATGCCGAGACATCAGCAAGCTGTGACAGAGGATTCCACATGACACAACGGCATTCTATGCCATATCACAACAGCAATCTATTAATCTTTGCACGAATGGAGAAGCAACTTTGCAGAGATGCTGTACCTGGCTTGATCGCAGGGCTCTGGGAAGACTTCTGAGCCGTGTTTGTTTTAAATTATTGTTTTTTGACAGTTTGCTGTGAGTACAGTTGAAATGAGGGTTCCTTCCTTTTGTGGTATGTAACCTCTTAATATATCTCCCAGGGAATAGTAGTAAGTGTAGTAATCGTGATACCCATACTCTTCGGTTACTCACTTGAGCACTTCACTGCACTGCTCAGTGTCACTGTGTATAAGAAAATGTGTTGTCAAATTGTGTAAGAGCATAGGGAAATTTCATATACCACCCAGTACTACTTCCTCATGCTTCTTTTCTTAAAGATGCATTAGCTTTCTGGTGGTATTTACACTATGTTGCCAATGGGTGAAGCAGACGTCAAGATTGTTACATGGGAACGAGTGTCTCTCATCCGGTCCATGCTATTCCTTGCATTCTGGTGCAAGTATTCCCTATTTTCTAATGAGATAAATGGAACTGTTAACGCATCTTCTATGTTAAATTATGCACATTAGGACTCGTTTTAGGCCAATGAATCTTGTGACCCAGTGGTGAGACACCGTAGGACGATATAACTGATCAATATGTCAAGCAATATATCAATAATGTCATCGATATTTACTACCACAATGCACTTTACTTTGGTTAAAGACATTTATCAAATTGTCAGCCCAACCATGACCTTTCAGCCATGAATAACCACACCTTTGATAGAATTTTAAGAATTTTATTCCCTATTGATTACAATCTACGAGCAGATGAGTTAATCTCAATACCAGGAAGCATAAGAGCATAGGCGGTCATTCTGACCGCGGCGGTCGGCGGTCGCCGCCCGCCAAGCGGTTCCCGCCGAAAGACCGCTCCGTGGTCAAAAGACCGCGGCGGCCATTCCGGGTTTCCCGCTGGGCCGGCGGGCGACCGCCAGAAGACCGCCGGCCGGCCCAGCGGGAAAACCCCTTCAACAATGAAGCCGGCTCTTAATGGAGCCGGCGGAGTTGCGGGGGTGCGACGGGTGCAGTGGCACCAGTCGCGATTTTCACTGTCTGCAAAGCAGACAGTGAAAATCTTTGTGGGGCCCTGTTAGGGGGCCCCACGGCACCCGTTCCCGCCATCCTGGTTCTGGCGGTGGACACCGCCAGAAACAGGCTGGCGGGAAGGCGTTCGGAATCCCCATGGCGGTGCTGCAAGCAGCGCCGCCATGGCGGATTCCCTGGGCCAGCGGGAAACCGGCGGGAAACCGCCGGCTCCCCTTTTCTGACCGCTGCTTTACCGCCGCGGTCAGAATCACCCAGGAAGCACCGCCAGCCTGTTGGCGGTGCTTCCGCCGCCCTCCGCCATGGCGGTCATGGACCGCCAGGGTCAGAATGACCCCCATAGTCACGATATAGCAACTGTGATAGGATTTCAATAATGCAAGAATCACAAACATAAAAACATAGCACAGCGTGAACATAGATTAGATTACAGCAAATGTCATATATGTGTCGATTCAGCATAGCGCAACGTCAGTCATCTGTCTATCTGCGTCAGTCAGAGTGATCTCCTATCCTAACCACTAATTAGCATCAGCATGTTGGGCTTCATGCAAAACAATTTAGAACACCAATTTAGAAAACATCTAGCTATGGTCTGTATCAAAATGGGCAGTTGGTACCTAGAAAGGAAAAGCAAACGGACAAATTACAAATTGCATTGTCATAATTACCCTCCAAGGATTAGGTCAGCACACAGATTCAGTCTTCGTCTTCAGGACATCGGTCAAAACACCATCAGTCTAAACTCGTCTAAAGGACAGGGGACACTACCCTCATAAGGAGGAGAAGTGCATAGGGCAGTCTATGGACAAAAATGGTTTTAATAAGTCTCAAAGTCACCAAACAGAGTGACAGAGTTTCTGGATACAATCAATAGCATTCCCTACCTAGTTCTCTCGACCCTTCTGTGACATAGGTTTTTATCCCTTTTTCGCAATACCTTCCCCCAAAATTCTATTGGACATTTACTATACCCCACTATCTTTAACCTATCAAATTAAGCATTAGGTAATTCCAATTGTCACCCCATGATAATTCATAACATTTTGATTGGACTTCATAATTGACGCCTTCGGAGGTGGCACATCCGGGGGTTACTTCACCGCATGGCACGTCTTCTCGGGTCATGAGTTCCTTTGTCCATGGTTTAAACGTCCTTGTACATTACATTAATCTACTTTTGTTTCAATTTTGTATATAAACTCATACTAAAGCAGCAAGCATGCGGATGAGAACAGAATTCATACTGATGCACTGGAATGAAGAAAAGGAACATTTGCAGGGTCATGGCCCTTTGCGAGTCAGCACACTGAAAAACAGAAAAATGCTTTTAATATGAGAGTCAGGCAGCTAAAACCCACAGCTCACGCTAACTTAAGGCCTATGAGATTTTAATATAAATGCAACATCGTAAATGTTAATATAAACCTTAACATAAACAGTTTTACTCAATCATTATTAGTTCAAGTGTACATATTGGTGGCCACACACTTTATAGTCGTAATTCAGATGCACGTTTAAGCAAAATTACTATTATTGTCGTCTTCTATGCAACCTCGTTAAGCATTGATATGAGCATTTCATTCTAATATATGTATTATTTAAACTACGCACTCTCAGGACCACAACCCCTAAACTGCAAAGCAAAACCCTAGAGAGAATGAGCTGCTCACACATTGATTTGTGAAACTTAAGAGCTTTGGTGGTTGGACTCCTCTTGCTGCTCTGAGAGGCAGTGACATTTTGCTGAGCACTACAAACACCACAAAAATTCTAGGTAAGGTTCAGAAGGGGTGCATGCTTGTCTTGTAGTTACTTACTCAATCTCTATTTTTGTTCTCAAGATAGCTCTTTATTGCTGAAAAATATACAAAACTGCCAAGCATCTCTCAGTGCAAATGTATTGATTTTCTTATAGGGATCTACATTGCATTTCAAAAACGCATACAGCTCATAGGAAGGCCACACTCAATACAGCAAGAAGTCACCTCTCAGGAGCATTACACTCGGATCACATTACCACCACACACATTAGTCTAGAATTAGGCCTAGGAAACTTTTTTATGACGCTGGAATAATCATAATAATTTCATTATTTACGCCTTACTCTTGTGATGCAAAAAATACAGAAATTACACAGTTACATCAAATTCAGTAATCCAGAGCAATTTGGGGTGAAAGTTCTACCACAGGAGCACAGGAACACCTAACTAAGAGACAGCGAGCAGCTGCTGGCAGCTGCTGTTCATGTCCTATAGCATTTGGTGCTATTTTCTAGTGAAAAATGTATCCTTGGGCCCATTTTAGACTCGAGGGTGCATTTTGCACCAAGAAAATATATTTAAATGCTGGAGTATGCTTCTCACACAATTATGCACAATCATGAGTAATGTTCTTGCATTTCTGAGCAATTACGCTAGAGAAAATTACTCTAGTTACACCCACCTCTTGCTAGACTGGCTCCCAGTTAAAGCAAAATGTATTTTCAGGACGGCCTGCAATACCCACAAAACGCTATACCTTGGGACTCTGTAATACCTGACATGAAAATTCACCAGGTAAAGAGGGAATCTGACCCTGCGTAGTTCAGATGCACTACTGCTGGACCAGAGTAGATTGAAGAGAAAAAGATCATAGGCACGCTCCTTCAGTGTAAATACTCCAAGAATCTGGAACTCTCTCTTACCAGAGATACACACAAACCCTTCTATAGCTAACTTCAAGTTAATATTTTTGACACACTTACAATGTTATCACCTAAAACTTCATCATTGACTCCCAAAATGAAGAGCGGCCCATATGAATTTTCCAGCATCCTAATTAAAAGTACCACTTCTTTTCTAACTTCAGTTAAACCCAGCACTTTAACTGTGAAAAGAAATAGGTGTGGACCAAATGGAAAACAGGACCTTCTCTTTTAGACATCATACCCCTCACAACTCATAGTTCAAACACAGGAGTACCAGATTCAGCATAATCCTCAGAAAGTTGCTGTAAAAACATTCAATGGAAATTTCAGCCATGCAAAACACATGGCATGGACTTCTCCAATTAAAATTGTTTGCTTGCCACCCAGCTAGTAGCCACAATCTCTATATTGTCTTCTTAACATCACCAACAATTCAATGTAAAGTTCCCATACCCATTGACTAAACTGACCACTTTGCCATACCCATCTCTTTGCTCAGCATCCTACCAATAAACCAAGGTGAACACAAACAGGATGATCAAAAGTTCAGAACATTGAAACACTTCTCTGTAGACAACATTGAACTTATCTCTGATGGTATCAACTCCTCTTCAGACACCAACACCCTTATAAATAACTTCAACAATTTTTAAAAAGCTTTGTGGACATATATGTCCCAATTACAACATACAAGTGCAAGCCAAAAGCCTCATCACCCTGCCAGACCAAAGACCTTGCTGAAAACAAATAATACATATGCAGACAGAAAATAAAAAAAATAAAAAAATAGAACTGCAGAGGACCTCTTGATGCTAGAGTCCCTCAGTAGAATTTTCTAATTTTTCTGGTTCTACCAGAGCTTTTTAGGAGTTCCAACAGGTAAGGAGAATTAAATCAATACTTTCAAATCAAATTAACAGTGTAAACCATTTGGTCACACATTAAATCTCAGAGGTGAAATTCAAGTTCAAAAGTTTATTACAAATTCAAGGCCAGATGTATGCAAATGAGCCTCATAAACATACAATAGACATCATTATGACTTTGGCGGTCTTCAGAGAAGACTGCCTATGCAGCGGGCGCCAGGACCCACCATATCACGGGTACTGCCTGATTTCTGCCACACTTTGGGTGGAAATCTGGCAGTTGTTGTGCTGGTGGGTGGAAGCGCTCTGGCAATTCTCCCACCCGCCCGTCCCACCAAAAGGACTCCACCAACCATATTATGGGCAATAATATGGTGGTGGAAGTGCCCGTTCCCATTCCCTGCCGTATGACCTTCTCCCCGGACCAGGTAAGGGGTGTGGGAGGGTGGGGGATGTTGTGTGTGCATGTGAGAGTGTGTGGTGTCTGCATGTGCATATGAATGTGTGTATGCATGGTTGTATGCATGTCTGAATGTTGACGTGAGTGCATGTATACATGTATACATCTAAGTGTGTATGCATGTGTGTATACGACTGTGCGAGTTCTGGTGAATGCATGTTTGTCTGCATGTGAGTGAATGCGTGTATGCATGTGTAGGTGAATGGGTGTATGCATGGTGTATGTGGGTGTATATGTGCATGTATGCAGGGAGGGGGTGCTGTGTCTGGAGAGGGGGTGAAGGGGTGCTGTGTCTGGAGGGGGCTGGGAGGTGCATGGGAAGGGGGTGCTGTGGCTAGAGGGGGGGTTTAGTGCTTGCTGGGGGGGTGGGGGAGTCGTCTACCTGTAACAGGGAAGCCTTTCGTGGCAGTGCTACCGCTGCGGACACCATGTCAGAAAGCCAGCTCCTAATACCGCTGGCAGTCTTCTGTGGACTGCCGGGTCAGAAAGTCTCATCTCTAGCCTGGCGACTCCAACCACCCTGGCGATATGAGTGGAGATGTGACAGGTTGGCAGATACCAACCTGCCACACTCATAATGTGGCGGTCTGCACTGCCAGTCTGTTGGCGGTGGGACTGCCGCATGTACCCTGGCAGTCAGAAGACTGCCAGGGTCATAATGACAACCTATATAAGTGCAGAATTACCAAAGGTGAAGTAGAGTGTCTAATCAAATTAAATCATAAAAGCATAAGGCATACAAGTATTTCTGTTGCAGCAATACAAAAGAAAAAAAAAAAAAAAAATACAAAAAAATACAAAAGAAAAAAAAGCACTTGGTGAGCAGAGCCCAAAGTTTGATTCTACTGTCTAATCATTTGAAAACTAGTTCAGTCTAAACACCCAAATTAAACTATGGGAGATTTCTCTGTAAATGCTGGAAAAGTGTCAACGTAAAAGAAACCTAATTAGAAGTTCTGCAAGAGGGATGTGTGTTGCACGCAGCTATTTAGCCAAAGTAAGAGTAGAGAGATCTTCACCCTCTGAAGTCTCAAGGGAATCCGCTCTAGTCGAAGGGTAGAAAGGGTTTGTCTCACATAACTAACTGAACACCACTTTAGACTTTGCAGAACCTTTGGGAATCCATGGCATCTTCACCAGTAGTTTTCTGTCTACTGTGCACAGTTTGGAATTTGCAGCTCCCATTAGACTCTCATCCCATGAACCAAACAACAGGATGACCTTGGGTACCTCCCTAGTACAGGAGCTCACAAAGGAGTTCTTCTTTCTCCTTCATTCATTACCCCTGCTTGTCCTTCCCAACATATCCTCCTGTACCCCTTTATCTCAATAACACAACAGGCCTTTTATTACCTGTAGACTTGTGCAGACACACCTGCAAAAAAAGAAAACTACAACACAAGCAAAACTCCATGTTGAAGGCTAAACATAGGAAACCATTTCAGGCCATCACCTGAGTCAAGTTAACAAGCAGTTCAATGCACATTTATATTTCATATTCATGCATGCATTCTTCTCATAATTATAATAAATAGGACTGCAAATATGTAACATTTAACTGTAATACAGTAATCCCAATACATTAAATATGAATGCATACAATAATTATTTTTCAGTTGATTAATGTCGTTATCAAAATGTGCATATAACGTTCTACATTTCTACTTGTGAGTGCACCTTGAATAATATGATTTCTATGCACCACATAATGTCAGTAAATTAGTACACCCACTACATATATTGTGGATTACATTTTTATGTCCCTTCTACAAAACATAATGGCACATCCAAGTTATGCTTTCTCAACACCATCAGTTAAGCTACCAACAGGAGTAGAAAGCCGGTCAAGACAATCAAGCACAGAAAAAAACTCCTGGCAGACTCATCATTCCACAAAAAATGCAATGTTATCAACTTCTTTTTCAATCCATTATCAACAACAGACAATTTTTTTCTAAATGAGTCTGATCAATTTGACTTAAACGAGCAGCAGCTTCCATTTGAGAAACCTTCCAAATGTCATTGTAAATGGCATTCAAGAATATTTTGGAGCATTGTGACATAGAATCTAACAAGAAATCCTGCAAATCCATGTCATCAGAGAGGAGACAGAGGTGCTCTTTTCCAGCTGATAAAGTGGAATGTTTCAACCACTGCTGACAAAGGTTTCCCATGCTGTGACTGAATATAACAGGGGTCCGGTCTGCTAGCTTTAAAACCCTGTGAGGAGTTTAACAAATATGCATGACAACCATTTGTGTTCACTCATCACAATAACCACCCATTGGGACCTAAAACTGTAGAACTAAATACCTTGTACGTCCTGTACCATACCATTGAACTGTTTCTCAGTGTAGTTATTTAAATCTTGCCAATTTTCAAAACATGCAATTGAGTGAATACTCTGCACATTCACTTCTCTAATTTTTGCTACAACTAGGCAGGTGGTCTCCTGCACCATCATTCAGAAAAATCATCTTTGGCATCCATGACCTGCACTTTCCATCTTTTTGTTACCCAAACGGATTTGAAATGAATCATATCTTTCCAATATTCAAAGTCTTTAATTGCTAATCTGCAAACAAACTAATTTGAATAAATTAAGTGAGTGTGGGGCAGCATATGTTTCCTTGCTTTTGTGTGTTTTATTTTAAAATAATAAAGACAAAGGATCTGAAGTACCATGCCCTTCCCACTGATGGAGTCGGACAATGTTCCCATCGTGTATAATTGAAAATCATAAGTGGAGTTCTAGCTCTATTTAGGTAATGATGTGCATAGTGATTATAACTAAACATTTCACTGTAATTGGCAGAATTCACATACATACCCTCACTTTCGAGTACAATATAATATTCAAGCTTGGAGACCATTGAAGACATCATACTAATGTCCCATTCATCAGACATATCACCTGGGGTTATCATATCATCCATAGCCATTTTGAAACATGGGATTTGAATAGTCTCTGTGAATAGTCTCTGCGGCAGAAAAAATATAATCAGGGACCTTGTCCCAAACAATTCCATCAGGAACTTGAACAGCAGAAATGTTCACATGAGACAGGTCGCACTTTGTGAAAAGAAGAATGAGTCTTCAGTGCCTCAGATGCCAGTTCTACAACAGAGCGTTCTGGAAGATAATGGCCATTTATGAGCAGGAAGAAATCAGTCACAAATACAAACCACAGGAACAGAGAAAATAATACAAGTGTAATCCACAAATAGGACCACGGATGGATCAGATAAGTGCATTTCAACCAGTGAAAGAAACCACGTACACAATTTAGTGAAGTGTGAAAAGTATCAGAAGGGAAGTTGTCAATGTCGACAAAGTACCCTGAAGCATTGTGTGTGAAGACAGGAGCCTTAGCGGGTGAAAGAGAACTGGTAGACCCCTCCAAAGCTGGATCATCATAAACAACTCTGCTGCTTTGAGAAGTAGCAGAAAACTGTAGACTTACATCACGTATACTTCTAGCATTTGCAGTGGTAACAGGAATCATCAAAAGTTCATTCTTCACCCTTCCCAGCCTGGGGAAAACAATATTGTTGTTGTTTGATGCTTGAAGAGGTATTTCAAGTAGGTAATAAAAGGGGTTAGGGAGCTATCCAGGAGTACTACAGGCCTACTGTGTAGGATCGGCCACATGATGCAATTTTACTTCATCAACTGAGACAAAGCAGTTCTCTTTACAACTAGCAAGTGGTGTCAAAAACTCCCACCGGTGTGATCTCTCAATCCAGATCCCTAGCTTTTGTAATCCAGCCAGTAGGTGCTGGTTGCTCCTTCAATTCTTCAGTGGCACCATTCATGTATGAACGCCCATCTGGGAAGTTTTGGAGTTTGTGCAAGACAGCAAAACATTAATTTATGTCAAAAGATGTGCCTGCTGCCACTGCGCCTCAACCATAAAAATCTGGGACATACATTGGAATGCCAAACAGGACTTCATGTGGGGTCTGGCCACTCAAAGATCATTGAGACAAATTATTTAACGCTTTCTGAACTCCATACAGGCGATGAATCCAACTGCGACCTGAACCTTATGTTCTAGCTGTTAACGATTGCTTTAAGTCTCGGTTTCCTCACGACTATTGAAATTTCGTTAACATGATGTGGGGAAGAATAATGCACAGCTACACCCAGGATTCTCATGGTGTCCCCATAAGCCTTAGAGGCAAAAGCAGGGTCGTGGTCCGAGTGGAATGCAGCTACTGCACATATCCCGATAAAGACTTGCACATCCCTAACCCCGTCGCTGCCAGGCCTTTCCGTCCTCCTGTGCCAAGCCTTCTTTTGGCTATTTGGGGTAGTTTGCACTTAGGCCCTCATAACGGTTTGTCTACACAAGCTATCCATGTATCATTTCTTTCCTTTTTTCCAACATCATAGGAATTCCAAAGGTGCCAAGAGTTTGTGGGTTGCCCTGGAGCAGACCCAGAAATTAGCCAAAATGCAGCTAAGATTTGTTTGTTTTTTGCAAAAAATTGAAAAAAAAGTGCGGCAGAAGAAAGTGTGTGTCTTTTCCCTGCAAAAGGGTTTATGGTGCTGAAATCACCATCTTTCCAGCTTTCAGGAACAGACAGACTTGAATCAGAAAAACAAAATTTTCAACACAGTTTTGGCATTTTACTGGGACATGTCCCATTTTTACTATATTTGTGCTTTCAGCCTTCTTCCAATCAATGATAGAAATGGGTGTAAAACCAGTGGTGGATCCCAGACACCTAAACATTTCTGAAAGGTAGACAATATTATGAATTCAGCCAGGGGTCATTTGTGTATATTCTTCAAGGTTTTCCTCCAGAAAGTAACAGATGAATTATAAAAATATTGAGTTGAAAAAAACAGCAATTTCTGTCTCTGTTTTCTTTTGTAACTTCTTTCAGGTATGGCAGATTTTTAAAACCAATATACTGTTCCTTCTGCTGGACTCTTCTGGTTGCAGGGTTATATAGGACGTGTAGGTTCATCAAGAACCTTAGGTACCAGGGCCAATAAATGAGCTGCACCTTGCAATAGGGATTCATTGTATACCGGGTATACAGCAATTAATTTGGTAAAATTTAAAGAGTGAAAAGAAGGTATCACGGAAACCTTTGTATTTCCAAAATGAGCACAAGATAAGGAGTTTAGAAGCAGTGGTTATTTGCACATCTCTGAATTCGGGGGTCCACATACTAGCATATGAATTACAGGTCATTTCTCAAATAGACTTCTTTCTTACACACTGTCTTACATTTGGAAGGAAACAATGTAGAGAAAGACAAAGGGCATTAGCACTTTTTCTGTTCTTCTATTCTGTGTTCCCCTAGGTCTCCCAATAAAAATGGTACCTCACTTGTGTGAGTAGGCCTAGTGCCCACACATGAAATGCCCCAAAACACAATATGCACACATCACATTTTTAAATTTAAAACTGATGTGTTTTTTGGAAAGTGCGTAGCTGTCGATTGTGGGCTGTAGCTCAGCCAGTACTTAGGGAAACTTACCAAACCTGTGCATTTTTTAAATGTAGACACCTAGGAAAACCCAGGATGGGATGACTTGTGGGGCTCTCACTGGGTTCTGTCACCCAAAATCCTTTGCAAACCTCAAAATTTGGCTAAAATAACACTTTTTCCTCACATTTCGGTGATGGGAAGTTCTGAAACCGGAGAAGAACCACAAACTTCCTTCCACCCAGCATTCCCTCAAGTCTCTTGATAAAAATGGTACCTTACTGTGTGGGTAGGTCTAATGCCTGTGACAGGAAATGCCCCAAAACACAACGTGGAGACTTCGGCCCATGTTTATATTTTTTTAGCACCGCATTTGCGCTGCTTTTTGACGCAAAAGCGCCGCAAACCTCCAAAATACAATTGTTTTTTGTACGTTTGCGCCGCTTTCGGGTCAAAAAGCGGCCCAATTGCGGCGCTAAAAAAAATAAATATGGGCCTTCATATTTTTCTAATGAAAACGGATGTGTTTTTTGCAAAGTGCCTAGCTGTGGATTTTCGAACACTAGACACTTAGGGGGATCCAGGATGGGGTGACTTGTGGGTCTCTAACTGGGTTCTGTCACCCAAAATCCTTTGCAAACCTCAAACTTTGCCTAAAAAACTATTTTTTCCTCAAATTTCAATGCTGCGAAGTTCTGGAATCTGAGAGGAGCCACAAAGTTCCTTCCACCCAGCATTCCCCCAAGTCTCCAGATAAAAATGGTACCTCACTTGTTTGGGTAGGCCCAGTGCCCGCGACAGGAAAGGCCCCAAAACACAGCATGGACACATCAAATTTTTACATTGAAAACTGATGTGTTTTTTGGAAAGTGCCTAGCTATGGATTTTGGGCATTAGCTCTGCAGGCACTTAGGGAAACCTACCATACCTGTGCATTTTAAAAACTAAACACCTAGGGAAACCCGGGATGGGGTGACTTGTGATGCTCTCAACAGGTTCTGTTACCCAGAGTCCTTAGCAAATCTCAAAATTTTGCAAAGAATATACTTTTTCCACACATTTCAGTGATGGGGAGTTCTGAAATCTAAGCGGAGCCACAAACGTCCTTCCACCCAGCATTTCCCCAAGTCTCCCAATAAAATTTGTACCTCACTTGTGTGGGTAGACCTAGTGCCCATAACAGGAAATGCCCCAAAACACAAAGTGGGCATATCACATTTTTTTATCAAAAACTGATGTGTTTTTTGAGAAGTGCCTAGCTGTGGATTTTGGACTCTAGCTCAACCGGCACATAGGTAAACCTACCAAACATGTATACCTTTGAAAACTAGACACCTAGGGGAATCCAGGATGGCGTGACTTGAGGAGCTCTCACTGTGTGTTGTCTCACCCAAAATCCTTTGCAAACCTCCAAATGTGGCTAAGGAAACACTTTTTCTCACAATTCAGTGCTGCAAAGTTCTGTAATCTGAGGGGTGCCACGAACTTCCTTCCACCCAGCCTTCCCCCACATCTCCAGATAAAAATGGTACCTCACTTGTGTGGGTAGGGCTAGTGCCCGTGACCGGGAAGGGTCCAAAACACAACAGGGACACATCAAAATTATCTATTACACAACTACCTGTTTTTGCAAGGGAGCACCTCCATTTTTTGCTCCTGGACTAGGCAGCCATATAGGGAAACCTAACAAATCCAGACATTTCTGAAAACTACACACCAAGGGAGTCCAGGGTGGTGTGACTTAAGTGGAATCTCCAGTGTTTTCTTACCCAGAACCCCATGCAAACCTCAAATATAGCTAAAAAATCACATTTCTGTGGGAGATCACCACACCAGTACAAATTTCCTGTCACCCATCATTCCCCTTGATCTCCTGATAAAAATGATATCTCATTTGTGTAGGTAGGCCAGGTTCCTGTTAGAGGGAAGGGCCAAAAACATGTCTAAATTAGGGGGGAACCAAAGCGGATCCACAAGAGCAGTTTGAAAAAAATGCTTTTAGGATGATAAGTGGGGCAGAATTTTTTGTTGGTATGGATGCGACAATGCTGGGTGGTAGGAATTTTTTGGATACCTGAGGATTCCAGAAGGTTCCATCACAAAAACATAGGGAAAATGTGTGATTTCAAGCAACGTTGGAGGTTTGCAGGGCGTTGTGGGTAAGAAAATGGTGTGGGGTGCATCTGAAGCCCACCATTCTTGACTCACCAGATGTTAGTTTTGAGATGTGTCTAGGTCTGGTAGATTTTTCTGGGCGGCAGCATACCAAAGTCCAAAAAGTGCAGCCGCCCACCATTCCAAGTGTGATGATGTAGGGAGTTAGCCAAGCTCTCTTGGCCCAAATGTAAAATCAAAACCCAAAAGAATCAAATGTCCTCTTGCTTGCCTTTGGGATTAGATGCTTTAGTTTGCAGGAGGGGGATAAAACATTGTTACTCCCTTCAGTTGGGATCGGGGGCATAACCATGCCCCTAGTGGTTGGCAGCCCCCACCCCTCTATTTTTTGTTTAATTCCCTGGCATCTAATAGACTTTTTGCTCCTCTGGGGAGCGGATGAGGGGTCATTATCCCATCTGCCCACTGCTGGGCAGAACTACTTTGTCCCCATTTATTTAGGGTGGGAGTATCACCATCCATCTGTCCCCCCAAAACAAAACACACACACACACCGATCCCTGGTGCGTAAGTGGTTTCTGCCCCCCTTGGGGGCAGATGGGCCTAATAAAAATAGGCCAATCTGCCCCCAAGGGGAGGAGAAATGGCCAACAGTAATGTGCTCCCATGAGGAGCGACCCTTACCCAAGGGGCTGCCCCCCCAAACAAAACACACGCACCACGATCCCTGGTGCCTATGTGGTTTCTGCCCTCCTTGGGGACAGATGGACCTAATAAAAATAGGTTGATCGAACCCCTAAAGGGGCAGAAATGGCCATCAGTAATGTGCCTCCATGGGAAGCAACCCTTGCTTCACGGACCTAGCCCCCACAAACAAAACACACACACACACACAAAACGATCCCCGGGGCCTATGTGGTTTCTGCCCCCCTTGGGAGCAGATGGCCCTATTAGATATAGGCCAATCTACCCCCACAAGTGGGACAGAAATGGCCTAAAATAATATGCCCCTATGGGGAATGGCCTTTGCCCAAGGGGCCACTCCCATTATGTAAAAACATTTCTTTTTAAACAATCCTTGGTGTTTAGTGGTTTTTGCACCCTTGAGGACAGATTGCCATAATTTCAAAAGGAGATAATTCAGTAGCACCATTAGAATTAGTTTAACCCATGGACCTTCAGGTAGAATGCAAAGTTGCAGAGGTACTGACTCAGTTTTCATTCCCTTGACACATGTCACATATCACATAAGCCTTTACTTAAGCAAAGATTTCTGTGTCCATACCTGGCCACCAATAAACATCTCAGATTTTTCACTTGGTAATCATCTGGCCCAAATGCCCTTCATGACCATAGTCAATCATCTTCTCTCACAAAACACTTGGGGAACTGAACTTCTCCCCTCGCATCAGCATCCCACTCATCTCAATTCACAGTTCATCAGCAACATTGGAATAAGATTGAATAGTGACAGGTGGTATTTTTTCCTCAGGCCACCCTTGGTTGATATATTTTGTTATGGTTTTCAAATCCTCATTATTCAAGATTTCATTCATCCATTCAACCTCCGTAAAACCATTTCTCTGACACAAATCAATACCTGCTATCAAACATTCCTCATCCGCTTCAACGCCATTCATACATTGTTCCAAATTAATACGTGATCGATAATCACCCCTAGGATTTTTTTCCTCCAGAAATGTACTTGATGCTGAAATTATATTGCAACAGTTTTTAACTCAATTTTGCCAACATATGTGTGTGATCTCTAATGACTGATCCACTAAGTATGTTAACCAGAGGCTTGTGATCAGTTGTAAGAGTGAATTTGCTCCCCAAAAAACACTTAAATCTCCCCATAACCCAACAATAAGCCAGCAGTTCCTTTTTTTATGAGAGACAATATTTTTTTCATTTTCTTCAAAGGATCTGGATGCAAAACCCACTGTAGATTAATTTCCACTTTCATTTTCCTGAACAAACATGGCACCCAGACCTTCATTACTTGCATCCACTGTAATGATACATTCTTTGTTAGAATCAAAAGGCACAAGTACTTTAGCCAATACTGTGTCATTTTTTTCAAACCATTAAATCCATTCTGACACTCATTGGACCATACAAAAATTAGTTTTTTCTTGAGAAGATCTTTCAAATGTTCAGTTTTAGCTGAAAAATATTCTGTGTACTTGGCATAAAAGTCACGTAATCCAAGAAAAGATACAACTTGTTTTTTGTTTGTTGGCTAGGAGCACTAGTGATGGCTTTTACCAACCCTGGTCTGGGTTCAACACCTTTCTGAGAAATTACATGCCCTAAACAGCCAATGCTTTCTATAGAAAATTCACATTTTTAACATTTGCAACAGTACCATATTTTGTTAATCTTTTCAATATTCTGTGCATAACTTTATCATGACTTTGAAAATCATCGCCTCCCACAAGAATATAGGGCCTGATTCTAACTTTGGAGGACGGTGTTAAACCGTCCCAAAAGTGGCGGATATACCACCTACCGTATTACGAGTTCCATAGGATATAATGGACTCGTAATACGGTAGGTGGTATATCCGCCACTTTTGGGACGGTTTAACACCGTCCTCCAAAGTTAGAATCAGGCCCATAGTGTTGGAATGTCACCACTGCCTTGATAACCCTCAACACCTCTTCTAATACATGTTGGAATTAAGCCTGGATGGACTGCTCAGACGGGCAGAGTTCATTGTCGCACCCATTACATTTTATGTCAAAGCATGTACTTGTGTTCAAAATTGTGTGCGTACAGCACCACATGGTTTGCATGGGCGTGACCATCTTGTTTTTCGCTCTGTTTATGGTGCTGGCCCTGTTTTTTCATCCCTTAATTGTCTTTTCAATTCTCCACGCTCCTAATTAATGTACCTCTCATTTTTATTAATTTTATTAATGTGTCTTTTTGTTTTCATGTATTTTTATGTTTGTTTTCATTTTTGTTCCTCCTTTTTGTGACTTTTCGGATTTTTATTTATTTTTTCTTTACTTATTTCTTCCTTCCTTCCTTCTCCTCCTATTTCTTTTCTTCTCCCCACCACCCAGCACCATGGCAGAACAGAGTGGTGCCGGTGAACAGGGGAGTGGCTGCACCAGGTCCCCCTTGACAGCCAGCAGCAGTTGTCTACCTTGTGGGTGGCAGCACTGCTAGGAGGTGGAGACCCGGCCCATCTCATGCAAGGGGGAGGTAGCAGCACTGGTTTTCTACATGCAGCACCATCTTCACTCCATTCTGGCAGCAGGCGGCAGGCCTGGAATTCCAGTGGGAGCATCAGCTGCGTTGGGCTACGGTGTGCAAGTGTGTTTGGAGCATTACATTAGCTAATGCACCGCTTGACCTACCTGGCATAGAACTTCTGGGGTACAGTGAGTATTAACTATATTATTGATTTTGTGTTCTACAGTGCAAACTTTTTTTCCGAATAGCACATTGCTCACACTCAGAGGTAAGTCACGTTTATTTATGTTAAGAATATTAAGGGGGTCATTCTGACCTCGGCGGTAAAAGGCGCCTACCGCCGGTCAGAAATCCTCCATAATCCCGCCGCGGTCGCGGAAACCCGCCACGGTCATTCTGACCCGCAGAAGGCAAACCTCCGAAAATCCGACCGCCACAACAGACCGCCAGACCAGCGGTTGGCGGAAAGGTGGAGGTGACCAAACCTCCACCGCCACGCCAACAGAAATACGCCCATGCCATTACGACCCACGAATCCACGCGGCGGTCATTCAAACGCGGTATTCCATTGGCGGGACACACCGGCGCGGTCAGAATACACACAAACGAACAAAACTCACCCACATTGGACGATTTGAATCCCACACACCTGATACACATACACACACCACTCCCACACACACAATACAATATAAAACACACACCCACATCACCCACAAACCCCTACGCTTAAAAATTCGTAAAGAAGACAAGAGCGAGACACCAGCATCCAAAACATAACAGCCACAGCCACTCAACACCATCACCCACACACTATCCACACACAAAACAACACACACCACCACACTCAACTCACTTAAATACACATACTCCACCCCACACATCATACACACCACCCCATGGCACCCCAAAGACAACCCCGCTTCACAGACGAAGAACTCAGGGTCATGGTGGAGGAAATCGTTCGGGTAGAGCCCCAGCTGTTCGGCACACAGATACAATACACCAGTATTGCCCGGAGGACGGAGCTATGGCAGAGGATTGTCGACAGGGTGAACGCAGTGGGACAGCACCCCAGAAATCGGGAAGACATCAGGAAGCGATGGAACGACCTACGGGGGAAGGTGCGTTCCATGGTATCCAGGCACAACATCGCCGTGCAGAAGACTGGCGGAGGACCCCCACCTCAACCCCCACAATTCACATCATGGGAGGAGGAAGTCTTGAACATCCTGCATCCTGACGGCCTCGCAGGAGTCGGCGGAGGAATGGATACTGGTAAGTTGAAGCTTCAATACTGCTTCCCCCCCACCTGCATGCCAAATCAGACCCCAACCCTCACCCCCATCCTCGAACCCCACCCTCACCCCCATCCTCACCCCCACCCTCACCCCCACCACCATCCTCACCCCCACCACCATCCTCACCCCCACCACCATCCTCACCCCCACCCCCAGCACACCTATTCCCCGCCAATGTCTCACCATCACAACCCACACATCCCAAAACCTAGGCCTGCATGCGTCCACTAAGCATGGACACCCATCACCAAAGCATGCCCAATGCATATACACATCCCCCCCACAAGCCACCCTCACCAAAGCCCCCACACACGAATGCCAGCACTTGGGGACACGAGAACCCACAGATACACCCATATGCCACACATTGAAACTATAACCATACCTCTATACCCCTGCAGGACCCGACCGTCAACACACCGCGGCGGAGGGGCCAGAATTATCCACACCCCCCACCCAAGAGGCCGTCAGCGATGACAGCAGCTCTGTCGATCTGGACACCGATGACCAGCCCGGACCATCGGGGACCTCTGGACAGTCGGTTCCCCTCACACAGGAACAGGCCACTACAGACCCTAACCCCTCTGGGAACACCAGCACAGCTCCCACCCAGCTGGCCCATGCCTCTGTCTCCAGGGCGCGTCAATCTGCGGTGTGTCTACCACTACAGGGCACCCAGGATAACCCACCACCCCAACAACAACAGGGACCTGGGGGCAGTGGTAGTGGGCACACCGGCCAGGGGGCAGAGGCCCAGGGAAACAGGGCAACTCGGCGGGCAGCTGTGCGACAGGGGGGGGAGGAGAGGCCCAGGGAACCCACTCTCCACGAGGTCCTCACCACCATCATGGGAGCATACAACCGCTCCCAGGAGACGATGGCGACGGTACTGGCCCGGTTGCAGGAGGAACACTATCGGGGGTACAGGGAGGACATCAGAGCCATCAACACCACCCTGGTTACCATGGTAGGGCTGCTGCAGGACCTCGTAAACAGCAGGGCGGACACTGAACAACACCCATGGGCCCCTGCCACTAGCCTGGACCAAGAACAGCCATCCACCTCCGCCGGCGCTAGTGGACAGGAGGCCCCCGCACAGCAGCAGCCCACCAGACCCCCACCTCCTGCAGGAGAAGAACCACCCCGCAAGAGGGCCCTGAGATCTCGCAAGAAGACAGAGTAGGATGTCAAGACCCCCGCCAGCAATGGATACCACCTGATGTCATCCCACTGTCCCACATTGTCACCCTGTCCATCCTTGAACTGCCCATGCTCCATCTCTCCACAGGCCTCTGGACAATGCACCTGTGTGACTGTTACTCTGGACTCTGCCATGGACATTCCTTCACCATAGCCCCCACCCACTTGAAACCACCCATCCCATTTTGAGCACTTTAATAAACACCTATTTTGCACCAAAATATCAGGAGTCTGGCTGTGATTTCAATAGATTGTAATTGACATGACAGTGCAAATATGTCCTTGTACATGGTGAAGTCAACAAACAGCTGCCACAAAGCTGTAGTCCATGGGGAAACGAAGCACAGGACTCGTAGTGGGACCCCAGATCTGAAATAGGGAGGGAAAAGCCAAAACTCAGTCATCATACACTGGGGCAAATAGACAGGCAGCAGAGATGCTGCAGAGTAGTTAACATTTACTAAATTATCTTTGAAATGTTACCTGTGTCCTATTGGAAGTACTGTTCAATGATTCTGTCCCTGTTGTCTGTTTCAGCCCCGTCGTCTTCCTCCTCGTCACTCTCCTCAGGTTCCACCGCTGCCACAACACCACCGTCTCGACCATCCTCCTGCAGGAAAGGCACCTGGCGGCGCAAAGCCAGGTTGTGAAGCATGCAGCAGGCCACGATGATGTGACACACCTTCTTAGGTGAGTACATTAGGGATCCACCGGTCATATGCAGGCACCTAAACCTGGCCTTTAGGAGGCCAAAGGTGCGTTCGATCACCCTCCTAGTACGCCCATGGGCCTCATTGTACCGTTCCTCTGCCCTGGTCCGGGGATTCCTTACTGGGGTCAGTAGCCACGACAGGTTGGGGTACCCAGAGTCCCCCACTAGCCATACACGGTGTCTCTGTAGCTGTTCCATCACGTAAGGGATGCTGCTATTCCTGAGGATGTAGGCGTCATGCACTGACCCTGGGAATTTGGCATTTACATGCGAGATGTACTGGTCAGCCAAACACACCACCTGGATGTTCATTGAATGGTAATTTTTTCTGTTCCTGTACACCTGCTCCCTGTCTCTTGGGGGAACCAAAGCCACATGGGTCCCATCAATGGCACCAATTACGTTGGGAATATGTCCAAGGGCGTAGAAATCACCCTTCACTGTAGCCAATTCGCCCACCTCAGGGAAAATGATGTAGTTCCTCACGGATTTCATCAGGGCAGACAACACTCTGGATAACACCTTCGAAAACATGGGCTGAGACATCCCGGAAGCAATTCCCACGGTTGTCTGAAATGACCCACTTGCCAAGAAATGTAGTACTGACATGACCTGCACCAGAGGGGGAATCCCTGTGGGTTGGCGGATGGGGGACATCAGGTCGGGCTCCAGCTGGGCACACAGTTCATGGATAGTGGCACGGTTAAGACGGTAGGTCAGGATAATGTGGCGTTCTTCCATTGTCGACAGGTCCACCAGCGGTCGGTACACGGGAGGATTCATCCGTCTCCTCGCCCAACCCAGCGGACGGTGCCTAGGAAGGACAACATGGAGCACACAGTCAAGCAACCCACAGGTACGTACTCACAGCTAGCACAGTATACGATTCTCTATGCAGTGAATGGCGTGTCTGAGTGGCTATGCAAGGCCTAGGCCTGTGTGACGCAGTTGAAATTGAGCCATGTGGGCCCTGGAAATGGCGGCTGCCTGACCTGTGAAGTGTGACAATGGGATGTGAGGTCAATGCGCTGGCGTGGCACACCGCGGCGGGCGGCGGGCGAAGACCGCGGCGCGAAGCCGCATTGGTTAACATTGAAGCCTATGGGTTTCAGGAGCCAATGGCGAAGGGCGCCGGCGGTGGCGGGACGCACCGCCGCGGTACGCACCGCCGCGGACGTGACCGCCATTTTCTATCTACTTATCCACTTGCGACTTGAACTTTCACAGGAGAGGACCTATACTGCAAGTGTTGCTGTGACCTCGGTCTGGAAGGGACAATGGCTGCTGCGACTGGGGAAAGGGCCCCTGCCTTCACTGGAGAGGAGTTGGAGAAACTTGTGGATGGGGTCCTCCCCCAGTATGCGCTACTCTACGGTCCTCCAGACCAACAAGTGAGTTTAATTCAATATGGATTTGGGGCCACTGGCTGGCTTGGGGGCCTGGCGGTGATGGGGGGCATGTTGGGGCTGGCGGGGGGCCTGGCGGGGATGGGGGGCATGTTGGGCATGGCGGGGGGCATGGCGGGGGGCCTGGCGGGGATGGGGGGCATGTTGGGCATGGCAGGGGGCCTGGCGGGGATGGGGGGCATGTTGGGCATGGCGGGGGGCCTGGCGGGGATGGGGGTATGTTGGGCATGGCGGGGGGCCTGGCGGGGGGCCTGGCGGGGATGTGGGGCATGTTGGGCATGGCGGGGGGCATGGCGGGGGGCCTGGCGGGGATGGGGGGCGTTGGGCCACTGGAAAGGAAAATGCTGAGAAACTTGAACGTGGTATTTCTCCCTCCCTGTACGTGTCACATAGGTCCGCGCCCATGAGAAGATCGGGATTTGGCGTGCCATCGCCAAGGAAGTCCGGGCCCTGGGGGTCCACCATCGACGGGGCACCCACTGCCGCAAGAGATGGGAGGACATCCGCCGCGGGACCAAGAAGACCGCCGAGTCTCTGCTGGGGATGGCCTCCCAACGTAGGCGGGGTGCCTGCCGTCAACTGAGCCCCCTGATGTTCCGGATCCTGGCGGTGGCCTACCCTGAATTGGAAGGGGCGCGTGAGGGCAGCACAGCAGACACAAGGGGGTGAGTACAAGCATTATCTACTCTGTTGTCGTGCAGTGGAGGTGTCTGGGTGGGGGAGGAGGGCTGGGGGTCCCCCTAGGCCAGGGCGATATCTGTAGGCTGGGCACCCCCGTAAGCCCCTGTGTCCCCAGCCACCACCCTCAGTAGTTTGTCAGTACAGCCATCCCTGGGCCGTGTCATCCATGGGTGCAGTTGTCAACTCTAGGCATGTAGGCCATGTTCCACGGAATGCGTAGCGTACCCCAAGTGCGCTACTTAGTGCAGGGGGCATCTGTGTCTGTCATGTCCGCTAACTGTACCGGAGATCCATGTACTCAATATCCCTTTATTTCTCTCTCCCCCCCCCTTTTTGTTTGTCTTTCTGTGCTTGTGTGCATCAGCATCATCAGGCGGAGGAGAAGTGGCATCGGGGCAGGAGGGAGCTGCATCTCACATGGCCCAGGAGGGCCATGCCACAGAGTCAGACTGGACCAGTGAGACGGAGGGCGAGGGGAGCTCCACGACGGGGACGACTGGAGCCTGCAGCGACACGGACACGTCCTCGGAAGGGGGCTCCCTTGCGGGGGTGGCACCATCCGTGCCCCCCGCCATTACAGGTACAGCCGCCACCCAGCGCACCATCTCCGCCCTCCCAGCAGCCCCTCCGCGTTCGCCCCGTGCCCGCTCTGCCAGGAAGCCGGGCATCTCCTTCGCCCCAGGCACCTCAGGCCCTGCCCCTGTTACCCCCGCTGCCCTCAGTGAGGAGGTCATTGACCTCCTCCGAACGCTCATTGTTGGGCAGACTACCCTTTTGAATGCCATCCAGGGGGTGGAGAGGGAGGTTCATCGCAGCAATGCGTACCTGGAGGGCATTCATTCGGGTCAGGCTGCCCATCAGCGATCGTTCCAGGCTCTGGCCTCAGCACTGACGGCAGCCATTGTCCCTGTCTCCTGCCTGCCTCTACTAACTCCCTCCTCCCAGTCTCCTGTTCCTCTGCCTGTCCCACCCACACCATCAGACCAGCCTGCACACACCTCAACACCCAAGAGAAGCTCATCCAAACATAAGCACCACAGATCACGCAGACATTCACACACGCAACATTCCGATGCAGACATGCCAACAGTCACTACCACCTCTGTGACCCCCACCTCCTCGTCTCCCTCCTCCCTCCCTGTGACGTCTACACTCACACCTCCATTCACCTCACCATCAGCCAGTGTTTCCATCACCAGCACACCCTCCACTCCAGTCCGCACACGTGCAGTCACCACCCCCACTGCCATTTACACGTCCCCTGTGTCCTCTCCCACTGTGTCTGTCACCCCCTCTTCCACACCACACAAACGCAGCCACCCACCCACCCAACAGCCATCCACCTCACGACAGCCTATCCCTCCTGCACCTGCACCCAAAGACAGCAAACGTGACTCACCTACAACCACATCCTCTCCCTCCACTCCCATTCCCACTGTACCTACCACTCTCCATTGTCCCAAGAAGCTCTTCCTCGCCACTACTAACTTCTTTCCTGACCCTGAGCCCCCCCCTCCTTCTCGTCGGGGTAAGAAGAGCACCTCAGCCACCACCAGCCCTGCAGCCCCCTTGACAAGGGTGCAGGGGTATTGGAGCCCGCCAGCCCGCATGTCTGGATCTTCGCCCAGCAGCAAGGGGACAGCCAGCCCACCCCCTGGGAAGAGGAGCAGAAGGCGGAAGGGGCGCCGCAGGAGCCCGCCTTCTACATCCCCCCCGGACACCACCCAGAGACAGTCACCAGCCACAGCTCCAAAGGGAGGAAAGGGCCACAGGCCGACGACTAAGGAGGGCAAGGGCAGCAAGTTGGAGAGGTCAGGCAGCAGGCCTGCTGCCCAGGAGGAGCCCACAACCCCCATAGCCGCTGCCCCGGGAGGAACCGGCACAGCTGCCCCGGGAGAGCCCACCACCCCCATAGCCGCTGCCCAGGGAGGACCCAGCCCAGCTGGCCAGGAGGGCCCCACCACCCACAGCCCAGGTGGGCAGTGAAGGAGCACCATCCCCGCTGCCCAGGAGGGCACCAACAGGCAATTAGCAGTTGGCCATAGACCGTCCGCCGTCTCAAGAACCGCTGAACTGGGCCCTTCAAGGCAAGAACCGCTGAACTGGGCCCCGCCGTCTCAAGAACCGCTGAACTGGGCCCCGCCGTCTCAAGAACCGCTGAACTGGGCCCCGCCGTCTCAAGAACCGCTGAACTGGGCCCTTCAAGCCAAGAAGCGCTGAACTGGGCCCCGCCGTCTCAAGAACCGCTGAACTGGGCCCTTCAAGGCAAGAAGCGCTGAACTGGGCCCCGCCGTCTCAAGAACCGCTGAACTGGGCCCTTCAAGGCAAGAACCGCTGAACTGGGCCCCGCCGTCTCAAGAACCGCTGAACTGGGCCCCGCCGTCTCAAGAACCGCTGAACTGGGCCCCGCCGTCTCAAGAACCGCTGAACTGGGCCCTTCAAGGCAAGAACCGCTGAACTGGGCCCCGCTGTCTCAAGAACCGCTGAACTGGGCCCCGCCGTCTCAAGAACCGCTGAACTGGGCCCTTCAAGGCAAGAAGCGCTGAACTGGGCCCCGCCGTCTCAAGAACCGCTGAACTGGGCCCTTCAAGGCAAGAACCGCTGAACTGGGCCCCGCCGTCTCAAGAAGCGCTGAACTGGGCCCCGCCGTCTCAAGAAGCGCTGAACTGGGCCCCGCCGTCTCAAGAACCGCTGAACTGGGCCCTTCAAGGCAAGGAGCGCTGAACTGGGCCCCGCCGTCTCAAGAACCGCTGAACTGGGCCCCGCCGTCTCAAGAACCGCTGAACTGGGCCCCGCCGTCTCAAGAACCGCTGAACTGGGCCCTTCAAGGCAAGGAGCGCTGAACTGGGCCCCGCCGTCTCAAGAACCGCTGAACTGGGCCCCGCCGTCTCAAGAACCGCTGAACTGGGCCCTTCAGGGCAAGAACCGCTGGCCCTTTGGCAGACGTGGCAGGGCAGGATCTATCTCGGGCAGGGCTGCAGGATGTCCTCTGGCCAACTTGCCTCCTCCAGTGGCAGTGGGGTCTGTTATGGACTGTATGGACTGTGGCTTTGCTCTCCCCAGGATGGCCCAGTGGGCAGGCCACCCACTGTATGGACTGTATGGACTGTGGCTTTGCTCTCCCCAGGATGGCCCAGTGGGCAGGCCACCCACTGTATGGACTGCTTGGACTGTGGCTTTGCTCTCCCCAGGATGGCCCAGTGGGCAGGCCACCCACTGTATGGACTGTATGGACTGTGGCTTTGCTCTCCCCAGGATGGCCCAGTGGGCAGGCCACCCACTGTATGGACTGTTTGGACTGTGGCTTTGCTCTCCCCAGGATGGCCCAGTGGGCAGGCCACCCACTGTATGGACTGTATGGACTGTGGCTTTGCTCTCCCCAGGATGGCCCAGTGGGCAGGCCACCCACTGTATGGACTGTATGGACTGTGGCTTTGCTCTCCCCAGGATGGCCCAGTGGGCAGGCCACCCACTGTATGGACTGTTTGGACTGTGGCTTTGCTCTCCCCAGGATGGCCCAGTGGGCAGGCCACCCACTGTATGGACTGTATGGACTGTGGCTTTGCTCTCCCCAGGATGGCCCAGTGGGCAGGCCACCCACTGTATGGACTGTATGGACTGTGGCTTTGCTCTCCCCAGGATGGCCCAGTGGGCAGGCCACCCACTGTATGGACTGTTTGGACTGTGGCTTTGCTCTCCCCAGGATGGGCCAGTGGTCATGGAGTCCCCTCGTGGATCTGGCGTCGTGTACTCAAGTGGCTGAGGTGCCCCCCCTTCCCTTCCCCCTGAGGTGCCTGTCCTATTTTCTTTCTGATGCCCCTGCAGTGTTCTCTCCGTGGAGTTCTTGTCGTGGGACTGGGCCTTGCCCCTTTGCACAGGACCCCTGTGATCCACGGACAGTGGTTGGACTACATTTAGTAGCTGTATATATTTTGTACATAGTTTATTTATTTATTGGGATTAATGGTGTACATATTTCAATATATCTGCCCGTTTATGATCTCTTCTTTTGGTCTTTGCATTATTTCGGAGGGGGGTGGTTTGTGGGTTGTGACAGTGATCTGTGGGAATGCATTGATGTGTGTGTTGTAGTGGGTGTGGGTGGGTGGGTGTGTGCCGGTAATCTTTTCCCTCCCCTGTGTCGTAGGTGCCGTACTCACCGATGTCTTCCGCGCCGCCGGGCGTGCTCCTGGTATATGAGGAGGAATAGGAGTGCGGGGATGACCTGCAACTCTGGCTCCATACTGCCGGAATCTCGCGTGGAGTGCGTAGAGGTGAGCGTTTTCCCGTTCGTAGTCTGTTTCCGCCGTGTTCTTATCGGCGGTGCTCCCGCCCCGGAAAAGGTGGCAGATTGGTGGGTCGTAATAGGGTGGGCGGTACTTTGTCTGCCGCCGGGCTGTTGGCGGGAACCGCCGCGCTGTTTGTTTGTACCGCTGTGGCGGTCGGAGTGTTAAGTTGGCGGGCTGTGTTGGCGGTTCCCGCCAGGGTCAGAATTGCATATTTTAGACCGCCGGCCTGTTGGCGGCTTGGCCGCCGCTTTATCACCGACCGCCAGGGTCAGAATGAGGGCCTAATTATTATGTGATCCAGTAAGGGTTAGGCAGGTGCTTGACGCTACGTCATCGCACTCGTAGGCACTCAATTTGGCTGATTATTCAAGAAGCCATTGCAATGCAGACTCCTCTGTCCTCCTGTTACCATAGTGAATTAGCTATGTCAGTGAGTAAGTGTTCTCTGGGACTTTCTTTATGTAGCTTGTACATTCCCAAGCAATGTCACAGTGATGCATAGTGCTAGTATGGTCTTTGCATTGAAAAGAAGGGAGACTGGGTTGGTTCATCAGGAAGCTTCAGAAATGAGAATAGAATCAAAGATCATTTATGGCAATGCATTAGTTCTAAATGCAGTTTTTTAATGAAGAAATTTGGAATAGGGATTTTAGGAATTTAGCCAACTCAACGAAAGTTGATCATACTAGTACCATAGGTGGTCTGATTTAGGTGCATTGTTACTGCATTTGCCTGTTATATAATAATTTTGAGGAGATTAACTGTGCCACTAATCTATATGTTTTTATCTTCTTCATTTCTTACATCAACACCCACAGTCAAGAAGCGGAGCACCACAGAGGCAGGTCCAGCAAGATCTGGGGAGGAGCCAACTGCCATCGCCAATGCTGCTCAACCCAGTACGTCCTTTTATTTAATATTATCATAATCTCCCTAACTTTTACTGCTGCCCACTATTATACTACTTTTAAATCCTTAGCTGCAGTGCCTTTACACCCGCAGTGCTGAGCCCTTTTTTGTCTATTTGGGTTAGTTCATGCTCTCATAACTTTCTGTCCACACAAGCTATCCAAGTCACATTTACATCTTTTCTCCCAACATTCTAGGGATTCTGGGAAACCCAGAGTTTGTGGGTTCCCTAGGAAGAGACCGAGAAATTAGCCAAACTACAGCTAAACACTGTTTTTTGGGGAAAAATGGGAAAAAGGTGCTGCAGAATAAAGCACCTGTTTTTTCCCTGCAAATGGGATCAATAAAGGGTTTGCAGTGCTCAAATCACCATGATCCCAGCTTTCAGGAACGGGCAGACTTGAATCAGAAAACCAAATTATCCAACACAATGTTGGCATTTAACTGGGACATGCTCCATTTTTACTATTGTTTGTGTTTTCAGCCTCCTTCTAGTTATTGACAGACATGGGTGTGAAAACCAATGGTGGATACTGAACAGCTAACTATTTCTGAGTAGTAGACAAAATTCTGAATTTAGCAAGGGGTCATTTGTGTAAATCATTCAAGGTTTTCCTATAGAATGTAACAGCTGAAATAAAAAAATATTGAATTGAGCCATTTCTGTTCACGTTTTCTTCTGTAACTTCTTACAGCTATTGCAGATTTCTTAAAGCAATATACCAATACGTCTGCTGTATCCTTTTTAGTTGTGGGGATATATGATGCTTGTAGTTTCAACAAGAACCCAATGTACCCAGAGCCTCATTGTATACCGGGTACATTGCAATTCATTTGATAAAATATGAAGATTGAAACATAGGTATCAAGGAAACCTATGTATTTCCAAAATGTGCACAATATATGGACTTTAGAAGTAGTGGTTATTTGCACATCTTTGAATTTGGAGGTACCCATACTAACATGTGAATTACAGGGCATTTCTTGAAATGACATCTTTCTTACACACTGTCTTACATTTAGAAGGACACATGTAGAGAAAGACAATTGGCGATAGCACTTGTTTCTTCAAGTCTCACAATAGAAATGGTACCTCACTTGTCTGGGTAGGCCTAGTGCTCATGCCATGAAACGTCCCAAAATGAAATGTGGACACATTACGGGCCATATTTATACTCTGGTTGCGCCGAATTTGCGTCGTTTTTTTCGACGCAAATTCGACGCAGAACTAACGCCAACTAACGCCATATTTATACTCTGGCGTTAGACGCTTCGGGCGCCAAAGTGCCCGGAGTGTGCGTCATTTTTTAGCGTGAACCCCTTCCTTGCGTTAATGATATGCAAGGGAGGCGTTCCCGTCTTAAAAAATGACTCCCAGGCCTTTACGTGGTATTTATACTCCCGGGCAAAAGAGACGCCCGGGAGTGGGCGTGGCCAAAAACGGCGCATTTGCGCCGCTTTTTAACGCCTGGGTCAGGGATGGCGTTAAGGGACAAGTGGGCTCAAAATGAGCCCAGAGTGCCCTCCCCTGCCCCCAGGGACCCCCCCTGCCACCCTTGCCCACCCCAGGAGGACACCCAAGGACGGAGGGACCCATCCCATGGACATTAAGGTAAGTTCAGGTAAGTATTTTATTTTTTATTTTTTGTGGCATAGGGGGGCCTGATTTGTGCCCCCCTACATGCCACTATGCCCAATGACCATGCCCAGGGGACAGAAGTCCCCTGGGCATGGCCATTGGGCAAGGGGGCATGACTCCTATCTTTACAATGATAGGAGTCATGTTGATGGGGGATGGGTGGCGAAAAAAAATGGCGCAAGTCGGGTTACAACGATTTTTTCGACGCAACCTGACTTGCCCCATTTTAAGACGCCCATACGCCATTTTCCCCCTACGCCGGCGCTGTCTGGTGTACGTGGTTTTTTTCCACGCACACCAGGCAGCGCCGGTCTGGTAGCGCCGGCTAACGCCATTCAATAAATACGGCGCCCGCATGGCGCTTCAGAATGGCGTTAGACGGCGCTAAATTTTTTGACGCTAAACTGCGTTAGCGCAGTTTTGCGTCAAAAAGTATAAATACGGCCCTACATTTTTCCACTGAAAACTGACTCATTTTTGGCAAAGTACCTAGCTGTGGATTTTGACCTCTAGTGCAGCCAGCACCTAGGGAAACCTATCAAACCTATACATTTTTGCAAACTAGACACCTAGGAGAATCCAGAACTGGGTGACTTGTGGGGCTCTTGCCAGGTTCTGTCTCCCAGAATATTTAGCAAACCTCAAAACATGGATAAAAACACATTTTCCCCACATTTCAGTGATGCAAAATTCTGGAATCTGGGGGAAACCACAAACTTCCTTCCACCCAGCATTTCCCCAAGTCTCTTGATAAAAATGGTACCTCACTTGTGTGGGTAGGCCTAGTGCTCGAGACAGGAAACGCCCCAAAACACGTGGACACATCCCATTTTGCCAGTGAAAACGGACCTGTACTTTGCAAAGCGCTTAGCTGCCAATTTTGACCTCTAGCTCAGCCAGCCCTTACGACAACCTAGCAAACCTATACATTTTTGAAAACTAGATGACCAGGGGAATCCAGAACGGGTTGACTTGTGGGGCTCTCACCAGGTTCTGTCACCCAGAATCCTTTTAAAACCTCAAAATGTGTCTAAAAATACATTGTCCTCACATTCCAGCAATGCAAAGTTCTGGAATCTGAGGGGATCCACAAACTTCCTTCCACCCAGCATTACCCTAAGTTTCCCAATTAAAAATGGAACCTCACTTGTGTGGGTTGCCCTAGTGCCCCCAACAGGAAACACCCCAAAACACAATGTGGATGCATCACATTTTTCCAGTGAAAACGGACGCGTTTTTTGCAAAGTGCCTAGCTTTGGATTTTGGCCTCTAGGTCTGCCGGCACCTAGGGAAACCTAGCAAACCAAATACAATTTTGAAAGCTAGATACCTAGTGAAATCCAGAATGGGCTGCTATGTGGGGCTCCCACCGAGTTCTGTCACCCAGAATCCTTTGCAAACCTCAAATTTGGCTAAAAAAACACATTTTCCTCACATTTCAGCGATGCAAAGCTCTGGAATCTGAGGGAAGCCACAAACTTTCTTCCACCCAGCATTCCCACAGTTTCTTGATAAATAAGGTACCTCACTGGCCAAGTGCCTGCAACAGGGAAGGGCCCACAACGTACTATGGAGATAGTGATTACTGAGGAGAGTGTACTAATTTGTCCTGGGATCTGGACCTGGAACCATTTAGGGAAACCTACCAAACCCACACATTTCTAAAACATACACACCCAGGGGAGTCCATGGAGTGTGGCTTGTATGGATTCACCAATTTTTTTTTTTTACTCAGAATACCCTGCAAATGTGAAACATTGAAGAAAAACACAATTTTTCCTTGCATTTCTGTGATGTAAACTACAGCTGTATATATAGATCCACAAACATCTTACCCCCTATTGTTCTCCAACTTGTCCTGATAAAAATGCTACCCTACTGTTGTGCCTGGGCCTAGTGCCCGTGACAAGAATGAATCACACACGGGTCAATGGTAGTCCTTGCATGAGGGCGACTGTTGACCATGGAGTGATCTTTTCCTGACGCTAGCACTAGGCATAGGCACACAAGTGTGGTTGTGTTTTGATCAGGACAAGTGGAGAAACACTGTGTGGTAGTAATTTAGTGGATCCCTGCACATTCCTGTAGTTTACGTGATGGAAAAGCGAGGAAAAATAGAGTTGTTAATCAATGTTGCACCATTGCGGGGGTTTTCTGGGTAGGACAACTTTGTGGAATGTACACAAGTCACACCTCCGTGGACTGCACCAGGACGGAATACGTTTAACTACATTTTACCTCCTTTCAACTAACCGCCTCCTTCTTCCTGAAAGACATTACCTAAAAGGATGTGTAAGGATCCTGAACTAATGGCTCCCATAACAGCCACATGAGGCTCAGGAAGGCATGTTTTTCATGTGCCATTAATGCACTCACTGTGCTAAATCCAACTCCTCCCAGTTTGTGGAGGCAAGTTGGGGATTTCTGAGTATGCCTTGTGAAGCCTATTTCTCGAAATTAGCGATCATATCTACCTTTGAAACTAAGGCAGACATTCTGGGGAATTTCACAAAGTCCCCTGACGAAAACATCATAAACTATGAAGAAGGGTAATGTTTGGCACACTGGGTACTCCATGAGAACGTAGCATATGTCCCAGCCACCCGTTATGTCCAGTGCTCTGACTGTAACGCATTTATCATACATCAATTTGAACATCTACTAAGCTCTGACGGAGGATGAACATGGCAAGCAGGTCAAACACTGATCCATAAGTGTCATTGCCCTTCAGTGCCAGCGTGACACCAATGGGTTTGAATCCATAGGTTTAGATGACGTGCAGCTGTCCTACCTTTACTATCTGCCTTCTTCCTGTGCAATATCCTTGGGAAAGCACACCTACTGTAAGCTTTTCTTACCTGTTCAAGTCTCCGTCCTCATTAGAGTCCTGACTAATCCTGTAGAATTGCCAAGTGAATTTATACTAATACCTGCTGCCGTTTGGCCATCAGACCCCAAACTATGACAGTAGAAGTGCTCTCATCATTAATTGTAGTAAGCACATTTACATCATGCCTATCCGAGAACTTGATTGTAAGCAGTTTGTTGGAATGCAACACAGTACTTTGGGATTTCTGGAGCTTCGTGCAAACAAGCTCCTGCGGGAATCCTTTGAAGTGACAGTGAACCATACTGCAGATCACAGTGCCAGCTTTGTAGACCTCACTGAACAGCTGTACTCCTGTATAGAAATTGTCCACATAAAGGTAATAACCTTTGTGAAGGAGGGGCTGGACAAGCTCCCATACAATCTTCCCTGTGACCCTAATGTGGGAGGTCAACCTAGAGGGCTTAGCGTGGAGTCCTTCTCTGCATTCACTCCCAAACTGTACACATAGCCAGAAAACCTCTCACATAGCATGAATAGCTTGATGCCATAGCAAGCTCTTCGACTCGCAATGAACTGTCTGAACAGCAGCCACCCTTTGTACAGGTTCAAGGACTCATCAACTGCTATATTCTTTCCAGGAGTATAGATCTCTGTACACCTGGCAGACAAATGATCCACAACAGGCTGAATTTTGAACAACCTGTTGTGGTCTGAATGGTCCCGGGGCAATGCAGCAAAATGTCATTGAAATGTAGCACGCACTGCAATAGAAAAAAACGATCTCTGTTCATGTACATTGTGAAGATGGGGGTTACCCAAACCGTGCAAGTCGTCCAGTAGGGCTGCATGGTGGGTTTCTCCACTAGCCCCATTTTGAGCGTAAGGCTCAAAAATATCTTCAACTCTGCCAGCAAAGTGGGAGTTCAATGGCATGCCCTAGAAGGGGGCTCTAGAGTGCCTTCATGCTCCCTCAGAAATTGTTCTACATGCAAATTTGTTTCCTGCACAATTTGCTAAAGGAAGTCAACATCCAAAAAGAGATGGACGTAGTTGACTGCCAAAAAGTTGGCCGTACCAACTGTACATCCAACATCACTAGTAAAAGATGGGATTTGGGGCTGAACTAAATTGGGGGGCTTCCAAGAGAGCACTCTGTGGTTGCCGCTGCATGCACCTGCTCTCTGGGTTGGGCTAACCCACTGATGTGCTGCTCCACAGACTGTTCTTGTGAAGGGACAGAACGACTGTCCTCATGGTCTTTCTCAGAATCACTGGAAGAGGATTTATTGAATGGGACTCTGCCGACTGAAAATTTACTCCCAGATTCTGCTCCATTGTCCTCTCCCTCAGATGCTGTCTCAGTCTCTGATCCTGCCTCAGAGCTGTCCGCCATAACCTGAGGTACAGCTTCAGCAGCAGTCATCCAACGAGACGCCCTCTCTGCTGATGGCAAAACTGTCCCCCTAAACACTAGCCTACGTAGTAGGCAGATATGTTGCCAGCACAATTGCTGGTAGGTGTGTGTGTGAGTGTGTGTGATGTGTGCAACAATAAATGTCAGTCACCTTACCTTTGCTTCTTCCTTCAATCAGCAGGTTCTCTAAAGACACTGAAAAAAACAAAAAAAGACACACTAATACTTTGCCTTGCCACATACCCATCATCACAGCCTTTAGTGCTAGTGGTGCCCACTGCAACAATAATTGTTGGTGCTACCGCCCCCTGATCTCATTCTTGTATTCTCTCACTACCACCTAGCAAAAGTGCCCGATAGCTCTCCATAGCCCACCTCGCAGATACATTTCATTTGTTTTTAAAGTACAGGTAATGATTGGCTTTACTAATGCACTCAGCTTTTCACATAAAACACAGATCTGTTACTTGTACCAGGTATATAAATCTTCTGCGCTATTTTATGGAGTTAAAACTGACACAGGACAAAAGTCAGACCTCTTTCTCTAGCAGCAACATAATCACAAGAGTTATCTTGACATTTATGTTACTGCCTGATAGCTATCCATGCCTGAAAGATATATATCTATAGCTAGACAGTTATTTGTGTATATATATATATATATATATATATATATATATATATATATATATATATATATATATATATATATATATATATATATATATATATGTCAAACCAAAAACCTTTCAGGGATAGAGCGACGCATAAATTATGCAAAAAACAAAGGAGAACTCTGGGAAGTTCCCAATTTTAGGTGGAGAGCTGCTCTAGTAAGGAGCACCCTGCAACACCAGCGACACTCTAGATTTGCTCACCTCAAATGTCTGCTTATCTAGCAAAGTCTTTAAGCATAGGATTAGCACAGTACTATCCTTGCCGAGCTAGATAGTGACAAAGTCTTGTGCCATTTGTACAGCAAAATCTTTAAGCATAGGATTGACATAGTGTCATCCTTGCCGAGCTGTAAAATGACAAAAGCCATTTACCACTCCAGGCACAGTATTACAGCTTTGGACTGGTCAAATACCATCCAAGCCAACCTGGAATGAGTAAAGCAACCCCTGACACGTGTTTCGCTCTCATTAGAGCTCTTCAGAGGAGTATAGCTTTGTCCAGACACAAGGGAGCACCCAGTATAAGTCAAACCAAAAACCTTTCAGGGATAGAGCGACGCATAAATTATGCAAAAAACAAAGGAGAACTCTGGGAAGTTCCCAATTTTAGGTGGAGAGCTGCTCTAGTAAGGAGCACCCTGCAACACCAGCGACACTCTAGATTTGCTCACCTCAAATGTCTGCTTATCTAGCAAAGTCTTTAAGCATAGGATTAGCACAGTGCTATCCTTGCCGAGCTAGATAGTGACAAAGTCTTTTGCCATTTGTACAGCAAAATCTTTAAGCATAGGATTGACATAGTGTCATCCTTGCCGAGCTGTAAAATGACAAAAGCCATTTACCACTCCAGGCACAGTATTACAGCTTTGGACTGGTCAAATACCATCCAAGCCAACCTGGAATGAGTAAAGCAACCCCTGACACGTGTTTCGCTCTCATTAGAGCTCTTCAGAGGAGTATAGCTTTGTCCAGACACAAGGGAGCACCCAGTATAAGTCAAACCAAAAACCTTTCAGGGATAGAGCGACGCATAAATTATGCAAAAAACAAAGGAGAACTCTGGGAAGTTGCCAATTTTAGGTGGAGAGCTGCTCTAGTAAGGAGCACCCTGCAACACCAGCGACACTCTAGATTTGCTCACCTCAAATGTCTGCTTATCTAGCAAAGTCTTTAAGCATAGGATTAGCACAGTGCTATCCTTGCCGAGCTAGATAGTGACAAAGTCTTTTGCCATTTGTACAGCAAAATCTTTAAGCATAGGATTGACATAGTGTCATCCTTGCCAAGCTGTAAAATGACAAAAGCCATTTACCACTCCAGGCACAGTATTACAGCTTTGGACTGGTCAAATACCATCCAAGCCAACCTGGAATGAGTAAAGCAACCCCTGACACGTGTTTCGCTCTCATTAGAGCTCTTCAGAGGAGTATAGCTTTGTCCAGACACAAGGGAGCACCCAGTATAAGTCAAACCAAAAACCTTTCAGGGATAGAGCGACGCATAAATTATGCAAAAAACAAAGGAGAACTCTGGGAAGTTCCCAATTTCCGCGAGCTAGATAGTGACAAAGTCTTTTGCCATTTGTACAGCAAAATCTTTAAGCATAGGATTGACATAGTGTCATCCTTGCCGAGCTGTAAAATGACAAAAGCCTTGTGTCTGGACAAAGCTATACTCCTCTGAAGAGCTCTAATGAGAGCGAAACACGTGTCAGGGTTTGCTTTACTCATTCCAGGTTGGCTTGGATGGTATTTGACCAGTCCAAAGCTGTAATACTGTGCCTGCAGTGGTAAATGGCTTTTGTCATTTTACAGCTCGGCAAGGATGACACTATGTCAATCCTATGCTTAAAGATTTTGCTGTACAAATGGCAAAAGACTTTGTCACTATCTAGCTCGGCAAGGATAGCACTGTGCTAATCCTATGCTTAAAGACTTTGCTAGATAAGCAGACATTTGAGGTGAGCAAATCTAGAGTGTCGCTGGTGTTGCAGGGTGCTCCTTACTAGAGCAGCTCTCCACCTAAAATTGGGAACTTCCCAGAGTTCTCCTTTGTTTTTTGTATATATATATATGTATATATATATCTATATATGGATATATATATATATATATATGGATATATATATTTATATATATATATATATCTTCGAGAAATACCCCTCACATATCTACATATATATATAGAGCAAGAGGGAGACAGACTCTCTCTCTATATCACTTTTTTTACATATATATATATATATATATGTGTGGTTTCCCTTGGGCTTGGGCTGATCCCTGCCCCGAGGAAAACCACACATTTATAAAACAGTGATTTTTTAAATATATATATATAGAGAGAGATAGAGAGCGAGAGAGAAAGAGAGAAAGAAAAAAAAATGCCAGCCTCTCACTCTCTATCACTTTTTTTTAATACATGTATAAAAAAGAATATGCTACCATAGGGGTCAGCCTGTGCCAGGGGACTGACCCATTTTTATTAGTTAATATTATTTTTTTAATTGTTTTTATCCTCTTGGGGGCGCAATCGCCCAGCCAAGGGAGAACACTTTTTTATTAAAAATAATGCCCCCGTGGAAGAGCTGTCTCGGACCAGGACCCAGCTCAGAGCATGCAAGCCCCAGCCTTCCAGTCACTATATTGCCGGTGCCACAGCCAGCTGTCTGCACCTGCTGCTGCTCCCTCTGACTCTGACAGGGCATTGCTCCGCTGTATCCTCAGTGGATGGACCGGGTGGATAGCTGGCTTACAAGGATCAAGCAGATCCTATACCAGCTGCTAACCCATATAGACAGTGCCCTCTTCTGAGACCTTTTTAATTTTTTTATTATGGGTTAAGGGACCTATTGTGGGTGGAGAGAATGGGGTGGGAGTTGGGACAGGGTTTCCATATTGAACTTTTCATTGGACTTTTTGAGGACAGGGTTATTTGTTTGGAGAGAGGGTTGGGACTGTAGTCTGTAGAAAGGGTAGGTTTTTGTGTTTGTTAAAAATAAAAAGGGGATCATTTATTTTACTTGTTATATGGTTCAAATGTTTATTTTGGTGTTTTAGTTTGCACTGCTTTTAGTGCTCTCTTTTTAAAAAATCTGCTGTATCTGCCTATCATACTATCCTCCTTGCTAACTTCCTGTGTCAAAACCTCAAAAGGGAGTAGCATCTTTGTCAGGCATTTGACTAGGCTCCATTTGTCCACATCCATGGTCATAGCTTTTCCAACTGTATCCCCTCCTCTTAGAATGACATAGGCATTGCCCTGTTTGTACTGCTCAAGCAGACAATGCAACATATATATATATATATATATACATAGGTTGATTACCAACATGTTGGGACCTCCTGTATCAGGGCTTTAACTGGTACTCTGTTACCCTGGCGAATAATCTGCAACTGTTTCTGTTCTTTAACAGAATGGCTGAAATGAGTGCGGATTCATCTGCAGGTGGTCAGTATGTTGCTGACTATGGCCCTCATTACAACCCTGGCGGTCGGTGATAAAGCGGCTGTAATACCGCCACTAGGCCGCCGGTAACCAAAATGGAATTATGACCACGGCAGAAACCGCTCAGACAGACAGCCACTTTAACACACTGACCGCCACAGTGGAATCAACAAGCACCACGGCCGTAACCACCAACAGCCAGGCGGAAGACAAAGTACAGCCCACACTATTATGACCGGCCTATCTGCCACCTTTTCTGGGGTGGTACCAATGACATCAAAAGCATGGTGGAAACACTGTACAGAAGTCAAAGGACTCACCTGTGGAGACTCAGGGAACAACCACGATGCCATGGAGCCCGAGCTGCACATATTTCCGATGCTCGTCTACTTTCTGCTGCATTATGAACATCAACGCTGGCAAAGACGACCATGGTGAGTACTGCCGCCTAGCACACAAGGGACGGGGGAGGAAAAAGAGAGTGACACACACGCAACACACATACCCCCACCCCCAACACCATACACATAACCAGATGCACAAACATTATATATTCACCCCGTGCCGCTCAGGAATAATTCAAGGACAAAATGATTTGAAGAAAGTGAGTGGAATACGATAAAATAACATGAATAAGTGCATCAAATTACAAACGTATATACATATTTACAAATGTAGGGACACAGCCCAGACCTCAATGTCCATGGGCCACAGGCCCACAACACATAGGCCCAGGCCCCACCTTACTCAACAACACGGAGAGAGCACTACAGGGGCATCAGGTTGAAAATGCACACGCACCTTAGGGGGACGGGTAATGGGTGGCACCTCAACTGAAAGATGGCACAACACCACTGGTCCTGGAGGGGGCAACATGCCCTGTGCACTGTTCTGGGGAGTGCAAGGCCACAGACTCTCAAGTGGGTAGTTTGCCCTTTGCTTGGTCCTGGGGAGTACAAGGCCACAGTCTCTCAAGTGGGAGGTTTGCCCACTGCTTGGTCCTGGGAAGTGCAAGGCCACAGTCTCTCTAGTGGATGGCTAATTCCACTGGTTCTGGAGGGGGCATTGTGCCCAGTGAGCTTCATCCTGTGGAGGATGGGGTGAGTGGATGGCATCTTCCACTGGTTCTGGAGGGGGCATTGTGCCCGTGAACTTCATCCTGTAGAGGAAGGGGTGAGTGGATGGCTTCTTCCACTGGTTCTGGAGGGGGCATTGAGCCCAGTGTGCTTCTTCCTGGGAAGGATGGGGTAAGTGGATGGCTTCCTCCACTGGTTCTGGAGGGGGCATTGTGCCCAGTGTGCTTCATCCTGTGGAAGGATGGGGTCAGTGGATGTCTTCTTTCACTGGTTCTGGTGGGGGCTTTGTGCCCAGTGAGCTTCATCCTGGCAAGGATGGGGTGAGTGCATGGCTTCTCCACTGGTTCTGGAGCGAGCATTGTGCCCAGTGTGCTTCATCCTGTGGAGGATGGGGTGAGTGGACGGCTTCTTCCACTGGTTCTGGAGGGGGCATTGTGCCCAGGGTGCTTCTTCCTGGGAAGGATGGGGTGAGTGGATGGCTTCTTCCACTGGTTCTGGAGGGGGCTTTGCACCCAGTGAGCTTCGTCCTGTGGAAGGATGGGGTCAGTGGATGTCTTCTTTCACTGGTTCTGGTGGGGGCTTTGTGCCCAGTGAGCTTCATCCTGGCAAGGATGGGGTGAGTGCATGGCTTCTCCACTGGTTCTGGAGCGAGCATTGTGCCCAGTGTGCTTCATCCTGTGGAGGATGGGGTGAGTGGACGGCTTCCTCCACTGGTTCTGGAGGGGGCATTGTGCCCAGGGTGCTTCTTCCTGGGAAGGATGGGGTGAGTGGATGGCTTCTTCCACTGGTTCTGGAGGGGACTTTGCGCCCAGTGAGCTTCGTCCTGGGAAGGATGGGGTGAGTGAATGGCTTCTTCATTGGTTCTGGAGCGAGCATTGTGCCCAGTGAGCTTCATCCTGGGAAGGATTGGGTGAGTGGATGGCTTCTTTCACTGGTTCTGGAGGGGGCATTGTGCCCAGTGTGCTTCATCCTGGGAAGGATGGGGTGAGTGGATGGCTTCTCCACTGGTTCTGGAGGGGGCATTGTACCCTGTGATGCAGATCTTGGGGAGTGCAAGGTCACAGTCTCTCATCTGGGTGTCAGACCCAGAGGATTTGCAGGGGCCAGGACACACAACAGCCCATGGATGCAGGACTGGTGGTGGTGGTGCTGGTGGAGGTGTTGGCAGTGGTGGGGGGAGGCTGCAGCCTATCCCCTGCAGCCTCGGGGGCTGCCCACTGGGGCTGCTGCTGCTGGCAGTGGTGCTGGTGGCAGTGCTGGCAGTGGTGGGGGGAGGCTCCAGCCCATCCCCTGCTGCCTCAGACAGCTGCCCACTGGGGCTGCTGCTGGCAGTGGTGCTGGTGGCAGTGTTGGTGGCGGTGCTGGCAGTGGTGGGGGGAGGCTCCAGCCCAAACCCTGCAGCCTCAGACAGCTGCCCACTGGGGCTGCTGGTACTGGTGCTGGTGGCGGTGCTTGCAGTGGTTGGGGGAGGCTCCAGCCCATATCCTGCAGCCTTGGACGGCTACCCATTGGGGCTGCTGCTGCTGGCAGTGGTACTGGTTGTGGTGCTGGCAGTGCTGGAGGGAAGCTCCAGCCCTTCCCTTGCAGCCTCAGACAGCTGAACCACCATGATTTGTGGTGGGGCTCCAAATGAGTCACAGCACCAGGCCTCCTGTCCTTCTTGCCTGCTGGTGCAGGCCCCTTGCCCTTCCTGTCAGCAGCCGGGGATTGCTCCTTGACCTTCCCTGTTGCAGCTGGTGGTGCCTCCTTGCCCGTCTTAGACGCTGCTGGTTGTGCCCCCTTGCCTTTCCCTGTCGCAGCTGGTGGTGCCTCCTTGCACTTCCCTGTCGCAGCTGGTGGTGTCTCCTTGCCCTTCCCTGTCACAGATGGTGGTGCCTCCTTGCCTTTCCCTGTCGCAGCTGATGGTGCCTCCTTGCCCTTCCTTGAAGCACCCCGGATCCTCTCCCACCTGCAGTAGCTGTTGACAGTACTGTGGCCGTGGACTGGATGTCTGAGGGGCTTGTCTGGTTTCTGACCACCCTGGCCTGAAGTGAAGGATGGGAGGGAATGGTAGGGAAGAGGTCTACGGTGGAGAGGAAAAGTTTCTTAGGGACATTGGGGCGGGAAGAGGGTGAAGGTTTGGGAGTGGAGGAAGAGGAAGTGGTTGTAGGAAGTGATTTTTGATGGGCGATGACCCGAAGAGAAATACACATAGGAAAAGGTGTCAGTCAGACTGTCCTGCCTGTTACACTCTTTGGCCCACCATAGTCCTCACATCCCCTTATGGACAGACATTGCCTACCATACACGCTGCCCAGAGCCCTTCCACCAACTGCCCCTACACAAGACCCTCACACACAGCACACTATGCATTCATGCCCCATGAATCGTGCTCACAGTGTACTCACATGTTGGTCTGGAGGTCCATACAGCATTAGGTACTGGGGTAGGACCCTATTTACCAGTCTCTCCAACTCCGCAGCGGTGAAGGCAGGGGCCCTTTCCCCAGTGACACGAGCCAGGGCCAGTGCCAGACACAGGTCAGAGTAGCACTTGCAGTGTAGGTCCTCTCCTGTTGAAGGTCAGGTAGCAAGTGAGTGACGGATAGAAAATGGTGGTCATGTCTGCGGCGGTGCATACCGTCACCGCTAGCGTACATCACCATTGTCCACTGTAACCCATAGGGCCCAATGGTTTCCAATGAGGAGTTGCACGGCGGTTCTTGACCTCCTCCCGCAACAGCACACAACGTCAGATGAATTACCTAATTTCCACATGTCCCACTATACAGGATAGGTGAATGCCATTTCAGGGGGTGCAGGCCATGGCACCTAACTGCGTCACAGTACACATAGGAACCATTTGGGCCTATCCAACAATATGCTGTTACAGTCACAACATGCAATGCAGTGTAGTGTTTGTAAATATGGAATACTGACCAGCTGCTCACCGTTTTGACCCTAGATTGCAACCGCTGAGAATGAATAGGAGATGGAGACATCCCGCCGTGTACAGGCCCCTGATGGACTTGGCAACAATGGAGGACAGGCACATTATCCTCACCTACAGGCTGGACAGGGCCACAATCACAGAGCTGTGTGCCCAATTGGAGCCTGCTGTCTGCTATCCGTCAGCCCACCGGGATCCCCCCTCTTGTGCAAGTCCTATCTGTGCTCCATTTCCTGGCAACTGGCTCCTTCTAAGTGACTGTGTGCTTGGCAGCAGGAATGTCTCAGCCAATGTTCTCAATAGTGCTGACCAGAGTGTTGTCTGCTCTGATTAATCACATGCGCAGCTACATTGTTTTCCCCCAGGTGGAGGATTTGGCCACAGTTAAAGCTGATTTCTATGCAATGGGACATATCCCCAATATTATTGGGGCTATTGATGGTACACATATTTCATTTCTCCCCCCTTCCTGGAGAAATGAACAGGTGTTCAGAAATTGAAAGAGCTTTCACTCCATAAATGTGCAGATAGTGTGCCTGGTGGGCCAGTATATCTCCCGTGTAAATGCTAAGTATCCTGGGTCTGTGCATGATGCCTTTATCCTGAGAAATAGCAGCATACCATATGTGATGGCTCAACTCCAGAGGCAGCGGGTGTGGCTAATAGGTGAGCCCTGGTTCCCACACAGTAGGTGTTAGTGTATGGGTATGGTGTGGGCCCTAAGGGTTAGTATGTGTCTAACAGTTGTCCCTCGATATTTGCAGGGGACTCTGGTTACCCCAGCCTCTAATGGCTACTGACCCCTGTGAGGAATGCCAGGACAAGGGCAGAGGAACGTTACAATGAGGCATATAGGTGAACAAGAAGAATCATAGCGAGGACGTTCTGCCTCCTGAAGGCCAGGTTTCGTTGCCTCCATCTAACATGTGGATCCCTGTACTACTCACCCAAGAAGGTCTGCCAGATCATCGTGGCATGCTGTATGTTGCACAACCTTGCCTTACATCGCCAGGTGCCTTTTCTGCAGGCAGATGAGGCTGGATATGGCCGTGTGGCAGCAGTGGACGCTGTGGACAGTGAAGATGAGGAGGCAGACGATAAGGATGAGGACAACGGAAGTGCAATAATACGACAATACTTCCAATGACACACAGGTAAGACACTGTAACTTCACTTTTCATTGACAGTTTTGTGTTTGACATTGTCACTAGCAGGGTGATTTTCCCACTTCTATGGCCACTTACTGTACCCTTTGGCATATATATTTTCAGATATTTGTGCCCCACTATCGCTCCTGGTGTGTTAACTGCAGCCAACTATAGGTCATTCCTGTGTATACATTACTGTACTGTTGTATTGCAGTGTTTAAAGCTTGTTAAACGAATACATAGTTCAATCATTTAACATACTCCATACTTGTATTTTTTTCAAATGTTGTTTATTTAAGTGCCAATAAGTAGAGGGGGATGTGCAATGGGCTGAGGTGATGGTGGAGGAATGTCCAGGATAGAGTCCAGTCTATGTGTATCACTGGTGCCTTGTCCAAGGGGGCATAGGAAGTAGACCAATGGCAGTTCAAGGTGGACAGGGTGACATGGTGGGACACAAGTGTGACAGGAGAGTCTTATTTCCTGGTGGGGGTCTTGGCAATAGTCTCTGGCTTCTGCCTGGATTGCAGGGACCGTTTGCGGGGTGGTTCTCCTACTGCAGGGGACAGGGTGCTGGTGGACTGTGGCTGTTCATCGGTTTAGCTAGTGTCAGGGGCCCGCTGGTCCGCTGATGTGCCACTGCCTCCCTCATGGTGTTGGCCATTTCTGCCAGCACCCCTGCAATAGTGACCAGGGTGGTGTTGATGTCCTTCAAGTCGTCCCTGATCCCCAGGTACTGTCCCTCCTGCAGCCGCTGGGTCTCGTGCTACTTGTCCAGTATCTGGCCCATCGCATCCTGGGAATGGTACTATTCTCCCAGGATCTTGGTGAGTGACTCCTGGAGAGCCGGTTCCATGGGCCTGTCCTCCCAACAGCAGTCCTCCCAGCTTCCGTGTTGTCCTGTGCCTCTGTACCCTGAACTGTGTGCCAACTGCCACTGACCCCAGATCCCTGATCATCCTGTGCTTGTTGGGTGGCATGGGGTTCCTGTAGTGGTGGACACACTGCTGATTGACGTGTCCTGAGAACACAGGTATAGGCCCGCTGGGTGGGTATTGTGCTGGTGGCATGGGACTGTGCCTAGGTAACCGACTGTCCGGCGGCCCCTGATGGGCCAGGTTGGTCATCCAGATCCAGGCGTCCAGAGCTGCTGTCATCAGTGTGGGCCTCTTCTGGGGGGGGGACTGGATGTTGCTGGCACTTCCTCTCCAGTGACGTTGGGTGGGGGACCTGTGGGGATGTAAATGCAGTGTTATTGTTTCTGCGTGTGACATTTTGTGCATGGGTGTGTTGCCCTCTATGGTTGTTATTGCCCTAGCAGCTTTGCCTTGTGTAAATAGCTATTTGGTGGGCTAGGTGATTCTCTCTAGTGTGCATGCTTTAGTGATGGGTGTCCATGCAGGTCTGTGATGGGGGTCCGTGCATTGGTGTTACATGCAGGGCTTGGTATTGGGAGGGGTGGGTTGTGATGGTGGGATGTGTGTGAGATGGTGGAGTGATGGAGTAAGGGCAACGGTGTGGGTTTGTGATGGCATGCAGTTGGGGGTGTGATAGTAATAGAGATTTGGCTTACCAGAGTCCAGTCCTCCGCCTACCCCTGCCAGGCCATCAGGATGCATGATTGTCAAGACTTGCTCCTCCCATGTTGTTAGTTGTGGGGGAGGCCGGTGGGGGTCCACCACCAGTCCTCTGTACAGCTATTTGGTGTCTTGCTGCTGTGGAACACACCTGCCCCCGTAGGTCATTCCACCTCTTCCTGATGTCATTCCTTGTTCTGGGGTGCTGTCCCACGGCATTGACCCTGTCCACAATTCTCTGCAAAAGCTCCATCTTCCTTGCAATGGATGTCTGCTGCACCTGTGATCCAAATAGCTGTGGCTTTACCTGGATGATTTCCTCCACCATGACCCTTAGCTCCTCCTCTGAGAACCTGGGGTGTCATTGTGGTGCCATGGGTGTAGTGTGAGTGGTGTAGGTGAGAGTGTGGGGTGAGGTGTTGGGGTGTGTGATGTAAGGTGCATGGATGGTGTAAAGGTGTTGGTGGTGTGTGGCTGACGTCTTGTCTGTGGTCTTGCTATCTCTCTTGTTGCAATTGTTTTTAGTCATAAAGAGTTGTGGATAATGTGGGTAATGTGGGTGTGTGTTTGAAAAGGGTGTGCGTGTGTGGGTGTGGTGAGTGTATGGGTGTCAGATGTGTGTTATTCAAATTGTCGAATGTAGTGTTGTTTTGTATGTGTGTGTGTATTTTGAACGCGACGGTATGTACCGCCAATGGATTAGCACCTTTCAATGTCCGCGAGGTGATTCGTGGATCATACTGCTGTGGGCGTAGTGTTGTTGGTGTAACGGTGTGAGTTTTGTTACTACCAGTTTATCACTGACCTTTGGGGGAGGGCTTGTGTGTGTGGCTGTATAGTGACGGATTGCTATGTGTGTGTCATAATATGGGTATCGGTAATCTGCATGACAGTAAGCGGTACTTACGGCCAATGTCATAATGAGAGCCTTTGTCTTCTTTTTGAGAAAGTCTTGCACAACCAGGTTGAAGCAGTGTGCCAAACACAGGACACTGAAATAGCGACTGTCTGCTGTGTCCTTGACTATTTCACTGCCATTGTCTGTGGCAACAAATCCACTACAGAGACCTCTGGATCACAGCCAATCAGAAACCTTGTTATTAAATTTGTACAAGATGTTTGCAACTGTGTATGTTTTATCTTTGGTGAACATGATAACTGTTGCATGCCACCAAACACTCTTAAACTTTTCTTCAAGGTCTGTAGACAGCTTTTACTTTACTCCTGCAAAAGAGATCCAGTGTGCAGTGATGCACATGTAATCAGTAGTCTGACAACTGGTCAACATGTCTGTCATCAGGTGGAGAGTGTGAACAACTCTTTGCTGCAAAATGTATCCAACCAATTGCAGCACATCGTGATGCAGCACTGGAACAGCAATTCTGGCAAAACAGGCGTGACTTTGAACTTTCCATTTCAGGCAGATGACTGACACAAACTCTTAGAATCCCAGTCCTTCCACTAAAGAAAAGGGAGGAGGTCCAGCGCTAACATTTTTGCCAGCTTCCCATGGCAAAAACATGCCATTTGGTGGCTGTGGCCATAGGGCCCCTCCTGCCTTAACATGCCTGTAATTGTAGCCTGGGTGTTATTCTTTTGTAGGACCACTCAGGCAGGTGACTTTTGAGGTGTAGGTGGTAGTAGGCCCAATGTGCATCGTGGTACCTTCATCGTATGCTGTGGTATCTCCATCTGACTCTGAGTCTTCCTGAGCCATTGTGAGGTTGCTGAGTGTGATTCTGGAGCACTGCTGGGGATGGGTCAGCTTTGCATGAGGATGTCACCCTCTTCGTCCTCACCTTCCACCGTGATTTGACCAGTTGTAGCTAATGTTTCCAGGCTGTCCTCACCTTAACCACTGCAACCACTTTCAGCCATTTTTTAAGGTGCTCCTCACACCAGATTGCGTGATGTATTTTCATATGGGTCATATAACCTTCAGTACCATAATGTGAACCAGGCTTACCTCGACGAACACTTGCAGGGCAAATGGAACATATCACAATGTTCTTCTCTTGTTTGCTAATCATAAAAAAAGCCCTACACTGGGGAGGAGTACTTTCTTATTGGGCCACTGCCAATGCCTGAAGAAGAACTGGAGGTAGGTGGGTGTGTTTATTGCCTCTCTGCAGTGCATACTTCCACTGATGTACAGGTTGGCGCAGGTCTCGGCTGGGGCCTTACAAATATGGGAGTTGGCGGTGCTGCCCGTGCCACATCCCTCGAAGCAGGTTGGATGGTAATGTTGGACTCTGTGCCTGCTTCCACAATGACTGGCTTGTTGTCATCATCCTCATCATCATCAACCCCTTCCATGATTCTAAGGCTTTCTGGAACATTTAATCTCCCTTGCCTCTCCTGGAGTCTCCTGGACTCTGCCGGGGTCCACTCCATGTCTCTATCATCGTCATCAGAACTGGTGCATGGTGAAGATGGTGGAGTAGTACCCTTCCTTTTTCTCGCTGCAGATCTGGAAGACACTGATTCTAAAAGAGGAGGTTCTTGCTTGGCAGGAAGCTTTCCATCCTGCTCCAACTTCGAGAACTCGACTATTGTTGTATACGGCTGCTGTCCACTTTGGTCTGTTTCCTTAAACCATTGGGTACTACTTTGCAAAAAGGACAAATCCAGTTCCAAGTCACTGTTCATCGCTGTCACCATGATTGTAGTGGCTTCCTCACTGACAAACATGGTCTTGAGCTTAGGTTGAGGTGGTGCTGTTGATGCGGGATTGCTATTTCCAGCTTCCTCTGGGGAGGCCGGGGAGGCAGGCACACGTCTCCCGAAAAAGGTTGCATTTGGCATGCCGCTCATAGAAAGATGCTTCTTCTCTCTGACCACTTTCATGGAAGCAACTTCCTTTCGGGCCATCTTAAGCTGTAAGTTTGCAGTGGCACCAAGATCCACAAGCGGAAGAGTTTGGAGGAAAGAAGGAAATGTAAGGCCTTCTCTTTGCCGGTACTGTGGGTGATATCAGGTCGCTTGTCTGCACCTAAAAGAAACCAAGCAAGAAAAACATACAGTTAGTGAAACGTAGCATTGTTGCAGGCTGAAATAGTACAGACACATGCAATCTTAGTGCGGTTGGTTACTTATGTAATAAATACCAATTTAATCAAATATTGTAAAGTCAAACACACCACCACACCATAAAATCTCATTTCAAATCAGGCAGCATAACATGCAGATATAGCTCTATGCCTTATCTCTATCTGTTGTAATGGGTACACCTGGGGTAGTCAGGGAGAGGTGCATGGGTAAATGGAATAATCCTTTAAGAAAACTATGGCGGCAAGGTGGTACACGGGAAATTGAATTATTATAAAAAAATAAATTATGCTGCCGATTTGTCTGCAATGCTCCACAGCCAGGGTGTCTTTGAAGAAATGAAGTTATTATTCACTTAAAGAAACCAAGGGCCAGATGTATCAAAGGAATTTGTCCATTCTGTGTCTATGGGAAAATGTGTTCATACAAATGGCCCCAAATGCTGTAGTGCAGGTGTGCGCATTTGGTGGTTGGATGGATGGATGGGTGGATGGATCAAGGCAAAATGATGAATTAAATAAAACGGCATTTAAAAAAATTAAAAATCTGAAACCTTTTTAAAAAGCTATAATTAAAGTTAAATTAAAAAAACAAGAAATTAAACTATTTAAAATTAAAGTAAAAAAACTAAAATACAACATAAAATTAGAAATTAAAATTAAAAAAGGAATAAAACACTGAATTAAAAAAATAGAATAGACAATAAATTATTAATTAATGATGTTTGTATGTGAGCCTACGGCAAAGACACACTGGTTGGATGCACATAATGGCTGCCAACCACATGATAAAACAACAACAACAAGGAGGCAATGAAAACAAAGAACACATGAAAGCCTATGGCAAAGGCACACAAGCTGGATGGACAAAATGGCTGCCAGCCACATGGTCAAAGAACAACAACAGCAAGGAGGCATGGTGAACAAAGAAAGAACACATGCAAGCCTAAGGCAAAGGATCTCTGGCTGCAGCACAAAGTGCCCCCTGCCACATGGTTGAACAACAACAACTCAAGGAGCAAGGAGGCATGGGGAACAAAGAAAGAACACATGCACTCCTATGGCAAAGGGACACTGGCTGCATGACTGAAATGTCTGCCAGCCACATGGTAAAAGCACAACAAGGGGCAAGGAGGCATGGCAAATTAAGAACACATGCATGCCTATGGCAAAGAGACACTGGCTGCATGCACAAAATGCCCGCCAACCACATGTTTGAACAATAACAACAAGGAACAAGAAGGCATGGAGAACAAAGAAGGAACACATGCAAGCATATGGAAAAGGAACACTGGCTGCATGTACAAAATGGCCAACAGCCACATGGTCAAACAACAAGAAGAATGAGCAAGAAGGCATGGGGAAATAAGAAAGAACACATGCATGCCTATGGCAAAGAAACACTGACTGCATGCATAAAATGGCTGCCACATGGGTAAAACAACAACAACGAGCAAGGCAGCATGGCAAGCAAAGAACACATGCAGGCCTATGGCAAAGGGACACTGGCTGGTTGGACAAAATGGCTACCAGCCACATGGTCAAACAATAAGGAGCAAAGAGGCATGGAGAAAAAGAAAGAACACATGGAAGCCTATGGCAAAGGAACAGTGGCTGTATGCATAAAATGGCTGCCAGCCACTTGGTCAAACAACAAGGAGCAAGGAGGCCTGAGGAACAAAGAAAAAACACATGCAAGCCTATGGCAAAGGAGCACTGGCTGCATGCACCACCTGCTAGCCACATGTTCAAACAGCAACAACAAGGCACAAGGAGAGCAAAGAAGAACACATGCAAGCCTATGGCAAAGACACATTGGCTGAATGCAGAAAATGGCTGTGAGTCACATGGTTAAGCAACAACTGCAAACTAGGAGGCACAGAAAACAAAGAACACATGCAAGCCTATGGACATTAACTAAACAAAATAAAACCTGGCCAATCGGCTTTGAGAACAAAGACAAATGGTGGACGATGACAGATACACATGAACACGCATACACTGGCCATGAGGAGGCATGGTGGCAACAATTAAGACAACACTAACATTAATTCAGGAATGCAAAACACAAAAATGAACTGAGCTATAAAAATGTAACGACAACAGTACACACATCCTCCCATGCCATCAAATATTGTCACATAACATGAACACTTTTTGATAAAAAATGAAATGCAAAAAATAGCCAACCTTTTTTGTTTAATCCAATAACATCCCTGCCTTACATTGCGTTTTAAAAACATATACAACAGAAATATTTATTTCATGTACTGATGGCTACTAGTACTGGGCCTACTGGCTAGATAGCCCTTTGGAAATCTGGGCCACATAGTAAAATAGTATTGCAAATGATACACACATGTAGAAAAGGACGGGCACTACTGAGCTGTGCAGCATTTTTTCTTTACAAAAGATGAAAAATCAATGAAATGCAAAATAAATAACTAGACCCATATATAAACTCCAGGCCACCGACCACTATAGATTTTTAAATTCAAATCAAAGTACAAACAAATATTGGTGCATGCCCAAGCAAAGAAACAACATCCTTATCAAATCGTTTTGGTACTTGTGTGATTTCACAAAAACAAAGTCTCTAATTTAAGCAGGCCTAGTCCCACTTAAACGCCACTTTAGCATCAATTTTTTATGCTAGGGCAGCACTAAGGTGGCGTTTTCCCCAAGCCATATTTAGTGGCACAATGCATGCATTGCACTACTTTGTAAACCTTTCTGCTACATTATGCATGTGCCATGCATGATGTACGCAAAGGGGGTGTTCTCCTATTAGGGGGGCCCAGAAAATGGTGCAAAGAAATCCAAGAGATTTCTTTGCATCATTTTTTCTACACTTTTTATGCCTTCTCAGATCAGGTGTTAAAATGAGGCAAACCATTGTTTACTATGGGCCCCTATGTGCTGTTCAGGCTTAGCACCAAAATGTTGGTGCTAATCCTGAACAGTACTTCAATAGTGTCAAAAATATTGATGCTATTGCCCTCTACCCTGACTCTTAAATACAGCACACACATGGTGGTAGTAGGGGGGTGCTAATGGGTGAAAGGAAAGGTGCGCTGAACTGAGTGCAGTGCCACTTTCCTTAAATCTGCCCCAAAGTCCTTAAATCAAAAGGTGTATTTAGAAGACAAAGAGTGCAATCCGTTCACTCAAAATCCAAGTGAGAAGTGATCAGGAGATGGACAATGCACTGGGAGGAGCATGCTGGGCAGGAACAGGAAGTTGGGGTCTCTGGGGGCACATCCTTTCTGTTTGAAAATAAAAAAAAGGCTTCTCAATCTAAAAAACAACTTGAAGGGTCCATTGGAGAGCAAAATCCACTCAAAAACACATTTTGACTAGATTTAGATGTATCTGGAGAGGAAAATCTACTTGAGGTGCATTCACATCATGGGCGGGATTATTTTGGCCACCGTACCGGCCTGAAGCAGCATGAGTAAACACAAAGTCTCGCATTTGCAGTCGGAAACAGCGCACAAAATCTCATGCATGCTCGCTAGTAGCCCGGGAGTATTGTGGCACTCGAAAGAGAGAGCCAAAAACCAACCTTGCATGTGTGAACAAACTCCGCTCCACACCGGATTGCAGAATTTTGAAAGTCCACGCTACTCCACATAGCGCAGAGTGCCAGAATTCAACAAACTTCACAAGCGTATCAGATTTCTACACCCAGGCCTAGTTGGAATACTGAGGCAGCAGATGCAAAACCAAAAGGGATCTTCCTAAATTGGAAAATATCCACAAGAGAAACAAATGTTGTCAAGTGTTTCGATGACTATCTAATTCTATTTGCTAAATATTTTTTAACTGAAAATGTTGTGATGATGTTGGGCTAAATAAGAAAGTGGGTGAGAATCTACCCATATCACTTTATTGAGAGTCTAAAAATCTATGCAGACCCTCAGTTAACCACTTTTTTACCCTGCAATTACCAAAGGTGGCAACGATAATGATGAACCTATTGGCTCTATAACACCATCCTCATACATTTTCTTAAGAATTTCAGCTAAATCTCATATACTGAAAGGCACATTTCTTAGCTGACGTTTGACAGGAGAAGTACCAGTTTGTAATTTTATGTTATGCTTAAAACCAATGACCCTGCCCAGTTTGTCACCTAAAACAGCTTTGCACTCTTTCGTCCAATTACTGTTAGAATCTTTGATCTGTTCCTTAATGTTCGCTGTCCATGACCAATGACACTTGACACTTCTAAGCTGGTCTTAATGTCATCCTAAACCAGCCTAATATTTTCAAACCCTTCTTGGCTACATATATTTTACCAAAATGTCTCTTTCCTTGAATTTCATAGGACATTCGAAATAGACCCCTCTAGGGCCAAATTTATGGAGTTAAACTCATTTTCTGGAAGTGGAGACCTACCTTGTCTTAATGAGATGCAAGGTAGACGTTCCCCATCTCCCTGGACAACTAGTACAACATTGTTATTCTCACATAGATCATTTTCGGATCCATCACTTGTAGGTTTTTCTGACACTGCATTAACCTTATCTTTCTGAGTCTGTCAAACCTTGATAAAAAAAGACCTACTTCCCACACATTCTAGATTTAAAAAAATTTGCAGGACAAACACTACTGTTCATCCAATGATTAGAGTAACCGCATCTAAAGCAGATATTCTTTAATTAAAAATCCCTCTTTAATTTGTTTCTTTTCAGTGATTTTGTTAAATTGACCCCTTTGCATTGAATCACCCACTTATTTAACTGCAGTCACCATGTTTCGCTCCTTTCCTGTGAATTCCTTACATGAATTTTGTGAAAGCTCTACACTTTTAATTATGTCTATAGTTTCCATAAGTGTATTAGCATAAAGTCATTCAATATGTAGCCATTACAGGGTAAAAACAAACCACTTTGACCTGACTTATTTCAAAGTGGAGCAGCCACAAATAGCAGTGCCGCACTGTGGCAATTTTAAAGCGCATGGATGTGCCGTATTTACAAGAATACTGCATACCCCTGCGTTTCCTCCTGTGCCAGCACTGAATTAAGCTGCCTGCGCCAATGCAGGCATCCTTGCACCATAGTCGAGGGTATCTGCATTGAGGGGATAGATTATTTATGTGCAGGAAGGTGTCACATAAACAATCATTCTAAAATTATGCTTTGGTACTTCTATAAGTGCTACATTTTGCAACACAAATAGAAGTGCCAATTCACAATTGTAGATTGTTTATGTGCAGGAAGGAACACCTTCCTGCACATAAACAACCATTCACAGCATTTTGCTGTTTCTGGAAGAAGCAAAAAACAAGGAAGAATAAAAGCATTCTTTCCTTGTTTTGCTATACTAATGCCAGTCCTGAGGTGGCTTTAGTTTTTGGCACTACCACAGATTTACAATTTCTCCTACATCTAGGGCAGTATCAAATGCAATGGGTGTTGTGATGGAAAGCCCACTGCAACACACATTGCATGCCCCTCTGATGCAGAAAACTGCGTCGGAGAGGTCCATATTTACAAGAGGCATAACGTCACAAAAAAGGGGCGTTGCACCTCCTTGTAAATATGGAACATTGTTTAGCCCCCGGCAGCGTTAGAGGCTCTTAAATCTGCCCCTTTGTTTGCAACATGCAACTGAATGTGTGTATCACAGCACAATTTTGAGGTGTCTGCCGACTGTAAATATCTTATATAGGATCTGTGATGAAACTCCTCATTAAGGATGGGCACTCACATTGATGACACACATGTAGCTCTGTGCGTGTGTTACTCATCATAGATCGGGGAGATAAATAAAAAACAGACAGGAAACGCACTGAGGGACAAGTTGCACTTGGTGAAACATGCCAGTAGACGAACTCCGTATGCAAGAAGAAACGTGCTGGATAACAAGTGCACGCTGGTGGGAACGTTTCTGAACATGCATTCCATGGTTACCGATGAGCACGCACCTTCTCTTTCACAGGCAAAGGTGAGGGAATTCGAATGCACGTGGGGTCAGGCTTTTCACGCACGCATTGTGAAACATTTCAGACGTAACATATGTTGTGCGTTTCTAAGGCAAAACAAATCTCCAGTTGGACCATTCCCACAGTCAGATGTTAAGCCCTCTGTAAATATTATCAAATTTCACTAGCGCTAGCATGCACGCTCTTTCACTAAAAAGATAGTTTATGAACACTTTCTCCCTGACTGGGTATGCACACAGCTCTATGATACAGGCCTGAGTGACCACTGGAGCTTACTCTTGACTGTGGCCATCTCATCACCCAGTTTGTGGAGATGCTTCTTCACAAAACACTTGACAAGTTGTAAGACTTCTAACTGACTAATATGGAATGTTCTTTACTTCAGCTTCACTCTGCATTCCACATTCCAAAGCAGTGGGACCTGGACTGTGGAATGCTGTATGAAGATCCATGATGATACATCACAACAGTCATATTCATTGAACGTGACGTATGTGAAGCCAAGGACACTCGGTATTATCTAGATGACCAAGTTTGTTTTATTTACACGTATGTGGGTGTTGTGCTGCAAGCATGTCAGTCTCAAGTGATCTGAGAATTTGTATATGTTGTGCTGTCCAATGTTTACTGGAAACATCTGGCTGAATTAAATCGTATTGTGGTTTTATGCATTGTGCATAGTCTGTGATGTATGTTACTCCAAAATTGAAAAATCCTAACAAAGACTGTAATTTTTTAATAGTGGTTAGCGGTTGTGATTGGGTACACTTCTCTAAGAAGTGTGGTGTCAGGCTCTTTCCCTCATTTGATAACTCATGTCCTAAGGACAGGACGCTAATAAAAGCAATTTTAATTTTTCAGAAATTTAATTTGTAGCCATGTTCAGCGAATCCTAACACAACTCATCATCCATGGGATATATATTATCCACATAGCCAATGCTTCTGGATCAATACCAAGCAGTATGTATGTTACACAGGCGGCAAACAGTCCAGGGCAGTCCCTATACTCATGAGCCAGCTGACAAAATCAGTTCTGAGAGCTGAACACAGAAAATGTGGTTAAATCCCTGATTTTAGGCTCTATGTTTTGGCAGAAAAATCTGTTGGAAATATCCAAGGGTTGTTTTGTATGTTTTATGGACAATATTGTTAATTAAAGCAGTGATATGTGAATTTTGTATTGCCAGTGTGCGTGTGTGGTTGTTTAGATGTCTATAATCTAAGACTATTCAATACAAGTGATCTGGCTTAGCTACTGGAAACAAAGGTGAGATGCACAGGGTTCACTTAATCCCTGGTACTCAAGTAGTGGGAGAATTTCCTTCACAGGAGCTTTTCCTTCATGTTTAATTGAGTATTGAAGCTGCACTTACAGGCTGGGCCTTATGGGTACTACATGATAAGGTGAATCCTTATCCCAGCCAGCGTGGTTGTAGTATGGTGCAGGGGCCTGTGCAATGACCAATTCTTCAGTATAGGCTTGTTTAACTTCTTAAGGAATAAGGACCGAGAAAGATGGTAATATGTTTTCCCCTTGTGAGAGAGTTGTAATCAACTCCGGAGGCCAATACTTTTCAGGCAAGAGAATTTCATAACTACGGGCCAGATGTATCAAACGTTTTTGCATACGCAAACGGTGCGATTCGCAGAAATAGGCTGTTTGCGAATGCAAAAACGTGTTTTGCGATGTATGAAAGGCATTCGCAGGCCAAAAACAAGGAATCGCAAAAAATAGCAATTTTTTGCGAAGTGACATGGTTTTGCGTGTCGCTATTTGCATATCGCAAATTGCGAGCCCGAATAGCGACTCGCAAATACAGATTCGGTATTTCGTGTTTATGACACGCTAAACCATGTCGCAATTCGATGCATCAAAAAATTGCAAATTGCGAATATTCTCAGAATGGCCTTTTGTACATGCAATTTACCACGGATTAAAACCAGGTGGTAACTAGGTGCAACCTATACAAAGAGGCACAGAATGCCTCAGCCTCTTTTCCACAATGGCCACACTCTACATCATGGCAAGGAGAATGAGGATCTTGGCAGGTTTGAGGAGAGGGAGGAGGAGCCAGGAGTGCATTTTCAGAGTGTGCATTACCCTTTTTGCCCAGACTGAGAAGGACATTTTTGACAAGTACAGGTTGAGCTCAGCAATGATACTTGACCTGATAGCTGAGCTACAACCCATACTGCAGCGCACAACACACAGGACCAATAGCATACCCACCCATGTGCAGGCATTATGCTCCCTGCACCTACTTGCCGCAGGGAGCTATCAAGGGGTCATAGCAGCAGCTGGAGGGGTATCACAGAGTGCCCTCTCTAGATTTTTCAATGCATTTCTAAATGCCATGCTGAGCAGGATACACCAGTACATCAGAGTCCCCCATCCCACAGGAAATACAGCAGACAAAAATAGATTTCTACCAGATAGCACAGTTCCACCACGTCTAGGTGCCATAGATGGGACACATGTTGCAATCTGTCCACCATCAACGACAGAGTATGTGTACCGCAACCGTAAAACATTCAATGAACTTACAGGTGATATGTAATGCCTCCTACATCATAACTGATCTCGTGGCCAGGTACCCAGGGAGCACACATGATTCGTACATCTTTCGCCACTGCGGGATTCACACAAGACTGCTAGCTGAGGAATTTGGTGAAGGATATCTACCGGGTAATTTCCAACTTTACAATGTTGCATTGATGGCAGTGTGACGTCAGATGGCACAGCTACTCATTATACCCTCTGTTCCTTCCAGGAGACAGTGCCTACGCAGTGCGCACCTACATGATGACGCCCTACCTAAATCCTCCAACACCAGCAGAGCGGAGATACAATTCAGCACACAGGGCAACCTGCAATGTTGTGGAGCGCACCTTTGGCCTGCTGAAGAGTCGCTTCCGGTGCATCCACAAAAGTGGAGGGGCACTACAGTACAGCCCGGACACGACCAGTTGAATAGTAGCCACATGTGCGATTTTGCACAATATAGCTACCACCAGGGGCATACCTGTGAAAATATCGTAGGTAGACTCAGATGAGGATGATGATCCCATACCACCCCTCCAGCCAGCAGACAGGACCAGTGCAGCAAAGGGCAGGCAAAGGCGTGCTGACATCACGCACAATCAATTCAGATGTAAGTAATGACAACACCACCTCACTGACATGTAATCCAGTAGTTAGCACCTTTATTACCTTGACTTCAGGTAACATACGTGTCACTAGGACAAAGCAATACACATGAGTCAGACATGAGCCATTAACAGTGTCACACTATTATCATCATGGTTTACTGTATTGCTACATGTGAAGGTAGACCCCTGTAGCCCTCAATGTGACTTCTTACGACCACGCATTCCACTTGAGTGCGCAGTGGCCTCACCGGCACCTCTTGTATCAGGCTCACAGGCAGTACTGTGCCTGGCACTGCGGCGCCTAGGATCCATCACAGGCACTGCAAGACTGCTGAGGCTAAATGACTCCTGAGTATCCCCAACTCCCAGTTCGCTGGGTGAAGCACTACTTGCTGTCAGCATAGCATCCAGAATGTTGGTTATTTGCACCAATCCCTGGGAAACATCCCGACTGCTATGTGCTGCCTTCACCTGTGCGGCCACAGCACGCCGTGATATCAGGACAGTTGATGTAGCAAGATGATTTACAGATCTGCAAAAGCCATTGAACATTCCCATGAATTGCCGTTTGCGCCTGCGGTGGCTAACACGCTCATGCCTGATCTCAGTACAGAGTTCCTTAATGGCATTTGTCAGTTCTTTGGTGTTATCCGCAGCTGTTTGCTGTCCCTCATGCAGCTTGCAGATGTTTGCATTCAGACACTCCAACTGCTTGTGCAGCCCCCCATATTGGCATTGTGTGACTGCAACTGCCTGTGCATTGCCCTCATGTTTTTGCATTGCAGGCACTGCACCTTGAGCATGGACGCCTCTAGGCCACCAAAGAATGATGGCCCCTCACCTTCATCTGTGTGCTGTGTGCCTGCATCGTGAGGCCTCCTGCGGGGAGTTGAGTGACGTTGGGGCAGGGACTGCTGCCTTCCTGTGGATCTGACTTCTGGGGGTGGTGTGTGGCCTTCATCCAGCATGTCATTGGAGTCCTGGTTCAAATCGTGGAGAGGTAACACCTTTGCCCTGCGTCTGATTGGTGCTATACACAATGACTCACTGGTGTTAGAGTCGGACAGAGGCTGTGTTTCTGCATCCCCCACATTGGCACATTCTGATGCTGCCGGGCCGGAGCCATCTGCAATGACAATGTGCAGCATTTCATTTATGTATGTATCACCAAATGTGGCACAATGGTAATAAATGTACACTTACATCGTATCACTATGAACTGTGTGTTTTGTTCTTCTGTGTGTCGGTATACTTATTTGCTATCTATGTGCTATTTTCAGCTCTGGGTTGTGGACTACCACTCCCATAAGGCATTGTTGTGCTGCATGTAAGATGTGGAATGGACTACTTACCACAATGCTTTGCACTACTTGCTATTTCCTAAGGGCCATTTGTACATGCACATATGGGGTTACATATCATTATTGGACTTACCTTTACTGGTGCTGGGTGTGCCGGAAGTGTCAATGTCAGTGACCCCACTGACAGCTTCTGGAAGCAGTGCGGACTCCACCAGGTCTTCCATGGGGGTGTCTGGGTGGATGGTCTGCCTCCTGTGCTCCTTGCCTTCGTTAGCCTGCTGGCCACCCTCTCCTTGGCACGAGAACGCAGGTCGTAGCACTTCTTGCGTATCTCTTCCACCAAGCACTGCGCAACCCCCACTGCGCAGAATTTGGTTTGGATGTCAGCCCAAAGTTTCCGCTTCTCACTCTCTGGTACCTGGAGTGAGCTCTTTGCAAAGAGCAGGCCATGGCTCCTGACCACCTCCTCAGTGAGCACTTCCAATTCTTGCTCACTGAATTTCAGCTTCCTCTTCCTCCTCCCTTCTCCTTCCCATTACCCGCATTGGCCATGTTATTGTTAGGTCCTAGCTTGCTCACAAACTTGCTCCCTGGGGCTGGTCTGTGACTGTCTGACTGCTCCTGTGGGTGTGGTACCTGGAAACAGCATGGGCTGACTCACTTCCTGCTTGTGATGTCATCAGGCTGTGCCAGGTGACCGTTTTCGCAATTTGCAATTTTCAAATAGCGAATCGCAATTCTTTTTGTGATTCGGTATTTGGACGTCGCAAATTGCATTAGGGAATTTTAAGAAATCGCTATTTCCGACTCGCAATTTTGTTACATCTCATTTTGTGTGCCGGAAATAGCGATTTCTTAAAATTCGCTATTAGGGACTCGCTAACGAAATTCTTCATACATCTATCCCTAAGTATTAGGGTTTCCCAGAAAATTAGTTTTCATTGTGCGCATTATGTCCACCTAAATGTGTATACTCAATACATACACTCTGTCGGGAGGGGTGACTCGCTGATCTGGGATTTCGACTTCTAAGCAGTCATTAGTTGCTTTTGCATCAAGAAACTTTTAAAGATTCTGTTGAACTGTTGTGACCTCTACCACACTGTCTAGCAGAGTCACTGCCCACTTTCTGTTCTGAAGTAATATTCTCAGTATGTGTGGCATATTTTGCCGAAAAACCTGTAACCTTCTTTTTGAATTGAGGGTTTTGTGGTGGAAGTTTCTCTTCCTTTTCCATGATGATGTCAGATGAGAGTTGTGAGTCCTTTTTTAGTTTTCTCATACTCTTCTTGATGCTCTCTGACCACCCCACTTTCTCAGGTTGTTTGTCCGATGAGTCCTGAAAGTAACGATAAGGACGTGTATCAGTGTACTGATACCTGTCAGGTTGTTTTAAAGCATCATCGTTAAGTGAACTACAATGTCACTCAGAGCTCTCCGGTTCTGGAGATTCTCCCCGTAATTTTGTTTTTTATTTATTGTTTCTTTGCTTATGCCAGCGTTTCTCAGAAGACTCTAGCGCTTGCTTGGTAGTGTCTTTTTCACAACTATCTTTAAGATGTGGCTTATTTGGTCTGGCTCCGAAATTATCTTGACCTATAGATGTATAGGTTTCAGACATACTTTTTGGTAAATTACAGCCAAATGTTTGAATGGAACTTGCGTGAGTCATTGGCGAAGTGCCAATGACACTGCTTCCCCTTTAATATTTCCTAAAATAATTGAGGATACTGTAGCAAATCTGTTTTAACACATTAAGTAAAAGCAGCAAGAGATGACGTACCATGAGTTATGGCATATGTTGCTGGAAAAAACTGTACAAAATATGGCACAGTCATCAATGGAGGGAACCATCCAAAGCATCAAGCACATTGAGATTATTCTATGTTTATCTTGGGATCTTGTATGGGGAAGTAATGCTTCAAATTAGTTTGTTTTTTGAGAAAACCAGAATGGAATTTCCTCCCGTCTGTTGGGTACTTAACCCAAAATAGCATTAATGGTCACTGGGTTAATCCCCAGACATTGCAAATTGTGGTTGGAGAATTTGAGCAGCCCTCCCTGGGGCAGCTGTTAATATACAGATAACAAATCATGTTAAACGTCTATATAATCTAAATAACAACCCGCTCACAGCTAAATTCTGTATGTTAGGATATGGTGTGCAGACAGCTGGAGCTGCTTTGTGGCCCCATCATTACTGACGAGACCTGGTCTGATGTTTTGTAAAACATGTGGTAGGACACCTTTGAAACAATTTTGATGTTAATGAAATGTTGAGAGTATTTCTAAATTGTGATATGGTCCGTATTGGCCTGGTACATTGACCACTTTGTATGAATAAATGTATTTGTGTTAGCATCGACAGCAGGAAAAGTGACCCATGAGTAAAATTCTTCCGTTTTGTGCACATCATGTGCTTCAACCATGAAGGTCTCATCTCCACACCAATTGGGTAGCCCATGCATCTTTAAATGTGCTGTAACAGAATGCCTACAATTAGCAGTAATATTATTTGGATTTGCCATTTTAGTACATGGAATTCAGAGAGGGAAGTACATTTGTAGGTTATCATTTTAAAGGTTCACAATTGAGGAAAATATAATCACTAACACCACACACATCTCTGTATTAAGGTGATAAGGCACCCTGGGCTCACAAGAGAAAAATACTCAGGAGGCCTGTTAAATAAGTACCTGACCTATGAACGTTGGTAGGACCATGGTATACGGTTTCTCCTAAAATAATAGAACTGCTTATAAGGACAACATAACTTTAGAATGGAGAAGACTTAGGCCATCATTATGAACATGGCGGTCAGTTCTGCTCTGCCGGCGGTAGAAACCGCCAACAGAGGAGTGGGCTGGACAACCAAATAATGATCCAAACGAAACACATGCATCCCGCGCACCACCCACAGCCAGGAAAAGAGTCCTGCTGACGACGGCCGAGTCCGCCCACAGGCCGTCGGAGAGGCCCAACCTGCCCATCAAATTATGAACCACCATTCTGCCGCCAGTTCCGGGGCGGGAACCCCCCCCACACAAAGCCAGGCGGAAATGAAACAATTAGAAGGAAAGACTCACCAGAGTTCCACAAAACGATCAGCGGCAGCCATGGACAGAGAGCTGCTGATCATTCCAGCCTTGCTCCTTGCCATATACGTACACGACCAAGACTGCCGACGAAGACGACGACGGTAAGTACTGCAACCTACAACACAAGGGAGGAAAGGGCACAGTTACATATCCACCCACTCTACCCACTCTGCAACACCCCCCAACCCTTCCCAGCAGCACAAGTCATACACCCCACACCAAGAGGTACGTACCCGACCGAAGGCCACTGCAACTTGACCATAGTACATACAATAGCCCCACACCCGTAAAAAATTAAAACAAACTCCAGGGTGGAACTGCGTGCAGCCCAAACACAGGCCACACAGAAACTTTAATTAGTAGCTCACTGAGCTAAACAGTGCCAACAGGGCCAATGGCCAGTCCATAAAAGTCACATTCTCCTTGGCCACAACTGGCCACACCTGAATCCCACAAGTGCTGGGCATCCCACAGAACGGGGCACCATATGTGAATCCAGGCACTTCACGGAAGGGGGGCAGGGGGCTGGGGGTGGGGCTTTACAATGGGAGTTGGACTTTGACTTGCGTGAGGAGGTTTGAGGGGGGTGGGCTTTTCTTTTGAAGGGGGTGGGGGCTGTATGGCTCGGGTGGAGCTGGATGGCCTAGGATCTGGGCGGGCCTTCTTCTTCACCAGGGAAGGGGCACGGGAATGGGAAGGCTGGACCGGGGTGGGCTGTGATGTGAAAGGAGCGGAAATGGCAAGGAGGTGGGCACATTTGGGGACAAGACGGGGTGAGCCAGGTGGATGGAACAGGTCTGCATGGGAGAGGAAAAGTTTCTTGAGAGCAATTAGAGTGGGCGTGGATGAGGGCGTGGGAGTGGAGGCAGAGGGAGTTGATGTATGGGGTGCAGGTGTGCATGTAGTGGGTGCAGGTGACTGCTCAGTATGCTGTGGTGTGGTGGATGTCTGATGGGTGGGTGTCTTGGTGTGTTTGTGTGTTTTGGGAGGTGGGGGGTGGACACAGTGGGAGAAGACAGACAGCTAGTATGGATGTATGTTGGGTGGGTGTCTGTAAGTCTGGTGAGTGTGCTGCATGTGTCAACTACAGTAGAGGTGGTGAGTGCAGGTGTGGTGTATAGGGTGCATGTATGGCTGTCTACTATCGTGGTGAGTGCAGGTAGAGGAGCAGTAACTGTGAGTGAAAGTGCAGTGCATGAGGGTGTGGATGTAGAGGGGACAGACAAGAGGGCGCAAGAGGTGGGCACACTGGGGGAAGTGGACGTTGTTGTGTGTTCAGGTGTCTGTTGGCTCTGTGAATGCTTGCGGTGGGAGGTGTGGTGCTTGTGATTTTAAGTGTTCTTCTTGTGTGTTGATGTGCCTGTAAGCGAGTCTGATTGTCTGCTTTGGACGGGTGAAGGGAGTGGGGTGCTGTAAGGGGTAGAGGAGGTTGGAGGGGAGACGGAATGGGCAGGGAAACTGGCTGCTGTCCAAGAGGAGGTCAGAGCCTGAAAAGATCTCTGTAGGGCAGATACGGCACCATGAATGCCATCCAGATAGGCATTTGTCTGCTGCATCTCTGATGCCAGACCCTGGATGGCATTGACGATGGTTGTCTGCCCTACAGAGATGGTTCTCAGGAGGTCAATAGCCTCCTCTGTGAGGGCAGCAGGGCTGACTGGGGCTGGGGAGGAGGTGCCTGGGGCGAAGGAGACTCCCACCTTTCTGGGTGGGTGGGCACAGGCAACTCGGTGGGGAGCACAAGGGAGGGCGGTGATGGTATGGGGGTGGCAGAAGATCTCACGGTAGTGGTGTGCCCACTAGGGTCCGCCACCGCCGGAGGACCCCATTGGAGGAGGTCTCAGAGTCACTACCTCCTGTGGTAGTAACCTCCCCCGTGGAAGTCCCCTCGCCCTCCCACCCACTGGTCCCCTGGGCGTCTGTTGTCTCTGCCTCAGAGGATCCATGGGCCACTGCCTCCCCACTTGCTGATGCCTCAGTTCCCTCGCCTGATGTTTATGCTGTACCAAACCAACACAAGATAACAGGGATGGGGAGACAAAACAGGAGAGGCACTTGTAAATAGCTGAATGCTGATACACAATGGCCAGACATACACCCACCCAGCAGACACACCCAACAGGCAGGACCTGTCTACTGAGCAGAATAGTGACCTACACCCATCCCTTGAAATAGTATTGGAGCTGAGGTAGGTGAAACCTGACAGGGACAGCCCTACACTCTTTAGGGAACATACAATACAGTAGATGGACACAAGTCAAATTCCCTGCTCTCAGCAGCATGAGCCCTATCGCACACACACTCATCCTTCCAGACTGAAGTATGGTCTGTGAGTACTCACCCCCTTGTGACTGCTGTGCAGCCTTCAAGCGACCATCCAGGTCTGGGTGCACCACCGCCAGGATCCGACGCAGGAGGGAGGTCAATGCCCGATGGGCACCCCTTCCACAATGGGAGGACTTCCCCAGCTGGGCCTCAGTGATCTTTCGCAGGTCCTCCCACCTTTTTTGACAGTGGGTGCTCTGCTTTTTGTAGACCCCAGGGTCCGTACCTCCTTGGCGAAGGCATGCCCATGTGCCCTCTTCTGGTGGGCGCTGACCTAGTAGGGTGGCACAGAAATGGAACATAGAGGTCAGGCACTTGCACGATGGGAACAGCTGGCAGATTGTCAAACATAGGACTGACAGTACTCACAGACATCCAGGACAGTGGCACGCAGCATTCCATGCACCATGGCCCATCCTGGCCCACAGGAGCACACATATGTGCAATCCACTCTATCCATTATTCACACAGTGCCCCCCAAACCTGGACTCACCTGTACCTCTGGCCGTCCGTAGAGTCTGTCGTACAGGGGCAGGACCCCTTCCACTAGCTTCTCCAGTTCTTCCTGAGTGAAGGCCGGGGCCCTTTCCCCTGCACCACATGGAACATCCATAGCCAGAGGCAGGCAACTGCATTACACAGAGTGGAGTACCTGTCCGCACGAGTTCAGGGAGTCAAGTGATCAAACGATGATGAACGCGCGTATGTTCTGCAGCGGTATGCACTGTCACCGCCGGCGGCAATCATGATACGCCAGGATTCCCCATTGGCATCCATGTTAGCCAATGAGGGTGCGAACAGAGGTCAACACCGCCGTACGCTTTGACGTCAACCGCTAGCGGTATTAGGTCACTTCCACAACGAAGGGGCAGAACTACAGTGGGCAGACATTTTTCCATCACCTACGCATCTTGAAATTCATACTACTCACAATGCAGGCCCTACTAGCCACATGAAACACCTAGGCCTCTATCCATTGTGTATAGTAGCACACATGATTTATTCTGTTCCCTCCTAGTGATATACATGTACATCTGTCAGGTTGCAGTTATTGTACAGACAATAATACATGTAGTTATTGTTCTATGAGCAATGCACAGCATCTGTTTAGCAAATATGCCAATGTATGTGTGCACATCACTCCTTTTTGTAACCCCTCATAGGTACCGACCCTTGTGGCGAGAAAGGGCACCATCGGTGTACAGACCACTTGTGGATATGGGGACCATGGTGGAGCGTCAGATCATTATCTATTACAGACTCACACGTGCAACTATTCAGGACCTATGTGCATTACTGGATCCTGCACTGACTCCTGGAAATCATAATCAGCATGCCATTCCAACTAAGGTGCAGATGCTCTCCGCACTCCATTTCCTGGCCACAGGCTCATTTCAAGTGACAGTGGGCATGGGTGCTGGTTTCAGACAGCCAATGTTCAGCCAGGTACTGACAAGATTTCTGAATGCATTTGTACAACATCTGCAATCCTTTGTGCGATCCCGCCAAAGTGCTAACCTCCCTGCCATCATGTCTGACTTCTATGCCTTTGCCAACATTCCCCATGTCATAGTTGCCATCAATGGCACCCACATAGCTATCATCCCTCCAAGACGGAGTGAACAGGTGTACAGAAACAGGAAGAACTTTCACTCCAGAACATCCAATTGGTATGTACTGCAGACCAGTAAATTTCCCATGTGAACGCCATGTTTCCGGGTTCAGTCCATGATTCATTTGTTTTGAGGAAAAGTAGTCTGCCACAGAAGATGGAACAACTACAAGAGGATAGAGGGTGGATCATAGGTAAGTTTGCCTGTCACTAACTGACACATTGCAGAGAACCTGCCTGTCTGAATAAGGGACATTACAATGACAACTCTGTATTGACCCTTTTTCTAGGTGATTCTGGCTATCCAAACTTGCGTTGGCTCCTGACACCAGTGAGGAATCCCAGGACAGATGTAAAGAGGAAATTCAATGAGGCCCATGGACGTACTAGGAGGGTGATAGAGTGTACTATAGGTCTCCTGAAAGCTAGATTACGGTGTCTACATATCTCTGGGGGTTTCCTGGCCTATGGGCCTGATAAGGTGGGTAGAATAGTGGTAGCCTGCTGCATGCTGCACTATGTGGCTGTGAGACATTCTATCCCCCTTTTGGAGGTGGAGGGTGCTATAGGTCCTGATCTGCTAACTCAGAGAGGTTAGGAGAGTGATGGTGAGGATGAGGAAGGGGAAGTTGTCAATTCCAGGAACCAACTGATACAACTCTACTTCCAATAACTGTCTGGGACTTAAGCCTGTAATTGTGGTTAGTGACTGATACTGTCAGTGTGCCATGTCATATAGGGGGGATTGGTCATGATAGGCGAGACATGGGCCTCTTCTGCATGGTACTGACAGACAATATATGCATTCCCTCCTTGCCTAATTTGAAACACACATTACCACCACCAAGCACAAATTGACAATAAAGTTGTTCTCTGCCAGTTGCATCCATACTCCACTTTGTTCAACATTGAAGGCAGGGGACAGTGTTACAGGTGAGAAATGTGTTTTATTGGTCGAATACAGTGAATTGTGCTATATACAGTGATGGAAGTCGTAAGGGTTGGGTGTCAAAATCGACTTGGGGGCAGTCCTGTTGGATGTTATAGGTGGATCCTATTTGTAGTATAGTACTTTAATTTGCCCTCATTTAAGTGTTGTTGGTGAATGGGTGGGATGGTTGCTTTGCAGTAGTAGCAGTGTTGATTGTTGGAGGGGGGCTTGTTCTTAGCTGGGTTTCCAGTGCCATATCTTGGCCTGAGACTACGTTTGGGGACCTGCTGTGGAGCTTCTTGGGGTGGCATGTTTGGCCCATGTGATTCCTGGGAGGGTATTTCCTGTGCTGTTTCTGCTGCTTGGGTCATCTGTTGCTGGTTGTCCAGGGCTGTTGTGGGGGCCTCTTGTCCGGTGTAGGTGTCTGATTGTTCTTTGACCAACTGCGGCAGTGCTCCAGCAATGGTGGCCATTGTGGCATTGTGCTCTTTCCACTGCTCCATGGCCTGTTGGTGTTTTTGCTGCTGCATCCTCTGACTTTGCTCCAGGGTGGACAAAATCTGTGCCAACGTGTCTTGGGTATGTTGGTAGGCCCCCAATACCTCTGCAATGACGTCCTAGGCTGCTGCATCCATCCAGTGCCCTGCCCCCTGACCCACTGGGGCACGTGAACTTGCCCTAGCCCCCTGTGCTTGTGTCCCCTGCGCAGGTCTTGACATGCCACTTGTACTGGGACCCTTGCCTTCCTGTATGTTGGGAGTGGGAGACTGTGGCCTCTGTAGCTGTGTATCACCTGTCTGTGCCCTGGGTACACTGGTGTGGGTACACCTCCCCTGGCCTGCTGGTCTTGACTGGGTGTTAGGGGTGACAGTGGTTTCCTGGGTGGGGCTGCTGCATCCAGGGTTGTGTGAGGGGCCTGTCTGCTCATCAGTGTCCAGGGGTCCTTCGCCAAGGTCTTGTGATGTGCCTCTGTCTCCCTGGAGTGCTGTGGCACTCCTTGTCCCCTCCATTAGGGTTGCATGAGTGGTGGTGCCTGTTGGGGGACATAGACATGTCTGTTACATATGCCTGAGGGTTTGAGGTATACAGAACTGTGCAATTTTGTGCTGGTGTAACTTTCAGTTGCCTTCCAGGGTGCCTTTGTGATGTGGACATTGCATTTAGTGGCAGTGGTGGGGTTACATTGTGGTGGGGCTATTATTCCATTGTGGGTACGTGCAGGGGTGGGTGGCTGTGCACAGCGGGAGTGATGTGGGCCAGGTAGTGAGTTGTGGGTAATGCAGGGTGGTTGATGTGGTGGGTAATGGCTGGGTAGGGTGTGGGTCGAGGTGGATGTAGTTGAGGTGGGGTGGTGCATGCATTCCAGATGTGTTGTATATGGGGTAATTGTAGATGACTTACCTGAGTCCATTCCTCCAGTGAGTCCAGTGAGTCCCTCTGGGTGCAGGATGGTGAGTAATGGAGTTTGTGGTGTCATTGTTTTGGGGCTGATCAACACCAGCCCTTCCAGCATGGGAGATTCCTGATATTGCCATGAGAAATGTCTGACCCAAACCCCTGGGAGGATTACTGTATCCAGTCCACTTCCCTGACCTTCATCTAGATAGTTTCTGCTCGCTCTTTGCCAGAACAGCCTACTGTCCTTGAGCTTGCTAACCTTAACCAAATTGTGATAGGCTTCCTCCTTCACTAACCGTTTCCTGGCCCGTAGTGCATCCTTTTAGTCCTATCTACAATAACAAACCTTTTCTAGATCTCTTGGGGTCTCTTTGAGAGACTTCACTAGGAGGTTGTGGGCCTTAGTGCAGCTGGTCTCAAACCACCTAGTCCGCTTTGTGCTGCTGGACGTCAATGTGACAGTAAGCATTTCTCTTGCTGCCATGCAAAGTTTGTCAAAACTGTTTATTATTGTTTATTATTTCAGACCCCCACCATTAAATGACCCCCGGCATAACATGGAATCAAATGGAATCATGGAGGAAACTATCAAATTTGAAAGGAAAAGGTGCTTGTTAACATTACCCCAGCTCACAATCACCCCTTTATAGGGAGTAAATGAGAATGGTAAAGGAGAAAGGTAGCCTGACTCCTGCCTTTTCCCGTTTACAACACCACTTATCACGACTGAAATCAGCCTATGGTTCCTCAGGGAGGACTCCACAACCTCATAACTCCCTAGACATGAGCAAGATAAAATCAATAAGGCTAAAACAACCATCCCCACAAATGTAGATATCCCAACTAGGCCACTTTTGGAGGAGTTGAAAGCAAATATAAAATTATGCTTCATCAAAAACAGATTAAGTGCATCCCCCAAATGAATATGACAATGGCCAGAAGGTCACAAGACTTGAGCAGAGCTGTGCAATGTTTAACGTTGAAGTCCCACATTCAGACAATTGCATAGCTACCCTCAAAATCACTCAAACATACCTCTATATCATCCTGCAAACATTTCACGATAGTAGAGTTATTAGAATCAAACACATTATTGAAAAGGTTCACTAATAATATATGTCTAATGCCACATTTAAGGAAGTTAAGCTGATAATGAGGTGAGATCACATTAGTCTAAATATTACTGCCTGGAAAGGTGACAGCAACCATTGTTGCTAGTCCTTCTTTGGCCCTGTCCATGGATCCTGTGATTAATATGAATAACTCACACTCTGAATTGAATAAGAGGTATACTGAAATATATATCAATCATACTGAAATTAATGCGGTCCTCACTGTAAACAATAAAGCAATCACTGAAACAAATACAATATTCATCAATAAGAAAAGGACCATTTTTTTTAAATGACTGGCATATGCCAAGAGGAATATGACATGCATTGGAATGAATATGACTGATTGAAATGAATATAAAGTACTGAAATGAAAATGTATTATTCTGAAAAGGATTTAGGGGGTCATTACAACCCTGGCGGTCAAATATGACACATGCTAAGATTATTATGCCATGCACTGAAATGAATGTGAGCCCCTTTGAAATTAATTCAACATGCCATAAACTGAATATGACCAATGCTGAAATTAATATGAAACTTATCAAAATGAGTAAGGTATGCTATGAAATTAATATGATGCACATCAAAATGAATATTGCATATATTAAAATGAATATGACCTATCTTGAAATGGATATGACCCATGTTGAAATTGTTATGTCAGACGTTAAGATGAATATGACATCCATTGAAATGAATATGACAATCATTGAAAGCAATATTACACTCGTTACAATGAATATGAATATGACCTCTGGTAGAGTTATTATGACCCACATCAAAATTAAAATAACATTAAAATGAGTATTTCACTTTTTGAAATGAATATCAAACTTTGTGAGATGAATGTAGCATGCTTTGAAATGAATAAATCACATATCGAAATGAACTCAAGCCATGTTTAAATGAATATAACCCTGTTTAAATGAATATGGCTTGCGTTGAACTGATGTTGATTTGCTTTCAAATTAACATTACATATTGAAATTAATATTACATATTCTGAAAGGATATGATATGAAGAAAAATGAATTAACTAAAACTAATATATGTTTTTCACTATGTGCTGCATTTTGTTTCTGCTGGCTTTAAGACTCTGGGCACTTTACCGCTGTTGACCAGTGCTAAAGTCCAAGTGCTCTTCGTTTAAAATGTATTGATGATTAGCTTATCCATGATTGGCATATTTGATTACCCGGTAAGTCCCTAGTATAGTGCACCATGTGTGCCCAGGGCCTGTAATCAAATGCTACTAGTTGGCCTGCAGTACTGATTGTGCCACCCACATGAGTAGCCCTGTAAACATGTCTCAGACCTGCTACTGCAGTGTGTGGGGGGCAGTTTTAAACTGCCTTTTCGACTTGGCAAGTACACCCACATACCAGTCTCAAACCTTCCATTTCACTACACATAGGCCACCCCTAAGGTAGGCCCAAGGTAGCCCCAAGGGCAGGCTTCAGTGTATTTAAAAGGTAGGACAGGTACTGGTGTGTTTTACGTGTTCTGATAGTGAAATACTGTTAAATTCGGTTTTCACTATTGCAAGGCCTCTCTTCCCCATTGGGTAACATAAGGATTGCCTTGAAATATCTTTTAAGTGTAATTTTCCATTGGGAGCACATAGAGTTATGGAGCCTGGGGTCTCTGAAATCACAACTTTAAATTGAAAGTTTGAAAATGACACTTTTAGAAAGTGGGCATTTTATTTCTTAACCATTCTGTGCCTCTGCCTGGCTGTGGAATACACATCTGGGTCAGGACGACAGTTGGGCTGTTTGTGAATTCACAGCCACATAAAGGGATCTAGGCTGTGTCTTGCATATCCTGATGGGTCTTCCTGAGCTAGAGTGGTGGGAGGAGCTGACAGTTGCACCTGAATAGGGCTGTACCTGTCCTTACACAAAGCAGTCACCAATCCCCTGGAGTGTGACTGGGGCAGGAAAGGCAGGGTCTTGTGCACTACAAAGACTTATCTTTGAAGTTTGCCTACTTCAAAGGGAGAAATGGACCTCTGACCCCACAAATTTAGAATCCTTCTGGATTGAGGACATTCTGCCAAGAAGAAGCACTGGATGCTGCAGGAGGGACTGCCACTGTGCCTGTTACTTTGCTGTGCTGGCCTGCGGCTTGCTGCTTCTGTCCTGGTACTGAAAGAATTGCACTTTGCTTTCTACATCCTGCTTCCAAAGGTTCTCTAATGGCTTGGACTGAGCTTGCCTCCTGTTAAGAAGTATAAGGGACATCAAAGATTCCATCTGCCAGCACTGGGCTCTATTGCTGAGAGTCCTGACTTGCCAAGTGGTGACAAATCCAGTTCCTAGGCCCTTGGGAGTGAGTTCTGGTGCAACTAAGGAGAAACCAGGCACATCGACTCCAGAGCGACTTAGGAACAGGCACCACTGTCCAACTCTGCACATCTGCCTAGACCCAAGCCATGGTCCCCACTAAGCACAAATACTGAGAATGATGGCGCAGGCCAGATGCCACCGCAGTGTCACTGACACCCATGACACCCAACTCCAACTCCACTGCAGCATCTGTGGCTCCATGGTGTGATTGTGGCTTGACCTGCTGGATTCATCTATCGCACCTTGTTGAAAGGAACCAATGCCTCGCCACTGATGCCGCATTACCTCCCCTGCAACCGTAAGGAACCAATGCCTCATCTCTCCTGCCTAGCAGTAAGTAACTGACTCCTCCCTTCCCCTGGTAGCAGTAAGGAACCAACACTGCACTGGCTCCAGTGACGCCTCACCTCCCTGACTCCTTCCAAAGTATTTGTTTCCTCATTTTCCAAGGTACTGTACTTGGGGTTTGTCTGACTCCGTGGCCAGTCCAAACTCCCACTTGAGTGGCGTCAGACTGTTGTGAATGACTCCGTCAAGACGTCGTGATGGCCCCAGTTGGAGCTTTAGTGCTTCTAAGCGCTATACTAAGATATAGGGCCTGATTACAAGTTTGGGTCACCAGAATCCATGTTGGCGGTCCCAAAAAGACTGCCACTCTGGTGGTCCCCAGACCACTGTATTACGATTCATACAGACAGGACTACCGTCCATCTAGCAAAAAAAGCGGGCCACCAGCAGCATAGCAGCTTGGATTCTGGTGGTTTGACCTCCAGTGCCATCAGTGCCGTGGCCAAACGCCAAGCCTATTACAAACACACAGATGCCATGGTGCTCCCTGCACGGCAGTCAGCCAATGGCGGTCAACCACTGCAAACTAACAGACTAGTGCACACTGGATGAATAAAAAAACAGCACAGCTGACACACATTAGCCAAGTGGACACACAAGCAAAGGACACTATAAAACACACCCCTTCACAGACCACAATCTTTTTCATTTCCAGTGCAGAACAGCAAGACAAACCACACAACATTTCATCCATTTTTTATCATAAGGCACTTCTTTTTTTCCCCATCCCATTTTACACCTTTCACCCACATCGTCAAATTTTTCCCCATATTAATTTGTCTTGTTTAGTTAGTCACTGTCACCCCCTTTAATTTCCAGGAATGCCATGGGCCAAAAACCTCCAATTTTCAGAGGATCAGTTTAGAGTCATGGTGGATGAAATCATTAAAGTAGAGCCATAATTATTTGGAGCCCAGTCCAGCACACTCCTCTCAGTAGGAAAATGGAAATGTCGACAGGATAGTTGACTGAGTGAATGTTGTAGACACCACCGTGTGCACAAGGGAGGACATTAGAAAGAGGTGGAACAACCTCAGGGGCAAGGTCCGTTCCCTGGTCTCCAGGCAGCAGCTGGAGGCCAAGAAGACTGCCAGTGCCTCTCCTAGTGTCAGGTTAAGACTCTTTCCCTGGGAGGAGGAGATCTTGGTCATCCTGCATCGTCAGGGCTTGACAGGAATACCTGGGGGAGTGAGTCTGATAAGTCACAACACAAATATTGTCACAAAACTTCAATGTGTCCCGTTCTCTTTTGACAAAATGTGTACACTGCTGTTTCATGCATTGTCTACCTGTGTTCATGGGATGATTTCTGTATTCTCTCACATATATTTGCATGCCAACCTGTCTTTGGAATTGGACATATGCAACAGGGCTACATTTCATGTGGTGCCATAGACAGGAGTGTGTCACCAGTGATTGTTGGCTCACATATACATTCACCTGTCATTGCATGTCATTTGGCATGTACAACTGCAGTAGCAATGAGGTACCCTTACCCTGACTAGAGAGAGAGTCCCTACTTGGAAAGGGTGCAAACCACTGCCAACTAGAGATCCCATTTCTAACACCGCCCTTTAAATCTAGGTGCACATAAAAAATCATGTTATTTACAAAAATACTTACTTACGTGATAAAGTACTGTGTGACAAATGTAGAAATACTTAACTGCATTGTAAATTGATGCATGTAAAAGATGTGTGGTAAAGGCTTGTTCCTTGTTTTATATTCTGTTAAATGTGTGGTATATTAATTTTAGCTAATTCATTTTAGTCCATATCATAACTTTTAAGAATATTTAATATTGATTTCAATATGTAATATTAATTTGAAAGCAAATCAACATAAGTTCATTGCAAGGCATATTCATTTAAACAGCGGTCATAATCATTTAAACATGGCTTGTGTTCATTTCGATGTGTGTTTAATTCATTTCAAAGCATGCTACATTTATCTCACAGGTTCATATTCATTTCAAAAAGTGTCATATTCATTTTATAGAATGTCATAATAATTTTGATGTAGGCCATATTAATTTAACCAGGTGTCATATTCATTTTAAAGTGGCTCCCATTCATCCTAACGTGGGTCATATTCCTTTCAATGAATGTCATTAATTTCAATGGATGTCATATTCACCTTAACACCTGTCATAATAATTTTAACAAGAGCCATATCCATTCAACATAGGTCATATTCATTTCAATATATGCAATATTTATTTTGCTGTGTATCACACCCATTTCAAAGCATAACACATTTATTTTGACAAGTTTCATTTTAATTTCAGCATTGGTCATATTCAGTTTAAGACATATTGAATTAATTTCAGTGGCGCTCATATTCGTTTCAATGCATGTCATATTCATCTTAGTATGTGTCATATTCCTTTCAATGGGTGCCTCATTCATATCAACACACCTTAATTTTAACATGAATCATATCCATTACAACACATATCATATTCATGTCAATGTACCTCATATTACTTTCAGTGCAAGCTGTATTAATTGTGAGAAATGTAGAATGTTAACGCTACTCGTATTTATTTTAAAAAATTACAAATTTATTTTAATGAAAGTCATATTAATTTAAACTTGTCATATTCATTTTAACATGTGTTCTATTAATTTCGATCAATGTTAGATTCATTTCAACTATGTCATATTCTTGTAATATTAATTTTAAGATGCAGCTTATCAATTTTAATATATATAATTTTCATTTGAACATGTGTCATATTAATTTCAAGGCGTTCTATATTCAATTTAACTAATGTCATGAGAATTTCAGCTTTGGTCATACTCATTTGAAGGCATGTCAACTTCAATTCAATGGGGTTACATTAATTTCAACCCAAGCCATATTCATTTTCAATCATCTCCTATTAGTTTCTATATGTCTCATATTCATCGCCATCTGGGTAATATTCATTTCAACACAATTAAAATTCATTGCAACGTGTTTAATGTTCATTTCAGCGTACATTATATTATTTTCAATGTGAATTATTTTCTTTTCAGAACATAATATATTAATTTCAGTACCTTATATTCATTTCAATCTGTCATAGTCATTTCAATGTATGTCATATTCCTCTTGAATATGTCAATCATTTCAAGAAACTTTCTATTCTAATGAATGAATATTGTATTTGTTTCAGTGATTGCATTATTGTTTACAGTGAGGGCCAACAATGATTTTAGTATGATTCATATATATTTCAGTATATTTCTTATTAGGTTTGGTGTGAATGTTATTCATATTAGGCATATTCTCTCTGCTAGGTTTCATATTTGTTTTGGTTCAATTCAGATTCACTCTGCCAGGTACCATAATTACTTTGCCACATAGTACATTCATTCTGGTGTGTGTCATATTCATTTTGCAAGAAGCTATTGATTTCAGGAGGTGTCATATATAGGAAGCTGTAATTTTGACATGAAAGGCTTCCCATATTGTACCACCAGTAGTTCTGGTCAAATGAGGAAAAACTGTGTGACGGAAACTGGGAAGGAGATGTAAATGGCGCTAAGGGATTTGAAGTAGGTACAGTGAGCATCAAAGAAGAGGTGTTAAAAACAAGGGGTCAAATCTCAAAGGGGAATGAATGATGTGGGCGCACACATTTAAAATCTTTGGATGCAAAGAAGCCTGGGACATTAAACTACAATCCCCGCAAAACAAATTCACCTGGACCAGGATGAAAGGGGGAACCAGTTTTTAGACACATAGCACAGATTGATCATTGGGCAATATCACAACAGTTACATCTATTGTACAAGAGGAGTATGACGAATGAGGCCAATGAAAAATAGAATGCTGGCAGACCACAGCACATGTTAGAGAAGATGGTATTTTTGAGCCAGTGATCCAGGTAAACGCATGCAAGAATTGCCGAAAAGGTATCGGGCTACAGTTCGGCAAGTTAGACAAAGTGAGTTTGAGACTCTTCTGGAGGTGGTAAAAGCTCCCTGACAAATATCACCATCTTAATTGGACACTTACTGCCAAATATGGACCAGGGTTGGATTGGCCAATAGGGCAATCAAGTTTTATCCAACGGGCTGGTCTGACAGGTGAGGGTGTGGGTTATTTTAGTGGCTGTTTTTTCGCCTGTTTTATCACAGGTTCTGCCGGTTTTTACGGTTTATTTCCCTGATATTTAAACATGCGATGTCTGTAGCAAGCTCAAATCCATGCAGCCTTCCATACCTGGCAAAACACTTCTACTGCCTGTCTTTGCAAGTTCAAAGCTTCCCCAATTTGCAAACATGAGCCACTTTCTTAGCTATCTAGTTCACTAACCAGGGGCACTTTTATTTTGGTACCTGTGCCTAGTTTCTCTCCCAGTTCGACCTTGGGATGAACTCAACTTTATTTAAAAGATAAAGAATGTATAGTGAACTTAAACTTAAATTATTTTCTCACTTCCTTCTAATCCCTCTGTACCAGGGCTTTTGTCGTAGTCAAGTGCTTAACAGCATTGCAGCTCAGTATTGGGCAGGTCACCAATTTCAACATTTCTCTCGCAGGAATCCTGAAATCCCAGCAAGATACAAACAGGTTGTAATAAATATTTTGGGCCAGATTTATGCTGGCCTTGCACTGTTCCAACACCACATTAGCGCCATGTTTTTGACGCTAATGTGCCATTGAAGGGGAAAAACACTGCACCATCTTTACAAAGTTGTGCAAGGCTTGCATTGCACCACTTTGTAACCCCTTGGCCCACATTATGCCTGTGCCAGCCATAATGTATGCAAGGGGGGCATTCCAGCATTGGGGGGGGGGGCAGGAAAGGAATCTATGAGATTCCTTTACTCCGTTTTTATTGGCATTTTTAACGCCTGCTAAGTAGAGGTGTTAAACAAAGGCTCCCATTGATTACAATGGGCCTCTGGGTGCTTTGCAGGATTAGCGTAATCATTTTTTACACTAATCCTGCAAAGTGCTGGACTAACATAAAAAATTATGAGGCTAGTAACTCTAACTAGCGCCATGGTAGTGTTAGGGAGGTGCTAAAGGGCGCAAGAAAAGGTGCAGCACCACTTTTCACAAATCTGTCCCAATATATTTTAAACAAGCGGCCATGTCACCTAGGGTCTGAGTCAGGTAGGTTTCTCCACAATCACAATTTTCTTGCATTAGTGGTGTAGAGAGTGTGTCATGGGCTCCAGTGCAAGGACGAAATGGGTCCCTTGATTGCTATTTAAATCAATAAAATGCAGCAGTAATCGGAGTTCAGTGGATCTCTTAGACCTATAGGCCCGATGTCACTGCACCTGCTTCACCAATTAAAGCTACGTCCCTGTCTTGCATGGTTATTGCTTTTCTTGAAATATGCCACAAAGCCCGTGAAATTAAGGACATTATGGCGGTCATTCTGACCGCGGCGGTCGGCGGTTGGCGGTCGCCGCCCGCCAAGTGGTTCACGCCGAAAGACCGCTCCACGGTCAAAAGACCGCGGCGGCCATTCCGGCTTTCCCACTGGGCCGGCGGGCGACCGCCAGAAGACCGCCGGCCGGCCCAGCGGGAAAGCCCCTTCAACAATGAAGCCGGCTCCGAATGGAGCCGGCGGAGTTGAAGGGGTGCGACGGGTGCAGTGGCACCCGTCGCGATTTTCAGTGTCTGCTAAGCAGACACTGAAAATCTTTATGGGGCCCTGTTAGGGGGACCCTGCACTGCCCATGCCAGTGGCATGGGCAGTGCAGCGGCCCCCAAGGGCCCCACGACACCCGTTCCCGCCATCCTGTTCCTGGCGGTAATTACCGCCAGGAACAGGATGGCGGGAAGGGGGTCAGAATCCCCATGGCGGCGCTGGGCGGATTCCCTGTGCCAGCGGAAAACCGGCGGGAAACTGCCGGTTCCCCTTTTCTGACCGCGGCTTTACCGCCGCGGTCAGAATCGCCCAGGAAGCACCACCAGCCTGTTGGCGGTGCTTCCGCTGCCCTCCGCCCTGGCGGTCATGGACCGCCAGGGTCGGAATGACCCCCTATATCTTGGGGATTCCTCAGAATATAGAAACTTATTGATAACTGTTCCAGAAACAGGTCAGAGAACGGCGGCGTTCTGTCTACAGATAACAAAAACAGAGAAAAGTTATTTCTACTATTTCTATTTAAAACCAACTATACAACGAGACCACCTCACAAAAAACTCACCCTACCCGCACCTAAAATGACACTGGCGCTAAGAAATGTTTAGAGTCAACATAAACTCTTGCACCCTGTCATAAGGCACACTGACGTTAATGCTGCAAAACTGACTCTAACCTGTTTTGTGGTACGTAAACATGTTGCAAACGAATAAGCACCACTTTAACACCGCCTTTGCTTCAACTTTAGATGCATAATCAGGAAAGAGTGAAATTCAAAGGGAAGATAGAAGCAGCAAGCCAGGAGAGACCCCAGGGTGACCCCATACACCCAGGAATCAGCCAGGAGGATACACAGAAATCCCAGGAGAAGGGGAAAAAGTGTCGGTTCAGTGAGGAGGAGCCCGCCATCCTTGTCAGAGAGGTGACGGGGCACCAACACCAGCTCTACGTCACCTCCAAATTGCCAAATGGTAAGAGAGAGGCCATATGGCAGCAAATAGTGGACAAAATAAACAGTGTGGCAGAGTTGAAGTGAACTGTCACGGAATGCAAGAAGCACAGCATGACTGTAAGCGTAGAACTGAGGAGAAAATGACCAGGAATAGAAAGGCACCACTGCAAACTGGAGGTGGAAGTCCACCACCACAGCAGTACCTGTATGAGATCGAGGAGATAGTTGCACGGTCATCCTGGAAGAGCTGGTCACAGGAATACAAGGACAGTCAGCGCAGACTTACAACCACCACACATGCAAGGTAAGTTGCATGGGGAAACTAACTGCCAATTTGACTAATGCCAGAAGCGGAAGGCACATAGGACACACTCAATGCCTGCTAAAGGAGTGCAGCAGGACACATTGCCCATGAATCAAGATGCACTATTCACACATAAGCAACACATGTACACATGCCTTGGTTGTGCCATGCACCACAACACATACACAACCTGGACATATGTCAATCACCAGGACTATACACCAACATGCACATATGCTGCACATTGGGTGGCAGGCATGTGTAATTACTGTGCCTGTGGCTGTGTCATCACAACACCCCTTGCATATAGTTAAACCTACTCTACCTACACAGCTTAGACATCAGAGCTGATGAAGAAAGTCAATACCACTCATGGGGTTATGTCATGGTGGTGTCTCTTGCAGAAACACTTCGCTACTGCCATGTCCCATTGCCGAAACACATGTGTGCTGCTTCTTACAGCGCATATTAAAATTGCACCTTAGCTAACATTACTTGTACATGCGCAGGAAGGAACACCACCCCGCACATAAACAAGATATCCCCACAAGGCAGCCACTTCTTCATCAAGATGTGTCAATGCCTGCCTGGGTGCAGGGAGAACTAATCTGTGCAGCTGCAATTGGAACTGCAGGGTGGTCCTGTATAACAGTAAACGTGGCACTACCCTGCATAACTAACCTTGCGCAGTGTTGAGCCACACATATTGACGCTGATCAGAACTGTGCCACTAGAGACAAATGTGCACTACAATTTGCAATCTGTAGAACCCAACACATACAGGGTGAACCCACAACAACTCTGACACAACCATGTGAGACACAAAGGAATGGGGAAACAATCACACAAACACAACATTTGGTGTATGTTTGTGAACATCAAGGTGCAACTTATCACATTGATGGGTGGGGGATGGCTCATGGGCAAGTCTGGCATTGGTAAGACTGCCAGTGTGGTCTTCCCTCTGCGGTCGGCATTGCGAGTTTCAAGCTGGGATGGCGGGTGGAAATCTGTCTTCTCATGCCAGCTCTGTGGGGACGTTACCACTACATTGTTGCTGGATTAAATAGAGCCAGTGCCAATCTTGGGGTGCATTGGGTTTGACAGCACATGCTGCACTTGTCACTGCAAATCAGGCAGTGGAAAGCGCAAAGGGCCTGGGCATGGGGGCCCATGCACTGCCCATGCTAGGTGCATGGGTAGTGCAGGGGCACCCAGGGGTACACCACATCACATTACCGCCAACCAGTGTATGGCAGTTGAACCGCCATGCAAAGGCTGGTGGAAAAACGAGATCATAATCTGGGGGTAGCGCTGATCATAATGCTGGGCTGGTGTAACAACACAGGTGACATTGACAGTCGTTAGCTGGAGGCTGCCTGCCAGTGCCAGGCCATTGGCCCGTGGTGCTTTCCCCACAGTCTAAATGTGCCAGTTCCACCTGTGCTGATGGCGGTGATCATATTGCCAATGGCAGTCTGGTGGTCATAGGACTGCCAGACTTATAATCAGGGTCCATGTAGCACTAGCACAACTAGCTGCAGTATCTGCATCCACCTAGCTGGAGGCATGATCAAAGTTGAAAAAAAGTAAACTGGCTATGTCCATAATTTAGTGGTATCAGGCACTGTCAGGTACAAAATGCTGTTCACATGAATAAATTATACCTATGTCGGTCATCCCTGGGTCCTCCCCTGTGCCAGTGGTAAATTATCTGCCCTGCCACAATGCTGCATCCCTTGCACCATTGTGCAAGTTTGGCTGGGTTGAGGAGGAGATCATACCTGTGTAGGAGGAGCACCTTCCAAAACAACCAGAAACCGAAGTGGCAATATGCTAGGTCCATGTGTGCTGTGGAATGCAGAACACATACACAAACTTTAACATGATGAGCAATCAAATAAACGTCATTATTGCACCTTGGTAATGCCATCCCCGGGGTGGTGTAAGATATTGGTGCTGCCTCAGGAGTATTAAAACACGTAAAACTGCTACAGGATGCAATGTGTGTTGGTGTGGCTTGACCACCGCAACAGCCATTGCAAGGCCCTCCCCTGCAAATATATGCTTTGGAAGGGGCCACAATAACAAGGTGGTGTCAAGCCACTCTAAGGGAATACATCACCTCATGTAAATATGACGCATTCTTTTCAATGATGTGTTATATCAACTGCCACAACATAGAAAGATTGATTTAACACCATCTCATTCCAGAGGACGATGGCTCTCCTGCTGATCTGCCTGTCCTGGAGTTCACCGATGACCTGGATGACCAGCTGACAACCATCAGCCAACTGACACTCCAGGATGTCCTGGGATCCCTCCAGACATCACCTCCAGTTGCAAGGAGGGCAATCAATGTTGAGGTCTCCCCATATAATCCTCCCAACAACCAAAATATACTACCTGCCAGTACAAACACAGCTCAGGACTCAGTGGTCCCAGAGACAAGCTTCCAGAGGACCGTGGTAGGAGGCCAGAGGGAGCTGGCCAAGTAGGTGTGGGTGGGGATGGAGACCATGGCAGACAGCCTAGAGGGAGTGCGCACATGCCTCGGGACAGCTAATGAACACACAGCTGCCATCTGAGGCACACACTCCCCATTGTGTTGAGTCCAGCAGTATCTTGTGGACATAGCTGCTGCCATGAGGGAGAGGCCACAACTGTCCTGCCAAACTGGCAGCAGCATGATAGAGAACAAGCTGGACTCCACTCAGCGTGAGGTGGCCTCCCTCAGGTAAGACACAGCTGCCTACCACCGGGATGTTGCAGCCATTTAAAAAAATCAGCAGTTCTTCCTTGCTGCAGTGATGCCATATGTCACACTACAAATGGCAGCTGCCGGGATTTGGGACTCCACATTTTCAACCCCTGAAGTGTGTGTGTGGCCCCCTCTACCTCTCCCTCACCACCACCAATGGCACAGGAGCCACCACACACATCAGAGGATAAAGATGTGGAACAAATTACTTTTACTCAGAATAGTACCCGGTAGCACCAGTCTGTGCCACATGGCCAGTTTTTTCCTTAGTTCTGGGCTAAATATCATGCCAGTGTTGTCACAGTAGGATATGTGCACTCTCCACCCACCCACTGTTGACCTGGATGCTGTTATTGACTGTCATTGTCTCTCACTTACCAATTGGCAATTTTTGTTCCTCCACACTTATTGACACTACTCCGAAGCATGTCTCATGACATGTCCCTCAACCCTGGACTTGTATCTTGTCACAAATATCTGGATTTCACAAATGGGGTCACTGACCTGGATATTGTAGATATCTCACTACCACATTTCTACTTGTAAATAAACACCTTGTATACATTTAGCATGTCTAAGTCTATTGTGATTCATCTACTTATCTAAATGATTGTAATGTGTGCATCCGTGTCATTGGTCACAGAATATCAGTGTATGAGTGCAGGCCTTTGGGGGCACAAAGCTACATACATGGATCCTAACATGTGTATGCTGACCTCATCACCTACAAGCAATTCATTAAGAATGTTATAAATGAAGGACACATATATGGTTCCCTGAAAATCAAGTCTAGGGCAATATTGTCAGCTAGGAGTACTATAAGAACTTATTGGTGTGGTAGAGAGGTAGCTAACCTCATCAGTGATGGCCACCGGTCAGTGTTGCAGGATAGAGTTCCAATTGTGGCTGTTGTCAGATGTGTCACAGTTCCCAAAATTGCTACTACAGGACCCCAACACTGACAGCTGAAGTACCAGACTTACATGTCCAATACAAGGTATACATAGACATCATGAAAGGTGGGTTTACTGAATGGCTGATTCAAGGACTATCAGATGTGATGTTGCAGTCAATGTGACAGCTCAATTGTCAATAGGGGTAGCACATGGTAAATGAGGGTTTTGAAGATAGGAAAGATTCCCTATGTCATTTCCCCAGTTTGGCCAGTGCACTCATGGGTAGAACCCTGAGACTCACACTAATTACACAAACTGTTTGCAATTATAACAAGATATTTATTATTTAAACAAACTACTTAAAAACAACTAAAACCTACCCCATCCTAAACTAACCTATACTAACTATAGTTATCATACAAACTATGCTAAACTTAACTTACACATAAAACAGCACACTCTAAACATTGGCCCAGCCACCCCTCTTAAGAAACAAGACACAAGTAGGACAACAATTACTACAACTGCATATGTATTAACTAATCCTATGGCCCAAACAAATATATTTTTATGTATTTTTTTAAATAATTTTCTATTTTTTTTTATAGAAACACATATAAACCCCAGCATAAACCCCACCCAAAAACCCACCAATAAAAACATAAGAATAGTAACCCACACCCCAACTACACTTATCCTAAATAATGGCTACACTATACTAACCTACCACTAACTACATAAAACCCAAACTAAAATATGTTACAACTTTAAAAGGGAGGGGAAGGAACTGGGAGGTAGTCCATCACTCTTCAAGTTCATTTACTTGACTTTTTAACCTTTTTCTTGATGAACTTTAGGAGTTTGCTGTCCTCTGCCAAAGCCTCCTCTAACTTGTCCAAACATTGGAGTATCAGGTTGATATCCTGACGTAGGGCCTGTTCGAACTGTGATGGCCCAGCGGCGGGTGGTGGCAAAACTGGTGCCAGTGTGGTGACCAGTGCTGCAGATGTGGATGGGGTGGGTGCAGCTAGGAGCCCCTGCATGGTTGATGTGCCTGCTCCATCCTTTGTCTTGGGTGGCTGTGCAGGCCCCCGTGTGGGAATGCCCGCCATTCACCAGAAGCTTTTTTGTGACAGAAACGGAGTGCCATGTACTGGTATCCTGCGTGGATCTCCAGGATGTGGTGGTAACGTTCGGACTTCCAGTAGAACAGGTGCCTTTCATCATTGGTCATGTTGGCAGTTGTAAAATGTGGACAAGCAACCATCAGTGTCATCATTGGGTGGAGTATGTATAGATTTGTAACTTGCACTGCTACAGCTGAATACACATACAGGCCTACAGACATTCCTCAAAAACATGAATTGCTTCTCATCTGCGTCTATATCCAACCATACATCCCCAGTATCTTGTACATATCAGTGGGATGACGTCAATCCATTGTAAATCAAGAGGGGGCACAGCTGACAGGAACTCACAATGGACTGCTCAACATCACTCAGATCTACACTGCGTGCAACACGTGTCTCAACAAGTTTGGATTTCCTGTTTCCCTGAGCAGAAGGTGGGGTTGGGCATGCCATCCATCAGCTCAACACCCCTGGTGATGCACCAAGGCCTGTGCACTCACCATCAAGTGTAGAAGTGGACCAATTGTTGGGTGGGCTGCTAGCTACAAAGCTAGTATTCTATGTACTATGTACTACAAAGCTGTTACATCTATGGTATGTATGTACATCTACATATATACCATAGATGCATCTATGCTATGTTTGTAAATCTACATTTAAGTGTCCAGGTGTAAAGCCTGGCCTGAGCCTACTTTACTAAGGTCCAGCTGCATTTCCCATGCTGTGGCCACATGTACAACTGATGCTATCTTTTCATGAGAAAGGGTGGGCGAATCGTGAGCTGCACATCCCTGTTGTCAAGACATAACAGCATTGGAGCCCCCTACCCTGTGCCATGTAGTCCTACGTGTGTTCAAAAGCACACACATGGTGGCTGTACGGATGCCCTGAAGGCCACAGCATTTGTGTCACAGCTTTGGTGCTGCAACTGTATTCAGGAGCATCTTACATCATTAGCAGGTGTATTTCAGATATCCTCACAGCACCAGCTGCACACGCAGCATTGCCTTCTTATGCATCTGTGATGTGACCTACATCAGTCACAATATACAGGGAGTGCAGAATTATTAGGCAAGTTGTATTTTTGAGGATTAATTTTATTATTGAACAACAACCATGTTCTCAATGAACCCAAAAAACTAATTAATATCAAAGCTGAATATTTTTGGAAGTAGTTTTTAGTTTGTTTTTAGTTTTAGCTATGTTAGGGGGATATCTGTGTGTGCAGGTGACTATCACTGTGCATAATTATTAGGCAACTTAACAAAAAAAAATATATACCCATTTCAATTATTTATTATTACCAGTGAAACCAATATAACATCTCAACATTCACAAATATACATTTCTGACATTCAAAAACAAAACAAAAACAAATCAGTGACCAATATAGCCACCTTTCTTTGCAAGGACACTCAAAAGCCTGCCATCCATGGATTCTGTCAGTGTTTTGATCTGTTCACCATCAACATTGCGTGCAGCAGCAACCACAGCCTCCCAGACACTGTTCAGAGAGGTGTACTGTTTTCCCTCCTTGTAAATCTCACATTTGATGATGGACCACAGGTTCTCAATGGGGTTCAGATCAGGTGAACAAGGAGGCCATGTCATTAGATTTCCTTCTTTTATACCCTTTCTTGCCAGCCACGCTGTGGAGTACTTGGACGCGTGTGATGGAGCATTGTCCTGCATGAAAATCATGTTTTTCTTGAAGGATGCAGACTTCTTCCTGTACCACTGCTTGAAGAAGGTGTCTTCCAGGAACTGGCAGTAGGACTGGGAGTTGAGCTTGACTCCATCCTCAACCCGAAAATGCCCCACAAGCTCATCTTTGATGATACCAGCCTAAACCAGTACTCCACCTCCACCTTGCTGGCGTCTGAGTCGGACTGGAGCTCTCTGCCCTTTACCAATCCAGCCACGGGCCCATCCATCTAGCCCATCAAGACTCACTCTCATTTCATCAGTCCATAAAACCTTAGAAAAATCAGTCTTGAGATATTTCTTGGCCCAGTCTTGACGTTTCAGCTTGTGTGTCTTGTTCAGTGGTGGTCGTCTTTCAGCCTTTCTTACCTTGGCCATGTCTCTGAGTATTGCACACTTTGTGCTTTTGGGCACTCCAGTGATGTTGCAGCTCTGAAATATGGCCAAACTGGTGGCAAGTGGCATCGTGGCAGCTGCACGCTTGACTTTTCTCAGTTCATGGGCAGTTATTTTGCGCCCTGGTTTTTCCACACGCTTCTTGCGACCCTGTTGACTATTTTGAATGAAACGCTTGATTGTTCGATGATCACGCTTCAGAAGCTTTGCAATTTTAAGAGTGCTGCATCCCTCTGCAAGATATCTCACTATTTTTGACTTTTCTGAGCCTGTCAAGTCCTTCTTTTGACCCATTTTGCCAAAGGAAAGGAAGTTGCCTAATAATTATGCACACTTGATATAGGGTGTTGATGTCATTAGACCACACCCCTTCTCATTACAGAGATGCACATCACCTAATATGCTTAATTGGTAGTAGGCTTTCGAGCCTATACAGCTTGGAGTAAGACAACATGCATAAAGAGGATGATGTGGTCAAAATACTCATTTGCCTAATAATTCTGCACTCCCTGTACATGGTGGCTGCACCATATTGGTTATACTGCTGACATCTGGTGTTAGGAGAGTAATAGACTTAAACCTGAAAACATCTTGAGTGGAGTTGTCAACACATTGTGTGCACTGATTACTGCAGTTCTGGACTTATAGCTCCTTGCTGTACCACTACCTCATCATCTCTGGAGGGTACTGTGGCACATGTGGTGTGTGAATGTCTCTTACAGAATCCCCCTATAGAGTTATGTAGTAAGAACCCTACATCTGTGCCATCTTGTCAACAAGTGTGAGCTATGTGTGGCACACATTGCTGATTATGGTGCTGTGACAAGGTTGTTTACAACAGGCATGCTATGTACATATACAAATGGCCTGTGACCTTTGATGGCAGACATCTATGAATATGTTGTCAGCCATCACTATCCCTTTTCACACATTTCCATGCCAGCACACTTTGCCCTTAGAACTACATGCAAGCCAATCTCCTAGCACAACCCCACAACATACATGATGGGAATGTGACTGGGCACTATGCTGACGGACAATTGGCTATGCAGCATTCTGCCATATTCACAATGCAGGAATGTGCCATATTGAATGGGAGATGGTACATCACTGTGTTGTCACCTACACTGGCCCTAATCTTGCTTCCATTACTTGACCCAGCCACCTCTGTTGTGCATAGCTGGCTGCGTTGATGGGGAGATAGCCATTGTGCCTGGAGGGACAACTTCCTACACATACAAAATCTTCAAAGGGTCTTTGCACTTTCGATGTGTGCTGCCAAATGCAGCATCCATTGAAATAGCCAAATATGGAGGGTACAACAACATATATGTTAGCTCGTTGTGGCCTGATAAAGCCACACCTTGGTGTGTTTTCAGGATTTGCTACAGCCTCTAGTGTAAGAAAATGTGTAGATCTGGGACACCATCTAATTGCAATGGGAGTTGCTATGGCACAGCCACAGTAACACCCATTCCACGCTCCTTCCACCGAAAGTACTGCTTGTGAAGGGGCAGAATAGAGATGTTAATGTGAAGCCACAAAATTTGTCCTAAGCCCACCTTGTATACACGTTGCAGGTCATAGCGGGCCCAGCGCCTCACAAATATTGAAGCTCCGGTGGTGCTTGGGCCTCTTACACATTCCCCGTGATGTCACCATCCATCCTCCTATGATTTCTTATCATTGGTCCAGAAAACTACATCTCTCATTGTGTTCCACACTTCTGATTGACTCACACCAAACCCAGGAGTAGCTAATAGGAGCTACAATATGGCACTTACTGGATGCATCGGAGTCTTTGAATCTCACCACCACTCTACCGGTGTATGGGGCAGGTTCATCATTAAGACATGAATTTTAAACATTGCTTAGTGTAAACCCTAGTTAATGCAAATGGACAACATAGTTGCAGTAAACGTGTTAGGCTGTGTGAGGAAGTCATCTTAAAAGAAGATCAGTAAATATGACAGACTACTATGATCACTCAATCACACATGTTCTCTGATGAGGTAGACCCACACATCTACAAATCATCACTGTCCACGACACTCCTGTGGTGCATTTCACAGCACCATGTCTGCATGGCATTGTCATGCAGCTGTCTGTTTGCACAACACCTCCATGGCCATTTGGACACCTGGAACATGTATATCCCACCTAAGGGCCATGCTATGGTTGTTGCAGTGGCTGGCCCATTATCACAACCATAGCATGTCAGCCTGCATCAGATATAGTATACATCTATGTTATCATCATAGCAAACTGATGAACTGCTTCCCTGGAGTTCTGTGGGCTTTCCAAGGTGTTGATGATTGACATTATACATCCTTCCGTGAAGTAAGTGAAATGTGTGTGCCATCACAAGGCACTCACACTGTGAAAAGGGCTATGTGAAGATCAGCACATAGACTGATCCGATCTGAAACATGGATGTATTGCCAATGATGTGTGCCCCGCCATTGTTGCCATAGTATACCATTGTTGAACCAGTGAGTGATGAGTACATGGGCATAGGAATATGGATCAACACATACACACTTGCTCAGTGGTCAGAGGATGCATCTGGTGTTGCAGGTTAGTGAGTGATATGCCAGTGATAGAACTGAAGCAGTGCAGCTCCATACTGTCAGTGAGGAGCAGCAGGCCAGTGGAACAGACCCAGCACATGTGTGTGGTCATGGAGATCATATAGGCTGACTCTAATACACAACACACTGGTCAAATTGAATGGCCAGTAGTCTGGACCCACAGCATGGTCAAGCTCCCTAACATGGCCTTGCATAATGACACCAAAAGGCCTATAGGACTACATTATTGCAGCACCTATTGCATCTAAACTGTCCTTGTGGGCCTTAGTGCACCCCTTACTCACATCCATGTGTGTACATAGTCATACTTTTGTGACAGCTTGATGGCAGTGTGATCCTTCATCATACATACATGTGGATGCCAATTATGCACTCAGCAGGAGATGCTACAGATCATTGAAACGTCTGCTGAGTACATAGGGGCCCTTCTCATACATATCTATGCCCAAATTTCACACTTTACTCAGAAGCCTTACAGAGTGTATGGAACTCATACATAGGAAAACATGTTGTGACTCTGAGGTTTGGAGTTTGCCCTCCCTTTCTCATTTTTACACACACTTTCATGCCTGTTTCATGGCGCAGGCATAATTCCTAGCTGTTGTTTGATATATTTATCTGTGCATGCATCACTATACTTGGGCCCATATATATGGACGTAGCGCAGCACCTAGAGCTGCATATGTTGATGTGCGGGCCCGAGCGCACTCCTGATACCACCATGTGTGCACCGTCTCCAATAGACTGCGCACCATGGTGGTATTTGGGTGAGAATAGCGTCACAATTGTGTGCAGTAGTCTGGCGCTTTGCAGGATTTGTGTCAAAAGTTTTTTCACTAGTCGTGCTAAGCACCCAGGGGCCCATTGATCATTACGGGAGCATATTTTAAACACCTGCAAAGAGCAGGCGTTAAGAACTCCACCACAAATGGGGTGCAGCAATCTCATTGACTTCAGTGTGCTAATTTGGAGGCCCCCCTTGCTCCAGATCGGCCCTTTCTATACGTTGTGCCTGGCACAGCCATAATGTGTGCCAAGCCTTTCCAAAGTGGTGCAATGAATGCATTGAGCCACTTTGTAATGACAACGCAGGAGAAATGGCCGGTTTGCACCACCTTACCATCAAAAAGTTGACACTATAGCAGCGCAAAGGTTGAGCTAGGGGCTCTTACATATGCCCTTCCATTATGGTTATGCAGGGTTTATCATACATGTGTCCTGCATTGGCTGAATTGTTCTACATTAGAACAGCAGGCCTCAAGTGGTGCAGAGGCTCTTCATACAGGTTGCATACAACATGTTCACAACTATTACTTGGAGCACTCAGACTTATCTGCAACTGTCAGAAAATGCTAAATGCAGTAAATTGTATGGCAATGGGAGACTTACCCACAGTTCCACCGATTTCGATCCCCAAATGGTCTAGCAGATCCTGCTCCCTTGCCACCAGATCTGCCCACCGATGCTTGAGCTGGTGCTCATTGCATCTGTTATCACACTACCGGAGAGTTTAAGGGAGATGAGCAACATGTATTTGGTAGGAAACAACCCATACTAGCTCCCTCTTCATAAAGCTAGTTACCACAAAAAGGTATGGGGTTCACCAATGATGTGGAGCTCTGTTCACGAAAGATTATCCGTGGGCTCCTAGACCTCGCTGGGTGTAGAAAATGCGCAGTGTGGGTGCTGTGTAGGGTGAGTGAGGGAAGGGGGGATTTCCTTTTATGGACTAGGTGGTCTCACACACTATATAGTGTCATGCTTCATCATTTGACCACCTAGCCCCACCCAGGTGGGATAGTACCACCTGGGCGAACTCAACCTCACCGTTAAAAGAACGGGAGGGAGATAATGGGATCCAGCTAAACTAAGGGAATATAAAAACACCTAGGCAGCTACCTGTGTGTGGTCTACACTTTTAATAGTGGTATCTGCTGGTGTAACTGAAAACAAGGGCGGAACACCTCGGTGAGAATGAGGCTTTACTGGGTTGCCTCTCTAAGAATTGGCTGACATGTTTCTGCCCTCTACTATGAGCCATGGAAGGTCTGGGGTTATTCTTCAGGGCCTGGGATCCCTAACCATCATGCAAGGTGAAGATAGATGAGCCTCCCCTCATAAAGGGGGGGGGGTTGATTTAATGGGCCTACCTTGGCAAGGGACTACCTCGTGGAGCCCTGAGGGAGTAGAAAATAAGGGTGACGTTCACTTAATAACACAACACATCAATACTTTACACCTAGCACTCTGAAGTTAAGCCTACTGCTCTGCCATGCTACCAAGGGGGTAAGCAGGGGTTAGCTGAGGGTGATTCTCTTTTACCCTGACTAGAGTGAGGGTCCTTGCTTGAACAGGGGGTAACCTGACTGTCAACCAAAGACCCCATTTCTAACAAGTACTTGATGTCAGCCTTCCCATCTCAGGTACAGGGGTTGTGTGTTTACACATGTAGGACATGTATGGATGTTTTGGCGTACAAATTTGTGTCCATGTTCAGCCTACTTAGAGTTGTATCACCATTGTGACGTAAAGGTTGGACAAATTACATGGTATAGATGGAGTTGTATGTGACTGTCTCCTGTTCTTGTACCATGCGAAGGGCACATACAATGGTATGATAGAGGCAAAAATTTGTGGGTCATGTTCTAACATGCCCACCTTCTCTGTGCATTAGTTAAAGTTTGACATGTAGACATTGTTGTCTCACAGTGTCTGTTTTGGTGTTTGTCTGGTCATTATCCCTTTTATCTGCCATAACTGGTGAGGTATGTTTGTGTCCTCCATTGTTCCCAGTCTTTTGTCTGCTAGCACCTTGTACACATCTTCTGCAGCAACATTGCCAGGTGATATTGGGACAGGATACAACATGTGACTTGTGTAATGTAGAGATATTCCCTTCTCCTACAACTGTCAACTTAGTAGTCAATGTCCCATTGGCGATATTAGTGAGATGTAATGAGTGCCAGACACACATGACATTACACATGCCACAGCACTTGAGTAGTCTCCATGTGACATGGTGTGTTGAATCAGCAAGAATTTGTGGGTATCTCAGAGCTGTACATCCACCTCCACCGTTGAACATGGCAATGCAATTCTCCCAGCATGCCACAACCTAGCTGACTTTTACGCATTACTGACTGATGTTGAGGTGTATTAACTTTTTAGTGCTGTATTTATCCTTTGCCAGGTGCTAACGATATGGCTGTGTCTACTTCCTCTCAGTCTGATGTGGGTCTCTGACAGTATAGGACAATGCTGCACATGTTCCACATGCCACACATGATTGTGATATTGGAGGCCAGTACATGTATGAGCTATTTAGTTACATTTGGTAACATGCAATGGATCTATCATGGAAGTGACAATGAGTGGTTTGTATTGCTGTTTGCTGTGTAATGTTGTTATACTGGGCACACTCTGTAGACATGCAGACACATGTCAATCATTGTGCATAATGGCATACCCGTTGCTACCTAGGACAGACTCCAATACATTTGTATGTACATTTGTACAGTAGGCATGTGTGAATAAAGCCAATTTGTATGACAGGTGTACATCCTATGTAGATAGGGTGTGTTACACACTCTGCCTACATTCCAGCCAGACTATCATTTGGGTGCTGCATTCTCCCATTAAAAATCATAGACCATACAACCTGTTATTTGTTTGTACATGGATTCAACACACCTGGCTGCTTTATGTCATTGCCAAGCCATTGGCCATTCCCCAGCCAATGTGTATGCACCAGACATGATTTACAGTCTTCCTTGTGTCTGGGATGTGGCCAATTGCAGTGTCAGAACATATTCCCATGGACACACTGTGCAGGCTCAGCTTCCAACATTGACTAAATTCAATGGGTAATTACTGAAGAAGCATTGTTACCTATGATATCCCCCCCTTGAAACACATGTACGGTGCAGGCAAAGCTACAATCACACAGAGTAGTGACAGTTTTCAGTTCTAACATTACTGCTGCAAAGATAAGAGGAAGAAATTTAGTGAATAGTTGAGAGGGATCTGGTATATTCCATGGCAGTAGTTGGTTGAAGTTTGAGTGGTGAATCAGAGGTGATTGTGGTGTTGTGAATGTTCCAGGTCTTGTAATATGCTTCAATGTGACTGTGTTGATGTACATGGCATTCTTGAGTGCTGACTCAAGGACTTGTATATGAGCATCAGGATTCCAATACGTATGCTCATCATGTAAGTAACATGTTTTGTGTAGTCGATTTTAGTAGCAGGGTCCATATATTAGATAGAGGCTACCAGCCCCGTTGCAGCACAATGATGTCAGATGTGTATCCAGCATAGTTGCCCTACAAAGCCATCCTATTCCATAGATGTTGCATGCACTGCAACTCTTAGTGTGGCTTAGTGGCAGATAGTGGTTGTGTCAACCATCCTGGCCCTCATTACAAATCTGGGGGTCTCAATAATGCCAGACTCATAGTGGCAGTTGGACTGCCGCGGTCGTGGCAGTATGACCGCCACATTATGACTGTGGTGGACCCACCACGGTTGGACCACCAACATTGCCAAGTTGCCATCAGCCAGCTGCCTGGCAGTCCCAGCAGTCTTAATCTGCCAGGGCTCGGATTTCAACTCCCAAATCTGCCAGCCTTTGTATGGCGGTTCCACTGCCATGCAAGGGCTGGTGGAATTGGGGTGTCAGATGCTCCCCAGAGGCCCTTGGGATGGGCAGTGCTGAGGCCCTCATGGACTGACCTATAGCGCTTACCAATGCACGAATTACATGCAGTCGAAAGCACAACCAGTACTGGTGCACCTGCCCCAACGCCACATTGCAGCTGGATCAATTACGAGACAGCTGCAATGTTTCGGCCCTCTTCCCAGCTGGGCAGGCAGATGAAAAAAAAAAATCCGCCCAGAGGCCCAGCAGTGCACTCCTAATAGGACGTGCAGGGTTTAGATCACAATGGCTGTCTAACAGCGGTGGAAGTTTGCCAAGCCGCTGGACAAACTCACAATGAGTGTCCAGGTGTCCAAGGGTGTGCATCACATATTAGTATGATGGTCACATTTGATACGGGTATATGTCCTAGCTTCTTAGTAATTGGATTTTCAGCCTTACTACACATGCACAGTACAGATTTTGGGAGGGGACCCAGGTATTTTTCTGAAGTGCCACTTAGTACAGTGCATGTATGGCCAGTCATGTCCTCCATACTCCTACAGTGGCCTACTATGGCACCCATGTACATTATAGTTTAGTAGTGAATCAGCATGATGGTGTACTATTGTTAGTCTACAGTGCAGGCATAATGGTGTTTGGGGGCGGTAAGTGAGGCATGTGAGGTGTCAGTTGAGTAGTTGTGGCATCATTTCTCATGATGCTGCCCAATTGTTTTTAATGGCAGGTACATTAATCTTCCTATGTGTGCAATACAATGCATTCAACAGATGTATGTGCAGCCTACAGGTATGTCATGTATGTGTAGAAGGTATGTAGTTGTTGTTGGCACCACTTGGGTGTCATCTGATGTAAATTGTGCCTGAGTCTTGCACAACATGAATGGGAATGTGCCTAGATGTGACTTTCTTTACAATGCCCGTGCCATAGGCCATTGACATGACGGAGCTATTGTTTGTTAGGTCTAATGTGTGTGAAGTATACTTAGTAGTCAACCGGTGGACATTTGCAGTGGTTTGTGGTCTTCTTCTGTATGCGAAGGAGACATAGCTCTACATGTCCTTCAAATGGTGTGGCTGTTAGTTTGTGGCTGTGTTAGGTACTTGTGGGTGTCTGCGTTTGTGATGTTCAATTATTGCGGTGTACTGCGGCATGTTGCATATGTGTTGTTGCCAGTACATCTGTGATGTCATGCCCATGCGTCTTTGTTGTGGTGTATATATTATTTGTCCTACAGGATTGGTGTGTTGTGTGTGTATTGATTGGTTGGTTGACTTACCAACAAGTAGGCTATTTCCATGTAGTCCATCCTGGAACCACTCGTTGATGGTGGAGTGCTGAAGTATGTAAGCATCATGGACGCTGCTAGGGTACTTGGCTGAGATGTTCGTGAAGAGCCCACGGTGGTCCGCGATGGCCTTCACATTAATCGAATGTGTATGCTTGTGGTTCCTGTATAGGTGTTTCATAGTTGCAGGTGGCACTAGTTGTACATGGGTGCAGTCCATTGCACCTAGCACATGCGGAAACCCAGCAATTAGATAGAATCCTTGCTTGGTCTCCTGCTGCAGTTGCTGGGTGTTTGGGAAGCAGATGTGGTGGGGTGTGAGGCGGATGATGGCATCCAGGACCTGAGGCAGGAAAACTGATATTGATGGCTGTGAGACACCAGCCACTAGTGCCCCTTTTTTTCTGAAAGGATCCAGAGGCCAGCATGTGCAGAACAGTGAGGAGCTTTGTGATGGGTGGTATGCTGTAGGGAGTTTGCAGCCTTGCTGTAATGTCTCATGCAATCTGGTTCAGCAGGTGTAGAATGGACTCCCTGTTGAGATGGTAAGTCCTGATGATGTCTTGCTCCCTGAGGCCAAGAAGGGTTGTCCTCTGACGAAATATCCTCTCCTGCCTTCTGCGATGCCTTATTGGGTGCCGTGGTGTTTTTTTGAGCAGCTGTGGTGGAGAAAGCATCTGTCATTGCGGACATCTGCGCCATGTGCCTAGCTGGAGCAGTACGACTTCCATGTTGTCCTGGAGGTAGCAAATGTTCCTTCTGTGATTTTTCCTTAAATAGTGGTGTATGTGCCTAATTTTAACGCCTGGTCAGACCTAGGCGTTAAACTTTGACGCAAAACAGGGTTATCGTAATTTTTTGGGTCCGCCTCCCACCCGTGCGTCATTTTACCAAAGGTGGTTAAACATGACGCTACGGGCTTAGAGTCATTTTTTGGACGGGAACGCCTATTTTGCATCTCATTGACGCAAGGTGGGCTCTCACATCCGAAAAATGATGTTAACTCCTATATTTTGACGCTAGATGGGTCTAGGGTCAAGATATAAATATGGAGTTAAGTTTGCACCAAATTTGTCAAAAAAATTACGCAAATTCGGCACAAACAGGGTATAAATATGCCCCTACATTTCTACTCTCATTTATCGTGCGGAAGTGTAGGTATTAATGGCGCAGCAGGTTCGGTGGAACCAGGGCTCAGGGATCGTACCGGGCCCACTTGACCTCAATTATGACAGTTTTTATTACCTCACAACGGTCTAAGGCCATCCATATTCCATGGTTACATTAGGCCCACAGCACTTTAACTATACCACTGTGGTCTTAGCTACATTCCTTTCCTTCAAACTTTAGTTAGTGACCCTGTGCATATTCCAATCCTCTGAATGAACAGGTTCTTTGTGATTTGCTGATTAGAGCTTCTTATGTGTATGTGTGCATGAAGGTCCCTGATCCATCCAGCATCCATCATTGTCAGGATATGAGCCCTGCATACTTGAGTTCAGTCATATCCGGACACATATGTCCTGACGTTACTGTACTCTGCCTTATATGATCTACTGTCCACCTTCAGACACATTACAACTGCTATTTCTGCCAATGTTATCAGTCTGACAACTAAATACAATGACCGCTGGCAAAGGTTTATAAATGGATTAAAAAGCATAATTGGAGCTGATCATTCTGGTGGAGTAATACATCCCTTAAAATAGCTTGCACTTCTGCATCTCTTATTTATGCATGCAGACAAAATGGCTCATTGGTTTCTCAGACAAAAAGCAAGTTGGTTGTAATTATATTTGTGGGATGAGGTTGTTCTTTGATGCGCTCTCTGACATTGCAACAGAAGAGACTAATAGTCCATTGAGTGATGTATTCCAGAGAGAGGGATCACACCAAGCGATTGCAGGAGAGCTCCCTCCTGCATCACAAGCCATTGAGGATGCCAAGAAGTGTTCTGAGGTGTGGGTACTTGCTCAATAATATATATAACATCACCTGGCCCACCCGTAACCCATTCCAGATTACTCAGCTTCACAGGTGACAGACAAAAAGGGATCACATCTGGGCTAAAGTGAAAAAAATACTGTAAGAAATTGGGTTGCTGGTTGAGGGGGATAAAACAGTACTCAAGCAAGAACCACAATCCTTTTCAGGGTAAAGTCACAAGCAAACCCTAGATTAATTTGTGCTCAATCCTGAGGAAGCTTCACACAGCAGTCAGGATTAACTCTGAGGCACAATGAAAGTATTTGTGCACCACCTCAAACAGTAACACAGTGAAAACACACTACAAAATGCTCCTACTCCAGTTTAGAAAAGAAGAGTACTTTGTAACAATTAAAACAAAATAAAAACAACAAAAATATAATCAGTAGACCCGGAGTTATGCTATTTTAAAGAATTTAGTAAAAATGGAGCAAAAAAGCTCAAAGTGCCAACTGTGGACATCTGGTCGCAGCAGACCCAGACATTGGCCCTCATTACAACCCTGGCGGTCAGTGTTAAAGAGGGGGAAATACCGCCAACAGGCTGGCAGAAAAAAATGGAATCATGACCATGGCGGAAACCGCCAACAAAGACAGCCACTTTAACACTCCGACTGCCACGGCGGTAGAAACAAACACCTCAGCGGTAACTGGCAACAGACAGGCAGAAGACAATTTACCGCCCACTGAATTGCAGGGCACCAATCCGCCAGCTTTTCCGGGGTGGTACCAACGCCATCAAAAGCACGGTGGAAACAGTACACAGAAAGGAAACCACTCACCTTTTGACACCCAACGAGGAACCAGGACGCCATGGAGCCCGAGTTACAAGTGTTACCAATGTTGGTTTACCTCATCTTCTACCAGGAAGATCAAAGATGGCAGCGATGACCACGGTGAGTACTGCACCTAGCACACGGGGGAAGAAAAAAAGAGAGTGACACACACACGCAACACCCCCGCCCCCACCCTCACCCCCAACACTGGACACACAAATACATGCATCAGCATTACATTTACACCCTGTCAAGCCCACACATGATACCTGCCTCAAAACGGATAGAACACTGCAGGGGCATCAGGTCGAAAATAAACAGGCACCTCAGGCGGAAGGAGAGGGGGGCACCTCAGCCAGACGAAGGGACGACGCCACTGCTCCACGAGGGGGCTCCATGCCCACTGATTGGTTCTGGGAAGTGCAAAGCCACAGTCTCACAAGTCTCTCAAGTGGGTGGTTTGCCCACTGATTGGTCCTCGGGAGTGCAAAGCCACAGTCTCACAAGTCTCTCAAGTGGGTGGTTTGCCCACTGATTGATCATGGAGAGTGCAAAGCCACAGTCTCACAAGTCTCTCAAATGGGTGGTTTGCCCACCGATTGGTCCTCGGGAGTGAAAAGCCACAGTCTTGCTAGTGAATGCTGTTCTCCACTGGTGCTGGCGGGGGCTTTTTGCCCAGAGTGCTTCATCCTGCCAAGGATTGGGGTAGTGGATGTTTTTCTCCACTGGTTCTGGAGGGGGCATGCTGCTCAGAGTGCTTCATCCTGCCAAGGACTAGGGTAGTGGATGCTTTTCTCCACTGGTTCTGGAGGGGGCATGGTGCCCAGAGTGCTTCAACCTTCCATGGACTGGGGTAGTGGATCCTGTTCTCCACTGGTTCTAGAGGGGGCATTGTGCCCAGAGTGCTTGATCCTGCCAAGGACTGGGGTAGTGGATGCTTTGCTCCACTGGTTCTGGAGGGGTCTTTGTGCCCAGAGTGTTTCATCCTGCCAAGGACTGGGGTAGTGGATGCTTTTCTCCACTGGCTCTGGAGGGGGCTTTGTGGCCAGAGTGTTTCATCCTGCCAAGGACTTGGGAAGTGGATGCTTTTCTCCACTGGTTCTGGAGGGGGCAAAGTGCCCACAGTGCTTCATCCTGCCAAGGACTGGGGTAGTAGATGCTGTTCTCCACTGGTTCTGGAGGGGGCATGGTGCCCAGAGTGTTCATCCTGCCAAGGACTGGGGTAGTGGATGCTTTTCTCCACTGGTTCTGGAGGGGGCATGGTGCCCAGAGTGCTTGATCCTGCCAAGGACTGGGGTAGTGGATGCTGTTCTCCACTGGTTCTGGCGGGGGCATGGTGCCCAGAGTGCTTCATCCTGCCAAAGACTGGGGTAGTAGATGCTTTTCTCCACTGGTTCTGGAGGGGGCTTTGTGGCCAGAGTGCTTCATCCTGCCAAGGACTGGGGTAGTGGATGCTTTTCTCCACTGGTTCTGGAGGGGGGGCATGGTGTCCAGAGTGCTTCATCCTGCCAAGGACTAGGGTAGTGGATGCTTTTCTCCACTGGTTCTGGAGGGGGCATGGTGCCCAGAGTGCTTCATCCTTCCAAGGACTGGGGTAGTGGATGCTGTTCTCCACTGGTTCTGGAGGGGGCATGGTGCCCAGAGTGCTTCATTCTGCCAAGGACTGGGGCAGTGGATGATTTTCTCCACTGGTTCTGGAGGGGGCTTTGTGGCCAGAGAGCTTCATCCTGCCAGGACTGGGGTAGTGAATGTTTTTCTCCACTGGTTCTGGAGGGGGCATGGTGCCCAGAGTGCTTCATCCTGCCAAGGACTGGGGTAGTGGATGCTTTTCTCCACTGGTTCTGGAGGGGGCATGGTGCCCAGAGTGCTTCATCCTGCCAAGGACTAGGGCAGTGGATGCTTTTCTCCACTGGTTTTGGAGGGGGCATGGTGCCCAGAGTGCTTCATCCTGCCAAGGACTGGGGTAGTGGATGCTTTTCTTCACTGGTTCTGGAGGGGGCATGGAGCCCAGAGTGCTGCACATGGTGTGTGGCAGTTCCCATTCCCTCACCTGGGTGTGTATGCCACAAGATTTTCTGGGAACAGGTAGCATGATACTCCATGGAGGCAGAGACACACCCTTGCCTGCCAACTGCTGGTACTGTCAGTGCTGGTTGCGGTGCCTCATGTAGTCTGTGCAGGGTCCAGTACGTCTCCTGCAGCCTCGGATAGCTGCCCACTGGAAATGATGTTCATGTCGGCTGTGGTGGCACTGTCTGTGCACGTCGCGGGGAAGGTGGCGGTGGTTGCGGCGGTGTCTGTGGCGGAGATGCTGTCGGTGGTGCATGTGTCAGCACCTGTGGAGGGACACAGCAGGACGTCTCCTGCAGCCTCGGATGGCTGCCCACTGGGTATGATGCTGGGGACTGTTGCAGAGGCAGTAGATGTGCAGGTAGCGGTGCAGGTGGCGGTGCAGGAAGCGGTGGTTGCAGCGGTGGCCACCGCCGTTCAGTTTGCTGTTCTGTTTGGCAGAAGGGGTGACACCAGTCCCTCACCCGGATGCTCCGTGCCTTGAGCTGACTTCCCTTTAGCCTTGTGTCCCTTTCTCACCTTGGAAGTCGCTGCTGGGACCTTGGCACTGTCTTCTTTTGTCTTGGAGGAGGCCTTGCTGGGTGGTTGGTGAGGCTTTTCCCTGCGGCATATGGGCCCCTTCTTCACCTTGGCAGGTGGCAGAATAGGGTGATCCTTGGCCTCACTAGGTGGCACACTGGCAGCCCTGATGGGTGCCTCCGCGATGTTACTGGACTTGCAGGGACCACACTGCTCAATGATTTCGTGGCTGAGGTGCTGGGCTGGGATCTGGACATCCTGGCCCTAGGGGGAAGGACGGGAGGGGGGAGGTGTAGGGAAGAGGTCAATGTTAGCCAGGAAAAGCTTTTTAGACACACTGGGACGGGAAGATGGAGGGGGTTTGGCAGAGGAGGAAGAGGTAGTGGTTGTAGGAGGTGTACGTCTGCTGAGTTTGGGTGAGGGTGCATGGGTTGGAGGCTGTTGTGAGGTGGATGGCTGTTGAGTGGGTATGTGCCTGCGTTTGTGTAGTTTGGGAGGAGAGCTCACATACACACTGGGAGAGAGCACAGGGGACGTGTGAATGGTAGTGGGTGTGATGATTGCACGTGAGCGGTGTGTGGTGATGGGCGTGCTGGTGATGGAGGTAGTGGCTGAGGATGTAGTGCGTGCAGGTGTGAGTGGAGACAAGACTGGGAGGGAGGAGGGGGACGTGGAGGAGGGGGACACAGTTGAGGCAGTGGATGTTGGCGTGTCTACATGGGGATGGAGCTTGTGTGAGTGCCTGTGGATGTGTGGTGCTTATGTTTGCCATGTCCACTCTTGTGTGTTGATGAGTGTGCATGCTGATCTGATGGTGTGCTTGGGATAGGCTGAGGTAGAGGAGATTGGGTCTGGGTAGTGGAGGTTGGAGGGGGGAGGCTGGACACAGGGACAATGGCTGCCATCAGTGCTGATGCCAGACCCTGAAATGCTCTCTGCAACTGCCACGCCAGAATGAATGCCCTCCAGGTATGCATTTGTTTGCTGCAAATGCCTTTTGACACCCTGGATGGCATTCAAAATGGTTGATTGCCCAACAGTGAGGGATCTCAGGAGGTCAATAGCCTCCTCACTGAGGGCAGCAGGGCTGACTGGGGCAGGGCCTGAGGTGCCTGGGGCGAAGGAGATGCCCAGCCGCCTGGGTGAGCGGGCACGGGAAACACGCTGAGAGGCTGCTGGGAGGGTGGTGCTGGTAGGGGGGGTGGCGGCTGTACCTGTGGATGCAGTGGACACAGAGGTGCCCGCCACCGCAAGGGAGCTCCCATCAGAGGAGGAGTAGCTGTCGCTGGTGTCTCCTCCTGTCCCTGTCGTGGAGCTCCCCTCACCTTCCATCCCACTGGTGCCTTCAGACTCTGTACATTCACCCTCCTGGGCCATGTGGGTTGCAGCTCCCTCCTGCTCCGGTGCCAATGCTCCTCCGCCAGATGATGCTAATGCACACAAGTACAGGGTGACAAAACAAAAAGGGGAGGAAAGACAGAAGAGACACATGGTCAATGCCTGCAATAACACCACCGTTGGCAGACACAACACACAGGGAGCAGCCCTATGCGCTAGCCCATGCACTAACAGTTCAGGGGAAAAGCACATGCCGATGGGGGACTCTGCCTAGACCCAGTTGATGCACACCTGGAACCCACAGGAGCCTAACTATGTGTAGAGGGCCACTACTACTTTTGTGTTTGGAGTGCCACTGAGCCTGCCAAACAATGGATCTACCCTGGCACATTTGCCCTGGCCTAGGGGAACCCACAGCCCACTTCCCTACCCAGAAACCTCATAAACCACGCAGAGTCAGCTGAATGAGACTGTACTCACCCCTTGTGGTTGCTGTGATGCCCTCAAGCACCGATCCAACTCAGGAGATGCCATCTCCAGGATCCGGTACATCAGGGGGGGTCATGGTGCGAAGGGCACCCCTTCCACGTTGGGAGGCCATCCCCAGCTGGGCCTCTGCCATCTTCTTCTTCTTGTTCCAGCAGCCCAGGTCCTCCCATCTTTTGCGTCAGTTGGTGCTCCGTCTATGGTAGACCCCCAGGGTTTTACTTCCTTGGAGATGACATGCCAAATACCCATCTTCTGGTGGGCGCTGACCTAGAAGAAAAGTGAATTAATAATGGATTTTACTCCCCGTCCAGTTCTTCTTACTCATTGGCCACAAACCTCCCACCCTGGCCCAGAAAAACACACACTGACCATCATCACATGCTGGCCTCTTCCCCCTCCCCCTGTATCTTCCATCCACGTCACTCCATACATTCATGTTCCATCCATCATGCTCACAGTGTACTCACCTGTTTGTCTGGAGGACCATAGAATAGCGTGTACGGGGGAGGACCCCAGCCACCAAGTTGTCCAACTCCTCTGCGGTGCAGGCATGGGCCCTTTCCCCAGACACTGTAGCCATTGTCACTTCCAGACTCAGGTCACAGCAGCACTTGCAGTGTAGGTCCTCTCCTGTTGAAGGTCAGGTATCAAGTGAGTGAACAGATAGAAAATGGCGGTCACGTCTACGGCGGTGCATACCGTCACCACCGGCGTACATCGTCTTTGGCTCCTGGAACCCATAGGGCCCAATGATAACCAATGCTGATTTGCGCTGCGGTCTTCGACTGCCTACCGCGACAAAGCACAACGCCAGCGCAGTTACCTCATTTCCCCTTGTCCCTCCTTACAGGTCAGGCAGCTGTCATTTCAGGGGGGCACATGGCAGGGCAACTAACTGCGTCACAGCACTTTTGGTCATGAATACGGACAGACAGCTCCACACACCGATTACATCATGATTGTTCTAAACACCCTTGTGAGTGTATGATTCTCTGCTCACCGTTCTCCTCCATAGGGCACGTCAACTGGGGTAGGTGATGAGATGGTGTCATACTCCAGTATACAGACCCCTGATGGACCTGGCGACAATGGAATACAGATACGTCTTTATCACCTACAGACTTGATCGTGCCACAATCCATGAACTCTGTGCCCAGTGGGAGCCAGACCTGATGTCAGCTATCCGCTATCCCACAGGAATCCCCCCTCTAGTGCAGGTCCTGTCAGTACTCCATTTCCTGGCCAGTGGGTCCTTTCAAACAACAGTGGCCATGGCATCAGGGATGTCACAGCCAATGTTCTCTAACGTGTTGTCCAGAGTGTTGTCTGCCCTGCTGAAACACGTGCGCAGCTACATGGTTTTCCCTCAGGTGGAGGTTTTGCCCACAGTGAAAGGTGACTTCTATGCCCTGGGACATATCCCCAATATCATTGCTACCACTGATGGTGCACATGTGGCATTTGTGCCCCCCCGCAGAAATGAACAGGTGTACAGAACCGCAAAAGCTACCATTTCATGAATGTGCAGATGGTGTGTTTGGCAGATCAGTACATCTCCCATGTGAATGCCAAGTATCCTGGCTCAGTGTAAGACTAATACATTTTGAGGAATAGCAGCATCCCTTATGTGATGGGGCAACTCCAGAGGCACTGTGTGTGGCTAATAGGTGAGCCCAAGGTCCCAACACAGTTGACATAGATGTCTGGGTATGGGTGAGTCCCTAAGGGTTGGTGTATGTCTAACAGTTGTCCCACGATATTTGCAGGTGACTCTGGTTACCCCAACCTGTCATGGCTACTGAACCCAGTGAGGAATCCGAGGACAAGGGCAGAGGAACGCTACAATGAGGAACATGGGTGAACTAGGAGGTTAATTGAGTGGACTTTCGGCCTCCTGAAGGCCAGATTCCGGTGCCTCCATCTGACAGGTGGCTCCCTATACTACTCTCCCAAGAAGGTGTGCCAGATCATCATGGCATGCTGTATGTTGCACAACCTGGCTTTGCGACGCCAGGTGCCTTTTCTGCAGGAGGATGGGCCTGATGTTGGTCTTGTGGCAGCTGTGGAGCCTGTGGACAGTGAAGAAGAGGAGGCAGAAGAATAAGATACAGACAACCAAAACAATATCATCATGCAATACTTCCAGTGAGACACAGGTAAGAGACTGGCACTGCTCCTCTCATATCATACTACTGTTGGACATTGCATGAATCTGCATTTTTACCTCTGTGTATGGACCCTGACATGTCACTTTGGCTTTCCATTTCACAGATCTGGGTCCCACTTTCTGCCTTCTGATATGTTTACTGATGCCCAACAACTGTTGTACATTGGTATGTGTACATGGACATTGACATTGCTATTTTTCTGAGAGGTTGCAATTACACATTTGTGAAAGTACAGACTGACTCCAGATTGATTTGTGATTCAAGGGTGTTTATTACGCGGAGGGGGCTGTGCAATGGGCTTGGGTGATGGTGGAGGAATGTCCATGGTAGAGTCCAGTCTTTTGGTATCGCAGGTGCATTGTCCAAGGGGGCAGAGGAAGTGGAGTAGTGGCAGTTCAAAGTTGTCAGGGTGACATAGTGGGACAAAAGGGTGACAATCAGGAGAATCTTATTTCCAGGCTGGGTCTTGGCAATGTTCTCTGTCTTGTTCCTGGATCTCAGGGACCGTCTGTGGGCTGGTTCTCCTTCTGCAGGGGTGGGGTGCTGGTGGCCTGTTGTTCCTGTGGCAGGACCTCCTGTCCACTAGGGCCGGCAGAGGTGGAGGGCTGTTCATTGTTCAAGCTAGTGTCAGAGGCCCGTTTGTGTGCCACTGTGTCCCTCATGGTGTTGGTCATGTCTGCCAGCACCCCTGCAATGGTGACAAGGGTGGTGTTGATGGACTTCAAGTCCTCCCTGATCCCCAGGTAGTGTTCCTCCTGCAGCCGCTGGGTCTCCTGAAACTTGGCCAGTACCGTGCCCATGGTCTCCTGGGAATAATGGTATGCTCCCATGATGTTGCAGAGTGCCTCGTGGAGAGTGGGTTCCCTGGGCCTGTCCTCCCCCTGTCGCACAGCAGTCCTCCCAGTTTTCCTGTTATCCTGTGCCTCTGTCCCCTGAACCGTGTGCCTACTGCCACTGACCCCAGGTCCCTGATTGTCTAGGGTTGGTGGGTTTGCCTGGGGTCCCTGTAGTGGTGGACACACTGCTGATTGACGTGTCCTGGGGACAGAGGGATGGGCCCACTGGGTGGGTGCTGTGGTGGTGTTTCCTGAGGAGGGAGGTTCAGTGGTGGTTTGTGACTGTGGCAGGGGAACCGACTGTCCAGAGGTCCCTGATGGGCCGGGCTGGTCATCTTGATCCAGGCGTGCAGAGCTGCTGTCATCACTGTGGGCCTCTTCTGTGGGGGGACTGGATATGTCTGGCACGTCCTGTCCGGTGACGTTGGGTATCGGTCCTGTTGGGGTGTAAATGCATAGTTATTGTATCTGTGTGTGCCATCTTGTGCAATGGGTGAGTTACCCTCTACTCCTGTACTTGTATTATTGTGTTTGCCCTTCTGTGATTAGTGATTTTGGGGCCTGGGTGGGTATCTGTACTGGACATGCTTTGGTGATGGGGGTCCATGCATAGGTGTTGCAGGCAGGGCTTGGTATTGGGATGGGTGGGTTGTGATGGTGGGGCATATGTGAGTTGGTGGAGTGATGGGGTGAGAGTAGGGGTAGGAGTTTGTGATGGCATGTAGGTAGAGTGGGGGATGTAGTAGTAAAGATTTGACTTACCAGAGTCCAGTCTTCCTGCTACTCCTGCGAGGCCCTCAGGATGCATGATTGCCAAGACTTGCTCCTCCCATGTTGTTAGTTGTGGGGAGAGGTGGGGGTCCACCGCCAGTCCTCTGTACTGCTACCTGGTGTCTGGATACCATGAAACGCACCTTACCCCGTAGTTCATTCCACCTCTTCCTGATGTCATCCCGTGTTCTGGGGTGCTGTCCCACTGCGTTGACCCTGTCGACAATTCTCTGCCACAGCTCCATCTTCCTAGCAATGGAGGTCTGCTGCAACTGTGATCCGAATAGCTGTGGCTCTACCCGGATGATTTCCTCCACCATGACCCGGAGCTCCTCCTCAGAAAACCTAGGGTGTCTTTGAGGTGCCATAATGTGGTGTGGGTGATGTGTGAGGTGATGCTTGTTGTGCTGTGTGATGTGTTGTGTTGGGGTATGTTCTTTGAGGTGCGTGGATGTTGTATGAGTGATAGTGCTGTGTGTCTGTGGATGCTGGTGTTGTGTTTGCTATTCTCTCTCTCTGTGCGTCTTCAAAATAAATTGTTGTAAGGGGTTGTGGGTAATGTGGGTGTGTGTTTTATAGTGGTGTGAGTGTGTGGGTGTGGTGTGTGTATGTGTATCAGGTGTGTGTATTTTGAATTGTCCAATGTGGTTGTGTTTTGTAAGTGTGTATGTATTTTGAGCGTGGCGGTGTGTACCGCCAATGGATTACCACAGTTGAGTGACCGGCACGTTGATTCATGGGTTGTGATATTGTGGGCGTATTCCTGTTGGCTTGACGGTGTAGGTTTTGGTATCACCAGTTTATCACTGACCTTTTGTGAGGCAGACTTGTATGGGTGTCTGTATTGTGGCGGATTATGAGATGTGGGTCGTAATACCTGTAGTGGATTTCTGCTGCGGCCACAGTATCTTGACAGCCGTCAGCACGGCGGAAAGTGGGATTTTCCGCCAGGGTTGTAATGAGGGCCATAGTTACAAAGTGAAGCCGACAGTGATGGAGCTTGGGCTGGCTACAGGGACCCAGTTAGGCCCACCAAACAAAGTATCTTAAATCCTGGTTTGTTGAGAAATGCGAGGGTGCATGTCAAAGATGCATCACACAGTCAAAACAATGCATTGGTTCTGAGGTGCGATGAAGCTGCAATGTGAGGTCCTGCATCGTGGTTGAGGATCCATTCAGCAAGGGTTTGCACTGTGAAGTCTGGCATTGCAGATACGGCATGCAGTTGGGGCGATGAATCAGTTCTGAAGAAGTCCTCAGCTGCAATGTGAAGTCTGGTGTCATTGTTGAGGTTGCTGTCAATGAAGGATGTGAGAGCCTGTGCCAAGAAGGCATTGTGCAGCAACTGTTCCGATGAGGGTATGGAATGCAATGCGGAACAGAAATGACTCACACAACAGCAGCGATGTGTCATTTCTCCTCAGAGTTGCACTGCACAGCAGAGGAGATGAGTCGGTTCCACTGGATCCAATCAAGCTGGGTGAGAATCCTAGGTGATGCCACATGGCAGGGTAGACTCACAGAGTTCTTCTATTTTTTCCTCTTTCTATATGTGCTGCATTTTGCAGCACACACAGAGAGGAAAAAGCCTCCCAGGATAGTTTTGCACAAGAAGGTGCAGCTTCCTGCACAAACATAATCCTGCCTACAAAGCAGACACCATTGCACCATGGTGCAAGTGTGCCTATGTTGGTGCTAGGCAGCCAAAACAGCACCAGGGAAAGGACAGAAGTGCTCCGTATTGCATAGATATGGTTCATTCCTGCCCTTTCCCTTTGACACAAGGCAGCGCAGCAAGGTGACTTGCTGTGCTGCCCTGCACCAAAAAGTCAGAAATATACCCTGTACTGTTTATAGTGAGTGGGTGCATTGTGTGTTTGGAGGTGTTGAAGTGAGGAGATACTAGTAAGTGTATTCAGGAGACATTGACTAAAGGGTGTTGAATAGGAAGGAGATAAGCTGTAATATCTGCAGATGGAGGAAATATGGCGAGAAAAAAGCATAACTATTTAACATAGAGTGAACATAATAGGGATGATGGCGACACTCCCAAGGCCACTGCCCTACTGCAACACTCAATAAAGTTTAATTTACAGTCTCAGTTTTAGAATTGAAACATCTTCAATATTATTTACTACAAAAATATTGCTGTTACTCAACTTAGAATCCTAAAACCCATTGACAAAGTCAATAGTCTTGGCCTGTTTTAGGTGCATGTAGCTGTTGTCTTATATATCTGAATGCAATAACAAAAAGATCAGACGGGAACTAAAATGCTAATCAGGTGGCACACTATGGAAATTACAGAAATTTAGTTTATGCTTTTAAGACATGCCTTTACAGACCCCCCATCTTCTTCATCCCACCTAAACTCCTGACTGACACAGGGGAAATTTGGGATGTGGAGAGGGTCAGACCTCTATCCTAGGATGTTCCATCACTGAAATGATCCATGTTGGGTTGAGATAATCACCATCATCATCACCATTGTCTCTCCTGGGTAAGCCAGCTTTCTGCAAAAGCCCTTCACCTTAATAGTGGAGGCATCTTTCCCATCAATGTATGAAGCGTGCATGGTATCTTGCAGTGTTCCATGATGGTGGCGCTCTTCTCTCATGGAACATGATCATGGGAAGTCCATACCTTACCTGAACTGACTTTTTGAATTACTACATTTTTACAAAGAGCTGACATTTTATGTCTACATGCCTTTACTACTTCCCACTAAAGAGAGACTTGGGTATCAGAGGAGGTAAAACTTTGGCCCATATTTATACTTTTTGACGCAAACCAGCACCGGCGGCTAACCCATTCCTATGCACCATGCTGGTGCCTTATTTAAGGAATGATGTTAGCCGGCACTGCGGACTGGTCAGAGTAAAAAAAAATGACTCAAACCAGGCAGCGCCGGCATGGGGGAAAAAGGGGATTGTGCATCAAAAAACGGTGCAAGTTAGGTTTGAGGCAAAAATGATGCCTCAAACCGGACTTGTGCCATTTTTTGACACACAATCCCCATTGAAATTACTCCTGTCTTAGCAAATACAGGAGTCATGCCCCCTTGTCCAATGGCCATGACCAGGGGACCTCTGTCCCCTGGGCATGGTCATTGGGCACAGTGGCATTTAGGGGGGCCCAAATTAGGCCCCCCCATGCCACTTTAAAAATAAGTTAAAAAAATACTTACCTCAACTTACCTGTACTTTCCTGGGATGGGTCCCCCCCATCCATGGGTGTCCTCTAGGGGTAGGCGAGGGTGGCAGGGGATGTCCCTGGGGCAGGGAAGGGCACCTCTGGACTCTTTCCATGGTCAGAGACCATGGAAGTGAGCCCACAGGTCCCCTAACGCCTGCCCTCACCCAGGCGTTAAAAAACGGTGCATATCAGGCTGTGCGCTGTTTTTTAAGGCCCGTCCGCTCCTGTGCGTCAAAATGATGCAGGAGTATAAATAAGCCGCACAGGCCTTAAAGTAATTTTTTGGGCGGGAACGCCTACCTTGCATGTCATTAACGCAAGGCAGTTTCCGTTCTCCAAAAAATGACGCACACAGAGGAATTTTGAAGTCCGCGGGCGTCAAAGTTGAAATATGGTGCACGGTTTGCGCCGAATGTGCGTCAAACTTTTTGACGCACATTTGGCGCAAACAGAGTATAAATATGCCCCTGTGTTTTTTGTCCTGTATTTTCAAAGCATAACTTTTTTCCTCAGATGTTTCCTACAACATAGTGGTTGCTGTTGGATTGAACCCTGTGGAGCACCAATTTCCAGCAAATATTGACTGTCACCATAAAGCAAAATCTAAATCCTGGCTAAGGAAACCAACAATCTCCTTACTTTCACAAAAAACAGGGCAGTAACGCCACTTGCATTTGCCGCAAGTCACAGGGCATGGAGGACCATGAGGCAGATGGCTGTTTCCTGAAGTGTATGAAACACTGTCAGGAGAGTCCAATATTCGCGAGCATCCCAAAACTTACAAAAAATTATTTTCCGTAATCACTCCAAGTCATAAAGACGACCAAAATACAAAAGAGATATGCATACACATAATTTGGGTTATCTGGAACACAAGACGGCTTTAACAACAACGGTGGCCAAAGTCACCTGACTGGTTGAAGGCATTGTCCCTAAGTTCAGAATTCAAGGCAAGACGGTATGTAATTTGGCCTAGGATTTTTCAGGTACTTATCAGCCCTCAAACTCAAAGAATTGTCACCATTCTGCTATCAAACAAGAACACACACTAGGCATGTGTTCCGGAGATCTGCTAAGTAAGGACAGAAGTGGATTCATAGAAATTATGAAACTGTTTATGGAAATGTATGAAGTTCTACCACACATACATTAAATGTAAATGTTCATTTTTTAAAGAGTTTGGATTGGTAGTTTGCAATAGCAAGTACAAGGTATGTGGTGTAAATAAAATTATAAACAAATACATGAATATGTTAATAAATAAATTAAAAAAAAAAAAAAAAAGGCAAATAAATAAATCAATTCTTGCATAGATATACACATTTGAACGCTCTTGGCACTGATCATACAAAACTATCCCTCCATAAATAATCCATTCCAAGGAGCCCTTTAAACATTATAATTGTGTGAACTACAAACAAATTATAATAATCATTATAAGTAAGTAACTAAACTGGTTAATTTCAGAAACAGCGCTATGATGGCCGTAATACATTAACTAAGAGTCCATTAACCAAAACATAATGGACCTTGTAAACATTAGCTCTTACTGCAGACCCTCAATTATAACTTGATTACAAGCACTTTCTCAGAGAAGATTGTATTTGTTTGTGAATTACACATTATACACTCGTTAGTGGTGAGCAGAAACTGCATTTTCCCCGAAAATGTAGGGCATGCTGACTCCAATATATTTCAATAAAACAATACACCATTTTTGTAATTTTTTCCGCCCTGTAAATAGCACAGTGTCTTCTTACCATACTGCAATGTGTTCCTCCCTCATGTTCTCACAGCACGTTAGTAGTTCGGGATTTTCAGACAGTTCTCTGTTAAAGGAGCACAAGAGAGATAATGTCATTTATAAAGGGTGAGCAGCATCTGTACTGGAAGACCCTCCTGAAGGGGAGAAGCACTATTTCTTCAATGTCTGCCCTTATGACGTTTTCTGGCCCAAAAAAATGTCCATAAAAAGCCTATATCAAGGTATGTGTTTTCAAACTGAACGCAGAGGACAGTGATGTAATACATTTTAAGCATTTACAAAACACTTTTCAGTGTATCACCTGCTCGCCTCCTCTTTTCTGGGCTGTCAATTACAAGGTCGCCGGGATGGCAATCATGCACAGGCCCTGAAGGGTCCTGCTTCCATTTTGGAACGAAGAAAGATAGAAGACACTCTTTCCCACAGGATTAGAAGGTATGTCCCTCCTTTGTTGTCGTTGATGGAAAGTAACTTATGAACTCCTTTGGGAGTAATGTAAGAAATTCACAATTCTACACAAATCTCATGGAAATTAAAACTTCTCTCTTTTCCTAGTAGCTGCTGCTCTCAGAACTTGCTTGAGGATTCTGAGACAAAAGTTTTGGTTTCATGGGAATAGGTGATAGCATCCCTCCTATACAGGCTGCTGTAAAGTGTCTCATATGACATCTAAAAATGTCTTATGATGTCACCATCATCCAGATGTAGTACAGGGAAATAAATAGTCCTGCACAATGGCCAGAAGAGTGATGTTCAAGGAAGAGGTGACGAGATCCCCACAATTGTAATAAACTGGACAGTCGTGTGGCTAGGACACTTAGGGCCATAATACAAGATAGGGACTTGGGCACCCATCTCCTGGTTTAGTAGCAAAACACAACCAGAAAATGGGATGCAGTGGGCCCCTTACAGTCGTGGGCCCCAGTGCCATTGTACCTGTTGCACTTTTTATAACTACATCTCTGAATCTGGACTACAAAATGCGGGGCTACACCATAACAGCTGAAAGGGGCTCTGCAAAAATTTAAGAAGAGGGGAGCACAGAACTGTGTGACTGTGCTCCACAATATAGGCTAATGGGGTTGCACAGATACGGCTTATGTGGGATTTCCAATAGTGACTCACAAAGGCATACAACTGCTTGATGTTGAGAGGAGTGCCACAACACATGGGAGACTTGTGCAATTATTGTCAAAGGGCTGTGCAAAACAGCAGCTAATCGGGCTGCAAAATACTGGCTGACAGAGTTTACACAATGTTCATGAATGGGATATTGACAACTGGGGCGTATGGGCTTGTCAAACAACGGCTGGTGTATGTTGAATACTATTGATTAATGTGGGATGGGAACTTGATTACTGATTGGGGCGCTGAAGAATTATTCTATCTAGGCAGGACAATACTGGTCGATGGGACATCACAATACTTGCTTATGGGTGACGCATGATAGCAGCGGAGGGATGTATATTTTCAGGTAAAGGGGCATGCACAATAACTACTAATGATGGGTGAATAATAAAAACTGCTGATGAGGGATGTGCATTAACTACTGATAAGTGATTCACAATACTGGGGTTGAAGAGTGCCCCAAATTGCTGTTGTTGTGTGCAGGAAATTAGGGTTGTGCTGTAATTAATGATGAAGGGTGCACAATGAAAACTACTGGGGGTGGGGGGCACAATGACTACGGATGACTAGTGCACAATACTTGTGATGATGGGCTGAAAATAATAGATATTGAGTGGTGCACTACACTGGGTAAGAAGGGGTGCTCAATGACTACTGATGAGGGACGTACACTGCTGGTGATGAGGTGTGCTCATTAACTACTGATGAGTAGGGCATACTTAGCGGATAATGAGGGATGCACCATAAGTACTAATATGGGGTGCACAATAACTACTGATGAAAGGTTCACATTAACAAGTGGTGAGTGGTGCAAAATATCTACTGAAGAGTAGTGCACAATATTGCTGACAGAGGGTGCCCAATGACTACTAATGGGTGGTGCACAAAACTGGGTCATAAGGGTTGCACAATATTGCGTAATGAGGAGTGCACAATGGCTATTGGCAATGGATGCACAGAACTGGGCAATATTGGGTGCACAATCTTGGGCACTGAGTGGTGCTTCATAATTACTGACTAGGGACGCACAATATTGGATAATGAGGGGGCACAATATCTGCTAAAGGTGGTGCCCAAAACACAGTAACAAAAGTTACACAATTACTCCTCATGAGTGGAGAACAATACTGCAAAATGAGGGATGAACAATAACTACAGATGAGCGGAGCACAATAATTAAAGATAAATTACAACACGTCAGAGCGCTTGCGCACTCGACCTAAAAATGGGGGTGAACAATAACTATGAATGAGGGCTGCATGAGACATCATAATGGGGGATGCATAACAAGTACCGATAGGTGTACACAATACTGGGTAATGAGGGACACAAAATAGCTATTGATGAGTGGAGCACAATAACTACTAATGCAGGGTGCAAAATACTGCATAATGAGGGGAGCACAATCACCACTAACAAAGGGAGCACAATACTGGATAATCAGGGGAGAACAAAAACTACTGATGGGGTGCAGAATACTGGGTAAGGAGGGGTGCACTATACCTACTGAAGAGGGGTGCATAACACTGGGTAATGAGGGGTGCACAGTAACCACTAATAAGGGGTACACAATAACAACTGATGAGGGGTACACAATAACTAATGAAGAGGCGTACACAATAATTACAGATCAGCAATGCACAATAATGGCTGAAGGGAAATCACAATATAGACTTATGGATGTAGCATAGTACTAGCTGAGGGATGCACATTACTGTATTATATGGGTTGCACAATAACTATACATGAAAGGTGCACAATAAAAACTACTGGGGAGAGATGGACAACAACCTCAGAGGGTGGTGCACAACAGTTGTGATGAGGGGTTTTCAATAACTGATAATGAGTGGTGCACTATCCTGGGTAACAAGAGATGTACAGTAGCTAGTAATGCAGGGGTGCACAATACCTACTGACATGGTCTGCACAATAACAGCGGGTGATAGGGTCACAAAAAAACTGATGACTGGTGCATAGTATCAATTGATGAGTTGTGCACAATACTGTTGATGAATGGTGCATAATAACTACGGATGACTGGTGCAGAATATTGGCCAATGCAGGTTTCACAATAACTAATGATGATGTGTGCACAATAAAAAAAAACTATTGACTAGGGGTGCACAATAACTACTGATGGACAGTACACAATTTTTGTGATGAGGGGTTTGCAATAACTAATGATGAGGGGTGCACCATAACGGGTAACAAGAGGTGCTCAAAATCTACTGATGAGCCGTGAACAACACTGAGTAATGATGGGGTCACAATAACTATTGATGACAGGTTCACGATAAAATCTTATGAGTGGTGCATAGTAACAAATAATAAGAGTGCACAATATTATTGATGAATGGTGCATAATAACTACTGATGAGTGGTGGGCGAAACTGACAAATAATGTTTGCACAATACTGGGTAAAAGTGGTAGCACAATAACCACTGATGAAAGGTGGACAATATTGGATACTGAAGGTTGCCAAATAAGCACTGATGAGAGCTGCACAATACTGGGTACTGAGGGGTGCACAATAACTGCTCATGAGTGGTGTGCAACAGAGGGAAATGAAGGGCACACAATAACTATTGATGAGTAATGTATGGTTTACCCCATATTGGGTAATGATGAGTGAAAAGTCACTACTGTCAAAGGGTGCATAATATTGGGTAATAACGAGTGTACAAATACTATTGATGGGGTGTAAAATATTGGGTAATAAGGGTGCAAAATAATAACGGATGAAGGATGCATGATAACTACTGATCAGTGTTGTACAATACTAGGTGCATAATAATATGATGGTTTAGTTGATGACAGTTGCAAAACACAGACTGGTCCATACTGCACAGAAATGGCTTATAAGTAGTACAGAGTTCTGTCGGAAGCATGTTGCATGACGCTTGCTCATAGAGTGATTTATCTGGCGAAACATTGGCCTATACATAGATTCATCCAATGCATTAGTGATGTTAGTGTAAGTATGTATGAATGTAGAAGTGTCTGTTCTGTTTGTGTTTATATGTGTAGATTCAATACTCATGTATGCACAATGACACGAAGTAGCACAAATCAACTATATGTACAGTACAATGTAACTACATGCACAGTAATTGTATGGGAGAAGCTGTTACAAACTAAATATTAAAATGCACACCTTCCTCTGACGATTGGCAATCCTCGTCAGCACAGATCTGTAGAAGTTGATTCTGATTTCTTATAGAGCTTTTATGGCTTCCAAAGGGTGGGACTAGATTGTGTTATGTCACTCGTGGGTCCGGTAGATTTCTCTATAGTAACATCATCATGTGAAAGGTCACTTCAAACTTATGTGAACTTTAGGGTGAGCACAGCCTGCAAACATTGGCTCAGTTTTCACAAGTTCTTCATATGGTGTCTTAACTTTTAGTTTTAGTCTTTCTTAGTGTAGGAGTACTATGTAACTCGCTCTCAATATCTTCTTGGCAGCCTAACTCAGACCAGACTTTCCACAACAGTGAAGCAGGAAGAATGGGACAGAGCAAGCACGAGGGTCCACGGGGTTGAGACTGATTGATAATGTAATTTTGTTATTCATGCCACTGGAACGAAGAGACATGGCAGTGGAGCCAGGTTACCACAAAGAGAATATGTTGTAGATAAGAAATACACCAATTATATATGGATGGGCACAATTACTCCAGAAACTGATAAGTATGAAACCATAAGCTACACCAATGTTCTTTGAAGCACCGACAATTATGTTTGACTCAGAGGAGAGTTATCATGTAATTTTAAGATTGACCTCGACCAGGCCAGAATGTCACAAGAGATTTAAAGGCCCGATTCCCAACGGTAAACTTACACTCTCTTGCATGTTGAAGATTGTTTGCTATTCACAGGAGGGTTTATGTGCGGAGACTCCGCACTCATAAAGATACTACTTGTAAACCCCTTTGTAACTAGCCTGATTTACAAAGGTAAAAACACACTTTTGTGTAAGTTTATGATTGTTTTCTGTTCACAAAGGGATTTATGAGTAGTATCTTTACGAGTGTGGAGTCTCCACACATAAAAACATAGATCTTTTTATGTATGGAGACAGCACACTCGTAAGACACTACTTATAAATCCTCTAGGGAATGAGTGAGAGTTTTCTAGTGTTGCATGGGAACCATTTGAAGATCTACCCCAGCATCTTTTGGGTGTGGCAGCAGGATGTAGTGACAGCATTTACTTGTGATGTCATGTACATCTTCCTCTCAGCAGAGATATAAAGCATGAGATATCGGTACTCCTCTTTGAACTGTCCATGATCTTAGCATTATCGATCCATTCCTGGGGGCTCTATTGCAGGGAGGCTTGAATGCATCAGGCAAGAGATAAACCTCTTCTCCCCTCCCCGGTGCCAGGACACGGCAGCAAAATAACACAGTGATCCAGGCATCAGTCAGGCAAATGAGAGTAGGTCACATATTACTGGTCACAACAGTACTCCTAATAATGAAAACAGTAGATGTCTTATTTCAATGAATACCAATAACATACTTCCACATTTTCTTTTGTTGTTCTCATGAAGCCTTTAACCAGCCTTCAGCTTTATATCCGGTTGCCTTTAAAGTAAGCAAATATGTTGTGAGAAAGAAAAAGAAAGCAGTATAACCATCGGTTATCATTGATGCAGGTGTGCACATCGGGATGTGGCTTCTGCACACCTGCATCAATGTCCCATTCTTAGCTATTCCATGGTACTTTTGACACACAGGGCCTCATTATGACCCTGGCGGGCGGCGGAGGCCGCCCGCCAGGATGCCGCCCTCCAAAATACCACGCCACGGTCAAAAGACAGCGGCGGGTATTACAAGTTTTCCCCTGGGCTGTCGGGCGGTTGCTGAAAAACCGCCCGCCAGCCCAGGGGAAAACGACCTTCCCACGAGGATGCCGGCTCGTAATCGAGCCGGCGGAGTGGGAAGGTGCAACGGGTGCAGTGGCACCCGTCGCGTATTTCAGTGTCTGCAAGGCAGACACTGAAATACTTTGCGGGGCCCTCTTACGGGGGCCCCTGCCGTGCCCATGCCATTGGCATGGGCACGGCATGGGCCCCCAGGGGCCCCGCGACCCCCCCTACCGCCATCCTGTTCATGGCGGCTTTCCCGCCATGAACAGGATGGCGGTAGGGGGGGTCGGAATCCTCATGGCTGCGGAGCGCACTCCGCAGCCATGGAGGATTCACACGAGCAGCGGAAAGTCAGCGGGAGACCGCTGACTTTCCGCTTCTGACCGCGGCTGAACCGCCGCGGTCAGAATGCTCGTTGGAGCACCGCCAGCCTGTTGGCGGTGCTCCCGTGGTCGGTGGCCCTGGCGGCCACCGGCCGCCAGGGTCAGAATGACCCTCACAGTCTGTTGAATATAGTGGGGAGTCTGAACTAATATACATTGTACATCATCATATGTCATGTCTCTATCAAACTATCCTCCATTCTCACTCTGACTCATCCCAAACCCTTTCTACTACTTTCATCTCCTAAATAACTCTGCCTAAGCTCTTCCCTCCGCTTCCACATCTAACTCACCAAACCTCACTCTACTACCGTGACCTCCAACACAACCCTACTAAATTCTCCCACATTTATCTCACCCTGCTACTATGCTCTACCTAACCCTTCCACATACTCTTCCCTCCTCCCTCCCCCTTTACTAATCCCAAGCCTTTGGGTTGAGTAAATGAATGATATACTCCCAATTAACACTTCTGGATTTCTTTCGTCCTCCACCCCTCCATTACTCCAGTCAATCTAACTAACAAACTCTCATATCCGCGGCTCAAATTAACTCATAATAATACTAAAACTGTACTCATTATTTCCCTATACTAATCCATCACTAATTCTTGTTGGGTTCCAGAGTAGCGTGCTACTCACCGAAAAGCGCTTCAACGCCTCGTCAGGGGTAGTAAGCGCTATATAAATACGATTACAATACAATATTCTGTGCTAAGGTATAGCTGCTTGGCACAGGCATAGCAGCTGAAACCTTGAACAACAGGCGGCTTCAGTCAACAGGTGTTAGTCTCAAAATACAGCACATGCCATATGTTGCATGTAGTGATGTCTCCTTCGTTTATTTGTAATACTGATCTAGAGCATAAGTAAAGCTCCATGCTCCCTGTAAAGCGGTGTCTTCTTTTCCTTTCAACAGATACAAGCAGTCCTATCTTCATGCTCATTAGTGTCTTGTTGGGTGGTGGTGAAATTCATGGCATCTTGAGCCATTCCTCCAGGGGGACCAGATGTACCTAGTCCCCTGTTCTTGATCTTCCTTTATTCTGCCCTGAACCAGCCATATCCACTGTGTGTTGTCTCTATAAGCCCTGGTGCAAGGGAAAGCACAGTTCAGTTTTCAGACTGTTTGCATGCAGTAAAATCACTGTACTCTGAAGCTTACTAACAACCGCTTGCTTATGTATGCTCTGAGATGACTTCACACTAACTTGCTTGTACCCCACTTTGGTATTTTGAAATAACATAAGCCAAATTAACCTACCACTAAAAGCAGATATTTACACTGTATTCATTGTCAGACTTAAATATCCATGATTTAAAATATTTTCTTTTCTTTTACACCCACCAGCATACACATATATTACTGCTAATGGTGATGTCAATATATGTTTCTTTTCCTTTTTCCTTTGAGATGATTTGGATAACTCATTGAAAAGGTCCTGCAACAATGCACTTCAGTGCACTGAGCAGACACTCAAGGTCTCTTGTTTTGTTTGACATTACACACTGCACTCAATAATGTACTTAGTAAATGTGCACATAATAAGCACTTTGCAAAGTGGCTACCATGAGTGGAGAAAAGCAACTAATGTACTATACACGATACATATAGTTCTTGTAGCAGTGACAATCCTTACCTTGTTCCTGTATGCCACGTAAAAGTGATTCCCCAATAGAGGTTAACGCACCTTCTCCTCTCTTTTGCTAGATTATTGTAGTCTAATTGTATTGATGCAAAACTTGAGTGTAACAGCATGTAGAATGCAGAAAAATAAATTGACTGTTTTTATAAGACTCCACACTACAGGATGAAATTGTGGAACTAAGCCACGACCACCAGGACACCTGTGGTTCCTTTTCAGCCTTCCTCAATAGCATCGTAGCTCGACCTATGACTTATTGGACTTGCAAACTAAATGAGAGTAGGGTCTACCTTGTGCTGTTTACCTACTTTCACAACAGCCTTTTCCATAAAACTAAAGATCCTGTCCCTAAACACAGTTATTAATTCAGCACGTACCATGTCTTCATTGTACTCCTCGTCCATAATACGATCTGCAGACATGAGGTATGTTCCAATTTGCAGTATATCTCCCTCTGCACACGTCACTGCACCTGCAGAGTGTCTGATAATCATATTTTTCCCTGTCTGGTAACCTATAGTATATATTAGTATTATTTACCCTGACTACCTGTGTAGGGAAGTGAGGTAATATCATTACAACAAAATGTTTTGTTTAGTTGTATGTTGTGCTATCACTCTTGAGGGTATTCTGGCACTGAGCATGCGTGTCCCTAGCCCTTCCTATGGTAGGTCAGTTAATTGAAAGCCAGATCTGCAGCTTCTTGCGGAATTCAAGAAGAGAGGGGGGCTCTGATGTGAAGTGGGTAGTTGTGCCACACTTTAGGAGTGATGTAAGAGAACGCTAGTCCTCCTGACCTGGTTCTGTGAATGTGTGGGATGCGTGCGAGTAGGAGTCCTGTGGAGGAGACATGTCTTGGTGGTTAGTGGAAGGAGATGTAGCTTTTCAGGTATGTGTGGCCTAAGTTGTATAGTGCCTTGAAAGGGTGTTTGAGGAGTTTCAATTGAACACATTTGTGCATTGTGAGCCATTGTAGTTCTTTGAGGTGTGGTGTGATATGATTTCTTTGTGGGAGGTAGAGGATGAGTCTGGCTGTCAATCTCTAGCTGGTTTGTAGTCTTCTAGTGAGTTGCTTTGTAATCCCGGCATATAAGGTGTTCCCATAGTTCAACTTGCTGGTCACTAGGGCATGAGTGAGAGTTTTCTAGTGTTGCAAGGAAACCATTTGAAGACCTACCTCAGCATCTTTTGGGTATGGCAGCAGGATGCAGTGACAGTGTTTACTCGTGATGTCATGTCCATTTTGCTACTGATGAGTATTCCAATGTTTCTGGCATGAGTTCTGTGTGTGGGCGTCTGAGTTTGACCGGCCACCATTCGGAGTCCCCTGGTGAGGTCTTCCTGCTGAAGATCACTACTTCTCTGTTGTCGATGTAGAACTTGAGACAGTTGGCTTTCATCCACTTTGTGACTTTGGTCACACAGGTGATGATGTTTTGGTCTTTTAGAGAAGGATAGTATGGGTTCTGTATTGTCTGCATAAGAAAGGATGTTGTTGTCATGTGCACGGACTACCTTGGCCAGAGAGATCGTGTATGCACTGAAAAGGATAGGGATGAATGATGAACCTTGAAGCACTCCAGAGATAAGTTTGCAGGCTTTCGAGGAGTAAGGTGCCAGACTAACAGCTCATGCTCTATCTGTTAAAAAGGAACTGATCTAGCGAACAGTGGGTGCTTGTATGCCAGTCTTCTGCAGGTGCCTGATGAGGATGGGTGTGAATGTGTCAACTGCTGCAGATAGGTCCAGGACAATGAGGGCTGCTGTGTCCCTTCTATCAAGAATTGCATGGATATCATTGGTGGGGGTGATGAGTGCTACTTTTGTACTGTCATTGAGCCTGAATCCGGGCTGCATGGCATCGGGGAACTAGTGGTTGCTGAGGTGGTCAGTGAGGCAATGGTTATTTATAGTTGTCTAGTTTCTCTAATATCTTTGCCTTGCTTTGTAAGAGTGAGATGGGTTTGTAGTTGGAAAGCATGACTTGGTCAGTGGATGGTTTCTGAAGCACGGGCATGATGATGGGTTGTATGTCGGAACCAAGCATTCAGTTGCAAAGCACATTGTTACCACAAGTGCGTTGCAATGAGAATGCCATTACTACGCACATCTCTTACCACGCATGCCCTTACAATGAATTATATTGTAAAAGTGTGTGTTTTAAAGGTATATGCAAGGTAAAGGTCTTCCCAGGCCCAATACCCAATAAGCCCAAAAACCACCCCCACTCTAAAATATAACCCGCCACCTCCACCTGTCCCTAAAACAGTAACCCCACCCCAGACCCAATTCCTCAGCCCTAATCCTGAAAACTGACCCCCTCTTTAAAACCTAACCCCCACCCCTGCCCCTCCATAAAACAGTACCCTCCACCCCAATCCAAACTTCCCCTCTGCACTTAACCTGAAAACCACCCCTGCTCTAAAACCTAAGCCCCAGCCCTCCCTAAAACAGTACCCCACCCTCAGACCCAATCCCCCCGCCGTAATCCCAAAAACCAACCCCTGCTCCTCCCTAAAACAGTCCCCCCAAGCAAAACCCCAGCACTTAACCTGAAAACCACTCCAACCTAAAACATAACACCCAGGCACCACCCCCTCCCTAAAACAGTACCCCCCAAGCCCAATACCCCCAAGCCTGAAAACCACCCCTGTCCTAAAACCTAACCACCCACTCCTTCCTTTAAACAGTCCCCAAAGTCCAAACCCCCATACGTAACCTGAAAACCGCCCCCTCCCGCCCTAAAACATAACCCCCCACCTCTGCCCCATCCTTAAAACAGTACTCCCCACCCCCAGACCCAATTCCCTATATCTTATCCCACGCAGCTCGTTCTGAGGAAACAGAATGATCTTTCCGTCTCCTCTAACAACGCCGATAGACTTCACCATCATTACAATGCATCGCCCTTACCATGCATACCATTACAATCATTGTTATGGTATGCCTGGTAAAGGCTATTCGTTGTAATGATGCATGTGTTGTAATGCATGTCTGGTAAAGGATTGTCAGGGAAACAGCCACACAATAATGGCTGTTTGTAGGAGGCTGGCCTGGCTTATAGTGGGTACCCTGTGGTACCTACACCGTGTGCCAAGTCCAGTTATCCCTTGTTAGTAGAATAGAGGTGTTTCTAGCAGCTTAGGCTGAGAGAAGGTAGCTATGGCAAAGCAGCTTAGGCTGAACTAGGAGACATGTAAAGCTCCTACCATACCACTTATATCATATGCACAATATCATGAGAAAACGCAATACACACAGTTACTAAAAATAAAGGTACTTTATTTTTATGGCAATATGCCACAAGTATCTCAGTGAGTACCCTCCGTAAGAAGGTAAGTAATATACACAAGTTATAGGTACACAAAGAATTACAATAGGTTGCAATAGGCAAGCATAGGTCTAGGGGCAACACAAACCATGTACTTCAAAAGTGGAATGCGAATCACGAATGGACCCCAGACCTATGGGAGATTGTAGAGGGTCGCTGGGACTGTAAGAAAACAGTCAGGGTATCCAAGATACTCCACCCCAAGACCCTGAAAAGTAGGAGTAAAGTACACCTACTACCGCAAAAGGGCACAATAGTCGAGATAGAGGGATTCTGAAAGAAAAACACCAGCAAGACACTAAAGGTGGATTACTGGACCTGAGGACCTGCAAGGCCCAGAAAACCCCGGATGAAGTTGCAAGGAAGCTGCCTCCGGATGGAAGAAGCTTGGAGTTCTGAAACAACAAAGAGGACTAGGAACTTCTCCTTTGGATGGAAGATGTCCCACGTCGCGATGAAGGTTGCAGAAGTGTTCCCACGCAGAATTACTGCAAACAAGCCTTGCTAGCTGCAAGGGTTGCTGTAGAGGTTTTTGGATGCTGCTGGGGACGAGGAAGGACCAGGATGTTGCCCCTTGGAGGAGGAGACAGAGGAAGCTCTCAGCAACTCAGAGAACCCCAACAGAAGCAGCCAGCACCCGCAGAAGTACCCGAACAGGCACTTAGAAGATTTGTGAACTGGAGCTGGCTCAGAGCCACAAAGGAGGGTCCCACGATGCCGGAGGTCAACTCAGAGGGTTGAGCACTGCAGGACAGAGTGCTGGGGACCCAGGCTAGGTTGTGCACTAAGGAAATCCTGGAAGAGTGCAGAGAAGCCGGAGCAGCTGCAAATCACGCAGTACAAAGGTTTGCAGTCTAGCATGGGGAGGCAAGCACTTACCTCCACCAAACTTGGACTGAAGAATCACTGGACTGTGGGAGTCACTTGGATAGAGTTCCTGTGTTCCAGGGACCACGCTCGTCAGGATGAGAGGGAACCCAGAGGACTGGTGATCCAGTCTTTTGGTGCCTGCGTTAGCAGGGGGAAGATTCCGTCGACCCACTGGAGATTTCTTCTTGGCTTCCAGTGCAGGGTGAAGGCAGGTGACCCCCAGAGCATGCACCACCAGGAAACAGTCAAGAAAGCCGGCAGGATGAGGCGCTACAATGTTGCTGGTAGTCGTCTTGCGACTCTGTTGCGGTTTTGCAGGCGTCCTGGAGCAGTCAGCGGTCGATCCTTGGCAGAAGTCGAAGAGGGAAGTGCAGAGGAACTCTGGTGAGCTCTTGCATTCGTTATCTGAAGAATACCCCAAAGTAGAGACCCTAAATAGCCAGAAAAAGAGGTTTTGCTACCAAGAAAGGAGGAATGGCTACCAAGAGAGGTAAGAGCCTATCAGAGGGGGTCTTTGACGTCACCTGCTGGCACTGGCCACTCAGAGCAGTCCAGTGTGCCCCCAACACCTCTATTTCCAAGATGGCAGAGGTCTGGGACACACTGGAGGAGCTCTGGGCACCTCCCCTGGGAGGTACTGGTTAGGGGAGTGGTCACTCACCTTTCCTTTGTCCAGTTTCGTGCCAGAGCAGGGCTGGGGGATCCCTGAACCGGTGTAGACTGGCTTATGCAGAGATGGGCACCATCTGTGCCCATCAAAGCATTTCCAGAGGCTGGGGGAGGCTACTCCTCCCCAGCCCTTCACACCTATTTCCAAAGGGAGAGGGTGTAACACCCTCTCTCAGAGGAAATCCTTTGTTCTGCCTTCCTGGGCCAGGGCTGCCTGGACCCCAGGAGGGCAGAAACCTGTCTGAGGGGTTGGCAGCAGCAGCAGCTGCAGTGGAAACTCCAGAAAGGCAGTTTGGCAGTACCCGGGTTCTGTGCTAGAGACCCGGGGATCATGGAATTGTCTCCCCAATACCAGAATGGTATTGGGGTGACAATTCCATGATCTTAGACATGTTACATGGCCATGTTCGAAATTACCATTGTGACGCTATACATAGGTAGTGACCTATGTATAGTGCACATGTGTAATGGTGTCCCCGCACTCACAAAGCCCGGGGAATTTGCCCTGAACGATGTGGGGGCACCTTGGCTAGTGCCAGGGTGCCCACACACTAAGTAACTTGGCACCTAACCTTCACCAGGTGAAGGTTAGACATATAGGTGATTTATAAGTTACTTATGTGCAGTGGAAAATTGTTGTGAAATAACGTGGACATTATTTCATGCAGGCAGCAGTGGCAGGCCTGTGTAAGAACTGTCTGAGCTCCCTACGGGTGGCAAAAGAAATGCTGCAGCCCATAGGGATCTCCTGAAACCCCAATACCCTGGGTACCTAAGTACCATATACAAGGGAATTATATGGGTGTACCAGTATGCCAATGAGACATTGGTAAATTTAGTCACTAGCCTGCAGTGACAAATTTAGAAAGCAGAGAGAGCATAAACACTGAGGTTCTGGTTAGCAGACCCTCAGTGATACAGTTAGGCACCACACAGGGAACACATACAGGGCACATACTATGAGCACTGGGGTCCTGCCTAGCAGGATTCCAGTGACACAAAGTCTAAAGCAACATACATACAGTGAAAATGGGGGTAACATGCCATGCAAGATGGTACTTTCCTACACTGTTTACCTGATGGTGGCCTGTTTCCAAGTATCTGGAAATGTGGCTGAGTTGACGGAGGCAATGAGGCTTGAGAGTGGTTGTTAGTGCTTCATGGTATAAGTTCTCTGGTGAAGGAATGGTGTGGGCAAGGGTCAGATTGAACCACCAAGTAGATGGTTTACTTGGTAGCAGTAAATTCCACAGGAGTGAGAGCAGGCTATGAGGTCAGAGTTAGTTGATCGGCCATGATGGGAAGTTGAGTTGTGATGGAATGGGTCCAGTCAAAAGGTTGAAGTTGCTATATATGGAGGTGATTTTGCTAGAGAAGAAGTCTGAGAGCTTGTTGTAAAGGTGTTGTAAGGGGGTGATGTTGCTGAGGGTGGCAGGAGGCACTGTGAAATCTTTGACGATGACAAGGATTTCCTTGCTGCTGTAATTGTTGGCATCTTCATGATCTGCAAGAGCTGTGTGCTTGATGTTCCATATTTGATGGTGGTAGCATCTTTGAGTTGATTTGTATGTTTCTTTATCTGCCTGACTTGTCTTGACATTTTCTCCATTTGTGTTCAAGTTGCTTGCAGTTTAAACATATAGAGGTGTGCCCGAATAACCCCACAATCCCTGGGCATAGAAAATCTCAAACATTTACATGATATCTAATGGGGATAGGTCACACAGTTATTAGTACCACAATGAAATTTGAATTTGTCATGGGGACAGACTTCAGTATGATTTGTATCGAACAATTTATTCACCTCATCCTGGTGTAGTATTCCTCACTCCTCATATAAAGTACCTGGAGTGTTCGCTAAAAGTAAAAGAAAAAAAAAGGATTAGATACCATGTTAATGTTTGAGACTTGTTATCTGCAGTGGCGTTTCATCAGTCTGAGTTCCTCTCTGTACCTGCTGGCCTCTGGTCAGACTCTTGCCGTTATGTTGTGCTTGATGGTGCATGCAACGATCCAGATTTTGAGTTTTTTTGTTGGCTTACAGCAAGTCACTGGTATGCTCTGGCAAGTACTCGGAGGGAGTAGAAGCCCACTCCTCTTCTGACATGCTTTTCCTGTAGTGGTGGACAGTTCCAGTGGTGATGGTGTGAGATAAGTATGTTGAATCTGACACGTGTGTGATCTGCGCAGGTCATAGTTGCTGGCTTGTCAAATGTGATGCTGCTGATTAAGGAGAAAATTGGGTCCAATAAGTACCCGAAGGTGTGGGTGCAGGTTGAATTGGCAGTTTAAAACTGCACACACAGACACTGCAATGGCAGGTCTCAGCCATGTTTACAGGGCTACTTATGTGGGTGGCACAATCAGTGCTGCGGGCCCATTCGTAGCATTTGATTTATAGGCCCTCTGCACCTCTAGTGCACTTTACTAGGGACTTACTAGTAAACCAACTATGCCAGTCATGGTTAAACCAATCACTGATACATTTTACATAGGGAGCACTTGCACTTTAGCACTGATCACCAGTGGTAAAGTGGGCAGAGACAATAAACCAGCAAAAACAATTCAGAAAAAATAGGAGGAAGAAGGCAAAAGTTTTGGGGATAACCCTGCAAAAAGGGCTATTTCCAACAGGTATTATGCTGGGTGAGGTCATGTTTTTGAGGTTATATTGAAAGGTAGTAGAGTTTGGGTTGCTGCATTCTTCTAGATGAAAGTTAAGGCTTTCAAGGAGGTTCAAGGTGTTGGCCCTGATGATGAGGGGTGTGACAAAGTCTGTGATGTCGCTAGTGACATTTTTACGTGGTCCTGGTGGTCTGTATGGTGTTCCACCAGGGAGAAGTTGGTCTTGATTTGTGATATGTATCTTGAATGTGAGAGGTTCCATGTAGCTGGTGTGGGCATCTGTGTAGGTGGTACAGTTGTATCCCCCCAAATGTCAGAATCTACTGAATACAGACGTAGCCACAGATGTCTTTTTATAACACAACATGTACAATACAATCCTTTTTATAGACAGAACTACTCGGTAGGTGGAATTTCTAAGTATACTTATATGTACTGCTCCTATGTCTCAGAACTGACATAGGAGCAGATTATTGTGCCCTGTTGTTAATATGGGTCCGACTCAGTAAAGGAAAGGAGTTTCTCAATAATGCCCTCAGCATCTGCTACTGGACATTTGTACACATGTGGTGCATAGTTACCTGATCATGCAGTTGAGGCTTATACTCACAGCTTGACCCAAATCATTGAAGAATAACTGGAAGTTCCTTTGCCAATTATTTAGCTTTTAAAAATTATAAGCTGTTTCTTTAAATGCAATTACCACTAACTGCTCCTGTGCAAGTGTAATATAAGAAACATCTACATGTCAACCTGCTGCTTACCTGGCTCCTGCAACCTGCTATTTATTCAATAAATAAGACTAGCAATATCAGATGAGGTTAATATACCTGTGGATGTATTAAACCCTTTCCAGGTTGTTTGTTTTTTTCTTCTTTACCTTTTTGCTTTTCCTCTCTCCCCCCTATGTTTGTGCATTCCCTCTGTGCCGAACACTTTGTGAAGCTCTTGTTCCCATAATTCCGCCATAAATTAATTTATTTTCAGCATAGTCTAATCAAAAAAGACTATTCTTACGAGAACATAGGAATTTGAAACATCAAAATAGCTTTGTAATCAACATTACACACAATTATTCCATCCACGTGTCATTTGGGTTCATAAATGCTGCGGTTCTCTCTAATTTGTTCCTGGATATCTAGAACCATCGAAGCTGAGGCCTGTGTGGGGTTTATTGCTGTGTCAGCTGTTATTTTCTTATCTTTCCCATACCTCCAAATTGTGTTTTCTGTGGCACAGCAAACCAGATACGTCCTAAATTGATCACTACTCCTCCTATCAGGGGCCCGGCATATATGTGTGTGTGTGTGTGTGTGTGTCCCGTGAACCTTTTCACCATTATGTTCAATATGTCTATGTCTACCACATTCACAGTTATGTTAGGACATACGTTTGTATTTGCTCGTTTTATTTACACTATCTTGCTAAAACTCACAAGAGAATATAAAAAAGTGTTCCTCTTATACCACCATGATATTTAAACACGAAGAGGGGGCGTCTTCAAAACCTTGTAATAACAGAGGAGACCCATGTGTTTTGGCTACTATACCAATAAACCGAACTATACAGAGACATACAAATAAGCGTTGTATACAGAAATACATTTTCACAATTTGTTACTCGCAGAGAAAGGGAAAATATTAAACTATATTTGCACTGGACGCAGTCTTGCTTTCTTAAAGAGTGTCATGTACCATATAAAAAGAGCTAATTCGAAATATATATATTTTTAAACTATTTCTCCTTTTGCAAATTGGCCATGTAAAGGTTTCATTGGATTGTTGCTCCACCAGCAGGCCTCACTATTATTCAAGGTCATAAGGAGAGCACATTGGTTATTTTGTGAATGTTGCTTATTTTTACAGGTTTCATCTGTCTATTGTGGATCCAGCTTATCTGGTCTATTTCGGGAATGTATACTTGATATACAGCAGGAGACAAGTTGTTAATGGTGACATATGGGCCTTAAAACTGTAATGATGGAAAGTGGGTGTATTTAGCAGAATGATGATCATACATTCATCTCCAGTATTCATCTGTCTAACATCTGAAAGAATGTTATATTGGAATTTCATCTCTTCTTTCATCTGTTAGTCTACAGAAGCTAGGGTTGCATTAATTTCTGCTAGTATGTCAATCGTTTCTTGGCCAAATGCTTCTGACACAGCTGTGCATTCTTCTGGAATACCTAAATCTGCAGGGATGACAATATTAACTCACCCTTGCTTTGGTCCACAAAACGTGCTTGATAGGGGCTTGTGCCTGAGTGGTTTAGTGCACATAGGGGCATATTTATAATGCCCTAGCGCCACCTCGTGCCACATTAACATCATTATTTTTTATGTTAATGTGGCCCAACGAGGCTGAGATCCCTGTGCCTTCTTTACAGGGTGGCACAATGCATTAATTGCGCCACTCTGTAACCCTTTGCGCTAAATGCCTGCGCCAGGCATAATGTATGCAAAGGGGGCGTTCCCCCATTAGGGGAGCTGGAAAAATGGGATATCCCCCATTTTGTATGCCACTTTCAAGAGCAGGCGTTAAAAGGGGGCTTCCATTCTTTAGATTTGAGCCCTATGTACTCTGCAGGAGTAGCACCAATATGTTGGCGCTACTCCTGCAGAGTACATCAATAACATCATGAAAAATTATGCTATAGCCCCCTACCCTGTGCCATGGTGTGCAGTATTTTAAATACAGCGCACACATGTTGGCAGTAGTGGGGTGCTAAGGGGCACAGGTAAAATACAGCGCCAATTTCCATAAATCTGCCCCCTAATGCTTTAAGTACACACGGTTAATGCTTATCACATCCACCTTCTTCAGTGTCTAGCAATCTTCTCAACTGTTTTTTCAACTCTGCCTTCAATCATTTCATATTCCATGCACTTTGGGGTCTGTAAGGAACGTGGAAACTCTGGTCTGTGGCTAAATTCTGGCACATTTGCATATGTACGCTCAGCATGATTTGCCGGCCATTGTCACTTTAAATTTCATTCCAAAATGACAAAAATATCACACAGCACGTGTGAATGCTGTGTAATTCATCGCTAAAAAGGCTACTGGTCACCATGAAATGAGTCCACCACCACTACAGTACATTTATTCGCTTTCTTCATGTAAATTGTATTTATGGTTCTGACAGCGAGAGTTTACTCAAAAGTTCTCCTCTCTTCAGACTGAACGTTCTGTCATGTTTAAGGCAATGTGTGCAGCTATCAGTATGTACATACAAATCTTTTTATGATTTCCACCAACCGAGCACCAGTTGTGTATCTTCAGCTGGGGTGCTTTTGGGATGTGTGAATTACTGACGAGCATGCGAGAATGTAGAAACAGGAATTGCAGTTGCTGGAAACCACATGTTGTACAACTTTTATTTGCATTTATACATCTTACTTAGCCTATCTACAGTATCAGGGATTCCTTTTCTTCACCATATTTTGCCACATGCCAAAAAAAAGCATCAGGAATTTCTGTTGGCTGGGAACCACATGTTGTATATCTTTTATTCGCATTTATCAATCTTACTTAGCCTATCTACAGTATCAGGGATTCCTTTTCTTCACCATGGGCCATATGTACGAACACATGTTCCCATTGACACAGAATGGGAAAAACCCTTTGCTACATCTGGCTCCATATTTTGCCACATGCCAAAAAAACAGACCCATATCCGGGTATTTATTTTATCTCTTGTGTAGTGGCACAATGGTCTAACATGGACACAGTGACTGAATCATGTTGTTGTATGGTCTTAAAGTACTGAAAGCTGTTGTGTATCATCCGGTTTGATGGTGTCTGATCACAGTTACCACAGCCATGGATGCCGAAGGCGTAGGTTGTTCTTCTGCGAATATAGGGGAATTGTTGAGGTATGTTCCTTTTGTCAGCTGATCTCCACTTTAATACCTGTTTCCTTGTTGGGTCCTATTGTTATCATATTCATTGTGTAAGAGAACACTTTAAGGTATCAACTGTCTGCCATAAGTTTGAGAATTTCACAATGGAATCATCTCTTCCCCTAACCATGGTGTGTTTTTACCATAATATGACATATAACATTCATCCTCAGAACACTAAGTTAAACTCAACAATGACATCATTCAAAGCACACACTGATAAATGTTGGGTAGCATATAACGGAGTGTGTAGCATTTTCTCACTTCTGCATGCTTGCTGATCTGACAGCAGTTCGTCTCGTGTTTTGTGTATGATTTCAGTCTCATTCGAGGCACTGGGATATTGAATATACATTACAGCACCCCCTTGGTATTGATTCTGAGTTTGTCAGGCGCTGCTATCAATATAGTAAGTGGCAAATCTTGTAGAAACGTTGACTTGAGGCAGTTTCTAAACGGTGGATGAAGTGTGTCCTTAGCGTCAATGACACACCCCGCTCATGTGTCTTATCCAAGGGTATTCATGCCAGTGGTGGGGGAGGGGCAGGGCGGGGTTCGCTGCTTAGAACATGTTTTTTTAATGGAAATGGTAATAAAGGCTACTATCGGTTTAGCAATGCTCACATTGCCAACAGTACCCAAAATGAATGGCATCATTAAACAAAACCTTGGGGCGATTTTGTTCCAGCCTTGGGCATCTACCCTGTTTCATGGATAATTGCACGTTTGCCAATATGTTTGAATGCGCTAACTTCTTTTTCCTTGTGTCTCTCTCCTTCGCGCTCACTCTCACTGCTGCTTGGCGCTTTGAATTGGCTTGATTATGTTAACTGTTTTACTTTTCATTTTCAATTTATTTGGCAAGAAAAGTCCAGTTAGGAATTTACAACGGTTATAGCTCTAACTCGTACAAACGCGAAACACGTTGCATTGCATTTGCTTATTGCATTTTCTATTCCTGTCACTAGATTCATGGCTCACGAGGCAGTGCCGTTTGTACCAAAGGACAAGCCATATCTTTGCTTAATTTATGTCAGTGGTTGTCTCTGGTGTGCGATTGCTCGAACTTTTTGGACCAAGGATTATTTTTCCTCATTAGATTTTGATTAAAAGCATGAAAATGGGGGCGGGGGACGAAGGAAAAGATCGGAACGCGTAAGCAAATGGAGAAAAAGGGAAACACAATAAAATTGCAAGCGTGAGATCAATAAAATGGAATGTACGACTGGTTTAAGAAAGAGGCATGAGGTGAAACCAAAGCTAGCTAGCCTTGGGATTCAACAATCCTAGCGGTCATCAGCGCCGGCGGCAAGGTGATGAAATTAAGCACTGGGCAGCAACCGCAATCCCCTACACCAAGCATGAAATGGGTAGACTCTGCCCCTCCTCTATGGAGTAGACAATGCTCCGCCGACCACTTAGTAGAGGACATTTTCAAAACACCATTCTTCAGAAAGTTCAAATAATAAAAAAATTTATGGGCGTCCTTTGGTTAGTTGCCTGGAGACATCTTCTGTGCAACGACATAGAAGTTTAATTAAACAAATGCATAAATAATTCCATTTATAAGACCAGCCAGAAACAGACTGAGCATTTCGATTCGGCCCTGTAGTGTACCTGGAAAGAAACACACTGTTCAGGAAAGAATCTGAGAAAAAATGCCCTCGGTTTTGGAGTTTGTGGCTTGAAAGCAGCAGCCCCACTCCAACGTGTAACAGGTTGGCGAGAGTCAAACCCAAATATACTCAACTAAATCTCACTTTTTTAATTTTCCGTTTTGAAACGATAGAGATTTTGGGAACATTTCGACCAAAAAGAAGAAAAGGAAGAGGTACTGCTTTGTCTGTTCCATTAATCGCTTTTTTTTATTGTCTTTCCATCACCAAAAAAAAAAAGTGGTATCTCGAGGGTGCCATCTGCCCGCTGGTGGGGGCAACCATTACTGGAGTTCAGAGAGACCCCCAAACTGCGCCGGCTGCGTTATTGGTAGGTATGCCGCACTCGTCCCAACGCAGGTCACGAAGGTCGATTCAACAAGAAGCCACGTGTGGTGTTTGTGTCCGACCCGAAGGTCCTTAAAACGGTGGTCTGTCAATAATTCAGCCATTGTTCCTGCATGCCAATGAGAGTCAAGCTGATGCATGGTTTGACATTCTGTATAAGTCGAACCCGCCCACACTCTGCGCCTCATCAGAATGTTATACTTAACGGTAGCATGAGTACATGATCTGTCTCAACAGTATAATCTACGTTATAGATATGAAACCTTCGCCCCCATGGGTACTTCTACCTTAATGTGCCTCTCGTGGTCTTAAACGCTGATGTCAGTGCAAGCATTGAGCGACCAGGTCTAACAAGCGTGTTATTTTTGTGCCTTTGTTAAGTGTCCACTGGTTGCTGTTTCTGAGGGTTATCTGCTGCGGGATGACTTGGTCTCTGCTTGCAGAGTACTGCACTGCAGAGTGGGCAGGTTGCCCTGGCAACCACACCTGTGGAACATTAACCCCTCAAGTGCTCGTTTAGTTAAAGTAATCTAAGGCTTGTAATCGGAGGGGGCGCGAGCGCAGAAACAAATGAAGGTGATATGTGGTGGTATGGAAAGAGAAATACAACCAGTAGTTTAAAAAAAAAAAAAAAAAAAAAAAAAAAAAAGTCAAACACAGAGAAACCCGAATAAGGAGAATTGTGGCTAGTGACCACTGTATCTTAGTCACTTTGTACTCCCGTCGCATCACATACAGAATAGTTAACTCGGTGTCTGAATAATGTTTATTCTTATTTTCTACTAAGATGGTACTCATTTTATTGACCTCAGTTGGATGAAAGTCTGGCTCAGTCCTGCTGGGATTCCATATGATGATTGTTGATTTCACAAGATTCTTAGGAGAATGAACGAGTCTACTTGAATTCCCTTGCTGGTGCGTCATTTACAGCAGGGTACACCCTCGTGATGGAAGTACTGATACCTCAGATGGACTTCATAAAATGAAAGACAAATTTCAATAGCTCATGGAAAGTTTGAGCCTCATTTTGCCCACTAGATCGTCATTTTGTTTGACGCTCGGGTGGCGCAGTGTGTCAGCCCACATTTACAAGATCATGCTAAGCTACTGTGCGTGGCTTTTCATAGCCTTGTAAATATGGACCCTTTCCATGCATAACACTGCGTGAAAGGGGAATTCCATGGGTGTTGCTTGGGGTGTTTCCACCAACACCCATTGAGCCTGAAGGAATGTGACACATTCCCAGATTTACAAGGCTGGTAATGCATCAGATTCATATGCCAACTCAGGGGTGGCATAAGAGTGATGCAACAGAGAGAAATATATTTATTTCTCCCGTTTTCTCCTCTTTCTATGTGTGAGGCATTCTGCAGCACACATAGAAAGAGGAAAACACTTCTTGTGATTGTTTTTGTACAAGAAGATCTCCCTTCCTACACAAAAATGATCATCCCCACAAAGCAGGGACCCTTGTACCATGGTGCAAGGGTGCCTGCGTTGATGCATTGCAGCAATTTGTGTGCCAGTGCAAGGGAAGAGGACAGAAGTCCACCGTATCTTGTAGATATGGTGCATTGCTGCCCTTTCCTAATGGCGCAGGGTGGCGCAGTAAGGCACTTGCTGAGCCGCCCTCCGCCACTGCCTTTGTAAATGAGGCCCTTGATGTGTTGACCTTGAACTGAGCTTTTTGTTAGATGACACAATGCTGAAAATCAATATATGTCAATATGATGATAGATGAGTTAGAGAAAGACATCTTTCTGCAAAAATAACAGGTAGTGGGTGGGGAGCATTGTCACTTTTAGTAACAGCAACACTCAAATCTCATTATTCAAGGCACTGGCACTGATAGGGGTCTCCCCCAACCTCCTTCCCCACCCAGAGTCCTCCCCCACATCCACCAGCCCCCTACCATCCCCCAAAGGTGGCAGGACCCCTCTCCACACCCCCACCCCCAACAAACACACCCCCTCCCCACCCCTATCCCAGCATCAACATACACCCCCCTACATGCACACATACACTACAACAACACATACCCACACACATACAAACAGACATGCACACAGACCGACCGCACACATTTCCCATACACACAACACCCCCCCCACATGAATACATGCACTCACACACCCCCTCTACATACTCACACACACCCCCCTTGCACGCACACAACACACAACGCCCCCCCACCTCCCTCCCCTAACGGATGATCACCTTACCTTGAACCTCCGGGAGGGGATGAGATCCATGGGGGCTGCTCCGCCACCAGCTCCCCGTCACCAGAACACCGTCACACCGAATCCTGGGTTGGGATTCGGTGGGCGGTGTTCTGATGACGAGGCAGTGAAGCAGCCTCCACTTCCCCGCCGAATGCCAGTATGGCTGCTGGCGACTCTCCGTCCGAAAAAGGACAGAGGGCTGCCAGCAGTCATGATTCGCTGCATGGAAAACCACCTGCACTAGCGGTCTTCAGCACAGCGGTACCTCGGTGGTCTTGGGAAAAGACCGCTGAGGTTGAAATGAGGGCCTAAGTCTTATAGTGTCTTTAATGTGTGTGTGAGGAGTTTCAAGTGAGCACATTTGTATATCAGGAGCTAGTGGAACTCCTTGAGATGTGGTCTGATGTGAGTTCTTTATGGGTGGTTGAAGATGAATCTGGCTGCCGAGTTCTGTGTGGTTTTTAGTCTTCTAGTGAGTTACTTGGTGATCCCATGTAAAGGATGTTCCCGTAGCCCAATTTGAAGGTATCTAGGGCTGAGTGACAGTTTTTCTGGTGTTGTTTGGGAGCCGTTTGAAGATCTTCCCCAGCATTTTCAGGGTGTGGAAGCAGGCAGCAGTGACCACATCGACTTGTGCGGTCATGTCCAGTTTGCTGTCAATGATTTTGTCTAGGTTCCCGATGTGGGTGTTGGGTGTGGGTCCAAGTTCAGCCGGTTATCAGTTGGAGTCCCAGGATGAGGTGCTCTTGCCAAAGATAACTATTTCTGTGTTGTCTGTTTTGAGCTTGAGACAGTTGGTTTTCATCCAGTTAGCAACCTTAGTCATGTTGGAGGTGAACTTGCTTCTTGTGGTAGGGATCTTATCCTAGAGAAAGAGTATGAGTTGCTTGTTGTCAGCATACAAGAAAAGGTTGATATCTTATATGTGGATGACTTTGGCCTGAGGGATCAAATATCTGTTGAAGAGGGTGGGGGCTGAGCGATTAATCTTGAGGTACTCCACAGAAGAGTTTGCAGGCTTTTGAGGAGTAAGGTGCCAGGCTGACAACTAATGCTCTATCTGTTTAGAACGAACCAATCCAGCAGACAGTGGATCTTTGGATGCCAATCTCATCAGGTGCCTGATAAGGATGGGGTGTGAGACTCTGTCAAATGCTGCAGAGAGGTCCAGGACAATGAGGTCAGCCATGTCTCTTCTGTCAAGGATCAAACAGATGTTGTCTGTGGCAGCAATGAGCGCTGTTTCTGTTCAGTGAATGGACCTGAATTCGGACTGCATGGTATCAAGGAGCTTGTAGTTGCTGAGATGGTCAGTTAGGCATTGGTTTATAAGTTTTTCTAAGACCTTTGCCTGGTATGGTAGGGGGAGTTGAGCCTATTGTAGTTGGTAAGGGACATGATGGTGGCATGTTTCCAGGTATATGGCAATGTGGCTGAGTCATAAGTGGAAATGAGGATGGGTGTGTGTGCCTCACAGATCAGTAGTAGTCCTTTGGTGAAGATGTGGTCAGGGCAAGGCTTAGATGGGGCTCCCTAGTGGATGGTCTGCACGGTAGCAGTGATTTTGATGGTGGTAATGGTTGTCCATGAGGCCCAGGTTCATTATTTGTCCGTGATGAGAAATTGGGTTGCAACAGTGACAGGATTCATGTGAAGGTCAAAGATGCTGTATATGGAGGTGATTTGTTACAGAAGAAGTCTGAGAATTTGTTGCAAAGGTCTTCGAGGGGGTGATGTTGCTGGCGGCAGTAGGAGGAACAGGGAAATCATTGATGATGGCAAAGATTTTCCTGCTATTGTTAGTGCAGGTGTCCATGCAATCTGCAAGAGCTTTGTACTTGGTGCTCCGTATCTGCCAGTGGTAGCGTCATACGGCTGATTTTGTTCTCCATTTGCGTTCCAGTTGCTTGTAGTAGCATTTCATCAGCCTGAGTTCCTCGTGGACCAACTAGCCTGTTGGATGCACTTGAGGGGAGCCAGGATGTTGGTGTAAGCCTAGATCCAGCTGTTGAGGTTAATGATGACTAGTGTACGTTGCTAGGGTCCTTGGGCCACTCCTTTTCTGTGTACCTTTTCCATCTATGGTGGGTGGTTCTGGTGGTGGTAGGTCTCTGGTGGTGCAGGGTGGGTATGCTGAAAATGATGAGGGCATGGTCTGTCCAGTACATAGCTGCTGGGTTGTCTACTGTGATGTTTCTGATGAAGGAGAAAATCAGGTCCCATAGGCATAGGTTTTTTTGGTAGCATGCTGGATGAGGCCACGGTTTGCAAGGTTTTCTAGAAGGGCCATAGAGTTTAGGTTGGTGCTGTCTTCTAGGTGAAAGTTAAGGTTTACTAGGAGGATGAAGGTGCTGGTGTTGATGAAGAAGGATGTGACAAAGTCTATGATGCCTCTGGTGAAATTCGTTCAGGGTTCATGAACTTCTGGTAACACCCCATTCTTGACAGAAAATGTGTGTCTAACCGGTACCAATTATCACTTTTACACTATCTGTTTACCCTTGTTGAGTTTATCACATCACAAAAAAATTCAGGTCTCTTATTTTGCACAAGATAGTCACTTTGGCAATATGTATTAATACTTGAACAGTGATTTTGATTATTCTTAACTACTGCAGCCTTGAAAACTTCTTGATTAGACAAAACACCTGTTACCTGCTTCATGTTGTATATAAATTCACATTCAAGATCTGTTTGAATACTTGAGGAACTGACAAATAAATCACTGGAATATCGGAATTCGTTTTCTCATGAGTTTCTGTACAATTTTAAGGACTGTTTTTGATGTGTGCTTCAGCATCACTTGGTTTATATTCTGTTTACCCCCTATTGGCAGAAAGGTGCATGGTACCTTGTGAGCACCAGTGGATTGTACTCAGTATAACTAGCTGTATACTTATCCCTAATGTTTTTGTGCGTTGGATGTGAAATGACTCATTCAATGGCTACCAAATGTTTCAGTGCATGAGAATGGGGTGTGTTGTGTGGGTGATGTTTGACCTGTGTGAGCAGGTGGCTAGTTTATGTGAGAGTGAGCTAGTGGGATGCTGGGTGGTGTTGGCATGGGAGTGGTGGGTCTAAGGTGTGGGAGAGTGCATGAGAATGTGTATGAGGGACATGTGAGTGCTTCTGCTGTGTGGCATGGCATCAATGCTATGGGCAGGGGCTTAGGCTGAGAGCTTGGAGAAGCATTATGGGAAGGTGGTGGGTATGGGGAGAACCAGGGACCTTGGCACTGAGTGGGGTCCAGGCACCAATGGGTGAAAATGTGCTGGCCTTTGGCATGCTGTTTGCTGTACCAGTAGCATGCCTGCAGAGTGCTTCCATTGTGTGTTACATTGCAGCTGTCTTTAAGTAGGTCCTGGAAGGGGGGAGAAGAGCACAGTAGTATGGGTGGAAAACCAGTGCTGTCGCTTTCTGTTCAGGTGAAGGGTGAGAAATCTAATGATGTCGCTTCCTGGGGCAGATGGCTAACGGGAAATTCTGTGATGTCACTTCCTGTGCTGATGGATGATGGGGGACCTGGGGGATCCCTTGATCTCACTTTCTGTGCTGATGGATAATGGGAAAACATGCTTTGGCCCTGTTCTGCAATGATGACATGGGGCAACAGGTCGCTTTGTCATTTGGGTTCAGGTGTGGCACCAGGGAGACAGGCAAATAGAAGACATAATAAAGGTCCATCAGGTCTTTCTAACATTCTCTGTATAAGGACTCAGTAGCCTCATAATCTTTTGATCAGTCAGTTTCACTAACCCTAATCTCCATGACCCCAGATGGTTGAGGTATCAAACGTTGGGAAACAGCATGGTATTTTGATCATTTTGGATGGCACGCAGGGTAGAACTTACCCTTAGGGCAACCAGGCACTGACCAATGTACTTGTCTGACAGGTCAGTGTGTGTGCTGTTTTTTGGCTGCCTTTGGGTCTGTTTTATAATCTGCAGGACAAGTTTTTACTGTTGATTTCTCTCATATTGAAACAAACATTGCCTCAGCAAATTCATATCTATGCAGTCTTCCATACCTGGCAAAATCCTTATAAGATGTGTCTTCACAAATTCAAAATGGCCTCAATTTGCAAACATGAGGTACATTTTTTGACATCTAATTCACTAATGGGGATCACTTTTATTTTAGTGCCCGAGTCTATTTTCTGTCTCAATCAAACCCTGACTGCATGACTGTAAATGATATAGAGCTTGGTGGACACAAATCTTATAGATATTCATCCACCTGTTACAATTCCATTAGATCCTATAATGCTTGTAATATGCCAGATGGGATGTCCATCACGATTGTGGCTGAGTAACCCATCTGCCAAACTCTGAATCAGGCCCAGAGTCTCATGAGCGTGGATTCTGTTCTCTGAATGAGATCTCTTTCACTCATAAGAGATTGCAAGTACTACAGTCCTTCATTCATCTCCTCTAATCCCCTGACATTGATGCTCATCCTGGGTCCCTTATACTCCCCTGTTGTGTCATGCTGATCAGAGGTCATTTGGAAAATGGCGCTTGGAAGCAGAATGTTAATGTAGTAGAAGTATTTTGAGCTGACAGTTTCTGACAAGTTAGGACTGCTTTTGCTTGTGCTGTACTTTAATGTTCTCACTAAATCAAGTGTGTCAATCCACATTTATGTTCCGGCTTCTCTTGTCCTCTGGAGAAAGATTGGTGGAGCTGGAAGCGACTCAATGCCTACGTAATTGGCTGGAATTTTCTTGCCCCATACTTGTTATTGTTACATGGTGACAACATCTTAACCCTCATCTTCTGTGCTGTCAGGTATTGTGAAGATAAGATGGATGCCACAAGACTTGAAGAGGTCAGACAAATTTCAGCCTTCAGATGAGACCTCTTGGCATGCATCCCTTCAAAGTCATTTGTGATGTCATATGCTTTGCAAAGTCTCAAAAGAGGGTGTTGCTGGAGCATTTTCATTCTTCACAGGAATCAATAATCAACGAGGTCAATGGATCTTTGGACCCTGCAGAGAATGTGGTAGAACCATACAACAAAATTTCAATACAATCAGTATGACCAATGTGGTCAAGCAAGAAAAACTCTAGACAGGAATAAAGATAAAGGGTTTATTACAAACCCAAGATCTAAGTCATGAAGGCAATTTTCAAGACAAATATATAAAGATACAGGCCCATATTTATAATTTTTGACTCAAATCAGCACTAGCGCTGATTTGCGTCAAAAAGTTTAATGCCGGCTAACGCCATTCCAACGCACCAGCCGGGCGCCTTATTTATGGAATTACACTAGCCGGTGCTGCGGCCTGGTTAGCATCAAAATAAATTATGTAACCGGGCAGCAGAGGCGAAGGGAAGACTGGCCGATTACCAAAGAATGGTGCAAGTCAGGTTAGAGTAGAAAATATTGGCTCTAACCTGACTAGCACCATTTTTTTACGCATTACCCCCATGGAAATGACTCCTGTCTTAGCAAAGACAGGAGTCATGCCCCCCTGCCCAATGGCCATGCCCAGGGGACTTCTGTCCCCTGGGCATGGCCATTGGGCACAGTGCCATATAGGGGGGCCCAAGTTAGGCCCCCTATGCCACTAAAAAGAAAATAAAAAAATACATACCTGCACTCACCACGGGTGGGTCCATGGGCGTCCTCTATGGACGATGGCGGGCGAGGGTGGCAGGGGGTATTCCTGGGTGCAGGGAAGGGCACCTGTGGACTGCTTCCATGGCTTCCCACCATGAAAATGAGCCTACAGGTCCCTTAACGCCTGCCCTGACCCAGGCATTAAAAAAGCGGCGAAAATCCAGCTGGGTGCCATATTTAAGGCCCGCCTCCTCCTGTGCGTCATTTTGACGCCGGAGGATAAATAAGGCGCACATGCCTTAGAGTCATTTTTTGCACGGGAACGCCTACCTTGCATGTTATTAGAGCACGGTAGGTTTTCACGTAGAAAAAATGGTGCACACTCCATAACTTTGGCGCTAGACGGGTCTAGCTCCAAAGTATAAATATGGAGTAAGGTTTGCGCCAAATTTGCACCAAAATAAATGACGCAAATCTGGCGCAAACAGAGTGTAAATATGGGCCACAGAATCTCAAAGCTGACGAAATAGGTTCTGGCATACTAAAATTAGAAGAACTAGGCACTCAACTAACACAATGCAAAACATCAATAAGATGATTTGATGGACTGAAAACAAACTGCACAGTTTTAACAAGCATTAAGGCATTTTAAATCATGAAAGTTCAATTTAGCTGGGCACAGGGAAACCCTACAGTGTAGCCAATCAGGAAATAACATGGGTGGGCCGGAATACATGTGGGCAATGGAAAAAAAGAACAAAAAGGACAAAAAGATTTTGGAAAAAGGTAATTTTGGGCAACAAGCTAATAACTAGGGTGGGCAAAAATTAGGTTACAAAGGAAAGCCTCAGCATGACAGAAGCTCAGTCAAGAGTCTTCAGTAAGGGTTAGGAAGAAAATCTATATGTCTCAAAAAGGCATTTCAAAGGGCCAAAGGCAGACGGGAAGATACCTCTCCAAGGTGCTCAGCATTCAGGGTACAGGGAAGAAGTGTTTTCAGCTTCTCATCTTCGGAAATTCTAAAGTCTTGTGACCAAAGTCCAGTTTTGCATTGAAATATTAGAGTTCATACGACAATTTGATTAATCAGAGCAACAGTTCATTTGACATTGTAGGGGCATCATGCAATGGCAATCGATCATACGACTCTAACTGGAAACATCTTCATGTTTTCCCAAGTCTGTCATGAGAACACCAAGATTGAAACAAATGATTAAATTGCTACTCCACAGTTTTAATGTTTAAATGTTTAAATTGCTAGTCAGCAGTACAGGATGTTCTACATCCAAGGTCAACTCTCTATGCGCAAAACAATAGACATCTATTACCAAACTAGTCTTCTCATGGGAATGAAATTTGAAAGAAAGGTACACTTTAAGAAGATGATTCACTTTTTAATTGCTGAAAAAACATTACCTATTTCTTCCCATGCACCGGTCACTGTTAACTCTTTCAGGTCCTGTTTTAAGTCAGTCATGTTTGCATTTTATTTTCTTATCTCCTTCATCTCCTTACTATTGTCACATGTGTAAGTGCAACACTGTAGGGTTTGTAAGATTTTGCAAACTCTGCCTTCCTTTGCAAGAAGAATATCTATCACAAGATGATTTTGTAAAATCATTGATCTAACAGTAGCCATTTCTGTGTCCATTAATAATGTGGCACCTGCAGTGTCTGTAGATAAAAGTCCAAACACTCTTAAACAAAACACATCTACATTCATTAGTTTGTACAAAATGTATGTCAGTCTTGGATCTGGGTCTCTATATACATAACGTCCCTTCATGTTGCCACTCTAAAGCCAAGAATCCTTGATTTCCAGCCACTGGATGTGTTTCAACTTTTTCCCAATTTTAGAAAACTATTCCCTTTTTTGTTTTAGTATTCATAGCTCTTCTTCTTTCCTCAACTTGTCCAATGAACTCTTTCTCTACTGGGGTAAGAATACAAGTCAAATTGTACACGTATGCATAAACAGTACCAAATGTCAATGTGGGCTCAAATAAATCTCCCACTGTTTCAATATTTTTTTCATCTTTGCAATACTGCACAAATGTTTCATAATTGGTTCATTTGAAAAGGGGCCAATTAGGAGTATGGCGGATGGAAGCACCCATCCGCAAAACTCCCAAAGGGGTGGTCGCCGCCGTGCCAGCACATTTGGCTGTGCTTTCTTCTGATCTCTTTTCTTCACCCACCTACTCTTCCACTTGTCTATAGCACCCCATTTCTGAATGTATGTAATCAGTTCCTTAATGTGCGTTTTCATTCCTGGGGATCTCATGTTGACTATATCCTTTGTTCTAAACTCCAATCTGTAACTTTTATGGGCTTTGAGTTCTCTAAATCCACATCATATTTCTCGACCACTTCAGCTAATCTTCCATAAGCCTGTTATGCACATTGAGTAATGCCTTTGCACATGAACCATAGTTTATCTTCTGTGTAAGTTCCCAATTTGGCTGTGTCTAACGTTCCTAAAATCATTTTGTTTAATTCACTCTGGGCATAGTCACTGATCTATCTCTCTCTCTCTCTAGTGTTTCTTCTGTTCTAGCATTACAGTTTGTTGTACCTGTCGCACCTTTAGGACTCAAATTATTCATCCAATCATTCAGCTGCTCATAAACCCACATTGTTATTCCGTGATCCTTCTGCTTGTAACGGTCCTATATTCTGTGGACGATGGGAATTAAACTTTGACATGTTCTACAGCGTGTTAAGGGGTACTTCTCCTTGTGGACTGCTGCAATTTACGTTTAGGATCTGGGCACTAAGTAAGGTGGGGTTCCGTGAGGAAACCTCGCATCAGGGATGAATCCTGTCTGACATCATCGGGTTTGGATCTGCAATTCTTGTGGGGATTAACAGTCTCACAAGAGATCAGGATCTCTCAATTTCTGAGCTGGTAAATATACTGATCTCTGCATACGAATTGGTGATATCCCAGTGAAGGTAACTGGTGTATCTAGAACTGCCAAGATATTTATTGAATGTACATTCTTCCAGACGTGCCTAGAGCATACAAGGGAACAACAGGACCCATGGTCACAGGAATTATTAATGCATTTGGACCGATATGATTTGTCTCATTCCGAGGAATAGTCATTCCTACATTCTGTCCAGTTAAGACAGTACTGAAACTTTGTCCTGTTTGACTCGGGGTGACCTTTGGCGTTGACTGACCTTTATTAAACATTGGCACAGATTAATTCGGAATGACAATTCATCAGGATCTGATTTATAAATCCATCATCCAAATTACTCTCATATGTCACTATCTTTTTTATCCTCAGTATCTGTTGTCTATTCTGTGTTTCCTGTCTTTTTCTTAGCCTTAGTTTAGTGTTTTCACCATCTTGATAGCTGGATACATTCTGACTCCCTCAATTAGTTTTGCTCTCCACATTCTCTGCATCCCATCCAGCCTCAGGAACTGTCTTAATTGCATTCTGCCTGCTGTTCTCATATTTATTTGTCATTTTTGTTTCGTGCTATGAGTTCCCAAATGCTAGAGCTTCAAATTGTGTGGATCTTGGTTGCAGTTTTATCTCGTAAAGAACTCACCTCAAATTGTCTAGAAATCTCAGTTTAAAAATTTCCCATATTCGTGCACCATTGTCAAGCTACAAATATGCATGAAATCCTTTCACAGATGATACATAATGACCTGGAGGACCTTCCGGTGGGGGTCTCTATACCTTCTCTCACTGGAATAAACACATCTCCTCTTAACGCACTCTTCAAAGCTTTAAAGAATTTAATTTTTAATCAAATGCAGTTAATCACAATACTATCTTGTTTGAATCAGAAAGTAACTTCAATCCCACAATCCTTTCCTCTTGATGTTCTCAACCAATAGAAATGCAGCACTGTCCACCAAAACCAGCATGGCTTCACACCAAATTACCTATACCAGTGTGGCACACAATGATGTCACATTCACTTCCTTCAGAACTACAGCCACTTCGCAATTGTCTCTCACACACAATGGAAACTTTTGTGAGCAAAAACCAACATTTCTGCACACTTCAGGGTAGGAACTCAAACGCTTCAAAGCGATTTGGAGATACACTTTCCTGCTGTAACTTCCACAATTACACAACAAGGTACAACTAACTTGCAATTCTCACTCTGGTTGATACAGATCCTACTTGTGTACTCAGGATTCATTAATACCAACCACAACTCACACTCATTCAATGAAAACTATTGGCACTATCAACGACGTCTCATGACAAGTGCTTCACTGCAGAGAAATAATTTAGCCAACTGTCTTCTACACTTGTGTGTTCTCCCAGGATCTTAGGCCGCAATGGACTCAACAACAACAACAACACAAACCACGAACAATTTCTAGCAACAAGCGCCACAATTGAATGAGTACAATCACTCTGCAAAACACTTCAGAGCATCACACTTTACAGCAATCTTCAGGCCAAAAGGAATGCAAGCACAAAAACCCTATGTATATACTCACACACCTGTCTCTTGTAGCGTCAATGCTAGAACCTCATCAGTCTTTGCAACAGACCCTGGGCCAAATTTGGGGTGGGCAAAATTTGGACTGGGCAATGGCATGAGACCAATCCTATCTTCTTAGCACTATACTTGAATGGTTTTCCCTCTTTTGGGTCTAACCATTCCTCTGCTTCCAGATCTTCTGGACTGAAAACAAACATTACTCAGTTTTTATAAACATTAAGGCAATTCATATTTTTAAAGTTCAATTTAGATGGGCACCGGGAAACCCTACAGTTTAGCCAATCAGGGAAGAATGTGTGGTGCGGAACACTTGCAGACAAAAGACAAAAAGAATTTGGAAAAAGGGCAAAAAGCTACTAACTAAGGTAGTCAAAATTAGGCAAAAAGGGAAAGCGTCAGCATGTCAGAAGTTCGGTCAAGAGTCTTCTGTAAGGGTTAGGAAGAAAATCCTTAAGTCTCAGCAAGGCATTTCAAAGGGGCAAAGGCAGACAGGAAGATACCTCTTCAAGGGGGTCAGCATTCAGGATACAGGGCAAAAGGGGTTCAGCTTATCATCTTTGGGAATTCTGAATGCTTCTGACCAATGTCCAGCTATGCACTCACATGTTAAGGTTCATAAGACAATCTGATTCCTTTGGGAAACAGTTCATTTGACGTTGAAGGGGCATCATCCAATAGCAACCGATCATATGACCCCTAACTTGAAACATCTTCAGGTTTTCCCAAATCTGTCATGTGAGCACCATCCATCCATGTAACTTCACACCAGACTGAAATAAATGTTTAAATTGCTAGTCCATAGTCCAGGATGTCCAACATCCAAGGTCAAATTCTTACAACTCTCTATGTGTAAAACAATAGACATCTATTACCAAACTAGTCTTCTCACAGGAACCAAGTCCGAAGGAAAGGTACACGTTAGCAAAATGACTTGACATTTTCTGCACAGTCGCGAAGTACACGTCCTAGTAGGCCTCACTTAGGCTAATGAAAGTGAATTAAAACAGCACATTAATACATTCAAATAAAAAACATTTCAATATGCATCTATAAATTCAACATTCATAAATTTTCACTAGCGTTCAAGTTACAGTAACTTTAAACAAAATGACTCTGTTAATGCATTTAAGTCAGTATAACACAGAATTGCATTTCTCTATTTTTACAAGTGTTTAAAACATTAATTATTCAATATCGGTTCAATACAGTATATTAATTTAGAGTTTAAATTCTGATATAATGTCAGTTTAATCCTTCAAACGTTTAATTAAACTTCGATACCTCCTATGTCTAAGTCATTAATCTAAACTAATGCACACTAAAAGGACTTCTCAGTGCATCACTCTACAGTGAAACTATCAGTAATTTGTTTAACATAATGCATAGTTTGTCACATTTAGATGATCTCTGTGACATGAGGGACGGTATTAACGTTTCTCCTACATCAGTGCTGTGCACTTTATCTAATCAGATTACATGCACACCTTCTTCCTTGCTGTAAGGACACAGCCAGGGTACCAGAAACTTCGTAATCATTAGCAGTTGCCAATGGAACTGAAGGGATCAGTGTGTATTTCAGTATGAACACTCAAGTGAAAAAATATGCGTCTCCTCAATAAACAGGTAGCAAAAAGGAACATGTCCATTCATGGATGCCTGCTTAACATAGAATCTGAGGCTTTACCCATGGTAGAGGCTTTGGAATATTAAAAAAATGTTAATGACCGTGTCTTGCAATGGTAGCAACTTAAAAGATTCAAGACATCCTCCATCTTCCATGCTTGTGTCGGTCACCTTGATAGTTAAAGCTCCACACCTGCTACTGGTAGGCATCTTGTACAAAAATAGTTCACTTTTTGTTTTGTACTGAGGATATTTGTGCAGACAAAGTTCAGAAGAAGACTTTGCTAGCACCCTTCAAGGGATATCTTAGGATTTTGGGGGCCCTGGGCCAAACATAATTTGGGTTCCCCTACTCAGAACAACTCTGAATTTAATATTCATGTTAAACTCATTCTTACCCTCAGCAACAATGGATGGATCATTCACAACTCTCTTTCTTGCCCAGTCCAGATCTGTGCCCAATCTTCCAGAAAACAAAGCCTCTCATCACCAGAGAAGCAGAAAGAGTAGTGCCCTGAACATGTCAGCCTGCATGTGTTGCATGGTGTAGTGCTGGACTGGTTTTTCACCACTTGGGGTTGTGCATATGGAGGGTGTGTGATGTATTGGTAATACTGGGATTACGCGATCCCCATTGTGATGGAATGTGGAATGTGGGGATTGTGGAGAGGACGGTTGGAGGAGAGGACGATGGCTGGGGCGACTACGATTAAACCTACATATTATAGAAGTTACCCGAGTGTGTTGTAAATCAATTGCATCACAAGATCGATTTCACATTTGGCGCCGAGGGTGGCGGTCGCCTCAACATCCAATTAAAAGTGGAAGCTGGCAGTACTCACAGTGGCGTTCAGGAGACGGTAACTGGATTCTAACGGTTTTGGCGTCCAAACGTTTGCAAATCTGGATCAGAGATGATCGCTACTTCCCGTTCACAGCATTGGGTTTAATTGGAATAATTTCGGAGTTGGAGCCGCTTTAAGAAGCCTGCGGCTACTCCGATCTCACTGCGGAGCAACAAAACACAGTAGGATTTACGGGCTGCAGTTAGTTCAATCTCGCAACAGCATCGAGGAGAAAGCAGAACGGCGCAGTGTGTGTTATTTCCATTTTGGGGACATGTCCCAGGACGAGGTTGTTCTTAAAGGGATGATCGTGTCAAACTCTTAAAGGGGAAGTGCCTCGTATTGGTGAGATTGTTTTTGCATCTTCATCTCAGAACAAGGTTTTCCTTAAAGGGACGATTGTTTCGAGATCTTAAAGGGGAACTGTCTCATATTTGTGAGTTTTTTTGTTTTTTTTTTGGTCATCTTTATTTCAGGTATTTTCACATTAATTGTGATAACAATTATTTTTTTTGTTTGTTTTGCCTGTTGTGTGGGACAAACGGTGACAGGCACAATTTTAACACTCTCTGGAGGATATAAGAAGTACATTCTGACAGACACATTTTAAGGATTGAAAACAGATGTGTTTGACAAGCTACTTGTGATTTGGGACATTGTGACAATCACTCAGCAGTCATTTGGGGGTCGGACATACACAGCTGAGTTATGCAGAACGTAACAACCCCTCCGTTTTTTTTAGCAGTCCTGGAGATCCGATATATCCATGGAACAAATAGAAGAAAATGTTTGTTCACTATGCTAGGGTGTGTGGCCCGACACTGAGTGCTGAAAGGAAACACGAATTATTAATGCACTGTCTGGGGGGTGAGGGACAAGAGGTACTAGAAAATTTGCCTGATTTGAATATTGAGGAGGCTAGAAGTTTGAAAGAATATGAGACGTGTGTTATGAAACCAGACAAACATTACTTACCAAGGGTGAGTACGATAATGGAAAGGTATTATTTTGGAAAAAGGGAGCAAGGTAAAGATGAGTCGGTGGAGGAATTTATAACCAGTTTGAGGAAACTGGCAACGTCATGTAAATTTGGAACGCTAGTGGATGAAAGAATTAGGGATCAATTTGTGTTAAAGTGCAGTAGTGATAAAATTAGGGAGGAGTTATGGTTAAAAGATGAACCACCTTTGGAAGAAGTGATTATGGTGGCAAAAAGGGTGGAACATATGTTGAAGTGCGTGTTGGAATTGAGTGGAAACAAAGTTCCAAGTGGAGAAGGTGTAAAGGTGGAGGAAATAGTATGTGAAGTAAAGAGCAAGGAGAGTGGGGAGAAAAAAAAGTGTGAGGATGTATTGAAGTTTAAAGGAGAATGTTTCAGATGTGGCAAAAGTGGCCACAAAGCTAATGCGAGTAATTGTCCAGCATTAAATGTTGTGTGCAATGGGTGCGGAAGGAAAGGTCACTTCTACAAATGTTGTCGTAATAGAAAGAAAAAAAATTACAATAGTAATTTGATGAAAGAAGTCAACGAAATATCTCAGGAAGTGGCTTTTCAGGTTGAAGCACAGGTGAAGTGTGGGGAACATCCCAGTGAAGTGGTGAGAGTAGATGGTGTTGATTTACTGATGCGTTTTGATTCATGTTCACAATTGACGATAATTTCTAAGAAAAGTTTTGACATGTTAATTGGTAAAGATAGAAAATTAAGGAAAATGAATGTGTGTCCTGGCGGTTATGGTGGGCAACCTATAAAGATGTTAGGGTATTTTGAAGGTCATCTTGAACTGAAAAATAGACATCTTTTAGGGAAAATTTATGTGTCCAACCAGGGTGATAATCTTTTAAGTTGGACACATCAAAAACTGTTGGGTGTTGTGTTAAATCCGAATGCACAACCACAGGTGCAAGTGCAATGTGTGGATGGTGAAGAGAGTGAGTTGGTCTGTGAATTTCCTGAGGTATTTTCAGAGAAGTTGGGATGTCTTAAGGGTTATAAACATAAAATTAAACTGAAGAAGGGTGCTATTCCGGTGGTTGCGAAAATGAGAAAGATTCCTTTGGCCTTGCAAGAGCCAGTAGAAACTGAACTAAAAAAGTTACAGGAGTTAGGTATAATTGAGGAAGTGGAAGCAACTGAATGGTTGGCTCCAATTGTAGTGGCAAGGAAGAGTGATGGAAACATCAGATTATGTGTGGACCTTAGAGCTCTAAACGGAGAGGTGGTAGTTGATAAATTTCTGCTTCCAAATATTGAGGAAATTGTCTCTATGATTGGTGGAGCAAAACACTTTTCCACTTTGGATTTAACATCAGCATACCACCAGGTGGAACAAGAAGAGACTTCACAGGAATTGACTGCATTTATTACACCTTTTGGTACTTTTAAATTCAAGAGAATGCCTTTTGGACTTGTGTCGGCTGCTTCTGTATTTCAATGTATTATGAACAAAGTCCTGAAAGATGTGAAGGGTGTGAAGTGTTACCAAGATGATGTATTAATCTTTGCGGATACAGCGGTGGAACATTGGGAAAGAGTGAGATTGGTTTTGAGATGTTTAAGCCAAGCTGGCCTTACCCTCAAAAGAAAGAAATGTCATTTTGGTCTGGATGAGGTTGAATACCTGGGACATTTGATTACAGGGGATGGGGTAAGACCCAAACCGGATTTGGTTATGACGATTAAAAAGTTGGTTTCTCCCCAAACTAAAGAGGAAGTGAGTTAGTTTTTGGGGATGGTTGAATATTATGGAAGGTACATCAGGAATTTGACAGAGAAAACTGTGAATATGAGAGTTTTATTAAAGAAAGGAAGAGAGTTCAAGTGGGATGCTGTATTTGAAGAGGAGTTTGTCAAAATTAAAGAAGAGTTAGAACATGCCCCTTGTTTACAAGCCTTTAAACCGGGCAGGGCTACTGCTATTGTCACTGATGCTAGTGCAAAAGGGTTGGGAGCGGTTCTGATGCAGGATGACAGAGGTAAGAAAAGGATGATTGCTTGTGCATCAAAATCTTTGAGTGGAGCGGAGAAGAATTATTCTGTAATTGAAAGGGAGTCATTGGCAATATATTGGGCACTGAAGAAGTTCAGACATTTTGTTTGGGGTACGGACTTTGAGGTGTTAACTGATCACAAGCCTTTAGTAGAAGTGTTTGGCAGTAAGGGTCTGAATTGCATTTCTGCAAGAATAAGAAGGTGGATCATTGGGTTGCAAGATTTCAAATTTAAAGTGGGGTATCTACCAGGCGTATTGAACGTCAGTGCGGATTGTCTGTCCAGGTTGGTGGATGAAGATGTGAAGGATGGTGAACAAAAAGACACTACTGTGCTGGAGGAAAATGTGTGTGAAATTATCAGCGATGTGTGTGAAATTACAAGTGGTGCTATAACTGAGCAAGAATGGGAAGAGGCGTTAAAGGATGATGTTGAGATAAGTGGTGTGTGTAAGGCTTTAGGAAGTGGAAGCTTTAGTGCTCTAGGAAAGGTTTGGTGTTTAGTAAAGGATGAGTTGGCAGTGGATAAGTGTAAATTGTTGCGAGGTACTAGGTTGGTTCCACCGAAAGTGTTAAGAAACAGGATTATGAATCAAGCTCATGAGGGCCATCTTGGTATAGTCAAGACTAAAGAGAATTTAAGAGCAAATTTTTGGTGGCCAGGAATGGAATTGGAAGCAGAGCGCTTGGTTAGAGGTGTATACCATGTGCACAAAGTGACAAAATATTAAAAACCCGCAATGTACCTATGCATTGTAGAAGTTTACCATGCAAACCTTGGGATGAAATAGCAATTGACATTGTTGGTCCTTTGCCAGGTGAACACTCTACCCCATATTTGATTGTGCTAATAGACCTGTATTCCAGGTGGGTAGAGGTTAAAAATGTATGTGAGGTCTCCTCTCGTAGTGTGATCAGCTTTCTGGAAGACATTTTTAGGAAAGAAGGATTTCCAAAATCTTTATTATCTGATAATGGTCCACAATTCTGTTCAACAGTCTTTGAGAAATTTATGGGTGAGTGTGGCATAATTCATAAAAAGACAGCAGTGTATCATCCAGAGACTAATGGTGCAGTGGAAAGATTTAACAAGTATATAAAAGAGAGCATTCAACTTGCTAAAGCGAACAATTTGAATTGGCGAACAGAACTCTTGAAGGGGATCACAGCTTATCGTTTTTCACCTCATTCGACCACTGGGAAATCTCCTTTTGAACTGTTTAGGAAGAGGATACCCAATACCAATTTATGTCCAGGATGGATGGATTGGATGAAGAATGGATTCAATTTAGTCAGCAATGATTGGCGGAATAGAGAGGAAAGGCTTATCCGTAAAAGAAAGCAAGAATATGATGAAAGGAAGAAGGTGTGTAAAATGAACATAGCTGTGGGAAATATTGTAAAGGTAAAAGCGCCCGTTGGATGTGCAGAGGGGTCAAAATTCACCAGACCTCTTGAAGTGATAAAATTATTTAAGAACGCTGTCAAAACTTCTGATGGTAGAATTTGGAATATGAACAGAGTGGTTCCGCTGAAGGAAGTGGAGAAACCGAGAGTAACAGTAATTTCAGAAGCAATTCGTGGTCAGCAACAAATTGTGACAGCAATGAGGACGTCAAAAAAATTGGATGGAGCAAGAAGAAGTTGTAGGAGGAGATTCAGTCCTGAACATTTTAAAGACTATGTTCTACACTGATAACTGATTGGGAGAGTGTATATTTCTGTTGCATTTGATTTCTTCATTTTGTTCTAGATATTGTTAATTAGAAAACGAGTATCTCTGTTTTAGTTTTGTTAAATATTGAAAGGGAGAAGTGTGATGTATTGGTAATACTGGGATCACGCGATCCCCATGGTGATGGAATGTGGAATGTGGGAATTGCGGAGAGGACGGTTGGAGGAGAGGACGATGGCTGGGGCGACTACGATTAAACCAACATATTATAGAAGTTACCCAAGTGTGTTGTAAATCAATTGCATCACAAGATCGATTTCACAGGGTGCTTTTTTATGTTTACTGCCCTTCAGTCCTCGCTCCACGAGGAACAGAGAATCTGAGTTAGGGGACACTAGGCTGTGATTGAACCAGCCCAGCAGCTGCTTTGCATGGGTAGTGCAATCATGGAAAGGGCAAATAATGCCAGTCTTCACTGCACATTGGCACGTGACTGACCTGCCAGAAAAGAAGAAAAAACTGTGGTCCAATGAAGTTTTTTTTACCCACAATCTGTGTTGTAACTAGTCTGTCATCACCATTTGGGCACACAGTGGAAATTGGTGTTTTTGTTTGCTGCACGTGACAGGTATTCTAACTTAGAAGGCAGCTGGCTGTGCTTGCCCCTGCTGGCAGCAGCTTCACAAGGAGGATGCAGTTACAGAGTAATCAGACGCCTATCTTTACTTTACATAAGTGACACATGCCGAAAAAAGGCAAAGGCCTATGGAGTTGGGGTGGGCTTCTGCACTTTAAAAGGTTTGAACGCTTGCTTAATTTAACCGGATCAAACAGGTATTTTTCTTTAATCCCCTAAGACAGAGCCCACTGTGCCCCATCCTTAAAACCTCTCTGTGCTCCTCTTGGCAGTGCCAGGTTTAACCCCAGGAACTGGGACCAAAGGGAGGTAGGGTTAAGGGCTGCGTGGATGCCATACAGAGAGACACCTTAAAAAAAAAAAAAAAGAATTGCTTTATTAAAACAGATCTTTGCTCTGGATGGGTGGATTTGGTATCTGTGAGAGTTGGTGAAGGAAATCGACGAGTAGGCATCAGTGATCAAATGTAAGACAGAAGGACTAATTCAAACAAAATGTGGTGCTACAGATGAACTAATTTATTGAAAGAGTACCATTGCCTGGCAAACCTGTGGCCACATATGTAGCTGTAGTGAAAACCCTGACAGGTACTTGCAATTGCAGGGAGTTTACAGATGAGTTAATTAGACACTAACTAGTGGCAAACGTTAATAGGAAGTTCAAGAAAAAATACTGCTTACGGTGAACCTCATCCTTGGCAATATATTTAAAATTACTCAAAACATTGACATAGAAGCCATATAGATGAAAGAGATGCGTGTCTCTAAAAAAAGTTAGGTAGGTGATGTTGTAGACAATGTGAATATATCAACCAAATCATCAACCGGTAAATACTACTTGCATAATACGGGATTTAAGGGACATAAGGAATTAGTTACTCTTTCAGTGAAAAAGTCAGTGGTATTTTAACGCAGAAGTAAAACATAACATGGCAATTCCAAACAATTTCCTCCATAGAGTGTGGTCTGATGAGTGTGCAAGGTTAGTGCAGTTAGTATTAAGGTTGGTTAAGGAAGTTGAGGAGGGATTTGACAGGTGCATAATACATGCCCCTGCAGCCTTTGCGGTGCAGGGGGGCTCCCAACCCTTCAGGGACCCCTCAGCCCAGAAATAATGGCTATTTGGGGGACTTTGGGACACTTCCTTGGATCCTTGAGGGTGGCCCCATCATTTTGTGCTAGGCCACTGAATAGAGCGATGATAATGTTGAAGCATATACCCTAACATTACATGCAAGGGAGAGCAAGCACATCTCACTAATATATACTTGCAATCAATAGGGTGAATATAAGAGTGATGGTTGATTCTGAATCTCCATTCAGCCTATTTAGGGAGGATAAGGTTTACTTCTCCGACAGTCTATAGGCATAATGTTCCCTCATAGGCAAAAGACAATTGTTAGTGGGAAATTTGACACACAATTCAGCTTCAAAGAGAATTTGACCAGTGGCATAGTATATGTGGAAAAATATGGTTCCTGCCTGTTGGGATAAGGAGAATGAAAATAGTTGCATATTTTTCGCATTCCCACCCACCCTACACAAATGCCTGCATGTGTGGCCTGCAACTGACATATCAATGACAAGGCGTGGGTCAAAAGTTAATCTGTTGTTTTGAAAGACATTAGGGGATAGATGAAGGTATTTCGCAATATTATCATTTTAAAACATCATGCCATATTCTGCGTGAAAATAGTTAGACATCCGCTAGCAATAGGGAAGTTGTAAAATGGTTTACTCTTTTCAAAATCCTGATTACTTCTGCAGCGTAAAAGTGATCATTATTATTACTGTTCACTCGATTAGTTGTGTACTATAATGAATAAACAAAAAGAAAATGAATAAATATCAATTTTAAATAAGATTAGGGGGGTCATTCTGACTCCCGCCGGCTGCGGTATCCGCGGGGCCGGCGGGAGCCGCCAGAATACTGCTGCGCGGTCACAAGACCGCCGCAGGTATTCTGGGTTTCCCGCTGGGCTGCCGGGCGACCGCCAGGAGGCTGCCCGCCAGCCCAGCGGGAAACACCCTTCCATGAGGATGCCGGCTCCGAATGGAGCCGGCGGAGTGGAAGGGGTGCGACGGGTGCAGTTGCACCCGTCGCGATTTTCAGTGTCTGTTACGGGGGCCCCACGACACCCCATACCGCCATCCTGTTCCTGGCGGCCAAAACCGCCAGGAACAGGATGGCGGTATGGGGGTCGGCGCCGCCATGGAGGATTCCCCAGGGCAGCGGAAAACCGGCGGTACACCGCCGGTTTTCCGTTTCTGACCGCGGCTGTACCGCCGCGGTCAGAATGCCCTTGGGAGCACCGCCAGCCTGTTGGCGGTGCTCCCGCGGTCCCCGGCCCTGGCGGTCCATGACCGCCAGGGTCGGAATGACCGCCTAAATGTGTACCAGTTGGCTTATGGAAGGATTTGAAGGAACTGTTATGAATGTTGTGTAGAAATCTTGAAGTATTTACTGAAGATTGTGTTGGCATGCAAAGTAGAGTGCTGAGACTGTGAGTCGACCTACTAGACCTAACATCGGGGTGTATCGCCATCCCTTGACAAATATTTCAGAGATGTTGGCACTGGTTATGGAACCTCAGTTTTTATAACTATGTATATGTCCTCCTAATATCATGAGTGTTAGAAATGGGGTGTTTGGTTGGCAGTCGGGTTACCTCCTGTCCAAGCAAGGACCCTCACTCTAGTCAGGGTAACAGAGAATCACCCTCAGTTAACCCCTGCTCACACCCTGGGTAGCTTGGCACGAGCAGGCAGGCTTAACTTCAGAAGCAAGGTGTAAAGTATTTGTACCAACACAAGGTAACTCGGTGAAACCACTACAAAATTACACAACACAGGTTTAGAAGAAAATAAATAATATTTAGCTAAAACAACAATACCAAAATGACAAAAATCCAACATACACAAGTCAAGATATGAATTTAAAAAGCAAAATAATTTTAAATCCTTTAGAAAACAGTGAGAACGTTGTTAGCGTGCAAAAGTACCTGGGTGGGGTCAAAATAAAGCTGCATGGCGAGCGTGCGTCAAAAAAGGCAAGCGATGCTGAAATTTCTCACTCGCAAGCGGGAGCATGCGTCGTTCCTCCTCCAGTCGGGTCGGCGTGTGTTGTTTCTTCTCTCCCGCAAGAGAGTGATGCATTGATCTGGATGGGACCCTTGGGTCCGGGCAGGCTTTGCATTGATTTTCCGTGCCCAGCGATGTTGCGTCGATACCCGGTTGCACGGTGTCAAGAATCCGCGCTTGGTAGGGACTTGCATTGTTAACAGCAGCCGCTGTAGTTGTTATGTGTCGTTTCTCCAGCCACGTTGCATCGATCTCCCAGCCACGATGCAGGTGGAGCGTTGATTTTAGCCGTGAGGACAGCGGCGTGTCATTTTTCAGCCGCAAAGCAGGTGGTGCGTCGAAAGTTTCCCCGCACGGCGGTCTTTGCGTGGATTTCTGTCCTTTTTCTCCAGCTGCACCTTTCAAGGGCCCAGAGACAGGGTAGGGCACCACGTGGTAGGCAGGACTCTCAGCAGAAAGCCCAAGTGCTGGCAGAGAGAAGTATTTTCTGTCCCTGAGACTTCAACAACAGGAGGCAAGCTCAGTGTCAAGCCCTTGGAGATTCTTCACCAGTGGGAAGTCACACAAAAGTCAGTCTTTGTCCTCTCTGAGGTAGAAGCAGCTACTGCAGACCAACCCAGCAAAGCACAGTCACAGGCAAAGGGGAAGTACTCCTCCTCCAGCTTCTCCAGCTCCTCTCCTCAGCAGAGGTTCCTCTTGGTTCCTGAAGTAATCTGATTTTCAGGGATTTTGGGTGCTCTTTTTATACTGCTTTCTGCCTTTGAAGTAGGCCTACTTCAAAGTCTGTTGTTTTCAAGATCCTGCCTTGCCCAGGCCATGCCCCAGACACTCACCAGGGGGTTGGAGACTGTATTGTGTGAGGGCAGACACAGCCCTTTCAGGTGTAAGCGACCACTCCTCCCCTCCCCTCAGCCCAGATGGCCCATCAGGATATGCCGGCTATATCCCAGCTCCCTTTTTGTCACTGTCTAGAGGAGAGGTGAAAACAGCCCAACTGTCAAACTGACCCAGACAGGGAGTCCACAAACAAGCAGAGCCACAGAATGGTTTAAGCAAGAAAATGCCTACTTTCTAAAAGTGGCATTTTCAAACACACAATCTAAAAACCAACTTCACTAAAAGATGTATTTTTAAATTGTGAGTTCAGAGAACCCAAACTCCACATGTCTATCCGCTCTTAAAGGGAATCTGAGTTTTAATCATATTTAAAGGCAGCCCCCATGTTAACATATGAGAGAGCTAGGCCTTGCAACAGGGAAAACTGAATTTGGCAGTATTTCACTGTCAGGACATGTAAAACACATAGGTACATGTCCCACCTTTAACATACACCGCACCCTCCCAATGGAGCTACCTGGTGCCTAACCTAGGGGTGCGTTACATGTATAGAAAAGGGAAGATTTAGGCCTAGAAAGTGGGTACACTTGCCCCCAAGTCGAATTGGCAGTTAAAATATGCACTCACAGACACTGCAGTGGCAGGTCCGAGCCATGTTTACAGGGCTACTAATGTGGGTGGTACAACCAGTGCTGCAGGCCCACTAGTAGCATTTGATTTACAGGCCCTGGGGACATCTTGTGCACTTTACTAGGGACTAAGTGGTAAATCAAATAAGCCAATCTTGGATAGCCAATGTACACATACAATCTATACAGGGAACACTTACACTTTAGCACTGGTCATCTGCGATAACAGTGTCCAGAGCAAACAAAAACAGCAAAAACAGAGTCCAGCACACAGAAACAACCTAGGAAGTAGAGGCAAAAAGTTAGGGGAGATCATCCCAATGATGCCAAATCTAACAATGAGGCTGGCCTGTTGAAAAGCTATAAAAGGTGGCTTTTGTCATTCTTAGGAGTACATACAGGTACAGAAGAATGACATTGTGCTTATCACTTGCATCTGTGGTCTTTCAGAGGCCATGAAAACATGAAAAATCTATTTAAGGATGCGGAAGGAGTTGAATATTTCTGAAGTGATGTCTTCATGTTTGTGACCAAAATTTTGTGAGCACAATAGAGTGCTTTTGCGAGATGAGGAAGAGAAATACACATTTGCACAAGACAGCATAGATTATTTAGGGCATCTCATATATAGCACACATTTGGTGACAAAAATTGTTGACAAAAACAATCAGAAATGTCTCAGAACCACCAAAAAAGGATCAAGTGAGGTCTTTCCTTGGGCTTGTGGAGTCTTATGCTACAAGAGTGCCACATCTACTGATGTGAGTACTAAAGAAAAATTAATTTTTCTGTTAGTCTCTAGCATGCGGATCAGCTTTCAAATTGGTGAAGTGGGATATCACTGATGCTGTAACTTAAAATGTTTGACTCAATGGACACAATGGACATATGGGTTTGGCCCTAATGCAGGAGCAATAGGGTTGTGAAAATGTTGTGGTGGTTTATTCAAGGGCATTAAGAGGGCTGAAGCTGCATATTCAGTTACTGAACATGAGGCCTTGGGGAGTATCTCATTTTAGAACGTATTCATGGGATTCAGAATTCACCCAATGCGCTGAACCTAAATCGAAGATAGAGTGTAGAGCACCGGGGTAGAGTATAGAGCACCGGGGTTGTAGTCCATGCAACACCCAGGATTGCATAGTGGCATTTAAGCAGGAATGGAAAAACAGAAGTGCAGGAATGTATTGATGAAGCAGTGGATGGTGATGAACTAGTAGTGCTCAATCATGTACTCGTGGGCTCCAAGGGAGTTTTCGGAGAAGTAAAAGAAGAATGGCTATGGTGTGGTTAACATGATGATGCACAGTCAATAGAAGAGTTGTGGATTCAAATCGTGAAAATGAATGAGGAAGAAAGTGCTTATTGCATGGTAGTGGATAAGCTGACATAGGAAAGTCTGAATATGCATAGGCGTGGGTGGTTGATTACACCATCCAGAATGAGGAAAAAGCTGTTAGATTTTGCGCATATGGGCCAAACACGGATGGTTACAATGAATCACTGGTTGCTAGAGGACATTCAGTACCTTGGTTTGTAAAAGTGTATGGGGCATGATGTAAGGTATTGTGTCAATTGTGCAGTCAACGATAATCTGGAAGTGACCCAACCTTGTCCAGTTAAACTTATCCTCATGCTGTATTAACTTTAGAGTATCCTAGTGCTAAATGCTGTCTGACCATATTGTGTTCCAAGTGAAGGGCTGAAATGTCCTACTGTCATGATGGTTTTTGATTATTTGCCAAAGGATCAGTATGTCAGCGAGTTCATGTCCTACAGAGTTATTGAATTTTTGTCAGACGTTTTCAATTCTGAAGGCGTTCCTGATGAGTTAGCTACTGAAAATGGTGCAGCGTTGTTTTCATAAGGGGTGGGAGAGTACAGGACCTCTCCAGGAATTAAACACGTGAAGACCTTGTATTACCTCATGAGAAGATATGTTTTAGTTGAGCAAATCAACAAAGTGATCAAAGATCATAAACAGTTGGCATTAAATAATGAGGACGATCGGAACAGTACAATTACAGTAAAGAGATATCATGGATTGTTTGCACCATGCTTCATGTAAGTACCACTGTGTCACCTTTTGTGCTCTTCAGTGAAAGAATTTGCTGGGACAAGGTTGAAATGTAAAACAAGGATGACTTAAGCACAAGCATGCAGATGAGGAAAACCTAGACAAAGTATATTATGAGAGGTGCACAATGCAAAATATGTGTGTGTACCAATGAAAAGTGTGCAATTAGCTGTCAGCGTGAAGGCGCTGATATGGTGTCAAGGGTGAGAGCACATTAAGGATAGTGACTAAGGTGAAGGTTGACTCTATCAAGATAGATGATGGAAGAATCTTGACAAATAGCAAATGGTCTGGTTTGCCGAAAGGTGTGGTTGACGCAAGAGGGTGGGTTGTAATACTGCGCTTCCAGCTAAGCTTAGCAAGCTGGACCTACCACCATTAATCCATGTACGTCCCAGGCATCAAGATGAACATGAAATTATGTAAACTGGGTGTGTGTGCTCAATCTTTCTCCTAGGACGTTTCATTGATCTTCACCGGGGCTTAAATTTGGTTTGAGTTTCACTTTGGAACACAATGGAGATAGGCAGGGGGATGTGTGGAGTGTGCTGTTTTCTGAACATGGATTAGAACTTGAAGTAGAATGTTTCTGTAGGGAAAACTTTCCTTGATCTGCCAGGTGCAGTCAAGTCGGAGTTGCCCGCGGTGGTGTTGTCCAATACATCAACTGAACCCCTGTGCATCTGTGAAGGCCTGCTTTATTTAATTTCTTTACCTTCAACATGGAACTATAATCCTGGCTTTCTCCTCCTTCAGCCCTTTGATTCTTTGCCTCTCCTGCTTCACCAAATCCAAATTGATTTACTAGTCTACATAAGTTCCTACCAGGTACTGTATTTATCTCTAAGACTGGATCAGAAAGAGGATGTAATTTCACTTCCTGTCTTTTTTTTAAAGAAATGCAGTTTTGGTGTACCTTTCATCTTTTTCTCTGCTGTCTCCAAAGTGTTCATATTGTCATTAATTTTCATTGAGGCCTACAGGAGATAAGTGATTGTTGTGATTTTTGTCTGATTCCAGCTTTGCCAGAGAACTTTGAAAATCACAAATTCATGCTAGTACCCAGAATATAGTTAGTTATGCAAACAGTTTATGCCCCCTTACAGCAAGGCTTGATTATTCAATCGTCTCTACTTTTTATTTATTATTGACAAGCACGCAACAATAGAAAACATTAAGAAAGAAAGAAAATACAACTCCAATCGAGGATTTGTACAAATGAAATAATCACAAACCGGCAGTAGCAGAACAATAGAAATACAAGAGGCGTAAAACAAGTACTCTACAAAGGCGAGTTCAAATATGTTTGTGTTGTCTTTGTCGCTAGTATTCGTGTAGCTTAAGTTAATATCGCCTAGATGTGGACAAGCCAACAAATAATAAAGGAGAGATCAAGCAAAGCCAGGGTCTTCCTTGGCTTTAAGAGACAGAACATGAGACAAATCATCAATGTATATGGCATGTGCATTTTGCAACAAATGTCGGCTTAAAATAGTATACCTCTCAAATTGAATCAAGTAATGGCAAATACACTAGTTTTCGCTTTTGGATCCCATTGACAGGTCAATGGCCTTCAGCCATGCTACACAGCTTCCAGGAGGCTGTGCAGCATTTCTAAAGTAAAAACAAAAAAGTATGAAGCAGCCAGCTGTTTCATTCTGTAAGCAAGTGCACCCCTCATACATGCACCTAAAAATGATGCTGCTGCCTTTTTTTCTTTCAGTTAACAATCCACCTTGAGTCGGTTACGAAAAAGACAAAAAAAGGGCAAAGCATTATTTTAAGAGGGTTGGTAGGTGGGAAGGATTATGAAGGAGGTGAAAACAATGGAGTGGAAGCAATGAAGTGCAGGTGGGCAGAAGCGAAACAAGAGGAAGGAGGAAGCAACACTGAAGCATGCGTGTGGACAGGAAGTAAAATGGGGGTGGCAGGTGGCAGAAGCAATACAGAGTGCACAGGTGGGAGGAAGCAATACTTGAAGGCACAGGTTGGGGGCAAACAGGAAAACAAACAACATAAAGCAGGAGGGGAGAAGCAAAAATGTAAAAGGTAGCGCTTGGAAAGCGAGCAGTGGAATGATACAAGTGATGAATCCATGCTCCAGGAGAGTGACAAAAGCATGAAGAGGAAGGAAAGCCCACATGATCTAGTGAACAAGAAGCAAGAAAATGACAGTGACATTAAAGCCAACTAATGGTAATCGATTGGCGGGTTATAAACCTACTGGAAGCTAACAATATACCTTGCGAAAACACACATGCACTGTCTATTAGACAACACCTAAACAAATATATTCCTTTGATATGCAGAAGCATTTCACACTGCTACATAAGATCGTGTCACTGCTTTGAGTGACATTTATTAGAAGTGATGTTTTTTGTGTGCTTCCTGCACCATTCGACACCCACTGAGTCACTACATAAAGAGGCAAGTCAGTTGTCATGTGCATCCTATAGTAGCCTTGGTTGGTATAGATGGACCAACATTATGCTCTACTGAAAGATGTACAAGTGAGGTTTTTGTACAGCGCACATTCTGAAGTGAACTAGCTCATGATAACCTAAAATGCGATGGTAAAGAGAAAGAATGTGCAGCACAAAAAAAGGTAATTGCCTAGGATCACACCAGTTGATTAAGTTAAGCAGGGATCCTGGGATCAATTCCAGGCTTCATGGCTTCACGTTCTGGATAAACAGATATTTATTTTTCTCTGCTGTTTCACTATAAAAGGTAATGCTTTGTCGTGAAATATTTGATGGTCTACATCAGTTCTCTGAGTTAAATCAGTTCTCGTATTATCTGCTAAATTACGTTAAAGGGTAGTCATCTGTACACTCTTTTTGCACTCAAGCTTTAAGGCAGGGTTCACTGTACTCGAATCATGGACATTTTCACCATTAATAATGTGGACGAAGGGCCCAATTTACTTGGATGAATTATGGTTTATGGCATCCTTGTTATGCCACTGAATGTGTATTAAATCAATGTTGATCTAGTGTTTTAGCTACTTAAAGAGCAGTATTTAATTCTACTAAATGGCCCTTATCTGCATTGAGTGTTGCAGATCTGGTATCCACACACTCTATATGGGCATTCATAAGGCTGTGGCACATAGTGGTATATTCTTAATAGCGGCTATTCACAAAGGTAACTTACACTTCTGAGGAACTTACACATGTAATTTACTCTTACACTTTTGAGTAAGTGTATTGCTTTGAGCTAGTCACAGAATCCAACTGTAAAGTTACTAAAAAATGTAGACCTTCACATATCCACCCCTGAAAAAGGAGGTGGAGCCAAACTCACAAACATAAATTACTATTGAAAAAAAGACAGACTAGTACCACACACGGCCAACCACTGACATGCAACAACCTCTGACTGTAGATAATGGAGGCAGGGACATGCATTTATACGCATAGGAAATAATGTTACATTTAACTAAATTAATTATAATTGTTACAAATTTAAGTAATTATAATTTAATGTTAAAAATATAAAACTTGTACATATTTTTTATTTAAGTATGAACATAATAATGAGCATTTTTAAAACAAAAATGAATTTAACAATACATTTTATGAAATAACATAAAATTACTTTTGATACATTGTATACATCACTTTCAATGATTATTAATACAATTTGAAAACATTTTTTTACTTTACGTGGGAATTTATTATTTATTCTAAACTTCAGAAAAATGCATTAGGTTAACTTAATATATTTACATTAATGAAATATTGAATTCAAGATTAAGTTAAAAGTGTTGTATCATGTTTTCTTTAGCTGTACATTTAAAATAAATATATAAAATGTATTTACGTAAATATTTAGCATATTTAACATAAAAAACATTTTCATATTTAATAAACTTTTAAAAGGTTTCTTCAATTCAGAATGAGAATGCATCAAATACAGGACTACATACAGTCATAAAGTCTAATACAATACACAGCTTTTGAGGAAGGTGTAACAAAAGAAGAAGCACAAGACATTGGGGGCATATTTACAAGGAGCTTGGGCCGCCGGTGCATCATTGTTTTTGACTCAGAGGCAGCGCATTTCGTGCATATTTACAAAGTGACGCACTAGTTACAATGTGTCACTTTTTGCTGGCTTGCTTAAATTTTTTCCTGGGTCTCAACCGGCTGCATCATGTAACATTAAACATATTCAAAGTAGGCGTTCCCTCATAAAAAACAATGCAGAGCTGATGCATTTATTTGTACTGCTTTATGGGACAGTGAAGCATTGTTTGCAAGTGATGCACAGAGTCCAAAATGCATAACAATTCCTGCAAATCTGCAACCCAGGTGTGAGAACTGACATATTGACGCTGGTACATAAATAGAACATACCCAAAGCACTTTGGCAAGCTCAGCTACGCCGTGGAGCTCCCGATATTGCAGCTAGGAGCAGCAAAAAGGCCACCATCACTATAGGAACCGCCACCACCTCCTCCACCACCATGGAGGCAGCACAAGAGAAGGGAGCAGATATACTACCAAGGGGCTACTCTCATTGATCTCAGGGAGGAGGAGGTCATCACCTAGTACAGGCTCAGGAGGGAGTCCATCATCCAGCTCCTGAACCAGATTGCACCGAGGCTGCGGACAACATAAAAAGGGGCTTACCAACATCCCTTGAAAGGCCAGGCTACTCCACATGCTGGGTCATTCCAAACCACCAGAGCCAGCGTCGGAGGAATTTCACAGCCATCGTTTTCGGCATTCCAACCAACGTCCTGGACACCCCAGTACCTCATGTTCCCTGACACACAGCAGCAACAACTGGACAACAAGCAAGGCTTCAATGCCATTGCTGGATTCCAACATGTGATGGGGCCAATGGACTGCACACGTGCAGGTTTTACCCCCTGCTGCTACATGCAATAGGATGCACACATATTCCATTAATGTGCAGGTAATAGTGAACCATCTGGGGATGTTCATCAGCGTGCTGGCAAAGTACTCATGATGCCTACATCTTCAGGCACTCCATCATCAAGGAGCGCTCCCAGAAGCAGAGATATGGCAAGGGCCTTTTGGGGTTGGTAAGTACATCTGAAGTACATGACTGACCTCATGACAGTAACTTATGTATGATAAAATCACCATCTTTATGTTGGGTGACTGAGACAGTGCGTATGTAGGAGGGGTGGGCCTCATACCTGCACCATATAACATGGCACGTGTACAATGCAACCCTTTAAGTCACACATGTTAAGACCTGAAAAGCCACTTTGTGTGTCTCAAAATGGTGGAAAGATTGTCATCAATGCAACACTTTGAAAAATGCCATTTTGCAACACAAGACCTCATGTATGATTTTTAACTGCAGGGCACTGCAGTAAGTCACTGTGCTGTGCTGTGCTGCCTTGCATCAAAAGAAAAGAGTAGAAATGCACTGCATAAATGAATTACGGTGCATTCCTGTCCCTTCTGCCTGCATCATTGCACAAATTGGTGCCTAGCGCCAATGCAAGCAGCCTAGCACCATGGTGCAAGGGTGACTGCGTTGCATGCAGGATTGTCAATAAAGACGTTTTCCTCTTTCTGTGTGTGCTGCAGAATGCAGCACACATAGAAAGATGAAAAATAAGGAAAAATAAAACTATTTCTCCTCGTTATGCCTTCCCTGGGGGCACGCACAGGTCCGATGCATTCCCAGGTTTGCCAAGCCTTTTCAATCTGGGAACACATGAGTGTTGTGTGGGAAAACCCACTGCAATGCCTCCTTGGTGTAGTGTAAGGCATCGCAGTGCTTTGCGCTGCCTTGCCTCACTCCATATCTATGAGGCCATTCAAAGCCATGCAGAGTGGTTTAGCGTTACCTCATAGATATGAGTGAGAGGCCTGCACCACTGAAATGTAATAAAATGAGACACTTCGTCGGTGCACGCCTCCTGTAAATGAGGCCCACTGTGTGGAAGTAAGGGCCTCCATGTCTTTTGTCTGTGTGTCCACAGGTAACTCCCATGGTCATGAGGCATGTCATTTATCCAATACCTGCAAACCTGGGAAATGTTTAAAATAACTGGCCTTCTACAGTTCATGTGCACCATGGAAATTTACATTAGTCATGATGAACACTGTTGTCATCCTATGTGTGGTCCATTTTGTGGCACGTGGACCTACTCTGTCCTCCAAGGGTCCAGACTGTGGAGCAAGGTAGATCCTCGTGCAAAAAGTACATCTCACAGGAAATGCAGCTACAAATTCACCATGTGGTAAATGTGTCTGTCTTGATGCTATTCTGCCCATTGTGTGCCAGTGCAGCCTGCCAACTCAGGACTCTGCTGTATGTCCAAAAATATGTCCTACACTGCCCTTAGTCACTGAGGCAGTGTAGTGTTGATAATTTATCAGTTGCACTGTACAGAGCAAGACTAACATACATCTCTCCCCTTGTCTTCTGTCAACATAGAGGAAATAGTGCACTGCCACACGTTGACAATGATGTTTCACGTTGACATGCAGTGACTAAACTAGCCATGGCAGTAGCTACGGAACAACAGTGACTACTACTATCACATAAAAATCTGTGTGAGTGAATGGGACCACATCATCTACACAGGGTTCATATTGAAAATTCTTGTGTGATCTGTCATCCTGCATCAAGGGGGAAAGAGCATCCCTCGGATTGCTGCATGTCAGTGAAATGTGAGATGGTAACGCAGAGCATGAATATCAAACATGCCTTTGATTTTGGATGGTGTTTGATGTAAAGACTATGTGAACCTGCCTTTGTTGGGGTCAACTGAAATCTGCCTGTCTGTTGCATGATGCTAGTGTAGTTTTGCACATGGAAATATATGGTCTTTTTCTAAATCAAGGTCACTCTGGATGTGAGGATTCCTACCTCAGTGCAGACAGATTGGACATGACTAGATATGGTACATGTCACCTGTCCACCAAAGGTAATGCATTTAAAGGCATGACTCTTGTTCTCTTGTGCCCAATGACCTACAAGCAAAACATGACATCACAATTCTAAAATCTTTGGAAGTGAAATGAAAATGTGTACAAGAACACATGCATGTCTGCAGTGTGTGGTCAACATATAGGCAATTTTACAGTCCAATTACTGGTGACGTTACCTATACAGGGCCATCTTGAAAAATGTCATCGATAATGAACTGTAGGCCAAGACATGCAAGGTACAGCACAGGATACTCATACATATGAGAACTACAGCATTTTGCACACAGCCATCACATGGCTGCCGGTTACGATTATGTGAATCAAGGCTGCAATCCTGACAGGCTTGTAGAGTCAGACACTAGGGTATGAATAGGGCCACATGTTTGGCTTGTTTTCAGTTCTTGTAGCCTAGTATATGCTTCCTTGTATTTAAATGTGTCAAGATTGTAGATGTGTCAAATTGGCCAGCATCAAGGGAGGATAGCTGGCCCCCTCCATCTATGTCTCTACACTATTGCATGCTGATTGAATCACTCTAAGAAGCAGCTTGTGTGAGCATATGTGCCATTCCTTGTGTACATAACATCACATTTACAAAGCAGTCTCAGTAGTGTGGTGTGTACAGGTATATTTGGGCAAACACTGCCACTTTATATACCTATAACTGGGAAACATGAGTACATTTGTATCATTACATTTGGAGAAGTTTATATTTCAGAAGAGCCCTTATCATTCTTACTATCCCAAGTATCAGTTTAGGGACAGGACATGCCACAAGTGATGTTTCTGTTGACTTAAGATTAATGTTGAATCAAATGGGTAATTGCGCAGCTTTGTCTTTTACATATTACCATCCTCTACAACAGACAACATGACACCAGAGGAGGCGAGAGCCCATGGGATCAGGCTGGAATGTTATAGCCACTTTAGAAATGTTCCTCAGGCATACTGGTGAATGGACCACAGATATGTGGAGGACAGGGCTGCCAGCAACTGGAACACCGAACAACAGGTTCACCAACGACCAACCACAGCAGGATCCTGCTATGTCGTGAATGTTCCCCATGGTTAGGGTGATGGATCAGGACCAAGCACCGCTACAGGTCCAGCAGTGAGTGCTACACAGGCACAACCACCAACCCCAGGGCCTCCATCTGCCTTTGAGCTGCAGACCAGGAATGACCTGGCTGAACGGAAGCGATGTGTAGGTGGTATTGAGCAGCAATTGGACATCATAATGGGCAGCATTAACAATATGTAACAGGCGGTGGACAGGATGGCTGCCCAAATTTGACACATTTTAATCCTGCCCTTTTCCATTTCTTTTATGTCTTTTTTACTATTTGTACAGTAGGTTGGATTAGTTTAGACATAAGCATAGGCATAGTTTAGTATCATTTCCTGTTAGTGATGTTTTAGAGTTTATAGTTTTTAACTTGTTAGGTGTGGGTATGGGTGTCTAGTCTGTCAAGGGAGTGATGCTTTTGTGTTTTAAAAAAATTAAAAAAACAAAAAAACTTTTTTTAAGAAAATAGAAAAAATATATTTGTTTAGCTATAATGTATAGTCAGTTTGTGTATAGGAGAAGTTTATGTTTTTGATGTAAGAATATGGGCCTGATTACGACCTTGGAAGATGGGATACTCCATCACAAACATGACAGATATCCTGTCCGATGTATTACAAGTTCCATTATATACTATGGAACTTGTAAAACTGCGGGCGGGATGTCCATCACGTTTGTGACAGAGTATCCCATCCGCCAAGGTCGTAATCAGGCCCTATGTGTCTTAAGTGAGGACGAGGGGTTGATGTCTAACATGTCTAGTGTGGTATATGTATTGGATTCGATATGTTAAGTGTAGGTATGTTAAGGTAGTTATAAGATAAGTTAGTGTAGGATAGAGAGGGTATGCTAATTAAGGATTATTTAAATTAGGATAGATAAGATAAGTTAGAATAGTCAGGTTTAGTTTGAAAATGTTGTATTGGATATTAATAGAATGTGTTAGCTTCTTTAACAACTGCTTTGTGAGTAACCGAGTAGGAGTTGACATATATTGTTAGGTGGTGTTATACACATGCTGTGGGTTTTCCGAGCAGTGTCTGTTTACATGTGTGACTAGGTGGAATAGCTACAGAACTAATTCTGTGAGGTTTGCACATGATTGGATGATGTAAGGTGCACTCCTGCTGTTAATGGACACACAGGGCAAAACGGGTATTCCTATACTGTTGCAGTGTGTGTGTGTGTGTGAGTCATGCTACATGTATTAGATGGTTGATAATGTCAAACAACTGTTAGTATTCTGTGTGCCTTTGTCACACACACTGATGCCAGCCACTTACAAACTCTCCCTTGTATCTTTGCTTGTCACAGCAGTGTTGTTTGCTGGCTAGTATCCATGGAAGTGCCCCCCACCTGGGCAGTAACTTCATTCAGTCACCAATGACTGATTGCTAATTGTGCAATTCACACATATGACCTTGGGTAACTACTTGCTAGTTTAGATGCACATAAGGTTCAAATCTACTATTGCCCTTGCTCTGTGCAGATTTTGGCGCGGGGCTATTGAACACAATTCCCTTTCAGTAATAGGTTGTTTCTTTAGGGACAGCTCCTCCACCAGGGTCTACTCCATCCGATCATAAACAGACATACAACACATTGTTTCTGGTAAGTGTATTTGTTGAAACATGAAGCAAGGGGCAACCCCGACATTGTTTGTGAGCCATAGGATGTCCAGAGAGAGTCCACGGGTGATACATTGTATGAGACATGTGAAGAAGAGTTGGTTTTCAATGAGGAGCAATGCAAATTGCCAATAAAGAAGATGTGCCGCATCAACAGTCCACAAATGAGTGAGATCAACAGCAAATTGAGGATAGTACCAGTTGAGAAGTACACTTGCATGGTCATCAGCACTGTGCAAAGGAGAAACTGGTCATTTGGCACTGAGAAATGCTACCAGGCAGTTTTTCGGTGGACAGAGGTGCAGTCCACATCTTCCTCTTCTAATGCTTGTGATGCATCCCTTGAGGGGGAGTTGTTGGTGCCTGAGGCGATAGAGGCACACACACATCTGGGGCTGAAAATGTGGATCCCCTGTTTGCAGCAGCATTTCTCTGAGCCAACAAGTGAGGTAGCACTGCCCAGTAAAGGGCCTGCCGGTTTGCCACCACAGCACCAACGTCATAGTGGTAGGCACCCATTTCTGCTATGTATGTATTCTGCTTCCAGTCCATGGACTCCAGTTTTCTGCAGATTGACCCAGCTGTTTGGCAACCTCGACACTTGACACGGCAGTTGTTCATGCCTCTGCCTCATGATACCAGTAATGTCAGCGACGGACTGTTTGAGGCCACAAAGTGGAGAGTAGGTGTCTCTTAAAGCCCCCTAGGGGTCATTACTGGGACTGAGGACTGTGGGTCTGGCCTCTATGGTGCCCACCATGGAAACCGTCCCCACCCACACTTCATCTACGATCTCCCACTGGACTCATACAGCACAACATTGAAATTCAACTTAAGGGTCCTTAGAGTCCGGGCTGGAAGTGTGGTGGCATGTGGTGTTGTTAGGTGATGGGTGGATCCTCTGGAGACACTGCAACACTGTCAGCCTTCCCGCACCTGGAGATGATGTATCAGTATTTGCCAGAGGGTGTCTTGGTCAATGGCTGGCAGGCTGTCATCCTCAGCAAGATCTTCATCCCAGGTAGGCAGTTCGTCCGGAGGTGTAGGTACATCCTGTGCAATGAGTTATAGATAAGGTAATGGTGATCTAAGTTAAATGTTGACATGAGCAATTTGATTGACAATCTGACTTGCTACTATTTGACTTTCAGTACAACATTGATGCCTAGGAGGTCTGTTACAAGGAGGTACCTTGTCAAAGTTGCACTGTAGTAGCCTGTCAGATGGCAGTATCTCTGCATTGTTCATGCAACTACTGTGTGACAAGGCTGACTTTTTGTGTCATGACACATATTGTAACACAATTACACAGCACGCTGGGCCTACCATTCCTACACGTATGATAAATGCTAAGGTCCACATCAGCCAGGATCATTTGCATTTTTTTTCAAGATGTTTATACCGATTGTGTTTTGACATATTGACACTACAACTGTGCACATTGCCCCCTAGATCCCAGGGTGCCTGCATTTGCTGTGGCCAGTATTTAGCACCCAGCTCCTGTGCAGGTGATGTGGGTCTGGTCAGGGATTACTTATAAACTTGCTATCTTGCTTTCACACTGTACACTATGGCACTCTCCCGTGTTGTGCTGTCTTGCATTCCCATTGTACATTCAAATAGCTAAGGGTTGTTTTTTTCACACGTAGCCTGCACACCGTTACACACCAACCAACCTTGCTACACTGCAGGAATGTGTACTTACCATGTATTTACCATTTGTATATGTTCATGTGATTTTATTGCATGCACATTTGGCTTCATTTTTGTAGACAGTGATCACTGTGAGACAACTCTGAGGGGAACACTAGGTAGGTTGCTAGCACTGACACTCACCACAGTTAATAATTGCCAGAGTTGGGTATCTGCATAGTATCACACATCCTTTGACCCAGGCCCGCTCATTCTTACACAGGAATGCCTACTTTGCTACTCTTCATTTTGTGTGTGACTTTCATGTGCCTACAACACCAACAAATGTGTGATGTTATCCAGTGGACTGACATGGCTGGCTGTTATTGAAGGCTATGGGTCAAGCCATTCCACATAGTGGAATTGGTGACATGTGCCTACCCAGGTTTGCGACATAACTGGGCACATCCACCTCAGTCCCCAACTATAGCTGACTCCTTCCCTTTGTGGTGGTAGACTAGTTTTTCTGTAACTTGACAGGACCTTGTTTCACATCTTCCAACTTAGACATATGTGGCATGGTGAAGCAATTTTCCTTCAGACCCCCTCCTGCCACATGCTACATCTTCACACAGAACCACATCACATATAGTATGTTGTACCCCAATGAGCTCTTGTCATCCATTCCCAGGTTCAACAAAAGTGTGTATTGGTCAAGCTACCTCGCCAGACACATATCCATTCTGACCTCCTTGCTATGCAATGTCTCCTCATTCAGGCACAATGGCAGTTCAACCTACCCAGCCAGTGTTTACAATGCACTGCACATTCAGGGACCCACAAGGGCCATACACCATCTTTGTTTCCAACACTCATGGTCTTCTGGTTTGCATCACTTGCGTTCATCCGCACCCAGTTGGATTTAGTACATGGCATGAGTTCTTGTGGCCCCTACCACGGCAGCTGACAACTGTGTGGTCTCACCTCACAGCTGCATGCAATATAGTATCATGCCAGTTAATATCCACGTGGCTCTTGGCATGTTCCTATATGTTTATACTTCACATGCCTCACACCATACCCACCCCCCTCAGGTTAGCTGTTTCTCCTCTGACAAGCCCATTCTATTCCATTGCTTTATATTCCAGATTTGTGTTCATGGGCCCAAGTAAGATACAATGTCCTTATGGTGCAAGGTGGCTTGCACTGTCACTGTCAGGTTGAGCAGGGTTCAAGTGTCAAAGCATTGTGTGTTATTCCAGTCCATTGTTTACTACTTTTGTTGTAGGAATGTAGTTCTGGTGACTAATGTTGTACATTGCACTACATGTGCCAGTACATAAAGGTGTGCCTGGACTGGTGCTGCATTTCACACATGGAATGGAGAAATATGACTGAGATAGACTGAACTGTGCAACATGTAACTGGGCAGTGTGACTGACATTTCTGTGGCATTTAATGGGACAAGCCAGATTCCAGCCCTTTGCCCTACACACAGCTCAGTGGAGCGCTGGGACATAGCTAGTTGGACTGCACAACATGACCTTCTTGCCCATATTGCCCCTTGTTGATAATTATTCTGTGGCTCTATTTGTTCCTCATGTGCAGCACTGTCCTGTCCTGGTACTCCAGCCACCAACTCATCTGGGATGACAGCTGCCATCCACTTCTCCAAGGCATCCAGCTCCTCCTGGGGTGCTGGACCCCTTCTCCGGTCTGTATTGCTGCCTTCAGGTTGTTGGCCAATTTCCTCTTGACCCGGTGCTTGTAGTCATGCCAGCATTTTTTACAGTCTGTGACAGTCCTCTTTGCTTGTCCCATGCTGTTGATCTTCTCCACTATGGGATGCCAAATGGCCTCTTTCCTCTTTAGTGGCAATTTAAAGGTGACAAGGAGCTGATGTTGGTGCTCTTTCACCTCAGTGATCAAGATGTCATTCTCCTCCTCATTGAAATTGAACTTCCTCTTCACCTGAGAGTCTGTCCAGACATCCTGGCAGGTGCTGGGGTTGTTGTCCTTGCTTCTGCTCTCTGCTCACTGCTCCATGGCTGCCTTCTACGAAATGTGACACTTTTTTCCCAGGTGCATCATTTGTGTACTTTTTTTAATGCATTCAGCACTCAAAAGTGATACAGGGCCGATTAGTGATACTTTTACAGCAGAAGTGTCAGATTTCCTTATGAAACAACACACACAGATGCCTCTTTTTTTTTTACGCAGCCAGGATACTCGCACCAAGGTGCGCCGTGTTATAAATACATTGCATCCATGGCATCAGATTCTGTCGTACCGAAATGCAAGTTATTTTGATACATCGCTGTTGCAACCCAGCAATTCTTTCTATGGCCCCGGATGTTGCTTTAGAGTGCTCAATTGCAATAAGGAGTGGTGGAATTAAGCACAACATAACGAAAGACAGAATTAACTGCCATTCGTAGAAACATGTCAACACCTGTAAGGGACATCTAACCATAGTAGCAATTTGATCTATTTTATAAATATTAATGGGATGGGTCGTAAATTGTAACCCACTTTGGTTGGCTGCCATCACAGTCATGTATGTGATTGATTTTAAATAGGGCAACTTTTCCTTTAAATACAGTCCGTGTTCCCAAAAGAAATTATTTTTAATAAGGCAACCATTTATTTAAATACAGCCTGTGTTCTTAAAAGAAAAAAAAGGATACGTTTAAAAAAAAACAGAAAATGAAACTCTTTACAGCTTCTTTTTTAGATAATGCAGTGGTTAATGGAACCACTACCTACTCCCAAAAAATGTTTTTTCACCGTTTTCTAAGAAGATGGGGTCCCTTGGTGATCCCATCGCCTCTTGCAAATGGCTTACCACCTCCTTTGAGTTGGGGTAAATGTCAATGCTTTAATTTCAATCACAATCCATAAATATATTCCTTAAGGAAACAATATTTCGAAGGAATGGCCCTAAAATGCCCCATCTGAATAGCAATTTCGTTAACCTATTTAACGATTTGGAAATCTTTCTGAATTGGTAACTTGATTTAGTACATTTAAAAAAGTGCTTTATGCTCGTACACACTTACATTTATGGAAACTGACGGTTTGTCGACATTAAAACACTTTGTACACGAGGCCCAGGATCCCATAGGGACCCCTTCCCTTTTATGAATGGGTTATTACCTCCTTTGAGTTGCATGTAAATTATTGATATTTTGGGATCTGATTTTGGTCATAAAACATAAATACATACCTTTGGAAGGAAGGCCCTTCAAACTCCCCTTCCAAATAGTGATTCATTAATGTGTCCTAAATCATATTTAATGATTCAGAAAGCCTTTTCTGAATTGTTAAATGGATTTAGTACATTTAGGGCCAGGTGTATCATCACGGCCCTTTGCGATTCGGAAATTGCGATTTTTAAGAAATCGCTGTTTCAGACTCGCAAAGTGTCATGTATCATGTTGCGATACCAGCCCCATTCGCAGCTATGGGCCTGTTGGCCCATAGCTGCTAATTTTTTGCATTTCCAAAATTGCGATTTCTGAACCAGAAATCGCAATTTTGGAAATGCAAAAGCCCAGGGTGTTGGGGGCCCAAGGCCCCCTCTGCTGCACCCCAGAAATGTTTTGGGGGACATGTAAGGTGCACACATGCCAAAAGGGCATGTGTGCTTTACATGTTCAATTTAAAAATGCAGTTTAACTACATTTTTAAATTTTGCACCAGGTTACAACCTGGTTTCAGATCATGGTATTTTGCATGTGCAAAATGCCATTCTGCGAAAAATCCCAATTTGCGATTTTTTGCAGCATCGCCTTGCGATGTGGATTTTGCAAATCGCAAATTGCGACTTGCAAAATCCAGGTCGCAACGCAAGAAATCGCAATTTTAGCGATTTCTGCTTTGTGGTCTGCGAATGCCTTTCATGCATTGCAGACCACAGTTTTGCACTCGCAAACGGCCGAATTTTGCGATTCGCACCGTTTGCGAGTGCAAAACAATTTCATACAGCTGGCCCTTAAAAAAATGTTTTAGCAGTCACAAACCCTCAGATTTACCAGAACTAGGTGTAACAACCTTTTAAACACTTTGGGGCACATTTATACTTTGTTTGCGCCGAATTTGCATAATTGTTTTTTTATGTAAATTTGGCGCAAACTTAACTCCATATTTATATTATGACACTAGACAAGTCTAGCATCAAAATATTGGAGTTAGCACCATTTTTTGGATGCGTGAACCTACCTTGCGTCAATGAAATGCAAGGTAGGCATTCCCATAAAAAAAATGGTGCTATCCCTATAGCCCGATATTTATGCACCCATGCTAAAATGACGCAGCAGTGGGAGGAGGGGCTAAATAATGGTACAAAGCATTCTTTGCACCATTATTTAACGCCTGACTCAGACCAGGCATTAGCGGACCTGTCGACCCATTTCCATGGTTAAACATCATGGAATGGGTCCACAGGTGCCCTCCCCAAACCCCAGGAACACCCACACCTGCACGAGAGGGACACCAGAGGATGGGGGACCCCATCCCAGGTAAGTAGGATCAGTATTATTTTTTATTTTTTTTAAGTGCCATCGGGGGACCTAACTTGGGGCCTACTGCATGGTACAGAGGGCAATGGCCATGTCCAGGGGACACTTGTCCCCTGTGCTAGAAATTGTGGTGGTGGGCATGACTCCTGTCTTTCTTAAGACAGGAGTCATGTTTTGGGTGGTTGTGCACCCAAAATGGTGCTAGTCTGGTTAGAGGCATTTTTTTGCCTCTAACCAGGCAAGTGTCTTTTTCTGACACACAACCCTCTCCTTCCCTACCGCCACCCCCACTCGGCTAGCGTCTGTCTTGAAGACACTAGCACAAGTTTAGCGTCAGCTTGCGCCATTCATTGAATACGGCACCCGGCTGGTTTTTTTAAATAATGCAAGCCGACGCTAAAGTTTTGCTGCAAAACTGAGTTAGCGCAGCTTTGCGGCAAAAAGCATACATCTGGGCCTTTGTGCATGAGGCCCTAGATTCTTTGCCCAAAGTGGGAAACAAATTTCAGTGCAAGCACCTTCTTGTTGAATGACATGTGATTACTGATTAGAGGAGATAGAACCAAAAAGATGTGTTCGAAAACTAGCATAATTCTACCAACATACCCATGGGAGCATAAGGAAATGTTCCTTTGCCCTATTTTGTGAATATAACTATACTTTAGAAAATAAAGCTGAGTAATGAATTATAAATACAATTATTTACTGAAAAAAGGTACCAAAAAGGTATTCTGTCTCTTATGACACAATGGGGGTCATTCTGACCTTGGCGGTCTTTTCGCAAGACCGCCGAGTTACCGCCGCGGTGAAGACCGCCGACCGCGGCGGTATGCCGCTGTGCGCATTCTGACCGCTGGGAGCGTTCCGCCGGAAAACCGCCAGCAGCCACACTGGCGGTCGGCGGGAAAGTGGAGACTGGTCTACCTCCACCGCCACGCCAGCAGAACACCGCCCACAGAATTACGACCCACATTTCTGTGTGGCGGTCTTCTGTTGGCGGTCTTCTGTTGGCGGTCACCTCCCCATGGCTCCTGTCACCTCCCGGAGGACCAACGCACAAGGTAAGTTGATCGTCCGTGAGGGGAAGGGGTGGGGGGGTGTTGTGTGATGTGTGCGTGCATGGGGGTGTGCGTGTGAGTGTGTAGAGGGGGTGTGTGAGTGCGTGCATGCGGGCGGGGAGTGCTGCTGTGCCTATGGGCAATGTGTGTAGTTCGGCGGGTGCGCATGTCGGCATGTATGTGTGCGGGTATGTGTCCCCGTTGTGTATGTGTGTGTGTAGGGGGTGTGTATATGTGCATGTTGGGGGTGTGTGCATGTCGGGGTGCGTGTATGTGCATGTCGGGGTGGGGGTGGGGAGGGGGTTCGTACCACCTCTGGGGGGTGGCAGGGGGGTGGAGGGTGTGGGGGGAGGACTCGGGGGGGCAGTGGGGGGTGGGGGAGACCCCTATCAGTGCCAGGGAAGGAATTGCCTGGCCCCGATAGTGCCTACCGCCAGAAACTGCGGCGGTAAGCAGGGTCATGATACCGTTGGCGGTCTTGGGTCGACCGCCGGACCGGAGTGCGCAGACTCCAGCCCGTCGGTCATGACCGCCGTGGCTGTCGGAGTGGGGAAGTGGCGGTCGGTCGCGGCGGTGACCGCCGCGGTCAGAATGCCATTTTTAATACCGCCGGTCTGTTCGCGGTCCGACCGCCGCCTCTCCGCCGACCGCCAAGGTCAGAATGAGGGCCAATGTGTATATTGATATGAAATATGATATAAAATCATTGAAAGTAATTAGGGAGCAGGGCTCCAGGACGAATAATCGGCCTAGTCTTGGTGTATTGAAACTTGTGGTCCAATTTCACGTAAAGCTGGGAAACCAAGGTGACCATACCTGTGTCACAGAGTGTGAATGTGTGACATCACTGTAACACCCACGCTTATTCATCGCAAGAAGGTTCTCAGTTACCATACCATAGTTGGAGAAATAAAGATTTAAGAGATTTGCAATTGATTGCACTAACAAGAATTTTAATAGGGTGACCTGTGTACCAAATTAATTGAGACGTTAAAAATTCCCAGAAGAATTGTCTTTGACACAGTCACTACATGGGGCCTGTTGCACTGATAAACGAACGTGGTTAGAGATCAAGCTTTTCGTTTTGGAGTTCTAGCTCACCATCGGTGCACTGTGTGAATATGAGCGCATGACTTCATCTCCAATATTGTGCCGACTTCAGTTCTCCATCTCAAGTTACTGCGTAGTTACTTTTCCTTGAGGTACCTGCTCTTGCAGACTGATTCCAGTTTAATAGAGCTGGAAGGCTCAGCTGTAATCTAAATGCAGGACAAGTACAGGCAGTTATTAGGTTAACCTCTGGTGTCTGCGAGCATCCTGCAGGTAATTGGACCCAATTGGACGCCTGGTACCAGGCATGAAATAACTAAAGACAAGTGTTTAACGTTAATGGGAAATGGCATATGGTGCCATTTTCTTTCCAAATCCTCCCAGACCAAAAAATCACATTTCTACAGTCAGGTTTCACGTGAATAGCAAAGCTTACCTGCGTGAGCCTGTAATTATTAGCAGGTTCAATTAGAGGCACTCACTTGCAGCAGAAATAATGATATTTGAAGGTCTTATTAAAGTAGAGCTAATGATGGAAACATCTAAAGGTCATTTGACTCTTTTTGGTGAGGAATTCATGAGTGAATCCATCCATCCATGCACCCTTCCCGTTCTTCTTCACACATTCCTTTCTGCTCAAGTACAGGCATCAAAAGTCAACCTCGAGCCTCAAAACCTCAGGAATAAAGTTAGCATATTACATGAAGGTAAAGTGCTGAAGCCCAGTCGACTTAATATGTACTTATTTGTTGATGGAGCTTCTCACATCTTAAAGTCAAAGTAAAATAGCCATTGCTTTTTTTCCAGGACACTCCCTGCAGGGTCACTAGAATTATGCGTAAACAGAGAGCCAAATTATGTGGCTGAGTTGCCTACATTATGTGGTAAGTAAAGCCACATTTTGTTGTTCAACAGTCCAGATTCTGTGCCACTTTTATTTGCCTAATTCCTAATTTTGAGACGTGTTAACACTTTCTGAGTAAAGAGGCCACCTCATTAAGGCCAATTTAGCTCCTAGGTACAGCACTGACGACGGAATGATTACCAGTTAACTTTTGGAAAGGGACTACCATTGTAGAGCGGTACATATGGCACTATCTTTTTAGAAACATGATCAGCTTGAGTAAAACACATTTGTATTGTTGAAATCTGTAAATTATGTGGCAGATAGTGGATTATATGACAAGTGTGGTAAATCCACAAATCAGAGAGAAATGTTGTAGCTGACGAATTGAATAATTGAGTAACTACCTTAGCCTTTATTAGAGACAGTGCCTTTTCTCCTCTGTAGTTTTCATTCTGCACACAGGAAGGCAGAATGTCGGATGATTCAATAGTGCTTCCAACTGGCTATGCGACGCTTGAAAAAAGAATGCCTTGGACCATGCTGTCAGTGGGTTGGAATTTTTCAAGTTTTCAAACATTGGGATTAAATGGAATATCTTCCAGCAAGTGTTAGATCACCGATCTCCGTGTTTCAGGTGACACTCGATGTCTTCTTTGTTATATTAACATCTTGAAGTCAAACTTTTTTCTAGAAATAGGTAAGAGGTCAGGATCACTCAACTGTGCCAGTCTCGGTGCCCTATGCAATTTTTTCTAGTTTAGATCCTGTGTACTTTGAACGTTGATGTTCAGCCAATGGGGTACATTGTAGGTCCGGAAGTGCCTGCCCATAACAAGTTTTTTCATAATAACCGCTGATTATTAAAACTGGTTATAGCTAGCATCATTGTACCTAAAGTTGACTTATGAAAATCGAGCATGGATCCAGCTCCCCTGGACATATGCTGGAAACCCCTAAAATATAGAATTCGCCCCAGATTCCATTACTCACCCTCGCCAGCAAGTCAAGGAGTGAAAGACTAATCTCTATAGTGTCATATGACAGCTGATAGTGGCTTCATTATAACACTCTTATCTTCAAAGATCTCATCATGCAAAACAGAGACTGTCTAATTGTACCCTGCTCTTCACTCTTCCTTTCTCTCGCTCTACTCCCTCCCTTTCCTGCTCCCCTACCCATCGGATGAAGTTTGAGGGCCCTCAAGTCTCCATAAAAGCATGGGTTTCAGGGTAATGAAATGTACCTGGAAACCTTCAGAACTGGACCAGAGTTATGAAGTTTAACTAGTTTTTTGTATGTCTTGTGCTCGATAATTCAGTGGGCGAATCGGAGTTAATTAACTGAAATCAAGTTCAGAGTCGGTTTAGTGAGTAAAAATAAAATAATAGTCACTCAGTTTAGATTACATTCTAAATCTCCAAAGTATGCAATTGAGATCTTCAGTCTTCCATTTGCATTATTGTGTGTAAAACTTTACATAGCTTTTTTTTTTATTTTTTTTAAAGAGGGTATTTCTTCATACCTCTCTTATCCCAGCTCTTCACCAAATATCGTCACGCATTTTAATTATCTTCTCTGTCACTTAATAGGAAGGACATATTCTCCCTCATCGTTCAGAATTGTACTTTTTCCAGAAGTGAATTAATGGTGTTATCTCTTAACTTCTGGTAAAGTGTACCAGCTCTTCTATTTGTCCGCATACACAAAGAGCTCTTGGCAAAGGCTTTTTTTTTTACTTTATACTATAAGTGAAGCGCCCAACTTCGGGCTTGGGCCAAAAAAAACCTCTCGCTATATTCAGTTAAATTGACCATGTATGACTGCGCATGCTTGGAAGAATTGTAAATCTCAGCATGACCTTAGAGGCGGCAGGTTTCTAGTGTTTTCAGTTTTTTTGCATTTTTAAGTTCCTGAATTATTTCTTTATGCTCTCATTTAATCGTTTCAGAGGAAAGGCCGTCAAACTAGAGCTGGTCAGATTTAGGTTCAGCCTAAGGCGATGTGATTCTTGTTTTATCCAACAGACTACAAAGTCCGACTTGGGGCTATGATTCAAGTGTTCTTCCGGACTTTGTCAACCAAATTGGAGTCAGTAGACCTGAGTCTTTTCAAGCCTTATTTTATCGGTGCCCTTGCATGTTCTTGAGAGAAGATTGGATTCGAAAGAAGATGATAACGTGGTTTTCTGAATTCTGTTTACCGAATGAAAAATATATCCCTATATTTCTCACTTACTATTTTGAAATTTTTAAAATATTTTTTTAGAATTGTAATATCTTCTCCCCAGTGTTTAGGGATTATGATGGTTGCACGTTATGCAATAATATTTGAGTAATTGATTTATTTGCATGTTGGGTACTGATGGCTGTTGGATGCTGTAGGGTGCTGACCCCCCTAAGGTCAGAATGTATTGTTGTTTTAGCGTTTCAATCCTTAGTCTTGCTTTGAGAATTTTGTGCGGGTCTTAGGCGGGATTGTCAGAAAGTTTGGGCAATATCTAACACCACAGGCATTGCTTTGTTGGTTTGACTGTGTCTGACAGTCCATGTGTTTGGCAGCATAAGGCTTATTCTGATATTTTTGGTGTGATGGTGTTTGTGGGAAACGTCCTCAACCACGACTCCAGAACAACAAAGTTGTCTACAACGCAAGCGTAAGCACGCTTGCTGGACCAGCGACTGCCTTTTTCTCTGCCTTAACCACGTTTGTGCTGGACAACGCACATGCGTGGTTAATGCAGAGTGGATCGGGAGAGGGTGCGGTCAGGTAAGTGGGGCTGGGGCAGGGTTGGTGGGTAGTTATTAGGGTGGGGGTGGATTAGGGGCTTAAGGTGGGTAGCTTTGTTTTTAGAGGCAGGCTGGGGGGATTGGAGTAATTTGTTTTTTAGGGGCGGGTGGGGATCAGGGTAGTTTGGTCAGGTAAGTGGGGTTGGGGCAGGGTTGGGGGTAAATTTTAGGGATGGGGTGGATTAAGGGGTTGGGGGGTCGGGTTGTTTGGTTTTAGGGGCGGGAGTGGGGCGATCAGGGTAGTTTGGCTTTTAGGGGTGGGGTGGGGGTCGGTGTAGTTTGTTTTTTAAGAGCAGGGCCGTGGGGAATGGAGTAGTTTGTTTTTTAGGGGCGGGGCTGGGGGGGGGTCAGGTAGTTTGGTTTTTAAGGGCAGGTGTGGGGGTTGGTTGTTTTTAGGGCTGGTGGTGGGGTCCGGAATGTTTTAGGGCTCAGGGTGGGTGGGGGTGCCAGAGTAGTTTTGATTTTATGGGTGGGGGGTCAGGTAGTTTTGGTTTTTAGGGGTGGGAGATCGGGGTAGTTTGATTTTTAGGGGCAGGTGTGGGCAGTCAGGATAGTAGTTTTTTTAGGGGCAGAGGTCAGGGTAGTTTTTTTTAGGGACAGGGGTGGGCAATCGGGGTAGTTTTGTTTTTAGGGGTGGTGGTCAGGGAAGTTTTGTTTGTAGGGGTGGGGAGGTTGGGTAGTTTTGTTTTTAGGGGCAGGGGTAGGGGGTTTGGGGTAGTTTTTTTGGGGAAGGGGTGGGCGATCAGGGTAGTTTTGTTTTTAGTGGAGGGGTGGGGGTCTGGGTAGTTTTGTTTTTAGGGATGGGGTGGGGGTTGGGGTAGTTTGGTCAGGTAAGTGGGGTTCGGGCAGGGTTGGGGGTTGTTTTTAGGGCTGAGGTGGATTAAGGGCTTGGGGCGGCGTTGTGGGGTCTGGGTAGTTTAATTTTTATCAGCGGGAGTGGGGGATCAGGTAGATTGGATTTTAGGGGCAGGGTGGGGGGTCAGGGTAGTTTGGTTTTTAAGGGTGGGGCTGGGGGATTGGGGTAGTTTGTTTTTTAGGGGGTAGGGGGATCGGGGTAGATTGGTCAAGTAAGTGGGGTTGGAGCCGTGTTCGGGGTAGTTTTTAGGCGTGCAGGCGTGGATTAAGGGCTTGGGGTGGGGTGAGGGGTCTGGGTAGTTTTGTTTTTAGGGGTTGGGCCGGGGTAGTTTGGTTTTTAAGGGTGGGGGTCAGTTGTTTTTAGAGCAGGTGGGGGGGTCGGGAAGGTTTTAGGACTCCGGGTGGGTGGGGGTATCGGGGTAGTTTTGTTTTTATGGGTGGGAGGTCAGAGTAAATTTGGTTTTAGGGGTGTGATGTTGGGGGCTGGGGTAGCTTGGTTTTTAAGGGTGGGATTGAGGTATCAGGGTAGTTTTGCTTTTAGGGTACGGGGTGGGGGTCAGAGTAGATTTGTTTTTAGGGGCGGGGTGGGGGGGTCAGGGTACTTTTGTTTTTAGGGGTGGGGTAGGGTCGGTCAGGGTTGTTTCGTTTTTAGGGACAGGGGTGGGGATTGGGGTAGTTTTGCTTTTAGGGACTGGGGGGTCAGGGTAGTTTTGTTTTTAGGGGTGGGGGTTGGGGTAGATTTGTTTTTAGGGGCAGGGATGGGGTCAGTTGTTTTTAGGGCAGGAGGGTCAGGGAAGGTTTTAGGGCTCAGGGTGGGTGAGGGTGTTGGGGTACTTTTGTTTTTAGGGGCGGGGGTTAGGGTAGTTTTAGTATAAGGGGTGGGGTACTTTTGGGCCTTAGGGCAGATGGGGGTTTGCATCCTAGAACCATACATGCCGTTCCCACACATGCTTTTATTAGGCATGCTTTTACAACAAAAAAGTGTTGTAAAGGCATGCGTGGTAAAGGCATTCGTGGTAACAACACGGTCGTTGTTCTGACCGCGTTGTTCAGGCATGCGTGGTTCTTACATTAGTGGCTCCATCATACATTCAGAATTTGCAAGGTGTGTGTTGTGTGACGTGTTAACCGTGTACGTTTACGACTGTCATGACCACTGCGTTCTCTCCTTGCTCTTAAGGATGGAGGTTCTGTAAACATTCAAGGTGAGTCAAACGGAAGGCACTCTACCTAAATCAGTCTGTCTGCAGCGGACAAGAGAAGAAAACTGTTCCGGCATTAGACACGCACCTGACGGACATACTGTGTCTGGTCGCCTTCCCTCACATTACTTTGGATGCAAACAGTGTCATTGACAGCGACGAGCAGCTAGAGAAACTTCTGAAATTACCTTGTTGGGTTCAAACATGCCAATTTCTGAAAATCTAAAGTCATTTCTCAGGATTACAGCTTGCGTTACCTAAAGCCAAGAGAATTTTCTTCTGGGAGCGAAAATTGATTTGACGGTTACCATTTAACCTACATTAGCACAGCGGGCCCTCCATTATAGAGCTGTTCTGAGGACGCATGCGGTGCGCTCGCTGTATGTGTGGTGGGAAGGAGAACATGGCTAAATGGGGGCACGCTGAATGAAACCCGATCCATTTGTCAGAGAGCGCAAAGGTGTAGTGAGTGGTCTGTAAACTAAAGAAGTTGTTGAAGCCTTCATGGCTGCGGCAAAATCAGTCACACGTTTTGCTACTTATCATGAAATTCAATCATTCAAAGGTGTTACTGTAGAATGAAGACAGATACAGGATCATGAGCCAAGATGACTCCAGCAAACCTGTCGGTAAACTGACAAGTGCCGTAATTGTATTTATTTTGGGACGACTATGAGGAAGAAATTATGGGAAACCTAAATGATCTTAGAAACCGCCCACAGAGTAAACCGGGGTAGACGCTGCTTCGTAAAACAACACAGGGTCTAGTAATTTGAAGACCACCACAGAAACCTTGGTGATGACGGCGGGAAAAAAAAACACCGTCACTCTAATGGAACTCATTTTGCTTTCTCAGTAAAGATGATCTTACAGCAATTCAACCCAGATCATGTTTAAACAATGGTTAAACGTTACTGAGAACATATCCCATAACCAATTGTCTAGGAAGGACAGAAATAATTGCATTGCTCCTTTGCTTATTCATTCATTCATTCAATTAATTTTACTAATGGAAAATAAAACCCATTGGAGAGTAAAGATGCACAAACTATACATATGTACAGAAGTAGAGTTAGTGCACTCTCCATATTGTGCATTAAAATAATTTCTCATTTAATATATTCAATAAACTATATGTCCTCCATAGGCTGGTGCCTCAAGCCAGCCTTCAGAAACTCAGTCACGGCTAAATAATATATATGTATATATATATATATATATATATATATATATAATATTAAAAGAATCCTTGCAATACCAAATTAATCCAACGAAAATATCCAAGTTCCCTAGAAATAGCTAATGAAAAATACAGCATCTGAATATCTCTTAGTTTAAGGCTCCTGAGAAATGCATGTAGACTGGGCTCCTGAATCCTGTGCTGCCGCCGAAGCCTTTATTACGTGGCACACCTAACCATGCAGCCCACAATAACCTTCAGCAGAGAGTATTGTGTTGTCACATTTTTATAGTGCTTCACACTTCACTGCTGGAAACCAAAGCACATTCTTGTTTATGTAGCGTTACACCGTTTCGGAATTTTTTGTTGAATAAGTGTTGTGGTTTTGTGTTATTTATATGATCCCTTTTGTTGTCTGTGTAATTGACCAAAGAAGTTGTCTAGTATCGTCTTGGAACGCAGCATTTAGCATGTCGGAGCAAGTGAGAGAATTTGGTGTGCATAATAGCATTGTAATATGCTGATGGATATACTTTACTGTTCAGGTCCCACATTATGTTTATGTTTTTTTTCTATTTTGTAATTGACTTATGGCAGAACCCCTTGTGGAGGGCCACTAGGCAAGCAGGAATTAAGGGCTGAGTGTTGTGATTGAGGCATTTTATTCCTGATGTCTTGGGGCCCGGCCCACTATGTGCTCTGAGCATCTGAGCCAAGTACTCCTTCATCACTTGACTCTCAGTGGTAGCATGGGTTGAGCATTCCAATGCTTCTCAGGGATGACAAAGGTGTAAGGTGAGCACAGACTCACAAACTAGATACATTCAGTAACCCCAAAAAATGATTGTCCAGTTAAATACTTGCTTTTATGTATGAAGGAGTATTTATCTACCTACCCAAAATACAACACAACACAATGCAAACAATATACACAGCCTTCTTGAGGCAAGCCCACTACCATTACCCAGGTCAGCTTTCCAGTCCCACTTCACCGCGTATGGCTGATGGTTATTCCCCATTCATGTGTGATGATATCCAAGCTAGGCCCTGCAAAAGCATTCACATCTCAGAAGTTCTATGAGGGCTCTCTAGTAAGATCCCTGAGTCCCCAAGCTGGAGGGAGTGACTTCAGAGCAAGTTCCTCAGGGCCCCGCAGCCCATTTGTCAATCTTACGGCGATGCTGTGTACAAATGGCCGGAAGTGGCAGTCATATTACCCACCATCCCCAGTGGTCCTTCGATTCAGTAAGTCTCTCCTGTTATCTTGGGATAGTACTCCGATGTTTCTAGACAGGGGATTCGGAGATGTTGCTCTTACTCTCAACGGGTCATAGCCCACGTTGTCTTTTCAGTTGAATATGTGGTCAGGGCGATGCCCTTCTTCCTCCTTTATGGCCCCTTCCACCAGAAATGTCGGTAAGGCTAGAGAAGCACATACATGGTGACGGCCCTCCAACTTCACTGCGGCCCCCACCTGGCATTCGGGGTATGAAGCTGCACAAACAAAGTGACAAACCTCTTTGTGTCACAACACTATATCAGCAATGACCATCTGTCTCTCAGAGTACAGTGCTAAGGGTGATAATCCTTATTCTTTACCGTAGCCACAACCTAGCATATGGGGGTCACGAGCAGCACAAACAAGGTGACAGCCTTTTTTGGGTGACAGCACTGAATCTGGCAATGGCTTTCCATCTCTCATAGTCCAGCACAATAGGGGATAACAATTATTTTTCACTGCAGACCCCACTTGGCAAGAGAGGTGCAGACTTTGGGACACAGGTCAGTAGTCTGCTTGGTGCGGTGATCCAGAAGGACCAGAATGTTACTCTCCACTCCTGCGATCCCTGCTACCAAATCTGTACCTGACCTCGGTCCCTCCAAGCAATATTGTTCACCTTGAGGGCCCACTGGTCTTGGGCCAGGTAGAAGCTGTAGCTCCAGGCTCCAGGTGAGTGTTCCATCCAGCCTAGAAGACTGGCAGACCCTTTGTCCCCAGTCCTGGTCACTAGAGACAGAACTTGTGCTTAGCCTTTACATGCTCATGTACAGGTTCAATTTGACAATTTGGGAATCTCAAGCTCCTTGTTACACAATCTATTTCCAGACACACCTGTGATTTTGAGTCTTTCACTTTGAAGTGACCATGTCTTTCTTATGTACTTTCTTCAGGGAGCAGTCTATAACAGCAGGACAGTCTCGAGTCTTGATAGCCCTAAAAACAGGCCAAGGGAGTGCCTAGAGGGCCACACCTAGATGTGAGACTTTGTGAACGTTGCTGCAAAAGTTTACCAGAGGGACCCAGCCCTACCCTTCATGATTATGTTATCGACCCATCCCTTTCTTCAGATGTCCCCAGGCCCCTTTGACCACTTTCAGAATCAAAGAGCTCCTACTGAAGATCACCAAAGAGTATGGGTCTTCCTTCCTTCAGTATGTGTCCTATTTGGCTCTCAGGAATGCAGCAATCCACAGAGTTTTCTCTGAGAAACCATTACCTTTCCCTGGTGCTCCAGCCAGCCTTGGGTCTCCCAAAATAGTACCTAGGGCCTCAGTATGAAGCTGGCGGTTTTGAGACCCCTCCTGCTGTGGTGGTCCGATCGTCACATTTAGACCCTGGCAGTCCAACCGCCAGGGTTTTGCCGTCTGGGTTGATGGCAGGTGGAGGTTGCAACCAGCCAGTGCGGCGGTGCATGCAGCGCCGCCTTGCTGATTATGACCTCCTTCTCCGCCTGCCTTTTCATGGCATTTTTACCACCATGAAAAGGCTGGCAGAGAACAGGTGCAGCGGGCCACAGGGGGGCCCCTGCACTCCCCATGCACTTGGCATGGGCAGTGCAGGGGTCCCCCTGCCCAGGACCCTTGCGGAGTTCACTGTCTGCTGTGCAAACTGTGAACATTGTGAGGGTGCTGGTGCACCCTGCAGGTGACAGCATTACCACCAGCTCGATTTTGAGCCAGAGACAATGCAGCTGCCACTTTCCCGCTAGGCTGACTGGCGGAAACCTCGGTTTTCACCCATCAGCCAAATGGGAATCTCGAAATGGGTCTGGCAGGGAGGAAGCCAGTGTGGTGGCAACCTCCCACTCGGAAGTTCGTCGGACTGGTCTTCCTGCCAGTCGAACTCCTAATCAGGCCCCTTGTGTCTTCTGTGTATTATGCTTTTCAAATGTGCACACATACCCCTGCGCGCACATGCATTCAGATGCGGACAGACTCCAATGTACAGGAAACATCCTTTACGATGCAGCAATTACCAAGCAGTGCCTTTACCACACAGTTTTTACCATGCATGCATTTACCACGCATGCATTTTTTGGGTCTTTTTACCACGCATACCATTCCCACACATGTAAGTCTAGTTCCTAACTATAATTACATACTGGTGATCATAACCGTATATCAATATATATTTATATATTTAAACATCTATTACCTAGTGACGGTCGCCATTAAGTAGTTATAGTTAGGACCTAGTTTCTATTTAAAAAGCGATTTTGTTACTTGCCTATATCTTTGGCGCTGCTTGGCGAATCTTCACAAAACTTTCCCAAAAAATTGCCTGTCCCGTCAGGTGCTGCCTGAAAAGTTGCAGGGTGATCCGTCTGAGGGGTCTGTGAAAAAAGGGGGGTTCATAAGTACGTTTTAACCATTCATTTTTCCTAGGGATTTTGAACAGCAATAGCGCAAAAACTACTGGACGAAATTACACTAAATTGGCAGGAATGTAGGTCCTGATCCACTGACACACCGATTCACAGACCCACTCAGACACTCGCACTCCCACTCACAGACCCACTGAAACCTTAATTCCCCCACTCACAGACCCGTGCAGACACTGGTGCATTCACTAAAACACAGATGTATGCAATCTCACACCCAGGCAGACAATCTGACAGCCACTTTCACCCCCGAGATACACCTTATTACACCTATTCTCACACCCAAAGAACCTGCAACCAATTCCCGCCGCACATTGCGAAAGGGCTATGCACAGTGTAGGTTTGGGTGGGTAGGGGTTGTTGGCCGCAGGGTCTGGCTGCAGGCCAGGTCTTGCGGGCAACCTCCTCTGCCCATGGGGGACGGACGTGCACTGTTATGTGCTTATCGGTGGTTGGATGAACATATAGTAATCAAAATTAAGATACGTTAAAAAACCATAGAAATTTAATGAAAAAAACAAAGGTTACTGTGATGTTACAGTTAGGCTCACATTTTAAATGTACCAGACCATAGAAAATCACATGTTATAGTTAGAGTTACCTCATGTAACTATAACTTGTGCCCTAAGGCAACTATAACTCACACCCTTGCCACGCACTGCTAAATACCTCTCAAATTACTGCATTCATGACATCTTCGATAACATCCTTGATAATATCGATGTAATATTTGCACTGAAATTTTTGATGAAAAAACTGTGCATGGCGAGAGCGTGAGTTATAGTTACTTGAGGTAATTATAACTATCAGTGATTAATTTCTATCAGGTCCAAACACATCTCACAATAAAGAACAGCAGCACTCCCAGCACATATACTTTACTCTGATTTATTTTATTAGGCTGAAGTCAACCAATGCGTTTCAGTCCTCGTGGGATCTTTGTCACAGTTAAAAGCACCATACTGATCCATCTATCTAAAAACAAAACAAATGAAACATAAAAATTAACTACAGACCAGAACCCAATGCTCCCACATCAGAAGGAAACTTTGATGGCCATCTTATAATGTCTGAACAATGCAATGAATCCACCTCAATCAAAAGATCTTTTTTATTTGTATATTTTTTCTTCTTTTTTCTTTACTCTTACTTTCTTTTTTTCTTTATGCCTTTTTCCACATTATGAAACTACTACTAATATACACTCCGCCATCTTTATAACTGCACAATTCTGTTTGGCAATCCTACATTATCAATTATAGCTGTCAACCATATGACAAGTGTTTAATATGATTATCATTGTCATCTGAGAGGCAAGATGAATAGATAAAAGGATACAAACAATATTCTTACCTACTTATAACAATTTCACACTTCTTTTTAAAATATTTTTGTTTGAAATTATTCCACTATGCTGTAATGCCAATTTCACCCAAGAGGGCTGACTTACATATAAACTAATCAAAATCCCATAGCAGAAATTCCACTTCACAATGATCTCCATAATTAGATATATTCTCTGTTCTATACTATTCTTTGTGATCTTTCCAGGCATACCTGCAAAAAGAAAATAAAAATAATTAAAATCCATAAAGAGCCTACTTACAAAGGAAGATAGTGGGAGTGACAGCAGACATTGTCATCCAATAAATACATGCAACTCAGAATCCACATTCAACCCATTTGGTTCTAATCAGTCAAGATTTAAGATGTATTTTGCTTCCAATCTTCTCAATGCTCTCTATATATTTCCACCCCTGGGACTCCTGGCATCGGTATCTATTACAGCGTACTTCAGTTTGTTTGTATCCCCCTGATGTTTTTTCCAAAAATGTCTAGCTATCGGGTAAGGCATTATGGCCCTCATTACGACCCTGGTGGTCGGTGATAAAGTGGCGGTAATACCGCCAATGGGCTGGCAGTAACTCATGCCAAATTATGACCATGGCAGAAAGATCTCCGAAACTCAGCCAATGTACAACACCGACCGCCAGGGCGGAAACAACAGCCACCACGGCGGAAGCCACCTACAGCCAGACGGGAGGCAATGTTCCGCCCACCATATTATGACCCTGCAAACAGGCACCTTTTCCGGGGCTGTACCAACAACATCAAAAGCCTGGCGGAAACTGAGCTCAGAGGGAAAGGACTCACCATTGGAGATACAGGAAACAACCACGTCACCATGGAACCTGAACTGCAAGTCTTCCCAATGATTTTCTACTTTCTGCTCCACCACGAAGACAAACGTCGGCGAAGACAGTGAGTACAGCCACTGAGCACACAACGGAGGGGTGAGGAAAACGACAGTGACACACACATGCAACACTAACACACCACACACACACCATACACACAACCAGATGCATTATAAAAACAATTTTACCCAGTAACTCGGCTGAATAATGCAAGAACAAAACAATTTCGAAAAAGTGAATGTAATCAGATCAACACAGTATGAAAAATAAGTTAGGCAAGATAATAGATATATAACACGGTATAACATGCTTTAACACGGAGAGAACACTGCAGGGGTGTCAGTTGGTAAATAGGCAGGCACCTCAGGGGGATGGCAGACTGGGGGCACTTCAGCCTGGGGATGTTACAACTCCACTGGTTCTGGAGGGTGCAACAAGCCCTGTGCTTAGTCCTGGGGAGTGCAAGGCCACAGTCTCTCAAGTGGGTGTCTTCCCCACTGGTTCTGAAGGGGGCAACATGCCTTGTGCTCTTGGTTCTGGGGAGTGATAGCCATGTGGGTGTCTTTCCCACTGGTTCTGGAGGGGGCAACATGCCCTGTGCTCTTGGTCCTGGGGAGTGATGGGCCACAGTCTATCGAGTGGGTGTCTTGCCCACTGGTTCTAGAGGGGGCAACATGCCTTGTGCTCTTGGTCCTGGGGAGTGATGGCCATGTGGGTGTCTTGCCCACTGGTTCTGGAAGGGGCAACATTCCCTGTGCTCTTGGTCCTGGGGAGTGATGGCCATGTGGGTGTCTCCCCACTGGTTCTGGAGGGGGCAACATCCCCTGTGCTCTTGGTCCTGGGGAGTGATGGCCATGTGGATGTCTTACCCACTGGTTCTGGGGGGGCAACATGCCCTGTGCTCTTGGTCCCGGGGAGTGATGACCATGAGGGGTCTTGCCCTCTGGTTCAGGAGGGGGCAGCCTGCCCTGTGCTTGATCCTGGGGAGTGAAAGGTCACAGTCTCTCAGGTGGGTGTCATACCCACTGGCTATGGAGGGGGCAGGACGCACAGCAGCACATGGAGGCAGGATTACATACCGTCCACCAGTGGTGACGGCTGCACAGTGGTGGTGCTGCTGGTGGGGGGAGGCTCCTGCCCATCACCTGCAACCTTGGATGGCTGCATTATGGTTGTGATGCTGCTGGTGGGGGAAGGCTTCTGTCCATCCCCTGCAACCTTGGTTGGATGCACAGTGGTGGTGGTGCTGCTGGTGGGGGGAGGCTCCTGCCCATCCTCTGCAACCTCAGATAGCTACACAGTGGTGGTGGTGCTGCTGGAGGGGGGAGGCTCCTGCCCATCTCCTGCAACCTCGGATGGCTGCACAACCATGGTTGATGGTGGAGGCTCCATCACAGTTGCTGACCCAGGCCCCTTGGTCTTCCTGCATGCTGGTCCAGGCTCTTTCATCTTCCTGGCAGCTAGTGCAGGCTCATTTCCCTTCTTGCCTGCTGCTGCAGGCTCCTTGGTCTTCCTGGCAGCTGGGGCAGGCTCCTTTCCCTTTTTGCCTGCGGGGGCAGTCTTCTTGGTCTTCCTAGCAGCTGGGGCAGGATCCTTTCCCTTGAGTCTGCCTGGTGGAGGCTCTTTGGTCTTACTAGCAGCTGGGGCAGGATACCTTCCTTTGAGGCTCCCTGGTGCAGGCCCCTTCACCTTCAGGACATGTGGCCTGAATCCTTTTCCACCACAAGTGGGTGTGGTGATGACTGGGCCCGTGGACTGTGTGGCTGAGGTGCTTGGCTGGGTTCTTCCTACCCTGCCCATACTTGGAGGATGGGGAAGGAAGAGGTCAATGGTGGATAGGAACAGTTTTTAGGGACATTGGAGCCACTTCCAGTATGTGGGCCATCAGGGGGGTTAAGGTTCAACAGGCACCCCTTCCTCGCTGGGAGGCCATCCCCAGCTGGGCCTCTGCCATCTTCCATGCCCAGCATCTCAGGTCCTCCCACCGTTTCTGACAGTGGGTGCTCCACCTGCCATAGACCCACAGGGCCCGCACCTCCTTGGCAAATGCATGCCATATACCCTTCTTTTGATGGGAGCTGACCTGCAGAGGAAATACACACAGGAAGAACCATTAGACAAACAGTCCAGCCTGTTACATTCATGGCCCACCATACCCGTTTCCGTCACCATTGGCACACACATAGCCCAGCACACAACCTATACACCGCCCAGAGGACATCCACCTACCCCCCTTACACGAGGCCTTCACACACACCACTCCATGCATTCATGCCACATGCATCGTGCCCATAGTGTGCTCACCTGTTGGTCTGGAGACCCATACAGCAGTCCGTACTGGGGTAGGACCCCATCCACCAGTCTCTCCAACTCCTCCGAAGTGAAGGCTGGGGCCCATTCGCCGGTCACATAGGCCATGGTAGGTTCCAGACACAGGTCACAGCAGCACATGCAGTGTAGGTCCTCCCCTGTGCAAGGTCAGGTAGCAAGTGAGGATTGAGATAGAAAATGGCGGTCACATTCGTGGGGGTGCATACCGTCACCACCGGCAGAGATCACCATTGGCCACTGTACCCCTTAGGGCCCAATTGTAACCAATGAGGAGTTGCACGGTGGTTCCTAAACGTCAGAGGAATTACCTCACTTCCACCTGTCCCCCACACAGGACAGGTGGACACCATTTCATGGGGTGGGTGATGCAGGCCCTGGAAAATTGCTGCATCACTGGTGATATTAGAACAGATGAAACAAATAACATTGACCCATTACAAGTTAACAGGAAGCAAAGTTATGCTGTAGCTCCATTGTTCAGTTGTGACCAGCTCCTCACTCTTTTGTCCCTGTGCTACAAACAGACTGGAACAATACCCTTGACCTTCATCCATCATCACCGAGTCCCATTGCACTTGCCCCCTCTATATTTTAAAACATCAATAAACACCCTTGGGAAAAAAAGAAGTTTGGAGTATGTCATGTGTATCAATTATGTATTAATTGAAGCAGGTACAAACATTGCAAACCAACTGTACAGAAAATTAGCATAGATTAATGATCTGTAGTTGGCTGCAGTGATCACACCAGGAGTATATGTGAGGTCACCAACATCTGCAAAATGAATTGCCAGAGGGAACAGTAAGTGGGCATAGAGGTGGGAAATAAGAGCATGCCAGTGCCACAGAAATTCAAACAAATATCATTGAAATTTGAAGTAACACTGTCCTACCTGTGTGTCAAGTGTGGAAGTATTGTCTGATCACAGATGTTCTGTTGTCCTCATCCTCATCCTCTGCCTCCTCATCCTCACTGTCCACAGGGTCTACTTCTGGCATCTCCAGCCTCCTTCTCTTGCAGGAATGCGACATGGTGTCTGAGGGCCAGGTTACGCAACATGCAGCATGCCACCTCTATCTGGCAGACCTTCTTGGGTGAGTAGCACAGGGAGTACCTGTCAGATGGAGGCACCGGAACCTGGCCTTCAGGAGGCCAAAGGTCCTTTCAATTATCCTTCTGGTTCACCCATGGGCCTCATTATAACGTTCTTCTGCCCTTGTCCTGGCATTCCTCACAAGGGTCCGCAGCCATGAGAGGTTGGGGTAACCAGAGTCACCTGCAAATTCTGAGGGACAACATTTAGCCACACACTATCTCATGTGGTCCACACCATATCCATACACCAACATCTACTGGGTGGGACCAAGGCTCACCTATTAGCCACACCCTGTGCCTCTGTAGTTGGGCCATCACAGTTGGGATGCTGCTTTTCCTCAAAACAAAGGCATCATTCACCGACCCAGGATACTTAGCATTGACGTGGGAGATGTATTGGTTCGCTAGGCACATCATTTGCACATTTATTGAGTGGAAGCTCCTACGATTCCTGAACACCTGTTCATTCTGGTGGGGGGGGGGGGCAAATGCAATATGCATCCCGTCAATCAAACCAATAATATTGGGAATATGTCCCATTGCATAGAATCCGGCCTTCATTGTGGCCAAATCCTCCACCTGTGGGAAAGAAATGTAGCTGTATATGTGTTCCACCAGGGCAGACAAAATTCTTACCAGCACAATTGAAAACATTGGTTGTGACATGCCTGCTGCCAAGCCCACTGTCACTTGGAAAGACCCAGTTGCCAGGAAATGGAGCACTGGTAGCACTTGACCAAGAGGGGTGATGCCAGTGGGATGACGGATAGCTGATAACAGGTCAGGCTCCAACTGGGCACACAGCTATGTGATTGTGGCCCTGTCCAGTCTATAGGTCAGTATTATGTGCCTGTCCTCCAGTATAGTCGAGTCCACCAGAGATCTGTATATGGGGTTATGTCTCCACCTCTTATTCATCCGCAGAGGTAGGTATCTAAGGGACACAAGAGTGGGTAGGCTGTCACAATTGGAACAACAAAACCACAACTGCAGTCCACGTGGTGCACTTATGTATTGGGACAGTGTAAATGGTGAAGTATGTGCAAATCTAATCTGTGACACAGTAATTGTGGATAGGCCTGCCCTGGATGGAGGGACAGATGGAAGTGAGGTAATTCCACTGACATTGGGCGTCGTGGTGGAAGGCGGTCTTGCACCGCCGTGCAATTCCTCATTGGATAATATGGGGCTCTATGGAGTACAGTGGCCAATGGGGATCTATGCTGGTGGTGAAGGTCTACACCACCACGGACGTAACTGCCATTTTCTATCTGATTCCTCACTTGTTTCCTGACCTTCAACAGGAAAACACATACACTGCGTGTGCTGCAGTGACCTGTGTCTAGAACCTACCACAGTCCGTGTGACCGGGAAAAGGGCCCCCGCCTTCACTTCGGAGGAGTTGGAGCGACTGGTGGATGGAGTCCTACCCCAGTATGGACAGTGGTATGGGCCTCCAGACCAACAGGTGAGTACACTTTGGCCACAATGCATGTGGCAAGGATGCATGGAGATGTATGTGAAAGCTTTGTGTAATGGTGGGTAGGTTGATTGTCTGTTGGCGGTGTACTTGTTGTGAGCTGGCCTATGTGTGTGCCAATGGTGATGGAATCAGGTATGGTGGGCCATTTGTATGACAGGCTGGACTGTTTGTTTAATGGTATTCTCCTGTCTGTATTGCCCCTGCAGGTCAGTGTCCATCAAAAGAAGGGATTGTGGCATGCCATCGCCAAGGACGTGCGGACCCTAGGAGTCTATAGCAGGTGGAGCACCCACTCTCGGAAACGGTGGGAGGACCTGAGACGCTGGGCATGGAAGACCGCGGAGGCCCAGCTGTGGATGGCTTCCCAACGAGGAAGGTGTGCCCGTCGGACCCTGACACACCTGATGGCCCACATACTGGCAGTGGCCTACCCCGAGCTGGATGGGCACTTGAGGGAATCACAGCAGCCACAAGGGGGTGAGTACAGTGGGTATCATTACATATTGTGGCTGGTGGGATGGTATCCGGGTGGTGGATGTGTGTTAGTCGGTGCCCCTGAGGCCAGGCCAGACATTGCAGCATGGGTCAACTGAAGGGTAATAGTTGCATGGCAAATACAGGTAACCTAGCTTGTTAGTAGTGCATTTCAGGCAGGGCATTGTGGCTCCCAAGAGTGCTGAAGTTGGCGGTGTGTGGTCCTCATCTTGCCTTAGTGACTAGCCATATCACTGGCAGTGCAATGCATAGTGCTTAAGCCTGTTCCCTGTGTCTGACAGTGATGTGTATGCCAATTGTGGTGTTGGTGCAGTCACTGACTAGTGTATCCTTTGTTTCCCCCCTTTCTTGTTTTGTCATCCTGTCCTTATGTGCATTAGCATCATCTGGCGGAGAAGCAGGGGCACTGGGGACAGAGGGAGCTGCATCCCACAGGACTCTGGAGGCAGAGTCCACCGACGCCGAGGGAACCAGTGGGACGGAGGGTGATGGGAGCACCACGGAGGAGATTGGAAGTGACAACACTGACTCAGATACCTCCTCCAATGGGAGCTCCCTGGTGGTAACGGACACCTCTTTAACCACCCCAGCTGCAGGTACAGCCACCACCCCCGTACCAGCACCGCCCTCCCAGTAGCCCTTCAGCGAGTTGCCCATGCCCGCTCACCCAGGAGGGTGAGCATCTCCTTCGCCCAGGCACCTCAGGCTCTGCCCCAGAGAGCCCTGCTGCCCTATGTGAGGAGGCTATTGACCTCTTGAGATCCATCTCTGTAGGGCAATCAACCATTGTGAATGCCATCCAGGGGCTGGCATCCCAGCTGCAACAATGCAATGCACCCTGGAGGGCATTCACGGTGGATTGGCGGCCCAACAGAGATCAATTCAGGCTCTGGCCTCTTCCATGAAGGCAGCCATTGTCCCTCGTTCTACCGTCCCCCCTCCAACTACCATTTCCCACTCCCATTCTCCTCAACCCCAAACCATCCCAGGCACACATACAGACGAGCATGCAACCAAGACAACACCCAAGAGTCGCACAGGCAGACACAAGCACCACACTTCATCCCACAAGCATTCATGCAAACACCATAGAGTTGCAGACACAACCACATCCACTACCTCCACTGTCTCTCCTTCCTCCTCCTCCTCCACCTCCCTCCCAGTCACGTCCACACTCACATCTGCATCCACTGCCCCAACATCCACCACCAGCATCACCACACCAAGCAGCACTCCCACCTCACTAGCAGACACCTGCACAACATCCATCTACTTGTCCCCTGTGTCCTCTCCCAGCGTGGCTGTCCCCCCAACGGACACATACGCAAGCACTCAGACACCCAACAGCCATCCACCTCACACACGCACACTGCCCATGCACCTGCACCCAAGTCTAGCAGACGTACACCTCCAACAATCACTCCCTCAACCTCCACTCCCATCCCTCCTCCCGCCCTACCATCCCCAAAAAGCTATTCCTTGCCCAACTTGACCTCTTCCATCCCCCTCCTCCCCCTCATCCTGCCCATAGAACCAGGGTGCCAACAAGCCAGCCCAGCACCTCTGCCAAACAGCCCATGGGACAGTGGAGGCACCTCCTAGTCGTGGAGGCAGGACTGTGAGGGATTCCACTCCAACAGCCAGAAAGGGAAAGGAGTCCACAACAACTACAGCCAGGAAGGGGAAAGAGTCCGAACCTCCTGCCATGGAGGGAATGAAGCCCTCAACTCCATCAGAGGCTGGCAGGGTGAAATCACCAACACCACCACCACCTGTGGTCATGGAGCCCTCACCACCAGCAGATGCAGCCCATCACCTGTTGCCACAGAGCAGCACTCCACACCAGCTGAGGCAGTGCAGCTATCACCACCAGCAGAGGCAGCCCAGGAGGCACCATCACCTGTTGCTACAGAGCAGAGCCCCACACCAGCTGAGGCAGTGCACCTATCACCACCAGCAGAGGCAGGCCAAGAGGCACCATCACCTGTTGCCTCAGAGCAGCACTCCACACCTGCTGAGGCAGTGCAACTACCACCGCCTGCAGAGGACATGTAGGCCACCCGCCAAGGACTATTGCACAAGGGGCCCCCTCCAGAAGCAGTGGGCGTGTTCCCCAGCTCACAGACTGTAGCTTTGCACTCCCCAGCACTGAGAAATGGGCATGGAGCCCCCTCCAGAACCAGTGGGCATGTTCCACAGCTCAGAGACTGTAACCTTGCACTCCCCAGCACTGAGAAATGGGCATGTTGCCCCCTTCAGAACCAGTGGGAAAGTCACCCACTCCAGAGACTGTGGTCTTGCACTCCCCAGCAAAGAGAAATAGGCATGGAGCCCCCTCCAGAACCAGTGGGGAAGTTCCTGTATTCGGATGAGGTGCCCCCCAACCCCCTGAGGTGCCTGCCCACTTGCAAAATTATGCCCCTGAAGTGTTCTCTCCGGATGTGTCAGGATACAAGATGGGCCTTGGACTGTGCCCTCTGGCCTTGTGTTCCTTTATGACTTTGGACTGGGCATTGGCCCTTTATGAACATTTGTATATATTTGGGTCATGTGGTGGGTTTTGCTACGGTAATACATTGTCAGTACTTCCAAAATCTAGTACTTGTTTTATTATGCCATGTGCTGTGTGCCATTGGTTTACGTGTGCAGCTGGTTGTGTGTATTGTGTGTTTGTGTCAGGTGTGTGTCACGCGTGTGTATGTCACAGTTGTTTTCCTCCCTCCCTCCCTTGTGTGTTAGGTGGCTGTACTCACCATTGTCATCTTCGTCGGCGTTAGTGTTCCAGGTGGAGCATAACATAGAAAATCATCGGGAACACTTGCAGTTCAAGTTCCATGGCGGCCTAGTTCTTTCCTGTATCTCCAGTGGTGAGTCCTTTCACTTCTGAGCTCAGTTTCTGCCAGGCTTTTGCTGGCGTTGGCACAGCCCCAGAAAAAGTGGCGGTTTGCAGTGTCTTAACATGGTGGGCGGTACTTCTGCCTGGCTGTTGGCGGCTACCGCAGTGGTGAGTGTTGTTTCGGCCCTGTCGGTTGGTGTGGTATATTGGCCGTCTATGGGATTTATCACTGGCATGGTCATAATTTGGCAGAATTTACCGCCAGCCTGTTGGCGGTATTACTGCCACTTTATCACTCACCGCCAGGGTCGTAATGAGGGCCTATGTCTCATGGTTGTACCTCTGCTCAGTGCAAGTAAACCAGTGTGGTTGTACTTCATAAGGAAATTAACTAATAACTGTGCTTGTGCTACTATGTAGTGATACTACATTAAATAGACAGCTAGTGACTGTGCTCATGCTTCCGTCTCTGCTCAGTGCATGTCACTCTTGTAGTTGTGCTCTATGGTAGAAGTGCAGAGTGTCTATATGTTAACCCACCAATTTGTTAATGGTGTTAATGATTGTATCTCTGTTTAGTGCTAGCAGACCCCTATAATTATACTATATAGGATGACTGACTAATAGCTGCACTTATACTACTTGTGGTTGTACTATATGAGGTAAATGACTGGTAATTGTGCTCATGCTCTGTCTCTGCTCGGTGCCTATCACCCTTATAGACAAATGAGTGGCTGTATGAGTGAGACAATGAGTGGCTGTATGGTAGCCTTTCCATTCATTAGTGGTATCAAGTGCATTGTGACCATGTTCTTATAGGCTGAGTTTTACCAATTACCTACTACAAGGTCATTTCCCACACAGATGAATAAATACCACTGTCACATCATAACTTCTAATTCTACTATTTAGCCATCCATAAAATATATATCATGTACTCAGTGCATTATATATCTATACACTAAATACTTAAAAAATGCATTAATTGAATGTTTTTTAGAAAAGGGTGATCCTATGGTATAATTTGTATATATCACAAAATCCTAATCTGTGAGATATCATAAATGTACATGCAAGTCTTCATCATTGTTCAATCCATACAGGTTTTTAGTTTGCAATCTACTGAGGAAGCGAGACTTTAATCTACGTAGTTTCAGTTACCTCTCCCCACCTCTTTCATCTTTTATTATGTAGGCAATCCCATAGCATCTCATCCATCTTCCAATCATTCTCTGGATGCTGGAGATAAGGTTTGACTGCTGCATAACTCATATCCTCGTTTTGCACTGCTGGAACGTGCTCTAATATCTGTTTTTGTAGATTACAGATCGTACTTTCAAGGTATATCTTATTACATTTGCATTCAATCACCTAAACAACATAGTTTGTATCACTTTTTATCTTCTGGGCAATTATGATTTTATAACCTTTGTATTCTCGAACTGACTTCATATTCTTTACCATCTGGCAGGCTTTATACTTGTTGCATTTCACAAATCCATGGCTCCCCTTTTCTAGCAATGGTTGTTGTTTAAACATTGTAAAGTTACTTTTCATCAGCTTACCTTTCAATGATGGAACTTTTTTATATGTTATTCGAAGGTTCGGTCCCACTTTATCGCCAATGTCTGGACCCTTGCTTATTAATTTCCAGTATTTCTGTAAGATGTTATTGATTTTCTGATTCTCCTTGATGTAAATCAGCATGATACCAATAGTCTCATCCTGAGATGCTTATGCTTTGTGTAGTTTTGTGAAAGGATCTGACTTTGGTTTACATTCTTTTCCTGTTTTATCCCTTGGTTTAAATCTCTCTGCGTGTATCCTCGCCTCTTAAATCTCTGTTCTATTGTGCTGAATTGTGTCAACATATCCTCATCATTCGAGCAATTGTGTCCCAGTCTTAAAAGCTCTCTATATGGTATACTACTATCTAGAAGTGATGAATGGAAGCTTGTGCCATATAGGATGCTATTGGTGGCTTTTGACTTGCAGTAAAGAGTGGTTTCCAAAGTGTTATCTCTTATGCACAGTTTTACATCCAAAAACTCTATTTCAGTGGTACTTATATTGTAAGTGAACACCAGTACACATTGGCTATCATTAAGGGTGTAAAAATATCTTTAAAAATCCTCTTTTGTACCTGTCCAAATAATAAAGGGTCAGCGATGAATCTCAACCATAATGCTATTTTCTCCACAAATGCATTAATTTTCCTCTCTCTAAGTCACCTCCCTCTTCCAGCGATGAATCTCAACCGTAATGCTATTTTCTCCACAAATGCATAATTTTCCTCTCTCTAAGTCAGCTCCCTCTTCCACCAGCCCATAGTGAGATTAGCATACCTTGGACAGAAGGAAACTCCCATCTCTGTACCTCGTGTTTAGATGTACATTTGGCGAGTAAACAGGAACATGTTGTTCTTTAAACATATGTCAATCATCTGTAGTAGCATTTGAAGGTATTGCAACTCCTTGATTTTTTGTTTCTAAAATACTTTAATGCCTGTAGCCCATTGTCATGTTCAATGGAGGTGTAGAGGGACATTGGGGGTCATTCTGACCCTGGCGGTAGACTACCGCCAGGACCAACGACCGCGGATGCACCGCCAACAGGCTGGCGGTGCATCCATGGGCATTCTGACCGCGGCGGTACAGCCGCGGTCAGAAACGGAAAACCGGTGGTGTCCCGCCGGTTTCCCGCTGCCCTGGGGAATCCTCCATGGCGGCGCTGCAGGCAGCGCCGCCATGGGGATTCCGACCCCCTTACCGCCAGCCTTGCTCTGGCGGTTTTGACCGCCAGAACCTGGCTGGCGGTAACGGGTGTCGCGGGGCCCCCTAACAGGGCCCCACCAAGATTTTCAGTGTCTGCCAAGCAGACACTGAAAATCGCGGCGGGTGCAACTGCACCCGTCGCACCCCTTCCACTCCGCCGGCTCCATTCGGAGCCGGCATCCTCATGGAAGGGGGTCTTTTGATCGCGCAGCGGTTTTCTGGGGGTTCCCGCTTGGTGGGCGGCTCCCGCCGCCCGCCAAGCTCAGAATGACCCCCATTGTGTCTATCGTAGCTAGCAAATATCCTTCTTTCAAGGTAGTGTCTGGAAGAATGCTCAGGAAATCTGCTGTCCTATATGTACAAATGTAACATGGTTACTAGTGGTGCAAGATAGTAGTCAAAATATTTCAACATCTTTTCATACAGAGAGCCACAATTGGAACTAACAAGCCTCCAGGGAGGCTCGATAAATGTCTTATGGATTTTAGGATGAAGTAAATTGTTGGGAACACTCAGGCTTCCATCATGAGATACTGTAGATCAGCATAATTTAGGTGAGATTCTTTATGCATTTCCTTGATATGCTTGTTCAACACAATTGTCGTGGGGCTTCTGTGCAACTTATTATAGTTCGTGACATCATTCATTTGGCGGTATGCTTCTTCCACATAGTCTTGTTTTCTCAAAATGACTATAGTTCTGCCTTTATCAGCTGTTTGATTTCTATTGTACCGTTTGGTATCAGACATTCTAGTGTGTCTCGTTCCTCCTGAGTAGGTTTTCCTTTGGATTCTTATGTTTCGTATTTTCCAACTTTTCCATATTTACAATTAGCAATTCAAAGACGGTATAAATTTTATTTTCAGGTGTCACAGTCAGGCACAATTTGGACTTAGGCCTTATGTCACTGTATTTGTGGCAATCCAAGTGTATTTTCAATTCCTCCAATTTCTGCGTCTCTGTGAGGAATTCATGATCCAGGTTGTACACTATGCAAATGCAGGTTTTATGTCTCCTTTTTGTGCAATCGTTATCTCCTTGCTTTGGGCCCACTCCTCAACTTTCTCATTATGTTTAGGTGTCATGTTTGAGAACAATTGGCAATTTAACCTTCCGTATGAATTTATAAATGTCAATTTCAGTTTGTACCTAGTGAAAATGTTGCCCTGGACAAAATTCAGTCCTTTGTTTAATAGTTTTACTTCTTCTTTGCTCAGTTTATAATCAGATAGGTGTATTACTAGGTTGTCTTTTGCTGCTTCTTCTTGTAGTTCATTGAGCTTGTGTTCGGCTCTGTGGTTGATATTTCCTTCCTCATCCCTCTTCTGTTTTTTTGCCATCTTTTGATCTGTTTTTTGAGTTTCCTCTTCCTCCTTCCCGTCCTCTGTCTCTTGGTGTTCTTTGATCTATATGTATGAATTTCATCTTTTCTAAAAAGGTCATTTTGATGAGTGCCCCTGATGGTTCTTCTGTTTCACTCAGTTTTGCATCCAATTCACTGATGGTTCCATTCAGTGATATATTCAACTTCTTTTGACCTGAGTAGTATTGTCTCTTCAAATTCTCAAACTTTTTTGCGAATGTCAGTATTCTTCCTTTGGCATTATCCTGGTCATCTCTTAGAAATGCTCTTTGTTTTCGACCCTCTATTTCAGTTTCATGTTTATCCAGGTTAGTTTCCATGATGTTCCTGAATTTTTTACACTTCCCCTTCTGTTTTTTTTTTTTTTTGCATGCATGCATCCTTAATTTCACTATGTATAAAAGCAGATGTGTGGCAAATGCATACGTTGTAAAAAATGCATAATGGAGGCATGCATGGGAAATGCCTGTGTTGTAACATTGTACATCCCCTAATGTATTGTACCTCTTTCCAAGAACACCTACACCCTAGCACACTCATGCAATCTCAGTATCTATCTGCAATGCGCTGTACCTTCATGCTGACACACACCCATCCTGGAATGCACACGTAGCTTCACATGCTATTTTTCCTGCACTGCACTAATTCTCTGGCACACATGCCTCCTTGCACATACATGCAACTGCTCACACTATTTCTCCTGCACTGCACCATCTCTCAGGCACAAGTTCATCCTTGCACGACACACAACTAAATGCAGGCAAAAGAATGAGGAAAGCGCACAGCAGTGGAACTTTACTAGGGCAAAAAAGGAGGCACCACTCTAGTGACACAGGTAAAACAGACCTGTTCACTCTACTGCTCACTAAAAGCATGATATGCTGCCACCGCAGTGCTTGTGCAATTTGACTCTAGGTGAAGGCAGTTGCCTTACACCATGTGAGGGTAACAATGTGGGCAACCATCCCAGTCTAAGCAGACCATAGTCCGTAAGACAGGTCTAGGTCATAGTGCATGCAAATTGATTTGTGTTCTCTCATGACCAAAAATCGTTACCAGGGAACAAGATATCACTGCAGGTGGGGCACTGGGGGCAGGAATGCATGTTCATCAGCATGCAAGGGACTTTTCCATCCCAACAACTTGTTTCTCTGTCTACAGTATGTAGGTGGGTTTCCTTATAGTTCTTGTGAGTATGGACATGAGTGACATCCAGAGAGAGAGGAGACAGATGAACATGTACCTCTGTGGTTTGCATTTTGTTCATACCTTTGTGGTCAGTTCAGTGAAATGTCTAGCATTGAATACGGATAAGAGAATGGTCAGATCTCTAGGAATGAACTGTTTGCACTCCTGCACGGTGCCAGCTCTATGACTATCATTTTGAGTTGCCTGGTAAGTCGGTTGGATTTCCCACTGTCACTGTTTTCGATACCGGGGGTATTGGTAACTCCTGAGGTGCGGAGAATTCGGCCCTTTTCAAGTTGAACCTTTAGCATCCACTAAGAAATTAGGAATTCCTGGTTAACTGGTAATTCCAGGTCTCATTCTTTCAGTAATTCCTCATTTCACCATTTCTCTTTTTTTCAACGTGATTTTGGCGTTTTGAGAAGTCAAATTGTCCAGGTGAAAGTAAAGAGATCTGCAGGATTCTCACAAATTTCACAATTCCGAAAGGGCTACTAGCTGTTGCATGGGCCCCAATGCAATTAAACGGCCACTCATAATGAGGGACTATGTGGTAGACCTGGTCAGTCTTCAACTCCCTGCCCACTTTGGCATTAAAAGGTTGTTTAGAGTAGTTTGAAATTGCATTTCTTATGATGAATGGTGTCCTGCCACAGTTCCATGTGGTGCTATTTCAGGGACATGGAGTGCATATTTGTTTTAGTGGCAGGTGTTAATGACAACATTCACTTTTTACTGGTCCTCTTCTTAGTAAAATGTTCACATACTATCAGGCATGATAAGCATCATCAATACGTACTTATGTGTAGTTTTATATTGCACCTACAGGTCACCATTTAGTTAATCGGCCGTGCAAAATTGTGGGTGTTATAACTAACTGCTGTCAATTGTCTAACCTGCAGCCATACCCATTCTGCCCTTGGTCTCTATACTAAAATCATACATATGTAGCACTGCACTTCAGTACCTGCTTCTCTTCACTTGTCAGAGAACCCGTATAAAATGAATACCATGAATCAGGGCTGTGCTATCTTTAAAAAAAAATATCAAAAGATATTTTATTACTATAGGGCAAATTAGAGCAAACGGCTTCTACAATTCCAAGACTTCACTGATTTCCTGAAATCCTAGAGAAAGAAATGTGGTGTTTAACATGTGTTGAACAATGTCTTAATCATAAGTACAGTATTATCTTTATACATTAAATGTAATGGTTTTCTTTTATTTTTTTCAAACTTACATTTCAGTGTTCCTAATGTTCACAATTTGACACCAATAGATTTTCCTATTTTTAAAACACTTACATTAATTTTATTGCCATTCTACAATAGAATGGTGGAAAAAACAACCTTGATACCATATTAATAATTTCCCTCCGCTGCCCTCTCCTTTTTTGGAATCCCCTGTTAAGCATCCCTCTTAACATTGCTTCAAGCGGACATTAGTGAGAAAAAGGACTCCTTGTGACATTTTAAAATTGATGACTTAGATCAGTTGAGTGATCTCGTGATAAACATATTTCCATTGACACAAAAAAGGCCAACAAAAATGTTTTAGTAAACTCTGCACGTATTTGTTTTAATACCTTTGACACCATTTAATAAGCAGATGCCATGTTAAAATGGTACAACAGACAAAGTCCACGTATTATATATGACACCTGCATCCTTTTCTTTGTGCTCCAGTTGTGGGTGCTCCAAATCAGCATAGTAACAACAAGTTATTTCTTCTATTATAGCCAAACGATTTGCTCTGAATTCCTCATGCAGCATTCTTTAACCCAAGCGTAAAATTGTTTTGTTTTTCCTGTTCATGATATCAAAATGGCTCCAACTCAAGCATGGTCTGTGATTTAAGGGCTGAATGGTTAAAGAAGTGGTTTTGTCCATGACAATACCACCCAAAATGTTCAAGTGCATAAGCACCCTCAGCACGTGCGCGGACACACACGTTAATACTGTCTACATTTTAGTTGGGAAGCTAGCAGTCAGTGCCTTCTTACTGTTAACGATCAATGCATCTATAAATGATTCTACAAGGGAGTGGCTCCAGGGGGGGATGTTTGGGGGTATGACATGATGAAGCAGAAATGAAGGTTTTACATTTATTAGCGCTTAAACGTAGTACTGCAATAATCATGTGTGACTTTAACCAAACTAATAAAGATTGTACGGGGACAAAATGTGCCCTTAGAGTAGTTTGCCAACATTTATAAGCGTGCTTTATATAACGTGGTGTACTAGAATTGCACTAATCCGACATAATCATAAACGTGTGCTACGATTTGCTTGTTTGAAATGTTTTAGCTTAGCATTACTTTAGTGCAGGCTTTGGCCTAGTTGCCTGGTCTCACGGTTTAGATGCTCGTATTTTTCCAATGTGCTATTAAACGTGTATTTTTGCTTGAAGCTGTACTTTTCCACTGAGATCGTTCACATGCTTATCTTAAAGTTTCGTGCCAGCCTGGCATATTTTCTCTTTACTCCAAGGTTGATTTGCAGGTGCGGACAATGGAGGCTCTGAAAGTGAGCTAATTGGTATAAAATGTTGCAACTTGCGTACCCATCTCCAAGGATAATGTATGCTTAAGTAAAAGCTTGAGAACTGTCGTTTTTGATTGGACAATTTGAATCTAACCTATGAACCCTCCAATGGAAGACCCTACTGGATTTGAACTGTTGTCTATAAAAACCAGGTGCACGAGAAGAAATTAGGCCATTGCCAGCTCGATACCCGCCATTTTGCAGACTTCGTAGCTAATATGGCCCACCTTGCTGCGACGCCATTTTGAGAGACTTTGATGCTTTCTCTAATCGAGAGAAAGAGACTTTAAATGATTCTTGCCCTAGAGACTTTAACTTTGATTTGATCCCTTTGCATGAAGTAGTAGTTTTACCTTGCCGCCGTGAGGCAATAGCCCCGTCCACCCCTGCCCCTTTGCCCCGTCCCATGCCGATCGAAAGGGTACCCATGCTGATCGAGAAACGGTACCTGTGAGACAAAGACTTCCTTGTATGCTGATCGTAATTGGTAAATATGAAAGGAAAATTGTAAAATTGCATTGTGTTTCTTTTAGGTAACCAACTGCTGATTTTTGACAAGATCCCTAGCTAGGAGTTTTCTAAATTAATGTTGCTAAATTGTTTTGCATGAAGTCCCACATGCCGATGCTAATTTGAGGTTAGATGAGGATTCCTTCTGTTGCACGATGCAATTTGAGACCTTGTTATGCTGACTAAATGTATGCAATTAGTTCATTACAGATTATAGTTTTAGTGATTTGCATTGCTATTATCGAATGCCTTGTGATTCAAATGCTACATAGATTACACTTGTTTCGCCGTTATGGACAGCTATTAATGTTCATTTACGTTTATCATTTGGTGTTGAGACACATTTATATTGTGCTAGCTTTGTTAATATAGGGAAATAAACTCACTAACTTTGCAATAAGCTGGTGTGGTTATTCCTGACTGAAAGGTCAGGGTTCGCCGAAATGTATTCTGGACTAATTGTTAAGTGTTATGTTGAGCAGGGTATTGCTTATGTTCGTTATTGATTATTGATTTGATGCAATTGATCGACATAAGAGTACGGAGAGTTCCCACTTAGTCAAAAGATTCATCGGCCTAAAGAGCGTCCAAATACAGGTAAATTATTAGTACGGACCGCTCTATCAGACACCCCCTGATATATGGATTCCAGTGTGTGTAGTTGAGTGCAGAATGTCTCCTGTTGGGCTAGCAGTGTCTGTGGTTGGGTTTCTGCCCAGATTAGTAGCCCCCATAGCACAGACTAACATCTCTGCAAAACATTTTAGAGTTGTAAACACCCACCCCTCCTTTTCCCTCTCACACAAAACAGGCCAAGAATAAACAAAGGACTGGATGGCTCTTATGTGGTGCAGAGAAACCTTTAAAATGTAATACTATTGTCATCCATTTTGCCATTTCAATGGCAGGTATGGTTGTGAAATCTCAGTTTGAAACCCCTGAATCTAACTGACTAAGCTACACTCCGTGATTCACACTATATTTGAAGATTAGTGAGCCAAGGGCCAAGCAGTTGTGATCCAGCCAGTTACATCAGATAGAGATTTTAATAAAATTAAATGCATTAAAAACAATAACCCGTATGTGTGGATTGGAATCCTAAATAAATACAACATCCATTTGGTTAAAATTGCTAATGCTGACAAATGCCAGCTGAAATGTTTCTTTTGTAATTCTTTGCATCTCTTTTCATGACGCGAACTTCCTATGCTACCAGAAGAAATACTATTTTCTTTCCTTTTGAACGGCTTTACTTTACCTACACTGGAATTTTCAACTTGCTTAACTAATATTAGTACTTGTTTCTTTATGAATAGGCTGAGAATGGAATGGAAATGTCAGAATGTGCTCACACCCAAAACTTACATAACTGTTCTTTCTTTCAGAGTTTAAGACGGAATCGGTTTGAATGTTGCAGAGTAGTTAAAAGTTTAGTTAAATGTATCTTGTATTTAGAACACTCTTTATTAGAACTTACGATCTCGTCGGAAATTGTCCCTTTCTCATGAAACACCCATCTTCCTATTGGTCGAATGAAATTTTATCTGTGAAATTGTTTAAACTTATGTATCATTGTACTCTGTATAAAAGTGTCTCAGGGAAAGAGATAGCGCTCTCATGATCTTTCTCTTCAGCTTAGACCTTACTGTTTGCAATTGCACAGATTTAGGGCCATGTATGAGAACACATTTTCCCATAGACACAGAATGGGTAAACCCCTTTGATACATCTGGCCCTTAGTGGTTAGGCAGCCTCTCAGATGCTTGTTCCTCTTTGCTATTTTATATTCTATTTTTTATATTCTCTGGCTCACATAGTGCTCTTTTGCTGAGCTTCTAGTATTTCCATATGAGAGAACTCTTTAAGAGTTATTCAATCCCATCTACTTCTCTAATTTAGGGAATTAGATTAGGGTTTACATTTTTGACACGCTTTATGCTATGTCCTGTAATTTTTTACTTGGGTTAATAAACAAAAAGATTTGAGAACTAATGATTAATTAACATTTGAAAATTTTAACTCAAAACTATCATTATTGAGAGGAGAATCTAAATGTAATTGAGAATAGAAGTAAATGTAATGTTTTAGAGTTGCAGTTGTCTTACTTGTCTCCTTGTTCCATACTTGTGTGGCCAAAAGAATTGTGGAGATTATAAAAATGTAGGTTTCTCTGTGCTCCCACACCTGTAACAAAGAAGGATATCAGGCAAATGACCACGGGCAAACAAGTCCCAGCTGGCAGTAACTAAGTACTTAGGGCCAGATTTATACTTTTTGACGCAAAACTGCATTAAGCGCAGTTTTGCATGAAAAAATATCGCGCCGGCTAGCGCCATTCCAAGATGCCGGACAGATGCCATATTTATGGAATGGTGCTAGCCAGTGCTAATGCCCTGTTAGCGTCCTTTGAAAGGACGCTAACAGTGTGGGGCAGGCGTAGGGGAAACAGGGGCTTGTGCACCGAATTATGATGCTACATTGTTTAGAGGCAGAAAAATGCCTCTAAGCAGTGTAGAGCCTTTTTCTGGCGCACAACCCCCATGGACATGGCTCTGGTCTTAGTAAAGACAGGAGCCATGCCCACCACCCCAAAGGGGCCAGCGCCGTGCAGGGGGCCCCAAATCAGGGCTCCCGAGCAGGGAAAAAAAATACTTACCGTGACTTACCTCGGATGGGTCCTCCATCCTGTGGTGTCCCTCTGGTGTGGGTGGGGGTGTCCCTGAGGCTAGGGAAGGGCACCTGTCAGCCTACAGGTCCCTTTATGCCTGCCCATACCCAGGCGTAAAATAATGGCGCTGAGCAAGCTTAGCTCCATTATTTAAGGACCCCATCCCCATGCTGGATTTTGCCACGTAGATATATATGGCGCAAAGGCCATATCGTCCTTTTCTGGACGGGAACACCTACCTTGCATCTCATTGACGCAAGGTAGGTTTTCACAACCAGAAAACAACGTTAACTCCATAACTTTAAAGTATAAGTATGGAGTTAGGTTTGCGCTGAACAAGCGTAAAAATAAATTATGCTAATTCAGCACAAACCGAGTTTAAATATGGGCCATAGATACATGTTAGCAATGCCTGGGTCATAAAGATGTTTAAAAGGGGCCACCTTCATCACTGCCAGCCTTGAGATTCTTAAGAGCAGGGCAAGCCGGAGAACGGAACTGACGGAGATACCCAATAGGACAGACAAGGAACTCGAAGCCCACACTCCACAAGGGGCCAACTAAATAAACAATTGCAGCTGCATATGCAGTGAGTTCTTGCCATTTGCGAGCTGATGAGGAATTTATGATTCCCCATGAGCGCACAATCATAATTACAGAAATCTGAATCTGTATTTAAAAGATACATTTTTCTGGCCCTCATGTTGGCATGTGAGTTAGCGATGAATGACGTCAACCTGCACTGCAAGCATGTATGCATTCGTATTTTTTTTTTTTATTTCGATATTTTCGCACATAGGAGAAGGAAGCATAGCCCCATTATGGGCAAGCGCAATGCGCTCAGTCCATTCTGTAATCTCTCTTTGGGCTTGACACCAGTCCCTTACCATGTCATTCACTTACATTGGTTCGTGGGCTTGCCTTTTAAAATCCGCTTGCTTTCATTTGTGAAAGGCATGCATACGTCATGCCTTTTCCGGTGTTTAGCCCACCTACACAGCCCACCTACACAGCACCGGTAAAGTACCAAAAACATAAGAGGCTCGATGTTTTCAGCCTGGGGTCCGGACTACTTTATCTGGTTTTTTTTCCACGCAGCCCGATCGCGCTGCATTTTACATAGCGCGATCGCGCTGCGTGTTTTTATTGCTTTACAACTCTAATAGCTCTAACTCGAACAAATGCGAGACCCGTTGCATTGAAAATGCTTGTTTTTCACTTCCGATCACGCCGTTACTGTGAGAAGTGCCCTGAGTATGGAGAGCAGAATTGTTAAATTACGCCAGCATATTTTTGTAATTTACTAATCATGTGTTAAAATTTCCGATAATTACACAATTTTTCATAATTATGAGCCATTCAGGGTGAAATATTTACAGCGAATGGTGTAATTTGTGGTAAAAATTCACTGCAATTGCACGGGAACAACAAAGCCCAAATGTCTGTTGTTTCTGGTGCTATTGTTTAAATGCATTCTAACACCAAATATTGACCCTAGGATCCATTTAACGTTAATCTATAGCACAAAATGCTATGTTTGTATTTCACATAATTACACATAGGGGCATATTTATACTCTGTTTGCGCCGGAATTGCGTTGTTTTTTTTGACGCAATTCCGATGCAAAACTAACTCCATATTTATACTTTGGCGTTAGACGCGTCTAGCGCCAAAGTCCATGGAGTTTGCGTCATTTTTTAGCATGGACACCTACTTTGCGTTAATGATATGCAAGGTAGGCGTTCCCATCTAAAAAATTGACTCCGAGGCATGTGCGCCGTATTTACACTCCCGGGCAAAATTCATGCCCGGGAGTGGGCGGGTCCAAAAAAAATACGTACGGCCGCTTTTGCGCCGTTTTTTAGCGCCTGGACAAGGCAGGCGTTAAGGGACCTGTGGGCTCGGAAGGAGCCCAGAGGTGCCATCCCATGCCCCCAGGGACACCCCCTGTCACCCTTGCCCACCCCAGGAGGACACCCAAGGCTGGAGGGACCCATCCCAGGGACATTAAGGTAAGTTCTGGTAAGGATTTTTTTAAAAAGAATTTGTGGCATAGGGGGGCCTAATTTGTGCCCCCCTACATGCCACTATGCCCAATGGCCATGCCCAGGGGACAGAAGTCCCCTGGGCATGGCCATTGGGCAAGGGGGCATGACTCCTGTCTTTGCTAAGACAGGAGTCATTTCTATGGGGGTTGGGAGTCGAAAAAAATGGCGCAAATCGGGTTGAGGCGAAAAATTTGCCTCAGCCTGACTTCCCCCATTTTTTGGCGCCCAAGCTCCATGTCCCCCTACACCGACGCTGCCTGGTGTACGTCGTTTTTTTCCACGCACACCAGGCAGCGCCGGCGGCTAACGCCGGCTAACGTCATTGATTAAATACGGCGCCCGCATGGCGCTTCAGAATGGCGTTAGCCGGCGCTAATTTTTTTGACGCAAAACTGCATTAGCGCAGTTTTGCGTCAAAATGTATAAATATGGCCCATAGTTTCACTTAATTTTGCCGTAATTTCACGTAATTACTCAAAAACACATTAGCCGTATTGCGCGCACCCCGAATTTATTCGCTATGGGGTGGCTGCGCTCTGAGATTCCTATTCTGCCTGTAGGTGGTCTGTAATGCTGCTTTGAATCCCAGTGTCTCAATGTTTCCTGGGCAAAAAAATACGCTAAAGGAAAATTTGTTTTTTGAAATGCCACTGTCTCTGGGAAAAACTTATTTTCGAGTACGACAAGGCCCAATGAACAAAACCTGGCTTTCACGTCGGATTTTATATCGTATGTTTTCATCTATGAAATTCAAGTGGAGATTGTGGATTATTGATTGCAGTGTATGACCCCCCAAGCAAAAGGTCCAAAAATCAAGCACCATCATCTACAGAGATTAAAATAGGTTTAAGAGAACCCGAATTTCATACATATGGAAATAAAAATGTTTTTGCAGTTTTTAGCAGGTGCCAAACAAAACTGCTCCTCTCATACTAAGAGAAAGCTGAGTGCTAGTTGTGGATTAAAGGTTATGGTCCATGACTCACAGAAGAGAAAAATTACTTTAAAAAATGCCACCTGCTCCAAAACCACTCCCTCGACCTAGTGGGATTTTAATGGCTCCCCAGCTGTCAGGGCCTTAGTCAACCATAATTGTCAGGTAAGAGGAAACTGTGATAAAAAAAGTGGCATAAATAAAAATATGCAATTTTATGGCACTTTTCCCCATTTTCCTCTCTAAAAGAACCTAATTGTTTTGACAAAGTTAAACACCTTTTCTCCGCTGATGCGGACCAGGTTAAATATGAGGAAAAAGTCCATAGCCTGAACATATTCTCTCCTCATATTTTTCCTGGGTTTTCTGCAGAGTCTAAAAAAGACCGGTAAGGCTCAGAAATGAACTGCTTACTCACCTGTAATCTCCATTACGGGTAGGATTGTCCTTCTCGCCAAAGTCCTAACTTGGGATGCCATACTGCCTCTGGATAGAAACCACTTAACTAAACTAACTTCTATTTCTTGGAAAATAGCGCAAGTCACATAAAGATCCCTGCCCTCCACACAGGCTTACAGTAGGATCCACGCCAATATAATTCTGTTCCAGAAAGGGATGGTGGGGTTCTACTATGAAGACAATGACAATCGCAGGGTTAATCAAAATCATAGGTGAGAAATTAGGCCCAGATTTATGAAAAATGGTGTATCAAAATTTTTAACGCAAGCTGATGTCATTCCTTAAAGCCACCAGTGCTCCATATTTAAAAAATGACGCACGATGGTGCCAAGGAATGGTTAGCGCCACAAAAATAGCTGCCATTACAACATGCAGTAAGAAAAATTATGCTAATGCTGCAAAAGTGGTGCTAGGCCATTTTGCGGCATGTATTTTTGATCCAAAATAGGTCAGTGCCATGTTTAACCGCATTAGCATAAAAAAGGCACAAGTAAAAAACATTTTGGAAGACAAGATGGAGAATGCAGGCCAGAAGAGACCCCAGGGAGACCCCAATCAGCCAAGTACCAGACAGGAGGGTCTAGCAAAGTCCTAGGAGAAGGAGAGGAGGAAGCAGAAGTGTTGCTTCAGTGAGGAGCACAACATCCTTGTCAGAGAGGTGACGGAGCACCAATACCAGCTCTTCTTCACCTCCAAATTGCCAATAGGTAAGAGAGAGGCCATATGGCAGGCAATAGTCAATAAAGTCAACAACTTGGCACTGATTGCAAGAAGCACTGGCATGATTGCAAGGGCAGGACTAAAGAGAAACTGGCCAGGAACCGAAGGGCAGCACTGCAGGCTGGAGGTTTAAGTCCCACACTACAGGAGGACTTGGATGAGCTGGAGGAGATGGTCACAGTGGTCATCCCAGAGGAGCTAGTCACTGGAATCGCAGGACAGGACAGCGCAGACTACCACGAGTTACCACAAATGCAGGGTGAGTTGCAGGGGGGACAATCCAGAATATCACAAATGGCAGAAGGGGAATAAACACAGGACACACTCAATGCATGCTAAAGGGTTGCATTGGGACACATAGGCCCAGAATCAAAATGTTGCATTGCCACCCAAGCCACACTTTTAGTGACACTATGGTTGAGCAATGCACCGTGACATATACACAACGTTGGGATAAGCCACTTACTATGGCTTTACACCACCATGTAAATATGCAGCACATTGCCTGGAAGGGACATGCAATTAGTGTGGATGTGTCTGTGCCACAACAACACCCATTGCATATTATAATTTGCCCCAGATCCAACACAACATGTTCATCAGAGACTGGGACTGAAGTCAATACCTCCCCCGGGGTGGTGCCAGGATGGCATAACAAGGCAAAATGCTTTCCTTCCTCCTTGTGTCATTGCCCTTCTCATGTGTGCTGCATCCTGCAGCACATATTGAAATGCCACCTTGCCATAAAAGCTTGTACATGTGCACAAAGGGACACCTCCCTGCACATAAACAATCTATTCCCTCAAAACAGGCACCCCTTTATCTTGGTGCAACAATGCCTGAGTTGGTGCAGGGAGAACAAGTCTGTGCAGGGGGAATCTCAGGTGTGTTCCATATTCCAGTAAACATGGCACATCCCTGCTTTTCAAAACTGGTGCAGCTCAATACAACACATATTGCTGCTGCACCGAGCTGTGCCACTTGAGAAGAAATCTGGCGTTAAGTTAGCAACAACTCTCACACACCTCCATGCGCCATTTGGGAATGGCCACAAAGTTTAACTCATACAACTCATGGGACATGTCAGTGAACATAATTTGTGCAGCTGTACAAGTAGCTGCAATCTCACCACCTAACAAGATTGAGGGGGTCATTCTGACCTCGGCGGTAAAAGGCTCTTACCGCCGGTCAGAAGACCGCCATTCTACCGCCGCGGCCGCGGTAAACCGCCACGGTCATTCTGACCCACAACTGCCAAGCCGCCAAAAACCCGACATCCACGGAAGGCCGCCTCATCAGCGGGCAGCGATAAACTGGAGATGACCAAACCTCCACCGCCACGCCAACACAAACACGCCCATGCCATTACGACCCACGAATCCACGCGGTGGTCATTCAACCGCGGTATTCCATTGGCGGTACACACCGCGCGGTCAAAATACACACCCAGCTCCAAAACACAGCCACATTGAACAATTTGAAATACCCATACCTGATACACATACAAACACCACTCCCACACATCCAAGCAACTATAAAACACACACCCACATCACCCACAAACCCCCACTAGTAGGAAATCGGAGAGAAGGCGATAGAGAGAGAGAGAGAGAGAGAGAGCACAGCAATCGAAAACCCCAACACACACAGGAACCCAACATCATCAACCACACCACATCTACGCACACATCACCACACACCACCACTCACATCACCACAAACACCACCCCACACCTCATCCACACCACCCAATGGCACCCCAAAGACACCCCAGGTTTTCGGACCAAGAACTAAGGGTCATGGTGGAGGAAATAATAAGGGTAGAGCCCCAGCTCTTCGGCACACAGGTGCAACACACCACAATAGCCAGGAAGGCGGAGCTATGGCAAAGGATCGTCGACAGGGTCAACGCTGTGGGACAGCATCCCAGAAACCGGGAAGACATCCGAAAGCGCTGGAACGACCTACGGGGGAAGGTACGGTCGATGGTCTCAAGACACAACATCGCTGTGCAGAAGACTGGCGGCGGACCTCCACCCACTCCTCCCGAATTCACAGCATGGGAGCAAGAGGTCTTGAACATCCTGCGGGCCTCGCTGGAGTAGGCGGAGGAATGGACTCTGGTAAGTCTAGTCTCAACTACTCCCCCCCCCAACCACCAGCATGCCAACCCACACCCCCACCCTCACCCCCAACCCCCCAGCACACATCCTCCCTGCCAATGTCTCACCAGCACAACCCACCCAACCCAAAACCAAACCCTGAATGCCAACACAAACCATGGACACCCATCACCTATGCATGACCACTGCACATACCCATCCCCCCCACAAACCACCCTCACAACTCCTGCCGCAAGGGAATGCCAGCACTGGGGGACAAGGGCACCCACAAATCGCACGCCATGGAACACACAGAAGCAATAACCATACTCTTTCACCCCTGCAGGGCCCGAACGCCAACACACCGGCCAGGAGGGTCCAGATATGTCCATCCTACCCCCAGAACAGGCCCCCAGTGAGGACAGCAGCTCTGTCGACCTAGAACCTGATGACCAGCCCGGACCATCGGGGACCTCTGGACAGTCAGTTCCCCACACACAGACACAGGCCACAGCAGACCTAACCCCCTCTGGGAATATCAGCACAGCTCCCACCCAGCGGGCCGATGCCTCTGTCTCCAGGACAGGTCAATCAGCGGTGTGTCCACCACTACAGGGCACCCAGGTTGACCCAACACCCCAACAACAACAGGGACCTGGGGGCAGTGGTAGTGGGCACACCGTCCAGGGGACAGAGGCCCGGGGAAACAGGGCAACTGGGAGGGCTGCAGTGCGACAGGGGGGGAGGACAGGCCCAGGGAACCGACTCTCCAAGAGGCCCTCACCACCATCATGGGAGCATACCACCGCTCCCAGGAGACGATGGCGACGGTACTGGCCAGGTTCCATAAGATCCAGGCACAGCAGGAGGAACAGTACATGGGGTACAGAGAGGAGCTCAGGAACATCGTCCTGGCCCTGAACCTAATAGTCACCACATTGCGGGACCATGTGGCACCCCAAAGGGCCCCTGTCACCAGTCCGGACCAGGAACAGCCTACCACCTCCGCCGACGCTAGTGGACAGGAGGCCCCCACACAACGACGGGCCACCAGAACCCCACCTCCTGCTGAAGATCAACCACCCCGCAAGAGGAACCTGAGATCACAAAGGAAGACAGAGTAGGATGCCAAGACCCCCGCCAGCATAAGATACCCCCGGATGTCATTCCACTGTCCCACATCGTCACCCTGTCCAACCTTGAACTGCCCCTGCTCCATCCTTCCACAGGCATATGGACAATGCACCTGTGCGACCGAGAACTGGACTCTGCCATGGACATCACTCCACCCCCACCCATCACCGTTTTACTATCATGGACCTATATGTAGCACTTTAAATAAATCACTAATTGCACTTAAAACACTCATGAGTCTGCTTGTATTCTTAACAAATGTATTACACATAACGGTTCAACAATGTTCAGTTACATTGTGATGACAACATACCAATGTCAATGTGCCTTACTCCATGGGCGAACAAACCAGAAGTCACGCAGTGGGTCATACAGCTCTGAAAAGGGATGGGAAAGTCACAATTCAGTTGAAAGGAACTGGGGGGAAACACAGAAAGTAGAGGTGCAGGAGGACAGAAGTAAATGTAAAATGGCGTGGGGGATTCTTACCTGGGTGCTACTGAAAATACTGTTGTATGACTGTGTCCCTGTTGTCCGTGTCGTCCCGTCGTCTTCCTCCTCTTCACTCTCCACAGGCTCCACAGCTGCTACAACACCACCATCTGGACCATCCTCCTGCAGGAAAGGCACCTGGCGTCGCAATGCAAGATTGTGAAGCATACAGCAGGCCACGATGATCTGGCACACCTTCTTTGGTGAGTACATTAGGGATCCCCGTGTCATATGCAGGCACCTAAACCTGGCCTTCAGGAGGCCGAAGGTCCTTTCTATGATCCTCCTAGATCGCCCATGGGCCTCATTGTACCGTTCCTCTGCCCTGGTCCGGGGATTCCTCACTGGGGTCAGTAGCCACGGCAGGTTGGGGTAACCAGAGTCACCTATTAGCCACACACGTTGTCTCTGTAGCTGTTCCATCACATAGGGGATGCTGCTATTTCGCATAACATACGCGTCATGCACTGACCCAGGGAACTTGGCATTTACATGGGAGATGTACTGGTCAGCCAAACAGACCACCTGCACATTCATTGAATGGTAACTTTTCCTGTTTCTGTACACCTGCTCATCGTCTTTTGGGGGTACTAAGGCCACATGGGTCCCATCAATGGCACCAATGATGTTGGGGATATGTCCAAGGGCATAGAAGTCACCCTTCACAGTGGCCAAATCACCCTCCTCAGGGAAATTAATGTAGCTCCGCATGTATTTCGTCAGGGCAGACAACACTCTGGACAAAACCTTAGAAAACATAGGCTGAGACATCCCTGATGACATGGCCACTGTTGTCTGAAAAGACCCACTTGCCAAAAAATGGAGGACTGACAGAACCTGCACCAGAGGGGGAATTCCTGTGGGTTGGCGGATGGGGGACATCAGTGCTGGCTCCAGCTGGGCACACAGTTCATGTATAGTGGCTCGGTCAAGTCGGTATCGAAGTATTATATGACGTTCCTCCATTGTCAACAGGTCCACCAGCGGTCGGTACATGGGAGGATTCATCCTTCTCCTCGCAAGTCCCAGCGGACGGTGCCTAGGAAGGACAACATGGACCACACAGTCAAGCAACCCACAGGTACGTAACTACAGCTTGCACAGTACACGATTCTCAATGCATTGAATGGCTTGTATGAGTGGCAATGCAAGGCCTAGGCCTGTGTGACGCAGTAGAAATTAAGCCATGTGGGCCCTTGAAATGGCGGCTGCCTGACCTGAGAAGTGTGACAGTGGGATGTGAGGTCAATGCGCTGGCGTGACACACCGTGGCGGTAGGCGGTCGAAGACCGCAGCGCCAAGCCGCATTGGTTAACATCGAACCCTATGGGTTTCACGAGCCAATGACTAGGTGCGCCGGCGGTCGCGGAACGCACCGCGGGAGTACGCACCGCCGCGGGCGTTTGACCGCCATTTTCTATCTGGTTAATCACTCGAGACCTGATCATCCACAGGAGAGGACCTATACTGAAAGTACTGCTGTGAACTCGGTCTGGAAGAGACAATGGCTGCTGCGACTGGGGAAAGGGCCCCTGCCTTCACTACAGAAGAGTTGGAGAAACTTGTGGATGGGGTCCTGCCCCAGAATGCGCGACTCTACGGTCCTCCAGACCAACAGGTAAGTACACTGTGTGCACGTTGAATGGGCTATGCCTGTGTTGAGTGGGGTGGATATTAGATGGTGGGGTGGGGAGACAATGACGAGTGCAAGGCACGACAGATGAGAGCATGTGCCACATGGCAAGGTTGGGGAGGGGGGGCCAATCGCATCTATCATGCGGAAAATTGATGATATTTCAAATTCCACCCTGTACATGTCAAATAGGTCAGCGCCCATCAGAAAGTCGACATTTGGCGTGCCATCGCCAAGGAAGTCCGGAACCTGGGGGTCCACAACAGACGGGGCACCCACTGCCGCAAGAGGTGGGAGGACATTCGCCGCGGGACCAGGAAGTCCGCCGAGTCACTGCTGGGGATGGCCTCCCAACCTAGGAGGGGTGCCAGTCGTACCCTGACCCCCCTGATGTCCCGGATCCTGGCGGTGGCCTACCCCGATTTGGATGGGCGCGTGAGGACATCACAGCAGACACAAGGGGGTGAGTACCAGCACATTCAGCTATCTTTACGCGCAGTGGAGGTGCCTGGGTGGGGGAAGAGGGCTGTGGGTGACATTAGGCCAGGGCACTTTCTGTAGTGTAGTCCTCTCCTTTAGCCATGTCCCTGTGCCCCCGCCCCCCACCTCTGTAGGGTGTCAAGTACAGCTATCCATGGTCCTGCATCACCCATGTGCGCGTTTGTTGTCCCTAGACCTGTTGGCCTAGTCACAAGTACTGAGTAGTGTACCCCGATTGCGCGGCTTAGTGCATGAGGCTCCTGTGTCTGTCCTCTCCGCCAACGGTGTTGACAATGCATGCACTCAACCTGTTTTTATTTCTCCCCCCACCCTTTTTCTTTATCTTCTTGTGCATGTGTGCATTAGCATCATCAGGCGGAGGAGAATTGGCACCGGAGCACGAGGGAGCTGCAACTCACAAGGCCCCGGTGGGCCATGGCACAGACACCGAGGCCACCAGTGATACGGAGGGCGAGGGGAGCTTCACAACGGGGAGCCGTGGTGACACCAGCAACACCGACACGTCCTCGGATGGGAGCTCCCTAGCGGTGGCGGCAACATCCGTGCCCCCCGCCTCTACAGGTACAGCCCACACCCAGCGCACCAGCTCCGCCCTCCCAGCAGCCCCTCAGCCTTTGCTCCGTGCCCGCTTGCCCAAGAAGGCGGGCGTCTCCTTCGCCCCAGGCACCTCAGGCCCTGCCCCTGTTACCCCTGCTGCCCTCAGTGAGGAGGTCATTGACCTCCTACAGACCATTATTGTTGGGCAGTCTACCCTTTTGAATGCCATCCAGGGGGTAGAGAGGGAGGTGCATCGTAGCAATGCATACCTGGAGGGCATTCATTCGGGTCAGGCTGCCCATCAACGATCGTTCAATGCTCTGGCCTCAGCACTGACGGCAGCCATTGTCCCTGTTTCCAGCCTCCCTCTTCTAACTGCCTCCAGCCTGTCTCTGTCTCCTGTTCCTCTGCCTATCCCACCCACACCATCAGACCAGCCTGCACACACCTCAACACCCAAGGGCAGCTCATCCAGACATAAGCACCACAGATCACACAAACATTCACCCAAGCAACACCCAGATGCAGACATGCCAACAGCCACTGCCACCTCTGTGTCCCCCACCTCCTCGTCTCCCTCCTCCCTCCCTGTGACGTCTCTACTCACACCTGCTTGCACACCACCAACAGCCAGTACTTCCATCACCAGCACACCCTCCAGTCCAGTCCGCACACGTGCAGTCACCACCCCCACTGCCATTTACACGTCCCCTGTGTCCTCTCCCACTGTGTCTGTCACCCCCTCTTCCAAGACACACAAACGCAGGCAGCCACCCACCCAACAGCCAACCACCTCACGACAGCCTCCAGCCCATGCACCTTCACCCACGGACAGCACACCTGACTCTCCTACAACCACCTTGTCTTCCTCCACTCCCATAACCACTACACCTACCATTTACCTTGGTCCTAAAAAACTTTACCTCTCCACTCTTGACCTCTTTCCCTCACCTGACCCCCCCCCCTCCATCTGCTAAGAGTCCCAAGAGCGCCTCAGCCACCACCAGCCCGGCTTCAAGGGTCACCGTAGTGCATGGATTTTGGAGTCCCCCCTTTGCCAGCAGTGATACATCGGTCAGCAGCAAGGGGACAGCCAGCCCCCCCCTGGAAAGAGGACCCGTAAAGTAAGGGGCCGCCACGAGAAGACTGACACGGCTGCCCCCAAGGACCAAAGTTCTGCCACTTCACCTGCCACAACATCCAGGGGAGGCAAGGCCCAGAGAGCCACATCGAAGGAGGGCAAGGGCAGCAGGGCCGAGAAGTCAGCCAGCAGGAGCGCGGACCAGGAGGGCCCCACAAGCCCCATCCCGGGTGTGAGGGAGGACACCGTCACCGAAGGGTCCAGCAACTGCACGGTCGGAGGGCGGCTGAGCAGGGAGTCGTGGCCAGGTCTGACTCCCTTGACTTACACAGCTGAACAGGGCCCCGCCGTGCAGAAAGGCACCGCTGAACAGGGCCCCGCCATGCAGAAAGGCACCGCTGAACAGGGCCCCGGCGGGAGGAGCACCGCTGAACAGGGGCCCTTCATCTCGAGCACCGCTCCGCTGGGCCCCGCCATCTCAAGCACTGCTCCGCTGGGCCCTTCCTGTCAAGCACCGCTCCGCTGGGCCCTTCCTGTCAAGCACCGCTCCGCTGGCCCCCGCCGTCTCAAGCACCGCTCCGCTGGGCCCTTCCTGTCAAGCACCGCTCCGCTGGGCCCTTCCTGTCAAGCACCGCTCCGCTGGGCCCCGCCGTCTCAAGCACCGCTCCACTGGGCCCTTCCTGTCAAGCACCGCTCCGCTGGGCCCAGCCGTCTCAAGCACCGCTCCGCTGGGCCCTTCCTGTCAAGCACCGCTCTGCTGGTCCCTTCCTGTCAAGCACTGCTCAGTTGGGCCCCGCCGTCTCAAGCACCGCTCCACTGGGCCCTTCCTGTCAAGCACCGCTCCGCTGGGCCCCGCCGTCTCAAGCACCGCTCCGCTGGGCCCTTCCTGTCAAGCACCGCTCCGCTGGGCCCCACTGTCTCAAGCACCGCTCCGCTGGGCCCCGCCGTCTCAAGCACCGCTCCGCTGGGCCCTTCCTGTCAAGCACCGCTCCGCTGGGCCCTTCCTGTCAAGCACCGCTCCACTGGGCCCCGCCGTCTCAAGCACCGCTCCGGTGGGCCCTTCCTGTCAAGCACCGCTCCGCTGGGCCCCGCCGTCTCAAGCACCGCTCCGCTGGGCCCTTCATCTCAAGCACCGCTCCGCTGGGCCCCACCGTCTCAAGCACCGCTCCACTGGGCCCCGCCGTCTCAAGCACCGCTCCGCTGGGCCCTTCATCTCAAGCACCGCTCCGCTGGGCCCTTCATCTCAAGCACCGCTCCGCAGGGCCCCGCCGTCTCAAGCACCGCTGGCCCAATGACAGTGCCGGTTCTGTGTCGTGCTACTGTTCACGCTGCACTCGGGCCACCCTGCCTCCTCCATTGCCTGTGGAGACTGTTATCCACTTGATAGACTGTGGCTTTGCACTCCCCAGGATATGCCAGTGGGCAAGCCACCCACTGTAGAGACTTGAGAGACTGTGGCTTTGCACTCCCCAGGATATGACAGTGGGCAAGCCACCCACTGTAGAGACTTCAGAGACTGTGGCTTGGCACTCCCCAGGATATGACAGTGGGCAAACCACCCACTGTAGAGACTTGAGAGACTGAGGCTTTGCACTCCCCAGGATTGAACAGTGGGCATGGTGGCCCCTTCTTGGATCTGGCGTCGTGGACTCATGTGGCTGTGGTGCCCCCCCTTCCCTTCCCCCTGAGGTGCCTGTAGTTTTATCATCTGATGCCCCTGCAGTGTTCTCTCCAACGGACTCAGGTCTCCTGTGTGGGCTTTGCCCATGTGTTGATACACTTTGGCCCACGGACAGTTGAAATTTCAGTGACTGTGCTGGACTTATTGCCTCTATTTATCGGTTACGCAATGTTTAAACTTGAATTTTTTTGATTCATTTTCCTATTTTACCATGACTTCAATGAACCTATTTTATACATAAATTTAGTTTCTCACTTTAATTATATCTTTTCATTATTCCGGGGGGTTTGGGTGGGGTCACTTTGACTTGGTGCTCTGCATTGGTGTGTAGATAGTTGGGGGGTGGGTGTATTGCGTATGTGTGTGCCCGTAACCCTTCCTCCTCCCCCCCTTCCCCTGTGTCGTAGGTGCGGTACTCACCGTTGTCGTCTGCGCCGGAGTTCGTATTCGTGGTAGATGAGCAGGTAGACGAGAGCAGGTAGGATGTTCAATTCGGGCTCCATGCTGTCCTCCATCCTCGTGGAGTGTATAGAGGTGAGCGTTTTCCCGTTCGTAGCCTGTTTCCGCCGTGTTTTTATCGGCGGTGCTCCCGCCCCGGAAAAGGTGGCGGATTGGTGAGTTGTGATAGGGTGGGCGGTACATTGTCTGCCGCCTGCCTGTTGGCGGTGACCGCCGCGCTGTTTGTGTGTCCCGCCGTGGCGGTCGGAGTGTTAAAGTGGCGGGCTGTGTTGGTGGTTCCCGCCAGCGTCAGAATTCAATTTTTTGGACCGCCAGCCTGTTGGCGGGTTGGCCGCCGCTTTATCACCGACCGCCAGGGTCAGAATGACCCCCTGAGTGTGTTGTATGAATGGTTGGAGTACTGCTTAATGGGATATTCAACATTACGAAAGAACTGGCACAAGTGGCATCAAAGTTGCACTACAGGCACAATGCCACTAGCCGTAATGCAACTGTACCATTACACAAATAGTTGCCCATGTGGATCTAAGCTGCACATTCCCCTTGTACCACATCAAACTGCATGCATTTATCCCCATTCTACATCCTTCCACCAACATATGCCTGTGGTAGATATGCTGTATGCAATGAAATGTCCCAAATGGCGGGAGGGACAAACTAATGGAGCAGACAATCCATAATGGTTGCACTGTCCCTTCCAATTAGCACATGTGTGGAGCCTGCTACAGGCATTTGAGAATGTAACACAAGTATTGTACCCAATGGACCTATCTGTGCTATGCTGCACTAGTGACATCATTCATGGTGCCAATGCTTTATAGCACCAAAATAGTGACAGCACACATTACACTACTGTGGGGATGTCCACCATGGTGAATAGGAAGGCAAAGTATGATATGCAAGGGAACACCTACCTTGCATATCATTGTCACAAAACAATGCAAGGTGGGATGGCCTGTTACTTGTATACGGTGCACACATGGTGGCGTTATAGGAGGCTAAGAGGTGCATGTGAAGTGGCACTGGACTAGTTGCAGCACCACTTCTCAATTATCTGCCCCATTGTCTTTCATGGCTGGTGATGTTGTATTCCTATGCTTGTGGCACAATGCAGAAGACAGGTGAAGGTGCTCACTACAGGTACATCAGGCATGTGTCGGTGATATGTAGTTGGTCATGGCAACACTTGTGTGGCATTTGATATTGGTGCCGCCAGAGGCTTGTACTCTATGACAAATGTGGGGCTGTGCCTATGTGTGACTTTCTTTACTTGGACATGGCCTATGCCATTCACATGGCTGAGCTATTCGTTCTTTGGTGTATTGTGTGTGGCATCTTTATTTAGTTGTCATTTGTAATGCTTTGGGTCCAGCTTCTATATGCAAAGGGGACATAGCTCCACCTGTCCTTTATGTGGTGTACCAGTCAGGTTGTGGCTGCATTATATACATATGCGTGTATGTGTGTGTGTGATGTGCAATGAATGCGGTGTAGTGTGGCATGTGGCATATGAGTTGTTGTCTGTACATCTGTGTTCCCTTGTCCATGTGTGTTTAGTGTGGTGTAGGTCTTGTTCACCCTACAAGGTTGGTGTGTTGTCTATGTACTGGTGGGTATGGTGGCTTACCTACGAGTAGGCCATTGCCATATTGCTCATCCTGCAATAGTTTGTTGATGGTGGAATGCCTGACTATGTAGGCATCATGGACGCTGCTGGGATATTTGGCTAGGTTATTTGTGAAGAGCCCACGGTGGTCCACAATGGCCTGCACATTTGTGGAATGGGTGTGTTTGCGGTTTGTGTACAGGTGTTCTGTTGCAGCAGGTGGCACAAGTTGGAAATGGGTGCAGTCCATTGCACCCAGCACATGAGGGAACCCAGCAATTTGGTAGAAACCTTGTTTGGTCTCCTGCTGCAGTTTCTGGGTGTTAGGGAAGCAGATGTGGAGGAGTGTGAGGCAGATGATTGCATCCAGAACCTTTGGTAGGAAGGCCGAGAAGGACGGCTGGGAGATATCAGCCACTTGTGCACCCGTTGTCTGGAATGATCCTGATTCCAGCATAAGAAGGACTGAGAAGAGTATGGTCATGAGTGATATATTAGTTGGTATTTCCACCCTTGCAGTGATGTCTGACACAATGTGATTGAGCAGACGTAAAATGGACTCCAGTTTCAGACGGTAGGTTCTGATGACATATTTTTCCCTGAGCCCAAGGATGGTTGTGTGCTGTCGGAATATCCTCTCCTGCCTTCTGTGTTGGCTTTGTGGCTGCTGTGGTGGTGTTTGGGGTTGCTGTGGTGATGTTGGAGGGACCTGTTGTCATTGCTGGAGCATTAACGGTTCCATGTTTTCCAGGAGGTGGCCAATGCTCCTTCCATGTGTTTTCCCTGAGTAGTGGTGTGTGGGCCTCATTTTAACACCTGGTCTGAACAAGCATTATTTTTTGAGAACGATTCCTTCCTGTGCATCATTTTAGTCGGGCAGAAAATATAGAGCTAGAGGGTTAGTGTCATTTTTTGGAAGGGAACACCTACCTTGCATATCATTGCCGTAAAACGATGCACGGTTGGTTGGTGCTCCAAAAAAATGACGCAAACTTAGATATTTTGACACTAGATGGGTCTAGCATCAGAATATAAGTATGGCAGTAGATTTGCCCCGCTTTTGCGTAAAAAAAATAAACAAATGCGGAGCAAACTTTTCATAAATATGGGCCTTAGTGCCTTACAGCACGTATGTCTAGTCCTAATTTGTGAGGATGCAGCCAAGCAACTAATAATAATGGAAGACCAGAAACACATATATGCTGCTTCTTGTTAATTTATTTACAACAAAAACTTCATTACTGTTTTCAACACATATACACCGAACTTGTCGGACTCTCTTGAAAACAAATCCAACCTATAATGAGAATGAAAACTACTGAGATTTGCTCAGATGGCTGCTTTACATATTTCTTGAAGTGATACACCACCTGCCTCAGGCAAAAAGCAGCTACTGTCTTAGCAGATCTTAAAAAACACATTATCTGGGAATTCGAGTTTCATTGCAGAATAACCATGCCTGTCTGACCACCTATTGATTGCCTTTGAAGAGGCCTTTTTAACTTTGTATATTGTCCCACAGGAGCTAAAAAGAAAATTGAGGAACCCTGAACGATTTTGTTCTTTCCAGCTATGTGAAAAGGGCTCTACCTAATCAATAGCCAAGGGAATGTTGTCTGAGCAGTGAAATACTGGAAGGATTACCTCCGTAAAGTAGTGAAATTGAGATTGTGCCACAGGTTTACAATTTTGATTTAGTCTAAATAATGACCATGTCTGGTAAAAATGTCATATATAGATAGGAAATTACTTAACTACTGCAACTTTGGAAGAAACTTAGGAAAGGTTGGCATGATCCAAAGGTTCAAAAGTATTTTTTTGCACTCCTTCTAAAACCGCTGATAAATTGCAGGAAGGAATCGGTGAAGAAATCACTGACTTTCTTAATTGAAACCCCTTAAGTAGCTTTTTTAGCCACAGGTAAAACAACAGATACATTTTCTTTGGAATCTCTAAAAGACCCAATGGCCACCCATTCGGTATAAATGGTGGAGGAAGCTAAGACTTTACAAAAGCAGTTCCTCAAGATGTCTAAAATTTTAAAGGGATTTTTAGACAGAGGATCACCAGAAACATCTGAACACCATGAACAGAAATGTTTCCAGTGTTTGAAATATTCCCGGAAAGACAAATCTTTCTTAGCTGCTTGGATATCTCAAGATACCCCTCTTGAACACTCAACTGTTGCATCCTAACCCTTTTGAGATCCAGACCATCAGTCACAGCTGGTGGATCTGCTTTGATGTCAGAGATGAAAAGTGAAGGAGCTGGGACTGTCCAGAAGAGGAAGGGGAGGCTCTGTTGTTAGTTGAGTTAATAATAGTAACCAAGTCCTCCTAGGCCAAAAAGGAGCAATGAGAATCACTGTCGCCTCCTCCCTCTAAATTCTCTGAAGCACCTTTGGGAGAAGTGGAGTCTGAGGTAAGACACACAGTATTCCCCAATGTTTTAGGACTGCTAATTCATCCACTCCCACGCACCCTGACACTTTTTCTCACACAGAAGCGAGGAAGAAGGGTTTTCACTGGAAATGGTACAAGATTGAGAGTGGGATGACTGAAATGATTAGTCACTCTGGAATGTTTGAGCATTCAGGTGAAAATCTGTTGACAAAGGTATATTTCAACTGAGGTTGTCTGCTTGTATTTGACTTCCTCTGCAATGTACATGCCACTCAGCAACAATAGATTGATGTCTGCACAGGAGAGAACTTTGTTAGATAACTTGGCAATTGACAAAGATTTTATTCCCCCTTGTCTGGGTATATATGATTTTGCAACCTGATTGTTCATATTTACAAGCACAAGTTTGCTGGTAAGGGGGTTGCAAAACTCCAAAGAGCTCTTCTGATTGCTGCTAATTCAAAGATTTGAGGACCTCTGAATGAGACCAACTGTCCTGAGTCTCCTAAAGTAGCTCCATAGTCTCACTGTTTTTCATCAGTTGTTAAGACCTGTGGAAGAGAAGCCATCGTCTGAACCCCCTCTGAAAATCTGTGGACAAAGTCGCCATTGAAGGTCTTGAATTATCTTCTGAGACACTGGAATCTGTGTTTTGTAGCTTAGGGAAGCTGAGGACCAGTGTGCTAGAACATTCTGGACTAATGACTTTAGATGAAGTTGGGCCCAAGAAACTATAGCTGTACAAGAAGATACCGGGCCCTGAACTCTTAACCACTGATGAGTGTGAGCTGACTGAGCCTGAAGAAGGTCTTGTAGGTGAGAGTGTTGATTCAGTCACCTTTTCTCTGGCAGAAAAACCCTTGCTTTTTCTCCATTGAGGACTGCGTCCATACATTTCTTTTGATTTGTAGGAGTAAGCTGTGACTTGTCTTCATTCAGAAGAAATCTCAGATATTTGAAAACATTGCATACCAGTGGCACATCTTTCTCTGCTTTAGAAAGAGAGGACACCACAATTAGCCAATTATATGGCTATGGAAATAAATGCACACCAACCATATGTGAATGAGCAACTACCAGCGCCAGGACATTTGCAGTGATTATTTGTGACGAGAAGGGACATAAAGGTAATACTTTGAATGGCAATGTTTGTTTTCCACTGCAAATCATCAAGGGAACGTCTGGGATGGTACGTGAGTTTGGATGTGGAAATAGGCATCCTGCAAACCCAACCTCATGAGAAAGTTTCCTTATGAAATTAGGGGAATTACTCTCTTTAAAGATACTATTATGAAATTCATATGCATTGCAAACCCCATGGCCTCTTTTGTGCTGTGGTACTTCTCCGTTTGCTCTTTTTTGCAAAAGGGATTGCATTCTTTGGAGGATTGCATGTTTCTTCAATTGTGTCTAGGGTATTGGTGTTATAGAAAAGTTCTGTTTGGGAGGTAGGGATTGAAAATCTATTTGATAGCCTTGAATGACTATAACAAGAACACAGTTGCCTATCACAATATATTGACATTGATCTGAAAAGAGGCTTGTTCCTCCTCCCACTGTAGAATAACTGTTTCTAATGCTGTTTGACCTAGAATTGCTGTGGTCAGGATTTTCCAGTTGCCTCAGCTCCCCAAACTTGAGTCTGGCCTCCAAAGACTGTAACGCTTCTGGATAAAATATTTCTTTCTGTTATATGACCTGAAAGGCTGAAATCACTTATTTTTATCTATCATCTACTTCACAAGATCACCCTACTACTGCAAAAAAACCTTTATCCCAAGTAAAAGGAAGCTGGTTGAGGTGGATGCATGCAAGTGCTTTGGCTGGGCCAGAGAAGCGGGGATACAGACTGGGAAGAGGAAGGTGGAGGGGGTACGGTAGACAAAGGGTGACTGGCTGCCATCAGTAAGGAGGCCAGAGCCTGAAAAGATCTCTGTAGGCCAGCCAGTGCACCGCGAATGCCCTCCAGGAACGCATTGCTTTGAGTTGCCAGTCCCTTGATGGCATTCACAATGGTCGACTGACCCACAGAGATCGACCTCAGGAGGTAAATAGCCTCCTCACTGACGGCAGCAGGGCTAACAGGGTCTGGGGCAGAGGTGCCTGCGGCCAAGGAGACTCGCACCCTCTTGCATGGGCGGGCACGGCCAACTGGCTGAGGAGGTACAGGGTGGGCGGTGATAGAAAGGGGTGTGCCAGACAGAGATGGTACTAGAGTGGTCCCAAATCGCTCTGCCACCACTAGGGAGTGGTCACTGTAGGAGGATTCAGAAGAAGATATAGCGGATCTGGTCTCCCCGTGGCACTCCCCTGGCCCTCTGGGCCACTAGGTCCCTAGCTGTCGGTGGTGTAGTGACTGGAGGTCCCATGGCCATAAGCTTCCCTACTCGGCTGTGCCCCGTCTCCTTCGCGTGCTTGTGCTGATGCTGACAATAAATAGTGAAGTATGCCATCACATTCACACAATAACACATCCACCATACATTACACAGAAGTCTCATTACATCCTATTCACCAACACCCCCAGGTAGTGCCAACAACATGTCACAACAAAATATGATGTCTGTCCCTCAATATCAACATTGTTATACACTAGCTAAGCTACCTAACTGACATCTACAATACCATGAATTAAGTTGACCAATCACACTGACCATACCATGACAAGGTGACTTTGCCACATGATACAGGTTCCCTATAGTCAACAACATAGCCAAGCACCAATCAAGCACTAGTTTAGAAATTTTAAATTGCTTACCACTACTCAAAAACACATACTCAACACATACAAATATTTTACCTTGGTGTCATGTACCAGGCAATGACACATGCTGTAAAGTAAAGGCAAGCACGTCTTGTGCAAATAAGCTATACCTTCTTCATTTCACGCAGTAACTACCATGCACTATGGACACATGCCAACATGTGACACCTCAAATAGTCACACATGTCAATTTTAGGTCAAGGAGTCGGAACAAATGTCACACCAATAGTGATGCATCAAGGACTGAAAATACAATGTCGAACAAGGCTTCTAGGTCATTGGTCTTCTGAAAACAAATGTTATCAGTCCTGTAAGGGCCAAGTAAGCTCAGACCAATGTCCCACACACAACTTGTCAATAATGTGTACCTTACAAATTGACTACTGTACTGTGCAGGAAGGTGACTATCATATCTACCTAATCATGCAATCAGTCTACCAATAGGCCACTGACTGAGTAACAACATCACTACTCACACATCAGACATGGCAAGCCTTCCATCTGTCTATGGAGGATTCTTAGAGCCAAAGCACATGTGATGCTAACATGATAGATACAGCAACCATGATGCGAGCCAACAGCCTGGATACACTTACAATACTACCCACAGGTGTATATGAGCTTCCACACCTGCACCACATAGGTGTCATTGTCAGCATTAGGTCTCTATGCATCCAGGACACTCATATCCTTCATAGCAACTGCAGGAAGATATTACTATTTCAAATGTTGATTCATGATTGAACCTTCAATTGACACATGATGTTGACAAATGTCTGTCATAAATATAACTGTGAATAGGCTACAATTGCTTATATATCATGCCTTCAACAGTTTACCCAAGGACAATGCTGTGTGGTCACTTTCCCCTAACAGAACTTTGGCATGGTAGTAACATTCCTACCTCTGACACAAATATATGTGTCCCAATAGAAATGTGGCAACAACTTGATGGTATCCAACATGTATTTTGATAACTCTGATGAAATATCACAATTGCCTATGTACATCCCTCACTTACCAAGGGGGATTTCTCTACAAGTGGTGTGGAGATATTAACTTTGTATGTCATGTGACATATCAGATGGACATCAGAGCCTCACATGATGCTGTCAATTCTCAATTCAATTTTGTTGTACACACCTGTGTGCCATAAATGGTTACTGTACATCAGTGTGTTCACAGGATATCTGTGACATTTTGTACTTACCACATTGTCAGAGCTAACAATCTAGGCTGCTGTGCTGGCCTCAAACGCCCATCCAACTCAGGGTAGGCCACTGCCAAAATGTGGACCAATAGAGGGTTGAGGATCCGACGGGCACCCCGTCCTCATTGGGAGGACATCCCCAGCTGGGCCTCTGCGGTCTTCCGGGCCCAGTGTCCAAGGTCCTCTCACCTTATCTGAGAGTGGGCTCTCTGTCCGCTGTGGACCCCCAGGGTCTGCACTTTCTTGATGATGGCATGTCAAATCCCCTTCTTCTGATGGACGTCGACCTGCATGGATGACAGAGAAAAAAAGAATGTCATGCCCACATGTACTACACTAAAACAGGCAGAGTTACTAACAAGTAAGTACAACCTAAACACAGACTGTTTTGAACATCCCCTCCACAGTGACAGCACATGTGAGGTGGAAACAAGCAGACAAAATGCATCTCCAGCACCAACTGTCATGTTATCACCTATGACTAGACAGCAAACACATTTGAAGATATGATTTTTCAGGAGTAGTCTGGTATACTAACTCAGCTAACCATGTGCACAAGTCACAAGGTGCGTCAGGGAACATACATGAGAAACTCTCTACAATGCCTCAGGACTCTAAATCTGTCACCAAACATACATGCATGCCCATGAACCCACATTCTACCACAACTTTGGCATCCTACGGACTTTAAAGACACTATCAGAAACATTGCCAATGAGCCTTTGCTTAGTATTACAAAGAATAGTTGAGCTAGTGAAACATGTACACATGGTGCACTGACCTGCTCCTCTGATGCACCACAGAGCTGTTCATACAGGGGTAGGACCTGCTCCACCAGCTTCTCCAGCTCCTCGGATGAGAAGGCAGGGGCCCTTTCACCTGTAGGACGTGGCATGAGTGCTCCCAGAGGCAGTACACAGCAGCTTAGAACGTGGAGGTCTTGCTGGCAACAGTGCCAGGAGTCAAGTGAGAGATGAAGTATGAGATGGCAGCCACGTCCACCACCTAAAAGACCGTCAAAGGCAGTAATGTGTCCCAGTGGAAATATTCACCGTGGAAGTATCCGCCTACCACCATAACAACTTCCGCCGGCAGACGTAGGTCATTTCCTAATGTCCAGTACAGTAGGTCATGCAGCTGCCATTTTTAGGTCCTTAGATGGTAGGAGAAGTTAACTTAAAGTTGTGTCACAAGCTGGGAAACATATTGATACCATAGTCTTTGGCGCTGGCTATGACCAACCATATATATATATATATATACATATATATATATATATATATAAATACTTACATTTTATCTCATCAATATTACAACACATCTAATAAATTTGCATATGTATGTATATATATATATATATATATATATATATATTTATATATAAATATATATACATCTAATAAATTTGCATATGTATATATATATATATATATATATATATATATGATATATATATACATATATATACATATGCAAATGTATTAGATGCATAGATATATGTATATATATATATGATATATATATATATATATATATATATGTATATATATATATATGTACATATGCAAATTTATTAGATGCATAGATATATATACATATATATATATATACATATGCAAATTTATTAGATGTGTTGTAATATTGATGAGATAAAATTTAAGTATTTTTAGTGGTAAAGTCAGCACCCTCATGGCAATTGGATAGATAGTATTTGTGCCTTTTAAATGTGAAAAATAGTTAGAATGTCAATATCATGGAGAACTTTAGTGTCATGTGTTTCCATTTCCAAATCATAATTGGGGGAGTGCAGTATTAAGCCATTATTTCCTTAGATATGTGCTGTGTACCATGTTTCTACAATATCTTACGGCATGTCCAAGTAATATGTGTGCCATATGTGTTTTAATACTTACAATGGACACAATGACTGATAGACATACCTTCTTATTTCCTCTAACATAGTTACCCTAGCATGAGAAGGGTCAGGCAACCTCCAGTGTACCGTCCACCAGTGGACCTGCAGACTGTGGAGGATCGTCATGTCATTGAGATCTACCGCCTGGATAGGCAGACAATCATTGATTTCTGTCATCAGTTGGAGCCAGATCTGATGCCTGCCATTTGTCATCCCAATATCATCCCACCCATTGTACAAGACATGTCAGTGCTGCATTTCCTGGCCACAGGCTCCTTTCAAAATACCATAGCCATAACTGCAGGGATGTCCCAACCTATGTTCAATCTGGTCTTGAAGGATGTACTGTCTGCATTGTTGAAACACTTGGACAGCTACATCCAGTTTCCACAATGTGAGGATTTGGCCCATGTGAAGGCTGATTTTTATGCTGTAGCACACATCCCACATGTAGTGGGAGCCATTGATGGTACCCATGCAGCCTTGGTTCTCCCACATGACAATAAACAGGTGTATTGGAACAGGAAAAACTTCCACTACATAAATGTCCAAGTAGTCTGTTTGTCAGACCTCTACATTTCACAGGTATGTGCAAGCTACCCGAGTACAGTACATGATGCCTTTATCAAGAAGAACAGCAATATCCCTTTGCAGGTGACATGGCAGTACACAGAGAGGGATTGACTGGTAGGTAAGTCATATATGTCATTTATGCCAGTATCTCAAGCCACTGCCAAATGTACGGGTGTCCAAGATGTATGTTTGCACACATGTAATGATTCCTTATAGGGGATTATGGCTACCCAAATCATCCCTGGTTGTTGATACCAGTGAGGTATGCAACCATGCCAGGGGAAATTTGCTTCAATGAGGCCACAGAAGGACAAGGTATGTTGTGAAGCAGACTTTTGGACTCCTGAAGGCAAGATTCTATAGTATTGATAAGTCTGGTAAAGCCCTCCTCTACTTACCCGCCAAAGTGTGTCAAACCATTGTGGCCTGCTGCATGCTCCACAACCTCGCCCTGAGACATCAGATCCCGTACATCCAGTTCCACTGGATGAGGATTCAGAAATGCCAAGTGAGGATGTCAGTGATGAGGATGAAGGTAGAGACATCCGTGGAGATCTCATCAATCAGTACTTCAACTGACTGTAGGTATGTGTTGTTCTGTAATATAATTGACTCAGTGGGGTAATGGGGGGCTTAGAGATGTTTGAGATGGGTCTTTGTATGACCATCTGACAGGTTATTAGTTGCTTAGCAGTACATACCTCAGATGTGCATGCACAATAGTACATGGAGTTGTGAGTATTGTGATAATCTCTTTTGTTAATATTTGTCACAATGCACAATCTGCATTGACATTGTATTTAGAACATGTTTTTATAGGTCTTTATAGGTCGTTATTACCATTACCTGCCTATACCTTTTGTTTTACAATTTTACTTTGCAAATTTCTTCACAATGTCATTCTCATGTGATCATTTCTGAATTGTGTCACAGATAGGTGGGATTATCAGGTCTAACATATGGATTGGACATGGATTGATCTAGGTACTGTATGGCATTATATTGGTGGTGTCTCAGTTCCATGCCCAGATGGTCAGGACAGTGGGTTGACAGTGTTCTGTTACGCACAATAGACCTGTGTGACATGTTATCTGGGTCCAATGGTGTAATGTGTGTGGTCTTGTGTCTATGACACGTCATCCTGTGCAATCCATAACCTTAACCTCCTCATTTGTTTGATAATGGTACTATCTTACTTGTATGTAGCTGTCACTGTGTTTCCTCATTGTAGGCCACTGTGTGTGTGTGCCAAGACTGACATAGGTGAGTAGCATGCCTACAGATACCTGAACAAGGTAAGTGGAAGGTTCCATGACTAGGGACATTTGTACTGATCTCTGTCTGTATCATGGGGTCTGGTCATTTGGTAGGTATGGTATGGGTATGTGATACAGCCTTAGCTGATGATACATTGAACTAATATGTTTGCCTATTTGGAGAGACAAAGACTGACATGTCCCTAACTTCAGTAGTCTGTGGACGTTACTTGTTCACACCCATACTGAACGACACATTTGTGAAGATGTGTGATCATTGACATGTTGTCGACCTATGTGCAGGAAAGTGATATTAATGGGGATTGAAGATTGTCTATTTGTATCATTGTGTGAAAACTGAACCCAAATTCAACAGTACATGTGATATGTGACTTAACCAGAGCGGCCTGGCTCCGGCATGTAGGTACCCCCCATGGTATTCCCTTTGGAGTGAGTGTGACTACAAGGGAAAATCCCTCCCCGGCATTAGCCAGACCAGAGGCAAATCGCCCCCTAACCTTTGACCTACCCCACCGTGAACTACCCGTTCAGGTAGGACATTCATTATCCACTTTGAGCACTCCACTTACTGCGTGTGCTCCGACCCTGACGAATGCCCCTGACCTACCAGCCCCTTGTGAGGGCAGAAACATGTTGGTCACCCATTTTTCATTTTAGACTCCAGGAGACATTACTCTCTAACGAGCCTCCTCCTCTTGTTTTTAGTCTTACCAGCATGCACCTATATTAAAACTAGCAGCAACCATCAGTGACATGCTTGGTAATTTTATTACTCACCTCATCTGGATCTAAGTAACTATCCAGTCAGTCTAATTTCAGCACTCCCTCTGGTTCTTTTAACCAAGAGGTCGAGTCCGCCCAAGCAGTATCATCTTGCTTGGGTGGGGCTAGGTGGTCATATGATGAAGCATGACACTATTATGTGTGTGAGACCACCTAGTCCGTAAGGGAAATTCCCCCTTCCCCTGTAGGACAACACAGCACCCCCCCTGCCTGGATATTCTCCAACATTGACTCCCCTGCTTTAGGACTCTAAGCAACCTAACTAATACTGGACACCGATATAAGACTGACCCAGTCTTACCTCTGGTTCCCGACTACCCCACACCTTCAGTGATTATACTTAACCGATTTGGAACATTTATGAATATCATGTGTAAGCAACACTTTTCACAATTCATTGTTCTATATAGATGAAAAATGACTCACAAACATAATATGTGGTTTAGTGGTTACACAGTGCACAGGAAAAAGAAAGGATTTGGAACAAACCAAAAAGTGCAAATAGTGAAGGGTTCAATCATGGTAGATATCATCATCAGGGTAGCTGCTACAACATTTGGAGTTTCAAGTCCAGTGTCCTTGCACCATTGAAAATTAGAGAGTGATTGAAAATAGTCAACAGGGTGTATCAGTGGCACACAAGGGGAATCACTCAGTAGATGATCACTTCCTGGCAGCAGTTGTAGTCTTGGCATCTGCTCCTCCTGGATTTTTTGGTTGACGTCCATATTTGTGGGGTGTTCTTCAGCTAGAGAGGCAGGGGTGCTGAGGCACGTACTTCCCCCTTCACGGCCAATGGAAAGGATCTGCTTTTGTGGACATACCCTACTCAGGGTGGGGTTAATGCATCTCAGCATCCCTGTTAGGGAGGCCATGATGGCACTGTGGGCCTCCCACAGTTGCATAACTTCCTGGTGGTTGCCCCTCTGCAGCTGCTTTAGCTCCCACATCATGGAAAGTACTTGGCCTATCACACCTTGGGATTGTTGGTAAGCTCCCAAGACTTAGGAGATGGTGTCCTGGACAGTTGTATCCCTAGCAGCCTCAATCCACTGGCCCACACCATCCCTCCCACGCACCCTACCCCCATGTGCCTGTGCCCTTGGCACAATTTGCCCACTCCCACTGGTGATAGGTCCTTCATTGTGTGGGTTTGCTAGTGGTGGCTCCGGTACCTGCACTGGGGGGCACATGATGGTAGAAACTGTCCTTAGGACACAGGTTTGGGGGCAAATGATTGCCTGGTATGTAGTAGCAACAGGGCTGGGAGGAGTCAATGTAGGCAGGGTGAGGCTGACAGTTGTAGACCGACCAGGTATCCCAGATGGGCCAGAGTTGTCCTCATTGTTTGTCCTGATATCCAGGGTTGTTCTCCTCACTGGGGCTTCAACCAGGGGAAAGTCTCTGTCTCAGGAATCCTCTCCATGGTCCCAAAGGCTTGGTGCGCTGAGCCATATATAGGAAGTGTAGGAAAGTACCATCTTGCCTGGCATGTTACCCCCATATTTCACTGTATAAATGTTGTTTTAGTCTATGTGTCACTGGGACCCTGCCAGGCAGGGCCCCAGTGCTCATAAGTATGTGCCCTGTATGTGTTCCCTGTGTGATGCCTAACTGTCTCACTGAGGCTCTGCTAACCAGAACCTCAGTGGGTGTGCTCTCTCTGCTTTCCAAATTTGAAACTAACAGGCTAGTGACTAAATTTACCAATTCACATTGGCATACTGCTACACCCATATAATTCCGTAGTAGATGGTACTGAGGTACCCAGGGTATTGGGGCTCCAGGAGATCCCTATGGGCTGAAGTATTTTTTTTGCCACCCATAGGGAGCTCTGACAATTCTTACAGAGGCCTGCCACTGCAGCCTGAGTGAAATAACGTCCACGTTATTTCACAGCCATTTACCACTGCACATAAGTAACTTATAAGTCACCTATATGTCTAACCTTCACCTGGTGATGGTTGGGTGCAAAGTTACTTTGTGTGTGGGCACCCTGGCACTAGCCAAGGTGCCCCCACATCGTTCAGGGCAAATTCCCCAGACTTTGTGAGTGCGGGGACACCATTACACACGTGCACTATACATAAGTCACTACCTATGTATAGGGTCACAATGGTAACTCCGAACATGGCCATGTAACATGTCTAAGATCATGGAATTGTCACCCCAATACCATTCTGGTATTGGGGGGACAATTCCATGATCCCCCGTGTCTCTAGCACAGTACCCGGGTACTGCCAAACTGCCTTTCCGGGGTCTCCACTGCAGCTGCTGCTGCTGCCAACCCCTCAGACAGGTTTCTGCCCTCCTGAGGTCCAGGCAGCCCTGGCCCAGGAAGGCAGAATAAAGGATTTCCTCTGAGAGAGGGTGTTACACCCTCTCCCTTTGGAAATAGGTGTGAAGGGCTGGGGAGGAGTAGCCTCCCCCAGCCTCTGGAAATGCTTTGATGGGCACAGATGGTGCCCATCTCTGCATAAGCCAGTCTACACCGGTTCAGGGATCCCCCAGTCCTGCTCTGGCGCGAAACTGGACAAAGGAAAGGGGAGTGACCACTCCCCTGACCTGCACCTCCCAGGGGAGGGGCCCAGAGCTCCTCCAGTGTGTCCCAGACCTCTGCCATCTTGGAAACAGAGGTGTTGGGGGTACACTGGACTGCTCTGAGTGGCCAGTGCCAACAGGTGACGTCAGAGGCTCCTTCTGATAGGCTCTTACCTCTCTTGGTAGCCAATCCTCCTAACCTGGTAGCCAAAGCTCCTTTTCTGGCTATTCAGGGTCTCTGCTTTGGGGAATTCTGCAGATAACGAATGCAACAGCTCACCAGAGATCCTCTGCATCTCCCTCTTCACCTTCTACCAAAGGATCGACCGCTGACTGCTCCAGGACGCCTGCAAAACCGCAACAAAGTAGCAAGACGACTACCAGCAACATTGTAGCGCCTAATCCTGCCGGCTTTCTCGACTGTTTCCAGGTGGTGCATGCTCTGGGGGTAGCCTGCCTTCACCCTGCACCAGAAGCTCCAAAGAAATCTCCCGTGGGTTGACGGAATCTTCCCCCTGCTAACGCAGGCACCAAAAGACTGCAACACTGGTCCTCTGGGTCCCCTCTCATCCTGACGAGCGTGGTCCCTGGAACACAGGAACTCTGTCCAAGTGACTCCCACAGTCCAGTGACTCTTCAGTCCAAGTTTGGTGGAGATAAGTCCTTGTCTCCCCACGCTAGACTGCAAAGCTGTGTAACACGTGATTTGCAGCTGCTCCAGCTCCTGTGCACTTTTCCAGGATTTCCTTTGTGCACAGCCAAGCCTGGGTCCCCAGCACTCCATCCTGCAGTGCACCACCTACTGAGTTGTCCTCCGGCGTCGTGGGACTCCCTTTTGTGACTTCACATGGACTCCGGTTCACTTTTCTTCTAAGTGCCTGTTGGGGTACTTCTGCGGGTGCTGCCTGCTTCTGTGAGGGCTCCTTGAGTTGCTGGGCACTCCTTCTGTCTCTTCCTCCAAGTGGTGACATCCTGGTCCCTCCTGGGCCACAGCAGCACCCATAAACCTCTACCATGACCCTTGCAGCTAGCAAGGCTTGTTTGTGGTCTTTCTGTGTGGGAATACCTCTGCAAGCTTCATCGCGAGGTGGGACATCTGTCTTCCAAAGGAGAAGTCCCTAGTCCTCTTCTTTCTTGCAGAACTCCAAGCTTCTTCCATCCGGTGGCAGCTTCCTTGCATCTTCAGCTGGCATTTCCTGGGCTCCTGCCCACTCTCGACACTGACGCGACTATTGGACTTGGTCCCCTTGTCTTACAGGTACTCAGGTCTGGAAATCCACTGTTGTTGCATTGCTGGTGTTTGCCTGCAGACTATGACTCATGCACTCATGCAGTATTGCTGAGTAACTGACTGTATTGAATTTGGACATTGACATTAAACTTCAAGATTTTCGGAATCACATTGGAGACTGCTTCGCCTCTTCAATTTATTGTTTGTATCTCACACCATCCTAAGACACATAGCATGGTGTTTTCTTCCAAAGGACAATTGTAATGACTTTAGCAAATATCTTCTATACTCATTGTTATACATATGTTTATTTAACGAGTGCCTCTTATTTGTTTATTAATTAGTAAAAATGGGGACTATGTATCATGTGAGTGAAGTGGCGAAACAGATGATTTTTTCAACAAAAACAAAATGAGCATTCTGTTCATGAGAAAACAAAACAATTTTGACTGGTAAAGGAGTAATTAATATCAAAGTTTTGCTTTTGTTGTGCAATTCAAATTTTTAAGTCTTATTTACAGACAGCCTGTCACAAGTTGTTCCCTGTGCTCTTGTGGGGAACTGCCTGTTTGAGTTTTCAGTTTTCAATTCAACTTTCTGACCTTGTGCTCTGAAGATGGACTGACGTCTAGTCTCTTGGACAATATTCTGCAATTCCCTTTCATTTTAGGTCCGTATTGGATGATTTCATAGCCAGAATGGTATCCTTATGAAGACTACGCTTTCTTGAAACAATGATTTTGTGGCATCTACCAATAATAATTCATAGCTTCCTGGAGATCATTCTGCATTTAAGTCACATTTCCACGTCCATGTCAGGTTTTATGGCAAACTGAAAGTTTAAAATGCCAAAGCCTCTAATACTCTGTGCTCACTGCTTCATCTTATTCCTTGCACATCAAGGATGCTTGGATTAATCAGGACACCGGTGACTGGCTAATGCTGGCACAATCAAATCTCTGAGACATCTGATAATTAATGAGCTCTTTTAAGCCTCTGTTTCCAGCAGTACAGCACTGGGCATTGTAGCAATGTCCCTATCAGGCTGATCCTATATTTCCAGAAGATTCTTTATTGCTGATCTATAGCAAAATCCCTATCACTGTCTTGCACCGATTCCTTGGTTCGTAAGTTAGGAACAACTTAGGGCAGTGGTTCCCAACCTGTGGTCCGGGGACCCCTAGGGGTCCGCGAAGCCATCTAAGGGGGTCCGCGAGAGCCTAGAAAATTAAAAAGTATTAACAAATATTGACAAATTAGGTCCCCGGCTTCCAGTAATGACTCAGGCGGGGGTCCCCGGATTCCCATGATGATTCAGTGGGGGTCCCTGGGTTCCATTAATGTTAAATTGGGGGTCCACAGAAATCAAAAGGTTGGGAACCACTGACTTAGGGCATTCTTGTTTGTTCACCTTTCACTATTTCAGTAGATATGTATTCCCCAGTCTTGTCTTCCTTTCCTTTTCCTTTTCTTTACTTCTAGCTTCAAGTGTGCTACCTTCTTCTGCCAGCTGTCCTAGCTTTCAGCATCCTTGTGTGGTTTGTTTATTTTGTTTCCGCTGCATGTTTCTTTGGTTTTCCTTCCTTTCTTCCCTTTTAAGTACTATTGCTCAGTGTTTTATTGTTCATCCACCCTAGCAGTTAGTACTTTATGATTTACTATGTGATTGCCATTGTTTGAGGGAAAAGCTGACTTCTTAGATGGCATCTCTTGTCTACTATCTTTATCCTACTTTTATAACATTACTAAAGGTATCAGCTTCAAACGGTATCAGCTCCATGAAGCCTGCTTTTGCATATACCCCCTCCATATGGATATTTGTTGTTAGCCTGTGTTGTAGCAATTGTGGGTGAGGGACCTACTGAGTGTCATTCTTTCTGTGTGGAGCTCTCCTTTATAACAGATGTTGTCTTACGTATGTCTTGCTCTTCTTGAGTGTTAGGCATTCTGAATGGTGAATTTACTCTTGAGAACCTGATCTTTCTGATCTGTGACTTTCTTGTTACCTTGTGCAAAGCTTCCAAGTTGGATCCCTTCTTTTCTCTGCTTGCTCTCCCTATGAAAGTGGGCATCTCTACTACCAGTATTCTCTTCACTTTATCTACCCTGCTATCAGCACTGGTCACAACCCCGATTCAGTTTTAGACAGCGTTAGCTTTATTTTGCTGACGAGCTATTGTGAACAATACAATACAATACACAAAGTGAGAGTCAGTCGCTCTCTGTGACTGGATGTCTTTTTTGGCTATTTCACCTCCCTGATCCTGATTTAATGGATTTCCCCCTATTTTGTGTGTTTGTCATACTCAATAAACATTTTGGTCTCAAGTGTTTTGACTGGATGGCATGCATTTCTCTAATCCGGATCTCACATCTTGCAATGCAAGGCATCTGAGAAATTATTTTATTTCTTCCTTTTTCTTCACTTTGTGGTCCACTCCATCTCCACCTCTTCCCTTTATTACCCCTCCTTTTCAACACCCCTCAAAACTGTCACTTGCCTCCAGTAATCAATTATTTGAGTACTGTCCACAGCCATATCAATGGATGTCCATCTTAAAATGTTTTCAACCTTTCGAAAATGGTCGCTCGTAGATAGTAGCATCATCAGTGGTCACCTTTGAATAGGATTGCTCAAAACATAACTAAATACTTTCAAAGATGGCTGCATCCATGGCATACATCTTTGAATGGCTTTGCTTATATTTTAACCACTTTGGTGATATTGATGGGACTTCCATGTCAACAAAGGTCCCAGACGGGAACTATTGTTGTGGAGGCCACATCAAACACCTAGGCACGGAAATCCCTCTGGTTCTAGCGCTACAGGGACTCCTTTTTTTATTTAAGGCCAGGCTTCTGAAGAATAACTTCCCCTGCAAACCAAGGCTGTTATTTTGTTCTTTTGTAATGATCGGCAGAGTGCATGGCTCTCTGACTTCATTTTGTTGAAAGTAGAAGTGTAAAATGAGCTGATTACTGCATCAGTGCTCAGGGGCATATCTTGCTCCCTGAGCATCAATGCTGATAGTAGTATTATTATTAGAAAGTGGAGACTCCCCCTTTTCCAATAATATGTCTCCTTTGGGAATCCTGCTTGGGGAGTCCTGTAGGATGGTAATCTCATAGGAGGGATCCACCCACTGACTCCCAGAGAAGGGTGAGTACCCACCTAGACATGAGCTAGTCCCCTCCCCTAAAAAATAAATAAATCTGCATTTCTGCTCCCTTGGTGGGTGACTGGAAGTGTTTACCTCAATTACCAACTCCAGTAAGTAGAAGCTTACTAGACACCAAAGAAATATCCTGGCTGAAAAGAAATGGATGGAAGCACCCAAGTATCATCGGGCCATCTCCCCACCCCTGAATGGGTGCATTATTGTTTCTGGACCCCCAGCGATGGATTGAGGTGTTCGCCGTAATCTGCCCCCCCTTGGGGCAAAAGCCCACTAGACACCAGGGAAATAGCAAGCCAAAAGAAAGTACAGCTCTGAGTCCCACCCAATACATACAACTCTCTTTCTGTCCCCACCCCTTTAGGGTACACAAGGAGTGTTTCGCCCAGTCTGGAACCATAGTGGCAACAGAAAGCTTACTAGACATGAGGGAAAAAGTTTAAAAAAAGAAGGCGGGGGAAAGCCCACAAGGTCACCACACAGTGTCCCTAGTGTAGATCTGCAACAATAGTTTCTATACTTTCATGGCAGTAGATTGTAGAAGGTTACCCCCAATCTGCCTTCCCTATGGGTAGAAATCACACTACAGACCATGAAAAAAGTGTGCAAATAACAGGAAGGAAAGTGGGTTATCCTATTTGCATTAGGAGGTCCCCATGCCAGAACTGGACTAATTGTCTATATGCCACAGTGAGACAGATTTGTGATGTTTAGCCCCAATCTGCCCCATGAGGTTAGAAAGCCCAGTAGACACCCCCGAGTAGATACCAAGGATTTCTGTATGGCAGAAAAAGTAAGCAGAGGGGGTAGTCACCCTCGTATAGAGCCATGCCAACACCAGAAAAGTGATAATAGGGTCATATTGCCCACCACAGGGGGGCAGATAGGAAGTTTGAACCAATGGTTTTTTTTCCCCAGTTTGCCCCCCCCCCGGGGTGAAGGGGTTGAAGGCCACTAGACACCAGGAATTTTATGATGGGGAATAAAAAGCGGCGATGCAGCTCACACTGGAATCTGGCAATGCTTCCACCCCAAAAGTGGTACTACCATGTTTCTACTGCCACTGTGGGACAGAAATGGAGTCTGCCCCAGTTAGGGATTGCTGCCAATCTCCCCCTTAGGGGTAGAAACCTCACTAGCCTCCAGGGATTTTATTTGGGGGAAGAAATTGATACACAAAGCCCACCCTGGCATCTGACCATGTCCACCCCAAAAAGGGCAGTGCAATATTTTGGCTTCCCTTGGAAGGTCATGTGAGTCGGTTTACCCCCAGTTATTCCTCCTGGATCTGAAAGTCCACTAGATTCCATATGATATGCTTTAAAGAAATAATGGGTAGGGGGCTGGCTGGCCTGATATCAGGATGTACCATAGCACCTAAATATGCAAGAGTTTTTGCATCTGAGGACTAGCACATCCCCATGTCAAGTGGAAGGATATTTTAATTCTTTAAGCGTAGTTTTTACACTTGGGACAGAAGAGATAGGATAAATCCCAGTTTCCTCTTACTTGTTATGCTGACCTCTGAAAACTAAAAACCCAGGGCATTCCAGTGGGGTTTGACGTCTGTGGGGAAACTTTCTCACCCACAATGATATGCCTGCTTCACGTTTTGGGTAAAATGCTGGAGTGGTCCAGCAGCTGCAAGGATCTGTAGAAGCCATACCACCCAGCGTTTCCACACTCTTCTGATAAAAGTGGTCACCCACTTGCGTGGCTGGGCCTACCTTCCACAGTAAGAGCAAACCACATCAGGGACCATGCACTGACCATGTTAACTTGGCATAACCCATCACTTGAACCACTGTTGTTGGAGGATCGAAGCCACCCAGGTGAGGTAGAGTTTTTATCGGGAGAAGTGTGACAACAAAAGGTGTTAGGAAGTTTTGTGGATCTCCACATATTACATAAGTTTCCATCACAGAAATAAGAAGGAAATGCATGGGTTTTAGGAATGTTTAAGGTTTTCAGGGCAATCTGGGTAAGAAAGTGTGATGGAATCCACTCAGGGCACACTGCTCAGGACAGCCTTCCAAATCTATTTTTCAAAAGTTTCTGGCTTTGGTAGGATTCCCTTGGTGGCAACCAAGTCTGGTCCCAAATACAGACGTTACCACATCGTCAGAACAGGATTTTTTTTTACAGGAAATGCTTAGGTCTCCACTTCACATTTAGGGGGTCTTTTGTGCTATGGGTGTTAGGGCGAGTCACAGTGGTGGGATAGCATTTTTATGGGAAAAGGTCAGGAACACAGAACAGAATAACATTTATTATTTTGTAATACACCCTATGAATTCCATGAGTGTATGGGTAACCCCCAGTTCAGATGCGTACAAATACCTGCGATTCTTAAAATTTGAATCTTGTGCACATGTCAAAACACATAGATTTCCTTCATACCAAGTTTTTATTAATTCGATTTTAGCATATGAATTGCTGCATAGTTGATACAAAATAAAAAAATCATTACAATCAGCAGCTTAGTTGTTGTCTCTAGGTATCACTTGTTTTTCGGCATCCAACAAGCTCTATATAACACTATGTCAAGAACTGTCTGCCAGGCATAAACCTATGTTACTTTTGTAAATCGAGCATCAAGGCAAAAAAATAACAGTTAAAAATGTGCCACTAACACGTCATTATTTTTTTACTTAAACAATTAGGGCCATATTTATACTTTTTGATGCACAACTGCGGCAACGCAGTTGTGCGTCAAAAACTTTACCGCCCGCTAACGCCATTCCAACGCGCCATGCGGGTGCCTTATTTATGGAATGACGTTAGTCGGCGCTGCAGACTGGTCTGAGTAAAAAAAAATGACTCACACCAGGCAGCGCAGGCGTATTGGAAAATGGGGGTTGTGCGTCAAAAAATGGTGCAAGTCAGGTATGAGGCAAAAATCAGGCCTCAAACCGGACTTGCACCATTTTTTTTTACGCATAACCCCCATTGACCTGACTCCTGTCTTAGCAAAGACAGGAGTCATGCCCCCATGCCCAATGGCCATGCCCAGGGGACTTCTGTCCTATTTTGGGACTTCGGTCCCAAAATAGGCCCCTCATGCCACTTAAAAAGAAAGTTAAAAAATACTTACCTGAACTTACCTTTACTTCCCTGGGATGGGTCCCCCATCCATGGGTGTCATCCAGGGGTGGGCGAGGGTGGCCGGGGGTGTCCCTGGGGGCAGGAGAGGGCACCTCTGGGCTCCTTCCGAGCCCACAGATCCCTTAACACCTGCCCTGACCCAGGCGTTAAAAAACGGCGCACAACAGGCTGTGCGCCGTTTTTTAAGGCCCACCCCCTCCTGTGTGTCAAAATGACACTGGGGTATAAATAAGGCGCACGGACCTTAAAGTCATTTTTTGGAAGGGAACGCCTACCTTGCATATCATTAATGCAAGGCAGTTTCCCCCTTCCAAAAAATGACGCTCATGGTGGAATTTTGACGTCCGCTGGGTTGGCCGTCAAAGTATAAATATGGGGCTGGGTTTGCGCTGAATGTGTGTCAAAAATTTTGACGCACATTCGGCGCAAACAGAGTATAAATCTGCCCCTTAGTTTCTTTTGGAAGTCCACGAGCAATGTTCATAATGACTTTAGATTTGTTTTTAGGTTTCATAAGTGTATATATACCCCCAGCAGTCAAGTGGTTTAAGAACCTTTATTCAAAGGTGTCTGCTTCATATGCATCTGCATTTGTTGCAGCCATCTACGAGACAAGGCAGGCTCAGGCAAAACCTATAGGTTTCACACATCAATGCTGGTTAGCTTAGTACTGCCGATTCAGCTAAAATGTCATTTTGCAATACAACACTCTTTCAGCAATAGCACAATGCAGTGTTAGCTCTCTCCTACTGATTAAATAGCTAATTTAGAACCAGCAAGTCCTTTCTCCTCCTGTTACACTGAGGCCCCAGTGTCATACGCTAGTCCCCTTAAAGGAGACGAGTGTAGTCAGGTGTAAGCCCACTAGAAACAAGCCTCGAAATTAGCATTTGAGTATGATAAGATTTGTTATTGCTCCATTAACTTGTCTCGTTTTTAATCTCAGACTTGTAATACAGTAAGTTATTTTTATGATGTTATTTTTGCAACTATTTTTCCACTTGAGAAAATAAGAAAAAGTGGAACAAGAGACATGATAAAGGGATGCAATGTAACTCTTTAAAATCAACTTCCAATATCACTAATTAGTGTTGTGCCCTGCAAACAGGGGTTATAACTCTAAATAAGTATCCTCTGTGGCATTCTGGAGCCTGAGGATATAGCTATAATATGGGTGGAGGTGAGGGACAGTTGTCGAGGAGTCAAAACATTTCCGTGACTGAAAAAGTGTAGCCGTTTTTAGAGCATTCTGAAGGAGAAAACCTCTGGAAGAATGCGCTGTGTAAGCAGAACAAATCATTATTATTATACAACGTAATTTCGCATTCACCCTAAAAGAAAAATGGGAATGAGGCAGGAGCCATTTCCAAGGCACCAAAAAGAGACAAGGAAGAACACCTTCTTAGCGGGCTACATTGATCTATACTGGAACTGCATCCCATGGGCTGAAACTGGAGCTTGCTTCATGACAGACGAGATTAAAGCCACTCACTAAATTAAATCCATTTTAGGAGAAGGCTTCATTGGCGATTGTGTTTCCACCAGAAAATCAGGGATGTCGAGCTTTACAAAGTACTTTATTTTCACATAGGTTGCAAAGTGACCCGGTTTATCTATGTTTTCATCCAGGACGATTTTTCTACATTCTGGACTAACAGCATAATACCTCTGTTTTTTAAACAAAAGTCACAGCATTCAGAAGGATGTCTGAAGTGGAAAATTACAGACAGAACTCAGAGCAATAAAAGCATTGAGACTGCCAGAATACCATTTACATTTAAAGTAATCGTCACCATGCCCCAATATTTGGACGACACACGCCATGGGACTTGTAAGTCTCATAGCCACTAAAGGATTCACTTATGTGTTGTCTGTGCCAGGAACGGCCCCTAAATGTTCATCAAGAGCCATCAGCGCTCTCAAATATGCAGCAATATTTGTGTTGCCTCTGCTGGACCATCAAGTTCGATTGGCAATTAGAAGAGACCAGAATATATCTTCTACTTTCTGCTATTACAACTATCCCCATCCCTCAGGAAATATACAAAAGATCGAAGAGACATCGAGCAGTCAATCGATTGGCATATCTGGAGCTTCTCCTGGCTAAGAGCACAATTACATCAGAATGGAAATTGAGTTTTCCTCTCTCCCCAGCAACCTGGCTCCAGACCCTCTAGAAGTAAACACGCAGGGTCGGATTGGGTCAAAAAGTTGACTCAGGGACCAAAATAAATGTGACCCCAATTAGCCAACCAGTTAGCTGAAAAAGTGGCCCACATTTACAAATCAGGTCAGTTTTGACCTTATAAAGAGACTGGATGGGTATTTTGCAAAGTATGGAAGATTGCATACTTTGGTGTTTGCTGCAGGCAATGCTTGTGGTAAAATCAAATCTTCCCATCTGGCCATAAAACAGAACCACAAACTGCTAGAAAACGGGCACACTCGTTCATCTGTCAGACCAGTCTATCAGGCACTTTCTGAATGCTCTATAAGCCAGTCTGACAGTGGTCATGTGCTTAGAACCTAGCACTGCACAGGGCAAAGGCCAAAAGCATCCATAAGCGCCCGCTCGCAAAGCACTGGGATGCATAAATAGACCAGCAAACTCTTCCTTAGCCCTTGTTTCAAGTCTCCATATTAGGCTCCACACATTTATGTTCTTGTTTAAACTGCCCCTTTAATATTGCACTCCCCACCTCATCTTGTCAAGCCGCTCTGTCCCCACTCCCTTTATAACACTAACTAGTCTTGGACCATGCTCCTTTTCCCTTCCTCCCTTCCACTTTAATCAACCCCTCCTGCCCCATTTTATGGAGCTACAGTTTGCATGTTATTGTTCCAAGCCATAATCTTCCCTTCCCAAATTAAGAAGGTACAACAATGCCTCCTTGTGTTTGTACAGTTCAGTCATATTATTCTTGTACTCTAACATCCCATTTTCCTTACAGCCATAGTATTGTAACAAACTTTCTTTATTTTTATTTATAACACAGAAATGCAAATAACGACTATCTTGAAAAACATACCAGGACACTTAACTGTTATTCCCTGTTTGGTGAATGTGATTTACTCAAACGTTTTTCTGAGGAGCTCTGTCTTGAGGAGTTTACTGAAGCACAGAAAGCTGAATTCTGTCTTCACATTCAGTTTCAAAGTGTTCCACAACTTTTGGCTTTGAACTCCCTTGAATCTACACCCTCTCTATGTAACTCTTTTAATTAATTTTTTGAGTAATGTTTCATGATTCTGTAACCAATACAATACAAAAACACTCTTCATATAAACTCGTAAGATAAACAGGGGGCTAATTGATCTCTTTATGTTTAGATCCCTCTAAAGGTAGTCCAATAACCCAAATGCCTAATAGCCACGTGTAGCACATCCAAAGTGAATAGGTTGGTATTCCTCATATCAAAAGGCCTTCTTCATTCATTTGTGGACTCCTTATTTAAGAAAGTCGATGCGTTCCGGCCATTTCACTTCAAGCTTCCTCAGGACAATACGAGGAGTGTGAACCCTTGTGCTATATAAAAATATAAAAGCCAATATAAATATGAATATTAACTAGCATATTTACACATAGATGTTACTTACTCATATCTTGTGTGCTTTTCAGTGCAGGTGCGACATGCCAAGTCATTTCACATGTGTCAAAATTCTCAACACAGGTCCCATGCATGCACATTAAAATCCAAAGAGTGCATCCCAAACACATCCCCCACACTCATGTGTACCAAGTGACAGCATGCCTATACTGCTCCAGTCCCAAACACGCCTAATCTGTACAAAGCATCCTATCTCCCTTTAGGACAAAACTGAGCTTTCTGCCCCAATTAGTAGACATGTGCCTTGTCTCGCCACTCAGCTCATGGAGGATAAACATGGAAGGTGGTGAATATCTAGTCCAATGTGCCCAAGAAACATGAGTGGAAACTACCAATGTGTCTAATGTATGAGTGACCTAATCGCCATGCAGCCTGCTTCTATGGCTATTTCAACAACTGGAACCAATCGAGCAAAATGTCCTTGTAGGTGAACCAATCACTGTACATTACAAGCGTATGGAGCTCTCCCTGCAAAGGGAACAAGTATTCATTATGTTATAGACAATACACAGGTTCAAAAGAAATGGTCCGACATCACTGGTTTGACTAATAACTTACGAATTGGGTCTAAATCTTCAGTGCTCAGTCAGGTGGGCATGTTCATGAAGTTGGCATCTTCCTCAATTAGTGAACCCATGCTGGTGTGTAACACATTAAATGCTGGCTTTCCAGAAATCGTGTTTGGCACCAAACACTGGACGTCTAGACTGCCTCCATGGTCAAACACCTTAAAAATATGACATACATGTACTGGGTAAAATGGGGCACAGGCACAGGCATACCATTGACTCACCAATTGTGTGTGTAAAAGGCTGCTTTATTGAAACAGGTTTGCATCACACAGTGTAATCGGGATTGAAGCCTTACAAAACTAAAACATCACTATACCTAACAAATCCTTTAACTTCCAACCCCCTCCTCTAAAGACCCACCCTCCCCTTACACTTGCAAACCACTGGGTAGATCATGACCTACTGCACTTCAAAACTTGAACTTCCCCCTGTTTAACCTTGAACATGTGAACATGCCTACACATCGTCCTCCTGTGACGTAACTTTACGTTCTTCTCTGCTTCTAGTGTGAACTTGCTCAGCCCCTCCCTTCCAGCCTGTTTCTCCAATGTCAAACCCCAATAACCTTCTGTAAAGCCCTGAAAAACCTGTGGGCCACCTGCCACCAGGAAAAGGCCCTTTTTCTGACCCCGTCCCCACATCGTGGCCAAATCATGTTTCTAAATTCTCAGTGTCCGCATCAAAGGCTCGCTGATCTCCAAAAGATACAACCTCATCACAAAATGAGAGAGATGCCTCCCGTCACTGCAGAAAAACTCAACTGCCTCATAACATAAGTTTGGGTGTGCCACATGACCAAGCCCCATATCCATACAGAAATGCTTCATCTGTCTGTTGATCTTGCATTTAGCCTCGTCTATCACAGTCAGCTTATGGGCACCTCTCTAAACCCTTCTGGCTACAAATCCATTCCAACAAACAAAACAACCTTCTCACTACCCTTTGATCTCCCCTAAAGCATGCTTCATAGCATGGAGAAGAGATAATCCTTTCTCCATCACAAAATCATTCTCTCCTAGGTGTATTAATAGCATGTCTGCACAAGCAGTTCCCCACCGCAAAAAGGTAACAGTTACCTCCACTTCATGCCACCTTTGCAGTGCCAGAAAACAGAAACATTGTTTTCCTCCAAACCCAAGTTTGGGCCACTGCCATTAGCCCTTTTTTTCCTTTTCTGCCCATTTTATGAACAAATGTCCGACGATCCAGATCATTATGCCAGCAGACAGTGGTGCTGCCACCGAACCTGGAAAAGAACCTGCAGTTAAAAGGATTGCACACTTTATTAGCCCTCCATTCCCGGCCCTGTTGACCTGACATATTGCTGAAAATAGTCAGGAGACCATATGCCCAATCTCATTATTCTCTCCCTGGCCCAACCCCTCTCCCCTGCCTCGTTGCAGTTAGAATACAAAATAAATGTGTTTCATATGCCTTACCTGGTAAACCCAAGCTTGATAGAGCTTTTTGTGAAACCCCCAGTAATTGAAAGGATGTAACACCATGGCCATTGCCATGTCTGAACACTGGGACCATGGGCTGAAGCAGGGTGTGTATAAAGTGCCTCCCCATGCTAAAGGGCAGACTACCTCCTCTACCTGTACTGGCAGCAATACCATTGCTCCTCGATACCTTTGATCTGTTTTAGAACTGCACAGATAACTCTGACCCCTTCTGCCTGCGTTGTAACATCTTCCCAGTGCAAACCTTGACCCAGCCGAGCTCCCAAGAGCTCTGACACCCTAAAATTCCCAAAAACATTTGCAACATCAATGTGGAAAACAATGTGTTCTCATAATATGATGAACAAATCCCTGTTAACCTGCTGATTACCGGCTTACATATGTCCAAAGTTAAAGGTCTCCTTAATTTACCTCAATCTGTCTTGTTCTCTTGCCCATTCTTTGTGGATCCTCTTTTCCAATTCGGCCGTCGTCAGTGTGTACCCCCAGCACAGGTTCTCCATAAGCACTATTCCTACCAGTTTACTTGCTATGGTTACCCTGGAATAGTCTTTGTCAATCAGCCCATGATGGACTGCACCACATTCTCCACCCACTCCCATTCTCTTGACCTCCTACCAGCCCCAATATCAGAAACTCCTCCCATGCTTGTGCATATGCCTTCCAAGTAGGTACTGACAGGGACTCTACCATCAATTGGAGCATCCTTTTTCTCCTATTGTAAAAAAATGCTGGTGGCATTGGTGTCTTGTCTCTGTCCGCCTTCATGGCCAGTCCATGAAACCTCTCCCACTGTGAACGAGACAAATCATCCGCACTTCCCGCACGTGCCTGGCCTTAAACAAAATGTCATGTCGCAGACATGCCAAAACGAAAACTCTTAACAGCTTCAACATCTGGAGATCCCTGGTAGACTGCCAGTTCACCACCTGTAGTACTACCATGCTAGCCACTCTAAACAGTACTCGCTTGTGTTGTAACAATGTGCCCCACAAATGCACAGCTACAATCAGAGGAAAAAGTTCCAAAAAGGCAATGTTCCATCCTCCCCTTTTCCACGCTGGTGGCCATTCCTCCGCACACCATCAACCCTTCCAGTAAATTCCAAAACTAAGACCTCCTGAGGCTTCAGAAAACATTTGGGCATCCCATTCCATCTCTAATGGCCAGTGTAGAGAGATTCTATTAAAGAGTCCAACAACAGGCTCTACATCTGCACATCCTCTTTCTCTCCAGCCGACAATCATATGTGATGGTGCAGCGAAGGCAGCCCTGTGAGAGCCAGAACCAATTGTCTACAAAAAACCCTGCCTGCCCTAACTACTCTACAAGCAAAGTTAAGCTGTCCCAATAAAATCTGCACCTCCCTGACAGTACCTTTTGTTTGGCCAGCATGGTATCAAGCAACAGTTGCCTTCCTATTTTTTTGTCCAGGGGAAGGAGAGCCTCAATGTTAACTGAGTCTAACTTGATGCCCAAAAAGTAAATCACAACAGCATGCCTCACTGTTTTTCTGATGTCAAAGGCACCCCCTCATTCTCCATGGGTTCCTGCAAACTTACCAGCAATGTCTGGCAGTCCACAGAGCCGGAGTCCGTGACCATGAAAAATCGTCCAAATAGTGTGTTATTGACCTGTGTCCAGTACACCATGTAAACAGCCATTGTAGGATGGAGCTGAATGTCTCAAACAATGCACAGGAAGTGGAGCAGCCCATGGGCAAAGCTTTAGCAACATATGTCTGCTCCTCAGCTTGAATACCCAATAACTGATAGTCATCAGGGTGCACTGGCAGCAGCCTGAGTGCTGACTTAATGTCGCACTTTGCCCTAACGGCACCTCATCCTGCTGTCTCGACTGGTGCCTTAGCTGCCAAGAATGAGGACCTTGAGGCGAGGTCCCGCAGAAACAATATTTGCATCCTAGGGATCCCTGAGCTCACCAATACTGGTAAAATGGAGCTGTATGTTGAAAAACTGTTTCGCAGCGTATTCGGTGCTGAGCATTTTTCCAATGTGCTGCTCGTGGAGTGCGCACACCAATCACTGGGGGTGAGAACCCCTCCTGGTGCACCGCCACAGCCCATAATCACATGGTTGCTCAACTATCGCAACCAGGATGTGGTGCCCCTGCACTCCCAGGAGAAAAAGACAATTCAGCATTAGGGAACTGAAATCGCGTTCTTTCTGGACTTCACAGTGGCTGTTCAGAGGGTGTGAATTGAGTTTGCAGCAGCGAAGTTGAAACTGCAACAAGCTGTGATGTCATATGCCGTTCTATACCTAGCTAGATTACGGATGGACTTGCCTGATGGTCTGAAAATATTCACCACTCCACCGGCTGCAATGAACTACATCAAGAACACGGGACTGGGTAGCAAGACCTCCTTCGATAAAGTCAACTAGTTGTGCATGAAATTTATTGTGCCATAACTACTGGGGGTCATGGGCAAACTAACTGGCCATAAACAACCTTCGAATAGCTTGCTATTTTAGTACCGATAATGTCTGTTGTGCGTTCTCCTATGTTCTCAGGGTGCAATGAATGCCATATTGGCGTGGTCACCCCCATGCACCTGGAGGGCGGACTCTCTTTCTGCCCCCTAGAGGGATTGCCCCACGTGCCTTCAGTGGCACTTATAGTTTGTGAGTGCAGTGAACAGCAGTGGTTTATGTGGTTATTACTGCTATTGTTGTGCTTGGTAGGGAGGGAATTTGCCTTTAGCAGGTTGGGGGTGCTGAAGGGGGAGGTGGGTGGTAAGTTTCAGGGAAGTTACCATGCCCATATATGCTCTATTAAAAAGACCTCACATGGTAGGGCCAATGTTGCTGGCTGTCATGGATTACTGCTGACTGACAGGTATGACAGGTATGAGCTTGGATAGCTGTCCCAAAGGGACCGCTCTTGGTTTCCTGTTTTGGAATGCCTGGGGACTGAACACTCTGAAAAAACAATTAGACAGGTATTTTCATACTTAGGTCGGAATGGGGTGAATGTTGCAATCTTGCAAGAAACACATCTGTCTAGGCATGCTGCAGAAGTGCTGGTTGCTAATTGAGCGAACTTTTACCTGGCTTCATCATTTTCGAACTATGCCAGAGGTGTTACCATTCTGATTAGGAAAGGAGTTCAGTTATATTTGAAGGTAGATGACCAGGGTTGCTATGCTATAGCACAGGGTAAATTGTGTGGCACCTTGGTAACACTGGTCAATTCCTATGGCCTCAATGTGGATAACCCGGAATACTTTCTACATATATTGAGTGGTCTACATGCCCTGGCACACATACATTCCATCTGGAGTGGAGATCTTAACAAATGCTTGGATCCTCGGCTGGACAGGTCTGCTTCTTCAGGTGAGCAAGAAAGACAGGCTACTAAGGGGATGCGTAAATCCATGATTGAAACTGGGGTCCTTGATGAGTAGTGGACACAGTGACTTGGGCTGCAAGAAGAAGCATATTTGTCATCAGTACATGGCTCATGGTTGCATCTTGAGTATTGGCTGCCCATGGGTGAAGTACAGGGGTGAGTAGGGAAGCAATGTCACCTCCCACGAACCCCATGAGATTACACACTGGTACACATGACAGTCCATGTTCCAACTCATGTCTCCCCGCAATTTAGCTGGTGACTACCCCAAACAGCCTTGCTTGATCAGGTCTTTAGGGGAACACTTATGGAGGCTATTGGGGGATTCTTTCTTTTAAACATGAAAACTGTCAGGAGCGCTGGTGTGCTCTGGGAAGCCTTCAAGGCCAATATCCAAGGGATATGCATTGGGGCACAGGTGGACATACTGAAGGCTATTAGGTCCTGCCTGATGACAATCAAAGACTCTATACAGGGGGAGTAGGAATATGCTGATGATCCATCACCTATTACAATAGTGAAAATAAGAGAACAGGTGTCTGAATACAATGAGAGTGTGGAACATTAGGTGCAGCATCTAGCCCAGCAACATGTGGCACGAGCATATGTACAGGAGGGTAGGCCTGGAAGGGCCCTGGCCGCTAGGTTCAGAACTCCTGGGGCTTCGACACATATAGTGCATATAGATAGCTCAGAGGGTGGGCTTAACTGCGACTTTAGCTCCATCCTTCAACAGTTTGCTTCCTTCTACACCAATCTATATGGACACAAGGAGTCGGCAAAAGCTCCAGATATAGCTAGGTATTTATAAGATATTGCATTAGCTTGGTTGTCGCCAGAATAAAGGGAGAATCTTAGTCAGCCATTCACCATAGATAAGGACATAATGGGGGTCATTCCGACCCCGGCGGTCAAGGACCGCCGGGGCCGGGGATGCGGGAGCACCGCCAACAGGCTGGCGGTGCCCCGCAGGGCATTCTGACCGCTGCGGTTTGGCCGCGGTCAGAACAGGAAAACCGGCGGTCTCCCGCCGGTTTTCCGATGCCCTGAGGAATCCTCCATGGCGGCGCAGCTTGCTGCGCCGCCATGGGGATTCCGACACCCCATACCGCCATCCTGTCCCTGGCGGGTCGCCCGCCAGGAACAGGATGGCGGTATGGGGTGTCGTGGGGCCCCTGGGGGCCCCTGCAGTGCCCATGCCAATGGCATGGGCACTGCAGGGGCCCCCATAAGAGGGCCCCACAAAGAATTTCAGTGTCTGCTTCGCAGACACTGAAATTTGCGATGGGTGCAACTGCACCCGTCGCACCTTCCCACTCCGCCGGCTCCATTCGGAGCCGGCTTCCTCGTGGGAAGGGCTTTCCCGCTGGGCTGGCGGGCGGCCTTCTGGCGGTCGCCAGCCAGCCCAGCGGGAAAGCCAGAATGGCCTCCGCGGTCTTTCGACTGCGGAGCGGCCATATGGCGGTTCTCGCCAGGCGGGCGGCGCCCGCCGCCCGCCGGGCTCAGAATGAGCCCCAATATGTGGCCTTCCGAATGGCAATGCTCCGGGTGTGAACGGTATCTTACACATCTCCAGCAAAATCTATGAAGAAATTGCAGATATCTTGGCTTCACACCTCCTGGATATGTTAGAGGAGGCATATACCGAAAAGTATCTGCTGCCCTCCCTTTGAGAAGTGCTGATTATCACGAGGCAGAAGCCTGATAAGCCACCTGAGCGCTGTGACTCATATCGCCCATTATCTCTTATCAACACGGATACTCAAATTTTGGCCAAGCTAATAGCCGCATATCTGTTGGCGCTGTTTCCTAACCCGGTCCTTCCAGATCAGGTGGGGTTTATCCCCTCCCGCTGCACCACACATAATATCAGGACAATGTTTGCCCTGCTACACTAGCTGGATCCCTCTTTGAAAGTTTTGGCAGTTCTCTTAGATGCCGCTAAGGCAGTTGATTCTATTGTCTGGATGTACATGTTTACCATTCTGTTAAGGATGAGCATCCCCTCTGGGTTTGTGAACTGGATCCGACTGCTGTACAAGGAATCAGCTGCCAGGATATGGGTGAATGGTGCAGCCTTGGACCCTTTTCCAGTGAGCAGGGGCACCTGACAGGGGTGTCACTTGTTGCTCCTGTTGTTTGCTCTGGCGCTGGAGCCTTTGGCCTGCATCTTCAGCAGCACCACGCAGAGACATCCCTATACTCCGACAACATGGTACTGTATATATACGAGAGTCAGAGACTCATCTAAACACTCTCATTAGGGAATATGTGTGGTTTGAATGGCAGTCTGGCCTGTCTATCAACTGGGAGAAGTCTCTACGTGCTCGCTCTTGTAGATTGCATTGCAGTGTTTCGGATTTCCCTTTGCAATTATACACTGATCCAGTAAAGTATTTGGGCATCTGGGTGCATAGAGTCCTGCAATTGGTAATCTACTGTAACTATGGCAGAGCAGTCACTGGATTAGAAGACCAAGTTCAATGATGGTCCTGCATCCCAATGTCTCTTGCCGACCAAATAGCGGTAATAAAAATGGTAATACTACCCAAACTTCTGTATCTGTTTGTGAACATCCCGGTTCCCTTGATGCGGATGTTTTTTAAGACACTGCAGTCATTATTAACAGCGTTGGCCTGGGGGGAATCAGCCATTGATTGCATGCTCCCATTTGACAGGGGTGGGTTTAATGCTCCTGATTTCACCTTTATTATCTATGTGTGCAGGCACAACATGCTCATAACTGGATACATCCCAAATGCTACATGCCACATCTTGCCATAGAACAGGACGCCGCAAATTCAACACTGTTGTCCTCCTTATTGATTTATAGGCGCTTGGACAAGACAAGTGGTGGTATGAATACTGTTAATTGCACCTTGACTACACAGCACGTCATAGAGACTCGAACGGGTAAGAGCCTGTTGTATGCCCTGCCACTGCCGCTCACCCAAATCTTTCCGTCATTTAGGAACCAAAGGCCCTAACTCTCCTTAGAGATGCTGGGCCATGGACACAGAGGGATTTATTCCCAGTAGATAGTTTCATTGTATCCTCAGACCCGCCACAGTGGAGTCGTAACTCTCAACTAATGCATTTTACATATTTATGGCTGGGGGCTTCTCTGATGTTTCCCCAAGTCCCCCCGTCTCCGGCACTTTACAAGTTGTTCTGTGTAAGTCACTCACCTGAATTCCAGGTGGACCGATGGGGCAATGACAATTGCCCAATACCAGTGAGGACTAACGTGACTGTGATGAAGAGTACATTGCCCTCTCGCAAGTCCTCAAGGAGAAGGGGGATTTGGGAAGAGAAAATACCAGCTTCTGCTTCGTGGAATGCATACTCAAACTACTGGACCCTGGACTGCATGTTGTTTTGAACATCAGGACTTCTGATTTTTCAAAATACTAGGTTTATGATTTTTAGGATTCTGGGCTGCAAAAGAATTACTTCGTTAATACATTGAACTTGTATAAACTATTGTACATTACACAATGTCAGTTATTGTTGACACATTTTGCATATGTTTCCATAAGGCGGAACAAGTCTCTTCATTATTTTACAATACTTTCAGAGTCTCTGAAGCAATGTCCAAACTCAAAAACAATCAACTTGACTAAAGGACTTCTTTGTGTTCTGGGGTAATCTCTTGCCAATAATAGTTTTGAATAACTTGCTCTATTTCCAATCACCTAATTCTCAGGGGAGCGCTTGTTACAGGAAATACGTATTTCCTTAATGTCTGTTTAGCCGAATCTGGAATTTCCACTCAAACGACAAATCACGCCAGTTCTCATTGTCACAAATCACCTAAAAGCAGAGCTCTGTTTTGTTTAATTTAAGCAAATAATATTTCTTTACTCTCAAATGGAGTTACTTGCTTCACAATTTAAGAAGAACCCAAACTGCGTTTTTTCACCTTCATTATTTTTTCTCTTTTACAGGAAATTTAGAATCATTTGCAGAAGATGGAAGAGGAGAACTGGGACTCCACAGAAAAGCAACTGGAGGGTGAGGATCTCCAGAACTTGACTGGAGACTGTCCGGAGGACGAGAAATGCTGGAACTCAACTGGGAGCTGGTCGGAGAACGAGAAACACTGGAACTCGACTGGAGGCAGGCTGCAGAACAAAGAACTTGACTTGCACTGGAACTTGACTGGAGGACAAGGAACTTGACTTGACTGGAAACAGGTGAGCAGAGCAATAGGTTCAAAGCCAAGCAAGGCCTCAGACTCACAAGCCTCCTTAAATAATTAAATGTGCACATGTGCCTTTTGGCAGTTGATTGCTTGTGAAGGAAATGAGCAATTATAATCCTGATTGTGGCACATGTTCAATACAGATCACATTGTGAAGAGCACATGTTTTGGCAGTTGGTTGTTTGTTAAGGAAATGAGCAATTATCCCCCTGATTGTGGCACATGTTCAATACAGATCACATTGTGACAAGCACATGTTTTGGCAGGTACAGTTGGCACAATTTTCGCAGGCAGGATACAATGTGCATATTCAACAAGCATTGGTTATAATAAATGAGACATTTAACAAGCATTGGTTATTGCAAACTTGATATTCATGGATGTAATTGATATAGCCAAAAAAGTCTGAATTTCAACCAAAAGCACCTTACTGTACTCAAGCTCTTGGATGTGCTAGTGTACCCACAACACAAGTGGTGCTTACTATAATATGACACAGACAGAGATGTGTCGTCCCTTCAACACCCTATTAGACAAGTAGAATGCCATGATTGACCCACCAATGACTCTAGAGGAGTAGACTTGTTGCTGCGCCTTGACAGTTGGCTAAGTATTGGCTCAGGCAGAAGGATGGCTATAATAGATGTGGAGCACCAGGCGCTGACCTCCTGCATCTTGTGTGGGGGTGTCCTAAGATGCATTGATACTGGACGTCTATCACGTAGATACTCACCAAAGTCATTGCTGAATCTGCCCCATGTAACCCTCAGACGTGTCTCTTGGGATATGTAAAACTACTGGCAAACCACAACCTGACAGCAGTGTCCCTGTTATTGGTGAAGAGGAGGGTGGCTATCTATGGGGGAGGCCATCCTCGACAATGTCACAATGGTATTTCAACATTGCATACCGTAAAGATCAATTGGAGGTATACACAGAGGATCTCCCCCAGGCGTCTCGCCCGAAAGACTACTAGGCACCTATGACAGTATACTTGATGTCGATCCCTGCAGACAGGCAGTGGAGGAGTATTATATACTGGGTCAGCATGCGCATCGGATGTTGCAATTCTGGGGCCTGCCGGGCATGTTACTATTATGTAATCTACTAAATGTACATATTTCTGTACCAACAATTGTCAAATGTGCAAGAGTTTATTTGATGTTGTCAGTTGATGTTATATGATAAAGACCAATAAAAAGAATAATAAAAAAAACAGTGCCATACATTGAGAAATATGATACTGACAAAGCATCCTCATGAATGAAATCATTCACTGATGAGTCCACTGACCAAGACAAATAACCATGCTCTTTGGCCCTTCTCCTATGGGAGAGACAAGAAAGTCACTCATTGGGCATTCATTGAATGGTCCTGCCATTCTTCCTTCCTTGACCTCTATTCCAAGTTTGTCTCTTACCACTTGTGGATGTTCTTTTGCTGATTTTGAATTTTCTGCCCACCGTCATTCCCTGGGACCTTCATAACGTAATCTCAAACCCCATTGAAAACCCTATGACAACTGTCTTGCAGCTTCCTGCTTTGGGTAGAATTGCAACCAATATACTAGCCTCTCTACCTCAAACGGAGTGACAGCCTTTTCCTGCAGCCCCTTTTGTACCTCTACTGCCCCTAAAATGACCACTCTCTGATGACTGTTGCCACTGGTTTGAAGTGTTTCCTGCCTGTGCTCCCTGAGACATCCCAGAGGCCCCATAGCAATGCACCATGGCGTGTTTACCTGAGCATTTGGAGCATTCATGTTTGAACTTACAATGCTCCCTTGTGCATAACCCCTTGTTGAAGTCCAAATAAGACCCCAAGGCTCCCCCCTGATTTTTGTTTGTGGAATCTACCCCTCCCCGGGTGGGACGAGCCTGAGAGGGTCGATATACGATTGGTAATCCACTAGCTTTAAATACTGTTGTACCAAATTTTGCTGGGCCCATCGTGTGTTGCCACAAATCAGTATCAATTTTACCCCATTTTACTTCAGTGTCCACTGCCATGCTCGCCCAAATCTCCTCATCATATTGAGCCAAACCTTCACCCCCAAAAGATATTTTGGCCTTGCTTATTACATCCATATATTTAAAAAAGGTTGTGCTTCTGCCTGATATTTTTCACTGTCTATGCTTGCATATATCAGAACTTTTCTATTGTTATGGGTACCCGCGGGCGTTTTGGCAATTCGTATTTATCCTCTTTTAAGACTTCCTTGAATCTTAGTTCTCTATGTAATAGCTTACGCATCTCTGCATACTCCACCTTCCAAATCTTTTCTTTTGTTGCCAACATGAGGTGGGCACCCAATGGTTTGGTCACCCCCATGTAAGGGAGCTTCTTTAACTTCAACTCCTTACTTTCTTTCCCTTATAACCGAGACTTACCTACCGACTTGTCTTCCCCTGAGACTGTTGAGCTGTTACCTTCTGACTGATTGACCGATTTACTCCCTGAAGATCCCCAACAGCTTAGCGTCTGCTTGGTACCAGAGTCTACCCCTTTTGTCCCTCCCATATCGTCCATTCCCACCCCATCTACTTCACATACTTGCCCTTAGAAAGTCGTATATCATCCAGCACCTCCAATGAACCTGTGTCCACCCCTCGCAAAACTAGTTGTGTTACATCATGTTCAAAGCCATAAGTCTTACCTGGCATCAAAGCCAGCACCCGCTCCGAAGCCTGCTGCCTTGTCAGTGAACGGTTCCTGTCTGGGATAGTCTGGTCCTTGTGTTGGGTTTGTGCCCCCTGGACAACCTGAAAAATATCACTGTGAGAGACATTAGTGTGTGTCCCCACTTGCCCCCAAGGTATGCTGCCCATGTTCCACACCACTATGAATGGGCTCCTCTACGACCTCTCCTTCCTTGGGGCTCTCCTCATCATAATCCAGCTTCTCCATATCCTCACAGTCTTTATGTACCAACATCCTTTAGCACCCAGCCACTCCATACGCCACCTCCTCCCCCACCAATAGGGTGTTACCTGCTTCCACCCAGGATGTTGTTTTTGCCCCGTGTAACCGCATAATCCACTGAGAGCTATCCCAACAACTCACCTTGCGAAGCCGCACCAAACTCGCTCAATAGTGACTCTGTCACCGGACATCTACTGGTTGATGCTGATCTGCTCTCTTGATAGTGCTCCCCCAACGAGGCATCTGCATGCCTACACTGGCTGCCCAATGCCTGTTCCCACGATGCTGCCTGGCTGGCATGTCTTCTCTTCCCCTCGAGGTTGGCGAGCTGCACTGTAAAAGAAATGGCAAGTCCGGTGTGCAGCGCCTCCCATTCCCCCTGCCTAACTTCTGTACCCCCAACCCTTCTTTCTGGTGGTACTGGGAAAACTGCATACTGTTCTTGTACTACTGAGTTCCCCCTCCTCTTTTTTGAGAATACACTTTCTATGGTCCGACTCAGTCCTCCCCCACAGGGCCTATTCTACCTTCATCCTCGCTCTAAACTGGATTCACCGCTGTTACTGCTGAAGGCCTCCCAGGCTGCACCTCCATTATGCCTGACATATCCTGTAAGGGGGCATTCACCTTGTCTACTAAATACCCTATTCCTTGTGACAGCCCCCACCTTCACACCTCCCTCCTTTCCTAAGAGGCCTGCAGCTCTCCACTGATCTTGTAAGGCCACAGGAGGCCTGGCCAACCAATCCCATAATCCCAGGGATATCTCCTGCTCACCTTAATGTCTTCATAGCACTTCTTGCTGCATGATGCGTGTTCCTCCCCAAAACCCCAGCTCCTGTCGATCACCTGCTGCCTCTCCCTCCCAAGAGTGCCACATGCTGTTTGCCAATGATCCTCCCAGCCGCTCGTGCCATTTCAGGAGATAGCTTTCACTCTCCTGAACTCATTTTGCTGTATATTTACTCACATGCCTGAGGGGGCGAAGCCCTGCTGCCTTTGTGGGCGCAGGCTATCCCCGCGCTCTTCTTCATGTTCTGGCCCCCGGGGACTTTTCTCGAAGTGCTTGTCAGGCTGTTTATGCTGCTCATACCACACGGCCCCTCCTTTTCCCCACCCTTTCCCTTGGGAGTCTTGTGGGCTCGCCTCACTGCGTGTACACAGTCAGCCCCTTTCACTTACCGATTTTCCCACGGATGATCTTCTCCTTCCACGTGGTGGTGAGAATCACCGCTGCCACCCACTGGAGGCGCGCCGCGCTCTGTGAGAGGACGCACCACGTTCCTCCACCAGGTCCATGCACCCGGCCTCCTCGAGGACACAGAGCACCTCCTGTACCTTCCGCTCTGGTGATGACAGGCTGGAAGCCATGCAAATTTACTTAACTATGTTTAATACTGTGAAACCATGTGCTGTGAGAAAAGCAACACCCAATTAAACACCGTTACTGCACAGGACAACACGGGGAAAAACTACCACTTCTAATTGTATGGAAGGGGTTGCCACCGGGTTCACCTTCCATAAAATGAGTGGGTGGAAGTCCCAAAATGGCGTATATATATATATGGGATGGGCTACATACTTTAACAGATATAGCTTAAAGGTAGCATAGTTGTCTAGACTGTGCCACCCATTCACCCAGATGCCCCCTGGGGGACAGACCTCCCTGCCGGTCGTTTGTGACCCTATCCCCCATTAGCTATTTCATGTTTATCTTCCGTGAGCAGAGTGGGAAGGCGAGGCACGTGTCTCCTAAATGGGGCAGAGATCTCAGTTTTGTCCTAAAGGGAAATAGGATGCTTTGCACAGATTAAGCATGTCCTGGACTAGTACAGTATAGGCATGGTGTCACATGGTACACATGATTGTGGGGGACATTTTTGGACACTTTTGGGATGCAATTTGGGAGTTAGCGTGCACGCAATGGCCCTGTGTAGAGACATTTTGATGCATGTAAAATGACTTGCTGTGCCACACCTGCACCGAAAAACACACAAGAAATGAGTAATACACTTGTGTGCACATATCCTAGTTAATAATCATATTGGTATTGAATTTTCTATTCTTATATAGCTCAAGAGTTAACACTCCCCATGTTGTCCTGACGGAGCCTGAAATGGAATGACTGAAATGCTTCAACTTTCTTCAATAAGGAGCCGACAACTGAAGGAAGAAGGACTTCTGAAATGAGGAATACCAACCTAATCACATTGGATGAGCTATAATGGACATTAGGCATTTAGTTTATTGGACTACCTTTAGACGGATCTAAACATGAAGAAATCAATTAAGCCATCTGTTTATCTCATGAATTTATATGAGGAGTTTGTGTTGTGTTTTTCTACTGTATTGTTTACAAAGTCATGAAAATTCTTACTCTAAAAATGTATTGTTCTACAAATCTAGATGTCATTTTGATATAATTTATATAAGTGGTATAACATACGGTTAAAAGAATGGCCATTGTCCAATAATAATTGCGGTATTATTGTGGACTGAATATTGTTTTCATCCATCCCTCACAAGTCACTTTGCTTTTGGAAAATTAGGCACAATCTTGCTACATTTTTCTGCAGTTGCATTTTCAGTTACTTGTCTTTGAAGGCCTATAACTAATGTAATAGCAGGAGCAGCCCTTTTCATTTCCAGAGGATAGGTACAGTGGTGACAAGGCAGGAGTACCAACAGCTTTAGATTTATGTCATTCACCAAGGTCCTGATTTCGACTGAAAAAAAGGCATACTTATTTGAATAGACCCCCAAGTTATTTGCTGATGAGTGCAGTGTTAAAGCCATGGATTTCCAGTCTGTTCTGTACTGCCAAACCCAAGATATGAGTCTTTGCTACATTTAAACACTAAACAATATCTTGCATTCAGCAATATACAAGGATAGGGAAGTTTGCAATTCTATTCCAGCCATCCTGGGATTCCCCCAGTTGGATGGGCATTTGAATGCTGTTGATGCCTCCCAAAGTGTACCCCAAGTTGTCCTAGGATCTGTGCCAGGAAATCCATGTTTACGTTGTACAGTAGTGGCAAGAGTACTGATCCTTGAGATGGTTGACTTCGATTTGACTTCCGAAGAAAGCTGTCCCGGAGGGGATCATGACCAGTAACCATTTGTCGAGTGCGTAGCTGAAGTGTAAATGTCAGAAAATATTACTGACTACGATACTCTGGCATACTATCTTTAAGACCTGAAAAGTGTGGGGGGGGCAAAATAATTGAATGGGGCTGAATCATCTTCTGATAGGAATGTCTACTAATATAATATTTTCAAGATCTGGTCTTCATAGCAACCAGAATGAATACCATTGGAGGGAGGGGTGTAAAAAGATAGTCATCCACATAACCTTTGTGGTATGCTTCATCATGAAGTCCTTCATCCAGAACAACAGTGCATCTGGATAAGATCAATCTGTGAGAGGGAAAACTACCCCATTGAACACAGTTTTTAGTGGGGTCCTAACAAAGTGGAGGTGACCCACGGAGGTGACTATTACTCTAACATCTACACATCTATGCATCTACATTTTATGGCCGTTTTTAATTACTCTAGGGGTTAGATCCCATTTACCAGGACCAAAGATCCCTCACAATTAATTTGTTGAGAAACTCAACTATACTTACTTAATGAGGAAAATATGCTTTCAAGAGGCTTGTGATATGCTACACCGTGTCCACATGATTTATAGTAAATCCATGTCATTCACAATGAGGATCATTTTATTTAAAGAAGGTGTGTAAGTCATGCCTGGAAGACCTGTAATCCCCAACCCGCTGATATTAAAAAAGGTGTCACAGGTTATGGAGCATATTGTTGTTGCCTGCGTTGTGACAAATCCTGTCACATCAGTGACCAAATGGTAAACTGGCACCGTAAAACCAAATTTATCTGTAAAGAAATGAAAAGGCAGCAATTGTTGTACACATGTATTCAACAATGACGAGAACATATAGGGCCTCATTCCGACCCGGACGGGCGGCGGACGCCGCCCGCCGGGCGGAAACCGCCCAAACACCGCCCCGCGGTCAGAAGACCGCGGGGGGCATTTCAACTTTCCCGCTGGGCCGGCGGGCGATCTGCAAAAGATCGCCCGCCGGCCCAGCGGGAAAGCGCCTTCCACGAGGAAGCCGGCTCCGAATGGAGCCGGCGGAGTGGAAGGTGTGCGACGGGTGCTGTGGCACCCGTCGCGCTTTTCAGTGTCTGCTAAGCAGACACTGAAAAGCAATGTGGGGCCCTGTTAGGGGGCCCCTGCAGTGCCCATGCCATTGGCATGGGCACTGCAGGGGCCCCCAGGGGCCCCACGACACCCGTTCCCGCCAGCCAGGTTCTGGCGGTGTAAACCGCCAGAACCAGGCTGGCGGGAAGGGGGTCGGAATCCCCATGGCGGCGCAGCTTGCTGCGCCGCCATGGAGGATTCCCATGGGCAGCGGGAAACCGGCGGGAGACCGCTGGTTTCCCGTTTCTGACCGCGGCGTTACCGCCGTGGTCAGAATGCCCATGAATGCACCGCCAGCCTGTTGGCGGTGCATTCGCTGCCCTCGGCACTGGCGGATTCAATCCGCCAGGGTCAGAATGAGGGCCATATTCTGGGAAATTAATATGTTCCCTAGGGAGCATGTAAGAGGTGATCCCCTTGCCCGTGTATTCATGCTTACTTATAATCATGTGGTTCGTTCTTGTTAACCATGCTCTCCCTTTGTGTTCTACTAAATGATTTTGAGGTGTGTCCATGGAATGTTGTCATTGAGGCCTGATTGGTAAGTCTTCAATTGGTAAATCCATCTCTGTTTCTTCTCAAGAAGTATTTAGGACATCTTCTTAGGGGCCCAGGGCACAGTTCATTAGTAGTTCTATGATCACCCAGCTTATATCTTTTTCTGCAAGTTATTTCTCAGTGTAGTGACTGATCACGTGTGTGGTGTTTTTTGCATTTGAGTTTCCTACAATTTTGGCAGATTTGTGTCTTAATTTTTTCAGCACATCATCCAATCAACCATATGTAGCAGAGATTGCATCTACATGTTATCATGCATATAACATGTACAACCTGCGATTAGTGTGGTTCTTAAGTATCCAACCACGCTTCAACCTCAGATCCAAAATTTGCTACGCCTGTTCACAAGCACATACTACATTCACTGCATGGCTAATGGCCAATCACTGGCATCATCTTCCATAACGTATTAGATGTATTTTTCGGGAGATATGTATCTTAGTCTTCCATGTACCAATAGATCTCTAATGCTCTGACCTCGCTTTTTTGAAAGGATACGTTTTTCTTAGGTAAGTTTGCCAGTGATCATGATACACCAATTTCTATCAACCTTTTTCACATGATTGGAAATTACGCTATATGTGGTCACCCAAATTAGATGAAGAGTGCCTCATTTTTGTTATTGCATGCCTTCTTCTGCATGCCTTCTTTTGTATTACTGATGATAGGGCCTGGATAAGTCCACTGTCTCAGTTTTATGTTCAAAGCACTAGCTTATTCATTAAAGTCTACAATATGACTGCAGTTTCCAATTACTATTTATTTATTGTTGTTGTTTTCAGCCTATGCGGCCATAACAATTTCACACTTCCAAATACAAACATCACACGTTAAAAATCACATATTAAAATACAAACTTATCAATAAAAACTATGCTTAACAATCAGTTCATTCGCATAATCAGGAATTTGTAAATCAATCAGGAATTTGTAAAGCTCACTACTCTCCCGTGAGGATCTCAAGGCGCTGAGGAGGGGGAGGGAGAAGGAGTAGGGGAGGTGCTGCTACTGCTCGAACAGCAAGGTCTTGAGAAGTTACCTGAAGGTAAGGAGGTCTTTGGTCTGGCGCATGTGGGTGGGAAGAGTGTTCCACGTTTTGGCGACGAGGTACAAAAATTATCTACCGCTGTTTGTAGTTCTGCGGATGCATGGACGGTTGCGAGGGAGAGGTAGGGGGAGCTGAGATGCCGGGTCGGGGTGTAGAAGGAGAGTCGTCTGTTGAGGTATTCTGGTCCGGTGTTGTGCAATGCTTTGTTAGCGTGGGTTCGGAGTTTGAAGGTGATTCTCTTGTTCACTGGGAGCCAGTGCAGGTTTCTCAGGTGGTCTGTGATGTGGCAGTGGTGGGGGATGTCCAGGATGAGCCATGCAGAGGCATTCTGGATGCGTTGCAGCCTCTTCTGGAGTGTTCCCGTGGTTCTTGCCTAGAGAGCATTGCCGTAATCCAGTTTGCTGCTTACGAGGGTGTCAGGAATAAGGCTGTGTGCGGTCCAGGCCCCGCCCGAAACTCCGCTGCGCATATTTGCAGCACTTCATGCGCACCTCTTGTCATCCCCTCTTATTCTAGAAGTGGTCATCAGCATCGCCTGCCCTGTGGTAAAGCTCATGTAGCTGCAGGGTCAGGACATTGGTGGACAAGATGCACTTATCAGTGCTATTCTATGAAGGGACTACAATTTCCATGTTTCTAGAGGCAGCGGCCATCTTGGGGTGTGGCAGCCCTATAAAGCCCAGCCACACCCAAGCACATTGCTCACTCTTTTGAAGACCTCGATGCAGTCAGACCTCGTGGAGGTTCCTCTGAGGAAAAGCAGATTCCTGAATGGCAGAGTGGCAGCAAACCGGAGCATCCTTGTTCCATCTTGAATTCAGATACGTGTAGGTGGTACTCGTAGCGATAAGGTCTTGATGAGCTAAATCTTGAAGGGGGTTGTTACTTCCAAAGGTAAAGCCCCCCTTTGGCACAACGAGCAAGGCGTCTTCGGTTCACACGAGTGGAGCGCACTTGGCAGAACAATCAAAGCGCTTCAAGCCACATGAGTAAAGCGCCCCCTTAGCACAAAAAGTAAAGCGCTTCAGAGCACGAAAGCCAAAGCATTTCAGGCATTAAGAGAAAGCATTTCACACATGGAAAGCAAAGCGCTTCAAAGCATGAAGGCCAATGTATTTCAGACATTAAGAGAAAGTGTTTCACTCACGGAAAGCAAAGCGCTTCAAAGAACGAAGGCCAAAGCATTTCAGACACTAAGAGAAAGCGTTTCAAACACTGAAAGCAAAGCGCTTCAAAGCACGAAGGCCAAAAGCATTTCAGACATTAAGAGAGAGCGTTTCAAATACAGAAAGCAAAGCGCTTCATAGCATGAAGGCCAACGCATTTTAGGCATTAAGAGAGAGCGTTCCAAACACGGAAAGCAAAGCGCTTCAAAGCATGAAGGTCAAAGCATTTCTGGGATTAGAGAAAGCATTTCAAACACGAGGAGGAAAGCGCTTAAGGCCTTGAAGTGAAAAGCATTTTCAGTTACCAAAAGGAAGATGCTTTATTCATGAATAGAAAGCAAGCTGTAGTTCGTGCCATCCTGAGGTATCATGATTTTACCAATTGTTCTTGTTCCATGATTCAAAGAAGGGCCACGCCCTATCCATAAGGGTCTCAACTTGCTATTGCAGAGACAACTTTGTCCACAGGTATATTGTGAGTTCATGTTCTTGCCTCATGGTTCAAAGAAGGGCCACGCCCTATCCATAAGGGTCTCAACTTGCTGTTGCAGGGACGCCTTTGTCCATAGGCATAATTGTGAACTTGCTATTGCAGGGACGCCTTTGTCCATAGGTATAATTGTGAGTTTATGTTCTTGCTTTATGATTCAAAGAAGGGCCATGCCCAGTTCTTAAGGGTCTTGACTCGCAACCACGGAGATGCCTTTGTCTAAGAGTATGATTACACGTTAATGCTGTTATAAATGAGTAATACATATCTGTTTTAACCATTTTCCTTGTCAGATCTCTCTCCCTGCAGTTCCCTGTCCTAATTTCCCTTCCCCCCACTTGGCTTCATCAATACTCAGTGTTCTAATAACTTTCTGAGATGGTGATGCCGAGGTGGGCCATTTGCTCGGCGGCGTGCAGATCCCAAGGAAATGGCACTGTGACAGAGGGTTTGGGTGACTGTTCTTCTGGTTTCGGTGGGTATCCATTTGTAGATCTATCGGAGCATGCAGAGGGTGTTGAAGCAGGAGGAGGAGATGGCGCTGACTTGCTGGGTCATGGATAATGAGGAGTCCAAGATGAATCCTAGGTTGTGTGCGTGGTCGGTGGGAGGCAGGCCGCCAGGGGTCATCCCATATGGAGGGGGTGGAGCCGAAGATGAGGACTTCCGTCTTGTCGGAATTGAGTTTGAGGCAGCTGCTCTTCACCCATTCGGCGATGGCCTTCATTCCTTTGTTGGGGTTGGTCTTGGCAGAGTCCTTGGTGAGGGAGAGGATCAGCTGGGTGTCATCAGCGTATGAAATGATGTTGAGGTTGTGGGATCGGGCGATGTTAGCGAGCAGGCCATGTAGATGTTGAAGAGGGTCGGGCTGAGGGACGAGCCCTGGGGTACGGCACAGATGATTTCAGTGGCCTCTGAGCGGAATGGGGGAGGCAGACTCTCTGGGTTCAGCCGGTGAGAAAGGAGGTGACCCAGTCCAGGGCTCTGTTGCAGATTCCTGCATTGCTGAGGCGTGAGCGTAGGGTGTGGTGGCAGACGGTGTTGAACGCAGCCAAGAGGTCCAGGAGGAGGAGGGCCGCGGTTTCACAGCTGTCCAGTATGGTTCTGATGTCGTCAGTGGCGGCGATGAGGGTGGTTTCAGTACTGTGGTTGATGCGGAATCCGGATTGGGAAAGGTCCAGGATGCAGTTCTCCTCGAGGAAGTGGGTTAGTTGACTGTTCACAGCCTTCTCGATGACTTTTGCCGGGAAGGGGAGCAAGGAGATAGGCCGGAAGTTCTTAAGGTCCTTTGGGTCTGCCTTGGGTTTTTTGAGGAGTTTTTTGAGGAGGGCATTGATCTCACCGTGTTCCCAGCTCTCCGGGAAGGTGGGGAACTCGAAAGAGCTGTTGATGATCTTCCGTAGTTGGGGTGCGATGACGGAGCTTGCTTTGCTGAGGATGTGGTGAGGGTAGGGGTCAGATGGAGAGCCGGAGTGGATGGTGTTCATGATTTTGATGGTATTGTTGTCGTTGATAGGGGTCGAGGAGAGCAGGAGGTTGGTTGGAGGTGAATCTGTGGTGTTTGTGGTTGCCGGGGCAGTCTGGGTGCTGAAGCTGTCATGGATGTCTGCAATCTTGCGGTGGAAGTAGGGGCTAGGGAGTCGCAGAGGTCTTGGGATGGCGGGATGCCATTGGCGTTGGAGCTGGGGTTGGAGAGTTCCTTCACGACGTTGAAGAGCTCCTTGTGGCTGTGTGCATTGCTGTTGATTTGGGCGGTCATTCTGACCGCGGCGGTCGGCGGTCGCCGCCCGCCAAGCGGTTCCCGCCGAAGCGGCGGCCATTCCGGCTTTCCCGCTGGGCCAGCGGGCGACCGCCGGAAGACCGCCGGCCGGCCCAGCGGGACAGCCCCTTCAACAATGAAGCCGGCTCAGAATGGAGCCGGCAGAGTTGAAGGGGTGCAACGGGTGCAGTGGCACCCGTCGCGATTTTCACTGTCTGCTAAGCAGACAGTGAAAATCTTTGTGGGGCCCTGTTAGGGGGCCCCTGCACTGCCCATGCCAGTGGCATGGGCAGTGCAGGGGCCCCCAGGGGCCCCACGGCACCCGTTCCCGCCATCCTGGTTCCGGCGGTGGACACCGCCAGAAACAGGCTGGCGGTAAGGGGGTTGGAATCCCCATGGCGGTGCTGCAAGCAGCGCCGCCATGGCGGGTTCCCTGGGCCAGCGGGAAACCGGCGGGAAACCGGCGGGAAACCGCCGGCTCCCCTTTTCCGAAGCGGTCAGAATCGCCAAGGAAGCACCGCCAGCCTGTTGGCGATACTTCCGCCGCACTCCGCCATGGCGGTCATGGACCGCCAAGGTCAGAATGACCCCCTTGGTCTTTGAAGGCGAGTCTCTTTGTGGCTCGGATGAGTTGATGGTGTCTGCGGAAGATGTTTTTGAAGGCTGTGTGCTTGTCCAGAGTCTGATCTTGGCCCCACTTCTTTCGAGTGTTCGGCAGGTTTGCTTAGATTTGTGAAGGTTGGTGGTAAACCAGAAGGCCTTTCTCTCGGTGCGTCTGTTGGAGGGATCCTTAATTGGGGCGAGCGTATTGGCTCAGGTGTCGACCCATTGCCTGAAGTTGTGGGCAGCCGCATCAGTGTCGGTGGAGTCGATGGGTGGGTTCCAGGAGAGGGTCGCGATAAGTTGGTCTTCAGTGACCTTGTTCCAACTGAGGTGGGGGATCCGTTGTGGGTGGTGGTGTGTTGTGGGTTTCTTGAAGAAGTGGATGCAGCGGTGATCTGTCCAGTGGAGTTCGGTGGTGTGGCTGAAAGAGATGTGATTGCTGGCGAAAATAGAGTCAAGTGTGTGTCCTGCGGAGTGGGTCAGTTTTGTGACGAGCTGTTTGAGGCCGAGGTTGGAGAGGTTGTCGAGCAGGGTGGCGGTGTTGTTGTCGTTGGTGTTCTCGAGGTGGAAGTTTAAGTCCCCGAGGAGTATGTAGTCAGTGGATGCGAGAGCGTGCGTGCTGATGATGTCGTTGATGGAGTCGCTGAACTGCTGTTGGGGGTCAGGGGGCCTGTAGATGAGAGTCCCTCAGAGGGTGGTGTTTGGGTCAGTGTGGATCTGGAAGTGCAGGTGTCCGGTGGTGCTGAGGGTATCTTCGGAGCTGGTCATGATATAGGAAGGTGATTTCTGGGGAGGCTGAGTCGAGTAGATTCCATAGCTCTACTGCGTGCTTGTGGACCGAGCAGGTGTTGAGGAGGATACATCTGAGATGACTGCATCCTGTCTTGGTGGGTGGGTCATTGGCGTGGAGGCTGGTGAAGGTGCAGTTCCGGCAGGAGAAGGGCCTGCAGGTGTTCTGCGGGGAGGCTTGAAGGCAGGCAGGAGAGCGGCCGGTGTTGAGGGCACGGAGGGTGGCGGCGTCGTAGTGAAGGCATGCGTGGTAGCAGTGGGGGGGACGAGAGGCAGAGGTTCTGGTGCTGGGCACGGTCCAGGCGCAGACGGGCTTGCCTTTGGTGCACTAGTGGCGCGCCTGCTGCACGTGGACGCACAGCGGGCGCCATTAAATAGGGAAGTGGGGGGGGAGGAGAGGACAGCTGGGAGGTGGGAGCAAAAAATTGTGCAAAAAAGGGGGCGGGCCGCAAAATAGGGGGCAGGGACGCAGGGGCAGCAGCGGCGAGGGAGAAGGAGAAGGGGGAGAGGGAAAATGAGAGAGAGAAAAAGCAGAGTGAGAGAAAAACAAGAAAGAGTGTAGCATGAAGCAAAAGGATCACAAAGGACAGAAGTGAAGCAGAATAGAGAGCAAAGCAGAGAAATGAGGAGAGAGGCAGAAGGTAGCCTAGTAGGAAAGCAGAGCTCTCCCACTACACACCAGGGATGAGGCTCAGGCAGAAGCCTGCGGGTGGAGGAGGGCCTCGAACTCCTGACAGGGGTCAGGAGTTCAGAGGAGCCAGGGAAAGTGCTTTACTTACAAGGTGGAGCCACGGGAGGCAGAGCAGTGCACTGACCAGGTCATAAACCACTGCACAAAGCCAAGAGTACCCAAAATAATCATGTAAGTGCTTTGTGACAGTGGCTAACTTGTCACTCCGTGACTTATTGACATAACACACTAATCAACTCAATGGAGGTATGATAAAACTTAAAGTTAGGTATAGTTATCCTGGAGCTGATCGTATAAGTCCATTTGGTTCGACCCTCCAACTTAGTAGCATCCCAGAATGCTTTTCCTGTCATACCTCTTCCTGCACCATTTTCCCCGAAAAATAGTACCTATAGGACCCAACCCAGCAGTTATTAGGATACTGAGAGTTGGGAATTAATTGACAATCTTAATTTCCATGCCTCCAAGATATATGTTGAAACAATCATCACAATTTATTTTTCATCTGAGCGCATGCACAACACTTCAGCTTCCTTACATTTCCTAATACCATACTTTTAAAAAAGTGGTCGTAAATACAATTTTCAAAGTTGAATCGTAAAATGACATATTAAAAGAAAATGAACTAATGTTTGTTGACCACCACAGAGGTAGGGGCAGCAATCATATCTCCCCGGTGAAACAGGCTGCCACTTTTTAGTCACTGAAATCACTGATAACGTGCCCACACGAAATTTAAAATAAAGGGATCTTTTTTCCTCTGGGTAACTACTATCCATGAAGGTGGCTGGTTTAAGTTCTTGGTTAAATAAAATATAATGCTTTAACAAAGGGCTGGGTGAGTTACAAATCCTCAGAATCTTAGGATCCCAATATGCCTTTACAACTGCAGCAAGGCTAAGTTTCGTGATTTTTTCTAGATGGGACCAGAGTTCTTCTAAGCCTATGGCAGCCAAGGTAGTTGAAACAAGATTGAACCAAGGCAGTTGACGATGTTTTTTTAGGTTCATGATGTCAATCATTGTAGCTTTATATGATTTCAATTCCTCCTTGGTCCAAATGCGAATCCATTGTCTTATGGGAGCCAATGCTGTATAATCTTCAATTTTTCTCATTTGCAAATCTATTCTTATCACGTCCATGGGTCTACCACTACCTAGGCAGAGTAGTTGTCGTATAGATTAGTTTTCAGCTATTTGTGTTGCTGGGAATCCCTAGATATCCGCACCATACAGGGCAGCAGCCCTCACTTTCATTTTGTACACAAGCAGTGCGGAACTTACCGAGTGATTCCCCATTGATTTTGCAAATCTGAGTACAGCACCGGCTTGTTGGGCCAAGGAGATATTGCTTTTATATACCTTGGGGTTCCAAGCCAATTTATCATCCACACGGCAACCCAAGTAGTCATAGGGTGCTACTTGGTCCAAAGACGTTTTGTTAACCTTAAAGGTAGCTTGCAACTTCTGTTTTTGGTTGAGAATCATACATTTTGTTTTACCCGTGTTAATCATCAAATTCCTTGATGCACAGAAAGACTCAAAGCCTTTTAGTAGACGATGCATTGATATCTCCGTTCTTGCCAATAATACGGCATCATCTGTGAAAAGCAAGATAGGAATGCTTTTTATTAGCTAGTTTCAGCACATCCAGGTTTAAATTCTTCAGTTTTTGACCCACTTCATTTATATAACAGTTAAATAGGGTTGGAGCCAAAACACACCAATGTTTGACACCTCGCTATAGTCATTTCTCATGCTGTATCTGACCCTGGCGGTGTTTCCTGTGTGTAGTAAAATTAGCAACCTTAGGATCTTTCCTGGGATACCCATTTACATCAGTTGACATAATATTTGGCGATCCACACTATCAAATGCTGTTTGAAGATCGACAAATACCAAATACAACGGGGAGTTTTTTTCGGAAGACATATTTGGAGCAGATCATGTTCAGCTTTAAGAGTTGATCTGTTGTATTTTGACCCCTCCTAAAACCACCTTGATATGGCGATAGTAGATCTCCTCCTCTATCCACTGATCTAGGACGAGACTGAATCAATTTGGCGAAAAAAATTCCAACACGGTCAAGCAATGAGATTGGCCTGTAGTTGCACACCATGTCCCGGGGACCCTCCTTATGATTGGAACAATTATTGATTTTCTCCATGAAGGCGGAATTTCCTCAAAGGACCAAACGCTATAAGCAAGTTAAGACTGATAGCCATAAGGATAGTTGATTACGATAGACATCTGAAGGAATTCTATCTGGGCCTGCAGCCTTGTGCGGTTTTTGAGAGAGGATGGCCTGCGCAATTTCATTCTCACTGAATTAATGTACTAGCACCTTACCACAGGGTATAACATAGATCGTTTGTATAGCATAGATCGTTTGTATGGGCTTTATCCGAAAAGAATTATTAGGAACTGACTCAACCATTGTTTCATATTCAGGCACCGTGGGATACTGAGTCATTAGCGCACAGTTCTCAAGTGGTGGCATTATCTCACTTGAGTTACAGTCGCTACCATCCGACACTTGCTTGTGACCTGTTAGGATATTGAAACTTTCAGGTGCGATCTTATCCTCTTCTTGGTACAGAGCGGTGAAGTCCTCTACCCAGAGTTGTGGATTGATGTTCAATTCTAAATTGTTTGGAGGGCCTTCACTTCCCCACCTGATTATTTCCCAAAAATGTTTTGAATTTCCTGCCGAGAGTGCATCTAAGAGATCTCCCCAGAGCTTATGTGGAAAAGTCTTCTTTTTGTGTCTTAATAATTTCTTGTATTGTTGCCTGCAGTCTGAGAATTGTTGCTCGTTGAAGTTTCTCGAGTGCCGATTCCTTAGTGTTTGTGATAGTACCTTTTATAGTTTTATGCACTCATCATCATAAGACCCTTCAGTATCCGTTGGGATGTTTTTGACATTCTTAGTTCTTTCCTTTGATGTTTGTATTACAAGATTGTTGAATTTTTGCAGGAGAGAGACCTCATGACCTGGCACAGGTCTAGAATCGTGGAGAGTGGTGACATCCAGATTTCACTGGGAGCACCCATATGAGGTTCGCCCACGTCTGCCCTTACAATGTTTTTCCTATTTGGTCTCAGATATGTTGTTGGGCAGTTTCCTGTATGTAGAGGAGCAGGTTTCCATGAGCCTGTGTCAGCATGTACCATCTCCGTTAACAGTGGGTCATGATAACTCTAGATTCTATCCCCTCCTTCCATATCTATGATGTAGTGCCAAGCTTCAATGTTTGTTGCCATATAGTCAATAATACTTTGCCTTTTTCCAACTCTGAAGGTAGATTTCAATGCTTTGTCTGAATTAGTTCTTCCATTTAAAGTCTCACCTTCAATTAGAGCTTCGAAAATTAATTCTCCTTTCTTTGAACCTCTGCAACGTTCGATGGGGAGGATCAGAATGTTCCAAACGTTGACTTCTTCTAATAATTGTTCATCCCCAAGGAGAGGGTGGGGATTGATGTTAAAGTTACCACATATTAGTAGAAAGTTGTTACAAAACTGGAAAGAGTAATCATTTAAGGAGCCAATCATAGATTTCCACTGGTCTCCAGTTCTTCTGTTTCGGATGTGCTCCTTGAGCAACCGAACTCCTGGCTTGACTTGAACCCAACTAATAGGTGGAAAATACACATTAACTATTTCAAGTGTCCACGCCTCATGTTTCACTGCTAATATATGGATATCCTTGCTTAGTACAATGTGGGTTGCTACAGAGTTTTCAAGTAGCAATGTTCTGATCCAAATAGTCAGGCCCCCAATTGGTCTACCTTTATTTTGTTTGATTGCGGGTAGATAGAAAGTGGAATACCCGTCTAAGTCGAAGGCCTTGATGGACCAAGTTTCCTGAAAGCAGCTGATATCTTGTTGTTTGATAAATTCTATCCAATCCTTGTCCTCAGTTTTGTCTTTTAGGCCTGCAATATTCCAGCTTTAGATTTTTGGTGGTGGTCTATCCATCTTTTATATTCAGAAGATCCATTTTTTGCTACAGGCTTCTATATGACTGTTCTTTGTATATCTGTGGCTGTGATGTTATACGAGGGATATTCCTTGGGGTGGTGACTAATAGACGGAACCACATGTTACTCATATTTATCCATTTAGGTAGTTGTTGGTCGGAGATAGTTGCGTCCTGCAATATGGAGCCGAAGTTATCTTTAGTCTCATACTTACTTTTTACATTTTGTATTTGAGCTTTTTCAAGAAATATTGATGGATATAGTTCCTTTTGCGGAATGTCAAGTGTTATTCCCCAAGTCTTCATCAGACTGGACTGATTTACGATCTGGTTTACTATCCATGATGAGGCCCAGACTGTTTCTGATGATTCCCAGCTATTTGACCCTTTTCTTTGTATGAATCTTACTGAAAGCAAATCATTAGTTGTTGCATTATGCAAGCCTGGCAGGGAGTTGACAAGGTATAAGAAATTGCTCCTGTTTAGAATATCTTGACTCTTGACTTGAAGAGTACTCAGGGGTGAACAAGATCATATCTTCCTGATCTTTGTTTCTTTCAGAGTGCATCTCGGTATGCTCGCAGCCTTCCTGTGTTTGACTTCTTTGATGCCGGCTTTCATCTTTCTCTTTACTATTAGCATTAATTGCAGGCTGTATGGATACTGGCCCTTCCTGATCTTTACTCCTTCCGTAATGTATTTCAGTGTTCTTACATTCTTCTTGTATTTGACTTCTTGAGGGCCAGAATTCCTCTTTTACTTTGCTTTTAACATTGAGTGCAGGCCGTGGCGGTGAAGGCGGAGCACTATCATTCGATTGCTAGAAAGGCCTCATCTGACTACTATGTTCTTCTGGCCAGGCCTGATGACAATATTTTATTTTTGTTGGGGGGGCAGGAGCCGGAGATATTAGATTGTCATTTGTTTCCACATAGGTGGTTATTTTTGTGCTTTGTTTACTGTCCTCAGCCTCAGTACGCTCTGACGTCCTGATTTTTCTTTTACCATTTGTTTGCGGGGTACACTTGATAGTGGTCTTAAACTTTTGTTGACAGTTTTCATTATGATTTTCCACTGGGTTTGGATAGTGTACTTGGGTTAGATGTTCTATTTTAGTGACCATCCGACCTTCAGGATGTGCGACTTTGTTAAAACTTTGCCTTGGTTTTGATGTCTCTGGACTCTGTTTGTACATTCCATTAGATGGATCCTCACTTGCTCCGTTTGTCGCTGGGTTTGTTACTAGATCTGTTTCCAACCTCTTCTTATTTGTGATGCCTATGCTGGATGCTTGACTTCCTCTGCATCCAATTGGCACACGATTTATATGAGAGTGAGAAGTACAACTTCTGTCATCCAGCACACCTGGATTTTTATTCATAAAGTCGCTCTCTTTATCAGATATTTTTCCATAGCATCCATAGTCATAATCGTGTGCTCTTAACCCCTTCTTTCCTTTAAAAGTCTCCCTTGAGCCAGCCAGCTGATAAGCTTTGGAGTTGCACCTTTGTGCCTATGAGTAGTACGGTGACCTGTGTAGATTTAGATAGCATTTCCAGCAACCCAAAATTAAATGTTTCTGCTCTCCACTGATAAAGACGAAACCCAGAAACACATACATGTATCTAGGGATATACAGCACTATCTGCATTAATGTTGGTGAAAACCTATAGTCAAATTTGAAGTAAGCAGCAGTCTGCTCCCAAATCTCCTTCTATTTAAAACGTTCCATTGAGCCAGCAAGCTGGCGAGCTTTGGAGATACACCTGTGTGCCTGTAAGTGACCTGTGACCTGTGAAGATTTAGGCAGTATTTCCAGCAACTCTATTGATGAAGGGTGAAATCCAGAAACACATATGTGTCTGGAGATATACAGCACTATCGGCACCAACTTTGATGAAAACCTAAAGTCAAATTTGAAGTTAGCGCTAATTGTGTACTGCATTTACCATAACACAAAGGGGCGACCTTTGCCTCAGTGTGAGTCAGTGTGGTCCCAACCCCCTTCTACTTAAAAGGATCCCTTGAACCAGCAAGCTGACAAGCTTTGGAGATGCACCTGTCCTGTAAAGATTTAGGCAGCATTTCCAGCAATCCCAGGTGAACTTTTGCTGCTCTCGACTAATGAAGGACAAAATCCAGATACACATACATGTGTCTAGATATACACAGCACTATCTGCACCAACTTTGGTGAAAAACTATAGTCAAATTTGAAGAAACCATTAATTATATACCGCATTTACCACAATGCAAAGGGGCAAACTGTGCTGGTATGTGAGGCAGTGTGCTCCCAACCCCGCTTGTTCTGAATCTTCACAGATTCAGGACTGCTTTGATGAGAGGTTCTGAGGGTGCTACTTTTATAACCACTGCCTGCCTGTGTGTTGTGATCACCCTCTTTGTCTAACCCTATCTGGTGCTCGTCAGTTCTTTTCATGGGTTTTGCTCAAATACTTTCCGGGTAATAAAAAGCAGGCAGGCCGATTTTTGAGCTGCTTTTGCCAGTGACATGACATGCAGCTTCAAAAGTCAGGAAGGGGTGGTCACAACCTTCAGGCTACTCTTTGAAGAATAGGAATGGCTCAGTCCAACCCTCACTCACCCCATGCCATTGTGCTCAGGAAAAGAATATCCTTCCCAACACCCAAGGCCATTTTGTCCCAGTCTGAAAGGAATAAGCATCACACCACAGGAGACACATTAACAGTTATGTGACTCTGGATACTAGTGGAAGGACAGGCAGGAAAATGCCAACTTTCTAAAAGTAGCACTTTCAGAACAGCAACTTAAAACCTGACTTTAACATAAAAGAGGATTTAAAATTACAGTTCAAATGAGTGAAAGAAGTATTTCTCTATCTTCTCCCAAACTGAGGATATTACTTATTGAGAGTAATAAGGTAACGTAGTAGTCAATGGGTGAATTAGCCTTAGTACTGTGAAAAACAACTTTAGGAGTTTTTCAGTAACAGGACATGTCAAACCCAAGAACACATGTCCTTCTCTTTAAATATCATGCACCCTGTCATAGGATCCTTTAAGGCCTATCTTAGGGGTGACTTATAAGTATTAAGAAGGAAGGTCTGGGCCTGGAAAAAGGTTTATTTTGCCACGTCAGTATGGCAGTTTAAAACTGCACTACAGGCTGCAGTGGCAGGCCTGAGATATGTTTTAAGGAGCTGCTTTAGTGGGTTGCAGAATGAGTACTGCAGCCCACTAGTAGCATTTAATTTACTGGCCTTGGACATAGGTGATACTTTATACTAGGGACGTATAAACAAATTACATGCACAAGTCACGAGCAGGACAATTTTACCATGTTTAAGGGAGAGAGCACAACCAATTTGCCACTAGTTAGCAGGGGTAATGTGCACAGAGTATTAATGACAAAAAATAGGTTCAGCAAAAATAGGGCAGTGAAGGCAAAAAGTCTGGGGGAATACCACGGCAAAGGTCAGCATGTCGATCAACTGTTTAAAGACTTGTTTAACAACTGGTATGGCTGCGATTGGCCTGGTGAGACATGACCTTATACAGAGTACAGTGTTATTAGTTTGTTAAATTGTTTATTTTGAATCAGATCAGCACAATAAGCCTTCAGTTTAGTTTTGGTTTATTTCTGCCAACTCACAACTTAGTTTGAATTTGTCTAGTTTGGGATTCCCAAACAAGCTATCCACCCATCTTGTTTCCAGGATACATAAGCATCAAACGTTTATGAAAACGTTTGTAAATTACAGAGTGACTAGTCTCGCAGGCATTTCCTATCCTCATAACAATGATAGTAATAATTGGTTTTTGCATACCCTATCATTCATACCACACTTCCGCTGTTTCTAAGCACTGTCATCTAGGGCGTTGCTAGCACTACCCAAATTATTGATACTCTATTTGCCAATCATAAAATGGATTAGAAGCTGAGTTGGTCTTTCAGGGGTTTGAACTCGCGACCTGTAGTTCGGCTGCCATTGCAAAGTCACAATCATGTCACAGTACAACACGCAAACGTTTGCTCTGCAAAGGTGTACTGAATGTTCTCATTCGCCTGTAAGATCAGAAGGAAAGTGCTAGCCATTCCTTCAGATCTTACCTTGGGAAGAAGCAAAGAACGCACGCAGGGGCTAAAGATAGACGCGTCGGATATTTGAAGTCTCCTAGAAAAGTGGAGGTGATGGCTGCTGCCATTACAAAACATGCCCTTTCTACTAAATGAACGTAGCTCCTCACCTCCTTGGATTGTCTTCGCTGCTGCGGACGTGCGGACACAGGCGAAGAAGAGGTGGGGGAGTAGCGTTACAGAGATCTTCTCGAGAGAGAGGGCGTGCAAAGGCTGGGCTCACAGACCAGGACTGGGCTTGTGTTGGGCCTTGAGTGAGCAGGGGCCAGAGCCTCAGTTGAATCAGTGCTTAATTTGTGCGTGTTGTTTCCGGTGCGAAACACCGGCACTTATTTTTGAGGACCGGCACTTGGGTAAAGAAAATGGTTTACCATCTTTGAAAGCCCCAAGACTTCCTCTTTTTTGCCATCTGTTGTTGGATGTCTGCTTTGGAGTTCCTGTGGCATTTGCCCTCACATTGGTCCCACCTGCTATAAACTCTTTTAATATTGGGCAATGAGCAGCAAACAACAGGGCCCACCTTGTCCTGCTGTCCATGTACAGCTAGAGCGCATCTCTGGGCTGGTTGTGGGGAGTATGCATGGAGAGTGGATATGCAGTATGCTTGTTACTTGTGTGGATTTTGGTGAGCTCTGAGTGTCTGTGATCCTTTATTTTATGGCAATAGATTTCCATTTTGGATCTTTTGTTTGTGAATAGTACCCAAGATGTAAGAAGGAGACAACAACGTAAATTGTAGCAGCATTTCTATAGTACTTTGAAGCTGAATGGGCTTCTATAAAATGAGAAAGGGTCTCTTTGAAGGGTGGGGATAGCCCGGTCCCCTTCTTGCCTCATAATTTGGCATACCCCAGGGGTCCATCATATCCTCTTTAATATTCTACCTAACCCCTTTATCAACTGGATTGAATCATCCAAACTCACGTGTCACAACTATGCAGATGGAACCCAAATAATTTTTTTAATGGGTGGTACGGAAGCTCGCTATAATTTAAAACTGGATGGCTACGTTTGGGCCATAAGCACGTAGATGATAAATAACCATTGTAAGGAAATGCCTATTTTTGCATGCTCGCCACCAGTATTTTCAACTGATGGTGCTGGTTTCTCAACTCAGAAAGTGCACTAAGGCCTGCTAACCAGACCTCAGTGCTAGTGTTCTAATCCTCAGAAGTTAAATATATGTTAAATTGCCTTACACTAAATTGGCATAAGTTAATTTACTTATAAGTACCTAGTTTATGGTACCAGCAGTACCCAGTGCCTGTAATTTAAAGAGCGCCTCATGAACTTTAACACTTATTGTGAAACCATGAGTATGACCTTTTAAAACATGTTTCCCAGCCTGCCACTTCACACTGGCAGCGTAATTAGAAATGCTAACTCAACTTAGCCATCTACACTTATGACAAAGTCCAGACCTCGCTTTTACTATATGTAAGTCATCCTTAAGGTAATCCTGTCGAGCCCTACAGCAGGGTGCTATGTATTGAAAACAGGACATGTGTTTTTATATGTCTGAACAGTGAAAACTCCAAACTGTCATTTTTTCTGTGGAAAGGCTAGCATATGCAATTACAGGGTTACATGCTGATAGCTCAGCTGTGCTAACTTCTGAATGTGACAACTAAGGTTGGTTCTTCAAGGTATCAAAGTAGCTGTTCCATTAAACCTGACTTGATGCAGAAGTCACATTTAATGTAATTTTTGGTAAAAAGGAACATTAGAGAGTAGCCACAATTTTCCAAGTTTTCCAGTGGTCATTTTCACATGCTGGCCGTAAGACAGCCATCTGCCGTCCTGGAGAGAGCTGTTAACGACTTCCAGGAAATAACACAATAAAGGCCTGCCATTGGAAGAGATCTTACCTCTTCCTGCCAAGAAGCCACCTTGAGTGTGAGCCCAAAAGGCAATCTTCAAAGGGGAAGCCACCTTTGAAGAGCAAATGGCAGACAAACACAAGAGGGGCTGTACTTTTGTTCAGATAGACAGATGGCATTTGGGGAAAGAGATGGGAAAACAGTTGCCAGGCCAGTTTTCCCATGGGCTTGAAGCATTCAGGTAGTCACACCTCTAGGGTGGGCTACCAATCTCCAAACCCCAAGAGGTGGGTTCTGCCATGGTGGCAGCATGAAGAATAATGCACTCTGGGATACCTAGATACTACATATTGCAGGAAATAGTCATCAGGTGAGAGGGGACCTATAGCCCATTGGCTAGCACGCACCGCATCCCCTGAGGGCAAGTTATGAGCATAAAAGTGGCATCCCTGGCACTCGTACCTCAGATCACATCTGTACTGGAGAGAGAACCAAATAAGGACTGCCTTATTATTCACTGGACCTGACTGTACCAAACACTGGACATCACCTACTGCTTCTGGGCGAGAGGACCGTGCCTGGTTGACAGCTCCCTTGTACATTTCACCCAGACAACCACAGACACAGGATGCTCAGCCACACCTGCACACATCTGCATACTGAATGGGTCTTCCTGGGCTGGAAGGGCCTAACACTTACATCTCATAGCACAGTGGCCTGCCCTCACAAAATTGACTGCCAAACCCCCTACTGCGACCCTGGCAGACAGAGTTGTACTGAAAGGGGGCCCTGTGCCCTTCCAACCCACTCTTTGAAGTCTCCCCCTCTTTCAAAGGCACTTTTGGGTTTATAAACTGGGTCCCAGACCCAACCAATTTAGACACCTCGGGACACTTCAAGATACTCCTTGGGATAGACACTCTGCACCAGAGCCTGCAACCTGCCAAGAGGAACTGCCTGGCTGCCTAAAGGACTCACTTGGACTGCTTTTCTGAGAAGGATTGCTGCCTTGCTGTTGCCCTGATGCATTGCTGGCCTCTGGCTCTGCTGAGAAGTGCTCTCAAAGGGCTTGGATTGAGCTTGCCTCCTGTTCCTGAAGTCTCAGGGCCAAAAATACTTAATCTCTGCAAATAAATTCCTTGTGCGCAGAAAAGCAACGCACGGCCTGCCGGAATCGATACATAGCCTGCCTTGCTGTGAAAGACTCACTGCATCACCAACCCGGAACGACTCAGCCCGGCTCCACGGGTGGAGATCAATGCAGCGTCAGCACTGCAGCCGGAACTTCAAAGCACAGCCCACCGGATCAACGCATCGCTGAACCGGAATGACGCAGCTCGACTTCCTGCATGAAGAATCGACGCAGCACCTGCCATGAGACAGAAACTCCAATGCATCACCCCCCCGGATCGACGCAACTCCTGTGACTTCGTCCTGCATGCCCAGGATTTCTCTACATCATCCCTGGACATCAAAAGACCACGCATCGCAAGGAGGATTCAAGCCTGCACGCTGGAATTTGACGTAAAGCCCTTGTTGCGTGGAAAAGAATAGATGCATCGTCTGAGTGCGTCCGGAAATCCGACGCACACCCTTCGTTTTCCACACGTCTCCTCCTCTGCGGTCTCCATGCATGTAATTTTGACGCAAGCCAGGTACTTTGTGCTTACTAGAGACATTTGTTGCCTTTAAGAATTTAAGACTATTCTTATTGATATCAAAGTGATATTTTCAACTATTCGTTTTGACCTTAATTTAATCAGATAAATATCTTATATTTTTCAAAACCTGTGAGGTGTCTTTCTGTGGTGTTTTCACTGTGGTATTGCATGATTTATTGCACAAATACTTTACACATTGGCTTCTAAGTTAAGACTGACTGCTCAGTGCCAAGCTACCAGAGGGTGGGCACAGGATAACTTGGATAGTGTGTGACATACCCTGGCAGGAGTGATGGTCCTTGCTTGGACAGGGGGTAACCTGACCGCCAACCAAAGACCCCATTTCCAACATAGGTGATCAGCGGTGAAGATAGGACTTGTATTTGTGCAGTAACATACAGTAGTTATGTGAACACTACCTACCCACAGTTGAAGGGCAACTTGATTTTTATTCTCTTTTCTGCAATTTTGTTTTTCTGCTTGACATTTTAACCTAATTCTCATACAACATGTCTCTGGCTGGGTCTCAAACAGTAGCTGGAGAGTTTGACCTAGCCAAGTTGGAGACATACACTGTTAGCCAGCTGAATGGGTTCTGCAAGGGGATGGGAGTACCTACCCCTCGGTGCCTCCAGAAAGGGGGAGTACCAAAAGGCACTGAGGGCCTGGGCAGAAGCCCGTTCACAGAAGAAGGTTGAGATGGAGGAGCCAGAGGATAGCCCCTCAGAGGATTTGCCACCAGCAGTGGGGGATGTTACCCCTGGAATTGTGCCCCCTGGCAAACCAGGGAGCAGTGTCTATAGCCATGGCATGAGCGCAGAGGAAAGGAAGGAGAAGAGAGAATCCAATTGCAAATGGCAAGGTTAAACATGGAGGCAGAGGAAAGGAAAGCTTTAAGAGAGTCAGAGGAGAGCTGCTGCTGAGAGAGCAGCCAAGCAAGCTGAGGCTGAAAGGGCCTGGGCTGAAAAGAAACTACTCCTGGCTCATGAACTGAGTCTAAAGGAGCTGGATCTCAAGTCTAGGCAGTCTGAGTTCAGCAGTGATGGTGGCAGCATACATACAGGACCTGCTGGAGAAAAGAAGGTTCATATATCCAAAAATATGGTGCCAAGTTATGTGGTGGGAGATACCATTGATAAGTGGTTGGCTGGCTGCTTATAAAGTTGCACTGAGGGCTCATGGGGTTCCTGAAGAGTAACGGGGGCAGGCTTGTGGGGGTACGTACCAGTTGTGGGGAGTGACATACTCCTTACATTGGATCCAAGGGATCAAAACACATATGCGCCATGAAAATCGCTTTACTTTCCAAGTTTGGGCTGACCACTGAGAAATACCGTCAGAGGTTCAGGGACAGCACCAAACTCTCCACACAGACTTGGGTAGACTTTTTAGATTTTTCCAGTAAGGCACTGAATGGATGGGTGTGTGGCAGCAAAGTAAGTGATTACACAGGGTTGTATAATCTGATCCTGAGAGAGCATATGCTCAGTGTTTGCTTTACAGAGTTGCGCCAGCACCTAGTTGACAGTAAGCTGACTGATCTTAGAAAGCTTGCTGAGGAGGTGGACCTCTGGGCTAGCACCAGAGTATCCACAAGGGTATCGGGGGGGACACCCACAAAGGTGGTCAGGGTTCCCACCAGAAGAAAGAGGGGGGAAACAAACTTAAAAATAAGGAGTTCTCAAAAGACCCCCAAAACAATTCCCAGAGGGCTGGTTGTAACCAGTCTCAACCTGATTCTGAAAAGAGGGCAGTGTTCTTTGATAAAAAAAGAAAGGGAAGTTTGGACCCAAATGCTTAGAGTGCACCACATTTTGTCACTACAACGATGACTCCAAGTGTCCCATGCAGGCACAGCCCCCCACTGGAGGGCAGACACCTGGGTTGGTAAGTGTAGCGCTTGGGGAGGAGGTAGTCCCAGATACTTTTAGGGAACAGATAGAGGTAACCCATGTGTCCCTGGGAGATGAGGAAATGGTGCCAAAAGCCCACATGCCTACCAATACTTCCAAGTATAGGCAGTAGGTCACCATTAATGGGCAAAGGGTGGAGGCTCTGCGTGACACTGGAGCCAGCATGACTACTGTTAGGGGTCACTGGTGTCAGCAGAACAGGTCATCCCCAATACATTCCACCAGGTCATAGTCGCTGACAATCATGAGAGTCACCTACCGGTGGCTTTCATTCCCTTTGAGTGTGGGGGGGTCTCTGGTACTCTAAAAGCAGCTGTGAGTCCTGCCATGCCTGTTGATTGTCTGTTAGGCAACGACCTTGAGCATACTGCCTGGAAGGAGGTGGAGCTCAGGTCTCACCTGGAAATGTTAGTTTTGCCTGAATGGCAGTGCACGACCACACAGTCCATGGCTACGGGGGAAGGGAATCAAGGGTGTCTGGGGCCTGGAACAATGGCCCAGACAGCTGCAAAGAAAAAGGGCAAGGGATGAGGGAAACGGTCGCAGAAGTTTCAGTGGTGATTGACGGGGTCCCAGAGGAGGAAGCCCCTGAGCCAACTGGGGTAGACATTGCTGCCCTGGGTAACCTGCCTGAGCTTGCTGGCTGGCAAGTTGAGGATGGGCCAACCAGAGAGGAGTTCTGCAAAGCGCAGGAAGAGTGCCCTACTCTTGAGGGTTTAAAGCAACAGGCCACAGCCCAGGCAGCAGGTGAAGCTTCTGGTGATCACCATATCTATTGGGAGAATGATCTCCTTTACAGTGAGCCTAAGGTGTCAGAAGCTGGAGCAGCACAAGTGCTGCTGGGCCTTCGTACTGGGTTTGGCTCACGACATCCCCCTGGCAGGATATTTGGGGCAAGACAAGACCTTTTCCAGGCTTGTCACCCACTTTTATTGGCCCCAAATGCAAATGGCCTCAGATGCTTTCGGTAGGTCCTGTCCAACCTGCCACGCTAGTGGAAAGTCAGGGAAAAGGCTCAAGGCCCCCCTGAGCCCACTCCTCATCGTTGGCACCCCCTTTGAAAGGATGGGAATCATCGTCACTGGTCCCTTGGACCCCAGAATCTGCCCTAGGCAATAGGTTTATCCTTGTTTTGGTGGACCATGCCACTTGCTATCCAGAGGCGATCCCTCTAAGGACAGTGACTGCACCAGTGGTGACCAGAGCTCTTGCAGGGATATTTACCCTTGCGGGATTCCCAAAAGAAATTGTGTCTGACAGAGGCACAAACTTCATGTCTTCATATATGAAGTGTATGTGGGATGCTTGTGGGGTGACCTACCCGTTCACCACCCCTTACCATCCTCAAACCAATGGGCTTGCGGACAAGTTCAACAAGACCCTAAAGGGCATAATCACAGGCCTACCTGAGGACATGAGGCGTAAGTGTGACGTCCTCTTGCCATGCCTTCTTTTTTCTTGTAGAAAGGTGCCCCAGAAAGGGGTAGGGTTCAGCCCCTTTGAACTTCTCTATGGGTACCCTGTCAGGGGACCCATAAGCATTGTGAAAGAGGGGTGGGAGAAAGCTCCCAGGAACCCCCCCGTCACGCCGCTGCGCGCGACACGAGCCAAACATTCGGCTTGGCACGCGGTCTAAAGACGCGCCGCGTCCCCAGCCTGCTCTGCACCTTATGAGGCCCCAAATTGGGCATGGGGCCTCGTTTTTTTTTAGTGCACCGCGCTTCCAGGCAGGTCTGATCTCCCCCACTCAGCTGTTCTTCTTTTCTTCTTCTTCTTTGTCTTGTTGTCTTGTTGTGCCTTCCTTTATGTTTTCTCCCTTTCCCATATTAGCCCTCTCTTCCCAGCATTCCTTGTTCCCTACTCTCTATGGCTCCTAGTCCATTCTGTTCTATGTGTTTTTCCCTATCTAAGATGGTGTCCCTGTAATTCCTATTGATCGCTTCCTGTTTGTTGGTATTTAAGGGCTGTGATTCTTTCTCTCCTTGCGCTGCAACACTTTCTGTTTGGATGGTGTCTTTCCTCCTGCTTCCTTGTATCCTGTGCTGGTTCTCGTCTGTTCCAGTGTTTTTTCCTGTATTTTTGCTCCAATTGTTACCTATTCATTTTGTTCCAGTTGCAGGAACCTATCTTTTTGGAGGTTTTTTCCCCTTTCAGGGTTTTTTTCCCTCTGGCAGTACTGCTGAGGGACACGGCCTGCTCTTGGCGTACCCATTGTCTGCAGCACCGTAGCTACCAGAAAGAGTCGCCCCTACCTGGGCCAAGGCAGAAACATTCAGGAACAAGATCCTCGCCACTCGTTCTGCGAACTCCAGGTTAAAGCAGCACATAAGTCGTGACACCCCCAGGATGTGGTCAGTCACATACTGGCCCTCTGCAACAAGATGCAGTGCTTCTGGAAACAGACCAAGAGCAACCTTGAGGCCAGTCAAGAGGTGATGAAGCAATGATATGACCAGAAGGCCACCCTGGTAGAATTCTCACTTGGAGACAAAGTTTGGGTAATGCAACCAGTAGAGCCCAGAGCTCTCCAGGACAGCTGGACCAGCCCATTTGAAATCAAGGAGTGTAATGAAGAGGCAACTTACTTACTGGACCTCAAGACCCATAGAAAACCCCTGAGGGTGCTCCATCAAAACAGACTGAAACCTCACTTTGAGAGGTCTGAAGTCAGTATGCTTCTGGTGATAGATGAGACATGGAAGAGGAAAGCAAGCCTCTCCCCGACCTCCTCTCCAACGAGGAAGGTGATGAGTCAGTGGAGGGTGTCAATCTCTCTGACTCCCTGACCCTAGATCAGAGAGGGGACTGCTACGAGTTACTGGAGCAGTTCTCTTCCCTGTTTTCCCTCACACCAGGGCTCACACACTTGCTTGTCCACGACATTGACAGAGCAGACAGTCCCCCTATAAAGAATACAATTTTCAGAGTGTCAGATAAGGTGAGGTCCAGCATAAAGGAGGGAGTTGCCAAGATACTGGCTCTTGGGGTAATAGAGAAGTCAAGCAGTCCCTGGTCTAGCCCAGTGGTGTTGGTTCCCAAGGCTGCTGCTCCCGGTGCCAAGCCAGAGCCTAGGTTCTGCATGGACTACCGGGGTCTAAATTCTGTCACAAAGACAGATGCTTACCCCATACCCTGAGATGATGAGCTTGTAGACAGGCTAGGCGCTGCCAAGTTCCTTAGTACCTTTGACCTCATGTCAGGGTACTGGCAGATCGCCATGACAGAAGGGGCAAACAAGAGATCTCCTTTTTCTACTCTTGAGGGTCATTACCAGTTCTGGGTCATGCTCTTTGGACTGCAAATTGCCCCCACTACCTTCCAAAAGTTAGTTAACGGAGTCCTAGCTGGCAAGGATGCCTTCTGCATGGCCTACCTCTACGGCATCGCTGTCTATACTTCCAGCTGGGAGGAACACCTGCTCCACCTCAAGGTGATCCATACCCTGCAACAGGCAGGCCTGACCATCAAGGCCAGTAAGTGCCAGATTGGGCAGGGTTCCGTGATGTACTTGGGACACCTAGTAGGTGGTGGCAAGGTGCAGCCACTCCAGGCCAAGATTGAAATCATCAAGGCCTAGCAACCACCTAGAACCCAGATAGAGGTGAGAGCCTTCTTGGGTCTCACTGGATATTACCGCAGATTTGTTAAGGGTATAGCACTATAGCGGCCCCCTTAACAGAACTCACATCCAAAAAGCAACATAGGTTGGTGAATTGGACAGAGGCTTGCCAGAAAGCATTTGACTCCCTGAAGGAAGCCATGTGCCCAGCACCAGTGCTCAAGGCACCTGACTACTCAAAAGAATTGATTTTGAAGATAGACGCTTCAGAGCATGGCATACGGGCGGTCCTAGCACAGGTGAATGAGGAGGGCCTAGACCAACCGGTAGTCATTTACATTTATAACAGCGCATTGTTCACATACACAATGTAAATAACTAAATATAATAGCTAAAATCAGTTAATCCAAAATTGTACCTAAAAGAAACCAAACATATATATAAAAAGACCATAAATATACTAAAATTGCAACAACAAAAAAACGTAAAATAAGCAGGGCAAAAACAAAGTTAAAATCTTATACTTTTCCAGCTTGAAATTAATCTACGACTGCTTCCACCAGTTCGTATAGTTTTCTAATGGCAATAGCAGATCTGATAAAATGTAAAACAGCATTACAGGTTTGTATAGATGCCAAGTTTTGAACATAAAACAGTGCGTCCTTCTGAGAGATAACTCGTAATTTACATAAAAGAGGTATTATATAAGTATGTCTAGGAACAGAGTAAAGTGAGCAAAATAGAAAAAAATTAGAAGTATTTTCTTCGAAACAGCGTCACAAGGACAATTCTGGAGCACTTTTTGCCATATACATTGCTTTGGGAAGGCCACTCTAAAATGTATAAAATTCAGTCTAAATAAAACCAAGTGCGAGTAAAATGAGGAGCATGAAAACCAAGTTAGATAAGATTCCATTGAGCTTGTGCTTGAGATCTGAATATAGGGTTCAAAAGTTGCAAAGCCCCATGGAATCTAAGGTTTAAGATATACTCAGAGTATAGTTTTTTAACCAATAGCTTTGCATTAGTAGGCAGGCCCTCTGGGTGAGTAAACACATTTTCCAAACCTAAGTTCCGAAAAGAGATTTTCAAAACTGTTAGCCACGGATTTGTATGAGAATTGGCCAATTGTCTGCAATCGGTCATACAATCTTGAGTCAATCTGGCCGCCGGGTTTGACTAAATTTTTAACCAGAGCAAGAGTGGGGCGACAGCAATTAAGTCCTCAATAGGCCGTAATCCCAGTTCCTCATGACAGATGATGTTTGCTACATTCTTGGGTACCATCAATAATCTATGCACAAATTTGTTTTCAACATGTTGGAGCGAGTCTGCTTTGGTCTGTCCCCACAGACCCGCCCCATATGTGGCTGCTGATACGCATTTGGAATTATAGAGCATAACAATCTGATGGACTGGTCTGTGGCCTAATTCAAGAGCAAAACAGAATATAGCTTCCAGGTTTCTCACCATTTGTTGGGTATTGATAATAAGGTGGGAATTCCATGACATAGAAGAGCTTACATGCAGACCTAAGTAACAAAAGTCTTTTACTTTATTTATGATGTTCTCTCTCATATTGAAACGTTTAGATCTTGTATTTCGGGGGCCATAAGTCATAGCATACGACTTCGTGAAATTTACTTTCAAGTCTAAGTCTTGCATAAAAATGTAAAAAAGGTCCAGCAAGCTTTGCAAACTATTCGCTGTACAGGTGATTAAAACCACATCATCGGCATACAGAAGGTCCAGGAGCTGTCTAAAACCCATTCTGGGGAAATCCTTTCCATTTTTTACAAAAAAAACATAAAGTCCATTAACATATAACAGAAACAAAAAGGTGCTAAAATGCAGCCCTGTCTAACTTCTCGCATAGATGGAAAGGGGGAAGACCTCTCTCTGTGCCGCCCATACTGCACCGAGACCGTTAGGTCAGTATAGAGGTGTTTGATTAGCTCCAGCAAGTTCCAATCAACCCCCAGAGATTCCATAATCAGCCAGAGCTTCCCTCTATTCACCAAATCAAAAGCACTTGATAGATCAATGAAAGCCAGGTGAATAGATTCTTTCCTAACAGTAACATATTTGCTAAGGATGAGGTGCAGATTTAATGCTTGTTCAACTGTACCTAGACTAGGTCCAAAACCATATTGGATTGGGGAGAGGATCTCTGCCTCCGCCGCCCATTCCTCCAACCGTGTCAAAATCACACTCCCCAGTATCATGGCAGTAGAATCTATGAGAGATTTGGCCTATAACAGTTTGGATCTTCCCTGTTACCATTTTTAAAAATGGGAATAATTATGGCCAGTTTCCAAAAAGAGGGAATACTGCTTTTAACTAAACTCCTTAATACATTTGTAACTAAAGGGCCCCAAAGATCCATCATAGACTTAAAGAGATCGACAGGGACCCCATCTGGGCCAGCTGCTTTACCTGGTCTTCGTCGACTAATTGCTGTGTTTACCTCATGTATCTCAAAGGATACGTCAATGATATTCAAATTATGTTCCACAGGGCTCTGGTCACTACATTCACCCCCCTCAAGTGAGAAATTACTTCCACATTGGAAGACACTCGTAAAATGATTCACCCAGACCTCTTCTGATAGCAAGCAGTCATCTTCTTTATTGACATGTTCTGAGAAATAAGGATGGTTTACCACCTTCCAAAATTGTGCTGTGTCCTTCAAATCGGTGGCTACCAAAAGCTCGTCCCATGCTCTAGATCTGATTTCAGATTTCCTCGCTGCCAGAGCTGCCTCATATTGTCCCCTTGCCGATCTAACTAAGTCACGAGAAAGGGGAATAGATCTAAGGGCTTTTTTAAATTCTTTGTCAGCTGCAATACAGGCAGAGTTAAACCATCAACAGGTCGCAGGGCCCCGGTGAGTTTTGTCACTCATTAGTACCTCTGAAACAGCATAACTTAAGTGTTCAAATTCCAGAACTAGGCAACCGTGGGGAGGATGTTGCGACAAGCAACCGGTAGTCTTTATTAGCGGAAGACCATTACCACGGGAACAGAGGTAGAGTGCTATTGAAAGAGAAGCATTTGCTGGGGTCTGCGCACTGAAGAAGCTGAGACCATACCTGTTTGGGACTCACTTCTGGGTTCAGACAGACCACAGGCCCCTCACATGGCTCATGTAGATGAGCGGTGAAAATCCTAAACTCTTGAGGTGGTCCATTTCCCTACAGGGGATGGACTTTACGGTGGAGCATCTCCCGGGGACTGTCCACGCCAGGGCTGATGGTCTCTCCAGATACTTCTGCCTTAGCGATGAGAGCTCCCAAGTGGTTGGGTAGCTCTTCCCACTTTCAGCTGGAGAGGGCACATGTTAGTCCTGACAGCCTTAGGGTAGTCACCCCCAACTTTTTTGCCTGCCTCCCTCCACTTTTTGACACTGTTTTTGCTGGTTTTAGGACTCTGTGCACTTTACCACTGCTAACCAGTGCTAAAGTGCATATGCTTTCTCCCTTAAAACATGGTAACCTTGGCTCATACCCAATTTACATATTTAATATACTTGTAAGTCCATAGTAAAGGGCACTGCATGTGCCCAGGGCCTGTAAATTAAATACTACTAGTTGGCCTGCAGCACTGATTGTCCCACCCACATAAGTAGCCCCTTAACCGTGTCTCAGGCCTGCCATTGCAAGGCCTGGGTATGCAGTTTCACTGCCACTTCGACTTGGCATTTAAGAGTACTTGCCAAGCCTTAAACTCCCCTTTTTCTACATATAAGTCACCCCAAAGGTAAGCCCTAGGTAACCCACAGAACAGGGTAATGTGTAGGTAAAAGGCAGGACACATATCTGTGTGTTTTATATGTCCTGGTATTGGAAAACTCCTAAATTCATTTTCTTCTGCTGTGAGGCCTGCTCCTTTCATAGGCTAACATTAGGGCTACACTCACATACAGTTTTAAGTGGTAGATTCTGATCAGAATGGGGTAGAGAGGTCATATTTAGTATGGCCATAATGGGAATACAAAATCCTGCTTACTGGTGAGGTTAGATTTTATATTACTATTTTAGAAATGCCACTTTTAGAAAGTGAGCATTGCTCTGCACTCAAATCCTTCTGTGCCTTACAATCTGTGTCTGGGCTGGGCTGGTTGACAGCTCCCTTGAGCATTTTACCCAGACAACCACAAACACAGGATGCTCAGTAACACCTGCACACATCTGCATACTGAATGGGTCTTCCTGGGCTGGAAGGGTGGAGGGCCTGACACATTTCAAAGGACAGTGGCCTGCCCTCAAACAATGGACTGCCAAACCCCCTACTGGGACAATGGCAGACAGGGTTGTACTGAAAGGGGACCTTGTGCACTTCAAAGGCACTTTTGGGTATATAAACCGGGTCCCTGATCCTATCAATTTAGATACTTTGGGCCACTTCAAGATACACCTTGAGACAGACACTGCCCCAGAACCTGCAACCTGCCAAGAGGAACTGCCTGGCTGCCCAAAGGACTCACTTGGACTGCTTTTTTGAGAAGGACTGCTGCCTTGCTGTTGCCCTGTTACCTTGCTGGCATCTGGCTCTGCTGAGAAGTGCTCACCCAGGGCTTGCATTGAGTTTGCCTCCTGTTCTTGAAGTCTCAAGGCAAAAAAGACTTCAACTCTGCAAATAAATTCCTTGTGCGCCGAAAATTGACGCACAGCCTGCCGGAATCAACGCACAGCCTGCCTCGCAGAAAAGAATCACCGCCTCACCAACCCCGAACGATGCAGCCCGGCAGCCCGAGGGGAGATCGACGCAGCGTTAGCGTTGCAACTGGAACTTCGACACACAGCCCACCTGATCATCGCATTGCCGTCCCGGAACGATGCAGCCCGTTTTCCTGCACGAAGAATGGACGCAGCACCTACTGGGCGACAGAAACACTGACGCATCACCCACAAGATCAACTCAACCCCTGTGACTTGGTCCTGCATGCCCAGGATTTCTCCACATCTTTCTTGGGCGACAAAAGACCCCGCATCGCAAGGAGGATTCAAGCCTGCAGCTGGAATTCAATGCAAAGCCCTTTTTGTGTGGAAGAGTAGAAGTATTATCTGTGTGCACCCGGAAATCACACACCCTTCGTTATCCACTCATCTCCTCCTCTGCGGTCTCCGTGCGTGTACTTTGTGCTTTCTAGAGACATTTGTTGCATTTAAGAATTTAAGACTATTCTTACTGATATCAAAGTGTTATTTTCAATTAGAGATTATATAATCTTACTAGTTTTGACCTTAATTTAATCAGATAAATATCTTATATTTTTCTAAACTTGTGTGTCTTTCTGTGGTGTTTTCATTGTTATTGCATGATTTATTGCACAAATGATTTACACATTGACTTCTTAGTTAAGCCTGACTGCTCAGAGCCAAGCTACCAGAGGTTGGGCACAGGATAATGTGTATTGTGTGTGACAACCTGACAGGAGTGAGGGTCCTTGCTTGGACAGGGTGTAACCTGACTGCCAACCAAAGACCCCATTTCTAACACTGGTTTATTGTTTTTGCACATTTTAACACTGCTGATCAGTGCTAAAGTGCAGGTGCTCCCTAGGTAAATTGTACTGTTGATTGGTTTATGCTTAATTGGCATATTTGATTAATTGGTAAAGTGCACCAGAGGTGCCAAGGGCCTGTAAATCAAATGCTACTAGTGGCACTTCATCACTGATTGTGCCACCCACATAAGTAGCCCTGTAAACGTGGCTCAGACCTGCTAAAGCAGTGTCTGTGTGTACAGATTTAAACTGCAAATTTGATCCACTTGCCAGGACCAAACCTTCCCTTTAGTACATGTGAGGCACCCCTAAGGTAGCCCCTAGGTAGCCCCATGGGCAGGTGCAGTGTATTTAAAAGGTAGGACATGTACTGGGGTGCTGTACTTGCCCTAACAGTGAAATACTGTCAAAAATGGGTTTCAATGTTGAAAGGCCTATCTCCCTCATAGGTTAACAGGGGGGCTGCCTTTAATTTACTTTAAAGTGCAGAATCCGTTTGAGGGAAGATAGAAATATGGAGTTTGGGGTCTCTAAATACATATTTTAGTGAAGTTAGTTTTTAGATTGTGAGTTGGAAAGTAGGCATTTTCTTGCTTAGCCCAGTCTATAACTCTGCCTGTTTGTGGATTCCCTGTCTGTGTTAGTTAGACAGTTGGGCTGTTGTGAATTCCCTCAGACAGTGATACAAAGGGCTCTGGGGTGTAGCCTGCATATCCTGATGGGCCATCGGAGCTAGAGTGGAGGGAGGAGTGGTCGCTTACCCCTAAACGGACTGTTCTGGCCCTCACACAATGCAGTCTCCAAACCCCTGGTGTGTGTCTGGGGCCTGGCCTGGGCAAGGAAGGATCTTGCAAACACCTGAGACATTGCTTTGAAGTTTTCCAACTTCAAAGGCAGAATGTGATAGAAGAAGACCCAAAACCCTAGACTTTTAGAATCTTTCTGAAATCAAGAGAAACCTCTGCCAAGGAGAAAGAGCTGAAGAGCTGGAGGAGGAGTACTGTCCCTTTGCTGTGTTGCTTTGCTGGACTGGCCGGCAGTTGCTGCTTTTGCCTGAAAAGAGTGCAAAGGGTGAACCTTGCTGTGTGTCCTGCTTCTGAAAGTTCTCCAAGGGCTTGGAGTAAAGCTCGCCTCCTGTTGGAAGTCTCAGGGACACCAAAGACTTCAGTTTCCTCGACCTGCAGCACTGGGAACTGAGTGTTTTGTGCTGTTCAAGAGGAGAAACCACTGCAATGCCACCAACTGCCGACGCCGCACAGAGTCACATTGCCCCGCTTCGCACCGTGACACTGGTCTTACCAATGCCATTTTTGAATGACTTCACTGAGCCCCTGGACTCACCGCAACCTGTGGGCCCGCACTCTGGCATCGTCTGCTCACACCGCAGCCTGGGCATCCCTGACACCACCGCTCCTGCTGACACCAGTGCCGCTGCCTGCACCGTGGACAGTGGACACCGATTGTGAGGTACACGAAGCACCATCCCGCCCCCGCACCGCAGCCCCCGTCCACCGACGCCAGCATCATCAACTTCAGTGTCATCACCTGGCCTTCTGCCTGCACAGTGGCCTGTGGACTTCGCTCGTGAGCGGCACGAAGCACAGCCCCGTCCCACACCGCTGGCTTGGGCCTACCAACGACAGCACTTTAGCAATGATGACGCTCCCCGCTCCACCTTCAGCTCCACTCCACATTTTTTGCTTACTTTTTCTCCTCCGCTGCGTCCCCTGCGGCCCCTCCCGCCTCCCCTCCTTCTCACTGCTTCTTTTCCTAATTTCCTGCCGCTGCATCCCCTGTGGCCCCTCCCGCCTCCCCCCTCCTTCTCACCGCTTCTTTTCCTAATTTCCCGCCGCTGGGCCCCCTGCGGCCCCTCCCACCTCCCCCTCCTTCTCACCGCTTCTTTTCCTAATTTCCTGCTGCTGCGCCCCCTGCGGCCCCACCCCCCAGGCCTCTCATTTGTCAGGCCCTCCCGCCTCCCAGCTGCCACTCCCACCCTCCCCTCCTCTTATGGCAGCCACGGCGTGGTAGCATGGAGCAACCTTTGACCCTTCTTCTGCAGGAAGGTCGCTCCCCGCTCCGCCTTCCGCGCCACCTCCACTCCGCATTTTTGCTTACTTTTTCCCTGCCGCTGCATCCCCTGCGGCCCCTCCCGCCTCCCCCCTCCTTCTCACCGCTTCTTTTCCTAATTTCCCGCCACTGCGTCCCCTGCGGCCCCTCCCACCTCCCCCCTCCTTCTCACCGCTTCTTTTCCTAATTTCCCGCCGATGCGCCCCCTGCGGCCCCCCCGCCTCCCCACTTCTTCTCACCTATTCTTTTCCTAATTTCCCGCCGCTGCACCCCCTGCGGCCCCACCCCCCAGCCTTCTCATTCGTCAGGCCCTCCCGCCTCCCAGTTGCTACTCCCACCCTCCCCTCCTCTTATGGCAGCCGCGGCACGGTAGCAGGGAACAACCTTTGATCCTTCTTCTGCAGGCAGATCGCTCCCCGTTCCACCTTCCGCGTCACCTCCACATTTTTTGCTTACTTTTTCCCCGCTGCTGCGCCCCCTCCGGCCCCACCCCCATCCCTCTCATTCGTCAGGCACTCGCAGCTGCCACTCCCACCCTCCCCTTCTCCTAAGGCAGCCACGGTGCGGTGTGCCGCTGTCGCGCCAAAGGCAAGCCCGCACCTGGACCGCGCCTAGCACCAGAACCCCTGGCCCCAGCAACAGCCACTCCACCATCATTCGCTACGATGGCAACACCCTCCACGCACTCAACACCAGCCGAGACACCACCTGCTTCCAGGCCTCTCCAAAGAGCACGCATGGACCCTTCTCCTGCAACAACTGTAGCTTCACCTGCAACAGAGCCCACATACCTCTTAGGAGCAAGACCAACCACCTCCGTTGCATACTCCTCAACACCCGCTCAGCACGCAAGCACGTCATCGAAGTCTGGGACCTGCTCGACTCCACCTCTCCGGACGTGGCCTTTCTAACTGAAACTTTGTGGAACGACTCCTCAGCACCCGACATCGCCAAAGCCATCCCAAACGGATACAAAGTCGCTCGCCGAGACCGCACCAACAGAACCGGAGGAGTCATAGCCATCGTCCACAAAGCCACCCTCGAAGTCAAAACCACCCTGGATGACTCCTTCAGCGCCGCCGAACTCCTTCACTTCCAAGTCCGGACAGACCCCAACACCACGCTCAGAGGAACACTCATCTATAGACCCCCTGGGCTCCTTTCAGCAACGCCATTGCCGACCTGGCCAGCAACCACGCACTCGCCTCCACGGACTACATCCTCCTCGGGGACCTGAACTTCCACCTCGAAAACAACAATGACACCAACTCCACCACCCTCACCGAAAACCTTGCCAACCTCGGCTTCACACAGCTCGTCAACACACCCACCCACACAGCCGGTCACACCCTTGACCCCATCTTCTCCACAAACAACGACGTCACCTTCAACCATACCACCGAACTCTACTGGACCGACCACCACTGCGTCCACTTCACCTTCTAGATGCAGACAGAACACTACCTCACCGAACAACCGCCCCGCCGACAATGGGGCAAAGTCACTGAACTTCAACTAACCAACGCCTTAGCCCAGAAACCGCCCGTCAACCCCACCGACCCTGCCATCACCGCACACAACCTCAAACTATGGATCACTGACTGCGCTGACCACCTTGCTCCACTCAGAAATCCCTCCAACAACCACATCAACAAAAAAGCCACCTGGTTCACCGACGACCTCCAAGCCTCCAAACGCCACTGCCGAAAACTCAAGCAAATATGGCTACTCAAACGCACTCCAGACAACCACACGGCACTCAAGGATGCCACACGCAAACACCATCAACTCATCAGGCTAGCAAAAAGATCCTCCTTCAAGACCTGCCTAGAAAACAACGCCCACGACTGCAAAGAACTTTTCAGCATCGTAAAAGAACTCTCCAACCCAAACACCACCGTCAACTACATCACCCCCTCCCAAGAACTATGCGACGCCCTTCAACCGCCTTCCACCGAAAAATCACGGATATCCACGACAGCTTCAACTCCCCTCACACTCCGGACGCTCCTACCCTACCCACCACAAACTCCACCCGCTCTAGCCAACTGACCTCCTGGACCACCATCAGCGACGACAAAACCCGCAAGACCATGAACTCCATCCACTCCAGATCACCATCAGACCCCTGCCCACACCACATCTTTAACAAAGCAGACACAACCATCGCACCACACCTACGGAAAGCCATCAACATCTCCTTCGAAACTGCAAGATTCCCGGAAAGCTGGAAACACGCCAAAATCAACGCCCTTCTCAAGAAACCAAAGGCGGACCCCAAGGACCTGAAAAACTTCTGGCCCATGTCTCTGCTCCCTTTCCCGGCAAAGGTCATCGAGAAAATCGTCAACACCCAGCTCACCCAGTACCTCGAAGACAACAACATCCTCGACCCCTCCCAGTCCAGCTTCAGATGCAACCACAGCACCGAAACCGCCCTCCTCGCCGCCACAGACGACATCGACAATGGAGAAACATCAGCCCTCATCCTCCTAGACCTATCAGCCGCCTTTGACACCGTCTGTCACCATACCCTTAAATCCCGCCTCCACGCAGCAGGAATCCAGGACCAGGCCCTCGAATGGACCGCATCCTTCCTCGCCGGCAGAACCCAAAGAGTCCGCCTCCCCGTACCAATCCAAAGCCTTCAACAACATCTGTGGCGTACCCCAGGGCTCATCCCTCAGCCCAACGCTGTTCAACATCTACATGGCCCCCCTTGCACAAGTGGCCCGTCAGCACAACCTCAACATCATCTCCCACGCAGACAACACCCAACTCATCTTCTCCCTCACCAAGGACCCGCACACCGCCAAAACCAACCTCCACGAGGGACTAAAAGCCATCACTGACTGATGAGAGACAGCCAGATAAAACTGAACTCGGACAAAACAGAGGTCCTCATCCTTGGGCGCACCCCCTCCGAATGGGACAACTCATGGTGGCCGACCACACTAGGTCCTCCACCGACTCCCACCAAGAGCGCACGAAACCTCGGCTTCACCCTCGACTCCTCACTCTCCATGTCAAAGCAGGTCAGCGCCATCTCCTCCTCCTGCTACAATACCCTCCTCATGCTCCCCAGAGTTTACAAATGGATCCCAACAGAAGCAAGAAAAACGGTAACCCAGGCCCTCGTCAGCAGCAGACTCGACTACGGCAACGCCCTCCACACCGGTATCTCATCCAAACTCCTACAACACCTCCAACGCATCCAAAATGCCTCCGCCCGACTCATCCTCAACATCCCTCGCCACTGCCAAATCACCCCCCCACCTAAGAGGCCTGCACTGGCTCCCAGTCAACAAGAGGATCACCTTCAAGCTCCTCACCCACGCACACAAGGCACTCCACAGCACCGGACCAACATACCTGAACAACAGACTCAGCTTCTACACCCCCACCCGGCAACTCCGCTCCGCCAACCTCGCCCTCGCCTCTATCCCCCTCATCCGGCGCAAATCTTCCGGCAGCAGATCATTCTCGTACTTCGCCGCCAAAACCTGGAACACCCTCCCGCCGGATCTACGACAGACCCAGGAACTTCTTTCCTTCAGAAAACTCCACAAGACTTGGCTCTTCGAGCAGTAGCAGCACCCTCCCCCTCCCCCCCAGCGCCTTGAAACCCTCACGGGTATGTAGCGCGCTTTACAAATTGATTGATTGATTGATGACGACACTGCCTGCACCGTACCCTGGTGGCACTGCACGTCGCACTGCCCTGCTTCACACCACAGCCCTGATCTCACCGATGCCTCTGGATGCTGTCACCAAGCCTGTGGTCACAGTACATTGCATCGTCCTGCTTCGCACCACAGTCCTGATACCATCCACGCCAGCACTCCTCACTTCCTCAGCCTGGAGTTCGATCTGCAAGGCTTGTGACTTCAAGGGCCCGACGACTCCCGCACCAACTCAGAAAACGACACGGAGATGCCGCTCTCCGGAGCTCACCGGGAGGATCACGATGCCCGGCAATTCCAAAGGTACTGTTTACGGGTCTTCCCAACACCGTAGCTGGCCCGTGATGCTGCGGCTGGCCTGGACTGTTGGTTTTGTTGATCACAACTCAGTGATAGTCTCAGGTGGAGCTATCGACTTCAAGGAACTATATTTTTGAGTAAATCTTGCACAATTCATAAATTTGTTACTGTATAGTGGATTTTTATCGTATTTGGTCATGTTTTATGTAGATAAATATTGGTTATTTTTCAGAAACTGGTATGGTGTCCCTTTGTAGTGTCTTCATTTATTACTGTGCTTTGCACTTTGCACATTGCTTCTGAGATAGGCCTGACTGCTCGTGCCAAGCTACCAAGGGGGTTAGCGGGGTCATTTGAGCAGGTATCTCCCCTATCCCGACTAGAGTGAGGGTCCCTACTTGGACAGGGTGCAAACTGACTGCTAATTAGAGACCCCATTCCCCATGGCTATTACACAAGACAACTACACCATCACACATTCCGGTAACAGAACCCTGAAAGACAGTCACAACCTCAAGCTCAATCTTCAGCTTACAATCAACAGATTAGAAACAACCCAACCAGCAAACTACTTTCAATATGAAGGTAATTTAAGGAGTGCTGACCTATGGTTCATCAGAATATTATATAGGTATGTAATTCCATATATAACATTTGTGGCCCAACTAATACTAATACCATAACACTTAATAGTGGCAGCCAACTGTAACCTACACCTCTCACATTCACATAAGACATATCTGCTCCGAGGGCTGTTTATCACCATTACTGTGCAACCAATAAACTAGCCATCACTAAATGAACAGGCATAGAATAACAAAAGAGATCTGTCATACAATGTAGGTCAATCATGATACTTTAATTTATTCCACCCACGTGCCACTGGATTCAAGCTAGCCTGGCTAATGAGGGGTGAAACCCCGAAACCGGTCCCAGGATGCTTGTTTCCAGTCCAGGGAAGACCTGGCCTGGCTGTTCGGACTGGACTGTTCCCATGGGGAACAGGGTAAAGACTGATTTGCATATGGCTGGGTCCAAACTGGAATGGCATGGCCAGCAACAAAACAATGAATTTAGGCCCAGATCTCTGTACTGGGGGTGAATGTTTGACATTGTTCAGCATTCCGTCCATCACTTGTTCTTTTTCCCAAATATCTATACACACTATGGCAACTTCTTTACATCTAACAATGACACTCATATATGGGAGTATAGCAACAATGCACATCCCAGCAGATCTTTTCACTTCTTGCTTTCTGCAACCATGTCAGGGCCATCATTATACACAAGATTTCTAACTGGACAACCCAGGGCAGCAACAGGCTAAGCAGGCTCCTGTCTTGAGAAATACCTAAATGGACCTGCAGAGCAGTTAAAAGCTAATAGCAAGAGTGTGGAATTGAAATAAATATCTGCTTGTCCATGGGACAGGTTGCTCCATAAATCTACTTGTTTTGGTGCCATGTAGTGCAGTGACAAATTATGGCAGCAATCTCATTATATAAGAGCTCTGATAATAGTCTCGCTGATTATGCCAGTGCTAATAATATAGCAGGACTTGGAAACTAGCAAATTCCCTATTTTGCCACCTTTCCCATGATCTACATACTGGGACTATAGCCAGCGTTAACCAATAGTTCCAGGGCTGTAATTCCCTTTTTGAGTCTATGCAAACCTACTAACTTGCATGTTTTAAGGGTTTTCACCAGCTCTTCTCTAATCTTTTGCCACACTGAGAAAGGTTGGAAAGTAACTCCTGACAAGGGCAGAAGTAAAACATCTTTCAGGGATGAAATAAAAGTGGTGAGAAAGAAAAAGAACTTATAAACGCTCAACAGGTTTTCACATGAGCAAATCTGCACATGCATATATGCTTGTGGTAAAATATAATTCACAAATATTTTCTCTGAGTACATTTTTCTGGTCTACTTCTGTAAATTTGTGTGAATTCATGAAATATGTAAATCTGCACCAATGAAAGGACATATACCATGATTGCACTTCTATGACTTTCTTAAAGTCTGCCGTTAACCAAGACCTTTTGATTTTATTAAAATTTTCTGTCTCTCTCCCTCTTTTTTCATCTGTTGGCTGCCTTCATTGTGAGTGATAGCAATTTGCTCTTTCACAAGGAGCATATTGGCACGCAAAGTAGTTTTGTTCAGTGCGAGAAACTTCTATGACCATATGTGCTTTTTTGAGACCAAAACTATTTTTGCTTTTTGATAATGTTTGTTGCAATGGTGAGGACTGAGGCACGCCCACAACAATAAAGTTTTACAAAAGCCATGATAAAACAACGAGACACATTGACAAAATTAAAAGACTGACCACCAATGTTGGACCTATTGGCTTTGCCAATGCTTATTTATTTTCATGTTTCCCATATTCTTGTTGAAACGGGTTACACTGATTTTCCATTATGAATTTTTTGGGAAATGCTGCCATGCATCAACACATTTTAGTAGATGAAGTTTCAAAGAAATGGAACCTAAAATTTCACAGTAATTTAGCAAAATTATTTTCCTAGTTGCAATTTTTATGAACATTTTATTTTGAAAGCAAAGAATCATCAATCTTGCTTTCAAGCTTCTGTAAATATTTGCATCTAATCTGAGAGCAATCTGTGAGCATTATAGGTAGCCTCACATTTTTGAACTTTGCAAAGGGGTGTACAATTTTTTTTGTAACTGGAACCACTTTCAGTAGTCCAGTCTTACCCTAATAAGAAAGGCTTTGCATTAATGAACGATAAATACAAGGATAAACGGCACTAACATTTAGGCACAAATATTACCACAACTGCAGACATTTCCCTTCCCTGCTCCATAATGTGTTACTATAAACTGGCAGTCAAAGGGTTTGTACTGCAGGGGGTTGGCCTACTTCTCCAGGGACAAAATAAACATTAAAACATGTTGTTGAAGAACCAGAACCTTATGGGCCTGGCGGCGCAGGGTACGCCTGAAATCTCCTTGGATTCACCTGCCTCAACTAACAGAGACACGGGACACTCTGTCAGGCGTAAAAGATCAGATTTTATTAGCTGCAGCTAGTACAGTTGTCCAAGAAGTACACAAGGTATGTTCTCAGGAGACTGCCACTTTACTTTGTGGCGCACAATCTTATATACCGTATAAAAACCATTTATTAACTACATACACTCCCAGAACACATAGAAAGGAGCCAGTAAGAATAATGTAAAGATAGAACAGAGCCAATAGAAATGTCGGAAAACAAGACAGCACCAATAGAAGGAATTGGAAAACAAAGTATCAAGTGACTTAAGGTTGCCTCCCCTCCAGCTGTGTTTGTCACCCCTCCCTTGAACTAATTCATTAACCGATCCACAACGAAGTTGCATGTGGTGCGATAAGTTTGTGTGCGTTTGGAGGACAGTTGTGAAATGAGAGATTACTAGCAAAGGACAGCGAAGGCCAGACGATAAGATAAGATCGGCGGAGAATAGTGTGAGCCTACAGATAGTTGAAACAAGGATTAGAAAACCAGACAGGGATTAGTGTACTCGGTCAGACCTTAATACCAGCCTTGTAAAGATAGAGGCAGAAGGCTGTTTTGAACACCATGTTGCAGAATAAGCAGAAAAGGCAGAATGGACTTCGTTCGCTGTGCTGCCTGAGTGAAGGCAACATAAAATGGCGGCGGGCCACAAAATGGCGGGTCGATACGATCGTATTAAAAATCGAATTTCCTCAAACCCTCCTTTTGCCAGAACTCAGGCAAGATACACAAACTCATGTTAATCTGAGTCGATGTCTATGGCCATGAGGTCATCAAGCTGTTGCTGTACCATCATTTTGATATTCTCTGCTCTTTGTGACTTGGGTTTGGGAATACATGCAGTAGCACATAGGTTGCAGATGGCAGGACCGCAGTGCATACAAAGACAACAAGAGAATATAAAAGCTAAAATTACTCCAAAGAATGTCAATACCTTCCAACCCCATTTGGACAGTAATCCCCAAAACCACTCTGAAAAGGACCAATCTCCTTTGTCCTGATGAATCGACTCGGAGATTATGTGTAACTTAGAGATAGCTTGGTATACTGTCGGAGCGTCATTAGGTATGAAAATACAGCAACTTGATCCGATCAATTTGCATACTCCACCACGGTCCGCAAGAACAAAGTCTAAGGCAACACGGTTCTGCAAGGTCATAAGACGATCAGCCTGTAGTTCAGCTGTAATGTTACTTAAAGCTCCTACAGTGATGTCTATGGTGGTTTCTACGACACGAACCAATTGCCTTATATTTCTGCTGTTGGCCATTGGACCCCAGAAGGGAAGAAATCCTTTGAGGAAATCTCCTCCCTCTTGTCCTGCTGTGTCTTTCGAATCCACAATCCCTCTGCCATATCTATTTTTATGATGGTTCGCAGGAGCGGTGTATGTAGGGGGAAGAAGAAAGGCTATATAACAAGTACCAGAGAAATCAGCTGGCAACCATGTATAAGCCCTATCGTGGCAAACGAAGTATGTACCTTGAGATGGTACTAACGGCAGTGAATTCAGGGCTGAATAAACATATGTATGGGAACATAAACTTTCTCTTTGTCCGGTGTTTGGAGTTCTACCATTTATTTGCAGACAGAAATTTCCTTGTTGGGGTATGACCCATATCGGAGGAGATTTTCCTTGCTCAACCTTATCATTGAGGCTGGAAATGTAATTAGTTATGTTCCAATTGGTATATGCTTTTCTTTCATCTATGGAAGCTTCACTTTTTTCCATGATTTTAGCCATAGCTACCATTCCCTTTATCAATAAATTATGACTGAAATCTGAACCAACACTATGTGAACTGACAGGTTGTTTAATTTTACTTTGATATGCATTATTGAAAATGACAAAATAAGCCCAAGCGGAACCTTCATAGGAGAATGGAAGAACTAAATATGGCATTCCTTTTTCTACCGTATGTGGTATGAGTCCACACACCCAACAGTCAGTTGTATTGATCACTAACTGATGTTGATGTAACAACTGGACGAAGGAATTGTTAAAGTATTCAGTTCTTCTGATGAGTTCATGCTGGGGAAGAGTGTGAAATAGGTGCGGAGAGATAGTAGAAGAAGATGTAGAGGTAGGAGAAGAGACAACTTTTTGCTGCAGAGTAATAATGATCCAGTTTACAGATGCCAAAAGAATACACGACAATATAATGACGCATAGAGCAATACTACAACGACTACATATTTCTTTACAATTATTCTTTACATTTTTACTTTCTCTTTTATCTAATGTAGCCTCCATCTTTCTAAGTGGATGCTCACGGCAATCTTCCTCAATCACTGTAGTCACGATTATCTACCGTCCTATGACACTGTGAGGTCCTGCAGGCCTATTGCCACTTACTCAGGTCGTGACTAAGACTCCTACCGTGACCCTGCAACCGGGATAGAGTACTACATAGGAGAGAAAGTTACAAGTTCTTTGGTCTTGGTCTCAAATTATAGCGTTCCTGTCCAGAGGCAGTCTGGTTTTGAAACAATGTTCCTGGATTTGTCGTGTTCAAGCGACGATGCGATGGTATTGCTTCTTGAAGGATGTCGTCGTCCTCTTTCTCAGAAAGTGTTCCAATTAGACGCGCATCACTGAATGGTACAAATTGCGGAACTTTCTCACTTTCAGAGTCACTGATGCCTCTACGGACCCACTGATCGAAAGGCAAGGGCAAAGGCACTTTCTTGCAGTGCACGGCATGCACCCAGTTTTTCTTTCCTTCGACTTTAACTGCTGTTCTTGTGGTCAAAAGAACCAGGCGTGGCTCTCTCCATCTGGGCTCCAAATTTCTCTGTCGTTGGAAATTTTTCGTGCAGACCCAGTCACCTGGTCGGATGGAATGACCTGGGTCTGTGGAAGCCTCTGGTAGAGCACTCTGAACCTGTTGATGAAGAACACGCAATTTAGTTGTAAGGTCATGCAAGTAGTCAATCAACATCGGGTATGGCAAGTCTGAGTATTTCTTAGGGCGAGGAACTCCCCATACATTAGCTGGGCGACCAAATATCACTTCGTAAGGGCTAAGCCCCAAACGAGAGTGTACTGCTGTTCTGGTGGACAGAAGAGCCAATGGTAAAGCATCAGGCCAATTAAGTCCTGTGCTAGCTTGCACCTTAGCAATTTTAAGCTTCAAGGTTCCATTGTAGCATTCTACTAAACCAGCCGACTGTGGGTGATTCGCCGCGTGGAACTTCTGTTTTATGCCAAGACCTGCACAAACTTTTTGCATGACTTGACCCACAAATTCGCTCCCATTGTCACTCCAGACAATGCGCGGCAAACCAAACCTAGGGAAGAATTCTTTCAAAAGTATTTTGGCAGTTGATAAAGCAGTATTGTCCTTCAGAGGGTAGGCTTCTACCCATCTAGAAAAAGCACATACTACCACCAGAACATATTTGAGGTTGTTGCATCGTTCCATGTGAATATAATCGATCTGCAACACCTCAAATGGATATGTTGGAGGAGCAAAATGACCTGCTGGAGTTGGGGTTCCCTTTCCCGGATTGTACATCAAGCAAACAATACAATGTTTTACTACATTATTTGCACACTTTGGGATCCCCTCATTTTGCCACACTGGAGCCAGAAGTTTACATATTCCTTTTGCACTTAGGTGAGCTGGACCATGTGCCATAGTAACTACAGGTAGTACATAAGCATCTGGTAACAGCCAACGTTGATGTTCTGATAATTCAACCCAACATCCCATCTCATCTAACATTCCTGTACTTTCCTTCCACTTTCTCAACTCATTCTCCGTAGCCTCTCTTTGAATTGATTTCACACTCTCTACTGTATCTTCACACATTCCCTTTTCTCTTACGCAGTTTGCGGGACCTGCAACATACATTCGACTTGTGTTGTCTCTGGCTGTCTTTTTCGCTACCTCATCTGCAAATGCATTTCCTCGACCAACATCGTCCACAATCTTTTTGTGTGCACTACACTTCACGATTGCTATCTGAGTAGGCATTGTAAGTGACTCAAGAAGTTCAGTCACTAATTGACCATGTTGTATCTTAGTACCATGGGAAGTAAAGAATCCTCTTTCCTTCCATAAGCGCCCAAAGTTAAACGCTACACCAAAAGCGTATTGGCTATCAGTGTACACGTTTACTCTTTTTCCTTTGGATAACACACACGCTCTAGTTAAGGCTATCAATTCAGCTGCCTGAGCTGAATTATGTCTAATGCGTGCTGTCTCCACAATCGTATGCAAAGTAGTAATAGCGTAGGCTGAAACTGTATCTCCATTCGGGAGCTTGAAACAAGAACCATCTACCCATAGTGTTCCATCTGGATTCACCAATGGCGTGTCTTTTAGGTCAATTCTTCCCTTAGTCTCTTCTTCAGTACGGAGAAAACAATCATGCTGTTCAGAGACATCTCTCTCTTCTGGAAGAGGCAACAAAGTAGCTGGATTCAGGGTATTACATCGTTTGATGTGTATGTGACTAGCCAAAAGCGTCAGCTCATATCCGGACAACCGAGCACTCGTAAGATGCTGCGTTTTTGTCCTATTTAGTAAAATATCCACTGCATGTGGCACCATAACAATGAGAGTATTATCTAGCACTACTCCAGCAGACTGTCGAATAGAAATTGCTGCTGCCGCTGTCGCCTTAAGACAACTAGGCAATGCTTTAGCTACTGGATCTAACGTAGCTGAGAAATATGCGCATGGTCGCTGTTGATCTCCAAAACGCTGCGTTAAGACTGACAATGCACAACCCTCTCTTTCGTGGACATAGAGCGTAAAGGGCTTACTGTAATCAGGAGTACCCAATACAGGAGCAGAACACAAAGCAATACGCAAATCAGTAAAACTCTTCTGACACTCGTCAGTCCACGGAAGAGGCTGAGGCGTATCTTTTAAAGTTAGCGCCAACAGCGGTTTAGCCAATAAAGAGAAACTCGGAATCCACTGTCTACAATAAGAAGTAATGCCCAAAAAGGCACGTACCTCTCTTTGTGTGGATGGCACTGACATTTGTGCAATTGCCTGAATTCGTTCGGGGGTCAATCGTCGTCCCTCCTTTGACAAGAGATGACCCAAATAAGTCACCTCGCGACAGACATATTGTAATTTAGAAGGAGAAACCTTGTGATTCAGATCAAACAAATGACGCAACAGTGCAACGGTCACGTTTTTGCAAATCTCCTCTGAATCAGCTGCAACTAATAAGTCATCCATGTACTGAATGAGAGCGGCACCGGACGGTAAGGAAAAGGCATCAAGATGACATTTTAGAGCTTGACTGTAAACAGAGGGACTTTCACAATAACCTTGAGGTGCGCGTTTAAACCGGAAGCTTCGGCCTCCGAGGGAAAAACCAAAAATATCTCTACTCTCTTCGGCGATGGGAATACTAAAGAAAGCATTCTTTAAATCGATAACTGAAAACCAAGTCGCTGTAGAAGGTATCATCGTCAACAGAGCAGTGATATCTGGGACTACAGGAAACTGCGGTACGACAATCTTGTTTACCTCCCGAAGATCAATTACAAAACGATAAACAGGAGGCTGAGAAGGATCAGTGCGTTTAAGAATCGGAAGAACAGGACTGTTACATGTATTTCCTCTCGTTTCCTCAACCACACCCTTCTGAATCAAATCATGGACAATTTCCAGAAGTGCTTTCTCACCTTCAGTAGAGATTCTGTATTGCGGAATACGTGGCATTTCGGCATTGGGCTTAAGAGTAACAACATAAGGTGGGATCTCAAGACAACCAACGTCATTCGGACCCGTAGCCCAAAGCGTTTCGGGAAGAGAAAGCAATTCAGGTGGGAATTGATCTTTTGATAAGTACATTGGACTAGTCATTTTCTGTCCTAGAGTGAGGTATACATCAGAAGGTGAACAATATATCGTAGCATGCATTCTTTTTAATAGATCTAAACCCAACAGATTTTCACCACAACCATTCGTTAGAAGAAGCGGAGCTTCTAAATCATAAGGGCCTATTGAAACAGGCAAAGGGCAAGAAACTGGATTGCGAACAGGGGCGCCAGAAAATCCTACAGATACATTCGTTAAGCCAGACAAAGGTGCGCCAGGGAGTTTAGAATGAATGATAGAGCTTCTCATGGCACCAGTATCTAAAAGAAATGGCTCTGAAACACCCATTGTAGTGACATTAACATAAGGTCCATTCTGATCCACTGGAATTGACGTAACCCCCTTACTTTGTCCATGGCTGTCCTATTCAAAATGAAGACTTTCATTCCCTCCTTCAATATACTGATCCTCACTGTAATACTGTGTAGACCTAACATTTTGCTGGTCAAAGTAATTTCCGGAATTTGGAGGAACAAAAGAACGCTGCCCTTGGGTTAACACACCTCGACCTCTACCTCTATTTGCTGACTGAGAACCACCACGACCTCGTGAAGCAGATGTTGCTCCATTACGCTGCAACAATGCCGGACAACTGTTCTTAAAATGACCTTCCTCCCTACAATAAGCACATTGATTGGGACCTAGCAAAGGTCTTGAAATGAATGGTTCAGGCTTTTGATACAACCTCTGAAACTGCGGAGGCTGTTGAAACTGAGGCTGAACATAACGAGGAGGATAAGCCTGTTGCAAGAGAACTTTAGTTTTTAATTCTTTCGTCTTTTTCTCTTGTTTTTCCCTTTCTTCTTTGTCTCTATTTTCATAATATTGTGCAGTAGCCAATATCTGGGCGGAAGAAGAAACTGCCCATGAACTCTCGGAGTCTTTTAGCTTGTGTGATAGTTCAGGAAGCAAGTTATATACGAACTTATCCACAAATAATCGCTGTCCCCCTTCTGTAGCCATATCTTGACCGCTGTGATCAATGAATGTCTCCTCGAATCGGGTAAAGAAATCGGAAACACTTTCATCTTTCTTTTGTTTACATGCTGCTAGCTTATCCCAATTAACTCTCAAAGCAGGCATCATTGTTTTCATTAATGTAATAATCCTACCAGGGAGTTCTGAGATCAAAGCGTCGGGCTTTGCACCACCTACTTGACCTCTATCTGCGGCAATAATAGCGTTCCAATCGCCGCCTAATTCTTGAGCGTGATCCTCTCTACGAATTTTAGCCCATATTGTCTGTGGAACTACATTTCCCATCAACATGTCAATATCTGCTAGATTCATAGTACATGCATCAACTGTTTGCGACAACTCTTTATAGTAACCAGCAGGATTTTTGCGTGAATCTGGTAGTGACTGTTTAAGTGCTAAAACTTCAGACCTTTTCCAGGGGACATGTATCCATATGCGCTGAAAATGCGCAGGAATAGCTGGATTAGCACCTGCTGCTGCAACTTCTTCCTTCCATATTGGAGAAACCTCTCTCATGGGATAGTTTTTCAGTGCTGTCCTAACTGAAGGATCAGAATCAGGAAAAGTCTGTGAGAACAATAGGGATCTGAAAGAAATAAGTGTTCTGACAGTGTTTTCAACCTTAGGACCCACAATAAGTCCTTTGTCAAAGTCAGCCTGAACATCTAACAGATCCTGTGGGACCGAACCCAAATTCATATCCTCCCATTCTTTAGCGAGAGTATCGCACATAACTTTAAAAACATATCTCTGCGTAGGTGCATTCCATTGCAGAAAGGTGGACATAATATCAGACGTACTATATTGAGGACCCTTCTTGATCCATCTATAAGCAAGTGAGTCCAATTTTTCTCGCTCTTCGGAGTCTGGGAATTGACTACGAGACTGTCTTCGAGAAAAAGCTGGAGACACATTTAAAGCTTCAAAGAAAGGTGATAAGAGACCAGAGACAGTATCTGCAAATTGCTTACGCATAGATGGAGAATTTGACATAAGGATAGGGGACAAGGTATTAGGTGAATTAACTAAAGGAGCATTAGGAATTGCCAAAGGAGCAGAAGGCAAAGGAGTTAAAGGCAAAGCTGGCATAGGCAATACTTGAGGAGGCAAATGTGGAAAAGCTGGAGCAGGCGGAAGCACAACTGGCGGCTGAACAGGCTGTAACATCGGGGTGCATTAGCACCTTGTACATAGGGCGGAGGCAATTTCAATAAGTGGGACATTAAGGAATCTTCCTCAAAATCTTTTCTCTTATCAAGGGAAGAGATAGGCAACGTCGGATAGCATTTATCTATTGCCATTCGATGCTGTCTGTCTGAAATTTCCATTGCATTATCTATTTCATCATCTTTGAATTGCTGAGCAGCCTGTATAATCGTCATTCCCTGTGTTTTCCTATCTCGTTTCGCTTGTTTAATTTCTCTCTGTTTGGCTTCCTTACGCCAAAGGCGAAAAGAGTCAAACATTGCCGGCCGGGCTTTTCTTTTAAATAACGTTGCTTCTAAATTATCTAGCACATCAGTTTCGAAACTACCATTTTCTGGCCATTTTAAAACACCATCTTTCTTTGTATATCGGGTCCATGTCTTATTAAAGGCAATAGGACCAACACCATGTTTAGAATAGAGCTCATATGTGGGAGTTCCAACCGAAGGAATCGGACAGGAGTCCTCAAGCTGGGAGTCCCTATTACAACCAAAGCAACAAAGTTTTCCAAACTTAGTCAGACCAGACATCTCACGATTTTTACTGGCTGTTCACAAACATCAAGGGGGTAAAACTTTCAGTTTACACAGCACAAATGCACTTACCCCTCGGCTTTGGCCACTGCAATGGCCAAATCTAAGAACCTAAGGACAAAACAAAGACCAAAATTTGTGGGCGCGACCCACCAAATACTTAACTAAGGATGTCTTCTTACACCAACAGAGGCCCGTCTATCGTCTCGCTTTACCATACATCATCAAAGAAAGGGCCAAGGCAGGGCGGCAGTCAGGGCAGCAGTCGTCAGTAGCCGTCAGGAAGGAGTAACCGCGCTGAAAAAGACCTTCGGACCACTTCGACATACAGGGGTCGCTTGACGTGGCTCGCGATTCCACCAGAATTTTCTTGCGGGGTTCCTCACGACCTTCAGGCAGAACCGGTACCGCTGAAGCCGCCCCACGTTGGGCGCCAGTTGAAGAACCAGAACCTTATGGGCCTGGCGGCGCAGGGTACGCCTGAAATCTCCTTGGATTCACCTGCCTCAACTAACAGAGACACGGGACACTCTGTCAGGCGTAAAAGATCAGATTTTATTAGCTGCAGCTAGTACAGTTGTCCAAGAAGTACACAAGGTATGTTCTCAGGAGACTGCCACTTTACTTTGTGGCGCACAATTTTATATACCGTATAAAAACCATTTATTAACTACATACACTCCCAGAACACATAGAAAGGAGCCAGTAAGAATAATGTAAAGATAGAACAGAGCCAATAGAAATGTCGGAAAACAAGACAGCACCAATAGAAGGAATTGGAAAACAAAGTATCAAGTGACTTAAGGTTGCCTCCCCTCCAGCTGTGTTTGTCACCCCTCCCTTAACTAATTCATTAACCGATCCACAACGAAGTTGCATGTGGTGCGATAAGTTTGTGTGCGTTTGGAGGACAGTTGTGAAATGAGAGATTACTAGCAAAGGACAGCGAAGGCCAGACGATAAGATAAGATCGGCGGAGAATAGTGTGAGCCTACAGATAGTTGAAACAAGGATTAGAAAACCAGACAGGGATTAGTGTACTCGGTCAGACCTTAATACCAGCCTTGTAAAGATAGAGGCAGAAGGCTGTTTTGAACACCATGTTGCAGAATAAGCAGAAAAGGCAGAATGGACTTCGTTCGCTGTGCTGCCTGAGTGAAGGCAACATAAAATGGCGGCGGGCCACAAAATGGCGGGTCGATACGATCGTATTAAAAATCGAATTTCCTCATTGTCTTTGACACCAAACAATATGTATTAAAAATAAAGTGACATCCTACAGTCTTTTGTTTTACACAGGGTCACAGGAATTATGCAGTGCTGTGATGTAATTTGCCACATTGCGCATTATCTGCGGCACAATCTGCAGATTTTAACAATATAAATCATCAAAAGTCACTAAAATGCTGCAAGGTGCTGCTACACAGGTGAAGGTCTTCTGCAAAGCTTGAAGGGTCACCTTTCAGTTGCTTATAGGTGTATCTAGATGTAGAACTAGTACTAATGGAGTGACATATTTGCTCAGACAATGCTAAGGTGTAAAAAATGCAAAATAAAGAAGTAATACTATCACAAAATGTGTTATATTTAGCCACATAATTTGTATTTTCTTACTGCATTATTTAGTCAACCTTGTTCTGCGCCTTGCCTGCAGCATAATTTGTGCGGTCCTGCATGAACCCCACTGAGTTTATTACACAGTTCATTTTACAAAGTCCACTCACTCTGCAGTCAGAGAAAAAAAGTTAACAACATCTCCACATCCAAAAAAGGCAACATTTTGTCAGAAGATATAGCTTGACATTTAACCTTTTTCTTTGAGCAGCAGCAAATGTAGCAAGATGAAAAAAGCAATTGAATTGCTCATTCACTTTCTGAACATTAGCATGTTTTTTCCGATAAGGCTGTATCCTTTCAAATGAAAATGTTGTTTGTAAAGATAAAATGAGTTTTAGATAACTACTATGCTAGCTGCCTTGCTCATTTAAGGGTGGGGATAAAGACCAAGTGCCTGATTTAAGAGGCCCTAGCGCACCTTACCACCGCCATAGCATAATTTTTTTATGCTAGGCAGGGCTAAAGTGGCTTTTTGCACAGGCCATATTTGCAAAGTGCTGTAGTGCATGCATTGTGCCACTTTGTAAACCCTTGTGCCACGTTATTCCTGCACCAGGCATAATGAATGCAAAGGGGGCCCACCCCGTTAGTGGGCTGATAAAATGCTGCAAGGAAATCTAAGAGATTTCCTTACGCCATGTGTTTCAACACTTTTAACGCCTGCTCAGAGCAGGTGCTAATAGGGGGCATGCCATTGAATACAATGGGCCTCTATGTACTCTGCAGGAGTAGCGGCAACATTTTGCCACTATTCCTACAGAGTACATGAATAGTATCAGGAATTCTGACACTAATGCCCCTGTCCTGCACCATGGTGTGCCGTATTTTAAACATGGTGCATGGCGCACACATGGTGGCGGTAGAGGGGCGCTAAGGGGCACAAGGAAAGTGACGCAGCACTGGGTGCATCACCACTTTTCTTGAATCAGCCCCTAATATTGGTTGTCTTCACCCTCAAATACCTTTGTGGCTACGGCCCTGCCTACGGTTACTACATATTGTTGTGTGAAACAGATGAGAGGCAGGTGTTGGGATGGGAATGACCCCTATATGGCTTTGAAAGCATGCACCATGGCCTTAACTCATCCTACAGCAAGTTTCCACAGTCATCCCGAACGTTTGTGCTGAGTACAAACAATTTTACGAGCAGGCAGAAGAATGGCTTGAGTGAAAGTACTACGACTGAGGCCCTGTAGCCTGAAGAGGCACATCAAGCATGCACTTCCTACTACATGTACCAGCTGCTAGATGCTTGGTGGTGATGGCAGCATATCGGTTTTGAATTAATAGTGCCAGCCAGGCCCCTGTTAACAAGCAAGTAGCCTTATTCTGTAAAGCATAGTTTAAGAACTATAGCCAAATACCCATACTGACAACCCTTCTGTCTGATATGTGAGTGTTGAAAGTATGGCATGACTGACAGCATGGAGATGCATGGCAGCTGAGTCACTGATCTGAGACTAGTAGGGTCAATGTAGTGCTGCCTATGGTAAAGCATGGTACAAGATTTAGGCTGTGTCTCAGCCTCGGAGACTTACACAGTGTATTGTTGGCATTCTTGAGGCTGATGAAACGCACTAGACATTTAAGTGTGGGAGGATGGGGACTGGGCTCAGTGGTCTTTTAGCATTGGCCTAGCTAAATATTGCTTCCTGGGCACTCCATTTCATTAGGTGCGTGGTCTTAGACGTTAGAGGCAGCCTGATCTTTTGTCCTTTATGGGGAACTGTTTTGTCAGGCTTGCCTTTTGTCTTTCCCAGAGGTGCTACTCTCAAAAGGTGGATAGCTACTAGGTGCAAGGTCTTCCTTGTTGATTGTGGTCTTGTTTTGGCTGGTTGGCGGCACTTCTTATCACCGATGCTGTGAAACAATCAGTGGTTAACAATGACTATGCTTGCTTTGCATGGGATGGATAGACTGTCTGAGTGAACTGCCTCAAATGATGTCAGAACAATGACAGTGGAATCAACATTACCCTGTCTGGAAAATTACCATAAGAAATGGAATGAAACCTTCCAAAGATGTTCCAGAAGTTCATAGTAATTGAAGACGTCGCACTCTACAGAGTGTCAGGGAATTATTGTGATCTAGCGCTGATGTCATAGGCTGCCATTCTCAAAGAGTTGACAAGTTATCACCTGGAAGTCTGCATCCACCACTGGAGGAGAGCTGTAGGTCTATGTTGGTGTAGAATCTGCCTGACTTGCTGTGAGGGAGGAGCTAATAGCATCCCTATGGAAGGAATACTGGATGGAGGAGAACCCCAAATTGGTGCCTATATGAAGAGATTACCAATAAGTAGGGGGATAGGGAGGAGTTATGGTCCAGTGTATATCCTCCCGGTAGATACGTCAAAATATATGATACACTGTTCCAAATAGAAGAAGAGAAAGGATACTGTGATGGGGGTCCTAAAATTTAGGAGCAAGAAACCTCACACATCCATAAGGATGTCATGCTTCATCATCGGAGTTGCTCCTCGTCAGACCGGCACTGCAATGTCTGACGGGCACCACCCCAAATGGGGGGGGCTCTTTGCAGGAGATCTTTTGAATGATGATGCCGTGACCCCAAGAGTGAGTAAGCAAAAAAGGAGATCAAAGAAGAGGATTAAAATTGGTTCTCAAAGCCTACAATGGGTAATCAATTTATTAGACCAGATGGGGGGGTAGAGGCCAAGGTTAAAAATAGTCACAAGAGTGAAACAGAGATAATGATCAATCACTCTATATCAAAGGAAAATGAGGGCGGGGAATTTCCAAACCATCCCTATCAAGGGTCAACATGTTTCGCATCCTGGTGGTCCATACGGATCCAGTGATGCATCATCAAGACCTAATGACTATGGGGGTCATTCTGACCCTGGCGGTCATGGACCGCCATGGCCAACGACCGCGGAAGCACCGCCAACAGGCTGGCAGTGCTTCTGGGGCCATTCTGACCGCGGCGGTACAGCCGCGGTCAGAAAAGGGAAACCGGCGGTTTCCTGACGGTTTCCCGCGGCCCCAGGGAATCCTCCACGGTGGCGCTGCAAGCAGTGCCGCCATGGGGATTCCGACCCCCTTCCCGCCATCCTGTTTCTGGCGGTTTTCACCGCCAGAAACAGGATAGCGGGAACGGGTGTCGTGGGGCCCCTGGGGGCCCCTGCAGTGCCCCTGCCACTGGCATGGGCACTGAGGGGCCCCCTAACAGGGCCCCATTAAGATTTTCAGTGTCTGCTTGGCAGACACTGAAAATCGCGACGGGAGCAACTGCACCCGTCGCACACCAGCAACTACGCCGGCTCCATTCGGAGCCGGCTTCCTCGTTGCTGGTGCTTTCCCGCTGGTCGGGCGGGCGGCCTTTTGGCGGTCGCCCGCCAGCCCAGCAGGAAAGTCAGAATGACCGCTGCGAGTAGTGGAGACTGCTCTCCTGTCTGTTAATCAACCATTCACCACTCCGGTTCACTTTATAATGCACTGTGCTGCCCTCGCTATGAAAGAAAATGTCTTTCAATTTGAGGATCTTCTTTTTCACCAGATTCGCGGGACATCAATGGGCAGTACCTTTGCCCCGAGTCTCGCCTGCCTCTATATGTTTGACTTTGAATCACGGTTCATACTGCCAAACACAAATCCTTTTTATGTCAACATCAAACTTTGGCGCAGATATATTGATGACATCCTGATAGTGTGGCAGGGCACTCTCGCTGAGGTCGACCTATTTACTACTTGGATCAACACACTGAATCCGTTTTTGAAGTTCACATCCTCCGTATCTGATACACAGATACCTTTTCTGGACCTTATGATCAGTATAGAGGGTGGCAAACTATACACACATACCTACCAAAAAACCACTGACCGTAACAGCCTCTTATTATTTGAGAGCCACCACCCTAAGGCACTAAGTGATAATCTGCCCTACGGCCAGTTTCTTCGATTACGACGTAATTGCAGCACTATACATATGTTCAACTCTCAAGCCAGAGATCTGTCCAACAAACTCGGCAGCCGCCACTATCCAAACCCTGTGGTAAATGCAGCATACAAGCGGGCAAAATCTTCCAATAGAGACACTTTGCTATCTACCACCCCACACACTGCAGATACAAAACTTACCTGTGTGTCCACTTTCACCCCTCTGTCCAATTCCATCAAAAAAGTTGTGAATAAGAGATGGTCAATCTCATGCAGTGGAGGTGAACAGATCCCTAAACCTCTCTTTGCCTTCAAACGAACCTCTAACATTAAGGACTTACTAGTCCATACTAAACCTCGATCTGCCCCCTTACCACCCCGGCAACATTCATTCTGGGATATTCCCCCTGTTGTCGGTCACTTCCCATGCGGCAACTGTAATGCTTGTGCCTTCACAAAACGGTTAAAATCTCTTGATCTTGAACCAGTAGTCACCTGTCAACTGGTCAAACACACTAACTGTAACACTTGGAATTGTGTATACATGACCACTTGCCCATGTGGATTACAGTACATAGGGATGACCACAAGAGCGGTGAAACTGCGAATTAACGAACATCGCAGCAATATTAGATGTGGTCGCACCACCACTAAACTGAGTCTTCACTTTCTTGAGGTTGGACACAGCCCAGATGATATGTGGTGGGTTGTTTTGCAAACTAGCCCACACAACATCACCAGCTCTCTCTTTGAGCTAGAACAACGGTGGCTGTTTAAACTGCGGACTCACATTAATGGGTTGAATGATGATATTCCTTGGACCAGTCTGGTCAATTAGCTCCATTGATTGGTGTCATATTCGTAGATTTTTTGATCCTGCTCTTTGTATATTTTACATTGTTGGCTCTAATATCCCATAAATCTTTTTCCTTTTCTGATTTGTACTTAAGTAGCATGGTGTAGGCTGTCTATTCATATTACTACATGATGGCACATTGTCCTTCCTTTATTTTTATTTTTTTTCTCTCCCGGGCCCTCAATAATAGAGTCCTTCGTCACTTTCTGCTTTTTCCAATCTGCGTCTGGGCACTCGCAACGTTTCTTGACCCAGCGAGCCCCGGAAACATTCCGGCTCCATTTCCGGGTCGCATTATACAAAACCGGCGTGTCCGGAGTTCCCCTCATCATTCAGGGAACACGGACCCGGGTAGGTTACCCGCCGGCAGCGGCAGCATTGACAAGTAAGTCGTTGCTTTCTTGATGATTTGGAGGACCCGCGTCTATTAATTATAGACCCGGGTTCGCTCCACTCTGGTTTGATTCCCTGTGAGGGGTGAATCAGCACACTGGTGGCTTCTCCTACACGTTTTGCTCAATACATCGCTAAACTAATCATGATATGAGTTACCATTGTTTTTTAAAGGTTTCTGCCCATTTGTCATTTCCAAACACATTCCAAACGCTGACCTACTAGAAAACCGGGCCCTTTACTTCATTATACTGATAATTAGGGATTATCTACATAATAGTACCCATGTATTTTTCTTAAGATACTTGCACTTTACCAACAGTGATAACATGTGCACCTATTATACATAGATAGGAACTGGAGACCTGTACCTTCATGATGTTTGAACATGATTCACTTTGACAACTAATTGTTGTACTACTTTTAATCTTTTTTGCACTCCTCCTTCAGACTAACTTTGCGCCTGACCACTGGTCTGTGTGGTCCTAGGAAGCGCGCTCCCTAAATTGGGATGGTAAGCCAAGACTACTTACATGTGCATGCTTTTTTGATTTTCACCAATTGACACTTTCACTGTGTAACACGGTTGTCCTTTGCCACCATTTCCCCACCCATGTTCATTATTGTTAATACGTATTGATTTTCCTTTTTTCATTGACCTGTGTACATTCATTTGCAGGGCGACAGTTAGGAATACATTTTTTCCAGACTAATGTAAGTGATTGGATACTTTTTTCTGAGAATTTCAGGTGAATAGTAATCCACACACCTTTATGATTAGGAGATACACATAGTCATTAGGTCCTGACGCAGCATCACTGGATCCATATGGACCACCAGGATGCGAAACATGTTGACCCTTGATAGGGATGGTTTGGAAATTCCCCACCCTCATTTTCCTTTGATATAGAGTGATTGATCATTATCTCTGTTTCACTCTTGTGACTATTTTTAACCTTGGCCTCTACCCCCCATCTGGTCTAATACATTGATTACCCATTGTAGGCTTTGAGAGCCAATTTTAATCCTCTTCTTTGATCTCCTTTTTTGCTTACTCACTCTTGGGGTCACGGCATCATCATTCAAAAGATCTCCGGCAAAGAGTCCCCCCATTTGGGGTGGTGCCCGTCAGACACTGCAGTGCCGGTCTGACGAGGAGCAACTCCGATGATGAAGCATGACATCCTTATGGATGTGTGAGGTTTCTTGCTCCTAAATTTTAGGACCCCCGTCACAGTATCCTTTCTCTTCTTCTATTTGAAACAGTGTATCATATATTTTGATATATGGAGAGATTAGCCAGGAGTGATGACTCACAAGGGGACACCACCTTGCTGAGGTGGGTCTTTCTGCATTCCAGTAATTGTGCCTGGCATGCTGCACTAAAGAGCAGCAAGAGAGTGAGCCCCCTATCTGTGGACACCTTGAGAGGGGAGGTTCTACAGGGCCTGACCCAGGTTCAGGTCACCCAGCACCCCATAATCACTTCAGGTGAGCTGTGATGATGAGAAGCAGTGGAGTCTGACTGTTGTCCGTGGTCATGCCCTATTGTTTGGATGTTGCAAAAGCCATCATGAGTGCTGGTGTTGGTATCCTTGAGCCCCACTTTGGACTGTTGTGTTGTGCAGACAGAGACAAATTTGAAAGCCCTACATGGCTCCCTGTGATTTGGATTGCTAATTAGGTTAATTAATTTTCCCATAGAACCTCATTAAAACCCTGTGCCCCAGTTTATATCCTTTTTGTCTAGTACTGTGTAGTGCCTGATACAGTACTCTGTCTTCATAAGATAAGAATTGGACTGAATGGTTGTTATATTTCTTGATTTGGAGATCGTCAGTACTGAGTCTCTGGCCCTCACACTACCTCCCTAAGACGTCTTGGAGCCCTAACCATGCTACTCTGTGAGTCAAGTGTTGCAAGGGTGTATTTGGTGCTCCGTTTTCAGTTTTATTGTGGATCAGGACATGAAACATCAGTTGCAAAAAAAAGTCCCAACTACCTTGTTTGCTGCCCCACTGTCGCTGCTTAACAAGGTCCCCTTCAAGAGTTCAGGCTCCTCTGTCATTTCTGCCTTTATCTTAGATTCCTGTGTCAAAGACAACCCACTTTCACCACCTCTTTTTTATTGATTTAGAGTGACAAGGACTTTAGCCTATGATGAATAAACAAATGTCAGAAAGTACATGATACCAGCCCTGACATTCATATCTGCATCTACAAACTTAGGACACATACTGAGTAGAAAAACAGGTCAGCGTGTGTTACATCGATGATGCAGGAACCAGGTAGATTTTACATATTTTATTCAGAGTCTACGAGGACATCCAGCTTGTACCGCTTCCAACTTACAGTGTCCCCCTGTTCCACTACCACATTCCTTTTTTTTTTCCTTCCCCACATATTTACATTCCAATTCTGTATTCTTTAAAGAGACCGCAATAGAAAGAAATACAAGAATACAACACAATTTCCCACTTAACAAAATAAACAATAGAATAAAAGTCTAAAGTGAAACCAATAATGATAAAGATATATACCAAGAACAAAGAGGAAATAGCATAGATACCTATACATAATCAACTAACCGTGAAGATCTCTGTCTGATGCGCCCATCGAACTTCACTCTTGATGCAATAGAATCATCTTCTACCCCATCATCCATACCACTCCTTCCATTGCTTGCATTGTTCTCCCAATCTCTATTATACACAGAACTATCGGTTACAACAATACCTCCTTCTTCACCAACCACATCGCTGGCACCACCCTCAAACACATCCGCACAAATGGGTTCAACAGACTTCTCACTCACTATGGACCACGAACCCGTTAGATCCAATTCACCAACTTGTTCAGGGGGACACTTTGCCAGTCTGTTAACATTCCAAACTTTGCCATCCTGTGTAACCACCTTCTTATTGAAGACCTTAACAACCTTCATGGCTCTACCAAACTTAGGCATGTCTTTTCTTATAAATCCTGGCCTCCTTACCCTGACCCAATCACCCACAAGTAATGTAGGTTCTCTCACCTTCCACTTCCTATCATATGATTCCTTGCTTTTTTCCAATATCAAACACACCATCACTTTTGCCACTTATCTTTTTGAACCACCAAGGACAAAGTTTAGACACAGGATCTCTACCCCTTAATAATCTAAATGGGCTAACGCCTGTGGTACTATGCGGAGTAATACGGTATTACCACTACTTTTCCCTTACCTTCTCCTTCCAAACTCCCCCAAAACTCCGTGCCCAACCCATACAATCCTTAAGTACGTGATTAAACCTCTCCACTTGACCATTCTCTTGCGGTTCGTATAAAGAGGTGGTCACATGTTTGATGTTGCAGTACTTAAGGAACCTTTGCATTTCTTTCGAAACCAATTGAACCCCATTATCAGTTACCAGAGTCTCAGGATATCCTTCCTTCGCGAATATCTCCTTAAGGAATTCAACAACCACACCTGAGGTCACATGAGGTACTAACTTTACTTCAGGCCACTTGGAATGGTAATCAACAAGCACCAAAGCAAACTTTGCTTCATGAGGTAGAAAAGAGAACGGACCAGAAATGTCTAATCCTAGCTTTTGCCATGGGGAATCTGGCCATGGTACAGGACGCAAAGGCGCAGGCACGGTCTTCAGCATCTTTTCAGCATTAATACATACACTACACTCCCTAACCGTCCTCTCCGCCATCTCATCCATGCCAGGCCACCAAAAAGAGGTACGTATCAATTTTTTCATGGACGACATTCCTGGGTGAACAAGATGGGCCAAACTTCAAATTGCCGATTGCATGCCCACAGGTGGAATACATTTTCCCTTCTTAAACAGGAGGTCATTCTCAATTTCCAACTCCTCTCTTATCTTAAAGAAAGGAGCCACTTCTTCTAATATTCTTTCCTTCCTTGGCCAACCCAATTTCACAAAACATTTTACTTGTTGTAACGCAGAGTCCTCTTGATCTTTTTCAAACCATTCCTTCTCCTCCACAGATTTAAACTCATTGGCTACAAATTCAGACACCACAGAAACAATATCCAAATCCCTGGATTCACCTCTATCAGGCGTATCTGGAGTTTCCTGAGGTAGGCGCGACAAACAATCTGCTACTGAATCGCTTTTACCAGGCACATACTTAACTTCAAAAGAATACTCCTGCAATCTCGATACTAACCTTGCAATCCGAGCAGTTGCATTCCAACCACCACCCGGGGATAAAATGCCCACCAGCGGCTTGTGATCAGTGCGAAGTACAAACCGTGAACCCCATAAGTAGTTGCGAAAGTGCTCAATAGCCCAAACACATGCGAGCAACTCCTTCTCGATAACTGCATATCTCCTCTCCGCATCATTCAAAGTGCGAGAAACAAAGGTAACATTCCATTCATCCTTTCCAATTCTTTGTGACAAGACACCCCCAATACCATACATACTGGCATCTACTGTCACCATACACTGAGCTCTGATATTGAAAGGTCTGAGAGTAGGTGCACACGCAATTTCTTTTTTTATAGACTCAAATGCACGTTCCTTCTTATCCAACCACACAAACTCTACATTTTTACGGGTTAACTCTCTTAAAGGTTCCATTTTAGTCGCAAAATTCTCAATAAACTTGCTGTAGTATTCACATAACCCAGCAAAGGACAAAAGTTTCTCACGATTGTCAGGCTTAGGTACATCCACTATTGCTTTAACCAGAGAACTTTTGGGCACTACCCCGTAGCCTGAGATGGTGTGCCCCAAATACTTGACAGATTCTGCAAAAAAAAAACCATTTCTTAAATTTCAGAGTTAGTCCATTCCTATTGAATACCTCGCACACCCTTTCAAGATGGTCTCTGTGTTCCTGTTCATTTTTTGAATATATCAAGACATCATCCTGGAAACACTTAAACTTGTCCATATCTTTGAACATCATAAACATTGCCCTCTGGAACACAGATGCCGCCGATGCTAATCCGAACGACATACGTTTAAATTGGTACAGACCATGTGGAGTGATGAATGCCGTGAGATGACGAGAGTCTTCCGTGAGTTCAATCTGGTGGTAAGTTGACCTCAGATCCAACGTAGAGAATATATTTGCTCCTTCAAGCATGCTAACAACTTCATTAATATTTGGTAGGGGGTGGCAATTACTATATTATTAGCATTCAGGGCTCTCAGGTCAACACACAGTCTCAACGATTTGTCTGGTTTCCGAGCCAAAAGAATGGGGGAAACCCATTCAGATGACTCCACCTCCTCAATAACACCTTCTTTCACCAATTCATCCAAATTATTTCTCAACTCCTCACGTATACCAATAGGAACATTTCTCAATTTCTGCACAACAGGTTTAGCATTTTGTTTAAGCTTAATCCTATGGCTGTAGTTTTTTTATTTCCCTAGTTTTTCAGAAAATACTTTAGGAAATTTTGATGTAATCCAACTGGACTTTTCCCCAACACTCACCAGCATAACTGGTTCAATCGCCCTGGGGTTCAGAATTATGCCCAACTCAGCTTGATCCCTCCATCCCAGGACACTGACCCCTTTCTCTGCAGCATACACCTTGATCACAGCAGTACGCTCTTTAAAACACACAGAAGTCTCTACATATCCAAGAATATTGATTGCTGTACCGTCAAATCCTTCAGCCACTATGTCTGAAGAGGTTGAGCTAGATACTTCCCACAGCGACTTAAACTTTTCCAGAAAATAATCATATGTAATAATCGTCCAAGGAGAACCTAAACCTGCCATGAGTTCCAGTTCTCGACCTTCAACCACTATATTACATTTAGGCTGTTTCACAACTTTTTTAGTTTTGTCAATGATATCATTTTTGACAGAAAGAACTACCCCCTTTTCCCTCTCATCCTGTACATACGAGATTTTCTTCCTATCATTACCATCAACACTTTTAATGTCCTTACACACTCTGGCAAAGTGTCCAGACTTTCCACATTTGTTGCATTCTTTACCAATCGCAGGGCAATGTGTAGAATTTGCAATATGACTCAAACTCCCACACCTATAGCATGACATTCTATATGTTTTTTTACTCCTATCCTCCCTTTTGTTTCCTGTATTACCCTTCAACATGGATCTACTATAGCTACTACTATTCCCAACAGCTCCAACGGCATCCCAATTAGATGAGTTGTTTTTTTCAGCGTTTTGTACTGTCCTTATCCATTTTCCCGATTGCTCCAGTGCTTTGGCCGTATTTATTACTTCCTGTAACTTCGGATCCCCTATCACCCATAATTGTTCCTGAATCCTTTTGCTCCTCACATCAACGATGATCTGATCCCTGATCATCTCATCCGTGATGGGTCCAAAATTACAGTGCAGAGACAGACTGCGTAAACTGGCCAAAAATTTGTCAAATGCTTCGCCTTCCTGTTGAGTTCTAGTATAAAATTTAAATCTGTTCAATGCAATGCTTGTGGTTGGCTTAAATCTTTTCTCAAGTTTCACCATGCATCATTGAATGCGTCAATTTCTTCATCCTGAACCATTACTTGTGGTAGTGTCCTAAAAATAAGCTGCCCTTCTGATCCTAAACAATGTAATAGAATGTTCTTCTTTCTCTCTTGAGACATTCCATCTTCATCAATTGCTTTGAGGTAAGTTAAAAATTCTTCCTTCCACCTAGACCTAGGAATGGGTGGGTCTCCTTTTTATTTGTAAAAACTTTGTAGGGGGCTCAAATTGCATATTGATTTAAATATATTTGTTTGTATTATTATATATTGTCTTTTTTTTTGTGAACAAAATAAAGAGTTCAAGAGCAATTTGAAGATCTTGGCGCTGGTAAACAATCTATAAATAAATAGTAGGCTTTTAATATCTAACAATGCTTAAGTTAATAGGAACAGTCCATTAAAAAAAACAGCCCTTCCAAATGTCCGCAATGCTATGCATCTTCAGTTGCCAAGCAACCATAAAAAGCTTGGTTAATGGATATCGATATAAACACAGTGAGCGTTTTCCAAAATTACACACCCGAGCGTTTTCAACAGAGCGTGCGTCTTTCAAAATGTGCTCGCTTAGTCATTGGTTGTTAAACAACCTGAAATGAACACGGCGAGCGTTTTCTGAAACGTGCTCGCACAGGGAAGCGTCTTCGGTTGCTAGGCAACCCCAACAGTGACAATGATGTGCTTCCCGTTACGTTGTCGAAAAAATAAAAAAAAAGAACACAAGGGCAAAAGTATACTTGCCCTTAGAGAAAAGCAGGCACGTTTCCCAAACTAGCGTCGTTTGCTAGTTAGATGCCTTCCTCTTCAGACGTCTTTCTCTGAAAGATCAACAACTCGCCGCGTTTCACAAATTGAAGTGTCCTCAGCAATGGTAGCACAGGAAGTAACATGAAAGGGTTCTAAACCGTCGTCGCCAGTTTCTGTTACATCGATGATGCAGGAACCAGGTAGATTTTACATATTTTATTCAGAGTCTACGAGTACATCCAGCTTGTACCGCTTCCAACTTACAATGTCCCCCCGTTCCACCACCACATTCCTTTTTTCCTTCCCCATGTATTTACATTCCAATTCTGTATTCTTTAAAGAGACCGCAATAGAAAGAAATACAAGAATACAACAGCGTGCCACGATTCAGAGGGTATAGTGTCAGGATCCACACAGCAGTGTAGCAGTAATTATTTGAGCTTCACAGCCAGGATCTTTGATTGCTGGCTTACGTGTTAGGTGGGGACAGCCTGGCAAGACACATACAAAAAGAGCTGTAAACTGGCGGAAGAAGAAGGAACTGTGTGCTGGACAGAAGAGGATTGCTGTTCTGCATCTCTTACAAGAAAGTATGTTTTGTGTATTCATCATCCCATCTCCCTGGTGACTACGGAGCTGTGCAAGAGACCCTCTGAAGGAGCAGCATCTGTTTTATGGTAAGAGGTCAACTCAGTGCCCAGAAAGGACGCTGGAAGAGTGGCCTGCAGGAGAAGACAGCATCTAGAAAACAACTGTGCAAGAAGAACAATTCATTGAAATAAACCAGGTTCTGGGGTCAGGATCCCCTGTCTGGTTGTGCTGGTAGATGGTGCCCACCAAGTAGAAGTAAGTGTAAAAACCCAAGCTCGTGAAAATCTGACCAATGGGGACCAAACTATGGGTTTCTGAAGTTATTACATTGTGAGGCTTTCTCCATGGCCTGGGGTGTGGAAAACAGCTGCTAACAGTGCCCACAGCAGGGAATAAGGGATTCTGAAGTGGACTGCATAAAAGGATCAGAACCACATTCATTTGTTTTCTAGGTAATACATCTCACGCAGACAAGGTTATCAGAGGGATTCCTACCAGAAGCCTTCAACGCTATGCATGCTACACGTCGCCTTGATGCAAACCCAGCCTTCGTGTCCCCATGGAGCCTAATCTAGAGATCTCATTCCAAGGTAACGAGGGTTGGGGGGCTCTTCTCATGGACCTGGTACTGGCAGATTAGGTTTCACACACCTAGCTCTCTTTAGGATTGAGATTAGGTTCTCCATGCTAGGGTATAAGGACCTATTTTATATCTCATGTTATTGCAAGATGGTGGGAGTCTTCATATTCACGACTCTAGATTTTACAATTCGGCTTCTTGCATTGTTCATTATCCTAATCATTTCAGCTCTTGTATTTTATAGTAGATTGCAGTCTAGTTAATAAAACCTATTGAAAACTTCACTGCATCTCCTTCATTGCCTGCATGTGAATTAGACTTATTGCTCAAGTGAGAAAAGGGTAATCTCCGTTTAGCCACTGCTCCCCTGAGATGTCGCACTCTTGAGTCCATGAGTAAAAGCTGTCAGAAATCACTTTTTACTGTTTGGGTTTTTGTTGAGGTACTGCTTTTGAGCTGGGAGGGTTGGGCCGACAGTTGTAGGATTGGCCTAATTGCCTACAAACAAAAGTGCTGTCATCCCTATACCAGCAGTCTTGCCTAGAGCAAAAGTCCAACTATGACAAGCAGAATGACATATAGTTTTGTCAACACTCCTTTTTACTGCCGTGTGACTTGGGGGCCTTATAAGAGTCCTGTGCACAGAAATCCCTCTCAACCATAGAAGCTAGGATTTGTCTGTAGGACTTTCCTGACTAGAAATCATCTCGCCAAGCAGGTGCTAACATTTCAGAGTGGGGGAAGGCTTCCACACCACCTTTTAGTGGTATATAGTGCGACTGAGGCTCCTGCTGCGTTCAGCAGCTTGTTTATATCCAGATGGAGCTTGCCTGTGGAGTTTGCCTGACCAGAAGTCACTGCTTCAAGTGTGCTATATAGTGCAAAAGAGGGTCTCGCTGTGTGGGACAGTTGTTTATATTTAGATGGGACTTGCCTGCTGGACTTGCCTGACTAGAAGTCCCTGCGTCAAGCAGGTGCCAACATTTCAGCGTAGAGGAAGGCTGCCACACCCCCTTTTAGTGCTATATAGTGCTGCCACTGCGTGCAAAGCCTGGGCCAAGGGCGGGTCCATCCTCGCCCATCAGAGCCCAGAAGAGGCTGGGCCATCCCTCTTGGTTTTTATCTCTGAGGTACGTGTTGTTTTGTTACTTTGTGACAGTTTGAGCAATGTTATTTTGCAGACGGACACGGCTAGAGTCAATCAATATGGGGAAGAGAAAGGTGGGGGGAGCTCCTGGTACACGGATTACCCCCACTGTGCCAACCTCTATCTACAGGATGATTTAGAGGGCTGTCAATGTAATCAGTAATGAAATTGACCTTAATGATTGCAGATTGTCTCTGAATGTGGATAACACATTGCCATCACACAGCCCGTGGTCTGCTCCATTTAGTTCGGATTTTCTCTCTACTAACATGCCTGGTTGTGTCACCTATACATCAGCTAAGGCAAACACAGACCCCACGTGTTCTCTCGCTGCACCTAATCCAAGGCCTAGCCCTCTCCTCATTGCTGCCGCAAAATGTCTGAAGCAGTAGTGAAGTCTAGGTCAGTGGAAATGGCCATTCAGACTGGTCTTCCACCACATTGTTTTGCTAGAGCATCAACTTTAACCCACCCCCCCTAGCCCACCAATGGCCCCATGACTCACCAGAGGTGAAGAGCCTCCTGGAGACTCACATGGATAATATTAAGAATTTCTTGCGTGCGGAGTTGACACTGCTAATTACGAAGTTGGAAGTCATTGAAAGTTTGCTCAAGAGTATTAACCATCCTGTGGAATGGCAGCTGCAGTCTTTTAGATCTTCAGACGGAAGTCAAAGGTGTCCTCAGGTTGACTCTGCCGGCTGCTCCTCTTATTGTGAGGTTAATGCACTCAGTAGTGTTACGGCTGTCAGCCTCAAGCGAGATTCCCCTTCTGATGACATTGCATCAAGTATTGGACCCACCATTCAGGAACAAACTACCTTAAAGTAAGGGGGGACCTGCTGGAATTGCAACCACCCACTTAGCCCAAGGGAGGGATCAAGTTGTAAATCAGCCATTGGTTAATCTTTCCCAGTCTCCAGTCCCTATGTGCTTGTTTTTACTGGAGTTCCACCTTTGCGCAGGGACCAGAGGGAGTCCCACAGTAACTTGTACAATATGACTTTGCACTGTTTGGGACACTACAGGAATCTCTCACTATAGATGGCTGATAAGATTTTATTGGTAAGAAGGGTGGGTTGGATAGGGCTAGGGGCAGTTGACAGGCAAGGTGATTGTGTAATTGTAAATTTCAATTGCCCCTCTTGGTGCATAACTTACTATATGGTGCAGTTAATGGCCAGTCAGTAACATTGTTCTACTTCCATTGGGTTATTTTTATTAAAATGTTACTGCTGTATTAAAGTCACATAGGCAGACACACTCGGAGCTCTCCCAACGATCTCTTTCCCTGTCACTATCTGCCCATTTACTTGGGATAGCGACCCAGAATCGGTTTGATGTATTGTCGGATATTGGTTGACTTGGTGCGGGTGGGAGTGAAGTCAGCTGTGAAAGCATTTGCAACCCAGAGATTGAGAATCATTTTCCAAACTTTAGATTGGTTTCCAGGAATGTTGCTGGGCTTTTGTCCAAGCTGTCTGTTCTGGACTGGGGTGTTTTCATTGACACGTTTGATGTGTGCCTTTTTCAAGAAACTTGAACTCTAACCCCATTGTATCCGGCAGGGTTTTCCTGCTATAGCCAGGGTGCCACTTCTATTGTAAAGTGTAGATCCTCGGGGGCATTACAATCTGGGTTAAAACCACCCTGAATTGCAACAGATGAGAAATTGCAAATGATTTGAACGATCTAATGAATATTAGTTTGACCATGCCAAATACTACATTGTGGTGTATTTTCAACTCAGTGTGCAATTGCTAGAGGAAGATTGCCTTTGGTCTTTATGGGAGCTGGCACTCTCAGCCATTAACAGATGGTCACCTCTTGCCATTCAACTTAATGCTTTCACATGAAATCAGGGCCTCAAAACTTCGATAAAGAGCACAATCCTATGTTCCATCATCCTAAGAGCACAAGTATCATAGATTGTATCTTACTTGATATTCGGATCTGGCACAATTTAGTTGATATGGCCATTATTCCTCGCTTGGATAGTGATCATAATGTACTAGCCTTAGATATGAAGCATTTAGGGCCCGATGTATGAACTTTTGTTTTGAGACTCGCAATTTGCGATCCATTTGCAAATCGCAAATTGTGAGTCGCAAAACAAAATGTACACTGTTTGCGATTCCCAAATGGATCGCAAGGGACTTGCCTCATCAATATTCATGAGGCAGGTCAAAATTTACAACCCATTTGGGAATGGCCACACTCACAGGGATGGTGGCGTGCTGGGCTCAGCAGACCACCTTGTCTGACTGCTTTTCAATCACTGAAGCAGTTTTATTTTTAATGCAGCCTGTTTCCTTAAAGAAAAATAGGATGCATTTCAACAAGAAAAATTAAATGTTTTCTTTTCATTTTTTCAGAGTAGGCAGTGGTCTGGGAGACCACTGCCTGCTCTGAAAAAATATTTTCACATGCAATCACAAAGGGGAAGGACTCCCCTGGGGAACTCTTCCCCTTAGTGAATGGGTTAACACTAATTTGAAATTGGTGTTAACTGCAATTGTTTTTGCGACCACATTCACGATCACAAAACAATCATACATACCACTGCAACTCGCAATTAGGAAGGGACACCCCTACCTAATTGTGAGTTGCAGTCCCTAATTTGCCAGTCGGTAACTGCGTACCGACTCACAAAATAGGGATGGTACATCTACCTGCCCATTTTGCAGTCACAAACGGCAATTTTCGCCATTTGCAAACCGCAAACATATGTTGCACATCGAGCACTTATATCTTGACGTAAGAGCAATCTGGAATGGGCTGCCTGACAGATGGACAGTTTGTTCTACAAATAAGCGTAGAGTAAAATGGAGTGCATTGTCACAATCACTGATATAATGGCATATTTGTACAACTTGGTGTCTGACTGTATTGGGGAAGTCATGCTCCTACTGGAGCAGACCACGGAGGAGAGGGAAGTCTTGACCAATTTCAGTAATATTCACCTACGATTGTGTTTAAAAACTTGAGTGGGTTTTTTTTTCTGTGGAAGTGAGTTTCCCAGGAAGGAGACATGGACCACCAGCCTGGTATGGTGAACACTTTAGTGAGGTCAGAGTAGCACTATTTAATGCCATCAAGAAGCAAGACAGATTAAGAGTTCAAGTAACTTAGCAGACTTAAAAACTTGCTATTAAAGAGCCAAGAGAGAATGGGAAGCAAGGAAATGGGAAGGTCTGTTGGGTGCAGCCAAGAGAGACAGGCAGTGCAGAGGGTTACCTCCCGATAGAAAATCATATCCAAATGGCTGATTGGGTAGCACATTTTTCTGTACTATGTTCCACTATAGAGCCCCTTGAGCATCCTGACCCGGTATGTGGAAGTTGTGGTGAACTCCTGCGCTAACATCTCTGGTAGGCTCTGAGGTTTTGTGTGATAGCCAATATGACCACAAATGTATTAGTGTACAAGAATTTACCTTAGCAATAAGTGAAATAGTCTCCCAAGAGGCACCTGGCTTGGATATTGTACCTGGGGACTTCATTAAGGATAGACCTGAGGTGTGGAGTCCTTATCTTGCCCTAATTTTCAATGCATTTTTTAGAGCAGCTCCCTTTCCTTCTTCTGGGTCTTAAATTATCCCTGTTTTAAAGAATGTGGTTGCTATGATGATCCAATAAACTACTGGCTGATTAGCCTGATAGATAGTTCTCAAAAACTCTTTGCAAGGGTTCTATTGAGTAGGCTGCAAGAATGGATGAATATGCAAAGGCCTTGACCCCATTGTGGCTGGATTTAGGGATCATGTCAGCACAATAGATCAGGTTTTTTGGCTTCTGGTGTTATATTGAAAGTTTGTCCGAATAGGACATGGGCACCTCTATGTGTTGTTTGTTGACTTGAAGTCAGCGTTCGATCTTCCAGGCTTTGGCAGATTTTGGTCGGTATAGGGGTGCTGCACTATCTACTGAATACAATCAGGAGACTCTATACTACTAACTTTGCCTAAGTTAGATGTGGACAGAGGGGCTAGCTCACGGATCCATTCCCGGTAAATAGAGGGGTAAGGCAGGGGTGCATTCTTGCGCCAACACTCTTTACTCTCTTTATTAATGATCTTTTGACATATATGGACCACAGTGAGTCAGATGCTCTGTGTCTTGCAGGCATCAGGGTTCCAGTCCTGATGTTTGTGGACGACATGTTGCTTCTGCCAAAGACCACTGTGGGGCTCCAAAAAATCTTGGATAGATTTGAGTCCTTTTGTAACTTGAGGGGCTTATAAATAAATATAGCTACAACAACGTATATGGTCTTCAACCCCTGTAATTCCACAAGTCCAAATCCAGTGCTTAAAGGGTCCCCTTTGGAACGTGTTCGTACATTTGATTATTTGGGAGTTACGCTCACCAAAATGTTTGACTGGCTGAAGCACTCAGTAAAATGTAGACTGAAAATAGATAAAACTGCAGGTTAAACACTGAAGATGCAGAAGGGATCACATCTCCACTCAATTTCCCAGCGTTGCACGTTTATAATTAACAGGAAGTAGAATCTGCTCTTTATGGTGCTGAGCTATGCGGATATAGGAATGTGTCTATGCTTGGAGCAGCAGAAAAAAAATGGATGCACCAACTCAGGGGTTTACCTCTTAGTACGCCACTTATCCTGTTGAGGATGGACCTGGTGAAAAAAAAATTCTTGGATAAAGCGAGTTTTCGTAAACCTGAGGCAGCACCCAGGGGTGGCGTTAGCATGGCGCAACAATGAGAAATGCTTTCATTTCTCCTTGTTTTTGCTCTTTCTGTGTGTGCTGCATTCTGTAGCACACATCGAAAGAGCAAATCGCCATTTAAGATTGTTTTTTGTGCAGGGAGGTGTTCCTTCCTGAAAAGAAAACAATCTGCCCCACAACGCAGCCATCCTTGCACTATGGCGCAAGGGTGGCAGAGTTGGTGCTCGGCAGCTAATTTAGCACAGGCGCAGGGGGAAACACAGGGGTGTGCTGTATTCTAATAAATATGGCGCATCCCTGTGTTTTGAAAATGACGTGCGCTGCCCTGCCAAATTTGTCGCAGCACCGTGCACGGTCATTTTCTTTTAAATCTGGCCCTCAGTTTGATGGTAAGACAAGCTTTAAGGGTAGAGCTAAGAGTTATGGACTGTGTTTGAGTTGAAGTTAAAATTAGTGTTAGAACTGGTCCTAAAAGTGTGTTAGGGTTATGGTAAGGGTGATATTCAGGGGCATATTTAAGAAAAGTGGCACTGCACACAGTGCAGCGTCACTTTTCTTGCGCCCTTTAGTGCCCCACTCCCAGCACCATGGGTGCACCGTATTTAAAATATGGCGCACCATGGAGCAGGTTAGAGAGCAAAAGCGTCATTTTAAAAAAAAATCTTGATGTACTCTGCTGGAGTAGCACCAAAATGTTGGCCCTACTTCTGCAGAGTATATAGGGGCCCATTGTATTCAATGACATGCCACCTTTTAACGCCTGCTTTGACCAGACGTTAAAGGTGCTGAAAGAAATAATGCAAGAAAATCTGTTAGATTTCCTTGATCCATTTTTTGCCCCCCCCCCCCCTTAATGGAGGAACGCCCCCTTTGCATACATTAGGCTTTGCGCAGGCATAATGTAGCACAAAGGGTTACAAAGTGGTGCAATGCATGCATTGCACCACTTTGTACATATATCATGGCATGGCTTTTTTGACCTTCTAACGCCACACTAGCATAAAAAAATGGCGACACTGTGGTGTTAGAATGGCGCCAGAGGCTCTTAAATATGCCCCTTGGTGTTTGTTTTCGAGTTATAATTATAGTTCGATGTTAAAGGTACGAGTAGAGCAAACGTTGTTCAAGATTTCCCTAAATGTAACATTCTTCATAATTGTTCATGTGATATAATGTAGAATAATAATGGGTTCTTCATAGCGACTTCATTATAAATGTATTTCTTATTTTTTTCATTCTCTGTCATCAGACGTTTTCAAATGAAGATTTGAAGTACACAGTATATTGATGACGGATAAGTCTACATCAGGGCTGGTTGATGTTTTTCTTTTTTTCAAAAGCATCGCGGGCCAATTTCGACCTTAAACAAATTTTGCATTTTTGACAGTCTACAAAATAACCCGTTTCATTTCGGATATTTCTTAATGCGAAAATGATCATTGACAAAAAACAATCAGCTCATAAATATGTTTTTGAAAGACTTCCATTTATTTGTGAGAAAAAAATGTACTTATTTGTTACAGTATTACATCTCCATCGACATTTATTCCTTCGGAGATTGCCAGATTTTTTTCAGATTCTAAATCTGGCCCCCGCCCTATGCATGAGCTTCTTTAATAGAGTACGCAGCATTAAACAAGTCCCAAATCCTCGTCCAAGTTTACTACACGCGCCAAAGGAAATTAGCACGCTCAGCCATAGTACGTACGTTCAGCGCTAGCTGACGGGGCTTATATTTGAGGGACACCAAACTCCTGAAAAACCACCATACACGCTTTCTTGTGGGCCGCCTGAACTCGAGAATAGGAAAGCTTGTGCAGCTAAGCGCTGACAGAACAGCCCTGTCAACGTGGCGTTCCAGCTTGCCTGGTCCCACGAAGTAACAATATTTAATAAATGAGTTGATTAACGAGTGCATTTGATTGATAGGTTGTGCCAAGCTTCCCAGCTGGGTCCACCTGACCCTCGGATATTACCGGCTGCCTGTGAGCCTCCTCCCCACATATTGGGCTGCATACCTTCCTGTGCACGGTGATTTGCATGCATTTAATGCAGCCTGTCCTAATAGCCGGGGACGGGCGGAAAGCCCTGGCGCAGCTGGAATTTACAAGACAGCGCTAATATGGCCGCCGTATAATTAGCGGGAAAAGACAGCGCAACCTGCCATATGCTAAACTCTTCTGAGGTTAATAGCTCCGTTACATTTAGCAATTGTGAAAAAAATATAATCAGGGGAGAAAGACAGCGCGCATCACGGAAGCCTATTGCATATTTTTTACTAATACATCTATAAAGCTAAGAAGCACTTCAGAAAAGGTCCAGAATTGTCAAACCCTAGTTTGTCGCGTGCCCTGGACGTCGACTTCCATTGTCTTGCACTTCAACGTAAGTGGTTTGCATGACTTTCACCGAGTTCAGAGCATATTTTGCGTTTGCGAGTCAGCTGTTATTCACGTGGGTGGTTATTCAGAATCCGAATTCTTTATTGTTTTTCTTTCGTATCTCATTTTTGGGGGCGGGGTTTACATTCTGCATCCTCCAGAGTGATAGTTTGGCCCATATTTATACTTTTTTAGCGCTGCATTGTATTTTGTAAGTTTGCACCGCTTCTGCGTTAAAAAATGGCACAAATGCGGCGCGAAAAAAGTAAAAATATGGGCCTTCATGTCTGAGGTGTCCACTGAAGATCCTAACTCGTTAATTAGCGTCTCTAAGTTGCATCTCTTTGGCGAGCTTTATTGGCGTGAGAACTACCCTTGTGCCAAGCAGTTGTGGATTCAATATTTCCTCAACTAGTTTGCGGGATTTACAGAACTGTCCTTATGTCATGCTATGGGCCACCCGCTTTTCAGATACATTCATACTGATATTTTTGAGATTTATAGAAATAATGTTATAAAAAAACTGATAGCCAGCACCTCCTTTGATCATTAATGCATCAGCTCTAGGTTTCTCATGGTTGCTGGTCTATTTGCACGTTAGCTGGTTTTGCGGTGCCCAGCCCTTTGCAGTGCATGGTGCCTGGACACTGACATCGTGGTGTTGAGATGGCCGCCCCTTCACAGTAGACACCTGATTTCCCTACTGTGCGTCAGTTGTACTCACTTGCACTATCATCAGCCAAGCCTCCTGAGCAAGCAGGAGAAATGATGCGCTTTGTGGCAGGGTCAGAGGGCACGGATTGTGGACCCCCGGGTCAGTCTCAGCTTCGCCAGCGCTCCTTGTGATTCGAGACTAGCAATTTTGTCTCTCTTGACACCACTTATTCTGATTGCTTGAGTAATGACGGATTTAAAGGAGCAGATAAGGTTATTCTCCACGACACATGGCCGCTCTCATTGTGTGCGGTCTTCCAACACTGCAGCAAAAAGGAGAGCTGGCATTGTACTCTTGCATGCTAACACTTGTCAATACCGCACTGAGTGCCGAATAAATCCCCCTCGCCCCCCCCAGCAAATTATCTCCTAATACACTCTTAATTTTACCAACCAAAAATTTTAATAAATCAATTTTGTTACACAAGACTAAACATTACACTATGTAGTTTGCACCCATTTTTTTTTTTACAAACTGACAGCTGACAGAAGAGCTTTTAAGAGACAAACTGTTATGTGAATCTGATGTCTATGGTTTATGTACTTTGAGTTGTTAATGGGTACACTACGTTAATACAGTATTTTCTCTATAGGGCCTTTAATGTAAAGTTTTTGTTTCTTTGAGTTAATTCAGTTTTTATATCCTTTGGAAACAATTCAACAAAGCTTGTAATTTTCTTTCAAGATCAAATCAATATTATTTTGATCCATTGTCAGGGCCCCTTAAAGCAGTGGGCCCATAGGTCCGTGCCTACCTTGTGTTTTTGTTAATTCGGCACTGACTGTAGTATCTATAATTCAGCAGATACAAAGGTGGAACGTCCCGTTTCTTTCACAAAATTCATTTAACAATACTCACGTCTCACAGCCCCAGCCAGTAGTGTCATTTTAAGGATTTGTGGGGCCAAGTACAATTATTTTTCGCCCCCCCTCCTCTAAACTACTTCACATTTTATTATCCATTCTGCTAATTCAAGCACACACTGAATCACAAACTCACACGAAAAGAGCCTAAAATATGTCCTTAAAGGGGTCACACAGAAACAGCTTAAGTATGTCCTCAAGATGACGCTGGGGATAAAAATGAATAGTGTGAGGCAGAGGTAAAGAGGGCGAGGGAAAGGGGTGAAATAATACATTTAACAGAGAGGAAAATCGCTTCCTCAGGGGGTCCCGTGTCAGATGTTGGCCCGTGCAATTTCTCACATTGCCCATTGCCTTCACAGGTCTGTGGGTACCAACCAAAGATAATCAAGAATAAAACATTACTTTCTTAATGCCTTTTGAGTACCCCACTGCTGGTCCTAGACTTCATCCTAGCAATCATGCCAGAGTTGTGCCAATAGCCATGTTTTCTTTTTTTAATTCGGTTAGAAGGTTGATTTGTTAGCTCCTAATTGAAGACAAGGCTTCAAGGGCACGTCTGTGGTTTGCTGCTACTTGTCCTATAGACGTGCAGTATATTGTTCTGTTTTTGTTTTTTTAAGGAATCTGAACTTTTGAGGCCGAAGACGCTCACTCACTGGCAGTCAGTGGAGAGCCACTCTGATGTGTGACTTTCCCTTAGTTTATAGTCGACGAGCAGACACACTGGGTTATATAGAAAAATCAGACATTGCAATGTTACTTCCTTTGTTGTGGCTGGTCCCTTCTCTACCAGGTCATCATACTCCGTGTTGTTTACCAGCTTTCGATTGCAGTAGGTGCGCTGTACACAGGGAGGTTAACTATCAGTGGTGCAACAGGTGCAGTGGCGCCAGGGCCCACGGGTGTGAAGGGTCCGCTGTACTCTAACTGTAGTTGTTTTGTCATTCCAAAAGAGGGGCTTGCGGCCCATTCCCCTTTCTGGTTGGTATGAAATCCCACTTCACCTCAGCTACGCCACTGGCTGCACATCGGGGTCTAAGTCGCCACTCTGCATGGGCAATCAGTCTTTGATATCCTATTTCCTTTTCCCCATTCTTCCTCTATTTCAAAGACAAAAAGTGAGAAGGTGAAATCAACATCAGATAGTTTTATAAAAGCAACTCAACCTTTATTTGTTCTTTCCGACGTGAATACACCCGTTCGAAAGATAGGACATCCTCTCTCCCTTACTCACAGTCCTGGCTGAGGCAGAAAGCTTAAATCATTCAGTTTCTGCCTGAGGTTCTGGCTCCATTTTCACCGAGCAGGGAAAAATCAATAATGCTTAAATTATTCAATTAAAAAAGTGTATCCTGCCCGTGTGTCTTCGCGCATCAGGTGCCCCCCCCTGTCTTCGCGCATCAGGTGCCCCCACAGGACAAGTGGGAGCAGTTGCATGTCTAGAGCGGAGAGGCAGGGAGTGGAAGATGAACAAAAATAACAGAAAAGCAGAACATAAAATTACAGTTTCAGAGTGTCAATTTCCTGGTGTTTCCTTTCTGGAGTCGCCGAGGGCTTTCTTCTGACTGTCATTAGTTTGCAGCAAACAGGAGGAATCGCCCACATATTGATTGGGCCAAACCCCGAGGAGCTGAGGTGTCTGCATAAAGATGACAGTAGTATGTTCTGTTCAAAAACTGTTGCATGTCTGGAGACGATTAAGTTTGTACTGCACACAATAATAATTCTACAACATAATATATTTTATTTTTTGAGGTGAAGGCACAGTCTGTCCTCATCATGCTGCATGTTCACTCTATTTTGTTAAGCACCTTCACCTCATCAGTGTTTTTTTTTAGGTCAAAGCCTACCAGACAAGGCAGCTGCGTGATTTGCTAACAACAGCTTGGGGATTCAGAAAGGTTCCCTGGGAAAGCATTCCACCCGTTGTATGCAGTTAGAAATGGGGTCTCTGGTTGGCAGTTAGTTTGCACTCTGTCCAAGCAAGGACCCTCACTCTAGTCAGGGCAATGAAGTTACATACTTAAGATAATCCCTGCTCACCTCCTTGTTAGCTTGGCACAAGCAGCCACGTTTATCTCAGAGGCAATATATAAAGTATTTGTACCAACACACACAGTAATACAGGAAAAAAACACTATAAAATGGACACCACACCAGTTTAGAAAAATAGGTCATATTTATCTAAATCAAACATGACCAAAACAACAAAAATCTAACATACAAAAGTCAAGATATGACTTTTCAAAAGAGTAAGAGTCTTACTCCATAGAAAATAATAGAAACATTGATTTGACATAAAGTACCTAGTTGGCGTCAAAAATAAAAGCCTCACGGAGAGCGTGCTTCGGAAAAGTCAGCGGTGCGTCAATTCCTTACTGGCAAGAGAGGCCATGTGTCGTTTCTTCTCCGGTCGGGTAGGCAATGCATTGTTTTTCTCCCTCGCAAGAGAGCGATGTGTTGATTTCCGGACAGGGCACCTCGGATCTGCACAGGTTCACAATGACTTTGATGCCTAACAACGATGCTTGCGAAATCTGGTTGCAAGGTGTTAGAAGACCGTGCTGTGTGGTGGTTTGCATCGTTATCAGCAGCCACAAGAGAACGTTGCATAATTTCTCCAGCTACGATGCGTCGATCTGCCAGCTGCGATGCAGGAGGAGCGTCAATTCTTGCCACAAAGTGGGTGGCGCATCATTTTTCACCCGCATTGGAGGTGGTGAGTTGAAAATGTCCTTGCATGGTGTTCTGTGTGTGGATTTCAGTCCTTGTTGTGCCAACTTTACCTCTCAAGGGCCCAGGGACTGCATGGGGCACTATTTGGCACGGCAGAAGTCTTAGCAGAGAGTCCCGGTACTGGCAGAGGAAGTCTTTGATGGTCCTGAGACTTCAAAACAGGAGGCAAGCTCAGTCCAAGCCCTTAGAGATTCTTCTCAAGCAGGAATGCACAACAAAGTCCAGTTCTTGTCCCCCTTTACAGGCGGAAGCAGCAACTACAGGATAGCCCAACAAAGCACAGGCAGGGGCAGCACTTCTCCTCAGCTCTTCAACTCTTCTCCTTGGAAGAGGTTCCTCTTCAATTCAGAAGTGATCTATAGTCTGGGCTTTTGGGTCCACTTCGTATACCCCTTTCTGCCTTTGAAGTGGGCAAACTTCAAAGGAAAGTCTCTGTTGTTCACAAGATCCTGCCTTGTCAAGTCCAGACTCCAGACACACACTAGGGGGTTGGAGACTGCATTGTGTGAGGGCAGGCACAGCCCATTCAGGTGTAAGTGACCACTCCTTTCTCCACTCTAGCCCAGATGGCTCATCAGGATATGCAGGCTACACCCCAGCTCCTTTTGTGTCATTGTCTGGAGGGAATTCACAACAGCTAATCTGTCAGTCTGATCCAGACGTTGAATACACAAGCAGGCAGAGTCACAGAATGGTTTAAGCAAGAACGTGCCCTCTTTCTAAAAGTGGCATTTTCAAACTGACAATTTAAAAACCAACTTTACCAAAAGATGTATTTTTAAATTGTGAGTTCAGAGACCCCAAACTCTACATCTCCATCTGCTCTCAAAGGGAAACTGCACTTGGCCATTATTTAAAGGTAGCCCCATGTTATCCTATGAGAGAGATAGGCCTTGCAACAGTGAAACCCGAATGTGGCAGTATTTCACTGTTAGGACATGTAAAACACATCACTACATGTCCTTCCTTTAACATACACTGTACCCTGACCATAGGGCTATCTAGGGCTTACCTTAGAGGTGCCTCACGTATAAAAATGGAAGGTTTGGGCCTGGCAAGTGGGTACACAGGGAGCACTTGCACTTTAGCACTGGTCAGCTGTGGTAAAGTGCCCAGAAAAACAGCATCAGCAAAAACAGAGTCTAGCACACAGTCAAAACATGCGAAGCAGAGGCAAAAAGACATGGGAGATCACACCAAGGATGCCAGGTCTAACAACAGTCATGATGGCTACTAGGGGTAATTCTGAAGTGTGGTTGAAACAAATATTTTCATACCATCTCAAAAATCAATACACTAGGTGACGACTTTTCCACACATAATTTGTGCACTGTATACTTTTATCAGTAAAACTGTATGTCTGTACATATGTAATGGTCATCTCAATTGAAAATGTGTTGTCTGTAATGCCAGTGCCCTACACACTACCACACCATGCATACTCAAGTTTACCCCACTCCTCTCTACTCTGAAGCACTCCATAACACTGCATTCAACTTTGCACCACTCCACACTTCAACACGCCACTCTGTTCCAATCCATACTGCGTCACTGCACTCTTCCCTGCACCATTCCACTCTAATGCTCTCTACTCTGCATCACTCTATGCCAATGCACTCTACTCTGCTATACACCACTGCACTCTTTGCCAGTGTACTCTACACCACTCCACTCTATGCCATTCCACTGTACACCACTCCACTCTATGATACTACAATTTATGCCACTCTACTCTGCAAGCCTGCACTCTATGCTGCTTCACGCCACACCAATGCAGTCTACTCTGTATCACTCCACTCTATGCCAGTGCTTTCTATGCCATCCACTGTATGCCACTCTAATCTGCTCTTCACCACTGCACTCTACGCCACGGCACTCTATGCCACTGCGCTTTACTCTGCAACACTCCACTCTACCGTCCACTGTTCCACTCTACACCACTTTACTCAACTCTGAAATAATTTACCCTGCTCCACTTCACTCTACTCTACGCCACTGCAGTCTACACTGTGCCACTCCACTCTGCACCACTCCAGTCTGCACCAGTCTACTCTACACCACTGTTCTCTACTCTAACCACTGCACTCTATGCCAATGCACTCTACACCACTTTACTAAAAAACAATGCACTCTATGCCACCGCACTCTATGCCAACCTACTCTGCACCACTGCAGTCTATGCCACTATACTCTGCAACACTCTAAACCACTTCACCGTACATTATTGTACTCTACATCACTGCACTCTACGCCACTCTTTTCTACTTTGTACCACTGTACTCAATGCCACTGCTCTCTATGACACCCTACTCTGCACCAGTCTACTCCACTGCACTCTATGCCAATGCACTCTACTCCACTCTACTATACACCACTGCACTCTATGACAGTCTGCTCTGCAACACTGCACTCTCTGCCACTAAACTATATGCCACTCAACTCTATGCCACTGTAGTCTATTCTGCACCACTGGACTCTGATTCCTCCTACGTTATGTCACTGCACTCTAAACTGCATCTTCCACTCTGTACCGCTCCACTCTATGCCACTGACTCTACGTCAATCCACTCTAAGCTACTCTAATTTACTCTGCATCACTGCACTCTTCAACACTTCACCCTACGAGCTTAATTCTATGACACTACACTCTATTCCACTTCACTCTACCCTGAAACAATCTACTCTATGCCACTGCACTCTATGCCACTTTATTCTACCCTGCAGTATTCCACTCTGCACTATTTCACTCTGCCACTATACTGTATGCCACTCAACTCTACACCAGTTCACTCTTTGTCAACGCACTGTACACCACTTTACTCAAAAGAGCTTAAAACAGCTCAAAACAATACTCTGCACCACAGCAGTGTACATCATCATAATCTACTTTGCAACACTATGAAACTGCACTCCACGTTGCTACACTTCATGCCATTGAACTCTGTACCACTGCACTCCACGCCACTGGTCTCTATGACACTTCACTCTGCACCACGCTACTCTATGCCACTGCACTCTACATAAATGCACTCTATGCCACTGTACTCTACACTACTTCACTCTACAACACTCTATGACACTCTACTCTGCAATACTGCATTCTCCTCCTCTGAACTCTAAGCCACCCTACTCTGCGCCAGTGCACTCTTTGCAACTGCACCACTGTACTCTACACCACTCTGCACTGCTGAACTCTATGCCATTCTAATCTACTATGCACCACTGCACTCTACACCACTGCACTCTCTGCCACTTCACTCTACACCTCTGTACTATACTCTGCACAGCTATACTCTATTCCAATGCACTCCCCTTTACTATGTACCACTGCACTCTTCGCTACTGCACTCTACACCACTCCAGTCTAGGCCACTCAACTCTACTCTGCACCACTCCACTTTGTGACACTACTCTATGCCACTCCACTCTATCCTGAACCACCTCACTCTACCCTGCACCACTCCACTCTACTGTAAACCACTGCACTCTACTCAATGTACTCTATACCACTTTACTCAAAACCAGTGGACTACTCTGCAATGTTCTACTTCGCCACTGTGTGCTATTCCACTCTACACCATTCAGCTCCATTCAATCACTGCACTGTACTCCACTTTATTCTACTCTGCACCTCTGTTCTGTATGCCATTGCCCTCTGTAGTACTCTGCTTTGCAACAGTCTACTCTATGCCACTGCAGTCTAGAGCAAGGTACTGTATGTCGATACACTCTACACCACTGCACTTTAAGATGCTGTACTCTGCAAGACTGCACTCTTCCCTACTGAACCCTATGCTATTCTGCATCACTGCATTCTGTGCCATTTCACTCTATGCCATGGCACTGAACTCTGCACCACTCATCTCTATGTCATTGTACTCTAGACCACTGCACTCTAAGCCACTCTAATCTACTCTGTCCACTGCACACCACTGCACTCTGGACAGCTGCACTCCATGCCACGCTCCTCTACTCAGCACCTCTGCACTCTATCCTGCACCACTCCACTTTACCTTGCACCACTTCACTCTACTCTGAAACAATCTACTCTACCCTACTGCACTCTGCACTCTATGCCAGTCTTCTCTGCACCACTGTACTTCACACCACTTCACTCTACAACACTATACTCGACTCAAATCCACTCTACAATATTACTGCACTCTATGAAGCGCTAAGCAACTATGTTTATGCCACACCATGCTGCATTACTCCACTCTATTCTGTGACACACTACTCCACTCTACTCCATTCCACTACTCCACTCTGCACCACTCCTCTCTACAACACTCTATGCCACTCCCCTCAATCTATGCTGCTCCACTCCACCACACTCTACTTCACTCCATGCCACTTCAGTCTACTAAACTACTCCACTCTATGCCACTTCACTCTCCAACAATCTGCTCTGCTCATTGTGACTCTACTCTACAACATTCTACTGTATGCAACGCCCTCTACACCACTCTTCTCTACTCTACCCCACTCCACAACACTCTATGCCACTCCACTCTCTGACACTGTACTCAACTATACATCACTCAACTCTGACACTCTACTCCACTATAAGCTCTTTCACTCTACGACACTCTGCTCCCTTAGAAAACACTCAAACACCCTATGCCACTCCTTGACACTCCACTTCATTCCACTCCATGCTACTCAACTGTACTCTGCACCACTCCATGACTCTATGCCATTCCATAACACCCCCCTCTACTCCATGCCACTCCACTTTACCACACTCCACTCCATGCCACTCTCCTTTATGCCACTAGCTTTTAGCATTGCTGCAAAGTTCTCAAACTTGTGTACAACATGGCTAAAACATATTGGCAAGGCCACAAGCTCTTGCACAGGCAAGACCTATCAGTTTTGCCAATGCTTCTTCACCTGGTTGCCACAAAAGTATGGCAAACTGAACAATTATTCAGGTCTAGATGCTTACCAGTAAACTGATCCGGCTCTTTTGTTGTCCGATATATAGGTGACTATTTCCAGAAGCCACAATATCACAACACACAGGAAAATGTCACACACTTGAATATGTGGTAGGCAAATGCCTCCAATAAAGCTGCCACCTTCTTTAGAGGAAAAAGCCAAAGACACAAGGGAATTTTTCAGGGAACTTGGAGTCAGGATCAATAAGTTGAGTGAGCAAGGAAACAAGTGAAGCAACATGGCAAGGATACAACACACCCTCCAACCAGAGTGAGGTTTTTAAATAGTAAACAAACAGGAAAAGGAAATGACATCAACCCTACATGACAGGAAACATAGTGGATTGGCAAATTCAGGAAGAAACCAAAAAAGGAACAGCCATGATGGAAAGGTAAAAGAAAAATGAATGAAAACCTGAAGTGTTCTTAAAACACAGCTCCAAACCCTCAGGCAGGTGACTGCTATTTTGGAGTTGAAGAGAGAAGGACTAGCAGCACAAGAGCATACAGGCCCAGGTGAGAGACTCTCCCAGCTGCAGCTGCATGCTTCGTAGGTGTCTTCTCAGGCTTGAAAAATGCACAACCCCACAAAGTACTATGATTCTCGGGGAAACCAGCTGGCCAAGATACCGCAGATGCAACAACAATCACACAGTGGAAGCCTTTGTAGTCTAAGGATAGCCACCCACTTTGAGTTTTTCTGGTAATTCAGGGTGTTAGGCAGTAATGCAGGTCACAGATAGGTGAGGAAAACATGTCTAGTTCTTTTTTCCAGTGAGAGGAGAAGCTTTTATCTTCACTAATGCAGTTCCACTGCCTCTTGTAGACTGGAACTCTGATTCATGGTCACTAAAAGTGTAAAAACGTGGATTGTTATTTAGTGTGTGCTGCCATCCAGCTCAAGATATAATATTTTTAACTTGACAAGATTAACATCAATGACATTAAGTTAACCCGAGCTCTACTCCTAGGTAGCTATGCAGACAGGCTCAACTTAGGACAATTTATAAAGTATTTATGCAGTACCCAAACAGTAATGATGGCAAATCACCAAACAATAAAAATCCCAAACCAAATTAGAAAAATAGAGAACATTTTCATAAAATGCAACACGGGGAACCAAAGTTTTAAAAGATTTAAGTGAAGATAGCACCATAAACCACTAACGGCCAATGTTACAATATGAAAGTGATGGATCAGGACCTAGGTATGATTTCAAGCTGACCACGGTGGAGTGCAGGTCGGATACACCAAGCAGGTTTGTTCTGGTCAAAGATTTTACCTTCTGTCTTAGCCCTTTTTTATAGAACTCAAAATCCTTCACTGGGGCAAGCCTGAAGCTGGAAATTATGAAGTTGCATCAGTATTGGTCATATTTGGGATGACCTCCCAGCAAGGGTTCAAGAGGTTTTGGAAGTCTAAACATTTTCTAAATCCCAACTTTTCAAGAATTCTGGAGCAGCTCTCCTTGGTCACTTAAGCCCTAAGGGACAGCACTTACGGACCAGGACTCACATCAGCAAAGGCCATAAGCAAGGTCTAGAACATTGCCATTTGGTACTGGTCATCTGGTCACTTCTGGAAAAAGACACACACATATTTCCCCATGCATTTTTCCATGGGGATTTTGAACAGGAATAGCATTCAAATCACTGGACGGAATTACACCAAATTTGGCAGAAAGGTAGCTCTTGGTCTAGAAAGCAACCTTTCTGGTATTTGGTGTAAATCCATTCAGTAGTTTGTGAGTAATTAAAGAAAAAACAAATTTGTATATATAGGGATGCGAGGGCTACATAAACCCTCTCAATCTTGTGGCGAGGTCTGATTGGCTGTCAACACTTCAATAAGGAAGGGACTCGGCTTCAGCTGAGTCCCAGAAAAAAAGATTTAAAAAAAGAAAAGGTGCCAGGGTAGGGACCCCCTGAACTCTTAACTCTGGTGCTGAGGTCCCACAGTGACCCTCAAGAGCTAAAAGCATTTAGTTTTTTAATTTTTGGCAGGAGCCATGGCAGATATTCAGATCCACTGAATTTTTTTTTTTTCAAAAGCGTAGGCTGCAGCGCTTGTTTAACTGCAGCCCCTAGTGGGCCAGGTCCCGGGGGCATTCAAATTATCAAATGCGGGTGGCCGACCAGCCCCCCCACACCCTGGGGACCACCTCCTCCCTAGGGCTGCAAAAAAATTAAATGTGGGGGGGACGCCTGCCCCCCCGCAGGCCCTGGGACCACCACCTCTCTGGGGCACTTTTGTGTATGAAATGCAGGGAGGCCGCTCGGCCCCCCTGCAGCCCCAGGGACCATCAAACCTCCGGAGCACATATTTCTAACTGAGGGCTGCTGGGCCCCCTGCGACCTTCACCTCCCCAGGGCCCATATTTGTAATTTAATGCGAGGGGGCACCCTGCAACCCTGGGGACTTCCACCTCCCCAGGGCACATATTTAAAATCAATGTGGGGGGCTGCCTGGCTCTCCTGTGTCCCCGGGGACCGCCACCTCACCGCTGAACATATTTCTAATTGAATGTGGGGGAGCGCCAGCCCCCCCCCCCACAGCACTGGGGACCGCCACCTCCCCAGGGTTAATTTTAAAACAGATAGGGGGTCCGCTGCCGACCCTCAGGGACCACCACCTCCCCAGGGCTATTTATATTGGAGGGGGGCCACACAGCCCCCCTCAAAGAGTCACAAATTGTCCTGGGGACAGCCACCCCCCAAAGCCGGCTCCTGCTACGTCCCGGTGTGCTCACCCCCAAGACATAACTGTTTGCTCTGAATCAGTGGGAGCTTTAACAGCTCCCACCAAGTCAGATCACTCTGCTCACAGTGAGGGGGTCCGTTGTGGACCCCAGAGCCCAAGGGACTACCATCTCCTGAGGGCTATTTACATTAGATGGGGGCTATGCAGCCCCCCTCAAAGAGTCACAAATGGCCCTGTGGACCACCACCCCCAAAAGCCAGCTCCTGCTATGTCCCAGGGTGCCCACCCCAGGACATAGCTGTCACTCTAACTTGGTGGGAGCTTTGACAGCTCCCACTGAGTCAGAGCAAACACTCCGATCACAGCGAGGGAGAGCTGTCAAACATCTCACCCTCACTGTGAGGGGAGGTTTCCTCTGTTTACCTGCCCGCAGAGATTCAGGTAGGGGAACAGAGGAAACATTGTTCTCACAGATAGGGAGCTGAATCTTCAGTAGCTACCTCTTTGTGACAGCAATGCTGGCACCCACAGTGGTTGGGGAGCCGTCTGGGACCACGGGGGCTTCAGGCTTCCCCAACAGTCCCCAACATTGTGACTGGGTGTTCTAGAGGTGTGGCGTTCCCAGGCCCAGAGTGGTCTGGGAAGGGGGAGCGAGCACAACCCCTCCCCAAAAGAAAATTAAATATTTAGGCCTGGCCCCAGAGGATGGGGTTCCTGGGGCCAAGATCGGCCTGGAGAGGGGGATCACGCACCCCCCTTCTCCCCAAAAATAAATATTTAGGCTGCACCCCAGCACTTTGCCCGTCCCCCAAAAGATGAATAAATATTTAGGCTGGGCTCCAAGGGGTGGGGTCCCCGGGGCTGAGATCAGCCTATGGAGATTGGCCACACAGCCCCCTCCTCAAAATGAAAAAAATTAGAATGGCCGGGCCCCCCGGGATGTGGGGGCCAAAATCTGCCAGGGGATGGGGGCATGCAGACCTGTGGCCAATTACCGATGTGCGTGGCCAAAGACTGTTTGCAGCGCAGGGTTGGTTGGGTACGGGTGTTGGCCTCTGGGCTGGCTGCAGCCAACTCCTGCTGTGCATGGCCAAAGGCAGTGCGTGGGGTTATAGGCGTGAGCCGCAGGGTCTGGCCATAGGCCAGGCCCTACAGCCAATCAGCACCACGCTCTGCCAAAGGCGGTGCACAGCAGTGGCTGGATTAATGTATAGTGATGAAAATTACTTTACGTTAAAAAAAATAGAAATTCACTGAAAAAAACAAAGTTAACAGGGACATTTTAATTAGGGAATACACTTAAAAAAACATCAAAATTCACTTAAAAAAACATTACAGGGACAGTATAGCCAAGATCACATTTTCTCTTTACCAAACCATAGAAATTCACCTATTATAGTTAGATCTCAAGTAACTAAAGCTCATGCCCCAAGTTAATTATAACTTGCACCCTTGCCATGCACTGCTAATTACCCCACAAATTACATCTCTCATGACTCCTTTGATAACATCATTGATAGTATCAATGTAATATTTGCAGTAAAATTTTGACGAAAAAACTGTTCATGGCGGGGGTGTAAGTTTTAGTTACCTTAGAGCACGAGTTATAGTTACCTGAGATAACTCTAACTATAACAGGTTAATTTCTATGTTTTGGTACATTTAAAACGTGAGCTTAACTATAATGTCCCTGTAACATTTGTTTTTGTAAATGCATATATATATATGCAAAGCCTGCTTGAATGGGAGGAGTATAAGTTCCTTAGGTGTGAATCTCCCCCAAAATTCCTGTGCTTTACTTTCTTTATAAACTACATAAAGACCTTAAATGTCCACCTTGGAAACCCACAGTGCCTATATTGGTAGTTTATTGGAGAACCCCTCTAAATATGTAGACTTTTTCTTCAAGCCATTTGTTGGAAGCTTGCACTCCTGTATCAGGGATACAGAAGATTCTTTTGTGTCTATTTGATGGTGTCACCTGGAAGAATAATTACCTCTTTATGAGCCTTGATGTGAATAGCATTTATACATGTATTTCCCATGATTTGGGAGTGCAGGCATGCAGGCACTTCCTAGGAGCTCGGCCAATGTCTTTTCTCCTACATAAAGAGAAGCTGATTGACATGATATGGTGCTGCCTCATAAATAACTCCTTTCTTTTTTAAAAGGAGGTCTATTTCCAAACTCAGGGGGTGTGATGGGTACCTGTGGCGCCCCCAGCCATGCAGGTCTCTACTTGGCTCATGGGAGGAACTGGTGGTCAGTAGCATTCATTATTTTGATGAACATGTGGTCCTCTGGGTAAGGAATATAAAGGACATCTTTTGTATCTGGAAGGGCTCTTCAAGAGCAGCCAAGGAATATGTTGAGATACTGAATATAAACACATATTATCTGTATTTCAACAGCCACATTGATAAGAAAAGTATTGAGTTCCTTGACTTAAAGCTGGAAGTAAGACATAATAGGTTGGAAAGTAGACTACATAGCAAGAAAATGGCAGATAACAGCCTCCTGCATGCCACCAGTAACCATCCACGTAGTATCTTATTTGGGGAATTACTCAGATCAAAAAGAAATTGTAGTTAACATGAATTATTTCTCAAGGAATCCAAAGTCACACTCAGTAGATTGCTAGATAGAGTTTATTCTGACTACACTATTCAGAACGCTTTTGAGAAAGTAAATCTTGTGAAAAGGAAAGATTTACTAGTCAGTTAAAACAAAGACAAGAGTAACTTACAGACTGTAAGGTTTCTTACCATGTACACCAATAAATCTGCCGGTGTAAGACAGGCCTTCCAGAAATAATGGCATGTCCTACACATAGATGAGATTCTTGCTAAACATTTTGACAACTATCCTAGAATTTCTTGTGCAAAAATTAAATCTTTTTAGGATGGACTTTGCCACAATATACTTATGGAGATCCCTGGTAGTAACCCAGTTCAAGGTTTCTTTATCTGACCTGTTAGACCTGACAGCCTTATGGCTTAGACCTTAAGTTGTCATCCCCCAGCTTTTTGCCTGCCTCCCTCCATTTTGCTGACCCGTTTTTTGCTGGTTTTAGGACTCTGCACACTTTACCACTACTGTCCAATGCTAATGTACATATGCTCTCCCCCCTGAACATGGTAACATTAGTTCCTACCCAATTGGCATATTTAATTTACCTGTAAGTCCCTAGTAAAGTGCGCTACATGTGTCCAGGGCCTGTAAAGTAAATGCTACTAGTGAACCTTCAGCACAGATTGTGCCACCCACATAATAGACCTTTAACCATGTCTCAGGTCTGCCATTGCAAGACCTATGTGTGCCGTTTCACTGTCACTTCGACTTGGCATTTAAAACTATTTGCCAAGCCTTAAACTCTCCTTTTTCTAGATATAACTCACCCCTGAGTTAGGCCCTAGGTAACCCATAGGGCTGAGTGCTATGTAGGTAAAAGACAGGACATGTACCTATGTGTTTACATGTCCTGGTAGTGAAAAACTCATACATTCGTTTTCCACTACTGTGAGGCCTCCTCCTTTCAAATACTAGATAAGCACTGCCATCATATACTTTTGAGTGATAGATTCTGATCTGGAAATAGTAGCCCTGCCATATTTAGTATTGCCACAAGAGTAATAGAAAATCCTGCTTACTGGTGAAGATGGATTTAAAACTATTATTTTAGAAATTCCACTTTTAGAAAGTGGACATTTCTCTGCACTTACTGCCATCTGTGCCTTACAGCCCTGTCTTCAATCCACGTCTGGTCTGTGCTGGTTTACAGCTCCCCTTGGGCATTCCACCCAGATAGCCAGAAACACAGGGCACTCAGTCCATCTGCATTCATCTGCATACTGAATGGGTCTCCCGGGGCAGAAAGTGTGGAGGGGCTCTTTCTTACATTTCAAAGGCCAGTGGCCTGCTCTCACACAAAGGAATGATAACTCTCCACATGGAATTCTGGCAGACAGGACTGGGCTGAAAGGGGCACTTGTGCACTTCAAAACCACTCTTTGAAGGTTCCCCCACTTCAAAGGCATTTTTGGATACATAAAATGGGTTTATGATCCCACCAAATCAGACCCTTCTGGATCTACACCTGCACTCTGTCAGAGGAACGCCCTGGCTGCCCATATGACTCATCTGGACTGCTTTGCTGAGAAGAACTGCTGCCCTGTTTGTTGACCTGCTGCCCTGCTTCCCTGCTGGCCTCTGACTTTGCTGGAATAACTCTGCCTTCCCCAAAAGTGCTTTCCAAGGGCTTGGATTGAGCTTGCCTCCTGTTCTGAAGTCTCAGAGACAGCAAAGACTTAATCTATGAGCTTTAAGCCAATTTTCCGACTTCAGCGATGCCAAGAGCGACTTCAGCATTGCCAGCACCAAAACCGAAGACTGCTCCCGCTCTGTGGACATCACTGCACCAACGACCACGGCCTGCAACGCAAGTCTGACGTTGCCACAACGCCTCTGATGTCACGCAGTGTAATCTGGACACTGCAAATTCGACTCATCACGTCTTGACCCACTGGATTCATTGACCCTGCCGGGTCACAAGGAACCAACGCTTTGTCACCAATGCAGCACCAGCTCCCCCTGCAACCAGACAGACCTGAATCCTCCCCTGCCTCGCGGTACAGAACCAACGCCTCACCTCCCCAGATGCCATAGGGGACTGGTGCCGCACTGGCTCTAGCAATGCATCATCTCCACTACTCCGTGCGACGTCTTTGTTTCTTCGTTTCCAAAGATACTGTACCTGGTGGTCATTGTGCCTCCATAACCAGCGCCTGTGGTGTCAGATTAATGGGAGCGACTCTGTCAGTCACGCCGTGATAGCCCCAGTTAGAGCTATTGAGTTTCTAAGCACTTTAGTGGGATTTAATCATATACCTATGTACATTGGATTTACATTGTTCTGACCTTATTTTATTCAGATAAATACTATCTATTTTTCTAAACCTGTATGGTGTATTTTTGTGGTGTTTTAACTGTGTTACTGTATGAGTTTTTGCACAAATACTTTACACATTGCCTTCTAATTTAAGCCTGACTGCTCTGTGCCAAGCTACTGGAGGGTGAATACAGGATAATTTGGGTTGTTTTGTGACTTACCCTGACTAGGATTGTGGTCCCTCTGCCAATTTCTAACATGTGCTAATTGCAAGGCATGCAAATATAGAGTTAATGTAAAAGCCATAAAATTCCCCTGTCTCCAAAGAATTCTAAGTTCATAAACATCTATTATATTATTCCGATTTGTGTGTTTACAGTCTCAACTGTCCTTGCAATAAATTCTATATTGGCAGCACCATTCATAAGGCTACAAAAAGAGTCCTTGAACATATGAGAGAAATTGTGAATGAGAATAAGCAATATCCTGTAGCTATACATTTTAAAAGTGAGCACTCTGGTAATACCCACCTTCTCAACTCATGTGTACTGAACAAAATACCATTGAATAATAGAGGAAGCAACATACCCTTACAACTCGGAAAATTAGAATTTAGGTTTATCATTAATTTTAAAACTCCATCCCACAGGTCTCAATTCTGATGAATAAGTATCTTTACATCTGGGATGAACTAACGAAACATGTTTGTATTTGATGTGTTCAATTTCTTAATATGTGAGTTTGTTTATGAGAGTATCCTGTGTATGTGTTAAATCTGTTTTTCTGTTCTAGAGAGGAGAGGTGACCCTGACTTCTTGATTTTAATGGTGTTTTCTTTATTTTTATACAGGCATGAAAAGGACTTTCCAATCGATTTGGGACGAAGAGATCTAAGATATATTTTTTACTATCTACAGGTTTTTTTTGCTCTTTAATGTTTTCTCGTCCGTTCTACAGCCTTCTGTGATGCATGTGAATTGGGTGTAGCTCATTATAATTTTTCTTGCAAAGCATTGCAGCAAGGAGACCATTAGTAGCGCTTGCCGCGGGTCTTAGTACCACTGCCCCAGGGTTTCTACACTGAGAAGATTTGTGTTCAATATTGGCCCACTAGGGCTTCTTATTCCCCATTGGTCTGTTTATACTGGAAAAGTATGATGATGGATAAATGCCATGTCCAGTTTCATTACTTGGTTCATACGTTTTGGGAATTCTGGGGTCTCCCTTAGTTAGATGATCTGTATGCAGTTATGTATTCAGGGATAGCCACATGGGCATGCATTTGTTTATTAGTAACCCGCATGGGCTTTACTTTAACGACAGACCTTTTGATAATATTATTTGGAATCCTGCGTCTAAATACAGCGTGGGACATTTTCATGAATTTTATTGCAGCAATGCAGCTATATGAGTGGAACGGACTTTTGGACTAAACGATAAATAAGTGCAATTATCATTTGTTTGATTTGATTTGTTAACTTTGAGGCTTGTTGAGATGATTCAAGCAGTCGTGTGCCTAATAACAGTCCACAGGGGCTTTACTTTTACAACTGGCTCACAAAAAATATTATTTGAACTCTTGCTTCCAAAAACAATGTGGAACAATTTCTATGAATTACAATGAAGTTATATTTTTCTAGTTTAAATCATTGTTTATTAGGCACTTTTAATGTATGATCCTCTTATATACGTTGTCCTATTTATGTTTCTACTCACCTAGTAATATGTAGCATTGCTTGTCCACTGCCCCAGGCCAAGAAGACACCCGATAGCAAGTAGACTCTGCACTGATATGTGAGATGTAGTCCTTTCTCATCTCGATTGCACTGTTTGTATCATAATAAATATGGTGTTTGGATGCTGACTCTGTGACCAAGGACAATCTGTCTCCGAAATGCGCCAGGAACATAACATGTTGCCAATAAACAGGATTTTTACCACCTTGAAGGACCAAGGAGAGTTTATTTGTATACACTAAACTTTGGACTATGTGTATGTGTATATATATATATATATATATATATATATATATATATATATATATATAGCTATAGATATATCTATCTATATCTGTCGCTATATATATGTACATATATATTTTCACTGGGTTGTTATAGTTAGGTTCTGAATTTACTCGTGCAAAACCATAGAAATTCAGCACTTGTAGTTAGAGTTCTTTCAAATAACTATAACTCGCACCCTAAGGTAAATATAACTTTCGCTGAGTGGATTCATCCTGGTAAAACATTTGACCACCTTGTTGTTAATTGTCCAATAGACTTACTCCCAGAATGGTTCTCCTTAATGTCGTAGACAATGAATGGTTTATACATGCTGAAGAGATATTTGAAAGATAGGACCTGGTTATATACAAAGCGATTTAGCTTGTCAGTAGAAGCAGATTGTAGTACACACAATGAGGCCCAGAAAGAGCAGAGATGGACCTTTGTTGTCTAAGGGAAGAGTCTGTGTATGAATCTCGGGGGTTGCCACAGAAAACAAGAGAGGGTGTGATGGTACTGGAAACAATGTTGTGATGAGGTTGAATAATGGTGCACATGCTACTGGATGTTCATTTGTTTTTTGGATGGTGGATCAGAAAATGCTACATGATCATGGTATTATATAATTGATGCTCAGCGGGGTATGTGTGCATCAACATCTGTTCTTGTTTATCGTTAACATGTAAAAAGAAACCAGTATAAAGATTATCTTTAAAAAAAAAAAAAGATTATGCCCTGATGTGGGTCCTGTGTTCATCTTACCACGGAAACCATGCTACACTTGACTGAAAAACCACAAACAGGTCAAAACCAATATTGGGTTGCATGTGTTCCGACTAAAGAAGGATGTGGCCTGGCAGTTCTGTCTGAAATGTTGTGACTGGAGCAGGGTCAAGTTTGATTTGTATATTACTGGTTCTAAATTGAGGTGGCATAGTGCGTAAAAGAAAGATGGTTTGTAGTGCGACACCTAGTAATTGCAAGTGGTTAGACTTATTGCAATCATTCCTCCTATCACCTTTTGTATATTTGATGTCATGCCCTAAGAGGCCAAGGTTAGATCCAGATGTGGGTCCCTTGTTCACTGTGCCACCAGAACCAAGCTACACTGACTGAAGAATCCCAATCAAGATGAAAACAGTTCTGGGTTGGTTCAGGGAGAACCTGCCATTACAGTCAGTGCTGGACTGTTCTGATTGAAGCAGGGTCAAGAATGATTTGCACATGGCTGGTTTCCGAACTGATGTGGAATGGTGGGCAAAAGAATGATGGGTTGTAGTGCTACCCCGAGCAACTGCTAGTGGTTAAGCTTATTGCAAGCATTCCTCCCATCACCATTTGTGTGTTTGATGCACTTTCAAAGTATTCATGAGAATATATCTAGATTGATTTTTAAATTATCACAGTTGGTCAGTTTGTGATGACAGGTTAAAATGTCATTGGTTTAATTGGATGCTTAATGAATGTATTTGATTAGACAAGCCTTTTGGGCTCTAGTGATAGCATTGTCATATGCTCTCATGTCTTTTACAATTACTTTATCTTCTTCAAAATGCAACTTGCTTAATTGATGGTTCAGGTTTTGGTTGGCAGGTTTCAGCTGAGTAAATTCCCCAGTGAGCTACTCCTTGAATTTCAAGTTTTCTTTGGATTATCTTGTTTTCAGAGTAAATGGCAGATTAAGGTAGAGGTTGTTAAGAAGTTTTATGGTGTCAGTTGTTGTTTGTTGGTTGTGTTTGGAAGCAATACAAGATTACTGAAATATTGTACGGTAATGTAGTAACCTAAGGTGGCAGTAGTTAGTCGGGGTGATGACAGCTAGTTCACATTACAGGTGATCTAGAAATTGATACAAGTATGGGAGAGTTGGTGATGTGCATTCATCATTGCTCAGTTTTGTAATTTTTATATCTTGTATGCTTTGCAACATCTCCCTGATGGCCAGCGAGTCTCTGTCTTTCACTTGGATCAAGAAGGTTCAATTGCTGCAAATATTTAAAAGTTTTCTGAGGCCTCCATGGGCGATCATTGCATTGACACATTACTCTTTTTGACTATGACCAAGATTCTGAGTTGTTTGTAAAGAAGATGATGGTAATCTTGGAAATTTCTACTGTCAAACTTTTGTAGATGTCAGCAATGACAGATTGTATTTATTCTTATAATTGTTTCACCAGTCTCTGGGCCTCTTTACAACTTTGACGGTCCGACAGTAAGACTGCCACAGTGGCGGCTGCCAAAATGCAGCCATGTTGGCGGTCATCCAACTACCGTATATAGAGTTACACAGCCTGCCAAAAAATAGCCAAATTCTCGAAACCGCCAGCACACTGGAGGATGGAAAAAAGCCCCCCCAAAAAATCTATGATCAAATTATGATCCACAAATCACAAGAGAGGTTCTTCCATGGTGGAAAACCATTGGCGGTGCGAACCTCGCAGTCTGAAGTCACATCAATCAGAACACAACACCACATTGGATAATTTGAATACCCCACACCTGACACACATCCACACATCCAACAAACCTACATACTGCACTATAAGACACACCCCTACACAACCCACAATCCTTTGCAACCAGAACGCCACTCACAGCCAGAGACTAGAAAAAGATAACAAGAACTAGCAAAACAAACAATAGGCACCCCTGCGCATTTTACTCAGCACTCATCTCACACTTGCACAACATACACAACACACAATTTTGTATTACACGCAATACACAACAACCGTCACCCACTCACATCACAGCGTCCACACCTCATCACTAAAGATTTTCCAACACATTTTTCACTACCTCACTGTCTCTTCCACCACTACCATGTCCCCACAAAAACATCCATGTTTCACTGATGATGAGCTGAGGGTCATGGTGGACAAAATTTTCAGAATAGAGCCATACCTTTTTAGATCACAGGTCCAGCAAACATCGATAGACAGGTTGCGGCAAATGATAGTCAACAGGGTGAATTCTGTTGGCAGTTACCCACGGACAAGGGAGGACCTCAGGAAGAGGTGGAACAACTTCAGTGGGAAGGTACATTCCATGGTTGCCAGACACCAGCTGTCTGTCTGCAAGACTGGCGGTGGACCCCCACCTCCTCCCCTACTTTCACATCATGGGAGGAGAAGGCCTTGGACATATTGCATCGTGAGGCCCTGACAGGAATTGCTGGAGGAAGTGGAATCTGGTAAGTCATTACACTATTCATGTCACCAAAAGGTTTTGTCTTGCATGTTCACTGATCACCTTTCCCCACCTCAATGCCCAAACCACCCACCACCCCTGTGTTTACATGTCTAAATAGCTCTCTCTGGCGTGCCCCAAGTCAACTAAACTCACCTGGGGCCACAGTGTTTGTGTATGACATGTGGAGTCTGGGGACTGACAGCACTACAACTCCCAGCAGGCAGGCACTATTCCATCTGTAAAAAAAACAGAACAGTGTATTACAACTTAAAATGTCTTGCATGGGATACTAACAATCAATGTAACCCCTCCTGAATGCACCACTGTCTTACAGTCCATGTAATAACAGCAATTCAACGGCCAAATACCAGTACCATTACAAGCAAAACACAGCTTCAGTTGTGTCCCCTACCAAACCGGCCTTTGAGAAAACCTTCCTAACAATGCCATATGCTCACCTGGGGGGAAGGCTCTATGGGAAACTGGGTGCACTTGCACTACATTCATACAGAGGCTCAGCTCAAATGGTAACTCCTATACTGTGTGCCAGCTCTGTCACAATTGTTCATTGTCTATCTGTCAGTTGAATCAATGATGCCATACACCTTACTAGGAGATACATGTGCATTGTCACGTCTTTACACATGCAAGATATGATGGTATCAACAGTCATCTAAACACCAACATACTCCAAGAGCTTGAAGCATGGTGTATTCAATTGCAAATCTCTGGGTCCCACATTGCTCTAACCCAGATTTGGAAAGCAGTTTTCATTGTCATATCAGGGGATCATGTTAAGGCAGTGTGTGCACGTCACATGGTATGTCTAGTTGTCAAAGTTAAACATCACTTGTTGCATCACTTTCAGCAACTGTGTGTCCCACCTCTCCCACAGGTAACCTTGCCATACTCAACATGGAGAGGGCATCAGAAACTGACACTACCCCTCTGGATGAAGGCCCTAGTGAGAAAAACACCCCTGGATGTTTGGACACTGAGGACGAAGCTGGCCCATTAGGGACACCTGGTCAGTCAACAACCGTGAGCCTCACCATACCTACAATGACTCCTCCCAACCCTGTTGTTTCCACATCACAGGCAACCATTCACCCCCAAACCTGTGATCCAAGCACAGTGTCTTTCATCGTGTTCCCCCAGTAAAAACACCTTAGTCTCCTGTCGTCACCCCCGACAATGGCGGTCTTGCAACCAGTGGAAGTGGGCACACTGTGCCAGGGCCCAGGTACGTGGGGGTAAGGTGCGTGGGAGGGATGGTGTGGCCCAGATGATGGGGCTCCAGGGGACACAGCTGACCAGGATACTATTTCCCAAATCTTGGGAGCCTACCAACATTCCAAAGGCATGATGGGCCAGGTACTGACCATGATGGGGGAGATCCGACAGCTGAAGAGGGACAACCACCAGGAAGCCATGCAGCAGTGTCAGGCCCAAAATGCCATCCTGGTTCCATTGCTGGGGTGCTGAAGGACATGAATACCACCCTGAGTAGGTTTTTTTGTACCCAACATGAGGCCTCTTCTACTAGCAATGAAACAACAAGGCCCTTCTACATCCGTGGCTGCTAGTGGAATGGAGGCCATGTCAGGGGAAAGGAATACCTCAAACACCCCACCCTCTGTAGCAGAAGAACCCACCCCCACAAACATGGATGTCTACCCAGGCATCCAGGAGGAGCAGATGCCAAGACCAAACCTACTGCCAGGAAGTGAACCTCTACTGATTGGTTCCCCTTGTGTGGCACAGATACACCCTGTTGATGGTTCTGAAGCCTATATCCATTTTCCTAGGGTACAAGGACACTGGACTTGTGTTTCCAAATAGCTACCCTGATGAATCCATCCACCATGACTGAACCCTTCAGTGTTTACTTTGTGTTATGTGTGTTTCTTATCACTCATTGTGCTGTGCACTCCCCAATAAATGGCACTTAACCACAGATCATGTGATAGTGTGATTTATCAACCATATACAACTGTCGTGTATGAAAGGCGTGAATCAAAATGTTCCTTACTAATGTAAAAAATGTGTCAGGGTCATCACACATGTACCGTATAACCAGGATACATATTGCATAAACAATGTATTATATACATGACACAAATAATTTGTACTGTACATTCCCACATCTTTATTTGGAGAATGCCAACTATCACATAGTGAAGTACTGCTTCTAACTTCAGTGTTGCATCATAGGTGTCAAATACTACCAACCCACATACTTCTGAAGTTAGGGACATTTCAGTCTTTCAGTATCCCAGGAGGCATACCAATTGGTTCATTGTTTCATTGCTATCCTCAGCTACAGCCTTATCACATACCCATACCACAGTGACCATACCCCATGAAACAGACAGAGGTCAGGACTGATGTCCACAGTCATAGACCCGCTCACTTACCATGGTCAGGTATCTGTAGGCTTGCCACTCACCTATGTTAGTCTTCAGACACATGTCTGCAAAGTGGAAACACACTTACAGCTATGCTCAAGTTAGTTCACATACAAGACAAAACCTAATGATGTTAGAGGGTCTGGATACCACATTATGACATGTGTCAGAGACAGATGAATGCACACATGGCACCATTGGCCCCACCTCCAATACCGACCAGGTCATTAGTGAGGAAAAAAACACTACTATCCCTCTGTCCTGACAGTCTGGGCATAGAACCAACACACCACAAATCTCATACCAGACAGTGCCTGTTTTAATCCAAGTTCACTTCACATGTCAGTCTGCAAATCCCATCTGCCTGTGATCTGTCTGATATTGCCAAATGAGGATGATCCAAACAGTCAATCTGCAATCTGAAATTGACAAACATAAGGTATAGGTCTCATTGACACATGTACATTACACTTCCAAATCATATGCACATATGTTACTTTAATTGTGCATTATGAAAACATTAGATTATGTGCATAGCAGTTCTGTACACAGCCCCAAGTAACAGTCTGCATGCATATCTCAGTCATGGGCTTTGGAGCCACTTATGACCTATCTGAAGGTCATAATACGAACCTTATCTGGCATTCCTAACCTCACCAATACCTCATTGAATCCCTTTTATTACATCGCATAACATACTTTGATTAAGTTGAAGTACTGATTGATGAAATCAGCCCTGATGTCTCCAGCTCCATCCTCTTCATACTCATCCTCACTGGGCCACTCTGCATTTTCACCCCCAAGATCTGCTGGCTCCCCCTCATCTGGTAAGAATGGTATCTGGCGTCTTGGAGCGAGGTTGTGGAGCATGCAGCAGATAACAACAATTTTACAAACCTTGTTGGGTGAGTAGAAGAGGGCTCCTCCAGACTTATTAATGCTGCAAAATCGTGCCTTCAGGAGCCCAAAAGTCTGCTTCACGACATGCCTTGTCCTTCCATGGGCCTCATTGAAGCCGACTTTACCTGCTGTGGCTGGGTACCTCACTGGTGTTGGAAACCAAGGACGGTTTGGGTAGCCAGAGTCCCCTGTAAGTTATGGTTACAACAATCCAAGCATTAATCTTGGACATACACATATATGGTAGCAGATAAAAGGTACAGATACACATTACAAATATGACTTACCAACCAGCCAGGCCCTCCCTGTGTATATTTGTGTCATTAGCAGTGGGATATTGCTTTTCAGCATGATGAAGGAATCATGGACTGATCCAGGATACTTAGCACACACTTGTGAAATGTAGAGGTCAGACAAACAGACCACTTGGACATTGATAGAGTTAAAGATTTTCCTGTTCCTAAATACCTGTTCATGGGCACTTGGGGAGAACCAATGCAACATGGGTGCCATCTATGGATCCAACCACATGTGGAATGTGTCCCAAAGCATAAAAAGCACCCTTTACATGAGCTAAATCCTCATGTTGGGAAATCTGATGCAGCTGTCTAGATGTTTCAACAAGGCAGTTTTCTAAACCAAACCGAAAATGGGGTCCCTGCAGTTAGGGCCACTGCATTTTGAAAGGACCCAGTGGCCAGGAAGTGTAGCACTGTCATGACTTGGACAATGGGAGGTATGCAGTTGGGATTACAAATGGCAAGCATCAGATCTGGCTCCATTGTGTGCAGGACTGGTAGTGAACAGCACATTGCAGGTTGTCTTGCTTTTCTCATGCCAGAGTAACTATGTGGGACAACACCGGAAAGTATGTGTATGACTCAATCTCTACATCACAAGTATTATCAGACCAACATAACTGATAATGCTACAGTATGTCACATGAAACAGTGAAAAAGATGTACTCAGCACATACCTAGACAACATTTGCCTAAATACTGCAATCAGATCCCCTTACCCCGGGCATGTTCTTTGAATGGAGAATCATGTAACTGAAAGTGACATCAACTTACTTAATATGTTTAACCTAGTTGGAACACCTATACTATGTTCAGATCGTCATTACTCTGCTGACAATACTGTTTCATGTACAAAATTCAGGATACTTCATTTTCACATTCAATACATGTTACATACACATTGCTACATGTTTGCATTAAACCAGCTGTAAACACATTATCACAAATACGAATCGTAGTCAATGATGCAACTTTCATAACCTCAGCGTACGTATATGAGTTTCAAAATGGCAGCTGCCTGACCTACTGTACTGGACATCAGGAAGTGACCTAACTCTGCTGGCAAATGTAGTCAAGGCAATAGGGGCTCACAACCGCAGTGGGCGTTGCCGTTGGAACAAATTGCTGCCTTTGGCAGATTTGGGCCAATGTGACATCTGCCAGCGGTGACAGTCCTGTACGTGATGGATGTGACCGCAATGTCGTACTTCATGCCTCACTTGACTCCTGACACTTCTGCAAGCAAGACCTCCTGCTGCTGTGTACTGCCTCTGGGAGCAATCATGCCACGCCCTACAGGTGATAGGACCCCTGCCTTCTTGGCTGATGAGCTGGACAAGCTTGTGGAGGAGGTCCTATCCCTTTATGAACAGCTCTATGGTGCACCAGAGGAGCAGGTAAGTGCACTGTAATACCAATGTATGAAATTATGAGTGTATGATGATGTTGATGACATGTGGTGGAATGAAAGATTGGGATGATATGTGTGGGTAGATGGACATGCGCACATGTGCATAGATGGTTTTGATCCCTGATACATAGTAGGGAGTGTGGTAAAACATGATAAATGAAGGTGGTGTTTTAAATAGTTGAATACTTATATACCATGTGTAAATACATGCTTGTGGTCTGGTCATATGTTTCCAGCCAAGACCTGGTACTGGATATGCATGTTGTATGCCTGACTCTACTTCACACATGGCCTGTCTGCAGGTGGTCATTCCACATAGAAGGGGATGTTGGAGGAAGTGTATGTATGGTTACTCGCACAAACTTTGTTTCACCCTTCTTTTTGGATGGTGCATGTGGACATGACTTTCTCCTCTTGTCTGTGTCACCCATGCAGGTCAAAAAACATCAGAAAAAGGGGAGCTGGTGTGCCATTGCCAGAAAAGTACAGACCCTGGCGGTCCACAGCCGGCGGATCACCCACTGTTGGAAGTGGTGGGAAGACCTGAGACGCTGGGCCCAGAAGACTGCAGAGGTCCAGCCTGCTATGTCCTCCCAAGGAGGAAAGGGTGCCCATCAGACCTTGTCCCCCCCAATTGGCCCTCATATTGGCGGTGGCCTACACTCAGTTGGATGGGCATTTGAGGGCAGCACAGCAGCCACGAGGTGGTAAGTACTGGCTTAACACATTTTCATCCCTGTGCCAGGTCAGGTAGAATCTAAGCTGTGACAATTTGGTAACTGCAAAGGGTCAAAGATCTCCAAAGAACAAATAAATGTAAGGTCCTCGACATTGGTACACATGTGTGCACATACTATTGTATATAGGGACATATTACTGTCCTATGTTATCCCTTCTGTACAAAAGCATATATACTCTTCTGGCTGTTACTTGCCACCTACAGATCGATACTCCCAATATCATAATGGTAAGCAGTTCAGGTATTTGCTCTCTGTCCATTCCAATGCCCCTTGATCCACGACTATGTGCAACATAGAGTCTGACAAGTTTTAGTGATACCTGCTTTTCATGAGGTTTTTGATGAGTGACAACTTCATGTGAGGCTTTGATGTCCATCTGACATTTCACATGTTATACTTGCTAAACTTACTCAGAGCTGTTAGAAGGTGAATCCATTTGGTAAATGAGGGCTGTACATTGACCCCTGTACTGTTTCATCTGAGTGGACATCCCACATGTTGGGAACCATTGAGGTATTGCTAGACAACTTTTGCAACACATACATTGTTATCTGAGCTCTGAATGTTAGTACCATTTTCATGTTATTTGAGTGCCAACACAGCTATTTCCTTATTCATTGTGTTGTGGGCATGCTAAATAGGTCAAGACATCTTATGAACAGTTACATTATTCACAGGTTTTTCCCAACATTGTGTGAACATTGTAAGGTTCTGTCATCAATAAATATTGTACTGTATCATAAACATACTTTCTTAAGCTATATTGGCTATATTTGATTGCTTTTAGTATGGAAACCTATTGTGTGCACTGACTACATTGTGGTGTAGGTGTTGTAGTTCACATTCACATGTTATGTGTAGTCAGTCATTTGGCTAGCCTGAAGGCGTATGTCTCTATCATGGTATCCTCAGCTGCGGTTTTATGTCATAGATAAATTCCGATACAGATGTAAAATTATTATTGTCTGAAATGTGGATAGTGATGTTGCTACTCAAAAATTGGGCTACTGTTGTTACCACTCATCATGATATGTTGTACTGTATGTGGCCTTCATGCGCATGACAGGTGGCCATTATATTTATTGAGTAGTTATGCTAACTGTGATTGACTGTGGGTAAATGCCATGGGCTAATTAGGCCCCTATGAGTGTGCAAGACTTTGTTTACAGGTGTAGAATGACTAAGATGAGTAGGACAGCAAAGTATGTATCATCCTTTCCTACATCACTGTTGGTACATGCGTTGGTGGTATGTTCTCTATCACACTCCAAATTAGGAAATGCCAATTATAGTGGTTGCATGGTTGCAAATTTCAATTGTGAAGGTTGTGGACTCTGTGACATGAAATGTTTTTGGCTTGTATGCAGCATGCTGTCTTGTGTTTGGCATATGAAAAGGTTTCTTTCCTGGTACATTACATCAGCTAATAATGTATGTATGTGTGAATTGTGTGTATGTGATATGTGGAAATGAATGTTACCACTATTTCCCATTGTTTGGTTGTTGCTATACTATGTTGACTATAGGGACACTGAATCAGGTTGCCAAGTCAGGTTGTCATGGAATGGTTAGTGTGATAGTTCTACTGATATGATGATATAGTAGGTGTGCAATAGGTGTGACATTGTTGTAATGTAGGGGTGTAGATAGTATCTTGTTGTGGCATGATGTTCGCACGCAGCTGGTTCTACATGGGGGTGTAGTACAACTGGATATAATGTGAAGGATGTGTACAGTGTGATGATAGTGTATGAAAAGAATGTGATGACCCTACCATCGTAAATGCCATCCAGGGACTGGCAACTCAAATTCAACAAAGTAATGCGTTCCTGGAGTGCATTCACTGTGCACTGGCTGGCCTACAGAGATCCATTCAGGCTGTGGCCTCCACACTGACGGCAGCCAGTCACCCTTTGTCTACCGTTCCCAATCCACCTTCCTCTTCCCAATACCAAACCCCTCTTCCCCGACCCAGGCAAAACACACAAACAGACAGGCATGCATCCACCTCAACATCAAAGGGTAGCTCAGACAAACCAAAACACCACAGGACACACCATTGGCATACACACAAGCAACAATCACAACCTGCCCCCAGCACACCACACATACCTGCAGACACCGCAACCAACATTCACAGATTCAGCCAGAGACGGCACCACAGAAGACCTCAAACACCCACCCCAGTTACCACACCCACAGACACCACAACCACTGACACTCCTAAATGCAGCACATCCACCATACCTGCAGTCACCACCCGAGCAGACAGCCACGCACCCACCACAGCATTTATTTCCTTTCTGAGTTTACCCTTTTTCCTACTCCTCTCCCCCATGAAACCCCTAAACATGGCGCTACCTTCCCCCATCCCATTCCCTCCACCTCCAAGGCCTCTCCTACCACCCCCTGCAAGTACACATGCCCTCCTCCCACCAATAATTCTACCCCTCCCATGAAGACCCACCCCTACCCCAAGTATTAACCTAACCCCCCTCCCAAATCAAATCCCAAAGCCCCTCTCCCAAGCCTAAACCCAACCCCCCTCCATTACCCACCTAGATAATCCCTGAGGTGCCTGCCCGGCCCCTTGATGCCCCTACCTGTGGAGGTTACATGGCAGTCAGGAGTTAAGTTATGGGCACCAATATGTGCCTTTGGTGCACATTATTGTGACTAGGGACTGGCCTATGACCTTTGACCTTTGACGTTCTTATCATTTATGGTTTGAAATATATTCACACCAAGCAGTTGTTGGTTCCCTGGTTACATCTTTGTCCTGCATTTCTTTTACTAGGTTAGAGTTGTTCCTGGCTGACATTGGTTGTTTGTCAGTATGTGTGTGTGGTGGTTGTGCTTCCTGTATTGTATGGCCAATATGCGTGGTTGTGTGCAGTGCTTTTGTCCCCCAGGGATAGGGTGTGTGTTGTGTGATGGGCATGTGTACGTAGCAAACATGTTGTTGGCGTGGTATTGTGTGGTGTTTACGTTGACGTGCTTGTTGCTGTGTTGTATGGCTTTGTGTGCTTTGACAGTGTGAGTGTACATGTTTTGTGCTTGTGATGATAGGTACAATGTGCTGTGTGTGTGATGTGTGTTTTGATTGGTAAGTTGTCTGATTGTGTAATTGTGTGTGTTTATTCCATGTAGGTTGTGTTGTATGTCTGATGTGTTCCTGGGTAGTGTCTATTGTGAGTGATGGTGCTGTTGTGGTGCTGTTGTGTTGTACGTTATTGTGTGAGACTGGGCCTGTGCTGTGTTTTCGTGCATAAGTGTGTTTTTGACGTGTGTATGTGTGCTGGCTGAAGTGTGTGTACTGCATATGTGCGGTTGTCTGTGTGGCTATATGTGAGTGTATGTGTCAGTGTACAGTTACGTGTGAGTGTAGCTCTCGCACCCCCATCCCCGTGATATGTTGTGTAGGTGTACAAAAATTAACAATATTCAACAGTAACAGGTAAGTGTGTGTACTCAAGGTTGCTGTCGGTGGCAAAGATTCTGAAGTCTTTCGGTGAGCAGGAGCAGCGAGATCACATCTATTTGTGATTCCATGGCTGCTCTGGACTTGTATGGCTTCCTGAAGGTGAGTGTCTCCTTTTACAGAGTTCATTTCCATGGTGGTGCGACCGCAGTGGAAATCTTGGCGGTGTGCAGCCTCGTAATATGTCTGGCGGAAACATGGTCTCCGCTGGGTTGTAGGTGCCTTCAGTTGTCCGTGGTGGTCTGACCGCAGTGGCAGTGCCGGCGGTGCTTTGGCTCTATTCTGTAGGGAATACCGTCAAAGTTATTATTTGGTGGTCTTCTCCACCAGCCCGTTGGAGGTATGACCACCACCACCAACATGTCAGTACTGGGACCGCCAAACTCGTATTGAGGACCTTTGTGTTATATAATTGGAGATGATGGTGTGTAGAAAAGAGAAGCTCTTGGAAACTTTGTGATGTGGTTGATGACTTTTTTTGCCTTTTGTGTTGATTGACTTTTTCCATGGTGAATTGGAGATACACAGGCATCCCATACAAATTGTTAGGGTGTATCCCAGTCATCCCAACTAAATACTAAGGCACCAGATTCACAGAGACTCAGTTCCATATAAGAAGTTTTTGCACAGACTCATGCTTCTGTTTAGCCTAAATTCCTGACTTCCATGGAAAATACAACCAATTCCAGGAATATTTGTGAGTGCCGCAAACACTGACAGTAATGTGCAACCATTTTCGCTCATGAAAATACACAGATGATATTTCTGCATTATGTGGCTTTTTTGTTTCTCTGCCGGGAAACATTTGTTCCTTGGGTAAGCCCTTTCGCCTTCACCTCCCTTCGTTTTGTGTTTTCTTTGCGTTGTGGCTTAGAAAACTGAAGCATTCGTGGCCTGAAAGTAGTAAACCTCTGATCTGTTTTTTTTAAGGATTGGTATCACTTCCAAAAGGATTGTGAATGCCAACAAACGTGCGTCTGTAGGAATCACCTGCTTTTGCAATTGAAATATAATTGGAATGTAAACAAAGGAGTCGTTGTAAACAACTTTGTGCAAATGGAATGCCACTGTTAGAGTCAGAAAGTCAGTGTAAGAAATCGTACTTTAGAGGGCAAAACCTAACTATATCTTACTCCGTGACTCGGGAATAATATTTCGCTCTATAAAATATGGACATTTCCACACTGAAGTTTAACTCAGGTGCAAAAAAAATCCCAGGAACAGGTTGTTGACATCTTTTGTTTAGGTGTTGTGTTTATTGAAATCTTCAACGCTGTGTTCTAAAAGTAGAGGCTTGATCAAGAGAAAAGTCACGGTTCAAAAGCTCTCTAAACATGTTGCATCTGTTTTAAAGTTGTTATGCCTACACTTTCTAGGTGTCCTTTAATAAAACACTTTTCAGGGCGTTTACTTCAGAAAATGTTACTTCTAGTTTCTCCACCCTATGACGACACTCACTGTCAGCAGGCAAAATAATTAAAGAGGGCACCAGAAGAAGAAACCGCAAGGCAATTACTCTTGAGTCCAGTTTGGAAGATCTATTGCTATTAATAGTTCATTTTAAAATACATTCATAGTCATCCCTAACAATAATTATTGGTATAGCACAAAAATATATGTATTTTCCACAAAAAACCCAATAGCACACATTCCATGAAATTAACGTACTAGTTTAATTTTGTAATTCGTTGTAACTGTTTTATTATAGTGGTTGATAACATCGCCAAGAACGATACATTCTAAATCAAACTTAAGTTTTCAATGCATTTTTAAATGTTCCAGTGTTTCAATGTTTCTTCCCAAGGATCCCCCCTTCATTGACAACTCTTCAAACAAACACTTTATCACTATCTAAAGCTTCTGTAGGGCGGGTAAATAATCCATTCAAAAATCGTCCTGTGGCATCCCAGGGGATGAACCCTATTCCTAACTGTCTGTAATTTCGCTTCCAGAAATGAGATCGTCATTTCGACATTGAAGTTAACATAGGTGGAAAAAATCCCAGGAATGAAGATGTAAATATCTTTTGTTTAAGTGGTGTGTTTATTGAAATCTTAAAAGCTGTGATCTCAAAGTAGAAGCTTGCTCAAAGTCACTTTTTAATAGCTCTCTAAATATTTTGCATCTGTATTAAAGTTGTTATGACTACAATTCCTATGTGTTTTTTAGTAAGACACTCTGGAAGGTGTTTTATTTGGAAAGTGTTACTTCTAGATTCTCCACAGTGTGATCACAGAATGTATCATTCATGCACCATAAAGTTTAGCACTGGCTTGCACCATTTCTGTGCACCAGCCAGGCACCATATTTATGGAATGGTGCAAGCCGGTGCAAAGGGTAGGCTAGCGTAAAAAAAAATGACGTTTGTCGGGTAGGGCTGGTGGTATGGAAGAAGGGGGTTTTGCACCAAAAAATGACATTGGGCAGGTTAGAGTAAAACAAATTACTCTAACCTGCCTAGAGTCATTTTATGACGCAAAACCATCCATACCACATGACTCCTGTCTTAGAAAAGACAGGAGTCATGGCCAGCACCCCAATGGCCAGCACATGGGCCTAGGGTCCCCTCGGCATGGCCATTGCACCCTGTGCCATATATGGGGGCCCAATTGAGGGCCCCCTATGGCACTTTAAAAAATAAAAATACTTACCTGTACTTACCTAGGATGGGTGGGGGTGTCCCTGAGGCCTGGGGAGGGCGCCTACGGGCTTATTCCATGGTGTTCTTTCATGGAAATAGGCCCACAGGTCCCCTAATGCCTGCCTTGACCCAGGAGTTAAAAAACAGGGCAAAGCAAGCTTTGCACCATTTTTTTACCCCTCCTCCCCCCCGTGCACCATTTTTGCACAGGAGTATAAATATGGCGTTAAGGCCATAGAGTTATTTTTTGAATGCCTACCTTGTATCTCATTAAGGAAAGGTAGGTTTCCACATCCAAAAAATGACTTTAACTCAATAAATTTGGCGCTAGATGGGTCTAACGCCAAAGTATAAATATGGAGCTAGTTTTGCACCGAATTAGAGTAAAAAGAAATTAAGCTAATTCAGTGCAAACCGATTATAAATATGCCCCATAGTGCGCAGAAAGTTAAAAATAATGGGACATTAACATGCGTAAAATGATTGTAAAAACTATTTTCACCTCATTCACAGGTCATCAGTAATTCTGATGTTGTAATTCTGTACTGGCAGTTACAGATAACTTGTATATCAGTAATTTTTTGAATCAAGAACATTTCTCGTGGAATAGGGAAAGTGCCTGGAATTTGGTGTAAAAGAACTGATTTCTTCAATTATTTCCCAAATTCTGGTGCTTTTTCCATGGATACAGTTCTGCCAGATTTGACGACGAAATACCTAGAGTAAAACAACATGCAAAATATACCTTTTCTAATTCCCTTGCAATCAGATAACTAAGTGCAGAGGTTTAACAGTGACAGCTCTTTGACTTTTTTTTGGAGCAATGAAACCTTCATTTCTATACTTTCCATTATCAATAGTTTTTTATTGTTTCTGTGCTAAATAATAAATTTTTCCTTTTTGATCTTTTGAATTTGTATTCTTTTTAACTGTTCTACCTATTTGTGTTGCTGCTCTCTCTATTGACCAGCACCTCCTTCAGAGGAAGTTTTATGCTGCGAGCATAGTATGAAGCGAAGAGAAAAAGGAGTACTTGGTATTTGTTTTCACTCTACCTAACCCTAGCATTACAGTGGTAGACGTTTACCCATAGCACATATATACAGAAATCCAACTACTGGCAGCAACAGGCCGCTACTGCTATTCTATTACTCACTGAACTTTTTTTTGTAATTCACATGCATGGGCCAGAACTACCCTAGTTGTGCATAGGGACATGGTCCTCTTTTGTTGCATCTAGACCTCTTTGGTTGCTGCCAGGTACGGCAGTCTTCAGTCCCTGAAGACTAGCGATATCACCATTCATACACCTACTCAGTACTGTTCCGTCATTTAGGGTGACCACCTCATTCTAAGTCATTACAGACATGGGGGGTCATTACAACCCTGGCGGACGGTGTTAAAGCGGCGGTAAGACCGCCAACAGGCTGGCGGCCTTTGTTTTGAGTATCATGACCATGGCGGTTACCGCCATGGTCATCCGCCACTTCACCGTTCCGCCCGCCAGGGCGGAGACGACCGCTGGGCTGGAGACCTGGGTCTCCAGCCCGGCGGACGTCACAATACCGCCGCCGGTATTTCGACCCGGCTTACCACTGTGGATTTCCAGCGGTAGGTAAGCCCTATCAGTGCCAGGGAATTCCTTCCCTGGCACTGATAGGGGTCTCACCCACCCCCCACCCCCACCTGACTCCCTCCACTACACCCCCCACCACCCCTGCCACCCCCCAAAGGTGGCAGGGCCCCCCTCCCCACCCGACCCCCAACATCACATAACTCACACACACACACGACATGCATGCAGGCACCACCAACACACATACACGCACACACACCAACATACATGCCTACATCCACACACTCAGTCAGACACGCACACACATATACAGACATACACGCACACATCCATACAGACATACATAAAGACATACACGCACTCATTCCCAAAACACGCAACACCCCCGCAAGCATACACGCACTCACACCCCCCCTCTACATACACAGACGCACACCCCCATGCACGCACACAACACGCATTCTCCCCCACCCCCCTCCCTTAACGGACGATCGACTTACCTTGTCCGTTGATCCTCCGGGAGGGGACGGGAGCCATGGGGGTTGCTCCGCCGACACCACACCGCCTACAGAACACCGCCGCGCCGAATCACAGGACGTGATTCACTGGGCGGTGTTCTGTTGGCGTGGCGGTGGAGCAACCTCCACTTCCCCGCCGCCCACCAGTATGGCTGTTGGCGGCTCTCCGTCGTAAAAAGGACGGAGAGCAGCCAACAGTCATAATACGCTGAGCGGCAAACCGCCACTACTGGCGGTCTTCCACACGGCGGTCCCTCTGCGGTCTTGTTAAAAGACCGCTGAGGTTGTAATGACCCCCATGGTGTCCAGTCCTAAACGTGTGCTATCAACTAATGCAGTCTGAGTGTTGTAGCTCTGTTTTGCATCCAATAAACTAATTACGACTGGTCTGAAAACAATGATTTATAGGTGAAAAGTTACAGATGGAGACAGTGTCTGTAATGATATGGAGTGAGGTGGTCTCACTACCTTCAGAGGCAGGTTGTGAGCATGGATTGGGCAGTTAATGAAAACATGCTGTTGGAATGCCAGTCGTTTGGAGTGTTACATGCTCCATATGTTACCTTAATGTCTAGTTTGGCTCAACAAGGAAACATTGCATTAGACTAGCATCACAAACATTTGTAGCTCTCTCAACAAGGCTCTATGATTTCAGCCCCATAACATTGTGTATGGGCTCCCATAAAAGTTCTTTCCCTTCTCCTTTTTAGTGGGAAGGATTTGATTTGCCTTTGCAACGCAAGCCGAGCCAGACACCTTCCTTTATGCAGACAGGCATAGGTGGATCATCATTTTCTTGAAACAATTATTGCATGGTCTCAGATTAAAAATAGAAAGATCTGTGGAGGCTTTATATAGTCTTGGTTGTTTATATGCTGATGTATTAGATAAACACTAATGGTCTGATTTAGATCTCCGCAGAGGGAATTCTCTGTCACAAACGTTGACAGATATCCCGTTGGCTGTATTACGATCCGCATTCGATATAAAGGGATTGTAATACTGCATACTGGACATCTGTCACATTTGTGATGGAGTATTCCCCTCTGCTGAGATCTAAATCAGGCCCTAAGACAAGCTGAATAATTATTTGCAGGGCTTTTATCAAGAATACACTTCATTGCCATCATAGCTGAGCATATGCTTCTGAGAGATGAGGTTGCTCAATCCACGGAGTCCATCAAATTGGTGTGAAGTATTTGGTGTCTTCTATTAAGTATCTCCACTTGAGCTGGGGAATTAAATTCATCTTGTAGACCTTCTTGTCATGGGGCTGTGATTTTTATCTCTTTCAAATATTTGTTACCTTGTATTATTCTAACTGAATTAAGGTTTATACTTTAAAGTGCTTTTTTGTGGGGAGGCAGATTGACTTTTGGCAGAGACTGGTACCCATATAGCATTACAGTTATAGCACAGGTGTTGCAGTGAGCGGAATAACAGTGTTAACTCTTCCAAATTATTTTTCTTTCTTAGAGTAATATTATTTCTGATGTTAATATAATAAATGGCGACTCTATTTTACTCCACAGAGTAACTTGTGTATGTATGGTTATATTAGGTTTGTAACATCTCAGGCCCATAGGAAAAGGTACTGATGCTACATTTGGGTTTTTGTGTCACAATTTATTCTGGCCAGCGTCAGTCAAGGAGTCTTTCAAATTCCTTTATTTGGTTAAAACAAGTTAACCGTATAAAAATGATAAAAATTGATACACAATGATTAATATGCAGGATAAAATGAAACAATCAAAAAATCAATTATCCAGAGAACACCTAAATTTGACAGTACTGTCTAAAATGCAAGCAGCCATATAGCTAGTAGGTTCATCATGCAACAATTGTAAGAACAGGACTGGGTGAACTTGACAAAAATGCGACCATTTTAAAGTGGAAAAATAAAACTTTTCCTGGATTTATCATAGTATCCACAAATCATTACAAAATGCAAGGTATCCTACGGAAACACATGCTCGAAGCTTCAGGCACCTAGCTTTTTAACATCTTTCCATACTCTGGGACCACTAAACACAAATGAAATAGATTTAACCTACATCTCGCAAGTAGAAAGCAATGGTTACTATTGAACACAAAGATAAGGTAGGGTTCCATACAAGGGACAATTTTCAATAAAACACACCCCTGGATTAAGGTTTTCAACAATTCAGCTTGTCGCGACATTAAAACATTTTGGGCCTAATTCTGAGTTTGGCGAATGGGAACACCTGTCCGCCAAACACCTGACACAGTGGGCACCACTGTAGAGGCAACCTACCCGCTGGACCTATTATGGATTTCGCGCTGGGCTGACGGGAAAATGGAGGCAGCATTTTTGCCAGGTTGTAATCGAGCCAGCAGCAATGCTGCTGCCTGCAGGCGGCACCAGCACCCTCATAACAGATCTGGGCCGGAAGTCCTAAGATGCCCCCTTCAACTACTATAAATTGAAGACTAAGGGCTTAATTACAAATAGAGCAGTCCTAAGACTGCTGTTCTTGCGGTGGTGGTCCGACCGCTGCAAACTTGGCAGTCCATCTACCAGATTACAATCCTGGAGGTCAGACTGCCAGGAGACCGCTGCCACCACCAGGATTTGCCTTACTGCTAGCCTTTTCATGGTGGGGTCACTGCCATAAAAAGGCTAGCAGAAAGGCAGGAGAAGGGGCACAGGGGGTCCCCATGCACTTCCCATGACCATGAGGGGTCTTTGTCAGCACATTAGGAATCCACACCGTCTGCCATAGCAGTCAGTGCGCATTCCGAGTGTGCTGCCGGCACAGACAGTGTGGCGGCATTGGCCTCAGCTCTCTCTGATTTTCACAGGACCACACACATCATTGCCAACAGCTGAAAAGCGGTAACCCTCTTTTATGACAAAATATTGCCTCCTGTCTGCCCCCTGGCCACTCATGAAACCTATGCCATTCATTCACCAGACACACCTCTCCTCGCTTACTTCCCAGCAGCCATATCCACTTGCTCCTCCGTGCCTGGTCCATCTTGGATTTCCTCAGCCAAATCCCCAGTTGACCCTGCTCCAAATGTAACTCGTCATGCAAAACCCCTGACGTGCGTACAGACCCTTAGACCCTCAGATACTCTGAAAGCTCCAAAAAACATCCATACAATGCACAACCTGAAGAGTGCCACCTCAAACCTGTCATAACAACAATTAGGCAAACACTTAAGGATTCCAAACAACAAATCAAGGGCAAGATGTAGCAAAGGTTTTTCCCCATTCTGTGCCTATGGGAAAAAGTGTTTGTACATGTGGCCCCAAATGTGATAGCCTCAAGTAAATTAGCACCCTGCCTCCCTCTCTGATCAGTATAGGGAAAGGTGTGGAAGACATTGTGACGCGAAGGGTTAATTAGCTTGAGCAGTGTAGATGAGTGTGATGCCTGTTGAAACCCCCCCAAACAACGTGGAAAAGTTCTTGATATTATTTTCAAGCTTGTTGGTGTAGAAGACTCCGTCTCAACCTTGAGAACGAGAGTACAGGGAGAAGATGGAATGAAAACAAAGGCTGGAGAAGGGTGAGCAGCCAAGTACTGATAACATAGCTAGAAAATGCCAGAATGAGATAGAATCCAAGCTTCGAGTTATTTAAGCACTGAAGTGTGGGTGAGTGATTTGAAGCTCGCAGATGGAGTTGTGAAAGCTGCCATGGCCCAGCGCTGCCTCCCTGTTTTGCTGACCATGATGCTTGAAGGGGAGAGAGGTCCAAGCAGGCGGTAGAGTGCTTCCAAGCATTTCGTGGACTAAGTTAAGTTCCACACAGGGATGAAAGGCCTTTGTTTCTCTGCTCTATTATTATGACTGATTATTTATGCTTGCACTATGTTTATAACCTGAAGTATTCAGCTTGTTTATATTTTGCTTTCTAAACCTCGTAGTTTGAACCTGCTACAGTAACTGAAACATGCATTTTGGTGTGCAGTAAATCAAAGCTTATCTGAAGTATCCAACTCATTTATATTCTGCTTCCTGAACATCGTAGTGTGATGCATTTTGGTATACAGTTAATCAAAACTTATATCTGTCAATTAACTCTTTGCTTATATATATATATGCATAGATGCTCTTTGTAGTGTACTTACATATAAATAGATGCTTTTCATTGCTATTCTTATCCTACTATTGTTAATGTACTAAATGTCTACATTTACCTGCAATTCTAGTAAAGCTAAATTGTATTTATAATTGGCGTGTGGTCCTTCATTGAGCGTCCTTATTGACTTATGCCGAACAGGTGTCAACCAGTCACCCGGATAAGACACTCTCCCTGCTCCACCCTTTCAAATTCTACTCCAAAATGTCATCACTTGCTGGATCAAAACCCAAAACACCTTTCCATAAAAAGAAACACCAGCAAACTTTCCTGCGATGGTTGCAGGGATAAACCTTTGTCAATTAAAGACATAACAAAATGTATCACTCATCCTTCCCTGTCACTTTGGTCCTGACTCATTGACCTTTGTCGGTGTCCCTCAAAATTCTCAAATTCACTCCATGCTAGAATATAACTCCTCCTGGTAGACTCCATTAAAGATATGTCCACCAGCCCAATCACTCTCAATAGCCCCACACTGCACTGCTGTCCTCTGCTCCAGGTGCCAGTCTGTGGAATCGATGCCACTGCAAATGAGAATCAGCCATATCATTGGTCACACCTGTCACATGTTTAGCTTTGAAAACAATGTTCAACTGTAAACGCACTAGCATAAATCATCTCAACTCTCTCAGAACTCTCAAATCTCTTGCCCTTTGTCTGTTTACCAATCCAACTGCGTCATATTGTCCACAAGAAACATCACTGTCCTGTTAGCTAACTCACTTCACCACACCCACAAAATTCCAAAAAGGCTTTGCTGCACCCTTGCTGCAACCAGTCTGGCAGCTGACTCTCTGCACAATACCATCCATCCCAAAAAAGATCAAAACCGCGTGCTCCCACCGCATCTGAAAGAATTGCACCTGTAACACCATGTTCTACTCCATAAACATCATCTGCCACGTCTGCTGCCAACAACTCAAACTGCCTCAGAGCCATGTGACACTTAACTGACCCAAATCATCCAAATAATGAGGCACCTCAAGGTGCCCATTCCACCTACTAATCACCCACTGCAAAAAGATGCTGAAAGCCTCAAACAAAGCACACAAAATGGCACAGCCCCTTGGCAACACTGTCAATGTAAATGGAACCTCCAATTTGGATGGTCAACAGTGAAAACTCCTCCAGGTGTTTTTGTCAAAAGTCTGAAAGCAGACTTGATATTACACTTCGCCAGCTCTGCCCCTTGTCCGCACACTCTGACCAACCTGATGGCATCATGCTCTGAAGCATACCCAACTCTAGTGTTGGCTGGGGAAATAAAATCATTCACAGGACAAATGGTGTATCAACCTGAACTCAACTACAACTGTCTTAGGTGCCATCCCCAGAGGGGATATGATCAGATCTACCAATGACCAGACATAGAACAGGCCCACAATTCCACCCTCCACAACTTCCTTCTTCAATTTGACTGTCACTACCTCCGGAGTTGCCTTGGCTGGCTGCAAGTTGCCACCACATCTACATCCCCCAGGGCCATGTTATTCAACACGAAAACCTTCTTTAAATCCCCTCTCTAATTTCACCACTGTCTCTCTGTCTGGGTGAATCCCTACACATGGCAGTAAACCACAGTAAACCCTCCAACCTAATTAACGTACGAGCCCTTTGACCCGGCAGGACATTGATGTCCTTTCCCTCTAGCTGACCTCCACTGTTCCGAGGGGCTGGCCAGCCTCAAACACTGAGTAATGGGGTGTCCACCCCACATTTCAAACACACGTTTAAACTTGCCTGGATGTTTGGAGTAGAAACCTTTGTTGAAGTTCCAGCATACCTCAACATTGGTACCCGTGGGCTTTGGCACATTCCCTGCTCCCTGCTGAGTGGGACAGGGTTGAAAGGGCTGATACATGATGGGAAGGACACTTGTATGCATAGAGAACATTGATTGTGTTCAAGGCATTCACTGCATCCACAATTCAGAATCTATGCCTCTCCATGGTTTGTCAGGGTTTAAGGTCCCCCTAGCTCTGAACTCCTCATCATAGCTAAGCCATGCATATCCCCTGAAATGCATTTGCGATATCCTAATGATACCCATATACTTAAATAATGCAATGGTTTTGTCTGCATGCTTTTCACAATAAATGCTGGCATAAATTAAAAAGGCTGACATCCAGTTTTCCATTTTAATGGGCACCCTGGGCGGCTGCACCAGCTTCCACTCTTCCTCTTTAGGCCCCTCTTTAGCCTGAAGTCACTTTGCAAAAGCTTAAAAACGTCCATATACTCCTGCTTCCATATCCTGTTTTTGGTCTTGTCAGGTATGTGGGACCCCAGGGACATCACCATGCTCGTGTATGGCAGCCTCTTCTTATGAGCCCCACCCTCCTTTCTCTTCTCCCTACATTAACTGTCCCTTTCACAGCATTCATTTGAACCCCAAATTCCTCTGTTGTTTTTGTGCTACTTGCTTCCTGCAGCTTCTCCTTTGCATCCCTTGAGTCTGTCAGTTTCACCTCTACTCATTCAATGACCGGTACCCTTTCCAACTGACTTACACACTTTGGCACCAGTGTCACTGCTTTGCCACCACATGGGCCAGCAATCCTTCTAACCTAAAGGTATGCCTCCACCATCCCACCTGGCCTAGTGACGTCTCCCGTGAGCCTCCACCTGCTGCCCGGTTGTGCCTCCTTTGTCAGCTCTTGATCTCTGCAAGACACCAACTGAATGTTCTGTTGCACCACCTCTCCCAGTTTTCCTTGAATCCAGCAAACTCACATTCACCTTTTTCGTGCAGTTCACCTTCCTCCCACTCATTACTGCTGTAATTATAATTTAACTCCAACTAATCCTCAATTGTATTCACCTCACACACAGCATAGCACAACGCCTCACCACTCTTTGTCCGAGGCACTCTTTCCACCAATGTGGGTAGTTCCACATGAGGGCTGCGTGACCAAGCCCACAGTGTATGGAGGGCCACTGCAGTCCAGCCTATGTCTTCAGGCCAATGTTCTGGCTGTTGTACACCTCTTCAGCACTGCCAACTGCTTAGCAGCCTCACCTGCTGGTGTTGCTGGTTCTTCAACCGTCAGGCTGCATCAACTTGGCAGGTCTCCCACACTACTGGGCCCTCCAGATGCACAGACTCCCACAGACCCTGACTCTTCTACACCCACAACCATCACCTCCCCCCGTGATGGCCTCCCAACCCATCCCCTGTCTCCCAAGCTTCTGACATGCTTTCCATTCCAGAGTGGCCATGCTACCATGCTGCTTCCCTTTCCCTACAAAGGTGCTCCCACCTCTCCTCAGTCTCCCCAATAATCCTACTCTGTTCCCTTATAAAGGCCTATAAATCAACTCTGTGACACTGGATCCTGACCCCAGCCCCTCTGGCCTGTGTGCAGTTTCCTGGTACCTTCTGCTGGGGTCAGATCTCAGCCCTGCTGGCACATATGCACCTTTCCCTTCCCCACCTTGCACCTGTTCACACCCAGGCACCTCTCACCTACCTCATTCCTATGCTATTGTAGGGGATCCTGCTTCTTTTTTCTCATACGTGGCAGGCCAGCAGCAGGGCTTGCCATCAACCCCAGGACCCTCGGGCCGACCTGGATGTCAAATCAAGGGGAAAGTAAAGCACTGGAGGCCCAACATCTGTTCGAGCCACGAGAAGCTCTGTGCTAGCAGTTGCGCCTCTTTTTCTATTGCACCACACCCCCACACTTGCATCCTATGACGTAAGGCTGCTCCCGGCCGCGTTATGCCCCATCGATGCAGGGAGACTTTGCCACCTCCCCGGAGTTTTCTATGAAGTTACCTCGGGCAATGTGCTCTGGCCCCACCCCACCCCTTCCTTCTTCCCTTGTGCCTCCCCCCATGGGAGAGAACAGGCCGCTACGCCACATAATGCTGCACGTGTTGGGCAGCACATGCAGACCCAGGCCTCATCAAGCACGCCATGCCAGAGGAGGTCATCCTGCCCAGGTAGCACCCACGGTGCACAAGGCATTCCTTACCACCTCAGGCTGCTTCACGCTCCCACTCATGGTGCGCCAGCACCCACTGAAAATGTTACCACTACATTTCTCTCTTCCTCTCTTGACTCCTTATATCGTATCCCTACATCCTGCCTCACCCATAATCCCCTGTGTGGCCTGCATTTTCCCTTCACAAAGTTTCCCATGCGAATACTAGACTGTGCATTCCACTTCCCCCTGGACCCTACACTGGGAGCAGATATAACATGTGGACACAGCTCCTCCTCCACATATGTAATCTCTTTGTTTAGGGCTCCCACTGCTGATGATAAATACAACAGTGTACTTCACTTGCTACCATGACCCTCTAATGGGTCATTAGGCTTAATAGTTGTGGGCGCATTTGATATGATTAACTTCCATTTCCCATTTGCTTCAGGTGTCACACAGCAGACGAAGGAGGGGGGCCTGGTTGGGTCATGATTGAGTTGAGGGTGGGAGCAGACACACCCATCTTGGCCTGGTCTTGTCCCAGGCACAGTTCTGGTGCGCCCCTCACAATGAGAAACAGGTGAGCTCTTTATAGTGCTGTGGCCCCTTTTTTTTCGTTCCTGCAGCGGAAGGTGGTTCTCGAAGATGCAGCCTTCCCTCAGGGCACAAAAAGAACTCTAGATGCCGTGTCCCACACTGCAGGAAACAGGTGACCTATCTTCAAACACCAGCAGGGAATTCTGGAAGACATAGTCCACCCGCAGGCATAAAAATTATGTGAACTCCAGACAGCATGTCAGGTGCTGCAGGAAAGAGGTGAGACCTTTAAAGCACTGTGGCCCCTCCTTTTTTCCAGCAGCAGTTGGGGGTTCTTGAAGACGTAGCCACCCTCAGGGCCAAAACACAAGAACTCCAGGCAATGCGTCCCACACTGAGGAAAATAGGTGAACACATTATAGAGCTGTGGCTCCTTTTCATCAGCAGCAGGGAACTCTGGAAGACATACTCCCCCCTAAGGGCCAAGAAGCACGAGAATTCTAGGCAGCACATCCCACGCTGAGCACAACAGGTGAGCACTTTGTGGTGTTATGGCCTCTCCTTCTCCATTCCAGCTGCAGTAGAGGATTCTGGAAGGATTCAGGCTCAAAAGCACAAGAACTCCAGGCAGCCCATTTAGATAAGGAATCAATTAATGAGACCATTCATCACATTTCTAAAACTCTGAATTTCATCCAGAAAATCATATCCAACAGCAGGCGTGGACCTACTGTTGTGAGCATCTCTGTTTGTTCCAGAATATTGAACCACAAATCAGAAATTCCTGATGAAAAGCAGTCAAGTGAAACATTTATTAGAACTTGTGGAACCTTTAGTCAGTGATTACAACAAATTGTGGGATATCTGTGGTATATAGTACCTTACTTTGGAAGCAATTTATTCGGGGAGAGCACTTGGTGCACTGGAGTCATGTCCTAACACCTTCTCGAGTATAGCAAAAGACCTCCAACTTTCTCCAGATTTCACCCTATAAATGCTGTGGCTGAGGGGCCTCAGTCTTCTGATGTGCCTCAAAATGTCAAAATTTGTCATCTTGGGAGAATAATTGTATGTTGTCCTATGTGATTACCACATATAGTCATTTGGATCCATGAATTGTGATGTTTAGCCTTAAATAATAGGATCCATGGTGAATGTATCTTGCACTGCACACTGCACCAGGAGCATGTATTAAATGAAATCAGCTGTGAAGACCCTAATGGCACGGTTTTCACTGGACTTACCGTCGAAGTTGATGAGGGTTGGGGAATGACCCCGATTCCGGCAGGTTCTGCTCTGGCCGAGGTAGGGGCAACCCATTCCGGTAGCCACGGTTCTGTTTGACAATAGCAAGCCACTACAGTCCGTGCCCTCCAGAAGGAGTCCCAGAGGAAAAACCCCAAAAGGGTAAAAAACCTCCAACAGGAACTCCCTGAAACAGAAGGAGGACACCAGGACGTTAGAATTGAAGATCCGAGAGTACAAGACAACTGGAGACGAAGACAGGTCAGGAATAACTGGATTCACAAAGGAAACCAGCCGGAGCGTGACTACCACCAAAGGAGTGTTGCAACGCAATGAGCAAGAAGCTGAATTCCCCTTATAGACCCCTAGACAGGAAGTAGAAAACAGGAAGTAGAAACACCACCATCTTGGATTGGGGAAGAGATTATAACAATGAATAAAGAACATGCATCCAAACAAAGAGAAACAATGCATGCTGGGAAGAGAGGAAGTGAGCAGCATGCTGGGAAAGGGAAAGGCACGCATAAAACACCACCATGTGCAGGCATCCGGCTTTTGCCTGTTGTGACCGGTAAGTGGTGGAAGGAGTGGATACCAAGAACTCCAATGTTTAATCCCTGTGTGCGCCTAAGCGTGGCAAACGCTGCACTCGCGGCAAGGACCGTGACCCAATTTGGGTCCTCTGGCCCTGCCGCGTGTATCCAGGAATCCGCGGCCGGAGAAAAGGAGCGCGGCGAGTGCCGTGACCCTTGACCCGAGCCGCGGCTTCCCCTGCGGCCCGACCGCGGCCCGCCGCAGACCCCGAGTGCTGCGCCGCCGCGGCCCGTGCTCACGGCCGCGGCACGACAGTAGGTCCCCTCCCCGGGGCCCCAGGTTTGTGAGGGAAAAGCCGGAAAAAGCGACGGACCAAAAGCGGGGCATGAACTGAAGGGGCATCTTCCCAGGAACACTCACTCATAGGGTAGCCTTTCCAATGAATAAGGTATTGGAGGCGTCCATGGAAAAACCGAGAGTCACAGATTTCCTGGACCTCGTACTCGGGCACATTATCAATCAACAGAGGGGGAGGACAGGAGAATTGTCTGTGAAAAGGATCAGGAAGGTAAGGTTTAAGTTGAGAGACATGGAACACAGGGTGTATTTTCCAAGTCTGGGTCAGGCGAAGACGCACAGACACTGGGTTAATCTTTTTGAGAATCAGGAATGGACCATAATAACGGGGTTTGAATTTGTTCTGAGTAAGTCGGAGAGGTAGGAATCTAGAGGAAAGCCAAACTTTATCATGGACCTGATAGTGAGGAGCCTCGCAACGTTTCTTATCAGCCATCTTTTTCATGCATGAATTAGTGGCCACAAGGTTGGAATGGATAACACGTTGGACACCCCGTAGCTGTCGAACATAGGAGGAGATGGCAGGAAGATTGGAAGTATCTTTCAGGGGAGTTGGAAAGCCTTAGGATTGAAACCGTAAGAGCCATAGAAAGGGGAGACTTTCGAGGCACTGTGTATTGAGTTGTTGTAGGAGAATTCTGCAAGTGGTAAATAGGTAGACCAATTACTATGCGTAGCATTGCAGAAGCTATGTAAATATTGCTCAAGACCTTGATTGAGTCGTTCCGTCTGTCCGTTAGTTTGAGGATGGAACCCTGATGATAAGGCCACTTCGATTCCCATGGTCTTACAGAATTGTTTCCGAAATCGGGAGATATATTGAGGACCCCTATCCGATATAATGACCTGAGGTAATCCATGAAGTCGAAAGATTTCTTGTGTAAAGATTTGACCTAATTCTTTTTCCGTTGGTTACTTTCTTAAGGCCGTGAAGTGAGCCATTTTAGTGAAGGAGTCCATGGTTACCATAATTACTTGATTTCCCATTGAAGAGGGTAATGAGTACATGAAATCTGTGGAGATAGTGTGCCATGGACCTGCGGGAACTGGTAGTGGGTGAAGTAATCCTACTGGTTTCGTACGGGGTGTCTTGGCTTGAGCACATATAGGACAGGATGCTACATAATCTTCAGTATCTGTCTTGAGAGTTGGCCACCAGAAGGAGCAAAGCAGAAGTTCTTGGGTAGCTTTCATCCCTCGATGACCTGCGATGGGGGAATCATGGCACATACATAAGGCTTCAGTCTGCACTAGCTTAGTGGGTAAGAACAGGGCCTTATCATGATAATAATACCCTTGATCTATATGAAGTTGCGGACGCAATTTATTCAGCTCTGTATCTTCTAGACGGGCATATTCGGACTTGACTTGGTCTAAAAAAGTCTGTACTAAACCAATGATCTTATTATTGTCAAATAGGTTCTGTACAGGAGAATCGCTGCACTCAGGGTAACGTCGGGACAAGGCATCCGCGAGGATGTTCTGAGAACCAGGGATGTATGTGATATAAAAGTCATATTGGCTGAAAAAGAAAGCCCATCGAGCCTGCCGGCTATTCTGACACTGAAAGTTTCTCAAGCATTGTAGATTTCTGTGGTCCGTCCAGGCTTCAAAGGGTTCTTTCGAGCCCATCAGAAAGTGTCTCCATTTTGTGCATGCGGTCTTTAAGGCGAGTAATTCACGTTCTAGCACGGAATAGTTCCATTCTGAATCAGATAAAATGTGTGACAGGTAGAATACAGGGTGCTCTAAATCATCATCATCTTGTTTTTGCAGTAAGGTAGCCCCAATGGCTCTTTCGGATGCGTCTGCGACAACAATGAATTGTTTGCTGGTGTCTGGGTGTCGTAGAATGGGGGCTTGAATAAAGGCTTTCTTTAAGTCTTGAAAGGCTAACTCTGCATCTTGTGTCCAACAAAAGCCCTTCTTTAGATGGTCTTTTTTAAGGGTTTGAGTAATGTAGCTGGTTCTCTGGGCAAAGTCTGCTATAAATTGTCAATAGAAATTGGCTAATCCCAAAAAACCCTGAGTCTCCTTGATGGAAGAGGGAGATGGCTAATCCAATATAGTTTGCACCTTGTCTGAATCCATGGTGACTCCAGTTTGGTTAATGCAATATCACAAGTATTTTACCTCTGTCTGATCAAACTCGCACTTTTCGGGTTTGCAGAATAAATGGTGTTGTCGGAGTCTCTCTAGAACTTGGCGAACATGCTTAGAGTGTTCTTCCGGGTGGACAGAAAATATTAAAATGTCGTCGAGATAAACCACCACTGTTTGTTGCAAAAGATCGGAAAAGATAGAATCCATGAACCTTTGAAAAATGGAAGGGGCATTGGTGTGTCCGAATGGCATTACTCGATATTCGTAGTGACCAAAGGGTGTTCTAAAAGCGGTCTTCCACTCATCACCTTCTTTGATCCTTAAAAGATGGTATGCTCCTCTGAGATTCAGCTTGGTGAATCTCTTTGCCCCTCTGACTGCTTCTAGGATATCCTTAATAAGGGGTAACGGGTACCGATCCTTAATAGTGATCTTGTTTAATCCTCTGAAATCAATACAGGGACGCAAATCTTTAGTCTTCTTAGGCACAAAGAAGAGAGGAGCCCCTGCAGGTGAAGAGGAGGGAGCAATCTACCCGCTCTGTAGGTTCTCATCAAGGTATTCCTTAAGAATCTGCTTCTCTGGTTCTGTTAGAGAGTACATTCGCCCAAAAGGAACCACTGTATCTGGTTCTAAAGGAATGGCGCAATCGTATTCTCTATGGGTGGCAGTTCAGGTTTTTCTGGCTTCTGGAATACATCGGCATATTCATGATAATGCCTGGGAACCCCCTGTAGGACGTTAATAGAGCATCCCACCTTAAGGGGTGCTGCTAAGAGACCTTTTGGGGACCAATAATCCCCTTCTAGGTAGCAGTGGTGTTGGCAAAAGTGAGAGGATAAAGAAATAGTTCTTGTTTCCCAGTTGATGTAAGGGTTGTGCGTGTGAGCCATGGAATTCCCAGGATCATGACGTGGTGTGGTGATGAAATCAAATCAAACGAAAGATTTTCTTGGTGTTTCCCAAACTGTAGACAGAAAGTAGGGGTGGTATACTGTACGGGTCCTGAGGCCAAGAGTGATCCATCCACCGTGTGGACTTGTTCTGGTACTTCCTTAGGTATTTGTGCTATCTGTCGTTCTTTGGCCCATGCTTCATCTAAATAGATGCCACTGGCTCCGCAGTCCAATAAAGCAAGGGTTCTTTCTTCCCGGCCATCAGTTAAGTGAAGGATAACTGGTAAAAGAAAAAGAGCAGTTCCTTCCTCCCTGGAAGAACAAATGGAAGGTATTTCACGATATCCCGTCCTCACCCTTCTCACTGAGGACAGGAGTTGGTGTTTCCCAAAGGCTTGGCTGGACGAACGGGGCAGGTGCGGATTAGGTGACCAGCTGCCCCACAATACAGACAAAGTCCCTTCCTTCGTCTGTGTTCTCTTTCACTAGCTGATAAAGGTCCTCGAGCCGTATCAATTTGCATCGGCTCTTCCTCAGTAGCCCCCTTAGGTTCAGGACGGACTTCTTCGGTACGATGAGGAAAGGTGCGAGATGTTACTGAGTGTGATGGCAAACGACTCTTCTTTTTCTCCATTCTTCGCTCATTCAACCGATATTCTATTGTCAGGGTCTGATCCATCAATCCTTTAAGGTTCTCTATTCTAGCAGAGTGCACCAGTTCGTCCTTAATGTCCTCTCTGAGACCCCTGCGGAACAGTGTCACCAAGGTACGTTCCACCCAGGATGTTTCTGCTGCTAATTGTCTGAAACGGGTGATGTATTGTAATACATCTTGATTTCCTTTTTGGATATCACAGAGAGCTTCTTCTGCTGAAGACTCGAGTCCAGGGCGCTCAAACATCTGTTTAAAGGTAGTGACAAAGTTGGAATAGTTAGACAGGCAGGGATCATTTCTTGTCATTAAAGGAGTGGCCCAAGCCAAGGCTGGCCCCGATAAAGCGCTAATCAACTACCCCACCTTGGTCTTGTCTTGCACAATAGTGTGAGGGACGAAAGGCAAAATAAACCGTCAAGGCATCCAGGAATTCTCTCAATTTGTTAGGATCCCCGGAGAATCGAGGTGTAGTGGCAGATACTGAGGGGACATCAGTGGTCCTGGATGCAAATGCTTGTTGATAGACAGTGTTTTCAGTACGTAGCAGTTGGAGTTCTTGAGCCTGTTGTATAGTCATGAGCATGGTCTGGCTGGTGGGTTCCGTATTTGCCACTGGATTATCTATGGTTCTGGACTGCAACTGGATTTTTGGGCGTTGCAATCTGTTACGGTTTTCACTGGGCTTACCGTCGAAGTTGATGAGGGTTGGGGAACTACCCTGATTCTGGCAGGTTCTGCTCTGGCAGAGGTAGGGCCGACCCCTTCCGGTAGCCACGGTGCTGTTTGACAATAGCAAGCCACTACAGTCCGTGCCCTCCAGAAGGAGTCCCAGAGGAAAAACCCCAAAAGGGTAAAAAACCTCCAACAGGAACTCCCTGAAACAGAAGGAGGACACCAGGACGTTAGAATTGAAGATCCGAGAGTACAAGACAACTGGAGACGAAGACAGGTCAGGAATAACTGGATTCACAAAGGAAACCAGCCGGAGCGTGACTACCACCAAAGGAGTGTTGCAACGCAATGAGCAAGAAGCTGAATTCCCCTTATATACCCCTAGACAGGAAGTAGAAAACAGGAAGTAGAAACACCACCATCTTGGATTGGGGAAGAGATTATAACAATGAATAAAGAACATGCATCCAAACAAAGAGAAACAATGCATGCTGGGAAGAGAGGAAGTGAGCAGCATGCTGGGAAAGGGAAAGGCACGCATAAAACACCACCATGTGCAGGCATCCGGCTTTTGCCTGTTGTGACCGGTAAGTGGTGGAAGGAGAGGATACCAAGAACTCCAATGTTTAATCCCTGTGTGCGCCTAAGCGAGGCAAACGCTGCACTCGCGGCAAGGACCGTGACCCAATTTGGGTCCTCTGGCCCTGCCGTGTGTATCCAGGAATCCGCGGCCGGAGAAAAGGAGCGCGGTGAGTGCCGCAACCCTTGACCCGAGCCACGGCTTCCCCCGCGGCCCGACCGCGGCCAGCCGCAGCCCCCGAGTGCTGCGCCGCCGCGGCCCGTGCTCGCGGTCGCGGCGCGACACCTAATCAGTATTCATTTACATTTTTTTAACAATAAACCCAGCTAAAACATTCTACTGTGTAAATAGCATTTGCCCACACGTGATCATATTAAACTTTAATTTTTTGACTCATTTCATTGTGCATACAGATGAAATCATTAAATATTAATGCTTATATAGTTTAACTTTAAACAATTCTTATCCTGTAACCCATGGTACAAAGAGTGCTAATCCACTGATAAAAAGAGAAGCAATTCATGTCTCATGTTTTTGACTGTCATGGATTCTTCTCGTATGAGTGTATAATTGAGCTTGTGCGTGTGTGGTGCCCTGCTCGGTTCCATGTTACTGTTCATGTAAGGAAGATTGCCATGGTAGCAGTGGAGAAGTGTGGCACAATGGTTAGAGCGGCAGACCCTGATGCAGAGATCTGGCCTGGGACCAGGGCTCAATTCCCAACTCGGTGGGTCTTGGGCTCAATTCACTTGGACCAGATAATTCTCGCCTTGGTGCCTCATCTAATTAATGGGTCCCACTCTGTAACTCTGGGCAATAGCTTGCTTAATCTCCACAACGGCCTCACAGCGCTTGGATGCCTGGCTTCACCCTGGGGCTGTCCAGGAGTGGGCACCTCACAGGAAAAGCCAGGCGGGGTTCCACAGTGGTATGCGTACAGCGCCTTGAGACCCTAATGGGTGAGTAGTGTGCTATACAAGTGCAAAGTTTACAGTTGTAAGTTATAGTCAACTGAATCATTGTTTAATAGTTCATATACTTAAATAGGCATGCACCTAAAATTGCAGTGACACATCACACTGGAACATTACATGATGTCCTATGATAATGCTATCATTTACTGGTAAAACAAACAAATTGTAGCCTGATAAATTGAATCTGGTATGATCAATAAAAGAAATTACTGTTACATGTCGGTATTGTGGTGGAATGGTGAAAGATACATTTAAATCATGTCAATGCATGCCAATCCACGCCTGTTATATGCACAGGATGTCATCTGATCTATTAAGACAAAGAGATTGATATTGAAACTGCAATATGCTACAGGTAAAACATTATCCCCTTTGTGCACCTGAGCTTGTATGCCTCTCACCTATGTGTATTCAATAAACTTCTCATTGCATTTACTCAGCATTCAGTCAGAGCAGTTACTGGTGGTGAGTATAAGGGATTAAAAGAATATTGCATGTCACCAAGGATTTGTATACGCAAAAATAGAAACGTGGCCGATGACCAAGTTCGTTTTTAAGATCATGAAACTCCAAGTTGACTTGCAATTCTTGTGCTGGATATTCTGAAATGGGTCACCACTTTGACACATCCCAGCAACTTACGTTGCCTCCCCTTTGAAAAACTCTGCTTATTTAAAGCCTTAGGACCTGGGTTCTAAGATCCAGATAATATGCCTTGGAGGTCACTTTTTTCCAGTCTATAACACTCTGACCTGGAATTTCTTGGCCTTCGCCGCCCGCAGAATCTCACCTTTTGATAGTCTGAAAACTTTTAACGACATCTCTTCAAACTGTGACCCTAGCTCCTTGGTTCATCTAGGCTGTGCCTCTCACACTTTTTAGCATTAGGACACCTCCGGGTATTAGCTCGATTTATAGAGCTAAAATACATGCAATACATACATACCCATTTAAAGTACTGCTGCAGGTATTTTACTCCTAATAATACATGATCACACAATCATCCTTCCCATAAAATGCTGATCTCTTTAGTGTCTTTCTCTTTCATGTTTAGGCAGAAAAGAAGAATAAAAACAGAGGGGGTCATTCTAACCCTGGCGGTCCAAGACCGCCAGGGCTAAAATGACGGGGGCACCGCCAACAGGCTGGCGGTGCCCCGCTGGGCATTCTGACCGCGGCGGTTCGGCCGCCGTCAGAAGTGGAAAACCGGCGGTCTCCCGCCGGTTTTCCGCTGCCCAAATGAATCCTCCATGGCGGCGCAGCAAGCTGCGCCGCCATGGAGGATTCTGACACCCCATACCGCCATCCTGTTCCTAACGGTTCTCCCGCCAGGAACAGGATGGCGGTATGGGGTGTTGCGGGGCCCCTGCAGTGCCCATGCCAACGGCATGGGCACTGCAGGGGCCCCTGTAAGAGGGCCCCACAAAGAATTTCACTGTCTGCATTGCAGACAGTGAAATTCGCGACGGGTGCCACTGCACCCGTCGCACCTTCCCTCTCCGCCGGCTCAATTCTGAGCCGGCTTCCTCGTGGGAAGGTAGTTTTACACTGGGCTGGCGGGCGGCCTTTTGGCGGTCGCCCGCCAGCCCAGTGTAAAACACAGAATAGCTGCAGCGGTCTTCCGACCGCGGTGCGGTATTCTGGAGGGGGGAAGTCTGGCGGGCGGCCTCCGCCACCCGCCAGACTTAGAATCACCCCCAGAGTCTGGACTGTGAAATTAGGCACACTAGGGGCCCTATTACAAATAAGGGGCACTTTCCCTGTTTGCACTTAGGCATACTTTAAGGCATACTTTAAGTAGGAGCACCAGGTGAAAACAGGGAAAGTGCACCCTATTATGTTCAATGTGCTGCCCTCAGGGCAGCTGCAAACTTACACTGCCCCAGGGCAGCACATTTAAGAGAAATATGGTTCAGCTTAACAGCTGCTTCATGTTTGTCTCTGCCGGCGGCAACCTGTCTGCACTTTTAAGAGGGATTAGAGATCTCCTTGAAATCGGGTGCAATGAGTGACTGCACCTGCCTGCAAGGGGATGTCTAGGGGTTAATAAGAGCCCCTGTCATCCCTCCAGGGGCCCACCTTTAGGAGGCATGTTGAAAGTGTGCTGCCCTTTTGTAGCGCACTTCCAATGCGCCTTTTAAAGGCATGTGTGCCTATGTACCGACGTTAGTAATTGGTGCAGGCGCAAAGGTAAAGACATTCACTCATTTGCATGGGGCCAGGCCCCCATGCAAATGAGGGAATGCCCTCTAATGATTGCACTGGTGCTACATGTGCACTAAGCTATCTGGATTAAAGAAGGGGCACAAGCGTTTGACGCCCGTTCTGTAATTGCAAAGTGCCTATTAACTCCTTGGGACACTTCCCTAATACAGCCCCAAGTGTTTTCCAAAAGGTGTTAGGATCAGTTTCATGTAAGTCACATTTAAAAATGCTGAGTTGAAACGCAGAATTGTTAGCTTTCTTTTAATGACCTATAAATTGGGAAAAAATAAACACATTGAGATAAATATCTCCTTTCTGATAAATACATATCAGAAGAAAGAAAATGCATTTCCCTTTTCATTCTTTAAGCCCCTGCTGCAAGTATGCTCAGTGACCCGCCTTTGACCCTATTTGCTGGCTCTGGCAGCAGACATGTAGGCCAATATTTACACTTTTTAGCGCCGCATTTGCGTCATTTTGTGACGCAAAAGCCACGCAAACTTGCAAAATACAATTGTATTTTGTAAGTTTGCGCCGCTTTTGCATCAAAAAGCGGCCCAAATGCGGCCTTATAAAAAGCATAAATGCGGGCGTAGAGTCCAAGCTCAACTGTAATAAGTTATTACAGTTGAGCTGCTACCTCATTTCGTATTATACAAGCGACTCGCAAATCCACATGTTGCCTACAACAACTAAAATAATTAGGGATGGGCTTTAAGGCAGTGATTGCAGGCTCCCATGTATTATATAGTTATAGTGGCTATGCGGCGTGATGGAAATACTGTTTGTTGTATATAAATCCTGCCTAAGATATGAAGTCAACTCCTGGGTATAGTTGCCAGATCATAAGTCAAACGATACTTTTCATTTACTTTCAGCCTTAAACTATTCATAGTTTAAAAGTATAGAGGTAGAACCACTATTCCACAACATTATCGATGTTTTACTCTCCATATAAATGTAGATGAAAGCGTAAACAGTATCTCATATTACTACACACGGTCAAGAGATGTCACAGCGAAAGGGGTGGACCTTCCGATGATTAAATATGGAGTTTTACCATGTCATCAAAATGATACAAAGTGTGGCCATGTTTATAAATATCCCTTTGTACTGGCTAGAACTGAAGAACCTTGTCTGAAGCAGACATTGTAGATATCAAGGGGCGGATTTAAGAGCCGCTTGTGCCACTTTAGCGCCGCCTTAGTGTCATTTTTTTTTACGCTAAGGTGGCCTTTTCCCCACGCCATATTTACAAAGTGGCGCAATGCATGCATTGTGCCAATTTGTAACCCCTTGCGCCACATTATGCCTGCACCAGGCATAATGTATGCAAGGTGGCCTGAAAAAATGGCACAGTTAAATTTAAAAGATTTCACTGTGCCATTTTTTCTGTCATTTTTAATGCCAGCTCAGAGCAGGGATTAAAATGACTCACCCACTTAAATCAATGGGCCTCATTGCACTTTGCTACACTAGCACCAACATCTTTGACGCTAGTGTAGCAAAGCGCCACAATAGCGTCAAACATTTTGATGCTATTGTTCTGTCTACTGCCATGGTGCCCCGAATCTTAAATATGGTGACCACATGGTGCCATTGGGGGGGCCCAAGAAAAGTGGCCCTTCATTTGATGCAGTGCCACTTTTCTTAAATTCAGCCCCAAGTCTTGCTTTTTTTACTCTTAAGCATTGCATACATGTTGGCTGCGTATCTTACTTCACTACTGGGAGCACAATTTAGTGTGTGGACCCATCAGCACTGGGTCACTGATATGTCAGCTCATGAAATGTTCAGCTGGTTGGATCCACCAAGCAGAGGTGCTGGGAAAATCAGCCATTGGTCGGCACTTACCCCCATGATTCAGAAACAGCCGGCAGCTCAACTTGTGACTGGACAGAATAACTGCCCGACAGGCATAGTCAACACTATAGCAAGTGTTGTTAGTACATAGTTGAAGGTGGTAAGTGGGCCATAGGCAAAGTAGTACAGTACTGGCTCTGATCCATGATGCTGGAGGCATGCTGGTATGTGCTACAGTACTTGAGTGTACATGTTTGTCTTTCCCACCCTTTGAATCACTCAGTCAGTAGTGTGGTATTGTGACCACACTTTTCTAAACATTTTGCTGTTTTATAGAGCAAGAACTTGACCCAAGGGCATTAGATCACTGCACACGAGAACCAGTTTATGTTGCATATTTTTAGGCACAGGGGATGTTAAGAGATTTCCCCAAAATCATGGTATGTTAAGTCACGGCTGGGACTCAAAGCTGGTTTCTCAGTTGCAAAGTCAGGAGCTTGAGCCACCAGGCAACGTCGCCTTACCACCAGCACACATTTGCACATCCCCATTCTACCAGGTCACAGCACTGCTACTTTTGCACCAAGGATCTACTAAGGACGTTTTGTGAACACATCATTTTAAAGTGTTGGGTCCTGTAGGAAGTTGGCTCTGTATGTACTATTTCAAAGTAAGAAATAGCATGCACAGAGTCCAAGGGTTCCCCTAAGAGGTAAGATAGTGGGAAAAAGAGATAATTCTAATGCTCTATTTTGTGGTAGTGTGGTCGAGCAGTAGGCTTATCAGAGGGTAGTGTTAAGCATTTGTTGTACCAATACAGGCAATAAATGAGGAACACACACTCAAAGACAATTCCAGGCCAATAGGTTTTTATATAGAAAAATATATTTTCGTAGTTTATTTTAAGAACCACAGGTTCAAGATTTACAAACAATACTTTAAATGAAAGGTATTTCACTTAGGAACTTTAGGAACTTTGAATTAGCAAAATAGCATATACAGTTTTCACACAAATGGCAAATAGCTTTTTTAAAACTAGATACAGTGCAATTTTTAACAGTTCATGGGGGAGGTAAGTGTTTGTTAGTTTTGCAGGTAAGTAAACCACCTATAGGGTTGAAAGTTGGGTCCAAGGTAGCCCACCATTGGGGGTTCAGGGCAACCCCAAAGTTACCACACCAGCAGCTCAGGGCCGGTCAGGTGCAGAGGTCAAAGTGGTGCCCAAAACGCATCGGCTTCAATGGAGAAGGGGGAGCCCCAGTTCCAGTCTGCCAGCAGGTAAGTACCCCCGTCTTCGGAGGGCAGACCAGGGGGGTTTTGTAGGGCACCGGGGGGGACACAAGTCAGCACAAAAAGTACACCCTCAGCGGCACGGGGGCGGCCAGGTGCAGTGTGCAAACAGGCGTCGGGTTTGCAATGTAATCCAATGGGAGACCTAGGGGTCTCTTCAGCGATGTAGGCAGGCAAGGGGTGGGCTCCTCGGGGCAGCCACCTCCTGGGCAAGGGAGAGGGCCACCTGGGGGTCACTCCTGCACTGGAGGTCGGATCCTTCAGGTCCTGGGGGCTGCGGGTGCAGTGTCTTTACCAGGCGTCGGGTCTTTGAAGCAGGCATTCGAGGTCAGGGGGAGCCTCGGGATTCCCTCTGCAGGCGTCGCTGTGGGGGCTCAGAGGGGTCAACTCTGGTTACTCACGGTCTCGCAGTCGCCAGGGAGTCCTCCCTGTAGTGTTTGTTCTCCACAAGTCGAGCCGGGGGCATCGGGTGCAGAGTGCAAAGTCTCATGCTTCCGGCGGGAAACGTGTGTTCTTTCAAAGTTGCTTCTTTGTTGCAAAGCTGCAGTCTTTGTGGAGCAGAGCCGCTGTCCTCTGGAGTTCTTGGTCCTTTTAGATGCAGGGTAGTCCTCTGAGGCTTCAGAGGTCGCTGGACCCTGTGGAACGCGTCGCTGGAGCAGTTTCTTTAGAAGTGGGGAGACAGGCCGGTGGGGCTGGGGCCAAAGCAGTTGGTGTCTCCGTCTTCTCTGCAGGTTTTTCAGCTCAGCAGTCCTTCTTCGTCTTAGGTTGCAGGAATCTATCTTGCTGTGTTCTGGGAGCCCCTAAATACTCGATTTAGGGGTGTGTTTAGGTCTGGGGGTTAGTAGCCAATGGCTACTAGCCCTGAGGGTGGCCACACCCTCTTTGTGTCTCCTCCCTGAGGGGAGGGGGGCACATCCCTAATCCTATTCGGGGAATCCTCCATCTGCAAGATGGAGGATTTCTAAAAGTCAGAGTCACCTCAGCTCAGGACACCTTAGGGGCTGTCCTGACTGGCCAGTGACTCCTCCTTGTTTTTCTCATTATCTCCTCCGGCCTTGCTGCCAAAAGTGGGGCCGTGGCCGGAGGGGGCGGGCAACTCCACTAGCTGGAGTGCCCTGGGGTGCTGTAACAAAGGGGGTGAGCCTTTGAGGCTCACCGCCAGGTGTTACAGTTCTTGCAGGGGGAGGTGAGAAGCACCTCCACCCAGTACAGGCTTTCTTACTAGCCACAGAGTGACAAAGGCACTCTCCCCATGTGGCCAGCAACATGTCTGGTGTGTGGCAGGCTGCTAAAACTAGTCAGCCCACACTGGTAGTCGGTTAAGGTTTCAGGGGGCATCTCTAAGATGCCCTCTGGGGTGTATTTTACAATAAAATGTACACTGGCATCAGTGTGCATGTATTGTGCTGAGAAGTTTGATACCAAACTTCCGAGTTTTCAGTGTAGCCATTATGGTGCTGTGGAGTTCGTGCATGACAGACTCCCAGACCATATACTCTTATGGCTACCCTGCACTTACAATGTCTAAGGTTTTGCTTAGACACTGTAGGGGCACAGTGCTCATGCACTTATGCCCTCACCTATGGTATAGTGCACCCTGCCTTAGGGCTGTAAGGCCTGCTAGAGGGGTGACTTATCTATACCTATAGGCAGTGTGAGGTTGGCATGGCACCCTGAGGGGAGTGCCATGTCAACTTAGTCATTTTATCCCCACTAGCACACACAAGCTGGCAAGCAGTGTGTCTGTGCTGAGTGAGGGGTCCCCAGGGTGGCATAAGACATACTGCAGCCCTTAGAGACCTTCCCTGGCATCAGGGCCCTTGGTACCAGAGGTACCAGTTACATGGAGACTTACCTGAATGCCAGGGTGTGCCAATTGTGGAAACAAAGGTACAGATTAGGGAAAGAACACTGGTGCTGGGGCCTGATTAGCAGGCCTCAGCACACTTTCAAATCATAACTTGGCATCAGCAAAGGCAAAAAGTCAGGGGGTAACCATGCCAAGGAGGCATTTCCTTACAGGTCCTATCTGTGAGTGATGCCGCAGGCTGCTTGGAATCAACATGCTCACTCATCACTTTGCCTTGCTCTGAATATGAGACCTGTACACTAACAGTGACCATGTGTTGAACTCGGAAAGGAATAGTCCTGGGTGAAATTTCTGTTACAGTGGCATAATTTTACATAATTTAAATTTCACGCTCATGCCATGTTGCTTACTTTTGTGCCATTTGCAGTACAAATTTAGTGAAATACAATGTTTGTTGCAAGCACACAGGAACAACTCAAACTACCAGAATTCTGCTATTGTTTTTAGTGCAAAGCATCCAAACACACAAAATGGATGACAAAGCATTTTTACGCGAAAGTATGGTGCCAAGTGCCAGTTTAACATTTTGCCTAATTACTCATTATTTAATGTAATATTTGTGAAATATTACATAATTGTGTAAAAGCATATTTTGTTAATTTCGCACCTCCATAAAGACAAGGCAGAGCAAATGAGCCAGTCAGTCATCTGAAACTGTCTGCTACCGACTGTGAATAGACTAGATGTCTGCTAAGGCTGTGCTGTGCCACATCCACCATGTGCTGCCTTACTGCGCCTGGTGAATGGCAGAGTAGCATACATGCATCTCAGCTGCAACAACATGTGGTCCTTGGAGGTTTGTGAGTCTAAAGGACCTTCAAAAACAGCCTGCACAGCTTCAAAACCGGCCTCAAGTGCCCTTGGCTTTGCCTATCAGCTTTGTTGACCAGCCCATTCCTGAGGAGGATCCCTAACTGATGCAAAAAATAAAATCCTGCTTTAAAAATTCCAGAGAAACAGGATTCAAGGGATCAATTGATGAGTGTTCTTTAATCACCCTTAGTACTGAATTCAGGGTCAGAATATTAAAGATAGCAGATGGCACCACCTATGTCTCAAGTAGAATATCGAGTCATAGTTCAGAAAAACTCAACAGGATTGATGTAAGCATCCATAACTCTGAAAGAATCCTAAATTTACAGAACAGAAGATCCCAAGATACAACAATGGGAGCTATAATTGATAAGAGAATCACTAACTGTATGGGAAACCTTCACCTTAATCCGGGATGAGTGGTTCAGGAGATGTTGGTGATTCATTTGGAGCTCCTCATTTAGTAACAAATGGCTACATTGAGTGTGTGATACACATTTCGTTGACATCAGCTCTAATGCCGATCTTGCTCATTGTGTCTGCTTGGGTTTCTGCTCTCTGCCTGCCTTACTCATGCTTTGATGTGGTAAAAATGAAATGGCATACAGAAATTTTAAAAGGGTACCACACCTGCCTTAAGGTCCAGCTTAGTCCTCTCACTACAGTTGACACAGTAAAGACAACAGTAGATTAGACACTGTCGTGGACCACTGCACCGACTGCGCCACTGGAAGCTACGCCCCCAAAGACACATGCATTATGTGACCACTTTTAGATGGGAACAGCAGAAACACTTAGCTGCTCTCACATGTACCCTTGGAGTTTAATTGTGCACAAGTTTGATCGCCTGGAGCCGGTAACCAATAGTAACCTGTCTGAGAAATAGCAGACACTGTTGTTTGTGTGTCAGACCTCAATCCTGGAACTCTACCCTTCCACAAGCCTTTTTATCATACGCCTCCCGATCCCTAGCTCCTTGCTCCGTGTCGACCCCTTCGTTATCGGCTGTCGGTGTCTGTGTTTAGCACTTATAAAGCTGCCTGCTCTGTTATATCTCTGTCACTGCCTTTGTCCCTCTGTATCTGGTTCTAAACACATGTATAATCCAGGCCTGGGATTCATTAAGTGGTGTGGACCGCAGCAACATCTTGTGTGCTGACACCACACCACGTCACAGAATCTTTCCATGTTCTCACACAAGCCTCAGTCAATGTCTGCCAAGTCAGAATAATGGATCAGAACTGAAGGAAAGGCACAAAAATGCAGCAAGCCCGAGAACGAGCAATGAATGAATCACAGCTGCGGGGAATCACCCTTTGGTTGCATGTATTCATAGTAAGTGGTCAATGCATTTTAATTAACTTACTCTGGAACACGAAGTGAACAAGTAGCATTCAAACAGGCACTGAAGGTCAAAGGGGTCTTAGCCAAGTCAAATCACCACGGCTCCGTGCAGATCAAACTACGAGCTGATCAAAGAAAGTCTACATATTGCTGCTTTTTTAAATTATGTGTGCAATGCTGGACGCTGTAATGACCTTCTAGGCATCTAAGATGGTCAAAAACCGATAACAGTGAGATCAGACACTTTTCACTGTCACCATAGTTTCACGTTAACAAAGCAGTTGTCAGATATCTTGTTCACTTCGTTTGGAACTTGCCACTTTTCTTGCGCATCTTAGTGCCCCCTAATGCCACCATGTGTGTGCCGTATTTAAAATACGCCACACCTTGGCGGTAGGGGACTAGCATCAGAATTTTAAATGCAAGTCCTGCGCTTTGCAGGATTAGCATAAAAAATGTTGACGCTAATCCTGCAAAGCACCCATAGGCCCATTGTAAGCAATGGAAGCCTCCTTTTAACGCCTGCTCTGAACAGGCGTTAAAAGATCTTTGTGCCATTTTTTTGGTCCTCCTAAAGTGGGAGCGCCCCCTTTGCAAACAGTATGCCTGATGCAGGAATGATATAGCTCAAATGGTTACAAAGTGGCACAATGCATGCATTGCACCACTTTGTAAATAGTGTGCAGCGTTTTTGGTCTTCTAATGCCACATTAGCATATGTGAAATGATGCTAATGGGGCATTAGAATGGCGCTAGGGGGTCTTAAATATGCCCCATGGTTTTTGTTCTTCCATCACCAAACTCTGTGCTTAAGCTCCAATCATCACCACAGTGCTAAAACTACAATTACCAAATACGGCGTTTCTTTTCCCATCGATAAACAGTGCTTAAACTCCATCACCAAACATGGTAGTTCATCTCTCATAACTAAACATAGTGCTTAAACTCCAATCACCAAACATGTGCTTAAACTCCCACCACCAAATATGCACTTTCTTCTCCCATCACCAAACATGGTTCTTAAACTCCTGTCAACAAACATGGTTCTTTTTTAATCACCAAACACTGTGCTTGAACTCACACCATCAACTATGGTGTTTCTCCTCTCATTACCAAACAAGAGGCACTATTTAGAGATTGACAGATATCCTTCCATCTGGCAGGGTAGAGCAGGTAGTTACGCTCCCAGTGCATTTAGAGATCTCCACTAGCTTGGAGGAAAAATCTACACCTTTATACGGGTCACCACCACAGCAGCTCCTCTGAAGGCATTGGATGTTTGCTGAGCAACCACCATGGTTCATACTGCCACTTAGCAAACTTTTTTATTTTACAAAACCAAACTCCCAAAGAGGAAGCTTCTGTCAAAAAACAAAAAAACACTAATGATTTTGCAATCCTATGAGTTTTTCTACAGGGTGTTGGAGCATTTTTTTAAATTTATTTTCAGGACAGCCAGGCTTTTACTGGCGGTCTGGAATAAAACAATTATGTAGATTGCGCTGACTGCTTTAATAGGTGTGTGGTCTGATGTATGCCTGCCGATGGCTCCAAGTCCATCTGTGTAAGGTTTTCACCAGCTGAGCCAGCTAGGGCACCACCAGGAGAAACATGATGGTTCACCCGACCCCAATTGGATAAGATGGACCATTAGATTGACAGACAGGGTTCTCTGCCATGTTTGTGGCAAAGTATCCTATCCACCAAACTCTGAATAGGGCCCAAGGTGCTTACCTTCGCATCATCAAACAATGTACTTCTTCTTCTATCAATGTGCTCACTTTTTCTCTGCTGTTACCAAACACAGTACTCTGTTTGTCAAAAATAAACGTGGTGTTGCATCTGAAGTAGGATGGCAAAACAGACTTAGGGCCTCATTATGACCCTGGCGGTACAGAACCGCCAGGGCCAACGGGGGCGGGAGCACCGCCGACAGGCCGGCGGTGCTCCCTTGGGCATTCCGACCGCGGCGGTAACGCCGCGATCGGACCGGGACAACTGGCGGTCTCCCGCCAGTTTCCCGCTGCCCAAATGAATCCTCCAAGGCGGCGCAGCATGCTGCGCCGCCTTGGGGATTCTGACACCCCCTACCGCCATCCTGTTCCTGGCGGTTCGCCCGCCAGGAACAGGATGGCGGTAGGGGGTGTCACGGGGCCCCTGGGGGCCCCTGCAGTGCTCATGCCAATGGCATGGGCACTGCAGGGGCCCCCGTAAGAGGGCCCCGCTAGTATTTCACTGTCTGCATAGCAGACAGTGAAATACGCGACGGGTGCAGTAGCACCCGTCGCACCTTCCCACTCCGCCGGCTCGATTACGAGCCGGCTTCATGGTGGGAAGGTCGTTTTCCCCTGGGCTGGCAGGCGGCCTTTTGGCGGCCGCCCGTCAGCCCAGGGGAAAAGTCAAAATACCCGCCGCAGTCTTGCGACCGCGGTACGGTATTTTGACGGCGGGACTTTGGCGGGCGGCCTCCGCCGCCCGCCAAGGTCCGAATGAGGGCCTTAGTTTTAGGAAAGTTATGTCTGCGTCTGCAGAGGTAAAATAAAACAAAAACTCACTCTCAATGATAGTCTGTAAATGAAAGGCAGAATGTTGAAAGAGGGTGGACGAAAGACCAACTAGAGTTTCATATCCCTTTTCTACCCAAAAAATTCAAGTGGCAGAAATATGGCAACAGATCACTTTAGAATGACGCTTCAGGAAAGTCATGGACAATGATTTGGTAAAACAAGTGAAGATCTATGAGCAAGAATGAGAGAGGCATCAATATGTGGGATAGCATCTAGCATTCTCCCCAGTCTCTGCATCCTCTATTGAATGTGTATCTTGGAAAACTCGCATCTTCTGCCAGAAAGCTAACATTCATCTGCCCACCAACGTCTTATTTAAAAGCTGTGATCCTGCCAAAGATGTACTGGAGTGCCATCCTCTTAAAAACGTCTGTTATACTAACACATATCTCTGTTTGTTTTGTTACGGGAATATCTATGCTTGTGTTAGCCAGATGTTGGATAACAGAAAAAAAAAGATCATAGTTGAAGCCATAGGAGCCACAGAACATGAAGGTTTGGTCTTTCATAAATGATTCAGGCTAGCGCGGTATTAGTGACTTTGGCAATTTGTGCAGGCCACATCTGGATTAGAGATCCCTGTGTGGTGTACAGAACCCTCTACAGATGGCCATATCCTGTGTGAAAACCCACATTCCCCCCTCAAGACTAGCTTATAAGCTCAATGGTGTTCCTGTAGCTATGTTGTAAGCTTATAAAATAATTTTTTTCTTGTGGCATGATCTTTGTGAACATTTTCGCATCAGCAATGACGAAGCAGTTAGATTAATGTTTGTCCCAATATAAAATCAGGAGTAAAAGTCCAAGAATTCATAGCAAGAATCTTGACTGGTTGAGCTACTACTGCATTCACCTGGAAAACATGAGCGGTTTAGAAAAGAGAATAGAAAAAATAAGCCTTGAAGCTTACCAGGCTGCTTTCTAGGCTGGCGTTTGTCACAAGTGTCACAGTCCAGACGAAAATACATATCAGATTAATGTCACAGTATAGCCAGTTTTTTTCCTAATCTGATTTATCTGACGCCCAATCTGCCATCAGTAAAGGTCACCTCAGTTAATGATGATGTTGACCCACAGGTTTGCTCTGCCTACTACTCATCCCTTGATTAAGCAACAAACAAGTTCAAGAAGTTGAGATATGGTGCATTCTTGTTGAAGGCTGGCATTGAATCAGATTGTTGCCTTTTGCCACTTCATCCAGATGATTCCTGCTTACTTTGTTTAAAATTTGAGGGTTCATATTACTGTGACAAGTGTATGCCAATGGTTTGTATGCTTATTTAAAAAATAAAAAAATCTGCACTTTCAATGAGTTGGTATATTCTCAGGCAACAGGTTATGCCAGTGTTGCACATTATAATGATGGCTTTCTTGCCAAGGGTGCAGTAGCATCAGGAGAAGGTGCAGTGGCCCGATAGTGTTTCATTCTCCATGCAGGAATCATGGGGTTACCCGCGGCCACAGAAAGAACCACTGGATAGTTCACTATGATTGTATTCCTAAGCATACAATCAAAAATATGGGTAGTGTGTGTAGATTACTGGTTGAAATCCAGGAAACCTGTGTTGTGGGATTATATTGCAGTTGGAGTGGATAAGAGGTCAATGGCCTGACTGGAGCACACCATGGCACATAACAAAGCTTGTGTTTTTCGACGTGTTTCCCACCGCTGTGGGGCTCACCATTTGGTTTGATTATTTCCACAAAAGGAGGGATGTATTTTGATCAGAAAACCTGTCTGTGGCAGAGACATTAAACAGGCAGAGAGTAGCTTGCGGATTAGTCTTGAGCTTGTTGAAGCAAATGGCACTGATGTGTCTCAAACAGAATACCATTTTTGATCAAAGTGTGTTCCAAGCATGTTGAGTATGCTACTGATGATTTATCTCATCACACAATGTAGGAAGTTAGAAAATTACATAAATTAGTTCCTCAGTCCATGACAAAGCTCCCAGAAGTGCTATGGAGCCTTCTTTAGAGCTTGTAGGATGTGATACTCTGTCAAAACATGGGGGGATATCCTTTCCACCATATTACGAGTGGCATAAGGTATAACGGTGGAAGGGATATCTGCCATATTTTTGACAAAATACCAATCCCCAAACTCAAAATAGTTCCCTTGGTGTTGATTACAACCTCCTTAGCACCCAAAACAGGCAAAGGACATGAGAGGTGTGCATAAAATGTTCTCACTGAATTCAAAAGTCATGCTGCGAGATACATAAGTGGAGGAGGGTAGTCAGTTATGCTAAGTCCCATTTAGCAACAACAGAATTCTTCATAAGTCTGTCAGGGGCTATTAACAGTACATCTCATTTCCTCATTCAGATTAAAGTGCCTTAGCAGGGTAGTCTGAGGTGGAGGGTAAAAAGCGGGACCCTAGGTATTCACTTGATGTTAAAATTATAGACAAAATATTGCCACAGTTGTTGAAAATGTGTTTGACTATGTTTGAGGTAAGATTTTATGGCTTTGCATGCTTTGGCCCTATACGTGACCATCGTTGTTGGGGACTGGTGGAGAGATCCACAAAGGATCACAAATGTAAGGTGCAAATGCAGGATGTTTCTGTGGGCCTTTCTAGCATAATCATTAAGCTCAATCACTCGGAGATAGATCAGATAGGTGAGAGCGCCATCATTTATTTACAAAAAGCATCTCTTGTCTCATGTCTGGTCTTGAACCTCAGACAGTTTCTGTCAGTTCAATCTTCTGCTATAGATAAGAATGAGGAAATATTGACATGACATCATTTCACTGAGGTTCTTTCCTCAGCATTGAAAACGACTTGGTGAATTTTCACCTCATTCCTTTCAAATTGAGTTAGCAACTGCAGCGTTTGTTGCAGGTTTCACTCAAGGTAAAAGAAAGAAGATTAGTCGATGGTTTTCTGGTTGCTTTAAGCCTTAGGTGTACCCTGTATTCCTTTATTGAAGGCAGGATGTTTGGCATATTCTTGTCTTTCTGTTTTAGTGCACTATGGCAAAGTGTGTGTGGGTGGTTTATAATTCCTTAATGTGAAGGGCACATGAAGACTACAGTATTTCAAGAATCCGAAATCTAAGGAATTGGTGGTGTTGAAGTACAAATGGCTTCCCGTGAGCAGAGTGAACCTAACATGATGATGAGGTGAGAGGGCATTGTGAGGGACTTCAACCTCCCAATTTGGTTATGCTTCACTTTGTTGGAAATTATTTAGCAACCAGGGGTCAGAAAGACCTGTGAGAAAGCATTCATACTGACTTTGTAAAGATAGAAACGTCTTACTGAATACTGGTATTGTATGGCCCTGATATCCATGGGGAATCTGGGAAACTGCAAAAGGGTGAGGTCATTGAATGTTTCAGTCAGGTACTTGGATGCCAAAAACTTACAAACTTGCGAAGCTCAAACCAGCATCATCTGCCTTTTATCAGAGATATTGTGCCAACCTCCTCCCTCAGGCAGCTGCATGTGGTGCGACACCATCCTCCTGTCAACTAATTTCTGAGATGTAATACTTTGTGAAACCATGCAACCTGTCATTAAATAATTTACCACGAATCCAGAATAATAAAATCTTCTTCAGGGTAAAGAATTCAAGTGCTTGTTCATTTTGTGACAACAGTTTTCTTTGAAGGCAAATGTTTTCCTTCCACTGCGGTGGAGGGGCGGCGGAAGATGATAACTGGAAGAGGACAGCAAAAAGAGGCGGTGCAGTGGGGCAAGTAAATAATGTAAATAATCTATACAGGCCGCTGATAGCTATAAGATCACTGTAAAAAGAGATGGTGCAGGGGAGCGTGAGGTAAGCAATAAAGATTGCCGATAGCTGTAAAATCACTGCAAACAGAGGCAGTGCAGTGGTGCGCGTGACAATCTGTGCCGGTTGGGGCTAGCTGTAAAACCATTACAACACAGAGAAAGTGCAGTGGAACCTGTGATCGTCTATACTGGTTGCTGGTAGCTGTGAAACCATTGCAAACAGGGGCGGTGCATTGGGGTGAGTGATGATCTCTGAAGGCTGCTGATAGCTGTAAAACTACCGCGATGCTGTGCTGCGTGTGATGATTTATGCAGGTTTGCTGATAGCTGTAAAACCGCTGCAAACAGAAATGGTGCAGTGGAGCATGTGATAAATCCTTACAGGCTGAGAGTGATGTAAAACGAGTGAGAACGGAGGCGGTGCAGTGGAACGTGTGATAACCCGTAAAGGCTCCTTATAGCTGTAAAATCACTGCAAACATGGGTAGTGCAGAGGAGCATCGGATAACGTACAGGGGTGCTGATACCTGTAAATCTGAAAGTGACGGCGCAAGATAAGATTTCCGGCATTAGTTGTTGATATATATTAGAGCACTGCAATTAAACAGCAGCAAAGCAATTGATTGTGTAATAATCTGAAATGGCAGCAAAGGCAGTGTAGTGGAGTGTGCAGAATTCTTTGCACGCAGCTGACATGTAGGAAAGGACTGCAAACACTGATGATGACCCGGCCCCCAGTAGCAGGAGCGGGGAAGCCCTAGCTCAGCGGCGTGGTTAAGGGCAGTGGTTGAAGAGGGGCCTGACTTGACCACTGCTCACAAGCCGGCGTGTTGGCCCAGCCATGGTGTACAGCTGTTTTCCAGCTAGCCTCCAAACCTTGGAACAGCGTCCCTGGCACTAACCCCACCCAGACGGGCAAGTGACTACCTTCTTTTCTAGGCCGTCCCATCATGACCTCAGTCCCTCCGCATCAGTTTCCTCAATGACTGGGGGGGAGGGGTCAATTTTGGATCATAAACGGCCGCAATTTAATAATTTCTAACATCACATATTCACAAAATGTAGACATGCAATCATATTATACAAATTCAATGCCATGTCAGGTTAGTGTGACCCTTCGGTTCTTTGTGTTGTTGTTATGCATCTGATCGCCAGTGTTCTTGCAGATCTTATTCACAGTAGGGACCTCTTGGACAGTTCCAGTGGCTAGGCTTCTCTTTCTACCGAATCACTGTGGGCGGCTTCTTGGCCTGGCCCGGGCTGCAAGTGCTGTGTCTGCCCGCTGCTAACTCCCTTTGGTGGCATGTCGCTGCTTCCACGTGTCCATGACGTAAAATAGACACTCCTTGAGCAACTCTTGCCTTTTTGGTTACAGTGTTATCCGTCCGGCTGTGGATTACCGCCGCACTTATACCCACAGTTTTGCGGCTGCTACACCCACTTCTTTGGTCTGGGTGGGTGGGTTCTCAACGTACAGCAGATTCTTTTAATTGGGAGAGAGTGACCAGACCAACACGCGTTCTTATGTGTGTAAAAGGCCGCTTTATTGGAACAGGTGCCCTAAGCCTACCCCGCCTGGCCTTTGCCTTACAAAACTAAAGCCTCACTAGACATCAATCACCTGACCCCACCCGTCCCCCTCCCCTAACCCGGTCCCTCCCCCCTTTCTTCTCGTCCTGTCTCCTCCTTCCTCTTGTCTCCTTTCTTTCCCTGTCCCATCCGCTTCTTGAACCTGTCCTCTAATGATCAGTCCCCTGCCTGTCCCTGTCTACTTAATACTCCTTCCCGTCCTAATACCTGACATGCCCTGCCAAATCCGTCCTCCACCCGAGTTTTAACTAGCTGCCCTGCAGCTGTCCCCGCCGCGGCCCGCACCTGTCCAAAGCGACAATCTCAAAGAAGAGGCACCCGCTCCAACAAAACAACCTGATAAATGGGGGGGTGGGAGGGAAAATAACCAAACGGAGCCCAGACTAACGTCCCAGCCACCAGGTCACCTTTACAAAATGGTGGCTGGGGACACAAAATGTCCGTATAAATAAGACCCCCGCCCATCCCTTAACTGGCACCCCGGACGCCCAACCGCGTCGCGGGTCGTGCCACCTCACCCAAAAACCCCGGGGGGGAATTCCTCGTGCCTCGTCCTCCCCCCCGAGGCCCCATTGGGAGAGAGTGACCAGACCAACACGCGTTCTTATGTGTGTAAAAGGCCGCTTTATTGGAACAGGTGCCCTAAGCCTACCCCGCCTGGCCTTTGCCTTACAAAACTAAAGCCTCACTAGACATCAATCACCTGACCCCACCCGTCCCCCTCCCCTAACCCGGTCCCTCCCCCCTTTCTTCTCGTCCTGTCTCCTCCTTCCTCTTGTCTCCTTTCTTTCCCTGTCCCATCCGCTTCTTGAACCTGTCCTCTAATGATCAGTCCCCTGCCTGTCCCTGTCTACTTAATACTCCTTCCCGTCCTAATACCTGACATGCCCTGCCAAATACGTCCTCCACCCGAGTTTTAACTAGCTGCCCTGCAGCTGTCCCCGCCGCGGCCCGCACCTGTCCAAAGCGACAATCTCAAAGAAGAGGCACCCGCTCCAACAAAACAACCTGATAAATGGGGGGGTGGGAGGGAAAATAACCAAACGGAGCCCAGACTAACGTCCCAGCCACCAGGTCACCTTTACAAAATGGTGGCTGGGGACACAAAATGTCCGTATAAATAAGACCCCCGCCCATCCCTTAACTGGCACCCCGGACACCCAACCGCGTCGCGGGTCGTGCCACCTCACCCAAAAACCCCGGGGGGGAATTCCTCGTGCCTCGTCCTCCCCCCCGAGGCCCCATTGGGAGAGAGTGACCAGACCAACACGCGTTCTTATGTGTGTAAAAGGCCGCTTTATTGGAACAGGTGCCCTAAGCCTACCCCGCCTGGCCTTTGCCTTACAAAACTAAAGCCTCACTAGACATCAATCACCTGACCCCACCCGTCCCCCTCCCCTAACCCGGTCCCTCCCCCCTTTCTTCTCGTCCTGTCTCCTCCTTCCTCTTGTCTCCTTTCTTTCCCTGTCCCATCCGCTTCTTGAACCTGTCCTCTAATGATCAGTCCCCTGCCTGTCCCTGTCTACTTAATACTCCTTCCCGTCCTAATACCTGACATGCCCTGCCAAATCCGTCCTCCACCCGAGTTTTAACTAGCTGCCCTGCAGCTGTCCCCGCCGCGGCCCGCACCTGTCCAAAGCGACAATCTCAAAGAAGAGGCACCCGCTCCAACAAAACAACCTGATAAATGGGGGGGTGGGAGGGGAAAATAACCAAACGGAGCCCAGACTAACGTCCCAGCCACCAGGTCACCTTTACAAAATGGTGGCTGGGGACACAAAATGTCCGTATAAATAAGACCCCCGCCCATCCCTTAACTGGCACCCCGGACGCCCAACCGCGTTGCGGGTCGTGCCACCTCACCCAAAAACCCCGGGGGGGAATTCCTCGTGCCTCGTCCTCCCCCCCGAGGCCCCATTGGGAGAGAGTGACCAGACCAACACGCGTTCTTATGTGTGTAAAAGGCCGCTTTATTGGAACAGGTGCCCTAAGCCTACCCCGCCTGGCCTTTGCCTTACAAAACTAAAGCCTCACTAGACATCAATCACCTGACCCCACCCGTCCCCCTCCCCTAACCCGGTCCCTCCCCCCTTTCTTCTCGTCCTGTCTCCTCCTTCCTCTTGTCTCCTTTCTTTCCCTGTCCCATCCGCTTCTTGAACCTGTCCTCTAATGATCAGTCCCCTGCCTGTCCCTGTCTACTTAATACTCCTTCCCGTCCTAATACCTGACATGCCCTGCCAAATCCGTCCTCCACCCGAGTTTTAACTAGCTGCCCTGCAGCTGTCCCCGCCACCAGAAAAGGCCCCCCGACTTTTCTGCCCGCCCAGGGCTCCTTGAACAACTTCTTCAACTGCTCTTTTATCTGCCAAAGGTACAACTCCATCCCTATAAACGATAAGTGCACTCCATCATCCCTAAAGAATTCAGCATCTTCAAATTTCAAATCTAAGTGCTCTAAAAATGTTATTCCACGCCCGACGCAAAAAACCCTTCATCTCTTTATTCAGCTTCCGCCTGGCTCTCCCAATCGCTCCGGGCTTCCTCGCCCCTCTCCAAACCCGACGCGGAACAAACGCTGTCCAAACTATGTGGGAACCTTTCCACTGTTCTAATACCACCTGTAAGTCTCCCTTCATCTTTTTCAATAAGTTGAGTCCTGTTGTTCGCACCAAATCATTCTCCCCTAGATGAATAAGCAACACATCCGGACAATGTGCCCTGCCCTTTACCATTTGCAGCCTTGGTAATAGCTCTTCCCACAACATGCCCCCTTTTCCTATCCACCTAACCCTGAACCGCGCCGAATCAAGCCCCAAGTTGTCTCCCATGGAAGTTCTCTGCGCTTGCCGCTGCACCCACTTTATAAATGAGTGTCCAATAACCCATATTTCCATGTACTCCGTGTCTGGCCCCAGGACCACACCTGAAAAAGAGAAAACAAGCATGAAAGTATTTGTCGCGCATATAAAACTTTTAAACATGCCCCCCCGCACATAGCGCCTAAAACAATCCGATTTCCATCGTCCCAGAGCCATCAACTCCTCTCTGTTCCATCCCTTGTTCCCTGCCTCTGTGGCCACCCCAATTCTAAAGGAGTGCGTGCCGAAATCCCTTGGCTCCAGGCCGATCCTAGCCAGCCCCTTTCTCAACACTGCCAAAAGTTGGGCTGCGGAAACCCACCTACCATCCGCATGACAGAAAACTGGACCCTCTAAAGATAAAGCCCTCTCTCTCAGACGAACCCCCAGCCCTACCGGACAAACAAGTCTAATCGGATAGGACCTCAGGTATACCATAGCCCCTGCACCTTTTTGATCCGTCTTCGAATTCCGGACTCGCAACACCAAACTTTCTTCCCTGCGCTGCACTTCATTCCATCTAATCCCTTCTCTCCCACGTAATCCCAGCAATTCTGACACCCGAAAGGCTCCAAAAAACAACCACGCCATCAATGTCCTGAACGTTAGCGCCTCATAAGCATCATAGCATACGTCCCCCAAGACCTGAAGCAATAATTTCAAAATTGCCATAGATATTGGTCACCTGACACGTCTCGTCGCCCCCAACGACTTCTCCCAACCTTGTAGGATCCTTAAGCCCAGTTCTCCCGCCGAGGGGGGGTAACCCCTTAATAGTTTCCCCATAAAACCGAGCGCCGACAACTTACCGGAAATCGTCACCCTGGACTGTCCCTTACTGATCAACTCCATAATAAATTGAACCACATCCTCAACAATGTCCTCTTGCCTTGCCCGACGACGAGCCCCTGATTGTAAAAACTCACTCCAAGCTTTCGCATACGCTCGCCGTGTAGACGGACGCAAGGAGTTCAAAACCAGCTGTAACATCCGCGATCGCCTACTTCCCAAAGCACTTCCGGCATGCGTATTCTTCTCAGCGCAACGCCCGTGGTTAATCCATGGAAAAACTGCCACTGCGAACGAGACAAAGCATCCGCTATGTCATTATTCACCCCCGACACATGGCGCGCTCTAAAATATATGTCATGACGCAAGCACTGAAGGACGAATACACGCAGCAACCGCAAAACCCCCGCTTCGCGCGCCGATTGACGGTTCACCATCTGCACCACTGCCATGTTGTCAACCCGGAAGAGCACCCGCGAATGACGAAGTTCCACACCCCAGAGCCAAACCGCCACTATCAGCGGAAAGAGCTCCAGAAACGCAATACTGCGGCCCCCATGCTTCCACTCAATGGGCCATTCTTCCGCACACCATTGTCCATCCCAATACACACCAAAACCATAAGCTCCCGACGCATCTGAGAACAACTGCACGTCCCATTCGCAACTACTCCACACTTTCAACGGTATGCCGTTAAAAGTTTCCAAAAACTTTGCCCACATCCGCAAATCCTCACGCACCCCCACCTTCAACCGCACATGGTGATGTGGGAGTGTGTGCCCTGAAAGTGCTAACGAAAGTCGTCTGCAAAATGTTCTTCCCGCGTGCACCACCCTACACGCAAAGTTTAAGTGCCCCAACAGAACTTGCACCTCTTTTACCGTCACCTTATTCTTGGCCACCATTTTCCAAATCCGCTCCACCATGTCTGCTTTTTTGTCATCCGGCAATCTGGCCACGCCCTCCACCGCGTCCAGCTCTATACCCAAAAACGACAGTGCCGTGGTTGGCCCAACTGTCTTTTCGGGAGCCAGGGGCACTCCCAAGTCTCCCATAATACTCACAAAGCCGCTCAGCACCGCCGCGCAAAGCGTGCTGTCCGCCGGCGCAGCAAAGAAGAAATCATCCAGATAATGTGTCACCCATTGGTGACCCGTAATCCTCTGAAAAATCCATTGGAGAGCCGTAATGAATTGCTCAAACAGCGCGCACGAGCTGGAGCAACCCATGGGCAAGGCCTTGTCCACATACCAATTGCCCCGAAAGTGGATGCCCAACAACCCAAAATCGTCGGGGTGAACTGGGAGCAATCTAAATGCCGACTTCACGTCCGTCTTTGCCATCAGGGCACCCGAGCCCAACTGTTCAATCATCTCAACCGCCACATCCACGGTCGCATAAGACACCCTGGTAAACTCCTCTGGAATAAAATCGTTCACCGATGTTCCTTCGGGCCATGATAAATGGTGGATAAGCCGAAACTGCCCTTTTTCTTTTTTGGGCACCACCCCAATAGGGGACACAATGAGATTTTCCAGTGGCCAGCCTGGGAAGGGGCCCGCCATGCGACCCTCTCGCACCTCCTTGTCCAGCTTGTCTTGCACCAACCACTCTTTGCCATGAACCGATTTCAAATTTTCTGCCCAACGCCGCTCCCGGGGACCGCGATAACCCAACCGAAAACCCTTCACCAACAAACGCGCTTCTTCCGGCTTATCATAACCCACCAAGTACTTCTCCAAACAATCCACTTTAACCGGCGTACGAGCCCTTACTCGCCACCCCTTGTCGCTGTCGCTGTCCATCTCGAGCGCCATAGCCGTTCCCCGGACCTCCGCTCTGCGCCCCTCCCGAGGCCGTAGCATTCTGCTGGCCTCCACACAGCGTGACTGGATGTCTCCCCGCACACTTAGAGCATTCGTGCCGGAACTTGCAGTACTCTCTGGTGCAAAGTCCCTTATTATAATCCCAGCAAGCACCCGTTCGACCCGACCCGACGCTGGTGGACCTGTTTGGGCTGGAGCCTCCTGACCCCACCCCTTGGGTGGGGCGGTCCCGAAAGGGCCGATAAATTATAGGCAGGCCACTTGCCGTAAAGACAGTCTTGCCAAACTTCGCTGGACCCATGGTATGTTGCCACAAATCCGAATCAATTTCCCCCCACTGCACTTCTGGATTTGCTGACAAACGCGCCCGAAATTCTTCATCGTATTGTTGCCAGGCATAACCACCGTAGTTGAGTTGTGCCTTACGTATGATATCCATATATTTAAACAACGCCACCGACCGCTCTGGAAACCGCTCGCAGTAAACACTGGCAAAAATCAAGAAGGCGGCCGTCCAGTTTTCAATGGTTACCGGCACTTTTGGCCTCTTTGAAAGCTCCCACTCTTCCTCCTTGGAGCCTTCCTTTGCCCTGACCTCCCTGTGCAATAATTTGAGAATATCAACGTATTCCCCTTTCCAGATCTTTTCTTTCGTGGCCGTTGTTAAGTGCGCCCCCAGCGGCTTCGCCGTACCCATGTAAGGCAGCCTTACCCGTTTCGATACCGGCTCTTTCTCTTTATCTTCCTTTGCCTTCCCCGCTTTTTCCCTGCCAACCAGTTTCTCTTCATCACCAGCAGCCACTGAATCACCCAGCGCGCCATCCGTCGACATCCCCGTATCCTGAACATATCTCCCTTTCACCAATCGTACTGATTCCTCCCGCGCTTCCGACGCAACAGACACCATTGAAACCGCCGAACTCTTACCTGGAGACAAAAGCGGGGGCCGCTCCTGAACCTTCCGCTGCTCTCCCAATCTCTCCCGCGCCGCCTTCGACTGACTATTCACCTGCGACACCTGTAACGACTGACGGACAGGGTTAGCCACTCCCCGCCCCTGCCGACCCCACCATTCGCTCTCACTCCCACTAGTGCTCAGCTCCCCCTCTTCGAGGGTCACCTCAGACCTCTTGTCCTCTTCATCCAATCTTTTCTTCCATCCCTTGACTCCACTCCCCTTACACTGTGCGCAACCCGCAGCCTCTCCTGCATACCGCCATTTTTTTACCGGGCCCAGACGTTGCTCCTCCCAAGCTGCGGCGTCAGGGGGCGCATCGCCCACACTACCACACAGCCTCGCCGAAGCGTCTGCAGCCCTCCTCCGCTGACCACGCCGTCCTGATGACGCCATCCGGCTAGCCGCCCTGGGGCTAGCCTTCTCTTCTTCCCAGGGTGATAGAGCCGCCCTTTGCTCTCCTGGGTCCTCCTCCTCAAAATCTAATGGGCCGTGTCCAAAGAGGTCTGGTGTACCGGGTGCGCCGACCGTTCCAACTAACTGACCCTCCCCTGGACCAACACCTGAGCCCCCCTCCTCCTCACTCTCACTGCTACCTACCTCTTCTCTAGGCCTATTACTACCCAGGGGCCTGGGCCCCCGTGGCTGGTTCCCAGCCCTCACTGCCGTGGAAGGCCCCTCCCCAGCTGACTCCACCTCACTTTCCCCGCTCCGGGCCCCCCCATCCTCCTCGCTGCTCCAAACTGGCATGGTGGGCCATTTTGAAGAAATCGGGACCAAAGGGTCCCTCTGCTCCCCAGATTCAGTTGCCATCCCTCTACCCCCTTCCCCCCCACCCGCCGCCGGGTGCAAACGAGCTCCCTCTGCCCCTCCGTCGCCTCCCGGGAAAGAGCTGGCCACTGGCCCCACCCTGCGGCCTCCATAGTGTCTGGGCTGCTCGTCGCCCTTATTTTTAAAACATTTATGTATGGCGCCGGGCCGCGCGCCGTAACGCCGCACCGCCGGGCTGCGCCGAGCCCTGCTGGCGCTCGCGCCCGCCCTCTGGCCCCTGCATGCTTCGAGGGAAGCCCTCGGGGCTTCCCTAACTGGGCCGGCCACCACACGCCCTCGGCCCGCCCTGCCTACTCTGGGGCCCGCCTCCCTCCACCCCCGGCCCTTGACCGCACCCACCTTCTTCGGAAGAGCTTCGCGCGGCGAGGAGCATGCCGCGACCGCTGCGGCTACTCCGCCCGAAGCCCGGCGCACCTGGCGACCAGGCAGTAACGCCTCCGGCACCAGTAAGTCCAGGCGGCCTGCTTCTCGGAGCAGCGCCAGCGCCTGTTGGACTTTATTCTCCATCTCGTTGAAAAGGTAAGCTCAGCACGCACTCCGCGCTACTAGGCCCTCGTTAACGGTCCTCCCCGTGTAATTTATATCTCCTGAACCGATCCTGCAACCTATACTCCGCTCCACCTCTAACCGCTAAACCACCAAAAATATTCCTGCACACTACTACTTAGCTACCAAAGTATACCTGCACACAATAACTAGCCGCCAAAATCCCACTTGACAAAAATAACCAAACGGAGCCCAGACTAACGTCCCAGCCACCAGGTCACCTTTACAAAATGGTGGCTGGGGACAAAAAATGTCCGTATAAATAAGACCCCCGCCCATCCCTTAACTGGCACCCCGGACGCCCAACCGCGTCGCGGGTCATGCCACCTCACCCAAAAACCCCGGGGGGGAATTCCTCGTGCCTCGTCCTCCCCCCGAGGCCCCATGGGGAAGGGGGGGCTCGTTTGGCGCTCGTCTTTAAGCACCGCTAAGCCCTTGCACCTAGTGCTTGATTGGCCGATTTGAACCCTGCAGTCCAATCGGTACACTTCCTTTCCGTGGCTCACTGCCCTTGGTGGCATTAGGCACGGACCCCAAACGATCTGCTACATGACCAACCCATGTCCAAACCCCGCCCAGACTGGCAAGTGATTTCCCTCTTTCCTAGGCCATCCCATCATCACCTCCATCCCTCCCCCTCTGTTTCCTCAATGACTGGTGGGGAGTCAATTTTGGATCATAAATGGCCCTCAGTTTATTAATTTCGTACATCACAAATTCACAAAATGCAGACCTGCACTCATATTATACAAGTTCAAAGCCATGTCAGGTCTCTGTGACCCTTCGGTTCTTTGTGTTGCTGTTATGCCACTGATCACCAGTTTTCTTGCACAGCCTAATCTCACACAGGGCTTCTTAGACATTGGTCCAGAGACTAGGCTTTTTTTGCCACCGAATCATGGTGGGCGGCTCCTTGGCTTTGCCCCGGCTGCAACTGCTGTGTATGCCCGCTGCTAACACCCTTTGGCGGCCTGTCACCACTCCCTCTTGTCCCTGCTGTGAGGCATCCCAAAGACACTCCTTGAGCAGCTCTTGCCTTTTTGGTTATGGTTTTATCCATCCGGCTGTGTCTTACCGTCATGCTGCCTGTGATTACCCAACTGCAGGCAGTTATCCCCACTTCTTGATTGTCCTATTGGAAGTCTATTTGTTCTAAGACTCCAACTACATTCAACAGAAACATTTCGATACCCACCCCAGTCAAGTGGATGCTGTCTGCTTAATAAAATCCTGGTGTCTTCAGGTAGATAAAGATGTGTCTAATGAAACCCCAAGAATTGGCCCTGCACATCTTGGACTTAGAATATTGATTTCCTGTCTGGATCTTTCTGCCACTCCATGGTCAACAGCCCCCTCTAGCTCGTCCTCGCTATCACTTCAGACAATAGGATATCTGCAGGACGACACATTATGACCACTGCTGCGAGCCCTGATACCATTGCCCCTAACAGATCTCCCCTACCCAGACAGGTTAAATTATTCCCCCCCTAAGTGCATGATCACTGCGTCCTGCCTGTTTATCCATTGGAGCGCATTATGCACGGTGGGAATGAGCTGCACCCATCACATTCCGGGCTGTCCAAGCCATGACACCATGGTGTTTTTCAACCCCAGCCCCACAAACTTCTTCCATGTGGCCCAGCACTGTGCCCTTGATATACAAGAGTGACCCATAATCCATATATTGTGCTTGTCCCCAGTGAGGCCTGTAGCGGGAGAGGGGAACAAAAAGGAGAGAGACAGCAGGGGCTTAGACTAGTAGGCCACCGGCCAGATGTACCCTTTAAATGCTCCTGATGCCCAACGACCCAGACTCTTGATCCGGCCCTCACTGAGACCATTTGCTGCCTCTGTCGTGGATGCTCCTATGCGGATGGAGTGTGTCAGAATCTCCCTGGTGGGAGCCCGGCTTCTGCAATGGCCATCTTTAAGACTGCATTGAATTGAAAACGGCTGAGGCAGGAGTCATCCTCATGTTGAAACAGTGGTAAATCTTTGGGGATGGCTTGCCTGAAATATTCTTGCATACTGCACATTCGGCAGAGTGTGTCATCATCCAGGCAGAAAAGCTGCAAGTATTTCCTATTCCCCTCTTGGTCAGTCTTTGACCTGCGCAGATAGATGGTCATGACTCCATCCCCCATGACCACAACCTGGCCTCTCAAGCAAAGATTCCCTGGTGATGACTTGGCGGGCCACAATTTTGCTGACCCGGTAGGCCCTGAAAAATGCCAGAGGGAAGGCTGCTTTGAAAAGCACACATTCCTGTTTTGTCCTGCCTACCCGTGGTAGGGTAGCAACTAATTACCTCAATAAGGTAAAATCAATTGGAAGCCGTTGGTCCTGTTGGGTGGTCTGTAGCATACCCCAACCTTTCATGACAGCCCTCTGTAAAATGAATTGGTGGGTTCTGATCCTGACAACAGTTTCGCATAGTAGGCAACTGCACTGGGGGGGGGGGGACCTGTATCCTTGTTTTGCTTCTACCCTCTGTAAGTGGCTACTGTATTAAATTCTGCCCTTCTCGCGTACTAACCCTGTCATGCCTTTTTGCTCCAGTCACCTACTGAAACACGGCCCAGCACTTAATGTATCTTGCTGCTGTCTTGGTGGCAAGTGCGCTGTCCACCAGCATCCTCATGACTGGTCCACCAGTCCCACCAGTTCCCACAGTTATAGGAGTCCTGTGTGGATCCACATGCAGGCCAGTTCCTAGAATTTCTGCAGTTGGAAATTGGACAATGCATCAGCCATAGCATTGTCGCAACCAGGAATGTGCCTGGCCCTCACAGTCACATTGTTTGTTAGTTGACAACCTGTTAGGTGGTGCAGCAGCAGCACCACGTGCAGGCATTGTGCTGTCCTAATCAAAAACAACTGGCAACTCATTAGTTGAAATCAATGCACATTCTAATTGTGTAAGAAGAAGCTTATGGGTGCTCATACATTGAAACACATCGTTGCCCTGATGTGTGGAACCGGGTTTTTGATTAAACCTGTTCTAATACTACAAAAACAAACCAATGGGGCACACCAAACAAAACAGTATCTCTACTTAAGAGATAATCAAATATTTTGAAGAGACCAAGTAACGTATCATGATAAATTTCCCTAAAACGCTTGTTTGATTCTCTTTCTTCCTTAAATGAAACAAACAATCATAAGTCTGACCAGAAAATACTGTATACAGATATACAACTAAACAAAAAAAAGAATATGTCCATGCAGATATAAATTTTAATACAAAGAAAATAAATCTTCTTATATACATAAACATATATATATATATACAAAACATAAAAACAACAAATGAATAGCCATCAGCTGACACGTGTTTCGTCCTGACTGGACTTCTTCAAGGCTGAGAAAATCACAACAAGCAACAATAAATACATTACAAACATATATATACAATTATTACACACAAAAAAATTAAAACATATGTACATTTTATCCTATCATTTTCCAAGATAACCAAACAAAAATATTCTTTTGGTCAGTTCGGTGTACAAAATGTTATATACATATCATGTTTATAATATTAATTTGAATCTAGACCAGAAACTACACAGGAAGAAAAGAGAACCACCACCACATAGTCTTAGTGGCAAAGTGTTAGTTAGTGTCCAAAGATATAGCATAGAATACTCCCCATATCTCCAAGAATTGGTACATCACCTCCATAGCCAAAGTTCAACATACCACATGCATACCCAAGTGTAAAAAGACTTCTCTTTTGTTGGCATTCTACCACTTCATATCCAAGATTTATATTTCGTCAATATTAGACCGCTCTATGTCCTAAAGTGACCCCTCTTTATACCATGGTGTAGAATAATTAAGTACCTTTGCTCACTTCTATGTCCATTATATTCATATCACATCTACCACACTCTATAGCAAGAGGGGAGAAAGAAAGGCCATTCCATTAGTCACCTTTTACTTTATCCTAGGTATTCCTCAAAATTGTGAGAGTTTTTCATTATAATGCCATTACTGACCTGTTTCTAAACCAAAGTCAATCACATCTTTTCCTTCTTCATCATCAATTTAAAAAATGGACATTGCTAGTTTCATCTATTGATGAGTCGACTGAAATACAAAACAAATACAATATCTCTAGTAACCTTTCTACTAAATAAAATAGCCTTTAATTTCTATCACCGTCCATTCACCTAACAAAGTTTATATCAGTGTCTCCATAATTTCCAACAATGAAACAAACACATTGCTATGGCTCCGTTTTTTCATTACTTACACTAAATACTATTACCAAATTCATGCTGTTCGCTTACCTAGTCACCCCTCTTCCTATTCTTTTGTTTGCTTTCCAATCCCGTTTGTTGATATATCTAGGCAAAGCCCGTCGAGGGAAGTCTATGCCTCCTGTATGCCTTCCGTGAGCACAGACATCAATGTGAGCCCATCGCCGGCACTAATTCATGCCGCGTTAGTTCTTCGAAACGAGATTATTCATAAACGTGACGGAGTGAATCGCGTGCCCTCCGTGAGTCCTCCGACTGTTATGTCCTGCCTGCTACCCTCGCGCCGGCATTTAAAATGCCGCGTTCATTTTCAAAGCAGGCTACTAAACATTAAAGATGGACTTCCGCCTGTCCGATCAGACTATGGCGGCCATCTTGAAGTGGTGCATTGTTCAGGTTAGAATTACTAAACAGCAAGGACGGACTAATTATGTGTATGTATGGCGGCCATTTTGATGTCGCAATTCCAGTCCGTGGACATGTTAGATCCAAACTCATGCCAATACGGCAGCCATTACTAAATGGCAATTATAATACATCGTGTCATTTGACAAGTAGACCAATCCAAATAAACAGGAGAGATTTCGATGAACAAATTATATGTATCTCCAAAAAATCACCATTAATAGTAAGCCGGCAAAATATTTAAAGTATATGGAAGAATGCCAATAAGATCTATTTGCCAACAGAAGGGATCAATTTTCCCTTAGCTTTCAGCCATCACATTCCATGAATTGCAACATAATTGATGCCCCAAGTGTATACAGAAGTATCAACATCAATGCTCATGCAGTGAGAGGAAGTAGGAGGTCCCCCCAGTATATAGAAAAACTAGGGTGAAAGAAGGAAAGATCCTCCCAACAAAGTTAAATATGGTATACAATGTATATCACCAGAGTCAATTGCTCATACATATGTATGTTATTCTTCATCAATAGTATACCCAGTGAATACATTCAAAGGAAATGATACAGTTCATCATCCAAATTCATGCCCATTTCGATCGTTCTCAATTTAATTATCCATTTTGCCTCATTTTTTCGCAAATCCAATGTTCTATTACCACCCCTAACATTTGTCGGGATATGATTTATACCCATGTACTTTACTAATGGGACCTCAGTTCCTGGAGGTTTATCATTGACATGCCGTACTAATGGTGATGCTGTATCATAATTTCTTAAGGCTCTGATATGTTCTTGGATTCGTTCCTTTAAGGGCCGGATTGCACTGCCCACATATATCTGGCCACATATACATTCCAATATATATACCACAAATTTTGTATTACAGATAATAAAGGTGGATATTTTGTATTTGTCACTACCATTATAACTGAATTCAGAAGTTTTATGCAGTGCCATGTTACACATATTGCAATTCCCACACTTATAAAAACCCACAATTTTTTTGGGAAGCCATGTTGCTTTGCTTTCCATTATAGGTGGTAGGAAACTTATACAGACTTCATTTCTAATAGTTTTTCCCCTTCTGTGAACCATTTTTGGTTTCTTAGGAAGTAGAGCAGCAAGTGTCTCATCCGTGTGTAGTACGTTCCAATGTTTACATAAAATACGGTATATATTATGACTATTATGACTATACGCCGTACAGAAACTTGTTGCTTTGTATGCCGAATTATCTCGCATTTTCATGTTTTGACCCAAGAGAGTAGATCTACATGTTTGATCAATCTTTTTTCTTGATGTTTTGATGATATGCTTTGAATAGCCTCTCTGTGTAAACCTATCTTCCAATTTATTTAATTCCATATTACATACATTTGGATCACTACAATTTCTTTTTAATCTTGTCATTTCCCCAAAGGGAATAGCTAAAATTTGACTTTTGGGGTGCGCACTTTCTGCATGTAGTACAGAATTGCAGGCTGTTGGTTTGCGATAGATTTTTGTATGGATCTTATTATCCATGATGGATATCTCTAGATCCAAAAAGCAAACTTTATTTTTACTAAATTCATACGTCATTTGAATATTAAAGATATTGCAGTTGATATATTCATAGAATTCCATTAATAGTTGTTCAGATCCAGTCCAAATCATTAAGACATCATCAATAAATCTTCCCCAGAAGAAAATGTTATCAGTGAATATAGAAGGGCCCTTCTTCCAAATGTGTACTGCCTCAAAGAAACCCATATATATATTTGCATATGATGGAGAGAATCGTGAGCCCATAGCTACTCCTTCTGATTGCTTAAACCATTGTCCCTCATGTAAAAATACATTATTTTCCAATGTAAATTCAATCATATACAGTATAATTTCAGTGTGTTTCATGTGAGATGCCGATCTCCCAGACAAAAAGTGTCGCACTGCCTGTAAACCTTTATCTTTGGGGATACATGTATATAAAGAAGATACATCTAGAGTGACCAACATCATATCTTGAGTCCAATTCACGTCCTCCAGTTTACGTAGAACATCCTTCGTATCCTGTAGATATGAAGGAATGTTTTTGACAATCGGCTGCAGATAGCTATCAATGAACTCAGAAAGTCTTTCCGTAGGTGATCCTATTCCTGATATTATAGGTCTACCTGGCGGTGAAATGGCACTTTTATGCAATTTAGGTAAAATATATATACATGGTGATGTAGGATAAGGATTAAAAATATATTTGAATTCTAAATCGGAAATCAAGCCCTGATTACACCATAAAGATAACAATTGCTCCAATTCATCGACAATCTTTTTAATGGGATTACCTTGCAATTTCAGATATGCACTACTATCAGCCAATTGTCTGTCAATTTCTCGAACATAGTTCGCTCTATCTAAAATCACAATGTTTCCCCCCTTGTCTGCCTCTTTGATCACTATGTCTTGATTACTCCCCAGTTCTACTACTACATGGTTGTCTGACCATAATGTGATCTTTGTATTTTTGAGTCTGCATCTGCAGATTGTAAAGACCACCACTATAGGGAAGAGTTCCAGAAGAGTTATGTTCTTGGTTAAACTAGCTAACTGCCATTCGGTGGGCTAGTGGGCTGCCATTCAAGCTGTCCCCAGTACCACCCTGAAACCCTTGCCCCCTGCCATGTCAGTAAAGAGCTCATGTTGTCTTGCAGACACTCAAGGTTGCCTCCATATCAGGGTTCCGTAAAAGGTACACAAGAAGTCCAGCCACTGCTCTAGGTCCTTCTTGATCCTCTTTGTAAGGCACACTTTGTGGTGCTTCTTCTTGAGGTCCTTGGACAACCATGCTAGCCTCCTGGCAAAAGGTCTGCATGCTGGAATTACCTTATTTGCAAAGTTGAACCTACCCAGCTCCTGCTGTATCTCGCCAAGCATAGCCTTCTTTGTTGCAAGCTTCTGTATGATGTCCCCCTGCAGTTCTTGCACCTTGGCCTGGGGAAACCTGCACACTCCCTCAATGGTGTCTAACTCTATGCCCAGGAATGATAAGTGAGTGGTTGCCCCCTCCGTCAGTTCCAGAGTTAGCCTTTTAAACGCTTTTAGAAGCTCCACGCATTCATTGGTACCTGCCCTACATATGAATAGAAAATCATCTAGGTAGTGTGTGCAACACTTCCCAGGGGACCTTTGGAGCAGGGCCCATTCCAGAAAGGAGCTGAACAACTCAAAGTATGTGCAGGATATGGCGCAACCCATGGGCAGGCACTTGTCATAATATAATCGATCATCTGGGTGGAACCCTAACAAGTAGCTATTGGGGTGCCCCGGAAGGAGACGAAAAACGGGCTCAATATCTGTTTTTGCTAGTATTGCCCCTTTCCCCAGTGCTTTAAATTGGTCCACTGTGTCATCTACAGCAGCATGAGAAATGGAGCACCTGCACTTGTCCAGTCTGCCGTTCACCGACTCTCCAGGGGGTTAGGACAGGTGATGAACTGTACCAATTCTTTTTTAGGCACTACCCCTAATGGGGAAACTACGAGGTCCTCGCAAGGGGGATTTATAAATGGGACTGCCACTCTTTCTAATGCCAATTCTTTTGCCACAATTTTTCTGGCTACTTCTTGGTTCTCCTTGACTGACTTCAAATTTATGCACAAGCGGTGTCTAAGTGGACCTCTGTAAGGGATAGTGAAACCCACAGTGAAACTTTCCACCAGTTGCCAGAGCGCTGAGTAAATACCAGTTGCCAGAGCACTGAGTAAATACAAAAGCCAAGCTACATGAATGGGGTGGGTAATGACGGGGGGCCTCCCGGGGGCCCCTGCTATGAAGCTCCACCCCATGCCTACTACTTCTTGTCACCACTGTCCTTTCATTCCCCCGCCACTTTTGCTCTCCTGCAGTCGACTGCTGGGTGATTACCTCAGCAGCTGCTGCCATTGTGTTTGAATTTACATGCTTGCCCCCACTTGCATTCATTTTTGTCATATTTCCAGCAGGTGGTTGATGAGGGCTTGTTTTACTTGATCCCAGCCTGACTCTTTGCCTTGTAACCATTTTACATCGTCTCCTACCTTCCTTTTCCCCTGAGGGTGCAAAAACTATGCTCTTGTGAGCCCACCCCTACCCTAGTTGCTACTAGGCGTGGTTGAAAAACTCTGCTCCGCTGGCGGAGTTTGTGGAATTTGGCAACTCCACATTTGAAGGAGAACACAGAGTTACCGATGGACTCCGCACTGCGCAACAGTTTTTTTCTATTTTTCCTCCATTGGTGCACGCTTAATTTCATTTCACATGCGTGGGAAGTGAGACCACAGACTTCTGGTTACGTACAAGCACAAACAAGATATTTTTCCCACCCACTAGATTTAGTGCCATGCCACTGACTTCCGGCGCGTCTTTTTTGTGACATAGGTGAGCGTGAGTGAGCTCAATCAACCGCTCCTGCAACTTGGCAAAGCAGAAGCAAATCTACAGATTTGAGTTAAAAATCTTCTCTAATGGACCGTTCATGTTGATTTCTTTGTGCAAGGAGTACCCAGAGACTCCAACTTCCTGTTCCTGTCCAGCAGGCTCCTCCCAATGCTTTGTCCATCACCTGGTCACTTTTCACTTGTATTTTGAGCGGGAAGAATCACTTTCTTTGTCTCCTGGATGTATAATTAGATTTAAGGATATTGTTGTATTTGAGATTTTATAAGTAAGTTTAAAAAAGTCTTGTATAAGGGTGTTGTACAACTTGTTTGTTTGATAGAGGGCACGCACCATGATTTATTTGTACTTTTATTCAATTTTTAGAATTTAATGTGGTGGGTGGCCTGCATTTGGGGCCTAATTATAGTTGTGCTTGAATTGTTTTTGTTCTATAAAGGAAAAATGTTTTGCAGTTCACTACTTTTTCTCCATGTTTTGTTTTGTAAATTTACAATATTCTTTTAATTTACTATGTTAATGTTAAGTGGCCTAGTCTGCTAATGGAATAGGCCTTCCAGCTGTAAGACCAGTACTAGTCCTGGGTGCATGATGAAACAACTATTTGTGGTGTCTGTTGAACTGAAGCACCATGGATGGCATTGGATTAAATATAACAAAATGTATTTAGACAGTATTTCACATTTGTTTTTGCAAACAGTGTATGGTGGGATAATACTTGATGCCTTTGTATGTTGTGTGTTGTAATTTTTTTCAGCCCCTTTCATTTTCACTTTTATAATTACTGACTTGATGCTGTTTTTTTCTCCTGTACCGTTGCCTTATTTGTCTGGCCAGTGCATGAGAGTATTTGTCATAGGCCAACATTTGCCTGTGTTCCCCATGCCATGCGGCTAGGGACCTTTTTTGTATAGTCAACTATAGTCCTATACCTATATGTGTTTTTTGTTTTCTGTTCACCCTGCTTGTGGTTTGATCATGTGGCTAGTGACCATTTTGTGTAGGCAGCCAGTAGCCCTAAATGTGTTCTTGTTTGTTGAGGTGGCTATGCCTCCTTGCTGGTTGTTGTTTGACTATGTTGCTGGCAGCCGTTTTGCTTAGGCAGCCAGTGTGCTTTCAGGCCTGCATGTGTTCTTCTTTTTGTGGCCGCCATGCTTCCTTGCTGTTTGTTGTTTGACTATGTGGCTAGCAGCCCTTTTGTGTGTTATGCTTTTGGCCTAGTAGTCAAATGCTTATTACTAAATGTATTGTATAAGCAGTGTTTTAGATTTTATCATACACTTTTTTTTGCATTTTTCACCTGCAGCACTCCTTGCCTTCCAAATCCCTGTGGGTTTTATTGTCCCCTTCCTCTAGTCCATCAGCAATCGAATTCTATTTTTTGAAAATGTATTCTTTTTTTGTAATAATAATTTTGAAAAAAAAAATCTTGGTTTTAGATTTGTTTTCTAATAAATTACATTTGAAAAAAAAAATATTTTAATTTAGTTTTTTTTCTTCATTTTCTCCATTAGAACCATGTCTGCGATAAATGTACAGTTGCGCTACATTACATTACATTATTCAAGGATTATTCCATTTGTCACCAGCACCAGCCTGAGTGCCACATGCCAAATTGATGCACATAAAGCTAACAGTTACATTCTGTATGATGTAGTTGTTGCTATTTCTTGTCCTTTATGAGTGTACATGATAATGAAAGTTAATGTTTGTGTGGTTTTACGAATGGGTACACTGTATTATTTCATAATTTTTTATAAGCTAAGCAACCATTAAATGATATTGTGTCTACTACTAATGAAACTGCAACAATGCCCCGTTTCACTGATACTTCTTGCATGTTTGCTCTTAGGTGCACAAAGAGAAAGAGACATCAACCACAGTACTTTCAGACAGAAGGCATGTGCACGTCGTGACCATACTCAGGACCACGCAGACATCTCTTCAGCTTGTGAAGCTAAGTACTCCTGCCAACTGGCAGCTTCAGGATGGCCCCAAAGAAAGCTGCTACCAAGAAAGTGGCCTGTGATAAGAAGCAGCTTCCCACCACTGGCATGTCACCCCAGACCTTTTTTGGGCAAATACGTGTGCCTGCCGCATTAGCCACTGGGGAGCAAGCTGGGAGCAGCACTCCCGCATCAGTGGCCCCATTCCAAACTAGGCCCAAGCCCATATCTGGCACAGAGACATCCTCTCTAATCACAGGAACGCTGATAAACAGTGACGTTGAATTGGACTTATCTCTTTCTCAAAGTAGTACCCAATCATTATCGGAAACACAGGCCAGTGGACAACATCAGCCACAGCCAGCAATAGCAGTTCTTTCCGAAGTAGGAGCACATCAGGATGTTGAGCTTCATGCTGAGGAAGCCAAACAAGCCCCTCTTTCACAAGACCTACTGTCTTCCAGATCTTCGCCATCTTTTTCTTTTACCCCACTTCTGATGATCAAGACTCCACTCAGATGCCACTTAAGTCTGAGACACGCCAGGAGAGGGAAGGAGTGGAAAGGAAGGTTCCTGTAAGCCTTAGAGTTATGGATGGAGAAGAGGATGATGACAAGTCCGACAATGAGCCAGTCATCATTGATGTTAGCCCAGCCCCAGTGGAGTCAAACATTACCCTATCTTCTCAATTTGCTCCAAAATATGTGACACAAATACCACCACCTCCACCTCCACCAGCATCCATATTTACAAGCCCACTGCTACACCTACATCCACAACCACCTCTGTAGAAGAAGGCACTGCAGAGAAGCAAACATCATCAAAACAATATCTACCTACTGCCACTTTTTCAGACATTGGCATTGTCTCCAGTGTTAGAAAATTGACTTCCCCAGTTTGGGACTTCTTTACATTTAGTGAAGAGGAGCCAAACATTGTCTATTGCTCCATTTGCCAAGCAAGTATTAGTAGGGGTAAGATTGGTGCAAACTTTGGAACCGGGGGACAAACAACCCATTTGCGGAAACACCACGCAGTCTGCTGGGAGTTGCACCTTAGCGGGCAAAAGCCTCCCAGTGGTGTTGGTGAAGGTGTTGAAAGCAGGGAATCTGATCCGATCATGGTGGAAGGTGAAGAAGAGGGTGACATTTTTGTTACTCAAATCAGCCCTGCCCCCAGCAGTGCAGTAGTATTGTTGCCCACATCTGCAACATCGTAATGACATGGGAAGACTCAGAGTCAGGTCGAAACACTAAGGCAAAAGCATACAATGGCTGCCCCGTGAGATGCACATTGAGTCTACCACCACCTTCTCCTTTGAAGTCACCTTCATTAGTAGCACCGGTAAAGAAAAAAATACAGGCTACTATTAATACCATGTTTAGGCAGGAGAGGCAGTATGAATGCAAGCACCCAACCGCACGTTTGTACAATGGGCCGATGGCTAAAATGTAAGTGTTGGACCACCTCCCTTCTTCTTTTGTGGAAGGAGTGGGTTTTCTAGAATTATTGGTGGCTATCTGCCCGAAATGGAATGTTTCTAGTCAGACCTATTTCACCAAAGATACTGTTCCAGCGCTACGTCACATTGTGCTGGAATTGATTGGATAAGCTTTCCAGCAGAGCACTGTCCACACAATTCACCTGACGACAGACCTGTGGACCAATTGCCAAGCCACTGATTACATGTGCATCACTGCACACTGGATCTCTTTTGTGTGGGTTATAGAAATTATATTTACAGGTGTTGACACTGCTAAAAATTTTAATGGTGCTTGGAAGCATTCAACAGTAGCTATGTTTTCCATGGAGAAATCCCATTCAGCTGCAAACATCTTGGATGACTTTAACAACAAGGTCTTTGATTGGCTGTACCCCAGGGGGCTTCACATTGGATTTGTTGCCACAGACAATGGCAGTAATATAGTTAAGGCCATGTCAGATAGTGACTGTTTCAGGGTCCTATATTTGGCGCATTGCATAAACATCATTGTACAGGACTTTCTTAAAAAAGAACCCTGAGTCAGCAACTTACTGTCCACATGCACAATAATCTGCACTCAATGTAACCATTCTTTTAAAGCCCAGAAGCTGTTGAGGATTTGTGATAATAGAATGCCATTTAAAGCACTCCTACAGGAGGTGCCAACACGTTGGAATTCAACTTATTCCATGTAGCAAAGTTTGTTTGAGCAGTATAGACTGATCAATGAATATGTCATGCAAAGAGCGGATACAACAGTGAAAGGCATGATCATTGAGATGGACCAATGGGGCCTGGTCAAATGCCTAACAGAGATGCTGCTTCCTTTTGAAATTTTCACACAAGAAGTCAGCAAGGAGGGCTGTACCATGGGCCAGGCTATTCCATTGGTCAAATGCCTCAGAAACAGCTAAAAGAGGTGTCTGAAACATACTCAGAGGTGGATGAAAAAACAGATGGACAGGAGTTGGTGGACAGCTCAGTCCTTCGCTTATCTTCGCTTTTGTGTGGGTTAGAGAAATTATATTTGCAGGTGTTGACACTGCTGAAATTTTTAATGGTGCTTGGAAGCATGCAACAGTAGCTATGTTTTCCATGGAGCAATCCCATTCAGCTGCAAACATCTTGGATGACTTTAACAACAAGGTCTTTGATTGGCTGCACCCCAGGGGGCTTAACATTGAATTTGTTGCCACAGACAATGGCAGTAATGTAGTTAAGGCCATGTCAGATGGTGGCTATTTCAGGGTCCTATGTTTGGCGCATTGCATAAACATCATTGTACAGGACTTTCTTAAAAAATAACCCTGAGTGAACAACTTACAGTCCACATGCACAAGAATCTGCACTCAATTTGGCCATTCTTTTAAAGCCCAGAAGCTGTTGAGGATTCGTGATAATAGAATGCCATTTAAAGCCCTACTACAGGAGGTGCCAACACGTTGGAATTCAACTTATTCCATGTTGCAACGTCTGTTTGAGCAGTATGGACTGATCAATGAATATTTCATGCAAAGAGTGGATACAACAGTGAAAGGCATGATCATTGAGATGGACCAATGGGGCCTGGTCAAATGCCTAACAGAGATGCTGCTTCCTTTTGAAATTTTCACACGAGAAGTCAGCAAGGAGGGCTGTACCATGGGCCAAGCTATTCCATTGGTGCATATGCTGCAGAAACAGCTAAAAGAGGTGTCTGAAACATACTCAGGGGTGGATGAAAAACAGATGCACAGGAGTTGGTGGACAGCTTAATCCTTCGCTTATCTGTTAATACAAGGCTGCACAGAGACATTGGGCCTCATTTTGACCCTGGAGGTCTTTTGACCGCCAGGTTAAATGTGGCGGCCCTACCACCAACAGGCTGGCGGTGCAGACACTCATAATGTGGCAGGTTGGCCTATGCCAACCCATCACATCTCCACTCATACTGCCATTGCTGTCGGAACCGCCGGGCCAGACATGATCCTCTCCGACCCGGTGGTCCACAGAAGACCACTGGCAGTATTGAGAGCAGGTCTTCTGCCATGGTTTCCACGGCGGTAGCACTGCAATGAAAAACATGGCAGAAAGGCTGCCGGTGACAGGGAATTTCTTCTCTGTCACCACTGGATGCCTCCCCCCTCAAGCAAACATTAGACCCTCCTCCCCCTTCAGCCACAGCGTCCCACTCTCCCTTCTGCCACAGCACCCTCACTCCACCTTCAGCCACAACGCCCCCACTGCACCTCCCCGCATACATGCACAGACACCCACATGCACCACGCATACACCCATTCACCTACACTTAAATACACACATTCAAAACAACCTTCATCTATGCATTTAAGCATTCATCCATGCATGCATTCACAACAACATTCATACATGCATTCAAGCATGCATCCATACCCACCTTCACAACAACATTCACACAGGCATTCAAGCATGCATACTCACACCCATCCAAACACGCACACATACTTAAATGCAGACATGCACTCACTAAAACATTCAGACACGCATACACACATTCATGCACACACTCATACACGCACACACAACACCCCCACCTTCCCACTCCCTCCTCTGTCGGACAATCACCTTTCCTGTTCCGGGGAGAAGATCATCCGGCAGGGAACAGGAAGGGGCGCTTCCACCGCCGGCAGTGCCCTGCCAGCAGGACACCAGCAAGCTGTATTCTGGCCCATTATACAGCGGGCGGTGTACTACTGGTGGGGCGGGCCTGTGGTGGAACTGCCAGAGCGCCTCCACCCACCAGGATGACTACTGCTAGATTTCCTCCCAAAATCTGGCAGTACCCATGATATGGTGGGTACTGCCGGTCTCCTGGTGCCTGCGGCTTTTTCTGTCTTCATAGAAGACCACCAAAGTCATAATGAACGCCATTATGTCATCCAAACATTACATCTGTGCCACAATTCTGGCCACTTTCATTCCTTTTTCAGACGGGATATTTCAGCCTACATGACATGGATTGCTGAGCAAGCCAGAGACCTAGAAAAAGAATGGGTGGAAGTTAGAGGCCCACTCACAGGCAGACGTTCTAGGGTGCAGCCTACAGCTTTCATTGAGCCTGTGGACAGTGCTGTTGGCTCACATCATCCAAAATCGACACCAGCAACAACAGGAACAGGATCAGCAGCCTCAAAATCTGCATTTGATTAGTTTCTAAAGGCAGGGCTTAAATCCACTGCAGAGGCAAAGACAAAAGAGGTTGAGCAAGGTAGAACACCAGTGACTATGGAGAGAATGGTCCAGGCCTACCTGGATGACCCAATGGAGGTCTATCTGGATCAAAACCCATTGGGAAATTGGTATGGTAAGAGGCGCCAATGACTAGTGCTCAGCAGGCTGGCAATAAAGTATCTGGGTTGCACTGTAGCGAGTGTGTCTGCTGAGCATGTGTACAGTGCATCTGGTCTTTGCTCTTGCTCTGCCACCTCTAAGTCTTCTTGATACACTACCACTCATGAAGCTTACCTTCCATTCAATCCTTACTGTGTCTACAATATCATGATAATCATTTCTGTTTTACAATCCACAGGCCTTCTCTTCTCCTGCACAATAACACTCTTTACTTACCTTATCAGACTGCTTGAGGCAGGCACCCAAAAAGATTGATGGGGCAATCCAAGAAGTAGGGAGGTGCACCACCCTATTTGGCAATACAGACTAGTATAACTTTTCTTTCAATAATCTTTTTTTTAACTGTGTATGATAGCTTCATCCCAACATTAAACATGTGCCATATTTTGCAAACATAGGTGACTGAACATTTTTAGATATAAAACATCTTGGGTCTAACTGGAGCTGACAGAATGTAAAGTTTACTGGGTCATACATATTAATTTTTTCTATGCCTCGCACAACAGGCTGCTGATCATTTCCCAGATGAATATTGTGTTTGTGTAGTGTTTGTCTTTTTGTCACACCTTTGCCCAAGTCCCTTTAGCATCCATTCATAAAATCTCTAACCCTCTTCCCCAGAGCTGTGTGATTTATTGAGGTGTTACTTAATAATTTACACCATTGATTAATCACACACTTGGAGCGGTGGATGTGGTGGAAGCAACGCCAACTCAGTGTGCAGGTTCTTCAATTGAGTACACCTAGGTGAAGTGGGACCTCGCTTCCGATGCCTTCACTGTTAGGCCCATATTTATACTTTTTGACGCACAACTGCGCCAACGCAGTTGTGCGTCAAAAATTTTAACGCCTGCTAACGCCATTCCAAAGCGCCATGCGGGCGCCTTATTTATTGGATGACATTAGCCGGCGCTGCGGACTGGTGTGCATCAAAAAAAATGACTCACACCAGGCAGCGCCGGTGTAGGGGAAAATGGAGCTTGGGCGTCAAAAAATGGGGCAAGTCAGGTCTGAGGCAAAATTTTGCCTCAACCCAATTTGCGCCATTTTTTTTGACGCCCAACCCCCATTGAAATGACTCCTGTCTTAGCAAAGACAGGAGTCATGCCCCCTTGCCCAATGGCCATGCCCAGGGGACTTATGTCCCCTGGGCATGGCCATTGGGCATAGTGGCATGTAGGGGGGCACAAATCAGGCCCCCCTATGCCACAAAAAAAAAATCGAAAAAATATACTTACCTGAACTTACCTTAACTTCCCTGGGATGGGCCCCTCCATCCTTTGGTGTCCTCCTGGGGTGGGCAAGGGTGGCAGGGGGTGTTCCTGGGGGCATGGGAGGGTCCCTCTGGGCTCCTTCTGAGCCCACAGGTCCCTTAATGCCTGCCCTGACCCAGGCGTTAAAAAACGGCGCCCATCAGGCTGGGCACCGTTTTTTAAGGCCTGCCCCCTCCTGTGCGTCAAAATGACGTCACAGTATAAATATGGGGCACAGGCCTTTAGAAGGGAACGCCTACCTTGCATATCATTAACGCAAGGCTGGTTCACCCTTCTAAAAAATTACGCACATGGTGGAACTTTGACGCCCGCGGGGTCGGACGTCAAAGTATAAATATGGGGCAGTGTTTGCGCCGAATGTGTGTCAAAATTTTTGACGCACATTCGGCGCAAACAGATTATAAATATGCCCCTTAGTGTGCTAGCATGCTACTACCATACCACCATGGTACCTTGAGAACCCATGCAGCCCTCGCTTCATCTATTCAGGTAAAAGAATTATGCAGCATTACAGTACTTTTAGTGTAGGCAATATAACTGGCAATGGCAAATCTCTCCACCCCAATCCTTTGGGTCAAATTTCACAGAATGCACTGCAGAGACTAGGAGAGTATTTAGACAAGGGTACCTAACCACATAAATAATTCTTATACACTATCAGCAGATTTTGAAACATGCTGCGCTAGAAGGAATACACTATCAGGGGATTTGAAAAACAAGATGTATAAAGGTAGCAGTGGGAAATAAAACACCCCAGAAAAGAATTTAGGTACAAACAACTGTAAATAAATATTTATTCTCCCCGTCCCTAACAAAAATAATAAATACCCACCCCTTCCACCCACAACTGTCCTACCCCTATCCCCAAACAAATGTCCGTTTCCCCAACCAATGTCCCAAACAAAACTGTCAAATTGTCCTTATAACACAAAACAAAGTTGAAATGTCCAGAGACCAAAACTTACTCCCACCCTTTCCACCTACCAAAATAAAAGGTTAAAAAAGGGGAGGAAGAAGGAACTAAAGGCAGGCCAGGATTTGTTTGAGGGACCCCTCCATGCAGGCCTGCTGGACCGCTAATACCGCCAGTCTTCAAAGGATGCAGCCTTGGAAAACAGTTTCCGGGGGGGGGGAGCATTGAAAGTATGGCGGCAAGCAACAGCCCTGGAAACCGCAGCGCTGGTGCTCCTGGGCTGAAGGTGATGGGGTCTGGGTAGGGCCGTGAGTATTTGCAGCAACTGCTGAGGCCTCCTCCTCCTCGAGAACCACCAGCTGCTGATACTCAGCCCATCTGGCCTCCAGCTTCTGCCGCCATAGCCAGGCTACTTTTCTATGTTGGTGGACCAGCAGGAATAGCTATATCATGAAAGAAAAAAGAGAATCAAGGCACTTACTTAGTACCACTTTACTCATTTCCCTCATGACCCTCCTCTACCACAGTTTGTAATAACTACTTTTGTAAAAGAAAATACATTTGCTTTGCAGTAAGGAAGGGAATCTTCTTAACTTATTCAACAGCAGGGTAATGTACAGGGGTTTAGGATGGGGATGTAGAGTACACACTTTACTGATCAATCAAATCCTCATTATCATTATGTGTCTAAGATTTGGCTGGTAGTGTGACTCACTGTGGTTGGCAAATGTTGGAAGGGAAAAATTTGAACAGAAGTAAATCCATTATGGAAGCCTTAATGAATTATATTTATATCACTTGGCTAGAAAAATGTGGCGCAAGCAAAGATTGAATTTTTCAAATTATTCGGAAGGCTGGGACAGAGTTCAAGAAAGATTAAAGGAGTGACGTACTAGAAAGCAACTGACCCAGTGGGCCCTGGGAGGGAAGGGAAACACACCTTGTTTTTGCATTGCCATGCATTGAAAAGTGTTTGACATATCAACTTAACTTAAGCAGACAGATGCACATTGCAATGCCGAAGTGAACCATGCAGCTGTTAGGTCATCATGTGGGGCACTGGTGAAAGGCCATAGCAAGGGAGGGAGGTGATGGTTAATGGATTCTAGGATACACATTACCTGCCTTGTTTGAAAAATACTGCGAGTCAAGTCAATATTCTGAAATACCATCCAACCCTTTGAATCAAACCTTTGATAAAAACCATTCCAAGCAAGAAACGTAGGTGGGAAGAATGCTCCTATGCAGAAGAGCTCCCTTGTTTCTTCATTCCAAGCTTTTATCTATTCATCATTGCAAATGTGTCCTTCTAGTATTCTTATTCTTCTCCCTTGGCTTTGATACACACCATTTACGCTTTACATTCCCTCATCCAGTTCTTTGCCATTTAAAACCATCCAAATTCCAAACATAGCTATCAACTAACCTTTCACCAACATCCATTTTCACATTACCCATCCATGCATCCTTTCACCCATTCACCCATCCAAGAGATCCTACCCCCGAGGAGTCCGTTCACCCATCCAGGCATAGAATCATTTTAATAATCTCACACAAAGAGAGAGTATCGGGAGTAACTCAACCCCACACTGACTCCCGTTTTATCTAGAAACTGCAATCACACAAAGTGTGTGGGGTGGTAGTAGAGAGAACAAGCCTCCTTTGGCCTGTTCAAAGTATGCTGGTTCGGCGATTTCCTTAGTGGGTGTGGACATATGGATGTGACAGGTGGCTAAACCTATGAAGGAGTTCCCTTTACGGACTAGGTGGTCTCACACACATTATAGTGTCATGCTTCATCATATGGCCACCTAGCCCCACCCAGGTAAGATAATACTACTTGGGCGGACTCAACCTCGTAGTTAAAGGACCTTCAGAAGGAGTGCTGACATTTTATCTTGCTGGATATTAACAGGGATCCAGATGAGAGTGGTGATAGATAAAATTACCTTACAAATCACCAGTTGGGTTCGGAAATTTAATATCGGTGGTTGTAGGTAAAAATAAAAAACAGGGATGGAGACACCTTTGAGTATGATGACTCAGGGAGTCTAAAAATTGGGGACCAACATGTTTCTGCCCACGCTAAGAGCCTAAATGGTCTGGGGCATTCATAAGAGTCGTGGATCCCTAAAAGTGAAGAGCATCATTAGATGCTCGTTGGTAAAGGTGAGTGTTTATAAGAAAAAGGGCCTACCTGATTATGTTAAAGGGGTATGGCCCTGTATGAACAAGGCGTATAGCCTCTGGTCTGGGGACTGACGGAGGGGGGTTGCCCCTTGTAGTTACACTTACTCCAAAGGACGCAACTCAATAGTGCACCTATGAGGTCTGTGTCCCAGCTGCTTGCTCCAAGGAGAAGCTAGCGGCTGGGACACAGACCTGATAGGACCTCATAGGTGCACTGTCAGTCCCCAGACCAGAGGCTATACACCTTGTTCATACAGGAAGTCAGATCCAGAGAAGAAGAAGAAGAGATCGGAGTGTCCGTGGCCAGATTTACCTCATAAAACTGCGCTAGCTCCAGAGATTGACAACACAATGGTGACTTTCCTTAAAAAATCTAATAAGGACCCAAAGAAAGGAATAGACAGGGCCCTCAAGGCTTGTCAAGATAAATTTCTGGATGCGTCTGGTCCCCTCACAAAAATCCGCAAATTGGCTCTTCAGGCTCAGGAAAACGGGGCAACCATTCATCCGGAGGTGCTGGCTGAGTGGACACAACGGGCCATATGATTCCTTGGCAATGCAAATTGCGCATTAGCGTCAGAACGTAGAAAGTCCGTCTTACTGCGTATTGACCCCCAGTTGGCAGATTTGGCTTCGCCTGAAGCAGGCCCTCTAGCCGAGGGACAACTTTTTGGAGACAAGTTTGTGAAAGACATTGCTAAATTTGTTAATACTTTCACCACTTTGGATAAATCACAGTTTTCCCTTAAGAGAATGTTTAACCCACTTTTTGGACGGGCTGGTCGATTTCGAGGATGCTCGACCGGCTTGGGTTTTCAACAAGGTCCTGCCAGAGGTACTTATCCAAGACGCAGGAGTTACACCCAGGATCCTTCCCACGCAGGTTTCTACCGCTCCAGATATAGAGGAGCACGTAACCGCAGCAATCGTGGCGCAAATCGGGGTTACAGAACCATTGACAACACCCCCACACGTAATAAATCTTCCTTTTCCTTCTATCCCTTAGGAGGCAGACATTTTTTTTCAATTAAAAAATGGGCTTCCATTTCCTCAGACGCATGGTTTCTAGATACGGTTCAGGGGTATTCCATAAAGCTGATATCGGTCCCTCAACAAATCACTTTACCTCCTACTATCCTTTTTTCCCACTCTCAAGACACATAACATCGGTCCATCCCAATGATTCGACTATCTGGTTTCATGGTATTGAATGTGTTCCTATCCATCCAAGAGGGGGAAATAGAGAAATGACATTGCGCCAAAAGGAGGCGGCCTGGATCTGCCGCCTTCAAGCGGTGGAACTGGGCCTCAATACTGATCATGAGTTCCATTATTTCCTCTAGTGTGACAATTTTGCTCGAAATGTTAGTTATTTTTCACCATGTTATTAATGTGTTATTGGGGGTGGTTATCACTTTGTTATTTGCTTGTAATACGCCTATACCATGTTTACTTTAGTCTGGCTTGTTTGGCATTATGTTTTACCGACCTTGCTTTTCTTAAAAAATTCTTACTTGAAACATTGTGGATATCCTTTTGCTCCCATTTGACGTGATCATTATTATATATTTGTATATGTGTTTTTTATTTCTTTTTTTATCTTTTCTCAAATCACCAGATGGATTCATGCTCTGTTCAACATTATATGTCAATTTGTCAATTTTCCACCATAGCATTGTCTCTGTCTTTATGATATTGCCACTTGTAACGTTGTACATGTTGCTTTACTTTTGGTACCCGTGATTAGGTCTTCTTTTTCTTTACGATCAGATTGCTTTGTGTCCTGATCAATATCATGTGCTAATTGGTCAATTTGGTCATTACATGTATTTTTTTGATTGTTTACTTTTTCTTCTTATTACAGTACTTACCTACACGTTAAAAAAATTCTTCTTGATCACATCACCCCTTTAGGCTTACTTGCCACCCCCACAACCCTCTCTTTGCATATCCACTTCTTTAATTTTTCACGGTATCTATTTACATTATGTTTGGTATTTTCACATTCCATGGTGGTATCTAGTCAGTCTTGCTTTTTTTGCCCCTCTTCTGATGTAACCTTAACATTTCTTTTGGTTCATATTTATTATTTAACATCTTTTTTGGCATTTGGAATATTGCAATGTAGTTTTAATACTACCCTTTTTATTTTTATAAATATATTTTTTCATAATATTTATGGCAGCTGGCATCTTTTTTCACAACCAGCCCCTAATTGGCGGTTGTTTTATTTCCTTGTTTCTTTAATAGGCTTCACCTTTTCCACAACCAGCCCCAAGATGGCGGTTGTTTTAGTCCCTCTTTTATTTTTATCCTTAGTGTGCCTCCCATCTCTATTTACATCTGGGTTCCGGGCGTCCTTATTTAGGACACCCGGAACGGAGGTTTCCTCTCCGGTGCACTTTGTATGCGGCTGGCTTCACACTTGGGCCGGCCGCGTGTGATCCTTTACGGTCGTTCTGACCGTGTTACACAGTCTTCTCTGTGAACGAGACCACGGTAGTATCGGTAAGGCATCTCCTGCTTCGCTTGTATTTAATTAGCTCTCTGGTAACCATGTGGTTCTGTAGTTGTTTCTTGCCACATTTATCTGATAGACTTTATGGACCTTGTTTATATGGGACACCTCGCCTGCCTCATTATGTACTTTTCATTGGTTTCTCATTACTTATGAGTGCTGGGACACTTACTCCAATTTCGGAGCGCTACTTCTATTGATATACGGTTTCTTACATGGTTGTTCATTTTATTTTACTTATTCCACTACATGTAAGCACATGGTTCAGTTACCTCCACGTTGAAGCATATATTCGACATGATCTAGTGATAATTAAAACATTTTTCATGGGACATTCCTTGCCATTTTTACTTCATCCTATTTTTTTTTTTTTTTGTCAGGTTACGATTTCATTACTGCAATTGTCACTATTATGACTGGCTGGACACCATTTTTGGTATGTCTTCTCGTAGTTTGTTTACCTGTTTAACTTTCCACCTGGACGTCCCCTCTTTTGGGATTTTACTTGCCACTGGATACACACTAACATCCTGTAGCCATTTTCCTGCACAAATATTTTTAATATTCTATATTTATATCATTATTTTGGTTGGTCACTTTGACACATCCCTTTAAATAATATTTTTTTCTGCATGATATGGAACACGTCCATCTCAATAGTTGCACGGGTTCATTACTTTGATTAACGTGTTGGTACACAACATTTCCTCATTCACTTTGGTAACTTGAACTCTCACCTTTACTTTTGTATTTATATATTTTTTTGCAATTGATGGCATAGTATATACATGTGTTTATGGTTGCATTACAGCCCTGAAGAAGCCCTTCAACTGGGCGAAACGCGTTGGCTGTTCATTCTTAATATTATCCAATTTGTCCACAGAATTGCAAGAACACAAGGCTGTTTTATTCTTTGTCTCAATACGTCTCATCGACAGAACTGTGTGAAATTAACACTTCGGACTTGCAAAGAACTATTAAAGAAGCACTGTTCATCTGCACTGCCAGATCCTTGGACTCCTCCTTTACTTTACACAACATATTTGTTTGTTTACATTGCGGTGCACCACCTTTTTGAGCATTTCTATAACTTCCCTTCACCCAAGGGGTTGCTGCAGCAACATTTTCTTGGTGCAAAAGAAGGGAGGTGGTCAGAGATTAGTACTCAATTTAATGCATTTCAGCCCCTTTGTGGTATACCGTCATTTCAGGATGGAGGGCATCCATTTGTTGAGAGACCTTCTTCAAAAGGGAGATTGGATGGTTCGTCTAGATCTGAAGGACGCTTACTTATCAGTCCCCGTAGCGCCTCCACACCAACGGTTTCTCCATTTTCAGTCAAGAGCCAATTGGTATGAATACTTGACGGTCCTTTTCGGACTGTCTTCAGCTCCGTGGGTGTTCACCAAACTCTTGAAACCAGTAGTGGAACATCTATGCAAGAGAGGCATTCGGTTGATAACCTATCTAGAAGACATGATTATCATGGCTCAGGATCAATCTCTGTTACTGACCCACATGTTTTGGGTGACTTCTCTTCTTCAGGATCTGGGGTTTCTGATCAATCACAAGAAATCCTGCATGATTCCATCCCAATGCTTGGAATTCCTAGGATTCCAGGTCAATTCTATACAAGCCCTGTTGGTTCTTCCTCCTCAGAAAATGAAATCGATCAAGAGAGAGTTGAGGTTGGTGTTATTGAAACAGATGGTTTCTTTGAGGTCCATAGCACGGATTGTAGGCCTTCTGGCCTCTTCGATTCAAGCTGTTTTTCCTGGTCCTCTCCATTACAGAGCCTTGCAGAGGTTGAAGATCCATTTCCTTCAACAGGGTTTCTCTTATGAACACCTGGTTTCAATCTCTCTAGAAGCCCAGGAAGAGCTTCAGTGGTGGCTCTCTCACATGGAGGCATGGAACAGCAGGGCCATCTTTGGGGACATCCCGAGGTGGTGATAGAATCGGATGCCAGTCACTGGGGCTGGGGAGCGAGATGTGGTCCCTTTTCAACAGGGGAGAGGTGGTCCTCAGAGGAATTGCATCTCCACATCAATTGTCTGGAACTCTTAGCGGGTTCTTTTAACATCAGATCTCTGTCCCCCCTCAGGAGCAATTGTTGTATTCTCCTGAAAATAGACAATGGGGGTCATGAAAAACCCTGGCGGTCATCGACCGCCAGGGTGGAGGACCACGGAAGCACCGCCAACAGGCTGGCGGTGCTTCCCTGCCCATTCTGACCGCGGCGGTAAAGCCGCAGTCAGAAAAGGGGATCCGGCGGTTTCCCGCTGGATTTCCCCTGTCAAAGCTGAATCTCCATGGCGGTGCTGCAAGCAGCGCGCCATGGAGATTCCGACCCCCTTCCCGCCACCCTGTTTCTGGCGGTTTTTACAACAGGATGGCGGGAACGGGTGTCGTGGGGCCCCTGGGGGCCCCTAACAGGGCCCCAGCATGATTTTCACTGTCTGCATAGCAGACAGTGAAAATCACGACGGGTGCAACTGTCGCACCCCTGCAACCCTGCCGGCTCCATTCGGAGCCGGCTTCTATGTTGCAGGGCCTTTCTCGCTGGCCCGGCGGGCGCTCCTTTGGCGGGCGCCCGCCGGCCCAGCGGGAAAGCCAGAATGGCGGTGACCGCATGGCGGGCCGCGGTAGGTCAGAATGACCGCCAATGTGTCCACAGTCCAGTATATCAACAGTCTGGAGGGAACGAGGTCTCGCCTCCTGGCAAATATTGCCAGAGAGTTCTGGCACCTTTCTGCCTTCTGTTTTTCAGAAGGTCATGGGGATATTGGGACCTTGTCAAGTGGATCTGTTTGCGTCTCGCCTTAATTTCCAGATCCCCAATTTTTTCAGTTGGAGACCAGATCCTCTGGCCATGGCGACAGATGCCTTTCTGCAAGATTGGTCATCGCAGATGAATTATGCGTTTCCCCCGTTTGCCATGATTCCTCGAGTTGCGACGTGCTTGCGACGACAAGCAGCATCTGCAGTTCTCATAACTCTCTTTTGGAAGTGTCAACCCTGGTTTCCACCCCTTCTGGAACTCTCGATTGCCCTTCCTCTTCGGCTCCCGGTGTGTCCACAGCTCCTTCTGGATCCGGTGTGTTCCCCCCACTTTTTTCTTCTATCAGGTCAACTGTGTCTCATGGCCTGGAAGATATCGGGGGACATTCACAAGTGCAGGCCCTTTCGGCTTCAGCTTCCTCGTTCATACGACAAGCTTGGGCTCCTTCCACCAACAAACAATATTCCCTGGCATGGAAGAAGTGGGTGGGTTGGTGCATTCAAGGAGATGTGGATCCCGTGGGATCCGAGGTCAAGGACATTATACATTTCCTGTCTGAGTGTGCAGACCCTGGTCTATGTTACAGGTCGGTAAATAATTTTAGATCAGCTATTTCAGATGGACATTCTTGGATTAATAATAAACGGCTGGGCAAAACCCTTTGGTTTGTAAATTGCTGAAAGGTATCAGAGTGCCCAATCCACCTAGACCACGCTATTCACAGCTTTGGGATGTGAATGTTTTTTTTTCTTTTTTGTCTAATTGGCCGGAGAATCATTTATTATCTATGAAACAGTTGTCCGCAAAGTTAACTATGTTAGTCTGTTTAATTTCTTGTTGCAGGGTGTCAGATGTGAAAGCTCTGGATTTAAGAGGGAGGTCATTCTCTCCTTCTGGGATTTCCTTTATCATTTTAAAGCGTACTAAATGTATGTCTTCGTCTGTGGATTACCCAGCATTTCCACATAATGCTAATCTGTGTGTAGTCAAATGTTTAAAGGTATATGAAGAACGCACAGCAGGTTACAGATTAGATCTTTTGGGTCCTCTTCTTATTTCTACCCAGAAACCCTTCAAACCAGTTTCAGCGGCTACTCTGGCATGCTGGGTTCATTGGGTGATGGCAGAAGCACATATTGATATGTCTCTGTCTGGGGCCCTCTCTACCAGGGGGGGGAATGGCATCAAAAGCTTTTCCTTTGGGTTCCAGATTGGAGGATGTTCTTAGGGCAGCCGATAGGTCTAGTGATTCTATGTTTAAAATGTTTTATATATAAACCTATATTACATGTTTCTAATTTGGTGGTGGAGCAGCTTTGAACCAGCATAATCGGAGCCTCCGGTCCTGACATAGAATACAAAATTTTCTGGTGTAGCGTTAAGAATTTTAGATTCTTTTAAGGACACGGAGGCAAGGATTATCCCACCCAGTATGTAGATTGAATTGAATGATATTATTAAATGATTTGTATTACAGTCTTTTGTTTCCTACCCTGAACATTTTTTGATCGTATTATTCTCGAGTTTTATGATGGATTTTTCTTTCAGACATGGATGCCAAACAAGGATGAAGTTGAGGAGCCGTTGTTTGGTCGTTCTTGGCAAAACTGAATTTTAGTGGTTGGTTCTTCGTCTCAGAGACTTTTGTTAGACTTGCTCACTGTATGGTTTTTCTGATTATTCAAAGAAAGAGGACGTCAGTTGGTGCCTCCCCAGTTTATAGACTATGTTGGTCTGCTATTGGTGGCTATGTGAGGCGGGGTTCAAAGCCTCTTAATGTTTATTGTTTTTTCATTGGCTGCTGTTTTTGAGTAGTAAGGAATAGAGAAGCATAATCCTCGCCTCCTCGTCCTTAATAGAATCTAAAATTCTTAACGCTACACTAGAAAATGTTGTATTCTTTGTGTCACACTAGGCCCCCAACCATGCCACATGGTAAGGTTATCGCGACTTGTTTTCCGGGCAAAAACGGGGCAGTAATGCGGCACACATATGGCGGCTACTTCTCAATGCGTAGCCGATCCTTGTAAAGAGGGGGGGCTCATTTGGCACTTGTCTGAAAGCATCATGAAGCCCTTTCACCTAGAGCTTGATTGGACAATTTGAACCCCGCCAGCCAATTGTCACACTTCCTGTTTGTGGGCTTCTGCCCCCCCACCGGGTCAGTGGGTCACTGTCCCCGGTCGCATTAGGCACAGGCCCTGAATGGTCTGCTACACGGCCAGCCCGCACCGAAATAAAGGGCTGGCCGGAGGAAGGGAAATTTCAGCATCTAAGCATCCAGGAAGTCCTGTCTATTCCAGCCCTACACCAAAGCTGTACTCACGCCCCAACATGTTCCAGAAAGTCCCAGGTAAGGAGGTAGAGCAAGCGGTGAGGGGGAAAGGGGAAGTGGAGCTAGGGAGGTTTGGAGGTTGGGAGCTGGATGTTGGCAGTGAGGCAGTGAGAGGCAGTTAGGTGGTGTGTGCATAGGCGCTCAGTGGTCCTCTCTTGCTGACCAGTAGTAGCTGACATTAGGCTTGGAGCAACCCCCTTGTATATTGCTATGTTCCTGTCTCGCTAACCGTCCAGTAGCTGGTGTACAGCACTCTCCACCAACTTTTAACATTTTGAAGTTTTTAAGTGCCTGACAGGCTTCAAAAGCCCGAGAGACAATAATGACATTTAGTAATGGACGTCATTCAGGGGTCACCCTGGATCACAGTTGCAACCCCTGGCTTGAACCTTGTGACCCCTACCACTTCCTTTGTGACCCCTGGACTCAGAGGTGAAACAATCTCTGCCTGAAATAAGAGACTGCTGGGTCGAGGATCCACCTCCTTGTTTTCTGCCAATTTTTCATTACACTAATATTGAAAGGTATAACATTCTTTACTGTTAGTGCAATAAACAATGAAGTACAATTATCTGGTTGAAATACTCTCCCTGCAGCTCAGGTGCATAAAAATTGCTTTTAAATATATGTTGTGTGTGTGAATGTGGACAAGAGTATCATTATATGTGAAAAAGGTGTGTATATATGAGAATGCGTGTGAATGCGTGAGCATGTATAAGTGAAAGTGATAGTCAAAGAATGTGTGATGTCACTTTTTCTTCACCAGGCATTTTCATGAAATGACGTCCATGCATTTAGCTTACTCATGCCTATTCCCTGTTATCTGCTACATGTGAAGGTAAGTCAGCACTCACTTTTCAAGCAGCAAGCCTGAAGGTCATCAGAGCTCACCAAGCCTCTTCATTATTGTTCTGGGCCAAACACCCCCTTTTGAGACAGCAATAACAGGGGAAAGCAGGGCATTTGCTGGAGGGAAGAAACATTCTCTGTGGTCCAGTTGGATTGTGGCAAAAGGAGAAGAAGGACGATTATTGAGATAATCAAGTCCATCTGAAAGAGATCATTATGAGATTGGGCAAGGTCTATGGGGCCACTAAACCAGCTTGTAGACAAAGCAGCAAGAGGCCATACAAAAACAAGATTTATAACTCAGACACCCCTATAGACGAGCTGCACTTTGACCCAGGAAGGAATGAGCACCACTTCAGGTGGTGGAAAAAAAAGGAGAATTACATACCATAAAGCAAGACAAGACTTTCAATCATCTCGTGCTGGAGGGCCTCGGATCAGCAAATAGGTGGTCACTCACAAGCCATAGTGCACTTATCTGGTTCCCATGCCACACTCCCATAAATAGAAGCAGATCTGAGGTTCCTCATGGAAGGACACTGCAGTTACTTGAGGAAGGAGGTGATTCTGTAAATGTGGTAACTTTTGTAAGCAATCTCTTGCTGCGGCATCACAATATCATCGCAGATCATAGGGAGGTTATCAATACATCCTCGGTTTTTGTGGACATAGCCATCAACGAGCCGGTCGATTCACTCCTGTTACAGGAGATAGAGTTGATTCTCCACACCCTCTTTAGACCACATGAATCGATTCTGAGCAGGACTACCAAAAGAGGGACAATGAAGGATTATAATCACCTGCTTACTTCCATAAGGTTAGCCCTTGATAAATCATATCCACCATCTGAGCCAATATCTCAAGCTCATCTGTAGTCAGTCCCCTTGAATCAATCTAAAGGAAACTTTTGCGAATCATCCCTCTTTCCACTTGGGTGAATGGAACTCAGGGATGATAGCATTGTTGCTGAGACCAAAAGCATGCCCTAAACAACAGTACACGTCACCTGGGAGGAAGAAAGTACAAGGGACAGATGACTTGACAGTGCTGCCTTCTCCACACCTCTGTTGGCATCACTTTGGGACTCTCTACTACATCACCTGGATATAATGTCCTCAGCTCTTAAATTCCACCCTCACAAACTGGAGCTACAGGTTGATCTCCTTAACATCTTAGCTGTCCATGTTATGGCCATTGATAATAAATTAGAGGCCTTTAATTGAATGGTCCTCAGAGTGCAGGTTGATCCCACAACCAGTTATCACAACTGCCCATGTTCAACTGCACTTGATCTCCTTACCTCTCTCCCGCCAATATTCTCTGCCATCTTGGAGGAAGTTAAAGGCACCAGTCTCTGGCATGAAAATTGCCAACCCAGGATGCATCCACATCTGATATTGGAACGTAGTAAGTCTCAGGACTAAAGGCAACAACACTCTGTGGGTCGATTTTGTGGAGTCTGTTAGAATTGTCTGTCTGCAAGAAACCTGGGTCAGAACGCCTTCCCATTTAAACAGTTTTAAGACTTTCCATCTTGCTGCTTCTCCTTCTCTTTCTGGTAGATCCATGGGAGGTCTGGTAATCTACCTCTGTCACTGTACATATTAGAACCTTTTTTAAAGAGCAGAGATACGTTTCTATTAATTGCTCAGCCTCAAAATTAGAGATGGGTACAAGGTTGGGCTTCATTAATTTGTACTATAACATTCCTTCAGCTGACAGATAGCATTTTGTCTGGGTTGGTCATGAACTTGGGCTCTCTTACTCTTGGAGGAGGCAGAAATTTGGCCATGGTTTTGGGGGGTAGATGTTTTAACACCCACTTTTGACTCCTAGTGCTTCGAGACTCCTGCAGCGTTCTAGATGCAGATGGGTTTCCACTGGTTCACTTCTCTCATGATGATTTTGGTAGCAGTCTCAATTTTATCATGCTTATGTATAATTTGGGATTTGCTAACAAATCTAGCAAAAATAATGTGCCTTTTCAGAATACGTTTGTGGGTATGGGAGAACGTTCCCTCACTGATTTTATTCTTTTTTCGGCCAACTTAGACCCTTGTATTGCCAGTATCACCACAGATTCCAGTCCTTTTAGTGATCACCTGACGCAAGGTCTATCTATTAACATCTGTTCTTTGTAGGCTTTCTATCACCTAGACAGGCGCATAGTACGTATTTCTGCCCATGGCAAGAAGGGCTCACAGATTAAGTGGGAAAGCATGAACTCTGAGGCCTTCATGTCTAAGCTGTTGGAAGACAATCCTCCCTTGTTAAATATTTGTGAACCCCTCTAACATTATTGAGGGCTTTTTATCCAATTCTGAGGCTATTAAACCTGCACTCAAAATGACCCATAACCCACACTCAGGGAAGTGGAAATGCTGAGTGTAGGGGGCTGACCTGGTTTGCAGTGGGTACCTAAAGTACTTACACCTTATACCAGGTCCAGTTATCCCTTATTAGTGAAATGTAGGCAGTGTCTAGAAGCCAGGTTCTCTAGAGGCAGCTGTAGTTGAGCAGCCAAGGCTTACCTGGGAGATGTGCAAAGCTCATGCAATACCACTGTAGTCACCCAGTACTCACATGTAAGAAAATACTCATTGTTACAAAAATAAAGGTACTTTATTTTGGTGACACTAATGCAGAAAATAGCGTAGAGACTTTTCTCTCTTAGGAGGTAAGTAATACTCAAATTATATACACTAGTATGCAAACTCAGGTGTAAAAACAGTTAGAAAACTGTGCAAATAGTGAAAATCACAATAGTTGGAAATGGGCCTAGGGGGAACGCAAACCATATACTAAGAAAGTGGAATGCCAATGTTGGTTTCCCAGCTAGGCAAGGGTAGAGTGTAAAGGGGAGCTGAGAGTATTAGAAAAAACACCAAAGGTACGTAATAGAACCCACCCCACAGCCAAGGAAAGCAGGAGTAAACCACAGTATCTTTCCTAGCACACACAAAACACGAGAAAGAAGATTATGCAAGAACCAGAAGAGACTGCAAGTCATCAACAGTGGATTCCTTGACCTGAAGACCTGTTGAAAAAGGGGACCAAGTCCAAGAAGCATAGAAGAGTCCAGGGAGAACAGGAGCACCTGCTAACCCAGATGAAGGTGCAAAAGAAGAACCACTGGTGAAGAACAACAGTCAGTACTGCACCCAAGAAGATGGATGCGGGTTCCTGGTTGGTGCAGATGATGTCCCACACCGAATGGAAGATTGCAGGCTGGTTTACGTCGCTGGAGTCCACCCACAAGCCTTGGCATGCACACAAAGCTCGTGGTTAGGGGAAAATGTCGCTGCCCGGGACCAGGAGGAACCTGGTGGACTCTACCCAGCAGGTGACGTGGGAGGGGGCTCTCACCAACTCAGAGAGCCCACAGAAGACCAGGCAGCATACTCAGGAGTCCCACAGCACGGGGACAAAGAAGGTGAAAAAGGAGGCCCACGCAGCACGACAACAAAGGATCCCATGCTGCTGGAGAACCATTCAAGAAGCTGTGCGTCACAGGATAGAGTGCTGGGGGCCAGAGCTATACGGTGCACAAAGAACTTTGAAGAAAGACGCCAACAAGCCTTGGCAACTGCAAAAGATACAGTGCATTGGGGTACTGTCTTGCATGGGAAGGCAAGCTCTTACCGCCACCAAAGATGGACAGTAGGATGCTCTTTCTGTCCTCGCGGGTGGAACACGCTACCGATATTCGGTGCGCCGTTCCCCGTGTTTTTTGACTATGCTTTCTGGGAAGCATATATTTCGCTCCCAGTCGCGCTACACTTACTTGTAGCCCTTTTTTCTTCTTTTGTTGTTGGTGGTGGGCTTTTGTTGGTCCTTTTGCCTGTCTCTATCCATGTTGTGTCTATCTTGTCTTCTTCGTGTTTTTGTCCCAGCATGCTCTGTTTTTCTTTTATACTACTTTCTTTTTCCTATACTGGTCTATGGGCTTTTCCCAATCCAAGATGGTGTTACTTCCTTTTCCTGTGATGTCACTTCCCTTTTCTCAGTATATAAGTCAGTCAGTCTTGTTCCTCCTTGCGTTGCCAACACTTCCTTCCGGTTGTGCTGTTCGCTCCTGTTCTTTGTTCCTGCTTTTTTGCCTTGGGAGATTTTTGCCTGTTCTTTGTTCCTGCTTTTCCCTTGGGATATTTTTGCCTGTTCCTTTTTTCCTGCCTTTTACCCTGGATATTGCCTATTTTTGTTTCCTGTTGTCAAGTCCTGTTTTTTCTTGTTTTTCTTCAGGAGTTCCTGTTAGAGGTTTTTTCCCCAGTGTTGGTGTTTTTTCCCTCTGGAACTCCTTCTGGAGGGTACGGTCTGCTTTGGCGTAGCCTGTCAAGCGGCACCGTGGCTACTAGAAGGGGTCGCCCTTATCTGGGAGTATCCAGGACCTGTAGAGGACTTGGGGGGTCATTACAACCCTGGCAGACGGTGTTAAAGCGGCGGTAAGACCGCCAACAGGCTGGCGGTCTTTTTTTCAGTATCATGACCATGGCGGTTACCGCCATGCTCATCCGCCGCTTCACCGTTCCGCCCACCGGGGCGGAGACGACCGCTGGGCTGGAGACCTGGGTCTCCAGCCCGGCGGCTGTCACAATACCGCCGCTGGTATTTCGACCCGGCTTACCGCCGTGGATTTCCAGCGGTAGGAACCGCCATGAAATCCATGGCGGTAAGCCCTATCAGTGCCAGGGAATTCCTTCCCTGGCACTGATAGGGGTCTCCCCCACCCCCCCACCCCCACCCCGACTCCCTCCCCTTCACCCCCCACCACCCCTGCCACCCCCCAAAGGTGGCAGGGCCCCCCTCCCCACCCCGACCCCCAACATAACAACCCTCATACACACACGACACACACACAGGCACCACCAACACACATACACGCACACACACCAACATACATGTTTACATCCACACACTCAGTCAGACAGGCACACCCATATACAGACATACACGCACACATCCATACAGACATCCATACAGACATACACGCACTGATTCCCAACACACGCAACACACCTGCAAGTATACACGCACTTACACCCCCCTCTACATACACAGACGCACACCCCCAGGCACCCACACAATACACAACACCCCTCCACCCCCCTCCCCTAACGGACGATCAACTTACCTTGTCCGTCGATCCTCCGGGAGGGGACGGGAGCCATGGGGGCTGCTCCGCCAACAGAACACCGCGGCGCCGAATCACAGGACGTGATTCGGTGGGCGGTGTTCTGTTGGCATGGCGGTGGAGGTGGGGCAACCTCCACTTCCCCGCCGCCCGCAAGTATGGCTGTTGGTGGCTCTCCGTCATAAAAAGGACAGAGAGCAGCCAAGAGTCATAATACGGCGAGCGGCAAACCGCCACTACTGGCGGTCTTCCGCACGGCGGTCCCTCGGCGGTCTTGTTGAAAGACCGCCGAGGTTGTAATGACCCCCTTGGTGTATTCGCCAATCCGAAATCCAGAGGTGAGAAGTCCAGCGCAGTACGTGACAAGTGTAACCTTGCCCCTATGATTCGATCTTTCCACAAAGCACATTACATGTTATTTTCTTGTTGGAGGGCTGGGTGGGTGTAAAAACACGGAGGCTGAGTGTATTTCAAGCACAAAGAATAAAGATTGTTGCTCTTGGTTTGTTTTGATTCTAGAGGATCCTTCCCTCAGAATGGTGTCTCCCGGAGTCTCAAAGGAATGAGAAAAAGTAGCGGTAGGTATGAGTCAGGAAACATTTTTTCTTTATCTGTCACCACACCCTTCTGTAGAACTCTAGTGACGATAGGGGTTTATTCGGGAGTGGTTGGTGCCTGGGGACGAATGCTGTATGCACCTTGTTGGGTTGTGAATAGAATCTCCCAATTAGCCTTATTCATGCAGAACTTCATTCTCCTCAACTTTTTATCAGGGTAAGGGATTAAACCAGGTTACTCTCACCTGGAATCAATGTCTTGTATCCCCTCTGTCCCCCCAAGTATAGGAGCCCGTATTCTTGCTGTTTCATGTTATTGAGCTCTTGGTTTTCAATGTATGCCAGGTTAGTTTGCACTCCAGGGACCTTCCGTGATACCCACAATCTCAACCCCACACTGTGACCCGTCCTGCTCCCTTCTAACCCCCAACAATCACATAACCCTCCCCTCTGACACTCACCTGCTACGCCACAACTTTACTGAGTTGTGGCTTCGCTCCAGCTTCCTCTGGCAGCACCACCACTCCTCACTCCAGGAGTCAGAGTCTCATCCAGGCCTGCAGGGTCCTCCAATACATCGGCTACACTAGACGGCTTCTTGCTTCCTTGCTCCTCACTTTCCCTGTCTTAAGTTCCTGTTCACTTCTCACCCATGGTCCTTCCTGTGGTGTCATCCTTTTCTCCTAATCCACTTCCTCTTTTGATTCTGAATGCCTACTTCACAGAAATGTTGTGTGATTGCCGACATGTCCATACTTACCGATCTACCTTTCCTCTGTCATTTTCATCTCTCCCTCTCTCTCTCTCTCTCTCTATATATATATATATCTATATATATATATATACATATATATATTCATATGCACTAAAGAAACTAAAAAATAAAGGGTTCAGGGAGGTTAATCTGAAGAAACTATGACGTGTGCACTAAAGTAACTATAAGGCATGCTCCTGCCATGCACAGTTTTCTCATCAATAATTTTATTGCGAATGTTCCAGTTATATTATCAATGATGTCATAGAAGATGTCATGACTGATGTAATACGTGGGGTAATTAGCGGCGCATGGCAAGGGCGCGAGTTATAGTTACTGTTAGATCTGGCATCCTTGGCTTTTCTGTGTGCAGGACTATGTTTTTGCTGTTTTTGTTACTCTGGGTACTTTACCACTGCTGACCAGTTCTCAAGCGCAAGTGCTCCCTATGTGAAACATGTATTGACTTTTCCATGATTGGCATATTTGATTTACTAATAAGTCCCTAGTAAAGTGCACTAGAGGTGCCCAGGGCCTGTAAATCAAATGCTACTAGTGAGCCTGCAGCACTTGTTGTGCCACCCACATGTGTAGACCTGTAAACCTGGCTCAGACCTGCCACTGCAGTGTCTGTGGGTGAAGTTTTAAACTGTCAGTTCGACTTGGCAAGTGTACCCACTTGTCAGTCCCAAACCTTCCCTTTTTATACATATAAGACACCACTAAGGTAGGCCCAAGGTAGCCCGATGGCCTGGGTGCAGGGTATGTTAAAGATGGTACATGTACTGATGTGTTTTACATGTCCTAACAGTGAAATACTGCCAACTTTGTTTTTCACTGTGCAAGGCCCATCTCTCTCATTGGTTAATATGGGGGCTGCCTTTAAATATTATTAAAGTGCAGATTCCCTTTGAGAGCAGATGGAAATTTGGAGTTTGGGGTCTCTGAACTCACAATTTAAAAATACATTGTTTAGTGAAGTTGTTTTTTAGATTGTTAGTTTGAAAATGCCACATTTAAAAAGTAAGCATTTTCTCGCTTAAACCATTCTGTGACTATGTCTGTTCGCGGATTCCCTGTCTGGGTGTCAGAGTCACCAGATCCTCGGGGTCTGTGCACGTTCCCAACACGTCCACCACTGAACAGCTCCAAGACTCTGATAGATAAATCACAGAGACTGAGAGAGTTCAAGAGGGGAAGAGGGGATTAGGAAGGGAACAGCTGGGAAGGGGACGTGTAGTAAGAAAAAGGTTAGAAACACGATATGAAAATTATATCTCCTGAAATCAATACTAGACTATGATTCTAAGCCTAGTCACTCTGAAAACATGAACAATCTAAGAGTTAAGTTTAAGATGACTAAGTTTCAAGATGGCTGGATATCTTAAGGGAATCAAGATGAATTAAATGAAAACTTCCTTATTCAAGTACTTTCCTTTACATGAGAATCAGAAAAAACATTCTGACAAAATTTTAAACCAGTCATATAAATCCTGTTTTGAGAATGTATACTAGGACCATACAATATTGCTTCTAGAAACTCTGGCCTTCTGTGTACTCTTAAAATGTTTCAACACAAATTGCGCATATTGCAGATATATATATATATATATATATATATATATATATATATATAGTAAACACCATAAAAGGATTGTGCACCATGAATAACACAATATGGATTCAGGAAACAAATCACATAACTTGTCAACTCGAATATTACATAATAAATATCTTAGAATAGTGGCATACAATAAACAACATGAAATAAACTCCAGGAGAGAATCGTGCGTCTTGCCGATTCGAGTGTCACCATGTAAAATACCAAGAAATGGTAGCACGCAATGAATATCAAAGTCAAATCATCATTAATCGAATCACGCGTCTTGCCGATTCGTAAATCACGATGTAAATGTCAAGAAATAACAGCTCACAATAAATAACAAGTTAAAAGTACAATGAAACAAATCGCACTTCTTTTGCCGATTCTTAAGCCACCATGTAAATGTCAAGAAATGGTAGCGCGCAATGAACAACAAAGTTAAATCCTCATGAAACGAGTTGCGCGTCTTGCCAATTCGTAAAACATAATGTAAATGTCAAGAAATAGTAGCGTGCAATGGACAACAATGTTTAAACACCATAAAACGAATTGCGCGTCTTGCCGATTCTTAAGCCACCATGCCAATGTCAAGAAATGGTAGCACGCAATGAATAACAAAGTCAAACCTTTATGAAACAAATCACGCGTATTGCCTATTTGTAAACTACCATATAAATGTCAAGAAATGGTAGCGCGCAAGTAATCTGTTACTCATTTAAGAATTAAACCAAGAATATGAGAATTCTCAATAACGGTGTCGGAACAATCCAACCACCGTCTTACCGCCTGGAACAATGATCACCAATGAAGGATGAAGAGCAGAAGACTGGAAGATCCAAATAGGCTGCCGGGACAGGAGCTCAGGAAGAAGCTGCTGCTCTGCACCGGGACCTCTGAATAGTGAGCACTGGGAGTTGGGCTGCCTCTCTTTTATAGAGTCTTGGCCCAGCCCAGAAACACGCCCAGGCATGTTGCAGGGGAAGTCTCTGGAAGGCCCTGGAAAGGGGCCACACCCTAACACACTCTGAAAACCTGCAGCAATACATTGCAAAGGAACAGTATTTGTAAGCATATTAAAAATAAGTTTTCAGGATTGAACTCATCAATGCAAAAGGTTAAACCACAACATATCAGCATAATGTATAAATTACGTTGTTTTGAGAGTGCTGGGCTTTTGCATTTTTGTCACCAATAGAGCTCATACTGCTCTGGGGTTGACAGTACTCCCCTCTCCCAGACGCGCTCTAGGGCCTGGTTTGCTTGGATTAAGACGATGAAAGCGTCTCACAAGTAGTGGAGCATGAACATCAGATGCGGAAACCCATGAGTTAATTTCAGGACCATAACCTTTCCATGAGATTAAGGGGCAGATGTAGCAAACGTTTGCGAGTCGCAAATGGCCCGAATCGCTATTTGCGACTCCGCAAAATCGGAAATGGGATGCAAAAATCCCATTTCTGACTCGCAAAAAGCGATGCGAGCCATTACCGACTCGCAAAATTTGCGACCCCATTTTGCGACCCGCTAATAGGAAGTCGCAATTTGCGAGTCGCAAACCATATGCAATAGCAACTCGCAAATTGCGACTAGTCGCAAAAAGCCCAGTTTGCATGTCTCATTTACCACTAACTCAGAGCAGGTGGTAATCATTACCAAAGTATAAAAGGAGACCCAGAAGGCATCTGGGTTACTCAAGATGACGGAGATATACCTGATAGCAGTGAGGAGGAGAGCCCACGCAGCCCAGCAGAGGAGGACGAGGAGCCAGAGACAGGAGAAGATTTACAGAACAAGGCAGACACTCTTCCAGCAAACTGAGGAGGAAATATACAATAAATATAGACTTAGCAGCGCAGCTATACTAGATTTAATTGAATAACTCAAACCACAGCTAGAACGCCAGACTCTGCGCGGCTGCGCCATCCCTACGCATGTGCAAGTGATATGCTCACTGCACCTCTTGGCTTCGGGGAGCTATCAGGGGTTCATTGCTGTGGCAGGTGGGGTATCCCAAAGTGCACTATCAAGGTTCCTCAGGGCTTTCCTAGATGCCTTACTCACACACATGTCCCAATACATATACCTACCCAGGAATGAGGCAGAAATCAACAGCATCAAGTTGGACTTTTACCGGATTGCCAACTTTCCCCATGTCATAGGGTGTGTAGATGGGACACATATTCAAAAATGCCCTCCTGCAAACCTGGAATATCTGTTCCGCAATAGAAAGTGTACCCACTCACTCAATATTCAGGTGGTATGTGACACCCATTATGTCATTACTGACATTGTAGCTAAATTTCCAGGCAGTACTCATGACTCCTACATTTTTAGGCACAGTGGGATACACCAACGCCTGGAACGTGGGGAGTTTGGAGACGGATACCTCCTAGGTAGAGCTGAAAACACCTGGCAGACATGCACACAGATCAATGTGCACACCAACCAGGACTTTCTAACAGTGTACTTTTTGTGCCCAACAGGTGACAGTGCATATGCACTACGGCCATGGATACTGACACCGTACTTAACACCCAGCAATGAATGCGAGAGGCGATACAACAGTGCACAGAAGAGGACCAGGAACCTGATAGAAAGAACATTTGGATTGCTGAAAACACGGTTCAGATGCCTTCACCGAAGTGGAGGTGCCCTCCAGTATACACCCATAACGGCATTCAAAATAGTTGTTGCATGCGCCAACCTGCACAACATTGCCACCCGACGTGGGCTACCTCTCACCCTTGCAGACCCAGATTCTGAGGATGAAGAGCAAGAGCAACCACATCGCCATCATGGGGATAGGAGCATCGCAAATCAAGGCAGACTGAGACGGGAACACATTGCAACACAATACTTTGGAAGGTAAGTGCCAACTTCTACCATACTCACCAATTGAACAAACACTCCATTTGTTAAGTGGAACAAAAAAAATTATTTAATAAGCGCAAAAAATGAACTATTTACAATGAAAAACTGTTCAGGGACTTCAAGAAGCCCACCTGGCATGGGGCACATTGCCATCATGTGCCCCAACATCAGGGACAGTGTTTAGTTTATAGCCTACGGCGGCCTCTGCCAGCCTGGCTGTTACCAGGTTGCTCAGCAGTGCTCTGCCTCATACTCCCACTCCGGAGCACCCTGGTGTCACTAGTAGAGACACTGCTGACAGTGGAGCCCTCCTCGCTGTCTTGTGGGGTGTCCCCTGTACCCCTGGACACCTGCCGTGCCTCCATGAGGTCTATTACCTGGGTGATCCGGCCCAGGCCCCTTGCCACATCACCCGCAAAGTGGCCCATTTCCACCTGGAGGCCCACTGTTCTCCTTGACAGCCCAGTAGTGTTCAATGCCAGTCTGCAAATAGAGGAGGCCATCCTGTCCAGCCTTTGGAGCAGCTGGCGGTCCCTGCGCCGCGCACCCTCGCTCTGTGTAAGCAGTCCAGCCACCAGTTCACGCATGGACAGGGCTAGGTCACCAGTGTTGTTGCCAATTACGTCCAGTTGTGCATGAAGCTGCTGCATGCTGTTTTCATTGTGCCTTACAAAGCGCTGCAGAACCCCTTTAATCCGCCCTAACATTTGATTCTGCAGGCGCTGACCACGTAGCAGTTGTGCCTCTGTCAGTGTGGTGGACGGACGCCCTGACTCTGCCTGCAGCCCTGCTCTCCTCATCCTGCGTCGCCTGCGCAGCGGTGGATGCACTGTGATATCTGCTGTGGCACTCCTGGTTGTTGCTGGTGCAGGCTCCGAAACCACTGTTGCAGCAGGTGTTGCCATAGAGGGGATGGTGTTGGTGGTGCAGGTGGGAGTGGTGGCTGCTCCTGTTGTCTCCTCTTGGGGCTGGCTAACCAGTGGCACCTGGCTGCTGTGGCTGGTGGTGGGGTCTTGTGGGAGACCTGTGGGACATGGGGAAAACACTGTCAGTGTCAACTATCTGTTGCACACTTCCTAATAAAGATTTGCCTATTAACTGCCTACTTGACTACATTGACCATAATGCATCATGCTGGTATCTGCAACTCTGAAATGGAGCTATCTTGGTTGTGCATGCCCCTGTGTACATGGTGGGTGGGGGTATGGCATTGATGGGGGTACAGGCATATCACATGGTACTCACCGGTTGATGTTCTGGGCTTAGAGGTGTCCAGTTCTCCGAATCCTGTTGCAGACTCCGGCTCCAGGGTCTCCTTCACCCTTTCCTCCAGGGGTGTGGGTGGTGGTATGGAAGATGGTCCCCCTCCTGTGCCTCTCATCTCCCGGAGCCTTTCTGCCACCCTCTCCTTGGTCCGGGAGCGGAGGTCATACCACCTCTTCTTTATCTCATCGGCACTCCTGTGGCTGACCCCCAGGGAGTTCACCTTCTCCTGAATTTCCTGCCAAATTCCTTTTTTTCCAGAGTCTGGCACATTGAGGGCTGCCTTCCCAAATAGCTCATCATGGTGCTGACAGCATTCCTCTGTGAGCACCTCCAGCTCCTTCTCAGCAAATTTCAGTTTTCTCTTTCTGGGAGTGTCAGCCATGGTTGCTGTTGCTCTGTTAGCTGTGCAGCAATTAAAAAGGGTGTGGTCCTCCCTCCTCCCAGGTGTATTTGTAAACTTCCTGGCTGTGATGTCATCATCATGTGCCAGGAAGTGTTTCCAGAGTGTTCTGGAGTGGTTTCTGGAGTGTTCTGCAGCACCTGCAATCAATTTTCATGAAAATCGCAATTTGCGACACCCACTCGCAAATTGCGAGTCCTTTTTTTGCGCGGTCGCAAAAAGCGACCCCGCAAACAGCGGACTCGCTATCTGCGGTGCGACTCCGGGTGCGAGTCGCAATTTGTCCCCGCAAATTGTACCTGCATTCCAGTTAGCGACACGCAAATTGCTAGTCGCACATGCTCGCAAATTGCGAGTCGCTAATTTTTTTGTACCTACATCTGGCCCTAAGTACCATAGATTACGCCCTCTCAGTTTAGAATCCAACACTTTCTTGACTTCGTATTCTTCTTCCCCTTATACTAGAACAGGAGCTGGATGAGGGTGGACCTTTTGGACTGCCTTTTTCAAGAGGGAAGTGTGGAACACTGGGTGAATCCATAAGGATCTGGGCAATTGTAGTTTATAGGTTACCGGATTGATTTGCTGAAGGACAGTATAAGGACCTATGAATTTGGGGTTAAACATGTGCTTCTTCTTGAAGTCTATATGTTTTGTGGAAAGCCACACTTTGTCACCTGGTTGATATTGCAGTCCCTCACAATGTTTCTTGTCATAATGCCTTTTATATTTTTGTTTGGCTTTTTCTAAATGCTGTTGAATCAGTTTCTGGGTTTGATGTAAATGCTTAATGGTTTCTGACACAGCTGGAGTAAGAGAACTTTCTTGAGGAATTGTGATGGGCAAGGTGTCAGGATGATAGCCAAATAAACCAAAAAAGGGTGTAACGCCAATAGAAGTGTGGAATGAGTTATTGTAAGCTAACTCAGCTAACCAGAGCATATTTGTCCAAGAATGAAGTGCCTTTTCAGCGTAGGCACGTAGGTATTGTTTCAAAGTCTGATTTAGTCTCTCCGTTTGACCATCTGTTTGAAGATGGTGACTAGTAGATAGCGTAGATGTCACTTGGAGTGTTTTACACCATGTCTTCCAGAAATTGGAAGAAAATTGTGACCCCCGAACGAAGAGAATAACCTTTGGCAGTCCATGATAACGAACCACTCTGTTCAGTAAAATAGTTGCCAATTCACTAGAAGTGGGCAATTCTTTACAGGCAATGAAATGTCCATATTTTCTGAGACTATCTACTACCACCAGAATTACTGAATGCTGTTGAACCACTGACAGACCACTAATAAAGTCTAAAGAAATGTGCTCCCATCGATGACTTGGGGTTGGAAGTGGATGTAACAACCCTTTTGGTTTTGAATGACTTGTTTTAATGCGAGCACAAACTTCACAGTTGTTTACCATTGCTTTTATATCTTTTGTTAGGGTAGGCCACCAAAAATAGCGTTGGATCAGTTCAAGAGTTTTAGGAGTACCTGGGTGACCTGCCGTAGGTATAACATGCAACCAATGAAACACTATCTTGCGACGTTTGGTAGTGGGTACGAACAAACGAGCATCATGAAAGGGTAATCCTTGCTTGATTGACCTTTTGGGATCTGCTTGGGCCCATGTTTGCCATTTTTCAACAGTGAAAGAGTTGCGAATTTCTTCAAAGAGATCTTCAGTTTTTATGATACATAGAACCTTTTCAGGAGCAATGATAGCTCTGGAGGCTTGAAATGCAGGCAACGTGGTAGACTCTTGACGGGACAAGGAGTCAGCCTTGCTATTATTTTTACCAGGCCGGAAGGTTACTACAAAATCAAATTCGGCAAAAAAAAGCATCCAGCGTAATTGCCGGGGGGTCAAAAGTCTGGCGGAACTCATGAATTGAAGATTACGATGATCAGTATATACTGTGACAGTGTATTTGGCACCCAACAAATGATGTCTCCATTCTTTAAAGGCGTCGCGAATCGCCAGAAGCTCTTTTTCAGCAATGACATAGTTCTGTTCGGCTTCGTTCAACTTCCGATACATATAAGCTACAGGATGAAGTTGACCAGTGTCTTTATTTCGTTGTGATAAGACGGCTCCTATTGCTACACCTGAAGCATCAGCTTCCACTATGAAAGGCTGCTTCGCATCAGGATAAGTCAAGACTGGGGCAGTGGAGAGAGCTTCCTTCAAAGTCGAGAAGGCTTGATCAGCTTCTGGGGACCATACAAACTTTTCTTTCTTTCATAGTAGCTTAGTGATTGGAGCCACTGTCTGGGAAAAATGATTTATGAACCTCCAGTAAAAATTTGTAAACCCCAGGAAACATTGTACATCACGAACAGTCTTTGGGGTGGGCCAATCAGATACGGCTTTTACTTTCTTTTTTGCCATCCCAATACCTCGAGGGGTAAGAATAACCCCTAAAAACTCAACTGTGGTAACATGAAACTCACACTTGGTTAGTTTGCAATATAAATGGTGTTTTCGAAGGGCTGCAAGAATTTTCTTGACATGTTGGACATGTTTGTTTTCATTGTTTGAGTAGATCAAAATGTAATTGATGTAGACTATGGCAAATATGTTGAGGTACTCTCTAAGAACGTCATTCAAGAAAAATTGAAATGCTGCTGGAGCATTACACAGACCAAAAGGCATGACGGTGTATTCAAAAAGGCCATATCTTGTCTTGAATGTTGTTTTCCATTCGTCACCCTCTCATTCTGACCAAATGATAAGCACCTCGAAGGTCAAGCTTCATGTAGATTTTTGATCTCTTTACTTGTTCCAATAAGACCGGAATTAGGGGTAAAGGATATTTATTCTTGATGGTGACTTTGTTCAAACCCCTATAGTCGATGCAAGTTCAAAGTTCTCCATTAGCTTTCGAACAAAAAACAAAGGCGAAACTGCAGGAGACTTAGAAGGGCGAATGAAGCCATTCTCCAAAAATTGATCTAGGTATTTTCGTAAATGTTGATTTTCATGTTCTACAGGGCATATACACGACAGTTGGGAAGTATCACACCTGGGGCTAGATCAATTTGACAGTCATAAGATCTATGAGGAGGTAGAGTCTCTGCTCCTTTCTCATCAAATACATCTTTGTAAGATGAATACTGTTTGGGCAGCTGAATTTCTTTCTCCACGGCAGTAGCTATGTAAGAGTTGCAAACTTTTGGTACTTGCATCTTTTGAAGACATTGTTCGTTACATAGCGCAGATGAGAACACAAGTTTTCGTTCTGCCTAATTGATCTCCGGATTGTGATGAATTAACCATGGCAAGCCGAGGATAATCCCATATTGGGGAGCATGGATCAAGTCAAGGATGATTTTCTCTTTATGTTTCTTTCTTTGATTCTTATCTTCACAAATCATCGACAAGGGGATAGTCTGAAGAGTTACTGGACCTCCAGTCAAGAGTTTTCCATCGACTGCCTGGATGATTTCTGGGGTCTTCTTTTCAATACATGGGATCCCCCATGCACGAACCGATTGGACATCAACAAAGTTCCCAGTAGCCCCAGACTAGACTAGAGCTTTTTTTAAATAGATCTTTTTCTTGACCTGAACTCTTATTTCCAGTTTAAGATGTCTAGATTGTGAAGGGTCCACGGTGACACCCAAGAGCAACCCTTCTCTGCATCGTGGGTGTTTTCGTTTTCCAACTCGACTGGTGCATTGGCTGCGACCTTCTGAACTGGACCTTGCTTGTTCTTTGGTTTGATTGGACAATCTTTGGCAAAATAACCTTTTCGCCCACAATAAAGACATTGTCGATTTTTTCTGCGTAGGTCCTTTTCATCCTTGGTCAAAGGTCTTCTGATGGTACCAATTTCCATTGGTTCCAGCATTCTTTCTTTCGGAGTTCTTGAGTCTCTGTTATCATGAACGCGCCATGAATATTTTTCAATCTTTTTGCGTGTTACTTTACGTTCTGCTAAATGATGATCAAGTCTCAAGACAAGATTTATTAATTCTTGACAGTCTGAAGGTTGTGGGTCAATTTGTGCTAAGATATCTTTTAGTTCCTCTTTGAGTCCCTTGTAAAACAAGATCGCTTGTTTTTCTTCAGGTCAGGATGTCTTGGCAACCAGCCTGTTAAAGTTGGCTAAATACGACACTAGGTCTTAATTCCCTTGGTGTAAATCTAATAATTCACGATCTGCTGACTGTGTTACAGTTCTACAATCAAAAACTCTTTCAAATTCACGAACAAAATTTCTCCAGTTGTACAACAAGGGACTATTTTTACGCACAAGAGGAATTGTCCAAGTAGCTGCATCCCCAGACAGTATGATAACAAGAAAGCTACTTTGGACTTGGCATCAGGGAAAATATTTGGTCTGCAGGTGAAGTGTAGTTCCAATTGAACCAGAAAAGATTGAGCTTTCAAAGGGTCACCTGAGAAATGTTCTGGGGGAGCTAAAGGAATTGCAGAAGGAACGTTTAGGGAAATCGGATTACTTCCAGAAGCCTGAGAAGACGTACCTGGCCAAGACACACCTGTGGGACTTTGTTCCTTCTTCTTTACCTTATCTTGCAACTGACTCACTCTCTCTGCTAAGCTAGTTGTCAATTCTTTGGATGATACCACCTCTGCTTGGAGCTGGGTGATAGCCTTGACTAACTCGTCTAGCGTGGCCATGCTGAGAACATACACAAGCCAGGAGGATAATAATTTGTGGGCTCACTATTCTGTCAGAGTCACCAGATCCTCGGGGTCTGTGCACGTTCCCAACACGTCCACCACTGAACAGCTCCAAGACTCTGATAGATAAATCACAGAGACTGAGAGAGTTCAAGAGGGGAAGAGGGGATTAGGAAGGGAAGAGCTGGGAAGGAGACCTGTAGTAAGAAAAAGGTTAGAACACACAATGGGGCTCATTCCAACCCTGGCGGTCGGTGTTAAAGCGGCAGCCAACCCGTCAACAGGCAGGCGGTAAAAAAAATGGAATTCTGACCCTGGCGGGAACCACCAACACAGCCCGCCACTTTAACACTCCGACCGCCACGGTGGGACAAACAAACAGCGCGGCGGTCACCGCCAACAGACAGGCGGCAGACAATGTACCGCCCACCCTATCACGACCCACCAATCCGCCACCTTTTCCGGTGCGGGAGCCCCGCCGATAAAAACACGGCGGAAACAGACTACGAATGGAAAAACGCTCACTTCTATACACTCCACGAGGAATCTGGACAGCATGGAACCCGAATTAAACATCCTACCAGCTATTGTCTACCTGCTCCTCTACCAGGAGCACGAACGCCGGCGCAGACGACAACGGTGAGTACTGCACCTACGACACAGGGGAAGGGGGAGGAGAAAAGGTTACGGGCACACACATACGCGACACACCCAGCCCCCCCCCCCAAATCCCTACACACCAATGCAGAGCAACAAGTCAGAGTGACACCCCCCAAACCCCCCGGAAGAATGCAAAGACAAAATAAATTGATCATGAAAATTGAAGTATATTATAGCATATTTGAAGTTAAGTGAAATATGAAATATCTAAATAAAATATATTACAACATGAACAATATATACATAGCCCAAAAGTCCGGCACATATTGGCTACCTTCCATTGTTCGTGGGCCAATGTGCATAAACACATGGGCAAAGCCCACACACGAGACCCGATTCCATTGGAGAGAACACTGCTGGGGCATCAGACAATAAAACTACAGGCACCTCAGGGGGAAGGGAAGGGGGGGCACCTCAGCCACATGAGTCCACAACGCCAGATCCACGAGGGGCCTCCATGCCCACTGTACCATCCTGGGGAGTGCAAAGCCACAGTCACTCAAGTCTCTACAGTGGGTGGATTGCCCACTGTACCATCCTGGGGAGTGCAAAGCCACAGTCTCTCAAGTCTCTACAGTGGGTGGGTTGACCACTGTCACATCCTGGGAAGTGCAAAGCCACAGTCCATCAGGTGGATTACAGACTCCACTGGTTATGGAGGAGGCATGTTGGCCAGAGTGCTTCGTGAAGCCCTGCCCGACACAGATCCGGCCCTGCCAATGGGCCAGCGGTGCTTGAGATGAAGGGCCCAGCGGAGCTGTGCTTGACAGGAAGGGCCCAGCGGAGCGGTGCTTGACAGGAAAGGCCCAGCGGAGCGGTGCTTGAGATGAAGGGCCCAGCGGAGCGGTGCTTGTCAGGAAGGGCCCAGCGGAGCGGTGCTTGACAGGAAGGGCCCAGCGGAGCAGTTCAGAGACGGCGGTGCCCAGCGGAGCGGTGCTTGAGTTGAAGGGCCCAGCGGAGCGGTGCTTGAGATGAAGGGCCCAACGGAGCGGTGCTTGTCAGGAAGGGCCCAGCGGAGCGGTGCTTGAGATGAAGGGCCCAGCGGAGCAGTGCTTGTCACGAAGGGCCCAGCGGAGCGGTGCTTGACAGGAAGGGCCCAGCGGAGCAGTTCAGAGACGGAGGTGCCCAGCGGAGCGGTGCTTGAGTTGAAGGGCCCAGCGGAGCGGTGCTTGAGATGAAGGGCCCAGCGGAGCGGTGCTTGTCAGGAAGGGCCCAGCGGAGCGGTGCTTGACAGGAAGGGCCCAGCGGAGCGGTGCTTGAGATGAAGGGCCCAGCGGAGCGGTGCTTGAGATGAAGGGCCCAGCGGAGCGGTGCTTGAGATGAAGGGCCCAGCGGAGCGGTGCTTGAGATGAAGGGCCCAGCGGAGCGGTGCTTGAGATGAAGGGCCCAGCGGAGCGGTGCTTGAGATGAAGGGCCCAGCGGAGCCGTGCTTGTCAGGAAGGGCCCAGCGGAGCCGTGCTTGTCAGGAAGGGCCCAGCGGAGAAGTTCAGAGATGGCGGTGCCCAGCGGAGCGGTGCTTGAGTTGAAGGGCCCAGCGGAGCGGTGCTTGAGATGAAGGGCCCAGCGGAGCGGTGCTTGACAGGAAGGGCCCAGCGGAGCGGTGCTTGAGTTGAAGGGCCCAGCGGAGCGGTGCTTGAGATGAAGGGCCCAGCGGAGCGGTGCTTGACAGGAAGGGCCCTATTCAGCGGTGCTTGTCACGGCGGGGCCCTCTTCAGCGGTGCTTGAGATGGCGGGGCCCTGTTCAGCGGTGCTTGAGACGGCGGGCCCTGTTCAGCGGTGCTTGTCACGGCGGGGCCCTGCTCAGCGGTGCTTGTCACGGCGGGGCCCTGTTCAGCGGTGCTTGTCACGGCGGGGCCCTGTTCAGCGGTGTTTGAAACGGCGGGGCCCTGTTCAGCGGTGCTTGAGACGGCGGGGCCCTGTTCAGCGGTGCTTGTCACGGCGGGGCCCTGTTCAGCGGTGCTTGAGACGGAGGGGCCCTGTTCAGCGGTGCTTGAGACGGCGGGGCCCTGTTCAGCGGTGCTTGAGACGGCGGGGCCCTGTTCAGCGGTGCTTGTCACGGCGGGGCCCTGTTCAGCGGTGCTTGAGACGGCGGGGCCCTGTTCAGCGGTGATTGAGACGGCGGGGCCCTGTTCAGCGGTGCTTGAGACGGCGGGGCCCTGTTCAGCGGTGCTTGAGACGGCGGGCCCTGTTCAGCGGTGCTTGAGGCGGCGGGGCCCTGTTCAGCGGTGCTTGTCACGGCGGGGCCCTGTTCAGCGGTGCTTGAGACGGCGGGGCCCTGTTCAGCGGTGCTTGAGACGGCGGGGCCCTGTTCAGCGGTGCTTGTCACAGCGGGCCCTGTTCAGCGGTGCTTGTCACGGCGGGGCCCTGTTCAGCGGTGCTTGTCACGGCGGGGCCCTGTTCAGCGGTGCTTGTCACGGCGGGGCCCTGTTCAGCGGTGCTTGTCACGGCGGGCCCTGTTCAGCGGTGCTTGAGATGGCGGGGCCCTGTTCAGCAGTGCATGAGACGGCGGGCCCTGTTCAGCGGTGCTTGTCACGGCAGAGCCCTGTTCAGCGGTGCTTGTCACGGCAGGGCCCTGTTCAGCCGTGCTTGTCACGGCAGGGCCCTGTTCAGCAGTGCTTGAGACGGCGGGGCCCTGTTCAGCGGTGCTTGTCACGGCGGGGCCCTGTTCAGCGGTGCTTGTCACGTCGGGGCCCTGTTCAGCGGTGCTTGAGACGGCGGGCCCTGTTCAGCGGTGCTTGTCACGGCGGGGCCCTGTTCAGAGGTGCTTGAGACGGCGGGGCCCTGTTCAGCGGTGCTTGAGACGGCGGGCCCTGTTCAGCGGTGCTTGTCACGGCGGGGCCGTGCTCAGCGGTGCTTGTCACGGCGGGGCCCTGTTCAGCGGTGTTTGAGACGGCGGGGCCCTGTTCAGCGGTGCTTGAGACGGCGGGGGCCTGTTCAGCGGTGCTTGTCACGGCGGGGCCCTGTTCAGCGGTGCTTGTCACGGCGGGGCCCTGTTCAGCGGTGCTTGAGACGGCGGGGCCCTGTTCAGCGGTGCTTGAGACGGCGGGGCCCTGTTCAGCGGTTCTTGTCACGGCGGGGCCCTGTTCAGCGGTGTTTGTCACGGCGGGGCCCTGTTCAGCGGTGATTGAGACGGCGGGGCCCTGTTCAGCGGTGCTTGAGACGGCGGGGCCCTGTTCAGCGGTGCTTGTCACGGCGGGGCCCTGTTCCGCGGTGCTTGTCACGGCGGGGCCCTGTTCAGCGGTGCTTGTCACGGCGGGGCCCTGTTCCGCGGTGCTTGAGACGGCAGGGCCCTGTTCAGCGGTGCTTGTCACGGCGGGGCCCTGTTCAGTGGTGCTTGTCACGGCAGGGCCCTGTTCAGCGGTGCTTGTCACGGCGGGGCCCTGTTCAGCGGTGCTTGAGACGGCGGGGCCCTGTTCAGCGGTGCTTGAGACGGCGGGGCCCTGTTCAGCGGTGCTTGTCACGGCGGGGTCCTGTTCAGCGGTGCTTGAGACGGCGGGCCCTGTTCAGCGGTGCTTGAGACGGCGGGGCCCTGTTCAGCGGTGCTTGTCACGGCGGGGCCCTGTTCAGCGGTGCTTGTGACGGCGGGGCCCTGTTCAGCGGTGCTTGAGACGGCGGGGCCCTGTTCAGCGGTGCTTGTCACGGCGGGCCCTGTTCACCGGTGCTTGTCACGACGGGGCCCTGTTCAGCGGTGCTTGTCACGGCGGGGCCCTGTTCAGCGGTGCTTGTCACGGCGGGGCCCTGTTCAGCGGTGCTTGTCACGGCGGGCCCTGTTCAGCGGTGCTTGAGATGGCGGGGCCCTGTTCAGCAGTGCTTGAGACGGCGGGGCCCTGTTCAGCGGTGCTTGTCACGGCAGGGCCCTGTTCAGTGGTGCTTGTCACGGCGGGGCCCTGTTCAGCGGTGCTTGTCACGGCGGGCCCTGTTCAGCAGTGCTTGAGACGGCGGGGCCCTGTTCAGCGGTGCTTGTCACGGCGGGGCCCTGTTCAGAGGTGCTTGTCACGTCGGGGCCCTGTTCAGCGGTGCTTGAGACGGCGGGCCCTGTTCAGCGGTGCTTGTCACGGCGGGGCCCTGTTCAGCGGTGCTTGAGACGGCGGGGCCCTGTTCAGCGGTGCTTGAGACGGCGGGCCCTGTTCAGCGGTGCTTGTCACGGCGGGGCCCTGCTCAGCGGTGCTTGTCACGGCGGGGCCCTGTTCAGCGGTGCTTGTCACGGCGGGGCCCTGTTCAGCGGTGTTTGAGACGGCGGGGCCCTGTTCAGCGGTGCTTGAGATGGCGGGGGCCTGTTCAGCGGTGCTTGTCACGGCGGGGCCCTGTTCAGCGGTGCTTGTCATGGCAGGGCCCTGTTCAGCGGTGATTGAGACGGCGGGGCCCTGTTCAGCGGTGCTTGTCACGGCGGGCCCTGTTCACCGGTGCTTGTCACGGCGGGGCCCTGTTCAGCGGTGCTTGTCACGGCGGGGCCCTGCTCAGCGGTGCTTGTCACGGCGGGGCCCTGTTCAGCGGTGCTTGTCACGGCGGGGCCCTGTTCAGCGGTGTTTGAAACGGCGGGGCCCTGTTCAGCGGTGCTTGAGACGGCGGGGCCCTGTTCAGCGGTGCTTGTCACGGCGGGGCCCTGTTCAGCGGTGCTTGAGACGGCGGGGCCCTGTTCAGCGGTGCTTGAGACGGCGGGGCCCTGTTCAGCGGTGCTTGAGACGGCGGGGCCCTGTTCAGCGGTGCTTGTCACGGCGGGGCCCTGTTCAGCAGTGTTTGTCACGGCGGGCCCTGTTCAGCGGTGATTGAGACGGCGGGGCCCTGTTCAGCGGTGCTTGAGACGGCGGGGCCCTGTTCAGCGGTGCTTGTCACGGCGGGGCCCTGTTCCGCGGTGCTTGTCACGGCGGGGCCCTGTTCAGCGGTGCTTGTCACGGCGGGGCCCTGTTCCGCGGTGCTTGAGACGGCAGGGCCCTGTTCAGCGGTGCTTGTCACGGTGGGGCCCTGTTCAGCGGTGCTTGTCACGGCGGGGCCCTGTTCAGCGGTGCTTGAGACGGCGGGGCCCTGTTCAGCGGTGCTTGAGACGGCGGGGCCCTGTTCAGCGGTGCTTGTCACGGCGGGGCCCTGTTCAGCGGTGCTTGAGACGGCGGGCCCTGTTCAGCGGTGCTTGAGGCGGCGGGGCCCTGTTCAGCGGTGCTTGTCACGGCGGGGCCCTGTTCAGCGGTGCTTGAGACGGCGGGGCCCTGTTCAGCGGTGCTTGAGACGGCGGGGCCCTGTTCAGCGGTGCTTGTCACAGCGGGCCCTGTTCAGCGGTGCTTGTCACGGCGGGGCCCTGTTCAGCGGTGCTTGTCACGGCGGGGCCCTGTTCAGCGGTGCTTGTCACGGCGGGGCCCTGTTCAGCGGTGCTTGTCACGGTGGGCCCTGTTCAGCGGTGCTTGAGATGGCGGGGCCCTGTTCAGCAGTGCATGAGACGGCGGGCCCTGTTCAGCGGTGCTTGTCACGGCAGAGCCCTGTTCAGCGGTGCTTGTCACGGCAGGGCCCTGTTCAGCCGTGCTTGTCACGGCAGGGCCCTGTTCAGCAGTGCTTGAGACGGCGGGGCCCTGTTCAGCGGTGCTTGTCACGGCGGGGCCCTGTTCAGCGGTGCTTGTCACGTCGGGGCCCTGTTCAGCGGTGCTTGAGACGGCGGGCCCTGTTCAGCGGTGCTTGTCACGGCGGGGCCCTGTTCAGCGGTGCTTGTCACGGCGGGGCCCTGCTCAGCGGTGCTTGTCACGGCAGGGCCCTGTTTAGCGGTGCTTGTCACGGCGGGGCCCTGTTCAGCGGTGTTTGAGACGGCGGGCCCTGTTCAGCGGTGCTTGAGATGGCGGGGGCCTGTTCAGCGGTGCTTGTCACGGCGGGGCCCTGTTCAGCGGTGCTTGTCATGGCAGGGCCCTGTTCAGCGGTGATTGAGACGGCGGGGCCCTGTTCAGCGGTGCTTGAGACGGCGGGGCCCTGTTCAGCGGTGCTTGTCACGGCGGGGCCCTGTTCAGCGGTGTTTGTCACGGCGGGGCCCTGTTCAGCGGTGATTGAGACGGCGGGGCCCTGTTCAGCGGTGCTTGAGACGGCGGGGCCCTGTTCAGCGGTGCTTGTCACGGCGGGGCCCTGTTCAGCGGTGCTTGAGACGGCGGGGCCCTGTTCAGCGGTGCTTGTCACGGCGGGGCCCTGTTCAGCGGTGCTTGAGACGGCGGGCCCTGTTCAGCGGTGCTTGTCACGGCGGGGCCCTGTTCAGCGGTGCTTGAGACGGCGGGCCCTGTTCAGCGGTGCTTGAGACGGCGGGGCCCTGTTCAGCGGTGCTTGTCACGGCGGGGCCCTGTTCAGCGGTGCTTGAGACGGCGGGACCCTGTTCAGCGGTGCTTGTCACGGCGGGGCCCTGTTCAGCGGTGCTTGAGACGGCGGGGCCCTGTTCAGCGGTGCTTGAGACGGCGGGGCCCTGTTCAGCGGTGCTTGTCACGGCGGGCCCTGTTCAGCGGTGCTTGTCACGGCGGGGCCCTGTTCAGCGGTGCTTGTCACGGCGGGGCCCTGTTCAGCGGTGCTTGTCACGGCGGGGCCCTGTTCAGTGGTGCTTGTCACGGCGGGGCCCTGTTCAGCGGTGCTTGTCACGGCGGGCCCTGTTCAGCGGTGCTTGAGATGGTGGGGCCCTGTTCAGCGGTGCTTGTCACGGCGGGGCCGTGTTCAGCGGTGTTTGAGACGGCGGGGCCCTGTTCAGCGGTGCTTGAGATGGCGGGGGCCTGTTCAGCGGTGCTTGTCACGGCGGGGCCCTGTTCAGCGGTGCTTGTCATGGCAGGGCCCTGTTCAGCGGTGATTGAGACGGCGGGGCCCTGTTCAGCGGTGCTTGTCACGGCGGGCCCTGTTCACCGGTGCTTGTCACGGCGGGGCCCTGTTCAGCGGTGCTTGTCACGGCGGGGCCCTGTTCAGCGGTGCTTGTCACGGCGGGGCCCTGTTCAGCGGTGCTTGTCACGGCGGGCCCTGTTCAGCGGTGCTTGAGATGGCGGGGCCCTGTTCAGCAGTGCTTGAGACGGCGGGGCCCTGTTCAGCGGTGCTTGTCACGGCAGGGCCCTGTTCAGCGGTGCTTGTCACGGCGGGGCCCTGTTCAGCGGTGCTTGTCACGGCGGGCCCTGTTCAGCAGTGCTTGAGACGGCGGGGCCCTGTTCAGCGGTGCTTGTCACGGCGGGGCCCTGTTCAGCGGTGCTTGTCACGTCGGGGCCCTGTTCAGCGGTGCTTGAGACGGCGGGCCCTGTTCAGCGGTGCTTGTCACGGCGGGGCCCTGCTCAGCGGTGCTTGTCACGGCGGGGCCCTGTTCAGCGGTGCTTGTCACGGCGGGGCCCTGTTCAGCGGTGTTTGAGACGGCGGGGCCCTGTTCAGCGGTGCTTGAGACGGCGGGGCCCTGTTCAGCGGTGCTTGAGACGGCGGGGCCCTGTTCAGCGGTGCTTGAGACGGCGGGGCCCTGTTCAGCGGTGCTTGTCACGGCGGGGCCCTGTTCAGCAGTGCTTGTCACGGCGGGCCCTGTTCAGCGGTGATTGAGACGGCGGGGCCCTGTTCAGCGGTGCTTGAGACGGCGGGGCCCTGTTCAGCGGTGCTTGAGACGGCGGGGCCCTGTTCAGCGGTGCTTGTCACGGCGGGGCCCTGTTCAGCGGTGCTTGAGACGGCGGGGCCCTGTTCAGCGGTGCTTGAGACGGCGGGGCCCTGTTCAGCGGTGCTTGTCACGGCGGGCCCTGTTCACCGGTGCTTGTCACGGCGGGGCCCTGTTCAGCGGTGCTTGTCACGGCGGGGCCCTGTTCAGCGGTGCTTGTCACGGCGGGGCCCTGTTCAGCGGTGCTTGTCACGGCGGGCCCTGTTCAGCGGTGCTTGAGATGGCGGGGCCCTGTTCAGCAGTGCTTGAGACGGCGGGGCCCTGTTCAGCGGTGCTTGTCACGGCAGGGCCCTGTTCAGCGGTGCTTGTCACGGCGGGGAACTCTTCAGCGGTGCTTGTCACGGCGGGCCCTGTTCAGCAGTGCTTGAGACGGCGGGGCCCTGTTCAGCGGTGCTTGTCACGGCGGGGCCCTGTTCAGCGGTGCTTGTCACGTCGGGGCCCTGTTCAGCGGTGCTTGAGACGGCGGGCCCTGTTCAGCGGTGCTTGTCACGGCGGGGCCCTGTTCAGCGGTGCTTGAGACGGCGGGGCCCTGTTCAGCGGTGCTTGAGACGGCGGGCCCTGTTCAGCGGTGCTTGTCACGGCGGGGCCCTGCTCAGCGGTGCTTGTCACGGCGGGGCCCTGTTCAGCGGTGCTTGTCACGGCGGGGCCCTGTTCAGCGGTGTTTGAGACGGCGGGGCCCTGTTCAGCGGTGCTTGAGATGGCGGGGGCCTGTTCAGCGGTGCTTCTCACGGCGGGGCCCTGTTCAGCGGTGCTTGTCATGGCAGGGCCCTGTTCAGCGGTGATTGAGACTGCGGGGCCCTGTTCAGCGGTGCTTGTCACGGCGGGCCCTGTTCACCGGTGCTTGTCACGGCGGGGCCCTGCTCAGCGGTGCTTGTCACGGCGGGGCCCTGTTCAGCGGTGCTTGTCACGGCGGGGCCCTGTTCAGCGGTGTTTGAGACGGCGGGGCCCTGTTCAGCGGTGCTTGAGACGGCGGGGCCCTGTTCAGCGGTGCTTGAGACGGCGGGGCCCTGTTCAGCGGTGCTTGAGACGGCGGGGCCCTGTTCAGCGGTGCTTGTCACGGCGGGGCCCTGTTCAGCAGTGCTTGTCACGGCGGGCCCTGTTCAGCGGTGATTGAGACGGCGGGGCCCTGTTCAGCGGTGCTTGAGACGGCGGGGCCCTGTTCAGCGGTGCTTGAGACGGCGGGGCCCTGTTCAGCGGTGCTTGTCACGGCGGGGCCCTGTTCAGCGGTGCTTGAGACGGCAGGGCCCTGTTCAGCGGTGCTTGAGACGGCGGGGCCCTGTTCAGCGGTGCTTGTCACGGCGGGCCCTGTTCACCGGTGCTTGTCACGGCGGGGCCCTGTTCAGCGGTGCTTGTCACGGCGGGGCCCTGTTCAGCGTTGCTTGTCACGGCGGGGCCCTGTTCAGCGGTGCTTGTCACGGCGGGCCCTGTTCAGCGGTGCTTGAGATGGCGGGGCCCTGTTCAGCAGTGCTTGAGACGGCGGGGCCCTGTTCAGCGGTGCTTGTCACGGCAGGGCCCTGTTCAGCGGTGCTTGTCACGGCGGGGCCCTGTTCAGCGGTGCTTGTCACGGCGGGCCCTGTTCAGCAGTGCTTGAGACGGCGGGGCCCTGTTCAGCGGTGCTTGTCACGGCGGGGCCCTGTTCAGCGGTGCTTGTCACGTCGGGGCCCTGTTCAGCGGTGCTTGAGACGGCGGGCCCTGTTCAGCGGTGCTTGTCACGGCGGGGCCCTGTTCAGCGGTGCTTGAGACGGCGGGGCCCTGTTCAGCGGTGCTTGAGACGGCGGGCCCTGTTCAGCGGTGCTTGTCACGGCGGGGCCCTGCTCAGCGGTGCTTGTCACGGCGGGGCCCTGTTCAGCGGTGCTTGTCACGGCGGGGCCCTGTTCAGCGGTATTTGAGACGGCGGGCCCTGTTCAGCGGTGCTTGAGATGGCGGGGGCCTGTTCAGCGGTGCTTGTCACGGCGGGGCCCTGTTCAGCGGTGCTTGTCATGGCAGGGCCCTGTTCAGCGGTGATTGAGACGGCGGGGCCCTGTTCAGCGGTGCTTGTCACGGCGGGCCCTGTTCACCGGTGCTTGTCACGGCGGGGCCCTGTTCAGCGGTGCTTGTCACGGCGGGGCCCTGTTCAGCGGTGCTTGTCACGGCGGGGCCCTGTTCAGCGGTGCTTGTCACGGCGGGCCCTGTTCAGCGGTGCTTGAGATGGCGGGGCCCTGTTCAGCAGTGCTTGAGACGGCGGGGCCCTGTTCAGCGGTGCTTGTCACGGCAGGGCCCTGTTCAGCGGTGCTTGTCACGGCGGGGCCCTGTTCAGCGGTGCTTGTCACGGCGGGCCCTGTTCAGCAGTGCTTGAGACGGCGGGGCCCTGTTCAGCGGTGCTTGTCACGGCGGGGCCCTGTTCAGCGGTGCTTGAGACGGCGGGGCCCTGTTCAGCGGTGCTTGAGACGGCGGGCCCTGTTCAGCGGTGCTTGTCACGGCGGGGCCCTGTTCAGCGGTGCTTGAGACGGCGGGGCCATGTTCAGCGGTGGTTGAGACGGCGGGCCCTGTTCAGCGGTGCTTGTCACGGCGGGGCCCTGCTCAGCGGTGCTTGTCACGGCAGGGCCCTGTTTAGCGGTGCTTGTCACGGCGGGGCCCTGTTCAGCGGTGTTTGAGACGGCGGGGCCCTGTTCAGCGGTGCTTGAGATGGCGGGGGCCTGTTCAGCGGTGCTTGTCACGGCGGGGCCCTGTTCAGCGGTGCTTGTCATGGCAGGGCCCTGTTCAGCGGTGATTGAGACGGCGGGGCCCTGTTCAGCGGTGCTTGAGACGGCGGGGCCCTGTTCAGCGGTGCTTGTCACGGCGGGGCCCTGTTCAGCGGTGTTTGTCACGGCGGGGCCCTGTTCAGCGGTGATTGAGACGGCGGGGCCCTGTTCAGCGGTGCTTGAGACGGCGGGGCCCTGTTCAGCGGTGCTTGTCACGGCGGGGCCCTGTTCAGCGGTGCTTGTCACGGCGGGGCCCTGTTCAGCTGTGCTTGTCACGGCGGGGCCCTGTTCAGCGGTGCTTGAGACGGCGGGCCCTGTTCAGCGGTGCTTGTCACGGCGGGGCCCTGTTCAGCGGTGCTTGTCACGGCGGGGCCCTGTTCAGCGGTGCTTGTCACGGCGGGGCCCTGTTCAGCGGTGCTTGAGACGGCAGGGCCCTGTTCAGCGGTGCTTGAGACGGCGGGGCCCTGTTCAGCGGTGCTTGTCACGGCGGGGCCCTGTTCAGCGGTGCTTGAGACGGCGGGCCCTGTTCAGCGGTGCTTGTCACGGCGGGGCCCTGTTCAGCGGTGCCTGTCACGGCGGGGCCCTGTTCAGCGGTGCTTGAGACGGCAGGGCCCTGTTCAGCGGTGCTTGAGACGGCGGGGCCCTGTTCAGCGGTGCTTGTCACGGCGGGGCCCTGTTCAGCGGTGCTTGAGACGGCGGGCCCTGTTCAGCGGTGCTTGTCACGGCGGGGCCCTGTTCAGCGGTGCTTGAGACGGCGGGCCCTGTTCAGCGGTGCTTGAGACGGCGGGGCCCTGTTCAGCGGTGCTTGTCACGGCGGGGCCCTGTTCAGCGGTGCTTGAGACGGCGGGACCCTGTTCAGCGGTGCTTGTCACGGCGGGGCCCTGTTCAGCGGTGCTTGAGACGGCGGGGCCCTGTTCAGCGGTGCTTGAGACGGCGGGGCCCTGTTCAGCGGTGCTTGTCACGGCGGGCCCTGTTCAGCGGTGCTTGTCACGGCGGGGCCCTGTTCAGCGGTGCTTGTCACGGCGGGGCCCTGTTCAGCAGTGCTTGTCACGGCGGGGCCCTGTTCAGCGGTGCTTGTCACGGCGGGGCCCTGTTCAGCGGTGCTTGTCACGGCGGGCCCTGTTCAGCGGTGCTTGAGATGGTGGGGCCCTGTTCAGCGGTGCTTGTCACGGCGGGGCCCTGTTCAGCGGTGTTTGAGACGGCGGGGCCCTGTTCAGCGGTGCTTGAGATGGCGGGGGCCTGTTCAGCGGTGCTTGTCACGGCGGGGCCCTGTTCAGCGGTGCTTGTCATGGCAGGGCCCTGTTCAGCGGTGATTGAGACGGCGGGGCCCTGTTCAGCGGTGCTTGTCACGGCGGGCCCTGTTCACCGGTGCTTGTCACGGCGGGGCCCTGTTCAGCGGTGCTTGTCACGGCGGGGCCCTGTTCAGCGGTGCTTGTCACGGTGGGGCCCTGTTCAGCGGTGCTTGTCACGGCGGGCCCTGTTCAGCGGTGCTTGTCACGGCGGGCCCTGTTCAGCAGTGCTTGAGACGGCGGGGCCCTGTTCAGCGGTGCTTGTCACGGCGGGGCCCTGTTCAGCGGTGCTTGTCACGTCGGGGCCCTGTTCAGCGGTGCTTGAGACGGCGGGCCCTGTTCAGCGGTGCTTGTCACGGCGGGGCCCTGCTCAGCGGTGCTTGTCACGGCGGGGCCCTGTTCAGCGGTGCTTGTCACGGCGGGGCCCTGTTCAGCGGTGTTTGAGACGGCGGGGCCCTGTTCAGCGGTGCTTGAGACGGCGGGGCCCTGTTCAGCGGTGCTTGAGACGGCGGGGTCCTGTTCAGCGGTGCTTGAGACGGCGGGGCCCTGTTCAGCGGTGCTTGTCACGGCGGGGCCCTGTTCAGCAGTGCTTGTCACGGCGGGCCCTGTTCACCGGTGATTGAGACGGCGGGGCCCTGTTCAGCGGTGCTTGAGACGGCGGGGCCCTGTTCAGCGGTGCTTGAGACGGCGGGGCCCTGTTCAGCGGTGCTTGTCACGGCGGGGCCCTGTTCAGCGGTGCTTGAGACGGCGGGGCCCTGTTCAGCGGTGCTTGAGACGGCGGGGCCCTGTTCAGCGGTGCTTGTCACGGCGGGCCCTGTTCACCGGTGCTTGTCACGGCGGGGCCCTGTTCAGCGGTGCTTGTCACGGCGGGGCCCTGTTCAGCGGTGCTTGTCACGGCGGGGCCCTGTTCAGCGGTGCTTGTCACGGCGGGCCCTGTTCAGCGGTGCTTGAGATGGCGGGGCCCTGTTCAGCAGTGCTTGAGACGGCGGGGCCCTGTTCAGCGGTGCTTGTCACGGCAGGGCCCTGTTCAGCGGTGCTTGTCACGGCGGGGAACTCTTCAGCGGTGCTTGTCACGGCGGGCCCTGTTCAGCAGTGCTTGAGACGGCGGGGCCCTGTTCAGCGGTGCTTGTCACGGCGGGGCCCTGTTCAGCGGTGCTTGTCACGTCGGGGCCCTGTTCAGCGGTGCTTGAGACGGCGGGCCCTGTTCAGCGGTGCTTGTCACGGCGGGGCCCTGTTCAGCGGTGCTTGAGACGGCGGGGCCCTGTTCAGCGGTGCTTGAGACGGCGGGCCCTGTTCAGCGGTGCTTGTCACGGCGGGGCCCTGCTCAGCGGTGCTTGTCACGGCGGGGCCCTGTTCAGCGGTGCTTGTCACGGCGGGGCCCTGTTCAGCGGTGTTTGAGACGGCGGGGCCCTGTTCAGCGGTGCTTGAGATGGCGGGGGCCTGTTCAGCGGTGCTTGTCACGGCGGGGCCCTGTTCAGCGGTGCTTGTCATGGCAGGGCCCTGTTCAGCGGTGATTGAGACTGCGGGGCCCTGTTCAGCGGTGCTTGTCACGGCGGGCCCTGTTCACCGGTGCTTGTCACGGCGGGGCCCTGCTCAGCGGTGCTTGTCACGGCGGGGCCCTGTTCAGCGGTGCTTGTCACGGCGGGGCCCTGTTCAGCGGTGTTTGAGACGGCGGGGCCCTGTTCAGCGGTGCTTGAGACGGCGGGGCCCTGTTCAGCGGTGCTTGAGACGGCGGGGCCCTGTTCAGCGGTGCTTGAGACGGCGGGGCCCTGTTCAGCGGTGCTTGTCACGGCGGGGCCCTGTTCAGCAGTGCTTGTCACGGCGGGCCCTGTTCAGCGGTGATTGAGACGGCGGGGCCCTGTTCAGCGGTGCTTGAGACGGCGGGGCCCTGTTCAGCGGTGCTTGAGACGGCGGGGCCCTGTTCAGCGGTGCTTGTCACGGCGGGGCCCTGTTCAGCGGTGCTTGAGACGGCAGGGCCCTGTTCAGCGGTGCTTGAGACGGCGGGGCCCTGTTCAGCGGTGCTTGTCACGGCGGGCCCTGTTCACCGGTGCTTGTCACGGCGGGGCCCTGTTCAGCGGTGCTTGTCACGGCGGGGCCCTGTTCAGCGGTGCTTGTCACGGCGGGGCCCTGTTCAGCGGTGCTTGTCACGGCGGGCCCTGTTCAGCGGTGCTTGAGATGGCGGGGCCCTGTTCAGCAGTGCTTGAGACGGCGGGGCCCTGTTCAGCGGTGCTTGTCACGGCAGGGCCCTGTTCAGCGGTGCTTGTCACGGCGGGGCCCTGTTCAGCGGTGCTTGTCACGGCGGGCCCTGTTCAGCAGTGCTTGAGACGGCGGGGCCCTGTTCAGCGGTGCTTGTCACGGCGGGGCCCTGTTCAGCGGTGCTTGTCACGTCGGGGTCCTGTTCAGCGGTGCTTGAGACGGCGGGCCCTGTTCAGCGGTGCTTGTCACGGCGGGGCCCTGTTCAGCGGTGCTTGAGACGGCGGGGCCCTGTTCAGCGGTGCTTGAGACGGCGGGCCCTGTTCAGCGGTGCTTGTCACGGCGGGGCCCTGCTCAGCGGTGCTTGTCACGGCGGGGCCCTGTTCAGCGGTGCTTGTCACGGCGGGGCCCTGTTCAGCGGTGTTTGAGACGGCGGGCCCTGTTCAGCGGTGCTTGAGATGGCGGGGGCCTGTTCAGCGGTGCTTGTCACGGCGGGGCCCTGTTCAGCGGTGCTTGTCATGGCAGGGCCCTGTTCAGCGGTGATTGAGACGGCGGGGCCCTGTTCAGCGGTGCTTGTCACGGCGGGCCCTGTTCACCTGTGCTTGTCACGGCGGGGCCCTGTTCAGCGGTGCTTGTCACGGCGGGGCCCTGTTCAGCGGTGCTTGTCACGGCGGGGCCCTGTTCAGCGGTGCTTGTCACGGCGGGCCCTGTTCAGCGGTGCTTGAGATGGCGGGGCCCTGTTCAGCAGTGCTTGAGACGGCGGGGCCCTGTTCAGCGGTGCTTGTCACGGCAGGGCCCTGTTCAGCGGTGCTTGTCACGGCGGGGCCCTGTTCAGCGGTGCTTGTCACGGCGGGCCCTGTTCAGCAGTGCTTGAGACGGCGGGGCCCTGTTCAGCGGTGCTTGTCACGGCGGGGCCCTGTTCAGCGGTGCTTGAGACGGCGGGGCCCTGTTCAGCGGTGCTTGAGACGGCGGGCCCTGTTCAGCGGTGCTTGTCACGGCGGGGCCCTGTTCAGCGGTGCTTGAGACGGCGGGGCCATGTTCAGCGGTGGTTGAGACGGCGGGCCCTGTTCAGCGGTGCTTGTCACGGCGGGGCCCTGCTCAGCGGTGCTTGTCACGGCAGGGCCCTGTTTAGCGGTGCTTGTCACGGCGGGGCCCTGTTCAGCGGTGTTTGAGACGGCGGGGCCCTGTTCAGCGGTGCTTGAGATGGCGGGGGCCTGTTCAGCGGTGCTTGTCACGGCGGGGCCCTGTTCAGCGGTGCTTGTCATGGCAGGGCCCTGTTCAGCGGTGATTGAGACGGCGGGGCCCTGTTCAGCGGTGCTTGAGACGGCGGGGCCCTGTTCAGCGGTGCTTGTCACGGCGGGGCCCTGTTCAGCGGTGTTTGTCACGGCGGGGCCCTGTTCAGCGGTGATTGAGACGGCGGGGCCCTGTTCAGCGGTGCTTGAGACGGCGGGGCCCTGTTCAGCGGTGCTTGTCACGGCGGGGCCCTGTTCAGCGGTGCTTGTCACGGCGGGGCCCTGTTCAGCTGTGCTTGTCACGGCGGGGCCCTGTTCAGCGGTGCTTGAGACGGCGGGCCCTGTTCAGCGGTGCTTGTCACGGCGGGGCCCTGTTCAGCGGTGCTTGTCACGGCGGGGCCCTGTTCAGCGGTGCTTGTCACGGCGGGGCCCTGTTCAGCGGTGCTTGAGACGGCAGGGCCCTGTTCAGCGGTGCTTGAGACGGCGGGGCCCTGTTCAGCGGTGCTTGTCACGGCGGGGCCCTGTTCAGCGGTGCTTGAGACGGCGGGCCCTGTTCAGCGGTGCTTGTCACGGCGGGGCCCTGTTCAGCGGTGCTTGAGACGGCGGGCCCTGTTCAGCGGTGCTTGAGACGGCGGGGCCCTGTTCAGCGGTGCTTGTCACGGCGGGGCCCTGTTCAGCGGTGCTTGAGACGGCGGGACCCTGTTCAGCGGTGCTTGTCACGGCGGGGCCCTGTTCAGCGGTGCTTGAGACGGCGGGGCCCTGTTCAGCGGTGCTTGAGACGGCGGGGCCCTGTTCAGCGGTGCTTGTCACGGCGGGCCCTGTTCAGCGGTGCTTGTCACGGCGGGGCCCTGTTCAGCGGTGCTTGTCACGGCGGGGCCCTGTTCAGCGGTGCTTGTCACGGCGGGGCCCTGTTCAGTGGTGCTTGTCACGGCGGGGCCCTGTTCAGCGGTGCTTGTCACGGCGGGCCCTGTTCAGCGGTGCTTGAGATGGTGGGGCCCTGTTCAGCGGTGCTTGAGACGGCGGGGCCCTGTTCAGCGGTGCTTGAGACGGCGGGGCCCTGTTCAGCGGAGCTTGTCACGGCAGGGCCCTGTTCAGCGGTGCTTGTCATGGCGGGGCCCTGTTCAGCAGTACTTGTCACGGCGGGGCCCTGTTCAGCGGTGCTTGAGACGGCGGGGCCCTGTTCAGCGGTGCTTGTCACGGCGGGGCCCTGTTCAGCGGTGCTTGTCACGTCGGGGCCCTGTTCAGCGGTGCTTGAGACGGCAAGCCCTGTTCAGCGGTGCTTGTCACGGCGGGGCCCTGTTCAGCGGTGCCTGAGACGGCGGGGCCCTGTTCAGCAGTGCTTGAGACGCCGGGCCCTGTTTAGCGGTGCTTGTCACGGCGGGCCCGGTTCAGCGGTGCTTGTCTTGTGTTCCTGAGGAACCGGATCTGGCCAATAATTCCCGCTCAGTCGCCATCCGACCTTTCGCTAGCGGGGCCCTCCTGTGCTGGAGTCCTGGGACCGTGGGTGTCCTCCGTCACACCCGAAATGGGGCTGGTGGGGCCCTCCTGGGCAGCTCTCCTGCTGCCGGACTTGTCTGCCCTGCTGCCCTTGCCCTCCTTCGCCGAATCTCTGGGGCCCTTGCCTCCCTTTGTGGATGTGCCAGGTGACGGTGCAAGGGTAGTGTCTTTGGGGGCAGCCGTCTCAGGCCTGTCGCGCCGGCCCTTCCCTTTTTTGGTTCTTTTCCCAGGGGGTGGGCTGGCTGTCCCCTTGCTGCTGGCTGATGTTCCGGCCCTAGGAGCTGGTGGACTCCAATAGCCCTGAACTATGGTCCTAGTAGGTGCAGGGCTTGTGGTGGCTGAGGTGCTGTTTGGACTCTTACGAGATGGAGGGGGTGGGTCAGGTGATGCAAAGAAGTTAATTTTGGAGAGGAAAAACTTTTTAGGAGCAATGGGAAGGGTAGGTGCAGTGGGTATGGGAGTGGAGGAAGAGGATGTGGTTGTAGGAGAGTCAAGTGTGCTGTCTATGGGTGCAGGTGCTTGTGACGGAGGCTGTCGTGAGGTGGATGGCTGTTGGGTGGGTGGCAGCCTGCGTTTGTGTGGTTTGGAAGAGGGGGTGACAGACACACTGGGAGAGGACACAGGGGACGTGTAAATGGCAGTGGGGGTGGTGACTGCACGTGTGCGGAGTGTTCTGGTGGGTGTGCTGGTGATGGACGTAGTGGCTGATGATGTTGTGCATGCATGTGTGAGTGGAGACATCACAGGGAGGGAGGAGGGAGACGAGGAGGAGGGGGACACAGAGGAGGCAGTGGCTGTTGGCATGTCTGCATGTGGATGTTGCTTGGGTGAATGCTTGTGTGATCTGTGGTGCTTATGTCTGGATGAGCTGCCCTTGGGTGTTGATGTGTGTGCAGGCTGGTCTGTAGGTGTGTCTGGGATAGGCAGAGGAACAGGGGAGTGGGACTGGGTGGAGGGAGTTGGAGGAGGGAGGCTGGAGACAGGGACAATGGCTGCCGTCAGTGCTGAGGCCAGAGCGTTGAACGATCGCTGATGGGCAGCCTGACCCGAATGAATGCCCTCCAGGTATGCAGTGCTCCGATGCACCTCCCTTTCCACCCCCTGGATGGCATTCAAAATAGTAGACTGCCCAACAGTGAGGGACCTGAGGAGGTCAATGGCCTCCTCACTGAGGGCAGCAGAGGTGACAGGGGCAGGGGCTGAGGTGCCTGGGGCGAAGGTGATGACCACCCTCCTGGGTGAGCGGGCACGGGGCGAAGGCTGAGGGGCTGCTGGGAGGGCGGTGCTGGTAGGGGGGGTGGCGGCTGTACCTGTAGAAGTGGGGGGCACAGATGTTGCCGCCACCACAAGGGAGCTCCCATCGGAGGATGAGTCCGTGTCGCTGGTTGCAGATCCTGTGACCGCCGTGGTGCTCCCCTCGCCCTCCGTCCCACTGGTGTATTCTGAGTCCGTAGTGTGGCCCTCCACGGCTATGTGGGATGCAGCTCCCTCGTGCTCCGGTGCCACTGTACCTCTGCCTGATGATGCTAATGCACACAAAAACAGGGAGACCACAAAAAGGGGCGGGCGACAGAAGAAAGACAGGTTGAGTGCATGGCTTACCGCTTCCATTGGCGGACAATACAGACACAGCAGCCCCCTGCACTACGTCGCGCTTTTGGGCTCTACAGATGCAATTCCTGGGAAATGGCCTACAAGGCTATGGACGACATCTGCACACATAGATGTCACAGGGGCATGAATACCTGTACTTGACACTCTACAGAGCTGGGCTGGGGTGCCACATGGCCTGCCTAACGAAGGGGCCTTGCCTACGGAAGTCGCCCTGGCCTAGGGAAACCCACAGCCCTCCTCCACCACCCAGACACCTTCACTGCGCGCAAAGTCCGCAGAATGATAGTGTACTCACCCCCTTGTGTCTGCTGTGATGACCTCAAGCGCCCATCCAACTCAGGGTAGGCCACCGCCAGTATCTGGAACATCAGGGGGGTCATGGTTCAACGGGCAGCCCCCATCCCCAGCTGAGCCTCTGCCGTCTTCTTGCTCCAGCGGCGAATGTCCTCCCATCTTTTATGGCAGTGGGTGCTCCGTCTGTGGTGGACCCCCAGGGTCCGGACGTCCTTGGCGATGGCACGCCGAATATCCTCCTTCTGGTGGGCGCTGACCTACATGACATGTACAGAGGAAGAAGAGAAGTCATTACCAACTGCACCGTCAAAGTGGGTGGCCCACATCCCTACCCTTGCCATGTGGCACATGCATTCACAGTCCTTCATGCACGCAGAACTGTGCCCCCTTCCTTCTTACAAACAGCCCTCTCCACACAGGCATAGCCCATACAACATGCTCCCTGTGTACTTACCTGTTGGTCTGGAGGACCGTAGAGTAGCGTGTACTGGGGGAGGATCCCATCGACGAGCTTCTCCAACTCCTCTGCATTGAAGGCAGGGGCCCTTTCCCCAGATGCACAAGCCATTGTCTCTTCCAGACCGAGGTCACAGCAGCACTTGCAGTGTAGGTCCTCTCCTGTCGAAGATCAGGTATCGAGTGATTCAACAGCTAGAAAATAGCGGTCACGTCCGCGGCGGTGCGCACCATGACCGCCGCGTACATCGTCATTGGCTCCTGGGACCCATACTGTCCAATGTTAGCCAATGCAGCATTGCGCCGCGGTCTTCGACCGCCTACCGCGACGGTGTACAATGCCAGCGCAGTTACCTCACATCCCATTGTCCCAGTTTAGAGGTCAGGCCGCCGCCATTTCAGGGGCCCACATGGCCTAATTACCAACTGCGTCACACATACCTAAGCCTTGTCTCACAACACATATACAGGGCACATTTTGTGTATGAATTGTGTGCTGTGTAGACTGTGGGTACATACCTCTGAGTTGTTTGACTCTGTGGTCGCTGTTGTCCTTCATAGGCACCGTCCACTGGGACATGTGAGGAGATGGCAGCATCCTCCGGTGTGCCGACCGCTGGTGGACCTGTCGACAATGGAGGAAAGAAGTTTGATCATCACCTACAGGTTTGACCGTGCCACAATCCAAGGACTGTGTACCCAGTTAGAACCTGACCTGATGTCAGCAATCCGCCATCCCACAGGAGTCCCCCCTCAAGTGCAGGTGCTATCAGTGCTCCATTTCCTTGCAAGTGGGTCATTTCAAACAACAGTGGCCATGGCATCAGGGATGTCCCAGCCTATGTTTTCCAACGTGTTGTCAAGAGTGTTGTCTGCCCTTCTGAAACACATGCGGAGCTCTATCGTTTTCCCTCAGGTTGAGGACTTGCCTACAGTGAAAGGTGACTTCTATACCATGGGACATATCCCCAACATCATAGGTGCCATTGATGGGACCCATGTAGCTTTGGTCCCCCCCCACAGGAGTGAACAGGTGTACAGGAACCGGAAGAGTTATCATTCCATGAATGTACAGATGGTATGTTTGGCAGACCAGTACATCTCCCAGGTAAATGCTATGTTCCCTGGCTCTGTGCATGACGCCTACATCCTGCAGAATAGCAGCATCCCTTATGTGATGGGTCAACTCCAGAGGCACCGGATGTGGCTATTAGGGGACTCTGGTTACCCCAACCTGTCATGGCTACTGACCCCAGTGAGGAATCCCAGGTCAAGGGCAGAGGAACGCTACAATGAGGCCCATGGGTGGACTAGGAGGGTGATCGAACGCACCTTCGGCCTCCTGAAGGCCAGGTTCAGGTGCCTCCATATGACAGGTGGTTCCCTATTCTACTCACCAAAGAAGGTGTGACAGATCATCGTGGCCTGCTGTATGCTTTACAACTTGGCTTTGCGACGGCAGGTGCCTTTTCTGCAGGAGGATGGTCCAGATGGCGGTGTTGTGGCAGCTGTGGAGCGTGGACAGTGATGAGGAGGAAGCAGAGGAAGAAGACATTGACAACAGGGACTCATTCATCCAGCAATATTTCCAGTGACACACAGGTGAGAAAACATTCCTGCCTACTACAAGTACTTTAACACTTCTACCTCTATCCTGTCTGTCGATTTCAACCAGTGTATGGTCACTGAGTTGTCATTTTCCCTTACAGTTTCACAGGTGTGGTTTCCAAAGTGTGTCATCTGCTTAGATTCCTCATGGACTAGAGATGTGTGACATAGGTATGTTGACATTACATTTGAAAAAGCATTTTGTCACTGTCATTGCTAATACACAATTTCGAAATCACAGACTGACTCCAGATTGTTTTGTGCTTGACGGGTGTTTATTGAAGTGCTCAATATTGGAGGTACTCCAGTACTCTTTCAAGACAGCTTGTTGACACACGTCCCCTCGCCTTTTCAGGTTCCAACCACAGGCTTACCAGGGTCTGCATTCATCATTTTTTCTCACCCAACCATACTCTCATTAGGTCTACTCTAAGAAGTCACCACTAACGTTCCTGAGCCCACTCAACTGATCACGAGGCTCCCTCATTACTTACCTTCGTTACGCACCATCCTGGCCGGCTGGCCCAGCCTTGATAAAGTCACTGTTGTGACGAAACACGTGTTGGCTGTATCTCGCTGATGACACAATGATTTCCAGCATCTACAAATAAAAAACACCCTCTACAAACAGGACTTGAGACTCCATTCAACTTTGCATCATAGCAACATACCATAAGGGATACTTATCCCTGCCATACTACTGGACTATACTTTCTGTGTGCTGTGGCCAATTTGTCCAATATTGGAGGGGGTTGTAAAACGGTGAGGGGGGATGGTGGAGGAATGTCCATGGCAGAGTCCAGTCTATTAGTCTCACAGGTGCATTGCCCATATGGGCATAGGAAGTGGAGCTGGGGCAGTTTCAATTAAGACAGGGTTACAAAGTGGGACAGTGGTTTGACAATCAGGGTGGTCTAATTTCTTGGCGGGGTTCTTGGCATCTTGCTTTGTCTTGTTCCTGGATCTCAGGGACCGCTTGCGGGGTGATTCTCCGTCTGCAGGGGGTAGGGTGCTGGTGTGGTGGTCCTGTGGCGGTGCCTCCTGTCCACTAGCACCGGCGGAGGTGGTGGGCAGTTCATCGTCCATGCTAGTGTCAGGGGCCCCTTGTGGTGCCACAGTGTCCCTCCTGGTGTTGAATATTTCCTTCAGCACCCCTACGATGGTGCCCAGGGCGGAGCTGATGGTTCTGAGTTCCTCCCTGAACCATATATACTGTTCCTCCTGCATGCGCTGGGTCTCCTGAAACTTGGCCAGGACCGTTGCCATTGTCTCCTGGGAGTGGTGGTATGCTCCCATGATGGAGGACAGGGCCTCGTGGAGAGTGGGTTCCCTTGGCCTGTCCTCCCCCTGTCGCACAGCAGCCCTCCCAGTTCCCCTGTGTTCCTGTGCCTCCGTCCCCTGGACCGTGTGCCCACTGCCACTGACCCCAGGTCCTTGTTGTTGTTGGGGTGATTAGTTATCCTGGGTTCCCTGTAGTGGTGGACACACAGCTGATTGACTTGTCCTGGGGACGGAGGTATGTGCCCGCTGGGTGGGTGCTGTGCTGGTGTTACCAGAGGGTGGAAGGTCTGTGGTGGGCTGTGCCTGTGTGAGGGGAACCGACTGTCCGAGGCCCACGATGGTCCGGGCTGGTCATCTGGATCAAGTTGGACAGAGCTGCTGTCATCACTGTGGGCCTCTTCTGTGGGTGGGGTGGAGATGTCTGGACCCTCCTGTCTGGTGACGTTGGGTAGTGGTCCTGCAGGGGTGTAAAGGCATGATTATTGCATCTGTGTGTGTCATGGTGTGCAATGGGTGTATGACCGTGTACCCCAGTGCTAGCATTCCTGTGTGGGGGCTTGTGTGATGATGGTTGAGGGGGGTGTTATGGATATGTGCAGTGGGCATGCTTTAGTGATGGGAGTCCATGCTTTGTTGTGTCATGCAGGGCTTGGTGTTGGGATGTGTGGTTTGTGTTATTAGTACATTTGTGAGGAGTTGGAGTGATAGGGGAGGGGGTAGGGTGGGGGTCTGTGATAGCATGCAGGTAGGGTGGGGGATATGATAGTTAAAGGTTTGACTTACCAGAGTCCATTCCTCCACCGACTCCTGCGAGGCCCTCAGGATGCAGAATTGCCAAGACCTGCTCCTCCCATGTTGTTAGTTGTGGGGGAGGAGGTGGGGGTCCGCTGCCAGTCCGCTGTACCGCCAGGTGGTGCCTGGAGACCACGGAACGCACCTTCCCCCGTAGGTCGTTCCACCTGTTCCTGATGTCGTCTCGATTTCTTGGGTGCTGTCCCACTGCGTTAACCCTGTCGACAATTCTGCGCCATAGCTCCATCTTCCTAGCTATGGAGGTGTGCTGCACCTGTGATCCGAATAGCTGCGCCTCTACCCGGACGATTTCCTCTACCATGACCCTGAGCTCGTCCTCCGAGAACCTGGGGTGTCTTTACCGTGCCTTGGGGTGGTGTAGGTGATGTGTGGGGTGGTGTGTGTGGTGATAAGTGTGGTGATATGTAGTGGTGTGTGGTGTTTTGTGCATGGAAGTTGTGTGGGTGATGGTGTTGGGTGCCTGTGGCTGCTAGTTTGTGGATGGTGGTGTCTCTCTCTGGCCTTCTTTCAGAATTTTTGGCAGTAGGGATTTGTGGGTGATGGGGTGTGTGTTTTATATTGTATTGGGTGTGTGGGTGTGGTGTGTGTATGTGTATCAGGTGTGTGTATTTCGAATTGTCCAATGTGGCTGTGTTTTGTATGTGTGTGTGTATTTTGAGCGCGGCGGTGTGTACCGCCAATGGAATACCGCGGTTGAAAGACCGCTGCGTGGATTCGTGGGTCGTGATAGAATGGGCGTATTTCTGTTGGCGTGACGGTGTCGGTTTTGTTTTCGCCAGTTTATCACTGACCTTTGGTGTGGCGGACTTGTGTGGGTGTCTGGATTTTGGCGGATTCCGTGCTGTGGGTCATTATAGCTGTGGCGGAATTCCGCGGCGGTGTGTTGGTGGTCTTCTGCACGGTGGTAAGCGGCTTTTACCGGCAATGTTGTAATGACCGCCTATGATTCTAAGCCTAGTCACTCTGAAAACATGAACAATCTAAGAGTTAAGTTTAAAATGACTAAGGGGGTTATTACAACTTTGGAGGAGGTGTTAATCCGTCCCAAAAGTGGCGGTAAAGTGACGGATATACCACCAGCCGTATTACGAGTCCATTATATCCTATGGAACTCGTAATACGGCTGGTGGTATATCCGTCACTTTACCGTCACTTTTGGGACGGATTAACACCTCCTCCAAAGTTGTAATAACCCCCTAAGTTTCAAGATGTCCGGATACCTGTAAGCGAATCAAGATGAATTAAATGAAAACCTTCTTATTCAAGTACTTTCCTTTACATGAGAATCAGAAAAAACATTCTGACTAAATTTTAAACCAGTCATATAAATCCTGTTTTGAGTATGTATGCTAGGACCATACAATATTGCATCTAGAAACTCTGGCCTTCTGTCTACTCTTAAAATGTTTCAACACAAATTGCGCATATTACAGATATACATATATATATAGTAAACACCATAAAAGGATTGTGCACCATGAATAACACAATATGGATTCAGGAAACAAATCACATAACTTGTCAACTCGAATATTACATAATAAATATCTTAGAATAGTGGCATACAATAAACAACATGAAGTAAACTCGAGGAGAGAATCGTGCGTCTTGCCGATTCAAGTGTCACCATGTAAAATACCAAGAAATGGTAGCACGCAATGAATATCAAAGTCAAATCATCATTAATCGAATTGCGCGTCTTGCCGATATGTAAAACACTATGTAAATGTCAAGAAATAACAGCTCACAATAAATAACAAGATCAAAGTACAATGAAACGAATCGCGCTTCTTTTGCCGATTCTTAAGCCACCATGTACATGTCAAGTAATGGTAGCGCGCAATGAACAACAAAGTTAAATCCTCATGAAACGAGTTGCGCGTCTTACCAATTCATAAAACATAATGTAAATGTCAAGAAATAGTAGCGCACAATGGACAACAATGTTTAAACACCATAAAACGAATTGCGCGTCTTGGAGATTCTTAAGCCACCATGCCAATGTCAAGAAATGGTAGCACGCAATGAATAACAAAGTCAAACCTTTATGAAACAAATTGCGCGTCTTGCCTATTTGTAAACTACCATATAAATGTCAAGAAATGGTAGCGCACAAGTAATCTGTTACTCATTTAAGAATATGAAAATTCTCAATAACGGTGTCGGAACAGTCCAACCACCGTCTTACCACCTGGAACAATGATCACCAATGAAGGATGAAGGGCCGAAGACTGGAAGATCCAAATAGGCTGCCAGGACAGGAGCTCAGGAAGAAGCTGCTGCCCTGCACCGGGACCTCTGAATAGTGAGCACTGGGAGTTGGGCTACCTCTCTTTTATAGAGTCTTGGCCCAGCCCAGAACCACGCCCAGGCATGTTGCAGGGAAAGTCTCTGGAAGGCCCTGGAAAGGGGCCACACCCTAACACACTCTGAAAACCTGCAGCAATTCATTGCAAAGGAACAGTATTTGTAAGCATATTAAAAATAATTTTTCACGATTGAACTCTGCAATGCAAAAGGTTAAACCACAACATATCAGCACAATGCATAAATTACATTGTTTTGAGAGTGCTGGGTTTTTGCATTTTTGTCACCAATAGAGCGCGTACTGCTCTGGTGTTGACACTGGGTCAGTTTGACAGTTGGGCTGTTTGTGCTTCTCCTCTAGACAGTGACACAAAGGGTCCTGTGGTTTAGCCTGCATATCCTGATGAGCCATCTGTGCTAGAGTAGAGGGAGGAGTGGTCACTCACACCTGAAAGGGCTATGCCTGCCCTCACACAATACAGTATTCAACACCCTGGTGTGTGTCTGGGGCAAGGCCTAGGCAAGTCAGAATCTGGTGAAAAACATAGACTTTCCTTTGAAGTTTGACTACGTCAAAGGCAGAAAGGGGTATAAGTAGTGGACCCAAAACCCCAGAGTTTAGATCACTTCTGGATTCAAGAGGAACCTCTGCCAAGGAGAAAAGCCGAAGAGCTGGGGAGAAGTGCTGTCCTGGCCTGTGTGGCTGTGCTTTGTTGGAATATCCTGCAGTTACTGCTTTTGCCTGCGAAAGGGGACAAAGACTGGACTTTGTTGTACATTCCTGCTTGAGAAGAATCTCCAAGGGCTTGGAGTAGAGCTTACCTCCTGTTTTTAAGCCTCAGGGACAGCAAAGGCTTCACTATCCAGCTTTGAGTATGTATGCTATGGACTCTAGCTTGCCAGAGGGTGCCATTCCAGTTCCTGGTCCCTGGAAGTGAATTTCTGATTAAATCATGTGAAACGACGCCGGATGATGCCATGCAATGTCGCTAAGGATGCCACTGCACAGAATCAGCAACGCCCCCTGCACCTGAAGCTGTGGACCTTGCAGAAGCGCGATGACCCCAACGACTCCACAGGCCATGCATCGCCACAGACACTGGCCCCGCATGACTTTGCTGAGATCGGAGTGTCGTAGCACTGACGTTCGTGACACCTGACTCCATTGCAGCACCTGTGACCCCGCGATGTGTGCGCAACCCTGTGAGGTCTCCCCACAGCATCGGACTGTGCCAGACTTCGGCTCTGCCGGCGATATGAAGGGATCAACACCTCGCAACTGATGCCACCTCACCTCCACTGCTCTGCAGTAAGGACCTAACGCCTCTTCATGACGCCCCTGTTCCTCTGCCCCGCAGCACCCGAACTGACGCCGCCTTGGATCCAGCAGCGCTTTGCTCCCTGACTCCGTGCACCAGCCTGTTTTCCACTCTTTTTGTTTAGGTACTGTACTGGGGGGTCCGTGTGACTCCTTAAACGGCACCAGTGGCATTGCATTGTGGGAAACTAATCTGTCACAACACTGCTTAATATCAAATTGCAGAATTGGTGCTCATAGGCATAATTCTTGTGTTTTTAATTGCTAAAGGCATATTTTTTAATCTGTATTGTGGATTTTTATCATATTTGAGCTTGTTTATATAGATAAATATATACTATTTTTCGAAACCTGTGTGGTGTCCATTTTGTAGTGTTTCACTGTATTACTGTGTGTGTTGGTACACATATTTTATGCATTGCTTCTGGGTTAAGCCTTTCTTCTCGTGCCAAGCTACCAAGAGGGTGAGAGCGGGTTAACCAGGTGTGTTTCTCCTTTGCTCTGACTAGTGTGAGGGTCCTTGCTTGGACAGGGAGTAACCTGACTGCCAACCAAAGACCCCATTTTTAACAGTTACCTTGGGGCACGAGTTATAGTTTATTGAGATAACTATAACCTCTGAATTTCTGTGGTTTTATGTGTATAAAATCTGAACCAAACTATGACGTCCCTGTAAACTTTAGTTTTTTCAGTGAATTGCTAGAGTTTTTTTAAATGCTATTTCCCAACTATAACATCCCTGTAACCTTTGTTTTTTTCAGTAAACGTTTATGTTATTTTTATTTTAGTGTAAAGTAATATTTGATTAAAATACACTTGCCTGTGGCCAGGCCCTTTGCCCAACCCCCTGCATGCAACCAACCCAAACTTTGTCTGCGTGCACTGGGGAGTTGGCCACAATGCCTGGCCTTAGCCAAGCCCTGTGGCCAACCCCCAAAAGAAGCAAACTCACTGACTCCCCCTCCAGGCCAGTTTTGCCCCCGGGGACGCTATCCCCTGGGTCTCAGTGCACTTTTTGTTTTTAGGAGGAGGAGCATGGGAGCCCCTCCATTGTTAGATTTTGGCACTGGGGACCTCATCCCTGGGGGCCTGGCAACATATATCTCAAATATCTATAACTCGTGCCTTAAGGTAACTATAACTCGCGCCTCCACCATGCACACTTTCCTCATCAATAATTTTATTGCAAATGTTGCAGTGATCATTTTAATGATGCCACAGAAGATGTAATAACTGATATAATTAATGGGTTAATTAGCAGTGCATGGCGAGGGCACAAGTTATAGTTACCTTAGGGCAGAAGTTATAGTTACTTGAAATCTATAGCTGCTGAATTTCTATGCTTTTTTATGTTTGAAATGTGAGCCTAACCTTAACACCCCTGTAACCTTTGTTTTTTAAGTGAATTTCTATGTTTTTTCAAAATTCTTTTTCCTAGCTATAACATCCCTGTAACCTTTATATTTTTCAGAGAAGTTATTTTAATTACTATATGTTAATCCAACCACTGCCACGCACAGCCTTCAGCCATGTGCAGTGGCGATTGGCTGCAGGGCCTGGCCTGTGTCAAGGTCCTGCGGCTAATGCCCTATAATCACCCAAGCCCATGCTGCACATGGACTTTGGCCATGCACAGTGGGAGTTGGCCACAGGTCCATGTGACCCCCCTTCCCCAGCTGGTATCAGCCAGAAGGACCCCATCCACTGGGGCCAGGCCTTCTAAAATCTTTTTTTTTTGGGGGGGGGCACACAGCCGCCCTACTCTGGCTGATTTCAGCCCTGGGGACCCAGGGAAACGACCACAGATGCACATATACTTGAACCCTCAACCTTCAGTGTACAGGTCTGAGGCCTAAAACCCTAGCCCAAAAGTGACTCCTGAGCATGTTGTGTCCAGACTTAGCTATGACATTGAACCCAAAATTTTGATTGGAAAAGGCTTCAACATTACATCACTAGCAATGTTTAACAGTCAAAACCCTGGAAAATAAACAGACATACTGCCAAGACATACAATGACTTGAACCTTCAGCCTACTGAGTGACAGTCCAAGAGGTTTACCATTAGGCCAGAAATGACCATGGGCTGCTGTCCATCCAAAGGTAATTATAACATTCTTTACAAACATCTTGCCAGTCTGACTCTTTGAAGTCATTGTGTGCAGAGACCATTGCAATAACAATCTCTCACTCCCTTTTCCAGAGAGAGAGAGAGAGAGAGAGAGAGAGAGAGAGAGAGAGAGAGAGAGGAGAGAGAGAGAGAGAGAGGGAGCGAGAGAGAGAGAGAGAGAGAGAGAGATGGAGAGAGAGAGAGAGAGAGAGAGAGAGAGAGAGAGAGAGAGAGAGAGAGAGAGAGAGAGAGAGAGAAAGAGTGACATGACCACAGGGGGACACTCAAGGCCCAGCAGTCCTTGCCGGCTCACAATGTCCTGCGGGAGCCGCCATTGCTCCCACAAGCAGGGAGCTGCTTTAAATAGCAGCTCTTTGCTTGCAGAAGCAATGTTTTTATCTTTTTTCCCTGCATTCATATTTGCGCTCATGGAAACAGATGAAAACGTTGTTTTCTGCAAGCAGGAGCTGGTTGACAGCTCCTGCTTGCAGAAAGCGGAGTGTTTGCTCTGACTTGTGGGAGCTGTCAAAGCTCCCACCAAGTGAGAGCAAACAGCTATGTCCCAAGGGTGGGCTCCTTGGGAGATAGCAGGAGCCCACCCTGGGGTGTGGTGATCCCCAGGGCTATTATTTGCTCCATGAGTGGGGCTTCATGGCCCCCCTCCACTGTTTCAATTAACCCTGGGGAGGTGGTGGTTCCCGGGACAGTGGTCTCTAATGAACCCCCTATCTTATTTAAGTTTAGAGCCAGGGAGGTGGCCGTCCCAGGGGCCACGGGATACATTCAAAATTTAAATGTCCCTGGGACCTGGCTCACCCAGGGGCTTTATTTAAACAAGTGCAGGAGCCTGCACATATTGAAAAAATATTCAGCAGATCTACGAATCCGCTGTAACTCGGACTAAACATTTTTTTTTAACGCTTTTTTCTCTTGGGGGATCCCTCTCAAACCCCAGTACCAGAGCTAAGGGGTCAGGGTGTACCTAACCTGGCCCCTTTTCTTTTTTAAAAATCTTTTTTCTGGGACTCAGATGAAGCCGAGTCCCAACATGGCTGCCAACACTTCCTTGTTGAAGTGTTGGCGGGCAATCAGATTTCAACACAAGATAGGCTTCAGCCGAGTCCCAGAAAAAAGGATGTAAAAACACAAAAGGGGCCAGGGACTCCCTGACCCTTTAGCTGTGGTGCTGGGGTCCCAGGGTGACCCCTCCCAGAGCTAAAAAGCATTAAAAAAAATATTTTCACCACCATTTGGGGCAGATCCGACGAAAATAATTTTTAAAAAACAAGTGCGGGTTCCTGCTTGTTTCTGTGAGACTCCTGGGTCGGCCAAGTCCCGTGAGCATTGCCATTTTCATGCAGGGGGAGGCTGCCCACCCCCCCCGCTACCCCAGGGACCGCCACCTCCCAAGGGCAAAAAAAAATGATGTATGTGGGCGGGCCCCCCATAGCTCTGGGGACCGCCACTTCCCCGAGGCTTAAATCCAACTCAATGTGGAGAGGCTGCAGGCCTCCCCCCGCAGTCCCGGGGACCACCACCAGCCTGGGGCTTAAATCCAATTCAATACGAGGGGGCTGCATGTCCCTCCGCAGCCCCAGGGACTGCTCCTCCCCAGGGCTATTATCAAATTTAATCCCCTGGGCTTTCAATGTATACAGTGTGATGGGCCACACAGCCATCCACAGCCCCAGGGACCCCCACCACCTGGGCCTACAATAAAGAAGTGAAGGTGGTTAATTTCAGACTTCCAGGCCTGGGAACCACCACCTCCCCAGAGCAATGTTTGTTGGAGGGGGGCCGCAGGGTCCCCCTCCTGGAGACACTGATGGTCCTGGGGACCGCCATCCCCCTTGGCCTGCTCCTATTATGTGCCAGTGTGCCCTCCTGACAGCTCCCACCAAGCAAAAGCAAACAAAGTCCTTTTTCTGCAAGAGCTGGCTGTCAAAATGTTCTCTCTTGCAGAAAGCAGAGTTTTCATCTGTGGTCCCTGCACGCAAATGTGCGTGCAGGGAAGACAGATGGAAACATTGCTCTCACTTGAAGGATCTGCTATTTAAAGCAGCTCCCTGCTTCTGGGAGTAATGCCGGATCCCAAGGGACACGGGAAGCCAGTTAGGACCACGGGGGCCTTAAGGCTTCCCCTGTGGTCCTGTCACTCTCTCTATCTCTCGTTTCCATCCCATAATAGGGTGGAGAAGAGAGAGAGAGAGATAGAGAGATAGTCATTGTGATGGTCTCTCCATGCAATGACTACAGTAAGTAGTCACCTGTGGCACAAAGGTTGAGGTCATAGACCCCCTCACTGAAAGTTGAGGTGTCTAGCCTAGGCATGTCAGTGGTCATTTCCCTGCTTTAATTTCTTTGAAGCTTTAAAAGTTTAAGGTTTATACTGAAATGTGATCTCACTCTTTTTATTTGATGAATACATTTTCTTTTCAATTTGTCCAGAAATATCTCATTCCAAGTATATCATTCTTCAAAGACTGGAATCTCTCTCTCTCCCCTCACTTTCTTTCTCTCTCAATTTCTCTTTTTCAATCTCTTTCTCACACTCACAAACCCACTCTGACCCTTGCGCACCCACTCAGAGACCCACCTAGACACTCACACACCCAATCAGACCCACTCAGAACCTCGTGCAGCCACTCATATCCTCATGTACCCACAGACAGACCCACTCAGACACTCACACACAGACCCACTCACACTCTCACACACCCACTCACAGACCCACTGAAACCCTTACACACCCACTCACAGACCCACACAAACACTGACACACCTACTAAGACACCTATACACCCACACTCACACCCAGACACTCATGCACTACCTCACAGACACACTTACACTCTCACCCACCCACTCACAGACCCACTAAAACCCTCACACACCCACTCACAGACCCACACAGACAGTGATGTACCCACTCTCACACCCAGACACACATTCTTACAACCACTGTCACCCCCAAATATACCCTCTCACACCCAGAGAGACAGGCTATGGCCAACTCCTGCTGCACATGGCCAAAGGGCTGTGCACAGCATGGGGTTGGGTGGTTAGGGAGTTTGGCTGCAGGTTCTGGCTGAGGGCCAGGCCCTGCGACCAATCACTGCCCGACACAAAAACAAAAGGTTACAGGGGCGTTTAAGTTAGGCTCACATTTTAAACGTACCAAACCATAGAAATTCTCCAGTTATAGTCAGAGTTATCTCAAAGTTTTGATGAAAAAACTGAGCATTGCGGGCTGCAAGTTATAGTTACCTTAGGGAACGAGTTATAGTTACTTGAAATAATTCATATATATATATATATATAAAACAGGTGAATCTCTATGGTTTTGTACGTTAAGTCTAAGGCATGAGTTATAGCTCTCCGCCATACACAGTTTTTTTGTCAAAACTTTCACTGCATATATTACCTTGATAGTATCAATGATGTTGTCTAAGGTGTCATCTGTGAAATAATTTGTGGGCAATTACCAGAGCATGGTGAGGGCACGAGTTATAGTTACCTTAGGGCATGAGTTATAGTTACTTGAGGTAACTCTCACTATAACTGGTAAATTTCTATAGTGTTGTATGTTTAAAAGCCTTCACATTGAGCTGTTGCTTTCTTTTTTTATTATTTTTGTTTAGCCCTTTATGGGCTATCTGGGACCACTAGGAAGCTCTCAAGGGCTCCCCTGTGGTCCCTATCTATTTTTTAATTTTATTTTTAATTATTGTTTAGGGAAATGCCCTTTACAGGCTATATGGCACCACAAGGAAAGCTTCAAGGCTTACCTCATGGTGCCATTGCTTCAGCAAGCAATGACCTGCTTTAATAGCAGCTCCCAGTGCACTGAAGCATTTCATCTTTGTTCCCTGCACATGTGCGTGGGACAGAGATGAAAGCTCCACTGTTTGACAGCGGGCCGGCTTTACAGGGCCCGCTGTCAAATAGAGGAGTGTTTGCTGTGGCTTGGCTGTAGCTTCCTTTCTGCCAAATTTGGTGTAATTCAGGCCAGTGGTTTTTGTACTATTGCTGTTCACTTTTTCCTGCGGAAATTAACATTGGAAATGCAATCAATTTCACACCGCCATTATCCCTGTCCCTGCTTGACAGATCACCCCAAAACTATCCAGACAACAGCTCACATGACTGTTAAATTATTTGGGAATTTTTTTTGAAGATTTGTCAAGCAATGCCAAAGATATAGGAAAGCAAAAACCAGCTTTTTTATAGAAACTAGGGCCCATATTTATACTTTTGTTGACGCACAACTGCGCCAACGCAGCTGTGCTTCAAATATTTTACCGCCGGCTAACGCCATTCCAACGCGCCGTGCGGGTGCCTTATTAATGGAATGACGTTAGCCGGCGCTGTGGACTGGTGTGCGTTAAAAAAAATTACTCACACCAGGCAGCGCCGGCGTATGGAAAAATGGGGGTTGTACGTCAAAAAATGGTGCAAGTCAGGTGTGAGGCAAAATTCAGGCCTCATACCGGATTTGCGCCATTTCTTTTGACGCCCAACCTCCATTGACATGACTCCTGTCTTAGCAAAGACAGGAGACATGCCACCTTGCCCAATGGCCATGCCCAGGGGACTTATGTCCCCTGGGCATTGGGCATAGTGGCAGGTAGGGGGGCCCAAATCAGGCCTCCCCATGCCACAAAAGAAATCGGAAAAAAATACTTACCCGAACTTACCTTTACTTCCCTGGGATGGGTCCCTCCATCCTTGGGTGTCCTCCTGGGGTGGGCAAGGGTGGCAGGGGGTGTCCCTCGGGGCAGGGGAGGGCACCTCTGGGCTCCTTCCGAGCCCACAGGTCCCTTAACGCCTGCCCTGACCCAGGCGTTAAAAAACAGCGCACATCAGGCTGTGCGACGTTTTTTAAGGCCCACCCCCTCCTGTGCGTCAAAATGACGCCAGAGTATAAATAAGGGTCACAGGCCTTAAAGTAATTTTTTGGAAGGGAACGCCTACCTTGCATATAATTAACGCAAGGCTGGTTCCCCCTTCCAAAAAATGACGCACATGGTGGAATTTTGATGCCCGCGGGGTCAGGTGTCAAAGTATAAATATGGGGCAGGGTTTGCGCCGATTGTGCGTCAAAATTTTTGACGCACATTCGGCACAAACAGAGTATAAATATGCCCCTAGGTCCTAATTATAACTACCCAGTGGCGACCGCCAATAGTTAAGATAGACGGAGAGATAGATAGATAGATAGATAGATAGATAGATAGATAGATAGATAGATAGATAGATAGATAGATAGATAGATAGATAGATAGATAGATAGATTTATAGATAGATAGATAGATAGATAGATAGATAGATAGATAGATAGATAGATAGATAGATAGATAGATAGATAGATAGATAGATAGATAGATAGATAGATAGATAGATAGATAGATAGATAGATAGATAGATAGATAGATAGATAGATAGATAGATAGATAGATAGATAGATAGATAGATCCTACTGGCAGTCGCCAGTGGGTAGTTATCTTTAGGACCATATTTTCCATGAACAAAGAGTGCCAATAAATTTGGTGCCATTTGACGAATCTTCACAAAATTTTCAAACCTCAAACTTTGATCAGTTCAGCTGATGTCTCAAAAGTTTCTGTGTAATCCATTAAGCAGAGGCTGAGAAAAAAGGGGCGGTCCCGAAACACTTTTTCCCCATTCTACGTTAATGGGATCTTTCAGTTTTTTAACACATCTACAGCCAGAACCACTGAACGGAATTACACTAAATTTGATAGAAAGCTAGCTTTTGGTCCAGAAAGCATGATTTGTGTGATTTGGTGTAAATCCCTTCAGTAGTTTTGGAGGTATTAGAGTTTAAAAAATATAGATATCAAGGGACGCGGATCCTCCGTCGATCCACCTGTCCCCATGATGCTATCTGATTGGCTGCCATCACTTCAACTAGGAAGTGTTTGCAGCCATCTTGGGACTCGGCTTCAGCATCACTTCAGTATAGCTTCAACTGAGACAAAAATAAAATAACTTTATCATATCCTCCGTCGATCCACCTGTCCCCATGATGCTATCTGATTGGCTGCCATCACTTCAACTAGGAAGTGTTTGCAGCCATCTTGGGACTCGGCTTCAGCATCACTTCAGTATAGCTTCAACTGAGACAAAAATAAAATAACTTTATCATATACTATTAAACCCCTCCAAATCATGCATTTAAATGGAAACAAATGCTGGGAATAAATAATGCATTTTGAGTGCATACATAATAAAATGATGAGCCTGCCCTGCTGACTCTTTGCCAGCCCTCGAAACGTCCATCTTTCAAGTGCAGTGTGTCTGGCAAGCAGCCGTGGGGGCGGGTATGTGGGGCAACCCGCTTCTGCAGCTGCAGGGAACAGTTTAAGGGGCACTGCAGGTGATAGGTTAAGGGGTGTCAAAGGGGTGCTGCATGAAATGCTGCATGTGTGCTATGAGTGCTGCAGGAAACTGTAAGGGTGCTGCAGGGACTGGAGCAAGGGGTATCACAGAGGTGGTGCATGGGTACTGCAAAGATTTTGGCGCTACTCCTGCAGAATTCATCAATAGCATCAGGAATTATGCTGCTATAGCCCCTAACCTGCGCCGTGGTGCGCCGTATTTTAAATACAGCGCTCACATTGTGGTGGTAGGGGTGGTTAAGGGCCGCAAGGAAAGTGGCGCTGCAATGGGTGCAGCGCCACTTTCCTTAAATCAGGCCGTACTTATTGTGACATAGTTTATAGCTTGAAAAGACCCACGGAGGTGAGGGAAATATATGATGTGTGTATTTGCCTCCCTCCACCGTTTTTTTATGCTTTCCATTTATACGTGTGCACCATGGTTTTATCGAAAAACTCTTAAATAAATGATACCCTACTTATACAAATGGAAGGCACCATGATCGCTTTCCAACATCGAGGATTTGCGTCGGTAGTACTTTTTACAACAATGCCAACAGAGGCTGTGCAGTCAGGCTTGAATGCTCAAAACATGCTGCAGATAAGAACATCAGCGCTACAAAAAAGATGATGGGAACAGTGCGCAATAATTTGCACCATCTTCTGTTAAGTATAAGAGAACTTCAAGCAGAGCTGGTGCAATGATGCATGCAGGGCACAATACAGCCTGCAGTTAGGTGTACGCTGGGGCATCATGTGGAGGGGAGGACCAAATTATGAGGCATAGCTGACTAAATGATAACAAGAAAAGGCAAATTATGCAGTATAATGTGTAACAATTTGTGGCAGACCATTATTTTATAATTTTTACGCACGTTAATGTCTGGGAACATACTTTTTCTGATTAGTATCAGTTTGACATCTAAATACAGCAATTAGCATAGAAAAAGTGGCTAGTTACCCCTTGCCAAGTGTCTGCCACTGCACTGAAATATGTGAAAGAGTAATAGTAAAGTTTTGCGCTTTTGAGGTAGAATTTGTTTTGTAAAAGTCTGCAAATTATGCAGCAGTTGACTGATTACGTGGCAAGTGAATCAAATCCATATTTATGTGGAAAATACCATGGCTGCAGAATCGCAAAATACTAGTGGCCGTGATTATGAGAGCACTACAAACAAAGCTGGTGTAGTGGAATATGCATTACACTGTTGAAGCAGCTGATGGTGCAGCAGAGCACAGAAACACGGTGTTGCGGGGTGTGCGAAGCCAGGTGTAACTGCATCACAGGTTGTGAATATCTCGTTCTGTACCAGCCAGTTGGTGGCATCGCCATTCTACACAAAGACACCCTTAAAGTCACCACCAACTCCCAAGACACTATCGATAGCACAGAATACATGCACTTCCTAATCCACATTAACAACAACTCCACCCTCAGAGGTACACCAATCTACAGACCACCAGGACCACGCCCCGCCTTCTGCGACACCATCGCCGACACCATCAGCTTGCACGCCCTCACCTCCACAGACTACATCCTCCTCGGTGATTTCAACTTTCACTTGGAGAACCTTCAAGACCACAACTCCACCTCCCTCATAGAAAACCTCACCAACCTCGGACTCAAACAACTGGTCACTGCACCCACCCACTCAGCAGGACACACGCTCGACTCAATTTTCACCTCAAGCCAACACATAACCTACACCCACACCACCGAACTCCACTGGACTGACCACCACTGTGTCCACTTCTCCTTCACCAAACCCCCAACCACCCTCATCAACACACCACGCCCTACCGCAAGTGGGACAAGATCCACACAGAATACCTGAACTCCCAACTTGCTCACAACCCTCCCCACACCAATGACCCCAACACAGGAGCACACAACCTCTCTAAATGGATCACTACCTGTGCAGACACACTAGCCCCCTCAGAAAACACATCACCACCCGCAACATCAAGAACACCCCATGGTTCACCCCCGAACTCCAAGACTCCAAGTGCAAATGTCACCAAGCAGGGAAAATATGGCGACAAGAACCCTCTACAACCAACTTCTCCACCCTCAAAACTTCCATTCGCACCCATCACCAACTCATACGCACCACCAAAAGAGATCACTACAAGACACGCCTTGACAACAACTCCCAAAACAGCAAAGAACTCTTCACCATCATTAAAGAGCTAGCCAAACGAAAAGCCAGCAACATAGACCCCACACACACCCAGCCCCTATGTGACGTCCTCTCCAACCACTTCCACCACAAAATCCTGGACATCCACAACAGCTTCATACCACACAAACCCACCACACACAACCCTCACTCACCCAACTCAATCCCCACTCATGACCCCCCACCACACTTACCACCTGGGCCCCTACCACAGACGAAAAAAACTAAAAAAACATGAATTCCATCCACTCCGGATCCCCCTCCGACCCCTGCCCTCATCGCATCTACAACAAAGCCAGCCCAACCATCGCCCCCATATTCCACGACATATTCAGCTCCTCTTTCGACACCAACACCTACCCAGACCCCTGGAAGCACGCAGAAATCACTCCTAAGAAAAAACAAAGCCGACTCAGAGGTCCTCTCCATCTATCGCCCCATCTCCCTCCTCCCTTTACCCGCCAATGTCGCCGAGAAACTAGTCAACGCCCACCTATCTTACTTTCTCGAGGAAAACAACACTCTTGACCCCTCACAGTCCGGGTTCCGCAAGAACCACAGCACGGAAACCGCCCACATCGCATGTACTGACGACATCAGGAACAGTCGACAAAGGCGAGACCGTCGCACTCATCCTCCTAGACCTCTCCGCAGCCTTTGACACTGTCACCTCCACACACTCTGCACACACCTCCACAACACAGGAATTCGCCACAAAGCATTAGACTGGCTCACCTCCTTCCTCACCGACCGGTCCTAAAGAGTCCGCCTTCCACCTTTCCACTCCACCGCTACCAAAATCATCTGCGGAGTCCCCCAAGGGTCCTCCCTCAGCACCACACTCTTCAACATTTACATGATCGCCCTAGCCAACATCCCCCAACCACACGGAATCACTATCCTCTCCTACGCAAACTACACCCAACTCATCCTCTCCCTCACCCGCAACCCGACCATCGCCAAAACCAACCTACACGCTGCTCACCTCGACACCGCCAACTGGATGACAAAAAACCACCTCAAGCTTAACTCCAACAAAACCGAAATCATCATCTTCGGCCCCAACAAAACCATATGGGACGACTCCTGGTGGTCCACCACCCTAGGCCCCGCACCCACCCCCGCAAACCACGCACGCAACCTCAGCATCATCCTGGACCCCTCCTTCTCCATGACACAGCAAATCAATGCACTAACCTCCTCCTGCTTCCACACACTCCGCACACTGTAAAAATCCTTCAAATGGATTCCCCCAGAGACCAGGAAGACAGTCACCCATGCACTCATCAGCAGCAGACTAGACTACGGTAACGCCCTCTACACCGGCACTACACTCAAACTCAAACTCCAGAGAATCCAGAACACAGCTGCACGCCTTGTCCTTAGCCTCCCCCGCCACGAACGAATCTCACCGCACCTCAAATCCCTTCACTGGCTCCCCATAGACAAGAGAATCACTTTCAAGATCCTCATCCATGCATACAAATCCCTCCACAACACCGGCCCAACCTACCTCAACGAAAGAGTGAACTTCCACACTCCCATCCGCAACCTCCGATCAGCCGACCTTGCACTAGCTACAGTCCCCCGCATCCAGCGAACCACCACAGGAGGCAGGGCCTTCTCTTACCTCACCCCCATAGCCTGGAACTCCCTCCCCACCAACCTCCGCAAAACCAAAGACCTCCTACTCTTCAGAAAAAACCTCAAGACATGGCTGTTCAAACAGTAACCCGCCCTCACTCACCCCCCCCCCCAAGCGCCTTGAGACCCTCAGGGGTGAGTAGCGCGCTCTATACATTTTTTTGATTGATTGATAGAAACGCACTGCAAACCGCAGCACTGCAGCAAGCCATGGGATACTCAGTGGTGGAAGGTGCGATACTCGCTACTCGCTACACAACAATGTTAACTGTATGAGCACTGCACACAGTGAGGTTGCAGTGTGGTATCAATGTCAATAGAGGTGGAGCAGACAAAGGGTGATACTTCGTTCAGACTGGTAACCCAAAGAGGAGCTCTGCTTCATACAATCCAATTTATCATCACCTCATATCCATCTTTCAAAGTTCATCCCCACAACCCATTTATTGTCACATTGTTTTCATAAACTCTTGTGGTTTAAGCTTTTTCCATACTCTTTCAACTGTAGGTTGGATGGGTGTAAGTGTACCTAAACCTCGAAAGTTGCTTGAATGCACTGGATGGATGTAGGAGTACCTAAACCTCAAAAGTTGCTTGAATGCACTAGATGGATGTAGGAGTACCTAAGCATCGTTAATTGCTTGAAAGCACTGGATGGATGCAGGAGTACCTAAACCTCATTAATTGCTTGAATGCACTGGATGGATGTAGGAGCACCTAAACCTCAAAAGTTGCTTGAATGCACTGGATGGATGCAGGAGTACCTAAACCTCAATAGTTGCTTGAATGCACTGGATGGATGCAGGAGTACCTAAACCTCAATAGTTGCTTGAATACACTGGATTGATGTAGAATTATCTAAACCTCAAACGTTGCTTGAATGCACTGGATGGATGTAGGAGTACCTAAACCTCAATAGTTGCTTGAATGCACTGGATGGATGTAGGAGTACCTAAACCTCAATAGTTGCGTGAATGCACTGGATGGATGTAGGAGTACCTAAACCTCAATAGTTGCTTGAATGCACTGGATGAATGTAGGAGTACCTAAACCTCAATAGTTGCTTGAATGCACTGGATGAATGTAGGAGTACCTAAACCTCATTAATTGCTTGAATGCACTGGATGGATGTAAGAGTACCTAAACCTCAATAGTTGCTTGAATGCACTGGGTGGATGTAGGAGTACCTAAACCTCATTAATTGCTTGAAAGCACTGGATGGATGTAGGATTACCTAAACCTCATTAATTGCTTGAATGCACTGGATGGATGTAGGAGTGCCTAAACCTCATTAATTGCTTGAAAGCACTGGATGGATGTAGGAGTACCTAATCCTCATTAATTGTTTGAAAGCACTGGATGGATGTAGGATTACCTAAACCTCATTAATTGCTTGAATACACTGGATGGATGTAGGACTACCTAAACCTCAATAGTTGCTTGAATGAACTCGGAAAATCTATTGGCAACTGTATTCTCTGATTTGAAGAATTTTACCATTGAGACAAATAAGCAGCCTTATAGCTGGGACAGTACAAGATTCTTTTGCAAGCAGTTTTTGATCATTCATATTAGTATAATCCGTGATGTCACCTGCATTCTTCGTTGAAGCAAATACCCATTTCTCACCACTTGCTTTCTCTCCCGGTGTTGAGCTGCAGCCCTCTGCTTACATTGGATTTGTGTCCAACAAGCCCAATAAATGTTGCCGTTCAAACTAAGTTTGAGGACTCTGCTTGTGATGTACTCTGCTCAGCACAAGACTCATGTTCAGAGGATCTTGGCTATCACACCTGGAGTCTTCATGTTACCACCCTCAAACACCACAAGTGGGTGTAAGAGGGGAGTAAGAACTTAGAAAGCACCGGTTTGGAGATGACACTGTTATTCTCGAAGGAATGGGTTAGGCTGCTGAGAATTGGTGAGCACGGCGTTCGCTCCACCTATTCCCACGCTTTAAGTTGGGTCTCAGGCTATAAAAGTCTGGGACTGATACCGGCAAGGGTGGATTAGTTTATTGGGGTGATCATATTTTGTATATTTATGTGGTTTTAGCACTTGGAACAGAGCAGCCGCAATGGGACATTCATTCGCACAATTTCTCACAGCAATTATGTTGGATGGTAAAAGGGGTGTCTAGGTCGAGAGTGGCCTGAGTGCTCAGGTATTGTTCTGCAGCTCATTAGAATGTGCCAGTAACCCAATAGTCCCTCCTTCATTCAGACACAATGGATGCATACCCGCCTAAACAATGAACATTGTCGAGGGACCAGTGCTGACACTACCAACAAATTCGCGTCCCCTTTTTATGCCGTAAGAAATCGGAATGCATATCTGATCACAGAGATAGGCTGCAAGCAGACGTAAACTGGCGTGGGAAGGCTGTTTGTACAGTAACTCATTATGTATTTGTACAGTTGTATCTATGCACACAAACTGTTTGTGAAGGGTCCTAGCACTTGTAGCGTTGGCCCAATGCCCTGAGAATGTGAAGGCAACTGACCTTAGAGTCGGATTTGATAGAGAGTAAGCGCTTATCTAATTAATAAAACATTTGATGGTATCATGACCAAGTACGACACTAATAAATGTGGACGTATGTCATCAATCAATCAATGATTAATATGTTTTTCGATGATAATGAAACAGCCATAAAACACACATCATACAATGTAAATAAAAATACAGCGCTAAATGGAGTGATGTTCATCTTACAAATTCAGTGACAAGAACAATAACATTGTGTCGCATTCCATAAGTATGCTTCAGAAATTCAGAGAACATAGAACAAATCCACCATTGTACATAATTCTCCGTCATAATGATCATATCAAGCTCGATTTAATAAACTATTTTAAAACATCTCAATCATACTTTCCACGCAGAAAACAAATGCCTAAAGATGGGCAAAAATCATGGGTTCCAAGTTATGGAACTTACATATCTCTAGTTCTCTGGTGCTGTGATATGCCTAAGTTATACAGAATTGGTAGCAGGTACTGTGACAGTGCTTGCTATACATTGAACGGTAGATTAGTAAATGCATCTGTGTTTGCTCACCCGTAGGGCAATGGTAACACATTTTCGATTGTTTTCCGGAGTCCCCCCTCATTTAGTCAATGTGGCTAGTGGCCGGATATCAAGATGGAATTTTATATCCAAGCTCTTCATCGGTTATCTGAGGCTCCACATTGTATAAACATTGGAAAACTCTTGAACAATAGATATGAATCTTCCAGCCTTCACAGCCTCAGGATTATCAGCACTTTAAGTTCAAACCAGCTCTTGTATGAATTTTTGAGAGTTTGGGAAGTGCCAGCCGAGTTTAATTCAAGGGATGAACATATATGTCATTGGCCAGTTATCTACATACTTCTTCGTCTGAGGTGTTCACTCCCTCTAATGCTCAATATCTCACAAAGCACTTCTTTAAGTGGCGTTACCTCCAAATCGCTCCATATGTGTATGCAACATAATACCGATGTTCTCTGTAGCAGCCTCAACAGATTTTAAAGACTCTGATGTCACCAAGGATATCATATCACTAAACTCACACAGTTTGAACCATGTACAGCCTTTCATTGCTCTTGGTTCATATAAACCTCTCTCATATCTCTGCTCTCCCGGCCAGCTACTGCTATCCTCAGGAAACACCACAGGATCAAAATGGGTGGAGTGGTTGGACGACTTTGAAAACGTCATTGAAACATCAGGAGAAAAGAAAATATTATCCACAACAAAAAGCCTCATTGGGAAAAAGTATGCAAAATTACCTGGGAATAACCAAGAGAGCAAACACCGACCTATAGAAAAATACAAGAAGGTCAAGATGCAAAATTGCTATCAAAATAGAATGTTGCCTTTGAACAACACACATTCAGTTTAGCATCTCAAGAAAAAGGAGAGTTCACAGGTGTCAGAGTCACCAGATACTCAGGGTCTGTGCACTTTCCCAACACTTCCACCACAAGACAACTCCAATACTCTGATTAGAGTCACAGAGTCTAAGAGAGTCCAAGTGGGGAAAAGGAGATTAGGAAGGGAACAGCTGGGAGGGAGACCTGTAGGAAGCAAAAAGGTTAAAATGCACAATATCAAAATTATATCATATTAATCAGTACTAGACTATGACTCTAAGCATTGTCATTCTGAAAACATGGACAACCTAAGCATAGACTTAAATAACTAGACTTCAAGATGACTGAATACCTGTGAGGGAATCAAGAAAGGTTAAATGCAACTTTCAAATTCAAGTATTATCTTTTCATGAGGATCAGGAAATAATCTGAAAGATTTCTAATGATTTCTAAAATCATCATATGACTCTTATTTGAGAAAACGTATTATGTACATACAACATTATATCTAGAACTCTAACATTTTTGTTTTCTAAAAATTGCAGGAACATGAATTGCGCACATTGCAAATGTTCACAAAGGTTGTAAATACCATGGAATGATTGTGTTAACGCGTCCCTTTATAATAAATTATTACACATTGGGACTCGTTTTAGGTCAATTAATCTTTTGACCCAGTTGAGAGACACCTTAGGACGAGATAACTAATCAATATGTCAATCAATACGTCAATAATATCATCAATATTTATTACGACAATGCATTTCACTTTAATCAAAGACCTTAATCAACTCAAGACACCACCATGACCTTGCAGTCATGAATAACCACACCTGTTTAGTATGAATATTAGTGATATTTATTCCCTATTTGTTACAATACTACTAGCAAGTTTATTAATCTCAAAACCAATAAGCACAATAACATAGTCACAATATGGCAACTCTGATAAGATTTCATCAAAGCAAGGATCACAAACATCAGAACATAGCAAAGTGTGAACATAAGCTGTCCTTGGCAGAGTATCGTCAACAAAGCATTGATTCAGTCGTTTGTCTATTTGCGTCAGTTTTAGTGAACACCCCTCAACTAACCTCTAATTAGCATTGGTATGTTGGACTTCATGCAAAACAATTTAGTAACACAAATTTGGAAAACATCTAGCTATGGTCTCTGTCAAAAGAAAAGCAGTTGGTACCTAGAAAGGAAAAGCAAACAGACAATCACAATTTCATTGTCATATAGTTACACTCCAAGGTTTGGGTCAGCACTCAGGTTCGGTCTTCGTCTTCAGGACATCAGTTGATTCGCCATCAGTCAGGAACTCAGCTCTCAGGCAAGGGGCACTTCCCTCATAAGGAGGTAAAGTGTAAATGGGAAATCTAAGGGCAAGAACGGTTCTAAATAAATCAGCATGTCACCAATCAAAGTGACAAAGTCTCTGGATCATAATACATAGCATCGGCATCTCCTTCTCTCCTAGTCTCCTACTCCCTAATTCTAATTTACTTCCTGGTGACAGGCGTTTTTATCCCCTTTTCGTACATTCCCCAAAAATCTGGTTGGACAAAGGTTGCACCCCACTATCTTTAACCAATTAAAAACACATTATGTCATTAAATCTTTTACCCTGCATCAGTTCTCAGGCATTTTATTGGTCCATATGATTGATGTCTTTAGAGGTAGAATGTCCGGTATGATTTCATCCTTTTGTAATTCTTTGCACATCTTCAGTCAGTAGCTCCATTGTCTGTACCGGTTTGGGTGACCTTGTGCATAATACTAATCTACACTGTTGCATTTAGCTAGTACATTTCTACAAGCAATATGAATTTCATGAGAACGGATCTACTATAGTTACATTCAGCTTCTAGTTTGAAGAAAAAAAACAAGAGTTCATGTCCTTTAGCGAGTCAGCACACTGCACGTTAGAAAAACACATTTAATATGAGAGTCAGGCAGCTAGGCCTCGACTCATACTAACCAAGGCCTAAATGATTTATTAGCAAAACTTTAAAAGCATAATCATTAATAATTAGTATAAAACCATTTAAATGCAATAATTCATAAACATTAGTCATTTTCATTAGTCCCCGTATACATTGACGGCCACTCCCCGTGGGCACAATTCAAGTGCACGTTTTAGCAAAACATATTAATACAGTTTCTATGCGGCATAATTATACATTAGTTCATAAATATTTCATGTTAATATAGATTATATTAGCTATGCTCTCTCAGTCCCTCCTCTGATGACCTTTGTCATAACACAAACCTTTCCCTTTCAACCTTTTACTTTCAATTCTTCACCTTGCTCATAATGCGCATTTCAACATCTTGCCCCTTGTGTGAACTTTCCCAACTTTCATTAAACATTTTTTCCCTTTCATTTTCTTCATTTCTTTTAATTCGTTTTGTCAAATTTCTTTTAATTCTTTCATTAATTTTGCATGCTCCCCATAAACCCAATAAACAGATCAGGACAATTAATAGACCTCCTAATATTTTTGCAAGAACCCCGTTCCAAATATTACTAAACCAATTCCCTACTCTGGCAATTCCTTTCCCAACTTTCTCCCAAACTTCAGGTTCCTTCAAATCTTTCAAATCTGCACTATCTCTTGTTAGGTTAGTAAGCATACCTCTAATCTTTTTGCAATTATCAGGAATGAATGAGCAGCAATGGCACTCGTTAAGCATCTTACAGACTCCGCCGCTCTTCGCTAAAAGAATGTCTAAAGCAAGCCGGTTTTGAAGAGTCATAGCTCTTTCCGCAGTAAGTTCAGTATCCATCAGTAGTATAGCCCCTGTGAAGTTTGTCAGCCTGTTATCCACAATAGTAGACAACTTTTGAATCTTTATGGAATTTAAAATAACCCCTACTGAAGGAAATATGGCTCCAAATATGTCACCAATGACAGCAGCCGCTGTCTCTCTCTTTTGTCTAGCATGTTGTAATTCAGACATTTTGGGTATTTGCTTTAAGTCATCAATCTGGTAAATCTTTGGGAAAACTATCCCCAAATAACATGTCCCATACCATCCCTTAGGGAGACGGTAATAAGCATTAAGCCCACAGATATAATAGATCCCAGGGATCGCTGGATCCTGTCCTTTCAACATAAATGTCCATTTACTCTGAAACAGAAACACATGTCTGCATTCACTCGTTCCCACAAATAAAGTGTAATGCTCAGACTTCGGGCTATATATACAAAGCCTACCTACATGTAATGCATCTATAGCTAATTTGCCCTGCGTCTTTATTGCGGTGTAAGCATAATCATTTGCATATGTACGTTTCTCTGATCCCTTTTCTAGCCTTTCTTTCAGTGCTTTGCGTCTATCATCAGTGTGGTCTAAAAAGCTTTTCTCTACAGGCGTTAACCCTTTAAATGCGGGCGTCGGCCACCTACCTGGTGCGGGTCACAACCAGTGGCCGACACCAGGGAGGGGGTTAATAAATTCTCGGGTGCTACTTTTGTTTGTTCCCTGGGAGACACGGAAGCTCTTCCGTGTCTCTCCCTACCCCCCACCCGCCCCAGCGCATTAACGTCACTTTGTGGATTTCCCCGTAGGAGCAGGAAGCGGCCTTGCGGCATTTTAATGGGGAAAACGGCGACAAAAGGCCTTCCCCACGTTCGGGAAGGCCTCGTAGGAAAGGGGAGAGTCTCCTGAAAGTGTTTCCTGAAAGGGGTGAGTCTTCCTGAAAGTGTTTCCTGGTCCCCGATCGCAGCACAGCTGTGATCGGGGGCCAGGAAACACCACTAGACACCAGGGATTTCACTTGGGGGGGTCAGCCCTCTCGGAAAACGGGCCGCCCCCCCCGGGGCATATATATTTTTTTAAAAAGGTAGGTGCCCCCTTGGGGGGGGGGGGGCGATTGCGCCCCCCCAGGTGCTACATTTTATTAAAAAAAAAAATATATATATATATAAATCAACAGGGGGTCGCCCGTGGGCAGGGCGACCCCCTGTGGGGGCAATATTTTTTTTAGTTGTTGTAGGGTTTCCCTGGGGGCCATTTTGGCCCCCAAGGAAACCACACAACAACAAAAAATAAATATAGATCTATATACATATATATATATATATATAGATCTATATATATATATATATATATATATATATATATATATATATATTTAGATCTATATATATAGATACATCTATGTAGATATATCTATCTACCTGGATATATCTATAGATAGATCTATAGGTATATGTATATATATATATATATATATATATATATATATATATATATATATGTCTATCTATAGATCTATCTATGTAGATAGATATATATATATATATATCACTTTTGTCAATACGTGTGTGGTTTCCCTGGGGGCTGCGATCGGCCCCTAGGAAAACCAGACCCACATATAAAAGTGATACGCTTTTCAACTGTAGCTTTTAGGCAGCAATAAAAAAGTCAAGTAAGTATTGTGATTATGTTTCTGCTGCAAAAGGGTCAGACTTGTCTAGTGGCAGTTTTAGTGCCATAAAGAAGCGCAGAAGGTTTATATGCCTACTGCAAAGAGCAAATCTGTATTTTATGTAAATAGCTGAGTACATTAGTAAAGTCAGCCATTACCTGCGCTATAATACAAATGAAATGGATGTGCGGGGTGGAGGGCAGCTATGGAGAGATGAAGGGCACTTTTGCTGGGTGGTAATGAGGGAATCCGAGGAGGAGGGAGTGGTAGCACCAATAATGATTGTTGGACTGGGCGCAGGAGGTGCTAAAGACTGTGATGAATGGTATGTGACAAGGTGTTTTTTGAGTGTCTTGAAAGAACGTGCTGATTGAGGGAAGAAGCGCAGGTAAGGTGGCCTCTACTGTTGCACGTATCTCACACACACCATCGATTTAGTGACTGTTTACGTAGGCTTGTGTTTTAGAGCAACAGTTTAGCCAATAGCAGAGATGGCATCTTGATGGATGACTACTGCCGTCACTCGGGTTATAGAGAACAGCTCTGACATAGGATCAGAGACTGAGACATCAGATACTGAGACAGCATCTGAGGGATAGCACAATGGCGCAGACTCTGGGAGTGATTTTTCAGACGGAGGAGTCCCATTCGATAACTTCTCTTCCAGTAAATTATGAGGGAGGTGATGAGGACAGTCCTGCTGTCCCTTCGCAAGCAGTCTGTGCAACTGGGTAATAGTGGGTTGGCCCAACCCAGAGAGCAGGTGAATGCGGCGGCAAGCAGAGAGAGATAGTGCTCTCTTGGGAGCTCCCCAATTTAGTTCAGCCCCAAATTCCACCGCCCAAATCGTATTGTGGAGACATCAAAATTATCTATTGGAAAACAAACTGGTTTTTAAGGCAGGCACCTGTGTTTTTGGTCCTGGGTTCGGCGGCCATATAGAGAAACACACTAAACCCAAACATTTCTGGAAACTAGACATTCAGGGGAGTCCACAGAGGTGTAACTTGTGTGGATTCCCCAAAGTTTTCTTACCCAGAATACCCTGCAAAGCTGAAATGTTGAATAAAAACTCTATTTTTCTCGCATTTCTGTCACACAAACTACAGGAATATGCTGGGATCCACAAAATTCCTACCACCCAGTGATTCCTCACCTGTCCTGATAAAAACACTACCCCACTTGAGTGCCTACACCTAGTGCCTGCGTCAGGAATGGATCACCCCAGGGTCAACAGCTGCCTCATGTAAGGACCAACATTGACCGTTGTGTGATCTATTCCTGTCGCGGGCACCAGGCCTACCCACACAAGTGAGGTACCATTTTTATCGGGAGACTTGGGGGAACGCTGGGTGGAAGGAAATTTGTGGCTCCTCCCAGATTCCAGAACGTTCTGTCACCGAAATGTGAGGAAAATGTGTTTTTTTTAGCCACATTTTGAGGTTTGCAAAGGATTCTGGGTAACAGAACCTGGTCAGAGCCCCACAAGTCACCCCATCTTGGATTCCCCTAGGTGTCTTGTTTTAAAAAATGCACAGGTTTGGTAGGTTTTCCTATGTGCCGGCTGAGCTAGAGGCCAAAATCTACAGGTAGGCACTCTACAAAAAACACCTCTGTTTTCTGTCAAAAAATGGGATGTGTCCACGTTGTGTTTTGGGGAATTTCCTGTCCCGGGCGCTAGGCCTACCCACACAAGTGAGGTATACATTTTATCTGGAGGCTTGCGGGAACGCTGGGTGGAAGGAAATTTGTGGCTCCTCTCAGATTCCAGAACTTCCTGTCACCGAAATGTGAGGAAAATCAGTTTTTTTAGCCAAATATTGAGGTTTGCAAATTATTCTGGGTAACAGAACCTGGTCAGAGCACCACAAGTCACCTCATCTTGGATTCCCCTACGTGTCTAGTTTTAAAAAATGCCAAAGTTTGCTAGGTTTCCCTAGGTGCCGGCTGAGCTAGAAGCCAAAATCTCAGCAGGGGGGGGGGAAGGCCCAGCAGCTAAAAGGTTAATAAGCAGGTCAGATTGTTGCAGTGCGCATAAGCTGTCCCAAATGTTAGTGTTGGCTCAAAGAAACCTCTAACTAGTTTTATACTATGCTCCTTAGCTAATTTGTTCAGAAACTCAATCACAGGCACAAAGGAAAACACTACATCTAAATTAGAGTAAAAATATTGCACATGTTCCTGGTCATAGAATCTTGTTAGTAGCAAACTATAGCTTATCCCGTATGTTACAGGCAAGCTATGGTAAGTAACCCCTTCTTGTACTGATGAAGGAATCTTAGTGCACACATAACAATTCTTTGCATCCATTGTGTCAACATACTCATTCAGTAAGCGATAGAAGACATTAGTAGAAAGTTCCCCCTTCGTATTAGTTCCCTCATGCAAATATTTTGTATCCTGCTCAAACTTTTCCCACAGTGTTAGTGTAGCAGTCTCAGGTTTTGAAGCATTGTTAGTCACTTTCTTATCCAACCATGGCATTCCCACAATCACACCTCCGATTAGTACTGCATACACAATACCTAAGATAACACTTAACCAACCACACACTTTACCCTTTTTGCTACTACCTCTAGTGTAAGCCATGATCTGTAAAGAATCAGATAGCAGAATAACTCAAAACAAACAATCAACTTGAGGACGATTTAAAAGCTCTTTTTTTTTTCTTAATGCAAAGTCTCTTTTTCTCTTTGCGTGTATTTACAGCGTTTCACTCACCCCAGGACCCTTTTGTCAAATCAGGTTGGCAGCTTATCATAATCGATTTTTCAAAGTCAAATCAGGTTTTAAATGTCACATCCGGTAGTTTATCAGTCTCTTTTCTCAGCTTTTCAGCTTTCAATTTCAATTTCACTATTTAACACAGTCTCTTTCTCTGTTTGAATTCAGGTAACGTAGTATTGGACTGGTACCTCTCGATCAAAACAGAACGCTAAGAATTCTTGTTGCCATTTAGATGTTGTTGCATATGCCAATTCAGGACCTGCGTACCTTCTATTTGCAACTCTCTTTCTTTTTAGTCTATGCTCACTTTTCAGCTCTCCTTCACTGAGATCCTCTTTTCTGGTTGTATCAACTTCTTCCTCTATAGTGTCGCAAGGGACGACTTTCTCTCTTGTAGCTTGTTTCTTTGGCCAGTTATCACCTTTATGCGTTTTCTTCCTGCTTGGCCTTTCAGGACGCTGAACAGCACCCTCCTGTTGTGCTATGGTGTTTTCTCTTGACGGACCTGCAATTGGCTCAGGAGGAGTTGGTGTGCTTTGACTTCCCTCTGCTCCTTCCCCCTCGTCCTCATGGTCTGTAACAGGCTCAACTTCAAGCCTGTATCCGTCTACTTCTGGGAGAACCTCTCCTTGTCTTGGTTCTCCTGAGGCTCACTGTCACCTCTCTCGAACGTGTTTACTGATTGAGGGACTAAGCCGTCCTCAGTGGGCTCTCCTGCAGTCTCAGTTCCCCATTGAATATTCTCCGGCCCTGAGACTTCCTTCTCTGGAGTTGTTGTTTCAGACACTTCAAGCGCCTCATCAGTCGGACTCGTCACCTTCTTTGTGTGACTGGCATGTATCCAGTTTGGAACTCCTGCACATTTCACAGCAGTAGTTGTTGTCAGTATTACTTGATATGGCCCCTTCCAACGCAGCTCCAAACACGACTTCCTCACGTGTTTCTTGACAACCACCCAGTCACCGGCTTTTAAGGTGTGACTTGGATCACTGATTGGTGGCAACGTGTTAGCCTCCACCTGGTGGGAAAACAGTGGACCTCATCAGCCAGACCCTTGCAGTAGTCCAACACCATATCATCCGTGATATTCACAAGAGCATTTGCAGGTACTGCGGGCAACCTCATAGCTTTGCCCATGAGAATCTCATGGGGGGATAGTCCTGTCTTCTTATCAGGGGTGTTCCTCATTGACATCAGTACTAAGGGCAATGCATCTGGCCACTTCATATTGGTAGCTGCGCACATTTTTGCCATTCTCGATTTCAACGTACCATTCATCTGTTCCACTAATCCTGATGCTTCAGGGTGGTAGCTACAATGCAGTTTCTGCTCAATGTCCACTGCAGCACACAAGAGCTTAATCACCTCATTGTCGAAGTGTCTGCCCCTATCTGATTCTAAAGAGACCAGGAATCCGAACCGTGGTATTAACTCTCTAAGCAACAGCTTTGCTACTGTGAGACTGTCATTCCTACGTGTAGGGTATGCTTCAATCCAGTGACTAAAAACACACAATCACCAACACGTACCTCAATCCTCCACATACAGGCATCTCAATTAAATCCATTTGCATCTTGCTAAACGGACCTCCAGCTCTCCCTATGTGGCTCAAAGTCACCACAGTCCCTTTTCCTGCATTCATCTGTTGACAGATGATGCACCTGTGACAGGTGACCTCTGCGGCTTGTCTGAATTTCAGATTGAACCAATCAATTTTGAATAACCTGATCATTGCGTCTCTCCCAAGATGTGCCTGCCCATGGTAAAGCCTTGCAAACTGGGACAAAAGACTGTTTGGCAAAACCAGCTTCCCCTCCTCTGAGACCCACAAGTCGTCAGCTCTCTGTACACATTGCATTCTCTACCAGGGTAATTTTTCCTCTCTGCTAGCTCGGCCCTGCAGTGATTTTAGCTCATCTAATGTGTCAACCACCCTTAATGCAAAGTTCAAACATGTTTCATTTTCAGTTTGTGGTAACAATTCCCACTGATCTTTGAACGATATACAGTCCAATGCGCAAAACCTTGCGACTTGATCTGCATAGCCGTTTCCCATTGACACAAAGTATTTTGACTTAACATGAGCATTGCATTTCACCACGGCAATTTCAAGAGGTAACTGAATCGCATGCAACAAATCCTTAATCTGTTTGCCATTTTTCACTGGTGAGCCAGAAGAGGTCATGAAACCCCTCTGTGACCATAATTGACCAAAATCATGTACAATTCCAAATCCGTATCTGCTGTCAGTATAGATAGTGACTTTCAAGTTTTCCGCTGCGTGGCATGCCTTAGTAAGGGCAATTAATTCAGCCACTTGTGCAGAGTACACTCTTTCGAGCCAGGGAGCTTCTAGAATACCGGTGATTGTACACACGGCATTACCAGCTGTCAGTATTCTGACTGAGTCTCTCAAACATGATCCATCAACAAACATAATGTAGTCATTTTATTCTGACTGTGTATCTTTGATGTCAGGTCTGGGTTTGGTACATAGTTCTGTTACCTCAAGACAGTCATGTTCCACTTCCTCTGTATTACTAATCTCAGCATTTTCAACAGGAAGTAGAGTTGCCGGGTTCAATACAGTACACCTCTTCAAGGAAACATTCGGAGACCCCAGTATAATGGTCTCATATCTCGTTAGCCTAGCATTTGTCATATGCTGAGTCTTAGTTCGGGTTAACAGAATTTCAACTGAATGTGGGACCATTACTGTTAGGGGATGTCCCATTACTAAGCCTTCACACTGTGTGAGGCTCTGACCAACTGCTGCAACTGCACGCAAACAACCTGGTAAGGCTGCTGCCACTGGGTCCAAAGTAGCTGAAAAATATGCTACAGGGCGGTTTGCACCTCCATGGACCTCAGTTAAGACAGACAAAGAACAAGCATCACGTTCATGACAAAACAGTAGAAAAGGCTTTGTGTAATCAGGCATACCTAAAGCTGGCGCCTTGCACATGCATTCTCTCAAAACCATGAATGCCTCAAGCTCTTCCTCAGACAACATTATGGTAATCGGGTCATCCTTAACTTCCTTGTCTGTCAGTTTTTTCAATGGCTTAGAGATAATTGAAAAGTTGGGAATCCACTGACGACAGTAGCCCACCATTCCCAAAAACATCCTGACATCTCTCTTGGTTGTCGGGGATTCATCTGCAGTATGGCCGTCACCCTTTCTTTTGATATTCTCCTGGACCCTTTCTCAAACAAGTGCCCTAAGTACTTCACCTCTTTCTGACAATACTGCAGCTTCTTTGGGGACACTTTATGTCCGTTCTTCCCCAAATGATTCAGTAAGGCAATTGTGTCATACCTGCAGTCGTCTTTCGTTCTGGACGCAATCAACAAATCATCAATGTACTGCACCAGAGTCGAACTGAAAGGCAGTTCTAGCGACTCTAAGTCCTTCTTCAATATCTGATTGAAGATGGATGGTGACTCAGAAAATCCTTGAGGAATTCTGCACCAACTGTACACCTTGTCCAGGAATTTGAAACTGAAGAGAAATTGGCTGTCCTCATGAAGAGGCACTGAAAAAAACGCTTGTGACAGGTCCACAACTGTGAACCACTCTGCGTCACACGGAACCTGATACATGATTACCGCTGAATTTGCCACTATGGGGCAACCTTTTACCCCAATATCGTTTATTCTCCCCAAATCCTGCACAATTCGAACCTTTCCACAAGTCTTTTTCAAACCCATTATTGGTGAATTACATGGGCTGCTCATCACTTCTTTCAGAACTCCTTGTTTTACAAAGTCCGCAATTATCTGCGACACCTGAATAAGGACATATTGGGGGTTATTCTAACTTTGGAGGAGTGTTAATCCGTCCCAAAAGTGACGGTAAAGTGACGGATATACCACCAGCCGTATAACGAGTTCCATAGGATATAATGGACTCGTAATACGGCTGGTGGTAAATCCGTCACTTTTCCGTCACTTTTGGGACGGATTAACACCTCCTCCAAAGTTAGAATAACCCCCATTGTGCCATGTGGTACTGCAGCACCTGGGGAAACACTGCATTTGGCTTTACCTGTACCTTAACCGGTTCTACTCCTTTTATCAGTCCCACTTCCTTTCCTGTCAGGTCCCACACTTTCTCTGTCACTGTTACCTGCAACTCAGCTGGTAAGTCAGACACTGTAAGCATCGGGAATAGGGTTATTAGAGGTTATTCATCATTTATGTTTTCTGTCTCTGATTCTGAAAACTGCTCATTATCCCCCTCATCATCACTGTTTGTTTGCACCTCAATCCCTTCATTAGAACAGGTAATCGAACATTTCATCTTGCACAGTAAGTCTCTTCCCAGTAAGGACACAGGACTAGAATCGCAGACTACAAATTTATGCAGTCCCTGAAAGTTTCCAATCTCAACCTGGACTGGGTCTGTAATCGGATTTGTCAAATACTGATTTGCTACTCCTACTATCCTTATGGTACGCCCTGAAAGTGGCAATTTCAGGACTTCTGCAATTCTGACTGTAGAGCGTGTGGCTCCTGTGTCAACCAAGAATGAAACCTTATGTCCCATCGCCTTCCCCTCTACATAGGGTCCCCTCTGATCTACTTCTAGGGACGCTGCAAGCCTGCACTCCTCACTGTCTGAACTATCATCTGACCATTCATCGTTTATTCCATCCTCACCACGCAATGGGAACTGCTGTGCTGTGTTATTTTGACTCATCATTTGTCCTGTGACCTGCTGAGGAAGCATCACCTGTTGCTGTCCCATTGGAGCTAATGGTAATTGCATTTGCTGTCTAGGTACCATGGGAACCTGCTGTTGTACCTGCTGCATTTGTGCTGGTTGAACACACGGCATTTGTATTTGTTGCATGGGCTGTAACCCCTGCATCTGAACCATGTTATTCTGGAAGTTCTGATTTTGACCTCTCAATTTTGGACCCCTCATATTTTGAAATGTACCGACATCAGTGCTTTGTTGAATGACACCATCATGCACCACATTTGGGCATTCCCGCTTCCAATGCCCCACGGCCCCGCTCGCGTGACATGGTGACATCTTTTTCATCCCCTGCGCATTGTTTTGAACCACAACAGTATTTAAATCTGGACCGCGATTCACAAAACCCCGACCTCGGCCTCTTGGCTGTGCCTGAAACATGCCATTCCCTTGTGGTTGCTGCTGTACCATCTGTTGGATTCCATTCCCCTGCATACCTGCCTGCGCTGCCTTAATCTGCATCACCATCACTTTCTCTTTCAACTTTCTCTGCTTGAACTCAATCTCATCACTGCAGTATTTTGCATACTGTAACACCTCATCAATCGGCTTTGCCTGCCAACAGATCAAATGATTCTTAATCATCTGGCTAACCTCTGGTCTCAGTCCTTCAACAAACCTGAACACAAGATGGTTCATGTCTTTCGGCTCAATAGTCTCAGTGCCACTGTAATGCTTGAATGCTTTCAACAGCCTCTCATAATAAGCATGGATTGACTCTTTGACCTCCTGGGAGGCCCGGTCTATTTTTTGCCCATCAGTCACTGTCGGCGACACTTTCTGCTTCAAAAACTCAATCACTTTATGATAGTACTTCATCATCTTCTCAGATGGTGCTCCAGTCACCTTATCCCTTGCTGGTTCCTGGGCCAGCCAATCCACACCCCTCTTGCACTCAAGCTATAAGTCAGGTGGAACAATGATCTCAAACAGGGTATTCAAGTCCTCCCAGAGACATTTCGCAAGCTTCACAAACCTGTCTGTCTGCTGATACCACTCTATCGGTTTCTCCCTCAACCTGGGATAATCATTTGTGAATGATAGGATGTCTCCCCTAGACCATGGTACATGGACTAGAACCCCTCCAGCTGTTTCTCTCATTGGTAACATTTTTACTGTCCCAGTGTCCGGTGAAGCTTTAGTCTGATTTGATTCCGGACTGTCACTTTTCTCCTTATCTCTTTTCTTTGCCCATCTGCCTTCCCACTTTTCTAAGGCTCCCCAGATTTGCGCACTTTATATTATTTCTTTAAGATGCGCTCTCATTCCGGTAGATCTCATGTGTTCAAAGTCTTTAGAATTGAAGTCAAATCTGTAGCTTCTTTTCAAATGTTTAGTATTCTCAATATCAATGTTGTATTTATCCGCCAGGTTCGGCAACCTCTGGTGCACCTTGCCCACTTCCTTGGTGATTTTGGGGCACAGATACCTCAATTCTGTCTCTGTTTATGACTCTAATCTGTTTACCCCCATTGTCCCTTCCACTAGTTCCGCAGCTTCCACACCCGATCTCACAAAGTTCAGATATTCATCCCTTTCTGGCTTTTCTGCGGTTACCGCAGTATTTTGTGAAACATAAGTCTTTTCTAACCACTCATTCAATTGTTGCACAGAAAAACCTTGCAGTGAAATATTCCCTGCATGCATCATTGGTGACTGTGAGGTATTCGTTCTTATTGTCTGTGGGGTTAGCACACCTAACCCTGCTTGTCTCATTGCCTCCAAAGGTGCTTCAATCGGATTAAGGTCTAACAAGGACCTGGGTCCTTCAGCCGATTGCTCTCTTGGTGCCATTAATTGGGGAGTTCCTATGGACCCTCCTCTTATTGCCTCTTGGGTCATCACTCCCTGATCACACATACCAGGCTTATCCTGTGCATACAATGGTACCGGGGGACCAACTGTAATTGGTAATGATATGGCAGCTGGTGTCTGACCTGGTCCCGAACCCTGTGGAGCAGTAACTCCCAAAGCTTGACTCACTGTGGCTGGTGCAGGTACTAACGGCGGTCCTGCCGCTGGACTATAACCCGGAATCAGCTGTTGCTGCGGCTGGGGCAGCAATTGCAGAGTTGGTTCAATCTGCACTAACCTCGATTTTGAATATATCGGATCAGGCGCGCCATCAGACTCGTAGTAGTTTCTAGTACTGGGACGTCTGGATAAATCCTCTGTATCTGTGGCGGAGGTTGCAACTGTGTCTGCATGTCTGGCGCAGTGGGTACACTGACACCATTCTGTATCAAAACCGTATCACTAGCCTGTACTGTATTTGTAACTTCCTCACCCTGCGTCGGGTTCCCAGGACCCGCACTAGTGCTCGGGGCATTGTCATCTATTGTATAAGGTGGCGGGCAATCATGCAACAACTGGTTAAGAAACTCTTCATCGTCTGAGTCATCTTCATCTATCCAAGACCTCTTAGTCTCTTTTGGTTTGCTAGAGCCCTTATCTGTCTTACAAGTAGCTTTCTTTCCCTGTGTCTCGTTTTCTTCTGTTATTGCTGGAAACAATATTGAGTCCGTTAACTATTCCCCTTCTCCACATTTTGCTCTTGTTGTCCCATTTAGCCTCAGCTAAAGTCTTCTCTGCCCTTTTCATTCTCCTCTCAAATTTCTGCTGTCTTTGTCTTCTGGCCATTAGAACCCAGACTGCTAATGCCTCATACTGGGCTGGTCTTGGAGGCGGCTTCTGTACACTTAACATCCACCTAAAATTCTCTAAGATCCTCGTATTGAACGTTCCGTGCTCCGGAAACGCCAAACATCCCTCCTTCTCTGTTAATTTGCGCCACTGCTTCATCCAAAGACAAGGCGCGACTCCCTTTTCCTCCATTACTATATAAGCTGGAGTACCCTCAGGCAGGGTAGGCTCCCCCTCACTCACCATAATGTACGCATCTCCTTTCAGAACGCTCCTTAAAGCCTTGAAAAAATTCATTTTTACGTCTTTTGATTTGTTTTAAACTTTCAGGAAGTGGCTTTAATTCCCAGGACACTCTTCACCCACCTTTCTCAACCTATTGCCTCTCACGGACGGCTGCCAATCCGTGCGCGACCCCTCTCCGCAACTGACCTATCCCAGCGCGGCACCACTGATGTCACACTCACACACTGCAGCTGACAAAGTCTTGCGGCTTGTCCTCCTCACACTAGATTCACACCAAATTAATGCAAAATTACTGCGAGCACCTTTGACAACAACAATGACTCAAATTTGCCGGTTTACTACAGGAAGGGTAGCACAATCGCTTCAGAACTTTACAGAGATTTCACTTGAAGCATCAGTTGCTACTCTCTCCTTCTCAGCTCCCGCACCCGCAAGCAGAATTCGACCCACAAATCCTACTCTCGACTTGTCAATGGTTTGTCCTAGTGCACTATAGAACTTGCCAAATCTCCATCGAATGTTTCACTCATACAACTTGACTCAAACTCAACTTGTCAACCACGCCCGATTGACCTATTAAACCGCACAAATTACAACATAAACTCAAGTGTCTCCTACACTTGTCAATATACTCCGGAGTCTTAGACCACGACGGGTCTGTACCTTACCAACCAACCACGTGGATAATTTTTTTAGCACAATGCGCCACACTCGTATGAAGTACACCTACTTCCCTACTCTCATACTGCGGAGTATACCCACTCCTACTAAAACAACATTACCTGGCCTAAACCTCACAGACTTCACAAAACACCTGCAATATGCATAAGCTGAGCAAGCGCAAATTTAACACCACACATGATAAAACGCCGAGAACATTTCCAACTAACTTAGGCAGGTTCCGAGATCCTGGGAAAGTCATGGGGAATTTAGAAGCACATCATTTCTCCAATTTGCATTATCTCAGAAAAACAATCTAAACAGTAATTCTCCGTCCTAGGGACCCAAAGGGCCAAACCGTCCTCTGCTACCAGAACAGTTAACGCGTCCCTTTATAATAATTTATTACACATTGGGACTCGTTTTAGGCCAATTAATCTTTTGACCCAGTTGAGAGACACCTTAGGACGAGATAACTAATCAATATGTCAATCAATACGTCAATAATATCATCAATATTTATTATGACAAGGCATTTCACTTTAGTCAAAGACCTTAATCAACTCAAGACACCACCATGACCTTGCAGTCATGAATAACCACACCAGTTTAGTATGAATATTAGTGATATTTATTCCCTATTTGTTACAATACTACTAGCAAGTTTATTAATCTCAAAATCAACAAGCACAATAACATAGTCACAATATGGCAACTCTGATAAGATTTCATCAAAGCAAGGATCACAAACATCAGAACATAGCAAAGTGTGAACATAAGCTATTCTTGGCAGAGTATCGTCAACAAAGCATTGATTCAGTCGTTTGTCTATTTGCGTCAGTTTTAGTGAACCCCCCTCAACTAACCTCTAATTAGCATTGGCATGTTTGACTTCATGCAAAACAATTTAGTAATACAAATTTGGAAAACATCTAGCTATGGTCTCTGTCAAAAGAAAAGCAGTTGGTGCCTAGAAAGGAAAAGCAAACAGACAATCACAATTTCATTGTCATATAGTTACCCTCCAAGGTTTGGGTCAGCACTCAGGTTCGGTCTTCGTCTTCAGGACATCAGTTGATTCGCCATCAGTCAGGAACTCAGCTCTCAGGCAAGGGGCACTTCCCTCATAAGGATGTAAAGTGTAAATGGGCAATCTAAGGGCAAGGACGGTTTTAAATAAATCAGCAAGTCACCAATCAAAGTGACAAAGTCTCTGGATCATAATACATAGCATCAGCATCTCCCCCTCTCCTAGTCTCCTACTCCCTAATTCTAATTTACTTCCTGGTGACAGGGGATTTTATCCCCTTTTCGTTGTACATTCCCCTAAAATCTGGTTGGACAAAGGTTGCACAAAAACACATTGGGGGTCATTACAACCCTGGCGGACGGTGTTAAAGCTGCGGTAATACCGCAAACAGGCCAGCGGACAAAAAAAGGGAATTATGACCCTGGCGGAAACCGCCAACAAAGACAGCCGCTTTAACATACCGTCCGCCACGGCGGTACAGACAAGCAGCGCAGCGGTCACCGCCAACAGACAGGTGGAAGTCAATGTACCGCCCATAGTATTAAAACCCGCCAATCCGCCACCTTTTCCGGGGCTGATTCACTGCGGATAAAAACACGGCGGAAACTGCTATTGCAATGGGAAAACGCTCACCTGAACACATCCCACGAGGAAGGAGGACTCCATGGAGCCGGAACTCCAAATACTCCCAGCGCTTGTCTTTCTGCTCCTCTACGACCACCATCTACGTAGGCGCCGAAGACAACGGTGAGTACTGCACCTACGACATGGGGGAGGCAAAAGTTAGGGGGACACCCACGAAACACTCCCACCCCCACCCCCACCCTCGCATATTACAACATACACACCAATGCATTTCCAAACTTCACAGTAACAACCCACAATCCCCCCGGAAGAATGCAAAGGCAAAGCGAGATCCGTTCAAACATTGTAATGTTGCAATAAACAAGTTTAGCAAAAATATACAGATATATACAAATTCTTTCAGAAATATATACAGTACGAGAAGTAGTGCAGATATGTACATATCAATGTCCGTGCACCACTAGTCCAAAAATGCATCAGCGAGGCCCACAAAAGATACCTGACAACAATCGGAGAGAACACTGCCGGGGCATCAGATAGAAATACTACAGGCACCTCAGGGGGAAGGGATGGGGGGGGCACCTCAGCCGGATAACTGCAAAGCCAGATCCACGACGGTTCTCCATGCCCACTGTGCCATCCTGGGGAGTGCAAAGCAACAGTCTTTCAAGTCTCTACAGTGGGTGGGTTGCCCACTGTTCCTTCCTGGGGAGTGCAAAGCCACAGTCTCTCAAGTCTCTACAGTGGGTGGGTTGCCCACTGTTCCTTCCTGGGGAGTGCAAAGCCCCAGTCTCTCAAGTCTCTACAGTGGGTGGGTTGCCCACTGTGCCATCCTGGGGAGTGCAAAGCCACAGTCTCTCAAGTCTCTACAGTGGGTGGCTTGCCCACTGTGCCATACTGGGGAGTGCAAAGGCTCAATTTCGCAAGTAGATAACATCCGCCAGTGGCTTGTGAGGGGGACTGGTGCCCAGACTGGATTAGTCTCCCTGTGAAAGTGCCTGTCCTGTCACTGTCCCAGATGCACATGGGATAAGGATGCTTGATGTGGCGGTCTATTCATTCTTACCCGGTGCATGCCCTGTTCAGCGGTCTTCACCATGGCGATGCTTGCCCTGTTCAGCGGTCTTCACCCTGGCGGTGCTTGCCCTGTTCAGCGGTGCTTTGCCATGGCGGTGCTTGCCCTGTTCAGCGGTGCTTTGCCATGGTGGTGCTTGCCCTGTTCAGCGGTCTTCACCATGGCGGTTCGGGACTGTTCAGCGGTGCTTTGCCATGGCGGTTTTGGACTTTTCAGCGGTCTTCACCATGGCGGTGCTTGCCCTGTTCAGCGGTCTTCACCATGGCGGTGCTTGCCCTGTTCAGCGGTGCTTTGCCATGGCGGTGCTTGCCCTGTTCAGCGGTCTTCACCATGGCGGTGCTTGCCCTGTTCAGCGGTCTTCACCATGGCGGTGCTTGCCCTGTTCAGTGGTCTTCACCATGGCGGTTCAGGACTGTTCAGCGGTGCTTTGCCATGGCGGTTCTGGTACGGACATTGGTGTGTGGCAGAAGATGGCGGAATCCTCCGGTGTACCGACCGCTGGTGGACCTGTTGACAATGGAAGAACGACATGTCATCATCACCTGCAGGTTTGACCGTGCCACAATCCAGGAACTATGTACCCAGTTAGAGCCAGACCTGATGTCACCAATCCGCCATCCCACTGGAATCCCCCCTGACGTGCAGGTGCTGTCAGTGCTCCATTTCCTTGCAAGTGGGTCATTCCAGACGACAGTGGCCATGGCATCAGGGATGCCCCAGCCTATGTTTTCCAACGTTTTGTCCAGAGTGTTGTCTGCCCTGCTGAAACACGTAAGGAGATACATCATTTTCCCTGAGGTGGAAGATTTGCCTACAGTGAAAGGTGACTTCTATGCCCTTGGACATATCCCCACGTCATCGGTGCCATTGATGGCACCCATGTAGCTCTGGTCCCCCCCCCGCAGAAGTGAACAGGTGTACAGGAACAGGAAGAGTTATCATTCCATGAATGTTCAGATGGTCTGTTTGGCAGACCAGTACATCTCGCAGGTAAATGCTGTGTTCCCTGGCTCAGTGCATGACGCCTACATCCTGCGGAATAGCAGCATCCCTGATATGATGGGTCAACTCCAGAGGCACAGTGTGTGGCTATTGGAGGACTCTGGTTACCCCAACCTGTCATGGCTACTGACCCCAGTGAGGAATCCCAGGACCAGGGCAGAGGAACGCTACAATGAGGCCCATGGGCGGACTAGGAGGGTGATCGAACGCACCTTCGGCCTCCTGGAGGCCAGGTTCAGGTGCCTCCATATGACAGGTGGTTCCCTATTCTACTCACCGAAGAAGGTGTGCGAGATCATCATCGCCTGCTCCATGCTTTATAATTTGGCTTTGCGACGCCGGGTGCCTTTTCTGCAGGAGGATGGTCCAGATGATGGTGTTGTGGCAGCTGTGGAGCCTGTGGAGCCTGTGGACAGTGATGAGGAGGAAGCTGAGGAAGAAGACAACGACAACAGGGAGTCAGTCATACAGCAATATTTCCAGTGACACACAGGTGAGAACATTTTCATTTTTACCATTACATTAACTTTCACACGTCTACCTCTATCCTGTCTGTCGATTTCAACCAGTATTTGGTAACTGAGTTGTTCCTTTACATTACGGTTTCACAGGTGTGGTTACCAACGTGTGTTATCTGCTTGCATCCTTCAAGGACTTGTGATGTGTGACATAGGTATGTTGGCTTTACAATGGGGAACGCATTATGACTCTGTCATTGATAATACATATTTACAATCTCACAGACTGACTCCAGATTGTTTTTTGTTTCAAGGGTGTTTATTGAAGTGCTCAGAATTGGGAGGGGGTTGTAATATGAGGATGGATGATGGTGAAGGAATGTCCATGGCAGAGTCCAGTCTATTAGTCTCACAGGTGCTTTGCCCATCTGGGCATAGGAAGTGGAGCTGGGGCAGTTCAAGTATGGACAGGGTGACAAAGTGGGTCAGTGGGGGGACAAACAGGGTGGTCTCATTTTCTGGCTGGGTCTTGCCATCTTGCTCTGTCCTGTTCATGGCTCTCAGGGACCGCTTGCGTGGTGGTTTTCCGTCTGCAGGGGGTGGGGTGCTGGTGTGGTGGTCCTGTGGCGGGGCGTCCTGTCCACTAGCGCCGGCGGAGGTGGTGGGCAGTTCATCGTCCTGGCTAGTGTCAGGGGCCTCTTGGAGTGCCACGGTGTCCCTCATGGTTTTTTGTATGTCCTTCAGCACCCCTACGATGGTGCCCAGGGCGGAGCTGATGATCCTGAGCTCCTCCCTGAACCCCAAATACTGGTCCTCCTGCAGGGGCTGGGTCTCCTGAAACTTGGCCAGGACCGTAGCCATAGTCTCCTGGGAGTGGTGGTATGCTCCCATGATGGAGAATAGGGCCTCGTGGAGAGTGTGTTCCCTTGGCCTGTCCGCCCCCTGTCGCACAGCAGCCCTCCCAGTTCCCCTGTGTTCCTGTGCCTCCGTCCCCTGGACCATGTGCCCACTACCACTGCCCCCAGGTCCCTGTTGTTGTTGGGGTGGTGGGTTCTCCTGGGTTCCCTGTAGTGGTGGACACACAGCTGATTGACCTGTCCTGGGTACGGAGGTTTGGGCCCGCTGGATGGGTGCTGTGCTGGTGTTACCAGAGGGTGGAAGGTCAGTGTAGGGCTGTGCCTGTGCAAGGGGAACCGACTGTCCCGAGGCCCACGATGGTCCGGGCTGGTCATCAGGATCCAGTAGGACAGAGCTGCTATCGTCACTGTGGGCCTCTTCTGGGGGTGGAGTGGTGTTGTCTGGACCCTCTGGTGTGGTGACGGTCCTTCGGGTTCCTGCAGGGGCATAAGAGCATGATTATAGCATGTGTGTGTGTGATGTTGTGCAATGGGTGGGTGTCTGTGTACCCCAGTGCTAGCATTCCTGTGTGGGGGCTTGTGTGATGATGGTTAGGGCGTGTTCTGGGTATGTGCAGTGGGCATGTTTTAGTGAGGGGTGACCATGCTTAGTTGTGTCATGCAGGGCTTGGTGTTGGGTTGGGTGGTTTGTGTTCTTAGTACATTAGTGAGGAGTTGGAGTGATAGGGGAGGGAGTGAGGGTGGGGGGGTGTGATAGCATGCAGGTAGGGTGGGGGATTAGATAGTTAAGATTTGACTTACCAGTGTCCCATCCTCCACCGACTCCTCCGAGGCCCTTTGGATGCATTATGGTCAAGACTTGCTCCTCCCATGTTGTTAGTTGTGGGGGAGGAGGTGGGGGTCCGCCGCCAGTCCGCTGCACTGCGATGTTGTGCCTGGAGACCTTTGAACGCACCTTCCCCCGTAGGTCGTTCCACGTCTTCCTGATGTCCTCCCTATTTCTTGGGTGTTGTCCCACAGCGTTGACCCTGTCCACGATTCTGCGCCATAGCTCCATCTTCCTGGCTATGGAGGTGTGCTGTACCTGTCAGCCAAATAGCTGTGGCTCTAGCCGGATGATTTCCTCCACCATGACCCTGAGCTCCTCCTCGGAGAAGCGGGGGTGTCTTTGGCGTGACATGGGGTGGTGTGTGTGATGTGTGGGGCGGTGTAAGTGTTGATGTGTGTGGTGATGTGTAGTGGTGTGTGGTGTGTGGTGTTTTGTGTGTGGATGTGGTGTGGGTGATGGTGTTGTGTGCCTCTGTATGGTGGTGTTGTCTTGGCTGTGCTGTCTCTCTGGCCTTCGTCCGTAAATTTTGGTCATAGGGGTTTGTGGGTGATGTGGGTGTGTGTTTTATATTGTAATGGGTGTGTGGGAGTGGTGTTTGTATGTGTATCAGGTGTGTGTATTTGTAATTGTCCAAAGTGGCAGTGTTTTGGAGATGTGTGTGTATTTTGAGCGCGGCGGTGTGTACCGCCAATGGAATACCACGGTTGAAAGACCGCCACGTGGATTCGTGGGTCGTAATAGCATGGGCGTGTTTTCGCCAGTTTAACACTGACCTTTGGTGTGGCGGAGTTGCGTGGGTGTCTGTATTTCGGCGGATTCCGAGATGTGTGTCATAATAGCTGTGGCGGACTACCGCCGCCGCCACGTTATATTGGTGGTCTTCTGCACGGCGGTAAGCGCCTTTTACTGCCAATGTTGTAATGACCCCATTATGTCATTAAGAGCCTGATTACAACTTTGGAGGAAGGTGTTAATCCGTCCCAAAAGTGACGGATATACCACCAGCTGTATTACAAGTCCATTATATCCTATGGAACTTGTAATACGGCTGGTGGTATATCTGTCACATTTGGGACGGATTAACACCTCCTCCAAAGTTGTAATCAGGCCCTATATCTTTTACCCTGCATCAGTTCTCAGGCATTTTATTGGTCCATATGATTGACGTCTTTAGAGGTAGACTGTCCTGTATGATTTCATCCTTTTGTAATTCTTTGCGTATCTTCGGTCAGTAGCTCCATTGTCTGTACCGGTTTGGGCGACCTTGTGCATAATACTAATCTACACTGTTGCATTTAGCTAGTACATTTCTACAAGCAATATGAACTTCATGAGAAAGAAAAACAAGAGTTCACGTCCTTTAGCAAGTCAGCACACTGCACGTTAGAAAAACACATTTAATATGAGAGTCAGGCAGCTAGGCCTCGACTCATGCTAACTAAGGCCTAAAAGATTTATTAGCAAAACTTTAACAACATAATCATTAATAATTAGTATAAAACCATTTAAATGCAATAATTCATAAACATTAGTCATTTTCATTAGTCCCCATATATATTGGTGGCCATTCCCCGTGGGCACAATTCAAGTGCACGTTTTAGCAAAACATATTAATACAGTTTCTATGCGGCATTATAACACATTAGTTCATAAACATTTCATGTTAATATAGATTATATAAGCTACGCTCTCTCAATTGTGCACCATGAATAACATAAAACAGACTCGAGAAATAAATCACGCGTCTTGCCAACTCGAAAGCCACAAAGTAAATGCCATGAAGTGGTAGCGCATAATAAATACCGTGATTTTAAACACAAGAAATGAATCGCGCGTTCTGCCGATTTGACTGTCAGCCAGTAAATGTCATGAAATGGGAACACGCAATAAACATCATGAATTAGACACAAGAATAGGAATTGTGCGACTTGCTGATTCGAATGTCACCAATATGAATGTCAGGAAATGGTAACGTACAATGAATAACATGAATTACACACGAGAAGTGAATCGCGCGTCTTGCTGATTCGAATGCCACCATGAAACTGCCAAGAAATGATAGCGCACAATGAATATCAAGGGTTAAAGCACGAGAAACGAATCTCGCGTCTTGCTGATTTGAATGCCACCATGAAACTGCCAAGAAATGGTAGCGCACAATGAATATAAAGGGTTAAAGCACAAGAAACTAATTGCACGTCTTGCCGATTCGAATGCCACCATGAAACTGTCAAGAAATAGTAGCGCACAATGAATATCAAGGGTTAAAGCATGAGAAACAAATCACGCGTCTTGCCGATTCGAATGCCACCATGAAACTGCCAAGAAATGGTAGCGCACAATGAATATCAAGGGTTAAAGCACGATAAACGAATCGCGCGTCTGGCCGATTCGAATATCAACTTGTAAATGCCAGAAAAACCCAGAGCACATTCACACGCGCAAAGGTAAAATCTCTCAACATGAAAAATTAGGCCCAAGAACTTGAATGCCTTCGAAAAGGGAATCGGGGGCCCAGCCCGACCTCCGTCTTACCGCCCTGATCAAGGATCACCAAAGTAATGAAGGGCAAAGGCCTGGAAGATCAAAGTAGGCCTCCGGAACAGGAGCTCAGGAAGTTGCTGCTGCTCTGCACCGGGACCTCTGAATAGTGAGCACGTGGAGCTGGGCTAGCTCCCTTTTATAGAGTCTTAGCCCAGCCCACCAACCACACCCAGGCATGCTGCAGGGAAAACTTCTAGAGGGCCCTGGAAGGGGACCACACCCTGACACAGTCTGAAAGCCTGCAGCAGTACATTACATGGGAACAGTATTTATATGCATATTGAACATAAGTCTTCAGGATTAAACTCTGCAATGCAAAAGGTTAAACAACATCATATCAGCACAATGCATAAATTATGTTAGCTTGAAATTGTTAGGTTTTTGCATTCTAGTCGCCCGTAGAAGCGCACTGCCCTGATGTTGACAGTAGTCCCCTCTCCCAGACGCGCTCCAGGGCCTGGTTTGTCTGGATTGAGACAATGAAAACGCCTCACAAGTACTGGAGCATGGATATCGGATGCGGAAACCCATGAGTTACTTTCAGGGCCATAACCTTTCCATGAGATTAAGTACTATAGGTTACGCCCTCTCAGTTTAGAATCCAACACTTTCTTGACTTCGAATTCTTCTTCACCCTGTACTAGAACTGGAGCTGGATGACGTCAGACCTTCTGGACTGCCTTTTTCAAGAGGGAAGTGTGGAACACTGGATGAATCCATAATGATCTTGGTAATTGCAGTTTATAAGTCACAGGATTGATTTGCTGAAGGACAGTGTAAGGACCTATGAATTTGGGATTGAACATGTGCTTCTTCTTGAAGTCTATATGTTTTGTGGAAAGCCACACTTTATCACCTGGTTGATACTGCGGTCCCTCACAATGTTTCTTGTCATAATGCTTTTTGTATTTTTGTTTGGCCTTTTCTAAATGCTGTTGAATCAATTTCTGGGTTTGATGCAAATGTTGAATGGTTTCTGACACAGCTGGAGTAAGAGAACTTTCTTGAGGGACTGTGATGGGCAAGGTGTCAGGATGATAGGCAAACAAGCCAAAAAAAGGTGTAACGCCAGTAGAAGTGTGGAATGAGTTATTGTAGACTAACCCAGCTAACCAGAGCATTGATGTCCAAGAATGAAGTGCTTTTTCAGCGTAAGCACGTAGGTATTGCTTCAAAGTCTGATTTAGTCTCTCCGTTTGACCATCTGTTTAAGTTGATGGCTAGTAGATAGTATAGATGTCACTTGGAGTGTTTTACACCATGTCTTCCAGAAATTGGAGGCAAATTGCGACCCCTGATCGGAGAGGATCATTTTCGGCAGTCCATGATAACGAACCACTCTATTCAGTAAAATAGTTGCCAGTTCACTGGAGGGGGGTAATTTCTTACAGGCAATGAAATGTCCATATTTCGTGAGACTATCTACTACCATTAGAATTACTGAATGTTGTTGAACCACTGGTAGACGGGTAATAAAGTCTAAAGAAATGTGCTCCCAAGGATGACCTCAAGTTGGGAGTGGATGCAACAACCCTTTCGGTTTTGAATGACTTGTTTTAGTGCAAGCACAGACTTCGCAGTTGTTTACAATCGCTTTTACATCTTTTGTTAGGGTAGGCCACCAAAAATAGCGTTGGATTAATTTCAGAGTTTTAGGAGTACCTGGATGCCCTGCCGTAGGTATAACATGCAACCAATGAACCACTATCTTGCGAAGTTTGGTAGTGGGCACGAACAAACGAGTGTCATGAAAAGGTAATCCTTTGCTTGATTGACCTTTTGAGATCTGTTTGGACCCATGTCTGCCATTTCTCAACAGAGAAAAGAATTGCGGATGTTTTCAAAGAAATCTTCAGTTTTTATGATACATAGGATCTTGTCTGGAGCAATGATAGCTCTGGAGGTTTGAACTGCAGGCAACGTGGTAGACTCTTGGTGGGAAAAGGCGTCAGCTTTGCGATTGTCTTTACCAGGCCAGAAGGTTACCACAAAATCAAATTCTGCAAAAAACAGCATCCAGCGTAATTGCCGAGGAGTCAAAAGTCTGGCGGAACTCATGAACTGAAGATTGCGATGATCAGTATATACCGTGACAGTGTATTTGGCACCCAACAAATGATGTCTCCATTCTTTAAAGGCGCCACGAATCACCAGAAGCTCTTTTTCAGCAACGACATAGTTCTGTTCGGCTTCATTCATCTTCCGAGACATGTAAGCCACAGGAGAAGTTGACCAGTGTCCTTGTTTCGTTGCGACAAGACTGCTCCTATTGCCACATCTGAAGCATCAGCTTCCACTTTGAAGGGTCGATCCGCGTCAGGATGAGTCAAGACCGGGGCAGTGGAGAAAGCTTCCTTCAAAGTTGAAAAGGCTTGGTCAGCATCTGGAGACCATACAAATTTCTCTTTCTTTCTTAATAACTTAGGGCCAGATGTAGCAAAATCCAATTTTGCGTATCGGAAATTGCGAGTTAGTGTGACTCGCAATTTCCGATTCACAAAATCGGATGCAGAACGGTGTCTCAGACACCGTCTGCGAATCTCAATGGGGTCGCAAAGACCCACCTCATTAATATTAATGAGGTGGGTCGCATTTTGCGACCCCATTGAGATTCCCCGCACTCACAGGGATGGTGGCCTGCTGGAGACAGCAGACCTCCATGTCTGTGCCTGCACTTTAAATAAAGCAGTTTTTTTTGTTTTGTATTGCAGCCCGTTTTCCTTAAAGGAAAACGAGTTGCAATACAAAAAAATAACTAAACCATTTGGTTTTGGTTTTTCAGAGTAGGCAGTGGTTCATTGGGCCACTGCCTGCTCTGAAAAAACATTAATGGCAACATTCACAAAGGGTCCCTTCCCTTTTGCAAATGGGTTACCACCAGTGTGACACTGGTGGTAACTGCGAATTGCTTTGCGACCGCGTTCGCGGTCACAAAGCAATTTTGCATCGCGGCGCAAGTTGCAAATAGGAAGGGAACACCCCTTCCTATTTGCGAGTCGCATTCCCATTTTGCGAGTCGGTATTGACTTGGAAAATGGGAATGTGCATCGCAATGTGCGTTTTGCATGGCGCAAACTGCGATTTTCGCAGTTTGCGCCATGCAAAATGCTTACTACATCTGGCCCTTAGTGATTGGAGCCACTGTCTGGGAGAAATTATCTATGAACCTCCAGTAAAAATTTGCAAACCCCAGGAAACATTGTACATCACAAACAGTCTTTGGGGTAGGCCAATCAGATATGGCCTTTACTTTCTTTTCTGCCATCATCATACCTTGAGGGGTAAGGATAACCCCCAAAAACTCAACTGTGGTAACATGAAACTCGCACTTGGTTAGTTTCCAATATAAATGGTGCTTTCAAAGGGCTGCAAGAATTTTCTTGACATGTTGGGCATGTTCATTTTCCTTGTCTGAGTAGATCAAAATGTCATTGATGTAGACTATGGCAAATATGTCGAGGTACTCTCTAAGAACGTCATTCAGAAAAAATTGAAATGCTGCTGGAGTATTACACAGACCAAAAGGCATGACAGTGTATTCAAAGAGGCCATATCTTGTCTTGAACGCTGTTTTCCATTCGTCGCCCTCTCTCATTCTGACAAAATGATAAGCACTTTGAAAATCAAGCTTCGTGTAGATTTTTGCTTTCTTTATTTGTTCCAGCAAGACCGGAATTAGGGGCAAAGGATATCCATTCTTGATGGTGACTTTGTTCAAACCCCTATAGTCGATACAATTTCAAAGTTCTCCATTCAACTACGGGACAAAGAACAAAGGAGAAGCTGCAGGAGACTTAGAAGGACAAATGAAATCATTCTCCACGAATTGATCTAGATACTTATGTAAATGTTGATTTTCATGTTCTGACAGTGCATATACACGACAGTTGGGAATTATCACACCTAGAACTAGATCAATTTGACAGTCATAAGATCTATGAGGAGGTAAGTTCTCTGCTTCTTTCTCATTAAATACATCTTCGTAAGATGAATACTGTTTGGGCAATTTAACTTCTTTCTCCGCGGCAGTGGCTATGTAAGTGTTGCAAACTTTTGATGCTTGAACCTTTTGGAGGCATTGTTCTTTACATAGCGCAGATGAGAACACGACCTTTCGTTCTGCCCAATTAATCTCTGGATTGTGATGAGTTAACCATGGTAAGCCAAGGATAATTCCATACTGGGGAGTATGGATCACGTCAAGGATGAGTTTCTCTTTATGTTTCTTTCTTTGATTCTTGTCTTCACAAGTCACCAACAAGGGGACAGTCCGAAGAGTTACGGGACCTCCAGTCAAGAGTTTTCCATCGACTGCCTGAATGATTTCTGGGGTCTTTTTTTCAATACATGGGATCCCCCATGCACGAATCAATTGGGCGTCAACAAAGTTCCCGGTAGTCCCAGAATCGACTAGAGCCTTCTTGAAATAGATCTTTTTCTTTACCTGAACTCTTATTCCCAGTTTGAGATGTCTGGATTGTGAAGGGTCCACAGTGACACCCAAGAGCAACCCTTCTCTGAATCTTGGGTGCTTTAGTTTTCCGACTCGACTTGTGCATTGGCTGCAACCTTCTGAACAGGACCTCGTTTGCTCTTTGGTTTGGTTGGACATTCTTTGGCAAAATGACCCTTGCACCCACAATAGAGACATTGTCCATTCTTTCTACGTAGGTCTTTTTCGTCTTTGGTCAAAGGTCTCCTGATGGTTTCAATTTCCATCGGTTCCGACGTTCTTTCTTTCAGAGTTCTTGAGTCTCTATTATCGTGAACACGCCAGGAATATTTTTCAGTCTTTTTGCGTGTTCCTTTTCGTTCTGTTAAACGATGATCAAGCCTCAAGACAAGGTTTATCAATTCTTGACAGTCTGTAGGCTGCGGGTCTATTTGAGCTAGGATATCGTTTAGCACCTCTTTGAGTCCTTTGTAGAACAAGGCCGCTTATTTTGCTTGAGGCCAGGATGTCTCGGCGACCAGCCAATCAAAGTTGGCTAAATATGACACTAAGGGCCAGATGTAGCAAAACTAGGTTTTGCGACTCGGAAATTGCGACTCGGAGCAACTCGCAATTTCAGAGTTGCAAAACCATATGCAGAATGGTGTCTCTGACACCTTCTGCGAGTCGCTATGGGGTCGCAAAGACCCACCTCATTAATATTAATAAGGTAGGTTGCATTTTGCGACCCCCTTAGGGAGTCCCTGCACTCACAGGGATGGTGGCCTGCTGAAGTCAGCAGACCTCCATGTCTGTGACTGCTTTTTAAATAAAGCAGCTTTTATTTTGCAGCCCGTTTTCCTTAAAGGAAAACGAGTTGCAAAATAAAAAAATAATGAAACCTTTTGCGAATGGGTTACCACCAGTGTGAGACTGGTGGTAACTGCGAATTGCTTTGCAACCACGTTCGCGGTCACAAAGCAATTTAGCATAGTGATGTGAGTCGCAAATAGGAAGGGGACACCCCTTCCGATTTGCGAGTCGCATTCACAATTTGCGAGTCAGTAACGACTCGCAAATTGTGAATGTGCATCACAAACGGCATTTTGCATGGAGCAAACTGCGATTTTCGCAGTTTGCGCCATGCAAAATGCTTTCTACATCTGGCCCTAAGTCTTGATTTCCTTGTCGTAATTCTAATAATTCACGATCTGCTGACAGTGTTACAGTTCTACGATCAAAGACTCGCTCAAACTCGTGAACAACATTTCTCCAGTTGTACAGCAGTGGACTATCTTTACGCACAAGAGGAATAGCCCAGGTAGCTGCATCTCCAGACAGATATGATAACAAGAAAGCTACTTTGGACTGGGCATTGGGGAAAGTATGTGGTCTGCAGGTGAAGTGTAATTCCACTTGAACCAGGAAAGATTGCGCTTTCAAGGGGTCGCCTGAGAAACGTTCTGGGGGAGCTAAAGGAATGGCTGAAGGAACATTGAGGGAAATGTTTGTCGGATTACCTCCAGAAGACTGAGAAGAAGGACCTGGCCAAGACACACCTATAGGAACTTGTTCCTTCTTCTCTACCTTATCCTGTAACTGACTCACTCTCTCAGCTAGAATAGTTGCCAAATCTTTTGATGATACCACCTCTGCTTGGAGCTGAGTGATAGCCTTGACTAGCTCGTCCAGTATGGCCATGTTGAGAACATACACAAACCAGGAGGATAATAATTTGTCGGCTCACTATTCTGTCAGAGTCACCAGATCCTCGGGGTCTGTGCACGTTCCCAACACTTCCACCACAAGACAGCTCCAATACTCTGATGAGAATTGTCACAGAGTCTAAGAGAGTCCAAGTGGGGAAAAGGGGATTAGGAAGGGAACAGCTGGGAAGGAGACCTGTTGGAAGCAAAAAGGTTAAAACGCACAATATCAAAATTATATCATATTAATCAGTACTAGACTATGACTCTAAGCATTGTTGTTCTGAAAACATGGACAACCTAAGCATAGACTTAAATAACTAGACTTCAGGATGACTGAATACCTGTGAGGGAATCAAGAAAGGTTAAATGCAACTTTCAAATTCAAGTATTATCTTTTCATGAGGATCAGGAAATAATCTGAATGATTTCTAAAATCATCATATGAATCTTATTTGAGAAAACTTATTATGTACATACAACATTATGGGGGTCATTACAACATTGGCGGTAAAAGGCGCTTACCGCCGTGCATAAGACCGCCAATACACCACCGCGGCGGCGGCACTCCGCCACAGCTATTATGACACACATTTTGGAATCCGCCGAAATTCAGACACCCACACAAGACCGCCACACCAAAGGTCAGTGATAAACTGGCGAAAACAAAACCTCCACGCCAACAGAAACACGCCCATGCTATTATGACCCACGAATCCACGCGGCGGTCTTTCAACCGCGGTATTCCATTGGCGGTACACACCGCCGCGCTCAAAATACACACTCATCTCCAAAACACCGCCACATTGGACAATTCCAAATACACACACCTGACACACATACAAACAACACACCCACACACCCAATACAATATAAAACACACCCCCACATCACCTACAAACCCCTACGACCACAAATTCGTGACGAAGGCGACAGAAAGAGAGCACAGAATAGACAACCCCACTACACAGAGGCACACAACACCATCACCCACACAACATCCACGCACAAAACACCACACACCACTACACTCACCACAACCATCACCACATACACCACCCCACACATCACCCACACCACCCCATGTCGCGCCAAAGACACCCCCGCTTCTCTGAGGAGGAGCTCAGGGTCATGGTGGAGGAAATCGTCCGGGTAGAGCCACAGCTATTTGGCTCACAGGTACAGCACACATCAATAGCCAGGAAGATGGAGTTCTGGCGCAGAATAGTCGACAGGGTCAACGCAGTGGGACAGCACCCAAGAAATCGGGAGGAAATCAGGAAGAGGTGGAACGACCTACGGGGGAAGGTGCGTTCAACGGTCTCCGGGCACAACATCGCGGTACAGCGGACTGGCGGCGGACCCCCACCTCCTCCCCCACAACTAACAACATGGGAGGAGCAAGTCTTGACCATCTTGCATCCTGAGGGCCTCGCAGGAGTCGGTGGAGGATGGGACACTGGTAAGTCAATTCTTAACTATCATATCCCCCACCCTACCTGCATGCTATCACACACCCCCACCCTCACCCCCTCCCCTATCACTACAACTCCTCACTAATGTACCCCTGACACAAACCACCCATCCCAACACCAAGCCCTGCATGACACAACTAAGCATGGACACCCCTCACTAAAGCATGCCCACTGCACATACCCAGTACACCCCCCCAACCATCACCACACAACCCCACACACAGGAATGCTTGCACTGGGGTACAAAAACACCCACCCATTGCACACCATTACACACACACATGCAATAATCTAGCTCTTATGCCCCTGCAGGAACCCGAAGGACCGTCACCACACCAGAGGGTCCAGACAACACCACTCCAACCCCAGAAGAGGCCCACAGTGACGAGAGTACCTCTGCCCTACTGGATCCTGATGACCAGCCCGGACCATTGTGGGCCTTGGGACAGTCGGTTCCCCTTGCACAGGCACAGCCCAACACCGACCTTCCACCCTCTGGTAACACCAGCACAGCACCCACCCAGCGGGCACAAACCTCCCTAGTCAGGACAGGTCAATCAGCGGTGTGTCCACCACTACAAGGCACCCAGGGTAACCCACCACCCCAACAATAACAGGGACCTGGGGGCAGTGGTAGTGGGCACACGGTCCAGGGGACGGAGGCACAGGAACACAGGGGAACTGGGAGGACTGCTGTGCGACAGGGGGCGGACAGGCCAAGGGAACACACTCTCCACGAGGCCCTATCCTCCATCATGGGAGCATACCACCACTCCCAGGAGACGATGGTGACGGTCCTGGACAAGTTGCAGGAGACCCAGCGCCTGCAGGACGAACTGTATTTGGGGTTCAGGGAAGAGCTCAGGACCATCAGCTCCGCCCTGGGCACCATCGTAGGGATGCTGAAGGACATACAGCAGACCTTGAGGGACACCGTGGCACTCCAAGGGGCCCCTGACACTAGCCAGGACGATGAACTGCCCACCACCTCCGCCGGCGCTAGTGGACAGGACGCCCCGCCACAGGACCACCACACCAGCACCCCACCCCTGCAGACGGACAACCACCACGCAAGCGGTCCCTGAGATCCAGGAACAGGACAGAGCAAGATGGCAAGACCCCCGCCAGGAAATGAGACCACCCTGATTGTCCTCCCACTGTCCCACTTTGTTACCCTGTCCATACTTAAACTGCCCCAGCTCCACTTCCTATGGGCAGATGGGCAGTGCACCTGTGAGACTAATAGACTGGACTCTGCCATGAACAGTCCTCCGCCATCACCCATCCTCATTTTACAACCCCCTCCCATTTCTGAGCACTTCAATAAACACCCTTGAAACACAAAACAATCTGGAGTCAGTCTGTGATTTAGTAAAAGTGTATTATCAATCACAGTATCATAATGGGTTTATCATTGTAAAGCTAACATACCTATGTCACACATCACAAGCCCTTAAAGGACGCAAGCAGTTGACACGTAGGTAACCACACCTGTGAAACCGTAATGGAAGGGTACAACTCAGTTACCAAATAGTGATTTAAATCGAGAAACAGGATAGAGGTAGACGTGTGAAAGTTAGTGTAATGCTAAAAATGAAAATGTTCTCACCTGTGTCTCACTGGAAATATTGCTGTATGACTGACTCCCTGTTGTCGTTGTCTTCTTCCTCAGCTTCATCCTCATCACTGTCCACAGGCTCCACAGACTCCACAGCTGCTACAACACCGTCATCGGGATCATCCTCCTGCAGAAAAGGCACCTGGCATTGCAAAGCCAAATTATGGAGCATGGAGCAGGCGATGATGATGTCGCACACCTTCTTCGGTGAGTAGAATAGGGATCCACCTGTCATATGGAGGCACCTGAACCTGGCCTTCAGGAGGCCGAAGGTGCGTTCGATCACCCTCCTAGTCCGTCCATGGGCCTCATTGTAGCGTTCCTAAGCCCTGGTCTTGGGATTCCTCACTGGGGTCAATAGCCAGGACAGGTTGGGGTAACCAGAGTCCCCCAATAGCCATACACAGTGCCTCTGGAGTTGAGCCATCATATCAGGGATGCTGCTATTCCGCAGGATGTACGCGTCATGCACTGAGCCAGGGAACATAGTATTTACCTGGGAGATGTACTGGTCTGCCAAACAGACCATCTGTACATTCATCGAATGATAACTCTTCCGGTTCCTGTACATCTGTTCACTCCTGTGGGGGGGGGACCAGAGCTACATGGGTCCCATCAATAGCACCTATGACGTTTGGGATATGTCCAAGGGCATAGAAGTCACCTTTCACTGTAGGCAAATCCTCCACCTGAGGGAAAATGATGTATCTCCTTACGTGTTTCAGCAGGGCAGACAACACTCTGGACAACACGTTGGAAAACATAGGCTGGGACATCCCTGATGCCATGGCCACAGTTGTCTGAAAAGAGCCACTTGCAAGGAAATGGAGCACTGACAGCACCTGCACGTCAGAGGGGACTCCAGTCGGATGGCGGATTGGTGACATCAGGTCTGGCTCCAACTGGGTACATAGTTCCTGGATTGTGGCACGGTCAAACCGGTATGTTACGATGACATGTCTCTCTTCCATTGTCAACAGGTCCACCAGCGGTCGGTACACCGGAGGATTCCGCCATCTTCTCATATGTCCCAGCTGACGGTGCCTATGAAGGACAACAGCGAAGAACCAGTCATTATTCCACCAGGTATGTACCCACAGTTACACACAAGACTACACCACTCACAAAACTCTTCCTGTATGTGTGTTGAGTGTAGGGCTAGCTATGTGTGACGCAGTAGTAAATGAAGCCATGTGGGCCCCTGAAATGGCGGCTGCCTGACCTCTAAAGTGGGACAATGGGATTGTGGGGTAACTGCGCTGGCGTTGCACACCGTCGCGGTAGGCGGTCGTAGACCGCGGCGCAATGCTGCATTGGTTAACATTGGACCCTATGGGTCCCAGGAGCCAATGAACAGGTGTGCTGGCGGTGATGATGCGCACCGCCGCGGACGTCACCGCCATTTTCCATACTGCAAGTGCTGCTGTGACCTCGGTCTGGAAGCGACGATGGCTGCTGCGTCTGGGGAAAGGGCCCCTGCCTTCACTGCACAGGACTTGGAGAAACTGGTAGACGGGGTCCTCCCCCAGTACACGCTACTCTACGGTCCTCCAAACCAACAGGTTAGTACACAGGGAGCACGTTGTATGGGCTAGGCCTGGGTGGAGAGGGCTGGTTGGAAGAGGGAAGGGGGCAGAGTTCATAGAACATTAATGCATGTGAATGAATAAGCCAAGTGGCCAGAGTAGAGAGGGGGCCACTCACAACGACGGTGCAGTTGGTAATGACTGTTCCTCTTCCCTTGTGCATGTCATGTAGGTCAGCGCCCACCAGAAGAGGGACATCTGGCGTGCCATCGCCAAGGAGGTCCGGACCCTGGGGGCCCACCAGAGACGGGGCACCCACTGCCGTAAGAGATAGGAGGACATTCGCCGCTGCAGCAAGAAGACGGCGGAGGATCAGCTGGGGATGGCCTCCCAACGTGGGAGGGGTGCCCGTCGCACCATGACCCCCCTGATGTTCCGGATCCTGGCGGTGGCCTACCCGGAGTTGGATGGGCACTTGAGGGCATCACAGCAGACACAAGGGGGTGAGTACACTCTCATTCTGTGGACTTTGCGTGCAGTGGAGGTGTCTGGGTGGGGGAGGTGGGCTGTGGGTGTCCCTAGGAAAGGGCGAGTTAGGTAGGCAAGGCCCCTCCGTAATGTAGGCCATGTGGCACTCTACCCCACCTCAGCAGAGTGCCAAGTCGAGGTATAGTTGCCCCTGTGGCATCCATGTGCGCAGATGTCCACCATTGCCATATAGTTAGATCCCAGAAATTGCATGTGCAGAGGGCAGGAGCACGGCATAATGCAGGGGGCTGCTGCGTTTCTCTTGTCCGCCAACGGTAGGGGTATGCCATGCACTAAAACTCTCTTTCTTTGGTCTCCCCCCTTTTTCTGCTCTCCCTGTCCTTTTGTACATCAGCATCAACAGGCGGAGGTACAGTGGCACCGGAGCACGAGGGAGCTGCATCCCACATGGCCATGTAGGGCCACACCACGGACTCTGAATGCACCAGTGGGACGGAGGGCGAGGGGAGCTTCACGTCAGCCACCGGATCACCATGCAGCGACACGGACACTTTCGACGATGTGGGCTCCCTTGTGGTGGTGGCACCATCTGTGCCCCCAACCTCTACAGGTACAGCCGCCACCTCCCCTACCAGCCCCGCCCTACCAGCAGCCCCTCAGCATTCTCCCTGTGCCCGCTCACCCAGGAGGGTGGGCATCACCTTCGCCCCAGGCACCTCAGGCCCTGCCCCAGTCACCCCTGCTGCCCTCAGTGAAGAGGCCATTGACCTCCTCAGGTCACTCACTGTTGGGCAGTCTATCATTGTGAATGCCATCCAGGGTGTAGAACGAGAGTTGCAACACAGTAATGCATTCCTGGAAGGCATTCATTCTGGTCAGGCTGTCCTTCAGCGAACCCTGCAATCTCTGGCCTCAGCACTGATGGCAGCCATTGTCCCTGTGTCTAGCCTCCCCCCTCCAAATTCCTCCACCCAGACCCAATCTCCTGTACCCCAGCCCATCCCAAGCACACCTACAGACCAGCATGCACACAAGTCAACACACACAAGTAGCTCAAGCAAACATAGGCACCACACACACCACAGGCACTCATGCAAGCCTCACCCACATACAGACACAGCAACATCCACTGCCTCCACTGTGTCCCCCTCCTCCTCTTCTCCCTCCTCCCTCCCAGTCTCGTCTACATACACACCTGCATGCACCACATCTACAGGCACCATGAATCGCACCAGGACACCCAGCACCACAAGCCGCTCACCTGCACTCACCACCTCCACTGCCATTTACACGTCCCCTGTGTCCTCTCCCAGTGTGTCTGTGACGCCCCCTCCCAAAGTAACCAAACGCCGGCAATCACTCACCCAACATCCATCCACCTCACGACAGCCTCCAGTACCTGCACCTGCACCCAAAACAGCTAAATTGACACCTCCGACAACCACCTCCTCTTCCTCCACTCCCAGACCCCCTCCAGCTACCCATCCCAGTGTTCGTCAGAAACTGTCCCTCTGTAAAGTTGACCTTTTTGCCCCCCCACCCCCCCTCCAATTCATCAGTCCCGTCGTAGCGCCTCAGCCAAAAAGCCTCCAATACCAGTGGTGCCTGTTCAAGGTTTGTGGAGTGCACCGGCCATCAGAGCAGGCAGTAGGACCCGGAGCCAAGGCACTGGCAGCCCACCCCCTGTAAAGGCTCTAAAATTGGAGAGTGGGCGACGGGACCGTGTTAAGACTCCTGGTGGGAAAACAACTGACATGGGTTCCAAGGGGATTGGAGAGTCAGCTGTGACTCCACCAAAGGTGGGGAAGGGCCAGAGGAAGTCTGCCCAGCCTGTTGTGAGTGTCACGACGGAGAAGTGCGCCATCATTTCCGGCGGTCGAGACACAACCGCCAGCACCGTAGTCACTGGCCCAGAGACCACCGCCAGAGTCACAGCCCAGGAGGGCCCAAGTATCGTCACTGGTCAGGAGACCACCGCCGGAGTCACAGCCCAGGAGGGCCCATGTATCGTCACTGGTCCAGAGACCACCGCCAGAGTCACAGCCCAGGAGGGCCCAAGTATCGTCACTGGTCCAGAGACCACCGCCAGAGTCACAGCCCAGGAGGGCCCAAGTATCGTCACTGGTCCGGACACCACCGCCGGAGTCACAGCCCAGGAGGGCCCAATTATCGTCACTGGTCCGGAGACCACCGCCGGAGTCACAGCCCAGGAGGGCCCAAGTATCGTCACTGGTCCGGAGACCACCGCCGGAGTCACAGCCCAGGAGGGCCCAAGTATCGTCACTGGTCCGGAGACCACCGCCGGAGTCACAGCCCAGGAGGGCCCAAGTATCGTCACTGGTCAGGAGACCACCGCCGGAGTCAGTGCCCAGGAGGGCCCAAGTATCGTCACTGGTCAGGAGACCACCGCCAGAGTCATTGCCCAGGAGGGCCCAAGTATCGTCACTGTCAGGAGACCACCAGCAGAGTCACAGCCCAGGAGGGCCCAAGTATCGTCACTGGTCAGGAGACCACCGCCAGAGTCACAGCCCAGGAGGGCCCAAGTATCGTCACTGGTCAGGAGACCACCACCACCGCCGGAGTCAGTGCCCTGGAGGGCCCCGGCTACCACAGCCCCGCTGGGCAATGATGCCACAGACCAATGTCCAGTGTAGAGAACGTCATGCCACACACCAATGTTCTTATCAGAACCGCCATGGCAAGGCACTGCTGAACAGGGCAAAGACCGCCATGGCAAAGCACCGCTGAACAGTCCTGAACCGCCATGGCAAAGCACCGCTGAACAGGGCAAAGACCGCCATGGCAAAGCACCGTTAATCAGGGCAAAGACCGCCATGGCAAAGCACCGCTGAACAGTCCTGAACCGCCATGTCAAAGCACTGCTGAACAGGGCAAAGACCGCCATGGCAAAGCACCGCTGAACAGTCCTGAACCGCCATGGCAAAGCACCACTGAACAGTCCTGAACCGCCATGTCAAAGCACCGCTGAACAGGGCAAAGACCGCCATGGCAAAGCACCGCTGAACAGTCCTGAACCGCCATGGTAAAGCACCGCTGAACAGTGCAAAGACCACCATGGCAAAGCACCGCTGAACAGTCCTGAACCGCCATGTCAAAGCACCGCTGAACAGGGCAAAGACCGCCATGACAAAGCACCGCTGAACAGTCCTGAACCGCCATGTCAAAGCACCGCTGAACAGGGCAAAGACTGCCATGGCAAAGCACCGCTGAACAGGGCAAAGACCGCCATGGTAAAGCACCGCTGAACAGGGCAAAGACCGCCATGGCAAAGCAGCGCTGAACAGTCCTGAACCGCCATGTCAATGCACTGCTGAACAGGGCAAAGACCGCCATGGCAAAGCACCGCTGAACAGGGCAAAGACAGCCATGGCAAAGCACCGCTGAACAGGGCAAGCACCGGGTAGAAATGAATGGACCGCCACATCAGGCATCCTTATCCCATGTGCAGCTGGGACAGTGACAGGACACGAGCTTTCACGGGGAGACTCATCCAGTCTAGGCACCAGTCCCCCCGAGTACCAGTAGAGACCTGCATCAACTTGAGAGACTGTGGCTTTGCACTCCCCAGGATGGCACAGTGGGCAAACCACCCACTGTATAGTCTTGAGAGACTGTGGCTTTGCACTCCCCAGGATGGCACAGTGGGCAAACCAATCGCTGTATAGACTTGAGAGACTGTGGCTTTGCACTCCCCAGGATGGCACAGTGGGCAAACCAACCACTGTATAGACTTGAGAGACTGTGGCTTTGCACTCCCCAGGATGGCACAGTGGGCAAACCACCCACTGTATAGACTTGAGAGACTGTGGCTTTGCACTCCCCAGGATGGCACAGTCGGCAAACCAACCACTGTATAGACTTGAGAGACTGTGGCTTTGCACTCCCCAGGATGGCATAAATGGGCATGGAGCCCCGTCGTGGATCTGGCTTTGCAGTCATCTGGCTGAGGTGCCCCTCCTTCCCTTCCCCCTGAGGTGCCTGTAGTATTTCTATCCGATGCCCCGGCAGTGTTCTCTCCGATTGTGGTCAGGTATCGTTTGTGGGCCTCGCCCATGCATTTTTGGACTGATGGGGCACAGACATTGTTATGTACATATCTGCACTACTTCTCGTATTGTATATAATTATGACTGATTTTCAAATATATATCTGCATATTTTTGTATGACATGTATATTGGCACATTACATTGTTTGACCGATTTTCGCTTTGTGTTTTCATTCTTCCGGGGTGATTGTGGGTTGTTACTGTGATTTTTTGTGAATGCATTGGTGTGTATGTTGTAATATGCGAGGGTGGGGGTGTTTGGTGGGTGTCCCCCTAACTTTTGCCTCCTCCCTCCCCCATGTCGTAGGTGCAGTACTCACCGTTATCTTCGGCGCCTACGTAGCTGTTGGTCATAGAGGAGCAGAAACACAAGGGCAGGGAGTATTTGGAGTTCCGGCTCCATGGAGTCCTCGTTCCTCGTGGGATATGTTCAGGTGAGCGTTTTCCCATAGCAAAAGCTGTTTCCCCCGTGTTTTTATCCACGGTGAATCCGCCCTGGAAAAAGTGGCGGATTGGCGGGTTGTAATACTGTGGGCGGTACATTGCCTCCCGCCTGTCTGTTGGCGGTGACCGCCGCGCTGCTTGTCTGTACCGCCGTGGCGGGCGGTGTGTTAAAGTGGCTGTCTTTGTTGGCGATTTCCGCCAGGGTCATAATTCCCTTTTTTTGTCCGCCGCCCTGTTTGCGGTATTTCCTCAGCTTTAACACCGTCCGCCAGGGTTGTAATGACCACCTATATCTAGAACTCTAACATTTTTGTTTTCTCAAAATTGCAGGAACATGAATTGCACACATTGCAAATGTTCACAAAGGTTGTAAATACCATGGAATGATTGTGCACCATGAATAACACTTGAGAAATAAATCACATGTTTTGGCAACTCGAAAGCCACCAAGTAAATGCCATGAAGGGGTAGCGCATAATAAACACCGTGATTTTAAACACAAGAAATTAATCGCACTTTCTTCCGATTTGACTATCAGCCAGTAAATGTCATGAAATGGTAACACGCAATAAATATCATGAATTAGACACAAGAAAAGGAATCGTGCGACTTGCCGATTCGAATGTCACAAATATGAATGTCAGGAAATGGTAACGTACAATGAATAACATGAATTACACACGAGAATTGAATTGCGCGTCTTGCCGATTCGAATGCCACCATGAAACTACCAAGAAATGGTAGCGCACAATGAATATAAAGGGTTAAAGCACGAGAAACGAATTGCGCGTCTTGCCAATTCGAATGCCTCCATGAAACTGCCAAGAAATGGGAGCGCACAACAAATATCAAGAGTTAAAGCACGAGAAACGAATCGCGCGTCTTGCCGATTCGAATGCCACCATGAAACTGTCAAGAAATGGTAGCGCACAATGAATATCAAAGTTAAACACGAGGAATGAATTGCGCGTCTGGCCGATTCGAATATCAACATGTAAATGCCAGAAAAACCCAGAGCACATTCACACGCATAAAGGTAAAATCTCTCAACATGAAAAATTAGGTCCAAGAACTTGAATGCCTTCGAAAATGGGATCGGGGACCCAGCCCGACCTCCGTCTTACCGCCCTGATCAAGGATCACCAAAGAAATGAAGGGCAAAGGCCTGGAAGATCAAAGTAGGCCTCCGGAACAGGAGCTCAGGAAGTTGCTGCTGCTCTGCACCGGGACCTCTGAATAGTGAGCACGTGGAGTTGGGCTGGCTCCCTTTTATAGAGTCTTAGCCCAGCCCACCAACCACACCCAGGCATGCTGCAGGGAAAGCTTCTAGAAGGCCCTGGAAGGAGACCACACCCTGACACAGTCTGAAAGCCTGCAGCAGTACATTACAAGGGAACAGTATTTATATGCATGCTGAACATAAGTCTTCAGGATTAAACTCTGCAATGCAAAAGGTTAAACAACATCATATCAGCACAATGCATAAATTATGTTAGCTTGAAATTGTTACGTTTTTGCATTCTAGTCGCCCATAGAGCGCGCACTACCCTGATGTTGACAACAGGTGAGTTCATCACAAGACTGCGTAGTTTTGTCAAATACTGTGAATTCAGCAAGTTCACAGGTAAGGGCGTCATTTGGCTAATCATTTTAAAGGGGTGTCAATTGAAGTAGCTCTCACATTGACTACTGTAGAAGAGTTACACCATGGGAGAAATTGAAAAACTAACTTAAACTGCATCCAGACATGGTATAAGTATACACCAGGATGTCCAAGAGCCACTTATATGCATTGACAAATTTGCAACAATGCTTACTTACAAGGATCAAGTATTAGAAGCAGAAATACACATCATGGCTGGCACAGTCTAGCTGACTGTCTCCCAGTCAAGATGATTATCTCCTCAGTTTTCCTACCATAGAACAACTGAAGCTGATTGCAGTACTATACATGGTTGTAGACTTCTAACCGGCGACAAGTTGAGACCTGAAACTGTTCATAGGATTAGGAAAAATGAAGGCGTCTGCAGTGTCGTAGTTGGACTCTTGCTCCTTGGCGAGACCGCTGGTTTAAGGATGACAGCACTTTTGTTTGTGGGTGACTGAGTCCCTCCTACAACAAGTTGCAACTGTCGGCCCAACCCTCCCAGCTCCCAAGCAGTACCTCACCAAAAACCCAAACAGTAAAAGGTGATTTTTGGCAGGCTTACGCATGCAACATCACAGGGGAGTCGTTGTGGAATGGAAGTTATCCTTTTCTCACGTTAACAATAAGTCTCAGTCACACACAGGCAATGAAGGAGATGCAGGACCGTTTTCAATAGATTTATTGAAAAGACTGCAATCTACTGTAAAATGCATGAGCTGCAATGATTAGGATAGCAAACAATAAAAGAATCATAATTGTGAAGATAGGAGTAGTGAGTAAAAAGGCCCGCATCATCTTGCAATAAACATGAAATGTGTCATTTCTAGCATAGAGAACCGAATCCCTAACCTAATGAGGGCTAAGTGTGATAAACCTAATCTGCCCAAACCACGTCAATGAGAAGCACCCCCAATCCTCGTTGCCTTGAAATGAGGTCTCTAGGTCAGACCCTGTGTTGACAAGAAGGTGGATTTCTGCAGTGAGGTGACATGCAGCATAGATGGTGTAGTTGGCATTTGGAAAGAATCCCTCTGATAACCTTGTCTGTGTGAGATGTATTTATACAGATCATGTAGGACCCCTGACGCAGGTATGTCCCCAAACAATTGATAAGGGGGCAGATTTCTGGCGGTAGTTATGTAAACAATCCCCAACAAGTGTACATTATGTTCCGGTCACACGTGAGAAAGGAACATGATGTGAATAACTTCGTACATCACCTGATTATGACAATGATAGTGATGCCTTCACAGAGTGGTGCTGATAATGAAGACCAAAACATTTCTCTAACTATAAACTATACCAGCTATCTTAAAATAAATAATAAAATAAATGGACTAAGACAGAGCAAGCTAAGTAGGTTGAATGTCTCTGGGTGACGGGGACACAGGCCTGCAAGCCAAAGGATAAACTAATGTCCTGAGTCCCAACAAAAGCTAAATTGGATTCACTACGGAAGTGCAGTTCCACATAAGCTTACAGATCAAACCAGGTGCTTAACACCACAGGAGGATACATTTTAATCTACAGAAGACTGTGTAGGACGAAATTCAAGGACTTCTAAAGGCTGGTATCATCAAAAAGACGCAAGGACCAACACCCTGGGTATATCCCTGATGGTGGATGGTGTTAGTGCCCAAACACTACACAGAAACTCAGGTGTGCCTATGCATTGGCATGAGGCTGCAAAACAGGGCTATTCAAAGGGAACAACATCTGTGGCTGCCTCTGTCAGATATGATCACACTTCTCACCGTAGTGCAAGTATTCTCCAGTCTAAACCTAAACAAAGGATACCACCAGCTAGAACTACACGAAGCCTCTGGTACATCACAACATTCACCACCTATCCAGGCATATTCAACTGCAGATAACTCATCTTTAAGGTGTTGTCAGTAGGGGAAATATTTCAAAAAGTAATTTGGTGAGTCATCAGTGATGATATTGTAGTATTCAGAACCAGAACAGAAGAACATGAACAGGCTGTAGAACTTGTATGCAGGGCAGGGCACTCTGAACAGTCAACTTAACCTAGAACCCAGCCAAATGTGAATAAAAAAAAAATGAAATTCTACGGTCACATCTTCTTGGGGCCAAGTCATGAGATTGAATCTGGACAAAACCAAAGCCCTAAGTAAGACACCAGCCCCAAAAGACATTGGCTTTCCAATCGCGCCTAGGGATGCAAGTTATAATGCTCAATACATAAGAGACTGCAACTATTTGTGTCCATCGCGCTTCTCCCTGCCTGCTTGGCAGACAGTGAAAAGAGTATTGGGTGCTGCTGCACCCGATGCACTGCAACATTGGTGCAGACTTCATTATGAGCTGACGTCAATATTGTGTGTTGTTTCCCTCTGGGGCGCCAGGTGGAAACTCTGTCAATAGCCCTCACGGTCAGGTTACCGCATTGGTGGTTTCCTGACCTCAAGGGTTCGATGGACCAGCCTTTCCGTCCGCTGAGGACGTAATGAGGGCCAAAGTGTTTCTCAGACAATCCAAGACAAAAACATTACAGAAAGACAAATGCAGATGTATCTGGATAACCATACAATACCAATAGATATTACACTAACAGAGAAGGTCTAACACAACAAATAAACAAACAATGCCGAAGAGACCAATACAATAAAACTTGATTTTTAGCTCAGATGACCATAGAAGCAGCAGTGATGAGAGTGAGAGAGGAGGATACCAACCAAATCCTCAAACCATGATTCCTCAACCCACTTTCTCAACCATGAGATACTCTTTCCAACCATACAGACCATCTATTTTAGCCACCGGTAGGGTATGGCGAAGGGGAAGGCAAGAACCATTGGTCAACAACCTGATGTTCCAATTGTCAGATCAACCCCAGATGGTGACAGGTAACAAAGGGAAGGACAGCCAACCAAGCAACAGCTGAATCTAGTGGTTAATATGAGCAGCTATAAACTTGACACCATGGAGACACAAGTCCTGAAGAAGGATCTGTATTTTGTTCCCACAGCTAAACTCAACATGTTTGAATTTAGATGTGAAGTGGCCTAATTTTCTCCGGAAAATCTGACTTTTGCCGTTCTCTGAGGAGAACCTCTTGACTGAAACTGGACCTGTAAAAATGAAGGGCCATATTTATACTTTTTGACGCAAAACTGCGCTAACGCAGTTTTGCGCCAAAAAAATTAGCGCCGGCTAACGCCATTCTGAAGCACCATGCCGGCGCCGTATTTATTGAATGACGTTAGCCGGCGTTAGCCGCCGGCGCTGTCTGGTGTGCGTTAAAAAAAACGACGTACACCAGGCAGCGCCGGCGTAGGGGGAAAATGGCGTATGGGCGTCCACAAATGGTGCAAGTCAGGCTGAGGCAAAAAAATCGCCACAACCCGATTTGCGCCATTTTTTTACGACGCCCATCCCCCATTGAAATGACTCCTGTCTTAGCAAAGACAGGAGTCATGCCCCCTTGCCCAATGGCCATGCCCAGGGGACTTCTGTCCCCTGGGCATGGTCATTGGGCATAGTGGCATGTAGGGGGGCACAAATCAGGCCCCCCTATGCCACAAAAAAAAATAAAAAAAAATACTTACCTGGACTTACCTTAATGTCCCTGGGGTGGGTCCCTCCATCCTTGGATGTCCTCCTGGGGTGGGCAAGGGTGGCAGGGGGTGTCCCTGGGGGCAGGGGAGGGCACCTCTGGGCTCATTCTGAGCCCACAGGTCCCTTAACGCCTGCCCTGACCCAGGCGCTAAAATCCGGCGCTAATGCGTGTTTTTTAGACCCGCCCACTCCCGGGCGTAATTTTTGCCCGGGAGTATAAATACGACGCATATGCATCGGAGTCATTTTTTAAGACGGGAACGCCTACCTTGCATATCATTAACGCAAGGAAGGTGTTCACGCAAAAAAATGACGCTAACTCCATGAACTTTGGCGCTAGACACGTCTAACGCCAAAGTATAAATATGGAGTTAGTTTTGCGTCTAATTTGCGTCGAAAAAAACGACGCAAATTCGGCGCAAACGGAGTATAAATATGCCCCTAAGATTGAGCTGAAGATCCCTTTTTCAACCACTAGCCCAGGTGTTATCAAATGAGGCTCCTACATTCAAACGTGTTTTCATGACAGAACTGTAAAGTAAATATCTGGATAAGACAAAATCATTTCAAAACCTTTTGAGACTAGATCATTCTGTACTACCAGAATAAGGTAGACTTTATCATAAAATTAGATGGCAAGGTTCGGGCCATTGTGGTCATGAATTGGAACATGTAAAATGAAGAAGGGCAGTGCATACTATCCATTTCAGACAGTTACAAAGTATTTTCTGAGATCTGCATCCCCAGATTACGCTCCTACATCGAAACTTGGTGGAGGAGGCCCTTTCACATGACTTAATAACTAAAAATGAGCTACATTTCCTTGTAGCTAAAACCATTGCACCCCTTTGGTCAAGACCCTCCCTAAACTTCACAAAGCAAGGTTTCCATATTTTGGGCGACCTATTGTCTCAAGCCTCAACTCAATCCTGGAACATCTTCAGCAGATTTTTGACTGGTACTTATCAACTTTGGGGCTGTAGGAAGCTGGCCTGGTGTGTGGTGAGTACCGAAGGTACTTACACCGTATACCAGGTCCAGATATACCCTCTTAGTGAAGTGTAGGCAGTGTAGAGGCTAGGCTCTCTAGAGGTAGCTGTGGATGAGCAGCCAAGGCTTATCTAGGAGACATGCAAAGCTTATGCAAAACCACTGTAGTCACACAGCACTTACACACATGAAAGAAAACAGTCAGTGGTACAAATATAAGGTACATTATTTTTGGAACACAATACCACAATACCACAATACTTACCTCCTATTAGGAGGGCATCCCTCCAATCAGAGGTAAGTTATACACTAGGGCCCATATTTATACTTTTTTAGCGCCGCATTTGCCTCGTTTTTTGACGCACAATCGTAGCAAACTTACAAAATACAATTGGATTTTGTGTGTTTGTGCCATTTTTGCATCATAAAGCGGCGCAAATGCGGCGCTAAAAAAGTATAAGTACGGGCATAAATATATACACTAGCAAACAGTGATAGGCAAAGAAAAGGTTAGAAAACAGTGCAAATAGCAATAACCAATAGTGACCCATAGGAGGAGCCCAAACCATATACTAAAAAAATGGAATGCAAACATAGGATCCCCACTTAGGTAAGTAAAATGTGTAGAGGGGAGCTGGCACAAACCAAGGCCCATATTTATACTTTTTTAGCGCCGCATTTGTGTCATTTTGTGATGCGAAAGTGGTGCAAACGTGCACAATACAATTGTATTTTGTAAGTTTGTGCTGTTTTTGCATCAAAAAGCGGCGCAAATGTGTCACTAAAAAGGTATAAATATGGGCCCAAGAACGTGCTACTCAGTCAGACCAAGTGGGTAACCAAAGAGTAGTAAATATTTCAAACATAACTTAACCCCTTATCTGATGCCCCACCCCCACCCCCAGTGCTGAGCCCTTTTTTGGCTATTTGAGGTAGTTCACGCTTAGTCTTTCATAACTTTTTGTCCACATAAGCTATCCACGCCAAACTTGTGTCCTTCTTTTCCAACATCCTAGGGATTCTAAAGGTACTCAGAGTTTGTGGGTTCCCCTGGAAGAGACCAAAAAATGTGCCAAAATACAGCAAATTTTTTTTTCTTCTGAAAAATGGGACAATAAGGCTACAGAAAAAATATGTGTTTTTCCCCCTGAAAATGGCATTAATAAAGGGTTTGCCGTGCTAGAATCACCATCTTCCTAGCTTTCAGGAACAGGCAGACGTGAATCAGAAAAACAAATTTTTCAACACAATTTTGCCATTTTACTTGGACATACCCCATTTTTACTATTTTTTGTGCCTTAAGCCTCCTTCCAGTTAGTGACAGAAATGGGTGTGAAACCAATGCTGGATCTCAGACAGCTAAACATTTCTGAAAATTAGACAAAATTCTGAATTCACCAAGGGGTAATTTGTGTAGATCCTACAAGGTTTCCCTACAGAAAATAACAGCTGAATTAAAAAAATATTGAAACTAAGGTAAAAAAACAGCCATTTATCTCTACGTTTTACTCTGTAACTTTTTCGTGCTATGACACATTTTCAAAAGTAATATACCGTTACATCTGCTGGACTCTTCTGGTTGTGGAGATATATAGGGCTTGTAGGTTCATCAAGAACCCTAGGCACCCAGAGCCAATAAAGGAGCTTCACCTTACAATGCGTTTTCATTGTATTCCGGGTGTACAGCAATTCATTTGGTGAAATATAAAGAGTGAAAATAGGCATCAAGGAAACCTTTGTATTTCCAAAATGGGCACATGATAAGGTGTTGGAGAAGCAGTGGTTATTTTTACATCTCTGAATTCCGGGGTGCCCATACTAGCATGTGAATTACAGGGCATTTCTCAAATAGAATTATTTTTACACACTGTCTTAAATTTGGGAGGAAAAATTGTAGAGAAAGACATGGGGTAATAACACTTGTTCTGCTATTCTGTGTTCCGCCAAGTCTTCCGATAAGAAGGGTGCCTCATTTGCATGGGCAGGCCTAATGCTCGCAACAGGAAATGCAACATGGACACATCACATTTTTACATTGAAATCGACTTGTTTTTTTTAAAGTGCCTAGCTGTGGATTTTGGCCTATAGCTCCGCCGGCACCTAGGGAAACCTACCAAACCTGTGCATGCTGAAAACTAGACACCTGGGGGAATCCAGGATGGGTTGACTTGTGGGGCTCTCACCAGGTTCTGTTACCCAGAATCTTTTGCAAACCCTAACATTTGGCAAAAAAAACACTTTTACCTCAGATTTCGGTGCTGCAAAGTACTGGAATCTAAGAGGAGCCACAAACTTTCTTCCACCGAGTATTTCCACAAGTCTCCCAATAAAAATGGTACCTCACTTGTGTGGGTAAGCCTAGTGCCCGCGACAGGAAATGGCCCAAAACCCAACATGGACACATCACATTTTTCCAATGAAAACAGATGTGTTTTTTGCAAAGTGCCTAGCTGCGGATTTTGGCCTCTAGCTGAGCCGGCACCTAGGGAAACCTAGCAAACTTTTGTATTTTTTAAAACTAGACACCTGGGGGAATTCAGAATGGAGTGACTTGTAGGGCTCTCACCATGTTCTGTTACCCAGAATCCTTTGCAAACCTCAAACTTTTGCAAAAAAAACACTTTAACTTCAGATTTCGGTGCTGCAAAGTTCTGGAATCTAAGAGGAACCACAAAATTACTTCCACGCAGCATTCCCCCAAGTCTCCCGATAAAAATGATACCTCACTTGTGTGGGTAGGCCTAGTGCCCACGACAGGAAATGCCCCAAAACACAACATGGACACATCACATTTTCACAAAGAAAACTAACCAGTTTTTGGCAAAAGGGCATAGCTGTGGTCTTTTGCCTCTAGCTCAGTTGGCACCTAGGGACCCCTAGCAAACCTGTAAAGTTGTGAAAACTAGACATCTAGCGGAATTCAGAATGGGGTGACTAGTGGGGCTCGCACCAGGTTCTGTTACCCAAAATCCTTCGCAAACCTCAACATTTGGCAAAAAAAACACATTTTCTTCATATTTCGGTGATGGAAATTTCTAGAATCTGTGAGGAGCCACAAATTTCCTTCCACCCAACTTTCCCCCAAGTCTCCCGATAAAAATGGTACCTCACTTGTGTGGGTAGACATAGTGCCCGTGACAGGAATAGATCACTCAACGGTCAATGTTGGTCCTTACATGAGGGCAACTGTTGACCCTGGGGTGATCCATTCCTGATGCAGGCACTAGGTACAGGCACTCAAGTGGGGTAGCGTTTTTATCAGGACAGGTGAGGAAACAATGAGTAGTAGGAATTTTATGGATCCCAGCATATTCCTGTAACTTGTTTGACAGAAATGCAAGAAGAATTTGAGTTTTTATTCAACATTTCACCTTTGCAGGGTATTCTGGGTAAGAAAACTTTGGGGAATCCACATAAGTCACACCTCTGAGGACTCCCCCAGATGTCTAGTTCCCAGAAATGTCTGGGTTTGGTAGGTTTCCCTATATGGCCACCTAGCAGGTGCCTGCCTTAAAAAAACAGGTTGTTTTGTGATAGATAATTTTGATGCCTCCAGAACACGATTTGGGATGTGGAATTTGGGGCTGAACTAAATTGGGGAGCTCCCAAGAGCGCACTCTCTCTGTGCTTGCCGCCACATGCACCTGGTCTCTGGCTTGGGATAACCCGCTATTGTCCATACTATGCTTGCGAAGGGGCAGCAGAACTGTCCTCATCACCTCCCTCAGAATCACTGGAAGAGGAGTTGTCAGAAAAATCGCTCCCAGAGTTTGCACCATTGTCCTATACCTCAGATGGTGTCTAAGTGTCTGCTGTCTCAGTCTCTGATCTTACATCAGAGCTGTCCTCTATAACCTGAGTTAGGGCTTGAGCAGCAGCCATCCAACGAGACGCCATCTCTGCTACTGGCTAAACTCCTGCTTGAAAACACTAGCCTACTTAGACAGTCACTAAATTGTTGGTGAGTGTGTGTGATGCATGCAACAGTAAAGGTCAGTCACCTTACCTTCGCTTTTTCCCTCAATCAGCACGTTCTCTCAAGACACTCAAAAACCAAAAAAGACACATTACTTCACCTTGTCACATACCAATCGTCACAGTCTTTAGCGCCTCTGGCACCCAGTCCAACAATCATTATTGGTGCTCTCACTCCCATGGCCTCCTCCTCGGATTCCCTCACTACCAATACAGCAAAAGTTCCCTTCATCTCTCCAAAGCCCCCCCCGCACATACATTTCATTTGTATTATAGCACAGGTAATGGCTGACTTTACTAGTCTACTCAGCTATTTACATAAAATACAGATTTGATCTTTACAGTAGGCATATAAATCTTCTGTGTTACTTTATGGCATCAAAACCTCCACTAGACAAAAGTCAGATCCTTGTATAGCAGAAACATAATCACAAACTTACTTGACTTTTATTGCTGTCTTAAAGCTACAGTTGAAACACGTCAGTTGAAGTGTGTGCATTGCTTTGAAGAGAGAGAGAGAGAGAGAGAGAGAGATCACTTTTATATGTGGGTGTGGTTTTCCTGGGGGCCGATTGCAGCCCCCAGGGAAACAACACATGCATGGACAAAAGTGATTGCTATATATATAGCTATATTATATATATTCAATTGTATGAAGATACAACCATCCTTCATCCTGTGGAACTGCTGTTGCCAATTTATACAAAGGAAATTATTTTGGAATCTAACAGCTATGTTATAAATGGATAAGCAGTAGCAGGGTGGACTACATAAAAAGATTAATATATATTTTATAATCCACACCCATTGAGGCTGCTGAAAATATTTTAAATATTTATATATAATTACATGTTATTTGGAAGAATATGGCTTCCTTTTTAGAGGCTCGTCATAAAGAAAAGTCAAATAAATTATTGTTTTCTCAGCTGGATGATGCTCAATTGGACCAATCAAGCTCTAGTAATATATGGATTGGAGAAAAATGTTTTGCATGAGAAACTAGAGAAACTATGCAAGAAGGAACTTTCTAAATGGTAGGAGGTTGAATCCCTGCAGAGATATATTGATGTTGAGAGAGTACCTAGAGGTTTACGAATGTATACAATTCTGACCTATGAGGACCCTGATCCAGAAAGGTTAGAAGAATGGGCGGAAACTCAAAATCAAGTTCCCTGAATATGATGAGGAATTTAATAAAATATGCAGTGAAAGATAGATCTAGGATCTTAGGAGAAATTGATAAAACGAATATGGAGTTGCTAACAATAATAGCACAAGAAACATTGGATGAGTTTATGAAATATTTGGACAAAAAACTCTCCACGTTTGAAGAAGGAATTATGAACAAGAAAAAAAAATAAGGGACTTTAAAGATTATCAATCTGGCAGAATCCTACCTTTCACAGCAAATATGATTACATGTATATGGAAGAGTTAGGGGGAACACTCTCACAAGATATTGGAAGAAAAGTTTTATCATCATTGGATCAAGAGGAAAGTGATGTTTCAGATAGCAATCTTTCAATGTATCGGAAGCGACTTTATCTAAAGGATTGGAAACAGATAAATGTACAAATAGATCACATTTTTTAAAGCAATTTCAACTCCTAAATCAGGGGAGGACAGAACAATGTAGAGAGCCATATTTTCAAAGGGTCAGAGGGAGAGGAATGAGAGGAAAAGGAAGAGGAATATGCAAGCAAAAAAGAGAAGATACAAAAGAGGACACAAAGCCAGTGGGAATGGCAACAAGGGCCCGCAAACAAACATAATGAATGTGGTTAATCTCTCAAATAGAGGTTTGTCGGAGGAGGAAGTGAACCTTTTATCGTTAGGCCTTTCCTTCTGCCCTACTAGTGGATTTGATTATACACAGGCTAGACCTGATGTATTCAAGTTTGTGAGGAAGTTGAAGCTCAAGAAATGGTATTGTACAAAAGATAAGAAACATTCACATGTGGAAAAGAGTTCAGAACTAAGCAAATTGAGCATTTCTGATATTGACACTTTGCACACATTGACAGATCTACATGATGATTTGGTAGCGCATGAAAATTTGATTATGAATTTGTTGACATTGCGCCTGGTGGTAGATGTCACATGTTCTAGTCCATTCAGACCTAAATCAACATTTTTACCATCTTTACAGTGTGATGCAATAGAAGTTTTTGAACGAGATGTAATTAAACAATTGAAGAGTATTACATATAAATTGAGAAATGTTTAGAAAAGGAATTTATCTGAATCTCAATCAAAAGCTATATTAAGTTTAAAACAAAATAGCAGTATAGTTATCAGACAGTCTGATAAAGGTGGGAATGTGGTGATTTTGGATGTTGACAAGTATTTGGCAGAAGGTGAAAGACAGTAAACTGACAAGAATTGTTATATGAAGTCTAATAGAGAAGAGGTTAAGAGAACTAATGAGCGATAATTTGAAATGCTCTCGGAATGGAACGATATGGGTTTGATAGAATAGGAAGAATATTTATTTTGGAAATGTGATCATCCGAAAATTCCCATACTATGGGCCTTATTACTACCTTGACGGAGGGGTTTCACCCATCACAAATGTGATGGATATTCCATCCCCAGTATCACGATCTCCATAGAATATAATGGGATCATAATACGGCGGACGAGTCGTAATAAGGCTCTATGGCCCCCATTACAACTTTGGCGGGCGGCAAGTGCCGCCCGCCAAGTTGTATCCCGCGGTGGCCATTTCGAGATCCCCACTGGGCCGGCAGGCGGAAGCCTAGTTTCCGCCCGCTGGCCCAGCGGGGATGCCGGCCGCAACATGGGAGCCGTCTCCAAATGGAGCCGGCTGTGTTGCGGCGGTGCGACGGGAGCAGTTGCACCCGTCGCGCTTTTCACTGTCTGCTATGCAGACAGTAAAAAGCTCCATGGGGCCGTGGCAGGGGGCCCCACGATTCTCCTTTCCGCCAGCCTTTTCATGGCGGTTCATACCGCCATGAAAAGGCTGGCGGGAGGGGGACTCGTAATCCTCTGGGCAGCGCTGCAAGCAGCACTGCCCTGGGGGATTATAACCGCCGGGACCAAAGTTTCCACCGCTGTCGTAATTCCATGGGAAGCACCGCCAGCCTGTTGGAGGTGCTTCCGACGAAACAGCCCTGGCGGTCTTTGACCGCCAGGGTTGTAATGAGGGCCTATATCTTTTACCCAAGGAACATAAAGACAAATCCAATCCACCGGGTGGACCAATTGTGTCAGCTATGGGTTCCCTTTTGGAGAACACTTCTAAATATATTGATTATTTCCTTTGTCTATTTGTGGAGACAATACCTTCATATGTGAAAGACACCACGTATTCTGGAAAATATACAATGGGAAGATGACTATTTGTTGTTAACATTGGATGTGGCTAGTCTCTATATTAGTATTGATCATGAGTTGGGTCTCAAAGTAATCAGACATTATATGCGAGCGAGATCCATTTCATTACTGTTACACACAGAAATGTTATGTGATATGATAAGTTATTGTCTAAGGGACAACTTCTTTCTTTTTGACAATCAGAGTTACAGACAATTGCAGGGAACTGCAATGGGAACTTGCTTCACCCCCAGCTATGCAAATTTGTTTTTGGGCTGGTGGAAGAGCAGATTTCCATTTATATCAAGGAGCTTGATGAAAAAGTGATTATGTGTTGTAGATATATTGATGATATCTTTGTGATTTGGAGAGGGGATGTACCTTCCGCTTTGAATTTTGTTCAGAGTTTAAATCAGAATGATTATAACTTGAGATTTGCTGAACAGCATAGTACAACCAATATCGAATTTCTAGAAGTTGAAGTGGTGGTTAAGAACTGTGGTCTTGCCTCCAAACTACATAGAACATTGATGGCAGGGAACAGTTTAATTTATGCTCGGAGTGCACACCCCTCAAGCTTAATACAAAGTATTCCTTATGGGGAATTATCAAGAGCAAAAAGGATCTGTAGTGATGTAGCAGACTATCAAGAAGAATGCAAAATCATGAGCAAAAGGTTTAAGGGGAGAGGATACGATATGAAGGTTATTATACAGGCAAAACAAAAGGTGGATTAGACTTGTAGGGAAAATCTATTATTTAAGATTTGTCCCAAGGAAGAAAAAATTGAAACAATCAGATTTATTATGACTTACAGTAATCAGTCTTACAATGTTAGAGATATTTTGAACAGAAGTTGGTACATTCTATAGACAGATTCAGTGTTCTGCAAATTTATACAAGATACACTGCAGATCACTTTTAAAAAGAATAGAACTTTGAGAGAGGATTTATGCCATAACTTTGTGACTTGTGATCAAGAATCTATAACTAATTGCCATCAGGATTTTATTGCTGTATGCAATGTAAAGCATGTAGGAACAGTGAAAATTGTAAAAAAAATAAAATAGAAGTGACAAGTATTAAGAAAGAACATGCCATCAAAGGACATTTTAATTGCAATACAGCATACTGTGTAGCTTGTCTAATATACCCCTGTCAGAAGATATATGTGGGTAGCACAATTCATTGTGCCAAGAAAAGGGTATTAGAACACAGAAAAGCGATCAGAAATTATGATAAAAACTATCCAGTGGCAAGACATTTTTATGATAAACATTTTGGAAATGAGAATCTACTTCAGTATGTAGTGATTGATCAGGTGAAAGTGAATTGTCGAGGAGGAGATAGAGAATGAGAGTTAAGAGTTTTGGAATCCAAATATATAATTACATTTGATACACTTGATCCTTTAGGGTTGAATTCCAGCAAAGAAATGTGTGTACATTTAGGATAGGAGAATAGGATTTATGACTATACGAGAGTCTGTATTATGATTATTATATTATTTTATTTAGATTAGCCTATGGTTTGGGGAGTATTTGTTGATTTCATGATTGTTTTTATTAATCACTCAGAACCAGGCAGACTTATTCCAAATTAGGATAGAGAAGTGTGGATAATATGAATTAAAGCACTTTAGATGAATAAATTGTGACCTAGGCTATGAATTTTGGCATTTGGGTGGAAGTGCATCTATAAATTTAGAGATGCCCTGTTAAATATAAAAAATGAAGTGTGCATCATTGATTACATTTTGCCCACTGGGGCATTATTGAGTATTTTTGAAAGTTATTTTTGAGTCTTGTATACATATATGTATTATGAGCATTTATATGAGTAGATATAACAGGGCCAACAAAAGTGTGGGCACATTTGACTGCTTTACATAATAATCAAAAAACATATATACAATATAAATGACTTATGATATATAACAGTATATGATGATATCTCAGTAATAAAAAGTAAAAAATGTGTACATTGATTGATGATGTATATATAATTGATAGTTGATATAAATAAATGGAGATATGTGTTAATATACTGTTTTATATCAGTAATAAGAGAAGATGTATATGTTTATTGTTTTATGTATGTAAAAATAGAATGTCAACATAGATAATGATTAACACCATTCCAAGATGGCCACCATTGTGAAAGTGCTAATACTGACATCTGGATATGTGTTCGTCTTTTATGTTTAATGTTTTTTTATACTGGTGTTTCCACATACACACTCCATCCGTGACCAAGGCTACGGCCGAAACGCGTTGGAGGGGAGTCATATTTCCAAATAAATTTTTATTTATTGTCAGCAGCTTGGAGGTGTCCCGGCTTTCCTTTAAACTAGAGGAAAAATTGTTGTGTGTGTGTGTGTGTTTGTATATATATATATATATATATATATTTATATCTAGACATATATAGATATGTCTACAGAGTTCGGGAGCCACGAAACCGGTTCAGGAAGGCCTCGTTTGAAAAGGGAGAATCCCCCTTTCAAACAAGGCCTTTCTGAATGTCAAGGAGGCCGTTTGGGCCTGTTTTCCCCGCTGGAGCAGGAAGCGGCCGCTGATGTCACAAAGGGGCGTGTGGCGGAGTTGGGGGGAGACACTGAAGATCTTCTGTGTCACCCAGGTTTTTTTAAATAAAAGAAAAAACTCAGGTTGTGGCCCGCACCAGAGGGGTAGTGCGGGTGGCGGCCAGTGTCAGCGCCCGCACTGAAGCGGTTAACACAGAATCAATCAAAATCTTGAATCTTGGCCTCAGCTTTTGTCCTACTGCTGACTGGAACTATGCTCATACTCAGATTGAGGTATACAAGTTTCTGCAAAAACTCAGATTAAGGATATACTTTGACATGCAACCTCCTTGTGACAAAAAGATGTCAGTAATCACCACCCAAAAATATTCAGGGTTCAATGTAAGGGATATTCCACAACTCCTGACCACTGATGATTTAGAGAATGACACCAATTCAAACAGTCCCTCACATCCTGAAGATGAAGAAGGACAAGAGAAAGAAAAAGGAAATTATGAAATATTGAGATTAAAATTCATGGACTTCCACACAGCTTTCTTCAATATAAGCCATTTAAAACCTCCTAATAGATTCAATCGACAACTACAGAGTGGCAATCTAGTTGACACCTTTGATGAGCTAGTGGTAGGAGACATAGATTGTGTTCAAAAGCAAAATCTAAAGGACGTAGCGATTTTACCAACTGGGACTGGCAGGAGATTCAATCTTTGAGAAACAACAACTCCATCATTATAAAACCTCCTGAAAAGGGTAGCAACATTGTCATTATGGACACCACTGGGTATATTAGACAAGCCCGTACACAATTGGGCAATCGTAATCACTATAAACAACTTGAATATGATACTATTAATCAAGATCAAGAAATCTATTGTGAAATATTCAAGGAATGGTTAAATTGTGGACTGATGAATATGAGAAGTATTCCTATTTGAAGATGGATTATCCCAAAACTCCTTGTATTTATTTTCTGCTTAAGATCTACAAAAACAAATGCCATCCTCCTGGGAGACAGATTGTCAGTTTGAGAGGATCTCTGTTAGAGAATACATCAAGGTACTTGGATCTTTTTCTATGCCCATTTGTCACTAACCTTCCATCATACTTAAGTGACACAACTGATTTCCTATAAAAAATCCATAATATTCCATGGCAGGACACATTTCTCTTGGTCACCATGGATGTGACATCCTTATACAAATACATAAAGCATCAAAATGGTATGGAAGCCTGTAGATACTTTTGCAAACATGCCCGATAGAACTTGCACAAGATACTGAGATTCTAATGAAGATGCTCTCCTTTTGTTTAACCCACAATGTGTTTTTATTTGATAATGACTACTATCTCCATCTACAAAGCACAAGGATGGGAGCTGCCTTTGCACCAACCTATGCCAACCTGTATATGGGTTGATGGGGAAAAGAAATAGTGTGGTCAGATGAATTGAGTAGCTGCACAGACAAAGTTCATTGATGATTTATTCATCATTTGGGATGGCCCAGAGGACGTGTTATGTGAATATATGAAGGTACTAATAGTAACACCCTTAACATACAACTTGTGGCTTCATGCAGTAAAACTGAAATTTAGTTTTTAGATATTCTGGTACAGGTGAGAGATGGACAAGTGGATACTCATATATATCAAAAACCAACAGAATGCAACTCCATTCTGCATGGAAATAGTGGACCTGAAAAGGAGCATTCCATACAGCCAATTTCTACAAGCTCGTAGCATATGCTCCTATGACAATGCATTAGAAAAAGAGATACCAGGCATGATTCTAAGATTTCAGGAAAGAGGATATCCACATACAATTCTTATGGATGCTTATGGAAGAGGCAAAAACAAGAAAAGAGAAGACCTACTTTTGTAAAACCCAACACTTGAAGACATTGAAAGAAAAGAAGATAAAAATGAACCCATCTGAGCCTAGACTCTTTTTGGAATTTAACAAAGAACACAAAAATCTGAGAAGAGTTTTAACACAAAATTGTCATATCTTACAATAGGATGAATATATTAAAAAATACCCACCCACTACGAAAAGTTTGTTTATTAGTAAACCTAAGACAACATGGCTCATGAAAAAAAAGACCTTGCTTCTGGAAATGTGGCTACTGTGAAGCCTGTCAATTTGCGACTAATACACAAAATTTTGAAACATTCGAAGGAAGAACATGTCCTATCACAGATAGAATCAAATGTGATGCTGAATTTGTAGTTTACATTATTCAATGCTCATGTTTGAAGAAATATGTAGGTAATACGATCCAGAAACTTAAAGTACGATTCTTGCAACATCTATTAGCAAATAAGAATCCGGACAGATCCTATCAATTGGCCAAACATTTTTGGGATGTACATGAAGGGGATTACCAGAGTTTTACTTTCTGGGGTATTAAACAAGTCAAAAGGAACCCTAGAAAAGGAGATAGGGTCCTATAACTGAGAAGACTGGAATCAAAAATGATTCTGATTGTGGGGACTGAGAATCTATGGGGGCACAACCAAGATGCAGAGTTACATGTTCATGTTTGACCTTGTAACAGGTAGTGGGTTGTGGATATAATTAGCAGTACCTGCACCTTCGAAATGCTTAGTCCTCTTGGAGAATTGGAGACCTATGGATTGGTACCCTTTTCCACGAGGTTGAATGAGAATAGGATATGATCTATCACAATATGAAACTCTGTATAGCAGTGATGGACACAAATGATCAAAATGTGATGAATGTCGGATACACGTCTAGCATTTTTTAACAATGGTAGTGCAAATATAACAGAATAGGTAGAGAACTTTCAGCACTTTCAGCACTTTAAGCACTTTGGGTATATTGTACATTGTTGGAATGTGACATGATGAAGGAGTTATGAACCTCTCAATTGGTATAAGTATATGAAGTATATGATGATCTAAATCTCAAAGAACCCATTTTGAGAGGAATAGTTATTGCTGTCAGTGTATTTTGTGGAATATTAGACAATTGTGGCATTTAGTGACATACCATTTATGTTATGCCGTGTTATAACTGACAGCGTAGGGGGTAGAATTTGTTTAACTAAATGTATTGTAAAGATTTCAGACATGGTTGATAAGAACCCCTTGTGGAACAACTTTTCAGATATTGGATATGAGGTGCTACACATTAGGTGCCTTTATTTCATCCAGCACATGCCACTTTTTACATTGATCGATCTTGTACAGCACTTGCCATTTATAGATACTAATTGATCTCTATGTTTACTCATGCTATTATGTACACAGTGTGTATATGTATTAATGCATTTTGCACAGCACCAGTCACTTTATATGTGTATTGATGATTTTTTTATATATACATTGATCCTTACACGCACTTATGCCATTGTATACAGATGTCAGCAGGGAATTAATGAATGTGAGATTTGCATACATTCTGGGGGTCATTCCGACCCTGGCGGTCAAGGACCGCCGGGGCCGGGGTCGGCGGGAGCACTGCCAACAGGCTGGCGGTGCTCCGCAGGGCATTCTGACCGCGGCGGTATGGCCGCGGTCAGAACAGGAAAACCGGCGGTGTCCCGCCGGTTTTCCGCCGCCATGGGGGATTCCGACCCCCTCACCGCCATCTGAACCGCCAGGAACAGGATGGCGCTGAGGGGTGTCGTGGGGCCCCTGGGGGCCCCTGCAGTGCCCATGCCAATGGCATGGGCACTGCAGGGGCCCCCGTAAGAGGGCCCCACTTTGAATTTCAGTGTCTGCTTAGCAGACACTGAAATTCGCGACGGGTGCTACTGCACCCGTCGCACCCTTCCCACTCCGCCGGCTCCATTCGGAGCGGGCTTCCTCGTGGGAAGGGGTTTCCCGCTGGGCTGGCGGGCGGCCTTCTGGCGGTCGCCCGCCAGCCCAGCGGGAAAGCCAGAATGGCCTCCGCGGTCTTTCGACCGCGGAGCGGCCATATGGCGGTTCTCGCCAGGCGGGCGGCAACCGCCGCCCGCCGGCCTCAGAATGAGGCCCTATGTGTAGAACTGGCAAAATGCAGAGAGGACGTGATATGGTGGTAAACTATTAATATTCCAATATGATAATGTGTTACTTATTTCCCAATCAATTATAACTTGAGATCCGCATAATTGAATATATTGGTAGTTATAGGTCTCCTAGGAATATGGAATATATTCATGTAAATTATTAAGCATAGAATTCATTGGGAAGGCAGGTCTTCAACATTGGAGATAGATACGAACAACAGTAGGTGTTTTGCCCATTTAAAGATGGTTCCTATACTAATATGGGTAATGACGACATGTACTTGGTGGCTGGGGGGGAAGGAAGTAGATAGGCATGAAGGACCAACATTGTATATTAGGCAATGGTGTATTGAAAAGGGAAATAGCCCAGTGGAAGTCTTGTTTGCTGAAACGCACTGACTTGCTTTTGTTCGGGAGTCACAAAACACTTTACTAAAATAAAAGAATGGAACGATATGATTCTGCGCTGCATTGTGAACTCTCTGTGGGGAGAGATGATATGGAGTTCTAGGAATCTCACTCAGACCATGGTGCGGCTGTCGAAGTTGGAAAAAATTATATCTAAATGAGAATATATATCTATATTTCCATATATCTATATATATCTATATATCTATATATGTATATATATATACATACATATATATATATATACATACATATATATACATATACATATATATACATATATATATATATATATATATATATGTAGGCCTTCATTACAACCCTGGTGGTCCGTGATAAAGCGGAGGTAATACTGCCAGCAGGCCGGGGGTAAAAAAAATGGAATCATGACCACGGCGGATACCACCGACACAAAAAGCCACTTTAACACACCCACTGCCATGGCGGTAGCAACAAACATCGCAGCGGTAACCGCCAACAGCCAGGCGGAAGATAATGTACCGCCCACTACATTACAACACGCCTTTCCGCCAGCTTTTCTGGGGCGGCACCAACACCATCAAAAGCACGGCTAAAAGACGACTCTGAAGGGAAATGACTCACCTCTCTCGACACTCAAGGAAGAACAACAACGCCATGGAGCCCGAACTGCAGGTTTTCCCCATGCTGGTCTACCTTCTCGTACACCAGGAACACCAACGCCGGTGAAGACGACCACGGTGAGTACTGCACCTAGCACACAAGGGAGGAGGGGAGGAAAAAGAGAGTGACAAACACACGTAACATGCAACACCCCCACCCCCACCCTCACCCCAAAATCATACACACAAACACTTGCAACAACATTACATATACACCCCGTAACCCCCAGGAATAACACATGGACAAAAAGAATGAAGTCAAATGAGTGTAATATTAGTAATTTTGAGAAATACGTTCTTAAGGCAATAAACATTATGTACAATATCTACAATATATACAAAAGGAGGGCCAATGCCCACTCCAAAATGTCCATGGCCCACTGGCCAAAACACATAGGCCAAGGCCACACTTGACTCCTGCATCAATACGGAGAGAACATTGCAGGGACATCAGGTCGAAAACACACAGGCAATTCAGGTGGACGGAGAATAGGGGGCCACCTCAGCCAGAAGATGGTACTGCGCCACAAGCCTGGAGGGGGCTCCATGCCCACTGCTTGGTCCTGGGGAGTGCAAAGCCACAGTCTCTCAAGTGGGTGGTTTGCCCACTGCTTGGTCCAGGGGAGTGCAAGGCCACAGTCTCTCAGGTGGGTGGTTTGCCCACTGCTTGGTCCTGGGGAGTGCAAGGCCACAGTCTCTCAAGTGGATGCCTTCTTCCACTGGTTCTGGAGGGGGCATTGTGCCCAGTGTGCTTCATCTTGGCAAGGAGGGGCTAAGTGGATGGCTACTTCCCCTGGTTCTGGAGGGGGCCTTGTGCCCAGTGTGCTTTATCCTGGCAAGGATGCAGTGAGTGGATGGCTCCTTCCACTGGTTCTGGAGGGGGCATTGTGCCCACTATGCTTCATCCTGGCAAGGAGGGGTTGAGTGGGTGGCTTCTTCCACTGGTTCTCGAGGGGGCCTTGTGCCCAGTGTGCTTCATCCTGGCAAGGATGCTGTGAGTGGTGGCTTCTTCCACTGATTCTGGAGGGGGCATTGTGCCCAGTGTGCTTCATCCTGGACAAAGATGTGGTGAGTGAATGGCTTCTTCCACTGGTTCTGGAGGGGGCCTTGTGCCCAGTGTGCTTCATCCTGGCAAGGATGCAGTGAGTGGATGGCTTCTTCCACTGGTTCTGGAGGGGGCATTGTGCCCAGTGTGCTTCATCCTGGCAAGGAAGGGGCTGAGTGGATGGCTTCTTCCACTTGTTCTGGAGGGGGCATTGTGCCCATTGTGCTTCATCCTGGATGGGGCAAGGTCACAGTCTCTTAACCTGGGTGTCACACTGACAGGTGTTGCAGGGGCCAGGATGCACTGCAGCCCATGTAGTCACCACTACACACTGCTCGCAAGGGGTGACGGCTGCTCAGTGGATGCCAGTTGCACTGCAGGTGGCAGCGTTGGCAGTGGTGGAGGTAGCCTCCAGGCCTTCAACTGCAGCCTCGAAGGGCTGCCCACTGGGGCTGCTGCTGCTGGCAGGGGTGCTGCTGGCGATGGTGCATGTGGCGGTGCTGGGCACGGTGCAGGTGGCGATGCTGACAATTGTGGTGGGAGCCTCCAGGCCTTCACCTGTAGCCTCGGACAGCTGAAGTGCCATGGCTGGTGTTCTGTACCGCTTCCTGCCCTTGGCAGATGGTGGTGCCTCCTTGCTTCTGCCAGCTGGTATCTTTGTCTTGCCCTTGCCGGCTGGTTGTGCCTCCTTCCCCTTGCTGGCTGGTGTCCCCTTCTTGCCCTTGCTAGGTGGCGGACCGTTCTTGGCTTTGGCAGGTGTTGCTGGCACACTGGCTATGCTGACGGGTGCCTCCTTGGAGCCTCTCACACCTGCAGTAGCTGCAGAAACCACAGTGGCCGTGGACTGGGTGGCTGAGGTGTTGGGATGGGTTCTAGCCACCCTGGCCCGAGGGGAAGGACGGGGGGGTAGGGAATAGGTCAATGTTGGTGAGGAAAAGCTTCTTAGGGACACTGGGGTGGGAAGAGGGTGAAGGCTTGGGAGTGGAGGAAGAGGTAGTGGTTGTAGAAGGATTCAGTCTGCTGTGTTTGGGTGCAGGTGCATGGGCTGGATGCTGTTGTGATGTGAATGGCTATTGGATGTGTGTGTGCTTGCGTTTGTGTACTTTGGGAGGAGGGGTCACAGACACAGTGGGAGAGGACAGAGGGGACGTGTGCATGGATGTGAGGGGGGTGACTTCCAGTGAGGGGCGCGTAGTTATAGGCGTGATGGTGATGGAGGTAGTGGATGAGGATTTAGTGCATGCAGGTGTGAGTGGAGACACTACTGGGAGGGAGGGGGATGAGGAGGAGGAGGGGGACACAGTGGAGGCAGTGGATTTTGGTGTGTCTGCATGTGGATGGTGCTTGTGTGAGTGCCTGTGAGATGAATTGTGGTACTTGTGTTTGCCTGAGTCACTTCTGTCTGTTGATTTGGGTGATTGCTGGTCTGAAGGTGTGCTTGCAATAGGCTGGGGTTGAGGGAATTGGGACTGGGTAGAGGAAGTTGGAGGGGGGGAGGCTGGAGACAGGGACAATGGCTGCCATCAGTGAGTGGGCCAGAGCCTGGAATGCTCTCTGTTGAGCTGCCATGACAGAGTGAATGCCCTCCAGGTATGCAATTGATTGTTGCAAATGCCCTGCTACACCCTGGATGGCATTCAGTATGGTTGACTGCCCAACAGAGAGGAATCTCAGGAGGTCAATAGCCTCCTCAATGAGGGCATAAGGGCTGACTAGGGCAGGTCCTGAAGTGCCTGGGGTGAAGGAGATGCCCACCCTCCTGGGTGAGCGGGCACGGGAAACACGCTGAGGGGCTGCTGGGAGGGCGGTGCTGGTACGGGGGTGGAGGCTGTACCTGTAGTTATGGTGGGCACAGAGCTGTCCGCCACTGCCAGGGAGCTTCCATCGGAGTAGAAGTCGCTGTCTGTAGTGTCCCCTCCTGTCTCCGTCGTGGTGCTTGTCTGGCCCTCCGTCCCACTGTTGCCCTCACTGTTGGTGGATTCGGCCACCAGGCCCATGTGGGATGCAGCTCCCTCCGTCGCCGGTGCCTCTGCTCCTCCACCAGATGATGGTAATGCACAAAAGGACAGGGTGACAAAACAAAAAGGGGGGGAGAGACAGAGGACACACTTGGTCAATGCCAGCAACAACACTACAGTTGGCGTACACAACACACTGGGAACAGCCCTACGCACTAGGTCATGCACTACCAGTTACACTGCTAGTCACCAGCCCATGGGTAAAATGCCTAACGCCATTAGCTGCATACCTGAAACCCACAGGACCCTGCCCAGTAGTAGATGCCCACTAACACTATTGGGGTTGGAGTGCATCTGATCTTGCCCACCATTGAACATACCCTGCCATGTTCGCCCTGGCCTAGGGGCACCCACAGCCCACATCCCCCACCCAGGTAATACCTGAACGTGCGAAAAGTCATGATTCTGAATTTGAACGCACCCCCTTGTGGTAGCTGTGATGCCTTCAAGCGCCTATCGAACTCCGGATAGGCCACTGCCAGGATGCGGAACATCAAGGGGGTCAGGGTACGACGGGCACCCCTTCCTCGTTGGGTGTACACACCTGTTTGTCTGGAGGACCATAGAGTAAAGTGTACTGGGGTAGGACCCCATTCACTAGCCTCTCCAACTCCTCGGAAGTGAAGGCAGGGGCCCTTTCCCCGGGCACTCGAGCCATTGTCGCTTCCAGACACAGGTCACAGCAGCACTTTCAGTGTAGGTCCTCTCCTGTTGATGGTCAGGTAGCAAGTGAGTGCACAGATGGAAAATGGCGGTCACATCCACGGCGGTGCGTACCGTCACCACCGGTGTACATCGCCATTGGCTCCTGGAACCCATAGGGCCCAATGATAACCAATGCGATGATTCACAGCGGTCATCGACTGCCGACCTCAATGATACACAACGTCAGTGGAATTTACTCATTTCCACTTGGATCTCCTCACAGGTCAGGCAGCCGCCATTTCAGGGGGGCACAGGCCATGGCACCTAACTGCGTCACAGCAGACATTGGCACATCAACTGACTTACGAGTTCATATCCTGTTTCTGTAAAGGAAAAATTGAATATTAATTATGACAAATGTGTGAATATGATCTTCTGATCACCGTTTTCACCTAAGAGTTCAACAGCTGAGGATGAATAGGAGATGGAGACATCCCCCCATGTACAGACCCCTGGCGGACCTGGCGATAATGGAGGACAGGCACATTATCCTGACCTACAGACTTGATAGGGCCACAATCCAAGAAATGTGTGCCCAATTGGAGCCAGACCTGATTTCAGCTATCCGCCACCCCACAGTAATCCCCCCTCTAGTGCAGGTCCTGTCAGTGCTCTATTTCCTGCAAGTGGTTCCTTCCAAGCGACAGTGGCCATGGCATCAGGGATGTCACAGCCTATGTTCTCAAACGTGCTGACCAGAGTGTTGTCTGCCCTGCTGAAACACTTGCGCAGCTACATCGTATTCCCCCAGGTGGAGAATTTGGCCACAGTGAAGGCTGACTTCTATGCCCTGGGACATATCCCCAACATCATTGGTGCCATTGATGGTACACATATTGCATTTGTCCCCCCCCGGAGAAATGAACAAGTGTTCAGAAATAGGGAAAGCTTTCACTCTCTGAATGTGCAGATGGTGTGTTTGGCGGACCAGTACATCTCCCATGTCAATGCCAAGTATCCTGGCTCTGTGCATGATGCCTTTATCTTGAGGAATAGCAGCATCCCATATGTGATGTCTCAACTCCAGAGGCACCGGTTGTGGTTAATAGGTGAGCCCATGATCCCCACCCAGTTGATGTAGGTATATGGGTGTGGCACTAAGGGTGAGTGTGTGGCTAACAGGAATCCCTCGATTATTTGCAGGTGTCTCTGGGTACCCCAACCTCTCATGGCTACTAACCCCAGTGAGGAATGCCAGGACAAGGGCAGAGGAACATTACAATGAGGCACATGGGTGAACAAGGAGGATCATTGAGAGACCCTTTGGCCTCCTGAAAGGCCAGATTCCGGTGCCTCCATCTGACAGGTGGATCCCTGTACTTCTCACCCAAGAAGGTGTGCCAGATCATCGTTGCAAGTTGCATGTTGTACAACCTGGCCTTGAGACGCCAGGTGCCTTTTTCTGCTGGAGGATGAGCCTGGGGATGGTCGTGTGGCAGTGGTGGAGCCTGTGGACAGTGACGAAGAGGAGGCAGAGGAAGAAGATGTGGACAACAGAAGTACACTAATTCAACAGTACTTCCAGTGACACACAGGTAGGACATTGTAACTTCACCTTCCATTGCAGTTTTGTGTTTGACATTGAACATGGCAGCCTGATTTCCCTATTTCTATGGCCACTTACTGTACCCTTTGACATCTCTATTTTCAGATCTCTGTGTCCCACTCTGGCTCCTGTTGTGTTTACTGCTGCCCACTACAGGTCATACCTATGTAAATATTACAGTACATTTGAATTGCAATGTTTACAGTTTGTAAAACTAATACATTTGTCAAACAATTGACAGACTCCATATTTGATTTTGTTCCAAGGGTGTTTATTTCTGTGATAATAAGTGGAGGGGGTATTGCAATGGGCTGGGTTGCTGATGGAGGAAAGTCCAGGGTAGAGCCCAGTCTATTTGTATCACAGGTGCATTGTCCAAGGGGGCATAGTAAAGGCAGCAATGGCAGTTCAAAGTGGACAGGGTGACAGAGTGGGATGGAAGGGTGACAATCAGGAGAGTCTTATTTCCTGGCAGGGGTCTTTGCAATGTTCTCTGGCTTTGGCCTGGATCGCAGGGACCGTTTGCGGGGTGGTTCTCCTTCTGCAGGGGGTGGGGTGCTGGTGGTCTGTTAGCGCTTTGGCGTGGCCTCTTGTCCACTAGCACCAGCGGGGGTGGAGGGCTGTTCTTCGGTTTGGCTAGTGTCAGGGGCCCGTCGATGTGCCACTGCCTCTCTCATGGTGTTGGCCATGTCTGCCAGCACCCATGCAATGGTGACCAGGGATGTGTGGATGTCCCTCAGGTCCTCCCTGATCCCCATGTACTGTCACTCCTGCAGCAGCTGGGTCTCCTGCAGCTTGGCCAGTATCTGGCCCATGGTCTTCTGGGAATGGAGGTATGCTACCAGGATGTTGGTGAGTGCCTCGTGGAGAGTCGGTTCCTTGGGCCTGTTCTCCCCCTGTCACACAGCAGTCCTCCCAGCTTCCCTGTTGTCCTGTGCCTCTGTCCCCTGAACCGTGTGCCCACTGCCACTGACCCCAGGTCCCGGATTGTCCTGTGTTTGTGAGGTTGCCTGGGGTCCCTGTAGTGGTGGACACACTGCTGACTGACGTGCCCTGGGGACAGAAGGATGGGCCCTCTGGGTGGGTGCTGTGGTGGTGTTTCCTGAGGGGGGATGCTCTGTGGTGGTTGGGACTGCTCCTGGGTCACCGACTGTCCAGAGGTCCCTGATGGGCCAGGTTGGTCATCGTGATCCAGGCGTGCAGAGCTGCTGTCATCACTGTGGGCCTCTTTGGGGGGGGACTGGATGTGGCTGGCACCTCCTCTTCGGTGACGTTGAGTGGGGGTCCTGTGGGGATGTAAATGCAGTGTTATTGTATATGCATGTGCCATCTTGTGCATGGATATGTTTCCCTCTATGGTTGTTATTAGCAAGGCAGCTTTGGCTTGTGAGAGTTGTGCTTGGTTTGGCTAAGTGATTGTCACAAGTGTGCATGCTGTGGTGATGGGTATCCATGCAGGTCTGTGATGGGGGTCCATGCATTGGTGTTGCATGCAAGGCTTGGTATTGGGATGGGTGGGATGTGATGGTGGGGTATATGTGAGGTGGTGGGGTGATGGGGTGAGGGTAGGGGTTGTTGTTTGTGATGGCATGCAGGTAGGGTGGGGGATAAAGTATTAATGATTTGACTTACCTGTAGGAGGCTAGACTGGCTTGTAGTGAGTACCAAGGGGTACTTGCACCTTGCACCAGGCCCAGTTATCCCTTATTAGTGTATAGGGTGTCTAGCAGCTTAGGCTGATAGATAATGGTAGCTTAGCAGAGCAGCTTAGGCTGAACTAGGAGACGTGTGAAGCTACTACAGTACCACTGAGTGTCATATGCACAATATCATAAGAAAACACAATACACAGTTATACTAAAAATAAAGGTACTTTATTTTTATGACAATATGCCAAAGTATCTTAGAGTGTACCCTCAGTGAGAGGATAGGAAATATACACAAGATATATATACACAATACCAGAAATATGCAGTATAGTCTTAGAAAACAGTGCAAACAATGTATAGTTACAATAGGATGCAATGGGGACACATAGGGATAGAAACAACACAAACCATATACTCCAAAAGTGGAATGCGAACCACGAATGGACCCCAAACCTATGTGACCTTGTAGAGGGTCACTGGGACTATTAGAAAATAGTGAGGGTTAGAAAAATAGCCCACCCCAAGACCCTGAAAAGTGAGTGCAAAGTGCACTAAAGTTCCCCAAAGGACAAAGAAGTCGTGATAGGGGAATAAGGCAGGAAAGACACAAACCAACAATGCAACAACGCTGGATTTCCAATCTGGGGTACCTGTGGAACAAGGGGACTAAGTCCAAAAGTCACAAGCAAGTCGGAGATGGGCAGATGCCCAGGAAATGCCAGCTGCGGGTGCAAAGAAGCTTCTACTGGACAGAAGAAGCTGTGGTTTCTGCAGGAACGCAAAGGGCTAGAGACTTCCCCTTTGGAGGACGGATCCCGCTCGCCTTGTAGAGTCGTGCAGAAGTGTTTGCCGCCAAAAGAACGCCAACACGCCTTGCTAGCTGCAAATCGTGCAGTAAGTGTTTTTGGATGCTGCTGTAGCCCAGGAGGGACCAGGAGATCGCAAATTGGACCAGGAGGTAGAAGGGACGTCGAGCAAGACAAGGAGCCCTCTTAGCAGCAGGTAGCACCCGGAGAAGTGCCAGAAACAGGCACTACGAGGATGCGTGAAATGGTGCTCACCTGAAGTTACACAAAGGAGTCCCACGTCGCCGGAGACCAACTTAGAAAGTCGTGCAATGCAGGTTAGAGTGCCGTGGACCCAGGCTTGGCTGTGCACAAAGGATTTCCGCCGGAAGTGCACAGGGGCCGGAGTAGCTGCAAAAGTCGCGGTTCCCGCAATGCAGTCTAGCGATGTGAGACAAGGACTTACCTCCACCAAACTTGGACTGAAGAGTCACTGGACTGTGGGAGTCACTTGGACAGAGTTGCTGGATTCGAGGGACCTCGCTCGTCATGCTGAGAGGAGACCCAAGGGACCGGTAATGCAGCTTTTTGGTGCCTGCGGTTGCAGGGGGAAGATTCCGTCGACCCACGGGAGATTTCTTCGGAGCTTCTAGTGCAGAGAGGAGGCAGACTACCCCCACAGCATGCACCACCAGGAAAACAGTCGAGAAGGCGGCAGGATCAGCGATACAGAGTTGCAGTAGTCGTCTTTGCTACTATGTTGCAGTTTTGCAGGCTTCCAGCGCGGTCAGAAGTCGATTCCTTGGCAGAAGGTGAAGAGAGAGATGCAGAGGAACTCGGATGAGCTCTTGCATTCGTTATCTAGGGAATCCCAAGAGACAGAGACCCTAAATAGCCAGAAAAGAGGGTTTGGCTACCTAGGAGAGAGGATAGGCTAGCAACACCTGAAGGAGCCTATCACAAGGAGTCTCTGACGTCACCTGGTGGCACTGGCCACTCAGAGCAGTCCAGTGTGCCAGCAGCACCTCTGTTTCCAAGATGGCAGAGGTCTGGAGCACACTGGAGGAGCTCTGGGCACCTCCCAGGGGAGGTACAGGTCAGGGGAGTAGTCACTCCCCTTTCCTTTGTCCAGTTTCGCGCCAGAGCAGGGCTAAGGGGTCCCCTGAACCGGTGTAGACTGGCTTATGCAGAATTGGGCACATCTGTGCCCAAGAAAGCATTTCCAGAGGCTGGGGGAGGCTACTCCTCCCCTGCCTTCACACCATTTTCCAAAGGGAGAGGGTGTAACACCCTCTCTCAGAGGAAGTTCTTTGTTCTGCCATCCTGGGCCAGGCCTGGCTGGACCCCAGGAGGGCAGATGCCTGTCTGAGGGGTTGGCAGCAGCAGCAGTGAAACCCCGGGGAAGGCAGTTTGTCAGTACCAGGGTCTGTGCGACAGACCACTGGGATCATGGGATTGTGCCAACTATGCCAGGATGGTATAGAGGGGGCAATTCCATGATCATAGACATATTACATGGCCATATTCGGAGTTACCATTGTGAAGCTACATATAGGTAGTGACCTATATGTAGTGCACGCGTGTAATGGTGTCCCCGCACTCACAAAGTCCGGGGAATTGGCCCTGAACAATGTGGGGGCACCTTGGCTAGTGCCAGGGTGCCCACACACTAAGTAACTTAGCACCCAACCTTTACCAGGTAAAGGTTAGACATATAGGTGACTTATAAGTTACTTAAGTGCAGTGTAAAATGGCTTTGAAATAACGTGGACGTTATTTCACTCAGGCTGCAGTGGCAGGCCTGTGTAAGAATTGTCAGAGCTCCCTATGGGTGGCAAAAGAAATGCTGCAGCCCATAGGGATCTCCTGGAATCCTAATACCCTGGGTACCTCAGTACCATATACTAGGGAATTATAAGGGTGTTCCAGTAAGCCAATGTAAATTGGTAAAATTGGTCACTAGCCTGTTAGTGACAATTTGTAAAGAGAGAGCATAACCACTGAGGTTCTGCTTAGCAGAGCCTCAGTGAGACAGTTAGGCATCACACAGGGAACACATACCTTTAGGTCACAAACTTATGAGCACTGGGGTCCTGACTAGCAGGGTCCCAGTGACACATAACAAACATACTGAAAACATAGGGTTTTCACTATGAGCACTGGGCCCTGGCAAGCAGGATACCAGTGAGACAGTGAAAACACCCTGACATACACTCACAAACAGGCCCAAAGTGGGGGTAACAAGGCTAGAAAGAGGCTACTTTCTCACACAACCCCCCCCCCCAAACGAAGGACAATAAGGCTAACCTTGGCCAGTTGAGACTTTATTGTCTAAGTGGTGATAAGTAGAGAGTAGCTCTGCAATAGACTGGTTACTCCCTTTATCATCCACTATATGGTTACTTCCCTGTGGGGATGTAAACCACCCTGTTTGAAGTTTTTTAGCTAAGCAACAATGTGAAGATGTATTTTCAGAGTTTCTATCAGTACGTTTTAGTTTAGAGTAGTGGGAATTGTCCACTGCACCTATTTGTAGTGATGGAAATGCCAGACAGGGATGCTGTCTCAGAAAAGCCATAGCTGGGCAAACACTTTGTCCATATGGCTGGAAGAGAGAACAGGGATGCTGTTTCTCTTGGGTTGGAGCAGGGCAGGGATGCTGTCCTATCAGCTCCACACTAGGGCAGGGATGCTGTCCTAAGTGTTGTGAGGCAGTGCAGAGTTTCTGCACTAAAGTTTTTACACACAAAGCACCAAGGCTTTTTAATGTGTGCAGGTTGAGAAGAAGAGGAAGAATTAGTTTTATCCCCACCCTCTGAAGAGTGTTTAAGATTTGAAGTGGGATCTTTGGTTTTACCCTTATCCCCATGCTTATCTTGAGATTTTTCACCATCTTTCTTCTTATTGCCATCTTTGTCACCCCCTGTATGAACTTTTCTGTTCACCCTTGTTCTGACCCATTTGTCTGCCTTCTTTCCCAATTCTTGGGGAGAGGTCAGATCAGAGTCCACCAAGTACTGGTGCAACAAATCAGACACACAATTATTAAGAATATGCTCTCTCTGGATCAAGGTATACAGGCTGTCATAATCAGTAACTTTACTGCCATGTAACCACCCCTCCAAGGCCTTCACTGAATGGTCAATGAAATCAACCCAGTCTTGTGAAGACTCCTTTTTGGTCTCTCTGAACTTTATCCTGTATTGTTCAGTGGTTAAGCCATAACCATCCAGGAGTGCATTCTTAAGAACTTTGTAATCATTAGCTTCATTTTCTTTTACAGTAAGGAGCCTATCCCTACCTTTTCCACTAAATGATAGCCATAGGATAGCAGCCCACTGCCTTTGAGGGACATCCTGTACAGCACAGGCCCTCTCAAGTGCAGCAAACCACTTGTTAATGTCATCCCCCTCCTTATAAGGGGGAACTATCTTGTGCAGATTCCTGGAATCATGCTCTTTTGCAGGATGACTATGGGGAATACTGCTGCTGCCACCATGGGTTTCTAAACCCAGTTTCTGTCTCTCCTTCTCTACTTCTAAGGTCTGTCTATCCAAATCCAGCTGTTGCTTCTTGAGCTTCAGTCTGGTTTGTTCCACTCTCAATCTATTGAGCTCCCTTTCTAACAATCTGTCATCAGGGTGGGTGGGAGGGACATTCCTAGACACAGAAGTATGATGAGAATGGACAGAAGGAGACCTGTCCCTTACAGAGGGCACCCTAACAGCTTGGCTGACAGTGTAATGTGAGAGCACATCATCTGTATGATGTGACTCCACCTCAGTACCAACTATGCTAGACTGTCTAGTAAGGGGCAGGCTAGGAAGTTTCTTTCCTGAATCTTTTCCTGGGGGAGTCCCTGGATCAGATTGGGAACCATTAGCTACTTTTTCTACAGATGGGGCACTTCTAGCCCTATCCTGTTCTCTAAGCATGTTAAGTAACAGTTCCAAGGAAGGATTCTTCCCTACACTCAAACCTCTCTCTATGCAGAGACTCCTTGCTCCTTTCCAGCTAAGGTGATCATATGCAAGTTTGGACAGATCAACATTTTGGCCTGTGCCAGACATTTTTAGAGAGAGTTAAAGTGATAGAAAAAAAGAGAAAAAAGTTTGTCAGAGCTTTTAGAAAGACAGAAAAAAACTTTTACAACTTTTTAGAACTTTTTAGAAAGTTAGAAGTACTTTTCAGCACTTAGAAAAGAGTGAAAAGAGGAAATGCAAAACTTTTTGGTTATGTGTATATACACTGAACTTGTTTTGTATATTTTTGTCTTATGAAAAGTACAATGACAAGAGTGGTAAGTAGTCTCAAAGCACTTATCCCACCGCTGCACAACCAATGTAGGAGGCTGGACTGGCTTGTAGTGAGTACCAAGGGGTACTTGCACCTTGCACCAGGCCCAGTTATCCCTTATTAGTGTATAGGGTGTCTAGCAGCTTAGGCTGATAGATAATGGTAGCTTAGCAGAGCAGCTTAGGCTGAACTAGGAGACGTGTGAAGCGACTACAGTACCACTTAGTGTCATATGCACAATATCATAAGAAAACACAATACACAGTTATACTAAAAATAAAGGTACTTTATTTTTATGACAATATGCCAAAGTATCTCAGAGTGTACCCTCGGTGAGAGGATAGGAAATATACACAACATATATATACACAATACCAGAAATATGCAGTATAGTCTTAGAAAACAGTGCAAACAATGTATAGTTACAATAGGATGCAATGGTAACACATAGGGATAGGGGCAACACAAACCATATACTCCAAAAGTGGAATGCGAACCACGAATGGACCCCAAACCTATGTGACCTTGCAGAGGGTCGCTGGGACTATTAGAAAATAGTGAGGGTTAGAAAAATAGCCCACCCCAAGACCCTGAAAAGTGAGTGCAAAGTGCACTAAAGTTCCCCAAAGGACAAAGAAGTCGTGATAGGGGAATAAGGCAGGAAAGACACAAACCAACAATGCAACAACGCTGAATTTCCAATCTGGGGTACCTGTGGAACAAGGGGACCAAGTCCAAAAGTCACAAGCAAGTCGGAGATGGGCAGATGCCCAGGAAATGCCAGCTGCGGGTGCAAAGAAGCTTCTACTGGACAGAAGAAGCTGCGGTTTCTGCAGGAACGCAAAGGGCTAGAGTCTTCCCCTTTAGAGGACGGATTTCTCTCGCCTTGTAGAGTTGTGCAGAAGTGTTTTCCCGCCGAAAGAACGCCAACAAGCCTTGCTAGTTGCAAATCATGCAGTAAACATTTTTGGATGCTGCTGTGGCTCAGGAGGGACCAGGAGGTCGCAAATTGGACCAGGAGGTAGAGGAGACGTCGATCAAGACAAAGAGCCCTCTTAGAAGCAGGTAGCACCCAGAGAAGTGCCAGAAACAGGCACTACAAGGATGTGTGAAATGGTGCTCACCCGAAGTTACACAAAGGAGTCCCACGTCGCCGGAGACCAACTTAGAAAGTCGTAAAATGCAGGTTAGAGTGCCGTGGACCCAGGCTTGGTTGTGCACAAAGGATTTCTGCCGGAAGTGCACAGGGGCCGGAGTAGCTGCAAAAGTCGCGGTTCCCAGCAATGCAGTCTAGCGAGGTGAGGCAAGGACTTACCTCCACCAAACTTGGACTGAAGAGTCACTGGACTGTGGGAGTCACTTGGACAGAGTTGCTGGATTCGAGGGACCTCGCTCGTCGTGCTGAGAGGAGACCCAAGGGACCGGTAATGCAGCTTTTTGGTGCCTGCGGTTGCAGGGGGAAGATTCCGTCGACCCACGGGAGATTTCTTCGGAGCTTCTAGTGCAGAGAGGAGGCAGACTACCCCCACAGCATGCACCACCAGGAAAACAGTCGAGAAGGCGGCAGGATCAGCGTTACAGAGTTGCAGTAGTCGTCTTTGCTACTATGTTGCAGTTTTGCAGGCTTCCAGCGCGGTCAGCAGTCGATTCCTTGGCAGAAGGTGAAGAGAGAGATGCAGAGGAACTCAGATGAGCTCTTGCAATCGTTATCTAAGGAATCCCAAGAGACAGAGACCCTAAATAGCCAGAAAAGAGGGTTTGGCTACCTAGGAGAGAGGATAGGCTAGCAACACCTGAAGGAGCCTATCACAAGGAGTCTCTGATGTCACCTGGTGGCACTGGCCACTCAGAGCAGTCCAGTGTGCCAGCAGCACCTCTGTTTCCAAGATGGCAGAGGTCTGGAGCACACTGGAGGAGCTCTGGGCACCTCTCAGGGGAGGTACAGGTCAGGGGAGTGGTCACTCCCCTTTCCTTTGTCCAGTTTCGCGCCAGAGCAGGGCTAAGGGGTCCCCTGAACCGGTGTAGACTGGCTTATGCAGAATTGGGCACATCTGTGCCCAAGAAAGCATTTCCAGAGGCTGGGGGAGGCTACTCCTCCCCTGCCTTCACACCATTTTCCAAAGGGAGAGGGTGTAACACAATCTCTCAGAGGAAGTTCTTTGTTCTGCCATCCTGGGCCAGGCCTGGCTGGACCCCAGGAGGGCAGATGCCAGTCTGAGGGGTTGGCAGCAGCAGCAGCTGCAGTGAAACCCCGGGAAAGGCAGTTTGTCAGTACCAGGGTCTGTGCTACAGACCACTGGGATCATGGGATTGTGCCAACTATGCCAGGATGGTATAGAGGGGGCAATTCCATGATCATAGACATATTACATGGCCATATTCGGAGTTACCATTGTGAAGCTACATATAGGTAGTGACCTATATGTAGTGCACACGTGTAATGGTGTCCCCGCACTCACAAAGTCCGGGGAATTGGCCCTGAACAATGTGGGGGCACCTTGGCTAGTGCCAGGGTGCCCACACACTAAGTAACTTAGCACCCAACCTTTACCAGGTAAAGGTTAGACATATAGGTGACTTATAAGTTACTTAAGTGCAGTGTAAAATGGCTGTGAAATAACGTGGACGTTATTTCACTCAGGCTGCAGTGGCAGGCCTGTGTAAGAATTGTCAGAGCTCCCTATGGGTGGCAAAAGAAATGCTGCAGCCCATAGGGATCTCCTGGAACCCCAATACCCTGGGTACCTCAGTACCATATACTAGGGAATATAAGGGTGTTCCAGTAAGCCAATGTAAATTGGTAAAATTGGTCACTAGCCTGTTAGTGTCAATTTGTAAAGATAGAGCATAACCACTGAGGTTCTGGTTAGCAGAGCCTCAGTGAGACAGTTAGGCATCACACAGGGAACACATACCTTTAGGTCACAAACTTATGAGCACTGGGGTCCTGACTAGCAGGGTCCCAGTGACACATAACAAACATACTGAAAACATAGGGTTTTCACTATGAGCACTGGGCCCTGGCAAGCAGGATACCAGTGAGACAGTGAAAACACCCTGACATACACTCACAAACAGGCCCAAAGTGGGGGTAACAAGGCTAGAAAGAGACTACTTTCTCACATTACCAGAGTCCAGTCCTCCTGCTACTCCTGCCAAGCCCTCAGGATGCATGATCGCCAAGACTTCCTCCTCCCATGTTGTTAGTTGTGGGGGAGGAGGTGGGGATTCACCACCAGTCCTCTGTACTGCTATCTGGTGTCTTGCTACCACAGAATGTACCTTCCCCCGTCGGTCGTTCCACCTCTTCCTGATGTCATCCCTTGTTCTTGGGTGCTGTCCCATGGCGTTGACCCTGTCCACGACTCTCCGCCATTGCTCCATCTTTTTGCAATAGATGTCTACTGCACCAGTGATCCAAACAGCTGTGGCTCTGCCCGGATGATTTCCTCCACCCTGACCCTTGGCTCCTCCGCTGAGAACCTGGGGTGTCTTTGTGGTGTCATGGGTGTAGTGTGAGTGGTATGTGTGAGGGTGTGTGGAGTGATGTGTTGGGGTGTGTGCTGTGAGGTGCGTGGATGGTGTATGGGTGATGGTGTTTTGTGGCTCAAATTCAGTGGGTGCTCCTGCTTGTGTATCTTTCACTTGCCAAAATTTTTGGGTCGTAAAGGGTTGTGGATATTGTGGTGGGTGTTTTATAGTGTTGTGGGTGTGGTGTGTGTATGTGTGCCAGGTGTGTGTATTTTAAATTGTCCAATGTGGTGTTGTTTGGTTAGTGTGTGTGTGTATTTTCAGCGCGGCGGTCTGCACAGCCAATGGTTTACCGCGGTTGAATGTCCGCCGCAGTAATTTGTGGGTCATGATGCTGTGGGCGTAGTTCTTTTGACGTAACAGTGTGGGTTTTGGTACTGCCATTTTATCACTGACCTTTGGGCTGGCGGACTTGTGTGAGTTTCTGTATAGTGGCGGGTTTCTATGTGTGGGTCATACTACCCGTAGTGATAATCTTCGACTGTCCCAGTATGTTGTTGGCAGTCAGCATTGCGGTAAGCGGCACTTACCGCCAATGTTGTAATGAGGGCCAAAATAGTGCCCTGCAGTGCTAAAGTACCTATAACTCTCACCCTTACCATGTACTGCTATACTAATTACCTCCCATATTATATATTACATCATTCATATTCTATAACATGGTTGATGACAACATTGTGCATGGCAGGTCATGAGTGGTAATTATTCAGTTATTTTCTTGGGATAAATATAACTGGTGAATTCCAATGGGTCAAAACTGATTTTGATATGGCTGAGTCTAGAGTGAGTTGGCATGGTGGGTGAAAAGTGGTGGTGTGCAATGCAGCCCAAACTGATTGCTGTGGCTGAGGTTAATTCAAGCACTCCATCCATCACCTTGTGTTGTTGCAGTTGTCACTGAGAGATGGGTATGCATAGGGGTGGATCTAATGCTCACTGTGCCACTGGAACCAAGCTATACCCAACTCGTGAGCCTTAATTGGGATAAAACCAGTCCTGGGTTGCTTGTGTTCCATTTCAGGGGGGGGCCTGGCCTGGCAGTTTTGTTGCAATGAAAAACAACTTTGGGAGTTTTTCGCTTCCAGGAATGTAAAACTTGAGTACAAATGTCCTACTTTGTAAATACTATGCACCCTGGCTGATAAGCATTTAGGACCTATTTTAGATCATTAATTTTATGTACTAAAAGGGACGGTTTGGGCCTGGCAAAAGGTATATTTTGCCAGGGTTGAAATGGCACCTTAAAACTGCACTACAAACTGCAGTGGCAAGCCTGAAACATGCTATACAGTGCTATTGGGGGGGTGGGGCAAAATGAGTGATGCAGCCCACTTGTAGCATTTAATTTACAGTCCCTGGGTAAATATACCTCCATTTACTAGGAACATAAAGGAAAATCAAATGTGCCAATCTAGTCTATACCCATTTTACAATGTTTTGCAGGGACAGAACAAAAACCTTACCACTAATTAGTAGAAACAAATGCCCATATTTATACTTTTTTAGCGCCGCAATTGACGCAAAAGCGACGTAAACTTACAAAATACAACTGTATTTTGTACGTTTGCATCAAAAAGCAGCGCAAATGTGGCACTAAAAAAGCATAAATATGGGCCAAAGTTCATAGAGTCCTAATGTCAGGGTTGTCAAGTCAATACCACGGTAAAGAAGGTCAGGTCTAACAATATTTATGTATTTTTTCACATCGGATTGCTTTTTTTGTTTTTTAACAAGATTGAGAGGGTCCGTTGAAATGACAACTGTCTTTTGATGTTTTGATTTTTAGACTGTTCTTTTACATTACGAGGTAGTTGGACTTTAGGCTTCCTAAATGTTTTTTTTTTTTTAACAGTCACATACTAATTTTATGACAAGTCCGGAGGCTCCTATTATGCGTTTCTTTTCTTATTTTAATAAACAGAAGCAGTCAAGAAAATACACTACAGTTCCCAGAAGGCAAAGGAACAACAGCCTATGGGAACCAAAACGTAGTCAAATAGTATACACCAATCACATGAATACAAGGAATTATGACATCACTTGACTGCGAACAGCCCTCTTTTTTTGCTGCTCGCAGTCAAGTTAAGTACCATTTTATCTTGTCTCCGTTTACAAAATTTCTGGTTGTTTAATGTGTTTTACTTTTACTTGAAATTATCTATTCATTTAGTTGCTCAGAATTGCGCTGCTTTAACGCGCCGTTTTCAGTATTTTTATACTTTCTGAGTCGGCAGGTTGCCGCATTCCATTTGCGCTCATCGCGCTCTCCCCAACTGCTTTTTTATTTTTGCTACGCGCGTCAGCGCGCGCATGTTTACTTTACCGGGTTTCCCCAACGGCTGTTTTCCTGGCAGCGCGTTGAGGAAACCCAGCTGCTCTGTTTTCTCTGGTCAGCTGTTTTCAGCAATTCTAGCGCTCGCTGGTCTGAGCGCTTCACTTGGTTTATTTCCCCACACGGCTAAATTACTTCCCAAATACCTTAGAAATAATTTTGTTATATACAACGATTTTTTCCATTTCCTCCTACCTGCCTGAGTACTCCGTCTCCAGTCTTCATCCTCCTGTTCCCCTCGACTGGCAGGCTTAGCGACGCCCACTGGCAGAGCTTACAAATTCCTTACTGTTTGTTAACCCCTTGCTCTCCAGTCCCACTTTCTCCTCATTATGGATTCAGACAACTCTCCCTCACATGATGCTGAGGATATCAGACAGGAATTGTCTGCTTTTATAAAATCCTCTGTTCAACAAGCTGTTTCATCCTCCATGCAAAAAATTTCCAAAAACCTAGAAATTTCATTTTCTGATATGATATCTAAGTCTATGTCGGCCCAGGCTGCGGGGGAATGCAGTCAGCGCCTTTCTTCCAATAAAAACCCCCCAAAAATTAAACAAATTGGCGCAGAAGAAATGTGAGTCCTGCTCACATGTGGCAGAGGACGCGGTTCCTCAAAAGGCTCCCTCCAAGGAGTATAAAAATTTGGACATTGGGAAACCAACTCTAAAACGCAAATCTAAACATAAGAATGTTATTGCCCCATTGATAATATCGTCCATCCCCGACACGGATGACGACCTTCCTGACCCGGACTCTGAGTCCAATGATTCTTCCAATGCAGATGATGGTTCCCTTTCTCCTACTCCTCGCAAGAAATCTAAGTCATCTTCCCTCCAAACTTCCAATATTCTTGACCCTGAAGGTTTCCCGATGTTTGACCCTTCCAATATACTTCACCCCAACTCTACTGAGTGGGTTCCTGCAGATCATGTTGCCCAATATGTCTCTGCTAAAATCAATTGCCCCCTGGATAAACAAACAAGAGCTAAATTAAAATCTGAGTGTCCTCGCCCCTCTCTTTCCTATAACCTCTCTGTCACTCCCTCCATTGACAAACCCCTTTTGACCTTTTTCACAAAATTAGGCAAGGACCCACGCAAAGGAGTGGACAAGGCGTGGGCTTCTTGTCAAGACAAACTGCTTGACATCATGGGCCCCCTAACTCGCATTTTTGATATCACAGAAGCAGCTAGAATCAACGGCTCCTTCATTGATCCTGAGGAGCTTACCCTTTGGATTCAACGTACCTTTTGCCTTCTTGGCAATTCAAATTCCGATCTCACGGACGAGAGACGAAAGGGGCTACTACTAAAACTTGATCCTAAACTAGTCAATTTGGCAACTGTCCAACCTAATGCTCGCACAGATGGTGCCCTATTTGGTGATTCTTTTATTAAAGACTTGAGTAAGTACGTAGCAACCTTCACGTCGCTGGATAAAGCCCAACATTCATTAAAAAAGATGTTTGCCCAGCGGGTTTTTGCAAGGGCTGGCAGAGGAAGGAACCGCTTTGCCAGCCGTCCTTACTACTATCAAGGTTCCCGAGGATACCACAACGCGCCCTACCAAGAATATAGGCCGCAATTTTACCCTCAGAGATCAAGAGGTTTCCGCTCCCGACGCTTCAGGAACTTGAGGTCCTCTTCCCAACCAAGTAAGTCTTATCCCTTCTTCTATACCTGTAGGAGGCCGTCTCCGTTTTTTCCTACCAAAATGGTTGGAAATAACGGCAGATCCTTGGATCCTTCACAATGTTCAAGGTTATGCCATAGAACTTTATGCAACTCCCATTCAGACTCACTTACCACCCCACCCTCGTTTCTCCTCAGAAATGGCATCCCTCATTTCCTCAGAGGTGCAATCACTATTGCAAAAACTAGCCATCGCCCTTACCCTTCCCGATCCAACAGGTTTTACAAGTTCAATTTTCCTGGTTCTAAAGAAAAACAAAAAAATGCGGCCTATGATAAACCTCAAGGGTTTCAACCACTTTGTAGTCTATCACCATTTCAAGATGGAAACCATCCTCCATCTCAGAGATACTCTTCTTCATCAAGATTGGATGGTGTGCCTGGATCTCCAAGATGCGTATCTAGTAGTCCCAATCAACCCTCATTTCAGGAAGTTTCTACAATTTCAATGGGCAGACCAGTATTTTCATTTTACCTCTCTACCCTTCGGTCTCTCTTCCGCCCCATGGTGCTTCACCAAGCTCATGAAACCAGTGGTGGCTTTTCTCAGAGCTCAAGGTGTCAGACTTATCATTTACCTCGACGATATCCTAATAATGAGCCAGTCTCCTCAATCCCTGTTGTCTCATCCATCCCTCACATGCTCACTCCTTTCCGACTTAGGTTTTATCATAAACAAAGAGAAATCTATCCTAACCCCTGTTCAAGTTATAGAATTCTTAGGTTTCCAAATAAACTCAATCTCTGCCACTCTTTTGCTTCCCTCTGCAAAGATCAAAACAATAAAGTCAGAAATCCTTCAAGTCTTACGCAGTTCTCAGATCTCTCTCAGAATGCTAGCACAAATTGTGGGTTTCCTCTCCTCCTCAATTCAAGCCATTTTTCCAGGCCCTCTTCACTACAGAGCACTTCAAAGGTTAAAAATTTGTCATTTAAGGAAAGGCCTTTCAGATATCATTCCCTTAGACGCCAATTCTCGTACAGAACTACAGTGGTGGATAGACCATTTAGAGGCCTGGAACGGAAAGACTATTTTTGCATCAGCCCCAGATCTAGTATTAGAATCCGATGCAAGTCGGTCCGGATGGGGGGCCCGATGTGGACCAATCTCGACTGGAGGTACATGGTCGTCAGAGGAGTCCAAAATGCATATCAATTGTTTAGAGATGCTTGCCGGCTCCTTTGCGATCAGAAGCCTTTCAAAAAACAGGGTTTGTTGTGCCATTCTTCTCAGAATGGACAACATCTCTGCTGTTCGTTACATAAATCACCTCGGAGGCACAAGATCCAAACCTCTGGCAGAACTTGCCAAGGGTTTTTGGGAGTTTTGCCTTTCAAACCACATTTCGGTTCATGCAGAGTACCTTCCGGGCTCTCAAAATTCAGTAGCAGACTGGCATTCCCGTCATCATCGGGACGCAAGAGATTGGAAACTGCACACTTCAATATTCCAGATCATTCAAAACTTATGGGGTCCTCTACAAATAGATCTTTTTGCCTCCCGCCTCAATTCACAGCTTCCCCAATTCTACAGTTGGCGTCCAGATCCATTGGCCTTGGCATCAGATGCCTTTTTACAGGATTGGTCCCTTTCCCTCAATTACGCCTTTCCCCCTTTCCTTATGATCAGCAGGGCGAGGCGTCAACAAGCCTCTCTAATTTTCATAGCTCCCTTTTGGCAAGCACAGACTTGGTTCCCAGCTCTTCTGGAACTCTCAATAGATTTTCTGATTTTGATTCCTTCCTTCCCGGATTTACTGCTAGACCCTCTAGGCCGTCCTCATCCTCGACAATTTATTAACCCTTTCGGCATGGAAAATCTCGGGCAATCTCAATCTTTCCCGAGCATTTCGATGGAAGCTTCCCAATACATCTCCCGGTCCTGGGCCCCAGGCACAAAAAAGGCTTATTCGTCTGCCTGGTCTATTTGGCACAGCTGGTGTCTGGGAAAACACATCGATTCCTTTTCAGCTGATTTAATTTACATCATCAACTTCCTAGCGGCTGAGGCCAGTAAAGGCAAAGCCTTCCGTACGATTAACCTATATCGATCAGCCATATCTGCCAACCATGCTCCAGTCAATGGAAAACCTGTGGGGGAACATCCCCTTGTTTGTCGCCTATTAAAGGGAGTAAAGTTTTCAAATCCTCCTTTACCTAAATACAGTCAATTATGGGATGTTAACATTGTGTTGAAATTTTTACTGTCATGGCCGGATAATCTCATGCTTACGTTAAAAATGTTATCTGCAAAGTTGACCATGTTATTGTGCCGTGTTTCTATAAAACGTCTTTCTGATGTCAAAGCTCTAGACATTTCTAATCGACAGTTTACGCCTTCAGGGGTATTGTTTAAAGTGTTTCGTCGAACCAAGACCAATTTGTCGTCAGTCTTTTATCCATATTTTCCTGACCATCCTAAACTTTGTGTTGGACAATGTTTAAAAGCGTATGAATTAAGAACTGCAGATTTAAGATCTTCTTCTCATTCCCAATTATTAATTTCATTTAGAAAGCCCCACTCTCCTGTTTCAGCTGCTACCCTAGCTAGGTGGGTTAAATGGTTGATGTCTCTAGCGGGCATAGATACTTCTATGTTCGGAGCTCATTCTTCCAGAGGAGCAATGGCTTCTAAGGCATTCTGGGCGGGCTCCCGTTTAGAAGATATTCTTAAATCTGCAGACTGGTCTAATGACAATGTTTTTAAAGTCTTCTACTGCAAAACTATCAACAATGTCTCTTTAAATGTAATTAATATGCTTTAAACTCGCATAATAGGAGCCTCCGGTCTCGTCATAAAATTTAGATTTTCCTAGTCCCATGACGGAAAGTCTTAATTTTATTAAAGACACGGAGGCGAGTATTATCCCTCCACTTCAAGTAACTTTGTTTTTTTATCTTTCCCTCCCATCTTTTTTTCAGCACCGCTGGCCATTACTCAATCTTCCACTTAAGTTTTTGCCTCTAGCTTGGTGGTCTTCTCTTCAAACTGGTCGTTCTGCTGGATCCACGGACCGTAATCCGTCCTCACTACCTTGGATTTTGAACTTTTGTTCCGATGTTCTGTCTTTTATTATGGCAATTCTCATTCTGTTTTCCATTGTTCCATTGTTTAATTTTAATTGACTCTCTCGCAAGAAAAGAGGGCTGTTCGCAGTCAAGTGATGTCATAAATGCCTTGTATTCATGTGATGGGTGTATACTATTTGACTACGTTTTGGTTCCCATTGGCTGTTGTTTCTTTGCCTTCTGGGAACTGTAGTGTATTTTCTTGACTGCTGCTGTTTATTAAAGTAAGAAAAGAAACGCATAATACTCGCCTCCGTGTCTTTAATAAAATTAAGACTTTCCGTCATGGGACTAGGAAAATCTACATTATTCATGGCATACCTGCCTTTTAAAATCATCTTAGAAAAATAATTTACTGTGCTTATGATCCTGCTTCCAGAACGTTTTACTGTAGTCCCTTTCAAAAATAAACACACTCAATAATTATAATATATTAAGCACTCTCCCTGACTCGTGGAAATATTCAATAATGTTGATTCAAAACCTCACAATTGCTCAGAGACTTACACAGCAATCAAAATAGGCTTCTTTTTATTTGATGTTATAAAACATCCACTTATGAATATCATGTCCTTTATCAATCTTCTATGGTCACTAATGGCCTTTCATTGATGTCAAATTCTTTCATCATTCTGAATATTTCAAATTCTTCTTCATGGGACTCCTCCATACCAATTCACCAAAGTCTGTGAAAGAAAAAAATATATTCAGATATTTTCTCTACATGCTTAAAAGTCAAATGCACAATCTCCTCCAGTGTCTGATGAGCTCGCTGTATATGTTTACTCCCAAAGAAGCCCTTTGCTCCTAGAAGTATGTACTTGACATGCTCTTGCATTCCTAGAGTACAGTGGTGACAATGATGAGCGCACTCCAAATGATCATCAAAAAGACCAGCACATCCACTCATAGCTATGATTTTTCTCTTGTTATGAGGTAGCTGATATCCACTATCGAGTCTTTGCTCCGACAGCATTTATGGTAGCACAACAAACGTTCTTCTTAAGCACAGGGAATGCAAGTGTGAGGAATCACAAGGCCTTGTGAATGCAGCAGTGCTTGTCACGTCAATGCTTTTCATTGTTTTTGTGACAAAGAATCTTATTGTGTAAATGTATCATACAAAATGATGGCACTTGCCAGGCATTTAATTTCCTAACTGGTAATAACAATTATGTGAGACACCCCGAAAAAGAGTGTATCGTTTGTAAAAAAAAAAACCTCCAAAGTAAATTTTACACATCAACAACACAACTCATGCATCATTGCACCACCCATTTAAACTGAAATGAAGAGAAGTGTTTTTCCACAGAAATCGCAAAAAGAGTAATGGTTGTGAAGGTGCTTCTATAATTAGTCTACATTTAAATGAGAATACTTTACAACAGAGAGTACTATCTATTAGGGACTAATGTAATAGTAAATATCTAGTAGGGATTAACATTTTTCAAATCACTTCCAATGAGACCTTAAATGATAATTAAATCCACACTGCAATGCATCCTAAATCAATTGTGCAAGGATGAATTCTCTAATACAATATATCTCTTCAGAATCTTTTTGTAGAGCAGCCTCCTACCTGACAACCAGATACACATACTGATTCTGTTGACACCCAGATATGAATACCCCCTACCTCTAATCCATTGTACATTACTTTTGGGGTATTCCTTCATTGTAAATTCTATACTAAGATATTTATTCCAGAATACCGGAGCATGGTGGGGATAATTGATTATCAGGACTGCTTTCCTGTAAGAAAGTGACTAAATAGCATTTGTAACAGGAATTCATCTAATAGATTGGTTTGATCCCTATTTATATGGACCAAAGTGAGAGTTACAGGTACCTCGGAAGTTTTGAGTGAGCAGCAATCATTACATTGTGTTGCAACTATTATTCTGTACTTTAGACATTGAGTTCTCACATGGAACCTCCGTATGTGCTGCTCTGGTATTGTTTCTAATGTCAATGTCAACTCTTCTTGACTTGAGTGTCATATCTAGAGGTCTTTCTCAGATCTTTAGCTAATGGTTCTAAATTAGTACAGGCATCTTGACTAGAAGAGACCCTGTGTAGAACATTAAAGGTGAAGTCCAGAATCTCCCTATTGAAGATTAAAACAGCTCCAGTCTTGGCTGAAAATAGAATTGGCAGTATCAATTTGGAAGCACGTCCAGCTCTTCTTTAGAGACTATTGTTTTATTTGTCCCTTCTGGCTATTTCCATGCAGTATTATTGCTATTATGATGAACAGATTGACCATTAAATCAGTTATTGTGATGGATCTTAGGATATTACCCTTGTCTCCTCCAATATGTTGGGAAACCTTCTTTTGTATTGTCTGAAGCAGTCTACTTTTGGAAGCTACGTCATCGACCTTGTAATATTGGTAATAAAGGAGAAAGGCTGTAGGGCTGCCTTCACCATAAACTCCAAGTTGGAAGTAAAGATTCATAAAAAAAGCATCAGACATGGTTGCGTAAACAGATATGGTGAACTGATTAAATGGCAAAGAGGGGTGTCAATTTAAAAATGTGGGCCCAGATTCAAGAAAAGTGGTGCTTCATTACATGGAGCGCCACTTTTCTTGTGCCCCATTGTGCCCCCCCAACGCCATCATGTGTGTGCCATACTAATGATACAGCGCACTATGGTGCACTTTAGGATTAATAGCGTCGTAATTTCTGACGCTATTGTGGTACTTTGCAGAATTAGCACCAAAAATGTTGGCGCTATTCCTGCAAAGTACATAAAGGCCCTTTATAAACAACGGTGTACCTCAATTTAATGTCTGCACTGAGCAGGCATTAAAAATGATGGGAAACATGGCATAGTGGAATCTCATAGATGTGACTGTGCCATTTTTCTGGGCTTCCTAACGGAGGAATGCCCTTCTTGCATACATTATGCCTGGAGCAGACATAATGTGGATTGCACCATTTTGTAAATTTGGAGCTGCTTTTTTGCCAACCGAATGCCTCACTAGTGTCAAAAAACGACACTAATGGGATGATAGGTTGTGCTAGGCCCTTCTTAAATTTGAGCCTTGGTGTCTCTTATATATCTTCTTGATGTCTTTCATTGTTGGTAGCGCTGATACCCTGTCACGAAGTGCCCATCTTTGATGAGATGGCCTCCAAATAGTGTTGAATTGTGCCCAGAGGCATGTGCTTCAAAATTATCCTCATACTAAGAATGGCTATCATCAAGTGACATGTTGCAGGCCACTGCATATTCATTTTGAAACCAGACATGTAGGGACATATTTATTAGCCTCTCGCACCACCGTTGTGTCACTTTTTCGATGCAACCATAGTGCAAACCTTGAACTCATATCTATGAGGCCACACAAAGTCACTTTTCGTGGCTTTGAAAGGCCTCATAGATAAGTAGAAAGGCAAGGCTGCGTAAATGGCTGTGTTGCCTTTCTCTGCACAAGGGAGGCGTTCTATGGGTGTTGCATATGGCCAGGTACCACTGAGGCCTCCCAGCAACCCCCAGAATCCGTCAGGACCCCAAAATCCCTCTAGACAATAAAAAACATATTTTGAGTTAGGGTCGTAAGCCCCTGACCGCATTTTATTTAAAAAGAAAAAACATAAAATCACTCATCACTTTACACATTTTATGCAATAACTCCATCTTATTTACTGCTTAATTTACATTTGTAGATGTCTATCCTTAATAGAGTATGCTAATACAGCTTGTTTCCTATCATTATCTAAAATCAGTTCCTGGGTATCCACTTCAGTGACTGTGGATGAGATCATGACTGGTACCCATGAAGATGTCCCAGACCCTGTTCCACCCACTGCTACTTGTTCCATCCTGGGGTAGGTCCTTCATATGAAAGAGCCTTACCACCCCTCCTAACCCCGCCAAAGGGTAATCTCTGTGCAAGGAGCCCACCAGAACACCTACCTCAGGTGCCCCCTCCACCCTTAGACCCCCCCAAGGGCCAGTGGTTGCTTTGTGCCCTCTGCACATGTGTGGGTGGTTGGCCCTATGGACCACAAGCCACCAACCACTTGCAACCCCTACACCCATGGATGTTACCTTTGATTCCCAGTCAGTACCCCCTGGAGGGACCCATTACCCTGATGTCCTGCTGAGGTAAAAAAGGTAAGCTGAATTGCCCACCAATCATGATCTCACCCTGTCACAGGCCGGCATAGTAGACCTACTATCTGGCTTCCCCCCCTCCCGTATTCACTCCCCTACCACAGGAGGTGAACCAACCAAGCCAAAAGGTTCTCCACAAACGTGTCATTGCCAGCCCATGATAGGTGCCCCCATCCTGCAGGAAGAAGCAATCCCCTTATATGTTACCATGTGGAATGACTTCCAGTTTGTGTGGTCTGAACAACTTAACAACTTTGTTGTTTCTCCTCCTCACTGAGTGATTAAGCGCACTGACCAATTTGACGCCCCTCCGCTGCAACTGTGTGATGATATTCAACCAAGTGAACACTACATGTGGAAATCTCTTAGCCAACCAACTGACTTCTGAGGCCACCAGCTCAAGAAGATGCCGCTGCCCTAGTGGAACTGAGTCGTTACCACCTAGATGCAGAATGATGATGTCTGGAGGTGAGCACCCCCGAGGCAGCACTGAGTCCAGTGCTAGCCTCAAATGAACAAGGCGGAGCTCTCAACAGCCATAGAAGGCAGGGCGGTACCCTGCCTGTAATGCGCATGACACAAGTGTCATACAGTGAATACAGTAGACCTGCTCACCACACACAAGAGTGGGCGATGACTCAAACATCCATGAACCCTTCATCTACTGCGTACACCGGAACCTCGGACTTCTAACCAACAGCCACTTAACAGAGAGATCAGAATGGGCTAAAAAAATAAGAAGCAAAAGCCAAAAAACACTGAAAGTTTATGCCGTCTCACAAAACGTTTAACAATCCGAGGACCACCTGCAAATTCTCTTTACTGTTGACCCTGAAAGTCCCATTGCCGCAGCTGCTGTGGCTACCCCAATCCTAAAGGAATGCATACCAAACTCAGAGGATTCAAACCCTCCTGCAGATAGTACGTTTAAGTGCTTGTGAGAACTAGTACCTGATCAGCAAGGGGCCGTCTGCATGTATGAAAACCAGCCCCCAGCCTCCGGGCAGTTCAGCTAAGAAGACCTCCAAATTATAGACTGGACAGCACTCATTGCCAGGAGCCCTACGTAACCGTATGTGATCGCCCCTCCCTCCTTGATCTAGCTTAGTACAAGTGATGTTGATCGCCAGGGCCTTCGCCCCATCCAACCATTGAGTGTCTACCAGCTGTAAACCCCCGTGACATCTCTTTAGTTCCTGGCCACCAACTCACTAAGCCTGAAGACCTCGTAGAAGGCCAAATTATAAGTCGCCCTGAATAGAACGACCTCCCCCGAAGAGATACATATACCACTGAGAGTCCCCAAAATGGCAGCTAGCTTGGTCATAATAATGGGGTGCCTAGAATCTAGTCTGGCCCCTTCGAGCCGCTGCCAGTCCTTCAAAGCCCTCATCACCAGGAAAGATTTTGTCCCATCAGGTGACCCAAGAAGTTGAGTGAAGGAAGAGATGGCAGCGATATGGCACCTCGAGCATGCAACTGACCTTCCCTCTTCCCAAAGAGTCCCCAAAAATACCATAAACGATTAAGCATGAGACCAATCAGATAAACCCACACGTCCAAGGAATGCTGAATAAGCCTTAAAAGCCCCCTCATACGCCTAAACTGTCTGCCACGAGTTCTGGTAATCTTAGGCACTAATCCGCTACAGATACTCCCGGAAGGACGTTGGGAGCTCCTTTACTTCTGGGTGCTGGAGCCTGAAACCCTGCATCTTAAAATAGGACACGTCATCAGTGTCATTGTTCAAAACACCAGGCACATGCTTAGTTCTAAACAGGACATACAAGCGTGGACACAGGAGCACAATTTCCTTCAGCAGCCTCAGGACCATTCTGCACTTTGTAGCATGCACTCTACTACTGACATGTTATCGGACCAGAAAATCACAGACCGATTGCGAAAGCGCTCAGGCCACACTGTCAATGCCATGAGGATCAATAACAGCTCCAGAAAATGAATATTTGCAACCAATCCAGACTGCAGCCACTACTTGGTTCATTGCTGTGCAATTCATGCCACACCGAAGACTGCACAAAACCTCTCACTGCCCACTGCATCAGTAAAGAGACCTAGCTCCTCATTGGACCTGGGTTGACTCAGCCATGCGACCATAATCCTCTTATCCTGCTCGACCTCGCTGGAGAGTGTGGTGATGCTTTAACTTCAAGCCTGACATACCCTGAGGAATAGACCGTGAGAAGGGGCGCCCCACGGGAATGATCCGAAGAGGAAGATTGAGTTGCCCTACCATCCCTTGAAACTGATGGAATGTGACCGTCTTAGCACAAAGTCATGCCCGTAAGGTTTGAGAGAGAACTTCAACCTTGCCCATGGGAAGCCTTGACACTTCTGCCACAGAATCCAATTTGATAGCCAGGAGATCAATCATGGTGGAGGGGTCTAGCATCTTGCCTTGTGCCAATGGGACCCCAAACTCACCCATCAGTTCCTGAAAGATCCCCAAAGCTTCTGGTCACTGCTCAGAGGGGCCAAGAAGCAGAAAATCATCAAGGTGGTTGACTTGTGCCTAAAAATGCATTCAAGAAACATGTTAAGGCCCATATTTAAAAAATGATGCACAATGGTGCTAAGGAATGGTTAGCATAAAAAGAAATGACGCTAACCATAGCGACATGCCGTACGAAAAAATGGATGCTGCAAAAGTGAAATTATACCTTTTTGTGGCATGCATTTTTGCCGCAAAACAGATTAGCGCCATATTTAACTGCATTAGCATAAAAAACGCACAAGCATGAAAAAACATTTGGAAAGACAAGATGATGAATGCAAGCCACAAGAGACCCCCAGGGAGACACCAATCACCCAAGTACCAGTCAGGAGGGTCCAGCAAAGTCCCAGGAGAAAGAGAAGGGGAAGCAGAAGTGTTGCTTTAGTGAGGAAGAGCATGACATCCTGGTCAGAGAGGTGACGGAGCATCAACACCAGGTCTTCGTCACCTCCAAATTGCCCAGTCGGTAGGAGAGGTGCCATATGGCAAGCAATAGTAGACAACGTCAACAGCATGTTAGAGGTGAGGAGGATTGTCACCAATTGCAAGAAGCGCTGCACGATTTCAAGCGCAAGATTAAGGAGAAACTGGCCAGAAACCAAAAGGCAGCACTGAAGATTGGAGGTGGAAGTCCTGCATCACTAGAGGACCTGCATGAGCTGGAGAGAAGGTTGGAGTGGTCATCCCAAAGGACCTGGTCACTAGAATCGCAGGACAGCGCAGACTATCAAGTAAAACCACAAATGCAGGGTAAGTTGCGGGGCTACCTGAAATCTCACAAACAGCAGAAGGGGGAGGCACATAGGACACACTCAAAGCATGTTAAAGGGTTGCATCAGGACACATAGGCCCTGAATCAAAATGCCCCATCGCCACCCAAAACACACTTGCACTGACGCTCTGGTTGCGCATTGCACTCTGACATACACACAACGTGGACATAAGTCACTCACTATGACTATACTCCACCATGTAAATATGCAGCACATTGCCTGGGAGTGACATGCAATTAGTGTGGCTTTGGCTTTGCCACAACAACACCTTTTGCATATTGTTATAGCCCCTGATACAACACAACTTGTACATCAGAAACTGGGACTGACGTCAATACCACCCAGGGCTGGTGTCAGGATGGCGTAACAGGGCAAAATCCTTCCATGCCTCCTTGTGTCATTGTCTTTCTCATGTGTGCTGTATGTTGCAGCAAACATTGAAATGCCATCTTCTAAAAATAGTTTGTACAGGTGCAGGAAGGGACACCTCTCTGCACATAAACAATCTATCCCCCCAACCAAGGCACACCTTCATCATGCTGCAACAAATGCCTGCGTTGGTGCGGGGAGAACAAATCTGCACGGTACAGGGGGAATTGCAGAGGTGTACTGTATTCCAGTAAACATGACACATCCCTGCGTTTCTAAACTGGTGCAGCGTCATGCAACACACCTTGCTGCTGCACTGAGCTGTGCCACTTTTGCAAAAATCAGGCCTAAAGTGTGCAACCTGTGGAACGCAAATCACAAAGAGTGAACCAACAACAACTCTCACACAACTCCATGCGCCATTTAGGAATGGCCACAAAATTCAACACATACAACACATGCAGCTGTACAAGTAGCTGCAATTTCAGCATCTGACAAGATAGAGTGTGTTGTGTGAATGGTTGGTGTACTGCCTAATGGTACAATCAACATGCGTAAGAACTGGCACAAGTGGCATCAGTGTTGCACTACTGGCACTATGCCACTAGCCTGTAATGCAACTGTATCATCATTCAAATAGTAGCCCATGTGGAACCCAGCTGCACATTCCCCTTGTGCCACATCAACAAAGTCACAAAATGCAAGCATTAATCCACGTTCAACATTCTTACACCAACACATGCCTATTGCTGCTATATTGTGCAAGGAAATGTTCCTAATTAACAGAGGGAAAATATAATGGGGCACACAATCCATAATGGTTGCACTGTCCCTTCCAATTAGCACATGTGCGGGCCTGCTACAGGCAGATGAGAATGTAACAAAAGCATTGTAGACAATGGGCCTGCCTGTGCTATGCTGCACTAGCCCTTTCATTCATGGTGCCAATGCATCATAGCACCAAAAGAGTGACAGCACACATTTCACTACTGTGGCAATGTCCACCATGGTGAATAGGAAGGCTAATTACATGCCACCAGGGTGTCAGTGGCAGGGACAAGGAGCATGCAAGGAAGTAGGTGGTGCAGGATCAAAGCACTAAGGGCTAGTTGTAATAGTAAATGATGGTGTGCCACGCTTCCCCAAAATTGGCAGTGTTGCGCACCGTCATTGTCAAAACTCAGCAATGCCCAGTATTTACTAAAATACAGTGCATCCCTGTGTTATTCCCTGTGCCAGTGCTAAATTAGCTGACGTGGGCCAACGCAGCAACCCTTGCACCATAGTGCAAGGATGGCTGTGTTGAGGGAGAGATTGTTTTTATGCAGGGAGGAACACCTTTCTGCACAAAAACATTCTTAAAAGGCCATTAGCTCTGTCTTTGTGTGTTGCAAAACGCAGCACACATAGAAAAAGTTAAAAATGAGGAGAAAAGATGGCATTTAACTTCGTTGCACCAGGCCAGCACCACCCCTGAGGTGGCGCTATATTTTGGCAATGACTCTGGTTTACGAAAACACGTAAATCTGAGGCACTGTCAAAATACAATGGGTGTTGCTGTGGCACACCCACAGCAATACCCATTGCACGCTCCTACCACGCAATGTGCTTCATGTGAAAGGGCCCTTTTTACAAGGTGGTGTTAAGACACAATAAGTAGCTTAGCACCACCTTGTAAATCTGGCACAGGGCATTGCGCCACCAGAGCGTCACGAAAAGTGACACTCCGGAAGAGCTAGGGGCTCCTAAATATGCCCCAAAATATCTTGTGAGCTTGTCCCATGTGTGATGCACAATGCTACACATGATATACAACTACAACCTTGGGTCTGCAACATGTCACTGAGCCTCCAGTAGCAAGTAAATGATGTGCCATGTCAACAGCTACCACAATCCAAGATTGACATTTCACTAGCTCATTGCAGAGGAGGGTGCCTTACCTCCTGCTGACCTGCCTGTCCTGGATTTTACAAATGACATGGGTGACCAGCTGCTGACCATCAATGAAGAGACTCTCCAGGATGTCCTAGGTTCCCTCCAGACACCATCTCCAGTCGCACAGAGGACACACAGCGTTGCGGGGTCTCCCCATGAACCACCCAGCTACCAACATGCAGCACCAGCCAGTCATGACACATCCCTGGACTCCGAGGACCCAGACATCACCTTCCAGAGGACAGTGGTAGGAGTCCAGTGGGATCTGGCCAAGCAGGTGTGGGTGAGGATGGAGACCATGGCAGGCAGCCTATAGGGAGTGCAGGGGTGCTTCAGTCCAATTAAGGACAACTCAGCTGCCATGAGAGGCACCCACTCCCCGCTACATGGACTCCAGCAGTCCCTGGCTGACATAGTTGCTGTCGTGAGACAAAGGCTTCAACAATTGCCCTCCCAAAGTTGCAGCAGCATGATAGACAACAGGCAGAGTAGATACAGAATACCCTGGAGTCCATACAGTGGGGAGTGGCCTCCCTGAGGAAAACAATGGCTGCCTACCACTGTGATGTTGCTGCGGTATTGAGAAATCAGCAGTTCCTCCTGGCTGCTTTGATGCCTCATGTTTTCCCACAAATGGCAGCTGCCAGGACCTTTGACTCCACATCTCTATCTCCTGATGTGTGTTTGGCCCCCTCAACCTCTACAACAGCACCACCCATGGCACAGGAGACATCAAACACATCAGAGGATGAAGATGTGGAAGGAACAACATTCATAATGAAAACAGTCTGAGCCACATGGACAGTTTCTCCCTATTTCTGTGCTAAAGATCATGCCAGTGTTGTGACAGCAGGAAATGTGCCCTCTTCACTCAACCACTGGTGACTTGTCTGCTACATACTGGCATTGTCTCAAATCTTACCTATTAGCAATTTGGACACCTCTTCACTAATGCACACTTCTCCCATCCATGTCTCATTACATGTCCCTTTCCCCAGACTCTGATTGTACAACAAATGGCTAAAGTTCTCTCATGGGGTCTGTGAACTTGACATTGTATAGCACTGGAAAATACACTTGCACCTGTAAATAAAGCACCTTGTTCACATGTAAAATTGCTACGTTTGCTGTCATCAACTCAGCTAAATTAATGCATTGTGTGAAGCCAGGTCAATGAGTACAGCACATAATTACAGTGCATTACTGTCAGACACAAACCCGCACACTAGGATCCTAACATGAAAAAGGTGAATGATGATTTTGTGGGCTAAAACCAACGTACAGTCTTCAATACATATATTGAACAGAAATCCTTGTAAGCCCACATATGGCATGTATGGGTCGGTCAGAACCAAGTCAATGGTAATTTACCCAGATAGGAGCACCAATACAACTAATATGTGTGATACAGAAGAGGCTAGTCTAATCAGTGACGGGCGGCAGTCAGTGTTGCAGAATACAGTCCCAACTGTTTCTATTGTCATATGTGCCACACTTTCCAAAAATTATACTGCTAGACCCCACCAGTGACTGTTGAAGTTCCATACTTACCTGTCCAAGATAACGTATACATACACAATGTGTATGGCTGGAAGTAGATGACAAATGTATTGACTAGTTGATGTCATTTAGCAGTCAATCTGACAGCTCCTTGGTCATAAGGGATGCACATGGTAAGCCATGGAAATAAAGACAGGAAGCATACCGTAAAGCCATTCCTCCTACAGTGCACACATGTGAACATCCAGACACCCAATCAACATGGAGAACAAATGGTCTCATACAAACAGGATGCATTTAAAATTGTTTAAAACTTCGTACCTAAACCTATCTTAAAGACTACCCTACACTAAACTAACTTAAACTAACTTAACTTAACTTACACCTACACCTATCTAACCCATTCTAAACTAATCTTACACATGTAATGCCACATTCTAAACATTTTCCCCCCAGCCCTCCTCAAGAGACAAGATACAAGTAGGACAACATAAACTAAGGCTAACCTATATCCTAAACAATATATATATATATATTTTTTTTTTTAATTTGTATATATTTTTTATGCATATATACCCCAACATAACCCATAACCCCCACCCAACCCCTAAAATAAAAAATGTAGTGAAACCCTCCCCCCAACTATACTTACTCTAACCTATGCCTACCCCACCCTATTTCACTAAACTAACACTACCCATCTAAAACCCAATATAAGTATCTAATAACTGAAAAAGGGAAAGGGAAAGAACTGGGAGGTTGTGGCACTGTCACTTCATTTTTTTAAACATTTTTACATTACTTTAGCAATGTATGGTTTTTGGCAATATTCTTCTCCAAACATTCCACTCTTGCCATCATGGCGGTCATGTCCCGTCTCATGTCAGATTCAAAGTTTGATGTCGTGGCTGCCTGGCTGAGACAAGTGCAGCTGATGTGGAGGGGGTCGGAACCAGAGAGGCCCCTGGACTCCTGATTTTTGTTTCCCAATATGGCCTCTTTGTTTGTGGCTGCTGCGGAGGTCCATCATGTGAGAATGCACACCATGCCCCTGTGGCCTTTTCCTTCCGAAACCTCTTCTCCATCTTTTGGCACCCGGCATTCACCTCTAATATGTGCCTGTCTGAACGCTTGTGGAAAACATGTTGTTCTGCTGGGGTCATATTGGCAGTGGAAAAATGAGGAGAAAAGCATTAAATACAGCATTGGGTGGAGGTAGAACAGATATGCAATGTAAACAGCAACCGCAGATGACACTTGCAGTTCCCCACACATTCCACAACTGACTGACTCCAACTATATTACTATTTCCTACCAGTCATCTACGGTATCATGTACATGTCACTGGGATAACGGCTATCAATTGTTGACTATCAAGGTCCAGAGGTGAGTGGACTACTGCGTCCTTGCTCAACTTTTGTGTGAACAAACTAGTGAGGATCAAGAGGCCCAACAAGTCTAGATTCCCTGTGCCATTGTCAATATGTGGCGCTTTGTATGCAATCCACCACGTTGACACTCCTGGTGCTACATCAAGCCTTGCCCAGGCATCATGGTGGCAGGGTGGGGGTCATCTGATAAAGGGACTGGAAACTTCCCACCAGTTATTCTAAGGTTTGGTAAAGCTTCATTCATGTGTCCTGGTTTTAGACCTGTTTTGAGCATATGTTACAAGGGGACATCCCATTGCCCATGATACGGCCACATTTACAAATAATGCAAAGTTCCCATATAGTTTGGGCAAAGCCTGAACAGCACATCAAAATTGTCTACAGATTTTGTAACTATTTCCCCCTACCTAGTGCTATGTTGTGCAAAATGTGTAATGCGGCACACACAGGGTAGCTGTATGGGTACCCTTAGGGCCACCGTAAGAGTGGTACTGCACTGGGTGCTGCTACAGTACTCCTATCAATTGAACAACGTGTACACATGCATGTCAGACATCACCTAAGTAGCAGTTACACACACAGCATTCACATTATATGCACATGTGGTGTGACCAGGATCACTCACAAATATCATGTTGACTAGACCATGTTGGTAAATCTACTGAGATATAGCTTGCTCCAATTTATAGACATTTCACACAACTATCTGGAGAAGAGTTGTATGCTAATAGTGTACTTTACTGACTGTTGCACAGCACAATATGGTTCCTTGCATGACTACGGCCTTAATTTAAATCTGAAGAGTACGGAGGCACCAGTGGTACAAGTGTCTCCGACATAGGCCCCCTAGAGACCTCTATACATGTCTTCATCTGTACCATTTCATGAGTAACTGTAAGCTACGTGTGACACCCAGTGCTGTCAAAAGTGTTGTGACAAAGTTGTTGGCAACAAGCAAGCGAATCACAGCAGATATGACACCTATCATGATTGACATCAATGTACATGTGGCCATACTTTCCATTTCCTAACACCCAGAATTCCATACCAACACACGTTGCCATTTGTGCAACAATCAAGTCATTCTCAAGGCTCACCATTGTATCAGACTCTGATGATTTCATAGCATTGATTAGGCAAAACTTTTAATCATTGCATTGTACACATTATACTGTATCACACAAAACCTTGGATTGCCACATGTGACGTACAAGGTGACACTTACTGGCAGCATTGGGGTATTCAAATCTGGACACCTCTCCCTTGGAGTAGGGTGGAGGCCAACCTGCAATACATGAAAGGAAAACATAGCTTTGTGATATTTGAACATTCGTGTGCATGGACGATAGTTTAAAAAATATCTTATTAAGCTGAGTGAGAAAGTCAAAATAGTGGTAGATCAGAAAAACTGCCAAACATCTATAATCTGTCAGTCAGGAATAGGATCAGATAATGGAGACCCTTGCACCTACAAAGCATTACTTTCCCTGACACTACTATGGTGCATTTAACTGCATCATATGTACATGGAATTGTCATGCAGGTGTTTTGTTGCTTTACGCCTTCATGACTGGGTCTCCATGACATAGGGGGTCATTCTGACCCTGGCGGTCCATGACCGCCATGGCGGAGGGTGGCGGAAGCACCGCCAACAGGCTGGCGGTGCTTCCTGGGCGATTCTGACCGCGGCGGTAAAGCCGCGGTCAGAAAAGGGGAGCCGGCGGTTTCCCGCCGATTTCCCGCTGGCCCAGGGAATCCGCCATGGCGGCGCTGCTTGCAGCACCGCCATGGGGATTCTGACCGCCTTCCCGCCAGCCTGTTTCTGGCGGTGTCCACCGCCAGAAACAGGATGGCGGGAACGGGTGCCGTGGGGCCCCTGGGGGCCCCTGCACTGCCCATGCTACTGGCATGGGCAGTGCAGGGGCCCCCTAACAGGGCCCCACAAAGATTTTCACTGTCTGCTTTGCAGACAGTGAAAATCGCGACGGGTGCCACTGCACCCGTCGCACCCCTGCAACTCCGCCGGCTCCATTCCGAGCCGGCTTCATTGTTGAAGGGGCTTTCCCGCTGGGCCAGCCGGCGGTCTTCTGGCAGTCACCCGCCGGCCCAGCGGGAAGGCCGGAATGGCCGCCGCGGTCTTTTGACCGCAGAGCGGTCTTTCGGCGGGAAACGCTTGGCGGGCGGCGACCGCCGACCGCCGCGGTCAGAATGACCGCCATAGTCTGCATCTGAGGGGCATGCGATGGATGTTGCAGTGGCCATCCCATTGTCACACCCATAGCTTTTGACCCTGCCCCAGATGTTGAAGACATCAAACTCATTGTCACCACAAGAAGATTGTCAACTCAGCAGGGGTTGTGTGATTATTGCAAAGTGTTGAGGAATGTATTGATACATCCTTGTTTCTTGTTTGTAATATGTGTGTGCCATTACAAAGCACACAAACTTGAGCTATTGTGCCAAGGCAGTATACTTGTATTCATTTAGTTGTTCCTACCTGCACATTAACTGAATTAAATTATGGATGTTTTATCAATATTGTGTGGCCAGCCATTGTTAACATAGTATACCATTTATTCTCCAGGAAGGGATACCAACATGCACATAGACATTCACCTCATCAGAGACACACTTGGTCTGTGGTCCAAGGATGCCTGTGTTGTTGCAGGTTTCTGAGTAATGTGCTAGTTCTGGTGCAGATGCAGGCCTGCCCCATACTGTCTGTAAGACGCGTCAGGCCTGTGGTACAAATTCAGCATATGTGTGTGAGGTGAAAGACACATTTTGGGGTGTATGTAATACACAATGTACAGGAAGAGGAAAGTGCTAGTAGTCTGGACCCAGTGCATAGACAAGCTCCCTTAAATGGTGTTGACCAATGACAAAAAGGGGTAGATTTAAGGAAAGTGGTGCTGTACTAAGTGCGTCACTACAGTCCTTGTGGCCCTAAGTGCACCCCTTTCCCCGCCATGGATGCACCTCATGAAACATACGTCGCAGCATGGTGCAGATAATCAACTTATATGGACACAAATGATGCACTCAGCAGGAGTAGCAACAAAAAGATTAGCATGACTTCTACTGGGTACATAGGGGCCCATCATATACAATGATATGCCCACTTTTAACGCCTGCTCTGAGCAGCCATTCAAAGTGCAGGAAATATGGCAATAGGAAATTTATCATCTTTCCAGAAGCCATGTATTTTACCCCCCCCATACAGGGATAGGGGCCCCCTCCCATACATGAGGCCTCATGCAGGCCTCATGTTCTGCTGGTCTAAACTAAGTAGCGTTATGCATACATCGCACCACTTTGTTATTATGGTGCAGGGAAAATGGCACTTCTGCCTTGGCTCTGCTTCATCAATGTAAATCACAGTGACAGCCGTAAGATGGCACTGGGGCTCTTAATGCAGGCCCAATACAACCTGTCCAGATCCTTTGACAAAACATGTTGCACTCAGCCTTATCTCCACCTGTCATGCACATGCAAATAACGTTGTTGCTGTTCAAATGGGATACTTACCAATATGAATCCTTAGATGATCCAGTAGGTCTTGGTCCCTTGAGATCAGGTCACCCCAACGGAGTTTAAGCTGGTGGTCACTTCGTCCATCTCCAAACATTCTTGTTAAGCGGTGGAGCACCTTGGCCCACTGCAGCGTCCTGGCCTCTGTGGGTTATCACTGACTAACACGGCCACCCAAAAAACGCATCATTGGTAGGTAATGCTGCACAAGCCATTTAAGGCCCCCCAGTTCTTCAGGTGTCATCTTTGACATACTGCCTTTCCCAGACATAGGTGGTCATTACAACCCTGGCGGTCGGTGTTAAAGCGGCGGTAAGACCGCCAACAGGCCGGCGGTAAAAAAAAATGGAATTACGATCGTGGCGGAAACCGCCAACAAAGACAGCCACTTTAACACTCCGACCCCCACGGTGGTACAAACAAACAGCATGGCGGTCACCGCCAACAGGCTGGCGGGAGACAATGTACCGCCCACAGTATCACAACCTACGAATCCGCCACCTTTTCCGGGGTGGATTCACCGCGAACAAAAACACGGCGGAAACATGACTTCGAAGGGAAAACGCTCACCTCTACACACCCCAGGAGGAACCAGGATGCCATGGAACTCAAGCTACACATTTTACCAGCTTTTATCTTCTTGCTCCTCTACCAGGAGCACGAACGCCGGCGGCGAAGACCACGGTGAGTGCTGCACCTACGACACAGGGGAGAGGGGAGGGAAAAAACAGTGACACACACACGCAACACGCAACACCCCCACCCCAACCCCCACCCTCACCCACGACAACACACACACTAATACATATTGATACATTACAGTTACACCTCCCAACCCCCCGGGAAGAATGCAAGGACAAAAGGAAATGAGGTGAACGATTGTAATATATCAAAATTCAGTAGTCAATTAATATACATACACTATTAACAAATATATACACGTAGAATTTTAGTCCAAGGGATTCCACCATTAAAGTCCGTGGACCACTGGGCCCACAATGCATGGGCGAGGCCCACACAAGATACCCGAACATGACGGAGAGAACACTGCAGGGGCATAAGATAGAAATAAAACAGGCACCTCAGGGGGACGGGAAAGGGTGGGCAACTCAACCGGTTGAGTGCACAACGCCAAATCCACGAGGGGGCCCTATGCCCGCTATTCAATCCTGGGGAGTGCAAAGCCACAGTCTCTCAAGTCTCTACAGTGGGTGGTTTGCCCACTGCTGCATCCTGGGGAGTGCAAAGACACAGTCTCTCAAGTCTCTACAGTGGGTGGGTTGCCCACTGCTGCATCCTGGGGAGTGCAAAGCCACAGTCTCTCAAGTGGATAACAGTCTCCACTGGTTCTGGAGGGGGCTTGGTGCCCGGAGTGCTTCATCCTGCCAAGGACAGAGGTAGTGGATGTAAAGCTCCACTGGTTCTGGAGGGGGCTTTGTGCGCAGAGTGCTTCATCCTTGCAAGGACAGAGGTAGTGGATGTAAATCTCCACTGGTTCTGGAGGGAGCTTGGTGCCCAGAGTGCTTCATCCTGCCAAGGACAGAGGTAGTGGATGTAAATCTCCACTGGTTCTGGAGGAAGCTTGGTGTCCAGAGTGCTTCATCCTGCTTGTGGCGGCCTCAGTAGCGTCAGTGCTTTTTGCTCTCATGGGCCTGCGGTGCTTGTGGCAGTGGTGTCCTTGCCAGCGGTGCTTGTGGCGGCGGAGTCCTTGCAGCGGTGCTTGTGGGGCGGTGTCTTTGGCAGTGATGACTGTGGCGGCGGTGTCCTTGGCAGCGGTGCTTGTGGCGGCGTTGTCCTTGGCAGCGGTGCTTGTGGCGGCGGGGACCTTGGCAGCGGTGCTTGTGGCAGGCGGTGTCTTTGGCAGCGCTTCAGCTGCCTGCGGTCCTGTCTGGGCCAGCGGGCTGATGCTGGCGGTCCTGTCTGGGCCAGCGAGGCTGATGGCGGTCGCCTCCTGGGCAGCGGGGCTGATGCTGGCAGTCCTGTCTGGGCCAGCGGGCTGATGCTGGCGGTCCTGTCTGGGCCAGCGGGGCTGATGGCGGTCGCCCCCTGGGCAGCGGGGCTGATTGCGGTCGCCTCCTGGACAGCGGGGCTGATGCTGGCGGTCCTGTCTGGGCCAGCGGGGCTGCTGGCGGTGGCCTCCTGGGCAGCAGAGCTGATGGCGGTCGCCTCCTGGGCAGCGGTGCTGATTGCGGTCACCTCCTGGGCCAGCAGGGCTGTTGCTGGCGGTCCTGTCTGGGCCATCGGGGCTGCCGGAGGTCACCTTCTGGGCAGCGGGGCTACTGCTGGTGGTCCTGTCTGGGCCAGCGGGGCTGCTGCTGGCGGTCCTGTCTGGGCCAGCGGGGCTGCTGGCGGTCACCTCCTGGGCAGCGGGGCTGATGCTGGCGGTCCTGTTTGGGCCAGCGGGGCTGCTGGCGGTCGCCTCCTGGGCAGCGGGGCTGATGCTGGCGGTCCTGTCTGGGCCAGCGGGGCTGCTAGCAATCGCCTCCTGGGCAGCGGGGCTGATGACGGTCACCTCCTGGGCAGCGGGGTTGATGGCGGTCGCCTCCTGGGCAGCGGGGCTGATGCTGGCGGTCCTGTCTGGGCCAGGGGGGCTACTGGCGGTCGCCTCCTGGGCAGCGGGGCTGATGGCGTCTTCTCCACTATGCTGATCTTCCCAGACTTGCCGGGTTTCTTGTGCCCCTTCCCCACCTTGGAAGGTGTCGCAGCTGACTCCACACTCCCACCTGTACCCCTGAGAGCGGCTTTGGTTGCTGTTGTCTTCCCCCTCTCCTGCCGGGCACTGGACAACTTTTGATGCTTGACAGGTGGAGGACTGTCCGTGCTGTGGCTCCTTGCCACACTGGCTGCCCTGCTGCCTGGTGCACTCCAGAATCCAGTGACTACTGGCACCACTGATCCCGCCGATGTTGTGGCTGAGGTGCTAGGTTGGGACCTCGAGAGTCGGGCCCTAGGAGACTGACGCGGTGGGGGAGGTGTGGGAAAAAGGTCAAGGGTGGACAGGAAAAGTTTCTTGGGAACGCTGGGACGGGTAGCTGGAGGGGGTTTGGGAGTGGAGGAAGAGGTTGTGGTTGTAGGAGGTGTACGTTTGGTGACTTTGGGTGAAGCCGCATGCGCTGGAGGCTGTTGTGAGGTGGATGGCTGTTAGGTGGGTGTGTGCCTGCGTTTGTGTACCTTGAGAGGTGGCGTCACAGACACACTGGGAGAGGACACAGGGGATGTGTGAATGGTAGTGGGGGTGGTGACTGCACGTGAGCGGGTGTGGTGGTGGGTGTGCTGGTGATGGAAGTAGTGGCTGTAGATGTAGTGCATGCAGGTGTGAGTAGAGACGAGACTGGGAGGGAGACGAGGAGGAGGGGTACACAGTGGAGGCAGTGGATGTTGCTATGTCTACATGTGTGTGATGCTTGCGTGAGTGCCTGTGGGATGTGTGGTGCTTATGTTTGCCTGAGCTTCCTTTGTGTGTTGAGGTGTGTGCATGCTGGTCTGATCGTGTGCTTGGGATAGGCTGAGGTACAGGGGATTGGCTCTGGGTGGAGGAAGTTGGAGGGGGGGAGGCTAGAGACAGGGACAATGGCTGCCATCAGTGCTGAGGCCAGAGTCTGAAAAGCTCGCTGAAGGGCTGCCTGACCAGAATGAATGCCCTCCAGGAATCCATTGGTTTGTTGCAACTGCATCTCTACACCCTGGATGGCATTCAAAATGGTAGACTGCCCAACAGTGAGGGACCTGAGGAGGTCAATGGCCTCCTCACTGAGGGCAGCAGGGGTGACTGGGGCAGGGCCTGAGGTGCCTGGGGCGAAGGAGATGCCCACCCTCCTGGGTGAGTGGGCACGGGGCAAAGGCTGAGGGACTGCTGGGAGGGTGGTGCTGGTAGGGGGGTGGCGGCTGTACCTATAGATGGAGGGGGCACAGATGGGCCCGCCACCACAAGGGAGCTCCCATCAGAGGACGAGTCCGTATCACTGGTGTCAGCTCCTGTCCCCGCCATGGAGCTCCCCTCGCCCTCCGTCCCACTGGTGAAATCAGACTCCGTAGTGTCGCCCTCCAGGGCCATGTGGGATGCAGCTCCCTCCTGCTCCGGTGCCACTGCTCCTCCGCCTGATGATGCTAATGCACACAAGAACAGGGAGACCACAAAAAGGGGGGGGGACGACAGAAGAAAGACAAGTTGAGTGCATGCATTACTGCTACCGTTGGTGGACACGACAGACACAGAAGCCCCATGCACTACGCCACGCATTTGGGGTCCACTATTCAATCCCTGGGACATGGCCTACAAGGCTATGGCTGACATCTGCACACATGGATATCACAGGAGCCTGACTAGGTGTAGCTGGCACTGTACCCAGGTGGGATACGGTGCCACAGGGTGTGCCTGAAAAAGGGGACCTAACTAGCACACTCGCCCTGGCCTACGGAAACCCACAGCCCACCTCCCCCACCCAGACACCTCCTCTGCTTGCTGAATCAGCAGAATGAGAGTGTACTCACCCCCTTGTTGCTGCTGTGATGCCCTCAAGCGCTCATCCAACTCCGGGTACGCCACTCCCAGGATCCTGAACATCAGGGGGATCATGGTGCGACGCGCACCCCTCCCATGTTGGGAGGCCATCACCAGCTGGGCCTCTGCCATCTTCTTGCTCCAGTGGCGAATGTCCTCCCATCTTTTCCGGCAGTAGGTGCTCCGTCAGGTGATAGACCCCCAGGGTAAGGACATCCTTGGTGATGGCACGCCAGATGTCCTTCTTCTGGTGGGCGCTGACCTACAGGAATTGTACAGGGGAAAAAGAGAAGTTATTACCAACTGCACCATCACAGACATTGGACCGCATCCCTATCCTTGCCATGTGGCACATGCACTCACCGTCGTTTCTCCCCCCCCTATCTTTCACCCTCACCACTCCACACAGGCATTGCCCATACAACATGCTCCCAGTGTACTTACCTGTTTGTCTGGAGGATCGTAGAATAGCGTGTACTGGGGGAGGACCCCATCCACTAGTTTCTCCAACTCCTCCATGCTGAAGGCAGGGGCCCTTTCCCCAGATGCATGAGCCATTGTCTCTTCCAGACTGAGGTCACAGCAGCACTTGCAGTGTAGGTCCTCTCCTGTCGAAGATCAGGTATCAAGTGATTGAACAGATAGAAAATGGCAGTCATGTCCGCGGCGGTGCGTACAGTCACCGCCGGCGTACATCGTCATTGGCTCCTGGGACCCAAGGGGTCCATTGTTAACCAATTGCACCACGGTCTTCGACAACCTACCGCGACAGTGAACAATGCCAGGGTAGTTACCTCACATCCCATTGTCCCACTTTACAGGTCAGGCAGCCGCCATTTCAGGGGCCCACATGGCTTTATATTTACCTAGGCCTTGCCTCAACACTCATTCAGGCAGAATTCGGGTTATGAATGCTTTTCTGTGTAAGCTGTGTTTACGTACCTCCGAGTTGGTTGACTCTGTGCTCGCTGTTGTCCTTCACAGGCACCATCCGCTGGGACATGTGAGGAGATGGCGGCATCCTCCGGTCTACAGACCACTGGTGGACCTGTCGACAATGGAGGATACACATGTAATCATCACCTACAGGCTTGATCGTGCCACAATCCTGGAACATGTGCCCAGTTGGAGCCAGACCTGATGTCAGCCATCCGCCATCCCACAGGAATACCCCCTCAAGTGCAGGTGCTGTCAGTACTCCATTTCCTTGCAAGTGGGTCTTTTCAAAATACAGTGGCCATAGCATCAGGGATGTCCCAGCCTATGTTTTCCAACGTGTTGTCCAGAGTGTTGTCTGCCCTGCTGAAACACATGCGGAGCTACATCGTTTTCCCTCAGGTGGAGGATTTGCCTACAGTGAAAGGTGACTTCTATGCCCTGGGACATATCCCCAACATCATAGGTGCCATTGATGGGACACATGTGGCCTTGGTCCCCCCACACAGGAGTGAACAGGTGTACAGAAACCGGAAGAGTTACTATTCGATGAATGTGCAGATGGTGTGTTTGGCAGACCAGTACATCTCCCATGTTAATGCAAAATTCCCTGGCTCAGGGCATGACGCTTACATCCTGCGTAATAGCAGCATCCCTTATGTGATGGGACAACTCCAGAAGCACCATGTGTGGCTATTAGGTGAGGACATGGACCCTATACAGTGTGGATAGTTGTCTGAGTCAGGGTTGTCCCTAAGGGTTAGTGTAACAGTTGCCCCTCGCCATTTGCAGGTGACTCTGGCTACCCCGACCTGTCATGGCTACTGACCCCAGTGAGGAATCCCAGGACAAGGGCAGAGGAACGCTACAATGAGGCCCATGGGTGAACTAGGAGGATTACAGAGCGGACCTTCGGCCTCCTGAAGGCCAGGTTCCGGTGCCTCCATATGACAGGTGGTTCCCTATTCTACTCACCAAAGAAGGTATGCCAGATCATCGTGGCCTGCTGTATGCTTCACAACTTAGCTTTGCGATGACAGATGCCTTTTCTGCAGGAGGATGGCCCAGATGGAGGTGTTGTGGCAGCTGTGGAGCCTGTGGACAGTGAAGACGAGGAAGCAGAAGAAGAGGACATCAACAACAGGAACTCTGTGATCCTGCAATACTTCCAGTGAGACACAGGTAAGAAGACAAACCTGCCTACTACTTGTACTTTAACACTACTACCTCTCTACTGTCTGTCCTTTACACCCAGTGTATGGTCACTGAGTTGTCACTTTCCCTTACGATTTCACAGATGTGGGATCCCACTGTGTGACATCTGCTTTGTTTCCTCATGGACTAGAGCTGTGTGACATAGGTATGCTGACATTACAATTCAAAGGGCATTTTGCCACTGTAATTGCTAATACACTATTTCGAAATCACAGACAGACTCCAGATTGTTTTGTGCTTTAAGAGTGTTTATTTAAGTGCTCAATATTGGAGGGGGTTGTAAAATGGTGAGGGGTGATGGTGGAGAAATGTCCATGGCAGAATCCAGTCCATTATTGTCACAGGTGCATTGTCCAAAGGGACATAGAAAGTGGAGCTGGGGCAGTTTGAGGATGGACAGGGTGACCAAGTGGGACAAAAGGATGACATTCAGGGCGGTCTCATTTCTTGGCGGGGTCTTGGCATTGTTCTCTGTCTTTGTCCTTGATCTCAGAGACCGTTTGCGGGGTGGTTCTCCCTCTGCAGGGGGTGGGGTGCTGGTGTGGTGATCCTGTGGCAGTGCCTCCTGTCCACTAGCGCCGGCGGAGGTGGTGGGCAGTTCATTGTCCAGGCTAGTGTAAGGAGCCCCTTGTTGTGCCACAGTGTCCCTTCTGGTGTTGAGGACTTCCTTCAGCACCCCTACGATGGTGCCCAGGGTGGAATTGATGGATCTAAGTTCCTCCCTGAATCCCAAATACTGTTCCTCCTGCAGCCGCTGTGTCTCCTGAAACTTGGCCAGTACCGTTGCCATCCTCCCCTGGGAATGATGGTACGCTCCCATGATGTTGGAGAGGGCCTCGTGGAGAGTGGGTTCCCTGGGCCTGTCCTCCACCTGTCACACAGCAGCCCACCCAGTTCCCCTGTTTCCCTGGGCCTCTGTCCCCTGAACGGTGTGCCCACTGCCCCCAGGTTCCTGTTGTTGTTGGGGTGGTGGGTTAGCCTAGGTTCCCTGTAGTGGTGGACACACTGCTGATTGATGTGTCCTGGGGACAGAGGTATGTGCCCGCTGGGTGGGTGCTGTGCTGGTGTTACCAGAGGGTGGAAGGTCTGTGGTGGGCTGTGCCTATGTGAGGGGAACCGACTGTCCCGAGGCCCACGATGGTCCGGGCTGGTCATCTAGATCCAGTTGGACAGAGCTGCTGCCATCACGGTGGGCCTCTTCTGTTGGAGGTGTGGACATGTGTGGACCCTCCTGTGTGGTGACGTTGGGTAGTGGTCCTGCAGGGGTGTAAAAACATGATTATTGCATCTGTGTATATCATGGTGGGCAATGGGTGGGTGACAGTGTACCCCAGTGCTTGCATTCCTGTGTGGGACCTTGTGTGATGATGGTTTAGGGGGTGTATGGGTATGTGCAGTGGCCATGCATTGGTGATGGGTGTCCATGCTTTGTTGTTGCATGCAGGGCTTGGTGTTGGGATGTGTGGTTTGTGATATTGGGACATGTGTGAGGAGTAGGAGTGATGGGGGTGAGGTTGAGGGTGGGGGTATGTGATGGCATGCAGGTAGGGTGGGGGATAAGGTAGTTAAGATTTGACTTACCAGAGTCCATTCCTCCTGCTACTCCTTCGAGTCCCTCAGGATGCAGAATAGCCAAGACTTGCTCCTCCCATGTTGTTAGTTGTGGGGGAGGAGGTGGGGGTCTGCCGCCAGTCCTCTGAACCGCAAGGTGGTGTCTGGATTCTACCTCTTCCTGATGTCATCCCTATTTCTTGGGTGCTGTCCCACTGCGTTGACCCTGTCCACTATTCTTCGCCATAGCGTCATCTTCCTAGCTATGGAGGTGTGCTGCACCTGTGATCCGAATAGCTGTAGCTCTACCTGGAGGATTTCCTCCACCATGACCCTGAGCTCCTCCTCAGAGAACCTGGGGTGTCTTTGCCGTGCCATGGGGGGTGTGGGTTGGTGTGTGTTGTGATATGTGGGGTGATATTTAGTGGTGTGTTGTGAGAGGTGCGTGGATGTTATGTGGGTGATGGTATTGTGTGCCTGTGGATGCTATTGTTCTTTCTGGTGGTGTCTCCCCCTGGCCTGCAGTCGCAATTGTTGTCGTAGGGGTTTGTGGGTGTTGTGGGTGTGTGTTTTATATTGTATTGGGTGTGTAGGAGTGGTGTGTGTATGTGTATCAGGTGTGTGTATTTCGATTTGTCCAATGTGGTTGTGTTTTGTAAATGTATGTGTATTTTGAGCGCGGCAGTGTGTACCGCCAATGGAATACAGCGGTTGAAAGACCGATGTGTGGATTCGTGGGTCGTGACAGTGTGGGCGTATTCCTGTTGGCGTGACGGTGGAGGATTTCTTATCGCCTGTTTATCACTGACCTTTGGTGTGGCGGACTTGTGTGGGTGTCTGGATTTTGGCGGATTCGGAGCTGTGGGTCATAATGACCGTGGCGGAATTCCGCGGCCGCGGCGGTGTGTTGGCGGTGTGTTGGCGGTGTGTTGGCGGTCTTCTTCACAGCGGTAAGCGGATTTTACCTCCAATGTTGTAATGACCCCCAAAAAGTAGTTTTTGTATACTGCAAATGTAATGGCACAAAAGAAAATTAAATATAAAACAACCCACCTACCCCAGTTACCCAACAAACTAAACTATCCCTAGACAAACAACCCACAATACAGTGACAGATATAGTACAAAAGCACTACAAAAGACTGATGAAAAGACAAATATGACACAACAGCAACAGGATACAGCATAAAAACACTCCAGAAGCTCAAATCCACCAACACCAGCTCCACGCACCCTCGCATAAGACTCTGAAATGAAAGTGAACTCACTGTACCATGTATGCAGACGGGATGTACCGTTTCATCACTTCCTGGGCCTGTGCATCACGTTTTCAGATATGCATCGTTTTTTTTTTACGCATGATGGTCATGCGTCGATGTTTTTCTAGCGTGCCTGACAAGGCCTGCAGACTTGCGATTGATGCTCAGGGACTAGGCGTCATTTTTCTGCCTTGGAAAGTATGAAGATTTGAGTTTGCATCAACATTTTTGACGCATGACTGTCATGCGTGGTATTCCTTCCCATACAGCCTGACAAGGCCTGTGGTGTGCGATTGACACACAGGGGCCAGGTGTAATTTTTCTGGGCTTGCGGAGTATGGAATTTGGCCATTTGCGTCAAAACATTTTGACGCATGATAGGTATGTTTGGAAATTATTTAGAAAGGCTTACAATGCACCCAGATTCACATACCATGTCCCAGGGGCTATGCAATTACGGTACGGCTACATGTGTGTGCATGTTCATTCACATCTTGATGGTGACATCAGTATGTTTTACCTATATGTTTGTATATGTGTGTGTGATGCATGTGATGACTGATACTGTGTGCATATGGGCATGTGTATATAGACTGTGTCCACATACATGTTAGGACATGTGAACTATGAGCATATATATGTGTTCTGACACATATTTGTGGGTGTACCACATTGTAATGTACATTTACCAACAACACAATAGATATGATGGGCTATGTCCAGTACCTCATAAAGCATGTTACATCCATGACAAATTGTACTCAGAGGATGCAGTGGACTATGCCTGGGTTGAAATCACATAATCCCTGGCAATTTGTGTGCATGTGTGTCCACTCTGTGGTGTGTTGTTAGGTTCAGCCTTCATGATGCTTTGCTACATGTGTGACATATAGGCCCATATTTATATTTTTTGACGCACAGCTGCGCCAATGCAGTTGTGCGTCAAAAATTTTACCGCCGGCTAACGCCATTCCAAAACACCATGCGGGCGCCTTTTTTATTGAATGACGTTAGCCGGCGCTGCGGACTGGTGTGCGTAAAAAAAAATGACTCACACCAGGCAGCACCGGCGTAGGGGAAAATGGAGGTTGGGCGTCAAAAAATGGGGCAAGTCAGGTCTGAGGCAAAATTTAGCCCTCAACCCGATTTGCGCCATTTTTTTTGATGCCCAACCCCCATTGAAATGACTCCTGTCTTAGCAAAGACAGGAGCCATGCCCCCTTGCCCAATGGCCATGCCCAGGGGACTTCTGTCCCCTGGGCATGGTCATTGGGCATAGTGGCATGTAGGGGGGCCCAAATCAGGGCCACAAACAAAATACGAAAAAAAATACTTACCCCAACTTACCTCTACTTCCCTGGGATGGGTCCCTCCATCCTTGGGTGTCCTCCTGGGGTGGGCAAGGGTGGCAGGGGGTGTCCCTGGGGGCATGGGAGGGCACCTCTGGGCTCCTTCTGAGCCCACAGGTCCCTTAACGCCAGCCCTGACCCAGGCATTAAAAAACGGCGCCCATCAGGCTGGGCGCCGTTTTTTAAGGCCTGCCCCCTCCTGTGCGTCAAAATGACGTCACAGTATAAATATGGGGCACAGGCCTTAAAGTCATTTTTTGGAAGGGAACGCTTACCTTGCATATCATTAACGCAAGGCTGGTTCCCCCTTCGAAAAAATGAGACACATGGTGGAACTTTGACGCCCGCGGGGTCGGACGTCAAAGTATAAATATGGGGCAGGGTTTGCGCCGATTGTGCGTCAAAAATTTTGACGCACATTCGGCGCAAACAGAGTAGAAATATGCCCCATAGTTCCCCATGCATCATAGTTGCAGGAGATGGTGTACACACATGTCAATGAAGGCTGGTATGTGTTGTGTGTGTGAAAAGACATGTGTAGTGTCATTTCAGTAACACATGACCATAGCAGTGTGTTCATGGGATAGGGAACCTCACATACCTATCTGCCTGCATGGACCCATGTTGAACTTTGACAAATGCCTGTGTAGTCATAGCAGTGCCACCTATGTTTCCGTATGTGGGAACACATGTGAAGGTACTTTTTTCCTGTCAATGAACTTGTGATACATATGCACTTACATTTATTGAAAGGTGTCTTTTGTTCAGACTCCAATACACATTACCAGGCCTGTGCCATTTAAGTGGTACATGTGTGCAGAGATATCTGGCATATGTGTGCATGCCACCAACTAGGTACTAGCAATCGACCACATCATATTTTTTATGACTGTTGCATACAATGGCATACCACTGTGTGTTAAAGTCTGGCAAAGTTTGCAGCCTTCTTGTCATCACTACTGTGCGAGTTTTTATGCCCATAAAGACCCATGGTTACATGTTTGGGCACAGGTTTACAGAGCTCCACATTACTTAGTCCACTGTGCACATGCATCAGGCCCCTGACAATGTCAATATTCTATGTAGCCTGAACAGTGGTATTAGGGTGTTTTGGGCAGAGATCTAGCCTCTTCATGATTGCTCTTCAGCAGAGCAATGCACTGTCCCTTGCAGACAGACACATGCATAATTGTGATCAAAAGGACTAGGATATAATTTTTCCTCTGGTGTACTTGATGTCAGCCTTCCCTTATCAGGTACTGAGGACTAGCTACTTGCATGTGTAGGACATGTCTCATCATCTGGCATGGTCTGACAGACCTGATTTTATATCCTTTGTAATTTCTTTGGGCAGCATGGTTAGGGGTTGTATCTCTTATATGACTTCTAATTTGGGAACGGTCCAGTGGACAGATGGTGTCATCTGTCACTACCTCCTGTCATGTTGGTATGCAATGGCAAGCTAATTGGTTATTAAAGTGGCAAACATGAGTGGGTTATGTACTGACCTAACCATCCTCTCAGTACATATGTTGGGTGATGGCATGTTGACATTGATGTGTTGCACAGTCAGTGTTGGTCTATGTGTGTGTACCTTCTCCATGTTTTACTGCATAACTTGTTAGGAATAATTTCTATCCTACATTGCTGCCAATCTTTAGGCTGCTTACATTTTGTACACATCTTCTACAGCAACACTGTCCAGTCATACATGGACAGGATGCAACGTGTGACTTGTGTAAATTGTAGATGTACACATCTTCTACTACTGGCTACATTATAGTTACCATCCCATTGCCTGGCTGTGATTACATGACTTCCACACACACATGACATTACACCTGCCACAGCACTTGTGTTGTCTCCAAGTGATCTCCTGTGTTGTATCTCCAAGTACCTGTGGGTATCTCTGCATCCACATCCTTCATTAAACATGGGTATGCCTTTATTCCTGCATTCCACAACCTATGTCACTCTTACCATGAGTGTATGATGTTAGTATGTGAAATAATCTCAGTGCTGCTTCTGTTATTAGCCACATGCAACATATCCGTCTACTTCTAGTCCTATTAATTTATGAATGGGTCAGTGACATGTTAGGACATTGCTGGACATACTTGCACATCCCACACCTGATTGATATGTTGGAGACCTAGATATATTAGGGAATGTTGTCACTGTTGGAATGATATGTGCTGTGTGATAGTGTAATACAGACTATACTAGGTTACCTTTCTGACACATGTCAACCATTGTTGGTACTTGCAAAACCCTTTGCTACCTAGGCCATACGCTTGCACATCAGTCTTCACATGTATATCCAGATTTGTTGTTGGCAACTGTCAAGACAGCAGATTTGTGTGACAAGTGTGTATAGAATGTACATAAGGAGTAGAACACACTCTGCCTACATTTCGCCCAGACATTAATTTGGTGGTGCATTGTCCCATTTTATTCTTAAATCATGACAATAGGCCTATGTTTGGATAGTGGTTCAGCACCATTGCTGCTTCATTTGTCTGGCAGCCCATAGTGCACTCCACAGCCAGCGTGTGTTTGCCATAAGTGATGCCCCCCCCCTTGTCACACATGCACAGTACTGGCATAGCAGCAATCTGCCAACACCATTTGATAACTGACCCTACCTTGTGTATGCCCTCCTTGCATACATCCTACCAGGTGTAGAGATGATATGGGAAAGGGCTAAGAATATGCACATTGGCCACTTAATGGTATGTTATATTTTGTGGTGCATGGATTTAGGCCTTCAAGAGCCACATGTCTGTGAGGTAGGTGACACTGATGTATGACATGGAGGCACTAGACCCTCTTACATCACAATCTTTGTTGTAACCATACTTGTGATTGTTGTGTTTCTTTTCTGCTCTCTGAGGTATGAGTTACATTCCAATGGTATATATAGTGAAGAATGAGTAGACCATGGAGATTCAAGTGCCAAGTAATTTATTGGTGATATTTACAAAGTAATAATATTTGTACAGTCACTGTGTGTAGAAGGTCTGTACAGTTTGTAGTCTCCTGCGAACTCCTGTAGTAGTGTTTTAGTTCCCCCTCCAAATGTGCTGCACGATTGCCATCCTCTTCCTCGTTGGGGGCATCTACCTGTTCATCCCTGGGAACATTGGTCCATATACATACATTATGCAAGATTGCACATACCAATTTCATCTTGCATACCAGTGGTGGAGCATACAAAGGGCTTCCTCCTGTGAGGGCCAGACACCTGAACCTTGTCTTCAAAAACCCAAATGTCCTCTCCACCACATTTCATGTTCTTCTGTGCCCTTCATTATATGCACGCTCTTCCACCGTTGTAGGATTGCCAAATAGAGTCATCACCCATGGCTGTATACCATAACCTTGGTCCGCTGCAAAGGAATGAGAGAAGATGTATTTTAATGCTTGATAGTGCTTTGGTATGTACCTTGGCAGTTGTTAGTTTTAGGTGGAGTGGTGACTCAGTCCTACTTCTGGTATAGTGCATGTTCCTGTTTTGTTAAATGGTTTCATAGGTCTATGTTGATGGACATGACAATCTTGACCTGTAGCTCACGGACCTGGGGATCGTAATATAAATTCCAAACAGATGGTTCAGCCATTGCAAATATGTGTTGTGTTGTCCATATTTGTGCCAGTGTCCTATTATTGGTGGAACTTTCCACCTCCTTGCAGGACAGTGATATCATATGTAGAGACACCATGGTAGCCCTGCAAAGCCAAACTCTGGCCTCCATGTTACCATGTGGCACTACGCATGCAGTGCAACATATAATAACCCTTTGTAGCAGATGATAGCTGTGCAAGCCACCAAGTGTACTAGGGTTTGAAACACACAATTGCAGGATAAGCAAAAGTTTGTCCAGTGGAATCTCCTATGTTCCTATACATGATTTATCACAGGCACAGTGCAGGCGTTGGGAGGGGGCACACCATTCTTTTACATAGGTCCCTATGAACGGTCAGGTATGTCCTCTATACTCCTACAGAGTCATACTATGGCATTCATGATCTTTAAAGGATTGCACAACTCTTCGCCATGGTAGGCCATTTCTTGTATATGGCACATACATGGTGGCGGTAGGGGGCACTAAGGGGCGCATGTGAGGTGGCACTGGACTAGGTGCTGCATGACTTCACTTCATTCGGCCCTATGGTCTTTCATGACAGGTAATGTTGTATTCCTATGTGTGCGACACAATGCAGCAGACATATGAATGTGCACACTACAGGTATATCAGGTATGTGTAGGTGATATGTAGTTGGTCATGGCTACACTTAGGTAGCATTTAATACTGGTGCTGCCAGAGGCTTGAACCCCATGACTGAAGTGGGGCTGTTCCTATGTGTGACTTTCTTTACATTGACATGGCCTATGCCATTCACACTGCTGAACTATACATTATTAGGTGTAATGTGTGTGGGATCTGTATTTAGGTATCAACCAGTAGACACTTGTAGTGGTTTGTGAGCAGCTTCTGTATGCAAAGGGAACATAGCTCCACCTGTCCTCACGTGGTGTGCCAGTCAGGTTGTGGCTGTTTTATGTACATGTGGGTGTATATGTGTATGTGATGTGCAATGATTCCGGTGTAGTGTGCCATGTAGCATATGTGTTGTTGCCTGTACATCTGTGTTCCCCTGCCTATGTATGTTTAGTGTGGTATATGTCTTGTTTGTCCTACATGGTAGATATTTTTTGTTTAAATACTGATTGGTATGGCAGCATACCTAGGAGTAGGCCGTTTGCATACTTCCCATCCTGGAACCGCTCATTGATGGTGGAATGTCAGAATATGTAGGCATCATGTATGCTGTTATTCGACAAGGATGTTTGAGAAGAGCCCAGGGTGGTCCACAATGGCCTGAACAGTTATGGAATGGGCATGCTTGTGGTTCCTGAATAGGTGTTTCATTTCTGCAGGTGCAGGTTGGACATGGATGTAGTCCATTGCACCCAACACATGCTCAAACCCAGCAGATAGAAAGCTTGCTTGGTCTCCTGCTGGAGTTGCTGGGTGTTAGGGAAGCAGATGTGATGGGGTGTGAGGCGTATAATTGAGTCCAGATAATATGGAAGGAAGACCGAGTAGGATGGCTGGGAGACACCAGCCACTTTGTGCCCCGTTGTCTGAAAAGATCCTGACGCCAGTATATGGAAGACAGCGAGGAGTATGGTCATTTGTGGCATATTTGTTGGAGTTGCCACCCTTGTAGTGATGTCTGGCACAGTGTGCTGCAGCAGACGTGCTATTGACTCCTGGTTCAGATGGTAATTCCTGATGACATCTTATTCCCTGAGCCCAAGGATGGTTGTACTCTGTTGAAAGATCCTCTACCGTCTTCTGAGCTGTCTTTGTGGCTACTGTGGTGGTGGTGTTTTGGATTGCTGCAGTGGTGGTGGAGGGACCTGTTGTCATTGCTGACTTCTGTGACGTGTGCCAAGCTGGAGCAATAACAGTTCCATGTTGTCCTGGAGGTTGTCAATGCTCCTTCTGTGTGTTTTCCTTAAGTGGTGGTGTGTGGGCATTTTTTTAACAACTGGTCTGACCAGGTGTTAAATTTTGACGTTTGTTTCCTTTCTGTGTGTCGTTTGTGCATTGGGGGTTAAGTATAGAGCTGGAGGGCTAGCGTCATTTTTTGGAAGGGGATGCCTACCTTGCATATCATTGTCCCAATATGATGCAAGGTGAGTTATCTCTCCTACAAAATGACTCTAACTCAGTTTTTTTTATGATAGATGTGTCTAGCGTCAAAATATTAATATTGTGGTAGGTTTGCTCCACTTTACATAAAAAAACATATGCAAAGGCAGCACAAACTTTTCATAAATCAAGGCCTAAATTTCTCAGAATAGGAGCAGGACTCAGAGCAACCCATTGGCATATACTTGTCAAAGTAGAAGACCCCCTCAAATTGGAAACCCAAGAGACGGAAGTCGTCCAGGTGGACTGGTAATAACTGAAAGCAGATTCAATATCTGATTTTACCATCATAGCCCCAGTCCCCAGCTCCCGCAGCATCTGGATTGCCTGATCAAGGGACGCATACTTAATTGAGCATAACGCTCCGTCAATAGCTTCGTTCACAGAACGTCCCCTTGGAGCCGACAGGTTATTGATCAATCTGAACTCCCCTGAATCTTTCTTAGGGACTGCCCCAAGGGCGAACAGACAAAATCCTCAATAGGGACTAATTCAAAGGGACCTGACCAGGGACCCACGCTCAGCTCCTTAATGATCTTTGCCCTTGCAACACCTGGGTTGGATCTATCAGACTGATGGTCCCTACAGATGGGAGAGCCTACATAGCTTGAAGCCTGGATCCTAAAGCTGTCCTTAGAGCCCTTGTACAATACCTGTGTGGCCACATAATTGGTGTAAGTCTCTAGCCAAGGGACCATTGCCAATAGGTTACCCGGGAAGGAGCCTTGCCAAAAACCCTCAGTCTTGCTTCTTGTTGCCTTTATCTCTGGATTTCCTGAAACACCAGGATTTAAGGTGGGAGGCCTGACAGCAGAATAAAAAGCAATGTCTGAATTTGTAGGTCCCTGGGGGCCAAGAGCAGTTGCGCTGGTTAAAGTCTCAGCAGGTCCCTTTTCTCTGCCCGCTCCCACCACATCCATGGCAGACACTGTGGTTGTCCAAAAGTGCTGACTGTGCCCTGTGATCTGTTTATTTATAATGGAGCCAAGTGAATATTTCAATTTGATCCCTTCCCAGGGTGGGCCTGTTAGCGTTGATCCTCATAATCCTTCTAGACCATACCACCATACTCCTAGAGCACAACCACTATTCTGTTCTGACAGCAAGCCAGCTGAGCCCCCATATCATTGAAATGCTTTGCCACAATGGCCTGATAGGTTGAGAAAGCCATAACCCAGTAAACCAGTGTCTCCTCAACCTTCTTCTTCTGAGGCCAATGGCAACATTCACGAAAGTGAGCACATTCTTTACAGAGCTTAACATCCTCTTTCTCAGAATTATCAACAAGCAGATCAAAAATGTCAACGTAAGGCACCTCCATTGGCACATGCAGCCCCAAGTACTCATGTTCAGAGCAAATATCACCTAGGCCCATAGGAGACAAAGAGGGTCCAGTACCTGCATTTGCCATTCCCTGGCCAAGGGGAGGTGCCAATGCAGCTGCAGCTCCCCCTGAGCTTCCGATGCACCCTCTAGAACTTGCTACCACGGGCGCTTGACTCAGGGGCTGCGCAGGCACTACTGCCGCTTGAGGATCCTGACTTTCCATTGGGCCTGTTGAGATAGGGGGATCAACCCTTTGTGCCCCTGAGGTGGGCCTAGGCCCCGCTGCGCTCCCCTGTGCTCCCTGACCACCTTTTGCGGTCCCTAAGTAAGAAACCAGGCACCAAGCCCTTGCATTAACATCTCCCTCACCCATCCCTGCTAGAGAGTCCCCCACTAGAGAGCTACCAAATCCTGCTGAGCCAGTCCACCTGTGGCGGTAACCCCTCTAGCCATACCAGAGTCAATAATCTACGCAACACTACTAGTCGCTGCTGCCCCAGAAACTCTCAATGCAGTACCCTGGACAGTAGTCTGGTCAGCACCACCCAACACCTGCACAACACCTGATGACGTAGTCGAAGCAACTGCGGTCATGGACTGCACTGCCGCCTGATCAGGAGCTTCCGGGCCAGGGTCAGATCTACTGACACCACAGCTACACAGCAAGAGCCCTGATTTGTTGATTTGTAGTAACCTGAATAGAGCCCGGCAAGCCCTATGGTGTCCCCCCTACTCTTCTTCTGACCGTGAATCCTCTTGGGAAGTAGAGGAAATGCCTCTGTGGAAAGCACAACCATCCTCCTTGGCCTGTCCACCTGATCTGTGGGAACCTTGCCTGGGGCTGGTGGCTTTGACTATAACAACGCTATGGTCTGATCCCTAGTGTCTATCCTAAGCATCAATGCTTCCAGCAGAGCCTCAGTGCGTGAATGCTTGGTACCTCTATTTAGACTTGCTACCATGCTGGAGGAACCTCAGAGACAAAACACCGCCTTGAGTACTAAGCAATGCCACAAAACCTTTAATGCACAGCAGCCCACTAAAAGACTGGCCAAAAAAGATACATACATGCTGCCCGCTTCAAACAACCCCAGCAAGGTGTAATTCACTGGTAGACTGACAGCCAAACAGTGCCAGACAAAACACTTCCCTAATTCAAGCTGAGACAGAAATGTCCTGCTACTAGGTGTATATTAGTGAGCTTAGGTGGTAAATTCCACAACAAAATCTAACTGAACCAGCATCCCAGCTGTACTAACTTGCTAATGAGCTTTCATCACCCCAAAGAGATCACCATAACATTCCCTAGCTGGTGTGCTGGGCTGCTGAAAATTCCAAGTGTGCTTGTAATTGCAGAATCCGAGTGGGCCTCCCAATCACACAGGACCGAAAACAAACAAAGGGAAACCAAAATGGAAAAACAAAATCCAGAAAATCTTCCTTGCGGCGCAGGGTGATCCTGTTGCGGTCGCCAAGCGGGAGAGAAAGACCCGCTCACCAACCTCGACCGCTTGTATTGGAGGGTCTGACAGGCGTGTGTTGTAGGAGCGGCCCGGAAGCATTAGAAATGCAGCTGTGGTCTTGCCGTCGCAACCACCAATCCCGAAGCTCTTGCTTGAGGGTCTGGGTGACGTCGCACCCCTCCCCCCGGAAGGTGCTCTTGGCCCAGCGTAGATCGCCATAAGCGACCCCCTTCCCCTGATAATAGGGAGACCTATGCAATTGGTGTTCCCACACAATATTCAAGGATTTTGATGCATCTCCGGATTTACATGATCTTGTAAACTTGGGGATGCACCTACACCTTACATTTCCCCAGTGGAAGCGGAATGAGGAGAAATATCTTTTCTTGGCATTGTTGTTAACAAATTCTATGTGTGCTGCATTCTGCAGCATATGTAGAAAGATATAAAAGCCTCCTAGAATTGTTACCCCTTCCTGCATGAAAATAATCCTGCCTACAATGCAGGCGAACTTGCACCATGGTGCAAAGGTGGCTGCTTTGGTGCTAGGCCTAGAATACTTCACCAGCACAGTGAGAAAATACAGGAATGCACCATATGCCACAGATACAGAACATTCCTGCTCATTCCCTCTGATGCAGTATGGCGCAGCAATATGTTTTGCTGCGCTGCCATGCACCAAAGCCCATAATTATGGGCCATAATTTATAGTGCGGTTAGACAATGCCTACTGATAATGGTTGTGATCCTCTTTGTACACGATTTACACTTAAAACTGAAGAACCTGCACCACTGGATTCTTCATAAGTTATTGCGGAGTCATCTCAACCCCTGACATTGTAATAAAAGACAATCTAAGTTTAAACATGTTCTGGTACTTTGTAACTTTTGAGTGATTTATTTTGTAGCTTAGCAGAGACATTTACATTGACAAGAAAAAAAATTGACATGTGCAACTTAAAGAGATTTTCCTGGAAAAAAGTTCTTAGTTCTGCTTTATTTGAGATGTGCATTACTTTACTTTTAGGAGTGAAATATGTGTAACCCATACTTGCTCTTTCTCCAGTGTTAATTTGTGAAAATACGAGTGCCAGGAACCCGCTCGGCAGCCACTGCTGCTTGCACTGTTTATTGACCCTGTAGCACTGTCAATACTAATACTAGCACACCTTCTAAGAATCACACCCCTACAAGTAGGACAACTCAGATGATTCCAGGCCTCCCAAAGCAATACAAATGGTCTGGACAGCTCATATTATACATTTTTATTGTGAATTGAATTATTAAATATTCTGTTAAAGAGCTCAGCTCAACAATAGACAAACAGCACCACAATGTGGAGGACTTGCAAAAGTGGCGGTGTTGAGAATGAAGTGCCAGCGCCGGGAACCATCGGGTCAAATTAAGCAGTATACTTCTTTTTTCGGAGTGCAGAATCAACTTAATAGGTTCACCTGGCAGTAGTGTAGTCTTTATATGGTCCAGTTCAATATGTTTCCTTCTGAGGAGGTGACCACCAAGAAGGGTGCATGTAGTGTTAACATCATCTTTGTGGTCTTCAATACAGGGAGGGTGAAATGTTTGCTTAGTACTACAAATGTTGATTGGTCAGAGTTCAGCCTTGTTGATTGTTCTGGGAGACATATGCCCTCATTACGATCTTGGTGGTTAAAACTGCCAAGATCCGGGCTGGCTGTCAATAGATGACCGCCAGCGCGACTACCCACCGCCGGCCGTATAATGTTTTCCCTGCTGGGCTGCAGCAGCACCAGTCACACAGATTACTGCCCGTAAATCGGGCAGTGACCTGTGCGATGGGGCACTGCACGGGGGCCCCTGCACTGCCCATACCAAGAGCATGGGCAGTGCTGGGGGGCCCGGAGCACCCCTCCCGCCAGCCTTTCCCTGGCGGAGGAACCTGCCAGGGAAAGGCTGGTGGCAAAAGAGATCATTATCCGAGGGGCAGCGCTGCTTGCAGCGCTGCCCTGTTGGAAAATGATTACCTCCACCAACAGGCTGCCTGTCGGCGGCAGCCTGCCGGTGGAGGAGGGCCGTCTATGGCGGCCCTCATTGTGTCCATAATATGGCGGTTTAGTCCACCATGCCGGTGGCGGTCTTTGTCCACAAATCAGCCTCAGTCCACCCAGAATAGAGACAGTCTGGCCCTAAGAGCAAGGTCACCTCCTTTATGAGCAGGAACACAAAGTAAATCCTTATACGGGGCATGAATAAACTTGACAGGTTAACATAACACTTGAGAATGAAACTAAAACATGGTACACAACAGCTCAATGTTCGTGCCTGGCCCCACTGTAGAGAGGCAGTGAGATAGAAGATGAGACCAAAATCAGGAAACTAGTTCATCGATTGATTGTAAAAGTTAATGAAAGAAGTAGAAACTTTTCTTCAAGCAGTGATAATGAACGAGTCATCCACAGTCACTGACTGTAACATTTAGGGCCAGATTTAAGAAAAGTGGTGCTGCACCCAGTGCAGGCCCATTTTTTTTTGCTGCGCTTAGTGCCCTCCTAATGCCACCATGTGTGCACCATATCAAAGATATAGTGCACCGTGGTGTTAGTTAGAGAACTTGCATCAACATTTTTTACGCTAGTTTGAAGGTTTGCAGGATTAGCGTAACAAAGCTTTATGCTAATCCAGCAAAGCCCATTGAAGCTGTTTGTGAACAATGGTGTCCCTCTTTTTAATTCCAGCTCTGAGCAGGCGTTAAAAGTGCCAAAAAAATGACACAAAGAAATCTCCTAGATTTGTTTTCGCCATTTTGTTGCCACCCCTTAATGGGGGAACACCCCCTTTGCATATATTATGCCTGGCGCAGGTATAATGTAGCGCAAAGGGTTACAATGTGGCACAATGCATGCATTACACCACTTTGTTAATTTGGCGTGGAGATTTTGGCCTCATTGGGCCACATTAGCATAAAAAAATGATGGTAATGTCGCGCAAGAAGGCACTAGGGGGCTCTTAAATCTGCCCCTTATTATTAAAGAGCCTCAGAGGGAGGGAGAGAACAAACGAGGAAGACTGGGATCACCAGTTGAAGTTCACTGGGAGGACCCCACAATGAGAATAGAGTGGTGTGATCACAAGTTCACAAGTTGTATAGGAGAATTTGTGTTGATTGGAGACATGGCATTGTGGCCATAACTGACGACTTTGGATCTTGGCAACCAATTTCCTATGAGATTTCTTTGCATCATTTTCATCAGAATTTTTTAACACCTGTTAAGAGCAGGCATTAAAAAGAGGCTCCCATTCTGCTCAATGGGCCTCTGGGTGCTTTGAAGGATTAGCATCATAATTGTTTACGCTAATACTGCAAAGCACTGGACTAGCGTAAAAAATGATGACGCTAGTACCCCTGACTACTGCCATGGTGCACCGTATTTTAAATGTGGCGCACACATTGTGGTGTTAGGAAGCACTAAGCGGCATGAGAAAAGTGACGCTGCAATAAGTGCAGCACCACTTTTTTTTAGAAATCTGCCCCTAAATCTCTCCATCCCTCAAAAGGAAAAACATGTGTCGTGTGTAATGTAACTTGTGCTCATGCAAAGCACTCCAATACCTTTGAGTCGAGGTTGCACTATATAAAATGGCAAAGATAAATAAATTCCAAAGGGCACTCTTTGTAGCAGATCCAGTGCTAGTAGCGACTCAAGATAAAGACAAAAGCTGGAAGGTGGTTAGAATGGCCAAAGGAGTGATGTACCGCTATTACAAAATGGAAACACCAGGGTGCAGAAGGGAGCCTGTACTTTATGCAGGAGTAGATCACTTGCATCTTTGCTGAAGCTCTCCACTCTCTTGATGAGGGATCATTGCAGAAGTTTGAGGTGCTTCATGAAGCCCTACTGGTCTCCTGAGGGCGACTGGAGGCCTCTTCTCAGACATTTTGAGCTGGCGGGTGACATAAAGAACTGCAGACTTCGACCTTACTTAAGGAAACATGCAGCCCTGGCCCTTCAGAAGGTCCCTTTCACTGTAACACCTAGAATTGCTGTAGTGGAGCTCCCGCTTATATCGGTAGTCTGCAGCAGCATGGAAGACTACAATTACCAATCACTTTAATTGTACAGTTCAAAGAACTGGAAACTAGCCTATGAGATTGGTATACATCTTTGCAGGTTTACTCCCTCTCTTGAAGTGCCAGGAGTTTGCTTGGGGTTCTGTCAGTGAATATTTTGAACTCAAGTCAGAGAAGAGAAAACAAAACTACTCATCTGAAAGAGGGCATTAATTCCTGCTGGTCAGATCTGCAAACTCTCTCCCTCTTAAACTGCCAGTGTGTTAAGAGTTATGCATTTCCTCAAAATGTGAGAGTAGGAAGAAGTGAGGATATGTAGCGGAAACATAGTTACAACAAGCATTGGCAAAGCTATTGCCTTTGCCAATGTGTTTTACCCATGTTGTACACCAGTGTGGCTGCTGTTCACCATGGTTAAAATATAGTGGCATCAAGGACAGTTGCCTGGAGTGTCATAGAATGGAATGCGAAGATTGAGTAGAGAATGTAGAGTGTAGTGGCAGATAGTGTTGTGTAATGGAGTGGCATACTGTGAAGTCAGATGAGTGGCATACACTGGAGTGGCATAAAGTAATGTGAACTGGGGTAGAGTGCATTGGCGTAGAGTGTTGCAGAGTTTAGTGTTGTAGTGTGCAGTAGCATTGAATTCCGCAGCATGCAATACAGCATTGTAGAGTGATGCACAGTAGAGTGCAGTGGTGCAAAGTGGAGTGGTGCTTAGTGCAGTGGCACAGAGTGGAGTAGCTCAGAGTAGAATGACACAGAGTAGAGTGGAGCAGAATGCAGTGGCATAGAGTGCAGTGGCATAGAGTACAGTGGTGTAGAGTGGTGCAGAGTAGAGTGGCATTGAGTCAAGTGTTGCAGAGGGCAGTATCACAGAGTAAAGTCGAATGACATGGGGAAGTGGTGTTGAGTGCAGGGTAGAGTCAAGTGGCATAGAGTGCAGTGGTGTGGAGTGGTGCATGGTAAAGTAGCATTGTGTGGTGCAGAATAGTCTAGTCCCGTAGAGTGTATTTGCTTAGAATGTGGTGGCGTAGAGTGAAGTAGTGCAGAGTAGAGTGTCAGAGTTCAGTGGTGTAGAGTGGAGTAGAGAGCAGTGATGAAGAGTACAGTGGTGCCGAGTAGAATGCAGTGGCATAGAGTGCAGTGACACAGAGTGCAGTTGTGTAGAGTGCGAACAGTGCAGTAATTAAGAGTACAATGGCGTCAAGTGTAGTGACATAGAGTGGACTGGCACAGATGGTCTAGAGTAGCATAGAGTGCAGTGGTGCAGTAGCTTAGAGTAGAGTGAAGCGTCGTAGAGTGGAGTATTGCAGGGTAGAGTGCAGTCACATACAGTGGCATAGAATGTAAGGGTGCTGAATAAAGTGGTGCAGTGTGCAGTGGCATAGACTACAGTGGTGCAGAGTAGATTAGAATGGTGTAGAGTGGATTGGTAAAGGGTACAGGGCATAGAGTTGATTGTTGCAAAGTAAAATGCATTGTGTATAATGTATTGGAATAGAGTACAGTGGCGGATAGTGCAGTGTTGCAGAGTGGCAGGAAGTACAGTGGCATAGAGTGGAGTTGTGCAGAGTAGATTGATGTGCCCCAGACTGGAGTGGTGTAGAGTGCAGTGGTGAAGATTATAGTGGTGTAAAGTAGAATGGCGAAGAGTGCATTGTCATAGAGTGTACCGGGTGGAGTAGAGATGCGTAACATAAAGTGGGATAGAGTGCACTAAGGTAGAGGGGAGTGGTGCAGCATGCATTTGCGTGGACTGGTATAAAGTGGAGTAGTGCAGAGTAGAGTGCAGTGGTGTGGAGTTGTGCAGAGTAGAGTGGAATGGCATAGAGTGGAGTAGGCATGGTATGGTAGCACCTTGCAATTACAGACAGCACATTTTCAATTGAAATAACCATTACATTTGCACAGACATATTGTTTTACTACTAAAACTATGCAGTGCACAAACGAAAATGTGCAGAAATTGCATCACCTAGTTTAATGATTTGTTTTGATTATATTAGTGTATTTGTTTCCAACACACTTCAGACATAACAAAATATTCTTAATTTGTGTTCCTAATTATGCTATATTCTTAAATACTTAAGCAATTGTGAGAGCCGAAATCTAGCATGAATAATTATCTTTACATAATCATGTTTATGTACTTATTGTGTGAAAGATTTTAACCATAAACTTAATGTTAACACAGAATGTGTCTTTTTATTGGCCACCATCGAATGCAAGACCTGCACATGTTTTATAACACTGTACTCATGTTGTAGTGAGAAAATATGTTATGTTATGTTATGTTAAATCAATTTGTTATGCTGCGACGCTCCCCGCGGCCGCGGGCTCCGGTTACCGCGGCGCGGTACGTTTATTCTGCTGTGGCCGGCGCCCGGGTCGTGGAGAGCGCCGCGGCCGACGCTCAGGTCGCGGGGGTTGCCGCGGCCCGGGCGGGAGCCATGGAGGCTCCAGGGAGCCGGTCTAGGGGTCGCGGCTCTCGCCGCTTGCCCTATTTCAAGTTCTGCTGTAAAGGCAGAAGCGGCAGAGCCTGAGACCCCGAGGGCTGTTTGCGCTTAACATTTTTCTTGCATGTCCTTTTCCTGCCAACCACTTACCGATGTTCCTGGATCAAACCGAACCCTTACACTTGGGGTACTTTATACTTGTCTCTCTTCTTCCCAGCATGCTGACCACTTCCTGTCTGCCCAGCATGCATTGTTAAACACACATACCTCATTCACTATTGTTGTCTTCTCCCCAATCCAAGATGGTGGTGTTCTACTTCCTGTTTCCTACTTCCTGTCCAGGGGTATATAAGGGGATTCCAACTGCTTGTCCATTGCGTTGCAACACTCCTTGGTGGTAGTCACGCTCCGATTGATCTCCTCCTGCGAATCCTGTCTGTTCCTGTCCTGCCTTGTTTTCCAGTCTTCCTGATCCTCGATCCTAACGCCCTGGTGTCCTCCTTTCATTTCAGGGAGTTCCTGTGGAGGTTTTTTACCCTACTGGGGTTTTTCCTCTGGGACTCCTTCTGGAGGGCACGGACTGTAGTGGTTTGCTCATACCAAACAGCACCGTGGCTACTGGAAGGGGTCGCCCCTACCTCGGCCAGAGCAGAACCTACCGGAACAAGGATCGTTCCCCTACGCCCCTCAGCTTCGACGGTAAGACCATTGAAAACCGTGACAGATTGCAACGCCAAAAATTCCAGTTGCAGTCCGGTACTATGGATAACCCAGTGGCAAACACGGAACCTACTAACCAGGACCTACTGGCGACGATACAACAACAGGCTCAAGAACTCCAGCAATTACGTACTGAGAATACTGTTTATCGACAAGCCTTTGCCTCCAGGACCACAGATGTCCCTGCAGTAGCCGCCTCTACACCTCGATTTTCCGGGGATCCCACCACATTAAAAGAATTCCTGGACGCCTTGACGGTGTACTTTGCCTTTCGCCCCTCGCAATTTGTACAAGATAAGACCAAGGTGGGGTATTTGATTAGTGCCTTATCAGGGCCAGCCTTGGCTTGGGCCACACCTCTAGTAACCAGAAACGATCCCTGTCTATCTAATTATTCCACCTTTATCACTACTTTTAAACAGATGTTTGAACGCCCTGGACTCGAGGCGTCAGCAGAAGAGGCTCTTTGCGAAGTCCAACAAGGGAGTCAAGATGTATTACAATACATCACCCGTTTCAGACAATTAGCAGCAGAAACAACCTGGGTGGAACGTACCTTGGTGACACTCTTCCGTAGAGGTCTCAGAGAGGACATCAAGGATGAACTAGTGCATTCTGCCAGAATAGAAAACCTCAAAGGATTGATGGACCAGGCACTAACGATAGAATATCGGTTGAATGAACGAAGAATGGAGAAAAAGAAGAGTCGTTTGCCTTCTCACTCAGTACCATTTCGTCCCTTCGCCCATCGTACCGAGGAAGTCCGTCCTGAATCCAAAGGGAATACCGAGGAAGAGCCCATGCAGATTGACACAGCTCGCGGACCTTTATCCGCCAGTGAAAGGGAACATAGACGAAGGAAGGGGCTTTGTCTATATTGTGGTGCAGCTGGTCACCTAATTCACGCTTGCCCCATTCGTCCAACCAAGCCCTTGGGAAACGCCAACTCCCGTCCTCAGTAAGAAGGGTGAGGACGGGATATCGTGATATACCTTCTATTTGCTCTTCCAGGGAGGAAGGAACTGCTCTTTTTCTCTTACCAGTTACCCTCCATTTAACTGATGGCCGGGAAGAAAGAACTTTGGCCTTATTGGACTGCGGAGCCAGTGGCCTCTATTTAGATGAAACCTGGGCCAAAGAACGACAGATAACACAAATACCCAAAGAAGTACCAGAACAGGTACATACCGTTGATGGGTCACTCTTGGCCTCTGGACCTGTACAATATACCACCCCTACCTTCTGTTTACAGTTTGGAAAACACCAGGAGATTCTCTTGTTTGACTTAATTTCATCACCACACCACGTCATGATCCTGGGTATTCCATGGCTTGCACGGCACAATCCTTACATCAACTGGGAAACGAAAACCATTTCGTTATCCTCCCATTTTTGTCAACACCACTGCTATCCGGCCGGGGATTATTGGTCCCCAAAAAGTCTCTCAACAGCACCTTCTCAGGTGGGAGGAACCATTAATGTCCTACAGGGAGTTCCCAGACATTATCAGGACTATATCGATGTATTCCAGAAGCCAGAAAAGCCTGAATTGCCACCCCACAGAGAATACGACTGTGCCATTCCTTTAGAACCAGACACAGTAGTTCCTTTTGGGCGGATGTACTCTCTCACAGAACCAGAGAAACAAATATTGAAAGAGTACCTAGATGAGAATCTACAAAGTGGGTTGATAACTCCCTCCTCTTCACCCGCCGGGGCTCCTCTTTTCTTTGTACCAAAGAAAACCAAAGATTTGCGTCCCTGTATTGATTTCAGAGGGTTAAACAGGATCACTATTAAAGACCGGTATCCGTTACCCCTCATAAAGGACATCTTAGAAGCAGTCAGAGGAGCCAAGAGGTTCACCAAGTTGGATCTCCGAGGAGCTTATCATCTACTACGAATCAGAGAAGGTGATGAGTGGAAGACCGCCTTTAGAACACATTTTGGTCACTACGAATATAGAGTAATGCCATTCGGACTCACTAATGCCCCGTCCATCTTTCAAAGATTCATGGATTCTATCTTTTCTGATCTTTTGCAACAAACAGTGGTGGTGTATCTTGATGATATCCTAATCTATTCGGTTCATCCAGAGGAACATTCCAAGCACGTTCGCCAAGTCTTAGAGAGACTCCGACAACATCATTTGTTCTGTAAGCCTGAAAAATGCGAGTTTGATCAGATAGAAGTAAAATACCTGGGATACTGTATAAACCAGACCGGAGTTGCCATGGACTCAGACAAAGTACAGGCTATATTGAATTGGCCATCTCCTTCTTCCATCAAGGAGACTCAATGTTTTCTGGGGCTAGCCAACTTCTACCGACAGTTCATAGCAGACTTTGCCCAGAGAACCAGTTTCATTACTCAAACCCTCAAAAAGGAACATCTAAAGAAAGGGTTTTGTTGGACACCAGGCGCTGAGTCAGCCTTTCAGGACTTAAAGAAAGCCTTTATTCAAGCCCCTATTCTTCGACACCCAGACACCAGCAAACAATTCATTGTTGTCACAGACGCCTCAGAAAGAGCCATTGGGGCTGCCCTGTTACAAAAACAAGACGATGATGACCTAGAACACCCTGTATTTTATCTATCACACATTCTATCTGATTCTGAGCGAAACTATTCCGTGCTAGAACGCGAATTACTCGCCTTAAAAGTCGCGTGCACCGAATGGAGACACTTTTTGATGGGATCAAAGGAACCCTTTGAAGCCCGGACCGATCACAGAAATCTACAGTGCTTAAGAAATTTTCAGTGCCAAAATAGCCGGCAGGCTCGATGTGCCTTCTTCTTCAGCCAATATGGCTTCTATATCACCTACATCCCTGGTTCTCAGAACATCCTAGCGGGTGCCCTGTCCCGACGTTACCCTGGGTGCGGTGATTCCGCGGTTCAAAACTTATTTGACAACAACAAAATCATAGGGGTAGCACAGACTTTTTTAGATCAAGTCAAGTCCGAATATGCCCGTCTACACGAAACAGAACTAAAAAAGTTACGTCCGCAGCTGCACACAGATCATGACTATTATTATCGTGATAAGGCCCTGTTTTTACCCACTAAAGCAGTGCAAATCGAAGCTTTACGCATGTGCCATGATTCCCCTATCGCAGGTCATCGAGGAATGAAAGCCACTCAAGATCTTTTGCTTCGCTCTTTCTGGTGGCCAACTCTCAAGGCTGACACTCAGGCATATGTGTTATCCTGTCCTACGTGTGCTCAAGCCAAGACACCCCGAACCAGACCTGTGGGGTTACTTCGCCCATTACCTGTTCCCCCAGGCCCATGGCATACCATATCCACCGATTTTATGTGCGCATTACCTTCCTCAATGGAAAACCACGTCATAATGGTAACTGTGGACTCCTTCACCAAGATGGCCCACTTCACGGCCTTGAGAAAGTTACCAACGGCAAAGGAGTTAAGTCAGATCTTTACTCAAGAAATCTTCAGGCTACATGGGTTACCCCAAGTTATTATATCGGACAGGGGTCCTCAATATATCTCTTGATTCTGGAATCAATTCTGCAAGACCTTGGGGATCCAGGTGGCCTTATCATCCGGGTTCCACCCACAAACCAATGGACAAACGGAACGACTCAATCAGGGTCTTGAACAGTACTTACGTAGCTTCTGTAACGCTACACAAAGTAATTGGGATCCCTACTTACCGCTTGCAGAATTCTCTTATAACAACTCTCTACACAGTGCCTCTAAGGTCTCTCCTTTCTATGGCTCTTACGGTTTCCATCCCAGGGCCTTCCCAACTCCCCTGAGAGACAACTCCAATCTTCCCGCCATCTCCTCCTACGTTCGACAGCTACGGGGTATACAACGAATTATCCATTCCAACCTTGTGTCCTCCAAGTCCCGCATGAAGAAGATAGCAGATGGGAGACGCTGTGTGGCTCCTCTATATCAGGTCCATGATAAGGTCTGGCTCTCCTCTAGATTCCTACCTCTCCGACTCACCCAAAACAAATTCAAACCCCGCTTTTATGGTCCCTTTCTAATTCTCAAAAAAATCAACCCAGTGTCTGTGCGTCTTCGCCTACCTCGGACATGGAAGATCCACCCGGTATTTCATGTCTCGCAATTGAAACCTTACCGTCCTGATCTTTTTCATAGGCAGTTGCCCTGTCCCCCTCCTCTGTTGGTTGACAATGTGCCTGAGTACGAAGTTCAGGAGGTCTGTGACTCTCGGTTTTTCCATGGGCGCCTCCAATACCTTATTCATTGGAAGGGATACCCTTTGAGTGAGTGTTCTTGGGAGGATGCCTCTTCAGTCCATGCTCCTCTTTTGCTCCGCCGCTTTTTTCGGCTCTTCCCTCACAAACCCGGGGCCTCGGTGGGGGATACTGTTATGCCGCGACGCTCCCCGCGGCCGCGGGCTCCGGTTACCGCGGCACGTTTATTCTGCTGTGGCCGGCGCCCGGGTCGCGGAGAGCGCCGCGGCCGACGCTCAGGTCGCGGCGGTTGCCGCAGCCCGGGCGGGAGCCATGGAGGCTCCAGGGAGCCGGTCTAGGGGTCACGGCACTCGCCGCTTGCCCTATTTCAAGTTCTGCCGTAAAGGCAGAAGCGGCAGAGCCTGAGACCCCGAGGGGGTTCAGGCATGGCCGCATCAGCGCTGTTTGCGCTTAACATTTTTCTTGCATGTCCTTTTCCTGCCAACCACTTACCGATGTTCCTGGATCAAACCGAACCCTTACACTTGGGGTACTTTATACTTGTCTCTCTTCTTCCCAGCATGCTGACCACTTCCTGTCTGCCCAGCATGCATTGTTAAACACACATACCTCATTCACTATTGTTGTCTTCTCCCCAATCCAAGATGGTGGTGTTCTACTTCCTGTTTCCTACTTCCTGTCCAGGGGTATATAAGGGGATTCCAACTGCTTGTCCATTGCGTTGCAACACTCCTTGGTGGTAGTCACGCTCCGATTGATCTCCTCCTGCGAATCCTGTCTGTTCCTGTCCTGCCTTGTTTTCAAGTCTTCCTGATCCTCGATCCTAACGCCCTGGTGTCCTCCTTTCATTTCAGGGAGTTCCTGTGGAGGTTTTTTACCCTACTGGGGTTTTTCCTCTGGGACTCCTTCTGGAGGGCACGGACTGTAGTGGTTTGCTCATACCAAACAGCACCGCGGCTACTGGAAGGGGTCGCCCCTACCTCGGCGAGAGCAGAACCTACCGGAACAAGGATCGTTCCCCTACGCCTCTCAGCTTCGACGGTAAGACCATTGAAAACCGTGACACAATTTGTATAGCACATAGCTACCCGGAGGCCTCCCAGCGCTTCAACAGAACCTGATGGAAGAAAGTGCGGGAAGTCAGTATAGCCATGTTTTCAGTAGCCGCCTAAAACTTAGTTCCTGGTCGTTGAGACGAAGAGGTAGAGGCAGAGAATTCCATAGCCTTGTCCTTAGAAACGACAGATACTTACCACCCCATCTGGCCTTTTTTATAGGTGGACTGCTGCTAAGGCTGCTGATGAGGACCTGAGGTTTCTCGAGGGTTTGTAAAACGTGGCCAAAGATCGCAATTGTGGGGGCCCTATATCATGTAATGACCGATGTATATAACATATGGCCTTGAATTTGAAACGCTGCTCAACTGGGAGCCAATGCGAGGTATAAAGAGCTGGTTGAGCAGATTCATGTTTGGGGATATTGAAATTCAATCTAGCGGCCGTATTTTGTACCCCTTGAAGCTTCCTCTTAACATACTTTGGCGACCCTAAAAAAAGGGCATTCCCATAGTCCAATCGGGAACTGATCAGTGCCTGAATAATTAGGCTCTTGGCCATGAAGGGAAGAATTTTCAACACATTCCTCAAACGTCTGAATATGACAAAGCACACGGCTGAGGTTTTCTTTGCCTGTTGGTCCATGGCTAACCATGGGTCAAGCCAAATCCCAAGGCTCTTAATATATTCCTTTGGAACTGGGAGCTCTCTCAAATAAGGCAGAGCAGAAGAGGATGGGGATAGCAAAACTTGAGGGCCCAAAAACATGACCTCCGTTTTATCTGTATTAAGTTTCAGTTTACTTTTTGACATCCAGTTGGTAATAGCACACAGGCCAAGAGCCAATGAAGTATCTAAAGAATTTTGGTTAGAGGTCAATGAAAAGACCAATTGTGTGTCATCGGCGTAGGTTATAAGAGAGAGACCGAATGACTCCACAACCTTAGCGAGAGGCTGCATATATACATTGAATAATGCAGGGCTAAGGGAGGAGCCCTGAGGTACACCCCATCCACTATTGAAACTTTGTGAGTAGAAGGATCTATCCAGTACCTGGCCTGATCGTGCGTTTATGAACTCACTAAGCCAGCCTAATACCACGCCTGTAACACCTATCTCTTCTAGCCGACAGAGAAGAATACTATGATCCACTGTATCAAAGGCAGTGCTCAGGCCCAGTAGCACTACTGCCAATGCTTGCCCATCAGCAAGGCACCGTCTCGCCCCTTCCATCACAGCAATCAGAGCCGATTCGGTGCTGTGGGATGGCCTAAAACCCATTTGTGAGGGGTGCAAGATTTTATTGTCCTCACGATAGTTGGACAACTGGCTATTTACATGCTTTTCTAATATTTTAGCAAATGCTGGCAGCAAAGAGATGGGTCTATAGTTTTGTAAAATTGAGGGATCTAGATTTGTTTTTTTGGGACAGGGTTTCACAATCGCATGTTTCCATTGAGCAGGAAAAATGCCCCTCTCCAATGACAGGTTAAATACTTCGGTAAGGATGGGAGCAATTATTGATGATCCTAGGGCTAGGACCTTCAGAGGGGCAGGGTCAAGCAGAGAGCATGATTTAAGGGTGCTCATAGATCTAATAACACTATCGCATGTTATTGGAAGTCTGAGAGCCTGGCCGACCCATTACAGGATGGTGGCTCCAAGTGTGACTGACTCATATGGCTAGCCTGAAAGGCTGTATAAATCTCCGTGATTTTATCCTGGAAAAAGGAGGCTAAGCTATGCTTGTGGGAGGCTTCTACCCCTTCTGACGGAAGCTGCAGAAAAGCATTGGGCCTCATTACAACATTGGCGGGCGGCAACAGCCGCCAGCCAAGTTGTAACCGCTGTGCGCCCGCCAATGCGGCTGCACTCCCTCAGTGCCAATTACGACATCCCCGCTGGGCCGGGATGTGGGCCGCAACATGGGAGCCGGCTCCAAATGGAGCCGGTGGTGTTTGCGGCCGTGCGACTGGTGCAGTTGCACCCGTCGCGCTTTTCACTGTCTGCTAAAAGCCGCATGGGGCCCTGTCAGGGGGCCCCTGCACTGCCCATGCCAATGGCATGGGCAGTGCAGGGGCCCCCAGGGGCCCCACGACTCCCCGTACCGCCAGCCTTTTCCTGGCGGTTCAAACCACCAGGAAAAGGCTGGCAGTAGGGGGACTCGTAATCCCCTGGGCAGCGCTGCCCTGGCGGATTACTACTGCCGGGGCCATTGTGGCAGGAAACCGCCAGCCCTGGCGGTGCGACCGCAGCGCTTCTGCCGCGGTCGTAATGACCCTAGAAGCACCGCCAGCCTGTTGGCGGTGCTTCCATCATTTCAGCCCTGGCGGTCCTGTACTGCCAGGGTTGAAATGACCCCCATTGTCTTTTAACACCTGAAAGATTGCTTTGGGGGATTTAGCATTCTGTTCAATAACTGCCGAATAATAGATTCTTTGGGCTGTTTTAATTTCCCCATGGAAATGTCTAATGCCTCTCCTATACTCTTGTTTATCGGAAGCATTTTATGATTTTCTCCATCTCCTTTCCAGCCTTTTTCAGTCCCTTTTAAGGGATTGCAGCTGAGGGGAAAACCAGGGCTCCCTCTTCTTTCTAGTCGATGACCCCTGCCTCACTGTGAAAGGTATGAGGTCGTCTAAACTATTAGTGATCCAGGTGTGTATGGAATCGATCGAATTACTCAGATTCTCATTCACAGTGGGTTTAGTTTTAGTTTAAAATTGAGCCATTCCGTTGCATTAAGCGAATGCCAACGTCTATAGGGTTGGGCTGGAGTCGGAGCAGATTTACCCACTTGCTGAATGGGAAGACTAAATTCGATTAGAAAGTGGTCTGTCCAAGCTAGGGGATAGGAGGAGAGACCTTAAGATTCATTATATTACTGAAGATCAAATCGATTGTGTGGCCTTTGTTATGTGTAGGACCTATGATAAGTTGAGAAAGGTCCAGGGCTTTCATATGAGATAGAAATTTGGTAACCGTGGATGTGTCCTCCTTCTCTGCATGTATATTAAAATCTCCTAAAATAGTAAAATTAGGCTTGTTACAGATGGTCTCAGCGAGATATTCTTGCAGTACTTCCAGAAAACGTTGTGCTCTGTATTCTTTCTCTTTAGGAACATGTTCTCTGCTAAAATAAATAGTGAAATAATATGAGTATTTCTTGTTTTCTGCTGGGCCTCAAGCAGGCAAAGCTACAGTGAGAAGTTATATAACTCCTGGTGTTCCTACTGTTGATGCAATTATATTCTTTCACCTCCTTTGTTTAACAGACTTCATTCATTTAATTTGCATATTTGTCTGTAGTTATGTTTCTAACCCACGTTTTTCTCTCTGGGATACTGAGTTTTCTGTAACAACTGTCTCCCAGCATATTTGGAATGTGCAAAACAAAGAGCCCACAGATCACAGTAGGAAAATGAAGTGTGCAAGATACATTTAGTATAGGTCTGAATTGCGTAAAGGGAACAGAAGCGAATCAACGATCGCAAAGCTAACATTTTATGCAATTGTAATATCTGATGTTTTTATAATTGGATGGTTTTTTTCGCCTGATGATGCTGCCCAATGGAAAATGTTTTGTAAGTTTATTTTATTTGAGAGCCATTCGTTATGAGCCCATTACTTTCCTGGTTTTCAGAGACTTCACTGTGTTTATTTGGTGTGATCTGTCACTATGACACCTCATACTTTGCCAGACAGTCTACTGACATTCTGGTGCTTTATTATTTTCCAGGTTTACTATGCCTGTTCAAGACTGAACTAATGCTCTGATGGTTTCGTAATCCTATAGTCTAAACTCAAAACCGTCCCCCTTTCCCAATTTTTGTCCTGATGCTGGCGCTGATGACCCCCTGATGAAGTAGAAGTTGTTGCTGATTACCTTACGTTAGGTAACTATGCGAGATCCGTGCATTATTATTTGTCTTTTGTTTTTCTAGGTACCAACTGCTACTGTTTTAATACTTCTGCTCTTTTGATAGCGCCATAGATAGATGTTTTCTAATTTAGTTATTAAAACTTTTGCATGAAGCCCAACATGCTAATGCTAATCTGAAGTTAGTGAGGTGTTTTCTCTATACCAATGACTTGACATACTTTTATTTCTGAATCAAATATATCTTCTCTATCGCTCAAATATTGATGTTATTGATTAGTATTGTAACCATTTGGATTTTCATTCGTATTGCTTTGTTTAAACTAAGATTGTTCAGGCCCATCCGACAGCCTATGATGTTTCTTTACTTTTACCATTTGGTGTTGAGACAAATTTTCATGACCTTAGCATTGTTAATATAGGGAAATAAACATTTTAATTGAAAATAAAAGGTGTGGTTATTCATGGCCAGACGGGTCATGGTGCGTTGTTTACTAATTCTTTGGTGATGGTTATTGATGTTTAATACTGTTTTGTTACATGACACCTAATAATATAATTTAAACAAGTCAAAAGATTCATCGACCTTTTAGCTGCATCTGACGACTTACTATGATGACTTGCGCTGACAGTTTTGGTAGCAGAGGTTGGTTTTGTCACTTTAAATTATATAAAATTAAGAGGTTTTTTTTATTGAGTTTTATTGATTTTTTAATTGATGCAAAATATGGAGAAGATGTGTCTCTAACCATCCAAGGTGACTTTTCCTAGTCCTTTGAGTCTGCCTCTGTTGGTGGGGAGTGTTCTCAGCATTTTGTTGTTAAGTTGAAAGAAGTAGTTGATGTCTTTGCACAGATTTAGCTAATATTGCAGGTGATTGAGTCATTTGCGAGATTTTGGCGGAGTTGGGGTACTCCGAATGTTGTTGAAGAAAGGGTTTACTTATTACAAATGATGTTGTAGAAGGGGTTTGCATACTCTGAAGTGTGAGAGTAGAGAAGTCGGAAAACTTCACATGTGTGGGGTGCTTGGTGCTCAAATATTGTCCACGCGGTTGTTGGTATATGGACCCTGTGTTGGTTTAAGACTATTGAGTATATTGAAAAGTGTAATGAGACACTTATCCCTTATTATGAACTTGGCAGAAATCACCACCGATCGCCGCGCTGACGGTGAACAAAAGACCACCTGCAGCGGTGACCTGCATACCGCCACATAATGATGCCAAATGAAAACCTCCACAAATCTTGCAACCACCACCCACCGCCAGGGCCAACAATGGCAGAAAGGCAGTACACCTCACCCCGCTACCGCCATGCAGAGAAATCTTCCACCCACCAAATAATGATGCACAAATCAGCTCGGTGGACAGTGAATGTCGAATGACCATTGGTGGTGTGGATCGCCACGGCCAGCAATGGGACCGGCCAACAACAAATGCACATATTGGTAAGTTCAAAAAGCACACACCTGACACACATCCACAACACTTTAAAACACACACATACACCCCACAATCCTTTGCAACGCCAATAGCACGACAGATATTGACAACACAACACGCATACACTGAACTCACCATCACACAAGTCACACACACAAATTTAACACCAATACTCATATATTGCTCAGCCACCATCACAAGCCACATACCCAACCACACAACAGCACCCTCACCAATACACCTTCAACACACCACCCATGACACACACAACGGCACCCCCTAAGCACCCCCGCTTCACAGACAGGGAGCTAAGGACCATGGTGGACGAAATACTCAGGGTCGAGCCACACCTATTCGGTGCACAGGTGCAGCAGACACCCTTGGCCAGGAAGCTGGAGCTATGGCAGAGGATAGTCAACAAGGTCAATGCTGTGGGAAACCATCCACGCACAAGGGATAACATCAGAAAGAGATCGAACGACCTGCACAGAAAGGTTCATTCAATGGCATCCATGCACAACATGGCTGTGCAGAAGACTGGTGGTGGTCCCCCACCTCCTCCCCCGAATATACCAACTGGGAGGAGAAGGCCCTGGCTATCCTGCACCCGGAGGGCCTCACTGGACTCACTGGTGGACTGGACTCGGGTAAGTCAACTACAATACCTTAACAGTCACCGCACCTATATTGCATGTATCACCCCATTCCTCTCACTACCACCAGGACCCCATACCCTACCCAATCCGCAACAGAGGCACACTCAAATCCAAGTCACCTGCATGCCCACAATCCCCCATACAAATCACCATCCAGCCCCTGTGCACAGTCAACAACCCATACATGTAATCCCAGTAGCACTACAACACCCACAATGCACCACCACCCCCTCAATAAATGTATCAAAATGTACACGAAGGGACCTTGCATGCCACTACATGGGAATTCTACCACCAATTACTGCTGACCAATGCTGAAATTGACAAGAAAGTGCAGGACACCCACATCTCTATTCTCTCACACACAGGTACCACCACCCATCCAACCCGGACGGAGATGTCACGGAGGGCCAGTCCTCCACCTGAAGACAAAGGTCCCACTCAGGAGAGTGCAGAGGGATGTCTGGACAACGAGGAAATCCCAAGCCTGTGATGCCCACAGCTCTGGACAGTCACCCTACAGAAGCCCCACCCAGGATACCTCTGACACCCCTACCACTCATCCACCACCATCAGCTGTGGCCAAACGACCCCACACCAGTGTCATCAGGCCACATACTGGCTGCCAACATGTACAGAGGCCAGAGTCTCCATCCACCACCAGGCAGGATGATGAAGGGCCAACTCCAAGTGCGACTGCCAGACCTGTGCAGGGCACACAGGCACAGGGGGCTGGGGCCAGTGGGAGGGCACCATTGGCCAAGGGGGGTGGACCAAGGAGGGATACTGCTACCCAGGAGGTGATTTCTGAGGTCCTGGGAGCATACCACAATTCCCAGGACAGGATGGGCCAGATCCTGGCCTGCATGGAGCAGAATCAGAGGCTGCAGGTAGCACACCACCAGGAGGCCATGAATCAATGGAAACAGCTCAATGCCACCATGGCCTCCATTTCAGGGGTACTGCAACACCAGACAAACATCCAGCATGTGTCCTCCACCCACCTGCAGGCCCCTTACACTAGCCAGGACACTGCCCTGCCATCTACATCTGCAGCAACCACTGAACTGGTGGCACTGCCAGAGGACTCGCAGGACACCAGCACCCCTACCCCTGCAGCCCAGCTTCACCTTTGCAAACGTGCCCTCAGCCCCAGACATTCCACTGGAACACCAGCCAAGACCAAGACCAGCGCCAGGAAGTGACTCTGCCCTGAACTGTCTTCCTTGTGTGCCAGTGAGCTACCTCGTTGACATGCCACTGCCATCTCACCATCTTCCAATGGCCCCATGGACGATACCCCTGTGCAACCAACGGCTGAGCATATGTACCTGAGTATGTTGTTCACCATGTGCCCACTCCCTTCCACTGTCCCAAAACTCATGGATGTTTAGACTTGAAATAAATATACCTGTGCATTTAAAATATCTGTCCTTAATCAATATGAGCTATCAATTGTGAATGTGAATGCATTAGCCAGTTACCATCATAATGCCACTTTTATTACAGAGAAGCAGGGCTCCAAAATTGGAGAGGGTCCAAATTACTATTCTACTGTGTAAATGCCTAATTCAGAAGATTGGGGACTCGACCAGAGGACAGGGACCCAAACGTCCTCTAAAATCGAGTATACCATCAAAAAGAGGTGAAGCCCCACTCAAGATTCTTGAAACAATCAAATTCAAAGTTTATTGCATTATTTTTATAATCATTGTTTTGCTTCCAAACGTTCAAACGAAAAAAGTCACTTCTTATCCTTTAGTAAAAGCAACATCCAGAGTAATGGCACGATAAGAAAGAAAGGAAGAGAAGCAGCCGGTCATTTGCGAGTAATTTCATGACCACTAGGATAGTTGGTAAAATACAGAGAGATAAGATATCTGGTACCTTAAAGTTCTATTATTGTCGGAAATGCCGACTCTCATGGATAAGAGGCCATACGGAGCCGGGACGGGCGCGTTAGAGCGTTTGGAAGCAAAACAATGATTATAAAAATAATGCAATAAACTTTGAATTTGATTGTTTCAAGAATCTTGAGTGGGGCTTCACCTCTTTTTGATGGTACACTTTTATTACAGGAAGGGGGTCTAACAGACTGTAGTGTCTGAAGTATGTCACACTGTACATTCCATTGCATGCACTGGCATCTGCCACTTCAGTCATGATTTTGCCTTATCACTGGTAAAGGATACCACAGTACTTACTACATGAGTCACCCTGAAACAATGCAGTGAAGCCATCAGCATCATAGGAAATGTACCTGAGAGTCACTGGAAGTATAGCCAGATGAGCTGGGTCCTGGAAGTGGTGTCTTCCCCCTTTTCTTCATCAGCACTCTCATCCTCCATCTGAGGTGGCAGGGCTGGTTGGACAGCATCCTCCTCTTCCAGAAGTGGGATAGCTTTCCTCACAGCCAAGTTGTGCAGCATGCAGATGGCCACCACTATCTTACACACCTTGTCAGGGATATAGCACAGTGATCCTCCAGAGAGATGGAGGCAACACAATCTTGCTTTCAGGAGTCCTATGGTCTGCTCAATCACCCTCATAGTACGACCATGTGCCTCATTATAATTCCTCTCTGCATCTGTCCTGGGATTCCTCACAGGAGTCAGGAGCCATTGCATGTTGGAGTAGCCAGCATCCTCTGCAAAAGTGGGCAGAATAGTTTTGAAACACACACAATGTACTTGCATACAGCCTGGCTGTCAGTTATGTAACTGATCCAGTGTCATACACACTCACCTATGAGCCAAGCTCTATCCCCCTGTAGTTGCCCCATCGTGTGTGGCACACTGCTGTTTCTCAGGACAAATGAATCATGGACTGATCCTTGGAACCTTGCATTGACATGTGAAATGTACTGGTCAGCAGTACACACCAATTGGACATTCATGGAGTGATAGTTTTTACGATTCCGATACACCTGTTCATTTACTCTTGAGGGTAGGAGGGTTATGTGGGTACCATCAATGGCACCTATCACATGGGGGATATTTGCAGAGGCATAGAATCCTGATTTGATGGCGGTGAGCTCAGCCCTTTGGGGAATCTGGACATAACTTTGCATGTGTTGAACGAATGCATTCAGGAAATTGGACAGGATGTGGCTGAACATTGGAGGAGATGCCCCTGCAGCCATACCCGCTGTCACTTGAAATGAGCCTGTGGCCAAAATATGGAGCACAGATAGTACCTGCAAGGTTGTAGTTATGGCATGGTGATTCCTTTAAGCCAGCTTCAGAACAGGATCCATTTCTGTACAGAGGTAAAGGATTGTAGCTCGATTAAGTCGGTAAGTTATGATGATGTGACGTTCCTCAATGGCGGCCAGATCTACCAGGGGTCTGTAAACAGATGGGGCTCTCCCTCGCCACATGGGTCTGTACCTATGGGTGATGAAGGAACACATCTTGGGTTTGGACATACACTTGCAGCACAGGGTGACACAATTCATGTTTTCAATGTGACACATATGTAACACACACAAACACAAAGAATGAGGTAATCCTGTCAGGCTAATGTGTGGTGTCTCAGGCATCACAGTGTAGACACACTTGCAACCATGATTACATGTGGGGGACCAGTTCCCATTTCAGTACTCGATGAAGGGTAGAGGGAATGGGGCCCTGGATGAGGCCCCTGGCCAGGCTATGGAGATGTGGTGGATGCAAAATGGCAGCCTTCTGCCATCCAGGAATTGTAGTGCGGAAGTGATTTCATTCCGCTGGTGTAATTCGTCATGGCGGTAGGCGGTGTTCTTCACCATGCACCTGATCATTGGATAACATGGTTGTCAATGGGGATCTTGGGACAATCATGATCACCGCTGTTGGTGACGGTGCACACCACTGAGGTATCTACTGCCATTTTGACAGGCCCTTGACACTTGACTCCTGCACTACGAGAAGGGAAGAACTCCACTGTTCTGTCCTGACTGTAGTCCTTGAGATGGCACGTGTCACAGGGGAACGGGCCCCGGCCTTCACAGCAGAGGAGCTGGAGTAGCTGGTGGACGGGATTCTACCCCTGTATGCCAAGCTGTATGGGCGACCAGAGGAGCAGGTGAGTTGATATTTGTCCTCCTTAGATGTGTGTGAATGTGTTGGATGCCTGTATGCGTTTTTGTTCGCTGTGTGCATGCTTACCCGTAGTGTGTCTGGCAGTTTTTGGCTTGAAAATTGTCCATATGTATGTCTCCATGGGCCATGTCAGTTTGAACGGGCATGGCATTTATGTATGGGGCACCCACACTGACGTTTGTTTCTTTACTCTGTGTGTCCCATGCAGGTCAGTGCTCATCAGAAGAGGGGACTGTGGAAAGCCATCACCAAGGAAGTGCGGACCTTGGGGGTCTACAACCGGCGGAGCACCCACTGCAGGAAGCGGTGGGAGGACCTGAGGCGCTGGGCCAGGAAGACGGGAGAGGCCCAGCTGGGGAAGGACTCCCAACGAGGGCAGGGTGCCCATCAGACCCTGATACCCCTAATGGCCCGCATTCTGGTGGTGGCCTATCCGTATTTGGATGGGTGCTTGAAGGCAGCACAGCAGCCACAGGGGGGTGAGTGCCAACACTGTTGTGATGCCACTATGATGAGTAGGTAGATGCTAAGGGGTGCATGCATAGTAGTGCCAGGCACATAGACAGGTGTGTCCCTGCAGTCCTGCCCCCCTCCACGTCCATGGGATAGTCTTATAGCTAGTTTTGGCAGGGTCTGTAGGCCTGTGAGGTGTCCCCTGTTTGGACCTTTGTATTCAATGTAGCCTCATGAATTTGTAGATGTGTTGGCTTGGCATCGTCTCTCATTGGTTCACTTCACAAAGTGTATCAGAGTAGTGGGTCAGGATGGGAATGTTGTGTACTGTGGGGTCATGCCTACCAGTCAGGGGCACATTCATAACATGTGTTGTGTCTGCTGGGGGTTTGTGCCTGAGCTGGGTGGGAGTGTATGTGTCCCAACATGTACATATTTCCTGGAATTGACATATTTCTTTCTTGTTTTGTTTCCCCAGACCTGTGCTCTTGTGTGCCTATGTACATTAGCATCATCTGGTGAGGGAGCTATGGCGCCGGCGAGTGGGATGCTGCAGCCCACAGTTCACAGGAGGCAGAGTCCACCGACACCAAGGGGACCAGTGGGTTGGAGGGTAAGGGGAGTACCACGGGAAGGCAACTACCACTAGAGGTAGTGACTCCGATACCTTCTCCGAAGGCAGCTCCCTGGTGGTGGCAGACCCTACTGGGCCCACCCATTCTTTGTCATCTTCCGCCACCCCCAAACCATCACCGTCTTCCCAGTTGCTCCCCACCGAGTTGCCCATGTCTGCTCGCCCAGGAGGGTGGGCATCTCCTTTGCCCGAGCACCTCATCCCCTGCCCCAGTCAGCCCTGATGCCCTCAGGGAGGAGGCTATTGACCTTCTGAGAACCATCTCTGTAGGGCAGATAATCATGGTGAATGTCATCTAGGGGCTAGCATCCCAGATGCAGCAATGCAATGCATACCTGGAAGGCATTCACGGTGCCATGTCTGGCCTACAGAGATCTTTTCAGGCTCTGGCCTCCTCTTTGATGGCAGCCAGTGTCCCCGGTTTTTCCGTCCCCCCTCCCACCACCTCTACCCCTTCCAGCACCCAACTCCCTTCACCCATCCCAAGCACACATACCGGCAGCCATGAACACAGATCAACAACAAGAAGCACACTGAGAAACACAAGCACTACACTTCCCACCACAGGCAAACACACACCCAACATGCCAAAGCACACACAACAATATCCACCTCCCCCACTGTCTCAGTCACCCCCACCTCCCTGTCTGTCATCTCACCATGCACACCCACATGCACTGCACCCTCAGTCACTGCTGCTGCCCCCATTCTTGCAGTCACCACAACAGCTGACATCCAGTCATGCACCCCAGACACAACACCTGCACTCACCACGACTACATTCACATACACTTGCATCACAAACCAGACCTGCAGACACCCGCACAACATCCATATACACTGGCAGCCTGTCTTCTCCCACTGTGTCAACCCCCTCCTCCCAAAACACTCAAACGCTCACACTCATCCATACTACACATATCCACCATACATAAGCGGACTAAACAGGCACCTGCATCTACGTCCAGCACACCTACACCTCGTACCACCACTCCATCAACTTCCTCTCAAAAGACCTGGCTCCAAATCCCCTCCAACTGCACCTAAGAAGCTTTTCCTCTTCCGTGTTGACCTGTTTGAACCCACTGGCCCACCCTGTCTTGTCCTTAAACGTTCCCATGCCCTAGCCCAGTCCACTCCTACCTCGTCAAAGTCCTCCCCAGTCCGCCCTTCCCATTTAGGTGCCCCTTCCCCAGGGAGGAAGAAGCCCTGTGTTGTCCCAGGTCCCTCTGCCACCCCGGGTCCAGGACCACTCCCTCTCCTTCCAAGGGCAAGCCCAAACCCTCTCCAACTCCAACGCCACCTCCTAAACCTAAGCCCAAGACCCTCCTTTAAGACCTGACTCACCACCCTGCCACACCTTGCCCCTGTTCCCTGAGGTGCCTGGCGGCCACATTGATACCCCTTCTCAGTGGAGTTTCCTTTGCCATCGTAGGAGTCAAGTGTAGCCTATATTTTCCCTTACGGGACTTGTTTATGGACTGGCCTTTGGCCTTGTTTGGACATTTTATACTATTTCTTATTATTATATTTGAGTGCCCAGCAGAGCTGTTGGTGCTATATTGAGCCATTGTGCAGTGTTTCACTGTGGGGCTGTGGTGTGCACAGGTGTGTGCATTGATGCAGGTATTTGTTGGCTTGTGTCTGGTAAGCACATCTTGTTATGGTATGTATGGCTTGGGATGGTGGGAGTGATTGGGAGTGCATTGCAATGTTGTGTAACTGTGCCCTTTCTTCCCATGTGTACTAGGCTGCGGTACTTACCGTTGTCGTCTTCATCATCAGTCACGGTCCTGGAGAAATATGGCAAGGGGAAGCACTGGGATTATTTCCAACTCTCGTTCCATGTCTGCGTTGGCGTGTTCCGTGTGCCTCCGGTGAGTGTTTCCCTTTACATGGGTTGTTTCCGCCACGCTTTGCCTGGTGGAAGTTCCCGGCCCAGAACTGATGGCGGTGTGATGTTTCAGAATTTGGTGGGGGGGTAGAGCCTTTCCGCTGGGCTGAGAGTGACCTCCCCCATCATTGGCGGGACTACCAAAATGGTGGTGGGTAAATGGCCCGCTGCTTGGTTCTCATGTGCTTCTTTATGTGGTGGACCAGACCCCCAGCCTGTTGATGGTAGTTACCGCCACCGCCGGCGGTGCGGTATTTACCGCCATGTTCATAATGACCACCTTAGTTTTTTGTTATAATTTGTCTGTTTAGTACAATAATCAGGAGTAGTTGACAAGTTGAGTTTGTGAGATAAGTAGAGTGTAAGGTCTTTTCGACTGAAAGTCCTATGTGCACCAGGGCAGTATCCATTGTTGAGTTGAGAATATAATTTGCGGGTCGAGGGCGCGCTAACATAGCTCATTGAATTGTTGTTGGGAGCTAGAAAAAAAAATCCTTCCTACCTCCCGTATCTAGCAAGGCTGTCACATAAATCCTCTCATATTGAAGTCCAGAGAAAGAAAAGTAAACAAGAGCCCTCAGAAGACAGCGCCTGACATTTTACCTCAGTCTTTGAATGCAAGGCAATGTGACAAGATGAGAACACAATTTAAAGGCTTTATAGAGAAAGAGAGTTTGTGGAATAATACAGTAAATAAGGTTTATGCAGTGGGAGGGACGAATTGAACCTAAAGAGCCTAAAGCAAATGAATCTAACAAAGAGAAAGCCAGAAAATGTGAGTTACAAATCCAATGGTAATCAACGGGTGAAATGCATTCCTAGGACAACTTTCTGAAAGTCCCCTAGAAGTCTGTACGCCTGGACTTAAAAGTATTCTCTCTGAGCCAATGGAAAGTGGGTTAAGTCAAGGCAAACTGGGCAACACAAAAGTCCAGAGGGGAGGTTTGGCTCTGCTAAGGAGGTAATCTACCTTTTCCCATGATGTGTCACTCATCAGGGCTGTCGCTAGGTATTGTCAGTGTGCGCAGCTGCCCAGGGCCTTGTGCTCAGCCCACCAGCATGGGGTCCACACCATTGCCACACAGCCAGGCCACAGCGGCACACTGACCCTCTTGTGCCCCCTGCCTATCCAATTGAAAGAGAGGTATTTTGTTGCAACTAAGCCCATGGGAGGGTGGCCCCCTCCCCTAGGCTTCACCACCAGGTTTGTGGCAAAGTCCAAGGAAAGGTGGGCAGGGTCCAAACAAGTCCCACTTGCCTGGAGACACATTCTACAGGTATATCCTGCAACTAGGCCTCTTGTCTGGCTGCCCATTCAGAGGCACGGCTGGACACCCATTGCAATGTCGTTTAGCATCCCCACAGTTGTATAGCTCAGCCTACAGCCAAGTCCCACACCTTCAGCCATATATGTGCTGTAAAAGAAAAGTTTGTAGGTTGCTGGGAGGAGAAGATGCAGAGGTCTGCACAAAGCAGCTTCGAGAGCCCTGAATGTGTCATGTATGTAAACTAAAGGGGCCTCGCAGGTCCTCTTTCTGCCTAGGGCCCTAAATATACCAGAACCGTCCCTGTCACCCATACAACCATGTCGCACGGGACACAGGTACAACAAAATCCAGGTTATTCCAGCTTTTGTGGGAAAGTTAATTGTCTCCTTTTACACAGTGTGTTAGACTTTACATCAGCGGCTGTCAATCCTCGCCCCACGGATAGCGCCGTGATGTGCACCTAAGCTCGTAAATTTACTGCCATCAGTCTGTACACCCACGGAAATGCATTAAGGGAAGCCCTCTCAAGTATAACCTTTGGGTTGGATTACTTTCGAAATTCTCCTTGTCAGTTGCCTCGGACTCGGGCTGGTAGCGCCAGGGCTGGTGAAGACAATGATTAGAGAACTTGCAGTGAAAAATCGAACATTAAGTTTAAATTATAGACTGCAGAGCAGCCTCATTCTTAGTTTCACTCTTTCATGGGCAAGCCCACCCAAGTTTAACAACAAAACACTCACTGTCTTCTGTCCTGCTTGTTATTCTAGGGGCTGTTTAAGTTAATGCAGGCTCTTATCTCCCGGCAGGCCTGCGGTTCTCCATTTGTAATTATCTGCGCTTGAAATGGCGGTGCTCGGGTCTGGGGCAGCAGACAGCACGTGCCCTCGTTCCAAGGCAGCAGTAATCACACCGCGAGAGGTGTGCGTTATTCGTATTTATTACACACTGTCACACAATCACCCTCTGATAAGGAATGTGTGCTCTCATTATCCTTGAGTGCTCGCTTTACTACTTAACGATAATAGGGAAACACAGCAGAGACACAAATAATCCAATTTGACGTCATAAAAGAGCAGATCAGGACAGCAGGAAGGAGGAGGGGAAAGTAGACGAGGGGGAAGGGGAGTAGACGGGCTATAGAGCCAAGACTCGAGCAATCAGACCCTAGCTCAGTTTCAGGGTGCCCGGTCTGATTTTGGCATCAACACACGCCTCAGAATATGAAAGTGTTTGTAGGGGTAGAGTTGTCAGTAGTTTGACCTAACGGGCCCCTCTTGCTTCTTCTCTCCCTTTTCTTTCCACGTCTTCTATGGTCGAAAACCTGTTGTTAATGAAGAAAAACACACCTTCAAGAAGTATACCGAGGTGATGGGGAACATGGCGGCTGGCTACAGAGCAGTCGTAGGGGCGGTTGAGAAACCTTCGGGATAGGACCCAACCCCCTACCTCTCGACCCTAGAAGTGACAGAAAGTCTATATCACTGGATTGCCTGGGCCCTCACATCTCCTACAGCACACCTTTCCATGTTGAATGCAGGCAGTATAACCTGGCCAACAAACGGGCTGGGCCAGAGCCGCCTCCTCGCTGAGGTGCTTCAGGAGAGCTTTAGCCCCGATCTCTCTCCAGAGTTGCGAAGGCAGAGCCAACACAATCGTTGGAGCTAGCTCAGGCGTCAGACACAGCACGAGCACCAGACTTCAGCGCCTCCCTCCCCTTATGGAGGGTTCAATGCTAGAAACTTGGACTTTGGTGATAGTACAGAAAAACGGCCATAAACTGGGAATCTGGGCCCCAAGAGGGAGATCCCCAAATGCAGCAAGTGCCCGAGAATAATGGAAGAACTTCAGCTCTGTAAAGAGGAGACAGAGACAGGAGTAAGCAAATAACTACAGATAGGGCCCTCAATTCAATCCTTCTGGTGCATGGAAGGGTCTGATAGTGTGCAAGCTCCTTGAGCCATGCAAGCTTTGAAGGGGAACACAAGAAGAAACAGGTGGAAGATGCCACAAATACTCGCACATCAGCACACATATTAGTACAGTATACCAAACATAACCGTCATATACAACATTAAGTAAAGAAGATTGCAATGGGTGCCAACCCGGCGGGGCACCTGCCACCCAAGGTGTCCGAAAACACCACTGAATAGGGAATAGTCAGTGGTGACGTAAGTATCAGCAGAGGAGCCAGGGCACACCAAAAACAGTTCTATGTAGTTGATCCAAGTGGTCGTTCAAACAGAGTCGCAGTCCAAAGCACGGATGAAACGTATATATTTATTGACGAGATGAATAGGTGAGGTCAAGATTCAGGTCAGAGACCATATGTATCATATGGATCCAAAATATACGCCAACAGCCGACACGTGCTTCGTCTTCTAGACTTTATCAAGGCTTAGAAATACAGTATGCAAAATATGGTGGTTAGGAGAAAAAGGTATCTCATTTCCAAGCTGACGTGGTGTTTGCCTCAGCAGTGGTCAATAATGTCCAAAACCGTCAAAGTAACTACTGGCCTTAATAAGCCAGTTCAAGAATAGTAAAGCCGTGCTGAGGAGGCGTCGGAAAGTAGGTTACAAAACAAAAAGCTTTGAAGGGGACCACAGCAGATATTCACTACCTTCATGGTGGGGAGGGGGCAGAGGTCTTCCAAGAATCAGGAGCGCATATGTAAACTACACTGTTGTGGGGAATAGCAGCAGCCCTGAGGTCAGAGGCTTAAAGGGCACCTTGAATGTAAGAAGTGCAAGGAGGAAGTCCAAAATCATTAGCCAAGAAGCCTAATGCAGCACATACCAAGGGAATGGGAAGGTACAAAGCTACAAGAGAAACAGCCAACTGCTATAGGATTACACCATTCCTTAACATTGTTTTAGAATTAGGCTTATAATGGCAGCAGTCCATTAAACCAGGCAGAGCATAGTATGGGTGTGAACTTGGAGTCTTCAAATACGAGATCTGTTGGGATAGCTCTCAAAAGTCAAGGTAAAAATGTAGAGTAGGGTGGATTACAGAATACCTCTAAAAATACCTCCCCAAATCACCCTGCATTAAACATGGGAGTGCTGACCAGTCATAGATTTGAGGGCATGGGAGTATGAGAAATGGAGCAGGTCATGGTGACAGAGGACCAAACCAAGTAATGTTTGGCCTAATGGTGGTAAGAGATCCTAGCCTAATTACCCCAGACCCCAGTGGAACCTTCATTAGTCCTCCAAAGAAACCTCTCTGCAACATATTCTCTTAGATCTTTGATCTGATATACAGAAAAGGTCTGAGGTATCGGAATCAGACCAGAAGGCAATTCAAGGGACATGCCACACCCTAGAAGCTTAACTTGCTGAAGTTACCCAGAGAACTAAGACATTAGAAATTAGTATGGGTAAAGTGCAGGCGATGTTAAAAAAACACTGGACGGAGACTGAGGCATTAAGACAGCGAACCACAGGTTGACAGGATAATATGGAGATACTTGAAAATCACTCCTGATGTAACAATATGAGAATTTTAAACCTTTCAGAAGGTGTGCAGAGCTCGGACCTCAAGGGCTTTGTGACTAAGGCCCTCATTACAACCCTAGCGGTCGGTATTAGGGGGCGGTAATACCGCCAACAGGCCGGCGGAAAAAAAATGGAATCACGACCATGGCGGAAGCTGCCAACATAGACAGCCACTTTAACACTCCGACCGCCATGGCAGTACAAACAAACAGCGCCGCGGACACCGCCAACAGACAGGCGAAACACAATGTATCGCCCACCCTATCACAACACGGCTATCTGCCACCTTTTCCGGGGCGGAACCAATGCGAATAAAAACACGGCGGGAACAGTACACAGAAGGGAAAACACTCACCTCTCCACATCCCACGAGGAACCAGGACGCCATGGAGCCCGAACTGCAGATTCTGCCGGCAATGGTCTTCCTGCTCCTCTATCGGGAGCTCCAACAATGGCGGCGACGACCACGGTGAGTACTGCACCTACAACCCAGGGGAGGGAGAGGGAAAAGAGAGTGACACACACAAGCAACACGCAACACCCCCATCCCCACCCTCACCCACAACACCATACACACAAACACATGCTGCAACATTACATATACACCCTCCACCCACCCCTTGAATAACGCAAGGACAAAACGAAATGATTGTAACGATTGTAATTTAAAAAAATCCATCAGTCAAAATCCAGTATATACAATTATGTACACCAACTACACAAGTCCGGATAGTGCACCAATCATTGCCCGTGGACCACTGGGCGGACTTGTGTGGGTGTCTGGATCATGGCGGATTCCGAGCTGTGGGTCGTAATAGCAGTAGTGGAATTCTGCCGCCGCAGCGGTGTGTTGGCGGCCTTCTGCACGGCAGTAAGCGGGATTTACTGCCAGGGTTGTAATGAGGGCCTAAGTTTCTTGATGAGGGGCTACTCAAAGGTAAGCCAAAGATAGACTTGGAACAGGAAATCCAAAGTGTACATTGGGATCCCACTAGGCTTAAATAGAAGTGAAAGAAGTCAAAGAGAATTGTAGTAAATTTTTTGTCATAGATATTATGTATTCATATATTAAGAAAGAGCAGATTCTGGGGTTGGTCATAAAAGCTAAACCCTTGGAGGGGGAAAATTACCCCTGCATCATTAGATCTGACATTTGAAGAGCTTCGGAACAGAGAAAGGGGAAACAGGGACAATGGGTGGATGTGCTGCAGAATCTCAGGGCTGAGGTGTGCAACAGAGGTTCCTTGCGACACTTAAAGTCATGTGGTAGAATAAGATGTATGACATAAGGAGAGCATAGGAAGTGGATGTGCAGATCAAACTTACGTAGGCCTCAGATAAGTAGACAAGTAGATATGTGGCCAAGCAAAGGGGTATAAGTGGAAGGATGGGACAGTTTTCACATAATTAGGTAATCAAACCTCCTTTCAGAGACTGAGATCCAACAGGCATTTATATATAATGTATTATGCAAGAGGTGAACAGCGGGAGGGGGTTTATCCAAGTGGATAGTGGCACATGGTGGAGAGCATATGGGGAAAAAACATCATTCATCACTGGCATCAGACAAGACTGATACCCATCAAAAGATTTAGACTCAGGGGAGCACGATAAAACGAGGATGGGGAATGACAATCAATCAATCATTGAATTTGTAAAGTGCTCTACGTACCCGCGAGGGTTTCAAGGCACTGCGGTGGGTGTGGGGGGAGCTGATGTTACTGATCGAAGAGCCATGTCTTGAGGAGTCTTCTGAAGGTGAGTAGGTCTTGGGTCTGTCGCAGGTTGGTAGGGAGCGTATACAATACAATCAAAGTACTAACATGGAATATAAATGGCCACTGCATAAAAAGAAAGCAAATGTTAATCAGTCAGTACCTTCAGGAGAGTGAAGCACAGATTTGATACTTCAAGAAACACATTTAACACCTTCAAAATTTAAGGCATTGCTTACTATGCTAAGTCGGGTGAGGGCAGTGGCACATATAGAACAAGTGGGATGCACCAGGGGGTTGGTGCTAATAATTAAGAAGAGGGCAGACATATAACTTGGTAATATTAAGACCACTCCAGAAGATGGATTATTGGGAGATTTAGGACAGGGTCGGTGCAACCATCTTTACATGCATGTGGTATTTTCACCCAAACAAAGGCAACCTCTCCTCCATTAGCACCCTAGTGACAAATTTACTAGAATTCCCATCCCCAATCGTGATCGGGTGAAATTTTAACACAATGACGGACAGAGATTTAGATAGGTCACATTGAGGTAGGAGAATAAGTACCCTGAAAGTGAGGATGGGGGGGGTAACAAATTTGATGCAAGACCTGGGCTTCTGTGATATCCGGTGTAAAGGACCTTGAACGAAAAGAGGCTATGCTTTTTGTATAAAAAAGTATGGACACACTTCTAGGCTAGAATTCTTTCTACTACACAACATGCAGACCATTGTGCAGTGCTGTTAAAACTACAATTACCTAATTGAATGCAAAGATTAGATAAACAGAACTCCATTGCTAAATCCTAATGTAATCTAAGAGTTGGACACTGAAAGCAGGCAATGTTGTGGGCATAATTATGGGCCGGCTGATCTGGGCATAATTTGGGATGCTTACAAGCAAGGCATAGTCGGTAAGTAGGGAGTGAAAATGAATAGAAGCAGGAGATAGAAGAATAGGAAGCTAGAGGAGGAAATAGGATCCCTCGAGAGGGCCACAATACAACCTGCATCAGATGAGGAGCTGCAGAGGATTGAACAACAACTTGGGGAACAGCAGAAAAGTTTCAAAAAGGAACTGGAAAAGAGACAGAGACTAAATGGTAGGCAAAATATTGACACATTTTAAATATGCAGAAAGGAGCAGTAGATTACTACCCTGGAAAGCGAGAAGTGATAGAGACAGAAATCCTACACATGATCTAAGGATAGAAGAAAGTGGGAAGATCTTGGCTAACTCTTGCCAAATCAAGTCATTTCAGTTAAGTTCCTTTGAAAGACGCTACTCGGAAACAATGGTTGCAGATAGATTGAGGTAAAAAGATTGGCTAAAAGAAAAGCAGATGGTGGGGGGAAGTTCTGACTGAGGAGGATCAACAAGCCTTATTGGGAAAGGCAAAATGAAGGCAAAGCTGCTGGGCTGTATGGGTTACCAAATGAATGATACAAAATCTTTAAGAGGCATAATCACCCTCATATGGTGGAATTATTTAATAGAACATCATCCTTCCCTCCTGGCAGGACACCACAATTATGTTGATTTTAAAACATAATAAGAATCTCGAAAATGTTGATTTATATAAGCCTATCTTTTTGCTCAGTTGCAACTAAAAATGAATGCCGGAATCCTTGCAAATAGATTAGCTAAGGTGGTCACCAACATTATACATTGTGACCAGGAAAGCAGATGCACGATTTGGCACTTCTGTTAATTTCCTCAACAGACCTGGACATTGAGAACTCTGAGACGCTAGTGGCAATAATGATAGCTGCGGCTAAAGCTTTTGACAGAGTCAACTTGGAATGTCCGTGAGAGGCTTTAGATACTTTTAAACTTTTAATAAAGAATTTATATAGGACACCATCGGCACAGATTTTAATTAATGGGAATTTAACTGAGAGGATAAGTATAACTTGGGGACTAAGCAGAGATGCCCTCACTCCCCATTACTTTTTGATTTATAGATAGATCCCTTAGCTGAGGCCTTTAGCTCAGGATAAAAACATAAGCTCTTTTAGGACAAGTCGACCAGGGAAGTGCATAGCCCTATGTGAGTTGCTTGTTATGTACACAAATGACCTCACACCAAGGATACCGCATCTAGAGGAAATAACAGATGGGCTGCTGTAGAGATGGGAACAATTGCATTCACCAATATAGAGCTAAGTTAATTTAATGAAAACACCCATTCTGCCTAAACTTACTTTTCTTTTTTTGATGCCATTTCGCTTTTATTTTCCGGAATATCTGATAGCAGAGATTCAGGGAAAGTTAGGTAGTATCATTTGGGCCTCAAAGGGAAGTAGGCTGTCTTCGAAGAAATTGAGGAGGAGGCTAGGTAAAGGAGGCTTGGTGTTGCCGAATGTTCCACTTTATTACTACATATTCTATTTCAAGATCTGTAGGATGGGGAACATCCGGAATAACAACTCCGGAACTACGATGTTGTTGTTAATGCAAGCGGAACCACGCTTGCGTTAACGGCGACTCCCTTTTTCTCTGCCTTAACCACGCATGTGCTGAACAACGCACATGCATGCTTAAGGCAGAGAAAATGGAAGTCACCATCGGGAGAGGATGCGGTCAGGTAAGTGGTGCTGGGGCAGGGTTTGGGGTCATTTTTAGGGGTAGGAGGTGAATTAAGGGCTTGGTGTGGGGTAGGTCAAGTAGTTTGTTTTTTTAGGGGTGGGGTGGGGGGATCGGGGTAGTTTGGGTTTTTAAGGGCCGGAAATCGGGGCAGTTCTGTTTTTTGGGGCAGGTGTGGGGGGTCGTGGTAGTTTTGTTTTGAGGCAGGGTGTCGGGGTACTTTTGTTTTTGGGGGTGGGGTGGGGGATCGGGGTAGTTTGTTTTTTGTGGGTGGGGGGTTGGTTTTTGGGGGTCAAGTGTGGGAGTGTTGGGGTAGTTTGGTTTTTTCGGTGTGGGGTGGGGTAGTTTGGTTTTTTGGGGTTGGGGGATCAGGGTAGTTTGTTTTTTGGTGGTGGGGTTGTTTGTTTTTTGGTGGTGGGGTTGTTTGTTTTTTGGGTGTGGGAGGTCGTTGGTCTTTGGGGGTGGGGGTCGGGGTAATTTAGTTTTTATGAGGGTAGTTTTATTTTTGGGGTGGGGGTCAGTTTTTAGGGCGAGTGGGGGGGGTTGGCGTAGAATTTAGGGCTCAGGGTGGGTGGGGGTATTGGGTAGTTTTTAGGGGTGGGTGGGGGGTCAGGGTAGTTTTATTTTCAGGGCAGGTTGGGGGTTCGGAGTAGTTTTATTTTTAGGGCAGGTTGGGGAGGTCAGGGTAGTATCATTTTCGGGGCGGGTGGAAGGGTCATGGTTGTTGTATTTTTATGGTGGGTGGGGGCATGCTGTTCCAAACATGCCTTTACAAGGCATGCCTTTACAACAAAAAATCGTTGTAAAGGCAAGCGTGGTAAAGGCATTAGTGGAAACAATGTGGTCATTGTTCCGACTGCGTTGTTCAGGCATGCGGGGTTGGCGCATGTGTTGTTCCATCATACATTCCTGTTTGCTTTTAGCACAAACAGATGAGTCATGGTGGGGAAGACTGTTTACAATTAGGACCATATATATACTCTTTGGCGCAAACCTGTGCTAACACAGGTTTGCACCAAAAAGAATAGCGCCATTCCCAGACGCCGGCCAGGTGCCATATTTAAGGAATGGCGCTAGCAGGCGCTAAGGCCCTGTTAGCACCCTTGGAAAGGATGCTAACAGGGCCTGGAAGGTGTAGGGGGACCCGGGGCTTTTGCACCAAATTATGGCGCTACACTGTTTAGATGCCAAAAAATTGCCTCTAGGCAGTGTAACGCCATTTTCTGGAACACAAGCCTCATGGACACAGCTCTTGTCTTGGTAAAGACAGAAGCCATTCCCACCACCCAAATGGCCATTCCCAGGGGACTAATGTCCCCTGGGCATGGCCACTGGGACCAGCGCCATGCAGGGGGCCCCAAGTCAGGACCCCCGAATGGTATTGGACCAAAAAAATAATCACCCGGACTTACCTTCGGATGGGTCCCCCATCCGTAGGTGACCTCCTGGTGTGGGTAGGGGTGGGTAGGGTTGTCCCTGGGGACAGGGAAGGGCACCTCTGGGCAATTTCCATTGTCTCCGACCTTGGAAATCTGCCTGCAGGTCCCGTAACGCCTGCCCATACCCAGGTGTTAAATAATGGCACTAAGTAGGCTTTGCGCCATTATTTAAGGCCCTCCTCCTCCCTGCGTGATTTTTCATGGGATGATAAATAAGGGGCTAGGGCCCTTGAGCCATTTCTTGCCCAGGGACACCCACCTTGCATCTCTTTGAAGCAAGGTAGTTATCCGCAGGCAAAAAATGGCGTTAACTCCAATATTATGGAGTTAAGTTTGCGCTGGATTTACGTAAAAAAAAAAATGATGCAAATCCAGAGCAAACAGAGTATAAATATGCCCCTTAGTTTGGAAAACCTAGGCCAGGACAGTTTTAACCACAAGTTCAACTCTTCTAAGTATTTCAAGAAGGTAAAACGTAACGTGATGAGGACTTTTTAGAGATATTGAACAATGTTAGGAGAATTTGTAGCATTGAATACTATGTATTAAATGTTCCCATTTTGGACACTTCAGCCACCCCTGACTTTCTGGAAGATCAGTCATTAAGGCAGGGCTGATATATTTGGGGTAGATATGGCAATTGCTAGACCAACCTCTTGGGAGGACTTTATAGTGATTACCAACAGATCACTATCAAGATATAAGTACACTCAATTGGCATCTTGGTGGAGAGCACAGAAGTGGAACACAGGGAAATATAATGTTCAGATTCAGGACTCATTGCAATTAAAAAGAGAAATTAATTTGGCATGGGAGCTGGTCGAGGCAGATGACAGGGACCTGAGGATGGCATCACATCCACGGGAAGGACTTCTATCATTTCCAGACCAGTTGAATTTATGGCAAGTATCTTATATTCTCTTTTACTCTATAGTTAAAGCTGCTACTTTAAAGAAGAACCATTTGCACACTCTTCACAGAATACACCTTATGCCAAACAAATGGGCAAAATTCAACAAATCTGAAAGAGCATGCTGTAATAGATGTGGTGAAGCAGCTGCAAATTACATACTTATGTTTGTCACCTGTCTGGCATTGGAAAGGCACTGAAATGGCATAAGTAAAACAATTTCAGATATATTAGGAGCAATAATCGAGGTTAGACTCAATCTGATCATTACCGGCATGCTATCCAGATAAACCTGATCCTTCTGTGGGCCCAGTGGAGGATTCTTTTCCACTTAATGGTACTTGTGAGGAGGTAAATATATAGGAATTGGGTAAAACCTGACTCATGAATGTCATATAGCTGGTAAGAGTCTGCAAATAGGATATGCAGTTGGGAGATGGAATCTAATGAGAGTAAGAAAACCTGCGACCTATGAGCTAGTTTTCTATCTTGATGGAAAGAGGCTTATATAACATAACAACAAACACAGTAGGTCCTATGAATCTGCCAAGAGAATGCTGAGCTTCTCATAGGATAAGCAAAGTCTACTGAGAGCAATCAGTGAAACCGGTGTTGGAAGGGCATGGGCCCTTGGTATTAGGCACCTACTGGCGAATGCGGAAAAAAGTTTAAAAAAAAGTTCAACACACTGCTTTAAATGAGGGGCGTGATGTAAAATCCATAGGGCACCACAAGTCTGACGGTCATAATCCCCATCTTTCTCTTCCTCATGCTGCCAAACCATCTGAGATAGGCTCTCAACTGTCTCAGACACTCTGAAGTGAGTTTCAGTTTACATGAGTTTGTAACCAGCACCCAAGCAATAAATTATTATATATTTAATGGACTAAAACCTAACAGCAGAAGTGTGTTTGGAAGGCTAGGGCTTTGTTAGGATGTGTCTTTATCATGCATGATAAACAGGCGTGTTCCCCTGGAGTGAGTGAATCCACTGCTTGTGAAACTGGTATCCTTACATTTATCGAGCCCAGCTACTGTGCTAATCTCATGTGTTTGCTACGGCCTAGAACTGTCTGGGAGGATTTTAAGGCCCAGAATATATTCTGTGACTTGGAAGGGAAAACAAAGAGTATGCTCTAACCTGACTACTGTCCATGTCCTGTGTTATTGTATTAAGCGAATATGTGACAGAACAACTAGGTCCTAAACAACTATAGCCTAAACCACTACTGCTAAACAGCTAAAAAGTCTCTACAACTAAGTACTGAACAACTACTGCCTAAACAACAATTGCGCCTGAATAACAATTGCCTGAACAACAAATATATATATAAACAAGGAAGAGATGACAATAAAAGTAGGTGCAAAACGAGCAAAGTTCCAGGCATTACCAGATTTATCACAACATATAATACAGCACATTTTGAGGTGAGAAAACTGTTAAAGAAACACTGGCTCATGCTAAGAAGTGACCCATTAATAGGAGAGCAAATATCCAGTAAACCTCTCATTACATATTGGAAAGGAACCTCTATGAAGGATATCCTGGTTAAAAGTGACGTAAGACAGGAAGTGACGAATAAAAACTGGGTTCATACACCAGATGGTTTTTACAGATGTTTCAAATGCAAGGCTTGTAGGAATGGAGAAAATATAAAACATGTTGAAATAGATGAGAAGATTGTTCATTGCATCAAAGGCAGATACAGTTGCAAAAGTGATTTTGTAGTCTATATCCTAAAATGCAGTTGTCCAAATTGTACGTGGGCAGTACGAAATTGCAAGTACATAGAAGAATTTTACAACATTTGAGGGCAATACAGAACAAAGATGATTTGTACCCAGTAGCTAGACACATACATGAAGTGCATGGAGGCGAAATAGAGGACATTACATATAGTGTTATAGATGGTATCAAGAAAGACATACGTGGAGGAGACAGAGAAAAAAAGTTGAGAAAATTGGAATCCAAATACATATTGACATTTGATACTAAAGAACTTAAGGGGTTAAACAGTAGCGAAGAGATGTATATTCACTTGTATTGATCCATTTGGGCATTAAGGTGAAGTGTTATTCACCGGTAAAAATTGTGATAAGATGGTCAGGTAGAGAACGCACAATAGGGATAAGTAAACAATCAATTAATCAGTTTAATTAAATCCAAATAATTGAAGGACAAAAAATTTATAAATTTGGAGAAGAATTGTTTGGCACATACGTTGAAAATAAGCAGTGAGCATTGATGATAGGATGAGTATTAGTCAACCTGTTTATATTGTTGGGTCAATAATGTCTAAAGTTTCAAAAGGATTTATAATTATTAATTCAATGTTTATTTCTCGCTGCCAAAATCGGATAATTAATTATGTCTTTCTTGGTTTTGTATGACCACACTTGTGGTGGGTATTTCATGCTGATAACAAGCGAGGTTTGTTTAAAGTGTATGTTGGTTGGTTGGCAATGCCACCATGTGAGTATTTAAATCGAGCCAATATGGCATTTGACAGGTTGAAGAAGGTGGCAACGCCAAAACGCGTCCCTGTAGACGATTAAACTAATTAACTGTGTTCGTGGAGTGCTATCTTTCTTCCTGAGTGCGGGAGAAATGTGTTGACATAATACGCGATGACGCGCGTATCGATACAATCACCTTTGGCGGTCTGGTGCCGATAAGGAAACGCCGATTTCAAGTGTTTATATATATATATATATATATATTCTAAACAACTAATAAACCATAAAAACCAAAAAGAAAACCTTACCTTAAAATTTGTTGTTCAGGCAATTGTTATACAGGCACAATTGTTGTTTAGGCAGTAGTTGTTCAGTACTTAGTTGTAGAGACTTTTTAGTTGTCTAGCAGTAGTGGTTCAGGCAAGTAGTGGTTTAGACCTAGTTGTTCAGGAGGTTTCCCTATTAAGCATGTATTTCAGTGCTTTGTTTTTACATTGTAGTACTGAACTAACATTATTGTCCGTTTCAGATGGTATGTGATGCATACATTCCTCCCTGGTCTACACTTCCCGTATATGTGGCAACCAGACTGTTGCACTGACATCCCATGTGTATGTTGAGTGCATGTGTGTAGAAAGCACATCGTAGCAGGACTTTGTGTTGCTGTGAGTGTATGGCTGTTGAGACCAGCATGAGCCATATTGGTTTGCCCATGGTTGTAAATACTGCAGTATGGAGGTTGGTGAAGAGGTTCCTCAGAGAGTGGATGTGTATTGCCTGCATTCCTGAAGCTAATAGGACGAGTACTAGGCACTGAAGTGTGAGACGGTGGAGCCAGGTGGAAACAAGGTTGCCTTTCAAAATTCTATGAGAAAAGTTTGCAGGGGTGTTTTGTTTAGTACTTTGCGAGCATAGCTATTTGTCTAAAAGTAAGAGAATGGGGACTGTTCAGCAGATTCTGTTGTTAAAGATGGTCTGTTTCTAGAAATGTCTCTGTCTCTCTCTCTCTCAGTGCTACTTTTAGTAGACCGATGACAGCCAGTTGCAGAGTTTTCACACTTCTTTATTCTCATGCTTTGGGTACTCCTGCTTGGTGCCAGATTCATCACTGCCTTCTGCGAGAGCCATCAACTTTCCCAAAAATTATGGCCCAGATTTAAGAAGCACTAGTGCCACATTAGTGTCCTTTTTTTACACTAATGTGGTGTTAGGCTTCAAAAATCACGCAACTTATCTACAAAGTGATGCAATGCATGCATTGCACCTCTTTGTAACCCTTTGCATCACATTGTGCATGTGCCATGCATAATATATGATAAGGGGGCGTTGCCCCATTAGGGGGTCTGAAAAAATTGAACATTTTTTGTGCCTACTTTTCACACCTGCCCAAAGCAGGCGTTAAAAGGAGCCACAACATTGGTTGCAATGGAACCCTATTTAGGCCCTTATTTATACTTTTTGGTGCAAAACTGCACTAAGGCAGTTTTGCACCAAAATGTTTAGCACCGGCTTGCACCATTCCTGTGCACCATATTTATGGAATGGTGCAAGCCAGTGCAAAGGGTGGGCTAGAGTAAAAAAAAATGACTTTAGTCGGGTGGGGCTGGCGGTATAGAAGAAGGGGGTTTAGCACCAAAAATGACTTTAGGCAGGTTAGAGTAAAAAAAAAATGACTCTAACCAGATTAGCATCATTTTATGGTGCTAAACCTAGCATACCATATGACTCCTGCCTTAGAAAAGGCAGTAGTCATGCCCACCACCCCAATGGCCAGCACAGGGGACAAGGGTCCCCTGGGCATGGCCATTGCACCCTGTGCCATGTATGGGGGCCCGTTTCAGGGCCCCCCATGGCACTTTAAAAAATAAAATGCAATACTTACCTGTACTTACCTGGGATAAGGAGCATATTTATAGTCTGTTTGCACCGAATTAACGTCATATTTTTTTACTCTAATTCGGTGCAGAACTAACCCCATATTTATACTTTGGCGCTAGACCCGTCTAGCACCAAATTTATGGAGTTAGTTATTTTTTGGATGTTGAAACCTAGTTTGCGTCAATGAAATGCAAATTAGGTGTTCCTGTGCAAAAAATGACTCCATGGCCTTAGCTCCATATTTATCCCCCCGTGCTAAAATCACGCACGGGAGGGGTCAAAAAATGGTGCAAAGTTTGCTTTGCCCCATTTTTTAACGCCTGGGTCAGGGTAGGATCTGTGGGCCTATTTCCATGGTGGAACACCATGGAATAAGCCCACAGATGCCCTCCCCAGGCCCCAGGGACACCCCGACCCACACCAGAGGGACTGCAGAGGATGGGGGGCTCCATCCCAGGTAAGAATAGGTAAGTACAGGTAAGTATTGCATTTTTTTAAAGTGCCGTTGGGGGCCCTGAAATGGGCTCCCCTACATGGCACTGGGTGCAATGACCATGCCCAGGGGACCCAGGGGGGGCTGGCCATTGGGGTGGTGGGCATGACTCCTGTCTTTTCTAAGACAGGAGTCATGGGGCATGGATGGTTTTGCACCAGAAAATGACTCTAAGCAGGTTAGAGTTGTTTTTTTTACCTGCCTAACGTCATTTTTTGGTGCAAAACCCACTTCTTCCATACCGCCAGCCCCACCCGACTAACGTCATTTTTTTTTTACGCTGGCCTATCCTTTTCACTGGCTTGCACCATTCCATAAATATGGTGCCTGACTGGTGCTCAGGAATGCTGCAAACCGGTGCTAAACTTTTTGGTGCAAAACTGCATTAGTTCAGTTTTGCACCAAAAATTATAAATCCGGGCCTAAGTGCATGGGTGCAAAGGCCATGCCAAGGGGACCCTGGTCCCCTGTGCTGGCAATTGGGGTGGTGGGCAAGACTCCTGTATTTTCTAAGACAAGAGTCATGTGGTATGGATGGTTTTGCATCAGAAAATGACTCTATTCAGGTTAGAGTCTTTTTTTTTTTTTTTACTCTAACCTGCCTAATGTTATTTTTTGGTGAAAAACCCCCTTCTTCCATACCGCCAGCCCCACCCGACTGACATCATTTTTATTGACGCTAGTCTACCCTTTGCACCGGCTTGCACCATTCCATAAATATGGTGCCCGGCTGGTGCACAGAAATGGTGCAAGCCGGTGCAAAACATTTTGGTTCAAAACTGCGTTAGTCATTGTGAGTACCTACTGTATCCATTTAAGTCTGAGAGCATTGAATTGAAGAATGATTTACATTTTAAAAGAATGCATTTTTATTAAATATGTAGATAAGAACTGCTCAGATACTTCAAGAGATCTAACTTCTAACAGTTTTATCAAAACATGACAATATGGACTATATTTATGAAAAAGTGGCACATCAGAGCTGATATGCCACTTTTTCTGTGCCTCCTACTGGCACCTAACGACACCATGGTTGTGCTGTATTTATAATGCTGCGCACTATGGTGGTTGTTAGCACAATAGCGTCAAAAATGTTGATGCTATTGTGGAGCTTTGCTACACTAGCATAAAAATGCTTGATGCTAGTGTAGCAAAGTGTAAGGAGGCCCATAGGTTTCTATGGGAGTGTCATTTTAACGCCTGCTCTGAGCAGGCGTTAAAAATGAAGCCAAAAATAGCACAGTGAAATCTGTTAAATTTCACTGCACCATTTTTGCAGGCTTCCTAGCATCAGAATGCCTCCCTTGCACACATTATGCCTGGCACCGGCATAATGTGGCGCAAGGGTTTACAAAGTGGCACAATGCATGCATTGTGCCACTTTGTAAATATGGCACAGGGAAAAAGGCACTTTATCCCCACCTTAGCATAAAAAAATATGTTATGGTGGCGCTAAGGTGGCTCTAGATGCTCATAAATATGCCCCTATACACACAAGATGGTGGTTGACACCTACTAAATAAATGGAACCAGCTTCATGAAGCTTGTAGCTGTGGGCCGTGGAAGAAGACAGCATCACTTTTAATGTTGTCACGGGGTGACAAGGAGTCACAGTCTATGTAGAAAGAGAAGAAACAAAAGAATTTAGTAACGTAGTCCAGTTTACAAACAAAATCTAAAAGCTTCAAAGGTGAAACACCTCTTCTTGTTAAGGCTGGATGGAGCTGCAGTGATTGTGTGTCAGGGCTTCCAATAAGTAAAGCAATCAGGACGTTAGCACTTTGCAGTCACAAAAAAGGTGGCACGAACCTTGACTTTATCATTTCTATAAAATATTTGACACCAATGTTTGCAGATGAAACAAGCAATTGCAATGCAATGGGTTGCGCATTTCCTTGAGTTAGAGCTATTGGCATTGTAAATTCAAAACTGGACTTTTCTTGCCACATAAATGGGGAACCCTGTAAATTTGGTCTATTCCTGCTACATAATGCTGGTGTCCCTGCATATAATTAAAGAACTTCCATTTACCTTCTTCCTCTGTCTACAGCCAAAAATGAAAATATTGCCATTTAGCATCCTAATTTAAATCTGCCATGCTAATTCCAATCTAATACCTCTTTCACCACCCCACCATCAGAGTTGAGCTCAGTTTGCGCTGAATTTACATAATCTTTTTTTATGCTAATTCAGCACAAACTAATCTCCATATTTATACTTTGGCACTATGCATGTCTAGTGGCAAAGTTATGAAGTTAACATCGTTTTCTGGATGTGAAAGCCTCCCTTGCGTCAATGAGATGCAAGGTAGGTGTTCCCGTCCAGAAAAGGACATTATGGCCTTAGCGCCATATTTATCCCCTGTGCTAAAATCCAGCACGGGGGGATGGGTGCCTTAAACAATGGCACTAAGGGACCTCTAGGCATATTTCCATGGTCAGAGACCATGGAAAGAGCCCACAGGTGCCCTTCCATGGCCCTAGGTACACCCCCCCTCACACCAGACAGATGCCACAGGATGAGGGACCCATCCCAGGCAAGTCCCGGTACGTATTTTTTTTTCCCGCTCAGGGGCCCTGACTTGGGGCCCCCTGAATGGTGCTTACCTCAATGGCCATGCCCAGGGGACATCTGTCCCCTGGGCATGGCCATTGGGGTGGTGGGCATGGCTCCTGTCATTACTAAGTCAGGAGCCATGTCCTTGGGGGTTGTGCGCCACAAAATGGCGCTACACTGCTTAGAGGCATTTTATTTTGTCTCTAAACAGTGTAGTGTCATAATTAGGCGCACAAGCTCCGGTTTCCCCTATGCCTCCCCCACCCTGTTAGCGTCCTTTACAAGGACGCTAACAGGGCATTAACAGTAACAGGGCCTTGGTGTCTGACTAACACAATTCTAAAAAAAAAAGACACAAGACAGCCAGGGAGGAGTAACAAGAGAAATGAACTAGAAGGGTCACCCAAATATATCAAAAGTGTTGAAACAGTCATAGTGTGATAAGGATGTTACGTTGGCCTGAATCATGGTCAAAACTGGAATATGGAGACATTAATAAAACATACACAAGTATCATATAAACCCAACTCAAAACCTTTTTTCAGAAAAAAAAATCTGACATTAGACTATAGTTCTTAAAAAGACACTGAATGGTGGGAGGGGTTATTTTTTGGGGGTCCCACTACCCTAGTGTGGGGACCCAGAGATAATGTAGACCAGAGGTCTTCAAACTGGGGGGTGGGCCCCCCTAGGGGGGCCTCAAGTGATCCCAGGGGGGGGCGCCAGACACTCGCCAAAAGAAGCATTGTACAGATAACATGCCTTGGTTTTAAGCAGAAGCTTGTTATTGCTTTTTTAAAAAGGTAACAGTACTTAACTGTAATGTTTAAATAGGTCTAGACAAATTTAAACATTGCCATCTTTATAAAACAATTGTGAAAAATTCTGAGGGGGGCCCAATGATTTTTATTTTTCAATGGGGGGGCAGCATTAAAAGGTTTGGAGACCACTTACGTAGACAGAAAGGGCATTTTGAAAGTGGTCCCATTGGCCTAGGACAACCACAGGCTGAGTTATGAGCAAAACAATTTGTAAAAGTAATGGCCTGCAAAGCATTATGTGGTACATTTTCATGCCGCAAATATTAGAGTACTTTAACTGCAATGCTAAGAACAGCGCCTAAAAGACACAACAATAGAAATACCATTTGGAAGAAACATGGGCATGTAACCATACAGTCAGCCCTTAAAGTGCATAACCACATGAAATAAATGGGAAAAAGCAATGCAGTGTAACCATATATGTAGCCATTAGAGAGCATAGTGCATTACATATTTTCAACACTAGTAGGTCTATTGCAATGATATTACAAGAAGACCCATAAAACATAACTCCTCTCAATAATAAAACAAAAACTCCAACCCTGAGAAAACTTAAAAAGATAATAGTGAGGGGTTATTATTTTGGTGTCCCCGATAATATAGTGTGGGGGCCCAGAGATGATTTAGACAGAAAGAGCAAATTGTGGTCAATGTTTTGTAGGTGGTCCCATTGTCCTAAGACCACCACAGGGTGAGTTATGAGCAAAAATGTTTAGTAAAAGCAGTGCCCTGCAAAGCATTATGGGGCAAGTTTCCATTCCACAAATATTTTAGTATGTTGATATGACTGTAATGCTTAGAACAGTCCCTAGAGGACACCACAATGAAAATAGCAGTCCCAATTCACAAAGGTAAACTTAGATGTTCCGTCCTGCCCCGGGCAGAATGTCTAGATACTACTTGTAAATGCCCTTTGTGATTTTCCAAAGTTGTAAACTTAGATGTTGGTTTAAGTTTACCTTTGCAAATCATGCCCAAACTTTGTAAGAAACATGGTCATGTAACTACATAGTTAGCCCCTCCAGGGCATAATCACCCAAAAAGAAAATGGCATTAAACAATACAGTATAACCATATATTTAGTCCCTAGAGAACATAGGGCATCACACATTTTTCAGGAGCAGCAGTCTATAGCAATAATATTTCAAACAAGCCCTTTAAAACACAAACTACTCCCAGCCATAAAACAACAATTCCAGCCAAGGGGTTATTATTTTGGGGTCCCAACTAACCTAGTGTGGGGACCCAGCAATGCCCTAGACAAAAAGAGCACGTTGTGATGAGTGTTTTGCTGGTGGTCCATTTGTCCTAGGACCACCACAGGCTGAGTTATGAGCAAAATGTTTAGGAAAAGTAATGCTCTGCAAAGCATTACGGGCGAGTGTCCAGAGTGCAGTGAATATTGTAATATCGGCTCTCCTGGTGTGCCGGGAGAGCCGCTTTTGCTTTGAGGATTTCTGTTTAACGTAAAGCATTTACCAATTTCAAATGTTTTAAGGTGAGAGCCACAAGAAATGACTCTGATTAGGTAACTGTGAACAATGTGACCAGCGCTCAAATACCTCTGATCGAGTTCACGCTTTGTACATGTTCATGCTGTGAGCACCATTGCCGCCAGGCAAGCACAAATGGGAGGGACAAAAGAAAAGAATACTTCCCTCACGCTGAAGTATATCAGCAATCGTGCAATAATCCATGTAACGGGGCAGTCTGCAAGTCGTGACAAAAACAACCTCAAGGTGGGACAAACGTAAAGATTTTACCAATGATATCAAGTGCTTTTTGAAAGGCAAGCCCAGGAACAAATGAAAGTGATGGGCATATGATGGGCATGGTTTAAAGCCCACAACACTTGCAACAGGTGAAAGAGCTTGCGCAATTGACCTAAAAATAAGGCTAAGGTAACAGACAACAGTAAATAATGTTACATTTAAGAATTGTTTCTTTTAATTGCTCGGTACGAATGAGTTAGCTTGCTTCTTCTGTGAAGACTTTCATATAAAACTCACTGATCCCTTGTGATTAGAGTCAACAAATTAAAGGGAATGTAGAGCCAGAGCAGGGCCAAGGGAGGAGGGATACAGTAATAATAAAATTAAAAACCTTAGGACGATCTCCTCTTGTCTCTCCTGGCTCCAAAGCACGATGGGACCCAGGAAACTGCACTAGCCAATCCTCGTGTTGCTTTCATGCTGGTAACCAGTACAAAGGTAGCATTGGGATTGGTGGGAGCGGCCTCTCTCAGTGTTCACAAGAGCGAAGGCGGCCTGCGCCTTCACTAACAAAATTTAAAGTGCGCATGTCAGGCTGGCTGACCCAAGACGGCTGGCCAAAGGGATATGCACACTTTAAACAAGTGCACAGCTCTCTGCTGCCACTTGGCAGCAAATGCCCCGCCCCGTCCTGACACTCATTTCAGGGCTGGGTGCTGAAAAATAAAATGATAATAAAGAAACTTTATTACCATTTTATTTTTCCGTTCTGGTGCCATTTTTTTTAGTGGAGCGACATCCTCTGCTCTTGTGGATGGGCCACCCCTGAAGTAGATCAAAGAACAGATATCGTGTAAATATATGAAATCTCTTCAAAATTCTAGAAAGTGTATTTCTTTAACATGCGGAAAAGTTTCACAGTAGTAGATCAGATTATATCACTGCACTGAGAGCTATTTATTAATAGTGATAGCAATTGTTTTTAAACTTGAACTTAGAAACACGCAGACGCTTCTCCTTAATGACAATGTCTCTAAAGAACTGAGAGCAGAGTCAATTGGCATGTACCTTTTATATGTGACCTAGATTCTTATGCATGAAGCAACATTATGGCATATTAAATCCAGAACAAGAGGTGTTTGTGCAGAGTACTTCCTGACTTCATATACTTGAAAGTGCTCGCATGTGTGATGATCAAAAAAGGAGGCTTAGGATCAAACAATTTCGTCAAGGAAGCCGGGAAAGATACAGGATTTCTGGGTTCACATTGTGCATTCCATCCACTAGGTGGGCATCAATTTCTCTTGCAAGTTTTACATCAAAGGTCACTACCTTGCCTTTAATCCTTGATGCATGAGGGGCAGGTAGAAACCACATTAAGGCTCGGCTCATTTTGGGCTCGAAGGTCCAAGAGAACTTTGAGTTGAGCCGGTAACAGGTATCAAGCTCATGCATGGCTCATGTTTTCAGTGTCTCGCTTACTCTATCACAATACAACCCCTGCTTACCTCTCCGACTGGGTTTTGTCTACGTTCTTTGTTAATTTCATCTGCACACTCTTGATGGTATTTTCTGTCATTACCCGGGTGAAATTTTGTTTACACCAACATAATCTCACCTATTTTCTGGCATTTTCGCATCACTCCCGATACAAAGTGTCACAGATAGTGCCATTATACTATATCACGTATTTAAGATGTCATTCGGCTAAAAATCCTACTGCGGAAGCATTTGACCAATGCGAGGCGAACAGAACACAACCAACCGTTCTTCGCGCCACGTGCGATTTTCTTATTATTCTGAAATGCATTTCAGAGTGGCATTTCATGTAATTTCGCATTATTTTCTTGGCATTTTACAGAATTTCTACCACCAAAATGAAGTAAATTTCACCCAGGGTTATTCCTGTCCAGAATTTCAGAGATGTCTGTGCAGAGTAGACCTCATTGAAGTAGTACCTGAGGCAATTGACATTAACGAAAAGAGAACAAATAGATCACAACACATTGCCACTGGATTTCCATTTTGGGAACACACAGGGAAATTTGGTACTTGGTGTAGCTCAGGCCCTGCGGCGTGATAAGCATTCTGAGAGTTCTGCCTGTCATGCCAGCTCAGCCTCGGTCACTGTCATCATTTCAAAAGTAAAATTTCAAGCTAAAAAACAGTACTTGACCCACAGCCATCAACAACAACAAGCCGTAGCACATTTGTCTGGCATTTTGCAGGGTGATGGCTCAGATAATGTCCTCTTAGCGCAAGTGCACATAATATGAATCAAGGTTGGCGCAGGGCACTGAGGTGTAAAGAAAGCAATTTGAAATGTAGCAGGGAGGAGAGAATGATATCCTGTCACGAGTGATTTCTGCAACACCATCATTGCTTCTCATGTAGACAAGCATGGAACCTGGCACAAAACTGCTCCTTCCAGGAAGAGCTCTTTCATGAAGCGCTAGAATAACCTCATGTGTGATAGCACGCTATGCAAATACCTATATAAAATGGAGGAAGGAAGGAACCCTGAAATACCTTCCTTATTTTAATTTCGATATCAGGGTACCCTCTGAAACTTAACAAGATGTTCCCATCCAGAGCAGTGCGATTTACCATTCTTGTTGGTCCATCCTCCCCGCTGGGATCACAATACCATATGTTGAGCTCCTAATTTTTTTTTACAATATTAGATACTGGGTGCACCTACAGCTTAAGTGGCCAAACGGAATCTGCTGATGAGGGTAAGTTAATGACAGGACTTCATTTGTAAAAGAGTGTGTGTCTGTGCCCAAAGCTGTGCTCAGAAGCCCACGCCCGGCTCTTTTAAATGTCAGCACAACAATTACCAAGGCTGCAGAGTGTCTTCAATTCACTCCATGCCAGTGGGACTTGGTCCCTCTTGCAGGGCCATCCCCATATTTTTTTACTTCATACTCCTGTATTCTGAACCCATTTCTGTTGACTTTTAGGACTCTGTGAACTTTGCGCTGCTAAGAAGTGCTAAAATGCTTGTCTTCTCTCCCTAAAATATTATAACATTGGCTTATACACAGTTGGCACATTTAATATTCTTGTAAGTCCCTAGTAATGTGGTACTGCATGTATCCAGGGCCTGAAAATTAAAAACTACTACTGGGCCTGCCACACTGATTGTGCGCTCACTTATGTGGTCCTTTAAACATGTCTCAGGCTTGCCATTGCAGCCCGTGTGTGCAGTTTTATACTGTCATTTCTACCAGACAAAATAATCCTTTTGACAGGCACAAACCTCCCTTTTTAATGTGTAAAAGTCACCCATGAGGTAGGCCCTAAACAGCCCATAGGGCAGAGTGGAGTATATTTAAAAAGTTAGACATATACTTTTAAGTTTTACATGCCCTGTTAGCGAAAACCGCTTACATTTGTTTTTCAATACTTCAAGGCCTACCTCTCCCATGGAATAACATTGAACTTACCTTATCACATTTAATAAGCTTTAACTTCCAAATTGGAACATGTAAGCAGTTAATGTTTGATGTTTTGGGAATTTTAATGGAAAATCTTCTCGTATGGTGAAGTCGGATTTTAAATTACAATTACAAAAAAAACTTTTAGATAGAAACTTGACATTTTCATGCTTTAGCCATTTATTACCTGCAGACTGTCACTGGTTCACGTGGCTATGTATAGTTGACAGCAGGTCTTTATGTATTTCTCCTAGACAGCCACACACTAGGTAGAGAGCTTAGGTGTGCCTGAAAGGGCCATCACTGGCAGGATGAGAGGGCAAAACTGGGCACAGCTCTAATTACACTTGAATAGGCCATGTCCTCCCTTCACACAAAGTGCTGCATACCCCTTATACTTGGCCTTGAGCTTGGGCAGGGGAGCCAGGACACATATTCACTTCAAAGGGAAATCTCTAGAAGCTTCTCCCACTTCAAATGAGGCACCTAGTATAAATATTGGACCACAGACTCTAACTCTTCAGTACACTTCTGGACCTGTGGCAACTCTGCCAGTAAGATGGATGTTATGCTGTTGAAAGGACTGCTACTCTGATAGACTGCCTTTCTGGACTACTCCTGGACTGTTGCTTTGCTGGATTTCTACCCTGCTGCCCTCCTGCCTGAGTTATAAGGATTGGATGTGCACCTGAACCCATGCCTCTCAGAGTGACTGCAAGGGCTAGTCTGCTGGCCTCCTGTTCAGAGTCACAGGGACCTAACAGGCTGTCAATCACCTTAACCAACACCCAGATCCAACTGGAGTAAACCCCTGACTCCAAAGTGGTGCCCTCAGGACCTCAATTTCTCACACAATGCATAAGGGTGCATGTTTTTTTCCCCAATTGTCGCCCTTGTGAGCCCCCCTCCCACTGCACTGTGTGTTGCTCTCTCTCTCATCCATGTTCTTTTCCACACACACTACCGTGTTGGGTTCACCCTTCTTTACTTCCACCCCCATTGCATTCTATCGTGTGTATTTCTCCCCTGCCTGCTCAACATTGCTCTCTGGCTGATAGCTTCACCTGCTCACACCCATCTATGTTTCTTTTCCCCACCCGCACCCTCTTGTCTCACCTGACACTTGTACTCCCAACCCAGATATGTACTTCATTGCCAGCTCTCTCATGTGCTTGTCCCCCATTCGTTTCATGTTACTCTCTCCGGTTGCTTGCACCCAACATGTTGCTTTGGCTCCCTTAGACCTCCTGTGCTGCCTCCCTGCAGCCCTTCATGTTATTTCCACCCCTCATGTTGCTTCTAGCACCCACATTAACACATAATGCTTTCTCACATTTTCTTTTTAGTTACTGATCCAACTTGGATTGTGTCTAAACAAAAAAAGGTGCCCTTGTCATTTTGTACTAAAGTATACATACAACTGATTAATGGAATGCTTGAATTATTCTCAGTGACTGCTAATTTCTCTGGCCACGTCCCAGATCATTGTCATTTTTCACACCATGCCACCTCAGTTAGGACCCAACCCTATGCAAATCAGAATTGACCCTTCTCCACCAGAAACACCCTGAACTGCTATGCCAGGTCCTTTCAGAACAGGAAGACATGTAACTCAAGACCGGTTTGCACTTATTACGGTTTATCAGTAACATATAGCATGCTTTCAATGGCTCAGTGTACACAGGACTGGACATCTGGGCATACTCATCCCACTTAAGACATCACACTAAAGTATAAGAAAAGGAGCTGGATGGAATGCTAAAATTAAACTTAGCATTTGATAATTACTGAGAACCACATACCAGTTCATTGTTATATTTCAGTTTTACCACAGTAAAGAGGTAGAAACAATTAAGGGTGCGTGGAACTTGCAGAATTTGACTCTGAAGAATTCTGCAGTTACATAAAAAATTCAGCAAGTTTCTACTGAGTTCCTCCAATGAACCAAAATAGGTATGTTGTGCTGCTTGTTCTGTGATTTAGTGCTGAAAGTGCATTCTGCGCTGAAAAATCAGCACAAATGGCACATGCAGTGCCCCAGAGGGCACAGCTACTCAAGTTGATTGTGTTGCCACTCAAGTAGATTTTCTACTTGAGCAACAGCCTTCTGACCGCGAACAGCCACAATTGCCCGTGTTGGAAAACTCTCACAGGGTGTCCTCCTAGCTCCTGAAAATCATGTTAGGGGCCGCAAGATATAATTTGCGCTCAACCAACTTACTGTCCTGCAGCCACACCCGAGAAAAAGTTACACCACACAGCGATTGGCAGAATGGCTAGAACTCCATGTTACAAGAGTAACACAGAGTCGCCAAAATTCTGCCAGTTCCACAGGACGAATGAAAACTTTCTCCCACCCTTAGAAACAACTCTAGGCTGCCCTAAATTGTTCTAATGCATACATTTCTTGATTTAGTCTAGGGAATGGGCAACACCCCTATACCTACAATTATAGGTTCAGATTGGGAAGAATATTACAGACCATGTACTGCATGTTACAAAATTCTGTATCACAGGAGATTAATCTAGAAAATGTAATGAATCAATTAAGTTCATAATTTCCATTTTAGATACATAGGTTTAGTTAGGCAAGTAATAGTACATAAAATATTAGGCAGCCAACATGTGTTTCATCCCATAAATGTCTTCGGTGCCCAGGTCTTGCTCATAGCTAGATATAAATGAGATCTGACATCCAGGTGTATGGAGTCATGTGAGTCGACAGTAGTTAGTAAATGCTTATGCGGTCCTCTTATTGGTATTTAGTTCAGGCAATATATATTCAGTAGTAAACAGAAAGTCCTTTTGTCGTGGTCAGGGTTGTGGTGTGATTGTCCAACCCATGTCTCAGTCTCAGTAGGTATATCTGGGCATACCTGTCCCCCTTAGGGTGACACAATGAAGTACACAGAAAAGTGATGGATGGAATGTTTTAATTAATCTTAATCCTTGTTAATTACTCGGGCAGCATTCCAGTCCATCATTATTTTGCACTCCATGCCACCTCAGTATGGGCCTAGACATAAGAAAATCAGTCTTGACCCTACTCCAGCGGAACAGTCCAGCCCAAACTGTCAGTCCTGGTCCTCCCTGAACCTGAACACAAGCAACCTAGGACCTTTTTCACCCTAGTTAGGGCTCACCAGCCAGGTATAGCTTGAAAAAAGTGACACACTGTGCAAAGGATCTAATTTTTGTCATACCCTTCCCATGACACTCTAAGGTATGCAAAAAAGGTGTACACAAAAGTGATGGGTGGAAATGCGATGACTGGAAATGCTTGAATTAACCTCAGCCAGTGGTAATTACTCGTGTGACATCCTAGTCCATCATTATTTTGCACACTATGCACCTTCAGTTTGGAACCAGCCATCACCAGTCTTGGCCCTTCTCCAATAGGAACAGTCCAGCCCGACCGCCAGGCTAGGTCCTCCCGAAACAGGTAAACGCAAGCAACACAACCATTTTTGGGCTTAACAGTGGAGTGTAGCTTGGTTCCAGTGGCGTGATGAGCAAAATAACAGTGGGTTGGAATGCCACCCTTAAGCAATTGACAGCAGTAAGATTTATTGCAAGTAATAATCCCATCACTTTTTGTGTACTTGTCATTTTCTAGGCATATTTGGTGCGTGCTACTAAGAAATTATGCAGGTGACTACATCAAAGTCTTTTCTTTATTCTTTAACCATGCTACACAGCATCGGGGATGTTGTGCAGCATGGCTAAAAGCTATTGGCAAATCACTAAGTCCATAAGGCGAGTCATATTGGCTTTACCAACGCTTGTTGCGGATAGTAAACAAATTAATTGAGTTTCTTGATAGGATGCCATCACTGGATTGTCCTGTTTTGTCTAAATGTTCCTAAATAATGCCTTTGCTGTAAATAGAGAAAACTTTCCCAGAAGACAAAGGGGGTTATTCCAACTTTGAAGGAGGTGGTAATCCGTCCCAAATGTGACGGATTTACCACCAGCCGTATTACGAGTTCCATAGGATATAATGGACTCGTAATACTGCTGGTGGTATATCCGTCACTTTACTGTCACTTTTGGGACGGATTACCACTTCCTCCAAAGTTGGAATAACCCCCAAAATGTTGTTTTCGATGGGGCTCCATTTATATTTTCAGTAGAACTGTTTCTTTCAACCTCTTTTTTTCACTTTCCACACCTGTACTGATACTCTTGGATACTCCTGGAGAACACAAGTCAGGAGGAGTGAAAAGCAAATGAATGGAAGGATGCAGAATTGGACTAAAGTTGCAGGTGTGTAAGAGGCAAAATTGCACAAAGTGTGAAGAGGTCAGGGTTCTAACATGATTGCTACCAGGCATTTGGTTTCTGCAAGGTATTTAACTGAGAAACTGAGATGTAAGCATCTGTAAGATTGAAGAAAATGCGACACCAGACGATATCAGAGAGGTACAGAGAGGGATCAGGAACTGGATCAAGGTATTCTAGGTCAGATGTAAAAGATCCATGAGTCAATTATTAAAGGAGTATTCTCCCAGGGTGTGAGGGGGACATTTTTTTTATTGTCCCTCACTGCCATGTTTTAGCTTGCCAATACGTGCAGTAAAAAGGAGCTATCCAACCGCCCACTCTAAACTGGCTGGATGATCAGATTATTTACCTCTGACGGGCCGTAGTCCAGACTGTGGGAGGCATATGCTTGCTACAGAGCCAGAGAAGGCTCTGTTGTCGGCACACTTTCTGTCCACCCTAAATTAGATGGAGAGATTGGTGAAGAGGGTTTTCTGTGGATAGTGTGACTGTGTAACCTTTCCACCATGTTCTAAATCAGCTCTAGGGTGCAAGATTAGCCTTATAGGTGAGCCTCAAGGGGGTGCATTTGCTGCTGTTTTTTGCAGTGTATCAGTAGGATATCTCTTAGACCAGGGGTCTTCAAACTGGGTGGTGCCCCCCCCCACCCCCTGGGGGTCCTCAAATGATCCCAGGGGGAGGAGGGAGTGACATTATGCTGATACAAGGGATTTGTTTTAAGCTGAAAAAATGATCTGCACCAAACATGGGCCATCACTAGCATGATTTGTCATTTATATCCAAGCTAGGAGTAGGAGGGAAGTGCCTCCAAATACTCTCCAAAACCCCCACCCCAACAATCACACTGTGAATACTTATATAGTTAGTAAGCCTGACCAGAATAGTATGCTTGGCATCATGTATTTGATTGCATTTTTAAAACAGCAACAGAATATAACTGCAATGTTTAAATAACTCTAGACGTATTTAAACATTGCCAATTTAATAGAATAATTGAGATAAATTTGGAGAGGGTGCCCGATGATTTTTGTTCCCCACAGGAGGGAACGGCATTAAAAAGTTTGAAGACCACTGCAAAAGGTCTAAAAGATCAGTGTTATTCCTATAAAAAGTTTCCACACCTAATATAGCGATCAAAAAGCGTGTACAAGTGATGTTATTAATAAAGCCAGCTATTATCTAAGTGCTTAAAGAAAAACTCAGTAGCGAGTGCTATAGAATGGGTTACAATGGTCCACAAGTCTAGTTTTAGCACTTAGCAAAGTGCCTGTTAACAACACTTAGATGGGCGAAGGCAGAAAGGACATGTTTTTCCTATATATTAATGTTCATGGTTACCGTTGTCTAACCTTTACTGAAACATAAATCACTGCAATAGTCTCAAACTACAGTCTGTAAATCGTGTCTGGTATCAGGAATAACCCATCCCTACGATGAAAACATCAGCTTATTCCCAGGCTGTATAATACCTGAATATTCATGGCGTTTGCAATGCCATTACCAACACCAGCACAATGCTGCGGCTCTGCTGGGAAGGATGATATCTCAGTGGTGCCTGCATCAGTTCTTTTGTTGCAAGACAGATCAGGAGCCTGCAGGCGGTGGCTGCAGACGATCACCTCTCTGGAGAGAAAAGATTCACAGTCAACTCATAACCGTGGACATTTACAGGCCCATGCACAAGCGGCAATGATTACATTCTGTATGAGGGGCCAGGGGAGCCATAGTTATTGTGTTCCAATAACTTGAAGGTGAGAGTACATTTGTCGCTGGGCAGTGAATCATCACTGGAGTCGGTATGTCCTCCAGACGCCTTTTTGTCTTTCGCCTGGCTGCTCACCTGATGGGCCTGAGCATTCCACCAACCTGTGAGTGTAAACAATGTGAACGAGAATGCTAATAAGAGCTGAAGGTGTCTGTGCGCAGTAATATCAGAAGTTCTGAGGCATTATGGGTATGGACAATCAGGTTAGTTGGCAGTTGGCACATTGATGAATATGGATTATGAAAGGACCTTGAGTAAAATAGGGCAGTGTCAAGCCTGAAATAGCAGCCTCTTTGGGGTATCTGTAAGTCTTGTGGTATGAGCAGGCCAGAGTATCAGAGTCAGGGATAGCAGGGGGTCCAAAGTATTAACAGGTATGGAGGATCAATAGGTATGTTGCATCAGCAAGAATGGGATATCAAAAGACCTTTGAAATCAGTGAGTTTGGGATATGAATGGGATTGAGTCAGGGGCATCAGGTGGCAGGGTATCAATGGGTATGTGAAATCACTGGGACTAGGGAGCAGGGCTTTTTGGTTTTCACTGGGCTTGAGGTAATGGCAAGTCTTGAGTGCCAGTGGGTCTGAGACAAGATAGAGCCAAGGGTATAGAGTGTGTAGGTTATCGAAAGGTAAGGAGTATTAGCTACACTCGGATATCAATTGGATATCAGCAGATTTAGGGCATTGGTGATCCTGGGCAACAGTGGCTATGATAAAATAGTGAGTCTCTGGTATCAGCTGATATGGGGTACTAGCCTGAAGTATCAGTGGGCTTAGCAAGTCAGTGTTTTGAGGTATTTGATAAACTGAGGTAGAAGCAGGTGTAATATCAGTTAGCCTGGGGTATCAACACTTTTAGGAACTTTAGAGATTCTTGGGTGCCTATCAGCCTGCAATTAGAGGGCATCTTTGCTGTGAGGTGTGTGGCAGTTTGGAAAATCAGAGGGCCTTGAATATCAGTGAGTCTTGTTCACCTATAGATTCAGCTACTGTTTCATTTGCATTCTTCTTCTTCTTAGGTCTGCCCAAGACATTCATATAGCTTTACATATGTGTAAAAACTGTTTTGGGTGCTTATTTTGCTCAGCAATAGGCATGCTTCAATCCTTAGTCCACTTAAGTATGTCTGATAGTGAGACGACCAGCCTAGAAGAATAAAACGTGATTACTGAGATATGTCTAGTGGTGGTTGTTGGTTACATGTCAGTTAAGGACAAAGTTGTGTGTCCCTGCCTAGTCCTGGATTTAACTAATTTTATCTTTATGTTAACCCATATAATCCAGTTCTGAACTAAAAGTGAATAAAGATTATACTATCCACACAAAAATAAACACTAACAAACAACAGAAACAATAGTGTATTAGGTCCATAAGAAAGGTGGCTGTTAAATATGTGTCATAATACCATCTCAATTGTCATGGCCTATAAACAAATGGCAATAACTATAACACCATGAGCTATGTTTACCCCTGAAAACAACACTGAATGGCAGACCTAGGGTGGTCTTCCCCCTTACCTTTTTGCCTACCTCCCTCGATTTTCTGACCTAGTTTTTCCTGGCCTTAGGATTCTGTACACCTTACCACTGCTAACGTGCTTGTGTTCTCTCCCCTAAAACATGGAGAATTGGCTCATACCCTATTGGCTTATTTAATTTACTTATAAGTCCCAAGTAGAGTTTACTACATGTGCCAGTGCCTGTAAATTAAACACTACTAGTGGGCCTGTAGCACTGATTGTGCCACCCACTTAAATAACACCTTAACCATATCTCAGGCCTACCATTCCAGAGCCTGCCTGTGCAGTTTAAAATGCCATGTCGACCTGGCAAGTTAAACTTCCTTCTAGGTCTAAACCTTCCCTTTTTTACATATAGGTCACCCATAAGGTAGGCCCTGCATGATCCACAGGGCAGGGTGCCATATGTGAAAGGCAGGACATGTAGTTTTAGGTTTTACATGCCGTGGTAGTGAAAAACTCCTAAATTTGTTTTTACTACTGCAAGGCACATCTCCCCAATAGAATAATTTTGGGATTAACCTATTACATTTTATAAGTGTAATGCCCGATCTAGAAGAGATATTGTTGGACTTTTGCTTATGCAGGGTCATCCCCAGTCTTTTTGCCTCCTGCCTCCTATTTTTTTCTGACCTGTTGCTGTTGGCTTTTCAACTCTGAGCACTTTACCACTGCTAACCAGTGCTAAAGTGCATATGCTCTCCGTGTAAATTGTATGTAATTGGTTTATCCATGATTGGCATATTTGATTTACTAGTAAGTCCCTAGTAAGGTGCACTAGAAGTGCCAGGGTCTGTAAATCAAATGCTACTAGTGGGTCTGCAGCACTGGTTGTGCCACCCACATAAGTAGCTCTGTAATCATGTCCCAGACCTGCCATTGCAGTGTCTGTGTGTGTATTTTTACACTATAAATTCGAATTGGCAAGTGTACCCACTTGCCAGGCCTAAACCTTCCCTTTTCTTACATGTAAGGCACCCCTAAGGTAGGCCCTAGGTAGCCCCAAGGGCAGGGTGCAGTGTATGGATAAGGTAGGACATATAGTAATGTGGTTTATATGTCCTGACAGTGAAATACTGCCAACTTCGTTTTTCACTGTTGCAAGGTCTGTCTCTCTCATAGGATAACATGGGGGCTACCTTTAAATATGATTAAAGTGTAGATTCCCCTAGAGAGTAGATGGACATGTGGAGTTTGGGGTCCCTGAGGTCACAATTTAAAAATACATATTTTAGTAAAGTTGATTTTGAGATTGTGCTTTTGAAAATGCCATTTTTAGAAAGTGAGCATTTTCTTGCTTAAACCATTCTGTGACTCTGCCTTGTTTGTGGATTCCCTGTCTGGGCCAGTTTGACAGTTGGGTTGTTTTTCACCTCGCACTAGACAGTGACACAAAGCGGGCTGGGGTGTAACCTGCATTTCCTGATTAGCCATCTCTGCTAGGAGGGAGGGGTGGAGTGGTCACTCTCATATGAAAGGACTGTGCCTGCCTCTGACAATGCCGGCTCCAACCCCCTGGTGTGTGTCTGAGGCCTTGCCTGGGCAAGGCAGGATTTCACAAGTAGGTGTGAGTCCCCTTTGAAGAAAGGTGACTTCAAAGACTAAAATGGGTATAAGAGGGGCACCCAAATCTACAGAATTTAGAAACACTTCTGGAACCAAGAGGAACCTCTGCCTGGAGAAGAGCTGATAGCTGAGGAAGAAGTGCTGCCCTGCCTGTGACTGTGCTTTGTGGAGCTTTCCTGCAGTGCTGCTTCTGCCAGAGTAAGAGGGCAAAGACTGGACTTTGTGTGCCTTCCATCTTGTGAAGAAATCTCCAAGGGCTTGAGTTAGAGCTTGCCTCCTGTTGTTTGAAGTCTCAGGGACAGCAAAGACTTCTCTCTGCCAGCACCTGGAGTCTCTGGAGAGACTCCTGCTCTGACAAGTGGTGCCCTATCCAGTCCCTGGGCCCTTGAAAGGAAAGCTGGTGGAAATCCAAGGAAATCGACTTCGGACGACTTCGGACCGACGCCGCTGCTGAATCCGGTAACGCCGCCTGCACCCGACGCCGTGGCCTTCGCTGGAACGCGACGCTCTTCGCAGGCCCGACGCCGCAGCAGCCCCGCTGAAGTCTGCGACTCAGTAGAAGTCGCCGCACCACGTCGTGACCGACGCCGCTCGAAGTGCGCGGATTCAACGTATCGCACAGACGCTGCGATCCCCGACTTCGCGCATCGGCTTGTTTTCACTCTTCACCAAAGGTACTGTACTTGGGGGTATACACGACTCCGTTTCCGGCGCCTCTGGTGTCGGCTTGTTGGGAACGACTCCGTCACGACGCCGTGTTAACATCTCATAGAAGCATTTTTGTTTCTAAGCGCAATTTTGAGTTTAATCTCTAAAAATTCATAACTTGACTTGTGTATGTCGAATTTTTTGTCATTTTGGTCTTGTTTTGTTTAGATCAATATTTCCTATTTTTCTAAACCGGTGTTGTGTCATTTTGTAGTGTTTTCATGAAGTTACTGTGTGTGTTGGTACAAATACTTTACACCTAGCGCTCTGAAGTTAAGCCTACTGCTCTGCCAAGCTACCAAGGGGGTAAGCAGGGGTTAGCTGAGGGTGATTCTCTTTTACCCTGACTAGAGTGAGGGTCCTTGCTTGAACAGGGGGTAACCTGACTGTCAACCAAAGACCCCATTTCTAACAGATATGTTTATCAAGTTTGGTGTCTCTGAACTCACAATGTACAATCACAACTTATATTGAAGTCAGATTTTAAATTGCAGTTCTGAAAATGCCACTTTTAGAAAGTTGGAATGTTATTACTTTAGCCATTTGGTGCCTGCTTCCTGTCTCCACTACATGTCTGGGGTGAGGTGACAGCTGAGCTTATGCATTCCCTCTAGACAGCCAAACACAAAGGGTACTTAGGTGTGACTAATAAGCCATCAACATCCTGATTGGCCATCCTGGGCAGGATGGGTGGGAGAGACTGACACACCTGAAAGGGCAGGGTCCTGCACACACAAAAAACTGCATATACCCCTGTAGTGAGTCTGAAGCCCTGGCGGCAGGAAGTCTCCCCCACTTCATAGGCACAACTGGGCATAAGTGCTGGACCTCTGAGACCACCAACTCAGTACACTTCTGGACCTGTGGATACTCTGCCAGAAAGAAGGACTGCTGTGCTGCTTCAAGGACTGCCCCTCTGCTGAGCTGCTGTTCTGCTGGCTCCTGCTTTGCCCAGCTGACCTGCAGGCTCCTGCCCTCTTTCCTGGAAGTGAGATGGCCTGGACCTGCATCTCTACATCATCGACATAGGAGATTAAGTTGAGTCCATGGGCTCTGATGACGTGTGCGAGGGGGTTCATGTAGATGTTGGACAGCCTGGGGCTGAGCAATGATTCTTGGGGTATGCCGCATATGATATTCTTGGGAGTGGAGGCGAACTGAGGTAGGCGGACGCTTTAGGTGCATCCTGAGAGGAAGGAGGTGATACACTTGAGTGCATGTTGTTGAATGCTGACGTTGTGGACTCTGTTGATGAGAATGTGGTGGGCGTCGGTGTAGAATGCTGTTGACAGGTCGAGGATAATCAGAGCCACTGTTTGTCTTTGGTCAGGGAGGGTTCTGATGTCATCTGTTGCAGAGATGTGCACAGTTTCGGTGCTATGGTTGGCCCGGAAACCTGATTGTGATGCGTTGAGTAGATGGTTCAGTTCTAGGAAGACAGTGAGCTGTCGGTTGATGGCCTTCCCGAGTACATTGGCTGGGTATGCAGGCAGGGAGATTGGCTGGTAGTTCAAGAGGTTGCTGGGGTAGGCTGAGGGCTTCTTTAGGAGAGGTCCGATCTCTGTGTGCTTCCATCCATCTGGGAAGGATGCTGTGGACATGGAAACATTGAGGAGGTTTATGAGTAAAGTGCTGATTATGTTAGATCCAAGGTTGAAGAGATGGTGGGGGTCAGGGGTCGGTGGGCTCCCCAGAATGAATGGAGGACATGGTGATAGCAGTGGTCTGGGTGCCGAGTGGAGACCAGGTGGTTATGGCTGTACTGGGGTTCACCGGTTAAATGAGGTTGTCGGGTCTGGGCAAAGTGGGTTGAGGGTAAAAGTTGTTTTAGTGAGTTGCAGAGTTGTTGGGAGGGGTGTGCTGTGTTTTCTGTGGCAGTTGGGTTGGAGAATTCCTTGATAATATTGAATAGTTCCTTGGTGTGGTTGGTTGCAGCATTGATGTGGTTGTTGATGGCTGTTTGTTTGGCCTCCTTCATGCGCTGGTGGTAGTCGTTGAGTGCTCTTTTGTTCGCGGCTCTGTCAGAGAGGTCCTTGGAGATGCCCCAGTGTTTAACGAGTCAAAGACAGTTACACTTGGTGGTTCTGAGCTCTGCAATGTACCAGCTGGCTTGTCATGATGTTCTGTTGGTTTTTGTCAGTTTCAGAGGGGCAACTTTGTTGGCACGTTTGCCCTTCTAAATGTGGATACCAAGCAAAATGTAAAACTAAGCAGTAAGACTCGCAATCAGTTTTGTCAACGAAAAGCAGTGCTTCCTGAGGCTCACAGATGAGTTTGTGGTGCAAACAAAAGTTGAGAAAGGGAACTGTTTGACCCTCTAGTGTAGATGATGATAAGAAATAAATGGTCTTCCTACTTCGTACATCTTATTCCTCGGATCTTTTGGGCAAGAGAGAAATCTGAATTATGTATAGGGCTCTCTTTTGAGGTTTATGGGTCAAATGATCAGCCTACACTAAGAAGAGTTATACACTACATACAGGTCCAAAAAGCAATGAAACAAATAGACAGAGAAAAGATGGGAAAAGGGTGCGAAAGAAAAAAAAACACAGAGAGAGAGAAAAGGAGAGCAAGATCGAAAGAGAATAGGGAAGCGAGATAGAAGGGAGCTGATATAGGGAGACTGAGTGAGCTGAAATTAAGGAAGCACAAAAGAATAAAAAAAAAACTGAATGAAGGAAGGGAAGAGGACATGAAAAGCGAATGAACAAAGATCATGGGGAGAAGGAAAGGTTAACAGAATAAATCAATAGAAGTAATAAAAGTAGGACGAAAGGAGGGAGTAAGGAAAAAGGGAAGGAAGAATGGAACTGAGGAAGTGACGCGGAGGAAGGAAGGTGGGGAAAGAAAGAAAAAACGCGAAAGAAAAATGCAATAGATTTGTATTATTATTCACACTGTAACACAATGATTGAAAGAGAGGAATTTATTAGTGCCAGAGATTAGCAATTAGAAGAGATATGAAATAATTATTTCATATCTCTCTCGACAAATGAAACCGGCGGCCACTAGCTCACGGAGGCTTTAGATTTCTATTGATGAGAGTCAGGAAATGAGGGACTATGGTTCAGATAACTCGGCGCTGTGACTGGGCGGTCGGAGTCCTTGAATATGTCTGAGCCCCTTCACCGCTCGTAAAACGACTTCTACGTTCTACCATATGCAATTAATGAAAGAGTTTTGATGGGGACAGCTGGGCAGTCCCCACAGGGAGCTTGTCTGTGGCCTACAATTCGTGGCACCTGGGCCAGTGAAGCTGCCAGGTCGCTGGCGGATGCCCTTTTCCTTGGTAAATCCTCTATGCATAGGGATCGGTTGCTCCTGCCTTTGTTAAAGTTTTCCAATTACTGAATCGATTAGCGGGACTTCGGAAATCTATTCGGAGTTCGGGCCCCTCAGGATACGCCATATGTTGTCATGTTGCACGGGCAGCTGGGTAATACTGGCTGAGTAGCTCCGAAATCCCTTTCGGGACAAGCCACTCGAGGTCACGGGAGAGCAAGGCGCCCTCTGTCCAGAGATAATCAAGGTTTCCGATGTCAAGCCTGAAAAAAGACAAAGAAGGTTTGTGGGTGGGTGGAGAGCTGGAGGGAGCGGAGGGGGAGGTATATATATTGAATCCATTTGGCACTTATGGAGAATTGTGTTATTACTTGCACACACTTTTTTAGCTCTCGTCAGTGAGAGCGCATGTGCTAGGGCATGCTCTCTCGCCTGCAAGATGTATTGTGACTCTATAAGGAGCTTGGAACCCGCCCATTGCCTGCCATTCATTGGCTTCAGCGTCACCATTCATTAAGAGTTCTTATTTGGCCAGCGCTTGCAACACCACTTGTTCTTCTTACACGCGCGCACATGGACTAACTACTGATTCATTGCGTCTAAATAGGATGCGTCCGCTCTCCATTCACTGCTCACACTGTGATTCAGGTACTATTTCTTCTTCCAAGTGAATTTAGACTCAACCTCTGTGGGCAATGTCCCCTTCTCTTTTGCAAATGCTTGTTGCAATTGCTTCTGTCCGCATTCAGTGCTGATTTTGCAGCGTTTATATAGCTCGTACAGGACCTGAAGGTACTAAAGAGCTTTACATGACTATCAGTTATGTTACACAAGGATATTTTTTTCATGGTTCAAATCTGTTTTACTGCATTTCAAAAAATACAAATCAGAGAACAGGAAGCAAGAGCTCGCTCAGACAGATGGAGTCAGAGGTAGAGGTAGGCAGTGTGGGAGAAAGCTTTAGCTACAAAATTAAAATAGATGTCAAATAGAGAGACGTTTCTGTTTCCCAGTGGGCCCCTTGGAAGGTGGGAGCCTTAGACAATTTCCCACTTGGCCATGCCTTCTCTGTGCACATCAGCTTATATCGAATGAAAAATGTGAAAATCAGACATTGACCCAGACCACCAGAACTCAAATTCCATATGGCTGATGCAGCCATTAGACTTCTCTCTTATTTCAGTGAATAACACTGGTCTCGTGAAAGTAAACCAGTGCTAAAACTTAAAGTGTCATGAATCTGGATTATTTTTAATATAAAATATAGTTCCATTAAAATGAATCTGAGTCATTAAAGTATAGCCTGTTTCTCTGATGTCTGTTACAAGAGCAGGTAGAAATCGTGTTTAGTCGGAGCACTATTCTTTGCTTTCTAGAATACTCTAAATAGTGCTGTGAGTCTTTTTTCGCAGGAAAACATTGGCGACTTGATGCAGGCATCATTGTGTAATACGTTACCAAAAAGTAAGGGCCTTTGAGAGTTATGGTGCTTAATTTGTGCTGGTGGTTGCAGTGGGGCCTCCCACCACCGCGGCCAAACTGATGAAAGCATCAGAGGAAACGCTCCGTTCAGCTAAGGCCCATCTACTGCATTTGCTACATAAACATACAACTTTATCTGAATATGTATTGCACATTTTTTATTTACATTCTTAAATGTTCTTTTGGCCAGTTATGTATTTTGATTGTCTGTGGTTAATCAAGGTAGTTTGTCTAGACTCTAGAGTATCACTTAATAATGGTATATACTGGTTAGTGTGATAAATTAAATTTGTATAATCACAGTTATTTTCTCTGCTTGATCTTTGATAATAAGGTAGGTTATGGCTCTCCGACTTGCACTCAAACTTCGTTGAACTTATCCATGCGCTTCAGCGCCATAATTCTCTGTGGGTCTCCATGAAGATGTCAGCCGCTAAGCCTGGTTAAGATAACATACTGAGAACGAAGGTTCATTTCCCACAGGAACACAATGGAGGGTTGCTGGTGTGTGCATCAGGTGGAACATTCCCAGGTCACTGCGGGGCTGCGGGAAGTTCATTGTTTCAAAGGCTCTGTTCAGATGGAAGAAGTTGGACAAAGCCAACATGACCCCGGATCAAAAGTAGTCACATGTGGTCAGGGGACTTATCTCCCAATGACAAACGTGTTTCGTGTCACTGGCGAGGGTAGGTGCCCCATTCTCTCTACCACCAAGTGAAAGAATGGGAGGAGGGTAGGAGGAAAAGGTTTATCAATCAGTTTATACCAATGCCCCCCTAAGAACAAGCACAGATAACACCCCCTCAACTCCTAATGACCAGTATATTGTGGACCTCATTTCATGGTCAATTTTTACTGTGAGTGCCCTCACAGCTGAGAAACTGTGGAAAACGTCATTCACCAGCTTTTTGTGCTTTACACAGCAGTGAACAGACTCTCCAGGATTTATGCTAAGTTTTGAACGTAAGTAGAGCACGGACCTATCTTTGTATGGTGTCGCACTACTTTCAGAATCTGGGGCACTTTAGAGTTCTATGATTCTCAAAAGAGGCAGAGATATCATTTAGAGATTCTTTGGTCTAGCAGCCGAAATCTCGATGCTAGTGGTTGTAACTCCTGTGGACTACTTTGCAACTTTTAGGATTGAACCAATCAACCTGTTGATCATGTAAAGGAAGTGTAATTTGTCGTATGATTTTGTTTATTCATTTGCATAGATTATTGCTCATCGACATTGCTTCTAGGTGCTAGATGGAAGTATAATAGTAACATTGTAGTTACGTTTGAAGAAACAGAGAGTAAAGTAGTAGATATGTCTGAATGATATAACCATAAGGGCATGTATCTTATGATTTCAAATGAATAGGACGCTTTCGAAAAATATAACGGAATGTTTAAACAAAAACTTGCAGACACAATTATATTGGAGTAGGAAAAGGTGTATTTTGAGCCTTGTTTTGAAGAGAATGAGGAAAGAAGCATTGCAGCTGTCTGTGGGAAGGTTGTCCCAGAGGCAAGAAGCCACCATTGAGAATATCCTGTGGCCATGCTCCTGGAGTTGACTGTGAGTCCAACGTTTCATCTGTGTTGGAGAGAAGAAGGAATGTATGTATGTATGTATTTCATATTTATAAAGCGCATTCCGTCCGGGGCATCTAAGCGCTAAGCAACAGGAAGTAGAGTGACCAAAAAAGAAACAGAGAAAGGAGAAAAGAATAAAAAAAACTACTGGGGGAAAAGCCTAGTTTTTAGCTGCTTACTAAAGGTCAGGAAATTGTGTTTTTTCCTAATCGTCACAGGGAGCGCATTCCAGTGTTAGGCTGCAGCCACTATGAATGCTTTATTGCCCCATCTGGCCTTACGAGTATGATGGACATAGACTAGGTAGGATCCTATTGATCTAAGCTGACGACTTGGGACATACCAGCGTAACCTAGACGACAGGTATTCGTAACCGCGCATATATAATGACTTATATGTCAGACATATCATCTTAAAGCTAATGTGCTTCTTGACTGGTAACCAATGTAACTGCCTCAGACTGCCATTGGCCGAAGCTGAACGGGGAAGATCTAGTATTAGACGGGCTGCAGTATTCTGAATTAATTGAAGTTTACTGAGCGAGTTTTTATCAATATTAAGCATTAAATCATTATAATAGTCTATTTTGGAAATCACCAAGGCAAGGAACACCGTAATTCTGAGCTCCTTTTGTAAATATGGAAATATGGAAAAACTTTTTTCAGAATTTTGAGAGTCCAGAAGCAGGTTTTGGTGATGGAGTTAACTTGCGACTTAAAAGACAGGCCATTATCAAAAATAATCCCCAAATTCCTAGTGAAACTAATGGGGACAGGTAGGGCTCCACACGCTGATGGCCACTAGCATGAGTACCACAGATCCCTAGTAGAGCCATAGCGTAGAATCTCAGTTTTGTTGCCATTCATCTTGAGCGAGTTCAGGCCCATCCATCTATTAAACTCGCTCATGCAGTGGTAAAAACGATCAGCAATGATAGTTTTTTCTTTAACGTATCTTCTAAGTGTGTCGGGCGGACCTTTCAATGTATTACTGATAAGGCAAAACGTTTTGAATATGATTCTTTCCTGCACATGGAGAAAATTAAGTCTTTTAAAATAGTCTAACACAGACTGATGTGTTTTTTAGACCTGATATACGGCAGCAGTCTGGATTTCAGGCTTTCTTGTAGACTTTTATTCTGTAATGTTGGAAGTGCAGTATAGAGGGCATTTCCCTAATCAAGGAGGGAGTTAAGAAGATTACCTACAACTATATTGTGAGTTTCTAGAGAATGCACTGGTGGAGTTTTGTGAGTAGTTTCAATTGAAGGCACTGCTACAGGAGTACAGTCACAGTAGGCGTTTCATTATTGCTCCGATCTGCTCCAGTTTGTGAATCTGGGCTGAGGTTTCCATCCCAAAAGACTTTCCCATTTTTAACTTTAGATTTGATGGGGACAATCTGGCCAAATAATGTGGAGGAGCCTAGAGAATCCCGTTGCTGGAGGAGATGAAGTGGCCTAGGAACAGGATTTTAACTTTGGGACCATTGAGTTTGAGGCTATTTTGTTCCATCCCGAGTTTGATGGATTGGTTGTCACTGGATATGGTCACAAATTGGTCTAGCTCTCAAGACACTGTGAAGTAGATTTGGGAGTTGTCATCTTAGGAATTAAAAGGAGGGTTCTGGTATGAGAGAATATATATTACGGGCATAATGTATATAATTAATATTAGAGGTGATAGTGGGAAGCCTTTTGCGACCTCACAGTCCACAGTGTGTGGTAGGTGAGGATCGGTGTCTACGTTTTACTTTTTGCCTCTGGTCAGACATTAAGGATGAAGGAGAACTTTATCTAAGAAAGTGGCCAATGACTGTAGTCGCTGTAGAAGGATTTTATTACCTACAGTCTCAAATATAGTCAACAAGTTGAGATTTTTGAGTGTGTTCAGTGCATTCTGATGAGCTGTTTCAAAGTGTCATCCCAAACTGTGAGTAGTATGGACCTAGCTCTGTGGTTAAGTTGTATAACTAATTGGTCAAAGTTCATTTGGTGGTTGGTTGTTTTATACATGAGCCTGTAGTTTGGCCAAAACCACCTTCTCCAAAATAAATAATCTTTGATGCTTTTATGTGCTGTAGGTACCACCAAAAAGCAATTCTTGCAGAAATGCTGGAGCCTCCAGGTTGAAAATAATCATTATTTCTATCTCTTGCTCCATACCACAGTTTTGCCATCCATGTACATAGAAAATAATAGATATTGCTACTTTCTGATTTAAATATATTCGATGTTTTAAAAAGGACGGGTGGATACAATGGCATAGCTGGGATATAATATTTTGACTTATAGGTCACAGCAGATGTCAGAAGAGAGCATTCAACTCATTGAGACAGCTAAAACAAACTGCTTAAAAAGTATCCAAAGCCTTAACCACAGAATTAAAGATCATATAATGTCATGTCCTGCGAGGGTATCCGGTATTAAAATTCATTAAAGGTCACGTTCATTGTCTCCACGACTTGTGAATATGGTATGCCTATTTTGAAGATAGCATTTGTTTGGTATGGGAATTTGTGAAGTACTGTTATTTGTAGTTTACAGTCGCAGAATATGGGCGCCTTTTTAGGTTTCTTGGTTATTTATTGACTGAAGTCAAAATGTTCTCTTATGCCACTGTATTTGGTTGTGAGTGTGTGTTGAGTGTCTTTTTCAGGTGAGTTATATTGGAGACTGACCAGCTGGATTGGAACGGAATAGATATTGTTGAGTGAAAGATTGTATGGCATAGTGACCAGCTCAATCTTTTTACGGTTTTGTATGAAACATCATGTGCATGTGTTTGTATGCTGAAGCACATTGCACCCACGCTCTTCTGCTATGGCGATCCTTTACCTTTTGCCTAACTTTTGGTGTATTTAATTCTTCCAGATATCTTTGCCCATTATGTGACATTGATGCAGTGTTCGGTGTTATGTATGGTTAATTATTACTTTGGTGAGAGCGTGTAGTACCAGAACATCGTAGCCTAAATATTGTCTTAAGAATCTATTTTGTCCTACCTATCCTAGACAAAATATCTTCCCATTGGAGCTTATCACAGATAATTTAAATAAAACAATATTTTAGTAAATGGTGATTAGGCGACAATATTTACACCAACCAATATTTTTATTTGTGACATTCTGTCACAGAACGAGTGAGAGAATGGGAGGCTAATGCTGCCTTCACAGATCCTCCATGTGAATTTCATTTACAGTTTAGTTTGATGGTCTCTGTGGTCCAATTTGCAGATATCTTGTTACTCCTCAAAGTGGGCAAACTAGGTTTATCACAGTTAATTATGTTACGGTAACTGATCACAGGCTACAACATATAGCTACTATTTGCCATTGAATGGAAAGTTATTGAACTTAGAGTAAGTCCACAAAACTGGTCAGATCCTTTCCAAATACCCTTTGAGTTCTGCCGAAGGACAATCCCAGTTTTGTCAGAATACTGCTTACAATTCAGATCAAAGAAGGTACAATCATTTACAACTTCAACACTGTGGACTTCTCTTAACATAGTCTGAACCCTGACACACAGTCACTGATCTAATTCTGGAGGTGCACCTCCCAAACTTCAAGAGTGCAGTTAATTGCTGCATATATTATCTAGACTAGAAAACTATCGAAAGTCGACTGTTTTTTAAAAGGTCCGACCCCTGGTATGAATATGAGTTCACTATCTTGAAACGTCAGGCCTAGAAGGGCAAGAATACAACCTTAATAAAAAAACAGGGGAGCAGAAGAGCACTACCTAATGTCCTTTCTTCACGCCAAGGCCTGGGTTCCTAGTTAGAATTAGTTAAGGTGTTATACTCATCATCAAGTGGGGTAGGAGGGTTCCCTACTGTGATTTTACTCCACCAGCAGTGCCTACAATGACAAGTAAGTAGGTACAGATATGATTTTTCATATGAGTGAAAATGGAATATTGATACAGGTTTCCTCTGCTAATTGAGACAATGTACCTAGTATCAATATCAACAAGACATTTCTTTAGAAGTGTTTACAGAGGCCCATGTGGCAGTCCTTTACATTTCAAACAGATGAATCTCACTCAGAAAAGAAGTAAAGGATTTGTTACTTTTTTAAGTGAACCCTCATTCCAACAAGTAGAGACCACTCTCCTTCTTGTTAGAGAAGATAACCAACTGAACAATCAGGTTTTCCTAAGAACATAAAATTGCTCAGATGTTGAATATATTGTCCAGTTATATCATTAATACCACTAGCACTCTGAGGTTACTAATGTGCTTTAAGGCCCATATTTATAATTTTTTAGCGCCATATTTGTGTCATTTTTTGATGCAAAAGCAGCGCAAACTTACAAAATACAATTATATTTTGTGTGTTTGTGCTGCTTTTGCGTCAGAAATTGACGCAAATATGGCATTAAAAAAGTATAAATATGGGCCTAAGTCTTTCTTGCTGTAATGAAGAGCTGGAAACAGAGTTCTGAGCCAGGAGGGGAGAGAATCCACAGTTATAATGCTTTAAAAGCAAGTAGCAGGGGATAGGATGTCTGTGTGAGACAAACAATCCTGCCCCCTCTTGAGGGAGGAGATCCTGTCAGAATGGAGACTTAGTGGTGACAGCAGGGGCCACAAAATATTAACCTGAGGACCACACATCTCCACCAAGCAGAAGCTATCAAATCAACTTCAGGTGAGGTGTCTTTGTAAGTGTGTTGTAAGAGTGGGAGGAGGGGCATGACGGTGCGCCTGCATGTGGCTGATTATTTGTTAATGGTTTTAAGTGTGTGTGTATTTGTATGTGTGTGGGGTGAAGACTGTATGTACATTCATGTGCCGAAGCGGGTGTATTTTCTTGTATACGCACACTTGAAAATTTAAATATGTGTGTTTCTGTCTGTGTTGGTGGGTGGGGGGAGAATGTGTGACCAGACTATGCGTTTGACTCTATGTGAAATTCTCTGAGAATGCATGTAGGAGAGAGTTTGTATTTGTGCCCAGCCTTGGGTTGACAAGGCAGACAATCTGCCATTGGCCGATAGGCCTCTGGCTGAAGCCAGTTAGTGGGCTGGTGTTTTGGTCTACTAAGGAGACTAAGGCGGCTCAGACTCCACCGCAAGTGGACAACATGAAAAGTTTTTGTTACAGTCTTTCCAAAGATATACTGAGCCTGACCCCATGCATGTGAAGTGGGGCCAGCCATCTGATGATTTTAAGTAGCAGAATGACAATGGGCTGCTCCATCTATCACAACATGAGGTGTGTCTGCCTGCTGGCTCCGTCCAGGTGTGACAGAGGCCTCAAAGAGCTACTGACGGGAAGCCATTAGCTCTTGCTTTACAGGTAACTGCGATCAGGCAAGAGGACTGGACTGGTGGTGGCGTGTTGGTGAGGGTCAGTGAGGGATCTCCTCAGTTTATTTTTGTCACCCTCCCCTCCATGAAACTGGCAGAGATAAATCAATCTCTGCTCCTCTCCTTTGTCTGCCAGATATCAATTACTGCAGTCAACAGGGAGAAGTTGTGGTCTTAGCAGACTTTGAAACTGGGAAACCAGGTTAAATTCGCAGCATCAGCTCAACAGCCTGTGATTCTGAGCAAATCACTTAATCTATGTGAGCCTAAAAAATGTGCATGAACTTCTCTAATGTTATCTGGTGTTCATGTAAAGTTCTCCAATGCCTCTGGCACAAGTTTGTGCTATATACAACTTCAAGTATGTGAGGAAAGTGACACTATTTTTTTTACATTTACACACTAACATATTTCCAGCATCAGTGATTTCGTTGTAACCTGCATGTGATGCTAACAGCAGGTAAAAAACAAGATATGCACCTTTCACCAGTCTCTTAGAGTTGGGGGGCTACCTTAAGTATTATAAAAAATGAATGTCTAAAAGGCCCGGGTGAGTGTAAAAGGCACTTTAGGTCCATGCCATGCCCTGTTTCCCTCGTGATATTAATCAAAAATCCACAAAAATCCATATCAAACGTATGAATAAAAACGCAATTAAAAGTGAGTTTCTAGTATTTTTGATAATTCTGTGCTTCCAAATGATATATTTTTTTCAACTGGAATGTTATTTTCCTATTTAAGTACCGGCCCTATAAGCCTTAAAATACTTTTATTATCGCATATCTTTGCTATTATTCAGCTCCATGATCCCAAGCAAGCAGTACATTGCAAAATGGTGCGATCTGTGAATGCGGGCCACTTTTTTTTGGCTACCCAGGCCTAATTGTTGCCCTAATCCAACCCTGTTTGTGCCTTTGTGTAATTGTGTAGCTGAATGTGTGTAACTGGTCCTTTGTGTAACTCCAAGTGTATGTGGATATTTCTGAGTGTAAAACTGTGAGTGCATTTGCGTGTAGGTATGCAAATGCGTGTCTGAATGAGTGTGTCCTTTTATGTATGTGTACCCATGTATAAGACTGCTGCAGAGTGAGAGAAACTGTGTGTACGTGCATGCAGCTGCCTGAGAATGAGTGTGTGTTTCTTTTTGCTTGTTTGTGTAAGCTTAGGTTTGTATGCAAATGCGTGCATCTGTGTGTGAATGGGTGTGGGTATTTTTCTTTGTTTTCTATTGGTATGTATAAAAATGTATGCATGAGTAGGTCAGAGAGTGTGTGTGCGTGGGTTCAGCTGTGCTTATGTGTACGTGTGTGTGTGTGTAAACCGTGCCCACCACAAAATTATTTCCAGAAACTGGGCACCCAGGAAAGGGTGACACTGTTCCTGACAAAGATAGAAAGCGAGAGACAGAGTGGGCACGCGCACCTGCACATTTGTGGCGAAAGGAATGAGGTTCGGTCGTCATCTTATGCTATTTTTGCAGATCTCTACGTCTTCCAGGACTTGCATGTTCTTCGTGCTGGAGAAAGGTTATTACTATGTATAGCTAATGACCTCATTGCCTCTCTCGCTGAAGCACTAAGTTTGGCAACACTTGTCCCAGTTAGTGTGCAATGAGAGTTAATTGAATTGAACTGCTGGCAGGGGGTACCTTGGGTAACTGTGAGTCTCTGTGTGTTCATAAATGCTCCTCCACTTCACACCTGGCATTTTATTTTACTTTTCACAAGTTATGGCCCTGCACCAGTGATTGGAGGGAAAGGGTGGTGGGGATGGTGTCATGGTTCAGGGTCTGGGTGTGATATGCATGTGTATGAAGGGGAATATTGTGTGTGATAATCACCTTGCCGCTGATGCATCCATCCCCTTTCCAGAAGACACAGCTGCCATGAGTGCAGGACTGGGGGAACTCATGCTCACAAACTGGCACGGTTAGCAGTATGGTTCTCGAAATGCAGGGATCCCATGAATTCTGAGCAGGTCATTTTGGCCTTCTGGGTTGTGGGGCTTGAAGATGTATACTTAAGCCGCGCGAACAACTCTGAAGCTGCTTTGCTTCAGATCTTCCTGCGGAAGAAGCTCCTTGCCATCAATTTCCACAAGGATTTCATCTCCGCAATTGTAGTGGAGTATGCTTGTTGCCATTATCGCCACCACAAGCACAGTCTTAGGGTTGGTTTCCAGCCCATCATTTAGTCCAGGTAATGCTGGAAGAGGCTGTTCCATGCGAATGGAGCGCGACTTTGGTTTTCCTTTGCTTTTGGTTTCCCATTATCTTTTAGTATTTGTGACACTAATTTCCTATTTTGCCTCCCCGCGCATGCATCTTCTACAGACTGTATAAGCACACAGAGTGGTTAGCATCAGTGAGATCATAACTGATGTATTCTCCTGCCAGCAATTGCTCTACTATTGTCTTCCAGTGCATGCTTTGACAGTTACAGCAGAACACACATGAGTGTGCCACATTGATGAGATATCCTTCAGTGAAAGCTTAGCTGAGGGTATTCAGTGCATGCCAGAGACGTTTTCCAAGTTTGTGCCAGCATATGCATGATTATTATCTATTGATACTCACATCAGGAGTGCCACATTGAGGATCTTCTATGGCAGTGGTGTTACAACTGTTATCGATGCTCTTGGGCACACAAGTAGCCCTTGCCGGATCTCTCAGGGTCATTGCTTATGTGCATTAACTTACCCATAAGAACTGTGTGCTTGTGAATGTTTGATGCTCAACCTGTGTATTTGTGCACATTATAGAACACTTTATCCTGGGTCTCCTTGGGGTCAGCTGCTTTCCTACACCTCAACCCGGCAGATGATCCGGTATGCACCCTCATTCGTCTTCAGGTACATAAACAGGATTGGTCCTGGGAGGAGGTTTACATTGGGAGGACTGCTGGCACTTATCGTTATTGGCATTGTTCCTCTCAACTTCAGGGTACATCAGCTGTTCACAAAGAAGGACTTCACTACCCAACACCCAGGACCTTCCCACCGTGCCCTATTTTACTTCTGTATCGGGTGTACATGCAGGCAAGAGGTAGGGGGCTGTGGAGTGGACCCACAATGTATCTGCAAGGCCACGCCGCAGGCTTACCAGTAAGTTTTGCAGCGATCTGATAGTCGGTGGTTGGTAAATCTCTGAGTGAAGACTGAGTGCCGTAACAGGAAGAAGCAGATGAGCATGTGTCTATGTCTGTTAATTGAATACACCAATGTCTTCATGCCACTTAGCGTCTATTGCTGCAGATCACTTTAAGTGTCTATTGCTTCAGCTCGCTAAAGGGCACTTGGGCTGAATGCCAGGTGGGGCACTTATTGCTGCAGTTCATCATTGGAACCCTATGTCTGCAGGTAGATCTCTGTGTGGCTGCTGTTGCTAAAGGGCATTATGGAGCTCTTGTTGCTTCATACGTCTGTAGGGTTTCAATTGCTGAAGATCACGGTGGGAAACAAGTTTCTGCCTGTCACTATTGAGTGCATTTTGCTGAAGATCACTGTGAAGGGTCTATTGCTGAAGGTCATGATAGGGCACCTATAGCTTCATGGCACTATGTGATGCCCATTTCAAAATATGGTTTGTGGATCGGTATTAGGAAGGACCTTGTTAATGGCGTCCCTTCCTAATAGCAAGTTGCAGGGGCATGTATGAATGTTTTGGGACTGAAATGTGGTTGCAAAACATTCATCTTTGACCGACTCTGTTATGGGGGTGGTAACCCATTCTCAAACTGGAAGGGGTCCCGAAGGGCCCCCTTCCCCTTTGTGAATGCAGGCACCAGCATTTTTGAAGAACAGGGAGTGGTCCCACAGACCACTGCCTAATCTTATAAAATTAAAAGAACACCTTTCATTTTTAATTTAAAAAAATGCATCCCATTTTTTAAGGAAAACGGGCTGCATTTAAAAGAAGCATTTTCAATGCAACGGGTCTTGCATTTGTTCGAGTTAGAGCTATTAGCGTTGTAAAGCAAAACAAAACGCAGCGCGATCGCGCTATGTAAAATGCAGCACTATCGCGCTGCATGGAAAATAAACAGATAAAGTAGTCCAGACTCCAGGCTGAAAACATCGAGCCTCGTATGTTTTTGGTACTTTACCGGTGCTGTGTAGGTGGGCTAAACACTAGAAAAGGCATGACGTATGCATGTCTTTCACAAATGAAAGCAAGCGGATTTTAAAAGGCAAGCCCACGAACCAATGTAAGTGACTGATGTGGCATGGGCGTGGTTTGAAGCCCAAAGAGAGATTACAGAATGGACGGAGCACTTTGTGCTCGCCCATAAAAATTGCTTTATTTAAAACGCAACCAGAGACATGGTGGTCTGCTGAACACAGCAGGCCACCACCCTTGTGAGTGCAGGTCATTTAAAATGGGTCGCCAATTGCGACCTGCCTCATGAATATTGATGAGGCAAGCCCCTGGCAACCCATTTGGGAATTGCAAACATGTTGTACATTGCATTTTGGGAGTCCCTAATTGAAAGTTGCAAAAAGGTGCAATTAGGAACTCGAAAATGTAGCTATATTACATGTGGCCCCTTTATCTGCCCATGTGATATTATGGTACTCCTTTGCTGCAGGTCAGTTTGAGCTTTCTGTGCTTCAGGACACTATGGAGTGCAAATTGCTGCAGGTTACTGTGGGGGTTTACTGCTGATGGTCACTATTGGGCACCTAAAGCTTCATGGCACTGAGGTGGTCATTACAACCCTGGCGGACGGTGTTAAAGATGCGGTAATACCGCAAACAGTCAGACGGACAAAAAAAGTGAATTATGACCCTGGCAGAAACCACCAACAAAGACAGCCACTTTAACACTTCGCCCGCCACGGCGGTACAGACAAGCAGCCCGGCGGTCACCGCCAACAGACAGGCGGGAGAAAATGTACCGCCCACAGTATCACAACAGGCCAATCCGCCACCTTTTCCGGGGCGGATTCACCGTGGATAAAAACACGGCGGAAACAGCTTTTGCAATGGGAAAACGCTCACCTTCTACACATCCCACGAGGAACGACGACTCCATGGAGCCGGAACTCCAAATACTACCTGCCCTTGTCTTTCTGCTCCTTCACGACCAACAGCGACGTAGGCGCAGAAGATACCAGTGAGTACAGCACCTACGACACGGGGGAGGCAAAAGTTAGGGGGACACCCACCAAACACCCCCACCCTCGCATATTACAACATACACACCAATGCAGTCACAAACATCACAGTAACAACCCACAATTCCCCTGGAAGAATGCAAAGACAATGCGAATTTAGGTCAAACTTTGCAATGTGCCAATATACATGTCTTACAAAAATATACAAATATATGTATTATAAAATCACTCTTATTTACATATATACAATCCGAGAAGTAGTGCAGATATGTACACAACAATGTCCGTGCACAAACAGTCCAAAAATGCATGGGCGAGGCCCACAATAGATACCTGACCAAAATCCGAGAGAACACTGCCGGGGCATCAGATAGAAAACTACAGGCACCTCAGGGGGAAGGGAAGGGGGGGCACCTCAGCCACATGAATGCAAAGCCAGATCCACGACGGGGCTCCATGCCCATTGATGTATCCTGGAGACTGCAAAACCAAGTCTCTCAAGTCTCTACAGTGGGTGGCTTGCCCACTGTCACATTCTGGGGAGTGCAAAGCCACAGTCTCTCAAGTCTCTGCAGTGGGTGGCTTGCCCACTGGACCATCCTGGGGAGTGCAAAGCCACAGTCTCTCAAGTCTCTACAGTGGGTGGCTTGCCCACTGGACCATCCTGGGGAGTGCAAAGCCACAGTCTCTCAAGTCTCTACAGTGGGTGGCTTGCCCACTGGACCATCCTGGGGAGTGCAAAGCCACAGTCTCTCAAGTGGATGCAGGTCCATACTGGTACTGGGGGGTGACTGGTGCCCAGACTGGATGAGTCTCCCCGTGAAAGGTAGTGTCCTGTCACTGTCCCAGCTGCACATGGGATAAGGATGCCTGATGTGGTGGGACATCCATTCCTACCCGGTGCATTGCCCTCTTCAGCGGTGCTTTGACATGGCGGTCTTTGCCCTCTTCAGCGGTGCTTTGACATGGCGGTCTTTGCCCTCTTCAGTGGTGCTTTGACATGGCGGTTCAGTACTGTTCAGCGGTGCTATGACATGGCGGTCTTTGCCCTCTTCAGCAGTGCTATGACATGGCGGTCTTTGCCCTCTTCAGCGGTGCTTTGACGTGGCGGTTCAGGACTGTTCAGCGGTGCTTTGACATGGCGGTTCAGGACTGTTCAGCGGTGCTTTGACATGGCGGTTCAGGAATGTTCAGCGGTGCTTTGACATGGCGGTCTTTGCCCTCTTCAGCGGTGCTTTGACATGGCGGTTCAGGACTGTTCAGCGGTGCTTTGACATGGTGGTTCAGGACTGTTCAGCGGTGCATTGACATGGCGGTCTTTGCCCTCTTCAGCGGTGCTTTGACATGGCGGTTCTGATAGGGTCATTGGTGTGTGGCATGACGATCTCCATACTGGACATTGGTGTGTGGTATGACGATTTCCACACTGGACATTGGTGTGTGGCATGACGATCTCCATACTGGACATTGGTGTGTGGTATGACGATTTCCACACTGGACATTGTTGTGTGGCATGACGTTCCATCATCGACCAGCGGGGCTGTGGCATCCTGGCCCCGTCTGGGCTGTGACTCCAGCGGTGTGCTCCTGACCAGTGACGATACTTGGGCCCTCCTGGGCTGTGACTCTGGCGGTGGTCTCCTGACCAGTGACGATACTTGGGCCCTCCTGGGCTGTGACTCTGGCGGTGGTCTCCTGACCAGTGACGATACATGGGCCCTCCTGGGCTGTGACTCTGGCGGTGGTCTCCTGACCAGTGACGATACTTGGGCCCTCCTGGGCTGTGACTCTGGCGGTGGTCTCCTGACCAGTGACGACGTTGCTGGCGGTTGTGTCTGGACCACCGGAAATGATGGCGCACTTCTCCGCCGTGACACTCACAACAGGCTGGGCAGACTTCCTTTGGACCTTCCCCACCTTTTTTGGAGTTACAGCTGACTCACCAATCACCTTCGATCCCATTTCACTTGTAGTCCCACCAGGAGTCTTGACACGGTCCCGTCGTCCACTCTCCAATTTCGGAGCCTTTACAGGGGGTGGACTGCCTGTGCCTTGGCTCCGGGTCCTACTGCCTGCCCTGGTGGCCAGTGCACTCCAAAAACCTTGAACAGGCACCACTGGTACTGGAGGCTTTTTGGCTGAGGCGCTACGACGGGACAGATGAATTGGAGGGGGAGGTGGGGGCAAAAAGGTCAATTTGACAGAGGGACAGTTTCTGACGAACACTGGGATGGGTAGCTGGAGGGGTTCTGGGAGTGGAAGAAGAGGAGGTGGTTGTAGGAGGTGTCACTTTAGGTGTTTTGGGTGCAGGTGCAGGTACTGGAGGCTGTTGTGAGGTGGATGGATGTTGGGTGAGTGATTGCCGGCGTTTGGGTACTTTGGGAGGGGGCGTCACAGACACACTGGGAGAGGACACAGGGGACGTGTAAATGGCAGTGGAGGTGGTGAGTGCGGGTGAGCGGCGTGTGGTGCTGGGTGTCCTGGTGCGAGTCCTAGTGCCTGTAGATGTGGTGCATGCAGGTGTGTGTGTGGACAACACTGGGAGAGAGGAGGGAGCAGAGGAGGAGGGGGACACAGTGGAGACAGTGGATGTTGCTGTGTCTGTTTGGGTGTGATGCTTGTGTGAGTGCTTGTGGTGTGTGTGGTGCCTATGTTTGCTTGAGCTACTTGTGTGTGTTGACTTGTCTGCATGCTGGTCTGTAGGTGTGCTTGGGATGGGCTGGGATACAGGGGATTGGGTCTGGGTGGAGGAAGTTGGAGGGGGGAGGCTGGACACAGGGACAATTGCTGCCATCAGTGCTGAGGCCAGAGATTGCAGGGTTCGCTGAAGGGCAGCCTGACCAGAATGAATGCCCTCCAGGAATGCATTACCGTGTTGCAACTCCCTTTCTACACCCTGGATGGCATTCACAATGGTAGACTGCCCAACAGTGAGTGACCTGAGGAAGTCAATGGCCTCCTCACTGAGGGCAGCAGGGGTGACTGGGGCAGGGCCTGAGGTGCCTGGGGCGAAGGTGATGCCCACCCTCCTGGGTGAGCGGGCCCGAGGCGAACGCTGAGGGGCTGCTGGGAGGGCGGTGCTGGTAGGGGGGGTGGCGGCTGTACCTGTAGAAGTGGGGCGCACAGATGGTGCCGCCACCACAGGGGACCTCACATCGGCAGACGAGTCTGTGTCGCTGGTTGGTGATCCGGTGGCCGACGTGAAGCTCCCCTCGCCCTCCGTCCCACTGGTGTATTCAGAGTCTGAGGTGTGGCCCTCCATGGCCATGTGGGATGCAGCTCCCTCGTGCTCCGGTGCCGCTGTACCTCCGCCTGTTGATGCTGATGTACAAAAGGACAGGGAGAGCAGGAAAAGGGGGGGAGACAGAACAAAGAGAGTTTTAGTGCATGGCATACTGCTACCGTTGGCGGACAAGACAGACGCAGCAGCCCCATGCACAACGCCGTGCTCCTGCCCTCTACACTTGCAATTTCATGGATATGGCCTACATGGCAATGGTGGAAATCTGCGCACATGGATGCCACAGGGGTAACTATACCTCAAATTGCTAATTTTCTGAGGTGGGGTAGAGTGCCACATGGCCTACACTACGGAGGGTCCTTGCCTACCTAACTCGCCCTGGCCTAGGAGAACCCACAGCCCACCTCCCCCACCCAGACCCCTCCACTGCATGCAAAGTCCGCAGAATGAGGTTGTACTCACCCCCTTGTGTCTGCTGTGATGTCCTTAAGCGCCCATCCAACTCCGGGTAGGCCACCGCCAGGATCTGGAACATCAGGGGGGTCATGGTACGACGGGCACCCCTCCCACGTTGGGAGGCCATCCCCAGCTGAGCCTCCGCCGTCTTCTTGCTGCAGAGGCGAATGTCCTCCCATCTCTTCCGGCAGTGGGTGCCCCGTCTCTGGTGGGCCCCCAGGGTCCGGACCTCCTTGGCGATGGCACGCCAAATGTCCCTCTTCTGGTGGGCGCTGACCTACATGACATGCACAAGGGAAGAGGAACAGTCATTACCAATTGCACCATCAATGTGTGTGGCCCCCTCCATACTCTGACCATGTGGCCCATTTATTCCCATGCTTTACTGTAGTATGACTTCTGCCCCCTTCCCTCCCCACCCAGGTCTAGCCCATACAAAGTGCTCCCTGTGTACTAACCTGTTGGTCTGGAGGACCGTAGAGTAGTGTGTACTGGGGGAGGACCCCATCCACAAGTGTCTCCAACTCCTCCGATGTGAAGGCAGGGGCCCTTTCCCCAGACGCAGCAGCCATCGTCGCTTCCAGACCGAGGTCACAGCAGCACTAGCAGTGTAGGTCCTCTCCGGTCTAAGGTCAGGTATCTAGTGATTGAAGAGATAGAACATGGCGGTGACGTCCGCGGCGGGGCGCATTATCACCGCCGGCGCTCCTGTTCATTGGCTCCTGGGACCCATAGGGTCCATTGTTAACCAATGCAGCATTGCGCCGCGCTCTACGACCGCCTACCGCGACGGTGTGCAATGCCAGCGCTGTTACCCCACAAACCCATTGTCCCAGTTTAGAGGTCAGGCATCCGCCATTTCAGGGGCCCACATGGATTCATTTTCAACTGCGTCACACATACTGAGGCCTACACTCAACACACATACAGGAAGGGATTATTGTCTGGTGTAGTCTTGTGTGTGACTGTGGGTACATACCTGGAGGAATAGTGACTGTTTCTTCGCTGTTGTCCTTCGTAGGCACCGTCAGCTGGGACATTTGAGAAGATGGCGGAATCCGCCGGTGTTCCGACCGCTGGTGGATCTGTTGACAATGTAAGAGCGACATTTAATCGTGACCTACAGGTTTGACCGTGCCACAATCCAGGAACTGTGTACCCAGTTGGAGCCAGAGCTGATGTCACCAATCCGCCATCCGACTGGAATCCCCCCTGACGTGCAGGTGCTGTCAGTGCTCCATTTCCTTGCAAGTGGGTCATTTCAGACAACAGTGGCCATGGCATCAGGGATGTCACAGCCTATGTTTTCCAACGTGTTGTCCAGAGTGTTGGCTGCCCTGCTGAAACACGTAAGGAGATACATCATTTTCCCTGAGGTGGAGGATTTGCCTACAGTGAAAGGTGACTTCTATGCCCTTGGACATATCCCCAATGTCATTGTTGCCATTGATGGGACCCATGTAGCTCTGGTCCCCCCGCAGGAGTGAACAGGTGTACAGGAACCGGAAGAGTTATCATTCCATGAATGTACAGATGGTCTGTTTGGCAGACCAGTACATCTCCCAGGTAAATGCTATGTTCCCTGGCTCAGTGCATGACGCCTACATCCTGCGCAATAGCAGCATCCCTGATATGATGGTTGAACTCCAGAGGCACCATGTATGGCTATTGGGGGACTCTGGTTACCCCAACCTTTCGTGGCTATTGACCCCAGTGAGGAATCCCAGGACCAGGGCAGAGGAACGGTACAATGAGGCCCATGGGCGGACTAGGAGGGTTATCGAGCGCACCTTCGGCCTTCTTAAGGCCAGATTCAGGTGCCTCCATATGACAGGTGGATCCCTATTCTACTCACCGAAGAAGGTGTGTGACATCATCATCGCCTGCTCCATGCTCCATAACTTGGCTTTGCGACGCCAGGTGCCTTTTCTGCAGGAGGATGATCCAGATAACGGTGTTGTAGCAGCTGTGGAGCCTGTGGAGCCTGTGGACAGTGATGAGGATGAAGCTGAGGAAGACGAAAACGACAACAGGGAGTCAGTCATACAGCAATATTTCCAGTGACACACAAGTGAGAAAATTTTCTTTTTTACCATTACATTAACTTTCACACATCTACCTCTATCCTGTACCGACATTTCACTCACTCTTTGTTAACTGAGTTGTCCCCTTCCATTTCAGTTTCACAAATGTGGTAACCTATGTGTCAACTGCTTGCATCCTTGAAGGGCTTGTGATGTGTGACATAGGTATGTTGGCCTTCCAATGGGTAACCCATTATGAAACTGTAATTGATAATACAGATGTACAAATCATAGACTGACCCCATTTATTTTTTGTGTTTCAAGGGTGTTTATTTAAGTGCAAAAAAATGAAGGGGGATTGTAAAATGGTGATGGGTGATGGTGGAGGAATGTCCATGGCAGAGTCCAGTCTATTAGTCTCACAGGTACATTGCACATCTGGGCATTGGAAGTGGAGCTGGGGCAGTTCCGATTTGGGCAGGGTAACAAAGTGGGACAGTGGGAGGACAATCAGGGTGGTCTTATTTCCTGGCGGGGGTCTTGCCATCTTGCTCTGTCCTGTTCCTGGATCTCAGGGCCCGCTTGCGTGGTGGTTGTCCGTCTGCAGGGGGTGGGGTGCTGGTGTGGTGGTCCTGTGGCGGGGCGTCCTATCCACTAGCGCCGGCGGAGGTGGTGGGCAGTTGGTTGTCCTGGCTAGTGTCAGGGGCCCCTTGGAGTGCCACGGTGTCCCTCAAGGTTTTTTTAATGTCCGTCAGCACCCCTACGATGGTGCCCAGGGCGGAGCCGATGGTCCTGAGCTCCTCCCTGAACCCCAAATATTGTTCCTCCTGCAGACGCAGGGTCTCCTGCAACTTGTCCAGGACCGTGGCCATCGTCTCCTGGGAGTGGTGTTATGCTCCCATGATGGAGGATAGGGCCTCGTTGAGAGTGAGTTCCCTTGGCCTGTCCTTCCTCTGTCGCACAGCAGCCCTCCCAGTTCCCCTATGTTCCTGGGCCTCCGTCCCCTGGACCGTGTGCCCACTACCACTGCCCCCAGGTCCCTGTTGTTGTTGGGGTGGTGGGTTAGCCTGGGTGCCCTGTAGTGGTGGACACACCGCTGATTGACCTGTCCTGGGTAGGGAGTTTTGGGCCCGCTGGTTGGGTGCTGTGCTGGTGTTACCAGAGGGTGGAAGGTCGGTGTTGGGCTGTGGCTGGGCAAGGGGAACCGACTGTCCCGAGGCCCACGATGGTCCGGGCTGGTCATCAAGATCTAGTGGGGCAGAGCTGCTGTCGTCACTGTGGGCCTCTTCTGGGGGTGGAGTGGTGTTGTCTGAACCCTGTGGTGTGGTGACATTCCTTCGGGTTCCTGCGGGGGTATAAGTACATGATTATTGAATGTGTGTGTTTCATGGTGTGCAATGGTTGGGTGTGCGTGACCCCCAGTGCAGCCATTCCTGTGGGGGCATGCTTTGGTGATGGGTGTCGATGCTTAGTTATGTCATGCTGGGCTTGGGTTTGGGATGGGTGGTTGGTGTAATGGGTAGATAGGTGAGTATTTGGGGTGATAGGGGAGGGTGTGATGGTGGGGGGGTGTGATATCATGCAGGTAGGGTGGGGGTTATGATAGTTAAGATTTGACTTACCAGTGTCCGTTCCTCCAATGACTCCTCCGAGGCCCTCAGGATGCAAGATGGCCAAGACTTGCTCCTCCCATGTTGTTAGTTGTGGGGGAGGAGGTGGTGGTCCGCCGCCAGTCCGCTGTACCGCGATGTAGTGCCTGGATACCGTTGAACGCACCATCCCCCGTAGGTCGTTCCACCTCTTCCTGATGTCCTCCCTATTTCTTGGGTGCTGTCCCACAGCGTTGACCCTGTCGACTATTCTTTGCCATAGCTCCATCTTCCTGGCTATTGATATGTGCTGTACCTGTGAGCCAAATAGCTGTGGCTCTACCCGGATGATTTCCTCCACCATGACCCTGAGCTCCTCCTCGGAGAAGCGGGGGTGTCTTTGACGTGACATGGGGTGGTGTGTGTGATGTGTGGGGTGGTGTATGTGTTGATGAGTGTGGTGAGTGTAGTGGTATGTGGTGTTTTGTGCTTGGATGTTGTGTGGGTGATGGTGTTGTGTGCCTCTGTATGGTGGGGTTGTCTATGCTGTGCTATCTCTCTGGCCTTCGTTCGTGAATTGTGGTCGTAGGGGTTTGTGGGTGATGTGGGTGTGTGTTTTATGTTGTGTTGGGTGTGTGGGAGTGGTGTGTGTATGTGTGGCAGGTGTGTGTATTTCGAATTGCCCAATGTGGCAGTGTTTTGGAGATGTGTGTGTATTTTGAGCACGGCGGTGTGTACCGCCAATGGAATACCGCGGTTGTAAGACCGCCGCATGGATTCGTGGGTCGTAATGGCATGGGCGTGTTTCTGTTGGCGTGGAGGTGGAGGATTTGTTTCTGCATGTTTATCGCTGACCTTTGGTGTGGCGGTATTGTGTGGGTGTCTGAATTTTGGCGGATTCCGTGATGTGTGTCATAATAGCTGTGGCGGGATTCCGCGGCGGTGTATTGGCGGTCTTCTGCACGGAGGTAAGCACCTTATACCGCCAAGGTTGTAATGAGGGCCTATGTGAGGCCCATTTCTGCATATCATTTTTAGGAAATTATATCTGCACTCCTGTTGTTATGGTACTCTTGTGCTGCAGGCTAGTTTGGGTTTTGACTGCTTCAGGGCACTACGGGTGCATATTTCTGCTGGTCCCTGTGAGGGTGCTACTGCTGAAGGCAACTATAGAGCATTTATAGCTTAATGGCACTATGTGGTGCCCATTTCTGCATATCACTTTTTGGAAACTATATCTTACGCAGGTTAACATGGAACTCCTTTGTTGAAGGTCACGTTTGGGTCTTTACAGCTGCATTTCTCTGTGCATCTATTTATTCCGGTCGCTGTTTTCTGTCTATTGCTGCAGGCCACAATGTGGTGTCTACAGCTGCAGTTTACCATAAGGCCACCAAAGTGTTGTGGCACTAAGACTTTGAAGCACTATGTCATTCCAATTTCCCCATCTAATTTTTAGAAAACTGTGAGTCTCATTTAGAGTCCGGTGGGGTCCCACTTGTCTGCCAGGCCAGTAGCCGCTATGGTCTCACACCTATGGAAACGGATCCCTTCCCATATTTTTTGTCAGGCAAGAAAGGATCTCTTCAGGGGAGGCTGAAAAATACTCAATCGACCCAATAAATGGACAATAAAAATAATGGAGGTGCTTGTGCCCGTAATAATAAAGTTTCACCCTGGCACACTATTAAGCTTCATAGGGGTAGGCAGTGGCAGATGAACCCTCCTGAAGAAACGCTTCCGGAATGTCTCACCCATTTGTAAATGCAATAAGGTCAAAAGCAGTATGTTTCCAATTAAGAAGGGCAGACGCCATAATGCATTGTTCCTTTAAACTTCCCATTCTCAGAAAGTAGACTTTAAAAGCATCAAGGCTGCCCTCGTTACTGCCAGGCAGACGTCAAAATAAAGCACTGACAGATCTCCACTTTAGGACATTTTAGAGTTTTAAGCTATCCGGTTCTGTGAATCAACTCCAATCAAATCAAAGTCAATTTCCAAAAGAAAATAGGGCGATGAGTGAAAAGGAGCGAAGCAATGACAAATGATCTATAAATGGGGAACAGTCTTACAAAGAAGACAGTCTTCAAAGTCACTTTATCTGCCACTCAAGAGATGGATGCCAGGGTGTTCGTGAGAGCACCCCATATGCCTGTCTGTACGCAAGGCATACAGGTTCTCTACAAAGACTAGCTCCAGACCATACTTCTGCAAACTGGCCCCTCTATGGGTTCTGTGAAAGATTGAACAGTACAGAGGCTCGATAAGTCAGGAACAAGATATTGCTGAGCCACACAGCAGTCGGATTCACATAAGGTCATTCTCCACTCTTGTTTAACTGGCCATGCTTGTTTCTTTTAAAATTCTCCCTGGTGCTGGATCCCACAAACTGAAGATGTCAACCCTAGACAAATGCAACAGACAACATAGCAACTACTCAGATTTCTTATCAATTGCTTAGTTTCAATATGATAGAATAATTAGCCCTCCACAGCATACTCATGCTGCTACCTAAAATCTTTCGCCTTCATTAGGTTTTTGGTCAAAGTCTTGATGAGTCCTTTTATAGCAACCTTGCACCAAAATAGTGAGGGTGGTGACTAGACGGAAGATGCACATTCACAAAGATGTCACACAATGAATCACAGCAAAGAAACATGCTACGCTGCATTGTGTGTGAGGGAGAGAGCAGGAAGGTGCCATATCTAGTAAGTTGTGGCACTTGCATACTCTCTCCTTGGCACCCGCACACAATTAGGCTGCTTAGCGCCACACACAACATTTGCACCACAGTACAAAAGCGTCAGCGTCATGTGTAGCATAGGTTATGTACTTCAACAGTACCCTTCCAATACAAAGTACTATGCCTGGAAAAACTTTTCCCACTTTGGATGTGTGCTGTTAATCGCAGCATACATGCAAAGTCAGAAACGTTTTAAGAAATAAAAGGCTTTCTCCAACTTAAAGCCAATCTTAAAGAGGTGTTAATTTTTTGACACAAAACCCTGTCTACTGGTTGAATGAGAAAGCCTATGTACCACCAATAGAATGACCCTGATACAAAGGAATGTAAAACAATGCAAAGCACTGCTTTGCCTTACATTTAGGCAACTTTCCAGTGCAATATAAGTTAAATTCTGTGTAAACATTTTGTGCCAGTTTGCAATCAGTCCTCTCACTACACCTTCCTATCTTCTGAAACACAATCATTTTATTCACGGCTTTTTAAAATGTTAATTGAAATACTTATGAATAGTCAAATCGAATCAATGACATTTTATATGGTTTATAATATAGTAAACCATAAAAAAATCACATCATACAATAAAACATTATTGAGATACTTATGCTCACACTAAGTTAAAAAGGTGATAAGAGAGAATTTGTCTAATTGAAGAAACAATAGTCATATATATCTACCAATCAATATAAAATGAGATAAAAAGCGATTATATAAAAATGATTATTAAAATGATAGAATAAAAAGCACCAGGGATATTGTCGACCCAACAATGATAAATTTCCTTCGTACTATGCAAGAGTTTGACATTATATTAGCTAAGCAACTTAGGTTTCTGCATGGGTCACTGTTTTCCTTGTGCATAGCACCTTTATAACAAGCATTTGTAATGCAATGGGTCTCGCATTTGCTCAAGTTAGAGCTTTTGACGTTGTAAATTCCTAATTGGACTTTTCTTCCACATACATTGAAAATGAAGTGTAAAACATTAGTTGACATTAGCTAGCCGATTCAAAGGGCCATGGCCGTCATGAGCATGAAGGAGAGACACAAAAGACAAAAAGAGTTCGCTCACAGTAATACTTTTCGGCAATTGTGCAATTAGCCATGTAGCAGGTTCAGTCTGCAAGGCGGTAACAATACCGTCTCAAGGCAGAACAAACGTAAAGCATTTACCAATGATAACAAGTGATTTTTGAAAGGCAGGCTCACGAATGAGTAAAAGTGCTGGGCATGACATGGCCTTGGTTAAAAGCCCACTATTCTTACAGCAGGTCAAAGCTCTTGTGCGCTCGACCTAACCAACATAAGTGATGGCTTACTTTTGCATCCTTTAGCTCTCATAAATACTGAAAAGCCTCATGACAGTTATACAAATTTTGATTGTATTTTTAAATATTGCCTTTTATACACAAGATAAAATCTATAGAAAAGTGCTAAGTGAGGGGTTGATTGTTCAGTTATAATATCACAGGGAGATTTTTGAGTCAAAGGGCGCCACCCACCACTCTTTAGGAATGACGCACGATGGTGAATTATGAGGAAATGAAAATGGGTTCAAAGATATCTATGATAAGTGTTAGGAACTAAGTTGATATGCAACTGACACCCTAAGTAATTGTTTAATACCATATAACTCTTATATCACATATATCATGTCTTCATCAAGCAGATTTCTTTTCTGTACACAAGCTCTAAATATTTGATTTTTGAGACCCCTTCTGGAATATCCTATTACATTCTTAGGGTATAACCAAAGATCGAGGCCTGACTGTTCACGCCACCATAAAACATTTTAATATGCATTAACCAAGGAATTATATGAGCCTGGTCCAGCACTATGCAGTCTTTCAAAATTATTTTTGTAAATTATGTCTCAGATTTTGACATGACCAAATGCCAAAAAAAGTGGTTTAAATTCCAATATGCCCTATAAGAAACAAATTCCTATTTTTCTATGAATAATTGTTTTCAGCATTGAATTAGATATTGCTAAGAGTCCTTTTAAAATTGTATTCTCTTGTTTCTGAATTATATCATTGTCCCCAACACCCCAGCTTGCTGCACCATATGTGGCTGCTGCAACTGATTTAGAATTGTATAAGGTCAGCACATCTTTGTTAAGCTTAGTTCCTAAAATGGAGGCAAACCTAAAAATGCCTTCATTGTTTCTTGACATATTTGAGGCACTCATCTTTCTGTGGTATTTTCAGCCCCCAATGTAGGGGAGCTGTATACCTAAATAATCAACATTTAATGTGCTTTAAATTTTGCACCTCTTTAAAAAAAGGGACAAGACCTCCCTCTGTTTTGGCCACAGCTCATAGTAAATGTTTTCCTTAAATTAATTTGTATGACTTTTTCATCCATGTACTGTGTAAAGGTATTACTCAAGTTATGCAGACTTTTTAGAGTTAAGCATACAAGAGAATTGGTAGGAAGTGCTTACCAACATTTGGGGTATCACCACCAAGCTATTGTAGTTTGTCATCAGCACCATTTATATATCAGGAGAAGAGAAAAGGAGTAAGGACACATCCCTGAAGGACCCCCCTATCTATCTTAAATGGTGTGTCAATTCCCCCTGATGTCCAAATTGTACTTTCAATGTTAAATTACTATGCAGATATGCCAGCATCGAAATTAGATCCTCTACCAAATCCATACATTTCCACAATCTAGTGTGAGCAACCAAATCAAATGCACAGCTGAGATCAAGGAAGAACATATGTAAACTACCTTCTTTACCCATAGTATATTTACCTATCAGGAGGTTCAAATTGAGGCACTGTTCGACCGTCCCCAAACCTTTCCTAAAACTGTATTGACCAATTTGATAGAATAGTGTTTTCTTGATACCATACTTTCAGTCTTTCTAAAATGACCCTTATCAATAGCTTAGCTGAGGGATCAAGCAAAGAGATAGGTCAGTAACATTTTGGGTCATTCCTGGAACCTTTCTTAAAAATAGGCACACATTATGAATTTGACGAGGATGGGGGTATAAATGCAGCCCTGACTGCATTTAAAATCTTGGTTAAGAGGGGATCTCATAGGGCACGAAGGGACTTTTAAGTGTCCATCAGGACACCGTCAGGTCCCGGAGCCTTCCTCAATGGACGTTTATCCAATGCCCTCAAAACATACTTCAAGTAAAAGACCTCAGGGGTTGACGGGAATGCCAAGGAAGTCATAATCCCTACATCTAGTGCCTTGGTATACGAGAAAATTGAAGCAAAATGGTCTACCTATTCTACCGCTGTTATTGAAGATTCAAGGTTAGGCCCGAAGCCCTTCAAGAATAATGCGTCTTTTATTGTCTTCCAGAAAAGTATACTATTCCTAGTCTCCACTGCCTGTACTACATTTTTCCATGCCTCTTCTTGAAGCTATTTTTTTCCTATCACTTAGTGCCTTCTTGTATCTGTCCTACCGATCTGAATAGCAAATACATTCCTGAGATTCAAGTGTAATAATAATTTAACAAGATTATTATGGGCCTGGGTGCAAGACTGATTAAACAACCCTTCATATTCCACCCCTTTAGCCTTAGTCTTCCTGGTCATAAATTGGCTTAAAGAATTTGAGATGAATATATGTGCTTCCATCATCTCCTCGAAGTTATCCTCTGAAGCCAGGCCACTCATAAAAAAATCTCTATTTTCTATACATCACTCAAAAATCTGGAGGGGTCTACACCTGTCCATTTCATTTTGGTACCACTCTAACCTCACTGGTATAATATTTTATATTTTACCTGTTACAGATACTGGTTGCAGCCTGATTTGTATTGCTCAAATTACTGAGTTGTTGTCACTAATGCAACTTTCTCCCATCTGAACATGGTAGGTTATTATTTTGTTGCTCTCTAAGTTGGGAATATAATCAATGCTGCCATTACATCCTCTTTCAATATTGGTTGAGGGTTGAATTTCACAATTGGGGATATACCAGTCTGCCATGTTTAGATCATATTTAAACATGAAATGGTTTAGAGTTCTTCGATATGAACAGTGTTTAACTTGACCAGTATCATTACCCTTCGTGTTAGAGAAACCACACACCTGTTTGAAAGAAAAAAACATTTAGGGGCATATTTATACCCCATTTGCACCGAATTTGCATCATTTTGTTATGCAAATTGGGCGCAAAACTAACTCCATTTTTATATTTTGACGTTAGACCCGTCTAACGTCAAAATATTGGCGCTTGCACAACTTTTTAGATGCATGAACCTACCTTGTGTCAATGAGATGCAAGATAGGCGTTCCCAACTAAAAAATGGTGCTCCGTAGCCCCAGATTTATCCCCGTGCTAAAATGACACAATGGTGGGAGAAGGGGCTAAATAATGGTGCAAAGCTTGCTGGGTGAGACCAGGAGTTAGGGGACCTGTGGACCCATTTCCAAGGTTAAACACCATGGAATGGTTCCACAGGTGCCCTCCTCAAGCCCAAGGGACCCCTCCCATCCACACCAGAGGGACACCAGAGGAGGGCAACCCCATCCCAGGTAATTAGGATAAGTATAGGTAAGTATTTTTTTTTTAATTAAATGCCATTGGGGGCCCAACTTGGGGCCCCTTGCATGGCACAACGTGCAATGGCCATGCCCAGGGGACACTGGTCCCCTGTGCCTCTTATTGGGGTGGTGGGCATGACCCCTGTCTTTTCTAAGACAAGAGTCATGTGGTATGGATGGTTTTGCGTCAGAAAATAATGCCAACTTGGTTTGAGTCATTTTTTTTGCCTGTAACCAGCCTAGCATCATTTTTGGTGCAAAACCTCCTTCTCCCATACCGCCACCCCCACCCGAATAACATCATTTTTTTTACACTAGCCCACCCTTTGCACTGGCTTGCTCCATTCTATAAATATGGTGCCCGGCTGGCGCTCAGGAATGGCGCAAGCCGGTGCTAAACGTTTTGATGCAAAACTGCATTAGTGCAGTTTTGCATCAAAAAGTATAAATATGCCCATTAGTGACAATAAAATAACAAGCTCAGATCATGTAGACACCCTTAGAATAATGATCAATGAAGTAATCGGATATTTTTCCAACACTTTCATCACTTCAACTCTTGAAGAATCAAATATATTATTATAAAAATGTATTACTATAATATTAGGTTTGCCATCTAAGTGTAATAGCAGAAATTGCTAATAGGGTGACAGTAAAAATGATTTGGTTACTCTTAATGTGATTCTGTTAGAGACGAATATCAGGGCCCTACCCTATTGGATTGTGTGGCTGCAGTACATTGGGATGTGAACCCATCAGAGTCAAATGATTTAGTGAGCCAAGTTTCTTGGCTACACACTATCTGGGCCTCATTCACATACTTTACCCAGTCATCTAAATTTGGTTTCTTGGCTACTCCTGCAATGTTCCATGATACTACAGATATTTGCGATGGACCAGAGCCATCAATGGTAAGTATGTCTTTGCTCAAGAGTCTCTGGACACCATTTATTGGTTGTTCACTATTGGCTGGTGGTCCCGCCTCAAAGGGTACAGAGCCAGATTTGTCTGGAAATGTGAGACAACCAAGTTCATCCATACCTTCTAGGGGTGTGAATTGATCACTGGTTGAGACAGAATGACTCTGGGCTGGCATTTCGATAGTTCCTCTTTTTGAATTTTGTTTTTAATATTGGAACAAAATAATCAGTTCTGTGAAAATAACATAAAGCAACTACATTGATGTTGCTCCTCAAACAGACACCTTGAAAATGTGAATTTTTAAGTGACTTTAGAAGAAACTAAACCAGGTAGAGATCTCTATTATCCCTTTTTAATGTTTTTGGGTGCTCCCTATTCATCCAACTCTTCTCACCATCGGGATTTTAAATAATAAGTTCACCTTAGGTACCCTTTGAACTATCCAATAAATCACTTTTTTTTTGTCATCAGTCAAGGATTCCTTTACTGTAGGCCTCAGGCCGTGGACCCCGTTTAAGATCAAGACTTAGAGTGTACTGTCTCGTGGAATATGTAACATATCCTTTGAGAATTGCATGGTTTAAGATTCTAACCAGGTCAAATCCTCATTGGAAGACCTTCCCCTGCTACTAGTAAGAGCATTCAATCTTCTTGTATCATCATCAGTCATAGAATTGATTAGTGGGATGTACTGGCTCAGTCTCTTGCTGGGCTAATCTCCTAAGAATATCCTGATCAGGGTAATCTTTTTGCCGAATTATGTCTCCCATTGCCACTTCCTTGTTTTGCCTGAGCTTTTTTCAATCAAGGGTAATTGTCTGCTTTTGTATTAGCTTCAAGACACTTGCTAAGATTCTTTTAACCTGTGCTAGTTTGTGGGACAACCCCTCTAAGGCCTGTTGACCATAGACTCCATGTTTTTATTTTCTCACCCATGGACTGGATATAGGAAGTAAGAGCTCTTCCCATTAAATTATCCTCCCATTGGTTAGATACTCTGATCGGGCCCCTTTTTTGGGCACAATGGGGCTTGTAATTGATGATAAGATATTTGCCTTGGGGAAAGGCAGCATTTAAAAGACAGGGATTAGACTTAGGGAGCAACTAAGTTGTTACAAGCAAAGTGTCTTTCAAATTGGTTCTAGGTATCGCTAATGTCACAAGGGCTTTGGCTACCACCCACTGTGTAGTCCCAACTCTTTCTTTCACATTAATAATTTCTTTATTTAACATGATCATTGCCCCTATAAGAAAGCTCATTATTGAGTATGTGGTGGTGGTGGTGTTGCTGTCCTTTGTACCAGCTTTCATTGTTGTTTTGCCCTTGCCCATTTTAAAGAATGCAGAAAGACAGACTTACCAAGCATGGGTCCAGAGGAAAGGGGGGTGGCCTGGCCCTGACTTGTCGGCCGTTGGCAGGCACAGGCGGGCCCGCTCTTGCCTGGCGCTCATCCCTGAGCATGCATTTAAAAATGACCCTAGAATGACACAGTGACATCTTGGAGATTTCACTGTGCCATTCCTAAGGGCCTCCTTGTGGGGAACACCTCTCTTGCATACATTATACCTGGTGCAGGTATAATGTGGCACAAGGGTTTATAAACAGGCAGAATGGTCCCATTGCACCAGTTTGTAAATACGGCACAGGGAGGGGGAATGTTCTGCACTGCAGTAGCATCAGAAACAATCTACGGCGGCACAAGGGACTTGTAAATTAGCCCCTATATTTTCAAACTATGAATCTCCTACATTTGAAAAATTACAATTTTACTGCTAGTCATTTGTTAGAACATCACAACATTTAACTTCCCTTTCGGAGTTTTGTGAATGTTATCTCTCTTTTAATCTGTAAGAAATGGTATAAAATCTTCCATCACATTCCTCCTGATTTTCCATTGGCACCCTATCTAATCCTCCCAGGACTGTGGGAATGTGTACATGATTGCCAGACCACCACCACAAAGATAGCTGAAAGTTCAGAATGCTACCGGGTGCCTTATTTTTCAAATAAAGCATGCAAGTTAATTAATGGTTGGGCAGCTGCTATCGACTGCACGTTAGTGCTTCAATAGCATTTAAACGCAGCCATCTCTTTTGCAAGAGGCTGAATGATAGAAATCATCCTACCTGCTGGTATCATCAGGTGCAATCTCTTTTGTTGGAGAGGAAACTTATTGACTCTGTTCAACCAAGATTAAAGAAGTCAATAATCAATATTTCCCATTGTTGATCCATAGTTTGCTCCTTAAATTCATAACTCTCCATAGTTGTTGACATTTCGAAAAGTCTTGAAAACCTTGTTATTCTTGGACAGTATTAAATGCTGGTGAAAATCTGCAACATATTCATAATTGGTACAGATTTAAAATCTGTTGTACATTGTCAAGAGGCACTTTAGTTTTTAGTATGTGCTTTAATAAACATAAAGGGACAAATGTATGAATGTTTGACACAGGGCAGTGCAGCAAGTCACCTTGCTGTGCTGCCGTGCATCAAAGGGAAAGGGCTGGAAAGTGTAATGTGTAATACAGCACATTATTGTCCCTTCTGACTGTGCTGGTGCTGTTTTAGCTGCCTAGTGCCAATGCATGCACCCTTGAACAATGGTGCAAGGGTGTCTGTGTTGTATGCAGGATTTGTTTGTGCAGGAAAGGGCTCCTTCCTGCACAAAAACAAGCCTAGGAGGCTTTTTCTGCTTTCTATATGTGAGGCATAGGATTTTAGCACATCTTCAGGTTTACCAGTGTTGCTAAATCTGGGGATGCATCAAAATCCATGAGTGTTGCGTGGGAACAGCCATTGCAGCGCTCATGGAACACCTCTCTTGTGTATAGTAAGGCAACACAGCAATCTGCCCTGCTTTGCTTTACTCCATATCTATGAGGCCATTTTGTGGAGTGCTGCAGCATAAGCTTTCTTCATGCACAGAACAGAGAGAGAAGATGCAACTTAAGTGTGATATTCAGCACTCACCCAAAAAGAGCAGCACAGACCAAAAGTGAACACTTTTGTAGTAGACACATACAAAAGTATAACATGAGTAGCAGCAGTGCACGTTTTACAGAACAGTTATGGTATGGGCTGTAGCAATGCAATCTTCTCTTACGACACATGACAGATGAAGAACAGAAAACAGAAGTGCAACATATCCTTTACACACACACACACACACACACACACCAGAAGTAAAAGCTTCCCACACAAAACATGGCAAGCATTATTCCAGACTCCCTCACACACAGAAAACACTGGCAACTAAAGCTTCCCTTAGACACACACCAAACGTCCAGCATGTATAACAGCAGCACAGGTTTCTCCCCCACAAAAAACACCAACAGTACACACACACCATTGTAGGCACTCTTAACAACCATCCCTTATGACTATGAACTGTGCTCTGGAGCTTGCAGGTGTTTGCCACCTTGCATGCTCATTCATTTTTAGGTTTCGCCTATACAGCTCATGTGCTGTATATTGTTTACAATTCAGTGGGCCTACAATCCGCCCACAGCATACCATTAGTTTTTTATGTTATCATTTTCATTTAGGCTCTTTTGATTGCCTTATCTCCCATAGGCTTGACTTCCTTTCTTCTGTTAGCTCTCCTGTGGAGCATATAAGTACATGTGCTCTTCCTCGTCTTTTTTGCAATGCACTGTTTTTTATTTGATAAGCATTTCAGTATTATTCCAGGACTTGCAATAGGCTCTCCTACTTTTAACACAGGCATACAGCTTCTTACTTATGTTGCTTACACCCTATCTGCTGCCTCTATTGATGCTTTAGTTTTTTATAACCACAACTCCACTACTCTACACCACTCTACTCTAGCTAATCCACTCTATGACACTCAGTGCCACTCCACTCTACACCACTTCACTCTACACCACTCCACTCTATTCCCTGCCACTCCTCTCCACTCTTTGTCACTCTACCCTATGCTTCTCTACTCTATGGCACTCTTTTCTCTACCACTCCAGTCTACTAAACGCCTCTCCACTCTACTTTACACCACTCCCCTCTAAAAAACTCCATGCCACACCACCTTACTCTACCCCACTCCATTCTATGCCATTCTACTCTATACCACTCTATGCCACTCTACTCAACACTACTTAAATCTATGCCACTCTGGTCAATGCCATTCTACTCTATTTCACTCCACTCTATGTCACTCTGCACCACTCTACTCTAATCTATGCCACTCTACTAGACACCATTATACAGCACTCGTCTCTACTCAACGCCACTCCATAACACTCCACTCCACACAATGCCACTCTACGGCACTCTACACCTCTCCACTCTGCACCACTTGAATCCACTCTGCTCTATGCCACTCTGCTCTATGCCACTGTATTCTATCCTACTTTACACACTCTAATCTACACCACTCTATGCCACTCTACTGTACTCTACCCCACTCCACTGTATGGCACTCTACTGCACCCACTCTAGGCCATGCCACTCTACTCTATACCACTCTATGCCACTCTACTCTATTTCACTTCACTCTACGCTGCTCCACTCTATGTTGCTCCTCTTCTCTCTAAGACACTCTACTCTACACCACTCTATGCAACCCCACTCTACTCCATACCACTCCACCTCACTCTACTCTACTTCACCCTCTGTACGCCACTCTACACCACTCTAATCTATACCACTTTACTCTACTCTACTCTACTCATGCCAATCCACTTTACTCTATGACACTCCACTCTGTGCCACTCCATTCTACACTACTGTATTACACACCACTCTACTCCATGCCATTCCAGTCTATGCTACTCTACTCCACTCTGTCACTGTACTGCACGCTACTCCACTCTTTGTCACTTCACTTAATGCCACTCTACTCTACTCCACTCTATGCAACTCCACTTCACTCTCCTCTATGCCACTCTCCTCTATGAAACACCAGGCCAATAACTTTTAGACATGCTGTACAGTAACCACGCTGCTGTACAACATGGCTAAACGGCACTGCTAAAGCCAATTGTTCTCACATGGACGAGACGTAGTGGCTTTGCCAATGCCTGTTATTCTTTGTGATGAAATTGCCAGTAGGAAGTTGGAACACCATCATGTGCGAGCTGTGATTGGTTATTTATTTACTCTTTATATATGAGCACCTTCCTTCAACATTTTGTCCTGATCACAAAACATGTTTTAAAGACCCCTGAACAAGGTGCAGTTTTGGTTGGTCTGTTTGGGCATTTACCTTAAAAACAGACTGATCATGCACCTTTCTACAGAGTACATCAGGCACCCGCAGCTAGGTGCCAACGAATCACAGGGTACATTTTTCCCCCGGAGCCCTCTCCTACTCCAGCCACTTCTTCTGGCAATAACTTAACCCACTAAGCCAATGAAAACAATTATTGTGGCACTCTAGACTTCTTTTTTATATCTTTGCCGCCTATCTTCCACTGTCACCCTTTTCTCTCCAAGTATCCCATTTTTCTTCCCGAGCTTCTCAGAAGTACCTTGCAAGCATCACGTGGTGCTGACTAAATCACAAATAAATACTAAGCAATTACCTGGCGGAAAGGCAAAGATCATCCCTACCCGTGAGTTTTGCTCAGTGGTATATTCAGTGGGTACAGGCGAAATGAAAAAGCAACGGGACAGCAAAATGTCGCTTGCCCCAGCGCCACCGTGGAAATATCACTACAGCATCATAATCTCATCACACTGAACTGTCAGTCACGTGGCTGTGAGAAGTGTGAGAAGAACTGACAAGTTACCGCCATTGACGTTGCTGTCTGTCTCACAGATCCGGCAGCCCTGAGACCCCCCGAAGAAAATTATGTAAAGCAGACGGGAAAATAATATATTTTGTACCATAAGCCTCCACATCCATATTTTTAAAAAAGCGCACAATCTTTTCAGAAAAGGAATTGGAAAGGAGAATTTTTGATGCCGCTGCCGGTCTCCTGCGGTCACGGAGAATGCTGCAGGCAGCATACGGAGTGATGCAAAGCCAGGGTGGGATTACTTAAAAGTGCCTGCGGAGCTTTGATTAAGCAGCGTGTATTTTATTTTTTTCATACTGCACAATCACAGGCCGACACTGATACAATCTGCCTATTATTGTGGCTGAGATGAAACTGCCTGGATCCGGTGCACTATGAGAGGCTTTGCTTACAGCGGTCAGATCTTCGGAAGGAAGACGAAAGGAAATAAGGACCGCAGCCAGCATATTAAGCACATCATTTAAAACCTGTTGGCATCCACTATGTTCTAGGCATGGAGATGATGCTGAGCACAGATAGGTGAGAGGGAGGTGGGTGGAGTAGCTGCATGAGTTGGTAGGGTATGGGCCTAAAATGGCATGGAGGAAAAGCAACTGAAATAAGTAGCATTGGAATACATTTGTAGAAAAGCATGAATGAATAAGGTTTTGTAAAGTGTGCTGCCACACCACAGGAGCCTCCCGGTGCTAAAGTTCAAGGGTCAGATATAAGTACATTGTATTAGGTAAGAGTGGTTGCAATTTGAGCAACAACTCTTAGCAAATACAATGACATTTTGCGAACCCGACCTTTTAGGTCGGTTCACAAAATTCTGAGGGGCATATTTATATCCATTTGTGTCAAATTTGTGTCATATTTTCATGCAAATTCAGCGCTAAAATAACTCCATATTCATATTTTGATGTTATACCCATATAACGTCAAAATATTGGAGTTGCACCATTTTTTAGATGCGTGAACCTACCTTGCGTCAATGAGAAGCAAGGTAGGCGTTCCCATCTAAAAAATGGTTCTAACCCCACAGCCCCATTTTTATCCCTCTGTGCTAAATTGATGCACGGGTGGGAGGAAGGGCTCAATAATGGTGCAAAGCTTGCTTTGCACCATTATTTAATGCCTGGGTCAGAACAGGCGTTAGGGGACCTGTGGACCCATTTCTATGGTTGAATACCATGGAATGGGTCCACTGGTGCCCTCCTCAAGCCCCAGGAACACCCCCACCCACACCAGAAAGATACTGAAGGATTGGGGACCCTATCCCAGGTAAGTATTATTATTTTTTAATTTAAAGTGCCATTGGGGGCCTAACTTGGGGCCCCCTGCATGGCACGGGGAAATGGCCATGCCCCGGGACACAGGTCCCCTGTGCTGGCCATTGGGTTGGTGGGCAGGACTCCTGTCTTTACTAAGACAGGAGTCATGTGGTATGGATGGTTTTGCATCAGAAAATTATGCTAGGCTGGTTAGAGGCATTTTTTTTTTGCCTCTAAACAGCCTAATGTCATTTTTGGGTGCAAAACCTGCTGCCTCGCATACCACCACCCCCACCCTGCTAACGTCATTTTTTTTGCTCTAGCCCACCCTTTGTGCTGGCTTGCAGCAGTCCATAAATTTGGCACCCGGCTGGCACTCTGGAATAACGAAAACCGGCGCTATACTTTTTGACGCAAAACTGTCAAAAAGTGTAAATATGGGCCTGAATCTCAGTGGGCCACAATCCAGCCTACCTCGTAAATATTAATGAGGTAGTACACACATTGTGACCCACTATGATTTCCTGCCATCACAGGCATGATGGCCTGCTTAAATGAAGCATTTTTTCAAATGCAGCCCCTTTTCCTTAAAGGAAAATGAGACGTGTTTACAAAATATCGAAACATTTGTAAATCAAATTTTAGAGCAAGAAGTGGTTCTATGATGTGAACAGCACTATTCAAGGTGAGAATAGTAGGATAGGTAGATGAGAATGCGTCACTGTCAAATGTAGCATACAAGCAGCAGAAGATTTATTATAAACAAAAATACCCGAGTACATTTTTAGGCACAGCGTTCATTTTGCTAGGATATATGTGTGTGTATTTATGTATTTACTTATTCAGAAAAAAACTCACCCATAAATTCATTTGTTTATTCATTCTGTATTTAGTCAAATCACGGTAGAAGGACGTTTGTCTGTTTTCTGCAGTTATTTGGTTATTTGTTATACAGTCCTTTTATTACTATGTAAGTTTAATGAGATCAGGAGAAAGAAATATAACATATTTTTAGCTCTACTGCCACTGAATGCCAGAAAAGCTTCTTCAATATTCAGTGGAAATGTATTAAAAACAATAATAATTGCTCTCTTTTCCCGTGTCTGTTCCAACTCTTTGAAGTGACTGCAGTGATGCGTGGAGCTTGGTAAAACTCCTAAATAAATAAACTAGCACACTAATAAATAAATAAATAAACAACCAAATGAAGAATGTAATCACATCAATTTAAAGAATAAAAATCATAAGACTGGGCATGCCAATATTACACAAATATTGCAAATAAATACAACTAGAAATGTAGTTATCCTGGAAGTAGACTGAAACTGCTGCATCCTCATGGTCGTGCAATAGAAAAAAAAAGGTCTTTACAATATGAACCCTGTGTGATTGCATTAACTCTGCAAACATCTTGAAAACGGTTACTTAACAATATGTAAGATAGTAACTGCTGCCACCAATGTTAGAAATTGGTAGGGGCGGCTCCTCCCTTAGGGCAGAGGAGCATCTCCCCCCCCCTGCCAGCAGCAGAAGCTGCAAAAATTCACAATGAGGGGATGATAAACTATGTTTATTATCCCCTCATTGTGAAAGGGGCGGGGCATCTGGGGTGAGGAGCTGTGAGGGGGAGTGCTTAACACTCCTCTTCACTGCACATATATATTTGGCTGGCCCGAGCCACACATGCGCTGTAGGCTCTCTCCAGCCCGGCAACACAGTTGCTGGGCTGAAGAGAGCCTGCACAGGCTCCCAGTCTGTCTGGGAGTGCCCAGCCAGGGTGTTCCCAGCCAATCCTGATGCTTCTTTAAGCAGCTGCAGGATTGGCTGCAGGGCAGGCTGGGAGCCTGTGCCTGCGTGCAGCCGCGGGCAGAAAAGGTAAGTGTTCTGGTTTTTGAAAATTTTATTTAATTCAATTTTAGGTGCCCCTCCCTGCATGCCACACCCACCCTGCAGCTTTCGAGCTCAGCGAGCCGCGACTGGAAATTGGGTCTCTAGTTGGCAGGATTATGCACCCTGTGCCAGTAGGGACCAGAAACCTAATCAGGGGAAGTCACAACACAACCTAAAGTATCCTGTGCTCACCCTCTGGTAGCTTGGCACAGAGTAGGAAGGTTTAACTTAGAAGAGAATGTGTAAAGAATGTGTGCAATACCTTATACATTAACATGGTGCAAACATCACAAAAAGACTCCAAACCAGGTTAGAAAAATAGATTATGATTTTATAAATAAAACAAGACCAAAATGACAAAAATCCAATGCGTAGATCCTGAGATATGCAATTTTAAATCTTTCAGTGAAAATAGCACATAGAAGCACAAAGCGCAAACTGTGGGTATTTGGTCGCAATGGACCGGGACAAAGTCACAAGTTGAGGCTGATCGTGATGGAGCACGGACGGGCCACAGGGACTCACTTGTGTGGTCTGCACCGTGTTGCTTTGCGAGGCTTCAAAACGTCGAGCATCGGTTCCGAGAAGTTGTTTGACGAGGCCTTGCCGGGCTTGGCATCTCTTTGCGTCAGTTCCCATGAGCTGGCAGCTGTGTGGCAAAGCTTTGCAGAGCTTCGCGTCACCCGTCATTGAGTCGGGTGAGGCTGGCAGCAGCACAGCAATGCTTTGCAAGGCTTCCCATTATTTCACAGCAGTTTCAATGAACACCACAGAAGGTAGAGCACCTTGGGCCCACTTCCAAGGCAGGGAAGACTCACAGAGTCCAGGTGCAGATTATTCAAGTCTTTGATGTCTCTGAGACTTGGGAACATGAGGCAGTCTACCAAGCCCTTGGAGATTACTTATGGTAGCAAGGCAGAGTCCTTTCAGCAGAGTCAGGGGCAGCAGGGAGCAGGGTAGCAAGCAGAACAGCAGTCCTTCTAGAAAAGCAGTTCAGTGAGTCCTTTGAGCAGCACCACAGTCCAACTGACAAAGTCCAGTTGTAGGTCCAGACGTGTCTGATTTTAGAGAGTCACAGACCCAGTACTTATACCAAATGTTTCTTTGGAGTGGGGGGAGACTTCAAAGAGTGGTTTTGAAGTTCACCAGTCCCCTTTCAGCTTAGGCCTGTCTGCCAGGAGATCTGTGGGGGTTAGCAGTCCTTTGTGTAGGTTCATGCCACTACTCTTTGAAGGGTGAGAGCCCCCCACCCTCCCTGCCCAGGAAGACCCATCAGTATGCAGATGAATACCAATGCAGCTGAGTGTCCTGTTTTATGGCTGTCTGGATGGAATAGGCAAGAGGAGCTGTCACCCAGTACAGACCAGACGTGGTTTGGAGACATGCTATAAGGTGTAGAGCACAGTAAGAGCATGGGGAAATGCATAGTTTGTAAAAGTGGCATTTCAAAAACTGTTATGTTAAATCCAACTTTACCAGTAAGCAGGATTTCTCACTGCCATTCCAAACATACCAAACATGACAATGCCACTCCTTTCAGATCAGAAATTATCACTTAAAAGTATATAAGTGAATTCCCAATGCTGGCCTACCTGAGGAGCAGTCTTCGCAATAGAGAAAAAAAAACGTTGGGAGTTTTTCACTACTAGAACATGCAAATCTTACAAGGCATTGTCCCGCCTTTTAGATACACTGCAATCTGCCCTGTGGTCAGATAGGGCCTACCTTATGGGTGACATATAAAAAAAGGAGAGTTTAAGGCTTGGCAATGGGTGTTAAATGCCAAGTTGAAGTGACTGGAAATCTGCACACACACGCCTTGCAAAGGCAGGCCTGAGACATGGTTAATAGACTACTAGTGTGGATGGCATAATCAGTGCTCCAGGCCCACTACTAGCATTTAATTTACAGGCCCTGGGCACATATAGAACACTTTACTAGAGACTTAAAGGTAAATTAAATATGCCAATTGGATAGGAGCCAATGTTACCCCATTTAGGGGAGTGAACACAAGCTCTTTAGTACTGGTCAGCAGTGGTAAAGTGCACAGTCCTAAATCCAGTAATAACGAGATCAGGAAAATGAAGGGAGGCAGGCAAAAAGTTGGGGGAAGCCCACCTTAAGGTTGTCAGGTCTAACAGTAACACAAAGTGTAAAAAAGGCAAAAACATTAATGTGAAGTGAAATAAAATCGGTTCAGCTTTTTCTTAAATTGTTCAAGTTTAGCAACTACAAATTTTATATTTTTTCCTGGCGTTAAAAACAACCAATGTTTAGGGACATTTTTAGCTAACCTCCAATCTTCCTCAAAAGTATCCCCATGCTTTCTGATGATCTGCTTAATTCATCCTGTGTAAGAAGCATACTAGTTTTCACTCTGGAATCTTCTGACGTTCTGCGATTTATAAACAATGTTTTGCTTCTTTGGAGAGTGTCTTAAGTGAATATCCAGTTCCAAATGTTGATGTCATTTTTGTTTTGACATGATACATTGTGTTTTGAACATATGCATGCCAATATCCACTGGCATTATCTGTCCCATTGCTTGAAGATAAACTTAAAGTTATATGATATATCATTAGTTGAGTCGACATTAATAAAAATGGCCTCAACTGAAGTTAGACTTTGCATTTGAAGTGTACTGGTGTATTGCTGGACATGTTCTTCATTCAGAACACAAATAAATAAATTGTCTTCAAAAAGACTTGGAGCAATTTCCTCAGACTTTCATGGGTGTCATTACTTAAAGTCGTATAAATTGCAATAGTTATTGCCACAATATGTCAATCTATTTAGCAAACATTTCAACATCAGAAGCATTTCCCCAACACTGTGGATCTCTTTGGTGGGTTAGGTAAATGACTATTAACATCATTTTAATGTGCACATTAAGTGGTGTAAACATGTCCTTGTGAGTTAGGTTTATTGTAGTCGTAGTAGAGATCCATCTATGAGTCTCAAGCTCCTCTAGAAGTTTTAAGAATGAAGGGCTGTTTGTTGGGGATAGAACACTTTACAGCACTCTGCTCACTTTAGGCTAACATTATGCAATATAAATATCAGATGCATACATATACATACACTTATTTCAATGCATTTTCAATTCCCCGTGTATAAACCGTCCTTCTCCCAAACTGAAAAATAATTACCTAACCTCCTGCACATACCGCCACCACACTCTACTCAGTCCCAACCACTGCCAGCCCAAGTCTTGCTGTCACACAGAGAGCAGAGAGCCACTACCTTGATGATGGCTTTATTTCTCCTCTCAGCAGGGAGAAGATGGTTGTTAAAGTCACACTGTCACCCTCATTATCCCGTCTACCTTGGGTCTATGGAGAAATGGGAAAGAAGAGAGAAGACGGCTTAAACCACAAACTGCCTTTCCACCTCTTCGCTCCTGTCTCTGGAAGAAAGGGGTAGCAATAGCTTTTATAGTGGCGTAACAACAGTGGTTAACCACTTTAGTTGTGATTTAACTGCAGATACTAATCTGATCCTGATGCAATAGTTCAGAATATAGGTTTCCCGTTGCAGCCATATACAAATAAAGATTGCACATATTAGGCAGACTTCATTATTCCAGGGACCTCAAGTATCAGTAGAATTAGCTGTAAAAAAAAAGTGTCTATTAGGCATCACTTTGAACCAAATAATTCAGAATTGCTTACATTTTTAAATTCAGGTTGAACTCTAAATGGTGACCAATGAGTAGATTTCAAAACCAGTGTTTGCTATATCTCTAATGTGCTGCTTGATCCTGGAGAGCAAAAAATAAATTTAGAGTTCAAATTCTATACATTTTCAGTCATAATCCACCATTGGAATATTGTTAGGTTATGTTAAGTGTTTTTGCAAAGGACTCCCCACAAGGCAGCCTTCTTGGAGCTAAGAAGGAAGTTGAATCTAATACAACTTCAGTGCCTACCAGTAGCAACACAAGAAGGGAAGTTTTACAAATGTGTTCTCAAAGGAAGACGGTTACATACATTGAAGGGGAAAGCAAAAGGATTATCCAGAGCATCCAAGACGATGTTTTAAAAAAAAGTTCTGCCACAGAATCTCTGTCACCTAAAAAAGGAAATACCAAAGTTTCTGGTTCACACTGATGACACTTCTATGTGCACAGCAGATATATATGGTGAAGTGGCACACCGAGGAGGGTTTACACCAAGAGATTTTATGAGCCATCTTTTTTAAAGACATGTGTGTCTGGATAAGATGCCAGTGAGGTTTCTGCAATAAAGGAGCAGTGTGTTAAAAATGTGAAGGCTCAGAGATCGTTGTTGTTGTTGCAATCTGGATAGCTCGAAAATCAGGAATCAAATATCTGGAAATATCTAAGGAAAGAGCAATCCCATAATATTAGATTAATGTGTTGATCACAACCATTACCATGCATCTACGACTATCAGTCAAATAAAGCATAACTTTACAGGGGTGCTTAAGAGTAATAGAAAAGGCCAAGGAGACTAAGTTAGCCATTGGTTGAAAGTTATAATTCAGTCTTGAATTTGGAACTAAGGGGCATATTTATACTCTGTTTGCTCCGAATGTGCGTCAAACATTTTGACGCACATTCGGCGCAAACCGTGCACCATATGTAAACTTTGACGCCTGAGCCCGCGAATGCCAATATTCCGCTATGTGCGTCATTTTCTGGATGCGGGAAACCGCCTTATGTTAATGACATGCAAGGTAGGCGTTCCCGCCCAAAAAATGACTTAAATACCTGTGCGCCTTATTTATCCAATCGTGCAAAAATCTTGCACGGCTGGGGGACGGAGGAGGTATATGACGCACAGCCCGATTTGCGTAAAAACACAACGCCTGGGTCAGGGCAGGCGTTAGAATGGGGAAAACACACCAGTACTTAATGAAAAAACACAGAAGCAACAGCAGAGCTCCAAAAGGAAGACATGGAGGTGCTTTTCATCCAGCATGCACGCAGACGCAGAGCACAGGACCAACAACAGCAGCTTCTACAACACCAGCAGGGACCCCAAAGGCAACGCAGAAGGCAGGAGAGGATATTCGGCACCAGGACAACCCTTCTGGGACTCTGGCAACAAGACATCATCCAGAGGTACAGGCTCAACTGGCAAGCCATTCAGCAGCTGCTGTGCAACATTGAGCCACAGTTGGCACCCAGCTTGCAGACACCCTTCACCATTCCACCAGAAACCAAGCTGCTAGCTGTACTCCACATGTTGGCAAGTGGCTCTTTCCAAACCACTGGTGCCGTGGTTGCTGGGATATCACAGCCCTCATTCTCTGCCTTCCTACCCAAGGTATTGGATGCCATCATCTCCCTCACACCCCGCCACATCAGCTTCCCCAACACACAGCAGAAGCAGCAGGAGACCAAACAGGGCTTCTACCAAATCAACGGCTTCCCACACATCCTTTGTGCCATTGACTGCACATATGTACGCCTTGTGCCACCTGCTGCAACCGAACATCTATACCGCAACAGGAAGCATACACACTCCATCAATGTACAGGCCATTGTCGATCACCGGGGTTTGATGACCAACATCGTGGCAAAGTATCCTGGGAGTGTACATGATTCATTCATCTTCCGTCACTGCACCATCAATCAACACTTCCAGGATGGACGATATGGAAATCGACTACTTGCTGGTAAGTACAGAAACCTACTTATATACACACAGCACAACAACCCTGAAGGACACACAACACATACACCACGACATCGACATGTGGCCAGGAAGAGAATGAGGTTGTGACACTGCTAGGCATGTGTGATTTCCTGACCCATTTGGATATACACCTATGGACAAATGACAGTACCAAATAACAACAGATGCCACTCCACAGACACAAGGGAACAATTTAAAACAACACAATGACAATGACATGGCCTTAACTGGCAGTACAACTTGGAAGATTAATCTTTCAATATCACATCAATTACACTCAATCAAACACCCTTCCAACCAATATGTACTGTGAAAGGGGTGTGTAATGTGTTATGCTGCAGGTCAAACACCATGACACACATAGCATGATGATGACTCCCATGAAGGTGACATGGAATCATTGAGGCTGTACCGATATCTCACATCACTCCTGCTCTCACATTGCCCACTACCAATAAGCAAGTGGACTGTGCGAAGGACACGTATTGATGTGACAATACTGAAAGTGCACATTCCTACACATACGGATTGAGACAATTTCACACTCACACAACAGATGTACAGTCCTACGGACCTTCTGACACTCAAAATGACAACCTCACAACCAAGTTAGCCAGCTGAACTAGAACATGTTCAGATGTATAGGTACACGTTACAACCTGAGTCGACTTGGCAAGGGCAGAGAAATAGGTCTGCAGAGAACTTGTCACACATGGAATATTTGTACATAGTCAAATGTCAACACGTCAGTGCTGACAACGTACAGAGATGTGTTGTACATTGTCACCTTGCCAAATCTAAGGGTCTCACTGATGTTCAACTAATTCTATTGCATATGTGAAATTGAATGGGATGTCCAGGTTATATAGATGCAACTGTGTTATCACCACTGTGGAATTGATTCTGTGTATGGAAGTATCATGTCACCCCCACTTAAAACACATGGACACCTCTTTCACATGACATAATGCAAGGGAGTACACAATGTACTGCAACTCTACAAAAAAACTGCTGACATCCGGTCAATCAGCCAAACACACATTCAGATAAGGAAACAACGCAATGCTGATGGTACATCCTAGAAGCCTAGGATTCCACACAATAACATAAACACTGATGAGTCACAGACAACACAAGAGAACAACTGCCATGCAAAGTGATAATCATGGTGCAAGCTACATCAACATGTTCTCACTCATTTTCTCTTTCAGCTGATCAAGGGTATGGGATCCAGCCATGGATCATGACCCCATTTGCAAACCCAAGCACTGCAGCAGAGTGTGCCTATAATGAGGCACATCGGAGGACACGCACCGTAGTCGAGAGGACCTTTGGCATCCTGAAGTCAAGATCAGGTACCTCAACATCACCGGAGGCAGCCTCCTATACTCACCAGAAATGGTGTGCAAAATCATTTTGACCTGTGCCATCCTGCACAACACATGTGTAAGAAGGAACATTCCCCTATATGAACCCGACCCACAAATGCCTGGAGAGGAGGAAGAGCAGGATGCTGTCCATCAACACCTGACAAATGGCTGAACAATGATGCATAAGTCATTCAAGTTGTTACCCATCTTTTAGAGTATTGCTGTGATGTTTGATAGGACATGTGTAGGCTGCATTTGCATCTACTTCCTCAGGGACAATCAGTGATCTGTATGACGATATGGCCTGTTTCTGGTACATTAGATGTATTGTCTGATTTACTTCTGGAGCAATATCACACAATGAAGTACCTAATGTTAGGTTTTCTATTTGTTTTAACAGCTGCCAATATGAATCCCATCCAGATTGGGGAGTTTCAGCACAGGGCGATGTGTTACTGCCACATTCTGGATGTGGATTCGGGGTTCCGCAACATGACAAGGTGTTATCGCCAAGAAAGAGCTCCGGAGTGTGGCGGGCATTTGCCAAAGGGGGCCCTTCCGTGTCCACCAAAGCCACCACCACCAGCACCACCACTACCACCCAGGTGGCACCAACCTTAGCGGGCACCTTTGCTGGACCGTCAACCTCCACTGCTCCAGGACCTGTCACAGCACCACCTGCACCTCCTCCTACAGACATGGCACCAACAAGGGCACATATTTCCTCAACTGGCACCCAGACCACCCCTGCTGCAGTTATAGACCCAGCAGCTTTTCAACATATGCAACAGAACTTGGACCGTATGTTGTGGACAATGACCAGGCTGCAGCAGGAGGTGGCACAAGTAAATCGGAGGGTGCGTGCCATAAAAAAGACCCTGCGGAGGGCAAACCTGTACACACTACACCCTCAGCCATGATTCCTTTCCCTCCCTCCTCTTTCCCGGTTCTTTTAATTAGTGGGTTTAGGGGGCTTAGTGTTAGGTTAGTATAGACTGTTAGTTTAGATAGTAGTAGTGGGTGGGGGGGCAGGGGTATGATACTTTTAATATCTGTTTTTTATTGTGTGTGTTGGATGATGTTGGTGTTTTGGTGTTTTTCAACAACAAAAATAATAAAAAAAAACACAAAAAAAAAAATATTTGTTTAGAATAAGATAGTATGTGTTTGGGTTAGTATAAGTTGTCCTCCATGTGTCCCGTGTTATAAGGGGGGTGAGGGGTTGATGTTTAGATCGTTTCGTTAAATGTGATAAGTAAGTTTAGCTTAGGTTAGTTAGGGCCAGTTGTGGGTAATGTATAGTCAGGATAGGTTAGGTTAGGTTAGGTGTTTCCCCTGGATTTAGCTTCTGTTTTTACTGTTTAATAAATATTTAGGTAACCCTTTACAGTATGTGTCACATGCTTGAAGATCAGGGCCTTGGCACGAGTGAACAGTGTCTCTTTCCTATCAGCTTTTGTGCCCCATGCTGCAACCAAATCCCAACTGAGCTGTTACATTGGCAGCCACACCAAAGCTACTTTGCCAAGACCCTGCCATCCATTGAACCCACCACTCACGGTTACTATGGCTCCCAAAGTGTGGTTAATTTTTTATGTATGTTTTCAATGTCACATACTTTGCTACCAGAATTGGTATTAAGGACACTGTATTAAGTCTGCCTGCAGCCTGATGTCCAAGCAAATCCTTAGAAGTTGAGTGGTAGTATGCTCTCATGTAGTATGGTATACATAACTCACACCTATCATTTGTTACAATGTTCAGCCCGGTGGCATCTTTGTATGTAAACTCATACACATCCATTCGTGCAGTATGGTGTGTGTTAGGTAAAATTTGGGTCAAATGTCACATACATATGTTTTGACTTGAAGAAAAATTTGAAGGCAATATTTTTTGGCTTAGACATCCCTTGAGGAAGCGTTATTCTGTCCAACACAGCATTATGGTGTATGGTGTCTAATTTCATCTGAAATAACCCTCAGGAAGGGCAGATGATGGTACAATCCAGACCACTGTGCATAGTTATCAGCCAACCTTCTTTCAGGTCAGGTGTATTGACAATCTATAATCATTGACCTGAGGTAAACATCACTGATCTACCTCATGGTTGAGGTCACAGTACACAGAGACAAAGTTGTTGTGTAAATGCTATTTATTTTAAAGTGCTGTAGTGTTATATGTACATTGTCCATGATTGTGAGTCCATTAGTGTGACACCTTCCATTGTGATCCTACACAAGTGCAAAAGGACATGTCATTGGACATGCTGGGTTAAAGTGTCAGACAGTGCAGAGGGACAGGATTTGCCAATGAGTTAGTGAGAGACAATCACAGGGCAGGGTGACAAGATAAACAGTGGGCTGAAGAACAGTGCTTGAGTACAGTTGTTGCAAGACTGGCATGTCACAAAGCACAAGACCTTGGTAATAGGTGGCCATGTGGTAGGGACTAGTGCTACTGGGTACTTTTACGGGTGAAGGTGATCTGTTCCACGTCTTCATCTTCTGATGTGTGTGTTGTCTTAATATTGCATTTGTGCACGCGTTGACAGGATTGTTGTTGTAGGTGTTGGGTCAACTCTCTTACATCTGTGCTGATTTCCTTCAACCTTTTTTCAAGTTCCTGCAAGATTTTGTTTGCCCTTGCATGGATGCTGCCTGTTCTTCAGTTGCCATCATGTACGAACGCACCCCCTCTAGGCTGGCTGCCATATTTTGCATCCCCACCCACACCTTCTTGGCAACCTCCCGCCGTACTCCAACTACAGTTCTCTCAAAGCTGGTGCTAGTTTTGTCAGAGTCCTCAGCTATGTTGGAGCTGGCAGGTCGTACAATTGGGGTAGTGGGTGGGTCCTCTGTGATGGCTCCTAGTTCTATGCTCCTCCTTGTGACTGAAGGTGGGGTCTGGAGGGTTCCAAGAACATCTTGGAGGGTCTGCTGGCTGATGTTTGTCAGCTCGTCATCCATGTCATCAGAGTAGTCCTGGACAGGCATATCCGCAGGAGAGCCATCATCCTCTGCAATGAGATATGGTACAATGAGTGTGTCTGGTTTGTGGAATTTGTAATGTGACGTGCCTGCCTTCTTATTATTTTCACTTTCTGATCTTGGTTCCTGTTCATTGTTCCTGTCTTTCATATTAGCATTCTCCCAGGCCTATGCCCCACCTGCATGTCACATGTATTGTGGTCAGTTTGTGGACTTGTCAGCATCACATCCTCTAGGTGTTGCTTCTGGCCAAATTGTGAATTGCCACCTTCTTGTCCTATGCATCCCTCCGTCTACTTCCATTCTCATGGTGAGGCCTTTCACTGGCTGTGGGTGTTCTGATGGCACTAGCACCACACTGAACATTCTGGAACTGCCCCAGTCTCTGATATTTTACATCCACCTATATGTTGCTGAGATCTAGCATATACTATGTATAGCATTGGTATGGCACGATACAGATGTCAGCATTGGTAATGTGTAATGCTGATGTTGGGAAATGTGTGCTACATTGGATTGCACTGATGGTCCTAGCAGTGTTCCATTTTCTCCTCTGACTGTGCGGGTGTATTTCTGTAACCAGTTACATATGTCCTCCCCCTCAATGCTGTTGTCTGAGCGGTATGACATTTGGGATGTTGCATTGTGACTCAGGCACAGGGTGGACCCTGACATATGCAGCATGGGTATGACATTAGTGCTGTATACCTCATAATGTTTATGAAAATGGCTGTTGTTTGTAGCAACTACGGACAATCACATTTGACAGGATTGGAACATTTGTATTGATTTCAGGGGATTGATAACGTTGTCATCCTGAACCCTCTAATTTGGATGTGTTTGATCCATGGGGACGTTACTGCCATTAGCTACTTGACCTGCACACACAGCAGAGGTGGTAACTGCAACTGTTGTCAATGTTAAATACCACTTGAAAATATGGCCAGAGGTTGTTAATTGGGCCCTAGTTCATGTAGGGAGAATACTGGCTGACGTGTGACAGCATGCCAGTTTTACATTGTACCCTACCCTCCTGGCCTGGCTTTACCTTTCCAACATCCTTGGCATGGCAGCATACCCCCATGCAAAGGTTGTTGGTGTAGTGTAGTGCTGTGCCCCAGGTTTCCTCTGAACGGGCCATGCCCCTGTACTGTGCTCCTTTAACCATGCCACTCCCTGAATATCATGACTTCCATGCATTGTTTAGTGGGTATGTCCCCCCCGGTTGCAGTTAACAATTAGGCATTTTAGTTCCCCATGCAACTTATCCTGCATCTGTGTTGTCTCCTGGTAGTCTACGCTGTCCTCTCCTTGAATCCCTGTGACGATCTCCTCAGGGATAACGGCTGCCACCATCTCCTCCATGTGGTCCAGGGCCTCCTGCGGTGCTGGACTCCCACCTCCAGTCTGCAGTGCTGCCTTCCTGTTTCTGGCCATCTTTTCCTTGGTCCTGCACTTGCAGTCATCCCAGCGTTTCTTGCACTTGATGACTGTTCTCTGTACTTCTGCCACAATGTTGATCTTGTCAACAATTTGTTGCCATATTGCCTCTCTCCTACTAATTGGCAACTTTGAGGTGACAAACAGTTGGTGCTGGTGTTCCGTCATCTCTTTCACCAGAATTTCCTGCTCCTCTGCACTGAAGCAGCAATTTCTTTTCTTCTTCTCCCTGTCCTGGGTCTTGTGTAGGTCCTCCTGGCTGGTTCCTGGTCTGTTGTCATCTTCCTGGGGTCTGTGCAAGCATCTGGGATCCATTTTGGCTCTCCTTAGCACATTTTGCTGAGTTTGCGCCACTTTTTGATGCAATTGCGTAAAAAACTGCGAGTTTCCTGTTTGTGACGGCATAAACTGGCACACAGTCCTTTTCGCCGCGTTAAAGTCATTTCTCTTTACGACGTGACGCATTGGTTTGAGTAAAAAAAAAATGACTCACACCTGTGGTACGCGCCACTGTGCGTCAAAGTATAAATTTGACACCCGCACAGCGCAAAGAAATGGCATTAGCTGGCGGTAACATTTTTGACGCAAAAACTTTATACTTAAAAAGTATAAATATGGCCCTGAGTTTTTGGGCACCCACTACCAGAGGTGATCAGGAACCCAATTTAGATGGACAAATATAGGTCGACTACAGGTCTGTACATAGCAGCAACCTGAATATTCGTTTTATTTAAGTTCATTGTGAACCACTGGGGGCCAAATGTATTCCTTTCCTCCAAAATGCATAGCTTAAACAATTCTTCAAATGACATATTTCCATTCAAACATATGACAATACGTTTGGTTGTCGCTAACGTGGTTCAGTCCAGCCAATAGATCAATTGATCTTAAAGAGACATTGCAGCAAGGCTAATCCTCGATGAACGCTGTATGGAATGATCTCAAAGATGGGAAGAAGACTTTGTGGTTGCAGTAAAACAAATATCTACTTTAGGTTGGCATCAGCCAAACTAATTTCCTGTGACTGTATTTTGTATTTCGATGTCCTTCCCTTGTCTGCGCCACAGCTAGTGATGTCATTTAGGGGTCCCAGCCGTCGCAGCTGCGACCCCTGTCTTGACCCTTGCGACCACAGACACTGTCTTTGCGACCCCTGGCATCAGAGGTGGCAAGAACAGAAGCTAAACAGTGCTGTATTGTGTACTGTTTGCTTTCTGCACCCAGACTGCAAAATGAGGCGTTAAAGTCTGCTCTGAAAAAGCAAGTAAGTACAGCACTGAAACGGATACTCTTCTGAACAACAAAAAAATGAAAAATTCCACATTTTTAAACCACATCTTGGAGATTTTCATTATTAGTAACATATAGAAGGTGATGTGCTTCACGTAAAGCTTCAGCTCTGCACTTTAGAGAGAGAAAAACTTTAATCATGAAAGTTGTTACCCTACATTTTCGTATTCCTACAAACACACTTTTTGATGCAATGAAAAAGTGAAGGATGCAATGTTCCTATTTAAAATGGAGGTGATATTTAAAATGGGCATTTAACTCTGTTAATAACTAGTGTGTTATTTAATAATTATGCTTTTAAGAGGCTCTAAACGTCATCTATTGCAATGTCATCAGGATTATGATCATATTATATCACTTTCATCATGTGATGCTACTGCCTGTGATGTCATTGAAGTCACTGGGTCAAAGGGTGGTCATGTGATGTCATTTCCACTACCCCTAGCAATTAGTGAAATTGAAGGCCATTGCCACAGTGCACATTTAAATGGGTGGGCCGTGTGCAGAACTGGTCAGTATGTTCTATTACAGTCAATGTGTTACCCATGAGGCATTCTAAATGTCACCAGTACAATAGTGAAAGGTAGACTGTCTGTTTGAAGCAGACCATCTGCCTTTCACTGTGCAATTGAGAACTGACCTGCATTTCATAGGGAGACAGAAATTCTTACTGCAAGTCGCAGTGGCGAGTGACTGCACCAACATGCAAGGTTATGTGAGGTGGTCCAGGGGACTTTCTTCCCCTTCTTTTAAGAAGTGTCATCCTCATGGGGCATACTGACTGTTCACCACCTATCTGTGGTGCACAATTAGTGTACCACCTGACAAATCCTTAGCCTGTGTGCTAGCTATAATTCTGCATGGGTGCATATGCAATGTGTTCCTTAATTAGAATGGCTCCATGCAACCAGGCAAATGAGAGCATGCCCCACTGAGATTGCGCCAGCACACATGCAGCACCGGTGTGATATGTATTACAAAAGGGATGTGCAGGAGTGTTAAGTCCCTTTTGTATACTAAAGTGCCCAGGGGTGCAGAAAGTGAGCACATGCACCCCTTGACCCAAGCCCCAAGACCCCTCCCAAGAGCACTTAGTATAGTATGGACCTCGGAGTCCGTCTACCCAAATCCCATGGTTGACATTGTCAAATGCTACTGAGAGAAAGGGGCATAACAAAGGCCCCTGCAGCCCCCGAGGTGAGGGGGGCCTAGGGCTCAGGGGGCCCCCTCAGCGCAGCACCTGGCCTGAGTGAGTCCAGACGGTGGGCCACTCCATGTTCTGCGCAGGAGGGGCCCTTCCAGTTTCTTTAAGCCACTGCTGAAAGATCTAATCAAAGCAGGGCATTAACACTGCAACAGTCAGGTATCAGGCGCAGACCATAGAGACCATAACACCAGACATGAGTCAGAGTTTTACAGAGGCAGAAACAAGCTGAGCATCATTTTTTTCAGTGTTATCAAAAAATAACCTGATTTGACAAGCCAAATGACTCACGATCACTTTATCAGCCATGGGAAGAAGATAGATGGGACATTAATGGGATCTTTGGAGAATTCCGGGGTCCAGATTTTTGGAACAATGTTGTCAGTCCCACTGATTGAACAGTTATGCTGTAAAAGGACGTAAGAGTGTCTTTGAGTTCATCATGATGGAGCTGTATGGCAAACATACAATATATATATATTTTATTTCAAAATGAAAATCCAAAAGTAGGATTTCCTTTTTGAAAAAATAAAATAAACAATGCCCCCTACCATGGGAGTGTTCTCCCATAGTGAGGAGGGAGCATTTCAATACCCCTTACCCCCAGGTGTTTCCTGGCAGTAGCAGGCATTGAAAATCAGCTGTATTTTCACCTAGCTAACATAGGTGATCCCATATGCAGCCAAACCCCGACTGCCCTCACTCTGTCAGGCCGTCAGAGGGGTTTGACCACAGTTAAGATGAAGTAGTCGTCACCACCAGCAAACCTATGGTCAAGCAGATTCTAAATCTAAATTTTCATCTTTCTATGCTTTTTACAGTTCACATAGAAAGAAGAAAACAACATTAACGATTGTTTATGTGCAGGAAAGTGCAAGGGTGCCTGGATTGGCGCTAGGCAGCAATTTATGCACCAGCGCAGGGGACAAGGACCGGAATATGCTGTACCTTGTAGATATGGTGCATTCCTGCCCTTTTGTTTTGACACAGGGTGGAACAGCAAAAAGGCTTGCAGCACTGCCCTGCGCCAAAACATATTAAATGAGACCATGAGTGTGAAGTGCTAAAAGGGCATGTTTGATGCTCAGTTTTGGATCCCACAGCAAAAGGATCTCATTATTACATTTTGAGCCCAGCAATCCCTTATTGCCCTCGGACTACCAAGCATATGTTTTGTTCTAGTCCATGTTCCTATGATCAAAAGCCATGCTATCAGTGCAAGCCTCCCTCAAATAAGCAATAGGTAAATCACTAAATCACATCAGCATAAAATACCCCCACACAGACACAAACACAGAAACACATCAGACACAGTAAGTGCTACTGCCATACAAGAGAAAGGTACAACATGTGCAGGGAGCTGCGGTCATAACCATAAGAATACTGAAGGTGAATCCAAGCATTATTATTTATTAATTCAGCATGTATTAAATTATAGACTGAGTTTACATTGATTTATTTACCCTGTATCAGACTAGAAAAGGAGATCACCTCAATTATGTCATTCCACAATAAATTAAAGTAAACCATACATATTACTTTGCCGTGAACTAAATTGGAATATTGAATTATTTTGTTTGCATGACCCTTGTTTATATTTGCAGAGTTAATTAGATTATTTATCCTCACCGATTTACAGGAGATTATTTTGATTTCTTCACCTTGCAATATGACGTGCAGCATGATTTGTTTGATTAGTATTCCCTGTATTAGAATCACGTTGTTCCTGTTAACTTTCCCTTCAGGAGACTAAAGTAAATTACTCTGATTACAGTGCACTGTAATTGATTGCAATAAGAGATTACTGCAATATGTGTCCCTTGCTAGATAACAGAAGAGTAATTTGACTGCTTTATTGTGCATTGGTTTATAGAAAGATGTGGTCTTGAGGTCCTAATGGCATAATCCTTCACTAGATCACAGAAAGAGATTATTCTGATTAGAATATATAAAACTCCTGTTTTAACTTTACCTTGAAATAAAAATACAGCAATAAATTTCCTTCCTTATTTCTCTATGTATCAGATAACATTACTGTTATTATTTAGCTCTGTAATAAACTAGATAAAGTTGTCAGCTACTTTCATTCCATTTCAAAAATGTTATTTACTTGGTTTTACTCATATTAGATTGCAAAATATTACTCTGATTATTTTACATTATATGTCATTACAATTTGGGATTACTATAATTATTTTACCATTTGAATCGTGTTTGATTGATTTTCTTGCATTTGATCATAGGTAGAACAATAATGAGATCATTTTACACTTCATTGACCTACAAAAACCATTTCGATTACTTTGTCCCGCATAGTATTTCTGATTACATTTTTCTATATTGTTTGGTAGATATTGTGAGCAAGTGAATATAAAATTACACTTACATTACCCAGCCGCTATACTCTTCATTAGATTATTGGAGTTCAGTTGCTATTTTAACCCTGCATTAGAATACAACTGGTGAACACTAAAACTACTTTACCATGCATTAGAATACAAGGCAATTCTCTCAATTCCTCACCTTGCATTACAATGCAGAACATGTTCTGGTTCCTTCATCTCGCCTTTGAGTGTAGCTGCTTACTATGAATATAGTAAGAATACCAAGTACTGTAGGAGTCCAGAAGAATATTTGATTGCTTCCTCTATTAGGCTGAAAAAAGAGATCAACCTGATTACTTTTCCGAGAGTTATTTTACATTATAGCTCTAATTGTTATATCTTTTCATGAATTAAGGTATCTTGCCATATATTGGATGAATGGTTGTCAGACTACAGGAAAGTATTCATATAAATCCATCATGTATTTAATTAGAGAATGGTATTACTTCAATTAGTTTTCTCAATACTAGATCACAGACAAAGATTGTTTTGATTACTTCAGTCAGTCTCAGATACGAGAAAGAAAATGCACGTGTATTTAACTTGAATTAGGTAATAGAAGATTCAGTCACACTTTGCTCATTTACAGCCCAGGCAGCAGAAGTGCAAGCTTCTCTTACACACAAAGCACACGCGATAGAAATATAAGCGTCTTACTAGTTGTATTCTCACGGATTTCCCCAAGATGCAATGCTCCTTTCTCTGTCTGTGCAAACGTGGGAGACTGAGAGGCGAAAATAGGCAAGAAACTCCACTAACATAAATGAGCTGGGCATAATGATATGAAATAAAACAAGACAGAAAGCAATGCACACTGGTGTATATTCATCAGGTACAGGCGCTGTGTGAGCTGTGATTATAATGTGTGCGCGAGTCTGAATATGTGTGTGCTTGTGTGTCCATTTGTGCATGCTTGCCTGAGAGATTTGATGTGTGTGTTTACATGCATGTTGATGTGTCTTAGATAAATGTTAGGAGTTACAGTATTTCTATTAAAAAAAATATCTAACATTTTTATAATCATAATTTCAGACTCAAAATCCTCCCACAGTTTAACAAATGTATCATTAATGATTTAATTATTTTTAAAAAAACTTACAAATGACTTTTCAAACAATATTAAAAGTATAATTCTTTATGCTTTGCTTGTGAGAGCGTTACACTATCGTACTTGAAAAACTGCTGTTGCATTCTTTAAGTACAGTCTCTTTAGGATGGCCAACCCTCTCTAATTGCACTCTTTAGAACTAGAGGAGAAATGTAAAGCACAGGTTACCCACATGTCAAAGGTCACTTTCGTGTTATTTCTGTTTTCAATATAACAGTCGCCGCCTACAGGCGTTGACACATCCCTCCGCTAAACCTAGCAGTCATACACGCATCTTTGAAATAAAATATGCTCTGATATACACACAATTCTTCCCATTATCCCATTGCCAGCTTTGGCCAGGGTTCCACTGTGGTAATGAGCCCTGGGCAGACAACCGTGAGATAGTTTGTCATTGTGGCACAGTTTCTGTCCAGTGCCTTCCAATTCTTCCTAATTGGATCATGCATCAATAGACTCAGCCATAACGGTACTAGGCCCTTCAAAGGATACTTGTGGTAATTAGATACTTGCTTCCCCATGACTCCTGGTGCATGCAGATGTATCTTAATTGCTGCTCCTGGGTTTTGAGTCAAACCAGCCCTCGAATAATTTTTGCCAATATTTATACTTTTTTAGCACCGCATTTGTGCCGCTTTTTAACGTAAAAGCGGCGCAAACTTACAAAATACAATTGTATTTTGTAAGTTTGCGCCGCTTTTGCGTAAAAAAATGACACAAATGCTGCGCTAAAAAAGTATAAATATGGGCCCTTGTGTGCAAGATCCAAGCTGAGTACCCACCCTATTCACAATTCTACTCATAGCACATGTTGAGCATAAACATTTCTCAACCCATAAGCTTTGCTGAGAGGGTGGGACATTGAATAGTGCTCTCAAATTTACATATCTGATTGTGCCAGTACCTTTCCATCCTTGCCCACAGAGGCAGACCTTGTAGCATTGAGAGCAGGATAGTGCTTTAAATATGCATTTGGGACATGGATGGAGGATATACATACACTTTGTGTATGTATATCCTCCATTCTCCAATGAGGGACGAGCCTGTGTGTGTGCATGCTTGCCCGTGTATAGCATGCAATCCAATTTGGATTTTATCTGTGTGAATGGCAACTCAAAATGAAAGGTTCAGGGATGAAGCTGCTAAGGTACCACGTTTGACCTTAGAAAGATTCCTGCAAAATTCATGCTGCCACCCCAATAATTCCACTGGACCTGACTTTTGCGTATGTGGCTGGTGAAAGCACATCTTTTCCTTTGTAATTGCCTCTAGCTTGTTCTGCTAGCGTTCTCCTAGCTACTCTCCCTGCCTGCATCCATGAACTAGTTAGCGTAGCTGTCTGGGTCCAATACTCAAAACTAGATGAACTGCCTGTAATCAGCTCTTGCAGTACTCATACTGAACATCGCCATGAGATAAGAAGATGAAACATTGTGCATGAAAGCCCTGGCTGGAAAACTCTCCAAGTCCAACACTGCAAATCCGACGATACTAGTGATCAGGAACTAGAAATCATTTACAGTATAGCCCACCACCGGACTGCTGTCTCAGTGCCCTTTGCCACTGTGACTTTCTCGTTGTTCTGAGAACAATTTCCCCATAATCTGGCATTGTTGGAGCTGGTAGAATCTAATGAAACCATTGTAGGATGCTCTGAAGTCATGTTCTGTAGAGGGTCATATTGTTGCTGAATTTGTGTCTCTGATCAAGCAGAACACCATTTAGCCACCACTTTCTGTCCCATGGCACTACCTGCAAACCGTTTGGTCCTCTTTGTTTCCAAACTGCGCCCGCACAAGTGCATCAGACCAGAATCGGGACCACTGACTTGGGTTAAGACAGCAACACATATGCTTCTTGCGGGCAGCATAGAAGGTACATAAATGATAACTCTCTCCTTTTGTCCTGGTGCAAAGAGAAAAGAAGTGAGCAGTTCCAAACTCCTCAGGCAGTGGTTTTGCTCTAAGTGCTTTGTAAAATAGCCCACAGGAAGGGGCTTGACTATGTGTACACCAATCAATAATATTTCAGTGAGATTTCTAGTTAAGGAGGAACCAGGGATATCTGAATTGTGTTTCTTTGCACAGTTTGCATTTTATCATAGTTTTATAGTTGTGTGTGTACATTAAAGTAGTCAGGCTTCTCAAAAGTAAAAGTGGGCATTTATTTTTTGACCTGGACTTGACAGACGACCTGGCCCTGCTTTCCCATACCCATCTGCCCATCTGCAGATGCAAGAGAAAACCAACAATATGCCATCCACAGCAGCACAGCGTGGCCTTAACATCCCCAGGGAGAAAAACAAAATTCTGATGGCCAACAGCCAGCACAACTGCAGTCACTCTTACAAGTGATGCATTGGAAGAAGATGAGGCTTTCACCTACCTAGGCAGTTTCATGGACAAGCAGGGTGGCACAGACGCTGATATTAGGGCAAGCATCAGCAAAGCATGGGCTGCCTTCATTCAGCTAAAGAAGATCTGGAGCTCCAAGGACCTAACGCTGCAAACCAAGATCAGGCTTCTTAACAACAACGTAAAATCAGTCCTCTGTAGAGCAGAAACTTGGAGGACAAATGTGACCACCATCAACAAAGTCCATACCATAATTAACATCTGTCTGAGGAAAATCCTCCAAATCCCTTGGACAAACACCATCAACAGCAATGGCCTCCAGCAGCAGACTTCCCAATGCCCTGCTCATGAAGAAATCCTGAAAAGACGCCGGAGCTTGATAGGTCTCATCCTCTGCAAGCCCACAGCAAACACCAACACCAGGCATCCCTGACCGGGAACTCGAAAAGGAAAAGGAAAAGAGGAAGATCAAGGAACACCTGGCACGGAGGCATCAAGGCTGACTGCAAGGAAATGGCTTACACCTGGAGTCAGATTGAAAGAAAAGTCTAGGACAGAGATGGCTGGCAAGTCCTGGTTGATGGCCTATACCCCAGGAGGGGTACTAGGTATAGGTAAGTAAGTGAGTACTGGATGGCTTTTCTGAACTCTTTGGGGCATATTTACAAGACTCTGATGCATCTTCATCGGTATGTCAGATTTCTTGCTCCTGCCGCAATTGCCCTAACAACGTAATGGATGTGCTGTATTTACAATATAGAGCTCCATGGCGCAAGTTTTCACAGATGTGTCATAAATTGTAACACATCTGTTGGTACTAAAGTGATGCATTGCTGGAGTTGCGTCTAAACTGATGCAACTCCAGCAATGCGTCAGAACACAGAGACAAGTCCCATGTTAAAAGCCCTGCATCAATCCTTACACCTGGTTTGGGGTAGTGAAGGATTTTGACGCACTCAAGTCATAGAGTGACACAGTGAAAAGTTGTATATTTCACTGTGTCAGTTCTGCATGGCTTTTAACGTGGGGATGCCTACCCTGCTTATATTATAGCTGGCGCAGGTATAATGTGATGCAGACATCTACAAACTCACACATTGGGCCCAATGCGCCAGTTTGTAAATATGGAGCAGTGTGTAGCACGGATTGCGCCACTGCTGCGTAAAACAAAATGACGCAGTTACGGCACAAGCTCCTTGTAAATATGCCCTTGAGTTTCTAGAACACACAAGCCTCTAATTGACACAGTTGTAGCACAGTAACCCCTGACTACCCTGGAGCACTGGAATCAGTTCACAAAACCAGTAGCAGTCAAAATGAATGCTATAACTGAAACCCACCAAAGAGGTGGTTTGAATAAAAATCCAGGAACAGCAATTAACATACATCTGCATGAACAAAGAGTGCTCAGTAAGTATCTGATTTCTGGCATTCTTCAGCAAGTCTTCTTTTCTTTAGTGGGACAATACTGCTACTTTATGCAGGGACTTTTGCACTTAAGTTGGATATTGTTCTCATTTTCATGATCTGCTTTTAATGGGACAATATCTACAGTTGTGAGCATGGCTACCATACATTTAATGGAATAGTACTGGTACTTGTAATCCAGGCCCAGATTCATCAGTCTTTCATGCATCAAAGCAAGACACTTTGCTGCGCTGTGCTGTGCTACTTGAAAGTTAGAGGGCAGGTATGTGCTTCATTTAACATTATATGAAGAATTTTTGTCCTCTCCTTGCACTGGTGCACAATGTACTGCCTTACTCCAGTGCAGGCACCCTTGTGCCATGGTACAAGGGTGCCTGCATTGTAGTCAGGATTGTTCTTATGCAGGAAGGGACACCTTCTTGCACAAAAACAATCCTCAATGGCTTTTTCCTCTTTCTGTGTGTGCTGCAGAACACAGCACACATAGAAAGAAGAAAAAATGAGGAGAAAGAAACATATTCCTTGTTTACAAGCTTCTCTGGGAACATGTAGCATTTTTACGCATTCCCAGGTCTTCCATGCATAGTAAATATAAGAATGCGTCAAAATCCATGGGCTGGTTCATGGGAACACCGGCGCTCTACCAATGAAGCACCTTCCCTGCCTAGAGCAACACAAGGCAGCTACTTGGGCTGCCTTGCTTTTCTCCAGATACACAACACCAGAGTGCCCACAAGGAGGCCTTGTGTTGCTAGGTAAATCTGACTTTAGTGTTGCTTTGCCCTTGGATTAACCCCTTCGCTGCCAGGCCTTTTCCCCCTCAGGTGCCAGGCCTTTTTTTGGCTATTTGGGGCAGTTTGCACTTAGGCCCTCATAACGTTTTGTCCACATAAGCTACCCACGCCAAATTTACGTCTTTTTTTCTCCAACATCCTATGGATTCTAGAGGTATCTAGAGTTTTTGGGTTCCCCTGGAGGAGACCAAGAAATTAGCCAAACTACAGCGAAAGGTTCAGTTAAAACAAAAAAATGGGAAACAGAGGGCTGTAGAACAAAGCTTTTCTTCCCTGAAAATGGCATCAACAAAGGGTTTGCGGTGCTAATATCCCCATCTTCCGAGCTTTTAGGAACAGGCAGACTTAAAACAGAAAACCACATTTTTCAGCACAATTTTACTTGGAACATACCCCATGTTTACTATTTTTTGTGCTTTTATCCTCCTTCCAGTTAGTGAAAGAAATGGGTGTGAAAGCAATGCTGGATCCCAAACAGGTAAACATTTCTGAAAAGTAGACAACATTCTGAATTCAGCAAGGGGTCATTGTGTAGATCCTACAAGGTTTTCCTACAGAAAATAACAGCTGAAATAAAAAAATATTGAAATTGAGGTAAAAAAACAGCAATTCTTCTCCACGTTTTACTCTGTAACTTTTTCCTGCGATGTCAGATTTTCAAAAGCAATATACTGTTATGTCTGCTGGCCTCTTCTGGTTGCGGGGATATATAGGGCTTGTAGGTTCAACAAGAGCCCGAGGTACCCAGGGCCAATAAATGAGCTTCACCTTGCAATGGGTTTTCATTGTACACCGGGTACATCAATTCATTTGGTGAAATACAAAGAGTGAAAAATAGGTATCGAGGAAATCTGTGTATGGGCACAAGATAAGGTGATGAGAAGCAGTGGTTACTTGCACATCTCTGAATTCTGGGGTCCCCATACTAGCATGTGAATTACAGGGCATTTCTCAAATAGACATCTTTTTTACACACTGTCTTATATTTGGAAGGAAAAATGTAGAGAAAGACAAGGGGCAATAACACATGCGTTCCCCCAGTCTCCGGATAAAAATGGTACCTCAATTGTGTGGGTAGGCCTAGTGCCCGTGACAGGAAATGCAACATGTTCACATCACATTTTTACATTGAAATCTGTGGTGTTTTTTGCAAAGTGCCTAGCTGTGGATTTTGGACTCTAGCTCAGCGGGCACCTAGGAGAACATACCAAACCTGTGCATTTTTCAAAACTAGACACCTAGGGTAACCCAGGATGGGGTGACTTGTGGTGCTCTTACCAGGTTCTGTTACTCAGAATCCTTTGCAAACCTCAAAATGGTGCAAAAAAACACTTTTTCCTCACATTTCAGGGTGATAGAAAGTTCTGGAATCTGATAGGAGCCACACATTTCCTTCCACCCAGCATTCCCTCAAGTCTCCTGATAAAATGGTACCTCACTTGTGTGGGTAGGCCTAGTGCCTGAGAGTGGAAACACCCCAAAACGCAACATGGACACATCACATTTTTACATTGACAGCTGACTTGTTTTTTGGAAAGTGCCTACCTGCGGCTTTTGGTCTGTAGCCCAGCCAGCACCTAGGAAAACCTAGCAAATCTAGACATTTCTGAAAACTAGACACTTAGGGGAACCCAGGATTGAGGTAACTTGTGACTCTCTCACCAGGTTCTGTTACCCAGAATCCTTTGCAAACCTCAAAATTTGGAAAAAAACACTTTCTCCTCACATTTCGGTGCTGCAAAGTTCTAGAATCTGAGGGTATCCACAAATTTTCTGCTACCCAGCATTCCCCCAGGTCTCCTGATAAAAATGGTACCTCACTTGTGTGGGTAGGCCTAGTGCTGCAAAAGGAAATGCCCCCAAAACACCATGTGGACACATCAAAATTATCAAATACAAAACTACCTGTTTTTGCGCCAGGAGCACCTGCGTTTTTGGTCCTAGGCTCAGCAGCCATCTGGGGAAACCTGCCAAACCCAAACATTTCTGAAAACTAGACACCCTAGGGAGTCCAGGGAGGTCTGACTTGCATGGATCCCCCAGTGTTTTCTTACCCAGAAACCTCAGCAAACTTCAAATGTAGGTAAACAAATCACATTTCTATGTGGGATCACCGCACCGGGACAAATTTCCTGCAACCCAACGTTCCCCTCAGTCTCCTCCTAAAAATTATACCTCAGTTGTGTAGGTGGGCCAAGTGCCTGTGACAAGGAAGAGTCAAAAACATATCGGAAATGAGGGGGAACCACAGCAGGTCCAAAAGGGCAGTTTGAAAAAAAATGTTTTTAGGCTGAAAAGTGGAGCAGAATTTTTATTGGTATAGATGCGAAAATGCTGAGTGGTAGGAATTTTGTAATCTCCCGAAGATTCCAGAAGGTTCCATTACAAAAACGTGGGGAAAAAAAGTGTGATTCCAAGCAAAGTTGAAGGGTTGCAGGGCACTATGGACAAGAAAATGGTGCGGGTGCATGTGCAGCACACCACCCTGGACTCACCCAGATGTTTAGTTTTCAGATGTGTCTAGGTCTCCTAGGTTTTTCTACATGGCAGCGTCTCAAAGTCCAAAAAGTGCAGCCCTCACCATTCCAAGTGGGACAATTTTGAGAGTTAGCCAAGCTTTCATGTCCCAAATGTAAAACCAAAACCCCAAATAATCAAATGTCCTCTTGCTTGCCGTGGGATAAGATGTCTTAGTGTGCAGGGGAGAGCTGAAAGACTGTTATTCTCTTCAGTTGGGGTGGGGGCATAACCATGCCCATACTGTTTGGTAGCCTCCACCCCACTATTTTGTTTTTTAATTCCCTGGCATCTAGTAGGCTTTCTGCCCCCCAGGGGAGTGGATCAGGGGTAATTGCCTCATCTGCCCACTGGTGGGCAGAACAACTTTGTCCCCATTTATTTGGGGTGGGGGTATGGCCATACTGCTCTCTGGTGGGCTTTGATGGGTCTTACAAAAATAGGCCAATCAAAACACACATACACGCACACACCAATCCCTGGTGCCTAAGTGGTTTCTGTCCCCCCTGGGGGCAGATAGGCCTAATACAAATAGGCCGATCTGCCCCCAAGGGCGGCAGAAATGGCCTAAAATATATTTGCCCCGCTGGGGAGTAACCCTTGCCTAAGGGGTGGCTACCCATCTGTAAAATATAAAAAAATACGCTGGTGCCTAGTGGTTTCTGCCACCATGGGGGCAGATCAGTCTAATTAAAATAGATTTTTGGTAGGATCAGGTTAGCGTCTCTTAAGGCCTGGAGCATGTCTGCTGTGTAGAGATTAAATAAAAGAGGTGCTAGCACACACCCTTGTTTTAGTGGTAGGGCTGTCCCTGCTGATGGCAGAGCTTGACAGCTTAACCCTTACCCAGGAAGATGTGTACAGTGGAGTTATTGCCCTTAGTGTTTACTATCATTTTCTTGTGAAGGGATGGGGCCACGGGGTGACAAGCAGTGAGGGGGAATGCACAGCACTCCCTCTCAGTGTGCATGTATGTTTGGCCGGCCTTCTCAGGCTGGCCAAACACACATGCGCAGTGTGCTCTCTCCAGCCTGGCACTGTATTGCTGGGCTAGAGAGAGCGAATGCACAAGCTCCCAGTCTGCCTAGGAGCACCCTGTATGCTCTGAGCAGCAACAGGATTGGCCGTAGGACAGGCTGGGAGCCTGTGCCTGCAGCGATGAAGCAGAGGAGACGGAGGAGCAGAGCGCGTGGCCGTGTACAGGTAAGTGGGTTTAAAAAAAAAAATATTTAATGTTTATTCTCCCTTCCCCTGCCCCCCGCGGCTCCCTGCAACTCGCGACTGCCAATAATCCTCAGGCCTATTTGGTGCCTGCTGCCCCCATTCCCACAACCTCAAAAGCACCTAGGGAATTATGCAGCAGCACACATCCAAAGCTTGGTGCTGATAGGCCCCCAACCCGATTTAATACCTGAGGGTGGGGGGCGGGGAGCAGGCTGCGCTTCTCTGAGTCAGATCAGAGGCTGCCTTGCTGGACATTACACTATCTGCCACTCACTCCCTCTTCCACCCCACATCTGCAATGCCGGATGTTACTCTCCTGGCAAAGCAGAAAATGACAGAACACTAGCAGAGAATGGGTCTGATGACTCCAAAATCCTACCCTCCACGAGCGTGAGAATAGATGCCCCATAGCCATTGTCAAAACCCAAGACTGATGATTTCACTACCCCCCCACCACTTACCCCATGAACATAATCATCCATTGATGACCTGTGCACCTTTCCAAAAAGCTCTCCTTATGAGCTTGCCAGATTGTGGCAGGTGAATAATGGGAGTTGGAATCTCTTGTTCTGGACCAAATCCTCACTTACAAGGATTGCCCATAAATGAGTGCTTGAGCTGGAAATTTCCTCACATCAGAAGTAATGCATCAGTTCTGCTAAGGGTGAATCCGTGCAGCAGAGTAACTATTTTAGTTCTGCTGGATCCACAGGTGGGCTGGCAGAGCACCTTAAGGCCTACTTCTGAGGGTCTAGGACTGGGGTGGCACCACATGACAGAGTAGGACTCACAGTTGCAGAGTCTAGGTGCTGGTTACAGGAGACTAGCCCTTGGAGTCACTCTAGTTGTCCTGGATACAAGTGGCAGGTGCAGCCCTTTTCACCCAGGCAAGAGGGCAGCAGATCAGAACAGAAGTCAGCAGTCCTTCGGGGAAGTAGTCCAGCAGAATGGCAGTCCTGTCAGCAGTGCAGCAGTCTTTCTTCCTGGCAGAGTCTTCCACAGGTCCAGAAGTGTACTGAAAAGTTGGTGCATGGGGTCCAATGTTTATACTTGGTGCCTCCTTTGAAGCAGGGGGCACTTCTGAAGGTTTTCTTTTGAATACACAGGTTTCCTCTCTTCCCTGGCTCCAGACTAACTACAGGGCATATGCAAACCTTTGTGTGAAGGCAGTACACAATCTATTCAAGTGTGTGTGGGGCTGTGCCTCAGTCCACCCTTGTATGTGGCTATCCAGGAGGAATACACAAAGACCAACTGTCAACTACACCAAGACATGTGACCCAGAGACAGGCATCAAGCACTAAATAGCTAAGGCAGCAAAATGCCTACTTTATTAAAAAGTGAACGGTGTACTTGCTCCCAATTGGAAACTACAGCTTATTTAAATCTAATAAGATATCTCCAATGTTGCCCAAGGGAGAGGCATTCCTTGCACCAGTGAAAAACAACTTTAAGAGTGTTTTACTGCCAGGACATGTACAACTTAAAAGTACATATCCAACTTTTCAAATACACTGTACCCTGCCCTCTAGACTGTTCAGGGCCTACCATATGGATGACTTATGTGAATTAAAAAGGAAGGTTTAGGCCTGACAAAAGGTTTATTTTGCCAGGTCGTAATGGCAGTTTAAAACTGCGCATACAGGCTCCAATGGCAGGCCAGATGCATGGTTAAAGGGCTTATTAAGTGGATGGCACAGTCAGTGCTGCAGGTCCACGGCCCACTAGTAGCATTTAATTGATAGACCCTGGGTACCACTTTACTAGGGACGCATAACTACATTAAATATCCCAATTGTGAATGAACCAATGCTACCATTATTTGAGGAGTGAGCACAAGTAATTTAGCACTGGTTAGCAGTGTTACAGCACACAAAATCCTAAGGCCCACAAAAACAAGATCAGAAAGATTTAGAGGAGTAAGGCAAAATGTTTGAGGGAAGACCACCCTAAGGCTGACAGATCTTACAGGGAAGTACTACATAGCCCCAGGAATGTCATATCCTTTTCCTATGTTTTGTCCCTCATACCAGGGGCAAAACTGTTGACATTCTCCCTCCATTTCAGCAGGCAGAAAATGTCAGTGGGAGGGCTGGAGGGAGCTGGAAGTCGAGGGTTGTGTGGTCAGGTCAGGGTGCATTGTCTGCTGCCACGTGTGATACTGTGCAGGTGAGCAATGTTTCTAAGCATGCATTAACTCTGAAAAGGCTTCCACCAGATAAATGACCACAGGCCTAGTGTTAAAAAGATATATGTGGTGCAGAGCTTCAAATGTTTAACCCTTACATACAAGCACCAAGTATGAATATGCAAAATAGACAGACATATTGGAAACATGCTGTTTTGTACCCGGTGATGCCAGCAGCTTTCTAGCTTGGTTACCCCCACTTTTGGCCTGTTTTTCAGTGTGTTTGACAGTGTCTATTGGGATCCTGCTAACCAGGACCCGAGTAGTTATGCTCTCTTCCCTAAATGTAGTTGTTGGCAACTGTTATCTCTGTATTTCATCCCACAATTGGTACACTGGTGCCCTGTTATAAGTCTCTACTATATGATACCTATGTATCCAGAGCATTGGGGTTCCAGGGGATCCCTATGGGCTGCAGCATATATTTTGCCACCCAAAGGGAGCCCAAGCAAAGGGTTCTGCAAGACTGCCATTGGAGCCTGCGTGAAAAGGTGCAAGCACCCTTTCACTGCCACTTTTCACTGCACCAAGTCACTTATAAGTCACCCCTATGTCAGGCCTTCTAGCCCAGAGGGCAGGGTGCAAAGTACCTGTGTGTGAGGGCACCCCTGCACTGGCTCCAGGATCATTTTCCCAGACTTCGTGAGCACGGGGATGCCATTTTACGTGTGTACTGGACATAGGTCAATACCTATGTCAAGCTACATAGCGGTAACTCTAAGCATAGGCATGTTTGGTATCATTGGCTGTATGACCTGACCTCATTCACTCTGGGAGCTCCTTAGAGGACCCCAGTATTGCCATTACAGCCTTCTGATGGTTTCCAGGCAGCCCAAGCTGCTGCCACCTCCCACACAGATTTCTGCCCTCCTGTTGCTTGAGAAGCTCAAGCCCAGGAGGATAGAACAAAGGATTTCCTTTGGGATAGTGGTGTTACACCCGAAATAGGTGTTATAGGCCTGGGAGGGGTAGCCTCCCCAAGCCACTGGCAGTTCTTTGAAGGGCACATGTGGTGCCCCCTTGCATAAGCCAGTCTACACTGGTTCAGGGACCCCCAGTCCCTGCTCTGGTGCAAAACTGGACAAAGGAAAGGCGAGTGACCACTCTCCTGTCTATCACTACCCAGGGGTGGTTCTCAGAGCTCCTCCAGAGGGCCCTTGGGTTTTGTCATCTTGGATTCAAGGTTGGCAGTGAACTCTGGTTGCATCTGAGTATCCATTGCCAGCAGGTGATGTCAGAGGCCCCTCCTAAATAGGTGGTGCCCCAGCTAGGTGACCAATCCTCCCTTTCAGGGCTATTTAGGGTCTTTCTCTTGGGTGGTTCCTCAGATTCAGATTGCAAGAGTCCAGCAGGAATAACCGGCATCCTCCACTTCAACTTCTGACTGAAGAAACTGCATCTGGACACTCCAGGATCTGACAAACTGCAACAAAGAAGGAAAACACCTCCTGCAACATTGTCTCTCTGGCTCCTTCCAGCAACTGCAACATTTCCCCAGTCGTACATCCTCTGGGGACAACCCAACTTCGGCCTGCATCAGGAGAAAGAAGGAATCTCCCCTAGGGTGAAGGAGCCACTCCCCTGCTTCGGCAGTCACCAACTGCGATGATGACCAGCTGCGTGGATCCCCTTTCCTGCCAAGCTGTGTGGATCTTGCATCACAGGTGGTAGACTGAAGTGGTCCTGACAGTCCTCTCTTCCAGCTGCCCAACTTGGGTGAAAGAATGCCCTTGCCTTACCACGCAGGACAGTACCACCATGCACTGCATCCTTTGCAGCTGCCAAGGCTTGCTGGCATTTTTTCCAAGAGATTTTCAGGTATCCTGAAGCTCCAGCCCCCAGCACTCCATCATGCGAAGCACAGCTCCCGGAGCGGTTCCCCGGCAGCGAGGGAGCCTTTTTCATTGTGCTGCATGGGCCTATCTGCGACTTTTGTGTTGCCATCCTGTGGGACTCCTGTGGGTGCTGCTTGGTTTTCTGCAGGCTCTCTGTGTTGCTGAGGGACCCCTCTGACTCCTGCTCTTGGGTAGAATCCACCTAGTCCTTCCTGGTCTCTGGCAGCTCCACTTCCCACTAATCGCAAGTTTTGCGTGTGCCAAGGCTTGTTGGCAGAATCCAAAGACGCAAGCCTGACTGCAATCCTCCTTCTGGCATGGAACATCACCTGCATCCTCCAGAAACTGGACTTTGTCTTCTTGGGTGCAGTGCTGACTCTCCTTTTCCACCATCAACTCACCTCTTGCACCTTCAGTCTGCTAGGTAGGGGCTCCTGCCCTTCCTGGACTCTGCAGTGCTTCTTGGACTTGGTTCTCTTCTTCCACAAGTCCGCTTGTCCAGAAATCCACTGTTGGTGTCTTGCAGTCTCTTCTGGGTTTTGCATTCTTCTTCTTTTTTTCTAAGTGTGTGTTCTGAGGAATTTACAGTGATTTACTCCTCCTTTCCTGGTCGCTGGGATGGGTTGTGGTACTTACCTTTGGGCTTTCCTAGTACTCCCAGCTCCTGTCTACACACTCCACTTACCTAGGTGGGGGACCGACTTTCACATTCCATTTTTTTAGTATATGGTTTGTGCTCCCCCTAGGGTTATGCCTCTCTACTGTGATTTTCACTAACTGCACTGTTTTCTGATTGCCTTTATGCCTATGTCTGCATACTATTGTATGTGATTTGTTTATTACTTATAAGGGAGTATAGCCTCTATGGTATTTTTGGTATATGTGTCACCAAAATATAATATCTTTATGTTTGTAACACTGAGTGTTTTTTTTCATGTGTCTGAGTACTGACTGTGACTACAGTGGTGTTACATGAGTTTTGCATGTCTTCTAGATAAGCCTTTGCTGCTCTTTCAGCAGGCAGGTCGCTCCTCGCGCCGCCACCCCGCACTGCCTCCACTTTTCCGGTTGCATCCTTTTCTCTTTTAAAAACCCCTGCTGCTGCGTCCCCGCGGCCCCTCCCCCTTCCCCCCAGCTCCTCTGTCCGGTTTCTCTTTTTAAAAAATACCCCTGCCGCTGCGGAGCAACCCTTGACCCTGCTTTCAGTAGGCAGGTCGCTCCTCGTGCTGCCGCCCTGCGCCGCCTCCACTTTTCCAGTCACATCCTTTTCTCTTTTAAAAACCCCTGCCGCTGCGTCCCCGCGGCTCCTTCTCCCTCCCCCCAACTCCTCTGTCCGGTTTCCCCGCTGCTGCTAATCCCTGCGGCCCCACCCCCCAGCCTTCCCATTCGCCCAGCCCTCCCTCTTCCCAGCTGCCACTCCCTCCCTCAGCCCCATTTATGGCAGCCGTGGCACGGACGCACCAAAGGCGCGTTAAAGGCAAGCCCGTCTGTGCCAAGACCACACCCAGCGCCAGTCCCCTTGACCCCCTCAGGCAAATCTACTCCCCCCTCACTCTCCACTCACTCAACCCAGGCCCTCACCCCACCTGCACCCATCATGGCCCCTTCACCTGCTACCCCTATCATTTCTCCTGCTCCTCATCCCTCACACCACACACCAACCATAGTGCCCCCCAACGCAATACTCACCTGCTCTGCCCCAACCCCACCAACCAGCCCCGCCGCACACCACCCCACAACCAGAACACACCCCGCAACAACACCCTCATGCACCACACCAACACCACCCACCACAACCACCTCAACTGCCTGCTCCTCAACACCCGCTTCCTTCACAAACATGCCATAGAAACTCTGGGACCTCATCACATCACACTCACCTGACATCGCCTTCCTCACAGAAACCTGGACCAACCCCTCCTCGGAACCCAACATAGCCATTGCCACCTCCAAGGGATACAAACTCCAACGCAAAGACGGCCTCAACAGGCCAGGTGGTGGCATCGCCATACTACACAGGGACACCATCAAAGTCACCACCAGCTCCCAAGACACCATCGACAACACAGAACACATGCCCTTCCTAATCCACATTAACAACAACTCTACCCTCAGAGGTACACTAATCTACAGACCACCAGGTCCACGCCCCGCCTTCTGCGACACCATCAGCTCGCACGCCCTCACCTCCACAGACTACATCCTCCTCGGTGATTTCAACTTTCACTTGGAGAACCTTCAGGATTACAACTCAACCTCCCTCATAGACAACCTCACCAACCTTGGACTCAAACAACTGGTCACCGCACTTACCCACTCAGCAGGACACATGCTCTACACAATTTTTACCTCAAGCCAACACATAGCCTACACCCACACCACCGAACTCCACTGGACTGACCACCACTGCGTCCACTTCTCCTTCAACAAACCCCCCACACACCACCATCAACACACCACACCCTACCGCATGTGGTACAAGATCCCCACAGAACGCCTGAACTCCCAACTGGCTCACAACCTCCCCCCCACACTAACGACCCCAATGCAGGAGCTCACAACCTCTCTAAATGGATCACTACCTGCGCAGACACACTAGCCCCCCTCAGAAAACACATCGCCACCCGCAACATCAAGAACACCCCATAGTTCACCCTTGGACTCCAAGCGCAAATGCCGCCAAGCGGAGAAAAAATGACGACAAGAACCCTCTAGAACCAACTTCTCCACCCTCAAAACTACGATTCGCACCCATCACCAACTCATACGCACCACCAAAAGAGACCACTACAAGACATGCCTTGACAACAACTCCCAAAACAGCAAAGAACTCTTCACCATCATTAAAGAGCTAGCCAAACCCAAAGCCAGCAACATAGACCCCACACACACACTGCCCCTATGTGACACCCTCTACAACCACTTCCACCACAAAATCCTAGACATCCACAACAGCTTCATACCACACACACCCCTCACTCACCCAACTCAACCCCCACTCCTGACCTCCTGTAGGAGGCTGGACTGGCTTGTAGTGAGTACCAAGGGGTACTTGCACCTTGCACCAGGCCCAGTTATCCCTTATTAGTGTATAGGGTGTCTAGCAGCTTAGGCTGATAGATAATGGTAGCTTAGCAGAGCAGCTTAGGCTGAACTAGGAGACGTGTGAAGCTACTACAGTACCACTTAGTGTCATATGCACAATATCATAAGAAAACACAATACACAGTTATACTAAAAATAAAGGTACTTTATTTTTTATGACAATATGCCAAAGTATCTTAGAGTGTACCCTCAGTGAGAGGATAGGAAATATACACAAGATATATATACACAATAGCAAAAATATGCAGTATAGTCTTAGAAAACAGTGCAAACAATGTATAGTTACAATAGGATGCAATGGGGAAACATAGGGATAGGGGCAACACAAACCATATACTCCAAAAGTGGAATGCGAACCACGAATGGACCCCAAACCTATGTGACCTTGTAGAGGGTCGCTGGGACTATTAGAAAATAGTGAGAGTTAGAAAAATAACCCTCCCCAAGACCCTGAAAAGTGAGTGCAAAGTGCACTAAAGTTCCCCTAAGGACAAAGTAGTTGTGTTAGAGGAATAATGCAGGAAAGACACAAACCAGCAATGCAACAACTGTGGATTTCCAATCTAGGGTACCTGTGGAACAAGGGGACCAAGTCCAAAAGTCACAAGCAAGTCGGAGATGGGCGGATGCCCAGGAAATGCCAGCTGCGGGTGCAAAGAAACTTTGACTGGACAGAAGAAGCTGAGGTTTCTGCAGGAACGAAAAGGGCTAGAGACTTCCCTTTTGGTGGATAGATCCCACTCGCCTTGGAGAGTCGTGCAGAAGTGTTTTCCCGCCGAAAGGACGCCAACAAGCCTTGCTAGGCGCAAATCGTGCGTTTGGCGTTTTTGGACGCTGCCGGGGCCCAGGAGGGACCAGGAGGTCGCAAATTGGACCTGAAGAGAGAAGGGACGTCGAGCAAGAAAAAGAGCCCTCAATGAAGCAGGTAGCTCCCGGAGAAGTGCCAGAAACAGGCACTACGAGGATGCGTGAAATGGTGCTCGCCGAAGTTGCACAAAGGAGTCCCACGTCGCCGGAGACCAACTTAGAAAGTCGTGCAATGCAGGTTAGAGTGCCGTGGACCCAGGCTTGGCTGTGCACAAAGGATTTCCGCCGGAAGTGCACAGGGGCCGGAGTAGCTGCAAAGTCGCGGTTCCCAGCAATGCAGCCCAGCGAGGTGAGGCAAGGACTTACCTCCACCAAACTTGGACTGAAGAGTCACTGGACTGTGGGGGTCACTTGGACAGAGTCGCTGGATTCGAGGGACCTCGCTCGTCGTGCTGAGAGGAGACCCAAGGGACCGGTAATGCAGCTTTTTGGTGCCTGCGGTTGCAGGGGGAAGATTCCGTCGACCCACGGGAGATTTCTTCAGAGCTTCTGGTGCAGAGAGGAGGCAGACTACCCCCACAGCATGCACAAGCAGGAAAACAGTCGAGAAGGCGGCAGGATCAGCGTTACAGAGTTGCAGTAGTCGTCTTTGCTACTATGTTGCAGGTTTGCAGGCTTCCAGCGCGGTCAGCAGTCGATTCCTTATCAGAAGGTGAAGAGAGAGATGCAGAGGAACTCGGATGAGCTCTTGCATTCGTTATCTGAAGTTTCCCCAGAGACAGAGACCCTAAATAGCCAGAAAAGAGGGTTTGGCTACCTAGGAGAGAGGATAGGCTACTAACACCTGAAGGAGCCTATCAGCAGGAGTCTCTGACGTCACCTGGTGGCACTGGCCACTCAGAGCAGTCCAGTGTGCCAGCAGCACCTCTGTTTCCAAGATGGCAGAGGTCTGGAGCACACTGGAGGAGCTCTGGACACCTCCCAGGGGAGGTGCAGGTCAGGGGAGTGGTCACTCCCCTTTCCTTTGTCCAGTTTCGCGCCAGAGCAGGGGCTAAGGGGTCCCTGAACCGGTGTAGACTGGCTTATGCAGAATTGGGCACATCTGTGCCCAAGAAAGCATTTCCAGAGGCTGGGGGAGGCTACTCCTCCCCTGCCTTCACACCATTTTCCAAAGGGAGAGGGTGTCACACCCTCTCTCAGAGGAAGTTCTTTGTTCTGCCATCCTGGGCCAGGCCTGGCTGGACCCCAGGAGGGCAGATGCCTGTCTGAGGGGTTGGCAGCAGCAGCAGCAGCTGCTGCAGTGAAACCCCAGGAAGGGCAGTTTGGCAGTACCAGGGTCTGTGCTACAGACCACTGGGATCATGGGATTGTGCCAACTATGCCAGGATGGCATAGAGGGGGCAATTCCATGATCATAGACATGTTACATGGCCATATTCGGAGTTACCACTGTGAAGCTACATATAGGTAGTGACCTATATGTAGTGCACGCGTGTAATGGTGTCCCCGCACTCACAAAGTTCAGGGAATTGGCTCTGAACAATGTGGGGGCACCTTGGCTAGTGCCAGGGTGCCCTCACACTAAGTAACTTTGCACCTAACCTTTACCAGGTAAAGGTTAGACATATAGGTGACTTATAAGTTACTTAAGTGCAGTGTAAAATGGCTGTGAAATAACGTGGACGTTATTTCACTCAGGCTGCAGTGGCAGGCCTGTGTAAGAATTGTCAGAGCTCCCTATGGGTGGCAAAAGAAATGCTGCAGCCCATAGGGATCTCCTGGAACCCCAATACCCTGGGTACCTCAGTACCATATACTAGGGAATTATAAGGGTGTTCCAGTAAGCCAATGTAAATTGGTAAAAATGGTCACTAGCCTGTTAGTGACAATTTGGAAAGAAATGAGAGAGCATAACCACTGAGGTTCTGATTAGCAGAGCCTCAGTGAGACAGTTAGTCACTACACAGGTAACACATTCAGGCACACTTATGAGCACTGGGGCCCTGGGTTACCAGGGTCCCAGTGACACATACAACTAAAACAACATATATACAGTGAAAATGGGGGTAACATGCCAGGCAAGATGGTACTTTCCTACACAACCCCCCCCAAACGAAGGACAATAAGACTAGCCATGACCTGATGAGTCTTCATTGTCTAAGTGGAAATATCTGGAGAGTCCATCTGCATTGGAGTGGCTACTCCCAGGTCTATGTTCCACTGTATAGTCCATTCCCTGTAGGGATATGGACCACCTCAACAATTTAGGATTTTCACCTTTCATTTGTTTTAGCCAAAGTAGAAGTTTGTGGTCTGTCTGAACAATGAAGTGAGTGCCAAACAGGTATGGCCTCAACTTCTTCAGAGCCCAGACCACAGCAAAGGCCTCCCTCTCAATGGCAGACCAACGCTTTTCTCTAGGGGTCAACCTCCTACTAATAAAAGCAACAGGTTGATCCTGGCCCTCAGGATTAAGTTGTGATAGGACTGCCCCTACTCCTAATTCAGATGCATCAGTCTGGACATAGAATTTTTTAGAGTAACAAGGGCTTTTCAGGACAGGTGCAGAGCACATGGCCTGCATCAGGTCCTCAAAAGCTTTCTGACAGTTTGCTGTCCATAATACCTTTTTAGGCATTTTCTTGGATGTGAGGTAATTAAGAGGGGCTGCAATGGAGCCATAGTTCTTAATGAACCTCCTGTAGTACCCAGTGAGGCCTAGGAAGGCTCTCACCTGAGTCTGTGTGGTAGGGGTAACCCAATCAATAATAGTTTGGATTTTCCCCTGAAGTGGTGCAATCTGTTCCCCACCAACAAGGTGTCCAAGATAAACCACCTTACCCTGCCCTATCTGGCACTTTGAAGCCTTGATAGTGAGGCCTGCCTTTTGCAGGGCCTCCAAAACTTTCCATAGGTGGACCAGGTGATCATCCCAGCTGGAGCTAAAGACAGCTATATCATCCAAATATGCTGCACTGAAAGCTTCCAGCCCTTGCAGGACTGTGTTCAACAACCTCTGAAAAGTGGCAGGTGCATTTTTCAAACCAAAAGGCATTACAGTAAACTGGTAATGTCCTCCAATGGTAGAAAATGCAGTCTTAGATTTAGCATCTTCTGATAATTTGATCTGCCAATACCCTGCAGTCAAATCAAAAGTGCTTAGATACTTGGCAGATGCCAGTGTATCTATAAGCTCATCTGCCCTGGGTATAGGGTGAGCATCAGTTTTGGTTACCAAGTTGAGACCTCTATAGTCTACACAAAACCGCATTTCCTTCTTTCCATCTTTAGAATTGGGTTTTGGTACCAGTACCACAGGAGAAGCCCATGGACTGTCAGAGTGCTCAACCACTCCTAGTTCCAACATTTTCTGAACTTCTTGCTTTATGCAGTCCCTGACATGGTCAGGCTGCCTATAGATCTTACTTTTGACAGGTAAACTGTCTCCAGTATCTATAGTGTGCTCACACCAAGAAGTGGTGCCTGGCACAGTAGAGAAGAGTTCTGAAAATTGTCCTAGGAGATTTATGCAATGGTCTTTCTGCTCAGCAGTAAGACAATCTGCCAAAACTACACCTTCCACAAGAGCATCTTGTTCTGTGGAAGAGAAGAGATCAGGTAGAGGATCACTATCTTCTTCCTGTCCCTCATCAGTTGCCATGAGCAGGGTGAGATCAGCCCTGTCATAGTAGGGTTTCAGGCAGTTGACATGGAGCACCCTAAGGGGACTCCTGGCAGTGCCTAAGTCAACCAAGTAGGTGACTTCACCCTTCTTTTCAACAATTGTGTGGGGTCCACTCCATTTATCTTGGAGTGCTCTTGGGGCCACAGGCTCCAAGACCCACACTTTCTGCCCTAGTTGGTACTGAACCAAAACAGCCTTCTGATCATGCCATTGCTTCTGGAGCTCTTGGCTGGCCTGAAGGTTTTTACTGGCCTTTTTCATGTACTCAGCCATCCTTGATCTGAGGCCAAGTACATAATCCACAATATCCTGCTTAGGAGCTTTTAAGGGTTGTTCCCAACCCTCCTTTACAAGTGTGAGTGGACCCCTAACAGGGTGTCCAAAAAGAAGTTCAAAGGGGCTGAAGCCCACTCCTTTCTGGGGTACCTCCCTGTAGGCAAAAAGGAGGCATGGTAGAAGGATATCCCATCTCCTGCGGAGTTTTTCAGGGAGACCCATAATCATGCCTTTGAGAGTTTTATTAAATCTTTCCACCAGTCCATTTGTTTGTGGATGAAAGGGTGTTGTGAACTTGTACGTTACACCACACTCCTTCCACAAGGCCTTTAAGTATGCAGACATGAAATTGCTTCCTCTGTCTGATACTACTTCCTTTGGGAAGCCCACCCTGGAAAATATTCCCAGGAGGGCCTTTGCCACTGCAGGAGCTGTAGTGGTCCTTAAAGGAATTGCTTCAGGATATCTTGTGGCATGGTCCACTACCACCAAGATAAACCTATTGCCTGAAGCAGTAGGAGGGTCAAGGGGGCCAACTATGTCAACCCCTACCCTTTCAAAGGGAACCCCAACCACAGGCAGTGGAATAAGGGGTGCCTTTGGTGTGCCACCTGTCTTGCCACTGGCTTGACAGGTTTCACAGGACTTACAAAATTCCTTTGTGTCCTCAGACATCCTAGGCCAATGAAACAGGGGAACAAGCCTGTCCCAAGTTTTCATTTGTCCTAGGTGCCCAGCTAAGGGAATGTCATGTGCCAGTGTTAGGAGGAACTTTCTGTACTCCTGAGGAATCACTAATCTCCTGGCAGCTCCAGGTTTAGGATCCCTATGCTCAGTGTACAAGAGGTTGTCCTCCCAGTAAACTCTGTGAGAGTCACTGACATCCCCATTAGCCTGTTTGACAGCTTGCTGTCTGAGACCCTCTAATGTGGGACAGGTTTGCTGTGCCACACTCAGCTCCTCTCTGGCAGGCCCCCCTTCACCCAAAAGCTCAGCAGTGTCTGCTTCCAGCTCCTCTGGTGTAGGTTCTGCACAGGGAGGGAATTCTTCTTCCTCAGAATTAGAATCCACTGTAGAGGGAGGGATAGTAGGAAGTGGTTTGCTTCTACTAGCCCTAGCTTTAGGGAGCACTTGGTCCATTGTTCCAGGATCCAAGCTTCCCTGTCCTTTTTGCTTTTTGGCCTGAGCCCTTGTCAAAGCAAAAATATGCCCTGGGATGCCCAGCATTGCTGCATGGGCCTCCAACTCCACATCTGACCAAGCTGATGTCTCCAAATCATTCCCTAATAGACAGTCTACAGGTAAATCTGAAGCTACCACAACTTTCTTTGGACCAGTTACCCCCCCCCAGTTGAGATTTACAACAGCCATGGGGTGGCTTTGTGTTATGTTGTGAGCATCGGTTACTTGGTACTGGTGTCCAAGTATGTGTTGTTCAGGGTGCACCAGTTTCTCAATCACCATTGTGACACTGGCACCTGTGTCCCTGTAGGCCTGGACCTCAACACCATTTATTAGGGTTAGTTGCTTGTACTTCTCCAAGTTATGGGGGCAAGCAACCAAAGTGGCTAAATCAATAGCCCCTTCAGAGACTAAAGTAGCCTCTGTGGTCTCCCTAATCAGACCAACCCCAACTAAATTACCAAAAGTGAGCCCAGCTACTCCCTTGGATTGGCTATTAGTAGGTTTGCTCCCACCACCACTGCTATTAGTAGGGACACTAGGTGTAGCAGTAGGGGTTGTAGTGGTAGGAGCTGTGGTGCCTTTCTTTGGACAACTGGGATCTGTTGTCCAATGGCCTTTTATTTTACATAAATAGCACCATGGTTTATTTTCCTTGTTCTGATTAAAGGAGGATTTGGACCCACCACCCCCACCAGAGTGTTTTTGTGGGCCTGATGAAGACTCATTTTTAGATTTGTCCCCACCCTTGTCAGAAGACTTACCATCCTTCTTTTTGTTGCCATCTTTGTCACCCCCTGTATGAACTTTTCTGTTCACTCTTGTTCTGTCCCATTTGTCTGCCTTCTTTCCCAATTCTTGGGGAGAGGTCAGATCAGAGCCCACCAAGTACTGGTGCAACAAATCAGACACACAATTATTAAGAATATGCTCTCTCAGGATCAAGTTATACAGGCTGTCATAATCAGTAACTTTACTGCCATGTAACCACCCCTCCAAGGCCTTCACTGAATGGTCAATAAAATCAACCCAGTCTTGTGAAGACTCCTTTTTGGTCTCTCTGAACTTTATCCTGTACTGTTCAGTGGTTAAGCCATAACCATCCAGGAGTGCATTCTTAAGAACTTGGAAATTATTAGCATCATTTTCTTTCACAGTAAGGAGCCTATCCCTACCTTTTCCACTAAATGATAGCCATAGGATAGCAGCCCACTGCCTTTGAGGGACATCCTGTACAACACAGGCCCTCTCAAGTGCAGCAAACCACTTGTTAATGTCATCCCCCTCCTTATAAGGGGGAACTATCTTGTGCAGATTCCTGGAATCATGCTCTTTTGCAGGATGACTATGGGGAATACTGCTGCTGCCACCATGGGTATCTAAACCCAACTTCTGTCTTTCCTTCTCTAATTCAAAAGACTGTCTATCCAAATCCAGCTGTTGCTTTTTAAGCTTCAGTCTGGTTTGTTCCACCCTCAACTTATTGAGTTCCCTCTCTAACATTCTGTCATCAGGGTTGGTGGGAGGGACATTTCTAGAAACAGAGCTATGATGGGAATGAACAGAAGGAGACCTGTCCCTTACAGAAGCCACCCTAACAGCTTGGTTTACAGAAACATTACTACCAGTATGGTGAGAATATATGCTTTTGCTATGATGTGAGACAACACTATTTATTTGGTGTGGCTCATCATCATTACCATCTATGCTAGATTGTCTAGTAATGGGCAGGCTAGGAAGTTTCTTTCCTGAATCTTTTCCTGGGGTAGTCCCTGAATCAGATTGGGAACTATTAGGTACTTTTTCAACAGATGGGGCACCTATGGCCTTATCCTGTTCTCTAAGCATGTTAAGTAACAGTTCCAAGGAAGGATTCTTCCCTACACTCAAACCTCTCTCTATACAGAGACTCCTTGCTCTTTTCCAGCTAAGGTTGTCATATGCAAGTTTGGACAGATCAACACTTTGGCCTGTGCCAGACATTTTTTTTAGAGAGAGTTAAAGTGATAGAAAAAGAGAAAAAAGTTTTCAGAACTTTTTGGAAAGACAGAAAAAAACTTTTTAAACTTTTAAGAACTTTTTGAAAGTTTAGAAGTACTTTTCAGCACTTAGAAAAGAGTGAAAAGAGGAAATGCAAAACTTTTTGGCTATGTGTATATACACTGACCTTGTTTTGTATATTTTTCTCTTATGAAAAGTACAATGACAAGAGTGGTAAGTAGTCTCAAGCACTTATCCCACCACTGCACAACCAAATGTAGGAGGCTGGACTGGCTTGTAGTGAGTACCAAGGGGTACTTGCACCTTGCACCAGGCCCAGTTATCCCTTATTAGTGTATAGGGTGTCTAGCAGCTTAGGCTGATAGATAATGGTAACTTAGCAGAGCAGCTTAGGCTGAACTAGGAGACGTGTGAAGCTACTACAGTACCACTTAGTGTCATATGCACAATATCATAAGAAAACACAATACACAGTTCTACTAAAAATAAAGGTACTTTATTTTTATGACAATATGCCAAAGTATCTTAGAGTGTACCCTCAGTGAGAGGATAGGGAATATACACAAGATATATATACACAATAGCAAAAATATGCAGTATAGTCTTAGAAAACAGTGCAAACAATGTATAGTTACAATAGGATGCAATGGGGAAACATAGGGATAGAGGCAACACAAACCATATACTCCAAAAGTGGAATGCGAACCACGAATGGACCCCAAACCTATGTGACCTTGTAGAGGGTCGCTGGGACTATTAGAAAATAGTGAGAGTTAGAAAAATAACCCTCCCCAAGACCCTGAAAAGTGAGTGCAAAGTGCACTAAAGTTCCCCTAAGGACAAAGTAGTCGTGTTAGAGGAATAATGCAGGAAAGACACAAACCAGGAATGCAACAACTGTGGATTTCCAATCTAGGGTACCTGTGGAACAAGGGGACCAAGTCCAAAAGTCACAAGCAAGTCGGAGATGGGCGGATGCCCAGGAAATGCCAGCTGCGGGTGCAAAGAAGCATCGACTGGACAGAAGAAGCTGAGGTTTCTGCAGGAACGAAAAGGGCTAGAGACTTCCCCTTTGGTGGACGGATCCCTCTCGCCTTGGAGAGTCGTGCAAAAGTGTTTTCCTGCCGAAAGGACGCCAACAAGCCTTGCTAGGCGCAAATCGTGCGTTTGGCATTTTTGGATGCTGCCGGGGCCCAGGAGGGACCAGGAGGTCGCAAATTGGACCTGAAGAGAGAGGGGACGTCGAGCAAGACAAATAGCCCTCACTGAAGCAGGTAGCAGAAACAGGCACTACGAGGATGCGTGAAACGGTGCTCGCCGAAGTTGCACAAAGGAGTCCCACGTCGCCGGAGACCAACTTAGAAAGTCGTGCAATGCAGGTTAGAGTGCCGTGGACCCAGACTTGGCTGTGCACAAAGGATTTCCGCCGGAAGTGCACAGGGGCCGGAGTAGCTGCAAAGTCGCGGTTCCCAGCAATGCAGCCCAGCAAGGTGAGGCAAGGACTTACCTCCACCAAACTTGGACTGAAGAGTCACTGGACTGTGGGGGCACTTGGACAGAGTCGCTGGATTTGAGGGACCTCGCTCGTCGTGCTGAGAGGAGACCCAAGGGACCGGTAATGCAGCTTTTTGGTGCCTGCGGTTGCAGGGGGAAGATTCCGTCGACCCACGGGAGATTTCTTCGGAGCTTCTGGTGCAGAGAGGAGGCAGACTACCCCCACAGCATGCACAAGCAGGAAAACAGTCGAGAAGGCGGCAGGATCAGCGTTACAGAGTTGCAGTAGTCGTCTTTGCTACTATGTTGCAGGTTTGCAGGCTTCCAGCACGGTCAGCAGTCGATTCCTTATCAGAAGGTGAAGAGAGAGATGCAGAGGAACTCGGATGAGCTCTTGCATTCGTTATCTGAAGTTTCCCCAGAGACAGAGACCCTAAATAGCCAGAAAAGAGGGTTTGGCTACCTAGGAGAGAGGATAGGCTACTAACACCTGAAGGAGCCTATCAGCAGGAGTCTCTGACGTCACCTGGTGGCACTGGCCACTCAGAGCAGTCCAGTGTGCCAGCAGCACCTCTGTTTCCAAGATGGCAAATCAAATCAAATCATTAACATTTATAAAGCGCGCTACTCACCCGTGCGGGTCTCAAGGCGCTAGGGGGGAAAGGGGGGGTTATCGCTGCTCGAACAGCCAAGTCTTTAGGAGTCTCCGGAAAGCGGAGTGGTCCTGGGTGGTCCTGAGGCTGGTGGGGAGGGAGTTCCAGGTCTTGGCCGCCAGGAAGGAGAAAGATCTCCCACCCGCCGTGGAGCGGCGGGTGCGAGGGACGGCAGCAAGTGCGAGGCCAGCGGAGCGGAGGGGGCGGGTGGGGACGTAGAAGCTGAGGCGTCTGTTGAGGTATTCCGGTCCCTTGTTGTGGAGGGCTTTGTGTGCGTGGGTGAGAAGACGGAAGGTGATCCTTTTGCTGACTGGGAGCCAATGCAGGTGTCTCAGGTGTGCGGAGATGTGGCTGTTGCGGGGTACGTCGAGGATGAGGCGGGCCGAGGCGTTTTGGATGCGTTGCAGGCGGTTTTGGAGTTTGGCGGTGGTCCCGGCGTAGAGGGTGTTGCCGTAGTCCAGGCGACTCGTGACAAGGGCGTGGGTCACGGTTTTTCTGGTGTCGGCGGGGATCCAGCGGAAGATCTTGCGGAGCATGCGGAGAGTGAGGAAGCAGGCGGAGGACACGGCGTTGACTTGCTTGGTCATGGTGAGAAGAGGGTCCAAGATGAAGCCGAGGTTGCGGGCGTGGTCTGCGGGGGTCGGTGCGGTGCCGAGGGCCGTGGGCCACCAGGAGTCGTCCCAGGCGGACGGGGTGTTGCCGAGGATGAGGACTTCCGTTTTTTCAGAGTTCAGCTTTAGGCGGCTGAGCCTCATCCAATCTGCGACGTCCTTCATACCCTCTTGTAGGTTGGTCTTGGCGCTGGCGGGGTCCTTGGTGAGGGAGAGTACAAGTTGGGTGTCGTCGGCGTAGGAGGTGATGATGATGTCCTGCTTGCGTACGATGTCGGCGAGGGGGCTCATGTAGACATTGAAGAGTGTCGGGCTGAGCGATGAGCCTTGAGGTACGCCGCAGATGATCTTGGTGGGTTCTGAGCGAAACGGAGGGAGGTAAACTCTTTGGGAGCGGTTAGCGAGGAAGGAGGCGATCCAGTCCAGGGCCTGGCCTTGGATCCCGGTGGAGCGTAGGCGGGTGATTAGGGTGCGGTGACAGACGGTGTCAAAGGCAGCCGAGAGGTCGAGGAGAATGAGGGCGACTGTTTCACCGTTGTCCATCAGGGTTCTGATGTCGTGGCAGATGGTCTGGAGCACACTGGAGGAGCTCTGGACACCTCCCAGGGGAGGTGCAGGTCAGGGGAGTGGTCACTCCCCTTTCCTTTGTCCAGTTTCGCGCCAGAGCAGGGGCTAAGGGGTCCCTTAACCGGTGTAGACTGGCTTATGCAGAATTGGGCACATCGGTGCCCAAGAAAGCATTTCCAGAGGCTGGGGGAGGCTACTCCTCCCCTGCCTTCACACCATTTTCCAAAGGGAGAGGGTGTCACACCCTCTCTCAGAGGAAGTTCTTTGTTCTGCCATCCTGGGCCAGGCCTGGCTGGACCCCAGGAGGGCAGATGCCTGTCTGAGGGGTTGGCAGCAGCAGCAGCAGCAGCTGCAGTGAAACCCCAGGAAGGGCAGTTTGGCAGTACCAGGGTCTGTGCTACAGACCACTGGGATCATGGGATTGTGCCAACTATGCCAGGATGGCATAGAGGGGGCAATTCCATGATCATAGACATGTTACATGGCCATATTCGGAGTTACCACTGTGAAGCTACATATAGGTAGTGACCTATATGTAGTGCACGCGTGTAATGGTGTCCCCGCACTCACAAAGTTCAGGGAATTGGCTCTGAACAATGTGGGGGCACCTTGGCTAGTGCCAGGGTGCCCTCACACTAAGTAACTTTGCACCTAACCTTTACCAGGTAAAGGTTAGACATATAGGTGACTTATAAGTTACTTAAGTGCAGTGTAAAATGGCTGTGAAATAACGTGGACGTTATTTCACTCAGGCTGCAGTGGCAGGCCTGTGTAAGAATTGTCAGAGCTCCCTATGGGTGGCAAAAGAAATGCTGCAGCCCATAGGGATCTCCTGGAACCCCAATACCCTGGGTACCTCAGTACCATATACTAGGGAATTATAAGGGTGTTCCAGTAAGCCAATGTAAATTGGTAAAAATGGTCACTAGCCTGTTAGTGACAATTTGGAAAGAAATGAGAGAGCATAACCACTGAGGTTCTGATTAGCAGAGCCTCAGTGAGACAGTTAGTCACTACACAGGTAACACATTCAGGCACACTTATGAGCACTGGGGCCCTGGATTACCAGGGTCCCAGTGACACATACAACTAAAACAACATATATACAGTGAAAATGGGGGTAACATGCCAGGCAAGATGGTACTTTCCTACACAACCCCCCCCCCCAAACGAAGGACAATAAGACTAGCCATGACCTGATGAGTCTTCATTGTCTAAGTGGAAATATCTGGAGAGTCCATCTGCATTGGAGTGGCTACTCCCAGGTCTATGTTCCACTGTATAGTCCATTCCCTGTAGGGATATGGACCACCTCAACAATTTAGGATTTTCACCTTTCATTTGTTTTAGCCAAAGTAGAGGTTTGTGGTCTGTCTGAACAATGAAGTGAGTGCCAAACAGGTATGGCCTCAACTTCTTCAGAGCCCAGACCACAGCAAAGGCCTCCCTCTCAATGGCAGACCAATGCTTTTCTCTAGGGGTCAACCTCCTACTAATAAAAGCAACAGGTTGATCCTGGCCCTCAGGATTAAGTTGTGATAGGACTGCCCCTACTCCTAATTCAGATGCATCAGTCTGGACATAGAATTTTTTAGAGTAACAAGGGCTTTTCAGGACAGGTGCAGAGCACATGGCCTGCTTTAGCTCCTCAAAAGCTTTCTGACAGTTTGCTGTCTATAATACCTTTTTAGGCATTTTCTTGGATGTGAGGTCATTAAGAGGGGCTGCAATGGAGCCATAGTTCTTAATGAACCTCCTGTAGTACCCAGTGAGGCCTAGGAATGCTCTCACCTGAGTCTGTGTGGTAGGGGGAACCCAATCAATAATAGTTTGGATTTTCCCCTGAAGTGGTGCAATCTGTTCCCCACCAACAAGGTGTCCAAGATAAACCACCTTACCCTGCCCTATCTGGCACTTTGAAGCCTTGATAGTGAGGCCTGCCTTTTGCAGGGCCTCCAAAACCTTCCATAGGTGGACCAGGTGATCATCCCAGCTGGAGCTAAAGACAGCTATATCATCCAAATATGCTGCACTGAAAGCTTCCAGCCCTTGCAGGACTGTGTTCAACAACCTCTGAAAAGTGGCAGGTGCATTTTTCAAACCAAAAGGCATTACAGTAAACTGGTAATGTCCTCCAATGGTAGAAAATGCAGTCTTAGATTTAGCATCTTCTGATAATTTTATCTGCCAATACCCTGCAGTCAAATCAAAAGTGCTTAGATACTTGGCAGATGCCAGTGTATCTATAAGCTCATCTGCCCTGGGTATAGGGTGAGCATCAGTTTTGGTTACCAAGTTGAGACTTCTATAGTCTACACAAAACCGCATTTCCTTCTTTCCATCTTTAGAATTGGGTTTTGGTACCAGTACCACAGGAGAAGCCCATGGACTGTCAGAGTGCTCAACCACTCCTAGTTCCAACATTTTCTGAACTTCTTGCTTTATGCAGTCCCTGACATGGTCAGGCTGCCTATAGATCTTACTTTTGACAGGTAAACTGTCTCCAGTATCTATAGTGTGCTCACACCAAGAAGTGGTGCCTGGCACAGTAGAGAAGAGTTCTGAAAATTGTCCTAGGAGATTTATGCAATGGTCTTTCTGCTCAGCAGTAAGACAATCTGCCAAAACTACACCTTCCACAAGAGCATCTTGTTCTGTGGAAGAGAAGAGATCAGGTAGAGGATCACTGTCTTCTTCCTGTCCCTCATCAGTTGCCATGAGCAGGGTGAGATCAGCCCTGTCATAGTAGGGTTTCAGGCGGTTGACATGGAGCACCCTAAGGGGACTCCTGGCAGTGCCTAAGTCAACCAAGTAGGTGACTTCACCCTTCTTTTCAACAATTGTGTGGGGTCCACTCCATTTATCTTGGAGTGCTCTTGGGGCCACAGGCTCCAAGACCCACACTTTCTGCCCTGGTTGGTACTGAACCAAAACAGCCTTCTGATCATGCCATTGCTTCTGGAGCTCTTGGCTGGCCTGAAGGTTTTTACTGGCCTTTTTCATGTACTCAGCCATCCTTGATCTGAGGCCAAGTACATAATCCACAATATCCTGCTTAGGAGCTTTTAAAGGTTGTTCCCAACCCTCCTTTACAAGTGTGAGTGGACCCCTAACAGGGTGTCCAAAAAGAAGTTCAAAGGGGCTGAAGCCCACTCCTTTCTGGGGTACCTCCCTGTAGGCAAAAAGGAGGCATGGTAGAAGGATATCCCATCTCCTGCGGAGTTTTTCAGGGAGACCCATAATCATGCCTTTGAGAGTTTTATTAAATCTTTCCACCAGTCCATTTGTTTGTGGATGATAGGGTGTTGTGAACTTGTACGTTACACCACACTCCTTCCACATGGCCTTTAAGTATGCAGACATAAAATTGCTTCCTCTGTCTGATACTACTTCCTTTGGGAAGCCCACCCTGGAAAATATTCCCAGGAGGGCCTTTGCCACTGCAGGAGCTGTAGTGGTCCTTAAAGGAATTGCTTCAGGATATCTTGTGGCATGGTCCACTACCACCAAGATAAACCTATTGCCTGAAGCAGTAGGAGGGTCAAGGGGGCCAACTATGTCAACCCCTACCCTTTCAAAGGGAACCCCAACCACAGGCAGTGGAATAAGGGGTGCCTTTGGTGTGCCACCTGTCTTGCCACTGGCTTGACAGGTTTCACAGGACTTACAAAATTCCTTTGTGTCCTCAGACATCCTAGGCCAATGAAACAGGGGAACAAGCCTGTCCCAAGTTTTCATTTGTCCTAGGTGCCCAGCTAAGGGAATGTCATGTGCCAGTGTTAGGAGGAACTTTCTGTACTCCTGAGGAATCACTAATCTCCTGGCAGCTCCAGGTTTAGGATCCCTATGCTCAGTGTACAAGAGGTTGTCCTCCCAGTAAACTCTGTGAGAGTCACTGACATCCCCATTAGCCTGTTTGACAGCTTGCTGTCTGAGACCCTCTAATGTGGGACAGGTTTGCTGTGCCACACTCAGCTCCTCTCTGGCAGGCCCCCCTTCACCCAAAAGCTCAGCAGTGTCTGCTTCCAGCTCCTCTGGTGTAGGTTCTGCACAGGGAGGGAATTCTTCTTCCTCAGAATTAGAATCCACTGTAGAGGGAGGGATAGTAGGAAGTGGTTTGCTTCTACTAGCCCTAGCTTTAGGGAGCACTTGGTCCATTGTTCCAGGATCCAAGCTTCCCTGTCCTTTTTGCTTTTTGGCCTGAGCCCTTGTCAAAGCAAAAATATGCCCTGGGATGCCCAGCATTGCTGCATGGGCCTCCAACTCCACATCTGACCAAGCTGATGTCTCCAAATCATTCCCTAATAGACAGTCTACAGGTAAATCTGAAGCTACCACAACTTTCTTTGGACCAGTTACCCCCCCCCAGTTGAGATTTACAACAGCCATGGGGTGGCTTTGTGTTATGTTGTGAGCATCGGTTACTTGGTACTGGTGTCCAAGTATGTGTTGTTCAGGGTGCACCAGTTTCTCAATCACCATTGTGACACTGGCACCTGTGTCCCTGTAGGCCTGGACCTCAACACCATTTATTAGGGTTAGTTGCTTGTACTTCTCCAAGTTATGGGGGCAAGCAACCAAAGTGGCTAAATCAATAGCCCCTTCAGAGACTAAAGTAGCCTCTGTGGTCTCCCTAATCAGACCAACCCCAACTAAATTACCAAAAGTGAGCCCAGCTACTCCCTTGGATTGGCTATTAGTAGGTTTGCTCCCACCACCACTGCTATTAGTAGGGACACTAGGTGTAGCAGTAGGGGTTGTAGTGGTAGGAGCTGTGGTGCCTTTCTTTGGACAACTGGGATCTGTTGTCCAATGGCCTTTTATTTTACATAAATAGCACCATGGTTTATTTTCCTTGTTCTGATTAAAGGAGGATTTGGACCCACCACCCCCACCAGAGTGTTTTTGTGGGCCTGATGAAGACTCATTTTTAGATTTGTCCCCACCCTTGTCAGAAGACTTACCATCCTTCTTTTTGTTGCCATCTTTGTCACCCCCTGTATGAACTTTTCTGTTCACTCTTGTTCTGACCCATTTGTCTGCCTTCTTTCCCAATTCTTGGGGAGAGGTCAGATCAGAGCCCACCAAGTACTGGTGCAACAAATCAGACACACAATTATTAAGAATATGCTCTCTCAGGATCAAGTTATACAGGCTGTCATAATCAGTAACTTTACTGCCATGTAACCACCCCTCCAAGGCCTTCACTGAATGGTCAATAAAATCAACCCAGTCTTGTGAAGACTCCTTTTTGGTCTCTCTGAACTTTATCCTGTACTGTTCAGTGGTTAAGCCATAACCATCCAGGAGTGCATTCTTAAGAACTTGGAAATTATTAGCATCATTTTCTTTCACAGTAAGGAGCCTATCCCTACCTTTTCCACTAAATGATAGCCATAGGATAGCAGCCCACTGCCTTTGAGGGACATCCTGTACAACACAGGCCCTCTCAAGTGCAGCAAACCACTTGTTAATGTCATCCCCCTCCTTATAAGGGGGAACTATCTTGTGCAGATTCCTGGAATCATGCTCTTTTGCAGGATGACTATGGGGAATACTGCTGCTGCCACCATGGGTATCTAAACCCAACTTCTGTCTTTCCTTCTCTAATTCAAAAGACTGTCTATCCAAATCCAGCTGTTGCTTTTTAAACTTCAGTCTGGTTTGTTCCACCCTCAACTTATTGAGTTCCCTCTCTAACATTCTGTCATCAGGGTTGGTGGGAGGGACATTTCTAGAAACAGAGCTATGATGGGAATGAACAGAAGGAGACCTGTCCCTTACAGAAGCCACCCTAACAGCTTGGTTTACAGAAACATTACTACCAGTATGGTGAGAATATATGCTTTTGCTATGATGTGAGACAACACTATTTATTTGGTGTGGCTCATCATCATTACCATCTATGCTAGATTGTCTAGTAATGGGCAGGCTAGGAAGTTTCTTTCCTGAATCTTTTCCTGGGGTAGTCCCTGAATCAGATTGGGAACTATTAGGTACTTTTTCAACAGATGGGGCACCTATGGCCTTATCCTGTTCTCTAAGCATGTTAAGTAACAGTTCCAAGGAAGGATTCTTCCCTACACTCAAACCTCTCTCTATACAGAGACTCCTTGCTCTTTTCCAGCTAAGGTTGTCATATGCAAGTTTGGACAGATCAACACTTTGGCCTGTGCCAGACATTTTTTTTAGAGAGAGTTAAAGTGATAGAAAAAGAGAAAAAAGTTTTCAGAACTTTTTGGAAAGACAGAAAAAACCTTTTTAAACTTTTAAGAACTTTTTGAAAGTTTAGAAGTACTTTTCAGCACTTAGAAAAGAGTGAAAAGAGGAAATGCAAAACTTTTTGGCTATGTGTATATACACTGACCTTGTTTTGTATATTTTTCTCTTATGAAAAGTACAATGACAAGAGTGGTAAGTAGTCTCAAGCACTTATCCCACCACTGCACAACCAAATGTAGGAGGCTGGACTGGCTTGTAGTGAGTACCAAGGGGTACTTGCACCTTGCACCAGGCCCAGTTATCCCTTATTAGTGTATAGGGTGTCTAGCAGCTTAGGCTGATAGATAATGGTAGCTTAGCAGAGCAGCTTAGGCTGAACTAGGAGACGTGTGAAGCTACTACAGTACCACTTAGTGTCATATGCACAATATCATAAGAAAACACAATACACAGTTCTACTAAAAATAAAGGTACTTTATTTTTATGACAATATGCCAAAGTATCTTAGAGTGTACCCTCAGTGAGAGGATAGGAAATATACACAAGATATATATACACAATAGCAAAAATATGCAGTATAGTCTTAGAAAACAGTGCAAACAATGTATAGTTACAATAGGATGCAATGGGGAAACATAGGGATAGGGGCAACACAAACCATATACTCCAAAAGTGGAATGCGAACCACGAATGGACCCCAAACCTATGTGACCTTGTAGAGGGTCGCTGGGACTATTAGAAAATAGTGAGAGTTAGAAAAATAACCCTCCCCAAGACCCTGAAAAGTGAGTGCAAAGTGCACTAAAGTTCCCCTAAGGACAAAGTAGTCGTGTTAGAGGAATAATGCAGGAAAGACACAAACCAGGAATGCAACAACTGTGGATTTCCAATCTAGGGTACCTGTGGAACAAGGGGACCAAGTCCAAAAGTCACAAGCAAGTCGGAGATGGGCGGATGCCCAGGAAATGCCAGCTGCGGGTGCAAAGAAGCTTTGACTGGACAGAAGAAGCTGAGGTTTCTGCAGGAACGAAAAGGGCTAGAGACTTCCCCTTTGGTGGACGGATCCCACTTGCCTTGGAGAGTCGTGCAAAAGTGTTTTCCTGCCGAAAGGACGCCAACAAGCCTTGCTAGGCGCAAATTGTACGTTTGGCGTTTTTGGATGCTGCCGGGGCCCAGGAGGGACCAGGAGGTCGCAAATTGGACCTGAAGAGAGAGGGGACGTCGAGCAAGACAAAGAGCCCTCACTGAAGCAGGTAGCACCCGGAAAAGTGCCAGAAACAGGCACTACGAGGATGCGTGAAACGGTGCTCGCCGAAGTTGCACAAAGGAGTCCCACGTCGCCGGAGACCAACTTAGAAAGTCGTGCAATGCAGGTTAGAGGGCCGTGGACCCAGGCTTGGCTGTGCACAAAGGATTTCCGCCGGAAGTGCACAGGGGCCGGAGTAGCTGCAAAGTCGCGGTTCCCAGCAATGCAGCCCAGCGAGGTGAGGCAAGGACTTACCTCCACCAAACTTGGACTGAAGAGTCACTGGACTGTGGGGGTCACTTGGACAGAGTCGCTGGATTCGAGGGACCTCGCTCGTCGTGCTGAGAGGAGACCCAAGGGACCGGTAATGCAGCTTTTTGGTGCCTGCGGTTGCAGGGGGAAGATTCCGTCGACCCACGGGAGATTTCTTCGGAGCTTCTGGTGCAGAGAGGAGGCAGACTACCCCCACAGCATGCACAAGCAGGAAAACAGTCGAGAAGGCGGCAGGATCAGCGTTACAGAGTTGCAGTAGTCGTCTTTGCTACTATGTTGCAGGTTTGCAGGCTTCCAGCACGGTCAGCAGTCGATTCCTTATCAGAAGGTGAAGAGAGAGATGCAGAGGAACTCGGATGAGCTCTTGCATTCGTTATCTGAAGTTTCCCCAGAGACAGAGACCCTAAATAGCCAGAAAAGAGGGTTTGGCTACCTAGGAGAGAGGATAGGCTACTAACACCTGAAGGAGCCTATCAGCAGGAGTCTCTGACGTCACCTGGTGGCACTGGCCACTCAGAGCAGTCCAGTGTGCCAGCAGCACCTCTGTTTCCAAGATGGCAGAGGTCTGGAGCACACTGGAGGAGCTCTGGACACCTCCCAGGGGAGGTGCAGGTCAGGGGAGTGGTCACTCCCCTTTCCTTTGTCCAGTTTCGCGCCAGAGCAGGGGCTAAGGGGTCCCTGAACCGGTGTAGACTGGCTTATGCAGAATTGGGCACATCGGTGCCCAAGAAAGCATTTCCAGAGGCTGGGGGAGGCTACTCCTCCCCTGCCTTCACACCATTTTCCAAAGGGAGAGGGTGTCACACCCTCTCTCAGAGGAAGTTCTTTGTTCTGCCATCCTGGGCCAGGCCTGGCTGGACCCCAGGAGGGCAGATGCCTGTCTGAGGGGTTGGCAGCAGCAGCAGCAGCAGCTGCAGTGAAACCCCAGGAAGCGCAGTTTGGCAGTACCAGGGTCTGTGCTACAGACCACTGGGATCATGGGATTGTGCCGACTATGCCAGGATGGCATAGAGGGGGCAATTCCATGATCATAGACATGTTACATGGCCATATTCGGAGTTACCACTGTGAAGCTACATATAGGTAGTGACCTATATGTAGTGCACGCGTGTAATGGTGTCCCCGCACTCACAAAGTTCAGGGAATTGGCTCTGAACAATGTGGGGGCACCTTGGCTAGTGCCAGGGTGCCCTCACACTAAGTAACTTTGCACCTAACCTTTACCAGGTAAAGGTTAGACATATAGGTGACTTATAAGTTACTTAAGTGCAGTGTAAAATGGCTGTGAAATAACGTGGACGTTATTTCACTCAGGCTGCAGTGGCAGGCCTGTGTAAGAATTGTCAGAGCTCCCTATGGGTGGCAAAAGAAATGCTGCTGCCCATAGGGATCTCCTGGAACCCCAATACCCTGGGTACCTCAGTACCATATACTAGGGAATTATAAGGGTGTTCCAGTAAGCCAATGTAAATTGGTAAAAATGGTCACTAGTTAGTGACAATTTGGAAAGAAATGAGAGAGCATAACCACTGAGGTTCTGATTAGCAGAGCCTCAGTGAGACAGTTAGTCACTACACAGGTAACACATTCAGGCACACTTATGAGCACTGGGGCCCTGGGTTACCAGGGTCCCAGTGACACATACAACTAAAACAACATATATACAGTGAAAATGGGGGTAACATGCCAGGCAAGATGGTACTTTCCTACACCTCCCACCACACTCACCACCTGGGCCCCCACCACACACGAAGAAACCAAAAAAAACATGAACTCCATCCACTCCGGATCCCCCTCCAACCCCTGTCCTCATCGCATCTATATCAAAGCCAGCCCAACCATCGGCCCCATACTCTGCGACATAATAAACTCTTCTTTCGACTCCGCCACCTACCCAGACTAGTCAACGCCCGCCTATCCCACTTTCTCGAAGAAAACAACACTCTTGACCCCTCACAATCCGGGTTCCGCAAGAACCACAGCCCGGAAACCGCCCTCATCGCATGCACTGACGACATCAGGACCAAAGTCGACAAAGACGAGACCGTCGCACTCATCCTCCTAGACCTCTCCGCAGCCTTTGACACTGTCCCTCAAGGGTCCTCCCTCAGCCCCACACTCTTCAACATTTACATGATCCCCCTAGCCAACATCCTCCGACCACACGGAATCACTATCCTCTCCTACGCAGACGACACCCAACTCATCCTCTCCCTCACCCGTAACCCCACCACCGCCAAAACCAACTTACACGTTGCTCTCCTCGCCAACGCCAACTGGATGACCACTAACCACCTCAAGCTTAACTCCAACAAAACCGAGATCATCATCTTCGGCCCCAACAAAATCATATGGAACGACTCCTGGTGGCCCACCACCTTAGGCCCCGCACCCACCCCCGCAAACCACGCACGCAACCTCAGCATCATCCTGGACCCCTCCCTCGGTATGACACAGCAAATCAATGCACTAACCTCCTGCTTCCACACACTCTGCACTAAAAAAAAATCCTTCAAATGGATTCCCCCAGAGACCAGGAAGACAGTCACCCATGCACTCATCAGCAGCAGACTAGACTACGGTAACGCCCTCTACGCCAGCACCACACTCAAACTGAAACGCAAACTCCGGAGAATACAGAACACAGCCGCACGCCTCGTCCTTGGCCTCCCCGCCACAAACAAATCCACCACACCTCAAATCCCTTCAATGGCTCCCCATAGACAAGAGAATCACTTTCAAGATCCTCATCCACGCACACAAATCCCTCCACAACACCGGCCCGACCTACCTCAACGAAAGAGTGAACTTCCACACTCCCACCCGCAATCTCCGATCATCCAACCTCGCACTAGCTACAGTCCCCCGCATCCAACGAACCACCACAGGAGGCAGGGCATTCTCTTACCTCGCCCCCACAACCTGGAACTCCCTCCCCACCAACCTCCGCAAAACCAAAGACCTCATACTCTTAAGAAAAAACCTCAAGACATGGTTGTTCGAATAGTAACCCCCCTGACCTCTGCCCCCACAAGCGCCTTGAGACCTTCAAGGGTGAGTTGCGCGCTCTATAACTTTTTTGGTTGATTGATTGATTGATTGATCCACAGCTACCTCTAGAGATCCTGACTTCTAGACACTGACTACACTACACTACACTAATAAGGGATACCTGGACCTGGTATAAGGTGTAAGTACTATAGGTACCCCACACACACCAGGCCGGACTCAGGTGCAGCTTTCTCAGAGAGGCTTCTGTACAGCGACCTAGAAAAGCTGGAATGCTTAAAGAAATTGGCTCCCTGAGCAATTAATTTAAGGGAGTGTACTACTCTTAAAGGAAAATGGTAACTCTTTCTGCATCAGATGGGGACCCTCACTTAGTACAATAGGTGTATCCAAGCAAATAAGACACAAAGAAGCACAGGTTCTGGAAAAGGCAAAATAACTCTTACTGGTGGGAACCAGACCACGCATTCCAATACAAAAAGTGGGACATGGGATAAAGTCAGGAAAGATCCCACCCCACAGATTACACCAAAGACTAATTCTAGGTGCTGTTGGCTCAAGAGGAAGGACTGTAAAGGCATCCCAGATGATAACTCAATCTGGTTCCTCACCACTACTCAAATAAATGTAACTTCATGTCAACGGCCCATCCAAAGGGCAGATAGTTCCATATGTCACAATACTGAAGAGTTAGGACTTGTGATGGGTAGAAAAATGTTAGCAGTTCAACGGGGTGTTGTTTCAGATAAAGTGAGCAACATAGGTGTTGACAATGTGGTGATCAGTAGAAGTGACTCTAGCTAGGCAAGAATCCAACTTTGTACAGTCTTCTCTGGACAACTGCCTGGTCAAGGGGAATCCTCTTTTGCAACACTCTGTTACCCGAAAGAAATTGTTTTATACATCTAAACTTTGCAATATTTTCTCCATGTCATCTGCTGTCTTTGTATCTCACCAACACTCTCTAGAATTACTGTGGGGTCACAATTATAACTTGACCAATGAGTGTTGAGAAACGGGTTATCTTTGTACCTTCACGAAGTTGCATAGTTTTTCACATTCAATAAGCTTTGCCTATGAGCAAAAAGCCTACAAAGAAAAAGATTTTGTGGAAAAAAATCTTTGATTTTTTTTTACAAAAAAACTATCACCAATTTACTGAAACTGATTCAATAGCAACATCACATAAACATTGACACATAATGTATTTTATGAGAGTTTTGCAATCCTAATTCAGGAGAAGAAAAGATTCTGCACACAAACTAGGATTGTAAATAGGGTAGATTTCCCACAGTTGAGTTGTTTTCCCACGTATATTTTATAAGATAAAATCTGTTAATGGTTAATCAGTAAAAGAGGCTGTAAACAAACATAGCTTTTCATGCAAACCTTTTAATAACTAGACAATCAAACTATGAGCCTGATTTAGATATTGGCAAACTAGTTACTCCAATATCTAAATCCCATTATATCCTATGGGATGTAGTTATTGGCGGATGGAATATCCGTCACCGTTGTGATGGAGTAACTTTTATGCCAATAACTGAATCAGGCCCTATGTTACCACATATTTAGCCTCATATTGACAGCTGCAAATCTGAGTCAGGAAGTAGTATTGAACTGGGGAAACACTTTATCGTATATTATTGGTGTTTCCCTGGATATTTGTAATGTGCCAAAATTCCAGGGTTCTCATGAAAGACCCTTTTGGTAATTGCTTATCTATTACAGCAAATACTGCTGTCATTTAAGAGATATATCCAAAGCGCCAGAAATCTAGGTCTCTGAGATGAAGGAGCTGATGAAGTAAGAAGGCAGCACATTCATAGATCACACGTAACTGCTATTGACTGTTGCTACCTGCACACTCAAAGCGAGAGGGAGGATATAATAGCTGTGACAGCAAACGTGACAATGCCTTTGCATCAGTAGAGAATACACAATGAGTAAGTAGTAAGATATATCTGACTGGAAAAAAACTATTCTGAAGTTTCATGAACTGACCATTTGTAAAGGGCTATCCAATTACCCTGAGTTTTTGTGAAAGAAGCTTGCATGGCCTTGGCAGACTGAGAATCCTCAGACAATCTGGGATGGATACTCCTCAGATGCCATTGGCTGACTGCCATTTTTGTAGCAATACATGCTATGAACAAAAGATCTGCATAGGTGCTATCCATGTGGACCGTGTTTTGTGATGGAAGGATGCACGTCTCCTTGCATTGTGTGCTTGTATTTTGCTCCTTGCTGTCTATGTTATGTCTGTTTTGTGACGGGGTCTGGCACTACTCCTTGCACCGTGTGCTGCATCTGTTTAGGAGGGAGACCTCCACTCTTCAGGTTTTTGTGATCGAGGCTTGCTCCAAAATTGCTTTTGGTAGCCTTGTTGTTTTCTGTGTGACAGAAGCTTGCAGTGCTGCTTGCATCCTGTTCTGTTTCTGTTTGTGAGAGACGCTTGCAAAGATCCTGCCCAGGCTGTTCCTGTTTTGTTAGGGAGACTTAAAAAGGCTGCTTCCCTCTTGTTTTTCACAGCTGCTACTTTTGTTGCACTCTTTATGTGAAATAAAAGGAGATAAAATGTGAACGATAAAGGGGGATAGCTAACGCACGAAGCAGAAAAAAAAGAAAAACAAAAAGAAAGATCCAGATATATAGGCCCAGATTTATACTTTTTGACGCAAACATGTGCTAGCGCAGGTTTGCGTCAAAAAGTATAGCGCCGGTTAGTGCCATTTCAGGATGCCAGTAGTAAAGACAGGAGTCCTGCCCCCCAGCCCAATGGCCTTGCCCGGGGGACTTATGTCACCTGGGCATGGCCACTGGGCACAGTGCCATGTAGGGGGGCCCAAGTTAGGCCCCCCATGGCACTTTGAAACAAAAATCAAAAAACTTACCTGGACTTACCTGGGATGGGTCCCCCCATCCTTGGGTGTCCTCCAGGTGCGTGTGAGGGTGGGTAGGGGTGTCCCTGGGTGCAGGGAAGGGCACCTGTGGTCTGTTTCCATGGTCTCTGACCATGGAAAATGGCCCACAGGTGCCCTAACGCCTACCCTGACCTAGGCGTTAAATAATGGCGCTAAGCAGGCTTAGCACCATTATTTAAGGCCTTCCTCCTCTCGTGCATGATTTTTGCACAGGAGGATAAATAAGGCGCACGGGCCTTATAGTAATTTTTTACCCGGAAACTTCTACCTTGCATCTCATTGACGCAAGGTTGTTTTCCACAGGCAAAAAATGACGTTAACTCCAATATTTTGATGCTAGACGTGTCTAGAGTCAATATATAAATATGGAGTTAAGTTTGTGCTGGATTTGCGGAAAAAACAACAATGACACAAATCAGGCAAAAACAGAGTATAAATATGCCCCATAGTATCTCTCAAATGAATTAGATAAGATGATAGTGCAAGCCAGTAAAGATAGAGAGAGCCTGAGAAATGAAAAAGTGCATTAGCAGGAGAACAAGAGTGCTCAGGAAACAAAGAGAAAAAGGGAAATAAAGAGGTAGGGCCGGGTGATCAGGGACATATAGTATGACTGGAGGGAAAGGATAGTAAAGATTCACAACAGAGTTATGTGGGATAGGTTTAAAACTTGAAAAAAGGAAGATGAGTCAAGCATCAACAGGAGGCCACGTTGGCTGAAATTAGAGAGAAAGGAGTAGTAGAAAGATATGGGGATATTAAAGTAGCAGTGTTATGAAGGACACTGTACATGCTTATAGAGAAAAAGAAGGATGGAGATGAGGGAAACCGAATCGATGGGAGTTAGAAAACGGGAGAGGTAAAAGTGGAAGTAGATTTCAAAATGGAGGATCCAGTGACTGAAGAACCAGTGATGAAGATGAAAGTGGCATTGAGTAAAGATGTTGAAGGAATGACAGACACATAAACAGAAATGAGAGCGAAGCCAGACACAAAATGAATCTCAGAGTAGAGGTGAAAGGAAGAACTGATAGTGCAAAGCATTGAGAATGTGAGATTTGCAGGCAGGAGGCAAATTGTAGTCTAGAGATGATGAGAATGAGAAGCGGAGGAGGGAGGGAAACTGGAAGAGAGAGCTGAACAAGGAGCAGGCAAAGACAGAGGAGCGAGCGAGAATGGCAGCAGCAGACTTGGAAGCAAGAGTCACACTAGGAAAGATAGAGTAAACTAATGAGAGAGGTTAGATGCACAGACATTCAGAGGAAATAGACGGAAAAGGGAGAGAGACAGTTACATAAGTGACTGAGCAAGAGTTAGGAGCTTAAGGGAAAGTAATAGTGATGTGAGAATGAGAGACAGAGTCAAGAGAGGAACTAGGAGACGGAAGAGAGCAGGAGAAGAACACGGAAAGAATAAGAGGACGACTGAAGGAATAACTTAAGATGCAGTATTTGTAAGATTGAGAAGTGGAAGTAGATTGAACAGTGTGCGAGTTAGAAAGAAATGGTGAAAGAATGAGATTGTGATATGATTTTGGGAGAAAAGTTGTGGAAGAATGAGAGGTGTTTTTTTAATTTATCTGAGGTTTTATGTGGTATGTATCATGTCATTGTCGAATTCAAAACACCTTTCAGGTTTGCAAAAAAAGAATGAATGTCAAGATAGATAGATAGATAGATAGATAGAAAGATAGATCAGTGTTGTTGAGTCAAACTCAGACATCTTTACAGTGTTTCTTACTATCACAATTATTGCACTATGAAAGATTGGTCTCCTTAGCTTTGGCTATGATTATTTTGGTTATCAACCCAAGTGAACTATTGAACAGTAATCTGTTCATCTCTCTTTTGAGGGCAAATGAAAGGTAGACTTGGAAATATGGAACTGTGAAATTGGATTGATGGGAAAGGACCTGACACATTGTATAACGGTGCACTGTAATTCTACTTCAACAGCACATAAGACGCCCTATTGTCTCCTGCTCTCTTTGATAGACTTACAGCCATGTACGTATGCATGCATGTATATATAAGATATTTGTGGAGTGCAAACCTATCTGGAAAAGAACAGAGCACCAAACAGGAACAGATGTTCTCAGTATATTTCATGATCATTTCCAATTAGGCTTGATTTTTAATATGTTGTGAGGTACTGTACTATGAACAGGTCTGTCGTAAATTCCTTTTTTAGGTTTATTAGGGGAGGACCAGTTCTGATGTTAGTGGGGACGTAGTTTCAGATCATTGGTGAATGAATGTAGAAGGCCTGCATGCAGACAGACACACAGACAGATGGACAGGGTGATGAGAAGGCAGACTTAGAGAGACAGATGGAGCAATGGATAGATAGATGAAGGTAGGTGTTGGGGAAGAAAAGTCCTCTATATCACAAGAGACATGTGCTCCTGCTCTGAGTGCCCAGCTTTATGTACTATTGCCCGGATCCAGATTGTTGATTTTGTTGTCATAGGTGAAGGGGAGTTGTGTTATTGCAATCGATTGTCACATCTCTTTGGATGTGTGGAGCTAGAAATAAAATACCACTTTGGTCTACTTTCAAGTTAACCAATACTACAACTACCAAAATGCTGTAGGCTGTTGAGTCAGAGAAAAAGTACCTGATGTGTGTGAAGTAATGTGGTAACCCTATTTATATTGCAGTCTTTATTCATTTGGTCTATATACATTGGGCTGAAACTCTGATACTAAAAGATGATGGAATGCTAAATATTATCAAACGTTCACCCAGTCACAGATCTGGATTTAATCAATTATTATCCTTGCTATGCCATTCCAGTTTGGATCCAGCTGTATGCAAATCAGCCTTGACCCTGCTCCCTATGGGAACAGTTAGACGGAACTGCCAGGCCAGGTCCTCTCTGGACTGGAAAACAAGCATCCTGGGACGGGTTTCGGGGTATCACCCCTCATCAGCCAGGCTAGCTTGAAGAGGGTGGTGTAGTGAGCACGGACCCACGTCTGGGCATACTCTTCCCACTTAGGGCGAAAATGCAACACAAAAAGATGATGAATGGAATGCTGAACATTGTCTTATATTCACCCCCAGTCACAGATCTGAGTTTAATCCATTGTTATTTTGCTTGCTGCGCCATGCCATATATCTTGGGATATTGCTCTGTATACATTGGGAGCCATATTTATCAAGGGATTGCAATGCTTTTGTGTCACACAAGCTGTCACAAGAGCAACACACTCCCTAAATCAGATTTACCAAGCAACACAGGGCTACCTTTCGTGGGCCTGCATTTCTTGGTAAACTGGAGTAATGCGAGGCAGAACAAGTCCCTAGCTTGGATTATTCTGTCCCCGAAATGTGTTCCATGGTTGGAGCGTGGGTGTTTCTATGAACCCTCCTATTGATTTTGGTGCATTCACAGATTTCCCAAGACAAGTTAACCCCGGAATGCATACAAATTCTACACTTTCCGTGGGGAGGCGCAACGAGGAGAAATACCTTTATTTGTCCTTGTTTCCTATTTCCAAAAGAGCTGCATTCTGTGGCACACTTAGAAAGAGATAAATGCCTCTGAGGATTGTTTTGTGCAAGAAGGTGTCCCTTCCTGCACAAGAACAATCTTGCCTGTAATGCAGGCGCCCTTACACCATGGCGCAAGGCTGCATGCTTTGGTGCAAGACAGCACATTGTGTGCCAGTGCAAGGAGAGAACAGGATTGCGCAATATTGTGTTAAATATGGTGCATTCCTGCCCTCTCTCTTTCACGCTGCACATGTGTCTTGGTGCATTATGTGAAAGTATGAAAAATCTGATCCTTGGTGTTTATGATATTGATATGTTCATCTAGTGTTTGTGTGTTTGCTCCCAAGTGAAATACTTGATGTGACCATTTTATAAAAATTTAGATGAAAAAGCAGAACATGCCTAACTTGTCTTAAATGGCTTAACTCTGCTGGATTGAGAGTTCACAGGCGTGTGATTTACAATTTCTCATCTGATGGATCTTTTTAAGTTGATGGAGACATCGTGGGAGTCAATAATATTAAACAATTTAGATTTCTGTGAAGCCCGTTTGAGCGCTCAATAAGGTGATTTGTTTCCAACCAGTAATTAATCCAAGATATATATGTGCAAGACATGAAAATGTTGAAAAGGGTACAGGATTACAGCTGACAAGCTGAAATACTGCATTTGGTTAAGTCTCATTAAATTAAGATAAAAAGTAATAAAACCCACAACAATACAGAAAATAAGAATTAGAAAGAGGTGTTCCATATAGAAAACCCCGTTATCCCTTCTAAAGTCAAAGTTCAAAATCAGGAATGAGGATGGTTGGGGTGAAATCTTAATGAAATTCGGAAATGTGAGAAGGTGTCAGCATAATGAAGGCCTCCCGTAGAAATCCTCCAGAAAAAGGAATGTGTTTACTGTAACGCTTCATACTTGCAAGAATAAGGGAAGGAGAGAGGTTTCTACTCCTCGAAGTCCTTGGGGAAGTCTGCCTTAACATCTTACATTTAATAATGCTTTATTAAAAAATTCAATTATTCAAAGAGGTACCATATCTTATCACAGAATTAAAATGTACTCCAAGACATAATACAAGAAAGGATAATAAGTAAAAGATTAACAAACAGTATAAGAGGGTTAAGAAAAGAATAAGAAAATAGAAGAAAAATGAATATATATATATATATATATATATATATGTATATATATATATATATGTGTGTGTGTGTGTTTAAAAAGATAAAGAAAATATATAAGATAGAACATCCTTTACCAGACACAGTGATTATTCATATAATTAGAACAATAAAAACAACCAAATAAATAATATAATTTTTTATGGACTAATAATTCATGGCAGTTGGAAAGCAACATTTTTGTTTTGAAACTGACCAGATTGATGACATAAATATGTAGTAAAAGGAGACCAGAAGGAGTTTTTTGAAGAAGTTTTCTTGTGAAATTGGCCGATGCTCTGTCAACTCTATGGTGATGACAAAGCAAATTCCACCAATCATTAAATGTAATATTAGTGGCATCCTTCCAGTTCAAAGTAATAATTTTGAATGCTAAAGCAATAAGCAAATCAGCCAGTCGGCCCATTTTACGGGCACCAATCCAAATATTCGAAGAACTTGCCATAAAAATATTAGTAATGTAAAAAGAAAGTTGGTATTAAATATAAGTGCAATTGTATTACATATCTTGCACCAAAAAGAAGCAATAGTTGGACGTTGAAAGAAAGAATGCAAATAGGTACCTTGTGTATGAGAACAGGTCCAGCAGAGGTTAGATTTTGTTGCGTTATATTTGGAGAGAGAGGAGTTAAAAAAAGCCTGTGGTAAAAGTAATAAGTTGTTTGTGTAGTGCTAGCATTACAGGAGGTATGATGTATTTTTCACCACATACAATTCCATGTTTGAACAGAAAAGGAACGATGGAGATCAGACTCCCATGTAAGTTCTATTTTATGTTTGGGATGCTTTGGGTGCTGATAATGAAGATATTTGTATAAGTAAGAGGCTCTAATGGGAGTAGAAGAAGAAGATTGCAAAGAAGTTGAAGAAGGGGTGAGGGATGAGTCTCGAGTTAGGATAAATAATCGTTGTACGAGAAGGGTTCTTAAAGACTGATAATTTAGCATGTGGGAGGCTAAATGATTACATTTGGATTGAATTTCAGAAGAAGCGAGAGGTTGCATGTTTTGAAATAATTGCTTGACTTGTAAAATTCATTCAACCACCCATTCTTTCCAGAAAAGAGTATGATTGGATAATTTAATATTCTTATTATGCCAGATGGAGAAGTGTAAAAAAAACATGTAAAGATGATAAAGGCTTGGTAAAAAATGAAAAAGTGATTGAGATAGAATGCTTGACAGCAGGAGATGTGAACTTTTTGGGAGCGTGAGAAAATTATGCTAATGACTGAAACAGAAAAGGGGAAATCATAGTATCTTCTAAACTGTACCAAATCCACAGAGGGATGCCGCTAGAAGAATAGATATAAGGTAAAACTTGTTTTAGTAAAAATGAAGAGTGATACTGGCAAAGATTAGGAAAATGAACTCTACCTATTTCTCTAGGCTTACATAAGGAAAATGAAGAAATGCATGATTTCCATCTATTCTATAAAAACTTTACTAGCAAGCTATTAACAGTTTTAAGAGAATTTCAGAGGTATTTTAAACGAAAGCATGGACAAATAGAAATCAATAACCGGAAGCATCATAATTTTAATTGATTCAAACCTACCCCACTATGAGACATAGCGGGAGACATTTATCTGGCATATTACACATTTTTTGAAGGAGATCTTCCAAATTAATCTGAATAGTTGTTGAAATTGAAGAGGTGTGTTTGATCCCTAACCATTTAATATATTTAGAATTCCATATAAAGTCAGTTCCTGCAAACATATATTTGCAACAATACTAATTCAAGGGAAGTACTCAGATTTACTAAGATTTAATTTCTAACCTGAAAGATTAGAGTAAATATTTAAGAGGTCAGCAAATGCAGGTAACGATGTTCGTGGATTAGAAACATATAAGATGATGATATCATCTGTTTAGGCAGTACATTTAATATGCAGATTTTTAAGTTCAAAACCAGTAAAAGGAGATTGCCTCAAGGAATGTAGAAATGGTTCCAGAGATAGAATGAATAATAATGGTGATAATGGACATCCCTGCCTGGTGCCTCAATGTAGGGGAAAGTAAGAGGATTGAATGCTCTTTAAAAAATTGAAGTAGATGGGGAAGAGTAAAGTATATTTCTATATTTTATGATTCCAGGACCAACGCCATGCCAGTTAAGAGCTCACATCACAAAAAGCCAGTAAATGTGATCAAATGCTTTTTCAGCATCCAATGTAAAGCAGTTAAGGTGGTAGACCTTTTAGAAGCTAAGGGCCAGATGTAGGAAGAAAGCAAATTGCGACTTGCAATTTGCAAGTCCGAGCGACTCGCAAATTGCAACTCGCAATTTGCTATGCAGAAAGGTGTCTCAGACACCTTCTGCGACTCGCAATGGGGTTGCAAAGACCCACCTCATTAATATTAATGAGGTGGGTCGCATTTTGCGACCCCATTGCGAGTCTGGGCACTCACGGGGATGGTGGCCTGCTGGAGACAGCAGACCTCCATGTCCGTGACTGCTTTTGCAATAAAGCAGTTTTTTTTTTCTATCTGCAGCCCGTTTTCCTTAAAGGAAAACATTCTGCACTTAGAAAAAAATACCGAAACCTTTTGTTTCAGTTTTTTTCAGAGCAGGCAGTGGTCCATGGGACCACTGCCTGCTCTGAAAAAATATTTTTGTGATCATTCACAAAGGGGAAGGGGTCCCATGGGGACCCCATCCCGTTTGCGTATGAGTTACCATCCACTTCAAATGGATGTTAACTGCGAGTTCATTTGCGACCGCTTTCGCAGTCGCAAATCAACTTGCATTGCGTTGCGAGTCGCAAATAGGAAGGGAACACCCCTTCCTATTTGCGAGTCGGAAACGCATTTTGCGAGTCGTTCTGACTCGCAAAATGCGTTTCTGCATCGCGTAGAGGCTTTTGCGCCTCGCAAACGGCATTTTTTGCCATTTGCGAGGCGCAAAAGCCTTGCTACGTCTGGCCCCTAAATGCAGAATATTTAGTAAAGCTAGGGAATTAACAGTGATATATCTGCCCTTAACAAAACCAGTTTGTTCCATGTCAATTATATCAGGAATAATCTGATTAATACAAAGCGCTAAGATCCTCACAAATATCTTGCAATCTAAATTAAGAAGAGAAATAGGCCGATAGTTGGCACAGAGCTGTAGATCTTTGCCTTTTTTGGAATGAGGCAGAGCATCTCTTCAGAAAATGTGCCATGAGCTTTGTCATTATGAAGAAATTGGGGTCATATGTACTAAAGCATTTTCCCATAGAGACAGAATGGGTGAAACTCTTTGATACATCTGGCCCTTGATGATATAATGAGTGAAAGTGAGGGAGGATAATATGCAAGAAACAAAGATAAAATTAAATTGTAAAACCATCCAGGCCTGGAGTTTTGTCTTTAGGTAATTTGGTCAAGGCCATCTTGATATCCTGCAAAGACATTTCTTTATCTAAAGAAGAGAAGTCTTGTCATAGATAAGGGCAGGGTGGGAGAGATTAGTAAAAAGGGATCAAGAGCTGCTTCCGATGGAGAAGATTCAGGTGTATAAAGATTTAGGTAAAAATCAGAAAAGCACTGTAAGATTTCCTCATCTTCAAAATGGTTGATACCCCTTTCATCTATAATGTTTGAAATTTGTATTTCTTGGGACTTAACCTTAAGATAATTTGCAAGCAGCTTGCCAGATTTATTACGCCCACCATAGAACTTGGAATTAACCTTCAAATGCATGCCATAGACATCTTCAGTTGCTTTTTTTTAAAACTCAAATTGGCTTGAATGAGAAGTTTAAGAGTATCAGTATTATTTGAGGTAAAATATTTATGTTCATGGCCTTTCATAGATGATAGAAGAAGAAGAGTCTGTAAGAATGTTTTTTTTCTTTGTAGCCACATAATCAATAATAAATCCGGCTTTAAATTTAAAAGCAACCCAAATAACATGGAGCTGCAAAGTTGAGTTAATATTAAGTTAAACATATTTCTTAAGGAGTTTTTCAAATGTTTCCACAAAAATCTGATCTTTTAATAACTCATTATTAAAACGTCATCTCCTTGGTCTATGAGGTTCAGATACAGTTCCTGTGTCAATAAACATAGGTGAATGATCAGATATTAATAAGAACCAATTTCAGAATGCACTATAGCTGTAAGTAAGTGGGCTGTCAAGAAGATGTAATCAATCCTAAATTTGGATTTATGTGTGGGAGAATAGAAGGTAAATTCTAAATTAACTGTATTGTATATTCTCCAAGCATCAATTAGACCTCTAGAATGAATAGCGTTCTTGAATATTTTTTGCATTTTATTAGGGACATACCTGGAGAGGGAAGGCCTGTCAGTAAAAGGGTCCATAATTTGATTACAGTCTCCACCCATTATTAGATTGTCAGTCGAGCATGAGTGCAAAAGACCTAAGATGCTTTCTCAGAATTTAATACCTTTCCCCGATAGCCATATATATTGAGTAAGGAATAGGGAATGTTATCAACAGTAAGGTGGATGGGAAGCAACCTCCCTTCATCATCCTTCTCCTCTCTATCCGTAAAGAAAGAGACTTATGAAATAAGATAATGACTCCATTCTTATTATGAAATGCAGGCGAACAGGACACATTACCCATCCACTGCTTCTTTAAGGAATTAAGATCTTTATCAGATAAATGGGTTTCCTGTAACATAGCAATCTTGCAATTCAATTTGGAAATATGTGAAAGAACCTTCTGCTTCCTAATGGGGCTCAGCAAACTTTCACATTCCAGGATACAACAAGCAGAACGTTAATCATGTAATAGGAAAATAATCAGATATTCTTGTAACCACATCTTCAATTTAACATTAGCTACATGACAATAAATTGAAAACCACTTAACAACAAATTAACAAAAGCTGTATATGGTGGTAAGGTAAAGGTCAAGTAAATAAAGGAGAAATTAAAAAAGGAAAAAGAGACAAAATATAATATAAGATAGAAACAAAAAAGATGGCTAGAAGCTAAATGGCTTCAACCATAGCTAAGAATGGCATTTTCAATGCAATAACAATAAGAGAGGAGGGTTGGGAAGCACAAAAAGAGAAAGATGAGCACAACTGCAACCTCACAGAAAGGTTAAAGGAAGTCACAGAGACAATAAATGAATAAAAAAATATATAAATCGTCATGGGAATAAACACTATTGACTGATACCTAACACTTACCAACAGTTGAGAACATATTGGAGACAATGGGCCTGGGACAGATGACACAAAAGGGACACATATCTGTAATAAGGAATCAGGCAAGGCATGAAATACCTGTAACGGAGAAGAAATGGTTATTAAACTAAGAAAATGCTTTTAGTTATAAACTACATTGTTGAAAACCTTATACAACAAAACAATGAGCATATAAGCATGCACCTATTAGGCAGAAAAATATAAGCTGATAAACAATCAAGATTTGCCAAGTTCCATTTCTTCACCCTTGCACTGGCAAATGAACTTTCTCAAATGTGTAGAAGAGGCCAATTAAAAGGTTTGCTCTTTATAAGTCACTTTGAAAAAGCAAGGATGCACCAGGCCATATCTAGCATTCAAAGTTTGTAGATCTGGACAAAATCAGAGTAATTACTTGCTTCGAGCCGCTGTAGCACGTGCCACATCCTGCACAACAGCTGTTTCCTATGTTTAGCCACAGACAAGACCATAAATAGTTCAGTATATTCCAGGAAAATAATTATTATGCCTTTATATTGATCAGGCAATGAAGCACCCAATGATTTAGGTCCCACATGTGGGCACATTGTAGGTTAAGAGCAGTACCATCCTTGAGACCAACTATCTGAGGAATGTGAGTTTTGAGAAAGGCGCTTATGCTGTTGCCTTCCGCTTCCACAGGAATACCACAAATTCTAAGGTTGTTATGTCTATTATGATTTTCCAAACCTTTGGTTTGCTGTTTTAGAAGCAAAATTTCTTTAGACATGACATCTATCTTAGTTGCTGTGTCCTGTATATGGCTTATCCTTTGCTCAGCCTCTGGAACCCTGGATCTAGATTAGATCATGTTTCTTCTATTCTTTGAAGAGTAGCATTTGTCTCCATTACAAAGGGCTTCAGGTGTTTAATTTCTTCCATAAGGTCATCAAGGGTTAAAGCCAATGGAGATTTAGCTGGGGAGGCGGGTTCTTTTTTTTACGTTTGGAAGTGTTATTATATTCTTTCCAAGTAGAGGACTTTGTTTCAGATAATGATACACTCATTTAAGAGGGTGTCGAGGAAGGCTACATATACAGTAAATATGTAAATATACATACTGAAAACTGGTAAGTATATTGAAGAAAAGCTTATGCGAAAAGAATTAACCAGTTGCAGCAAAGCAGACTCCAATATGCTCCATAGAATAAATCTCCTGAAGCCTAATGCCTGCAGAAATTGACTCTATGGCAATAACTCAGTCCATGGTGCAATAATAAACACAACAGCCTGAAATGTTTATGAAATGTGTCTAAATGCAGATTAATTGCTGTGTAAAAGGACCTGGAAATATATATGAAAAATGTCAGGCATGTACTGCATTGTGCGTGAAAATTCAATGGCGGTGGTGTAGGAGGCTGGCCTGACTTGTAGTGGGTACCAGAGGTACTTACACCTTGTGCCAGGTCCAGTTATCCCTTTTTAGTGTAGAAGAGGTGTTTCTAGCAGCTTAGGCTGATAGAAGGTAGCTATAGCAGAGCAGCTTAGGCTGAACTAGGAGACATGTAAAGCTCCCGCAATATACCACTGGTGTCATATGCACAATATCATAAGAAAGCACAATACACAGAAGTACTAAAAATAAAGGTATTTTTTTTTATTGATAATACGCCAAAAGTATCTCAGTGAGATAAGATATATACACAAGATATATGTACACAAACCACAATTATGCAGGTAATAGCAAGAAAGGTAATGCAAGCAGTGTAAAGTTACAATAGATTGCAATAGGGGCACATAGGTATAGGGGCAACACAAACCATATACTCCAAAAGTGGAATGCGAACCACGAATGGACCCCAAACCTATGTGAGCTTGTAGAGGGTCGCTGGGACTGTAAGAAAACAGTGAGGGTTGGAAAAATAGCCTACCCCAAGACCCTGATAGGTAGGTATAAAGTGCACCTATTACCCCCAGAGAGCACAGAAGTCGTGATAGGGGGATTCTGCAGGAAGAACAAACACCAGCAATGCAACAACAGTGGATTTCCGAACCGGAGTACCTGTAAGACAAGGGGACCAAGTCCAATAGTCGCAACAGTGTCGAAAGTGGGCAGGAGCCCAGGAAATGCCAGCTGAGGGTGCAAGGAGCTGCCACCTGTTGGAAGAAGCTTGGAGTTCTGCAAGAAAGAAGAGGACTAGGAACTTCTCCTTTGGAGGATGGATGTCCACGTCGCGACAAAGCTTGCAGAGGTGTTCCCACGCAGAAAGACTGCAAACAAGCCTTGCTAGCTGCAAGGGTCACGGTAAAGGTTTTTGGGTGCTGCTGTAGCCCAGGAGGGACCAGGATGTCACCACTTGGAGGACAGAGGGGGCGCCCAGCAAGTCACGGAGCCCTCACAGAAGCAGGCAGCACCTGCAGAAGTACCTGAACAGGCACTTGGAAGAAGAGTGAACCGGAGTCCACGCGAAGTCACAAAAGGGAGTCCCACGATGCCGGAGGACAACTCAGAAGGACGTGCACTGCAGAAAGGAGTGTCGGGGTCCCAGGCTTGGCTGTGCACAAAGGAAATCCTGGAAGAGTGCACAGGAGCCGGAGCAGCTGCAAATCACGCGGTACCCAGCAATGCAGTCTTGCGTGGGGAGGCAAGGACTTACCTCCACCAAACTTGGACTGAAGAGTCACTGGACTGTGGGAGTCACTTGGACAGAGTTGCTGAGTTCCAGGGACCACGCTTGTCGTGCTGAGAGGGGACCCAGAGGACCAGTGATGCAGTCTTTTGGTGCCTGCGGTTGCAGGGGGATGATTCCGTCGACCCACAGGAGATTTCTTCAGAGCTCCTGGTGCAGAGAGGAGGCAGGCTACCCCCAGAGCATGCACCACCTGGAAACAGTCGAGAAAGCCAGCAGGATGAAGCGATACAAGGTTGCTAGTAGTCGTCTTGCTACTTTGTTGCAGTTTTGCAGGTGTACTGAGCAGTCAGTGGTCGATCCTTTGGTAGAAGGTGAAGAGGGAGATGCAGAGGAACTCTGATGAGCTCTTGCATTCGTTATCTGGTGAGATCCCAAAGCAGAGACCCTAAATAACCAGAAAAGGAGGTTTGGCTACCTAGGAAGGAGGATTGGCTACCAAGAGAGGTAAGAGCCTATCAGAAGGAGCCTCTGACGTCACCTGCTGGCACTGGCCACTCAGAGCAGTCCAGTGTGCCACAAACACCTCTGTTTCCAAGATGGCAGAGGTCTGGGACACACTGGGGGAACTCTGGGCACCTCCCCTGGGAGGTGCAGGTCAGGGGAGTGGTCACTCCCCTTTCGTTTGTTCAGTTTCACGCCAGAGCAGGGCTGGGGGATGCCTGAACCGGTGTAGACTGGCTTATGCAGAGATGGGCACCATCTGTGCCCATCAAAGCATTTCCAGAGGCTGGGGGAGGCTACTCCCCCCCAACCTTCACACCTATTTTCAAATGGAGAGGGTGTTACACCCTCTCTCAGAGGAAGTCCTTTGTTCTGCCTTCCTGGACCCCAGGAGGGCAGAAACCTGTCTGAGGGGTTGGCAGCAGCAGCAGCTGCAGTGGAGACCCCGGAAAGGCAGTTTGGCAGTACCCGGGTTCTGTGCTAGAGACCCGGCGGATCATGGAATTGTCCCCCCAATCCCAGAATGGCATTGGGGTGACAATTCCATGATCTTAGACATGTTACATGGCCATGTTTGGAGTACCATTGTGACGCTGTACATAGGTAGTGACCTATGTACAGTGCACGCATGTAATGGTGTCCCTGCACTCACAAAGTCCGGGGAATTTGCCCTGAACTATGTGGGGGCACCTTGGCTAGTGCCAGGGTAACCACACACTAAGTAACTTTGCACCCAACCTTCACCAGGTGAAGGTTAGACATATAGGTGACTTATAAGTTACTTAAGTGCAGTGGTAAATGGCTGTGAAATAAAGTGGACGTTATTTCACTCAGGCTGCACTGGCAGGCCTGTGTAAGAATTGTCAGAGCTCCCTATGGGTGGCAAAAGAAATGCTGCAGCCCATAGGGATCTCCTGGAACCCCAATACCCTGGGTACCTCAGTACCATATACTAGGGAATTATATGGGTGTACCAGTATGCCAATGTGAATGGTAAATTTAGTCACTAGCCTGTTAGTGACAAATTTGGAAATCAGAGAGAGCATAACCACTGAGATTCTGGTGAGCAGAGCCTCAGTGAGACAGTAAGGCATCACACAGGGAACAAATACAGGCCACATACGTATGAGCACTGGGGACCTGCCTGGCAGGGTCCCAGTGACACATCGACTAAAACAACATATATACAGTGAAATATGGGGTAACATGCCAGGCAAGATTGTACTTTCCCACAGGAGGTGAGTGAGGAGAGGCCACACAGAGGGAAAAAAACAATAAACCAGGTATCAAGGTCAATTCAGAATTAAAATACCCATTTCCCCAACGCTCCTATCACTCCAACAGCATAATGCATTCTCAGCGATGTCCGCTCACTGCCAAAATGCACTTTTGAGCCTCTGTGATGACACGGAGGCTCAAGAGAAAGTGGCCATCTTGCGGGTGTCCTGGCCACGCCCCATCTGACTGAATATATGTATTATTTAAAACAAGCAGAACCTTCAGCATCAATGTTGTCTGCTCCTCCCCTCTAAGAACTAATCAGCTTCTGATCCTTGGTATGCATTTGCAACACCACCTGAATTTCTCATCCCACACAACTAGTAAAGTTACTGTAACCTTGAACATCCCCCGTTAGTGGTACACAATGAATAAGAAACTTCAGTGTCTCATTAGATCTTCATGTTTCTTGCCAAGTTTTCTTCGCTTAGACCTTGGTCTAAGCAACTAGTGTATAAGACAATAAACATTTTTTCTAGCTAACGAAGCCTTGAAATGCACCTGCAAAGAAAGTGAACACACTATCTAAGCAAAACACACTACAAATGTAATTTTGTAGTTACAGTTAGCCTGACTCTAACTAAGCATTTAAGGCCTCATCTACAAGGAAAAGGTGCCGTGCGGTGCCACAGGCAATCTTGCTGCGCCGAGCTGTGTCATCTCCAAAATGTAGGGATGCACTGTATTTGAAAAAATATGGCGAATCCCTGTGTTTCCCCCTGCGCTGATGCTAAATTAGCTGCCTAGCACCAACGCAGCCAACTTTGTGCCATGGCGCAAGAATGGCTGTGCTGCGGGGGAGAGCGTTGTTGTGCAGGAAGGGACACCTTCCTGTACAAAACAGTCTTTAATGGCTATTTGCTCCTTCTATGTGTGCTGCAGAATGTTCCACACATAGGAAGAGCAAAATCCAGGAGAAATAAAAGTATTTCTCCTCGTTGCACCACTCTAACGCCTCCACTAGGAAGATGTTAGTTTTTGGCGCTGCCTAAGGTTTACGATTTCATGTAAATCTGAGGCAGTGTCAAAAAGCAATGGGTGTTACGTGGGTATACCTATAGCAACATTCGTTGCATACCCCTTAGCCGATGAAAAATGTTTTGGGACAACCCATATCTACAAGGCTGTGTTAAGCCAGGAAAAGTGGCTTAACCCTGCAGTGTAGATATGATACAGTGCACAGCGCCACCAGAGCATCGCAAAAAGTGACGCTCCGGTGCACTAGGGCCTCATAAATGAGACCCTTAATGTGCATTTCAAATACATGATTTTAGATGAACACGTTAACTTTCAGAATAAACGTAAAAAGTGAAGAAAAGGAACAAATGTTAGTTCAATAAATGTAACTTAAAGAATAAATGTAAAGCATATATAATGAATACATGTAAGCTTTTTTTATGAACATTAATGTGCACGTTTATAAAGCTTAAGTCTTTCAGTGATTACATTTCATTTATGCATCTAAGTATTCACAAGTTAATTTTATTAAAACCCTCAGTAAATATAGCATCAAAGTAAATGCTTAATTTGCGCAATGATGACTTTTAAAGGAATCTAAATTGCATTACTCCCCCTTCTCATTGCAATGTCAGCCATCACAATATCACACATGTGAATGCATATCAGATGAGATCAAATCAAGACATTGATGTTTTCAACAACTTACTTTTGTATTTTCCAAATGTTTAAGGTCATCATAAAATCCACACTGAGTCTTTCCTATTTTCATATCCCTTCTAGTTCTTTTCAATCCCTTTGAATTTTGTCTTTCCTTCTTTGCCTTTACATATTTCTAGCCCTTGAAAATGATGAACAGACATATCACACATATGGCAATAACAATATAAGATCTCAAGACAGAACCCACTATTCCACTTCTTAGGTTTCCAAACCATCTGCAAATCCTAGAAAGCCCAGATGCAATTACTTCACAAACACGTGTTGCCTCTAATTCCTGTAAATCTCCTTTCAGATCTGTAATGTTCTTAATCTATTTCTTCAAGTACTCACTCTTGTTGGGGATGTGGATGCAGCCAGAAGGATGTCTAGTGCAAGGTGATTGTGCAAAACCATGGTTTTCATAGCTATCTTTTCAGTATCTACAACCAACAAGGAACTTGCTGTACTTCTGGGCAGTTTATTCACTATGGTAGACAGTTGTCTAATCTTGCGATAATTCAGAATTACCCCTATTTTTGGGATTACTGGTCCAACAATATCACCCACAATTTCAGCACCACTAAAACCTCGTAATTCTAGATTTTGTCACCAGTACAAGATCATTCAGATGTTATACATGATAGATCTTTGGGAAAAACACATCCAAATAGTATACACCATACCATCCTTTGGGTAATTTGGAATATATCCTATCCCCACAATCACAATACACTCCAGGAATAACGGGATCATGTCCTCCCAGAATGTAAGCCAAATATCTCCATATTTGAAATCGTAGTCACACTCACTCTTACCCATGAAACATTTTTTAAGGGAAGATGAATTCCTACTAACACATAATTTTCCTTTGTGTTGCCAATCTAAAAGTACTGCTGGCATGGCTCCTATGCCTCAGTGTTTCCCTTCTTCTTCATTTCATTGTCCCTTAAAGCTATCATCCCATCCATCTTTCCCTTCTCATCCATTACTCTCTTCCTGTCTTCTATTGAATCCAAAGATTTCTTCTCAACTTCAGTTAAATAACATGTCAAATTGTGTCTATGGACATAAACTGTGTCAAATGTGGTGATCGGTTTAAAAAACTACCAACTGGAGGGGCTTGGCCAAGCCGCAGACCAAAATGGCTGCCTGGCTGTGAAGCTCCTGTGGAGGCTCCTGACTAATGGAAGGAGAGGACACCCAGGACCCGGAGGTGGACAGATGGCGACAGTAGAGTGGTGAGGAATGGGAGTGGATCACGGGTGCTGGGTGTGGGTTTGCAGTGCACAGGCGCTGCTGATATTGCAACCCCGCATCCACCGGCCTACGCGCCTCAGAGGCCCCGAGGTGACAGGGGCCTCGGGTGAGCCTAAGATGCTGGGCAACCCAGCGATGAGGGACAGCCCGGGGCAGCCTTTTGCTGGTCCCTTCCCCCCAAGACCAGAGAGACACTGGGAGAGCATTGCGGACCCCCCTGGACATTTGCTGTGGGGGCCCTTTTTGTGGTGCGGCCTGGTACAGCCCTCTCTGATACCCTGGTGGCGCTCTTGGAGGCAGTAGGTGGGGCGTCCTACTACAGTGGGGCGCAGACCTGGTTGTCTAATCGGGGGCCGGTGCCAATGTTGGGGATGACCCTGGTGGCCCTCCTTTCTGACTTTCTGCTGGGCTGCCGGAGGGGTCGTGCCCCAATTTGCACCGGGGTCCTGCATGCGATTTTGGTTGCCTGGTAGTGTGCCCATCAGCGGAGGTCTCGGCTGAGATCCCACATAGCTGGACGGTCCATGCTGGGCATTCTTACAGTGCCACACTGCTGAGCTGCCCCCATTTGCATGGGTGATTGGAGTCGATTAACTGGTGGCCGGGTTGAGGCCCGCTGATCCCGTGGCTGCCACCATTATCGCTCTTTGCAGGGCGCGGAGCCTTACCCAATGATTCTTAGTGCACTCCTGGGCTGGCAGTGGCTGACGGGCAGCCCACGGTGGCCATGGGAAGAGGTGCCCCCAAACAACGGAAACATCCTTTTGAGAAGAGACTGCAGGAAGACATGGCTGTCGCCCCGGCGAGGGACACAGATGACGCGTGGAGTGCTCAGATGTGTGACCAGACATTAGGAGCAGAGGACATATTGACAGAACTGCGGCCAGATTTCATGCCATTGATAATAGATTTGACTCACTGACCACCAGTCTTGACAACATGGGCAGTAGGTTGGATAAACAACAATCACGACTCGAGGGAGCAGAGGGTTGAATCTCTGCCATTGAGGATGATACAGCGACACTAAGAAAACGCCCTGAGAAGGTCAAGGGGATGTTAAAAACTGTGCCTATAAAGAACAAAGATTTGGAGGCCAGAGGGCACCGTAACAACCTGTGCATAGCCGGAATTGCGGAATCCACCAACACTGGCCGGTTTGACTTGTTTGTAGAGAACCTTCTGGTGGAATTACTGGGCCACCAAGGCTTCACCTCAACCTTTGTGGTGTAAAGGGCACATTGTACCTTGGGCCCTAGTCCTCCCCCTGGGGCACCTGCCCGCTTGATAATTGCTCACCTTTTGAATTATAGAGACCGAGACACTGCCCTCTGACTTGCCAGAGAGAAGGCACCCTGGCAGTATCAGAGAGCTGTCGCACCCCTCTACCCCGATTTCAAACCTACAGTTCTGGAAGCAGGGTGGAAATTCTCTGAAGTCAAGGCCATGCTCCGCTCTCTTGGTGTTCGCTATGGCATGATATATCCAGCCAGGTTGCAAGTGGAGATGAACAGCAAACCACAATACTTTGACAATCCTAATGATGCGCCGATGTTCTGCAAGCAGCATCCTTTGTTGGGTGGATTATCCCGTGGTTCCCACGAGGGCATGACAAGCTGGATGCTGGGCCCACTTCGAGCATGGAACTGTTTCCCTCGGACAAGATGAGACTCCATAGGCTGGGGCCCCCACCATGCTTTACTACACAATGGACCTCCATCGATTGTATATGATAATCACTGTTTCGCCACTTTATTGTCTTTAACTCAGGTTTTTTAGTTGGGTTGTCCTCTCCTATACTACACTGTCAATCCTATTAGCGGCCTGGGAGTACTCCATGGCTGCGTTGTCATGCTCTCATGGTTAATACCAAGAAATGTGTTCTTCTGGTGTAATGGTCTTTGTTTAGGGTTTTGCTGGTTTCGCTTGGCATTTTTAGGCCGGGTGTGGGAGGTGGGAGGGTTGTTTCACGCATATGGGCTGTGCGATGTAACGTTGTTCTGTTATGCAATGCAGTTTATCTACACACCTACCTTACGTACATATGGCTACACATGTCCCGCAAGCTGGGGCTAACACCCTCATGACAAAAACTCTTATGTTCCTATCCTGGAACACACGTGGGCTAAATAATTCCTGTAAAGGTAAAATGGTGCTGCCGTATCTCCATAGGCATGTGTGCAGATTGCTTTCCTGCAAGAGACACACCTCCCTGTTGGCACAGTGCCATCCTTTACAGTGGGGCCCGCACTGATACTTTGCAAGTTTCAGCACCTACTCTTGGGGGGTATGTATTTTGATTCATAAAACAGTACCATTTAGGCCACTATCGACCCGGGTGGATAGTAATGGCAGATATGTGATGGTTGCGGGGCTTTTGGATATACTTGTAACTGTGTAAGCACCCAAAATTGATGCTCCTGAATTTTTTCAGGACATCCATCCACACATCGATCCCTTTAATGTACATCACATCCTCATGGGAATTACTTTAATTTGGCTGTAGACCAAGCATTGGATACTTTTGAGATCCATGCAGCATTTTTGCTTTACATGACCCTTGTCAACTGTTTGGCACAGGCACGTTGGCCTACACTTTTCATTCAGCACCCCATGGTACCAGGTGGCATATTAGCTATTGGTTTTTGGCGGGCGCTGCTGAGCAATGGGTCACAGATGTCAATCACCTACCTCAGACATTATCTGACCATTCCCCAGTGCTACTTGCACTTTCTATACTCACGGCCTGTGGCGCCAGGAAATTCTGGAGGTTCCCGGACATGGTGTTGTTGGACGCTCCATTCTGCGCATCCTTGCAGGAAGCAGTGGTTGAATTTTTTTAATTAAACGAGGGCTCGGTGGGTACCTGGGCTGTTCTATGATAGGCCTTCCAGGCATATACCAGAGGCAGCTGCATTTCCACACACATGATGGTGTCCTGCATGATATATGTCATGGTCTTGCACAGGTGGAGGCACAGCTTACAGATATTTACCATGAAACGGTGGCTGCCAACATCGCCCTCCCAACTAGGTTGTCGTAAGCTTTTGCTCGAAGAGTTTAATGCTTTTGCAGAGTGGGAGGTGCACTACATGGGCAAGATTAATCCGATTCTCTTGTCCTGCGTCCCATTTACTCAAAATTAAACGACCTGATGACAATATTGCCGTTGGCACCTCTGAGGTCCAGGTGGAGCTTCTCAAATATTACTCCATGCTCTACACAGCACAAGCAGGGCCGCCGGGTCTTGCTTTACAAGACTGTCTAGATGACATTGCTATAGGCTGGTTAACATCTACCCAACAGCAGTTCCTTAGTGAACCTTTCTCTGCTGAGGAGGTATCACAGGTGATAGATTCGCTAGATGGGATGCGTGCCCCAGGGCTGGATGGGTTCACTGGGGTGTTTTACAAGAAATACAAAGATATTCTTAGCCCTCGTCTTGCATCGGTGTATACTGAGGCTCTGGAGGCTGGGCCTATCCCTGAATCCATGAGAGAGGCGGTTATTGCCCGTTTGCCGAAACCTGGTAAGGACCCTGTATTTTGTGGGTCATAGCGCCCCCTTGCCTGATAAATTTCAACAATAATATTTTGGTCTAAATGATCGCCACTCGCCTCTCCCTCTTGTTGGATACAATCTATCTCCCCTGCTCAGTCTGGCTTTGTTCCACACTGCTCTACCTCTATCAATCTACACACTGTCTTTGCAATGCTAAACAGGGTGTCCCCTGAGGTTCCCGTGGCGATTGCCTTATTGGATGCCAAAAAAGCTTTCGATTCACTTGAGTGGCCCTTTTTACACGCTGACCTTACGCTTGGGTTCCCCCTTGGCTACACCAAAGTGATTTCCCTGTTGAACTCGCTGCCCACAGCAGCCATATGGCTTAATGGTGAGCTCTCCTCCTATATCCCCATAACACACGGCACAAGGCAAGGGTGTCCTCCGTCTCCTTTGCTCTTTATTCTGGCAATGGACGCCCTGGTGCGCCACTCACATAAGGAACATATCCACAGGGGACTACAATGGACTAGTGGACCGCTCCTGTGGTATATGCAGATGATATTTTGCTAGTCGTTCACCACCCAGACACTAACCTTACACCAATATTGGAAGAAGTGACTTGTTGCGGTGAATTCTCCAGGCTGCATATCAATTGGAGTAAGTCGGAGCTTTTTCTGCTGACCAATCTTACCCATCCTCCTGAGACAGAGCTCCCTTTGCGCTGGTTCCCTGACTCAGCAAAATACTTAGGTATTTATATACACAGAGACAAGGAGCAGGTGCTACGGCTCAATTATGGACCTGCGGTCGAGAGATTCACCTCCCAGGTGGAAAGATGGGTAAAGCTGCCAATCTCTATGGAGTGCCAGATATCGTTCATTAAAATTGTGGTTCTCCCACAATTTCTGTATCCATTTTTTAATATTCTGATCCAGCTTACTAGCTCCTTTTTTGCAAATTTTACACATATCACTGGTATCATCCTGATGCCCTCCTTCCCTATTCTATCCCAGAGTGGGACCTGTTGGCTCCTGTCCTACTGAGCGCCCTTTTGCCCTGGGTTGCTCCACTACATCGCAGATATATTCAAACTCTTTTCACAACTAGCTGGGCATGGCGTAAACTGGCTCACTTGCTTCACTGCGACACATTGTACTCTCCAGCACTGACATTGATTAATCATCCATTTAAACCCATTACACAGGAGGCGCTGGTGCAGTGCACATTACATGCTTCACACCTTCAGTGATTTTTTTTGGATGACCACATATTATCAAGCACCACAGATACTCGTTTCAGAGACGCCACACAACTGCAACGCTTTGTACTTTGCCATCCATCACATGCCATGCGTCCACGCTATACTACATATCCGTTGGATCCTGCTGAGTTTGCACCATTTACCCTGGTTGATACGCCAGACTCAGGGGCGGACTTGGTATCCAGACTTTGTCTAGTTGGTATTAAAGCTCTTCCGGTTCCTGATGCTCGGCTAAGGGAATCCTGGGAGAGAGATCTGGGTGACCCACTATCCCAAAAAATCTGGGAGGCATGCTGGGAGGCATAGTGCGTGCAGGCCAAATTCTTCTTACCTAACCAAAGCCACAAGCTAATACACTTCGAATTCCTTAGGAGGGCAGATATCACCCCCAGGGACACTGCCCAAATGGACCCGAGCCGCTCTTCCGCTTGCCCCAAAAGCTGTGCTCTGATCGCTGCTTTTTCACACATGACTTTGACCTGCCTTTACCTTAGTCCCTTTTGGTACAAGGTATATGACATATTGTCAACTATTGTTGGTCGGTCTCTGTGACCTGACCTGCTTACGGCCCTTCTCGGCTACACAGACAACTTACCAAAGTCCATAAGATGCCTCACTGTAATCTCGCTCCTGTTGGCTAAATGGGAGATAGCGCTTCGATGGCGATCCAAATATGCACCTAGCATTCATTCCGGGTTGGCCAGCCTCATGTATTGCAACACCAATTGCAAACTCTACACCTCACTACAGCCTGTGATGTCCAGACCTAAGGATATTTGGCAACCACTGAGGGACTACTTGTCCACATTAGCCACTTCCCCTCCAACATCACAGACTTCTAATGATGCCAGCTCATTTTGAATCCATTCTTCACCATGTTAGTCTCTCTGTTTCAGTACTAATTGTCTTTTGCCTGCCAATGCTCGATTACCCTCTGATTGCAAACTGTAATATTATATCTGATTTGTACTGACGTTCTACCACTTACATGTGGTACAGTTTCCTTCTTTGAACTGCATTGCTATGTGTTTGTTCCTTGGTGTGTTTTAAAATGACAAATGAAATTGAAAAAAAGTAAAGTGCCAACTGTCTCCATTGACTTGGCATGGAAGTGACAATTCAATTGTTTCAACAAACAAATGTCAATAAATATCAAGTCTTAATTAAAAAATGATGCTAGAAATGTCCCGTTCCATAAAACAAACTTAACAGAAGACTACACGTAACACCATCCATAAGAGAAAAATGGTGATAGGTATTTTCCTCTGAAGCTGACATAGGTACCTGCGTACAGACATAACAGTTCTTTGCATCCGTAATGTCAATATATTCATAAGCAGTTTAAAATAGGCATTTTATGAATAATCTCCAACAGATGCATCTGCATGCAAAGCCTTGTAATCTAGTGCGTGCAAACTATGATCTAGAGGACTCCGGCTCAAGGGGGTAGCACTAGGTTTAAGCTCAGTTTCTGAAGAAGATGTGGGTAAAGATACTCCTACAAAGACAATGATTAGTTTCCATTACTTCTCTAGAATCAGTCCGTTGAGAAGTAAACTGAGTTTTCTCTGTACATTTCTACTTGTGCAAATTGGAAAACAAAGTTCAAATGTTGTACAATGAAATTATGTACAAAATCTTCGTGAGACTTCTTTAACCTGTTGAAGCGTCCTTTTCTATCTGCCCTCAAGAACAAACCAGAGACCAGCCAGCCTTAAGGTACAAGCAGAAATATATTTAATAATACATGCACGGAGACTGTGGCTTGAAAGGCCAAGGCCAAGCAGTCTGAATTGCGGAACTCCAATACAATCTTTTATGCATGAAAACCACAAAAGGGTGAAAATACATCATCCAATCAGAACAACTGAAAGATAATTTCTTCATCAAGTACATGGCGTGATGTTGATCAGGAGATGCATGGTATTACACATATATTAGGCATCTATCCAATCACAGTAGAATACCATTTCATGGTGGCAGCGTGATACAAGATGACCACAAGCGTGACCTTCACATTTCTCAGACATTTGGGACTTTCCAAGGCTTCACCAATCCAGCTTCCTCATAGCCTCTCCTCAGACTTATGTGGACATCGAGATGTCTGTCTGTTGCTGGGCGAATGAAGCAATGCATGTCACATGAGCTGTCTCTTTTAGGCAAGCCTTGCATTACAAGCTGCCTGTCAGGGTTAATGTACTAAAGGTCATTCAACCTTCTGCATATGTTTTTCAGGTCTGTACATCATTGAGTATCACAGGATGAGGTCAGGCCTGGGGGATAATAAAATTGATTCCTTAGCCAGTTTCCACAAACCCTGTGCTGTCTTCTTCTCAATGACACCCTTATGCTCCCTTTGCTGCCTCAGGCCTTGGGAATCTTGTTATTTCCTTTAAACAATGTCCTTTTTATTATTCACAATTCAAAGTTCATTTCATATTATCAAAAACATTTTTTTTCAACTCAGTTCGTTCAATGAGAGTGCAGTTTAAACTCAGTTTAGGAAGCAGTTCAAATTTACGAAGACTCAACTGGGATTTCATTTTTGTCCTTTAAATAACAGATTTCCCCTCCATTATATTTTTTGGCAAAGTATGTCCATTTAGGGAACGAGTCCCTTTGACAAGGCCCTCTAACTCTTTTTATCTCCTGAGTGCTGGTTGCTCACTTTCACTGACACTCTGGTCAGAATCCTCAATATCCTCTAGGACAGTACTCAGACCTCTTTCTAAAAGGGACCACAATCTCTCTCTTTCGTGCCTTTTCTAACAACTGTTCTTAGTTTCTACTTGGGGTGATGGAGCACTAGGCCCTTCCTTAGGGTATGAGCCTGGCTCTTGTAGCAGATAAAGCCAAGACTTGTCAAATGTCAGTTCATCAAGACCCCCCTTAGGGGTCTCAGAGTCTCAGTACTTTTTGTACCCTCTTCTCACTGTCAGTTGTGGGTTGCACTTATGGAAGATATACTATCATATCACCAAGAGGACACTCCACTCTTCGAGTGTGGCCAGCATGAATCCAGTTGGGAACTCCCCCCTACACATGACAGCTGGGCTATTCACTAGGATAAACTGGTATGTTCCACACCATCTAGGCTCCAGGCATGATTTTTGAAAATGCTTCATCACCAGGATCCAGTCACCAGGACTGAGGTCATGGCACTGCTCCAGACACGGAGAGGCGGTAACAGCTTCAACCTGGCACGACGCAGAACTGGCCACATCAGCTAGTCCCTTACAATAGTCAAGAAGCATGTCATCCGCAATGTGCACAGGCGTATTTGCAGGCACTGCAGGCAGTCTCATGGCTCTCCCCGTTATTACCTCATAAGGCCACAATCCAGTTTTTTCTGTCAGGAACAAGAGAAGGTTTATTAAGACAAGAGGAAAAGTCCCTGGCCACTTCAGAGATGTTGAAGCATACACTTTATCCCCGCCATCTGTAATGCTGCACACGACATTCTCAAGACCCCATTATTGAAATATATTCCCCAGTCTGACTTCAGCGAAGGCAGGAAACCAAACCTAGGTAACAACTCCCTCAACAAAAATTTGGCAACTGTGAAACTGTCATTTCAATGAAGTCTATCTGCATTCTTTTGAATTCCCCTCCTATATGGCTCAGTGTCTCTTGAGTTATTTTCCCTACGTCCATCTGTTGACACACAACATATCTGTGGCACAATTGTTCCAGTCTAAGCTGTGGGTTAAGCCAATGTTGTCTAAATAACCTGTATAACCATAAGCGGGACCAGGAGGTTATATGGTCCAGTGTACAGTCCTCCAACTTATAATACAAATCAAAAAGGCACACTGCTCCACAGAAATAGACTGAAATCCACTAGACACTTTGCAATATAGAAGCAAGAGCCCTCACACATCCATTGGATGTCATGCTTCATCACTGGGCATGCTCATCGTCAGACTGGCACTGCAATATCTTATGGGCACTTCAAGGGGGCTCTTTGCCGAAGATCTTGAATAGTAATGCGTGCCGTGATTTAGGGGATGTAGGAGTAAATTTAAACCTACAGTCAGAGAGGAGTTGGAGAATGAATAATTAAAATTGGCTCTAGAACCTGAAAACCTTAAATTTGATTGATCATGGAGGGTCTCGGTCAAGGTTAAAAAACACTCGGAGTGGGATGGAGGTAATGTTCCTCCACTCAACCAATATACACAAGGGTGAAAGAGAAGACTTCCCTCAATCACTAGATGTCTAAATAGCCTGACCAAAGCATCCCTCCCAATATGTGCGGGTCCATGGAAATGCCTTGCCATTGTGGTCAGCATGCTGTCAGGCAACATCAGTCTGCCATCTACAGAAACCCATATATTATCATCTCTCTTCACACATCCTGCTCTCATCCAAACCTGCTGTTCTGCCTCGGATACTTCCTCCTGCAATCTCTTCACTTCTTCCCAGGTATCAGTTGTTGACAACAAAAGGTTATAGTTGGTAGGATTCACTCATGTACTTAACATTGAAGATTTGTGACCCATAATCACAATATCAGGTGACCTTATCAGCATAACGGTTGCCTGTGGTCACATAATCATCACCACTGCAGTGAGCAGAGCACTTCAGCACAGAAATTTGGGAAGGTCACTATAATGCTTCCAATAGTTTCATAACATACTCCCCGTTACAAATCAAAGGGCCAGATAATGTCATAAATCCTCTTTGTGACCATAACTGCCCGAAATCATGAAAAACAGCAAAGTCATACTGAGTATCTGTAAATATAGACACTTTCAATTTGTCAGAGACGCAGCAAGCTCTAGTAAGAACTATCAATTCAGCCACTTGCTCAGAAAACACTCCTCGGAGCTAGGATGCTTTGACTACTCCTGAGATCATAGAGACTGCATAAGCAGCACTCAAGTTTCCCTCATTGTCTCTTAGACAAGATCCATCCACAAACATTGTCTAACCTGTGTGAGCACTAAGAGAGCGCAGCCCTCCCTCTCACTGCAGAAAAGTGTAAATGCTTTATTTTTATCAGGCATTCCTAGGGCTGGGGCATGGCAGAGACTTTCTCTCAGCTGTAGGAAGGCAACACAGTAGTTGTTATCCCATTGTGTTGGATCAAACACATCCTTGTATGCCAGCCTCTGTAGAGGCTTGGCCACTAGGGAAAAGTTGGGAATTCACTGATGATAGTAGCCCACTATTCTCTAAAACATCCTTACTTCTCTCTGGGTGGTTGACAGATTCATTTTAAGAATTACCGTTATTCTTTCTTGGGACACCTTCCTCACCCCCTTTTCAGTTTGATGTCAGAGAAACAGATCTTCTTTCTGGCAATACTGCAGCGTCCTCTGCAACACTTATTTCCCTTCTCAGCTAAGTGGTTCAGGAATGCAAAGCTGACTTATTTAAAAGCTTCTTGAATATCAAATACCACCTACATGTCGTTCATGAACTGAATGAGGGCAGAATTGCATGACATGATTAGGGCCTCAAGGTTCCATTTGAGAATCTTTCTGAAAATTGAGGGGGTCTCTGTATAGCCTCGTGGAATTCAGCACCATGCCAAAACACGGTTCTGGAACAAAAAGGCGAAAAAGGTATTGACTGTCCTCATGCAAGGGAACAGAAAAGAATGCCTGACACAAACTGATGACAGTGAACCACTCAGCCTTACATAAAATCTGAAACAAAATCATAGCTGCATTCAGTACCATGGGTCAACAGGGAATAACAATGTTGTTAAGCCTTCTCAGGTCCTCCACTATGCAGTATTTACCACTAGACTTCTGCAAGTTTATAATGGATGAAACATGGACTCCCCATTGTCTCCTTCAAAATGCCATCATGTATATTTACTCTATCACAGGAGTAATCCCAGCAATTGTTTCAGGGGTCTGATTGTACTGTGTAGTCCTTGGATACTCAACATTAGGCTTTACTTTTATACAAACAGACTCAACTCCTTTTATGAGACCAATGTCCTTTCCTGAAAAGTCCTAGACCTCTAGCTTCACTGCATCTCTAGGATCCGGTGGTAAATCTTCAGATCTCTCTATAGGACACAACTCAGTCTATGACCTTTTACTCATCAATTTAATGCCTACATCCTCTTCTGAAACTCAATACCCTTTGGGGTGCTACTTAACTTTCACAACAGAACATGTCCTAGTAAGCTCACAGGACTCGAATCACACACCACAAACCGATGATTCTCCTCAGTTGCTTATTTGCGACTCCTACAACTTGGATTCTTTTTTTCCACGAGAGTAGGTTTGGAACCTCCACTCTTCCGACAATAGAGCAGGTAGCACCACTATCAATCAAGAATAGTGCAGCTTCTAGGAATGGACATCTTTGGTCTACATCAAAGATTACGCCAAGTTTGCAATCTTCCTCCCCCTTCAGGCACTGTCATTGTGATTGGCTGGAAGTGTAGCCTTTAAAGGCATCAAACACATGAAATTGCTGAAATGTATTCATATTTTGGAAGGAATTTTGGTTCAAATTTGGGATTGGATTTGAACTAAGTTGGAGGCCACTCGCATTTTTCTGGAACATTGGGGTTTGTGGGACTTGCATTACTGGAGCTTGGCACAAATTAGAATTCTGCATTCTCAGTCTCGTACCCCTGTAGTTTTATGAGGTTATTACTCTGGGGATGTACAAACCCTGAATTCTGAACCTGGTTCTCATTCATCATTCTGTTGGTATTAAGACGACATTCCCACTTACAACTGCCTAGCTTGTTGCAATAATGACAAGGATTCGATCTCTTCAAAGTTGCCACATCAGTCTCAGTACTTGGGTCAATTGGAATACCATGACCTCTACCTGGTTGTGGGAACCTGTTCCCACCTTGCATCACAGGAACTCCTTGCTGATACAATCCTTGCATAGAACCAACATTCCCTACTAAAGGGTGTTTCAGACACGCTCTCAGTGCTACTTTTTAAGTGCCACCATCAACTCTCCTTCAGTTCCAGTTCATCACTACCAATATTTTTGATATCTTAAGATCTCATCAGCAGACTTACTCTGCAAATACATTAAATGCTGTTGAATCACTAAACTAATCTCAGGTCTCAATCCTGTCACAAACTCAGAAACAGCATTCCCATGTCTTTTACTTCAACAGTCTTCAAGAGTCTCCTTAAACACTTTCACCAATTTCTCATAATAAGCATGCACTGACTCTTTGGGCTCTTGGGTCTTTCTGTCAATTTTAACCCAATCGATGTCTATAACTGGTATTTTTCCTTTTAAAAAGATTATCACCTGCTGATACTTTTTCATCACCAATGGTGAAGGGGCATTTGTTATCAGATTGCTCCATTTCTGGCCACTTCACAGCCACTTTGCATTCTACCCACAAGTCACTCTTTACTACAGTGTCAGAGAAGGGATTCAAATCCACCCACAAGACTTGTGAAATCGTCACAAACCGCTAGACTTGTTTGTACCACACCACTTTTTTTTCCTCTCAATTTTGGAAAATCTTGAACAATGCAAGATTACTCCTACTCCAAGGTTCATGGACATAACCTCCACCAGGTAACTCCCTCAATGGAAAATTTGAAGTGCCCTCTCAATTCTGTAAAGGCAAAGACGCTTCTCTCTGCAGCTTCTTTTGTTCTTTCTATTTCTTCCATCTGCTTTTCCACTTATCCAACTGACTTCATTTTCATATGCTACCAATCAACTCTTTAATTAGCATTTTCATTCCTAATGTCCTCATACTACAAATGTCTATCTCATCAAAGCACATGTGATTACTTTTCTGCAAAGACTTTGTTCAGTTTAAATCTATCTCCTATGTTTGGGCTAATTCAGACAATTTATTGTGAGCTTGTCCTGCACACATAGTATCATCTTTACACATGAACACGTGACTAATGTCTTTACACACGAACACGTGATCAAGCTCGTCCTCTTGATAAGTGTCTAATTTGGAAATATCTAGAATTCTGTGTGTCATCTCATCCAATTCTAACTTTAATTTGACCACATCCACTGCATTTTCCCTCACCGGGGTCTGAATTATTTCTCTGCCTGATCCTGAACCTTCACTTTCTCTACAGGACCCATTGAAAAATCTAATCAAAACATCTACTACATGAGATTTTGTATTATGCTGTATTCCTTCTCTGGGACTACTGTTAACTACACCTTGAGGTGAATTCCAAATAGACTTGTTGGGATTTGAAGATTTTGGAGTAGACTCCTACGGGAGAAAGTCCTGTCTGATTCATAATTGACGCTGGAGAAACAACACAAGGGGTATTCACCTAAGTCAGGACTAGAGGAGTTACGCCCATTCCTTGAACTACTGGAGTATTACCTGATCTATCTGCTCTGATAGAGACTGTCAAAGTATGTGTCATGGTTCCTGTTGAATCAAGTTTATACAAAGGAACTGTGGGACCAATAGTGACTGGAACAGCGATCGCATCTGGGGTACTGGGAACTGTGAAATTGACAGGGACACTAGCAATTGCACCATTTATTCCTTTAGGCTGAGCCACATTATATATAGGTGGACGATCTGATAACAACACATCTAAGATACCATTGCTAGAATCACTAGCACTGTCTTCACATGAACTCTCTGGATTTCCTGTCTTTTTCCACCTTCTTCTCCCCTATCTTTTCTTTCTTTTTCTCAAGTTCTTCACTCTCTAATGCAGGGTACAATCTAGTTGCCTCTATCATATCAGTCCGCAATTGCTTTTGTTCTGCATCCCATTTAGCATTGGCACAACTACGCACTGCCTTTCTAACTCTTCCTTGATATCTTTCCCTTTCCCTAACATGAGCTGTGTGCTCCCAAGCATGAAGTGTAGCAAATTGTGCAGGTCTAGGTGGTGCCTTCAATTTGTACAATACCTTTCTCAAATTTTCAATGATCCTCCAAATAAAGGTGCTGTAGCGGAGAAACATCAATACACCTTTCTTCTCTGTGATCTTATGCCATTGACTCAGCCAAAAGCATGTATGAAATCCCACATTTATAAAAATATAAGGACTTGGCACATCTTCACGTGTTGTCTCTTCTCCGTCTCGAACAGGTATTCTTATATCTCCCCTAACCACATTTTGTAGATCCTTAAAGATTTTCATTTCCAGACAATAATATCAATAATCACAGATAGAATTTCAATTTCAACCAGAAAATAATTTCATTTCATCCACAATTCTTGTTCAATGTTAATAGCCAAAAGCAGTGCACCACTCTATGACTTAGCCAAGCAATAACAGCACTGCACCAACACCAACCATCCAATCTCACTGCAGCACACTGTGATGTCTACCTTACTCCCTGCAGAGGCTCACTCACCATCTTTTACAAATCTTTGCTAACATACAAATCTTTGTTACAATACAAACACAATGACGAGCAATATTTCAACAACTTTGTCTGCTCCACAAAATAATCAATAGTATTTAATGACAAAATAAATGACCAGAGCCACATTTTCCAGTCTTCTCCAACTTGAGTGAAACCTTGACCTGTGGGGAATAACATGGATTAGTTCAGCTTCACCCCTGCATAAAAGGAACCACCACATCAACCACATCTTACTCTCACACAAAGGTATTTGTCCCTATCTCAATTGTGTAGCCGACAGTATCTCATGACAAACACCACCAAACTTAGCAGGCAATTACAACACAGTGCCTTCTACACTGATAACTTATTACAATCCTACATCGAGCCTGATATCCACTTCAACTTCTTTGCATTAAGTACTATTCGGTAACACAATAACTTAAAACATCACTGCACACACCACACGATCTCAGCAAAACAGTGGAAGCTAGACATAAGCAGTTCCAATGTGTGACCCTATTAATATTCACTACTCCACTGCTACAACTACATTCCAGATGTCTGGAATACCACTGTTCCTTCGAATCAGGATGGGTTTTGAGATCGGGAATGGGCTGGGGCAAAACCCGGTTCTCAGACAGGCACAATTACTCCCTCTGTCTCAGTAACAGAACCATCCTATGCTACCATCTGAGAGCAGGCAGGCGCATGATTTACAGTATCACATCTGACTAATCTTTTTAAGTTGACTGAAACATTGAGGGAATCTACAATATCAAACTATTTATATTTCTGTGAAACCCATTTGGTCACACGATAAGGGCCAAAAATCGATAATTGAAGTTAGATAATTTATTTCCAATCAATAATTAATCTAAGATTTATGCAAGTCAAGAAAATGTTGAAAAGGGTACAGGATTACAGCTGGCAAGCCAAAATATCACAATTGGTTCAGTCTCAACAAACTGAGCTACAAAACTATAACAACCATGGCAATATAGAAACTGAGAATTAGAAAAAGGTGTTCCATAAAGAAATCCATGATTTCCATTTGAAACCTGAAATAATTTTAAAATCATCTAGTCAAAGTTCAAAATCAGGAATGAGGATTGCTGGGAGGAAATCTTACAGAAATTCGGAAATTCAAAAAGGTGTCAGCATAATGAAGGCTTCAGTAGAAGTCCTCCAGAAAAAGGAAGACGTATCTAGCATAAAGCTTCACATTTGCAAGAATAAGGCAAGCAGGGATGTCTGTAACCTTCGAAGTCTGCCTTAACTTCTAACAACATAAGCATTAATTAAAAAAACAGATCCTTCAACATCAATGTCATCTTCTCCTCCCCTCCAAAAATCAATCAGCTTCTGATCCATCGTCTGCATTCACAAGACCAACTGAATTTCTCATTCTACAGAACTCAGTTACTGTAACCCAGAACATTCCCAGTTCCTGCTACATGATGAGTGGGAGACTTCAGTGGCTCATTAGATCTTACCTTTCTTCCCAAGATATCTTCTCTCAGACCTTAACATAAGCAACTAATACATAGGACAATACTCATTTTCTCTAGTTCATATAACCGTAAAAAGGACCAGGAAAGAAAGAAAACACACTGTCCCAGCAAACATACTTCAAATGTAGTGCCTTTAGACAGTTTAAGTTAGCCTGACTCTAACTAAACATTCAATGTGCATTTCAAATACATGATTATAGATGCACTTGTTAACTTTCAGTGCAAACATAAACGTGAAGAAGAACAACACAGTTTACTTCAAGAAATGCAACTTAAAAAATAAATATAAAGCGTATGTAATGAATACATGTAAGCATTTTATAGGAACATTACTGTGCACTTTCATAATGCTTCAGTCTTTCAATGATTATATTAAATTAATGCATCTATGTAGTCACACATGTTAATTTTATTAAAGCACACAGTAAATGTAATTTCAATTGTAAATGCATATTTTACGCAATAATGACATGTAAATGATGTGCATAAATTGCTCTACTCCAGGATGATAAAACATTTCTATTAATTTGCACATCCCTAATATCTATAAAGGTCTTGGCAAGAATGAATGATGCAACCACATTCATAAAGCCAACCCTGAAAAGTAGGGAGTCGGTGATTGCCACTGAAAGAGATGGAGTTGATAAAAAGAGGTTCGATGTCAATGGAAACAACCATCTTGAACGAAAGTCAAGTATAACTGTAAAACTAAAATAGATGTGGATCCGTATTAAAGAAACTTTGTATTGGGTTAAAAAACTAAAGGAACACATTTCCATTATTTTTGTTGTTCATAAAAGGTGGAATTGAGCAAAGTGCATTTGCCCTAAAAAAATGTTAGCTGTCAGAGTACTTTATATACATATTTGTGCTCTCTTCTTTAAATACGAATACATTTTAAAAAACATTGTTCCAATTTTCAACTTAAAAGGTGGAACAACATTTTAAGCAAAAGTAGTTCATTCCATTTTGATCGCATAGACATTGCAAAATCAATTTGATCTATTGGATAAAAAGGATTGTGCATGGAGTAGAGTGTCTTTGCTAAATGCAGCTGAGGCTTTGGAACAAACAGATCTGAAAATTATTCTTCAGACTCTTAACGCTAACCCTTGCTCTATTGCAAATTAATGATGAAAAGTGGTTAATAAATGTGATTACAATTCAATATGTTTTGTTAAAAAAAAGTTTAATTATTTCGGAAGAGTCAGAGATTTGTGAGCTAATGAGGCTATTAAATGTCACCAAACTGTGATTATTCAGTGCTATTTTAAAGCTACTGTGCATGTACTCAGTGCTGAGCCGCTATGTCATGTCAAAAGGAAAGTCTGAATAACGTGGCTCTAGGCAATAACAAAGCACAGTTCCTGCCACAGTTATCAGATGCTGGAAGCTCAAGATTGCTTAGACTCAATCATGCAGGCTGATGTTAGCCAACGTGACGGCTCACGATTTCTCTGCCTAACTACATGTGTGACCTGTGTGACCCGTGCGCATAAGTTGCCTCTTTTACTCTTTCTCCATTACCACAGTCTATGTCCCTCTCTGTTTCTGTTCTGCCCCTCCCTTTTGTTGTTACTTAGACAGACACAATAAGGTGTATGCTGTGGAATGTTTTTGACTTTTCCTTTATGCTCCTCTCACGTCTCTCAGCCAGCGGCTGCATCCCCCCTCTATTAGGCCAGAGGAACCTCGCCCCCTTGCTGCCAGTGCAGCAAACGTGAAACTTAAAATGGTAATAACATGAACTACCATTTTATTTTTCACTGCTCTCAGCCCAAGAAGTGTTTGGAGTGGGGCATTGCTGCTGACTGGCAGCAGGGGACTGGTGCTCAATCCACCAGTTTACACTGCCCATGTGAGTTTGGCTAGCTGTCTTGAGTTCTCCAGCCTCACATGCGCAGTGTAAACCTTTCCACCTAGCTGTCTTAGACAGGTTTGTGGAGAGCAGGCACAGGCCCCTTGTGCCTGCTGGAGCGTCAAGGCAGCCCGCTCCAGTCAATCCTGGCACTGCTCTCATGCTGCTCATTTGCAGCATGAAGGCAGCGTCAGGATTTGGAGAGGGGAGGTAGCTGAGGCTCCAGGAGGTGCTATTGTGCTGACTGGAAGAGGAGGAGCATGGGTCAGTACTTTTTTTAAAAAAAAATCTTTTGACCCACTGACAGGCACTGTGAGAAGCACACATTATCTTGAGCCTTAATTCCAGAGCTCTCAGTAATGGCTCGTAATAATATCTTTTAAGGAGCCATGATTGAGAGCTTTGGAATGTTAGCATAAAGGCATTGTGATTTTTTACTGTGCCTGCCACTGTCTGGCACTCGGCTCGACGACCACCCCCCACTGTTGAGTGTCACTGGCTGCCACTGCTGTCAGTGTCTGCTCCCGCCATGTTGCACTCTGACTGGTCTTCCTGCTTACCACAGCTGCCATGTTGTTTTGGCATGAGTAGGTTGTTTTCATTTTTCAATTCTCTTGTCTGTTTTTCTCTCCTCATCCACCCTCTACCACCCTGAAAACACCATAAAGTGGCTCTGAACCCTCCTCCATACCACGGCCACCATGTTGTGTTGGCAGTCTATGAATGTTGCTTTGTGTTGGCCTTCTCTTTGATATTTGTATTCCTCCAGTATCTCTTTTTTTCTTGTCTCCTCTGTCTTTCTTTAATCCAGAAATAACACTCATAAGTCATAGCACTGGCAGGAGGTATGGTTAAACACATTCAAAACAAATCATGCCCCTTTAATTTGAAATCTCCAAGCAGAAGTGTAATACAGAATTCTGTCACCAGGCATTCCCTGTTGGACTATTTTATAATGCACTTAGCAGAGCCTACGCACTGGTTTCAAGGTCAAGAACCCATAGAAATGAGATTTAACTGGCTTTTCATTCAAATCCCTGGTACAAAACTCCAATAACGTCAATTAGATCAATGAGAATGTTCAATAGTGAAATTATGCCCCAAGTAGTGAGACTCACACCTAATGAGTGAGATTGTAACCAGAAACGTGGGATGTAAACTAAATGAGTGAGACTGTGAACAAAAATGGATGTGGGGCTTGAAACCAAGGAGTGAGTTCACAACATGAATCTCACATAAGTTGATTATTCTGAGCCATAATGTGTACATTTTACATTCTATGAGTGGGAGTATCCCCAAAGAAATGAAACACACACTTAATGAATGAGACTGGCACTGATAGCATGAGAGATTCCCATGGGGACCCCTTCCCTTTTGCGAATGAGTTAGCACCCACTTCAAGTGGATGCTAACTGCGAATTGCTTTGCGACCGCTTTCGCGGTCACAAAGCAATTCTGCATCACGTTGCGAGTCGCAAATAGGAAGGGAACACCCCTTCCTATTTGCGAGTCGCATTCTCATTTTGCAAGTCGGTACCGACTCGCAAAATGGGAACGTGCATCGCGATGGCCGTTTTGCATGGCGCAAACTGCGATTTTGCGCCATGCAAAATGGTTACTACATCTGGCCCTAAGTTCCAAGGATTGACTCTTGTGCCCAGTGAGCTAGACTGTGCTGCACCATACACTCTTCCAGTCACACACTCCAAAAGGACAGCAAGGAAACTGATGCAAATCACAGTGCTTTAAGGCCTTGTCAACAAAAGAGATGGTGGTCTAAAAATTGAAACTTGCTAGTGACTAAAACGGTGACAGAGCATGAATCTGACCTAGTTAGTGAATTGCGCTCTTCTGCTGTCACTCTGTCCCTGGTTCTCACCCATGTTCTCTACAGTGGTGCATTCTGCTATTTTTCTTCGTGCCCACTTGCTATTTGGATGTTTGTCGGTCTCATTTTCTTCTGCTCTTTCTCTCTGTCTCTTGTGTCTCCCTCCCTCTTGTGTGTCTCGTCTGGTACATTCTATTGACGTCCACACCTAGGCAGGCCAGGCTTTAGCACTGGTGGCACACTGTGCAACAATCTTTTTTTGGCACCCCACAACCACATGTCCACCTCCTCGGATTCCCTCACTACCACTCCGCAAATGTACCCCTCATCTCTCCATAGCCCCCATTTCACAAACATTCATTTTAAAGTGCTTGTAAAGGCTAGGTGTACTAATCCACTCAGCTATCCACATAAAATATAGCTCTTTTCTTGAACCCCCTGTGCTACTTTATGGCGAGGCAAAACTGCCGCTGGACTAAAATCCAATCTCTCTTTCCCAGGAACATTAATCACAAGAGGTATCTTGACATTTTAATTGCTCCCTGAAGGCTGGAGGCAGAAGACACTTTTAACCATGTGCTTTTAAATTGCAAGCTTCCTAAGTTATTGCTAAACACAGCGCCCCCTGAGGTCAGCGCCCCCCAATCCAGGCCAGCACCCAGTGCATCACTCCTGAACAACCCCGACAGAGGCTCAGTCACAAGAGAAAATTAATATCCTTATTTATTTATTTGCATTTATTTATGAATTACTTTATTTGTCTATTTAGGCAATTCTCCAAAGGGGCACAGCATAAACTTAATTGACTCAACGTACCTTCATCAGAAAGATGTAAGTGCACTAATATGAAGTACTGCAAAGACAGAGCCCTGAAAATGATAATGCTATAGAAACGTAAGAGATTCAAAATTGTTATTAAAGATAAACACTGTCAATGTTTCCTAAAGGCCAACAGAGTGTTTCTCACTGACACTTACCAGAGAGAGTTCCATGTCCTTGAGCCTATAAAAGCAAACCAAACGTCTACCTCACTTTTGGTCGCTGGAATATTTCAGACGGTCGATGCAGCTTCACAGGAGCTTGGGAGTAGGTGCATGTCTATGGTTTTTGTCACGCAAATATATTGTGGACATTTTCTTATTACAGAAGAAGACCAGGCATGTGCTTCTGTTTACTTATAACCAGTGTACCAAATTAAGGGCCAGATGTACAAAGGGTTTATGAAGTTGCAAATTCTTGGTGATGGTTAAATACAAGTTTAACAAATGCAATACCCTTTTAGATATGTACCATGTAAATTTTGCAATTTGAAATATATATTTACTGAATTGAAATTTGGAGTGGATGTGTTCGGAATGTTCCTTCCAAACTGCGATTCAGTAATCTATATAGCAAGGATTTGTGACTGTAATTCTGGTTACAAACCATTGATCAGTTACTGACACCCAAGTTAGGATGGTAACTGGTTCACTGGCGGCAAGGAGTCCCCTTTGGACCTTTTCTGCTTTGGGAATAGGGGTGGCAGCTTCAGGGCTCTTAGGCAGTGGTTCAGAGCCTTTCTATGCAAGCATCATAATCCTGGTTGATGTATTATGATGCAATCCTATGCATGCATGAGGTGTAGCAATGCAAGATTCATAGTCACAGCTATACAAATCCTACAGTAGTGATATGTTTAAATTCTAGGCATCAATAATAAATAAAGGAGAAATTAATATCAATACATTGGTTGTTAAACCTGTAACCATAGCCTAAGTGTAGTAAGAAACCCACTCAGACAGAACAAACCTACAGGTACATGTTATGTTATCTGTATTTATATATTGTCTTTAATCTGTAGTATGGCACCGAAGCATTTGTCTGATCTGGAAGTCCATTTTATGCAATTGGTAAGCTAGCATTTAACAAACGAGAGAAAATGAGAGCGACAGAGATGGAAGTTGGGCGCCACTGTGAGGATGTTAGTGTCTGTTAAGTGATGAAATTTGGAACTTTGAGAGGATTACAATTAAAAGCAGTCTATTAGAGGGGTAATTGGCCTCCTGTGACTGTGGCAGTGTCTTCTCCAAGAACACAGACAGTTGCCTCTTCCTGATTGGCAAGTTATCCGCCCAATATCCTGAAACCGTGCAGCTAAATAGTCAGGGATTTTTCCCCATGCATGCCAAATTGTATCCCAAGCCCATGTTATACCAAGAACATAAGGGCCCCACTATAGTAGTCACAGTTAGAATGGGTGTTATTTGTGTACTTTGCTGTCCCGTAATTCCACTAAATTATTGCAAAATTATGAATTATGCAAGAAATGTAACCCAGAATTTAGCCATATTCTCTTAGCCCAAAATCTATTCAGGCATTCAAAATGGACCTGAGTGTATATTTTGTGCTAAGAAAATAGCACTACGTGCAAGACAGCATGAACAGTGGCTACCAGCAGCTGCTCGTCCTTGCTAAATTAGTTGTTCATGTACTCCTGAGGTAGGATTTCTGTGGCAAATTTCGCATAATTACACAAATGGGCATAATCTCTTAATTTCCAGAAGTTTTGCATCAAACGAGAAAAGGTGAAATTACCAAAATTACTCTCATTACTCCTGGTTAATTAAAATTTCACCCAGGTCTGCCACAGAGGCAACCTAGAGGGATATCCTACCCTTCATTAGACTGCCCTAGAACAGGGCCAGACTGGAAATCAAAATTAGCACTGGCAAAAAAGTTCGAACCAGCCCTACATGCGGGAAGCAGTGACTAGAATGGAGTTGTGGGGGCATGTTTGCATCATGGCAACCCAATCAGCTCTGAAACCAGCCCCTTACCTACAGTGCACTGGGGAAATGCCAGAGTGGTTCAATGACCAGGCCAGCCATATTCCAAACCACTTTTAGATTGATGAAAAGAAAGTGAGGGTCTTCAACATCCTGAGGATGGCTCCTCTGCTACCCGTGGCACCTCTGCCCTCTGAGGTGTCAGAGCTCTGAGGGGGGTGGAAGGGCGTGTAGAGGGACACCAGCTGTAATTCCTATCATTTTCCTCTTCTGCTTGCGAACCCCACTGATAAATATTAAGTAAGAGCGTGAAAGAAGGGCAGAGCTGTGCAGTGCAAAGCGTCTTTTAAGGCAGAAGGGCACAAGACATAGTCCCCTGCCCTCCTAGCTGTAGGATGTCTGGGTCATTGGATATGAAGGAAAAATGTTGTTATATTATGCTGTTTGATAAGCGACTTAGGCCAAGGCAAGGCAGTACAGAGCAGGGGAATGCATGAGTATATTGTGCCCTAGACGGGTATATTAGGGATTGGAAAGTAGGCAATAGTGCCTTTAGAAGGGAGTACAGAAAGGAGTTTCATGCTAAAAGCCCTTCACTCCTCCTCTTCTGTCCCAAACCAAATTCAGGAATGCCACCCTGTGAATATACATACCTTCATTCAGTCAAAATACTGAGCCAAAGAGGAATGAATATAATGGCTTCAGTATTGGGGTATCATTCCACGCCTATGACACCAGTTGGCATGGTGAATGAGGGGTTGTTAGTTTCTCAACAACATAATCATTAAGAACAACCATAACAATAATAATACCAATGACTATTACAATAAAATTAGTTAATTTTACTATACATTGCCTGTACATATTAGTAAATACCAGGTGCTGCTTTCAGTTGATGTTCCATTTACTATCATTTGTATGATGGAAGTCTGAGTCCGGTTTGCCAGGATTCAAATCTGTTAGAGAAATCAAAGGCCCGAGGAGGAGGTTCTAATTCTCATACCTACTCAATACATAGCAGAAACGAATAGATGAATGCAGCAACATCACAAATTATGTTACCACAACGAGGCACCTCTTTGCTGAAGGAAAGGCATGCTTGTTGGAACACTTGATTTTGCTGTGTGGATGTCCTCATCAGTAAAGAGGCTAACCACAAGGTAATCCCAAAAATAGAATATCTGAAATACAAAAGCCCCCATCCATTCTTTAGAATTGTGGGTCAGATTTTTGGATATGGAAAGGAGTGAGTGTAAAGCTACAACTTCTTGCAGGATGAAGTTGTTCACTTTCATGTGACACTCGTGACTTTCAAACATTTTAAGATGCATACATCCTTGCTTCACACCAACAATGGTCTTATGTATAACCTACACTAAACAGAAATGTTCTTTCCCTGCGCAATAACACTGCGTAGAAAGATTAAAAAGGCAATCGTGCAGTGATAAATGGTGTCAGCTTGGACAAACCATTAGAGAAATAGTCTGCATACATTTTCCAGATTGAGTTCGATTAGAGGGAAAATAATCTCACTGTGGAGTGAAAAAGGTCTCATAATACTAAGAAAATATTTGTGAATGTGAAGAAAATCCTAGAAATTGCTACCTTCAGGAAGGTGGAAAACTATGAACTTTGCAAAATGTTGGTGATGGAAACAAATGTGCACACATTTAGTAAAAGGTCAATAATTGGAGTTAATGAACTCCCAGGTATTTTTCCAGCGATCAGCTGCAGAATGTCTGAAGACTAGAGAATTGGTATCAGTAGTCCCACAGGCAGAGATTGCTAAATTGTGATAGGAGTTTGCTACAGTTTAAATATCTATGGACTTCAAGGGTCAAAGTAGGGGATCTGGAGTTTTTGGGACCAAGTGAGTGAAGGGAGACACCATACCCCTGTACCATTTCCAAAGTGTGGATATTCATCCTCCATAACTGAATCACCACAAGAGATCCCGCAAAGAGGGTCCTATTGATAAGAGTTCAGAGCTGTTTATTCCTCCGTGTGGCATGCCCACGTGTATGAGTACTCAAATTTGACCATAACTCCACAGAGAAAATAGCAAAGTCACAGTTTGTTAAATATCCTATGAAAGCATGTGACTGGCTCTAAAACCAGCAAGTATTTGGCTGAAACACCAGTGGAGATGAGAGTTGGACACCGAGTCCCACATTGTAAGTTGTGCTCTGTTCTGTCGCACAAAGGCCTTATTGGGCATACAGAACATTCTCTGTGCAGTTCTTGCGATCTTCGAACTCTGACCTTCAATGTTGGCCAAGAGCAGAGAAAGATTGCTCTCCTCTCTCCAAAGAATGGGAAACATTGAAATTGAACGTGTCCCGGGAGCACAATGGGTGCAGCTGGATGGATTCTTGTCCACTACTAATACTGAATGGGTCTTACACAGTGATGCACTTTTTGTTGTAAATTTGTATGTCTTTTTGTACATGTATTTAAGCACTTTTGTTCTTGATATATCTCTCTCTATATATAGATATATTATTTTACAAATGAATTCAGTTTGATTAATAGGAACATAGCCCATTCAAATAAATTAGTTATGCCAGTGTCAATAAAAAGTGAAACCTTGTAAGAAATATAAATCTCAGCCACAGCTTAATAAAAGGGCTCAAATTCTCTCTGTAAATGTAACAGTAGTTGCTCTACACGTTGATCAATCAGTATTCTCATGATAATGGGGCAAATAATTAACATTAAATGCATATATCATTTCTTTACTAATGCTACCACGATCGCTATATTATTACATTCTAAATTAGTTGTAAGTTTGTATTTCCTAAAGGGTCACAGTCATGTTCATTTCTGTTTTAATTCCAGGCTCCAGCAATGAAGGTGAAAGAGGACGCTTTGCACTCTCTTTAATTACAAAGTTAGAGATTTGGGATTTTTTTCTGTGCACCGTCCTTCCTCTGTCGGCCCTACTCATGTATTAAATATTGTGAAATATGGCAGCAGTAAATATGACCTGGTGAGGCGCGGCTGATGGCGGGGCCGTCGCGCTGTCAGGGGAGTGACGGGTCTCAGACAGGATGGTGACTGGCACTGATTGCGTCCCATTAAATATTACTAAAGGTTGTACAAGGACTTTGCAGCACGGTCGTGATGTCTAGAGCATCACACCATGTGACCTGGGATCTGATGCTTAGTGTGCAAGATAGGGAACTGTCAAATTACACGGAATCTCATCACATAGCAGAGAATGGAAAAGAGGGCCGGGTGTGCTGGTGTCACGGGCTATATGTATCCACTGGATTAAAAAAAAAAAAAACATAATTACTGTAACAGGATGAACTTGTCCAAACAATCTGATTCCATTTATTACTGGGAGAGGTGCGAGGGTATAATATATGTCTGTAAACAGGCCAACACACTTTGGCGTTTTTAGCAGAAACTCAAATGGAGCTCTGTTTTTGCAGACAATATTTAGACAACAATATTTATGTCAGACAACATTTTTGTTTTCGATATCCTGAAGTACAATCGAAAAAAATGTCCATTCGTAAGGATAAGATCACAATTTTCAGTCACAGATCGTGATTAGTGGAACCCTGCCCTTGCAAATGGATTTTGCACCTACAAATATTCTGCCACTTAAGTTTAATTCTTCAGTCACAGTTAGAAGCTAGGGGTTGGTGTGAGGGCATTACTGTGAACTCTTACCTGCAAGTAATGTAAGAACACCCAAACACGTGTATGTTTGTATGTGTTCACAGAACCCTTGCAGTTAGTTTCCCACTTTGGTAACTCACGCAAGGTACTCCTGTCAAAAGCATGCCTGAGTATCCCCCGGGGAAGAGTGTGCGGTTTTACAGCCATAGCTACTGACTTAGGAAATGTTAAACCAGGTTCGAGTATCGGCGTCATTTTAACATCCGGTGATTCTGTGCAAATCAGGTAATCTCCCCATGCCTTAAAAAACAAGCACTGATAAGGCCAGTATGTTTCACTAATGCAAGACCTATTGGTGTTGTCAATGTTTTTAAAGACGTATGCCTTCAGACAGCTTGGTTTGGGGGGTTAGAGTGTGGCAAGCAGGCCTCACCTCTATGGAGGGGATGTGGCGTTATTGCCTGATCCTTCAACTGTGAAACTAGGGAGCCAGGTACAAGTCTCAGCATTGGAGTAACATCCTGTGATTCTAAACAACTCAGTTAATCTCCCAGTGCCTAAAAATACATAAACAAATGTGTCCTTGTGTGATAAAATTAACTTATCCTTGTGTAATGTAGCTGAAGCTCATGTAAAGTGCACCAAAACCTTCAGGTCGAGTTTACTCCATGTACATCTACTGTTATATACTGGGATGGTGGTTGACTGGAGTGTAAGCCCTGGTCAAGCAACATCCACAATCCTTTTCAGGGTAAGGCACAAGCAAACCCTAAATTATCCAGTGCTTACCATCTGGTAGCTTGGCACATAGCAGTCAGGCTTCATTTAGAGGCAATATGTAATTATTTGTGCTACACTTTAAACAGTGAAACAGTGAAAACACCACACAAAAAGATTCCATACCAGGTTGGAACAATAGATGTGAATTTAATAAATAAAACAAGACCAAAATGACGAAAATCCAATAAGTAGAACCAGAGTGATGAATTTTTAAACAATAAACTGCAATATAGCATCTAAAAACTTAAAGTGCCAATAGCGCCTCTCTGGTTGTGCTGGACTGGGTGAAAGCCAGAAGTTTAAGCCAACCACGATTTAGCGAGGGTTGTGCACAGTTCAGATTAGTCCCACTGATATTTTTCCTTCACAAGATTTGTGCCAATAGACCCATTCACGGGGAAGACGTTTGGCAGGAGCAAGGGGAGTGACCCTGGTGATGGTTGGTGGGGCACAAGGAGCAGGCCAGGCATTGCGGATGGATGATCTCAAGCCTCACGGTCACAAGCAGCTATACTTGCTGTGCAAAGAGACAAACTTGCAGCTCCCCACACTGGATTTCTGGGTGAGCAACGAGGTTCTGGAGTGAACTGACCCATTCACGTTTGCAAAGAGCACAAAAGCTTGACTTGAAGAGCTGAAAATCGTTTCCAAGGCCCCAGGATCTGAGAAGGGCCTCTTGTGTGTCAGGAGCTTGTTGAAGACGGGTTCAGTACCTATGGAAAGCCTGTTATGTCCCACAGGCTAAGGTCAGGAGGACAGCAGACTAGCACTTTGAATCACTGTGGTGTCCTGGGTTCAAGATAGTTTCCAGGTGCAGTTCTTCCTCTCCAGGCAAGAGGGCAGCAGGTAGGACAGCGCAGCAAGGCAGCTCCTTTGGAGTGGCAGTCCTTTCTGCAACATAGCAGTCCTTCTTCCTGGCAGAATGTACACAGGTCAGAAGTGTACTGAAGTGGTGGTGTCAGGGGTCCAGTACTTATACCCAGTTGGGGCTTTGAAGTGGGGGAGACTTCAAAGACAGGCCTTTGAAGTGCACACAGGTCCTGCCCTTCCTGCCCTGGCTTCAGACTCACTACTGGGGGTATGCAGCCCTTTGTGTGGGGACATGACACAGCCTATTCAGGTGTAAGAGAGGCTGGGTACAGGTTCCCCCTCCCATCCAGCCAGGGTTGCCCATCAAGTCACACCTAATTCCCCATTGTGTGTGGCTGTGGAGGGGGAATACACAAAGACCAGCTGTCAACCACCCTAGACATGTGATTAGAGACGGACAGCAGGGACCAAATGTCAACTTTCTACTAGTAAAATCCAAGGGGTTGGTTCTATCAAATCAGCAAGGCTGGACCACTTACAAACCAAAAGTAAAAAAGTATACCTTAACTAACATCATTTAACAAACACAGAACATTTTTAACCTGTGATCCAGAAATTTAATTAGCCTGACCACATATTTATAACTCATATATAATCATATATAATCAGCCTCTTTGAGCAAACTACTTCTTCAACACTCATATCAAATGTATTTAGAACCCATAAATATTTTCTCTTCCATGAGAGAAAAAGCAGTCAGCAAGTAAAAAATTATTGCACAAGATACTTTTAGATCAATGATTGTGGTCTACATGAGATTACTCAGCCATAATAAAAATTACACACAGTCCAAAAAATATAATAGTTCTTATGAATTCAAGTTTGAGACAGTGAGAGGGGTACATTTATCAGCAAGTCACACAGTGCAACAAGCCATCTTGTTGCACTGCATGACAGAGAAAGGGCAGGAATGCACTGTATCTAACATTATACAGCTGTGTAGCACAAATGCTGGCACTCTAGCACCACGATGCAATGGTGCCTGCTTTGGAAGCAGGATTGTTTTTGTGCAGGAAGGTGTGCCTTCCTGCACAAAAACAATCCCCTGAGGCATTTTCCTCTTTCTATGTGTGCTGCAGAATACAGCACCTGTAGAAACTGAAAAAAACCCAAAGAGAAATAAACACATTTCTCCTCATTACGCCTCTCCTGGGGAAGCGTAGCAGTTATAGAGCGTTCCCAAGTCCATCACTTATGGTAAATCCGGAAATGCATCATAACCCATGAGTTTTTGCGTGGGAACACCCACGCATGATTCAAGGAACGCCTCAGTGGGACAGAGTAATGCAACACATTTATTTGCCCTGTGTTGCATTACTCTGGCAATAACAAACCACTCAGGGCCATTGGGTGGTGCAAAAGCGACGCAACCCTTTGATAAATATTTTCCTACATTTTTCTTAGAATTATTTCAGAAACCAAAAGGGCGTTAAAGGCTGTTTGGCTGAATTGTACACACATTTGCTTATTTTTGTTGACACAAACATGAAAATATGTATATTTGATTAAAGTTTTGAACATAATTCCAAGTAGACTTAAACATGTTTCTTGAGGAAAAATGCTAACACGTTAAAACAAACGGTCATTTTGTGAACAGAAAAACATCGCGACGCACTAAGCTTTTGTTCTGCGTTAATTTTTCAATTCAGTCTTCGATAAATGACTGCTTTTCTTGCCTGATCATTAGTAATCTGCAAGGTACGACCTTTGAAATGAAAATGGCATTAACCCTGGCAATGGGAGCACAGATAAAGTATTCTGCATAATTGTCTACTGTAGCGCAGCACTCTCTCATTAGCTAGCGCCCTTTACCAATTAGTTCACACATTTTTCACATATTTTTCATTTTTACGGGTGTGAAATGCTTTCAGCATAGAGCTCCCTTAAATTCTGGCAGAAATGTGTTTTTTCTGGCAAGTCGCTTTCCCCGAACCATTTTACAGTTTTCTGTGTTTCAAAATGCCATAATTTATCTTGGTTCAGTAGCCCTTATACATCTGCACACTATTCTGCTTTACCAACACCTGGCTTATTTTGTATTTAACTTTATCCGTCGTATTGTATGTTGCTTGTTTTGAATTTGAAATGTAGAAATTCGTTTTAGAATCCCATTGCATTTTCAAACGAAGTTAGGATATATTCTAAAACGTAATGATACTTAGGGATCTGAAGGGTAGTTTTTTTTTCTTCCAGATTTCTATTTACTTTTTTTTCGATTTACAAAACTGCCATTTCTTCACAAAAACATGAGAGCTAAAAATACGCATACGTCCTCTTTTAGTCACATCGGCTTTTATTTACGAATGTTTTGTAAAGGCGCTCACATGCCGCAATGCCCATGGGTGGATCGCAATACTGCCCAGCGTGAGCACCCATGCAACCCTTAGTAAGCGTAGGTATACTGGTCGAGTAACAGTCTTCCAAAACACAACTCCAACTTGTAGAAAAGGCTTTGACTGCACCAGTGCTGCTCATGGTTCAGTACCTGATTAAGTAGTATTCCGGTTGGCTGTATTACAAGACAGCTTTCAATAGTGCAACAATAGTGCAACACCAGAGGCTGCAGTGCCAGATTACCAGACAGGCAAAGTAGGCACCACTCACCGGCCCACTCTTTTTAGGGGCCCGTGACAACGGATCAAAATAATATTGATTTGATTTTGAGAGAAAATTTAAATCAAGCTTTCTTTAATTGTTTCCAAAAGACAGAAAAAAAGGAATCAACTAAAGAAAATGAAAACTTTATGCTTAAGACTCTATAGAGAAAGTCCTGTATTAATGTAATGTACCCATTAACAACTTAAAGTACATAAACCACATACATCAGATTCACATACCAGTTTGTCTCTTAAAGCTCTTCTTCTGTCAGTTTGTAAAAAAGATTCAGTGCAAACCACCTACCTGTAATGTTTAATTTTGTGTAAAAAAACTGATTTATTAAAATTGTTGGTCGGTAAAATTAAAAACTTCTTAGGAGATAATTTGTAAGGAGGGGGATTTCAACACCCTAGGGGCCCCCTGAGTACACTTTGGGGTAATTCACTTTAACGAGGATATTAAGGGTGTTGTGTGCCCGGTGTCCCTATTGTCAGCTAGTTCAGGTCAATCTATTACCGCTCAATATGTAGCATTCTGTTACTTTTAGGCTTTCTTTCCCACTACAAATGCAGTGCTCTACATTACATTAGGCATAGTGGTGTAAGGTAAAACTCACTATTATCTGCCTATTTCTTATCTGATGTGGAAGAACTTCTGAGCTGTGGCTTTTATGTAGGAACTTGACGCTTGTTTTGATCAGTTTGGCCAGACAAACACTTGTTCGAGAGATTGGACATATTGTATATAGTATTTCCATCTTACACATTGAGAAGGGCAAATGTAAGAAGGTTGGCACTGTACCTGCATGGGCAATTCAGGGCAGGATGCTACTACTCACTCAATCGTTGCTTAAGGTGCAAGTAGCTCACCAACTGCTTACCAGGAATGGATGCAGACCAAAAGCACAAATACAAGGATGAAGGCACATAATGTTCCCTTTCAGAAAAGGTGTTAAACCTGCATCTCTTGGTGTGGTTTCCCCTGTCTTTTGGGCTTCTGACCTCCTGTTCTTGATCTTGTGCTGAAATCAGTTTTTGCTTGCTTTAGGACAGTGGGCACTACACCACTGCTTGCCAGTGCTAAAGTGCAAATGCTCCCTACCTAAATTGTATTGGTGATCAGTTTATCCATGATTGGCATATTTGATTTACTAGTAAGTCCCTAGTATAGTGCACCATTGGTGCCCAGGGAATGTAAATCAAATGCTTCTAAGTGGGCCTGGAGCACTGATTGTGCAAACCCCAGGGAACCCTGTAAACATGGCTCAGACCTGCCACTGCAGTGTGTGTGTATGTAGTTTTAACTGCCAGTTCGACCTGGCAAGTGCACCTACTTGCCAGGCAAAAACCTTCCATTTTGCTACATGTAAGTCACGCTAAGGTGGTCCCAAGGCAGCCCCAAGGGAAGGGGGCAGTGTATTTAAAGGGTAGGACATGTACTGGTGTGTTTTACATGTCCTGAAAACTTTAACTTAATAGTTGGAATACAATCAAGGTTGCTTAAAAATGAAGGAGCAGATTTATGAAAAGTGGCGCTGAACCTTGTGCAGAGCCAATTTTCTTGCACCTCTTAGTGCCCCCTTAACGCCACCATGGGAGCGCCGTATTTAAAATTTGGTGCACCATGGCGGTAGTTAGGGTGTCTTGCGTCATCATCTTTTACGTTAATCCTGCAAAGCGTTGGACTAGCACCGGAACGCCCCATTGCATACATTATGCCTGGTGCAGGCATAATGTGGAGCAAGGGGTTACAAAGTGGTGCAATCAAAGCATTGCGTCACTTTGTAAATATGGTGCAGCGTTTTTCCGCTTCCAATGTTACATTAGCATAAAGAAAATGATGCTAATGTGGTGATGATAAGGCGCAAGGCCAGCATAAATCTGGCCCTAAGTCAATTTTTTAGATACACATTTTCACATTCATTGAAACAGAAAATGCAAAAAGTAAAAGAAATAAATATATAATGGCTTTATCTATTTAAAGAGCTGGAGTAAGCTGGAGTCAAAATAAATCTATACTTATAAGACTTTCTAAGGAGTGACCATTGAAAGTACAGCAATTTTCTGATGAAAGTCAGTTCAAGGACACAGTGGCAGTTAAATGAAGGCCTGGTTCCTTAAACAATTACTCTTTCATCTAGGGTCACCTAATGCCCCCAATAAATATCCTTTTTGGCCTGGGCGGAGTGCACAGACTTGTGCTATGTGAAAATCCAAAAAGTTACCCAAATACTTCACTGGGCTATGCGGGTGGGGAGGGGGGTGCCCTGTCACCCCTGTTCACATTGTGTTTTATGTCAAATGCAATGCGAAGTATGTTCTTGTGTCCGAAATCATGCGCAAATGGCATCACGCCGTTCGCTTTGGCGGGGTCATCTTGTTTTTCTTACTCTGATCATGGTGCTGGGCCTAGCTTGACTCCTTCTATTATCTTTTCAATCCTCCATCCCCTTAATTAATCTACACCTTATTTTTATTTAATGTATTAGTGTGTTTTTGTGTCTGTGTATTATAGAACAAAATATTGGGTTTTCGTGACTTTTTGTATTATTTTGCATTACTGCTTCTTTGACATTCTTTTTTCATTTCTTTCCTTCCTGCCTTCCTTCCTTCCTTCCTTCCTTCCTTCCTTCTTCCCTTCCTTCCTTCTTTCCTTCCCCTGTTTCTTTTGATTTTCTTTACCACCCCAGGCCAGCACCATGGCAGAGCAGGGCGGTGAGCAAGGGAGCGGTGACACCAGGCCCTCCCGAGTAGCCAGAGGCAGCAGCCACCTACTTTGTGGGCGGCCATGCCTCCAATGGATGCATCCCTGGCCCGTCTTTTGTGAGGTAGAGGTGGCAGCACTATTTTTTATGTGCAGCACCACCTCTCCTCCATGCTGCGAGCAAGTGGCAGGCCTGGGAGGTACCCCCTGCGGGAGCATTGACTGTGTTGGGGGAGGGCGTGTTGGTGTGTGCAGCACACCAATCAAGTACAGCACACCGCTCAGCACCTGATGCACCGCTGGACGGATATCATCACCTACAAGCAGAACCTGCTCAACTTGCTAGACAAAGAGATTCTGGGGCTCGTTCAGTATTAGCTATATTATTATGTTTGTATTCGAGGTAAGTTACGTTCAGTTTACATTAAGAATATTATTATGTGATCCAGTTAGACCTAGGCAGGTGCTCAATGCTACCTCATTGTACTCGTCAGCGCTCACTTTGGCTGATCATTTAAGAAGCTATTGCAATGCAGATTCCTCCATCCTCCTGTCACCATAGTGAATTAGTGATATCAGTGAGTTAGCATTCTCTGAGAGTTTTATCTATGCAGCTTGTATAGTCCCAAACAATTTCACAGTGATGTGTAGTACTATTAGTATGCATCTATGTATTGCAAAAAGGGAGACTGAGTTGGTCAATCAAGGGGGTTGAAAAATGAGAAGAGAATCAAAGATCATTCATTGCAATACATTAGTTTCAAATGTAGTTACTGGTAAGGGCATTTGGGATAGGAATTTTAGGAGTATAGCCAACTCAATTACAGTTGATCATACTAGTACCATAGGAGATCTGATTCAGATAAGTACAATGTTACTGAGTTTGCCTGTTAGAATAATTTTGTGGTGATTAACTGTACCACTAATTTACCTTTTTATTTTCTTTATTTCTTACATCAGCATCCAAGGGTAAGAAGAGGGGCACCACAGAGGCAGATCCGGCAAGAGCTGGGGCAGAGGCGCCTACCACCAGTGACAATACTGAGGGCTCTGCTCATCCCAGCAAATCCTGGTCATCCCACGAAGGAATGGATAGATGCTTGGATAAAAGGGAAAAAGAGATATCTTCAAGTAAGGGTGATGATGACTTTCTTCAGTTGCTTGTTGCCATCAGATCTTTGGTTATAAGTGGGGGGTATTTTAATTTTCTGACTACTCCCTTGCTCGCCCATGTCTTATTATTATTAGTTCACTAACCTTTACTTCTGCCCACTATTATACCATGTTTAACTTTGCCTTGTTTATTTTTTTATAGTATATTTTTTTGCAACTCCTCTATCATTTTTTTGTTTATTTCCTTTTATCCCCGCATTACCTTTTTTTCTGTCTTTCATTGACCATTTTATTCCACCCCTTCATTGTGCTGCCCTTTCATTAAAAAAACAATTTTGATTAGCTTGACTACCTGGCTTTTCTAACATTGTGAACCAACAGAGTGCACAGAGTGATATTTTTAATAGTAGATACTGAAGTGCTTTCAGAGCTGTAGCTATGTATTGTGGTTGCAATTTTTTTATTAAAAAACATAAAGTGAGGTGTAACTGGCATCAAAACAATGTTTAATATTTTTTTCTAGCCACACTGACCACCAGTGGCTCAGGTTCTGCTTTGCAGACAGTGAAAAGCAATACGGGTGCTGGTGCACCCTACGCACCGCAACATTGCCGCCGGCTCAATTATGAGGTGGTGTCAATGTAGTGGAATGTTGCCAGGGAATGGAAGCTCTGTTTCTGCCCAATGACCCAGCGGGAAACTCGTAATAGGGGCTGCAGGAAGGGGACCACACTGTCGGTAACCTGACCGGGGGATTCCTTGGGACGGCCTTTTCTGTCCGCCGAAGTCGTAGTTAAAGCCACAGTGTTAGCTAAAAATGATGGAAACAGGAAAGAACAGAAGGTTAAAAGAAAGGATGGGTGAAATGAGTTAAAGGAAAGGATGCATGAGTGAGTGAGTATTGGGAAAATGGATAGATGGATAAATGGATGATTGAAATAAATTTTGGCTAGTGGATACTGAATGGATGGATAATGGATTGTGAATTTTGGTAAAAGACTGGATGAGAGAAATTAAAGCTTACATCTTGGTGGCTATGGGTGAAAATAGTAGGAAGAATGAAAGGATGATTGAATAATTGCTTGGATGCATAAACAAGGGAGCTCTGCTGGAGAGGAGCACACTGCTCAACTACTTTGCTTACTTTGTTTTATGGTTATCAAAGCTATGGTTCAAAGTGGGGGGTATTGTAATCTGTGCGCTAATCCCTTTGACGCACTGTATTTGTTAAGTGAGGCAGATATGTGTGCCACCTATCACCATTCATCAACGCCCTCCATGCCCATTGCATTTTGCCACTCATGAAGGAAGAAGTGCAGTATGGTCCAATTTGTGGCTGCATTGTTGGCTGTGCAATGTGTGTCTGCTTTAGTTAATGTGGCATTTACAAACTTTTCAATGTATTTCAAACCGAACACACAAGGTGTGTTTCCCTTAGCCAACGCAGTCACCTCTCAGTACTTCACTGCTTTATTTTTTCCTAAGTTCTTCCATCCCAGCCTACCAAACAAGTTTAAAAATCCATTCTTGGCATGAGCCACATTTTTATGGCCATGTGAAGTGTTTCCAAAATGTATTTCATGGTTTCCCATAACAGATTTATTTTATGCCTGTTCAGATTTTTTCCCTTTAGACTTTTGTCTATACAGTATTTGAATAGGCCGTAGCTTAGGCACATGATGAATGGATGATCAGTGACACCCCTCTGTTCTATAGAAAAAGCTCTACCCACCCACCCAATTCCTCTGCCTTACCCTGCAGTACAGTAAGTCAAGTTTCCTTTCCTTACTGCCCAGCAAATGAATTTGTTGGAAAGAATTTTTGGTGGTGGGTGAGGTCAGCGAATAAAGTGGAACTAGTAATTGCCCGATTTGATTTTAAGTTTGGTGTAAGGGATACTCCATGACGAACATGCTAAACACAATCTATATAGCCCATTCCTATCCCTGTGGTGCAGTGCACCATTTTTCCCATCTTCTACTTAGGTCAGACAGGATAATATATCTGCATTTTATATGTGACATGTGTGACATATCTTATTTATAATTAATCTGCCTCTGTGGAGTCAGTGTCGAAACCAAGAGAAAGGTATTTGGAAAAGAGCAGGGCCATTGGAATTAACAATAGATAATTGTCAACTATAGCTGCCACAGCTGCAGACAGTAGCAAAGTACTCAAAGCCCCAGCTAGCATGCCTCTAATAATTTTGCACAACAACCTGTACTCTATAGTGTATAATTCCTTACTCATAAATGAGAGGTAATTCTTTTTTATTTTTCCACTAAAAGTGTCTGTTTAGTTACTTGAAAAGCTTTTAAAAGTAAAAAAATGAAATTATTGTTTTTTTAATCCAGTATTACTCTACCTTAAGTACTTTCTACCAGTCAGTGCTTTTTTGTGAGGCATGTATGAGTAAACAAATAAAATTGGCCCTGTGACTCTCCTAATAATAATCACATCAAATTCCAATGTCCCTCTGGGACCAGGAATAGACAGCTACTGTGACACCTACTACCTACTTTTGAAGAAGTGTTTGCTCAGAGCATTCTTTACAATTTGTCTTTTCTATTTTAGTTTTTTTTATTATAGCTACTCCTGCTGGTCGACCAGCACCACCCACAAGGCAGGAGATAGTGGCCCATCTGTGGTGGCAGAGGCTGGAGAGCACACAGGCTGAATACGGGTGACTGGTGGTCCTGGAGGAGGAAGAGGGGGAGACAGCTGCCCCTGACCCAGTTCAGCCGCACGCCAGCCTCAGCCTCCAACCTCCCGGTCTCTACATCACCGGCACTGCCGCCAGCTGTCAGGGTCCCTGACTTTACCCTAGCTTCTCCCTCCTGCTCTGACAGGGCATTGCTCCACCATATCCTGCAGCAGGTGGATGGTATGGAGTGCAAGCTCACCATGATCGAGCAGAGCCTGGTCCAGCTCCAGAACCAAATAGACAATGCCCTCTTCAGAGCCCTTGTAAAAAAAAATATTTTGGTACAAGGGACTTGTGTGTGGATGAGGTGGGGAGGGAATTGGGGCTGGGTTTCACTTTGGACTTTCATTAGACTTTTTGGGGATGGGGCTATTTGTTTGGGGAGAGGGGTGAGCTGTTGTAGATGGAAAGGGTGGGTTTACTATTTGTTGAAAATAAAACAGGATAATTTATTTTACTTGATATATGCCTCAAAATATTTATTTTGGTGTTTTAGTTTGCACTACTGTCTTTTGGTGGAGTCTGTTTTTAAAATCTGCTAAAAGTATTGCATGTCATATACTCTTGCTCTACTGCCCTCTGCAACTATATTGTCCACCAGGGGAATATTTGCATTGCCTATTTTGCCTGCAAAACATAGATGCACACAAACAAAATCTTCTTGAGTAGAAGTTAATTACTGAATAAACAAGTTCACTTCAATCCATAGTTCTTCTCTTACCTGAATACATGAAGCAAGGGGGTCCTCTTACTGCAGGGTTTTTCCCAAGGTGGCATCTTAAGGGGCTGGTATTAGTAGTGGCAGGTTAGCACGCTAACAGGGAAGCTGCCACTCCCACCCATGCAAACTCCAACTGTAAAATTAATCAAGGGGTTGTCCATCACTATCAACTAGATTGAAAGAAAACAAAGAGTTAGTGGGTCATATTATACCATACCTTTAGGAAGACCAGACTACCACAATGACTGTATTTGACAAACAACAAAGAAGCCCTGATATGATAATAAAAACTAGCAATATCGGCTTCTTGTGAGCAATGGTGGGGAGCTAGTATTTAAAAACTAAACTTAGGAAATGAATTTATGGAGTCAGGAGAAGTGGGCACAGAGTCAAGAGCAGTTAGACAAGGTTAAGCGTTAATGCAACACACAACACAAGGGCTTAATGATGATGTTGATGGGCAGTTATGACATATTGCTCAGGTAATAGGTCATGCAGTGTGTTGGTGTCGCTTTTACCACATCTGTCCCAGCAAGTGTGTGATCCATTTATAGTGTAATATTAAGTCACACATCAAAAAAATCACCAGCCCCGGAGAAAAAGGTTAGGGGCTTGATGAATTGGTGAGAAACACCATTTTTGGAAAGGTGTGACAAAGACAAACACTGCACAAAAGAAACCATGACAATATTCATTTGGTACTCTGTTGCAGAGGGAAACATTGAAGGGATAAGTATCACATTTACATTAAATGCATGGTAAACAGTCCTTCTGTCCCAGAGAGGCCTGATATAGAATATCTCTAAATGTTATGTCTTCTAGGTCTGAAAAATACAAATTATGGAGAAATGAAGTTAACCCACCCAATTCTAAAAATTATGATTGTTAAAAAGAAAATGATAGTGTATTGCCAAATTAGGTGGTGCATTCCCATTCTCCTTGAAATGTCGGTCACTCTTGGGTGCCTGGCTGAACCTTTCTGCAAGGTAAACTGGAGGCTTGAGCTTCCACCAAGTTTTGGTCATGCAGGAGAGGACTAGGAGAAGGTCTGTGTTCTGAATAAAACAGTAATTGTATTATAGAGTAAAGAAGAAGGACAAAAAGAAGCAAGGTAAGCTTCTTGAGGAGTCAGGAGTGTACCAAGAAGACTCAGAGGCAGAGCAAGAACATAAGAGGAGTTTGACATTTGAACCACCAATGCAAAAAACACATACTCAGCATCATTTCCCAAATCAATGCACCTCTCTCCAGTCCACAGAGCTGAGTGAGTACTAGGTCTCAGAGTCTTCACCGTCATCATCGTTTCTCTTTGAAGTTGATAACTTTCTCCTTCCAGCTGTTAAGGTAGTCCCACCCTGAGTCCTTCCATCCTCCTCCTGATTTTGAGCGACTCCATCCCAGTCCCAAACCAATCGTCGTAGACCTGTGTAGTGCAGTGCTGTTGAAGAACAAATAGAGAAACAAAACTTGAGTATTTTGTGTAGATTTGTGTTTGGTAACTAAAATGACCGGTCTGGACTGAGGGACCAGAAAAAAGTAGTGGACCCTGCAGGCAAATTGCACTAAGTTTGAAAGGCCAATCACATTCAGGAAAAAAGATATCACCCATCAGCCCCTAAACATTGCAAATCATCGTTTACAAATTTGTTGAACTTCCTCTCTCATTGTCATCCACTACATACATCATCAAACATCACTTACAATCGCTCAGTATGTTACCACTCATTGGTGCAATAGTTAGTAGTTGCCTCTTTCAATCCAAACTCAGTGGTTGAACAAAATATGATTGCATTTTTGATGGTAGCAACACTTTGGAATTAGGCATTGGCACTGGCAGTCTTTTAATCAATGTTCTTCTGGGGCAGCCCTCCGAGGTGATGTAAAAAAACGATAGGCACTGGCATGTAAGGGAGGAAGGCATCCTCTCTAATGTCCTGAAGGGAATGTGGGGGCTTCTTCACTGCACACGGGTCCACCCCAATCCGGCCACATATGTGATTGAAAAATGTTGGGGCAGCATAAATTCAACACAGACATAAGGTTCAGTGGCATTATTTTGAGAAAGAGAGAAGGAAAGAAAGAAAGAAGTCAAAGGAGAAATTTAAAAATCTATGGTGGCACTAGCATACTCAGTCAGCAAAGCAGAGTTCATCCTCAAACTCAGGTAGTTCACCCAGACGTTTGTCAGCAAACACACTTGATTCCAACCAATCATCCTCTTCCTCCTTCTGTGGGGTTTTGGGAATGGTGTAATCAGGTGGCATAAATTGCTGGTTCATTTTGATCATGGTTAATCGCTCCATGTTTTGAGATGAGAAACTGGTCCTTCTCACTGTTACAACTGACCCAGCTGCACTGAACACACGTTCAGCAGATGCACTGGCTACAGGACAAACCAGATCCTTTATTGCCATCCTGCTCAGCTCTGGTCATTGACGCATCTTCCCATACCAATACACCAATGGGTTTTGATCGACATACACCTCTTTTGGGTCATCCAGATACTCCTGGAACATCCTCTGAAGTGTCATTGGTGCTGCCATTTGCTCGACCTCTTTTGCCTTTGCCTCTGCACTGGACTTAAGATTTTCCACTTGATACCAAGCCAATGCAGAGGTCACGTCCAATTCTTCTGATGCTGCCTTTTGCCGGTGTTCTTGTTGCCAGTTTTGGTGGTTGCTATGAGACAAGACTGCACTCTCTGATAATTGAAGTCGGCACCCCAGAAGTGTAGAGTGGGACTCTGAGGAGCCTATTTACAAGCCACTGTCGCGCAGGGTGGTGCAGCAAGTGTCTTGCTGCACCACCCTGCACCACCGGAAAAGGGTGGAAATGTACAGCATCTACAAGTTACGGTGCATTCATGTCCTCTCTCCTTGAGCTGGCGCTAAAATTAGCTACAATGGTGCCTGCGGTGCAGGGAATGATTTTTCAATAATGGTAATTTCTTACTTCTTTAAGTGCTGCAGAATGCAGCACACATAGAAAAAACAAATTGTCATTATTTGTAGATGGTTTATGTGCAGGAAGGGACACTTTCTTGCACATAAACAATCATTCATGGCGTTTTGCTTTTTCTATGTGTGCTGCAGTATGCTGCACACATAGAAAAAGTAAAAACAAGGAAAAATCCATGCAGTTTTTGGTGCAGCCTCAGATTTATCTTTCCTTGTAAATCTGGGGCAGTGTCAAAAAGCAATGAGTGTTGCGTGGGTACGCCCACAGCAATGCCCATTGCACGCCCCTCTGCAGCAGAAGGGGGACAAGCTTGTTCAACCATTTGAGGCACATCTTGATGCAGTGATGGAACAGGTACTCTGGCAAAATAGGCCTGACATGGAACCTTTCATTTTGGGCAGATGGCTTCCACACAAAAAAAGGAGAAGGTGCAGCGCTAACATTTTTGCCAATTTCCTATTGTACAAATGTGCCACTGGGTGGTTGCAGTCGTATGGCCCTTCCTGCCTAAACTTGACTGTAGTAGTAGCCTGGATTTTCTCCTTTTCTGGGGCAACTGACGCGTCTTTTGAGATGTAGGGGGTGGTAGACTTCATGTGTGACCACCACAGAATAACTTGCATTTGCACACAAAGGTAAGTCTACTCTGTGTTAGAGTAAACCCTTTTCTACAAACACATGCTTGTTCCCATTTGCACCCAAACTTACCCCAACACTACACTTACGAAATAAGCCTATCTAACAAAGCTGTTCTGTATACGATCAACCGGTAGCCCAACTAGCTAGGTTCCCCGGCAGCTACATCCTGCCCCAGCCAGTCCTCAGCTAATCCCTAAACTATACCTACGAAGTAAACCCATCTATTCCCAAGTTGCTGTGTCTTAACTTACATCCTTGCCCAAACACTTTCTATTCCCTGGTCTGTTCTAACCTCATCTAATCTCTAACGTAATGCTGCACTACTCTTATGAAATAGCTGTATCCCCTTTTGGAACCGACAATCATCCTGGCTCGCAGTAGGGAGTATGCACCCTTGCCTTGCCTTCCTAGTTGACTAGTATGTGCATGTTTCTGACTTTGCTTTGGCCCCAGAAACATGACACTTTCATGAATGGAAGCAATTTCCTGAGTAAAGTTGTGAGATTCCAGAGCTGGCTCTGAGGTTAGAGGGCCCTGAAAGATCACCACTCTTTCATTAAAAAAAACAAAAAACTACTGCCTTACTGCTGGTCTGAGCGATACTGGCAGTGAAAATAGAGAATGATTATAGTGGATGTGATGGGCCTTTTTCTTAGTTGACTAAAGGGAGAGTTGCTTATTGGCCTTCTTGTAAAGGTCTACCTAGTTTCCCTCAACCACGTCCCTTTCTCATCTTTGTGCCTACATGGATTGACGATGCATGTTTGCCCTGCATCTATGCTTGGGGTGAACCTGTAGTGTGTGTTGTACATGAACTGTAAGGAGGGAAGAATCCTGTGTTTGTACAGCCTGCAAAATAGAGTCAGGTAGGAGCCTGATTGGATACTTTGTGTATTGGAGGTACTCTCCAAATTTCTTTCTCTACCTCCTTTGATGTCCATCACACTGCTGTAACTATGGTTTGCAAAGAAGTTCCCTTTTGACATTTTCTTTCCTCTATGTAACAGCAGTGTTTACATGACAGATGTGTGTGCTTGACATTCCATTTGCAGCCATTCTGCTTCCCCTTTGACACATCCAACTCCACTGCCTAGTACAGTCCTCCTCTATCTGCATGTCAAAGCCTGTCTCAGACATCCTGTTGGCAGCTACCCCGCACCACTAAATGTAGATGAAACCAAAACACAACAGGGTTCTTGAATTCACATTCTTGTCTGTCAGTATAGGTATAACTAGCAGGCACCAACTCAGTGACCTTGTGCCTGTGTACTCATCAACCCAAGGGAAGTACAATCCAGCGTACTTGGGTGATCTTTGCTTCTAGGACAGGGTCCTTGACATTCAGCAACCTTGACAGCTCAGGATGATGCAGATACTGGACTTTTACTAGAAGTGTGGCTGACGGAGGCGTGGTCTGGCCGCGGACTCGAATGGCCGCCTGAGCGAGGAGCTCCGTGCGCCAGGCTGGATCGGGGCCTATGGAGGGGGCGTGACTCTCCACCAAGAGCACCTCCTGCGACACCGGATACCCTTGATGGAGCGCTGGGCTCGGGAAGCGTGGAGCCCCATGACACGCAACAGCCATGACAGCTGCCGAAAGGAAACGGCCGGGTGAGGCCTAGCGAGGTGCGCTGAGCCGTGGCCTCGAATTCGGCGAGGGGCTGAGGGCTCCTGCGGTGGAATGAGCGGCCGGGAATGTTTCTCCCTGGTCGCGTGAGCCAGTCTGGGACTGCTCCCTCTGCAAGGACTAGGGCATCTCCGTAGGGGGAGGTGAGGGGTGAATGCCCTTCCCCTCCATGTGGAAGGAGAACTTATGGCCCAGGGTGCAGCAGAGCGTCGCGGACCGACTCAGGACCCCCACGGGCTCCTTGAAGTGCGGCGGACGGCCGCCAACAACCATACCTGGCAAATTAAGATGTTCTGGGGCCCACCCGAGGACGAAAGGCCCTGTCAACCCAGTGACAGAGGTCCATCTTGGTGTTTGGAGGTAGTGAATATAAGGGAGGTGAGCAGGAGTGAGCAGCACTTTTCTGCTTGGGGCTCCTCAGGCAGGGGGCAGGTGCCAGACTCAAGAGATCCGGCAGGAGGGTACCCACCCTCAAGAAGCGAATGGTTCCTTCAGTGAGGCATTGTGAAAGGTAGGGCCCACCTGCCTGATTATAATGGAGCAGTGACTGGGGTCCCAAGCAGTCAGACCCACCAGGGCTCATCATTGAAGACACCATCCCCCCGCCTTCTACCCTTCCGCCCCTGTATAAGCCTGGCAATTAGAGTTGGGCCCAGAACTAGTACGGACTGACTCGAGAGGTCCCGTGGGGGGGGGTCCGCTACCACTCAGATTGCCTGTGGGCAGATTGGAGAGCGCAACCTCGTGTTTTGGACCATTCTTTCAGTTGCGTGACCCCTCTATCATGAGTGACACTCCTCTCAGGCCCAACCTGTTTGATTGATCCCCTACGACGGCTATAGACCCAGAAACCTTGACGGCTATGACGCAGACAGCAACGCCCCTACAGCAGGAACAGGGTTTAACAGTCACGCCACTACCAGGTAATTCCTCTCCAGAAACTTCTCCACCTCAGGGCAATGCCAAATGGGAAGTCTTCCCACAAACACTCCTACAACTATTATTTTCCGAGGCCATTGCACAACCGAAAACCATGGCAGTGCAGACTGCCCCTCCATGCCCTGCGTCTTCGCCAGCTGACCCCCAAGCAATGGAGGCGGCAGACTGCATACTACAGAAGATCGCCACAGTGGGGTGCCATCTAGAGGCAATGGATTCAAAGATATCAGACCTGACTGTGGTCTCTACCTTCATACGGGCTGACATCGCCGACTTCCGGGAGACAGTAAATGACTTAGATCGATGCCTCATGACTGTGGAGGACCAGGTAGTGACATTGCCTGATCAAGAGGCAGAGTTACGGTCTCTGCAAGCAAAGGTCATAGACTTGGACGATAAGAGTCGCAGAGATAACTTTCGCCTTTTTGGCATTCCGGAACACAAGGAGGGCTCTGATATCAAAATGTTTCTAAAAAATCTTCTACCCAAGCTCACTGGCCTGGGTTTCTCGCCACCATTGGAGTTCCAAAGAGTCCACAGGATTGGCCCTTTACATAAAGCGACCTCCGACAAGCCCCGTCCCATCATCGCATGTTTTCTGCACCATGAACATGCTTGCCAGATCATCTCGGCAGCCAAATCTCAAGGCCCGTACTCGAGATCAGGGTGGCAGCGGATTTCTCCAGACTAACAAATGAAAAGCAGAAGGAATTCCTGGCCTGTCACCCTCCACTCAGGAACGTGGATGTTAAATATGGTCTTTTTGAACCAGCTCGCACGTGGATTACATACAATGGCATATCCAGGGCCTTCACTGAACCTGCGGACCTCAGCTTCTTCCTGAGCGGCCTTGCTCCACATCCTATGGATTTCACCACAGCGCATTCAGAACTCGACACCCTCACTCCGGGAGAAACCTCCTCGGCTTCACCCCCTCTTTCTCAACATACAGCCTAGCAAAAGAGGGACAGGGTTTATGACTGCTCGCTCAAATCACAGGAGGGTCGAGACCATGCCCTCCAAGCAGTGATTGACCACACTCAGGACCATGGCAGAGACAAGTCCTGTCCCCCCTTGAAGCCAGCACTCGAAGAGCATCCGTAATGTTGGCCTCCATGGTGCTCGGAGGACTTTTCGCTCTCCACCCAGCAACAGGCGCTTCCCCATCGGACAGCTAAGTGTCATATCAGACTATCATTGTCTTTCTCCTCTGTTGGGGAGGGTTGGGGGGGTCTGGGCCAGTGTCATGTCCTCACATTTGTGCTGTGGCTGCTGTGATTTACCTCTACTTCAAGGCCTGTTGCATGGACTGCCTCATTGTGAACACTCTGGGGGTTATTCTAACTTTGGAGGAGTGTTAATCCGTCCCAAAAGTGACGGTAAAGTGACGGATATTCCACCAGCCGTATTACGAGTTCCATAGGATATAATGGACTCATAATACGGCTGGTGGTAAATCCGTCACTTTTCCGTCACTTTTGTGACGGATTAACACCTCCTCCAAAGTTAGAATAACCCCCTCTGTCTCCTAGGGGGTAAAATTATGGTCAGAAACACTGAGTAGCAGATGCAAATGATTTGTTAAAGTAATATTGCATATGTTTCATGATACAGTTATTCCAGTTACCTATTTATTATTAGCCCTTTTTGTATGGTATCAATTACTCTACGCATATCTTGCAATCTGCCTCTGGATGTGGGATGTGATCTCACTGCCAGACACGGCCAGCTCCTTCTTTTTTGCCTTACCCCCCTGTGCTTCTTTTCCCATCTATCCTGTAGATTCGCAACTGCCGGGAGCCACCACGAGACATGACCCCAGAGGAACTCTGGCATTCTACATTCCCCACACACTGGGGAGGCTTGTATCCCCCCTCCTATTTCACCCATCCCTGTTCGCCGAACTGGAGGGAGGCTCAGATGACATGAGTCATGGGATTTTAGTCCTCAATTTGCGTTTTCCTGTGACCACCTCACTCTTCTTAGGAACACCATGGGCCATGTTGTATGGGTACTCCTCTACCTGTAGTTTAGGGGCCCTTGACCTGCCCCCCTTGAAGCTCCTGACAGTGGCTGTCATGCCTTTCATGACCCCTGAGATATATCTCGTTGGCAATGCTGGCCAAGATATGATATAGGATGGACCTTACCCTTTCTATTTGCTTAGGTAGGCGCTAATTCACTGTTACCTGTTTGGGTTGTCGGCTGGATTGTAGTCCTCTCCTCAACACTCTTTTAGAAATGCCCCACGTCATATTCTGCCTTTCCATATTCCATGCTCTTTGCGCCCCACTCACTACCGCCCGGCGTTACCTGTCACTGGGGCTTCTTGGTGGTCCTATCAGGCCTCATACATATTCCCTTGTTCCCTCCTGCCTCCCCGGCGCGCGGATCTTACAGGTCCCAACCCACAGTTTAGCAGGGCTTTCGGTGGCGGGATATTTTCTCGTTCACTGTAGGTTTCATTCCCTCCCCCTTCACCTATATTTATTTACTCTATTTTCCTTTTCTTTCGTTTTTCACACACCCCCTCTCTCTTTTGAGCATATCCGTCTGTACACTTCTTCCCCCTACCTCGGTGATTGTTGTTTCTTTCCCTCTATTTTTTTCTACCTTTTTTTAGCTTTCTTTTCCCCCTCCTTGCTCTTCTGTCTGTTCGACTCTCTCACATTCCATGGCCGAGGGTTTCCCCCACATTTTCCCCCTTACCTGTTTGTTCCTTCCCAGAACACGAGTTCTTGTAGCATTGCTACTCCCAGGCTATTCTTTCAATCATTGTATCAACGAACACAAAGTCCCTCAAACCCCTTTGAAGAGGATTATACTACGCTCCATAATGGGGTCGATGACCCCACTCACGGATCTCTCTTGGAATGTACATGGCATGACGCACTACATCAAGTGACAGAAGGTCCTATCTTATATCCGATCAAAAAGAACTGACATTGCACTATTGCAGGAAACACATCTCTCCCCATCAGAATCTGAAAAACTCCATAGAGACTGGGTGGGCAAGGTGCTTTTCAGCAGAACGCCATCTGTGTAAAGTGAGAAGTAGTGTTCAGGCAGAAATGCGGGGTGGCGATACTCATTCGTCGATCCCTGTAGTTCAGGCTTCTTAATACGTGGTTCGACCCGGAGGAGCGTTACGTCCTCCCCAAGCTCAACCTGGGCTCTTCTACAATTTGTGTTGGTACAATCTATGCTCCCCCAGGCTCCAAATGTTCTTTCTTCCTTTCTCTTAATCGACTATTGACAGAGATCAGTGCCTCCCAATACCTGCTGGGTGGGGACTGGCACTTAGTGCAGGATGTCATCTTGGATCGATCAAGTGGTCTCGATGCGGGCAACAACGACGATCGGGCCCTCCTATCTGACGTCCTGTCGGACCATGGTCTATTGGACCCCTGGCGCCTTTCCCATCCATCCGACTGAGAATACACCTTTGTTTCCACGATACATGGGACTCAATCCCGGCTAAATACTTTCTGATTAACCATCGGTTATTACAGACGATTAAAACGTCTGAAATTCTTCCGGACGCACTGTCTAACCACTCTCTGGTTTTATTGGCCCTGGAGCTGGGGATGGCCTCCCCCGGTCGTAAGCCTTGGCGTCTCCCAAACCCCAGATACTGAACCCCGAAGGGAAAGGAACAACTTAGATCCCACATTGCCACCTATCTTCAGAACAATAAAGGTTCGGTCTCCTCACCCCAGCTACTGTGGGCGGCAGCGAAGGCAACGATTAGAGGACAGCTCATGAGAGATGCAGCCATCTCCAATGCCCAAAAGACAGATCAACAGAGAAAACTGGAAGATTACATCGCCCAGACCACCCGTGAGTACACTCAAAACCCCACTCAGTCCACCCGTCATCGCCTGGAACTAACCAAAATGGAGCTCAACTCCCTCTATACCTCACAGGCGGAATATGCCTTACATCGGCTGAGAGGTCGCCACTATGAGCACGAGGAGAAGGAGGGTCGTCTGTTAGCTGCTCAACTCCATCAAAGGAAGGCGGCATTGGCCATACCAGCCTTATGCGGATCAGATGGCACGTTTATTACGCACCCACAGGTAATCGAGGAGGAGTTTGGTCATTTTTACCAATTCCTATACACCCCAGAAATAACTGAAGACACTGGTCGCTTGGACGCCTTCCTCGAGAGTGCGAATATACCATGCCTCTCGGATGAGGGTAGAGCGCTCCTGGAGGGTGACATCAGCAAGGAGGAGATACTGTAGGCGATAGCCAACCTTCCATATCACAAGACGCCCAGGGAGGATGGGTTCACGTCAGAATTCTATAAATGGACGGGAGCAGATACCGTAGATGCCTTATATGATGTATTTCGGGGGGCTGATCAGACGGGTTCTTTACACCCTTTCTCCAACAAAGCCTCCATCATAGTTCTACCCAAGCCGAGTAAAGACCGTCTTCTATGCGGGAGCTATCATCCCATTTCTCTCCTCAATGGAGATATCAAGATCCTCGCAGGGATCTTGGCATCCCGCCTCAAGAAGGTCATCCCATCCCTGGTTCATTATACTCAAGTTGGTTTCGTACCTGGCCATTCATCGAGAAACCACCTCCGTACGCTACCCCACGCCATCTGGACAGCTCGGGTTTTACAAGAGGAAGCCCTTGCCCTCTCACTGGACGCCGAGAAGGCGTTTGATTGAATAGAGTGGTGGTACCTCTTCGAAACACTAAGAAGTTTTGGTCTGGGGACTAGCTTCATCAACAGAGTGCGTTAGTTGCATGACTCCCCGACAGCCCAGGTAAACTGCGGCGGGTTTCTATCGGACACCTTCTCGGTCAACAAAGGAACTCGTCAAGGCTGCCCTCTATCCCCATTATTATTCCTACTAGCCGTAGAACCCTTAGCAGCAACAATTCGCAGTTCCAATCTTGTATCCGGAATATCGGTTTCAGGCGGCAGTTCCACCATTTACTTATATGCTGATGATCTTTTACTCACCCTCATAGATCTACCTAACTCCCTTCCAGCCCTCAGGGCTATCCTATCGAAATTTGAACATCTTTCAGGCTATCGGATCAATTGGGATAAGAGTGAGACGCTACCATTATCACCAGTAATGGTAAGCACTTCAGTTCAGGGATTCTCAGTCAAATGGAAACAGTCACGTCTTTGTTATCTAGACATTGACATTAACAGAGGTTTGGATAAAATGGTGGTTGACAATCTGGATCCCTTGCTTAGCAGTATGAAACGTGATTTTGAGAAATTTACCCAAATCGGTCCTTCTATGTGGGCTAGAGTGCAGGTGATACGAATGGTGACCTTACCACAATTTCTATACGCCCTGGACATGCTACTTTTGCGAATACCCTTGTCTCTCCTCTGAGAGATTGATCGTCGTATCTGGGCTTTCGTCTGGGGGTCCACGGTTACCTAGAGCCACTTTGCTCGCCAGACGTGAGTTTGGGGGTTTGGGTCTCCCCTCAGTGGACCACTACACCTTAGCATTACATCTCTCGCAGATGGTGTTTTTACTCCCGCGAGTACAGGACCCGCCGCTTTGGGTGGAAGTGAAACAGACACTTTTGCGTTCCACATCAGGACTCCAGGTGCTCTATAATGCAGGTCCGGCATCCCATCGTACCACCAATCCCATGATCGGAGCCATGCGAAATTCATGGCGGCAAGCACACCGCTTAATGAAAGTAGACCCCCAAATACATGATAGGGCACCAATATGGGGCAATAAAGGTTTTCTGATTGGGGAAAGACTATTTTTTGGAAGGAGTGGTATTCGAAAGGTCTCACAAGGGTGGATCAGCTCCTAACGGGGGACAGATTGAAATCGTTCTTGGAACTCTGGGAGGAATTTGATCTCCCCGAACATCACTCGTGGCGCTTTATACAACTTAGGCATTGGTTGGAGAGACGCATGGGGAACCCCCCTTGGTGACTTCCTCAATCCCCAATACTTCAATATCTGGAAACCTGGGGTCGCCGGAGGGGAGCTGTATCAGGATTGCAGGCATTGATGAACCAACACCTCTTCTCCCTCCGCCTCCTCATCTCCCTCAAGAATAAATGGCAGGCACGTCTGCAGGTCGAATACGAACTGGAGGAATGGGCAGACTTAATCGAGGCCAGAGACCGCGGAGCACGGGTCGCCCACTTGAAATTTTGCCTTTTCAAAACGTTACATGAATAGTACTGGACTCCCCAGAAATTGCATACTGCAGGGTTATTATCTCACGCCTCCTGCTGGAGATGCCCTCACGCCTGCTATAACTTGCCACATGTTTTACATGACTTTCTGGTCATTCAGCCTTTTTGGCGATCAGTGGGGGACACCCTTAGAAAAGCGCTACGTTAACCATCTTCCCTCACCCCTTCCCTTCTACTACTGCATGATACCAGAGAGCTCTTCGATCTCTCCCGACCGCAACTTCATTTATTACACACCTCACTGGCCACAGCTAAGGTATGCGCGGCAACCGCCCCCTCCCATGGGGAATGGATCACTGCAATGTATCAGGAAGCCTCCCACAAGCGACTCACATATGACTTACAGGATAAAGCAGACGTGTTTCTACAAACGTGGTCGCCCTTTCTCCCAGGGCCAGTGAGCTGAAAATTCACCACGGAGGTCGTGACACAACTGACCAAGTGGGGCTGTGCTCATCCGGCAATTTTATTATCACACACCAGTGCGATATCACCCCCTTCTGTTTTGTATTGGCCTCAGTTGAGTGCAAACACACACTCTCACCTGCTCTCCATTCGGTCCTTTCAAGAATGCACCGAACACTTACCCCCATTTCTCCCCTTCCTTCCTTCACTTCTCCACCCCCTCCACTATTTTCATTATTCACCTTGCTCCCGCCATTCCTCCTTGAATGTGCCTCCTGCCCCACTCCCATTTGTGTTGTTCTTCCCACCCCTCAGTCACCACCATTATCATTCTCAATCTCATTATCACCTCCATCTACGCCTCTGCTCTGTATATTCTCCCTCTCCCTCTCGCTCCCTCCTCCCCTTTTCCTCCCACTGGTGCTCTCTCCTTTTCCCCCCACTTCTGTTTCCACTCTTAATATCAACCCATAGTTATGTTTTTCTCTATTTGTTTTCCTAGTTTTGTATACACTTTCTGCTTCAGATATCCCCTCCAAAACCGTGACCTTACCCATGCTAATTCATGCCGATACCTACTCTTCTTCCACGCTTTGCTATCAACAGGCCATTATTCCATCTTCATTCCCCGCCTATGTCCGCTTTTGAGTCCTTCCTCCCCTTCTCCATGGGGTGGATACCACCCCTCCTTGCAAACCGCTTGGGCCAAAGTTCTCCACCCTCACCTTGCATCTCATGTCTGAAGGGCCTACAGCGCTATCTCTTATCCATAATTCACCATCTTCATGGGACACCATGGTGCTCCCCATCCCCCTATTTTCAATCCAGCCATTGGTTAATTGTGATCTGGGACACTTACAGATGGGGTAGCTAGGGATGGCAGGTTTGTTAGTTTTGTTAGGAATATTTCTATCCATGCCCTACACTGGGGCCTGAAGAGGGAATATTATTGTAGCATTGCGGTATTGTATTACTATTACATTAATGTGTTATTGTATTCATGCACCATTGTATTATGGTAATGTACTTCTGTATTATTGTGCTTCTGCGCTATGGTTACTCTATTTACTCTATTTCAGTAGTAGTTGTGTGCCTTAGATATAGACATGAAGTATCAAGGATCTTCTGGACTGTATCCTAAACCTAAATGTCTCTCTTTCCTAACTTGCTTGACATTTTCTCCGTGGTATTACCAGACTTTAAGATGTATGGTGTACACGAATCTTGAAGGCTTGTTATTTCCTCTCTGTATAATGTTATGGAATATAAAAAAAAAAATTACAACACAAAAAAAGAAGTGTGGCTGACTTCTTTTGAGAGAGTTTCTCCACGATTCTGATGCGGAGCATTGGTTGTGCCCTGCAGAATGGGAATACTGTCCAGGAAAGGAGAGTTCAGCCCACTGTCTGTGAAGCATGTGTGCTGTGCCAGGGGATTCTAGTAAGCAAGTGCCAATGACACAGCAGAACCCAGGGAGATAACCAGCTTTTGCATCTCTTTGGTGAGCACTTCTCATTCACAAACCCTGCAGTTCCAGTTCGCAAGTCGATCTGAGAGTCTCAAGTTCACTTGGCTCTCCTCCAGAGGCTGGTGATCAATCTGGGGTTGCTACTGCCATCTAAAAACTTTGAGTATGCAGACCATACCTAAATCCATGTGGCTAATGTCAAGATATTGGGGGTCATTACGACCTCGGCGGTCTTATTGCAAGACCGCCGAGGGACCGCCGTGCGGAAGACCGCCTGTGCAGGCAGTTTGCCGCTCAGCGTATTATGACTATTGGCTGCTCTCCGTCGTTATTCCGACGGAGAGCCGCCAACAGCCATACTTGCGGGTGGCGGGGAAGTGGAGGTTGCTCCACCTCCACTGCCATGCCAACAGAACACCGCCCAGCGAATCACGTCCTGTGGCGGTGTCGGCGGAGCTGCCCCATGGCTCCCGTCCCCTCCCGGAGGATCGACGGAACAGGTAAGTCGATCGTCCGTTAGGGGAGAGGGGTGGGGGGTGTTGTGTGCGTGCATGTGGGTGTGCGTGTGTGTATATAGAGGGGGTGTGTGAGTGCGTGTATGCTTGCGGGGGTGTTGTGTGTATGGGAAAGAGTGCGTGTATGCCTGTGGGTATGTCTGTATGGATGTGTGCATGTGTGTCTGAATGTGGGTGTGGCTGTGGGCATGTATGTCGGGTGTGTGTGTGTGTGTGTGTTGGTGGTGCCTGCATGCGTGTCGGGTGTGTGTGAGTAATGTTATGTTGGGGGTCGGGGTGGGGAGGGGGGCCCTGCCACCTTTGGGGGGTGGCAGGGGTGGTGAGGGGTGTAGGGGAGGGAGTCAGGGTGGGGGTGGGGGAGACCCCTATCAGTGGCAGGGAAGGAATTCCCTGGCACTGATAGTGCTTACCGCCATGGATTTCATAGCGGTTCAAACCGCTGGAAATCCACGGCTGTATGCCAGGTCCAAATACCACCGGCGGTATACTGACGGCCACAGGGCTGGAGACCCAGGTCTCCAGCCCGGCGGTCATTACCGCCCTGGCGGGCGGGACAGAGAACCGGCGGATGGCCATGGCTGTAACCGCCATGGTCATAATTCGCCAAGGTAAGACCGCCAGCCTGTTGGCAGTCTTACCGCCGGTTCTCCGCCATCCGCCAGGGTTGTAATGACCCCCATTGTCTTTTTAAGCCATGATTTGTGGAAAGAGTCTGTGGCCTATCCCACCTGCTGTGACCTTCAGTTTGTGAAATTGGGCACATAAGGATCTGACCACGTCTGGAAGTTTCTGTGGCTGCCAAAACACCCTGAAGAATGTGGGTCTCTAGTTCAGATTTGAGGTGGGATTCACTTGCAACATTGTATTTTCAAAGAACTCTGCTCCTGGGGTTCGGAGACCAGATTTATTCCTCCCCAAGGATTTATGCCTCCGTGACTCCTCCCTTTCTCTTGCTCTGGGGCCTGATTGATGTACAGGGTGGGAGGGTGACTGTGTTTGGGTAGTGGGCCTTGGGTTCAGCAAGAAGCACAGGATTTGAATACACAGTAACCAAAATGACCCAGGACCTGCAGAAGAGGATGTGACCAGTTGAGTTTTACTTTTATATCTGCCGAATTAAGCTCGCCGCCGTGCACCACGGCTGATTGATTTCCCTGTCAGCATCTGTGTAAGTGTGTTAGTGATCAGCTCATGCTTATGCATTAGTGGAAGCAACCGTGGAAATCTCAGAAGATGTGTCTGTGAGATCGTGCTGCTAGCTGCCAGCCATTCAAACCAAACAAATGCAACAACAGTGGGACCATTAATCAGCTAATTTGTCTAACGACCCTGCTCACCTTATTTAAGAATAGTGGTTGCTTCTTCCTATCTTCATATGCGTTTTTAATTGTTGTATTTAGTGGTGTGGTCTGAATAAAGTACTTTGGGCCCTATTTAGAGTTTGGCAAAAGTAGCAGATGTCCATTCTGTCCTATTTAGAGTGCATAGAGGGCTTATTCACTTTTTGGGGGATGTCACACATCTGCCAATCTCTAAATATTATTTTAAAAGATAACTGTATGCATTCAATTTCTGTGCTCTGAGTTCTGGGTCTCTTACATCCACAGATTTTTACCTCTTGATCATTCAGCAAGGCTGCCTTGAGAATTAAATGATAAAAGACTTGCACTTGGTGTTCAGTCATCAGTTGAATATTAAGGTCGGGAAACAATTCCAATTGTCGCATTAGAGCCCACTAACCACTAACTGAGCCGGACCCTCTAACCAGTTCTCATACCATAGCTGTCCTGTTTTTCTTCCAAAACTAACCTCATCTACGTCCCATGCAGCTACATCCCACCTCCATATGTTCCCCAGCTAAAACCCACATTACACTTTTATTCCAGCTACAAATCCTACTAATGGCTATACTTTCCACATTAGCCACAACTACTTGAACATATGTACACATACAAAGGCCACAAATAACTTTTTTGAAAGGGTGTGGTCTAGCAGTATACACACACCTCCACCTTTGAGGCCCGGTGGATGAGAGTTGCTGGAATAAGGAAGTGGGGGCTGGTGGCACTACAGGCATATCCTAAGCCAGTCAAACACCCAGTGGGAAATGTGTCCAAATTGCTTTCCTGGCGGACAAGTGGCTATGTCTGAACTGCAGCTATCATGGCTGCATGTGCCTCCACCATATGCCTGGCAAACAATCTACAATATGGGTCAAGTGGCAAATAGCTCCTCTGCCAATCATAACACAAAGGGCCTGATTTATACTTTTTTAGCACCTCATTTGCGTCATTTTTTTACACAAAAGCAGCTAAAACGTACAAAATATAATTGAATTTTGTAAGTTTGTGCTGCTTTTGCGTCAAAAACAGACGCAAATGCGGCGCTAAAAAAGTATCAATCAGGCCCAAAGTTTCTTCGGCCATATCTTGTGTTCCACAACATCTGGTGCCAGTACCTTACACTAGACCTGGACTCCTGACACTGGATCTTGACCAGCACAGAAATGATTTCACATAGGGCTTCCAGATACACTCCCCCAGTACCATAGCCAGAATGAATTCACTGTAGCATTCTGACAAGTGGCTTGATTTGTCTCAATGGCAGTACATCCTTTGCCGCATCTGCTGGAAGGACTGCAACATGCTGGATTTGCTGCTGTTTGTGCTGACTGGGTATTAGCTGCCTGTGTTTGCTCTGTATCTCTTGAGCCCCATGCATCGATGTCTGCCACAGCAGCCCCATCAGGAACATCCAGTTGCTCCTCTTTCTACTCCTTCTGACCTTCAGGCCTGCTGAAATCTCCCTAATGTTTTCAGATAAGAGCAAGCACAACATTTCTGAAAATGGTGGCTGTGACTGTTGTTCCAGCCCCAGAGACAGCACATACTGTTAAAGACATGAAACAGGTGCTTGCAACCAGGACAGTGGTAACCTCCATTGTTGCTCAGCACTTACCTTGTACTTGATGGTCCTGTGGCAAAAGGGTCAGTGGCAGGTCGTAGGAGGTGTGTATGAGGTTGTTGCAGTGATGGCGGCTGGTGAGGTGGTTGCATAGAACTAGTAGCGAAACTAGTAGTTTATCCATCAGTGGGTGTGGTGGCAGGTGGTGGGGCAGAAGTGGCAATAGTGAGGTAGAGGTAGACAGATAGGGAGAGCAGAGTAAAATAAATAAACGAATATTGAGAGAGAGCACGATGGGAAGAGCTGTAGAAAATGGGTCAGACAAAGAAAGCAGTTGGGAAGAAAGGTGGAAAGATGGTGAAGGGTAGAAATAAAAATGTGGTGAGGTTGATAAAGGGGTAGACATATGTCAGGAAAAATGGAAAGGTGATAAATGAAGACCTAGAAAGAAATAGGTAGAGAGATAGTTGAGGAGAAGGGCTGAGTGACCAAGGAGAAACAGGCCCACGGAGAGATATGTGTTTGTGTGTAAGAGAGATGGGTGGGGTAAATGATAAAGAATAGATAGACTGAAAGGAATATGATATTTAGAGAGGTGAAGGAAAGGGAACAGGGGTGTAAAGAGAAAAAGGAGAGGTGGAGAAGTCTGGTAGTGAACTAATAGTGAGGTAAACTTGAGAGTGTTTAATCTGAGAGAAAGAGAAGGGGATATAGTGAGGTGAGGTAGTAAGGGTGATGTGAGACATTAGGAAAAATGAAAAAAGTGAGGGCTACTGGTGAGGCAGAGAAAGGGCTGAGAGACAGAGAGCCTCATTTAGAAGAAACTTGCACATCGTGATCGGTGCACCAGTTTTCTTGGACTGGTCTGCGCCCCCCCTAACGATGCTATGGCAACACTGTATTTATAGTACAGTGCTTCGTGGCATACAGTGTCCACAGATGCCTCACAAATTATGACGCGCTTGTGACGCATTGTTGGGCTAACATAAAAATGTAGACACTAGTCCAGCAATGCTAGGGGGGACCCCATTGAAAGCAGCACAGCATCACTATAATGCCTGCCCTGTGCATCTGTTAAAAATATTACGCTGTGACGATGCAGAAAGTTGAGTGAAATCATGTAGATTCCACTACGACGTTTCTGTGGCCCTTTGTGTGGGGGAACATCTACCTCGCATACATTATACCTGCAGCAGGTATAATGTGGTGCAAGGCTTTAGCGCCAGTTTGTAAATGTGGTGCTTTGTGGGGGACAGATTTGCGCCATGTAGCATAAACAAAATGATGTTAGGGTGGCACATGGGGCTTTTAAATGAGCCCCAGAGAGAGGTAAGGTAATAGAGACATGAGAAGACAGTGAGGCAAGGTAATAATGGCTATGAGTTTGAGTGAGAAGTGAAGTAGATGGAGTAGAGATACAGAAAGGTCACATGGAAAAACAGCAGTGAGGTATAGAGAGAGGGTTAAGATAGATTTCAAGATGACTGTTCTGCATAAGGTCTTCCATCTACCAAGATAACGTAGTCGTTCAGCGCCTTAGTCCTCTTTACATCATTTCAGCACAGATGTCCTACATTTTGTGGTACCAATCAATATATAAAGTACTCGAAGATGGGGTTTATGTACCTCACCATCTTACCACATTCTAAACAACTCTACCTTCCTACTGATCTTGCAAGTTTCGGGCAACATAATTGAGTACGCTATTCCAAAATGGCACCTCTTGCACAATGCTACCTTTTGTCTTTCACACCAAAGACCTGCAGTGCACTCGGTCTTTTTTTCCATTACTTCCATATTGATCACGTGATTTATGGGTGCCATGCATAAATATGGTACTCCTAGATTTCGCCTATGCACAGTGCCATATCACCACATGCTCAATAAAGCCCCACCCGTTGCATGCAGAACTGTTCTTGTTTATGTTCCCTTATCATGCTGGGACAATGGAGAAAGTATGTGAAAGCACACGGACGTTTCTACTAACAATGTCTGCTGAACTGCTGATATTATACAGTAACTCACTGGCTGACATGGCTAATAACGATGACACTTTTACGACTGTGTATATATATATATTATTATATATATATATATATATATATATATATATATATATATATATATATATATATATATATATATATATAATATTTGAGAGCATTAAAAAAAATATGACTTTTCTGCTTGCAAACTTTGATTTTCACAAAAGAAGGTTTTATGATTCAGTGCACTTTTTTTTAAGATATGGGAATATGTCGTGATTTATATCAATCCTACCGTAGCTAGTTAAAGATAGTTTCTATTGTACAGTACCCTACTATCTAGTGTTATCTACTAGATATACACGCAGGTTTTAAGCATCATTTATGGTTATATCCAACCAATCGCATGGTGCTCATCTTCCGACTCCACCGACTGTTGTTGAAAAATATGAATGCACCTCGCTTTGTGATTGGTCTATCATATCAAAACAGCGTTGGCTGGATTTCTATTAATAGATTTTTTTCAGTAGTGCCCAATATGGGGATCAAGGTTGCTGTTACAATGGCCCTTTTGTGCAAACGTAGGGTTTGAGCCAGCAGAGGTTGCGGATACCTCCCAACATAGACCTACTCATTTGAACGTAATTTGAATTTCCATACAGTTGACACACTACTGAGTTTCCAGTGGGGATGATTATATTGATATATCTACCTCTAGGAAAAAATGTAATATCTTTTCAACCGCTATTAATTTTTCACAATTAACCATATGGCCCTAATTTTGAGAGTGTCGGTATTTTCGAGAATCTGAGCAAAGACCTGTTTGCTTAGGGATCAGAATTCCAAGTTGGGTGGTATTACTGGGCAGTTTCCGGGCACCTAGCAATGACAGGGCTTGTAGAGACACTTAACTATTAAAAGCGCTGCTGGAGGAGCTTAAAAACAACTGGCTTCATTTTTGGTGAAGTGGCGGCTGCTGTTTCAAATCTAGGGCACATTTTTTCTCCTTGGGGAGAAATCTGAAGCTGGTCTCTCTACCCACTCTTCATGTTCATAGCAAAAATGGAAAAATAATAGGGTGTTTTTGGGCGCGGGCTCATGTGCTCTAACTAGGGTGGATGTGAACTGGTCTCTGGGGAGTGTGACAGGCAAGTATGTGGGCTGACATCACGAAAGAGAAGGGGGGTATGCTCTAATGCTCAATGACTCACTAGCACCTCAAACCGCTTAAGCTCCGAGCTGGGGATACACGAGTCTGAATGCAATATTCTCACTCTGACAGTTGTAAGCTGATCGCTGCCACCTCAGGAGGGCACACCCACACCGCTGGTGGTTCGTGCCTACTCCAGCCTCCCTCCTACTCACTCAAAAGATGGCACCTTTTAGAACAAAGAAAAGAGACTTGCATGGTTGGGAGTCAAGCTGAAACCTGTGGAATTGTGGAAGAGACTCAGGGGGTCATTACGACCTTGGCGGGCGGCATCAGCCGCCCGCCAAGATCTGAATGTCGTGCGGCCGCCAATGCGGCCGCACCCCCGCCGCGGCCATTTGGAGATCCCCACTGGGCCGGCGGGCGGAACCTGGTTTCCGCCCGCAGGCCCAGCGGGGATCACGGCCGCAACATAGGAGCTGGCTCCAAATGGAGCCGGCGGTGTTGCAGCCGTGTGACGGGTGCAGTTGCACCCGTCGCGCTTTTCACTGTCTGCATAGCAGACAGTGAAAATCTGCATGGGGCCCTGCCAGTGGCATGGGCAGTGCAGGGGCCCCCATGGGCCCCATGACTCCCCGTTCCGCCAGCCTTTTCCTGGCGGTGCAAACCCCCAGAAAAAGGCTGGCGGTCGGGGACTAGTAATCCCCTGGACAGCGCTGCTTGCAGCGCTGCCCAGGCGGATTATCACCGCCGGCGCAAAAGTGGCGGAATACCGCCGGCCCCAGCGGTGCGACCGCGACGCTTCCGCCGCAGTCGTAATAGGCCAGGAAGCACCGCCAGCCTGTTGGCAGTGCTTCCGTCATTTTAGCCCTGGCGGTCTCGTACCGCCAGGGTCAAAATGACCCCCTCAGTGATGCAGAAGCTAGCTGATTCACGCCAGACTAGCCCATGCATAAGTGTAGATCCTATCACAAAAGTGATACATTTTAAAGCTAAATACTAAATGATTTGACTAATGATTACTACAATGTTTCTTTTCTCCTACATTTTTTCCATTTTAAAATTTTGAAAACATTTACTTTGTCTCGTCACTTTCTCCTTGATGTTTGAAAAAGAACCACAGGGATTATCTATGCTGGATGCAGAGCTAAAATAAGCTGACCCAGAAAACCAAAGGATTGGATTTTAGCTTTATGTTCTGTGATTGGCGAGGCAACGTTTCATTCAGAAGTCTTGTACCATAACACCCTTTTCTTCTGTGTAATATTCTTGCACAGAAGTAGTGTGTCATTTGTACCTTTTTTCCTCTACGATCCATTATTCTCCTTTACCACTGCTCACAAAAGTAGTGCTTAATTAGGAAGGGTTTTCTTGTAACTGGCCACTCCAGATTAATCATTATCAACAAAGCTAATGTGTAATTTATGTGGGTTATGCTATGAGTCCACTCTCAAGAGTAATAATCACTTTTGGGCCTGGCCTTTTCCGCAGGGTCACCCCAGATTTTCATCTTTGTTTGCCAAACCAGATTTTCTGTTGGTCTTAGATCTGTGTGCACTTTGCCCCAGCTAATCAGAGGTACAGTGCTTGTGCTCTTCCTTTTAAACAAAGTAACATTGGTACACACCTGACTGGTACATATAATTTACTTATACATCCCTAACATGTGGTACTGCCTGTACCCAGGGCCTGTGAATTAAATGCTGCTAGTGGGCTGCAGCATTAATTGTGCCACTCACTAAAAGAGCCTTGTAAAACATGTCTCAGGCCTGCAATTTCAACCTTTAAGTGCAGTTTTAAAACTGCCATTGCAGCCTGGCAAAGTAAATCTTTTGCCAGGCCTGAACCTTCTTTTTTTAATATATACAAGTCTCCCCCACTGTAAACTTTAAAGACTCCCCTGAGCCGGGTACCAGGTACTTAAAAAAATAGGACGTGTACTTAAGTTTTACAGTGGCAGTGAAAAACGCAGTCATTTTTCACTATGACAAGGCTTCTCTCCCATAGACCACACTGATTTACCTTACTGCATTTATTAAGTGATAAATTCAGTATAGGTGCAGCTAGAAAGGAAGACTGGACTTGCTTGCCTTGAGTCCAGGACCCCAGAAGTGACTCCAAGGGTCAGTCGACTGACCTCCTGTTTGTGCTACAGGGACATAGCAGGCTCCCTTGAGGCCTCCTCTGCTTTCCAGCTCACCAGGCTTAATTCAACCTGGCCTGGCTCTTCTGCTGGCCTCTGTGGGAGTGAGACCTAAATCACGGGTGCTGTTCTCAAGGTCCTGGATCTTTGACTGGAATTAGAGTGTATTTCTCCCTGCTCAACTGAAGGTTTCATTAGATCTGACACAGTGTTGTGTAAACCGATGCAGAGCCTCTCATTGCACGCCTCAGAGCTCCTGATGGATGGCCTCACCGATCTGAAACAGCATGGCACAGAACGATGTACCACAGCACCTCCCAGCACCTCGTTGACTTCAGTGGGCCCGATGCAGAACTGCACAGGACGATGAAGTTCCTCACATCACAACATCACAAAGCTCCTGATCAATGGTTTTGCCAGCTCCAACACAGCACAGCGCAGAGCCTCACATCACAGCACCATGCAGCTCTTGATCGGTAGAACTGACACAGCATGACACAGAGCATTGCATCACAGTGCCTTGCAACCCTAGCACCAAGGTTAAAAGGTACAACCCCCAGTGGGCTGCACCTGGTCCTGTACTGACCAGAGATTCATTGCAATTAACTTGAATTTAGTTTTGTCCTGGTTTAGCACCATCAGATACTCACAGTTGACACTTTGTGCCTTTTTGACACTATTTTCACCTTAACCTTTAAAGGCTCTTAACCCTGGTTCTACTGAGTGGAGTTTTGTCACTTTTGTGTCAAGGTATTTATTTAAAAAAAATCTATATTTCTGAATTAGTTTAGGATTTGTCCTGTGTGGTGTTTTTTCACTTTATTACTATTTAGAGTACTGCAAAAAAGCTTTACACCTGGCCTCTAGGATGAGCCTGACTGTTTTTGTGCCAAGCTCCTAGAGGGATATACACAGGTTTATTTAGTGACTTTGTGGTTCACTCTAGCAAGAACTGTGTTTCTTACTTGGGTGGAGCTCTCATCCCTCTCAACTAATAACCCAATTTCTTACAATCATCCCAGCCGGAATGTATTTCTCCATCATCAATTACTGAAAGAATCAACTATCTCAAGTAATGAAAGCCCACAAAAGAAATGTGCTTTGCAAAACTCTTCTGTAAGTGTGCAGAATAATCACCAGCGAAGTCTATTTGTAATATGGGTGGCTTATGCATAAGCATTAACTCTCCTGAGCAGTAATCAGCTGCAGCATTAATGTGCCTTTTGTTCTTTGTCTCCTGTAAGTGTCACACTGCAGGTGGTGTCCAGACCTGCAGCGTTACGTTTCCGACCCATGCGAGGTCTGCCTCGCTGGCCGTCGGACCAACTGCAGGCCGCTCGCTCAGACGTGGTGTCATCATTTTGGCCTGCAGCAAGGTCGGTGGCGCGGTATCGTGCCATGGATCTCGCCACAGTCAACACATAGCATGGTATTGCTTTGCGGGTTCCCCCGCAAGACTCATATAATTTTAACCTTCTCCTGCAGTCTTGGGGCACTATTCTTGTTTTCTATTTCTTCTTTCTTTTTTTTTTCCTGGGCATTGGGGCCATGTTCCTTCTTCCCCTTATGCCATTTCCTCCCCAGCAAGATGGCGTCCTTTCCAGTTTTCTCTATGGTAGGTTCCCTTTCCAAGATGGTGTTTTTTCTTTTTCCTGTCTGTCACTTCCTGTTCATCAGTATATAAGGAGCCTGGGTTATTTTCTTCCTTGCATTGCAACACTTCCTGTTTAGTGGTAGTTCTCTCTCCTGCTAGCTATTGCTATAGAGGATTTCCTGTTGGTTTTCCTGTGGTTTTCTAGTTGTTCCAGTCCTTGAAGTCCTGGTATCCTGACGCTTTGTTGGCCAGACCAGAAGTGCAAGATCCGATGTCACACTCCAGTTTTATCCAACAAGGGCAGTGAGAGAAGTGTGAAACTTGATAGTAAGAGCCCCCTATTCTAAGTTTTAAATGCCAAAAAAGGCAATCAGTTATTGATAACTCTTCTCCTGTAAGATTTCACTGTTGAAAGTGTTGCATCCTCAGTGGCAATGAGTCATTGAGAGTTGTTCTCCTGTATGTGTCCACTCTGAGAAGTAATAATCACACTCATCGGCTGTATGTCAAATGAAGGTCTACTTCTACAAGAGTTCCGTGCCCACATAAAGAATTACCAACTGCAGATCTGCATAACTCAAGGTTTCTGTGCTGTAAGTATCAACTCTCCTGAGTGATAATTAACCACAGTGGGACTGTGTCATTTTGCTGTGGAAGTCCATTGTTGTGATTTATACTGATCCACAGCAGTGGTGTGTCATCTGGACTTCATTGCCATTAACATTCCAATCTATGACTAATAATCACCCACATTACCATTATGTCTGTCATTCAGAGTACGTGTCCTATAAGAGTCTGCCCTGCAGAGTAACAGTTACTCATATTGCTTATGTGATATTTGCTGTTTTCTTCCTGTCAGAACCCGGTGGTGGGGGTGAGGCCTTTTACTCCTAATATCCCGGGACCCAGGATACTATGGATTCTGAACAACTGGGCCAAGTACCACTTCAGCACTTGGCTCTCAGTGTTAAGCATGGTGGAGTAGTCCCAGACTCCCAGGGAGTGGGAAGTGTGGCTACAGATTAGTCAGCATGGGCACACAAAGCAAAATGAGCGTAGCAGCAGCAATAAGCTAATGTCCAGCCAAATACTCATTTTTATGAAAAACTTGAAGTATTTTAATTCTATGGCTAACCATACAAAGGAATAATATGACATTCACAAAAATGACATTCACAAACAATAGCACATATTTAGTGCCCGATCGGTGCAGCAGCTTTTCCTCACACCTGGAATAGGAAGTCCACTCAACAGAGCTCTCTACAGTATCTTGCTCCCTCCAACACTCTCCTCTTCCTCATAGGGCACATTGTTCTTGGCAAGTAGGTGGGCACTGGTGATTTATGCTCCAGGATAGTGGCCTTGGATTCCCTGGGTGATGTTCCCTCACCCAGCAGGGAGGCTATTAGGCCTTGCCCCCAGTCCTTGTTACAAACAGAGGTCTTGCACAGCTTCTCCTCCTCACACAGCCTTTGTGACTGCTTTTTGGGGTCTCAACCTCCCTTTCTTGTAGTCCATTACTAGACACCAAATGTGATTTAGGATCTGAGTCTTTGATGTTTTATGTTCAGGTTCTGTTTCTTTTGACATATCTACTCCTCTGTTACCTCTTCCTCTTATACGATATCCTTGAACGCTGTCAGACATTTTGTACATCCTGCCATTTACTAGCATTAACTATTTGCGCTGCCTTACATTACTCCAGATTTATTAAGCCTTGCAGGGCCACGCAAGGTGGCCTTGCGTGCTTAGGTTTTGCATTGCCCGTGCGCCCCCCTAGCGTGGGGCACAGGTGATGCTAAATTTAATAAATCTGACCCAGAGTATTTATGGCTGATCCAGTTAAAGTCTGTCCAACCATCAACTGACAACTAATAGTGAGTATTGATGCAGTCATGGCACAAGTATTTGAATGCAGAAGACATCTATATGATGCATCAGATTCTTCATGTGCTGTAGCTGTTCTTTTAGGGTAGCCCCGATGTAAGGAATAACAGCATGTGAATCAACCTTTTTCAGAAAAGCTTCTACTTTTTGTTATTATACTTATTCAAGTTTTATTATGTGGTGGCATAGAACTTCATACATTTTACTTGATGTGGTGGCATGATGCTGATCTTCTTTCATTTATATGTCCACATCTTCAAATGCCGGTGGGCTGAAATTGTCATCATTTGTTTGCATGCCACTGGTGTATTTTTGTTGTCAATAAGTGGCACATTGATCATTTTCTCAGGTGGAGCTGGTACTGATTGCTTGTGGTGATAGAGTGACAAGCACTATTGAGTTGATAGTGCCATGATGTGTTGGTGTTCCCACATGTACCCAGAACATTACCTTCTGCTGCAAGTTCCATTGATGATGAAGTTGCGGTGGGTACTGTCATATTTATTTCAAATGTTTGGTATTTGATGTCAACTGAATCATTTTTTCAGCAGATGACACATTTTTATTTGACATGGCACCTTCTTCCTAGGTACTGTCTTTGTTTCTTTTCTTACCAATTTTACTGCATGATTTGTTATTTGTGATTTTGGAAGTGAGGTCTGAAATGGCAGTTGTCTTCCTTCTGGAAACGATCTTACTTGTAGTGCCAGATTTGATTAGGACTGAGGATGATGCACCTGTTGATGTTGACCCACAATCATCTTCTTCATCTTTGTCTTGCAAGGACCAGTGTTCTGTGAAAGAAGAGAATCATTATCTCATGCCACATTTACACATCTGATGACTGATACTGAATTAACAAAGCAATGCACCACTACATACAACATAGATGTTTGGAAGTATATGCAAGTGAAAATATTCTCATTGTAAAACATTGTTGTTACTGTACATATTTTACCATGTCAATTTACAAAATCACCATAATCATTGCAGTAGGAAAAGTATAAGGGTAAATCTGTGCATAGTGCATGCAACATGGCTCATGCTGTTGTTCTGCAGTGCTCTACTGCATGGGAAGGATTGAGAAGTGATGGCCCATGTGTACAGAAAGCCACTCTTGCCATCTTGCCACCACTTGTGAATCATACTTCTACAACACACTTGTTGGATGTACATTACATGTAACATTTCATTAAGAGTTGTAATTAGGCCTAGGCATAGAACTCTGCTATGCAGGCAGAGTTTTCAGAATTTGAATACTTCACGCTACGCAGAGTAGTGTGGAGTTCCTGAATTCCGTAATCTGTGGCAAAGCAGAGTTTGCACATGTGAGATTTGGTTTTGGTGCTTTCTCGCAAGCACCATCATACTCTTGGGGCGCTGGGATGCACATGAAAGACTTTGCATTCACCAGTGCTGTTTCCGGCTGCATGTGTGGGACTTTGCATTTACATGAACTGCTTCCAGCTGCGATGGTGCCAAAAACAGTCTCACTCAAAATCTTGAATGCACCTGGAGTAGATTTTCTACTCAAGATACATCTAAATCTAGTCAAAAAGAGGTTTTGTGAGTGGATTGTCTTCTCCAATGGACCCTTCAAGCTGTTTTTAGTGCAGGAACCCTTTTTTCTTTTTTTTTCCAGACAGAAAGTAATGGCCCCAAAGACGCCAACTTCCTGTCCTGTCCAGCAGGCTCCTCCCAGTGCTTTGTCCATCTCTTGGTCACTTTTCGTTTGGATTTCGAGGTGGAAGGATCACTCGCTTTGTCTCCTGGGTATACCTTTGAATTTAAGGACTTTGTTTTTGTGAAATCACACAAGTACATTAAAAAACTATCGAATAAGGGTGTTGTTTGTATGCTTAGGCACACACCAGTATTTCTTTGTACTTTAATTTGATTTTAACAATTTATAGTGGTGGGTGGCCTGGAGTATAAGTATGGGTCTAGTTAATATTTATTTTGCATTTCATTGTATTTTCATCTTTTGTAAAGGAAAATTGTTGCACAGCTCAGTCCCTGTTCTACTTGTTTGAAGCATTTGCAATATTAATTTACTATGTGGCCTAGATTTCCAAAGGGCGATCTAGACAGTAGGACCAGTACTATTAGTCATTAGTGTATGAAATAAATGTTTCAGGGGTGTATATACTTTTAAAACGTCATTTAGGGCACAGATGCATAGGATTCAATAAAAAATGTTGGCTATTGGTTTTTGTTTTGCAAAAGGTGTATGTGATGGCATAGGAGGATGTGTACTACTGTTGTTGTGAATTTTTTATCGCTCAGTTAATCTTTGTATTTTGGATTGCTGAATTAATTTTAGTGTTTTCTTCAATGTTACCACCACACCTCCTTATGGCCAGTGTGTGTGTGTGTGTGTGTGTTTGTCATCATCCACCATTTGTCTGTGTTCTTCATGTCGTGTGGCCAAGGGCCATTTTGTGTAGTCTATGTTCACAGGCTACTGCTTGTGTTCTTTGGTCTCTATGCCTCCTTGTGTATCCAGCCAGTGTGTCTTTGCAAAAGGTTTGATTGTGTTCTTTGCTCTCCTTGTTGTTGTTTGACCATGTGGCTGATGGCCATTTTGTGCATCCAGCCAGTGTCCCTTTACCATAGGCTTGCTTGTGCTCTTTGTTTGCCAGGCCTCTTTGCTTCTTGTTGTTGTTTGACCATGTGGCTGGCAGCCATTTTGGGCATCCAGCCAATGTGTCTTTGCAATAGACTTCATGTTTTCTTTGTTCCCCATGCCTCCTTGCTTCTTCTTGTTGTTGATTAACCATGTGGCTGGCGTCCATTTTGTGCATCCAGCCACTGTTCCTTTGCAATAGGCTTCCATGTGTTCTTTATTTGCCATGCCTCTTTGCTGTTATTGTTTGTCCATGTGGTTGATGGCCATTTTGTGCATGCAGCCAGTGTCCCTTCACCATAGGCTTGCATGTGCTCTTTGTTTGCAATGCTTCCTTGTAACTTGTTGTTGTTTGACCATGTGGCTGGCAGCCATTTTGTGCATCCAGCCAGTGTGTCTTTGCCATAGGCTTGCATTTGTTCTTTGTTCCCTATGCCTTCTTGCACCTTGTTGTTATTTTTTTGTTTAACCAAATGGCTGGCAGCAATTTTGTGCATCCAGCCAGGCTTGCATGTGTTCTTTGTTTGCAAGGCCTGATTACTCCTTGTTGTTGTTTGACTATGTGGCTGGCAGGCATTTTTTTGTATGCAGCCAGTGTGCCTTTGCCTTAGGCTTACAGTGCAGGCACATCAGCAGCATAAAGGATTTTTTAAGTGATTGTTCCACTTCCCCTGGACAACTTTCCACCCTAGGTTTTGAAAAATTATTCCATTTATCCAAGCACCACTCTCTGACTACCACAGGTGCCTCCCTTACAGATGGAGGTAAAGCAAAGAGCTATATCTGCATGTTGTATTGCATGATTTGAAATGACATTATATGGTGTAGTGGTGTCCTTTGACTTCACAATGCTTGATTAAGTTGGTGTTTACTACATAAGTAACCAACTGCACTAAAATTGCATTTGTATGTACTATATCGACCTGCAACAATGCCATGTTTCAGTAACTACATATTTTTCTTGCTTGGTTGCTTTTAGTTGCACAAGAGACAAGATGTCACATCACCTGCAGAACTGCCAAAGAGAAGGCCTGTACAGTTAGTCCTCCAATCTCTGCCGCTTGTGAGCTTAGTGATACTGTCAACTGAGAGCTTTAAGATGGTGCCAAAGAAAGTTGCTCCCAAGAAAGTGGTCAGTAACAAGAAGCAGCTTTCCACCAGTGGCATATCAACCACAACTGTTTTAGGACGATATGTGCCTGCCACACCGGCCTCATGGAATGAACCGGGGAGCAGCATTCCTGCATCAACAGCACCACCCCAACCTAAGGCCAAAACCATGTCTGTCAGTGAGGCAGCCACTGCAACTAGGGGACGCCGACGAGCAGTAATATGGTATTTGATTTGTCCTTTCCCAAAGTAGTACCCAATAATTTCAAGAAACATAGCCAAGTGGACAGCAGTCGCAGCCAGCAATAGTAGATCTTCCCAACATTTGGAGCAGAACAGGGGGTCAAGCTTCCTGCTGAACAAGAACCTCCTCTTTTAGAATCAATGGCTTCCAGATCTTCAGCAAGAAAAAGGAACGGTACTACCCCACCATCGTCTCCAAGGACCACTTCTGCTGACGATGCTAGGGACATGTGGTGGACCTCAGCAGAGTCCGAGAGATGCCAGGAGAGGCATAGGGAAAGAAAAATTCCAGAAAGCCTTCGAACCATGGAAGTTGATGATGGTGAGGAGGAAGATGACAAATAGCCAGTCATTGTGGAAGCTGGCACAGAGGAGTCTGACATTACTATCCAACCTGCTCCAAGGGGTGTGGCACAGGCAGCTCTGCCAGCTCCCATATTTGTAAGGCCCCTGCAGAGATCTGTACCAACACTTACCTCAACAGAAGTAGGTATTGCAGAGAGGCAATCAACACACCCACCTACCTCCAATTCTTCTCCAGGCATTGGCCCAGTAAGAAAGTATTCCTCCTCAATTTGGGGCTTTTTTACAATTAGCAAACAGGAGGAGAACATTGCGATATTCTCCACTTGCCACACCAATGTTGGTCGAGTTAGGCCTGGTTCACATTATGGTACTGGTGCCAGACAACCCATAAGAAAAAATCATCATGCATTCTGGTGAGTGGAGCACCTTAAAAAACATTGCTAAACATGGTCTTGGTGGTGAAGGTGAGGCGAGCCGGTAAACATCAGCTACAACTGGTCAAAATCACTGTGGAAAGTGAGGAAGAAGAGCATGTCATCCTCAGGCAAAGCAGCTCTGTCCCCATCAGTGCACCAAAATCATCCTCCTCAGTGACCTCACAATGGCACAGGAAAACTCAGAGACAGATGGAGACACCATGGCATGCAGTGAATGCACTACGATGCACATTGAGTCTACCTCCACCTACGTCTCAAAAGTCGCCTGTTTCAGTTGCCCAACAAAAGAAGAAAATCTTGGCTACTATTATGGCCATGGTTAGGCGGAAGGGGCCCTATGACCACAACCACCCAATGTCATGTTTGTACAATAGGAAGCTGGCAAAAATGTTAGTGCTGGACCTCCTCCCTTTTTCTTTTGTGGAATGAGTGGGATTCTTAGAGTTTGTGGCAGCCATCTGCCCGAAATGGAAGTATATGTTTTAGATGCTAGATACGTCTCCCCTTAATTTTTAAAATTAAAAAAAAACAATCACAATACATCAGTACAGTTTGCTTACCATAGTAGTATCTTCTATCAAAAATATCAATATGGGCCTTTTGCTGGTTCACAATGTTAGAAAAGCCAGGTAGTCAAGCCAACCAAAAACTTCTCATAATGGAGGGGCAGAGCTATAGGATATGCTGATGATGACTCTGAATCATTGAAGCGAAATGATGGGATGGAATAAAAATGGTCAATGAAAGACATAGGGTGTTGGTTGGCAGTCATGCAGCACTGTTAGGGGAACTGCTAGCCTACTGCATAAATGAATTACACAGAACAACATAGGGGGCTTGGGGAGTGGTCCATGACCATGGCCACTCGCTCTTTAACTGTTAGAGCATGGACAAGAAAAATAAAGCCTTCTCAACAAACATACATGGTGAATATTATTTATCATACTAGCTTACTTGGGCCTGCAATCTTCACAGTAGACAGTAGAGTACCAAAAATCTGTTATTGTTCTTACAGTACCACACAATATATAGCTGAGAGGGAAAGATTACCAACAAAGCAGAAGAAATCTACAGAATAGTACTGACCAGAAAAGGTCAGCTGACAAAAGGAACATGAAATAAAGAAAACAAGATAATGCAAGATTAACACAAATTAAACATAAATTGGATAGGGGAGTGGAAAGAAAGGAGAGAGTATAAAAAAATACACAAGTCAAAATTAAAAGTAGTATAATAGTGGGCAGAAGTTAAAGTTAGGGAAATACTAAGAATAATTAAATATTAATACTTACTGGGGTGAGCAGAGTCCAGCAGTGTTGCTGGTGGTTGGCATCTCCTCCTCCCCAGCTTATACCGGACCCACCTCTGTGCTGACCCTCTTCTTGCCTTGAGTACTGATGTAAGAAATAAAGAAGAAAATAAATAGATTAGTGGTAGAGTTAATGGCCACAAAGTTATTATAACATGCAAACACAGTAAAATTGTACTTAGCTAAATCAGATCTCCTAAGGTACAGGTATTGACTATCATTGAGTTGGCTATACTAATCCTGAAATCCCTATTCCAAATTTCCTTAACAAAAACTACACTTGGAATTAATGCATTGCAATGAATGATCAAATATACTTTATTTCGGCTAAAAAGCCATAAAAGTTAACAATTAACACCATAACATATCGATTTGTGGAAAGAAAAAATATACAAAATACCATATTATACATATTAAAATCCTATATAAATTTTAAAATCACATGATTTTAAGACAATACAATACAAACATTATTATTCTTTGAATCTTAAAATCCTATCATTTTAAATATAAAAAGTTAATAACTCGTTATCTTGTTCCAATCAAATCGAATAATAAATTATTATAATAAATAACTAAGACCAATTTTTAAAATAGACAATTATAACAACTCTGTAGTTCTTATAGCCCATGCACTTTGCAGATATCTTGCAACTGAAAATACTATTTTATCATTTGTATCAGTTATCATCAATCGCAATGCTATTTTCCATTCCCTTATCCCCAATAGTCTGCATAACGGGCCAATCCACTTCTTCCTCGGGGCCACATATCTAGGGCAAAAGAACATAAAGTGCGCGAGTGACTCTGTAGTTTTTTTACAAAAATGACAAAATATTAAATTCCGATCCTCCGCTCTCCATCTCACAGTAAGTGTCTTGAGCGGGAGGATCCCTAACCTGAACTTAATATAAAGCGCTTTAACATAGGGGGGATTTACATTGTCCATATATACCTCAAATTTAGGACTACATTTATGGTCTAAAAACTGCAAGGTCCGACTTCCTTTACAATTATACCATATTTGGAACAAAATATTCTCCCAATAACACCTATTTATTCGGTCTTTTACTTCCTTGGTCAGATTCTGAGGAGCACTCCAGACCTCTTCCATATTAAGAAGTTTACACATATCTCTAATGTGTCTCAACCATGGGATCTTTACTACATAATCATCTACTAAGAACTCTTCTAACGCTATCTGGAGAGTAGACAGATGGTCAGAGGTCCAAAGGCGAACCCAATACTTAAGTGGTCTTAATGCAATTACGTTATGTATCTCATTTAGAGCTAAATCAAATCTGAGGGGGATGAGAGGGGTACTCATTGGCAATCGTAAGAAATTTCTTAAAAAGCGATTTTCTACTATAGTCAAACACCTAGAATTAGTGTGTCCCCAAAGCTCAGCACCATAGATTGAAGCTGCAACTGCTGCTGCTTTGTAAACAGTAATAGCAGGTGATATCTCCCCTTCTGAAATATTGGCAATTTTCCTCCCTATCACTGTTGATCTCTGCCTAAGGGCCATCGAACTCTTTTCAATCTGTGCCGACCATCCTTGGTCATCACTTAATCTAATCCCCAGATAATCAAATTGACTGACTTTCTCCACTAATTTGCCTGCTATAATCATTTTTCCCCTGAAAGATTTATGAGGATTAAAAACCATAAACTTTGATTTGGTTGGGTTTATTTCAAGACCTCTTTTAAGACAGAATTGATAAAAAGCATCCAATTCATTTTGGAAGCCCATAGGTGTTCTCGAAATTAGTAAAGTGTCGTCAGCGAACATTAAAATGGGAACAGAAGATCCAGTTAGCTTTGGGGCGTCATGTTTACATTTTAGTAGTTGGTCCGCCGCACCGTTAATGTAGAGGTTAAACAATGTTGGGGCCAAAATGCACCTTTGTCTCACCCCCCTATTAACAGGTATAGCTTGTGTTAGATCACCACTTTGGGACCAGCGAACTTTGGCATACGTCCCCTCATGTAAGTACCTTATCAGACTTAATAGTTCACCATCGAGTTGATAGCTCTCCAACACACTCCACAATTGGTCCCTTGGGACCATATCAAAGGCAGCTTTTAAGTCAATGAAGGCTACATACAGGTGACATTTCTTTAGTGACAAATATTTCCAACAAAGGAGATTAAATCTGAATACCTGATCTATTGTACTCATTCCTTTTCTAAAGCCTGCCTGGAAATCAGAAAGGATATGGGATTCCTCTATCCATGCCTGTATTCTATTCAATACCTGCTTGCTAAATATTTTTTGACTAACGTCAAGCAGGCTGATAGGCCTATAATTAGTAGGTTCTTCCCTTGACCCTTTTTTATAGATGGGAACTATTATTGCTCCTTGCCACGAAGGAGGAAGTCCTCCCCCCCTCAATATCTCGTTGCTAAGTGCATTTAGATACAGGGACCAAGTTGTAGGTCTAGACAGAAATAGATCACCAGGTATGCCATCCAGCCCAGGGGCCTTCCCTATACGGACCGATTGGAGAGCCCGAGTAGTTTCTTTCAGGGTGAAAAGATCCAGGGCAAATTTAGGTGACGGTAATCCCCCAGAAGGTGATGAGTTTATTGAGTTAGGACAAAAATCATTAGATTTTACTAACGAAATAGTTGCACTACTGGTATAAGGTTTCCTATATACATTTTTAAAATGTGTCACCCAAATTCCGGGCTGGATTCCAGGGTGATTCTCCATTCCTTGGGAATTACCTTTATCTGCCACTAATTTCCAGAATAATTTGGAGTCCTTCCCATGGAGTGCCTCTACCAACCTATTCCAGTAATTAGTTTCCCACTCTTTTTTTGCATTTTTTAGTGCAATTTTATACGCAGTCCTAGATTCTCTAATCTCTCTGGGTATCCCTGCCTTCAGTGCTCCCAATAGATGTAATTTGGCCTGGCGGCAGGAGTTGGAAAACCAGCTTGTCGATCTTATCCCATTCTGTGTCCGCCTCCTTACTACCTGAAACTGCAATTTTAACTGGTTAATCAGAGAGTCGTGCAAGTTGATCAGGTCCACCATTATAATATTTGCATACTTCAGTGGGGACAGAGTTTTTACAACTATTTGGTAAATTAATAATTGGAAATTAACATCACCCTCCACCCATTCCCATTTCACATTTTTAAAATCATTTGTCTTTTCTAAGGCGTAACCTTCAGCCCATGCTGTCATAGTTTTACAAGTGAAAAGAGTAGAGAAAAAGGTGGTACTCAAAGCATAATGGTCACTGTCATCACGAGGGAGAACGACCATGTCTATAAGCGAATTCCAAAGAATATCATCTACCAATACATAATCAAGGTGGCTAGAATATATTCCTCTCCTATATGTGGGCGATGCCGGGGTATCTGACCTGGTGTTCCCATTTATTTTCCTTAGCCCCTTTATTGTTATTAGGTCTTCTAATAAGTCTAACGCACCCCCTTCTTTCTTGTTTGCAACCTTGACCGGACCAGATTTATCCCATGTTTCTGCACACTGGATTCCTTTTTGTTGGGTATCATCAATGTCATTCAAATGCATATTAAAATCTCCTGCAACAATAAGTCCCTGCCCTCCCGGTAGGGTGTTAAGAAAGTCTGTTAATATATTAATCAGTACTGTCTTAATCCTATGAATGCCAGGCCTAACGTATATGTTTACAATTACTATACTAAAGGACCCTCTAGCAGTGCTAAGTTCAACCTCAACAGCTAGCAGATCCCTGGAAGGGGTTATTAGCTCCCTAACTTTGGGAAATAAATCATGTTTTAGCCAAATTATCAAACCCCCTGCTGCCCTACCAGATAATGAAGGACGCGCGGTCTTTTGGAAGGTCCAATAACCTTCTCTGCTGGTCACGGATGAAGCCCATGTTTCCTGGAGTAGAATAATATGGTGTTTATCTATAAAACTACACCAGTCAGGGATACTTGTTTTCTGGAGCAACCTTGCCACATTCCACGATAAGAGCCTAATCAGCGGGTCGAGTTTGTCCCCCTTATCTATTTGTTTCTCACCGTTATTATTTAAGCGAGACGTGGGGCCATATGCGATCCCCTCTACTGGGGCACTACAATATACTTTTGGCTCCTCTCTCCAATTGTACAATATCTGATTATTTGCTGTAATAGAATCTGGACTGGATCTACCCTCTCTCCCACCCTTTATCCTAAGGGCTTCACGTCAATCTATATCTGAGGTTGAACTACACTTTGCATTCCTTTGGGTCTTTCTGGAAGTGTCTGTATGCAGATTTGATGGAATATTATGTCTCTCTAGAGGGAACTGATTTTCCACTAGTTGAGGGATTTTTTGGGTAAGTGACACATGTGATGAAGCGTCTGGTCTCATTCTTAAATCTAATGACAAAAGGCCCTTCACTAAGGTCTGGCTCTTAATGAATGATCTTTGATTCTATTCTCATTTCTCAACCCCATTGATGGACCAACTCAGTCTTCCTTTTTTGCAATGCACATGTGCATAGTAGTACTACATATCACTGTGAAATTTCTTGGGACTGTCTGAGCTACATAAAGAAAGTCACAGAGAATGCTAACTCACTGATATCACTAATTTACTATGGTGACAGGAGGACAGAGGAGTCTGCATTGCAATGGCTTCTTAAATAATCAGCAATGAGTACGATGAGGTAGCACCGAGCACCTGCCTACCTCAAACTTGATCACATAATAATATTCTTAACGTAAGCTAAATGTAGCTTACCTCTGTGTGTGAGCATCATGCTAATTGGGAAAAATGTGAGTATTGTAGAAAACAAACACAAGAAATAATATATTTTATACTCACAGAGGCCTGAAATCTTGATGCTTAGCAGGACAAGCAGGTCCTGTTCCCAGTCGAGGATATCCTATCAGGGGTGCATCAGCTGCTGGGTGGTGCGCTGTACCTGGCTGGTGCACCACACACATCTGTGCACCCTCTCCCAATACAGCTGACACTCCTGCAAGAGGTACCCACTCCCAGGCCTGCCGTCTGCTGCCAGCATGGAGGGGAGGTGATGCAGCATGTAAAAAACCAGTGAAGCTACCTAATAAAAGATGGGCAGGGGCTGCACTCCTTGGCCGCACTGCCGCCCGCAAGGTAGGTAGCTGCTGCTGGCTGGCAGTTCGGGAGTCCTGGTGCTGTCGCTCCCCTGTTCACCACCGTGTTCTGCCATGGCACTGGGTGGGGTGAAGAAAAGAAACAGGAGCAGGAAGGAAGAAATAAGGAAGAAAAGGGAAACATAAATAAAAATACAAAAATTCACAAAAAAATTGAAAAAATGAAAAAAACTTAAAAATACACAAACATAAAATCACACACTAATACAATAAATAAAAATGAGGGATAGATTAATTAGGAGGGCAGAGGATTGCAAAGATTAGGGAGGGATTAAAAAACAGGCCCAGCACCATGAACAGTGTTAGAAAACAAGATGGCTGCGACCATGTGAGCCAAATGGTGCTGTTCACGTGCAATTTTGAAGGCAAGAACATACCCCGCTTTGCATTTGATGTAAATCGTAGCACGGATGGGCACAACGATAAACTCGGCCCACCTGCTGAACTCCACCATTTAGGCAACTAACTACAATAATAATGTAGAATGTTCCGAAATTAATTTCTCTCTTCAAGATAAGCACTCTGCCAAAATACGAGGTCTGAAATACACCAGCTGTTCTAGGAAAGCGCGGCGCTCAAAGAACAAACTCCCTGGAGAATACTAGCCACTTTGCTGCAGTCTTTTCCGGAGTGCTGGAGGAATGCCTGGTGTCAGCTGGAACTGGAACGAAGAAAAGAATTGCCACAAAAGTCCTGAATATAAGGATGACAGAAGAGCGTGGACTGTCAAGTCATATGCTGAGATCAGGAAGCAAAACAAAGCCAAGCAGGGAGGCATGTTTCACTCTGCTATTTATAGCCGATCAGGAAAGAAGGTGAGTTTCCACATGTGGATGAGTCACCACACCCAATTAGAAGCACATGTCTACATCTGCTCACATTAGCAAACAAGCATTGGTAAAACAATCATTGATAAAACCAATTGTGTAACACAGCACAGTGTGTTTACTTAGAAACATGAAGGTTTAACCAAGAACAGAGATATGATTTAACACTAATCCCTGGGGATGCTGACAGATTACACAGGAGGCACCTTGGGGATTCCTGACAAGAGTGTCATAGAGTGGACATGTTGGAATGTCAGAGAGTGGAGTAGGAGGAGTAGAGAATCGGAGTTAAGTAGAGAGGAGTAGAGTTCAGTAGTTCAGTGGCAGAGAGTGATGCATAGTGAAGTGGGGTGGGGTGGAATAGGGTGGAGTAGGTTGGAGTGGATTGAGGTAGTAGGGTGGATTGGATCAAAGTGGTGTGATTTGGATTGGTGTACAGTGAGGTGGATTAAATAGGGGTGAGGTGGATGGATTGGGGTGGATTTGAGTGGGGTAGTTTAGATTGTATTGGGGTTGGTGGTTTGGATTGTATTGGTGTGGGGTTATTGGACTGGGGTGGGGTGTATCAGATTATGATATATTGGATTGGTGTTGGGTGGATTTTATTAGGTCAGGGTGGATTGGAGTGGGTGGGGAAGATTGAAGTGGATTGTGGTTGGCTGAACTGGCGTGGGATGGACTGGACTGGAGTGGAGTGGGTTGGATTGGAGTGGGGTGGATTGGATTGGTGTGGGGTGGCTTGAATTGGTGTTGGGTGGGTTGATTGGGGAAAGGTTTACTGGAATGAAGTGCAGTAGATCAAGTTGGTTTGGAGTGGGGTGGATTGGATTGGTCTGGAGTAGGGTGGATTAATGCAGTCTGGATTGGACTGGAGTGGGTGGATTAATGTTGATTGTACTGGAGAGTTGGGTTGGAGTGAGGTGGATTGGGCAGCAGTGGACTTAACTGGAGGGGGGTGGGTGGATTGGATTGGAGTTGGTGGGGTAGGTTGGATTAGAGTAGGGTGGGTTGGACTGGAGTGGGCAGATTGTTTTGGATTGGAGTGGGGCAGATTTTTTTTTATGGGATGGGGCAGACTGTAGTGGGCGGTTTGGAGTGGGACCACTGTTTTGGATTGGAGTGGGGCAGATTGTTTTGGATTGGAGTGGGACAGATTGGAGTGGAGCAGATTGTATTAGAATGGATTGGAGTGGGGTGGATTGGGTTGTTGTGGGTGGACTGGATAGGAGTGGGGTGGATTGGAGTGGGGTGATTTGGGACTGAGTGGGATGGATTGGATTGGACTGAGGTGGATTGAATTGGAGTGGTGCGCATTGTTTTGGATTTGAGTGGGGCAGTTTAGAGTGCGGCAGTTCGGAGTGAGACACACTGTTTTGGATTGAAGTGGAGCAGATTGGTGGGGGGAAGATTGTTTTGGATTGGAGTGGGGTATGTTGGAGTAGGGTGGATTTGAGTGGGACAAATTGTGTTGGATTGAAGTGGGGCAGATGGGAGTGGGATGGACTGGAGTGGGACGGATTGTTTTGGAGTACAGTGGGGCAGATTGGAGTGGGGCAGATTGTTCTGAATTGGAGTGCAGCCGGTTGCAGTGAGGCCGCTTGTTTTGGATTGGAGCAGATTGGAGTGGGGCAGATTGTTCAGGATTGGAGTGGGACAGATTGTTTTGATTTGAGTGGGGCGCATAGGAGTAGGGCATATTGTTTTGGATCGGAGTGGGGCAGATTGATTTGTAGTAATGCAGATAGTTTTTGTTTAGAGTGGGTGGAATTGGAGTGGGGCAGAGTAGATTGTCATGGGTTGTTAGGGTTGGAGTAGGGTGGGTTGGAGTGGATCGGATTGGGTAAGCGGTTTGGATTGAAGTGCGGTGGATTGTTGTGGGGTAAAGAGGGGTAAAGAGGGGTGGATTAGGTTGATTGTAGTGGGATGGATTGGAGTTGGGGGTGGAGTGGATTGGGCTGTACTGCACAATTATGTGATAAAGCAACATTTCCGAAATTACGCAATGTTGTTTTGCAATATTCAAACAAGTTAGTCGTCATCTTGTTAGACGAGCGCCCACAAGCAAAAACAAAAGAAAACATGAGTCAAAAGTGAAAAAAGACAACTAGGCAAAATAAAAGAAAGTTAGCTTTAAAAAATAAAATGTTTGCAATTTTGTTTGTCCTGCTGGGCACGTTTTTGCCAGTCACGAGTCTATTGTTTGCAAGTCGCTAAAAGCTAAAAAGAACAAAATAGTACTGCAATCACATCGGGCGCAGCCGACAGGTACTAATTAAGTTGAATCAATCATTGCTTAGTCCAAACTCCACTCAAATGAACATAAATGATGCCAGGCATGCCTTGACAAATTACAATTCTGTAAAGAAGAGTGCCAGAAAAGCCAACGAATAGCGAGCAACAGGTGGGCTCCGACTGAGTTTCGCAAGAGAGATGCATGCACTAGTGCATGCACTCACAGGCTCGACCCTAAAAAGTAATTCCTTAAATTAGAGCAGTGAGAGGATACAAGTCAAAAGGATTGTACAAAGGATTGTACAAAGATAAGGGGAAAACACTAGAAGAAGGCAAGCAAATGAATTAGACACAAGCAAATGAGAGTGACAGTAAAGCCACCAGGTAAGGAGCAGGCAGTCTTTAAACCCACTGTGCGTTTACAATAGACCTTTTGCCCCCAGAAAGCTTGCATTGCCTGGTAGGCTCGACCTAAAAAAAAGTGGAAGCAGCGACTATTGTCTCCAGCTTTTGAGAAACCCACCTTGAAGGTGCTCTGAGTGCTGCAAGCTGTAGGCTCTTGTAAACATATGTGCTAGCTGTTTTATTTTAAAATACTTTTTAGTGCACATTTTTTTTACAAAAAGATGTACACTCCCATCTGTTACAGATTATTAATTTGTAGAACACTTTATAATGACGACTTGAAACAGCTTGCCATGAAATCTGTTACATCTGAGGAACTGATGCGCTGGTATAAATAATGCTGAAATCTCGTGGTCAGAAAGATGTAAAGAAACATCAAGTGGAGTTGTAACCTCAGCATTGCTGCCAGTGAGGAACACTGGGCCTAAAATTAATTCTTAGTTCAAGTTCACTGCACTAGAAAAATGCTGTCGGATCAAAATACTAATATCTGGATAAAACACAACCTTTCGATGCAACACCGTTGTAATCTCTTCTGTGCACAAATTCATAACTGTCAGGTTTTGTGCATTAGTAGATTCACATTTCTCACGGACATTCATGCATGCCTTTCTTCGCCCTATGTTGCATTTAGTCACAAACCCACGGATTCAAGCTTTCTTTAACACTTAACGACACAGAAACCAGAAAACACCGGAAAATATCAAACTGACAAAACAAGAAAAGTTCCTTTCCGAACTGCTGTCTGGGGAAAGACCTTAGCAGCCTATGCAGGGAACACACACCGAGACGAGGTTTCAGGTCCACGTAGGTGATAGGAACAAATAACAATACAGGGATTCCCCAATACCCTCCTCCTTCCCCCCCCCCCCCACCCCCCACACACACACACACCGATACCAACATCCTCGTAAAGAACATTTTCCAACTTGATGGGAAAGGAGAAGAGCAGTATGGTAAAGTAATGGACATACAAAGAAGCATTTCTCAAACTGGGGTTGCGATCCACTAGTGGCTCAGGAGTCCATTTTTGGTGGGCCGGGCAAGTCCAGCAATAAATAAAGATGGCTTTAATTTCTCTGTTTACCTTGTCACATTTGCCTGTGAATCAAAGACAGGGGTCAAATGTTAAGCAATGGCTTCTGACAGATTTCTGCTTATTCATTTAACATGGGAATTGGTGTTTACTTTTTTTCTCTGACTGCAAAGTGAGCGTAGTTTTTCCAGCGAATTATTTGTCAATTTTGCTGGAGCACAGGAAGGTGAAAGGAAGATGTTTTAAATACCTGTGAATGAACTGTATGCATTTTGTAATCAGGAATGCAGAAAAAAACACATTTCTTTTGAAATTCTGAGGTGTGCTGGAAAAAGAGATTTTAATCGGATCTAAACAAATCGTGATACTTTACTAGCTGATTCCCACACATTATCATTTATGTATGTTATATAGTTTTATCAATAAAGCTCCATTTCAGTGCCAATTTAGTTTCCATTTCAATGCAAAATGTGCTGTCTGTAAATGATGCTGTGCTATCACACGATTCTTTAATTACATTAAAAAGTTACCCCGCCTCATGTCCATTAAAGGTAGATGGATTGCAAACGTTTGTTGTTTTAAAAAATGGGTCACAGTTCTAAAAAGTTTAGGGTGAACTGGAATAGGTTCATTTGCACCAGAGAGTTTTCTTTGAAGCTGAAATCTCCTTATCACCTAACAAGAAAACATTTTATTTTGGCTGCCAGACATAATGGACATCCAAGTTTGAAGGCAAAGCTTACAAATGTCTAAATATAGCCTGAGCAAGTTGAAGGATGGATGGCAACAAACAAGAAAATTGGGCCCTGTTCTGTGTGCAATGGTGAAACTCTATAGGTTGCACCTTCCGTTGCCCATCTCACTCACTCCCTCTGCTCTGCAGTCAGCCCAGTTTCCTCAGTTACTTTATTGGGCAGCTTCATAAATTTGTAATGACAGTCTAAGAAAAGCATCTTTCAAAACCAGCATCGCATGGCATTCATAACAAGCTTATCAAAGAGTGCCGGTGCTGCAGGAACACAGCCCTTCCAGGTTTTGATCCATAGCAGCTGAAGACGACGGGAGGCTCAGAAGCCGTTTGATATCAGCCAGGTCAAGGCGCTGCCGCTAGGGAGGCAGCTGCATAATTGGGTGGGAAGAAGCGAAGGCTTACTCCTGTTTGCCATCTCTCCAATTCCCATCCCTTTGTTTCTCCAACTCTTCATTATTCTATTTTTACATTTCATCCAACTCCAAGGGTCTGAGAATCCTACTTCCAGCGTGTGATATGTGTCTGTGCTAGTGTTGCAAGAGGCAGGGAGAGGTTCACTTGATTTTAAGGCTCCCAGCATCCTTCTGGAAGGGCATGGTCTCTGCCTATACAAATGATTTGCATAGGCAGAGCTTAATACTTTTATTCTGATGACTCGCAATACCATTGAGGCTTTTGTCCCTCATTGTGGTCATGTTTTGTAGTTGGTACTAGCCATGAAGATTGTCCCTTTGTTAGTGTTTAGCTTTTCCTGGTGGCATGCATCTATTTTTCTTTGTTGCTATATCTGTGAAATGTTTTCCCCTGATGTGCCCAGGCGCTGCCTCTAGAAGAGGGAAGCTGGCACTTAAAAGCATTGTTTAAACGTAGAGCACATTTGAAGGGGTGGAGGACCATTCTGGAGTCTTAGCCATCTAAGTGGACAGCCATAGCATCAACTTTGCATTTGATCTTGTAACTTTACCAGCAATAGTGACAGTTTTTTAGTTTATGGCCTATAAAGCCAAATACAGGAATTACAGTTTGTGAAACTGGGAGCCAGCGGAGAAATGTATGGGACGATCAGCCCCCTGACATCCTGTTGGCTAAAGGTAGGGGTGGATGATATATTTTGCTTTGCCGGCAGTGGTGGTGGAGTATTGGCCACTCTGCATTACACTTGTAATAAGGAGTTCTGGCCAAATTGCACCAATCGCCGTGTGGCAGAGTTTTTTCTTGCATGTGGCTCGCTAAGGTAAGTGTGATTTGGCATCCCCTAGTGCAATTTTCATTTGCTAGGAAGACACCTGGTGAGATTTCTCCAACACGGGTAGCTGTGACTGTTCGTGGTCAGAGAGTTGCCACTCAAATAGAAAATCTACTTGAGCTGCAGCAAAATTAAATTGAGAAGCTACACCCTCTGGCGTGCCGTATGGTTCCATTCACACTGCTTTTTCAGCACAGAACGAGCTCCTGGAGCAAAATCAAAGCATGAGCAGGGCATCATGACTATCTCCACCCATTTGTGGAATTCTGTGGAATCTCGCTGAGTTTTTTTGTAACTCTGCGGAGTTCCACAGAGTTATGCTCCGTGAATTCCGCCCGGACTATTTAAAGGCACTCCGAAGAGTTGGAAAGACAGCAAATAGCGTTTTACAATATTCAATAACTGAATTTGTGAACTGAACAGCATTACTGCACCTGCCTCTGTGTTGTAGAAACAAAGCATTTGTTATTTTACTCGATTGGACTTATTGAATATTGGGGAAATTATACAGCAATTAAGGTGCGAATCAGGATCACGCTATGATGTCATGCTGGATTTTGCCTATCATGAAAAACATTGTTTTTGTGTACAAAAATAATGGCTTGTTTTAGACGTTGAGGCTAAAGTCATTCATTTTGAGCTAATCTTCAATGACATGGGGATAAGAGACCATCCCCCAATGTGCATGGTCATGTAGAGGTCACATGACATCTGCCGCCTAAGAATGACAATATTCCTTCATTGGCTGTACATGAAAGTGACAGAAGTACATGACTACTTAGTGTGCTATTTAGAGTCTGGCGGAGTGGGACGACTACAGTAAATTGGAGGTCCTTAACCTTGCAGTTCTCCCACTCTATTTAGAGTTGAGGGAATTTTTGTTTTTCTGATGGCTGAACCTACATTGGTTCTGTAGTCAGAAAACTCTGCCCTGGTATAATGACTGCCTGTAGTGTAGACACTGAGGGTAGAGATCTCCACCTGCCTGATAGGGGTCTCTAAGTAAGGTCAAAGTACCTCCACCAGAAAGGCAGAAGCAATGGCCCCTGTCAATAAGGTAGTATCATTCACAGCCTGTGGTACACTAAACAACCTTCTTTCATCTAAAGATTTAGCACTCATGTTATCGATTATCAAGAGCCTAACAAGGCGAGATTCAGAAAAGGTTAACTCAAAAGGATGAATGGTGTTTGCACAAGGGCCTAGCGCTGCTACTATGGTGAGTTTGTTCCCATTATCCATCTATATGAGAAGTGACATCACTGGATTTCCTATCAAATCCGTCTCTAAAAGAAATCTAGCGAAAGGACTTAATTTCCCATCACCCATCTTCACAGGAAATGACATTAAAGGATTTCCCATTATCCATTGAACAGGAAGTGACATCCCAGGGTTTCTCATCATCCATCTGTAAACATGTGAATCCTCTCCTTTCCTCAAATAACATCTTTAAAAGAAGAAGCCAAGCAACAGGACTTCATTTCTAATCACCCATCTTCTCACAGGATGAGACATCACTGGGTTTCCCATCATCCATCTGCATAGGAAGTGACATCACTGGATTTACCATCATCTATTTCCACAGGCATTGACATATGTGGTTTACTGCCAAAACTGTTTTTAAAAGAAGAAGTCAAACAAGAGGACTTCATTTCCCATCACCCATCTGCATAGGAAGGGACGTCACTGCATTTCCCATCTTACATCTGCACAGAAAGTGACAACACTAGTTTTTTGTCCATGGCACTCCTCATTCCACCCAGGCACTAAATAATGGAGGCGGCGGCACAGATGCACAGGAGGTGTGCCACTGGTGCACTAGTGCACCAAAAGCAAGCTTGTCTGCACCCATCCATTACTGGGTTCTGCCCAGCGCCTGGACCCCTGGTTTTCCCCCACCCACTGCTACCCTGCAGCGCTCCCCTGTGCTCTCAATACTTGCCAGTTCTCACTGCACTGCTACCACACCACACAACGTGGAAGGAGTGTTCACATATGCATCCCTCAAGTTCTCATGCATTCTTCTACACCCTACACCCACCACTCTTGCACCAACAGCACCCCACTCACTCACACAATCAGCCACCTGCTCACTCTTACACAGAGCAAACACTACCCACACAGCACACTAGACTTGCATGCATGCTCTGAAACACGCACACAGCTACCAAATGCCAAATAAGTCACAGAAATATTGGATCTACTTGACGCCCATGCTCCAGACCTACTCTTCATCGCAGAAACATGGCTAAACCAAACCTCTGCACCAGACATCATTACAGCCATCCCCGTGGGCTACAAGATTGCCAGCAGAGACCGCCAGCACAAGTCCAGATGTGGAATCACCACCCTATTCAAAGATACCATCAGCTGCACTACCTAGATGGATGCCCCTACCAACTAAACCCTCATACACAGACCACCAGGACCCCACACACATTTTGCCATTGATATCACAGACTTCATAGGACCTCTCATACTCAAAGCCAGCACCTTTATCCTCCATGGAAACCTTACATTTCACCTAGAAGACTGCACCAACCCAAAATCTACAATCCTCTAGAAAACCTCAGGAGGCTTGGCCTCACCTAGCACATTACTGAATGCACCCGCACCACCAGAAACCCATTGGACCTGATTCAGCAACTGTGACATGACCAGACCATATTCTTGTCAGTTTCAGCATACCCATCCTGCACCACCACAGACCCACCACCACTGGAATCACCTGTGGCAGCTGGTAAGGCATCACAGAAGACAGGTGGACTTTCGCCCTCTCCGTGCACGGGCATGAGCACAACAACCTGCTGAAAGCCATCAAGAACCTTTACAGCTGCATTATGGCATGCGCCAACACCCTAGTTCCCCTCAAGTACAACCCAACAGAAAGAGTCTAACCACAGCCCAGTGCACACAGAGAAACTCAATCTGAGGAAATACCACTGCAAGGAACTGGAGCACAAATGGAGAACAAGTCAAGACACTACAGATAAAGATATCCTCAAATCAGCCCCAAGATGATATCACCAGCAGATATGGAATTCCAAAAGCACAGCTTTTGCAGATCGCACAAAACCAGCACTAACAGCAGCAAGGAAATTATCACTGTCATCAAAGATTCTACTGCGCCTCCTGCTGCCTTCAGCAACATCACCTCAGAAGCCATTTGCAACAGGCTCTTGGAATTCTTCTGTAACAAGTTCAACTCCACATTGAACAACTTGTACCCTCAACCAGACCCCATCAACATCACAACTCAACTTCACATCAATGCTGAAAAATGAACCATGACTTTGTGACCTGCCATCACCACTGTCTAAATCTCTGTTACCATGAAGACCATCCACTTGGGGCCCATCAGACCCATGCCCTCACCTCACCTTCACCAAATGATTCCTACCAATCATCGGAGCAGTAATACCTATTCTCAACATCTCCAGTAACTCAGCCACATTCTCAGACACCTTGAAACATGCTTCAGTCATGTTCCTGCTAAAGAAACTATCCATTGATCCAGCCAAGCTTTCCAACTGCAGACCCATCTTCTTCCCCGGCAAAGGTCTTAAATAGAATAATCAGCTGATGTCTCACCGACCACCTCAGCAATCACCATTTGACACCAAGCAGTCTTGTATTAAGGCCCAACCTCAATACAGAAACCGCACTCATTGTCACCACAGAACACATCTGCATGATCCTTGACAGAGAACACACAGTAGTGAATTCATTCCTCTGGCCTTCTCTTCAGCATTTGACAGTCTCACACCCCATTCTCATCAGGTGCCTGCACGAGATTGGCATCCAAGAACCATTTTCCACTCGATCTGCTCCTTCATAATAGATAGCTCACAAGGTGTCGCCCTAGCACCGAGCTCCTCAGAAGCTAGCAAGCACATCTGTGGAGTGCCTCAAAGTTCATTGCTCAGACCCACCGTCTTCAATGCATGCATGATCGCTCTGGCTAATGTCATCCATACACACACCATTTACATCCCTCTCTACACAGATGACACATAAGTCATACTCTCCCTCTAGGACAAGACCCCCAACACCTGAAACAAGTTCACCACCTGCCTGACTGAAGTTGCTAATTAGATGAAAACCAACTGTCTCAAGCTCAACACAAACAAGACAGAAGTAGTGGTCTTTGCCAAGAATTCCTCACCATGGAACTCCTACTGGTGGCTGGTGTGACTTGGACCCATATATACACCCAACACCCATGCCAGGAGCCTCTGATTAGTAATCAATAGCAAACAGGACAAAAGGTATAAGTCAGCTGCACAGCATCCACTGGGCATAAGTCAGCTGCACTGCATTCTGCTTCCACACCTTGAAGATGATGAGAAAGATGTTCAAAAGGATCCCAAGCAACACTACAAAAACCTCCATCATGCCCCTGTCACCAGCAAGTTTGACTACAGGAATACCTTTAATGCCATGAGCAGCAAGCAACTCACTAAAAGACTATAACCCATCCCAACCTCCCAAACAGACCTCACATCACACCACACCCACATCACACCACTCCTCAGGAAGCTCCATTAGTTCCTAGTACACTCATTTCAAACTCATCACACACACATGCAAGGTGATACACAACTTAGGCCCGACCTATCTGAATAATCACATCTCCTTCTACTAACCTTCCAGAAATCTCTGCTTCACAGGACTTCTACACACACACATCCCATGCATACACAGAACCAGATTAGTAGGATGGGCATTCTTGTACATCATTCCTAAAGTGCAGAGTAGCATCCTACTCCAAATTAGAGCATGCTTGTCTATTTCTGAATTCTGAAAGAAGCTAATGACCTGTCTTTCCTATTAACCAACCAACCATAGACAGGGCTAGGCACACAAACCTGCTTAGAGGCAGAATACCCTCACAGGTAATAGTGCTCTTTACAAATGCACATAACTTGACATACCTTTTTTTTTCTTTTTTTATATATTTTTATTGTTATCTCAACCAACAAGCAAGGCAGAAAAAAGATACAAATGGTTACAATTGTGCTCCAGGGTGAGGGATAATACAAATTTCCTTTGTTTGCTACATTTGCTATTCCCGTGCAGGATTCCCCACCTCCCATACCCCATGCACGCGCGGCTAGGGGGGAGCCCACACGCACATGAGCGAAGAGGTTGAGAGGATGATGTACATAGGAGCACAAAATTAGCATATCATGCAAATAAATAAATAAACGAGAGATTGAGAGTAAAGAAGAAGAAAACGAAAGTAGGATCAAGATCGGGCCGAGCGTGTGCGGGAAGGGGGGAGAAGGGGAGGGCCAGGGGGGGCGGGGGGAGGTGCAGCAAGCCACCCATGGTCTAATGCACCTGCCTCTGAGCCCAAGTCGAGCGACCCAAGCCCCTAGCCCGGAAGTGAGTCGGGGCGAGCCTAGGGACCCAGCCCCTTGGGGGGGGGAGAGGGGGAGGCGGCGATGGAGAGGCAACCACCCGGTAGAGCACAGGGCCACGGCAGTGGGCCCGACCAAGGTAAACAATGTGTCCATGTACTGCCCCTCTTTTGTTTAGCTCACTGCCAGTGAACCTCTGTGATTTTTGTGCAAAATGACGAGGCACTCCCCCAGTGACCATGTCACAATTGTTTATGCTGGTTTATAGCTTGTTGTATTTGTGAGGCTGTCCGAGTGTGATGGTGTATTACATGCAACTTTTGAACGCCAGGCGTAGCCTGGTAAGTAATATATTCAGGGAGGTTGCTTGTCATCTTTACTTTCTATAGCTATCACAAAGGAATCCCAGGTGTCCAGGCCCTTAACCGGGATCCCTTTTTCAAAAAGGAGCTGCAGCGCCTGTGCCTCAGCCCTGGCCCAGCACAACAGCTCCGCTCGCCATTGGTCAGTACCCGAGGCACCAGGAGCTTTCCAGTGCATGGCTATGAGACGTCTTATACATCACCAGCGCTAGGGCTATACATCTGTTTGTTTGTTTCTGTTTTTTGGGACTCGCACATATTCCCAGTAAGCATAATTCGGGTGTGGGAGACAGTGAAATATCTGTCCACTCGACTAGTAAGGTTATTATGTCATTCCATGCATGTCGGATTGGGGGGCAGTCCCATGTCATGTGGAAGAAGGTGGCCTCTGTGGTACCGCATCTAGGGCACGACTGTGGTGAATGGGGGAACATACGTGCTATGCGGTGGGGTGATAGATATGTTTGGTGTAAGTAATTGAACTGGGTGTAGCGGAAACAAGGGTTATGTGATACTTCGTGAATCATTTCCATAGCTTGGCTCCATGCGTTTTGCGAGAGTGGTTCTGATAGCACATTATCCCATCTATTTTTAGCTTGTTCCTGTCTATGTTCGATGTGAGAGGTTAGGATTCTATATGTTCTCGATACCTTTATTGGGGCAACTATATTTTCTAACAAGTCATTGAGTGTTGGTGACACATTCGATTCAGAGTTTCTGCATTTCCAATGAGATCGCACCACTTTTCTCACTGCTCCAAAAGCGATAAAACTACCTTGTCCCAGGTTATATTTGTCGGCAAGTGTCTCATATGTTAAGAGCTGTCCTTCGTTATATATGTCGCCGACTCTTTGTATGCCCTTATCATGCCATGCGCTTAGGCCAACCTTGGTTGCTATATTAGCAAGTTTCGGAATGGCCAGAAGTGGGATCTTGGGGGAATACTGCAGATTTTTATCGCCTGTTAGTGCAAATCGGCCCCAGACGCCAAACGCAGTGTTCAATAGGATATTCTGTGAATATTTAGGGCAATCGCGATTCATGAGGCAGTGCAATACCTCGGTATTACCAAGATCCGAGAGAATCGTCTGTGTTTCTGTGCTGGTGGGGTTTCCGAGCCAGTTAGATATCCATTGCAAGTGGGCAGATGCATAATATAATTCAAATCTGGGAGCACCTAGTCCACCCAGTGTAAGTGGTTGATGTATTTTGGATAACGCTACGCGCCGCCGTCCACTGCCCCAAATAAGGGCTGTTAGTAAGCTCTTCAGGAGTTTGAAAAAGGAGGCGGGTAGTACCAATGGAAGGGCCATAAAGAAGTACAAAAGCCGTGGTAATATTATCATCTTTGCTATGGCTCCTCTGCCCATGGGCGAGAGTGGGAGGGAGCACCAAAAGGGCAAAGAGCCCCTGACGGATCTAATCACTTGACCAAGGTTGCCATCCCTGAGGTCCCGGGCATCATGATACACATTTATTCCCAAGTATTTAAAAGTGGTGTAACACCATTTCAGGTCGCCCAGATTAGAAGTCAACCGGTGTGCTTCCGGAACCGGACGCATAGGGAATATGCATGATTTTGACCAGTTCACCCTCAGCCCGGCCACCGAGCCGAATCGATGCAACAGCCTCAGCAAGTCGGGTAGGGACTCTGTGTGATTACGGAGAAAGATTAGTGCATCATCTGCGTACAGGGACACTATGCGGTGTGTGTGACCGTCACGGACGCCCCATAATGGGGCCTGTGCCCGGAGTCGAGCGGCTAACGGCTCAATGGCTAGAGCGAATAAGAGTGGGGATAATGGACATCCCTGCCTGGTGCCTCTTTCTATGTTGAACGGCTCAGAAATCGTGTCGCCTGTCTTGACCCTTGCCATTGGGCTAGCGTAGAGCACCTTTACCCAGTCAAAATATGTCCGTCCGAAGCCCATGCGGCGTAGGGTTTCTGTCAGGAATGGCCATCCTAGGGTGTCAAACGCTTTTTCTATACCTAGTGACACAGCTACCCGATGATATTCGCCCACTGGGGAGTTTGCCATTTGGCGTCGAAAATTCCGTATATTACTGAAGGTGTTGCGGCCAGATATAAAGCCAGACTGGTCTTGATGGACCAGTTCCGATACCCGAGTGAGCAAGCGGTTGGCTAAGAGTTTACAGAGTAATTTGCAGTCTGTATTCAACAGCGATAATGGTCTATATGAGCGAACATCTAATGGGTCGCAACCCGTTTTAGGCAGTACTGCTATCAGCGCCTCGCGGCAAGTATAGGGTAAATGACCATGATTTAGGGCCTCCGTTAACATTGCTAGGTATGGGGTTAATATTTGAGCCGGGAATGTGCTGTAATATTCAATGGGTATGCCGTCACTACCGGGTGCTTTGCCGTGTGTTAATTGTTGTAGGGCCCGTTGTATTTCTGCGAGTCTATCGGTCTATCTAGGTCCGCCACCTGTGTGGCAGTTAGGTGGTTTAAACTAATGCCATTAAAGAACTTGCTTAGTTGTTCTGCAGAGGGAGGGGGGTGGAGCCTTGTATAATGTGCAGTAACACTCTCTGAAGGCCCTGTTTATTTCTACTTGGGTGTTTACTATTAAACCTGTGTCAAGGTGGATGGCTCCTATGGGGGAGTTCCGGCGTTCGTTGCTTAATAGCCATGCCAGGAGTTTATCTGATCTGTCCCCCTCCACATGTGTACGGGCCATGTAATGGCGACAATCAAAGTGCCTGAGTCGTCTATCTGCCTCGTTCCATTGAGTACGTATACTGGAGAGCTCTGCGTGTGTAGTTGTGCCCTCTGCAAAATTGCACTCTGAGGTGTGAACCTCTTGTTCCAACTTGCGGAGCTCTCGTGTCAGTGTTTGTCGTACTCCCACTGTTGTTGATATGCATACCCCCCTTATGACTACCTTGTGTGCATCCCACTCATTTGATCTGGAGCTCATTGTCCCAGCATTTTGGATAAAGTAAGAAGAGATGTGTGTAGCTATTTCTTTTCTGAATGGGGGGCCCTGTAATAGCTGGGTTTGAAGACGCCAGGTTGGGATACATGCTCGCGGTCTACCCCATTTAATATGAACAATGAGTGGACAGTGATCCGAGATTACCCTGGCTGTGTATTCCGCACCCGTGATTCTATGTGTTAAGTCTTGTGAAGTGAGCATTAGGTCAATTCGGGTATGTAATAGATGTACTGGGGAGTGATAGGAGTATTCCCTGTCGTGAGGGTGTAGGTGTCTTCATGTATCTATCAGGCAGCGGTCTGACATCCATGATTGTAGCATCAGTGAATTTTTCGCTACTGGGGCGGCCACCATGGGAGGGTGTGATCTATCCATATCTATTTGCGGGACGCAGTTCATGTCCCCGCCCCAAATGCTGGGTATAGTTAAATCATTTGATAATTGTGAGATCGTTTTTTGTAGGAATTCGCCCTGTCTAACATTCGGGACGTATGGCCCATTGATCACTAGCGTTTCCCCATCGAGCAGGCCGACTAATTGTATGAACCTGCCTTCTTTATCTGTTATGCTGCGTTGTACTGTGTGGGGGACCCCTGGTGCTATCCAGATCAATACCCCTCTGGCGAAAGACGAGATTCCAGAGCCATAAAAGCATCCCGCCCATCTCCTTTCTAGTCATGTAATATCTTCTGGAGTGATGTGTGTTTCTTGTAGAATGGCTATGTGAATGTGATGGCGTTTTAGAAAAGCATATATCCTATTGCGTTTGGTTATTCCAGCCATACCTTTCACATTCCAGGTTATTATGTTGTATATCGGTTCTTTATGTGTTGTATTGAGTGGTGTAGTGAAGATCCACGTAACTCGAACCAAAGATCCCTGCTCCAGTTACGATTGCCACCCTCTGCTACCCACCATGCGCTCACCCAACGCGACCCATCCGCACGCCCGAGCCCCACAGTGAAGCCACAACGACCCTGAGAAAGGGGTTAGTCCCCAAGATAGAAAAGAAAGAAAAGGGAAAAGAATCAACAAAAAAGGATATTTCGGGTAGAGCCCAATTTCAAACAGGGTGGCACAACTGGTGCCTAAACTAGAGTCCGAGCTGTTCAGTTCCATTCAGGTACCGTTCAGGTGGTGGGGGACGTGGGTTGATTGAGGCCGGTCACCTAGTTGGCCCACCTCCAGGATGTTTCTTTCCCTGCGTGATCCTGTGAGTGGACGTGCTACCCAACAGCAGTGAGCTGGGGTTTTCCGAAACACCAACTGGGCGGTCCCCAACGCGGAGCAGTCGCGATCTGCCGTGTGCGACTACGGAGGTGCGGGGACCCCGGCACCAAGTACTGCAGTATCTGGGGGCTCGCGAGGGGCGCCCGCCCCGGGCGCTTAGAGTTCTTCTGCCAGACGCGGAATGAGCTCGGGCCAACCAGAAGGGGGGAGGGGGATAGGCTGGTCACACTTCCGGGAGAGCCGACCTCATCAAGGTCTGCTTCACTCCTGGTGTCTGTTAATGATCGAGTGAATGTGCTGGTATCCTTTAGGATTTGTGCTTGATCCGCTGCCATCTGTGACTTTGTTGGACGTGTCGTTGCTTTTGACTTTTTCTTACTTCTGGAGCTGGAGGTGGTCCATTCTTCGTTTGCTGCGTCTTCTTTGGATGAGTCGACTAGGCCCTTGGCATGAATCCATGTCCATGCGTCCTCGGGTGTGGGAAACATAAGAGTTTTTTCGTCGATAATTACACAAAGGCGGGCTGGGAACATGAGTGAATAGGTGATACTGTGTTCACGCAGTAATTGTTTGATCTTGATGTATGATGCTCTTTTATGTTGCACCTCCATCGTGTAGTCTGGATAGGCTGTTACATTGCTGTTTTCCAGGGTGATTGGGTCTGAGGTTCTGAAGTGTTGGAGGACTGAGTCTCTGTCTCTGTAATTTAGGAACCGCGCTATCAAAGGGCGAGGTGGTGCTCCGGGCCGCGGGGGTCTGCCAGGGATTCTGTGACCTCTCTCTATCACTAGAGCTTTGGTGACGTCCTGTATTTTCATTATGTCTTTCAGCCAGTTCTCTAAGAATTCCTCGGCTTTAGGTGACTCTGTGCGTTCAGGGATGCCGAGGAATCTGATGTTGTTACGTCTTGAGCGACCCTCTGCATCCTCGGCCCTGCGTTGCAATTGCGCTAGTTCCGTTTCCATTTGTTGGATTTTGCTTCTCATGCCTGCCACTTCAGGTTTGACAGTTTTTAGCGTTGATTCTGTGTTGTGTACCATATCTGTTAGTTTGCAATGGTCAGCGCGGAGTAATGAGACTTCCAGGACCGAAGCATAAATTTGCCCTTCTAATGAGGATTTGGTGTCCATTATTGCTTGCATGATTTTGTCAAACTGTAGAGAATGTGTGCGCAGTGTTTCGCTCAGTTGGAGGAGTGTTGCTGATTGTGAATCTGGGTGACTTGCAGATGGGGGGCAGTTGCCATCCATGTGAGTCCCCGGTTTGGGGTGTTTCGGCTTGACCATGGTGTACCCTGGTTGTGGCCCCTCCCGGACTGCGCACCGAGATTGGTTTGGGTGAGGACGCCAGAGGACACAGGCAGGTTGGTCGAGGGACCCAAGTCCAAGCGGCGGGCGGTAGAGAATTGTCAGGGGACCCGAGTGTACTGCGGAGATTGTACCCACTAGGTGGCAATCAGGGTCTCGTTGATTGTGGGAACAAACATTTTACTTGGCGAGTGTCCAGGGGAGAGACTTATTCAGCTGTCGGGTATTGGTGTGAGCCAAACATGGTGATGGAGGGATGGGATATCCTTCTGCAGTTTTGCCTAGAGCCCAGGGGGAAATTATGGTGAAGCGCAGCGACTGGGCGTCTACAACAGTTAAGGGGATAGTTTATCTGAGTGAAATCGCGAGGGCGTCCGGTGGAGACCGAATAAGTCGCTTGTGTGTTTATTCGGCTTTCTTCTGATTTCCGCAGCAGTTAGTCGCCTCTTCTGGTGGGTGAGGAGTATTCAGGAGGGTCTAGCATATCCCGTGCGGTGCACCGCAGGAGGGAGAACACCCAATGAGTGGTACTATTGATCTCTGGTTGTGCGGGATAGTGCTATTATTAGTCCAAATGTAGTGCCTCAGAGGGTTGTTTGAAATCGTGACTACTTGCGCACTTGGGTGAATGGGACTGTGCAATAGATTGTATACACTGTTAACTTCGCCAGCAGCACAACATGTGTTGGGTTCTCCCCCTCAGAGCTCGTTGCCTGTGTCGCCTCCTATGCGTGACCGCTCTCCTCGCCCGGCTCACCTTGTTTCTTGTTGTCCATATTCAGCCTTTCCTGGGTCTTTGTTCCATTATGTACGTTTCATCCTTATTCATTTTACATCCTCCTACGTTCCTACTGTTGCCGACGTCAGCTTTCCCCCATAAGCAGTTCTTTTTCTTAATTTTGTTTATTGGTTTATTTATTTTCATTTATGTTCCTTTTTTTTTTTTCACCACCTTTGCTTTGCCGCGGCCGGCCCAAGCTCGAAGTGCCGCGACATCCGTACTTAAAATGCGGCAGTCAGTTGGGCTGAATCCACCGCAGCGCAGGAGGCCGGCCACCGCATGAAGGATCGCACACTGGGCCCAAGCCCCGTCGCAAGCGGCGCCTGATCAAGGGGGGCCTGGGCACGAGCGCACTCGGCAGGGAGGCCCGGCGTGGCCCCCACCGGGGAAGGAGCCGCTTTGGCAGAAGATCTGAGGAGGCAGCTCCTCACCGCCGTTCACTCTCTCCTTTGTTCTGGCCCGAGGCCCACCAGCCAGGGCGCGGCAGGGCCGGGGAATGGCACCCGCGGCGCACCTCCCCCGGCGGGGATGACCCCAGCCACCACAGCGAGGAGGCCCGGGTGTCCCCCCTACCGCGACTAGAAAGGCCCAGGGGGGCATCCGGGTAATCTGCACAGGCGTCACTCAGAGACCGCTCAACTCCCGGCTCGGGCAGCAGGATCCAACGGCTGCAGGCACCGGATGTGCTGCCGCCCCACGGTCCCCGGCGATCCCAGACTCTTCGTGGTTGCCCCCGCACAGGGAGCCTTCTTGCGGGGTAGTTGTCAGCAACAGGCATGGCAGGGAGCAGGATTGTTGCTGTTTGGTGGGCCGTGAGCAGAGCTCCTTATTCAGGCGTCCACTCCGGCAGCCATCTTGGCCACGGCCCCCATAACTTAAAATACCTTTTACATAATTCCCTCACAACCCTCTGGTATTTATCTCTGATAAGTGGGGGTGTCAACTTTTTTTCTCATCAGAAAACTGCTGGCCTTCTGTCATGGTAGGTACTTCTTTCATCAAACTGTTTATTCCAGAAAGGGTCTATTCCCTTCCTTATGTATACTCACTATAGAGGAAAGACTGATGACTATGAATATGAAAAGACCCTGGGGAATACTCTCAACAAAGTGTGGTTGGTTAAAACAGGAGAGCAAAAACCCTCACACCTCTAAATGTTGTCTCCATCATTTTGAACCCACTGTGTTAACGTCATCCTACACTAAGGCCCTCATTATGACATTGATGGTAAATTCCACTTACCGCCATGCTGACTGCTGCCAACATACCGCCGCCGCCGCGGATATCCGTCGACCATATTATGACACACACACACACCAATCCGTCACTATTCAGCCACGTACACAAATCCACCACACCAAAGGTCAGTGATAAACTGGCGGTAGCAAAACGCACACCGTTACGCCAACAGAACTATGCCCACAACATTATGACCCACGAATCACCACAGCTGACATTCAATGGTGGTAAACCATTGGCAGTACATACAGCCACGCTCAAAATACGCACACTCAAACAACACAGCACCACATTGGACAATTCAAACTACACACAGCTGACACACATACACACACCACACCCACACCACTATAAAATACACACACACATTACCCACAACCCTTTACCATTTCAAACAAGTGCCATGAGATAGACACCACGTCCACAGACAAGACCAGAGACACACACCACCATCGCCTATACACCATCCACGCACCTTACATCACACACCCCAACACATCACCGTACACACCCTCACCCACACCACGCACACTACACCCATGGCACCACAACAACACCCCAGGTTCTTTGAGGAGGAGCTAAGGGTCATGGTGGAGGAAATCATCTGGGTAGAGCCACAGCTATTTGGAGCACAGGTGCAGCAAGATATCCATTGCTAGGAAGATAGAGCTATCACGGAGGATCATGGACAGGGTCAACGCCATGGGAGAGCACCCCAGAACTAGGGACGACATCAGGAAGAGGTGGAACAACCTACGAGGGAAGGTGCGTTCCATTGCAGCAAGACACCAGCTCGCAGTACAAAGGACTGGCAGTGGACCCCCACCTCCTCTCCCCCACAACTAACAACATGGGAGGAGCCAGTCTTGGCAATCATGCATCCTGAGGGCCTGGCAGGAGTAGCAGGAGGACTGGACTCTGGTAAGTCAACTCTCAATACTATCACCCCCTATCTGCATGCCATTACATACCACAGGCCACAGGACAAGAGGGTAGCTGGGAGGACTGCTGCGCGACAGGGGGAGGACAGGCCCAGGGAATCGGCCCTCCAGGAGGCACTCACTGTGATCCTGGAAGCATACCAACATTCCCAGGTTACACTGGGCCAGATTCTGGACAAGCTGCAGTAGAACATGCGGCTGCAGGATGGACAGTACCTGGGGATCAGGGAGGACTTGAAGGCCATTAACACCACCCTGGTCTCCATTGCAGGGGTGCTGGCAAACATGGCCAACAGTATGAGGGCGGCAGTGGCACAACAGTGGGCCCCTGACACTAGCTATAATGCTGAACAGCCCTCCACCTCTGCTGCCACTAGTGGACAGGAGGCCTGCCACAGGACCAATAGGCCACCATCACTCCTCCCCCTGCAGAAGGAGAACCACCCCATAAACGTTCCCTGTGATCCAGGCAGAAGTCAGAGACTATTGCCAAGACCCCTGCCAGGAAACAACACTCTCCTGATTGTCCCCCTTGTGTCCCACTCTGTCCCCCTGTCCACCTTGAACTATCATTGCTCCCCTTCCTATGCCCCATGGACTCTGCACCTGTGCTACAAATAGACTGGACTCTTACTTGGACTTTCCTCCATCATCACCCCAGCCCTTTGCACTACCCCCTCTTCTTCAGAGCACTGCAATAAACACACTTTGAAAAATTACAAGTATGGTGTATGTCAAATGATTTCAAAATGTATTTGTACAACAAGGTTAAAACATTGCAATTCAAATGTACAGTAATGTTTACATAGGAAAGACCTGTCGTTGGCTGCATTGAACACAACATAAGCAATATTGGGGCACCAACATCTGAAAGAGATGCCAAATGGTACAGTGGGTGGGCATTGAAGTAGGAATTCACAGCCTGCCAGTGACATGGTCACACATCAAACTGTAAATGAAATGTGAGATAATACTGTCTCACCTGTGTGTCATTAAAAGTATTGCCGGACGACTGCACTTCTGTTGTCCTCATCCTTATCCTCTGCCTCCTCATCTTCACTGTCCACAGGGTCCACTGCTGCCACAGGGTCATCTCCAGCCTCCTCCACCTGCAGAAAAGGCACATGGTGGCACAAGGCAAGGTTGTGCAACATACAGCATGCCACCATGATCTGGCAGACCTTCTTGGGTGAGTAGCACAGGGATCCACCAGTTAGTTGGAGACAACAAAACCTGGCCTTCAGGAGGCTGAATGTCCTTTCTATTATCCTTCTGGTTCACCCATGTGCCTCATTGTAACATACCTCTGCCCTGTTCCGGGAATTCCTCACAGGGGTCAGTAGCCATGATAGGTTGGGGTAACCAGAATCACCTGCAAATATCGAGGGACAACTGTTAGCCACACGCTAACCCTCATGGCCCATAACATACCCATACACCAACATCCACTGAGTGGGAACCAGGGCTCACCAATTATCCACACCTTATGCCTCTGGAGTTGGGCCATCACATTTGGAATGCTGCTATTCCTCAGGATAAAAGCATCATGCACTGAGCCTGGATACTTAGCATTGACATGGGAGATGTACTGGTCCACCAAACACACCATATGCACATTCATCGAGTGATAACTTTTACGGTTTCTGAAGATCTGTTCATTTTGTCGGGGGGACAAGTGCAATATGTGTCCCATCAATCTCACCTATGATGTTGGGGAAATGTCCCATTGAATAGCAGTCAGCCTTCACTGTGGCCAAATCCTCCACCTGGGGGAAAACGACTTAGCTGCACATGTGTTTAATCAGGGCAGACAACGCTCTGGTCAGCACTATTGAGAACACTGGCTGAGACATTCCTGCTGCCAAGCCCACTGTCATTTGGAAAGAACCAGTTGCCAAAAAATGGAGCACAGGTAGGACTTGCACAAGAGTGGGGGATCCTGGTGGGGTGACGGATAGCAGATATTATGTCAGGCTCCAATTGGGCACACAGCTCTGTGATTATGGCCCTGTCCATTCTATAGGTGAGGATCATGTGCCTGTCCTCCATTGTTGTCAAGTCCACCAGGGGTCTGTACACTCCATCTCCTATTTATACGCAACGGTTGCAATCTACGGGGCAAAAGAGTGAGCAGCTGGTCATTACCTGTACACTGTAACCACTACAGTTCAATGCATATTGTGATTTCTGGTGGCAGATGTCCAAAATGTGAATTTTTGTACTGTGATGCAGTTAGGTTCCATGGCCTGCCCCCGCCACCCCCCTGAAATGGTGTCTGCCTGTCCAGCACGGAGGGACAGGTGGAAATTAGGTAATTCCGCTGACGTTGTGCATCGTTGCGGGAGGCGGTGGAGAACCGCCATGCAACTCCTCATTGGTTCTCATTGGGCCCTATGGGGTACAGTGGCCAATGGTGATGTACGCCGGCGGTGATGGTATGCACCGCCGCGGACGTGACCGCCATTTTCTATCTGAGTCCTCACTTGCTACCTGACCTTCAACAGGAGAGGACCTACACTGCATGTGCTGCTGTGACTTGCATCTGGAACCGACCATGGCTCGTGTGACTGGGGAAAGGGCCCTGCCTTCACCTCGGCGGAGTTGGAGCGACTGGTGGATGGGATCCTACCCCATTACCAACTGCTGTATGGGCCTCCAGACCAACAGGTGAGTACGCTGTGAGCACGATGCATGGGGCATGATTGCATGGGGTGCTGTGTGTGAAGGCCTCATGTAGGTGGGGGTTGGTGGAAGGGCCCTGGGAAGCTTGCAGCTTGTATGCTGGGCCATGTCTGTGCGTAAGGGGATGGGAAGGGGCATGGTGGGCCATGAGTGTAACTGGCAGGACAGTCGGACTAATACCTTTCCCTGTGTGTATTTCTCTGCAGGTCAGTGCCCATCAAAAGAAGGGTATATGGCTTGCCATCACCAAGGACATGTGTACCCTGGGGGTCTACAGCAGGCAGAGCACCCACTGTTGCAAACGGTGGGAGGACCTGAGATGCTGGGCACAGAAGATGGCTGAGGCCCAGCTGGGGATAGACTCCCAAGGAAGGGGTGCCCGTCGAACCCTGACCCCTCTGATGGCCTGCATACTGATGGTGGCCTATTCAGAGTAGATGGCCGCTTGGGGACATCACAGGAGCAACAAGGGGGTGAGTAGAGTGCCCTTCATTGCAACTTACGCCTGGTGGGGTGTTATCCAGGTGGGGGATGTGGGCCTTGTGGGTGCCCCTAGGCCATGCCTGACATTGCAGAGTTAGCCCCATTTTGTACAGGGTTCTGATATGAAAGTCCTCCAACCAAACAAATAGGCATCCACTACTGGGCAGGGGTCTGTGGGACTCAGGCATGCTGTAATTGGCGGTATGTGTCCATATCCATGGACTGGTGACTAGCATTGTAACTGGTAGTGCATTGCCTAGTGTGTATGGCTGTTCCCTTTGTGTGAATGTGTTGTGTATGCCAATGGTGGTGTTGGTGCCGCCATTGATCAAGTGTATCCTTTGTCTCTTCCCCACTTTTTGTTTTGTCACCATGTCCTTATGTGCATTAGCATCATCTGGCGGAGGAGCAGAGGCACTGGCGACAGAGGGAGCTGCATCCCACAGGACCCAGGAAGCAGAATCCACCGACGGTGAGGACACCAGTGGGACAGAGGGCGAGGGGAGCACCACTGCAGAGACAGGAGGGGACAGTTCGGACACGGATACCTCCTCTGATGGAAGCTCCCTGGTGGTGGTGGACACCTCTGTGCCCACCCCAGCTACAGATACAGCCGCAACCCCTGCCCCAGCACCGCCCTCCCAGCAGTCCCTCAGTGAGTTTCCTGTGCCCGCTCACCCAGGAGGGTGGGCATCTGCACCCTAGGCACCTCAGGCCCTGCCCCAGTGAGCCCTGATGCCCTGAGTGAGGAGGCTATTGACCTCCTGCGATCCATCTCTGTTGGGCAGTCAACCATTGTGAATGCCATCCAGGGGCTGGCAGCCCAAATGCAACAGTCCAATGCATTTCTGGATCAGGCTTGGCGGCCCAACAGAGATCAATCCAGGCTCTGGCCTCCTCTCTGATGGCAGCCATTATCTGTGTTTCCACCCTCCCCCCTCCAACTTCCTCTACTCAATCCCATTCCCCTCAACCCCAAACTATTCCAAGCACACAGGCAGACGAGCATGCACACAGGACAACACACAAGAGTGGATATGGCAAACACAAGCACCACACTTCATCCCACAGTCACTCACACAAACCCCATTCAGATGTAGACATACCATCATCCACTACCACCACTGTGGCCCCCTCCTCCTCCTCAACCACCTCCCACCCAGTTGCGTCTCCACTCACACCTGCATGCACTACATCCTCATCCACTACCCCATCACCAGCACACCTGTCAATCCACACCCCTCACTGGCAGTCACCACCCCCACATCCATGCACACATCCCCTGTGTCTTTTCCCACTGTGTCGGTGCCCCTTTCTCCCAAAGTACACAAACACAAGCACAAGCACTCAGACACCCAACAGCCATCCACCTCATAACAGCATCCAGCTCATGCACCTGCACCCAAACACAGCAGACTGACACCTCCTACAACCACTCCCTCTTCCTCCACTCCCAAACCACCTCCCTCTTCCCTCCCCAATGTCCCTAAGAAGCTTTTCCTCTCCACCGCTGAACTCTTCCATACCACCCCACGTCCTTTATGTCAGGACAGGGTGGTCAAGACCCAAGCAAGCACCTCAGCCACCTAGTCCATGGGCACAGTAGTGTCCCCAGCACCTCAAGGTGGGAAAGGGTCCAGGACACCAGCCAGTCAGCCGGAAAGGGTGCCTAGCCCAAGTGCTGCAGGAAAGGAGGGCAAGGAGCCATCCCCAAGTGCTTCATTAAAGAAGGGCAAGGAGCCATCCCCAAGTGCTGCAGGAAAGAAGGGCAAGGAGCCATCCCCAGCTGCTGGCAGGAAGGGCAAGGGGCCTGCACCAGCAGGCAGTGAGGACAAGGGGCCTGGTGTTGGGACTCAGTCAGAGCCCACAGCACCAACCATGGTGGTGCAGCTGTCTGAGGCTGTAGGGGATGGGCTGGAGCCTCCCCCCACCACTACCAGCTCTGCCACCAGCACCAGTGGGTAGCCGTCCGAGGCTGCAGGCAATGGGCTGGATCCTCCCCCCACCACTACCATCTCCGCCAGCAATACCACCACCAGTACCAGTGGGCAGCTGTCCGAGGCTGCAGGGGATGGGCTGGAGCCTCCCCCCACCACTACCATCTCCGCCAGCAGCACCACCACCAGCACCAGTGGGCAGCAGTCCGAGGCTGCAGGGGATGGGCTGGACCCTCCCCCCATCACTACCAGCAGCAGAAGCAGCAGCACCACTGCCACCACTGAACAGCCGTCACCGCCAGCGGACAGTGTGTAGTCCTGCGTCCATGGGCTATTGTCCAGCCTGGCCCCTACAAATCCAGTGGGCATGACACCCACCTGAGAGACTGTGACCTTTCACTCCCCAAGATGTGCATCACAGGGTAGTATGTCCCCTCCAGAACCAGTGGAGATGCCATCCACTCACCCCATCCTCCCCAGGATGAAGCTCACTGGGCACGATGCCCCCTCCAGAACCAGTGGAGATGCCATCCACCCACCCCATCCTCCCCAGGATGAAGCTCACTGGGCACGATGCCCCCTCCATAACCAGTGGAGAAGCCATCCACTTGAGAGACTGTGGCCTTACACTCCCCAGGACAGAGCAATGGGCATGTTGCCTCTGCCAGAGCATGTGGGCAAGTCACCCACTTGAGAGTCTATGGCCTTGCCCTCCCCATGGCAGAGCAGTGGGCATGTTGCCTCCTTCAGGACCAGTGGAGAAGCCATCCACTTGAGAGACTGTGGTATTGCACTCCCGAGGCCAGGACAGTGCAATGGGCATGTTGCCCCCTCCAGAGCATGTGGGTAAGTCACCCAGTCGAGGGACTGTGGCCTTGCACTCCCCAGGACAGAGCACTGGGTATGTTGCCTCCAGGACCAATGGCGTTGTACCATCTTCCGGCTGAGGTGCCCCCTGTCCCCCTGAGGTGCCTGGCTATTTTCGACCTGATGCCCCTGCAGTGTTCGTTTCGTGTTGTTGCAGGAGTGAGGTGGGGACTTGGACTTTGTGATGTGGCCCTGTGGCCCACGAACATTGAGGACTGGGCAGTGTCCCTTGATTTGTAAATATGTATATAATTTATAATTTGGATGCATGTCTTGCTACTAATTTTTCTTATTACACTCATTTTACTCCATTGTAGTTGTCCTTGCATTATTCCTGAGGGGTGCGGGGTAAATATATTATGTTACTGCATCTGCTTGTGTGTATGGTGTTGGGGTGGAGGTGTGTGTGTTGCGTGTGTGTGTCACTCTCTTTTTCCTCCCCCCCTCCCCTGTGTGCTGGGCGGCTATACTTAACGTGGTCGTCTTTGCCGTCGTTGGTGTTCGTAGTGGAGCAGCACATAGAAGAGCATGGGGAAGACATGCAGCTCGGGTTCCATGGCGGAGTGGTTGTTTCCAGAGTCTCCACAGGTGAGTCGTTTCTCTTCTGTGCAGTGTTTCTGCCAGGATTTTGATGTCGTTGGTACCGCCCCGGAAAAGGTGGCGAATTGGTCTCTCATAATATGGTGGGTGGAACATTGTCTTCCGCCTGGCTGTAGGCGGTTACCGCTGTGGTGCCTTTGATTCCGCCCTGGCGGTCAGTGTGTTAAAGTGGCTGTCTGTCTGAGCTGTTTACGCCATGGTCATAATTTGGCGCTAATTACTGCCGGCCTGTTGGTGGTATTACCGCCACTTTATCACCGACTGCCAGGGTTGTAATGAGGGCCTAAGTGTTCCCCTTAGCTAAGTCACTCACACTAAATTTAATACCTGGTCTTATTCTGCTTTTTTTTCTGCTTTCAAGGGAAAACATGCTCAAATCCACACTCATTTGCCACTTGTTTCAAGAAAATGGTAAATGGATGTGGAGGCTATTGTGAATGGCCAAGTTGAGGAGGTCAGTCTAGGTGAGGGAAGAACTGTGGGATAATTTGCAAAAGTTGCCTTTATGTACAAGGAGGGTGGGTGGTGGTGTCACAAGGCTCCACATCAGGAGTTTCAGGGCCCAGGGCTTTTGGGCTGAGTGCTTCTGGGCAGAGGCATCTCGGGCCCAGAAAAACTAGGCTGCTCAGAATGACTCATATTTGAAACCACTCCCCTGCTCCCTCTGTACACTGTTCCAGACCACTTGTAATGAGGACCTGAGAGTTCCCATGTTTTTTAATTGCAATCACACTCAATGGTTTGGGATCAGGTGTTGATAATCAAATGCCTACATATTGAAATTGTCCTGCTGATGCGTGTCACCCAAAAATAAAATGTTCCACGTCTAAGCACTGTCAGATGTGCCTGAGACGCCTGTCACTCTGATTGTCCAAATGATTTTTCTGAGTACTGTGACAATTCTCCAGCTAGTAGGTACTCAAAGTGCAGCCATGTTTGGAACTGGTAAAAAAAATCTGTAAGAAATGCAGTTATCAATTGAGAAGAACTGGAGTTCTTCACAAGTAATAAGTCCACAATCATATCTTTACTGGGAATCAACTACCCCATGTAGCTCTTGTCTCTCAGAGTAGCGAAACACATCAGCTGAAAGCTGACTCAGGGAATGTGGCGTGGCCTAGCACTTCCAATTCACTAGCGCTCAAAAACAGCACTCAATGAATTATGCTCCAGTCAGTGCTTTTTCTTTAAAAAAAGAAAACAATCATTTCTTACACATGCAGTGATAAAACATACATATTAAATTACAAAGATATATATTTAGGTAGATGAAAATACCCTTGGTGACACCCTTATATCATTTTTCACTCAGAGTGGATCCTAACCCCATTATCACAATACCCCCCACCTATACCAAATGCAACATCGCTGTTCGGTCAGCCTTTGGATGACCTTCACCTGAAACATTTGCCTTACTCCCTTTAATTTTGCTGATCTGGTTTTTAATGGCCTTCGGACTCTGCACACTTTACCACTGCTAACCAGTACAAAAGTGCATGTGCACACACCTTAAACCATTATAATATTGGCTTATTAACATACTTAATTTACTTGTACGTCCTTAGTAAATGTTACTACATGTACCAATGACCTGTAAATTAAATGCTAATAGTGAGCCTGCAGCACTGATTGTGACACCTACTTAAGTAGCTCTTTAAACATGTCACAGGCCTGTCTTTGCAGCCTATGTGCAGCTTTAAACTGCCATTCCGACCTGGGAAAAAAATAAACCTTTTGCCGGTCACAAACCTTCCTTACTAATACACATGTCACCCTATTGTAGGCCCTGGACAGCACTGAAGGCAGGGTACAGTGTATTTAAAAAGTTGAACGTGTAAGTTTCCGTTTTACTTGTCCTGGTAGAAAAAAACTTGTTTTTCACTAGGGCAAGGACTGCCTCTCCCATGGGATAACATTGGAGTTACCCTATTACATTTAATAAGCTGTAAATTCCAAATGAGAACAGGTTACCAGGTCAAGCTTGATGTCTTTGGAATTGTAATGAAAAGTCCTCTCTCATGGTGAAGTTGGATTTTACATTACAGTTTTTAAAAATGCCACTTTTAGGAAGTTGGCATTTTCCTGCCATTTAGTGCCTTTAACATGTCTCTAGATCACATGACTGCTTGTGGCTGACAGGTGGGCTTTGTGTATTCTTCCAAGCCTAGATGAGTCATCACTGGCAGTATGGGAGGGAGAAGGTGGGTACAGCCCTACTTACACTTGAATAGGCTGTGTCCTGCTTTCACACAAAGGGCTGCATACCCATTGTAGGTAGTCTAGAGCAGGGAAGGCAGGAAGCCTGTGCACTATCAAGAGAATTTCTAGAAGCTTCTCTGATACTATGTCATAGAAGAAGGACTGCTGTGCTTCTGAAAGGACTGCTACTATGTTGGACTGCCTCTCTGAAGGACAGCTGACCTGCTGCCTGCTGCCCTCTTGCCTGGGTGAGAAGGTCTGGACCTAAAGCTGTAGATACCTGTACCCTAAACTGACTCCATGGGCTAGTTGGCTGGCCTCCTGACTAGACCGACAGGGACAGAAGGTTCCAACAACCTTCAGCCCAGTATCTGGATTCTGCCATCTGTGAGTCTTATGTTGCCAAGTGGTGTCACTCCAGTCCTGGACCCTTGGAAGTAGACCTGAAGGTGCTCTGCCAGCTCATCTGTGTATCTAGTAGAACCAATTCATCTCCTCTGTTCTGCGGCGCACTGCTGAACAGAACCGATATACCACCTCTGCTTCTGGGGTCCTTCCAAAACAAGGACTCCGCATTGACCTCACAGCCCACATCAGAAGTGCCCCCTGTGCAAAGCTTTCCCCACTCAGGCCCTCTCATCACAAATCCCTTGTTGACAGCAGCCTCAGAGATAACTCAGGTTCTGGCATTGCAGCCTCACAGCTCCTCGGAACCAATGCATTACCTCGACTGTGCAACACATTCTCAGCACCGGACTTAGCATCACAAGCCGACGTCAACGGGATCCTCAATGATGATGCAGAACCTCACATCAGAGCTCCACAGCACCTCAAAACCAAGGCATTGTCTCAGCTGTGAAACAAAATATGCAACAATGAAGCCGATGAGTGGCATTATGGGGCACTCCATATCAAAACAGTGAATAGGGAATGAGAGGCTCCAGTGGTAAGCCAGTGGCCTGTGCTGCTTTTCTTTTCTTCTTTCATTTATCACTTTTGGTGTCCCGATTCCAACTGGGGAACTCCCTAACTCATGGGCTCATTGGGGGTCACAGGGCTGCTGCGTGAACCTGCATCATCTTTTCTACTCCTGGCTTATGAGAGCAAATCTTGTGCTCCTGCAGTGGGAGCTGTTCTGCTTAATGCTCCAGTGGTGGTGGGAGTGACCATGAGATTCTGGGCATACCTGCCTCTCCCAGACACTGGCACGGGGGCGTTAACATGCTCAGTGGAGAGAACCTTGCCTTGGGGATTGGGTTTCCACAGCAGAAGTATAGGTGAGTCAACTGCCAGGAAGATGGGGTCCCTAGAAGCCTCCTGAATCTGTGGAGGGGGCCTCTTGAACACCCCGTCCCCATAGGGAGGAATATTAATCCCCAATTACTTGGCCCTCCATGGGGAAATCTTAGAAATGTTGGCTTAGAACCACACAAATCTTTAATGCAGCAGATCTTTGATCCTATTGACCTGATTTTCTCCATAGTTGGCTCATTTTGCTCTTGGTAGAGATGACTCCCTGCATTAAGTTTCCCCTGCCAGGGTCCTGATGCTCCACTCTTGCTGGTGGAGCCATCTTCCATAGCCCCTCTGCATACAACCAGCCAGCAGAACAGCCCCTTAACCCTATTCGGAAGCCCATATGTGGCCCGGCTTATTCAAGGGCCCATAGGCACATGGGCAGCAGTAGGACCCAGGTCCTTTCCCCCAACTGATCCAAGGGGGGCATACAGCAGGCAGTGCCTCTGGTCCTGGAGAGACCCATCTTAGTCCTGGAGGTCAGCTGGAGTCAAAGTCCTAAAGTATATTCTTGCAGGGCATCAGGTGGCTTCTCCTTCTAACTGGGCATTTCTTTGCACTTGTCGCTCCCAGGTCCAGGGTCTTCTGTACTGTCTCTCCCTTGAGCAGGGGTTTGTAAGAAGGGATGTAGGCCCTCATTACAACATCGGCGGTAAATGCCGCCTACCGCTGTGCTGACGGCCGCCAAGATACCGCGACCGCGGCGGTATACCGTTACGGGTATTATGACCCACACAGAGAAATCTGCCGCTATACAGACACACACACAAGTTCACCAGACCAAAGATCAGTGATAAACTGGCGGTACCAAAACCCACACCATTACGCCAACAGAAATATGCCCACAGTATCAGGACCCATGAATTACCGCTGCAGTATTTCAACCGCAGTAAACCATTGGCGGTACACACCTCTGCGCTCAAAATACACACACACTAACAAAACTACACCACACTGTACAATTCAAACTACACACATACACACACCACACCCACACCAATATAAAACCCACACCCCCATTACCCACAACCCTTTCAACGAAAAAAAAGATTGCTAACTGAGAGAGAGACAAGCCAGGAGCACCCACTCAATCTGAGCCACAGAACACCATCACCCATACACCATCTACGCTCCTCACAGCACACACCCCAACACAGCACCCCACACACCCTCACACATACCCCTCAAACAACATCCATGGCACCCCAAAGACACCCCAGGTTTTCGGAGGAGGAGCTAAGGGTCATGGTGGAGGAAATCATCCTGGTAGAGCCACAGCTATTCGGATCACATGTGCAGCAGACGTCCATTGCAAGGAAGATGGAGCTATGGCGGAGAGTCGTGGACATGGTCAATGCCGTGGGACAGCACTCCAAAACAAGGGATGACATCAGGAAGAGGTGGAACAACCTACGAGGGAAGGTGCGTTCCGTGGTGGCAAGATACCAGGTAGCCGTACAGAGGACTGGCGGTGGACCCCCACCTCCTCCCCCACAACTAACAACATGGGAGGAGCAAGTCTTGGCAATAATGCTTCCTGAGGGTCTCGCAGGAGTAGCAGGAGGACTGGACTCTGGTAAGTCATATATTTACTATTATATCCCCCACCCTGCCTGCATACCATCACAAACTCCTACCCCTACCCTCACCCCCATCACTCCACCACCTCACATATACCCCACTATCACAACCCACCCATCCCAAAACCAAGCCCTGCATGCCACACCAATGCATGGACACCCATCACAGACCTGCATGGACACCCATCACTAAAGCATGCACATTAGAGAGAATCACCTAGCCCACAAAATCACCACTCACACAAGGCAAAGCTGACAGGGCAATCACAACCATACAGGGAAACACATCCATGCACAAGATGGCACATGCAGATACAATAACACTGCATTTACATCCCCACAGGACCCCCACTCAACGTCACCGGAGAGGTGGTGCCACCAACATCCAGTCCCCCACAGAAGAGGCCCACAGTGATGACACCAGCTCTGCACGCCTGGATTACAATGACCAACCTGGCCCATCAGGGACCTCTGGACAGTCGGTTACCCTGCCACAGTCCCATACCAGCACAGAGCCTCCTCCCTCAGGAAACACCAGCACAGCACACACCCAGTGGGCCCATACCACTGTCCCCAGGACACGTCAATCAGCAGTGTGTCCACCACTACAGGGACCCCAGGCAACCCCACAAACCCAAGATGATCAGGGACCTGGGGTCAGTAGCAGTGGGCACACGGTTCAGGGGACAGAGGCACAGGACAACAGGGAAGCTGGGAGGAGTGATGTGCGACAGGAGGATGACAGGCTCAGAGAACCCACTCTCCATAAGGCACTTGCAGAGATCCTGGGAGCATACCACCATTTCCAGGAGACCTTGGGCCAGATACTGGCCAAGTTGCAGGATACCCAGCGGCTGCAGGAGGGACAGTACCGGGGGATCAGGGTGGACCTCAAACACATCCACACAATCCTGGTCACCACTGCAGGGGTGCTGGCTGGCTTGGCCAACACCATGAGGGAGGCAGTGGCACACCAACGGGTCCCTGACACAAGCCACACCGAAGATCAGCCTTCCACCTCCACTGGCGCTAGTGGACAGGAGGCCCCGCCACAGGACCAACAGGCCACCAGCACCCCACCCCCTGCAGAAGGAGAACCACCCCGCAAACGGTCTCTGCGATCCAGGCAGAAGCCAGAGAACATTGCCAAGACCCCGCCAGGAAATAAGACTCTCCTGAATGTCACCCTTGTGTCCCACTATATCACCCTGTCCACCTTGAATTGCCATTACTCCCCTTCCTATGCCCCCTTGGACAATCCACCTGTGATACAAAGAGACTGGACTCTATCTGGACATTCCTCCACCATTACCCCAGCCCATTGCACATCCCCCTCCACCTCTTAGCACTTAAATAAACACCCTTGGAACAAATACAACCATGGAGTCTGTCAATTGATTGAAATATATATTAGTTTAACAAGCTGTAAACATTTCAATTCATATGTACAGTTATATATACATTGGTATGACCTGTTGTGGGCAGCAGTAAGCACACCAGGAGCCAGAGTGGGCCACAGAGATCTGAAAATAGAGATGCCAAAGGGTACAGTAAGTGTCCATAGACATAGGGAAATCAGGCTGCCATGTCAAATGTCTAACACAAAACTGCAATGGAAAGTGAAGTTACAGTGTCTTACCTCTGTGTCACTGGAAGTACTGTTGAATGAGAGAACTTCTGTTGTCCACATCTTCATCCTCTGCCTCCTCTTCGTCACTGTCCACAGGCTCCACCGCTGCCACAAGACCATCTCCAGGCTCATCCTCCTGCAGAAAAGGCACCTGGTGTCTCAAGGCCAGGTTGTGCAACATGCAACATGCAACCTGCAACAATGATATGGAACACCTTCTTGGGTGAGTAGTACCGGGATCCACCTGTCAGATGGAGGCACCTGAACCTAGCCTTCAGGAGGCCAAAGGTTCTTTCAATTATCCTGCTTGTTCGCCCATGTGCCTCATTGTAATGTTCTTCTGACCTTGTCCTGGCATTCCTCAGTAGGGTCAGTAGCCATGAGAGTTTGGGGTAACCAGAGTCACCTGCAAATATCGAGGGATACCTGTTAGCCACACACTCACTCTTAGGGACAACCCCATACCCATACACCAGCATATACCAGGTAGGGACCTTGGGCTCACCTATTAGCCACACCTGGTGCCTCTGGAGTTGAGCCATCACATATGGGATGCTGCTATTCCTCAAGATAAAGGCATCCTGCACAGAGCCAAGATACTTGGCATTCACAAGGGAGATGTACTGGTCCGTCAAACACACCATCTGCACATCCACCCAAACACAACAAACGGACCCCTCCTACAACCACCCCCTCTTCCTCCACTCCCAAACCTTCACCCTCTTCCCACCCCAGTGTCCCTAAGAAGCTTTTCCTCGCCACCCTTGACCTCTTCCCTACACCTCCCCCCGTCCTTCACCTCGGGTTAGGGTGGCCAGAACCCAGCCCAGCACCTCAGCCAACAAGTCCATGTCCGCTGTGGTTTCTGCAGCTCTGAGAGGCTCTAAAGAGGCACCCCTCAGGCCAGCCAGTGTGCCACCAACACCTGCCAAGGCCAAGAAGGGTCCGCCACTAGGAAAGGGCAAAAAGGGGAGAGCATCCAGCAAGGAAAAGGAGGCACAACCAGCCAGCAAGGCCAAGGCAAAGACTCCAGCTGGCAGAAGCAAGGAGGCACCACCATCTGCCAAGGGCAGGAAGGGGCACAGAACACCAGCCAGGGCACTTCAGCCGTCCGAGACTGCAGGGGAAGGGCTGGAGCCTCCCCCCGCCACTGGCAGCAGCGCCACCTGCACCATGGTCGGCAGCGCCACTAGCACCTTCGCAAGCAGCGCCGCAAGCACCGCCGCAAGCAGCACTGCCACCAGCAGCAGCAGCCCCAGTGGGCAGCTGTCCGAGGCTGCAGGGGAAGGGCTGGAGCCTTCCCCCTCCACTGGCAGCACCAACACCTGTAATGGCCCTGCAACCACCGTACAGCCGTCCCCGCCGGCAGATGGACTGTAGTCCTGCATCCATGGTGTGTCATGCATCCTGCCCACAGAAAATCGTGTGGATCTGACACCCAGGTGAGTAACTGTGACCTTGCACACTCCATGTGCTGCATCACTGGGCACAAAGCCCCCTCCAGAACCAGTGGAAAAAGGCATCCACTCACCCTATCATTGGCAGGATGAAGCACGATGGGCACAAAGCCCCCTCCAGAAACAGTGGAAGAAGGCATCCACTCACCCTATCCTTAGAAGGATGAAGCACACTGGTCACAAAGCCCCCTCCAGAACCAGTGGAAGAAGGCATCCACTTGAGAGACTGTGGCTTTACACTCCCAGGACCAGGCAGCAGGCAAACCACCCACTTGAGAGTCTGTGGCTTTGCACTCCCCAGGACTAGGCAGTGGGCAAACCACCCACTTGAGAGACTGTGGCTTTGCACTCCCCAAGACCAAGCAGTGGGCATGGAGTCCCCTCCATGAGCAGTGGTGTTGTACCATCTTCCGGCTGAAGTGCCCCCCCTTCCCCATCCTCCTGAGGTGTCTTTGTGTTTTCGACCTGATGCCCCTACAGTGTTCTCTCCGTATTAAGGCAGGAGTCAAGTGTGGCCTTGGCCTATGTGTTTTGGGCCAGTGGGCCACCAACCTTTGAGTAGACATTGTCCCGTCTTTTGTAAATATTGTATATTTTGTAAATACTGTTTTTGAATTATAAACATATTTCTAACTATTTCTAATATAACACACATTTTAATCCATACCTTTTGTCCCTGCGTTATTCCAGAGGGCTACGGGGTGTATATGTAATGTTGTTGCATGTGTTTGTGTGTATGGTGTAGGGGCTGGGGTGTTGCGTGTTGTATGTGTGTCACTCTATTTTTCCTCTCCCCCTCCCCCATGTGCTAGGTGCAGTACTTACCATGGTCGTCGTCGCCGGCGTTGGTACTCCTGGTATATGAGCAGAGACACCAGCATGGGGAAGACCTGCAGCTCGGGCTCCATGGCGTCATGGTTCTTCCTTGAATGTCAAGAGGTGAGTCGTTTCCCTTCAGAACACTGTTTCCACCGTGCTTTTGATGGCGTTGGTACCGCCCCGGAAAAAGTGGCGGATAGGCCTCTTGTAATACAGTGGGCGGAACCTTGTCTTCCGCCTGACTATTGGCGGTTACCGCTGCGGTGTTTGTTGCTACTGTTGTGGCGGTCGGAGTGTGAAAGTGGCTGTATGTGTTGGCGGTTTCACCCGTGGTCATGATTCCATTTTTTTTACCCTCAGCTTGTTTTGCAGTGTTACCGCCGCTTTACCAAGGACCGCCAGGGTTGTAATGAGGGCCGTAATGTTTTAGGGGCCAGGCACCCTTGTCCAGTCCTAGGATACAATATCCTTCCAGCTGTGTCCTAAACCTCCTGCAGAGCATTCTGGGACACTCCAAAATGGTGAGTTCAAATCATCTCTGGTAAGAGCTCCCTTGAGAGCCTTATCTCTGCCCCTTGTTGACACCACTGCCTGATCCCATCCCAGCAAAGCCTCCAAGGTGAGCCCCTTCTTTGTTCAATCCAGATGTTGGGAGTTTCCTTCTTGTTTCCAGTGAGCTTGGGCTTTCCAAGCCCAGGTGCATTGTAACAATTTATTTATTAGATGTAGATTTCCTTTCTTTCCCGGTAACTGAGTCTATCACTATTGATTGCCCTGTTGTGCGTGTAGGCCTCTGATCCATGCTGGGGAGCAGAGTAAATAACGACCCAGTAGGGAAGACAAGAGCCTGCACCCTGATTATGAGCAGAACCAGAGTAAAATATGACAAATCTGTATGTCACTCAAGATGTGAAGGTGGGCTATTCTGTAACCTGTAACTCTGTATGTAAACTTTACCCTAGTTTGGTACATTACCAGACCCTGTAGGACTAAGTGGGGAGAAACTGTATTTTAGCGCAGATTTCACCTTCGCATATATACAGTGAAAACACCATAGATTGTGCAGTAGGCACTATAGACCTGTACTTTGAATCCCCACAGAGGGCTTCCCCCAGGTCAGAATCAATCCTTACAGAGCCCCTTTTGTGACATGATATGTGTGTGCAGACACCGGGCTGCGCACAAAGGTAGACTAACAGGTGTGACACACATACATGCACACATGCATATGCACACTACTTCATGTATAACCATCCCAGAGCACCCGGCCTTAGCTTAAAAGGCAGACACTTGTGGTTAATGCGCTCATGTGAATTTACCAGGTGTGAGACTCAGATAGTGAGATTCACTCACAGTAAAGTCCAAAAAACTCGGTAGTCGAAAGAGAATAATCCTGGTGGGCTAAATTGGCGAAACCCATGTGCTACCAATCCTGAATGCCAACACAACCAGCGTTGTGTCCTTTCACTCCCCCTAGCTGACTAGTGCCTCAGGCAGCCTATACACGTCGGAGAGCATGAAACAAAACAGACTAAACCCAAATGTAACACATTACAGCAAGGTTAACCAATGCTGCTTCAAAAGGGATCGATCCATGCCACAAATAAACACTGATTACATACATGAATCAAATGTAATATTGTTGTAGGTAAATATTCAATGTCGATATTCTGAAATTATGTCTTGGCCCTGACCCACCTGGACCTAAGATGGAATGACCACTGTTTCATTAGATCACACCCAGTGGCGCAGCAAGAGTCAAGGGCCCGAATGCAGGCCCAGAAGTTGGGGCTCCATCTTTTGGTAAGGCTATAAATATTGCTAATTTTTGGGCTATTAGAAAACTGCCAATTATCGCAGAAAGTAGATCCCTCACTAACCCGAGCCCTAGAGCTACCGCACCTACTGCCCCATTCATGAGTACAAAGGAGCACAGCAATCAGTCAATACATCTGATAATAAAAGGAAAAAATGACATCTAAGACCTCCACCTTAGTGACGGTGTTCAGTTTTCTAAGCAAATCTGACTGCACTGAATTGTGTTGTCACATGCCACAGAACCACTGCTTCGGAACTTTCCCGCACTCAGTGCTGCAATCTTAGCGCACAGACAATCTTGAACTAAAATTAACAATTTTCTTGGAATGGATTTTCTTTCTCTTCACCTCCCTCTGGGACTTTCAGCTACTATTGAATTCAATTTCCCCTAGAGTGTGAGATAAGCTACCTTAATCTGTATGTCCAAAAGCGGAAAATAGGGTTTACATGTTTAAGAAACACCAAAAGCAAACGGGATGTGTTGTGTGAGCATGGGAGAATAATGCTTGCCGAGCGAGAAAAAAAATCAATTCCGAGCTGGGCTCTATCCAGAAACACTTCCCATGTTAAAGATGGTAAACGTTAAGGATGGGTGAGGGGTCTCAAGAGACGACATGACACAAAGTTCCAATGTGTGTTACTTTACACCAGCAGGCAGAGATTTTATGCCAAGCTTTCCACCAACTGGACATTGCTAAAATGACACCATCAGTGATTACCTGCGAAAACAGGTTAGTGCAAATGACAGTGAAAAATTGCCCAAGCTATTTAGGGGGCACTAACTTAATCATGTATCATCAGAGAGATATATATGGCCCCCAAATCTTTCTGTGTGCACGAGTGCCTAGAACTAGAGAGATATTTGCAGACGTCCTAACAGAATAGTCCTACTAAAAAACAAGAACGTGTGCCACAAAGTAAGCATTATCACGGGAAACTGACATATGTCTGATTATGACGCTGGCATTTCAGCCTTTAAGGAGTGAGGCTAGGGGTGGCTGCCTCAAAATTAGATCTACTAACTTTTCGAACTATTGGCATTTCAAAAATGCTGTCCCTATTGTTTGAGACACCTCAGATGTGGTGGACTCTCCTGGTTCCACAGAGCCCACAGGAACTGTTAGTGATTGTAGCAGAATCATTGGCAGAGAAATCCAAACCTCCAAATCTTCTGTCACTCATACTTGCTCACCACACTTTCCTCCCAGTTTTCTTTCACTCTCTAGCGCACATGACTTCTGTCTTAAAACATCTTCACTGGCTCCAGGTCCAAAAAAGTATGTCTTGCAATCTGCTGGGAGCAACAGACCCAAAACATAAGTATATCACCACAAAATATCCAACAAGGAATCAAACGTCAGCTTTGTACTCAACCTGCACTCTAACAACCAAGCCATCCTTTAAAGACCACCAGTTAACTCCTGCTCTGCTAACCAAACCCACCTGTAGAAGATAAAGATGACCCTTCTTTCAAAACCTCACACCTCTTTCAAATAAAAATATATTTCTCAAAACCGATATTTTTTCAAATGCGAAAACTCATCCTCAACTCTAACATCCAGTCCCTTTCTCAAATACTGATAATCAAGCTACCTTCCAGCATCAGATCACCCTTAAAACATCATAACTGCCTATCAGACATCCACCCCCACGACAACACCCTCACTCTCTTTCATGTACCAAAAGCCATCCTACTTTCTAAGCCTGATATCTAACTTCAAATACCATAAATACATATAACAAATCAACCCACACTCCAAAACTGAGGGCTTTTATCTCTTAAGTACTTAAAATCAAAAACTATTTCATAAACCAATAATCAACCTCCTTTGCAGCACCCTTCAAGACTATCAAAACACAATGAAACATCAATGCACACTCCATCTCCTCTTTCAAATACTAAATGTCAAACTAAATTCCAACACCATCCTCCAAATAGAAAAACCCCCTCATATTGTGGCACAGAAACAATTGTTTGTATACCAAAAAACAACACAATGTTCAACAATCAGAATTCTTTAATTAACAAACATAAAAAATCCACAAATCTCTAGAATCATCCCAATGTTCTGGCACACAGAGTCTCCTTTAGGTTGCAAAAGCAAACTCTTTTCACTTCTCCCACATCTATTTGAAATACTAAATAGGAACCCATGCTCTCATACCAGCCCTCTTTAAAATATTATAGTTCAATCTACCTTCATCAAATATCAAAACTCAAACTAACTTGTGACAAAAGGATCACTGTCAGATACTAAGTTCAGTCTTATCTCAAGCAGCTAGTTTATGTTAAAATGACATCAATAAATATTGTAAACCAACCCACACTCCAACATATTGGGCCTGATTACGAATGTGGAGGTCCTCGGACCTCCACACTTGCTGTGACTGTAGGACCACCACGGTTGTGGTGGTTCGATCGCCACATTACGAGGTTCCCGGAACGTATCTCTGTCTCTGCTGGGATTGGAGATCCCGACGGGCTGACGGTGGCACAGGTCAGAATCAGCCAGGGTGGTGCTGAAGCCATGAAAAGGCTGGCAGAGAACAGGTGCAGGGCTCGCCTTGCTCAGCACCCTCGTAATGCTCACTGTCTACTGTGCAGACAGTGAACATTGCGAGGGTGCTTGTGCACCCTGTGGGCGATATCATTGCCGCCAGCTCCATTACGAGCCGGCGACAATGCTGCCACCACTTTCCCACTGGGTGGAAACCTTAGTTTCCACCTGTCAACCCAGTCAGAAAGTTGTAGTGGGCCCAGCGGGGAAGAATCCAGTTAGGCAGCAACCTCCCCTTCGAAGACACCTTCTCTGAACTCAAACTCGTAATCAGGCCCATAGACTTTTTGAAAATCCTCCAATTTCAACATGATTCAAGAACAAAATACCAAAATATAAGCACAAACATGAGCACCCAGATGCTCTTTTAATAATCAAGAATCAAGCAATGAGTTGACAAACAGACCATCTATTGGATAGTAAAACTTAGCATTCCCATCACATTCAGGTCTTACTTCAAAGAATTATAAAAATGGCCCTGAACACCAACAGTTAAACTCATTCTGATACCAAGGTGCTTCTTTATGACCTGGTCTGCATCACTCTAGCACCACACAAAGTGGTGCAAGAGCGATGCAAACCTTACATGTGATTTATGAAGCCACGCAAGCCAACTTTGCTTGGCCCTGGGTGGCTCAATAAGTCTGGAGTAAGGCAACATAGCGCAAATACCTGCATTGCCTTACTCTGCCCTGGAAAGGAGTTCCATTGGCATTCCTATGCAAGTCCCATGGTTTTTTACGCATTCCCAGATTTACCAGCACTGGTAACTGAGGAATGCTCCACAAAAATATGCTTTCTCGGGTGAGGTGTAACAAGAAGAAATCTTTTTTTCTCCTTGTAACTTCCTCTTTCTATGTGTGCTGCATTCTGCAGCACACATAGAAAGAAGAACATGCCTCGCAGGATTGTTTTGGTGCAGAAAGGTGTCCCTTCCTGCACAAAATATTCCTGCATGCAACGCAGGCACCCTTACACCATGGTGCAAGGGTGCCTGCATTTGCTTTACGCTGCCAAAAAGGCACCAGTGCAGAGGAAAAGGCAGGAATGTGCTGTATTGCCTTAAATACAGCATATTCCTACCCTTTCTCTGTTACACAGTGCAGGACATTTACTCATCTCCAGGAAACATGGAAAGCTTGACCATAATAAAATAACCCATTTTTGAACACACACAGACTTCCCAATTATCCACTTGTAAAGCCTGTAGGGAATATTCTTCAGCCATTTGGAATAAACTCTTAAAGATTTCCACACCAATTCAATCTATTGAATTTCAGAAACGAACTCAAGACACACCTGTTGCTGCAACATTCTGTCCTAATTTTTTTTTTAAAACAGCTCAACACCTACTGTTCTCAAATAAAAAAATACTAGACTTCAATGGATAAAAAAAAATCTTAAGATCAACATGTTGTTACAAAGACCGAACCTACTGACCTTCACAAAAGAATTCAGTATTAGGATTGCGTGACACTCTTTTTCCAGGGGGGTCACATAGAATCCTTCATTGTTGGCCTACCTAAAGCTAGAGAAGATTCCTTGCTATACATATGCCTATGAAACCAGGCAGCTTCTTCGCCCTAGCTTTATTTGAAAACCATCAAATTGCAAGCATTTTGCATGCATGTGTGTTAAGTGGCGGCCGGCAGCGTTAGGAGGGAGGAGGGGAGAACAAACACACTCATTCTTTTACACACACACGCACGCACATCCATTAACAATACTCATAACATTCAAACATGCACGCATGCACCAAACATTCATTTTAAAAGATCACACACTCATTCTTTCACATACACACACACGCACATCCATTAACAACACTCATAACATTCAAACATGCATGCACACACCAAACATTCATTGTAAAAGGTCACACACACTCATTCTTTCACACACACACACGCATGCATATCCCTTAACAACACTCATAACATTCAACCATGCACGCACGCACCAAACATTCATTTTAAAAGATCACACACACTCACCTTCAGCCTCAGAGGTCCCAGGAGGGAAGGCAGCAGTCCCAGCCTCGTCACAGAGTGGGATGGGGTCAGTGAGACTGCTGACCCCACCCACTCTGTGACGAAGTGTTACTGACTGACACTCTCCCTGGGTGCTTCAGGGCTTAAACCTGAAGGGACCAGCTCAAAGTCAATGGGTGACGCTTTCCTCGTCACCAAGGGGAGGGCCTCGAGGCACCTTTGCTGAGCTGAGAAGGTCACACCCATAGGAGCTGTGACCTCTTCAGTCCAGCAAAGTTCAGCTCAGGCAGCCAGCAGTCTGCGCAAATCACGTATGTCTGCTCCTAGCTGCCTGACCTGAACATGAAGTGTGTCTGTTAGGCTGACCTTTGTTCAGCCTGACAGACACTCTTCATGAGGTGCTAAAGGTGGGGGGGTGGGCCCTCCGCCCTAAAGGATGGGCCGTGCCTGTGTGTGTTCCGTGCATAATATTTCCTTGCAAACCTTGGAGTTAATTACAAACATTTTGCATGCAGGGCCACACCTTGCTTAGTTTTTCCACATGGGTGACACTTCGGAAACAACATTCACCCACAAAATGCTCCCCAAAGTATTCCTCATACTAATTTAAGGGTCCTTTTCCATGATTTTCATACTTTAACATGAATTGTGCATTCTTCATGAGTAAAAAGCTATGAAACTTCAAACACCCTTACTTAATATCCACATGTTTCCAAGACAAACCGACTTACAGAATTACCGACTTTCAGAAAATCAAGGCATTCTGCTACTTCAGAAAAACAGCACACCTTCCACCCAGGAATGCCTGGAGACTCACCTCTATCTTCCCAATAATTACACAAAGTTACCAGTATTAAGAGAGCAGTTCTACACTCTCCTGTTCTCTCAATAATCAACTATCTGACCAGTCTGAAATTCTCCACCCTCAAAATCCATATTCCAGTGAAGCATTAATGCATGCCACATCACTGCCTGGTGTTGTTCAGTGTACCTTAAACAACACAACCACATTTGAGCTTTAGGGGCAGGTAGAAGACAAACTAGTGCCTCTGAGAAAAGTCTGTCACTGTCTCTGAACTGAGCATGTTATCAAAATAATGCTTAGAGAATGATGTCACAGGTATGTTCTGTGGATGTTGTCACAGGCATGTTCCCAAAATGCCGTCAGAGGTATATTCTAAGAATTCTGACTGTCAGGACCACTTCAGAGGGTATGGGGCAGACGGGCGTCACTGGGCTTCAACAAAGTAGTTTGTTCTGCGTATCACTAATGTTCCCGTGCCTGGCCTACTGCGAACACTGACAACAAAACCCCAATGCTCTCAGTGTACTCTGTTCTCAGTGTAGCGAGATGAGCAATCCCATTCTTACTCATCCAGGTGGTGTGGACCTAAAGACTCATAACTCAACAATGCACCCAATAATGAAATGACCAGTCAGGGATTTTACTTCATGAGAAAAAAGACCTTTAATGCAATGACAATTATGTAGAAAGATAGGGGTCATCAGAAGTGAAGATTTGTGGCCTCGTGTGTAGAATATAGAGTTGCTGAGCTTGAAACCCTGAGACTCAGGTTTAGAATCGGCTTTGTGACATGACCTAACATAGTGTGATTCTCACCATCACTTAATCTCCTTGTACCTAAAACAAAATGTGAAATGTATGCGTGCAATCCCTACGTGATTTGGTAGATTGTCCCCCAAGCCCTCCGTGTAATGTTCAGTCCACCATTGCTTCCGAGGTAGGTTTCTGCTATACAAATACTAAAACATATGGAATTCAACAATACCTTTAACTGGATTTCATCTAGGATTTAGGGATCTATGAGCTACAGGGGAAAATCCAGACAGGTGCTGCTCACGAAATTAGATGAGAGTACCTTTCTGCAAATTCAGGGCCCGAAGGGTCAGGCTATATAGTGATGTATTATTAATCTGCACTCAAATAAAGGTTGCAGCAGAACTGTCAACTTCATCAAAAATCTCACAGTTTGTGGAGGGGGCAGACCCTTGGAGGGGGCGTGGCCTCATGCCAAGAAGCACCTAAGAGGGACTTTTGCTCCCCATCCCAGCCCCCTCCTCTGAAAAAAAAAAAAAAAACGTTAGCTGAGGCTGTTGACGATGTCCTGTGGTGTTTTTATGCCCATTAATGGACATCAGCAGCTAAAAACCTCCAACAACGAGGAGAAAACCACTGTTTATTTACAGTTGTTTTCAGCTCATTTTCCCTGTCACCGTGAGATATTGCCTCCTCACCTCACTGGGAGGCAATATTGTGTATCACACAGTGGCAAAGTGTGAGTTGGGAGGTCTCCACAACCTGCAAAGGTTTGCACTGTCAGGAAGTGAGGTTTACTTGCTGTCGCTACTGTGGGGACTACAAACACCAGACCATTGTGGATGGATTCAGTTTTCAATCCACTCCACCTCTTCCAGAATTCTTCTGGCCTTTCTTTGAGCCACGGTTGGGCAGATGAGAGGTTGAGATGCTTTCCAGGCCCAAGACAAAACTCCCACTCAAGGAAGTAGTGCAACTCATTTTCAGAGTTCAAAAGTGAACAATGGCTGAGTCTAGAGCCAGCACTCCAGAATACACTGACAATCTGATAGGGGTTGCTAGGCTTCCCAGGCCCTCAACATCACCTCAGCCAAGGCAGGCATTAAAGTGACACTCTCATTGTTTCTAATGGGCCAACCCATGCATCGCTGGACTTGCACCATAATTTTGGGCGCTAGTCGACCAATGGGCCACAATAGCATAAAAAATGTTGACGCTATTGTGCTAACATGCGGCATGGTGCACCATATTGTAAATACAGCGCTACCGTGGTGATGTTAGGAGGGTGCAGGGGGTGCAAAAAAAGTGGTGGATCATGGCTGATACACCACTTTCTTGTAAATACGCCTCTAAGTGTGAATTCCCCAAAAAGATTCACTCTGTCTGCGTCCACAGAGTAGTTCCAATCCATGGCAGCTATGGGTGGCCCTTATCAAGAGAGACTTCTTACAGGCTTACCTTGTGCACTCCTCACTCAGAAGGCCAAGCTGATGCTTCTTCCAAGTAGACACAAGACTCCTCCAGCTGAATGTTACACCTCCTTCAGGGGATGCCCCCTGTTGGACCTGGCCTTTTTGGCAGGTTCATCACCTGACCTTTTTGCCTCCTTCTTCCTATTTTTTCTGACCTCTCGCTGTTGGCTCTAGGACTCTGAGCACTTTGGCACTGCTAATCAGTGCTAAAGTGCAGGTGCTCTCCCTTCTAAAGTTGGCATGGTGGGCTTATGCCTAATTGGCATATTTAATTTACCTATAAGTCCCTTGTACAGTGGTATTTCTATGCCGAGGGCCTGTAAACTAAATGCTACTAATGGGCCTGCAGCACTGCTTGTGCCACCCACTGAAGTAGCCTTTCAAACCTGTCTCAGGCCTGCTAGCGCAGGGCCTGCATGTGCAGTTTTTTGCAACAGGGATCCGGCATCTAACTTTACTTGCCAGACCCAGAACTCCCCTTTTATTTCATGTACATTAGCCCGAAGGTAGGCCCTAGCTAGCCCTATGGGCAGGGTGCTATGTATGTAGAAGGCAGGACATGTGCCTGGTTGTGTGGCCTGTCCTGTTAGTGACAAACAGCCTATTTGGTTTCTCACTACTGTGAGTGCTGCCTTCTCATAGGATTGCATTGGAAATGCCCTGTTTTATGTCTAAGGGGTATTGTCTGATTTATGAGGGGTAGCGTAGGCATGTTTGGTATGGTTGTAATGGTAGTAAGAAATGCTGCTTACTGGTGTAAGTGGATTATTTATTACTATTACAGAAATGCTACTTATAGAAAGTGAGCATTTCTCTGTGCTTATGACTCTGGAGTTTTGCAGCTTGACTTCAATCCACGTCTGGGCAGAGTGACAGTTGGGCTTTGTGTATACTTTTCAGACAGCCTATACACTGGGAGGGTGGAAGTGTCACAGAGGTGCATCTGCATTTTGAATAGTCTTCCTGGGCTGCGAGAAGGGGGAGGTGGGGCACATATGCATCTTTAAAGACTGTGCCCTGGCCTCACACAAAAGGGTTGTTTACCCCCAACTGAGGTTTAGAGCCTGTGCTGGAGAAGAGAGGGGGCACTCCCAGAACAAGTTGTAACTGGTTGGAGCCTCCTCTCCCCGCCTTTGTGAAACACTTGCAAAACTGAGCATAAATACAGGGGAGTTTTCCCCACAATTTGGTGACATTTTGGAACTGCACACCGAATGCTGATGCAAGGACTCACCAGGAACCGCCACGGACTGCTGCTGCTGTGCTGACCTGTGACCTTTTTGGTCACTTGGAGGAACTGCCAACTGTCTGCATCCCCTTTGTGCTTGCCTGCTGCAGGGCCCTGCCGCCCTGTGCTCCATTTTGTTTGTGTCCGTCAGAGGCTGTGTGCTGTGGCCCGTGACCTCTGCAACCTTTTTGTTTTTAGTGCCTGAGGAGCGCTTCCTGTCAAAGGGTTCAGTGATTGGAGAGCGCTTCACTGATGCCCCCAACGCTTTGAGAGCGCTCTGTGTAATTTTCTCAAAGTGCCTTGGGAGTGCTTTTCTGTTGATTCTCCTCGTGCTCTGAAAGTACTATGCTGCCATTAAAAATCACTGCCACGACCCGGACTCATTGAATTGCCCCCAGTGCTGTGACAAGCACGTCACTGAGGAAAGGATTCATCGATGCGACCCAGCTTTGGTGGAAAGCGTGCCATATTCGTCCTGCCCCTGGGACACCCAGGGCACCACTGAAATCAAGAAAGGAGTGAGCGCACTCCTACCGTGCCCCTGGGGTGAAGCACGCTCCAAGGAGCGCCCCCGGGGCACAAGCAAGCACCTACTTTGATGCCTGCTCACCGCTGCAGCCCGGACGGGCCTTTTTGAAGCCAACGGAGAGAGGCGGGGAGGTAAGCCTCATTGGAGCCTCCCCACCCCACCGGAGCTCCTCCCTGTTGTGTGGACAGGCAGGGGGAAGGAAGCCTCATCGGAGGCTCCTCCTGCCCAATCGGAGCCCTAAATTGTTTCGGAAGGACAGGGGCGGGGTGGAAGCCTCACCTGAGGCTCCCCGCACTGTGTGGTCCTTCTTTGTTGTTTTGGGGCACTGCAAGAGTTAGGTGAGGCCCCTACTGTTGCCCCATAGTATTGTGCTAGCCTTGGCACCCCCTTTGGAGGGCCAGTTGTGGGCCGGGGGGCCCCCAGAGATTGCGTGCACCAGGAGGGGCCCGTTATCAAAACAGGAGGGGGTGCTGGTTGCCCCCTCGCCCCAAATCACCACAAGGCCCCCGTTGTGCACAGAGGAATGCCGGGCCCCTTATTTTACTTCATGGCATAAGAGGTGCCTTCTCTTCATAAAAACAGGTACTTTTTAAGGGACATATGATTTCAAATGTTCATGGTATTGACATGGTGGATTATTATGTTAACCATCTTCTTTTAATGATGTAACATATATGTGTTAATATTCCTTTTATGGGCATGACATGCTGATATGTTCTTACGACTTGCCACATGTTTTCTAATGTTCCTGGTAAGGGCATTTATGATATTTCTATGACAAGTGCATTTCTTTAGTAATGTGACTCCTGACTACTGCCTTTTGCAGAATAATAAGTAATGTGTGTGTTATGTGTAACTACTGCTGGTTCTGCAGAGTAACTATAATGTAATGTTCTGACAACTGCTTGAGTGGCAGGGTATTACTGACGTGTTTGGTGTAATAATTACGTTGTGTACAATACAGTTTATTTTTATATAACTTGGTGTTGTGTTTCTTTTGTGGTGGGGATAGTGTGTCATGTGTGTTGGGTGTGTTGTGCAAACGCTTTACACATTGCCTCTGGGATAGGCCTGACTGCTCATGCCAAACTACCAAGGGGGTGAGCAGGGGTTATCCTGGACGTGTAACTCCCCCGCCGTGACTAGAGTGGGTGGGTTCTGCCTGGCTTAGATGCATACCCTCGCCAACTAGAAACACCATTTCCAACACCCCTGTTCCTCTGAAAGCTGGCTGCCAAGGACACCAACCCTGGATTTCAGAGTATTTGCCCATTAACCTGTAGTGTGTTGCTTCACTGATCAGTTTCAGTCATTCTCCTATGCTGCTTTCTCTGGCATGGTTTGTGTATCCCACATGAGCTGTTGTGAAATATTTCAATGTGATTACTTCACTTTTTGTATCCCTTTTGCTCTAGATCTGATGCACTCTTTGTCCCCAGAAATGGCAGGCAGGTGAGGGTAATGCTGTCAGTTTACAAAACTGGGAGAAACCCACAACCTGAGCACTAAGAAAAGAGAAGCCCTACACCTGATGAAAGAAACAGGCCCTGTCAAAAGTCTAGCTGCACCTCGTAGGAGTCTGCTATTGCCAGACTGCCCCCACCCATCATCTACTCTAATGGGAGAAGAAGGAAACAAAGGCAGTACACAGCAAAGAGAAACTTGTGCACTCCTAAGAGGAGAACTGTGTCTTTCCCCCCGCACTTCAGAGACTAATTCTACACAAAAGCTTCAAGTGTGCTAGTGTGCTAACAATATACAATGGTAATTTAGCAGGTGACTTCAAAACTTCATCTTGTCAAATATACTTTCAGTGACAATCCAGGATTGATTTCAATGTATCTACATCCACAGACTGCACACTACCCAAGCGATTAATTAAATATTTTTTCTACTAGACACCTGCAGTATTCACGCACAGAAAGTAGCAGGGGGGGCAACTACATGAGATTAGGCAAGACTTTTAAAGAGACGTTGTGTAGGCCACTCACCTAAGTACAGAGTACAGTAAAAAGACCTGCTGTGTGATTATACGTGAAAAACGAATTCTTCTGCTACTGCCATGCTCATGTGAACCGACAAGAGGATATTAGTCTTATTTGCCAAGCAGAGCATGCATGGTGCACCCCTCAAGACTACAGAGTCGTGCTCTTGGTAGTGATAGAGCGTTCCGTACAGATAATTTTACTCGTATCTTGGACGCTCTTTAGGCCGATGAATCTTTTGGCTAAGTGGGACCCTCTTCACCAGTGATCAGTCAATTTAATCAAATCGATAATCAATAACGAACATAAGCAATACCCTGATCAACATAACACTTAACAATTAATCCAGAATACATTTTGGCGAACCCTGACCTTTCAGTCAGGAATAACCACACCAGTTTATTCAAAGTTAGTGAATTTATTTCCCTATATTAACAAAGCTAACACAATATAGATGTGTCTCAACATCAAATGATATACGTAAATGAACATTAATAGCTGTCCATAACGACGAAACAGGTGCAATCTATGCAGCATTTGAATAACAAGGCATTCGATGATAGCAATGCAAATCACTAATACTATAATCTGTAATGAACTAATGGCATACATTTAGTCAGCATAACAAGGTCTCAAATTGCATCGTGCAACAAAAGGAATCCTCATCTAACCACAAATTAGCATCAGCATGTGGGACTTCATGCAAAAACAATTTAGCAACATAAATTTGGAAAACTCCTAGCTAGGGATCTTATAAAAAATCAGCAGTTGGTTACCTAAAAGAAACACAATGCAATTGTACAATTTCCTCTCATATTTACCAATTACGATCAGCATTCAAGGAAGTCTTCGTCTCACAGGTACCGTTTCTCGATCAGCATGGGACGGGGCAAAGGGGCAGGGGTGGACGGGGCAATTGCCTCACGGCGGCAAGATAAACTACTACTTCATGCAAAGGGGCAAATCAAAGTTAAAGTCTCTAGGGCCAGAATCATTTAAAGTCTCTTTCTCTCGATTAGAGAAAGCATCAAAGTCTCTTTCAAAATGGCGTCGCAGCAAGGTGGGCCATAATAGCTGCAATGTCCTGCAAGATGGCGGGTATGGGCGATGTTCAATAATGGCTGCTTTCCTCTCGTGCACCTGGTTTAAATAGACAACAGTTCAAATCCAGTAGGGTCTTCCATTGGAGGGTTCATAGGTTAGCTTCAAATTGTCCAATCAAAAACAACAGTTCTCAAGCTTTTACTTAAGCATACATTATCCTTGTAGACGGGTACGCAAGTTGCAACATTTTATACCAATTAACTCATTTTCAGAGCTTCCATTGTCCGCACCTGCAGATCGACCTTGGAGCAAAGAGAAAAATGCCAAGCTGGCACGAAACCTTAAGATAAGCATGTGAACGATCTCAGTGGAAAAGTACAGCTTCAAGCAAAAATACACGTTTATTAGCACATTGGAAAAATACGAGCATCTAAACCGTGAGACCAGGCAACTAGGCCGAAGCCTCCACTAAAGTTAGGCTAAGCTAAAGCATTTCAAACAAGCAAATCGTAGCACACGTTTATGATTATGTCGGATTAGTACAATTCTAATACACCACGTTATATAAAGCACGCTTATAAATGTTGGCAAACTACTCTGAGGGCACATTTTGTCCCCGTACAATCTTTATTAGTTCGGTTAAAGTCACACATGATTATTGCAGCACTACGTTTATGCGTCAATAAATGTAAAACCTTCATTTCAGCTTCATCAATCCCTCCTCTGATGACTACTTGTCATCACACCAAATCATGCCCACAAATTTTATTCCATTAAAATTCTGTCAGTTCTCTTTTCCTTTTAATTCCCCTAGTTTTCGCTTTGTATTCTTCTGCCATTCTTTTCATCATTTTCTCTTCCTTCCTTCTTTTAATTCTTGCCATAATCATTATTATTCCCCTTTTTATTCCCCAAATTCCAAATATACAAATCAGTACTATTAATATTCCCTGTATTATTTTTAGTAATATTCCATTCCAAATTCCCCCAATCCAATTTCCCACTGAAGCAAGTCCTTTTCCAACCTTCTCCCACACTCCTGGTTCTTTCAGTTCCTTCAAATCTGCACTCTCTTTTGTTAGATTAGCAAGCATAGTTTTAATTTTCACACTGTTGTCGGGAATGTACGTGCAACAGTGGCGCGCACCAAGCATTTTGCAAACGCCGCCATCCTTTGCTAAAAGAATGTCTAAGGCAAGCCTATTTTGAAGAGTCATAGCTCTTTCCGCTGCAAGTTCAGCATCTATCAGGATTATAGCACCTGAAAACTTTGTCAACATGTTATCCACTATAGTAGACAACTTTCTTATTTTGATGGAATTCAGCACAACTCCCAACGAAGGAATCATGGCTCCAAATATATCTCCTACCACAGCAGCTGCGGTCTCTCTTTTCTGGATACGATGGGATCCAGATGTCTTTGGAATCATCGATAGGTCATCCAGTTGATAAACCTTTGGGAACACTATACCCAAATAACATCTCCCCCACCATCCCTTTGGAAGACGATAATAGGCATTATACCCACAAATGTAATATACACCTGGAATGACAGGGTCAAGTCCGTTCATCATGAATGTCCATTTGGCCTTAAAGATAAACGTATGTTTACACTCACTCGCTCCTACAAAAATGTTATCATAATAAGATTCACCTCGATATATACAAAATTTCCCTACATGCCAAGCATCTAAAGCTATTCTCCCCTGTGTCTTTATTGCGGCAAAATCATAATTATCTACTGAAGTCCTCTTATGTAGTTCTTTTTCTAATTTCGCATTCATTTGTGCCCTTCTATCATCTGTGCGATCTAAAAAGCTTATTTCTACTGCAGAGAGCGAGCAGGTAAGGTTTTCCCTATGAGCGTGAGCCGTTTCAAAAGGTTGCATTGGCTCGAAAAATTCCCTCATTATTTTAGCATCCCAATCTTTAGCAATCTGGCTTAGCTGCGCTATTATAGGAACATATGCAAAGGTAACATCATAATTTGAGTAAAAATACTGTATGTTAGTTTGACCATAAAATCTAGACATTACTATACTACATGTAATCCCGTATGTAAGAGGCATGTGGTGATAAGTCACCCCTTCCTTTACTGATGTCGGCATCTGTGTACACACATAACAATCTTTCGCATCCATAGTCTCAACATATTCTGTCAATAAGCGATAGAAAACGTTGTACGAAAGTTCCTTCTTATCATGCAAGTGTCTCTCATCTAATTCTAGTCTTTTCAATGCGGTTAGTTCAGTGACAGTAACAGGAGCAAGAGTAGAAGCATCAATTTTCTCATTCTCACCCTTTCCATGCATTCCAAGCACAATTGCCATTATTATTAGTACACATGCAATTACCAAGCCTATACACACATATTTACAATATTTCTTTCTACTGTTTTGCGTCATGATCTGTATAGAATCAGAGAGCTAGAAGCACCTATAAAGAAACTATTTAGCAATTCAGTTACAAAGCTGTACGAGCGCAATGTTCACACAGTTTTCTTCAAGAGGCCAGTCATTTATCGGTTAGCAGCATTTGTCTCAATTCGGCAATAACTCAGTCTTTTATCAGTTCAGCAAGTGTCTTATCCTGTTTAGCGATGTCTCAGCTGGTTGTTTGTATCCCGTTAGATTATAGCAAGCAATGTCATTTATTACCCTTTCAATCGACAGAGTCCATAAAACTTTTCTTTTCTATTGGTATCTCTTCTTCTTCGTTCTCGAGGCTAAGAGATACAAATTCGTCAGTCCAATCGTCATTGACTGCATATGCCCATTCAGGACCGGAATATCTCCTGTTTGGTATCCTTTTCCTTTTCAGTTTTGCTTCTCTTTTCGATTCTGCCTCACTGGTACTTTCCTCTTTGGCCAAGTCTTTTCCTTCACTTGAGGATGGTACCACGACAGACACTTCCTTTCTTTTCTCTTTCACTTTTGGCCTTTCTCCGTCGTCCAAACTTTCTTTAGTCCTTTGTTTTATTGGTGATATACTTAGTCTCCTCTTTGCCCCGTGTCCATTTGATGGACCTGCGACCTTTTCTGTGGAAGCTTGAACTTTTTCGTTCTGTTCTGCCTTGTCCCCTCCTTCTGGGGAATCAATCACGTTCTCTTTTTCTTTTTCTGTATCGTCTGCTTCTGGGAAAGCCCTCCTCTGATCAGGCTCTCCTGCTTTTTCACCTCTTTCGAGCCCTTCGTCACCGTTACTTTCGTCAGGCTCTTTATCACTTTCAGCTGCTTCAGGTTCTTTGTCACCTTCAGCTGCTTCAGGCTCTTTGCTACCCTCAGCTGCTTCAGGTTCTTTGTCACCTTCAGCTGCTTCGTCGCTGTCTGAGGTTTCTCCTTGGTCTTCCCCAAGTGAGTCTGTTGCTTCGTCCTCAGAGAATATCTCTCTCTCTTCCGTTCCTGCCTGTTCGCTTTCAGTTTGGTTTTGCTCTGTCTCAGCGCTCAGCACTGTTTTATCAGGCACTGGCAGTTTCAGCGCTTCAACTTCCTCATCTGTGGGACACAACACTTTCTTTGTGTGACTGGCGTGAATCCAGTTGGGAACCCCCGCACACTTCACAGCGGTAGTTGTCGTCAGGATCACTTGGAAAGGGCCTTTCCAACGGGGTTCCAGACACGACTTCCTCACGTGCTTCTTTACCACGACCCAGTCACCTGCTTTCATTGCGTGTCCTGGACCTTGGATCGGTGGCAAGGTGGTCGCTTCCACCTGGTGAGAGAAAGAGCGAACCACGTCAGCCAGACCCTTGCAGTAGTCTAACACCATATCATCTGTAATATTCAAAAGCGCGTTTGCGGGAACTGCGGGAAGTCTCATAGCCCTGCCCATGAGAATTTCGTGCGGAGACAATCCAGTCTTTCTATCAGGGGTGTTTCTCATTGACATTAACACCAAAGGCAATGCGTCGGGCCATTTCAAATTTGTCGATGCACATATTTTCGCCATTCTTGACTTCAATGTACCATTCATTTGTTCCACCAGTCCTGAGGCTTCAGGGCGATGGCTACAATGCAGTTTTTGCTCAATGTTCAGCACTTCGCAAAGTAACTTTATCACCTCGTTATTGAAGTGACTTCCCCTATCTGATTCTAAAGAGATCGGGAATCCGAAACGTGGTATCAACTCTCTCAACAATAGCTTTGCAACTGTAAGGCTGTCATTTCTACGTGTGGGGTATGCCTCAATCCAGTGACTAAAAATGCACACAATCACCAACACATACTTTAGACCTCCATGCACAGGCATCTCAATGAAGTCCATCTGCATCCTACTAAATGGGCCACTGGCCCTGCCAATGTGCTCGCGTTCACAACTGTTCCCTTTCCTGGGTTCATCTGCTGGCAAGTGACACATCGATGGCAAACTGGTTCTGCAGCTTGACGAAATCTGGGGTTAAACCAATCAGTTTTGAACAATCTTATCATGGCATCTCTCCCTAGGTGAGCTTGCCCATGATAGAACCGCGCAAGCTGTGATAAGAGACTATTTGGCAAAACAAATTTTCCCTCATTTGAAACCCATAACTCGTCTGGTCTCTTTATACATTGTGATTTAATCCAGGAGTCTCTTTCATCCTCCCTGACGCTATTCTGTAATGCTTTTAATTCATCTATTGTATCTACGACCTTCAAGGCAAATGCTTCAGCTGGTTCGAGTTCTGGTTCACTTATCGAATTCCATTCATCTCTGAGTAGTATACAGTTCAAGGCACAAAATCTTGCGACTTGATCCGCATATGCATTTCCCAGAGAAACATAGGCGGTCATTCTGACCCTGGCGGTCAAAGACCGCCAGGGCGGAGGACCGCGGGAGCACCGCCGACAGGCCGGCGGTGCTCCAATGGGGACTCCGACCGCGGCGGTAAAGCCGCGGTCGGACCGGCACCACTGGCGGGCTCCCGCCAGTGTATCGCCGCCCCATTGAATCCTCCACGGCGGCGCAGCTTGCTGCACCGCCGCGGGGATTCCGACCCCCCCTACCGCCATCCAGATCCCGGCGGTCCGACCGCCGGGATCCGGATGGCGGTAGGGGGGGTCGCGGCATGGGCATGGGCATTGCAGGGGCCCCCTGCGCAGACAGTGAAATACGCGACGGGTGCAACTGCACCCGTCGCACAGCTTCCACTCCGCCGGCTCGATTCCGAGCCGGCTTCATCGTGGAAGCCTCTTTCCCGCGGGGCTGGCGGGCGGTCTGAAGGCGACCGCCCGCCAGCCCAGCGGGAAAGTCAGAATTACCGCCGCGGTCTTTCGACCGCGGAACGGTAACCTGACGGCGGGACTTTGGCGGGCGGCCTCCGCCGCCCGCCAAGGTCAGAATGACCGCCATAGTCCTGTCCTTTTGTATGAGCACTACACTTTACCACTGCAACTTCGGCTGGCATTTGAATGGCGTGTAACAATTCCCTTATTCTCTCCCCGTTTTTCACTGGGGATCCTGAAGAAGTCAGGAAACCTCTCTGTGACCTTAGTTGTCCAAAGTCGTGCACAATCCCAAACCCGTACTGACTATCAGTGTAAATGGTGACTTTCATCAATGCAGACAGTTGACATGCTCTTGTGAGGGCTACAAGTTCTGCTACTTGTGCAGAATAGACTCCTTGAAGCCAGGACGCTTCTAAGACACCTGTTACAGTACATACAGCATATCCTGCTTTCAAAATTCCCATCCCATCTCTTAGGCATGAACCATCAACGAAAACAATTTGGTCATTTTCATCAAGCTTAGTATCCTTAATGTCAGGTCGAGGTTTTGTGCAAAATTCAGTCACCTGAAGGCAGTCATGCTCGACGTCTTCAGCGTTCTCAATTTCAGCGTTTTCACCGGGAAGCAAGGTTGCTGGATTCAACGTAGTGCACCTTTTCAGCTGCACGTTCGGTGAGCCCAGAATTATCGTTTCATACCTTGTGAGTCTTGCTCCAGTCATGTGTTGCGTTCGGGAGCGGGTCAAAAGTATCTCAACTGAGTGAGGGACCATGACTGTTACTGGGTGTCCCATCACTATTCCTTCACTCTGAGTGAGGCTGATACCAACTGCTGCTACGGCGCGCAAACACCCTGGAAGTGCTGCTGCGACCGGATCCAAAGTAGCTGAAAAATACGCTACTGGTCTGTTAATGCCACCATGGGCTTGAGTCAAGACAGACAAAGAACATGCATCACGTTCATGACAAAACAATGTGAAAGGCTTTGTATAATCAGGCATACCTAAAGCTGGAGCCCTGCACATGCATTCTTTCAATTCTATAAAAGCATCCATCTCATCTCCTTTCAGCTCAATTTGATCCAAGGCATCCTTCTGGGTCAGTTTCAGTAAAGGCTTTGCTAGAGTTGAGAAGTTGGGAATCCACTGGCGACAGTAGCTCACCATTCCCAAAAACTTCCTCACCTCCCTCCTTGTCTTTGGTGGGCTCATTTGAAGTACACTTGTTATTCTTTCCTTCATTATTCTCCGTGACCCTTTCTCTATCTGGTGACCCAAGTATTTCACTTTCTTCTGACAGAACTGCAATTTGGAAGGAGACACCTTGTGTCCATTCCTTCCCAGATGGTTCAACAGAGCAATGGTATCGGCTGTGCAGCCACTTTCTGTCTTTGATGCAATCAGTAAGTCATCGATGTACTGTGCTAGGGTTGACTCGAATGGCAATTCTAATGCTTCCAAGTCTTACTTTAGAATCTGATTGAAGATTGACGGTGACTCAGAAAACCCTTGAGGAATTCGACACCAACTGTACACTCTGTCTAGGAATTTGAAACAAAAGAGAAATTGGCTGTCCTCATGAAGAGGCACCGAAAAGAATGCTTGTGACAGGTCGATAACTGAGAACCACTCGGCATCGCAAGGGACTTGAAACATTATCACAGCTGGATTTGGTACGACAGGGCAACACTTGACTATGATGTCATTTATTTTCCTCAAGTCCTGCACTAGTCGGACCTTTCCACTCGGCTTTATTAGTCCCATGATTGGTGAATTACATGGACTGCTTAACACTTCTTTCAGTACTCCCTGTTTTACAAATTCGTCAATGAGTTGGGCAACTTTCATGAGGGTGTCTTGTGCCATGTGGTATTGTGGGGTCTGGGGAAAGGTTGCATTGGGCTTTACAGTCACTTTCACTGGTTCCACTCCTTTCATCAATCCCACCTCTTTCCCTGTCATATCCCACACTTCCTTTCCGACTGTTTCCCGTAATTCAGCTGGAATGTCTTCTTCAGTTATCATCGGGAAAAGACAAATCAGAGGATACTCTTCATCAACAGTTTCCATCTCATCCCCCTCTGTACTGTCCTCTTCTTCCCCATCACTGCTCGTCTGAATTTTTATTCCCTCGTTCGAACACATAATCGAACAACCCAATTTGCACAATAGGTCTCTCCCTAACAGTGCTATCGGGCTTGAGTCACATACCACAAATTTGTGTAACCCTTGATAGTTACCAATGCTGACTGGTACCGGATCGGTAATTGGGTTTGTCAGATGCCTGTTTGCTACTCCCACCACTTGAACTGTTCTCCCTGAGAGTGGCAAATTTGGTACTTCAATGCTCTTGACAGTTGAACGTGTGGCTCCCGTGTCAACCAAGAATGAGACACGATGACCCATTACTCTTCCCTCCACGTACGGACCCTTTTGATCAACTTCCAAGGATGCTGCAAGCACACAATCTCCTTCCTCTCCTGAACTTTCACTCTCCCATACATTGTTTATTCCACTCTCACTGTGTAATGGGAACTGTTGTACGGTGCCATTTGTGTTCATTACCTGACCCGAAACCTGTGGAGGAACCATCACTTGCTGCTGACTCATTGGTGCCAAAGGTATTTGCATTTGCTGATTAGGTACCATGGGAGACTGCTGTTGCATTGGCTGCATTTGCGTCATCTGCACACGGGGCATCTGCATCTGCTGCGGCTGCATAGGTTGTAATCCCTGCAACTGATTTATGGTCTGAAAATTTGGGTTTGGACCTCTCATTTTCGGTCCCCTCATTGTCTGAAATGCATTGACATCATTGTTTTGCTGACCAACACCTGCACCTTCCTGCACCACCATTGGGCACTCGCGTTTCCAATGTCCGACAATTCCGCACACGTGACACGGCATCACCTTTTTCAATGCCTGCACACCATTCGGAGTCACAACAGTGTTCAAATCCGGACCATTATTCACAAAACCTCCTCTGCCTCTGCCTCTCGCCTGTAGCTGAAACATCATATTTCCCTGCAATTGCGGCTGCGGTTGCGGTACCTGTTGTTGGAACCCTTGCAACCCTTGCAGACCTTGTAGACCTGTCTGAGCTGCTTTAAGTTGCATCATCATCACTTTCTCTTTCAACTTTTTCTGTTTCACTTCAATTTCGTCGCTACAATATTTCGCGTAATTCAACACTTCATCAATAGGTTTCGACTGCCAACAAATCAAATGCGACTTTATCATCTGACTTATCTCTGGTCTCAGCCCTTCCACAAATCTAAACACAAAATGAAGCATGTCCTTCGCCTCTATTGTTTCCGTGCCACTGTAGTTCTTGAACGCCTTCAACAACCTCTCATAGTAACTATGAATCGACTCTATAGCCTCTTGAGCAGTTCGATCGATCTTCTGCCAATCCACATTTTTCGCGGCAACCTTCGTCTTCAAATGCTCAATCACCTTATAGTACAAGCTCATCACCATAGGTGATGGTGCACCCGTATCCCTGTCTCTCTCTGGTTCACTTGTCGGCCAACCTACAGCTCTTTTGCAATCCTCCCACAAATCTGCCGGAACCACAATCTCAAAGAGAGTGTTCAGGTCTTCCCAGAGACATTTTGCAAGCTTCACAAACCTGTCAGTCTGTTGATACCATTCAATCGGTTTCTCTCTCAGTTTGGGAAAATCATCCGTAAAAGACTGGATGTCGCTTCTGTGCCATGGTACATGTATTAATTTTCCCCCTGCTGTCTCCCTCATTGGTAACATGGTTACTGCGTCACTACTCTGTGGTCTTTTCTCGTTGAGCTCTGGGACACTGTCTTTCCTCTTTTCCTTTCTCTTTACCCATCTGCTTTCCCATTTGCCTAAGCACCTCCACACTTGTGCACTCTGCAACAATTCTCTAAGGTGCGCCTTCATGCCTGCTGACCTCATGTGTTCAAAATCTGTGGTCCCGAAATCCAACCTATAGCTCCTGCTCAAGTGTTTTGTCTTGTCTATATCAACCCCGTTTTTGTCAGCTATTTCCTGCAAGCTTTTATGTACCTTATTCACTTCTCTCGTAATCCTGGGACATAGATATCTCAGCTCTTCTTCCGAGTAGGACTCTAACCTATTCACACCCATAGTCCCTTCCACCAATTCTTGTGCTTCCATGTTCAACCTGACCCTATTCAGATAGTCTTCTCCCTTCCCACTGGCTGAGCTTTATGTGGAATTCAGACTGTTGAACCACTGTGTCAGCTGTTGCGCATTCAACCCCATCAGTGTAGCATTCACATCGACTGCCATTGATGGTTGCGGCAACTTTTCAGTGTTCGATGTTAGAGGTATTATCAGTGGGGGGCTCGACCTCACCACTGTCGACTGAACACATGTGGGACTAAACTCCATCAAGGACCCAGATCCAGTTGGTTGAGCCGCTATCGGAGTTATCCCTGGAGTGTTTTCTATGCACCTCCTTTCTGTCCCACTCTGCAGCATTGATCCCTGACCGCTCATACCTAAGTTAGGCTGACTGTACAAAGGTACCGGTGGACCTACAGTAATGGGTAGTGATATCGCATCTGGGTTCTGTCCATTTCCCATGTTCTGAGACATGTTCATCCCCACACTATGGGTCATCATTGCCGGCATGCCCATCTGACTCCCCGTCATCTGAGCATGTGCGTTTCCCCCCTGCATCTGCTTTTGAGGCATCAAAAACTGGGTTGATTCAGCTTGTGCCATTGTTGGGTTGTGACCATTCTGTCCTCCCATTGTGGCTGGATCTAGAATCATTCCCGTACTATTGTCACTGCTGTAGTACCTTGGGATCTGCGGCTGATAATTTTCTGCTGGTTTCAGTATGGGCACATCTGGATATATTCTCCTAACCTGCGGTATCTGCGGGGTGAACAGTAAACTCGGGTCCTTAGACCCCGATGATGCTCCTGAACTCTGAGTTTCACTGTTCTGTACCGGTGCCGGAGGGGCAGAACTGGTACTTGGACCTTGTCCACTCTCTGCGTAAGGTGGTGGACGGTTGTTCAGCAATTGCATGATTAACTCCTCATCCTCTAACTCCTCTTCCCTTCTCAACCTTTCCTCGTCCTCTCTATCCTTGGAACACCTCCTGTTTGTCTTACAGGTAGCTTTCTTACCTGTCTCCTCTTCTTCCTTAGTAATTGCGGGAAACAATTTTATCCCCTGCAATACATCTGACCTCCACACCTTCTGTGCATTATCCCACCTAGCGTCCGCTAGTGTCTTTTCTACCTTTCTTATCCTGGTCTCGAACTTATTTTGCTGCTGCTGTCTAGCCATTAGTTCCCAAATTGCTAGAGCCTCAAACTGTGCTGGCCTTGGAGGTACCTTCATGTCGTACATCGCGAATCTCAAATTTTCTAAGATCCTTATATTGAATGTCCCATGGATCGGGAACGCTACGCTCCCATGTTTCTCTGTCAACTTGTGCCATTGCTTTAGTCAAAGGCACGGAGCTACCCCTTTTTCCTCCATTACAATGTAAGCTGGTGTACCTTCGGGCGGCGTCTCCTCTCCTACGCTCGCTTTAATGTAAGACTCCCCCTTCATCGCACTCTTTAATGCTTTAAAAAATGTCATTTTTCTCGTCTTTTGTTTCACAAAATTTGTAATCAATAGGTGACTTTAATTCCCGGAATACTCTTCGCTTGCCTTTCCCCTTCCAATCGAGCCCTACGGACTGCGTCCAATCCGTGCGCGACCCTTCTCTGCAACCAACCTATCCCAGCGCGGCTCCTAGTGACGTCACACTCACACACTGCGGCTGACAAAGCCTCGCGGCTAGTCTTCCTTCACTCAGCTCCTCTCGTAACAACTTCTTGCATGTATCGCGAGCTACCAAAAATATAAAACAGATCTGTCGGTTTACTATAGGAGGGGTAACACAATCGCTTCAGGACCTTAGGGATTTTTCACTAGCCTCGGCAGTTATTCCATCTTTCTCGGTCCCCACGTTCGCAAGCAAATCTGACCCGCAGACTCTGCTCTCAACTTGTCAGTGATCTATTCTAGTACACTTAGAATTTTGTCAAAGCCCGAAGTCGAAGTTTCTTTCACTCCCTTAACACACGTACCGACTCGTTGACCACGCCCGATCAACCTACTAAACCGCCCAGACCACAACATAAAACAACATACTCCGGAGTCTCTTGACCTCGCAGGGCCCGTCTCAACAACAACCACGTGGACCTTTTTCTGCACAAAGCGCCACACGCACATGAAGTTCGACGACTTCCCTACTCTCACACTCGGAGTCGCACCTCCGCTATTTTCTATGAAGTTCGACGACTTCCCTACTTCTACACTCGGAGTCGCACCTCCGCTATTCTCTAAAATACTCGCAACCTTTTCACACACTCTGCGGCAATAAGCTGTGCAAGCGCAAAACCCTAACTTCACTCATACCGTCACTAGTACCACCAACGCCGATTCCACACCTCCATTCTCTCCATTCGCAAGCTCCGAGATCCCGGGAAAGTCGCGGTGGAACTAGCCCATCATCATTCTCTCAATCTGTTTTATCCAAGAAAAATCTAATTCAACTTCTCGAGTGGGGTCTCAAAGGGCGTAACCGCTAATTCAACTCCATGTACTTTAAGAGTACGGGGTCCCAAAAGGCGAAACCGTCCTCTGCTACCATCTACTGATAGAGCGTTCCGTACAGATAATTTTACTCGTATCTTGGACGCTCTTTAGGCCGATGAATCTTTTGGCTAAGTGGGACCCTCTTCACCAGTGATCAGTCAATTTAATCAAATCGATAATCAATAACGAACATAAGCAATACCCTGATCAACATAACACTTAACAATTAATCCAGAATACATTTCGGCGAACCCTGACCTTTCAGTCAGGAATAACCACACCAGTTTATTCAAAGTTAGTGAATTTATTTCCCTATATTAACAAAGCTAACACAATATAGATGTGTCTCAACACCAAATGATATACGTAAATGAACATTAATAGCTGTCCATAACGACGAAACAGGTGCAATCTATGCAGCATTTGAATAACAAGGCATTCGATGATAGCAATGCAAATCACTAATACTATAATCTGTAATGAACTAATGGCATACATTTAGTCAGCATAACAAGGTCTCAAATTGCATTGTGCAACAAAAGGAATCCTCATCTAACCACAAATTAGCATCAGCATGTGGGACTTCATGCAAAAACAATTTAGCAACATAAATTTGGAAAACTCCTAGCTAGGGATCTTATCAAAAATCAGCAGTTGGTTACCTAAAAGAAACACAATGCAATTGTACAATTTCCTCTCATATTTACCAATTACGATCAGCATTCAAGGAAGTCTTCGTCTCACAGGTACCGTTTCTCGATCAGCATGGGACGGGGCAAAGGGGCAGGGGTGGACGGGGCAATTGCCTCACGGCGGCAAGATAAACTACTACTTCATGCAAAGGGGCAAATCAAAGTTAAAGTCTCTAGGGCCAGAATCATTTAAAGTCTCTTTCTCTCGATTAGAGAAAGCATCAAAGTCTCTTTCAAAATGGCGTCGCAGCAAGGTGGGCCATAATAGCTGCAATGTCCTGCAAGATGGCAGGTATGGGCGATGTTCAATAATGGCTGCTTTCCTCTCGTGCACCTGGTTTAAATAGACAACAGTTCAAATCCAGTAGGGTCTTCCATTGGAGGGTTCATAGGTTAGCTTCAAATTGTCCAATCAAAAACAACAGTTCTCAAGCTTTTACTTAAGCATACATTATCCTTGTAGACGGGTACGCAAGTTGCAACATTTTATACCAATTAACTCATTTTCAGAGCTTCCATTGTCCGCACCTGCAGATCGACCTTGGAGCAAAGAGAAAAATGCCAAGCTGGCACGAAACCTTAAGATAAGCATGTGAACGATCTCAGTGGAAAAGTACAGCTTCAAGCAAAAATACACGTTTATTAGCACATTGGAAAAATACGAGCATCTAAACCGTGAGACCAGGCAACTAGGCCGAAGCCTCCACTAAAGTTAGGCTAAGCTAAAGCATTTCAAACAAGCAAATCGTAGCACACGTTTATGATTATGTCGGATTAGTACAATTCTAATACACCACGTTATATAAAGCACGCTTATAAATGTTGGCAAACTACTCTGAGGGCACATTTTGTCCCCGTACAATCTTTATTAGTTCGGTTAAAGTCACACATGATTATTGCAGCACTACGTTTATGCGTCAATAAATGTAAAACCTTCATTTCAGCTTCATCAGTAGCATATTCAACATAGCCAAAGTTTGTTCCAAAATGACACATGATGATCATGCGTGATGTGTGACATGGTGTCTTTATGTATTCTATAGTGTTGCATACAACAGAGTCCTTGCTGTATCTTAACATAAAATCTGTGCTTATTTGACACATGTTTTCCTAAGGCTCATGTTAATAGGCAGAAGAAGGGGTTTTCCATTCTCTTAGCCTCTTTAATAATTGCGGTAGAAGAAATGTGGCTGCAAGATGAAATTATTTTGCAAGTTCTGTGTTGATGGAAGAACAGATACTTAGCAGTAGGCTTCTGTTTACTTCCTGTAATCTGAACAGAAGTAATGTTCCTTGTCCTATATAGCAAAACAGGAGCTGAAGGCAAGCTAACTCCTCATCATTTCATAGACCACCCAGTGCATGATTTAGGCAGGGGGTTGTCGGTGAGCCCACAGACACTCATTTACTGAGGCCAGCACTTATTTTTCCTCATTGGACATTTATCGAGATCAAGAGAGGGAAAAACATGCATACGGGAAAGAAGGAGGACAAGAAAGACTAAAAATATATCACAAGGTAGAAAGCAAAAACTTGCAAAAGTGAGGTAAAGTGGCAGGGAGTGTCTGGGAGTGGATTAAAGTGTATGAGGTGGATTCAAGACTAGCAGACTAAGGGTGGTGGCGGTCAGAGTCTTGGTCAGCCAGGGCAGCACTGAGTTCAGTGCTGCTGTGCTGATCATGAGTCCGCTTTCCGCCAACCTTTTAATGGCAGGGTCACCGCCGTGAAAAGGATGGCAGAATGGCAGTGCTAGGGGCCCCCCGCAGAGCACCCTTAAAATGTGCACTGCGCATTCTGAGAGTACTAGGGGCCCCTTCTGAGCGACAGCAAGGTCTTTGCTCCATGAAGATCCAAGGCCAAAGCTACCGCACTGTTTTTACTGGGCTGACCAACACCAGTCAGCTCAGTGAAAACAGCGTAATAGGGCCGGGGGCGACAGCCATCTCAGCAGCAGTTCTTCCTCCATGGAGCTGGCTGACCGGTGGTCAGCCTGCCAACCTTGTAATGAGGTCCTCATTCTTTTTGCACATTAAGCACCAAGAACACCATATATAAGAACTGTGTCAAATATATTGGTGAATGGGGCAGGTTTACTCACATGAACCGGTTGCTTGAGGGATGATGAAATAAGGAGGCCTAAAGACAGGAACAGTATGTGGGTACATTTTACATTTCGTAGCATAAAAAATTAACAAAACTTGACTGTGAGAAGTAGGCTAATTGATTAGGGATGTCTGATGAAGTGCAAATGGGGCATATATATCTAAGCTTTGCCCTTTGTATATATTATTTGGTGAGTTCTTCAAATCTTTACAGTCACTCTTACACATATATTTATGTAAATAACAACATAATGAAAAATACAATTTATTGTATGTGTGCACTGATTTCAGGTTCCATAACAAGGTTTTAAAATAACAACCGCAAATAAGAGATTATCTGACAGGAATTGACTGATTACTAACTCCCCTATCTAGACGGACATTGCTCAATGAAGAGATAAGAGAGACACCTGTCAGTTTCCTTTTCTCAAAAGTAGTCGCAGTTTCCTTCTGGGGCTTTGAAAATCTGCAAAGAGTGACCTCACAAATGTTGGGGAAACCAGGCAATAATACAGACTGGTATTTAGGTAACTCAGGGCAGGGGTACACATTGATGACATCATGCCAGGAACATTCCAATCCAAACAATGTTACAAGCAGGCTGTAATGATGCTCTGAGATGCGTGTTGTGAATATTCTGCCCAGATCCATGTTCTAAGGAAGCTGTCAGAGACAAAGGGCCTGATTACGACCTTGGCAGGAGGATTACTCCATCCCAAATGTGACGTATATCCCCCCGCCATATTACAAGTTCATTTTATCCTATAGAACTTGTAATACGGCGGACGGGATATCCGTCACATTTGGGATGGAGTAATCCCCTCCGCCAAGGTCGTAATCAGGCCCCTAATCTAAGGCTGCTGTAACAAGAATGTTCTTAGCATCCTGCCTCAAGCATGCTCTGAAGAAGCAGCTTCAGAGACACCCTATGAAAATGCAGTAACAGGCAGGCTCTGATGATACAGTCAGAAGCGAGCTCTAAGGATGCTTTCACAGGCAGATTGTGACAAAGCAGTCAAAGGCATGCTCTGAGGATGCTCTCATATATGATTCAGGTATGTTTTGAAGATTTTGTCACGAGCATGTTCAGAAGAAGCTTTCACAAACATGCTTTGAGGATGCAGTAGTAGGCAACATGCATTGACGCTGTCAGAGGCATGTTCTGAGGATGCTCTCATAGGGTGGATACTCTCACGGGTGATAAGCCGAGTTCTACAAATCAACTTAACATAACATAAACATGTTCTGAAGATGCTGTCACAGGCACATACTGAAGATCTTTTCACAGGCAGCCTTTGAGGATGCAGTATCAAGCAGACTATGGTGATTAAATCAGAGGCATGCTCTGAGGATGCTCTCAAAGGCATGTGCTAAAGGTGCTGTCTCAGGAATGTTCAACGGATGCTTTCAAAGACATGTTTTGAGGATGCAGTAACAGGGAGGCTCTGATGATGCAGTCACATCCGTGCTAGGATGGATGGTGTCACGCGCATGTCCCACTTTTGTGTGCTACTGTCGAGCTACTCTTGCAGGTTTTAATCTCGCATGGATAACCGGTCACCGGCCCTGCACGGATTATATTAAAATTGGATGCGTGAAGTCCCAGCTGCTCCCCTGGCTGTAGTCGCGCCGCGCTCCCCGTGAATCCATGGCAGGTGTAATGGATCAATTTACGACATCTTGTACTGAAATAAAACGTGTAGTCAAAAGTGCTTAAAATCCCTCAAGAATGGACTGCACTAATAATGTCATTTCTCGACGCCACTGGGTTATTTTTAGGACGGCCATTTCCTCCTGTCGCATTAAGTCTCATTACGACTGTGCCAGGTTGTCTGAAAAGACGTCAGATTCACTGATGCAGAAGAGAAACACAGCCCTTGCCTGAATCTGGAATGCTTAGACTGGACACTCTCAGGGGATCTTTGAGAGTGAATCTCTGCGAGACGTACCAACCACCGGTGTACTGTTTTAATCAGAGGCAACAATGCTCCGCCGCGGAGGGTGATCATATCCTTCCTGGGCTGATGTATCCAACATGCGGTTCTATGACATGGCATTGTGATCTGTGACATCAATAGTGAGCTCTATCACATCTACGAGGGAGTTCTGTGGCATGATAAGCTGCTGTATGACCACCTACGAGAAAGATCTATGACATCACAAGGAGCTGTATGACACCAAGATGAAGGCTCTTTGACATTATTGTGGGATTTTGTGACATCACAAGGTGACTCTGGACTTCAGAGCAGGACTTTGTGGTATCACAAATGGCTCATTGTCATGCGTTGGGTGGGGGGGTCACAAGCATTCCTTGGAATATGACAAACAAAATGTGTCATTTCACAGATTGGAACATTGGAATGTTGGTCGCTCCATTGAAGACAATGAAGTGACTCAGGGCTACGAATGGCATGGATGTGCCATCTGCCCACCACGTGCTACAGGCCCGCCTCACCTGCGGCTTGGGCCAATGCCTCTAGTTCAGGGCCTTTAACAACCGCTATAGGCATCAGCACTGGGCTTTAAGACTATAGGAAATCCTTGTTATCAGAGAGTAGCTATTGCAGTTAAGAACTTCACTTCATCAGCTCATACCAGTCTATAGGTACAGACATAAAGGTAGTGCTATAGGATGCAGCATTGAGTTCACTAACATTAAAATGGAGCCCTTTCCACCACAACAAGGCTCTAGGACATCACAATTTGTTTTTCTCACATCAAAATAGGGCCCCTTGGCACCAAAATACGGGCTATCTACTGCCATATTATGGTCCATTGGCATAGCATAAAAGTGTTCTCTGACTTCACAATAGGGCTCTCGGGCACCAAAAATCACAAAGGGGAGCTTTACCACCATATTATGAAACACAGAGAAAACACAATGGGACTCGAGTGGCCACAATACCATTGCCAAAATATTGAAAGGCAAAAAGTCAACGAGTTAAGTGCATGTATGTAATTATAGATTTGCTATTCTTAACTCCACATCCACTTACCTTGATGATAATATCTATCTATCTATCTATCTATCTATCTATCTATCTATCTATCTATCTATCTATCTATCTATCTATCTATCTATCTATCTATCTATCTTTCTGCTCACTTAAAAAACAAAGGTTACAGGGGTGTTATAGTTAGGTTCTGAATTTACTCACACAAAACCAGAGAAATTCAGCAGTTACAGTTAGAGTTATTTCAGTAACTATAACTCGCCCTGCCATGCACAGTTTTTTCTTCAATATTTTGACTTCTAATGTTTCATTGATATTTTATTGACATTATAAAAGTTGTTATGAATTTATGAGATTATGAGTACTGTAGTACCTGGGGTAATTAGCAGTGCATGGAAAGGACACAAGTTATAGTTACCTTAGGCCATGAGTTATAGTTACTTGAAATAACTCTAACTATAACTGCTGAATTTTTCTGGTTTTGTGTGAGTAAATTCACACCCTAACTATAACATCCCTGCAACCTTTGTTTTTTTGAGGGAATTTCTAAGTTTTTTAAATTCTATTTCCTAACTATATTGTCCCTGTATTCTTTGTTTTTTTCAGTGAATTTCAATTTTTTTTTATCGGAAAGTAATTTTCATAACTATACGTTAATCCAACCAACACTGCGCACGGTCTTCAGCTGTGTGCGGTAGGGCTTGACTACCAGGCCTGGACTGTGGCCAGGCCCTGCAGCCAACCCCTTATAACAACCCAACCCTGCACTGTGTGCGGCTTTTCGCCATGCGCAGTGGGAGTTTGCTCAAGGGCCTGTCTCTCTGGGTATGAGAATAGGTGTGAGAGGGTGTCTCTCAGTGTGAGAGTGGCTGTGAGAGTGGCTCTAGGGGAGTGAGAGTGGCTGTGAGAGGGTCTATGTGGTGAGAGAGTGGGTTTGAGAGTGTCTGATTGCTCTCCAATAGATGAAAGATGCATTCACCTTCACAAAGGATTTCAAGTTGTTTTTAAATATGAAATGGTGGAGTAAACCCATTTGCTTTGCCTTCTCCAACAGTCGCGGCTTGGGCCTCACGGAAGGGGTAGGGGGGTATGAGGAGGGGTGGAGGGGGGCCCGGTTGGAATAAAAGTTAAATAAAAAACAATAAACAAACACTTACCTTGCTCGCCGCGCTATCGCTTCTTCCGTGCTCCAAGCACAGGCTCCCAGCCTGCCCTGTGGCCAATCCTGATGCTGCTCAAAGTAGCATCAGGATTGGCTGGATGCGCCCAGCCAGGGTGCTCTCAGGCAGACTGAGAGCCTGTGCACAGTCTCTCCAGTCTGGCAACTGTGTGGCTGGGCTGGAGCGAGCCGAATGTGCATGTGTGTTTGGCCCCATATGGCTGGCCAAACACGCATGCACTCTGAGAGAGTGCTGTGCACCCCCCCTCACTGCTTCTCACCCCGTGGCCCCGCCCCTTTATAAGGAAACAATGATAAACACTGTTTATTATTGTTTCCTAGTAAAGGTTTGCAGCTGTCGCTGCTGGCGGGGAGCACCGCTAAAAAGTATGAGCCCTGGGGAGGTGGTGGTCCCCAGAGCATAAATAAACCTAGGAGGTGGGCCCGTGTACCCCCTCCTTTATGTTTTATATACCCAGGGACATGGCCCACCCCAGGGCTTTAGTAAAACAAGCATGGGAGCCACACTTGTTTTTAAAAAAAACAAATTGCCATGGATTCGCGACCCTGTGGCATATTCATGGCCATTTCTTTTTTTAAAAGTGCTTTTTTGTCCTGTGGGACTCCAGAGTAAAGGGGTGTCCCTAAATAGGCCCTTTTTCATATTTTTTATCTGGAGGGTTCGCTGAGGCTTCTCGTCCCTACATTATACATTGAATTTTTCTTTCATTTCTCAAAAACTACTGAACAGATTTACACCAAATACCAAAAAGGGCTCTTTCTGGACCAAGAGCTACCTTTTTGCCAAATTTGGTGTAATTCTGTCCAGATGTTTGGGCTATAGTAGTGTTCAAAATCCCTATGGAAAATTTCATGGGGAAAACACGTTTTGGGACCCTTTGTTTTTCTTGGTCCCCTCTTGACAGATCACCCTGAAACTTTCTGGACAGCAGCTGAAGTGAGCATTACATTTTTTGGAAAAGTTTGTGAAGATTCATCAACCTGCATCACAGATATAGGCAAGTCAAAAACGCTTTTTCTATAGAAACTAGGTCCTAACTATAACTAGCTAATGCCGACTGCCACTAGGGAATAGATAGATTGATAGATAGATAGATAGATAGATAGATAGATAGATAGATAGATAGATAGATAGATAGATAGATAGATAGATAGATAGATAGATAGATAGATAGATAGATAGATAGATAGATAGATAGATAGATAGATAGATAGATTGATCGATCACCGCAAAACACTCCTTCTGGAGCCCGGGACCTTTATGTTATTTGATGTTTTCCAGGTTTCCTTACTTTCGACCTGGTCTGGTCATTGTCTCTTTCTGCTACACTGGGATTGGGGATAGATGCATGATAAACAAGCTCCATTGGGATTTTATTTACTGGCCCTCTTAAGACTTGACCATTCTCAGAAATTTCCTCTGAGACTTAGTCTAGTTATCTAATTGGTTACTAGGATGACCCACCCCACTTATTGTTTCCCTTCTTGTATGTAGTTTCCATGCCTTTCTCTCACCCTAATACACCTTTCACCCTAATACACCATTTGAGCCGATGTGCGGGTTGCCTTCATTTGTAGGTTGATTTGCTCATTTCCTCTCTTGGACTACGGGGGAGCCAAAATATACCTATAGTGCAATAAAGGTTACATGTACCCCTTTGATGTGTTTTTGTACAATGCACATTGTGTATTTTCTGGTTTTTATTGTTTCAAGATGTGTACTATGACATGTACATTATGAATCGCGAGTTCCCCATTCATATATTTATGCACCACTAGTTGGGATATCAGCACTTACATGACAGTAAAGCTAGAGAGCTTTCATTTGTGTATAAATATGCCATAAGCATTATAGCACAATATTCCAAAATAGCCGCCACCTTTAGATACCATTCACTAGGTGCTGTTACACTGTGTCCTTGGTTGGCTTTCATGGTATTCTCATGTTGTCCCTTTACCTTTATGATGTTCATGTGATTAAGATCGCTTGGCGGTCGAATATCGTAATGTACTGGTTGCAGTAAAAGTTTTCACCTCTTTTGCAATATCCTGAGACAGTGTTTTCATTTGTCTGTTGTGTGGGGAGATTGATTCCAGCACGTCGCTCCACCCCTCCCAGTTCCCAGACTCCTGAAGGAGATATCTGTGGAGCTACTTGATTTGAGGAGATCCCCGATCAGCCATCAAATCTGTCTGAGACTCATTTGTCTGCAGCATCAGGAATCCTGCACACAGAGAGGGTCATTCTGACCCTGGCGGGCGGCGGACGCCGCCCGCCTGGCGGGAACGGCCAAATGGCCGCTCCGCGGTCAGAAGACTGTGGAGGCCATTCTGACTTTCCCGCTGGGCCGGCAGGCGCCCGCCAAGGGAGCGCCCGCCGGCCCAGCGGGAAAGGCCCTGCAACACAGAGGCCGGCTCCGAATGGAGCCGGCGGTGTTGCAGGGGTGCGACGGGTGCAGTTGCACCCGTCGCGATTTTCACTGTCTGCAATGCAGACAGTGAAAATCTCCCTGGGGCCCTGTTAGGGGGCCCCTGCACTGCCCATGCCAGTGGCATGGGCAGTGCAGGGGCCCCCAGGGGCCCCACAACACCCGTTCCCGCCATCCTGTTCCTGGCGGTAGAAACCGCCAGGAACAGGATGGCGGGAAGGGGGTCGGAATCTCAAGCAGCGCCGCCATGGAGGTTCTGCCCAAGCAGGGGAAATCCGGCGGGAAACCGCCGGATTCCCTTTTCTGACCGCGGCTTTAACGCCGCGGTCAGAATGGGCAATGAAGCACCGCCAGCCTGTTGGCGGTGCTTCCGTTGCCCCCGGCCCTGGCGGTCTTGTACCGCCAGGGTCGGAATGAGGCCCAGAATGTTTTCAGAGTTGAGCCTCTTTTGATTTTTCGAGTCGCTTGGGGTAGGTGTCCACTCATCAGAGAATGAAGGGAAGGGACTAGCTGTTTGGTTATTGGAGGGGGTTTTCCACCTCTGGGGAATGGCAGGTGGCTATCACTACAGCTTACTGTGCAGGACCTGCCCTCATAATTGGTGGTGTGCAATATTTTCCCAACGGTGATCTTGATGAGCTGTGCATACTAGTGGCAAGGGGAAACTATTGTTGTGACCCGGGATATTACAGCACACATAATTATTGATGTGACCTGCACCATTTGTTTTCAAGGCCATGGGAAGTTACCTGGATTTAGAGAGAAAGGCAGTAGCTCAGTGCCTGTTTGCAAAGATACCCCCAAAGGGAAGTGGCCCCACATCTAATACCAAACAGGAAGCTGAACTGACTGAAAAGTTAAAGAGACAGGAGAAATTAACTAGGTCTGAAGTTTCCAAAAGGTAGGAAGCATGCTACCTACAGAACTATATAGATAAAGGCATGGTTCCCAGAGGTCTGCCCATCTACACAGTCCCCTCCTATGATTCCCCCAACCCTAAGATGCTGGAAGAATGGGCTGATAATTTAGCAGCCAGCCCTAAGCATATGCTGGAGGCCAACACATCAGGCAGCGAATGCAGATTTCAACCTGCAACTTTTTTAGACAAATTTCTATGCTGAAATTTTCTAAACTTCCAGTTTTCTATCTCCTTCCCAACCAGACAAAGACAAACTCAATCCCTTTGGAGAGACCTATTGCCTCCTCTAGAAGCAGTGCCTAGAGAATATCTCAAAATGCATTGATTTGTTTCTTAGAGACTTTGGCCCTCATAATGAACACAGCGGTCGAAACCGCCATGTTCATGCTGGCGGTCAAAACACTGACTCCCAGAGTCCCCGGATCCCCGCCGGGCATATTAGGAACATTCCTCTGGGCCAGCGGGCGGAAACATTAGAGCCGCCGCCAATGCCTCTGTGCGGCGGGTGCAGCTGCTCCCATCAAGCAGAACGACCTGCGCGATGGGGCACTGCAAAGGGGCCCCTGCACTGCCCATGCTGATGGCATGGGCAGTGCAGGGGCAACCCCTCCGCCAGCCTTTCCCTGGCGGGTTTCCCCATCAGGGAAAGGCTGGAGGATTAGGGATCATTATCCGAGGGGCAGCACCGCTGCCCTGTCAGATAATGATTTTGACCACCGCCAGGCTGCCTGACGGAGGCAGCCTGGCGGTGAGTAAGGGCTGCCGAAGGCGGCCCTCATGGTGTTGTTTATGTGGCGGTGTCTCCCGTTATGCAGGCTGGCGGGTTTTCCCACCACCGCCGGCATGGCGGGCCACACCTCCATGTTTATAATGACCACCTTTGACTCAAGTCTTCCTTCATATGTAAAGGACACCAAGGATTTCTTGGGAAAATTGGAGGGCTTGTGCTGGGAGAGTGACTATGTCTGGTTTTCACTCATGCACTGTTGTCTACCTTGATGTCAGTGCCTCTTTAGAAGATTAACAGCGGGCAACAGCCTTCCTCATGCCCTCAGTAGTCACAGTGATATCCTTAAATGGAGAATACCCTATGGGGAACAACTGAGGGTGAAAAGGAATTAGAGTACTAAAGAGGCTTTTGAGCTGGAAGAAGCCATAATTCTCAAGTGGTTTAAAGAAAGAGGCTATCCCCAGTAGACACTTTAAAGGACCAGTGAGTATGTCAAAACAGTTGACAGAGTTTTCACTCTTTTTGGCAACACAACCAATAAGGCTATGGACACACAGTCAGGCCTCCTCAGAGTAGTACTGACTTTCAATGCCAACTCCAAGGATATATTTTTTTTAAAGTTCCATGATCTACTAAAACATGAGAGAGAGACCCCAGATCACATTTAGAAAGGGGCGTACTCTGAGGGACATATGGGTCCACAGCCACATTACGCCAGTGCAGAGCCTAAGGGACCATAGGCCACAGGGCTTCCTCCTGTGTGGACACTGTAAGGTGTGTAGGAGCAGCAAGATGGTACAAGCCTTTTCTTCACCCAATATTGTAGGGTGATTAGCAGTGCATGTCGAGAACATGAGTTGTAGTTACCCTAGGTCCAGAGTCATTGTTTCTTGAGATGAGTAGAAAGGTAAATGGTGATTTTCAATGGCTTTGTGTGTGTAAAATCTGAACCTAACTATAATATCCCTTTAATCTTTGCTTATTTCAGTACATTTCTAAGTTTTTTTTAAAATTCTATCCTAACTATAACGTCCCTGTAACCTTTGTTTTTATCAGTGAATTTCTATTTTATTTTTTTAATGTTAAGTAATATTAAATTACCTTATAATAATTCAACCCACGAAGGATCATAAAAAATTCATACATGTGTTAGTTACGTAAGTTAGCAAAGTGACTGAAGGCTAATACATCTGGTACAACGCTTTGACTGAAACAAATGTAATGCATCTTCTAAACACTTGTATGTACCTTAAAGGTAATACAACTTCTGTAGCGGTGTGTGCAATGAAGGCAATGTAACTTCTGCAAAGCAGTGTGTAGCGTGAAGGTAGTACACCATGTGCAAATCTGTGCGTACTGTGAAGGTAACACAACGTTTACAAAACCGTGTATAGTGGGTGAAGGTAATTAATCTCCTGTAAAGCCGGGTGTACCATGAAGGTAATGAAACTCGCTGAGAGCTCTGTGTGTACCCGAAGGCTAGGAACCTTTCTCATCTTTTCATCAGTCTCAATTTAGTAAGTACCACCTGTACTCATTAACTGAAGGTGGTCCGGTATGCCCCCTTGTTCATATCAGGGTACTCACAGCACTATATTATCATATGTGAGAATCACACGTTACTTGCAGCTTTTAGAAACAGGAAGACAGCTGCTTGAAGCGCTATACAAAACATGGTCCTAATAGCATTACTAATATGCCAGATGACTTCACACTCAGCTTACCTGTACCTAAAGTGCTCAGTTGTGTTCAAATATATGGATTTTGGTGAACGATATCAGAGGGGAAAAATGCTTACTGTTGCGCCATAAGGCACGTTGCCGCTGCAAGGATGGGGTGAACAGAGTATGATGGGATAAAAACGCATCTTACAGGACCTCAGTTTAGAGAGGTAGTATCCTGTAGAGTTTAGAAAGTAGGTTGTGGAAAAAGGTATCCCAAGCTTTAATTCCGACTCCCCCTACTTGACCAACTGTCCCTGTAGAACTGACTTAGTCTCACTCTGTTTCCGTCATCCACTAAATTTCCGGGTGCTTGGAAGCGAGTCATTCCTCGGTACGGCATGTTATGTAAACTACGCACTTTAAAGCTATACTTAGGAGTCAGTCCGAAGACTAGGACATGTTTTTTTAACTGCTCTGCTCTCGGTCCAGACCATGTAGATCATGTTCTCTTGGATGTGTTTTCCAGGGCCAGATGGACCAGCACATACGGGCAGGTTCGGGAGTCCTCCTCAGCCCCTCGAATCACCCCACCCCGTCCCCTCGCCATGTCCGTGCCAGATGTCGCAGGTAACCTTTTCACAGCACAATGTTTTTCATATTCTTGCAACAGAGTAATGCTATTGTCACCTGGTGAGCCAATAGTTTACTTTTCCATTTGTTGTGTTTGTTTTACCCTATGCTCTTCAGAGGCTAGCTCATGCTTTGCATTTCACATGTGAATGCTGTCCCCAGGCATTCAATGATGCGCCTGCATTGTTGAGGTCGGCTGCTCAGTAAGTGATAGGTTTTTGTGGCACAGTCCTGTCTGTGGCCTCCACTTTGCGAGTCTTTGGAATGGTTGCCTGTTGTCAGTGGACCCTCATTTAAGTTGTCCTGCTTTTATCAGCCAGGTTGCTGGTTAGAGTTTTCACAAGTTTCCGTGTGCATCCATGAACTGCAAAAACGTATCAATATTGTATGCACTTCTGGGCCCAGGGTATGATGAATGAATGCACGCGACATAGTTGGACAGCGATTTAAATCTCAGGACCATAGATTTGAGTGCTGCGATAGCAAGACTTGATAAGTAACAATTTCAGTGAGATAGAACACGGGGGTTGGGTTGCACAAGGCTGAGAGAGGCCATGGAGGTGCAAGCAGGGCAGGGTGCGCTGCTGAGAACTAGAGCTGTGTCACTCGCCACCACTACACCGTAGAGGTGCACATATATATATATATATATATATATTTATTTATTTTTCACTGAAAAAAACAAAGGCTATAGGAACTTTATAGTTTGGTTCTGAATTACTTGTACAAAACCATAGAAATTCAGCAGTTATAATTACAGTTCTTTCAAGTAACTAAAACTTGAACCCTAAGGGGTAAGTTTAACTTGAGCATTCGCCATGCATAGTTGTCTCATCAATAATTTTATTGCAAATGGTGTATTAGGAATATGAAAGATGACGTAGAATATGTCATCAATGATCTAATATGTGGAGTAATTAGCTGGAAAATTTGTCATAGGGTGACAAAGATATAGGCAAGTAAAAACATGTTTTTTCTATGGAATCATGGTCTTAACTATAACTGTAATAATAATGTCAAAATAACTATTTCCCCTTGGTAAAGAAACTCACATTCTAAAAAAATGCCTCACTTCACAATCAATCCACTCTACATTAATCCATCAAACATGATCAGTGATAACAAAGGAATACCCAAAATATATAAAAATCGCGCTCTGATTGGCTGCCAGCATCATCAGAAAAATGCTGCTGGCAGCCATTACAGGACTCAGGAACCTATTCCCCTATCCTGAAGTAAATAATTAAGAGTAATATAAGAGGGCATGGATACCCTGACCCCCTAAGGCCAATGAGGGGGACACAGCGGCACCCCGTGGGGCTAAAAACAAAATAATTAGGAAACATTGAAAAAATAGCAACCAAAATAGCATTCAGTAAGTTTATACTTCGGGGAGCCCACCCTCGTTTCTGATTTCAGTTAGAGGAGGGGGCTGCCAGACTGCCCTCCCCAAGCGATTAAAGCCCTAGGGAGTCCACACCCAGGGCTGAAATCCTGAAAAAAGGGGAAGGAGTGATGCTGCTCCTCCGTCCCTTTCATTTAGAAAACGGCCCTGGGGGATGGTATCCCTAAGGCATAAGAAGGCTTGTGGAGGAGGTCATGGGGGTCTCCCTTCCCTTAATTAAAAAAAATGGCCCTGGGTGATGGGGTCCCCAACATGTAATAAGGCTCACTGGGGGGGAGACAATTCCCCTCCCTTTTAATTAAAAAAGTAGGTCCCTTTATTTTAAGTAGTGGCCCTGGAACCTAACAAGTCTCGAGGAGGGTGGGCGCATGGCCCCCCTCCCCTTTAAAAAAACACACCAGGGCGAAATAAATGGCCTTGAGGGACGGGGTTCGCAGCATCTAACAAGGCTCATTGGGAGGGGGCACACGTCCCACTTCCCCCGCACTTTTAACCTAAAAAGACTACCCTGGGGATGGGTTCCCAAGGACTTAACATTGTTTGGGGAGGAAGGCCATGCACTCCATTCCCTTTAAAGGACAGTTTTATTTGTCCTTTTTAAAGTTGGAAACTGTTTCACCTCCTACAAGGGTGTAAGTCGGGAGTCTGGCAGCACGGTGGACTGATGTATCTTGGCTTTCATCTTTCGTGAGCTGAATTGGTATCACTGACAGAATATAGTAATGTGAGACAATATGAGTTTATAATCACTTTAATAGTTTGATTTCTATTTCCCTAGGTTCTACGTGTTACTTTTTTTAACAAAGAGCAATGCTTTGGCATTTTTTTCAAGTGATCTGGTGATTTATCACTTCTTGTAACAAAAGAAGATGAGAAAAATCAAGATGAATGATTCAGCAAAAATTTCCCTTTTTAGGTCTGGCTTGAAAACACACCTGCCAGCACGATTTATTGTTGTTAGTTCTTTAAAATATATGTGTTGGTGTTTGGTTCCTTCAGAAGATTAGTTCTCTCTCACCTCATACTACTGGCAGCGGTGTATCATTGCACCTGGAGTGCTGGCATTGTACGCAGGATTGTATGCAGGATATGCCACACCTTAGATGCACGCTGATTTGACACACATTTATTTATCCCACATATGCATTTTATACATAAAGCAATTGTTTGTTGTTTTATTTTCTATTGCAGAATGTTTTTTAAGTCAGCTCTCAATTGTAAACCAGGCCTACTGGCCTTGCCAATGCTAGGAATGTTACTATAAACACTAATTGCTCTTCCATGTGCAGCTTCTTTTCGATTGTACACTAGCTGGTTGTGTGTTAGTATCAAACTGCAATACTACATAAGCATTCACTGAAAAGAGATTTGTTATGATGATTAATAACCCATTTCTCATAAATATGAAACCCTTGAGTGCTGAAACGCTTCTGTGCATTTACTAGTCTTTTAGGTTCGATCCTGTGAGGGCATTCCCTAGCGCATCAGTCTCGCTTACGAGACACTGTTGTTAACAAAAAGGGCTTTGAGCCCACCCATTGAATCCCATTTGTTGGCTTGCATTGCACTCTTCTTTACAGCCTCGTAATTGGTCACTGCAGACCTAGCATCATTTCCGTTCATTTCTGTGGAGGAGGGACCAAGCACTGATTGATTCAACTTAAACACTGCCCATCTGCTTCTCCTGACATGATTGGGGTACTTCTTTTCAACTTCTAGAGCCCTGCAAACAGAGACTTTGTCCTGCCTGGCAAAAATGTACCAGGCAGGACAAAGTTGCAAAGTTTTATTTTCTATAATCAATTCATTTCTTTTATTTTGCCAAGTCCTCTTTTCTCACGTTGCACAAGTGTTTTGTTTTATTTTTACTCGTGGTCACTAGTGGTTCTCAAAAACTGACGATTATCTTATTCTAAATATTACACAGCAACATTGTTTCTTTCTTATGTGTTATTTCCTAAATTTTGCTTTAACACATAGTTGTGCAGAACACCCAAATCCTCCGCACTCCTATTCAATCTGCTCCACTCCACCCCAATCCACCCCACGTCACTCCACACCAATCCACCCCAATACATTTCAATCCACGTCAATTCACCCCACTCCATCAAACCCATCCCAGTCCACCCCACCCCACACCAATCCAAACCACCCCACTCCAATCCACCCTACTCTAATCCACTCCACCCCACACCAATTCAGGCAAATCACCCCAATCTAGTCCACTCGAATCCACCATACTCTAAGCCTTTCAGATCACCCCAAGCCAATCCGCCTCACACCAATTCACCCAAATGCAATCAGCCCACCTCTAATCTGCCACAATCCATCCCAATTCAAAACGCCACCTTCCAATTCACCCCAGTCCAACCCACCTCATCCCACACTAATTCCCACAACTCCAATCCAATCCACCTTACTCCAATCCAATCCACCCCCACTCAATCCAGTCCACCTCAATCAAATCCTCCCCACACTAATCCAATCCACCCTACACCGCCACACTGAAACCCACCCCTCTCCAATCCATCCCAATCCAATCCACCCCACTCCAATCCAATACACCCCATACCAATCCAATTCACCCCACACCAATTAAATCCACCCCAACCTACCCCAGTCCAGTCCAATCTAGTCCATCTAGTATCTAGATAGCTACTTCAATCCAATCCACGCCAGTCTAATCCAATCGGCCCCACACCAATCTAATCCAGCCCACTCCAACCCCCCCACTCCAATCCAACCCACCCCATTCCAACACAACACAGCCCATTGAAATGCAAAGTACCCCATTTTAATTCAACCAACCCCATTCCAATCCACCCCACTCCAATTCAATCTACCCCAATCCACCACAATCCAATTGAATACATCCAGCCCACTCCAATTCAATCCACCCTACTCCAGTCCACCAACTCAAATCCATTCCACCCCATTCCAATAATCTCTGCTCCACTCCAGTCCATCCTACTCCAATCCAATCCACCTTAATGCACAACACTCAAATCCAGTTCTCTCTACTCCACTCCAATCCTCCCACTCCAGTCTACCTCACTCCAATCCAATCCACCCTATCCCAATCTGCCCTGATCCAATCCAATCCACCTCACTTAAATCCACCCCATCTAATCCACCCCACTCAATCAAATTGACCCTGCTTCAATCCAATCCATCCCACCTCAGTGCAATCCACCCCATTCCAGTCCACCCAGACCCAATCCAATCTATTCGATCCAATCCACCATACCCCAGTCCATTCCACCCCACTCCAATTCAAATCAGCCGAGTTCAGTCCACCCCACTTCAATCCAATCCACTCCACCCCCCTCCAGTCTGCCCCACCCAATTAAATTTACCCCATCATATTTCAGTCCACCCTCTCCAATACAATCCACCTACCACCACTACAATCTACCCCACTTCAGTCCACCCCAATCCAATCAACCCCACTCTACTCCAATCCACCCCACTCCACTCAATTCACCCAACTCTACCCAAATCCAATCTACCTCACCCAATCCAATCCACCCCACCTCAGATCAATCCATCCCACTCCAATCCAATCCAGTCCATTCCATTCCAATCCAGCCCATTTCAGTCCAATCCATCCCACCTCAAGCTAAATCACCCCACTCCAATCCAATCCACTCCACTCTCATCCAATCCACTTCAATCCATTCCACTCGACTGGAATCCAATCCACCCCCTGCAGTCCAATCCACCACAATCCACCCCACTCTAATCCAATCCAATCCACTCCAAAATAATCAAATCCACCCCAATTCCAACCAACTTTACCCCACTCCAAATAACCCTGTTCAATCCAATCCAGTCAACACCACCCCATCCCACTCCATCCCACTCTACAGCACTCCACAACACTCTCTACAAGTGAACCATTGAACTCTACTCCACTCTACTCCCCCACTCAACAACACTCCACACCTGCAATCATTAGCCATGCTGAATTGCAGCCACACTGGTGTACAAGGTGGCTAAAACACATTGCCATGTTCAATAGCTCTTTTATAGGTGAGGCCTATTGGCTTTGCCAATGCTTGTATGTTTTTTGGTAACCATTATCTGAAACAGCCAAACACATTCATAGATGAAGTTTGGAGAATATGTTGGGATGGAAATTTTGTTAAAAAGTGCTTGTAACACCGTAACCATGGTTCTCCTCCTGGAAAACTCTTTGTGTGTTCAGATATTAGGATCACACAATGCTGTGGGATTTGTCTACCAAAGCCTGGAAGCACTTTTATGTATTCGAATTAGCATGCATGCTGCTGCCTAACAAACAGTGAGAACATTAAATGACGAGAAAGAAGTTCCAGGAAGAAAACACTTGATGACAGGGACTTTCCGTATGTTTGGTGCTTAACAGCATTAATAGTGATGACAGAAGATGATAAATTAAACCTAGGTTTATTTCCCGTTGCTAGAAAGGCATAAAAGGAGAATCCTCGCCCATGTGGCAGCAGTTTTTTCAGGCCCAACATGTGAGTGGTAGACCTACAAATAAAAAAAAAATCACTAAGGGCCATATTTATACTTTTTGACGCCAAACTCCGCCGACACAGTTTTGCGTCAAATATTTTACCGCCGGCTAACGCCCTTTATTTGCACCACTCGGGCATCAAATTTATACTTTGACACACAGCGGCGCAAACCAAAGGCGTGAGTCATTTGTTTTTACCCAAATCAGTCGTCACGTCGCAAAGAAAAACGACGTTAACGTGGCGAAAAAAACTGTGAGCCGGTTTAGGACATTGCATACCGGATACGTGCTTTTTTTGGGCGTAATTGCGTCAAAAAGCAGTGCAAACACAGCAAAATGTGCTAAGGAGGCCAAAGTGGATCCCAGATGCTTGCACAGACCCCAGGAAGATGACAACACACCAGGAACCAGCCAGGAGGACCCACAGAAGACCCAGGACAGGGAGAAGAAGAAAAGAAAGTGTCGCTTCAGTGCAGAGGAGCAGGAAAATCTGATGAAAGAGGTGACGGAACACCAGAACCAACTGTTTGTCACCTCAAAGTTGGCAATCAGTAGGAGAGAGGCAATATGGCAACAAATTGTTGACAAGATCAACAGTGTGGCAGGAGTACGGAGAACAGTCATCGAGTGCAAGAAACGTGAAGTAAGTACACTGGCTCTTCTTGTTCTTTCCTTAAAAGTTTATTTCCAGTTATAATGTACAGACAGAGATACATGAGCTTGCCATCCCCAAACCGGCACAACTCTGACCTTTCATATGAAAACATTCCAATCCCCAGTCACAGCCTGCCCCAACATTCCACTGCCCCAACATTCCACTGCCCCTGATGTCATAGCATTCTTCTTTTACATACAAACCAATACATCACTACACATCCCCTTCCCTTAAAAAAAAAAACACCAAAAAAAACAAGAAAAAAAATAAAATAATAATATGTATATAAATAAATATATATATTTTTATTTAATCACACACAAAATTTTCTAATACCTTAGGTTTTCTCAAAACCCTGCCGAAACAACTTTTCTTCACTTCACCACAAACTAAATTTTTATTCTGTTCACGCTCATTCACATTACATTCAAATTCTCCCATATTAATACGAGTCTGGACACCTTCCTGACAGCCCCTAGCTCCCAATTCCCCAATAACTCTAGAATCTTTGTTACCATCAATATCACACTCCAACCACCAATATTTGTTATTATTACCTTCCAGCAAATCATACTGCACAAATTGTTGTTTGCAAGGCTTAGCAATAGCAACGCGACTCATGTGACATACACTGCCATCATCCAAAATGACAGTATTTCTCATCACTTTCTTAATTCTTATAGGTTCGCCAAACTTGCTCTCACCTTTACCCACTTTCCTTACGGATTTCACTCTCACCCAATCTCCCACATTCAAATGTGCTTCTTTAGTGCCATATTTATTATTAAAATATTCCTTGTTCGTTTCTTGTGAATTCTTTATGCACTTTCTTACATGTTCCTTGCTCCAAAGTACTTGTCTGCTTCTTTGCATCCAACCAGGGTTAATCTTCGAAAATGGAATTCTACCTCGCATTATATCAAACGGACTTTGACCTATTGTCTCATGAGGTGTCACTCTATAAGCCCATAACATTTTCCTTAACTCAGAATCTATATTACTTTTGTTTCCATGCTTTGCAATTTGAATGATGCCCTTGAAAATCCTATTTATACGTTCCACTACAGCATTCCCCCTGGGATGATATAAAGCTGTAAACCTTTGTTCAATACCAGTCATTTTAGCAAAAGTTTTCATTTCCTCAGATTTAAATTGAACACCATTGTCTGTCAATAAAATTCTGGGAAATCCTTCCCTCAAAAATATTTCCTCCAAAAAATTAATCACTGCCTTGGTATCAATTTTTTGTAACACAGAAAATTCAATCCACCTTGAAAACAAATCAACTAAAACCACAATAAACTTTGAAGTCCCATCATGCCACGTAATAGGACCCATAATGTCTAAAGCAACTTTTTCCCATGGTATATTAGGACAACTTGAAGAAGAAATTGGCGGGTTAAGTGTCTTTTGAGATTTGTCACTATTCTCACACTCCATGCAGCCACGTACATATCTCTGAATTTCTACATCAATTTTTGGCCACCAATAAAGTACTTTAATACCTCTTTTGGTGCGAGATATTCCTGAATGACCTTCATGTCAAATAGCAATAAGTTTATTTTTAATACCAAAGGGGGGAATAATCTTCCCACCTCTACACACAAAATCACCTTCAATGCTCAATTCATCTCTCACTTCCCAAAAAGCTCTTAACATATCACTGCTTTTGACTTTCTTGTCATTATACCAGCCGAACATCACTTTGTTTTTAACTTCTTTCAACACTTCGTCTTTCTCATACTCCATGATCCATTCTTCTTTTTGCAATGAGCTTAAAGTATTCTCATCAAACACACCAGCTACACACCAGTCATTCCATGGATGTTGATCCAACTCTCTTAAAGGTAAGGACATTCTACTTAAAAAATCTGCAGTAACATTTTTTACCCCAGGAACATACTGCACTTCATATAAGAAATCTTGTAGTCTCAAAGATAGTCTAGCTATTCTCGCAGATGCTCTACATAAACCTTCTGTAGTTAACAATTTAGTAAGAGGCTTATGGTCAGTCCGTATGATGCATTTTTGCCCCCAAGCAAATTTCCGAAAGTGTTCTAATGCCCATACACATGCCAAAGTTTCTCTCTCTATTACAGAGTATTTTTCTTCTGTGGGAGACAAAGAACGGGATGCAAATGCAACCACATATTCTTTACCCCCATTGTCACTTTGTGTTAATACACTACCAAGGCCCTTACCACTCGCATCTGTAGTGATAATAGAACAAGCTTTTGGATCGTACCCATGCAACATTGGAGCACTCACAATTGCATTCTTAATTTCCTGAAAAGCCTTCTGACAACTTACATTCCATTCAAATTTCACTTTGTTTTTTAGTAACAGTCTCATTTGGTAGGTTTTAGCTGAAAAATTTTCTACAAATTTCGAATAAAACTCGGCTAGACCTAAAAAGGATCTTAAATCATCTTTAGATGTGGGGCATGGGGCATTCTTAATAGCTTCCACCAACTTTTTTTTAGGTCTTATGCCTTCATGATCAATCTCATGTCCTAAATACGTTACTTTTCTCTGTGCAAATCTACACTTACTGATCTCTGCGGTCAAACCTTTTTCTTGTAAGATGTTCAAAACATTCCTCAATTCCTTATCATGATGTTTCTTGCTACTTCCCATAACTAAAATATCATCCTGAAAGAATGTAACATTAGGCAAATGTCCAAATAACTGCGCCATCAACCTTTGAAAGACGGCAGCCGCCGACGCCAAACCAAATGGCATACGTTTGAAACGAAAACAACCCCATGGTGTACAAAAAGTTGTAAGATGTCTGCTATGATAGTCCAACCTAGCCTGGTGGTAAGCAGACGACAAGTCCAAAGTGGAAAACCATTTAGCATCTCTCGTGGCAGACAACATCTCATCAATACGAGGCAAAGGAAACTGATCTACTATGATATTATTGTTCAAACCTCTCAAATCCACACACAAACGCACTTTGCCATTAGCTTTACGCGCAACAACCAAAGGTGAAACCCACTCAGCAGCTTCAACTGGTTCTATAATCTGTGAATTTTGTAACCTGTCCAACTCTTTTTTTACCTCTTCCCTGACAATAAACGGAATATTCCGTACCTTATGAATTTTTGGTTTGGTATCCTTTTTGAGTCTAATCTGATGTATAAAGCCTTTCAGTTGACCTACTTGCCCATTGAACACTCCTGGAAATTCTTGTGTGACCCATTTCTTTGTGTCTTCTTCATCACACATTACTAAGACTTGCTCTACACTGTTAGGATCAAGCACAATATGCAGTTTCTTTTGGTCTTTCCAGCCTAATACCGACGGACCATCCTTAGCCACATATAATTTACATACGGCTTGTCTTTGCTTAAATTTGAATACCAGCAATCTAAAACCAATAATATCTATTCTATCACCAGTGTAACTTTCAGGCGAAATGTCAGAGGTTTCTAAATGTTCCCCTAAACTAAGTACAAAATGCTTTTGCCATGTGCATTCTGAAACAATACTGTATGGGGAACCAGAGTCTGCTGCCACCTGCAACATAACTCCCCCAAATGATATCCAACACAAGGGTTTGTTTGACGTTTGTCCTGAAATGTTCCAAACCACAGTTTTGTGACCCCTCAGTTTATAATTTACGTCTTCATCACTGTCATCAGAACAGTCTTCCACCACTTCCTTAATGCAGGCCACTTTACTGTTCACCTTCTTCAGTTGTTTCTTCCTGCACACCCTAGCAAAATGGCCTACAATTCCACATTCCAAACACTTAGCATTTTTAGCTGGACACCCATCAAATTTTGCAGAATGAAAGGAACTCCCGCAACGGAAACACTCATTTCTGGATCGATCAGGTATGTTAGATTTTAGATTTTTTGCAAAAGTTTGATTTTTCTCTTTTTTAAAGTCATTATCCCGCTTATCCATGGACCATTTGTTGTGCTTGCGATCACTAACTTTGGCAACAACTTCTTCAAAGTTCTTATCCTGTGCCAAAGTGATTTTCGCACATCTTTCGGATAATTCTGCTTTCTTTACTAAAGCAATAATATCCTTTAGACTGGATTCGCCTTCAATCCACAACCTCTCTTGAATAGATTTGTTTTTAGTATACATTACAATCTGGTCCCGTACCAGTTCATCATGTAGACCAGCAAACCTACATGAGCTAGCTAAATGTTTTAAAGCAGAAACGTAGCTCTCTATGTCCTCGTGTTTCTCTTGTTTCCTGTGGAAAAATGCGTGACGAGTAACCGCAATGCAAACAGCAGGAGAAAAATGATAATTTAAATCCAAAATAGCACTTTGAAACACATCTTCATCGCCTCTATCGTGTTTTTGTAGTTGATTGTAAATACGAAGACCTTCAGGGCCTAAACAGTGCATTAAGATCCTTTTTTTTCTTTCAGCAGAGATTAAACCATTGCAATCTTCTAAGTTTGCGATGTAATTCAAAAAATATTCCTTCCACTCCTTCCATTGTACAGCTGGTTCACCAGGAGACGCTAAAAATTCCTTTGGTGTACTCAACTGCAAAGAAAGCGACGTCCCTGTACCAGAAGAATCTCCACTCGAAGACATGGGCCCTCATTCTGACCTTGGCGGGCGGCGGAGGCCGACCGCCAAAGTCCCGCCGTCAGGTTACCGTTCCGCGGTCGAAAGACCGCGGCGGTAATTCTGACTTTCCCGCTGGGCTGGCGGGCGGTCGCCTTCAGACCGCCAGCCAGCCCAGCGGGAAAGAGGCTTCCACGATGAAGCCGGCTCGGAATCGAGCCGGCGGAGTGGAAGCTGTGCGACGGGTGCAGTTGCACCCGTCGCGTATTTCACTGTCTGCGCAGCAGACAGTGAAATACATTTAGGGGCCCTCTTACGGGGGCCCCTGCAATGCCCATGCCAGTGGCATGGGCACTGCAGGGGCCCCCAGGGGCCCCGCGACCCCCCCTACCGCCATCCGGATCTCGGCGGTCCGACCGCCGGGATCTGGATGGCGGTAGGGGGGGTCGGAATCCCCGCGGCGGTGCAGCAAGCTGCGCCGCCGCGGAGGATTCAATGGGGCCGCGGTACACTGGCGGGACCCCGCCAGTGGTGCCGGTCCGACCGCGGCTTTACCGCCGCGGTCGGAATCCCCATTGGAGCACCGCCGGCCTGTCGGCGGTGCTCCCGCGGTCCTCCGCCCTGGCGGTCAAAGACCGCCAGGGTCAGAATGACCACCATGGTGTACTAAAAATTATAGCTGTAAAATATAACTCTTTAGCTTACTTCTTCAGCAAGACATGTATCTCTGTTATAATAATTTCTGTTAGTTTTCCTTTGTGCCGGATAAACTTCAGCAATGAAGTTGCTAAAAAATTAAGAATAGTAAAAATAATACCATGTACTTGGTACTAATTAACATTAAAAGGGCGCTGTTCCTGCTCCCATGTAACTTCCAGCGCAAGAACCAGCACGTTCACAAGACATTGTTATTAAGCATTATGTTGTCCAGGGAACCAGTAACCAAGCGGGGGTGCACGCGAGGACCGAGGCGATGAAAAATCTAACGTTTGAGCAGTACACACGCGCCTCAAACAAAGTAAACAAACGGCAACTGTATTAGAGAAAGAGAAAAATAAATAAATAATAAAAAAAAAAACTTCCCTCACTTGCTTAAAATAAGTTGCCTTTAACAAAGCAGGTCCGAAAATAGCTGCTCTCCAATCCTCAGTCTGATGTCTGTAGCGTTGCCTTCCAATAATTGCAGTTTTCTCAGTCCAATGCTTGCTGCTTTACGATCCCATCCTCGTCGCCATGTGAAGTAAGTACACTGGCTCTTCTTGTTCTTTCCTTAAAAGTTTATTTCCAGTTATAACGTACAGACAGAGATACATGAGCTTGCCATCCCCAAACCGGCACAACTCTGACCTTTCATATGAAAACATTCCAATCCCCAGTCACAGCCTGCCCCAACATTCCACTGCCCCAACATTCCACTTCCCCTGATGTCATAGCATTCTTCTTTTACATACAAACCAATACATCACTACACAACGCTGGCATGATTGCAAGCGCAGGACAAAGGAAAAGATGGCCAGGAACAGGAAGGCAGCACTGCAGACAGGAGGTGGGAGTCCAGCACCGCAGGAAGCCCTGGACCACATGGAGGAGATGGTGGCAGCTGTCATCCCTGAGGAGGTCGTCACAGGGATTCAAGGACAGGACAGCGCAGACTACCAGGAGACAACACAGAGTGTAAGTCGCATGGGAAACTAAAATGCACAAATGATACTGCAAGTGGGGGGGCATACCCACTACACAATGCCTGTAAGTCATGATATTCAGGGAGTGGCATGGGTAAAGGGGTACGGTATGGGGCCATGGTCCGTTCAGAGGAAACCTGGGGCACAGTACTGCACTACATCAACAACCTTTGCATAGGGTTATGCTGCCATGCCAAGGATTTTGGAAAGGTAAAGCCAGGCCAGGAGGGCAGGGTACAACATTAAATTGGCCTGCAGTCACACGTCAGCTGGTATTCTCCCTACATGAACTAGGGCTCAATTAACAGTCTCAGGCCATATCAGCAAGTGGAATTTAACATTGACAACAGTTGCCACTACTACTTCTGCTGTGTGTGCAGGTCAAGTAGCTAATGGCAGTAACGTCCCCATGGATCAAACACACCCAAATTAGAGGGTTGAGGATGACAACGTTATCAATCCCCTGCAATCAATATAAATGTTCTAATCCTGTCAAATGTTAATGTCCATAGTTGCTACAAACATCAGCCATTGTCATAAACATTATGAGGTACACATCACTTATGTCATACCCATGCTGCATATGTCAGGGTCCACCCTGTGCCTGGGTCACAATAGCTCCAATGACATCATGCAACATCCCTAATGTCATACTGCTCAGACAGCAGCATTGATGGGGAGGACATATGTCAACGGCTATTGAAATACAGCCACACAGTCAGAGGAGGAACTGGAACACTGCTAGGACCATCAGTGCAATCCAATGTAGCACACATTTCCCAACATCAACATTACACACTACCAATGCTGACACCCGTATCATGCCATGCCAATGTAATATATGCTAGGTCTCAGCAACATATAGCTGGATGTGAAATATCTGAGACTGCCTCAGTTCCAGATTGTGAAGTGTGGTGCAAGTGCCATCAGAACACCCACAGCCAGTGAAAGGCCTCACCAAGAGAATGGAAATGAACGGAGGGTGGAGTAGGACAAGAAGGTGGCACTTCTCAAATTGTCCAGAACCAACACTTAGAGGATATGATGCTGACAAGTCCCCAAACTGACCACAATACATGTGACATGCAGGTGGGGCATAGGCGTGGGAGAATGCTAATATGAAAGACAGGAACAATGAACAGGATCCAAGATCACAATGTGCAAGGAAGGCAGGCATGTCACATTACAAATCCCACAACACAGACACACTAATTGTACTATATCTCATTGCAGAGGACGATGGCTCTCCTGCGAATATGCCTGTCCCGGACTTCCCTGATGACATGGATGACGAGCTGACAAACATCAGCCAGCAGACACTCCAAGATGTCCTTGGGACACTCCAGACCCCACCTTCAGTCACAAGGAGGAGCACAGAAGTAGCAGCCATCACAGATGACCCATCCACCACCCCAAGTGTACGACCTACCAGCTCCAACCCAGCTGAGGACTCTGACGACACTGGCACCAGCTTTGAGAGAACTATAGTTGGAGTACAGCAGGGGCTGGCCAAGGAGGTGTGGGTGGGGATGGTAAATATGGCAGCCAGCCTAGAGGGGGTGCGTTTTTGCACGATGTCAACTGCAGAGCAGGCAGTAGCCATGCCAGGGCGAACATCAATCTTGCAGGAACTTGAAAAAAGGTTGAAGGAAATCAGCACAGCTGTAAAAGAGTTGACACAACACCTACAACAACAATCCTGTCAACACGTGCAGGAATACAATATTGAACCCCTCAGGGCTAACCTGGCTGGCTACCATAGTGATGTGGCTGCTATACTTAAGAACCATCAGCTCCTCCTTGCTGCAATACTGCCCTTAATAGCCCCACAGTTGGCAGCTACTGGGATGTCTGACTCCATGTCTTCAAACACTGAGGTGTGTGTGGCCCCTTCATACACATTAGAAGATGAAGACGTGGAACAGATCACCTTCACCCATAAGAGTGCCCGGTTATAACCAAGGTCTTGTACTTTGTAACATGCCAGTCTTGCAACAAATGCACTCAAGCACTGTTCTTCAGCCCACTGTTTATCTTGTCACCCTGCCCTGTGATTGTCTCTCACTAACTCATTGGCAAGTCGTGTCCCTCTGCACTGTCTGACACTTCACCCCAGCATGACCCATGACATGTCCTTTTGCACTTGTGTACGATCACAATGGAAGGTGTCACACTAATGGACTCACAATCATGGACAATGCACATATAGCACTACAGCACTTTCAAATAATTAGCACTTACACAACCACTTTGTCTCTGTGTAATGTGACATATCAACCGTGATGGCCATCAGTGATGTTTACCTCAGGTCAATGATTATAGATTGTCATTCCAACTGACCTGAAAGAATGTTGGCTGATAACTATGCACAGTGGTCTGGATTGTACCATCATCTGCTCCTCCTGAGGGTTAATTCTGAGGAAAATAGAAACTATACACCATAATGCTGTGTTGGACAGAATAACGCTTCCTCAAGGGATGTCTAAGCCAAACATTATTGCCTTCAACTTTTTCTTCAAGCCAAAACCTACGTATGTGACATATGACCCAAATTTTACCTAACACACACCATACTGCATGAATGGATGTGTATGAGTGTACGTACAAATATGTAACCTGGCTGAACATTGTAACAAATAATAGGTGTGAGTTATGCATACCATACTACATGAGAGCATACTACCACTCTCCTTGTAAGGCTTCGCTTGGACATCAGGCTGCAGGCAGACTTAACACAGTGTCTTCAATACTAATTCTGGTCGCAAAGTATGTGTGACGGGCTGGACGAGGTGGCCTGTACACGAACCCGACTGGTGCTGGCGCTGCCTACAGTACCCCGGATACTTATGCCGAGGAATCCAATGTGGAAGGACTTCTGGCGACGAAGGCGGGACCTAAGGGAGCTGAAAGGCGTGCCGTGGTGGAAAGTGCGGCGCGCAACGGAGGAGAGGGAAGGCGCGGCGTTAGAGGAAGGAACGGAGGAATTCTACGACAGCAGGAAGGAGCAGAGGAGGCATCCGGAGGAACGGCCATCTCGGCGTCTCAGGAGGCGTGATGCGATCCGACCCGCCACGCTTCCGGAGATGCGTGGCAGCCACAGCTGCATGGAGAGAGCCCGAAAACGGCACAACGGGAAGGCGGGAGGTCGGGTGGGAAAGGGAACAACAAGCACGGAGTTGGGAGGACGGGAGGTGAAGGGAACAAGAGACAAGGGGGAGTGGGAGGACAGGTCCAGGAAAAGGGAAGAAGGAAACCTAATAAAAACATCAAAACCAGAGAGATCCAGAGAAGAAGCAATAGAAGAAAGAAAAGACAAAGAAAGAACAGTATGGCAAAAGATACGTCTAGAAAAGCAGAGAGACTCAGAGCAACACAGATAGGAGAAATACCAGAGCAAGAGAGAGAGAGACAGAGATCACTCAAGAAGCTCGTAACATAACCCAAAAGATAGAGAGAAAAAAACAAACCCACAGGATGTAAGAGAAGAGAGAAAAAGAAAGGATAGAAAAAGAAGAAAGAAAAGAGGTAAAAGAAGCAAAAGGAACTTACCGATACCTTACTTGTTCTTTTCCCCACATGCGCTTCCTGGGAGCCCTGCCAGAGAGAGAACTAATCCAAGGAAGAGGTGAAAATCCAGGGAAAGGACCACAAACGAAACCATTAAATAGCATCAGAAAGCCAAGTATATGAAGAACTATTGTGTAGTAAAACTATAATAAATCACACCCAAGACAAACCAATCCTACCTCTAAGTGTTGTCATTGAACCCGCCCGGTCACAAGTGGTGTCAGAAGTGGGATCTAGAAGCAGAACGTTGACGACATGGAAGAGAAACCTACTCTGGTGGACATGATAGCCCAGCTGGCCGAAGGGCAACGTCACCTACAATTAGTCTGGGAACAACAACTTAAGGAGGCTAAGGAGGAGAGAGAGGCCTTACAAACTGCTCTAAAAAGTCAGGCCACCATAATAGCCAACAACCAGTTGGTTCATGAAACGACCCTAGGCAAACTGACCGACACCATCGCCCACACTAAAGTAAATCCTAATGTACCTAGTAGCATGCTTCAAAAATATCACGAGCAAGAGGATCCAGATTCTTTCTTTACTAATTTTGAGAGGGTAGCCAGTACTGCAAAATGGCCGGAAGATAAGTGGGGTCAATACATCGCCCCATTACTCACTGGACAGTTGCAAGCCGCCTACCAGGCAATAAACCCAGGAGGAACCCTTCCCTATGCCGAAGTGAAGAAAGCAATTCTGGAACACATAGGATTGGATAGTGAGATTTACAGAACGAAACTCCGACAGACGAAGTGGCAGCATCAAGAGAACCCCCGCACCTTGTATTACTGGGTGCACCATGCAGGGGGGAAATGGTTGTACCCCACAGAAACCAAGAGAGAAGAGATGTTTGATGCAATTGTGCTTGAACAGTATCTGGACGCCATTCCCTCCAGTACATGGAATTGGGTTAGACAACACCCAAGGGTAACTAACCAGACAGCTGTAGACCTAGCCTGTGCCTATCATCGGGCTCCTGATTTTCGTAGTAACCCCAGCAGACATCCCCCTTCTACCCTAGCACGTCCAGGGGTAGCCAAGACTGTATCCCCTCAGCCGTCAGCCATGCATAGTTCTGATCGGACTCTCCCTGCTGCCTCCACAGCCCAAAGTTATCCAACTACCGGGCCCCAGTGTTATCACTGTTCTGAAGGGGGCCATATTGCACATAATTGCCCATTAAAAAAGGATCCTGAAGAACCAATGGAGATAGGGCTGATGAAAGGATGCATACTATGGTCCGGAGGGAAGAGACCTACCTAGACTCTGACAGTCCTACTGAATGATATAGAAAGGACGGCTCTAGTGGATTCTGGGTGCAGTCAAAGTGTGATCCGACAGAATTTGGTCCTACAAGGGAACTCACAAAATCAGGTTCTGATAGCGTGTGTACACGGAGATCAACGACTCTATCCGATGGCTACGGTCAAACCTAACTGGAAAGGAGAGGACGAGACAATCAATGTCGGGGTGATCCCGAATCTGGGCGAGGATTTCATCCTCGGCACGGACTACGGGGACTTTACTTCTCTTCTTGAAAAAGCGGGACAAGAACATTTATATGCTACCTGGTGGGAAGAGGCCCTCTTTGGAGCCAGCGAGGAAGAAACTAGAAAACCACGGATCAAACTCAGCAGAAAACAGAAGATAGAACAAAGATGGGAATATCAAAACCTCCGTGACCCCAGGAAGCTAGAACCCCACTTACCTTCAGCCACGGTTTGTACAACCACGGGAGACTTTAGACAAGGTCAATGTGAAGATCCTACCCTGAAAAATGCTTGGCACCAAGCCGCACACCAGGATGGACCAGTGGTAGGTCCCAAGTTTGTGGTAAAAACAATTTATTGTACAGAAGCCCCTCCCCTTCTGAGGAAAGAGCATTACAGTTAGTAGTACCACAAACCCATAGGCAATAGGTCCTACAATTAGCCCATGGCGATAATGGGGAAGGACATATGGGGAGAGAAAAAACAGAGGAAGCGGTTTTACTCTGATTTTATTGGCCTTGGGTGTTTGGGGATATTAGGAAGCATTGCTCAGAGTGCCCAAAATGCCAACTTATGAATCCCTCCCCTCATCGACCAGCTCCTCTCCAACCTCTTCCCATTATAGAGAACTCATTCACTAGAGTCGGGCTGGACTTTATAGGACCCCTAACTCCTTCAATAAAAGGACGCCAGTACATTCTCGTGTTAGCTGACTATGCGACCCGGTATCCCGAAGCCATACCAATCCCCAGTATGCATACAAAAACCCTCGCCCAAGCTATGATCGAATGTTTTTCACCAATGGGATTTCCTAAGGAAATCCTCACAGATCAAGGAACCCCATTTATGTCAAGACTTATGGAGGAGGTATGCCGTTCACTAGGGGTTAACCAAATAAGAACTTCCGCATATCATCCCCAAACAGACGGACTAGTAGACCGATATAATAAAACACTGCTTCGAAAAAGTATTTCGGAAGCAGGAAAAGATTGGGAAAAGAAGCTACCCCTAGTGCTCTATGCCATAAGTACCCATGTCCAGGCATCCACGGGACATAGCCCCTTTGAGCTGTTATTCAGGAGACACCCTCGTACTCTTTTAGAAATGTTAGCAGAACAATGGGAAGAGCCAGAAGAAGAGGTTAAGGACATTTAAATCTATACCGAGAACTAAGAGAAAACCTTCACATGGTATGGAAGAGGCCCATACCGCATTAAGTGAGGCCCAAAACAATCAGAAACGGTTATACAATGCTAAAAGTGCATATAGGAGTCTGAAGGTGGGAGACAAGGCATTAGTCCTGTTACCCAGTAGTGAAAACAAATTACTAGCTCGGTGGCAAGGCCCATATGAAGTCTTAGAACTGATCAATCCTATCACATATAAACTCGCCACAACACCGGGTATGGGCAGGTAACAGATATATCACATAAATCTTTTAAAAAAATGGTATGCACCCGTAATTGAACAACCTGCCTTGTATATCGTAAAAGAAGCAAATAACAATATTCCCCTATTTCCCTTCCCAGTTGACACATCACCTGTAGACCCCACCCCTCAAATAAACCCCTTACTTACAGACCCATACCATACACAACTCCGCCACCTGGTCAAAAATAACCGAGATGTGTTCTTAAAGATGCCGGGATGAACCCCTCCAATACAGCACCCCATTCGTATTCATTCCGACACCATAGCCAGACAACAGCCCTATCGAATACCTGAGGCGAAAAATAAAATCATAGAGCAAGAAGTAGAAACTATGTTAGAAGCCGGCATCATCGAACCATCCACTAGTCCCTGGTGTTCCCCGGTGGTATTGGTACCGAAACCCGATGGAAGCACCCACTTTTGTGTTGACTTCAGACGTGTCAACGCCCTATTACACTTTGACGCATATCCCATGCCCCGTATAGACGAACTTCTCGATAGACTGGGTAAAGTCCTATACATGGCCACGTTAGATCTAACGAAAGGGTACTGGCAAATACCATTACGACCGGACGATAAAGAAAAGACCGTATTTGCCACCCCCTCCGGTCTTTACCACTTCACAGTCCTTCCATTTGGTCTTCATGAGGCCCCAGCCACCTTTCAGAGATTTATAGACAGGATACTTCGACCCTACCAGCAGTATGTGGCGGCCTATCTCAACGATATTGTAATTTACAGTAAAACCTGGGAAGATCACCTAGAACATTTAGACACCATCCTGCAGGCCCTGATGGAGGCTAATCTTACCGCTAACCCAGAGAAATGCAACCTGGGTCATACCATGATTAAATATTTTGGGTATATTCTAGGAGACGGACAAGTTAAACCCCAAATCGATAAAATACAGACAATCACCCAAATAACCCTTCCCCGTACAAAGAAAGAGGTACGTGCTTTTTTGGGACTTGTAGGATACTATAGACGGTTCATCCCACAATTCTCCACCACACCCGGACCCCTTACTGACCTCTTGCGAAAAAAATGTCCGAACACTTTACCCCCTCTCTTGGCGACAGAACGAAAGAGCTTTGAAACGCTAAAAACTGCTTTGACCTCCGGACAGGTGTTGTGCTGTCCTGATTTTCACAAACCCTTTGTCGTACAGACCGATGCCTCAGACATAGGGCTAGGGGCCGTCCTTTCACAAGAACAGGACGATGGGACTCTACACCCTATTGTGTACATAAGTCGCAAGCTCCTCCCACGGGAGCATCATTACCCCACATTAGAAAAGGAATGTCTGGCTATCAAGTGGGCGGTGGAGTCCCTGCGATATTATTTAGCAAGCAGAACATTTACTTTAGTGACTGACCATGCTCCCCTTACCTAGCTTGCCCAAAATAAGGATACCAATGCCCGTGTACTCAGATGGTTCCTCTCACTCCAGCCTTTTTCCTTCCAGATACGGCATTCCCCAGGTTCCCTCAAGACGAACGCTGACTATTTGTCATGGTATCCGAAGTCTGAGCGCCTCTATCAGCCGCTCGCTAGGGGGAGTGTCTGTGATGGGCCAGACCGAGGTGGCCCGTACACGAACCCGACTGGTGCAGGCGCTGCCTACAGTACCCCGGATACTTATGCAGAGGAATCCAATCAGGAAGGACTTCCGGCGACGAAGGAGGGACCTAAGGGAGCTGAAAGGCGGCCCGTGGTGGAAAGTGCGACATGCAATGGAGGAGAGGGAAGGCGCGGCGTTGGAGGAAGGAACGGAGGAATTCTATGACAGCAGGAAGAAGCAGATTAGGTGTCGGGCGGAACGGCCATCTTGGCGTCCCAGGAGGCGTGACGCGATCTGAGCCGCCACGCTTCCGGAGAAGCGTGGCAGCCACAGGTGCGTGGAAAGAGCCTGAAAACAGGCACAATGGGAAGGCGGGAGGTCGGGTGGGGAAGGGAACAACAAGCAAGGGGTTTGGAGGACAGGAGGTGAAGGGAACAAGAGACAAGGGGGAGTGGGAGGACAGGTCCAGGAAAAGGGAAGAAGGAGACCTCATAAAAACTTCCAAACCAGAGAGATCCAGAGAAGAAGCAATAGAAGAAAGAAAAGACAAAGAACAGTATAGCAAAAGATACGTCTAGAAAAGCAGAGAGACTCAGAGCAACACAGATAGGAGAAATACCAGAGCAAGAGAGAGAGAGAGAGAGAGATCACTCAAGAAGCTCATAACATAACCCGAAAGGTAGAGAGAAAAAAAAACCACGGGAACTAAGAGAAGAGAGAAAAAGAAAGGATAGAAAAAAAAGAAAGAAAAGAGGTAAAAGAAGGAAAAGGAACTTACCAATACCTTTCTTGTTCTTTTCCCCAAATGCGCTTCCTGGGAGCCCTGCCAGAGAGAGAACTAATCCAAGGAAGAGGTGAAAATCCAGGGAAAGGACCACGAACAAAACCATTAAATAACATCAGAAAGCCACGTGTATTAAGAACTATTGTGTCGTAAAACTATAATAAATCACACCCAAGACAAACCAATCCTACCTCTACGTGTCGTATGAACCCGCCCGGTCACAGTATGTGAGACTGAAAACATACATAAAAAATTAACAACACTTTGGGATACATAGTAACCTTGAGTGGTGGGTGCAATGGATGGCAGAATCTTAGCAAACTAGCTTTGGTGTAGTTGCCAATGTAACAGCTCTATTGGAATTTGGTTGCAGGATGGGACACAAAAGCTATTACTAAAGAGACACTGTTCACCCATGCCAAGGCCCTGATCCCCAAGCATGTGACACATACTGTAAAGGGTTACCTAAATATTTGTTAAACAGTAAAAACAAAAGCTAAAACCAGGGGAAACACCTTACCTAACCTAACCTATCCTAACTACACATTACCCATAACTGGCCTTAACTAACCTAAGCTAAACTTACTTATCACATTTAACGAAACGATCTAAACATCAACCCCCCACCCCGCTTATAAGACTGGACACATGGAGGACAACATATATTAACCTAAACACATACTATCTTATACTAAACAAATATATATATTTTTGTATTTTTATATTTTATATTTTTTTTAAACACCAAAACCCTAACATCATCCACACACACAATAATAAAAAACAGATATTAAAAGTATCATATCCCCACCCCCCACCCACTACTACTAACTTAACTAACAGCCTATTCTAACCTAACACTAAGCCCCCTAAACCTACCAATGAAAAGAACCAGGAAAGAGGAGGGTGGGGAGGGAATCATGGCTGAGGGTAAAATGTTTACAAGTTCACCCTCCGCAGGGTCTTCCTTATGGCACGTACCCTCCTATTAACTTGTGCCACCTCCTGCTGCAGCCTGGTAATTTTCCTCAGAATGCGGTCAATGTTCCGTTGCATCCGCTGAAAATCTGCTGGGTCAATGACTGCCGCAGGGGTGGTCTGGGTGCCAGCTGAAGATGTATGTCTCCTTGTCGGTGCCATGCCTGTAGGACGAGGTGCAGGTCCTGGAGCAGTGGAGGTTGACGGTCCAGGAAAGATGTCTGCTATGGTTGGTGCCACCTGGGTGGTAGTGGTGGTGCTGGTGGTGGTGGCTGTTGTGGACACCGAAGGGCCCCCTTGGGCAAATGCCCTACACACTCTAGAAGCTCTTTCATGGCGATAACGCCTTGCCATGTTGCGTAACCCAAACTCTGCATCCAGAATGTGGCGGTAACGCATCGCCCTGCGCTGAAACTCCCCAATCTGGATGGGATTCATATTGGCAGCTGTTAAAACAAATATAAAACCAAACATTAGGTACTTCATTGTGTGATATGGCTCCAGAAGTAAATCAGACAATATATCTAATGTACCAGAAACAGCCCATATCATCATACAGATCACTGATTGTCCCTGAGGAAGTACATGCCAATGCAGCCTACACATGTCCTATCAAACAGCACAGCAATACTCTAAAAGACGGGTAACAACTTAAATGACCTATGCATCATTGTTCAGCCATTTGTCACGTAAAAAATGCTGCTAGTCCTCCACATATGACAGGCCAACTAATGACTAACTTCTGGATGACAATCAAGGGCCACAAGATCTGTGAGTTGTAAATGGAATTGCCAGGATAGAATGCAGTTGCTAATCATGAGTGGTTATCCTAGTTTTGGACAAGTTACTTACAGATTTACATGTCTGTGTACTAAACATGGATCATCAGTCCTAGGTACACTTTTCACAACCCTACGCCTGTGCCTGGGGGGGGGGGGGGGGGGGGGGGGTGGACAAGCAACAAATACTTTCAAACATCAAGCACACCCAGAAAAGCTTTGGACAGCTGTACATGTGTTTGGGCAGTCCACCACAGGTAAGGAGGATGTCCAACTAGGATACACCCAAACCTTGGACAATCCCATCCACACTTATGTTTGGAAATATAGACAATTGTCAACATCATTTCCTACTAGTAACACATGACTTACAACAAGCAGATAGATATAAGCACACATCTGGCCATGAGCTGCATGCACACCTTGGCCATTGTACTCAAGTGCCTCATAGACGTAACACAACGCGTGGAGCTACATGCTGCTAGGAAGTCAAACATACAGTCAAACATGTTCATTAGTGAATAGGGACGCTCAAGTCTGTGGGTAAGACTTTGGCATCCTTATTCTGTGAGAATCAGGGTCTGACTTGCTGACTAAATCACAAATATGGTCCTCTGCTACATTTTCTGAATTTAAGTTTTATCCACAAAAGTCACCCTATTCACATGGCCTTGCTTACAGGGGTGCCCTACAATCCCAAAATGATTGCCCAACTCAAAGATGGAAAAAAAATGATACTCCACTCAAGGAATATATCCAATCATTGACCAGCGCATCACACCTTGCTATGTGTCCAACACACAGGAGTCAATCACAGAGCAGCAGCAAACACAACACAGAACATAAATATCAACACTTACTGGAGATGTCTGGGTCCGCAAATCAAGCCACCTCGCCGATAGTGTAGGGGGCAGGTCCACCTGTAAAGCATGGAAGGGAGAAATGTGCTCAATGTCTGGGCACTGTACAACACTTCCAAATACAATTACTGTGTGTTAGATTAAATCAGAAAGTGAAGCCTCTCAGACATGATGATACTGCATCCAACATACCACTGTAAACTTGTACAGACCCGGGCACTCCAGTGAGTGATACACACATATCTTCACACATGCAGTGGCCCTAACTATCATGTGGTGGCAAACATGCTCCATCATTTGTTTGCAGACTCATTCATGGAGTGTATTCCTTTCATCATGTGTATCCATGAGAGACATGCAAAGCCACTTTCCTGGAGGACTGCAATACCAGTCACCCAGCTATTGTGACTAAGACCAATGTAAAACACACAGGTACAATGTACAGAGGGCCAGTAGTTGTTACCCCTCAATTTGTATCTATCATTTGCTTCATTGTATGCGCCAAAGCTATGGTAAGTTGCTCCAAACATTTTGATATGAACTTGTGTGCATTACTTTTGGCATCCATCCCTAATTTGATTGTGGCACAACAAAGTCCAAATATCAGTCTAAGATGTTACCTGAGGTTAGCTATAACTTGTTATGTATGTGTCAGAATCCAGTTCAGACATGTATCAGAAATAATAGAGGGACACATTATTTCTTGAAAATATCTGGATTAAAAACATGTCTTTCTTGTCACACTCACAGACCATGCATCAAACATATGTGAGAGCCACATTTGCATCATCTATTGACGTGAAGGCAGCACTAATTTACAGGCTCCTGTTGCGTTTTGTAAGTTAGTGCAGCTGTTGCATCAATAAATGACAGTAATGTTTGGGAATTATTGCATAACTCACGGCAACTGTATGTTTAACTTGCAATCCACATGTCCAAAAACATTGCCTGCAGCATATGAACAAATCTGCTACTGTCACTACAGAGCATTTAAATGTGCACATTACTGTGATTTGTACTCACCAACAGGGCCACCAATCACAATCTCCAGGTGGTCCAGCAGGTCTTGCTCCCTGTCAACCAGGTCAGCCCGACTGTGTTTCAGCTGGTGGTCGTTGCACGGTTTGTTGTAGATTCTTTGGAGATGGCACAGGAACTTTGCCCACCGGAGCCTCCTTGCCTCTGTGTGATACCCCTGTATCACATGCCCACCTGCTTCTACCATTAAAGGTAGAAAGTGGCACACCAGCCAAATAAATCCCTCCAGCTCCTCCTCTCCCATCCTGCCAAGACGAGGCCTACCCAACATACTTGCAAAAACAAAATGTGATAAAGGGGTACAGAGGATACTGAAGGGAAAGTAGGAGAGAGAAATGAAAAAAAAATAACACAAACAGCCCAACTATCCCCAAACTAACACTACCTACAATAGACTCCCAACAGTACAAAGACTAATTTATACACCAGAAATCACAAAAATACACTTACACAGGATACCACAGACACTTAGGAAACACCAAAAGACAATTTAAAGACCACACAGGAGACAAATTCACAAAATGCACAGAGAGACAAGTCAAAACACAGCCACACAGTCAGGAAATATCACAGACTGCAGAGTGAAAGTAAAAGTATACCCACTGTATCATTTCTGTAAACAGGATATCCTATTACATCACTTCCTGCCTCAAATGCGGTGCGTTTTTAATCATATGCATCAAAATATTATAACGTGTACAGTCTGTGCGTCATTTTCTTTTGACGCACATGCTTAGAAATTACCCTGCATCCATATTTTCAAATATTTTTCATACTTAACCAATTTCATGGGGTACAGTGTGGGACTTAAAGCTCAGGGCCAATGGATGTATCATGGCAATGAGCGTCATTTTTCGATGCACATGCGTCATTTTTTTACGCATGTGCATCTTTTTTGATGCGTATGCGTCAAAATTTCTGTCTTTGACTGGGTTTGGATCATTTCTCATTTGTAATAGTACATGACAGGTGTGACAATACAGAGGTAGGCTGTTGTCACCTACATTGTGCAATCTGGTGTATGGGCACATGTGACAGATCATACTACTGCGGACCATGATCCTCTAGTTGTTGTACCGGATTTGCACTCTTCACTGACACAATAGATGGCCAAACGTGTGGAATATAAATAGGTATTACCCAGTTTGGGCATGTTTTGAGTCAATAGAGGATAGCAAGGTTACACAACTCAATACAGTAACTCAATGCCTGTGTGTCAATGTGTGTGAATTGGCTCTTACTAATGTAGTTGTCCCACTGTGTGAACATCACAAGACGCGTTTTCTCAAATCTGCTTGTATGCATGTGTAGTCAATGTGTCCAACCATCAGATGCTATTCAGTGTGGAAATGAGAAAGGAAATGTGTTTGTCATACACGTAGCAACAGATGCTGTGTGAACTTCCAAGGTTTTTTGGGACATAAGCATCGCCAATGACAAACCATGCACAGGATAGATAGAAGACGGTTGATCATGGCAATGTTCCAAGACTAATCCATCACGTGTCCTGGAATGTTGGATACTACTTCCTAGGCACTTGTTTGTATACTACCCATGAGTAAGGCATCGGATAATGCTATGTGGGTACGGTGTTTGTGACAGAGAGTCCCAAAAACAATCCACAAATGTAATGTCACTCCACAGTTTGAGTCATATAAAGGAGCCATGTTTCTCCTGTGGCAGTGAAGGACCAGCAGACCAAGCAGCATATGTGCACATATTTCCAGTGGTTAATTGCACAAAGGTGTCCAGTTCAAGTGTGTGGGGCCATGTGTAGCCTGAGTCATTATAGGGGTCAATGTTGTCACAGTTACGTGCAGGTCTAGTCATGAGTCTGTTGAGCCATTTCCTGCATTTACAAAGTATCCTTCACAGCTGAATTGAAGGAAAGCCGAAGAGGAATTGAGAACACACATGGGGATAGTCCACTGCAGACATGTTATGAGACTAACAACAGGGCAACCCTGGTGTGCTGACAAAGTTAATGGATCAGGAACTTTAAACCAGCAGGTTTCCTCACAACATTTGTACACAGGGTGGCCTCTAAAATTCCCACTGCAGCCGGGAACATCAGTGCCTCTGTGCTGATGAATCTCACAGCTACTCACCACGCAAGCCCCATTAATATGTTGGGGGCAATGTGAATCAGCGTGTGGACTGTCAGGGTACTAACATGTGTTGACATTTCATGCACATTATCTGACGCTGTTTGTTGTGCTGGAGGCACCATTCCAAATCCATGCATACAGCCATGGTACACTGTCGCTATTTGTCACTCATGCATACATGAAACCCAGACAAGGGATGGGCCATGATTAGGCTATTTGAAGACAAGTTCCACCCCATGATACGATAAGTAAACTGATTACGCTATACAATGTATTTGAGTATTCATTGTAGACCTACCAGACACAATACGCCAGGAGGATAGTGAGGGCATGGAAAGCCACTATGAGACAAATGTAGCCACAGGGAACCTTTATGGTGACGCAAAGACAGGAACCAGTCAGGCTAACAGGATGCAGGTTCAATCAGGAACAAAGTGAACAAGGCAAATACACAGTGAGCAGACTGAGACTGGTCAAAGCTGGAACAACACTGTGGAAAATGAAAACTGTATTTGTCCCGTGTTTCGGAACGTAACAAAATAACCCAAGGCCTGTGTTACACAAGTGATTTATACGGCAATGCAGTACAGTGATATACTTATAATGGAAGTTTCTATGCCGTTCCAGGCAGCTGCAAGGGCAGTGCATGTTCAAATGGCTGGTCTGCATGGTGATGCTCACAGGTGTGTGGTGCAGCTTCATTCTCTCACAAGTCATGTAGGTGAGATTCACGTTTAAAGGGCCAACAGTACCTTTCACATGGGACGCAATGGACAGGTGATTACAGGTCCTACAGACAACAAGGCAGTGCATTATTCGACCAGAAGTTCATGCAGACGGAACAATGACTATGGCATACCATACTAAAGAGGGAAGCATACTGGATTCAGAACGTGACTCTGTGGGTGTGTAGATGAGGGATTATCTGGGTACAAATATTCCCATTTCCAGGGCACTCTGAAGAAGGGTGGGATGAGGCAGGGTACATAGTAGTGACAGGACTTATGACCTGGGCTGGTATGTGCAGGGGATGTCTTGTGAGCAATGCTAGGCATCCCTGGGCACTCGTGCTATCCATTTGCTGCTTACATGGAATTCTTGTCACACATGCTCCTTGCAAAGATAGCTGATGTAACACTTACTGATGTCAAGGGTCTGGTCATACCTTCTTGTTACCAATGCAATAGCACATCCACTGCCTCATGTATGAGTAATTTATTTACCTTATTGAATCATGGTGTCTTAGTTGTGTGCCATATGCTGCAATGAACCATGTTGCCAACATGTATGTGTGAAATAGCTGTGCTCCTCTGCTATTGCCCTAAAAATGTGAAACGGACAGGATATATGTCATTTACAGTGTGTGTGAAGTTGGGTGTACATTCATACCCATCAAATATGATGTGGATTTTTCTGTATCCTAATCTGTATTTCTGCAATGCTCCATGAGGCTACACTCTGATTATGATTCTTAGGTATAATGTTATGCAAAATGATGAACCAGACCATGATATAGTCAATAGAATAGGTGTTTATTGACATATGGTAAGACAGTGGAGATGGATAAGCAAAGTTAAAAGAAATCTTGGACAATATGTTGTCTCCGACGCAATCCTGCAGCTGTGTTTGGATGGTCCCCCTCATGCTGATTGTCAGCATCCTCCTCTTCAGGCATTTGTGGGTAGGGTTCATATAGGGGAATGTTCCTCCTTACACATATGTTGTGCAGGATGGCACAGGTCAAAATGATGTTGCACACCATTTAAGGTGAGTATAGGAGGCTGCCTCCGGTGATGTCGAGGCACCTGAATCTTGACTTCAGGATGCCAAAGGTCCTCTCGACTATGGTGTGTGTCCTCCGATGTGCCTCATTATTGGCACGCTCTGATGCTGTGCTTGGGTTTGCAAATGGGGTCATGATCCATGGCTGGATCCCATACCCCTGATCAGCTGAAAGAGAAAATGTTGATGTTGCTTGCACCATGATTCTCACTTTGCATGGCAGTTGTTCTCTTGTGTTGTCTGTGACTGATCAGTGTTTGTGTTATTGTGTGGAATCCTAGGCTTCTAGGATGTACCATCAGCACTGGGTTGTTTCCTTATCTGAACTGGTGTTTGGCTGATTGACCAGATGTCAGCGGTATTTTTGTTGAGTTGCAGTACATTGTGTACTCCCTTGCATTATGTCATGTGAAAGAGGTGTCCATGTGTCTTAACTAGGGGTGGCATGATACTTCCATACACAGAATCAATTAGACAGTGGTGGTAACACAGTTGCATCTATATGGCCTGGACATCCCATCCAATTTAACATATGCAATAGAATTAGTTCAACATCACTGAGACCCTTAGATTTGGCAAGGTGACAATGTACAACACATCTCCATACGTTGTCAGCACTGACGTGTTGACAATTGACTATGCACAAATATCCCATGTGTGACAAATTCTCTGCAGACCTATTTCTCTGCCCCTGCCAAGTCGACTCTGGTTCTAACGTGTACCTATACTACTGAACATGTTCTAGTTCAGCTGGCTAACTTGGTTGTGAGGTTGTCATTTTGAGTGTCAGAAGGTCCATATGCCTGTACATCTGTTGTGTGTGTGTGAAATTGTCTCAATCCGTATGTGTAGGAATGTGCACTTTCAATATTGTCACATCAATATGTGTTCTTAGCACAGTCCACTTGCTTATTGGTAGTGGCAATGTCAGAGCAGGAGTGATGTGAGATATTGCTACAGCCTCAATGATTCCATGTCACCTTCATAGTAAACATCATCATGCTATGTGTGTCATGGTATTATGCCTGCAGCAAAACACATTACACACCCCTTACACAGTACTTATTGCTTGGAAGGGTGTTTGATTGAGTGTTCTTGATGTGATATTGAAAGATTAATCTTCCAAGTTGTACTGCCAGTTAAGGCCATGTCATTGTCATTGTGTGGTTTTAAATTGTTCCCTTGTGTCTGTGGAGTGGCATCTGTTGTTATTTGGTTCTGTCATTTGTCCATAGGTGTGTATCCAAATGGGTGAGGATATCAAACATGCCTAGCGGTGTCACAACCTCAGTGTGTTCCTGGCCACGTGTCAATGTAGCCGTGTATGTGTTGTTTGCCTTGAAGGTTGTTGTGCAGTGTGTATATAAGTAGGTTTCTGTGCTTAATACAAGCAGGCACTTTCCATATGTCCATCCTGGAAGTGTTGATTGATGGTGCAGTGGCGGAAGATAAATGAATCATGTACACTCCCAGGATACTTTGCCACAATGTTGGTGATCAAGCCCCGGTGATCGACAATGGCCTGCACATTGATGGAGTGTGTGTGCTTCCTGTTGCGGTATAGATGTTCGGTTGTAGCAGGTGGCACAAGGGGCACATGTATGCAGTCAATGGCACCAAGCACGTGTGGGAAGCCATTGATTTGGTAGAAGCCCTGTTTGGTCTCCTGCTGCTTCTGCTGTGTGTTGGGGAAGCTGATGTGGCGGGCTGGGAGGGAGATGATGGCATCCAGTACCTTGGGAAGAAAGGCAGAGAATGTGGGCTGTGAGATCCCAGCAACCAGGGCACCAGTGCTTTGAAAGGAGCCACTTGCCAACATGTGGAGTACAGCAAGCAGCTTGGTTTCTGGTGGAATGGTGTGGGGTGTCTGCAAGCTGGGTGCCAACTGTGGCTCAATGTTGTGCAGCAGCTGCTGAATGGCTTGCCAGTTGAGCCTGTACCTCTGGATGATGTCTTGTTGCCAGAGTCCCAGAAGGGTTGTCCTGGTGCAGAATATCCTCTCCTGCCTTCTGCGTTGCCTTTGGGGTCCCTGCTGGTGTTGTGGAAGCTGCTGTTGTTGGTCCTGTGCTCTGCGTCTGCGTTCATGCTGGATTAGAAGCACCTTCATGTCTTCCTTTTGGAGCTCTGATGTTGCTTCTGTGTGTTTTCCTTAAGTACCGGTGTGTTTGCCCCATTTTAACACCTGTCTTGACCCAGGCGTTATTTTTGTACGCAAATTGGGCTGTGCGTCATTTTCCGCCTCCGCCTCCCAGATGTGCAGGATTTTTGCACGGATGCATAAATATGGCGCACAGGTGTTTATGTTATTTTTTGGACGGGAACGCCTACCTTGCATGTCATTAATGCAAGGCAGTTTCCCGCATCCAGAAAATTACGCACACGGTGGAATTTTTTGACGTTCGCAGGCTCACGCGGCAAAGTATAAATATGGTGCACGCTTTGCGCCGAATGTATGTCAAAATATTTGACGCACATTTGGCGCAAACAAAGTATAAATATGCCCCTACATGAGAAGTGGGAGAGGCAATGGAGCAGGCGGGCTTCATGCTCAGAAGTACCTAAGAAGAAGCACATATGACACTCCACCCCCTACTCCCCTACCACAAACCACCGTCTTCTTCAAATAAATATCTGCTTGCAGAGGCTGGTGCGGATATATTGGGGTGATTTTACACCCCTTAATGGACTGTTCAAATCCTAGAAAGACTAACTGGATATCCACTCTTTGTAGTGGTTTCCAGCTTGGTTTCCCTACCAAAGTGTCATATTGGGTCTTAATCGGGTGAACATGTGAAGGGAGCCTATTTTGTGTGACATGTTGGCACCATATGTGTTGTCAGGTCTGTGGTGGGTATTTTGCCAGTCACATGAAGGAGAAAGTTTGCAAGGATACCCATGTGTTCTTCTAAATGCAGCTCTGCCAGCCATCAAATACTAGCAGTGGGAGGCAAGGGTAGCAAGGTAGTCCTGATGGACAGGGACTGGGTTACAGGTACACAGCCCAAGGATGTGTCAGCTCAAGTCTTACCTTAAAGAAGCCCAGAAACAAAGAAAATGCCTACACATAACGGCCTTGAGCCCTTTCATGTAAAGTGTATTTAAACAGCACTTACCACCCTTGATGAGGTGTTGAAGCCCTTTGGGATGAGTGGACCCTATGCTGCAACCCACCGTTATCTGTAGCCCGAACAATCAATCTCAAGCAGTTTTTACTCTAAAATACTAAGGCCCATATTTATACTTTTTTAGCGCCGCATTTGTGTCGTTTTTTGACGGAAAATCGGCGCAAACTTACAAAATACAATTGTATTTTTTAAGTTTGCGCTTATTTTGATCAAAAGACGGCACAAATGCAGCGCTAAAAAAGTTTCTATATAGGCCTAAGTATCTCAGCAATGTCCACAGCTTTGCATGCTTTATCTAACAGGCTGCCCAACTTTCAGATTTAGGCTGTTTAAAATAACTAATTTATGTGTGTATTTATATATTTTTTCGTCCTTAAGTACTCGATCCAGGAGCTGCTAGTCATACCACATATCTATACTGCGTACCTGTCAATACACTCTGAAGCAACCACGTTGCAATTAGATCGATCTAGTCTTTGGACAGCGAAGTCTCGTTGAACAATTACTATTATGTCTTCCATGGCTGCATTGATGCGCCTTCATTCTCCACCTTTTCCTTGAAATATTAATGTACAATGTAACTGCAGAGCGATCTTTCAAATTTACACCTTGATCACTTACTTGTGACTCCCCCACGCAATTTAATCTCTGAATCACTGTTCTCACCTCAAGACCTCTAAATGTAAAAGAACTAAATTACACAATGTATTTTTGCAGTGTTTATCCTCCTTTCTCTTCCAACGTTAATGTATCTGAGCAAGAACACTTACACCCAAAAGAAAAGAATATCAAGTGACATGCTGGGATGCCTCTCCTTTATAAAGCCCAGGCATCTATTGTGCAAAAATAAAGTTGGTTTTCTTTTTGCAAACAAAGAACAGGCTCAGATTTAACCTCCTTCATGCCATGCTGGATTTTGCAGTCCCGCTGCTGCTCTTTATGCTCTAGGCCAGTGGTTCTCAACCTTTTGACTTCTGTGGAGCCCCACTTTATCATTGCTGGAACCTGGGGAAACCCACTGAATCATTATTGGAATATGCGATCCCACACTGAGTCACTATTGGAAGCTGGGGACCCCGGCCTAAACATTGTTCATGATTTGAACCGCAAAACAATACACAAAAAAATACAGAAACAAACATTCATCAAACACATCCATAAATGATAATAAGTTTTATTTAAATTGCAAACAAATATAGAAGAAAATGTAATTTTGATAGGAAGGATGGAGCTTTTTAAAATTCAATTGAAGCCACACATTGTCCATCCTATATTCGGTTTGATGCACCTGCACTGCTCCCACAAATCAATCTGAGAATACTAGTTACATTTTTAGCCTCCAGTTTCAAATTCCCTTCCATTTACAGTAAGTTTTTAAATTTTCAGTTGCACATTTAGCCATTTTATTTATATACGCTTTATTAATCTGTTATTATTTAATTTTCTAAAGAGTCACAGACCCCCAAAAGAGGCTTCGTTGACGCCTATGGGTCCCCCGGACCACAATTTAGGAATCACTGCTCTACACTATAAGTGGCTCACAGAACACCCCTCAGGATGACCATGAGCATGGAGACATCAAAGCAGTCAGACAGTCAAAACAATCCATGCTCTTCACAAAACCTTCCTCAGACTGCTGTTAGGGCAGTATGTAGAGCACTTCTTCCTTCTCTGAATGTGTGAATTCTCTGGTAAGTGCTTGGTACAGCTCTCGTCACTTCTTTCTGCATAAATCTGGGCATGGATGTAACAGAGGCTGAGATTTAGTCAAGCATTCCTTCCATCGCTTTGTTGCTCATTACAGTAGATGCCCTAAGTGTGATGTGTATGCCCAGATATTGGTCCTGTGCTTGCTGTGCCACTAGACTCAAACAATACCTCAATGACAAAGCCTGGCAGGCCGTAACTCGTCTGAGGTTGCTTGTGTTTCAGTCAGGAAGTTCAGGAAATACAGTTAATATTGGAGCAGAATCAACACAGTTGCATACAGCCAATCTATATTTTAATTTGCACAGATGCAGAAAAAGGAGGGACTGGAAGGCAGACCCTAGTGATCTCCTGACTTTGAGCTCTTTCCATTGCATTGTTTTTGGTCCATCTAGGGCTGAATTTAAGAAAGGTGGCGCTGCATCCAATGCAGCACCACTTTTCTTGCACCCCACTAACGCCACCATGTGTGCACCATGTTTATGATATGGCGCACCATGGCAGTATTAGGAACAATAGCGTCAACATTTTTGACGATACTGTGGCGCTTTGCCCCACAAGCGTCCAAAATTTGACGCTAGTGGACCCAAATGCACGGAGGCCCATTGATTGCAATGGGTGACGCCTGTTAACGCCTGCTTTTAGCACCTTAAAAATGACACCAAAAATGGCGCAATGAAATCTTGTAGATCATGTAGGCCAAAAGAAGCGTTATACAGATAACAGGCCTTTGTTTTAAGCAGAAGCATGTTATTGCATTAAAAAAAATATAACAGTACTTAAATGTAATGTTTAAATAGGCCTAGACATATTTAAACATTTCCATCCTTATACAATAATTGTGAAAAATTCTGAGGGGGGGGGCCAAGGATTTTTATTTTCCAACTGGGGGCGCTCGCATTAAAAAGATTGGAGACCACTGCCCTAGACTGTTACAATCGGGAACTAGCTTCCAATCTGGACTAACTAATGGTCTCATGCTGCTTGCATTGAACCTCCTATGAAATGTTGCCGGATAGCTTGTGATAAACTGCTTCTTTTGGAGATGAATCAAGTTTAAATTGCATAATTGTGTACCCTATCTGCTGTGGAACTGCAAGCCAAATCAAACTTTATTGGAGATCATCCAAATGTAATTACAAATATCTGATATTATCTCATGCACTATCTACCCATCACATTTGGTTTTTTCAAAGCTCTACTCTAGGACTCGTTTTCGGCCAATTAATCTTTTGACCCAGTTGAGAGACACCGTAGGACGAGATAGCTAATCAATATGTCAATCAATATATCAATAATGTGATCAATATTTATCACAACAATACATTTTACTTTAGTCAGAGTCATTAATCAAATTGGCAACGCAACCATGACCTTTCAGCCATGAATAACCACACCAGTTGATAGAATTTTATGGGTTTTATTCCCTATTAGTTACAATCTAAGATTAAATGCGTCAATCTCAAAGCCAAGAAACACAACAGCATAGTTACGATATGGCAACTTTGATAAGATTTCAATAAGGCAAAAATCATAAACATTAGAATATAACACGGCGTGAACATAGATCAGAATATGGCAGAGTATTGCCTCAGTCGTTTGTCTGTTTGCGTCAATTTGATGATCACCTGTCCTAATCACTAATTAGCACTGGCATGTTGGGCTTCATGCAAAACAATTTAGAACACCAATTTGGAAAACATCTAGCTATGGTCTCTGTCAAAAGTAAGCAGTTGGTACCTAGAAAGGAAAAGCAAATAGAAAAATTACAATTGCATTGTCATAATTACCCTCCAAAGATTAGGTCAGCGCACAGGTTCAGTCTTCGTCCTCAGGACATCAGTCAAATCTCCATCAGTCAGGATTTAACTAAAGGGCAAAAGGGACACTTCCCTCATAAGGAGGAAAGTGTAAAAGGGCAGTCTAGAGGCAAGGATGATTCTTTCAATAAGTCTCAAGTCACCAAACAGAGTGACAGAGTTTCTGGATAAAATCAATAGCATTCCCTACCTAATTCTCTCGACCTTTTTGTGACATGAGTTTTTATCCCTTTTTCGTAGTACATTCCCCCAAAATTCTATTGGACATTTACTATACCCCACTATCTTTAACCTATCAAATGTAACATTTGGTAATCCCAATTGTCACCCCACATTAATTCACGGGTCTTTGATTGGTCTTCATAATTGACGTCTTCGGAGGGGGCACATCCGGCGTTACTTCATTCCTTGGCACGTCTTTTGGGTCAGCAGATTCATTGTCCATCGGTCTAAGTGACCTTGTACATTTCATGAATCTACATTTGTTTCAATTTACTCATAACCTTTAAACCAAGGCACTGAAGATGCGCTTGGGAACGGATTTAACATGGTTACATTCATCTTCCAAGTTCTGAAGAAAAATAACATTTGCAGGGTCATGGCCCTTTGCAAGTCAGCACACGGGAAAGACAGAAAAATGCATTTAATATGAGAGCCAGGCAGCTAAACCCGCAGCTCACGCTAACTTAAGGCCTATAAAGATTTTCAATACAGATTCAACAGTATGGATGTTAATATAAGCTTAATTGATCGTAACATAAACATTTTACTCATCATTATTAGTTTGCGTATACATTGGTGGCCACTCTTCGTGGTCATAATTCAGGTGCGCGTTCAAGCAAAATCGCTATTATTATAGTTTTCTATGCAGCATCATCACACATTAATATATAGACACTTCATTTTAATATAGGTTATGTAAGTTACGCTCTCTCACAATGATTGACACAGAGGGAAGATGTGTGTTGGTCTTGGATTCTCTGAATATCATGTCATTGGTCCTCAGCAGCATTTACGTCCCCAACACCGAACAGTCTGTTTTTCTAGCGTGCCTGTCTGGCTTTCTTTGCCCCCTGAGCTCATTTTCCTTAGGTCGTTGGGGGAAACTATAATGATGTTCTGGACCAAAACAGGATAGTTCCCAAGCTCCCCTTTCACAGGCCTCAATAGTTATCAATGCACGTTCGCTTAGGAATTGGTTAGGACACTGAACTCTGACTGATATTTCGAGGCAGCATGAGCTGACGCAATGACTCTATTCCTTCTACACCCCCAACAACTTATATATATGCCTTACTTATCTTACATAGACATCTTAACCACTACATCACTATGTCCCTCCTTTATCCACACCGATGAAAAAGGCAGGCACATATCCAACCACAATCTAGTGCAACCGCTTTTCAATGGGGTGAAGTCATTCTGCCTATTCCCACTTGACAATGGCAGGGAGTGGTCCTTGAGAATTTCCCCTTTAGGGGAGCCTAGGTTCCTCAAATGGCGATTACTTTGAACTCAGTGGAGGCTCTACATCCTCCTGTTCCTCTGAATGGAATGCTTTTAAGGCCATAGTTTGAGGCTATTGCATGCCTGAGACCTCGACTACTCATAAGCAACTTGAGGGGGACCTCGTGTGGGCAGAAGATAAGGTCAAGACCTAGAAAGACGTAGAGTGACTCATAACTCTCCTGGTGACCACCTTGAGTCAGCTCAGCACACTGTCACCTCTTCCTGGAAGAGATTGTGACACTTTGGTTATGTGAAATGCACCACCCCGATTCATTCTGAGAGGGTCAAGTTTGGTCTTCTTCTTGCCTGGCTTACAATGCGTGAATTTTCTCAAGTCCCTGTTACTGAGCACGTAGACCAGAACGGGATTCAGGTATATTCACAACAAGAAATTTTACTTGCTTTTCATGACTATCACTCTAATCTTTATGACGAGCCACAAACAAACCTGCCTCTTATATCACAGCCTTCACACTTCCTTATGTTGCACCCCAGGATCGTGAAGAGTTGGATATCCCAATCTCTCAACAATTGATTAAGTCCATTAGTCTTTATTTCCCTGTGGATAGAATGTTAGGATTAGATGTCCTTTTAATAGATTTGTACCACACTAATTCTGGTCTAGTTTCCCCCCAGGTTAACAGAACTCTATGTAAAATTCTTCGAGACGGGCACTCTCTCACTATCCCTGAGGGAGGCACTTTTGGTCCCCCTGCTTAAACCAGGGTACCCCCCAACGACCCTGCCTCTTATAGGCAAATAGTAATCCTCAATTACAACTACAAAATAGTGAGTAAAGTTCTGAACACCAATATCCTCCTGCTTCTCTCCCATTTAATTCACCCTGATCAAAGTGGATTAATCCCCTCCAGGAATAGCACAATACACCTTCAGTGTTTTTACAGAATTTCCAAGGCGGACCCTCCAATTTGGGCTGGATCTATGGTTTTTGGCTTAGATCTCCAAAAAGCATTTGATACCCTCCTCTGGGTCTATATTTTTGACATCCTGCACTGATTTGAATTTGGTCTGCTCATCCTCTGGCTCATTAAACTGCTATGCACGGGTCCTGTGGCTTCTGTCCAAAATAAGAAATCCATTTCCCTATCCTATGCCATGGGTCATGGTAAGCGGCTTGGATGCCCCTTGTCCATGTTGTCATCTAGTCATGAAGCCATCAGCAATTAAGCTCCGTCTGATCACAGGGAACTGGGGTATTTCCTTGCCTGATGGGATAGATGCAGTCTCTTTATATGCAGATGGCCATCTCCTTTATTTAAGGGGTTTTCAATCCACTTCTCCAGAGCTCCAACAACTATGTGAGGAATTTGCAGCTGTGCCGGGAACCTGGATTCATTGGCTAAAGTCATGTGTTTTCCCTCTGTTTCTGGGTGTCCCCTGAGGCCTACATTGACCTTGAAGGAGGCCCCTTGCATTGAGAGGGGCCACTTTTCACTATCTGGTCATTCCAGATCAATGACTCATGTAGGGACTTCTTGGAGGGCACCTAACCAGGCCAGTAACAGCCCTTTCTTCACAGATTTCATTTTGGAGAACATTCCCGTTTCCAATAGATCACATTGCCATGTAGAAAATGGTGCTCCTTCTTCACCTCTTATGTTTTTGGTGAAGTGGGCATGGCCAAGATGGGGGCCACATTGAATGGTCTCTAAGTGAGCTTCATGCTGGGCCCATGAATAATCCTGCTCAATCAGGGCCAGCAGCCTGCCACTATAGCCAACTGCCTGAAGCAGTCTTCCCCAGGGCAGACAGAGTATGTGACGGTCGTGGGGTCGCTGGGTACCTAAGTGTCACAATCTCCATAATGGGCCTCGGACAGGCCTAACCCCAAATTCTCAGAGCCACACTGCTCCAAGGTAATGGGAGCAGCGTCTGGTTTGCCGGCGAATTTGTGCCGAGGAGAGCAGAAACCCATGCAGGAGGATCGCCTGTGATGCATGGTGCTGGGGCGGGCCCCCCATTCTGATGCCCCATATTGACTGTGGTGGGCTTCCTGAGAGCTTGTGTGCTTGAGAGCTGTGATTAGCGGTGCAACCATCAGGCGGACCTGCGAGGACACATCAGTGTTGCACTGCCTCTGTGCTGTTGAGGTGGTTGCTGGTTCGCCGGTGATGTCGTGCCGGGCAGAGCAGTGTAGGCCCTGCAAAATGAGTAACCATGGCACATGATACCTGGAGCAGGTCCCCCAATTATCCATGAGTGAAAGGACAGCGACCAACCCCCAGTCTTTAAGATACCTCTGAGAAGGAGCCCAGGAGTGAGAGGACGCCCCCCAACTGACTGACGCCCCCTCAATGCGCACTCCGTCAATTTGAGAAGGTGATCCACGCTATTCTAGACACTGAAGTTTCACTAGTGGCAAAAATAGACTGTCTTCTTGGATGTGAACCTCCTGAGGGTGGACAACCATAAGCTGGTGGACTGTGTTGATAATGCAGAATCCACTCTGACATCCACACACCCCACGGTTTGAGAACAGCAAACACAAGTGAGTACTATGAAAGGAGAAGTGGCCTTGCTACATCATAGGGTAGAGGGCGTTGAAGGAAACTTGGGGCACAACATCCACTTCCTGGGCTTCCCGGAGCTCTCGGAAGGACCCAGTATCGAGCTCTTCATTGACACTTGGCTGATGATCATGGTCCTGGAGAGTAAAGTCCCGAACTGTTATCAAAGGAGCAGGTGTACCGTATCCTTGGCAGGCCACCCCCCCCAAAAGTGCCTCCTTAACCACTCATCATCCGGCTACTGACTTACAGGGACCGAGACCTAATCCTACAACAATTCCAGACAAAGGGACACTGGCGATGTGAAAACATGGAGATTGCAGATTATCCTGACTTTACAGATGAGGTACAGTGGCTATGCGGCTCCTACATGAAACTCAAGCAGCTCCTCTGGGAGCTTCAGCTAAAGTATGCACTCCTGTTCCCAGCAAAGCTCAAAGTGATGGATGATGAGACCTACCACAACTTCACAACACTGGAGGATGTATGGCCCTCGCTCCATGTGAAAGGTTTGGCACCCCACCACCGCAGAGCCCTGGGAGGATGGAGACTGGGTGATACCTCGACCTAAGCACAGGAAACATGGGCTCCCCCAAGCATGACCCTCCCAGGACCAGGCAGCCGCAGAAGGGGCTTGAGTGGGAGCAACAGCCGTGCAGCACAGCACGAATCCCTTCACCCTTCTACATTCCAGACAAGCTTCAGGCTCTGGTTTGCATATGGCCGACTCTGGGACCTCGACTGTAAGCACTGGTCATGGACCGAAGATCCACACTACAAGCAGCAGATGACTTACTATAAATGCCCTCGTATGATTGCCACCAAACTTTAGCAGGTAGGGAGGACTGCCAGGGCATGCACCACAACTTCTACCTGTGATTATGACCTGTGTTCCATGGAGTGGGCCCAGCCCACAGCGGCCATTGATGGCACATGGTCCACACCCAGGATGGATTTCAAAGAGGGCTCGCTTTACAGGTTATTATTACAGGTTGGGGATTTTTGGATGGGGGTGTACTAGCCTCCTAAACCAAGAGGGGAGTGGCTTCTTGGGCCTTTTGATGTTACCATTATTGTTCTTGCTTACATGGAGTCACTTTCTGGATCCACTTAATGCTGATGTATCTTCACAGGGAGCAGTTGGCTGCAAGGGGATGGCTCTCCTGGTGCAGGGGTATGTATTCATATAGCACAAAACACATGAAGGCACAACATACAAGGCACACCACTACCCTGTACCATGGGGACCAACACAGTCACACCACACAATATAATGTACTAACGTGGAATGTGTAATGCATGGCTACCCCACCAAGCGCTATCCCATTCATGCCTATCTTAAACACAGCCACATACACTCTGACATGCTGTGAGAAATACACCTTACACTAACAGAACTGTGAAACCTTTGGATGAAATGGAGGGGGCAAGGGTGTGGCACATCTGCATCAGCTTATGCCAGTGGAGTACTCATTTGGATTGCCCCAGGGGTCCAACATGTAGTAATCCACGACAGGGAAGACATTGGGAGACGTTTTATTATAACGGAAGAACACCTTGATGGGACTTCCCTCACACTGGTGGCAGTCTACAGACCCAATGTTAACCAATCAGGCTTTCTGGAGAGGTTCACCCTTGCACATTTCTGAGATTCTCACTCCCAAGAGCCAAGGGGGTGGCTTTAACTGCTAGCTGGGTGTAGCCTTGAAGCCTCTGCCCCCCCTACATAATGCTGCATGCATCCACACAACCTTCAACAAATACTCACTCAACAACACCTACATGTAGTGTGGTGGCTCTAGCACCCGCTAGATTGTGAATTCTCATTTTACTCTCCAATCCATGATAGTAACACTCGGCTAGACCTCTTTCTGTGCACTGAACAACTTGCCACACTAATGCTACGATCAGAGTACTTGGCACAAACCCTCTCAGATCAATGCCCTTCACAGGGGACTCTGAAATGGGGTAAGCCGTGTCCTAGGATGCCTACCTGGAGGATGCAGACAGAAGCACACTCAGACCCCACATTTAGGGAAGACCTGGCGAAGTGCATTACCCAATATTTTGACTTGAACAAAGGCTCTACCCACTCCTGAGCACTGGAGTGGGACACACATAGAGTGGTCACACGGGGCCACTGCATGGCTGCCGCGTGGAGGATATGCTGACTCCTATAGGGAACATTTTAACTCTTGAATAGGAGTTGCAGCCTTTGGAAACAAAGGTGACAAACCAGACTGCAACGACTGAGCAGCTTCAACAGATGCACAAACAACATAATGAAGCGGAGGCGCAACTAGGAAAGACGATTACAAGCTGTGCATAACCATGTTACACTCTGAGAGAAACCACTTGGGGAGGCTACTAGCATGGTTAGTGAAGGAGGACCAACAGTGATCCCCAGTAGGTACAATTAGGACATACGAGGGATCTATGATCACAACGCAGGTGGCCATCAATGCCACACTTCATGATTATTACCAATTGCTATACAGAACGGTTGACACTCTGCCTCCAGAGCAAACACATGCTATTTTTTTAGACTTACCATGACCCAAACTGTCCCCACTGTAAAGGGCAGATCTAGATGAACTTCTTCAAGTGGAAGAAATACGGGCTGCTATTGCGTCAATTGCCCGGAACAAGACACCGGCAACGATGGGCTCCCAATCGAATATTATGCAGACTTCTCCACCCATATTACTCAACATTTATTGGAAACATTTATTAGAGATGTTCAACATGGATATGATGACAGGACACCTCCTGGAATCATTGCGGAAAGCCTTGAAAGTGGTCCTGCCCAAGCTAGGCTTGGACCCATTGGATGTCTGCTCCTAACAGCCATTGTCGCTCCTGAGTTTGGATTATAACGTTTTAGGTAGGGTACTAGCAAACAGATTGCCCCCCATAATTGGCACTCTTGTACATGAGGATCAATCAGGGTTTATACTCGGACATTGTACCTTCCTCAACATCTGACAGTTGATACGCCTCATCCAGGACGCTCTACCTGAGCCCCACAGCCCGGAGGCAGTGTCCCTGGACATTGAAAAAGCATTGGACAGCCTAAGCTTGGTCTTTCTATTGCTGACCCTTGAATACATTTAGTTCAGACCGGGGTACCTTGGATGGATAAGCACACTGTACTAGAGCCTGACGGTGAGAGTCTGGACAGGCCACGAGATATTGGACAGTTTCACAATTTAAAGGGGCACTAAGTAAGGGTGCCCTCTGTTGCCATTGACCATTGCTCTGGCAGTGGAGCTACTGGCTGCAGCTTACCAGAGGAGAATATCAGAATTAAACCCACACCACATCATATGGTAATGACAGTCTGGTTTTCCTATGGGAGGTAAAGGCTTGCTTGCCAGGGATGATGATCCTGTTGGACGAGTTTGGAGACATTTCAAGACTCAAAGTAAATTGGCCCAAATTATGCTTGTTCCTTCTGGCCCAACCCCTGAACCGAACAGGATTACCCAAATGAGATTCCATCTTTGGTGGTGCTACAACACCTTTAAATACTTAGATGTCAGATGTACCATTCAGAGAAGGACATCCAGGACGGTAATGTGGAAAAGGCAATGAGATCCATCCACCAGTCACTACTCTTTTGGCAATCGCTCCCCCTCTCTCCACTGACTGTGTGGTGATCTCCAAGATACTGGTGCTACCCAGCTGCTTTACTCCCAGTCGTGCTGCCCCAGAGCTTCTTCTTTGAACTCCACGGCCTCCTACTGGAGCTGACATGGGGAAAAGGTCGGAGACAGGTGGCTCTCACCGCCCTACAACAACACCCCCTACTCAAGGTACGGACTTGGCACTCTAAACTTTGAGTTGTACTATGCGACAGCACACCTGCAGTGGCTGATGTGCTGGCTACAGGCATCTGCTGCCCTGAAAAAGCAGTTAATTGAGGCATATTAAGGAGATTGAGTATTTGCACATGGCTATCACACCTAGACAGGCACCCACAGCATGAAATGGGCCTGATTACTGTTGCTCAACTGTGCTGGTGCAGGTTTGTGCATGGAAAGGGACCTCACGTTCCATATTCCCCTTTTCTAGTGGTATGGGGCTTGCTGAGACTGCACAGGGAGGTGCAGAGATTTGACATGCACCCATGGGAGGGATGTAGGGAGGGGTCAACCAATTAGGATACCTTTACCAAGATGGCACCCTCATGTTATTTCAAGACATTATGGATACCTATGGAGCAGGGGCTGGTCACTTTCTGACATTCCATGCCATACAGCGATACAGAGGTATCTTGCAACCCAAGATTTTGCTTCACTTAATTTAACTATGTACATCATGCCTACATTTTCTCACAATGTATTACATGTATGTTTCCAGCCCTGGCCCCCGAGTGTCTCAGGTGTAAGTTGGTGAATGCTGGGTTCTACCACATGGTATGGGAGGGTCTGATGATACAAGCGGTCTGGTACGGGAACGCCTCAAACTTGCAGACCTCACCCTTGCACCAACATCAGAGTCCTGCCTGCGGTGTCTTCGCCCCAATACCAAGGGAGGCAAACATTTATACAGGTTGATTGACCTCTCATTTGTCTTGTTCAAATGACAAATAGCGATGTTGTGGAAGTAACCTACGGCCCCAAACTCTCAAACTCTCAACTCTGGTTAATTCATTAATGACATGGGCACGCGCAGAAGAGAGCACCCATATGCTCCGTTGGATTCGGGGGAAGGCATTGGAACAAGAGGCGAATACGGGGAAACATATCTCACCTACACTGAGGTGAAAAATGACATGCACCCACCCTGAAGCACATGCTGCTTTCCGCAGCTAGGGAATACACTCCAACACCGGACACTCAGAGGATCCACGAACTTGGTGGATGCCTCCCCATCCACTCCCGAGAGCCCAACACACATAATGGAAGCAAGTACCTACCTGTTCACTAAAGTACATGGAAGACTCCCACACTGACACCCTGAATCGGACTATGAGCAACAGCCCACCACTCGCAGTGGTGCCTATAATACACCCGTGCACTACCGCTCAGGCCTGAAGTTCCCCAGCAGGCCCCAGTAATTACACATGATATGCACTACCCACTTCATGAGCAGACTCTATAGTTGCAGCAGTTCCAATATTGTTGCTTTGTTTCTTGCTATCTTTTCTTCCCCATCGTATCAGAAGTATGCTGTTGAATCGTTGTGATGTACTGTTTGTTCTAGGGGACCATGAACAAATATATTGCTTTGTTCATGCTATATCATTGTTTATTCTTTTTTGTGAAAAATCAATAAAAAATATATATTTAAAAAAAATGTTATCTTGCAAACCTACCACTGACCATACCCACAGAGTTATCCCATAACCTTGATGCTTTCCTGGGGGACTTAATTTTGCATACAGGAAAAAGGAGTGTTGCACTTTGAGTAATATTATTCAGTGGCTCAGCTCCAGAAGCTAAGTAAATGGCTATCCAGGGTCTCCATTGAGGAGACCACTGCCCGGATCCATCACTCCAGGTAAGTGACATTAAAGCTATCTTCCTTCAGTCCTTGCGCCATTCACACTTCTACCCCTGTCTCTTCGTTGTTGCCCCTGGAACCCCACCTATTTGTTCAAGCACTCCACATGTTGGCAAGAGGATGTAGAAACATCTCTTCTTTAGACAAATTCCTTATATTGCACGCATCTCCCGTTCTCACCCACTTATGTTATGTTGTGCTGTGTTTTGTTGTGGGGACAAACATATAGAGCACACACACAACCAAAGCTTTCTATGATGACGAGGAGAGAGAGGAGGAGTGGCTCAGGCTAATCAAAAGCATGCTTAAACAGCCAGGCCCTCAAAAGCTTCATGAACCTCAGGAAGTTGGGTTCCAACCTGACCGAAGAAGGGAGAGAGATCCTTAAAATGGGGGTCAGAAGACAGAAGCTCCTGCGCACCACTCTCTGTTGATAGAACTGAGTGAACCTCAACTGTTTTGCAAGAGAGGATAGGAGAGCTCAATGGGAAAATGTGACCAACAAAGCCTTCCATGACAAGAAATGGACCTTCGTGTTTGAAATGCCTAGAAGAATATCACCTCATGCAAAATTGAAGGTGATACAATACTTCATATTACACATGGTTTGTCTGTTCCCTGCAACTCTTATTAAATACTTCACACATATGACCGTCCTGGTTGCCTCAACCAAGTAGCCAATTTAAGTTATATGCTGTTGGCCTTCCTGCTCCTCTTATCATTCTGGACATATATTATCAATTTACTATCTTCGGTCAATGTCAAACCTACCCCTCTAGAATGTGCCTCCATTGCTTTTGAAAAATATTTGCATTCTAAAAACATTGTGCAGTTAGTCAACTTTGTCTTTCTCTTGCCAGAACGCACAATTACTTAACTCTCAAAATGGGTTTTTATTAGAGATAATAGCTCTGCTCAGAGAGAAGGCTAGAGGCCTCGGCAAACGTCCCTGGCTACTCAGTTTTGATAATTTCCTAGAACGCTTACAAACGGCTTCTTCTACTCTTATAATGGGTTAAGTCACAGGTCGTTGGTGATGCCCTAACACTTCTCGGTCCCAGGGTGCTACACCCATATGAATAGGTATTTCCATTACCTCCCTCGTACTCCTAAACAGCCCCATATCACCCATCATTACATCACCTCTCAATCGCCAGTCCCCTCCCATAGGCAAGCTCTCAGGACCCCTTCTAGATCCACCAGGACCCTCCCTCCCCTAATGACCCCCTTGATCTCATTACAATTCGCAATTGAACATAAGGAATTCGTATTTCTGCATATAATGTTTATCGTTGTGATGCTGAATAATGTATATTAAGAGCATAACCCTTAAGCCTCAATTGAGTTGCCCTTCCCACATTTTATTATGCAATAATTACAGCCATCCTTTGAAGTATACATACTGTATGGATTTGTACAATAACATTATGCAATGTTACAAAAGACAAAATAGAAGTAAAAAGTAATTGAAAAAACAAATATGTAATTTAATTCTGTTACCATTACCCTGGGTTTGTAGTTCGCCTGATATTTGTCAATATAACACCTTCCTCAATATTTGCCAGTATAAACCTTCTCTGGAATTGAAAGGCATACTATACTTTTAAACATCAGCCAACCTGACCAATGTCACCTTTGACAAACTTCGCAAAAACAAGTACATGTTGAATGGTGATTAGAACTCACAGGCACTTATTTTAGTGGATAGAATATGCAAACATTAGTCAGGCCAAGTATTAAAACTCTGAATTTGCTACGTGCAAATACGTAGTTTAATTCAAAACAGGATTTCATTGTACAAACGAAAAATGGATCTCCCGCCAAGAAAGGAAAGTGTTCAGGAGAATCGAGCAGCTGCGACAGATGGTGGGTGCATGCATATAAAACTAAATGTATGCGATACTGGTGAAACCGCAGAATTGCACTTCTGGCCAGATATGGTTCCCAACACTGATCCCCTCTAGGATTAAGGGAAGCATTATTCTTCCTTAGATTTTAGGTGGTTTTGAGTAAAAATAACTAACGGCACATCTTATAAAAGCATCTTATAAAAGCAGAGACAAGGATGTGGCGAAGGCGCCTCAGCCCAGTGGAAGCCGAGATAGAGAAACGAGGCACTCACACACTGAACAGTGAAGACGACCGAACACTTACCAATCTGTGTTAACCCCAGTGCTTGAAATGGAAAAAATAAAGTGCCGGTACTCTGTGCCAGAGTACCTGCTTGTTTCCGAGAAGTGCCGGTACTCTCCAATTAAAAGTATAACGTTTTTCCTGAGATGTGCCGGTACTCACCCTCTCAAAATAAAAAAGTGCCGGTACTCAGTACCGGAAAGTACCGGCCCATTTAAAGCACTGGTTAACCCTTTCCAACTTCTGTGAAACTGAAAATGGCAGTTTTTGTGCCTGAAGGTGAATATCTGAAACTTGCTCTTCATAGTTAAAATAAAAGGACTGGCTTCTCTGCATGCTCTTCAGCGTCTTCTAAATATACATGCAAAAGTAAGACAGTTCAGAAATGGACAGACATAATCGTAGAGTATTGTATTTGCATTTATTTTGCACTTCATGCTAATGCTGAAATACTAAGGGGCATATTTACAAGCCCCTAGCGCCGCCTTGCAATGCCCTAGCGTCATTTTGTTTTTTACACGAAGGTGGTATTAAGGAGGCCTTTCTCCCACGCGGTATTTACAAAGTGGTGCAATGCTTGCACTGCGCCACTTTGTAAACCCATGCGCCACTTTATGCCGCGCCAGGCATATTGTATGCAAGGGGGACGTTCTGATGCAAGGAGGCCTAAAAAAATGGGGCAGTGAAATTAACAATATTTCACTGTGCCATTTTTTCCATAATTTTTAATACCTGCTCAGAGCAGGCGTCAAAATGACGCACCCATTTTAATCAATGGGCCTCCCTGTGCTTTGCTACACAAGCGTCAACATTTTTTATGCTAGTGCAGCAAAGCATCAGAATAGTGTAAAAAATGTTAACGCTAATGTCCTAATGACTGCTATGGTGCGCCGTATTGTAAATACAGTGCAACCATGGTGTTGTTAGGTGGGGCAGAGGTGACGCAAGAAAAGTGGCGCATCAGGACCAACGAGCCACTTCCTTGTAAACATGCCTCTAAAATTCATTTGGGACAGACAGTACACTATAAAGTGGAAAGTGTTTTTTGAAAGAATGTTTAGTTGCTGTGTGGACCATGCTGAAAGTATTGTGGTGTTGAGTAGGGTGATCAAAGTGGCGCTCTTATAGATCGCTAGCCATTGGTGGATAGTGGGGTGAAGCTGACCGAAGGATGGAATGCATGAGCTTTATGTTAATTTATTTTATCATTGTATTTGAGTGGAAGGGTGTGGGTTATAGGTGCTTCTCTATGCGAAGATTTTGGTGTTGTGCGTGATGATTAGTGGAATACACTTCTCGTAATCCTGTATCATGTAGATGTGCTTTATGCTTGGAGAGATTGAGACGCACTTATGCAAGTGTATATGCTATCCAATTTTGAGTAGGCATTGGCAAGGGTCTTTGATAGGAATGGTCCCAAATTATCGGCTCATATGATATTCTTACTTTGAAATGGTGGACAGAGGTATCATTTAAACATAATATGCATGTCACGAGTTATGGCCCTGATATACGTAACCTTTTTTTTTATTAACACAGCTTTATAATTCTTTAATGCCCGGAAAAGTGGTCCTCAAGTTTAAAAATAGTTTCTTATGATCAGTTTTAACATTTTTTCCTAGGCTAAAAGAGTGTTATATTTTCTAAATCAAAGGAAAGACCTTAGTAAATCAAGTGTTAGCTATAGCATTTTTCATCATTGTTATGCGTTCCACTGGTTTAAATCTGTAAATCTTTGGAGTCATTTAATTTCGGTGAATCCTGGGAAATAATTTGTGGACATATTTATAATTGCCTCAACTTAGGAGTATCACAATTAACAAAGCGTCAGACACCAATAAGGGTCTGTATTTGAGTGACCCTCGTGGAGGCATTTCTTTCTCTGATATTGACGGTCGCACGGGAACGCTTTGTCCCATTCGGCCCGGGCCCAAGATCATCAGTGTTTCTTTCCCTATAAATTAAAGGGAGTTAGGCCCCAGCGGATTACCCCAAGTTAATATTGTGCCTAGGCACGCCAAAACCTTCCTGGCTCTGTTCAGTCCCTTAGCAGTGCTTCAGCACACCATATTGCTGCTGGGCTTCCTAGCCTGTAATTGGCCCTGAGGCCCTACTGTGGTGCTTGCCTACCCTCTGTAGTGCGAGCTACACTCACAGCGCTTTCATACAATGAAGTAAGGTGTTTACTTTACTAAAATGTGCAAACGGATGATTACGCAGAGGAGGAGAACATCTTGGTCCTCCCCATAGATAATGAATTTTGCAAGGCTATGGGCACCTCTATTCATTAGGCGGTGGCTTCGGCCACAGAACTGCTAGTGAGATGCCTCATTCAGCTGGTGTACACATTACCCATTCCCCTCAATCTACTCCTACTGTTGCCCAATCCCGAGGTGTTCTAATGGGTTTTGAGCAATGTGTGCAGTGTCCCCCAAAATGCAGGATTGAGTCGGGGTGGATCTCATAGCCTTTGTCAGGATTAAGCAGGCAATTCTAGAGCATCCCAATCTGCCTCTGTTCGCCACCTCCTTGGACTCTTTATGCACCCCTTAGGAAACACCTAAGGTTTTGCCCTCATCAGATGCAGATGATGATGATGACTCTCATGATGAAGCGGGCCCATTGCAGCCATGGCAACACTCCCCAACTTCCACAAATTCCCTTCAGTGTGGGAACCCTTTGAAATGTTGGATACAGAGAAATTAGTCCACCCACGGTCCGCTGAATGGTTTCCTCTCTGACAAAGTGGGTTTATATGTGGCTAACAGCCTTAGAAAGCCATTAGAGAAGTAAGTCCGGTTAAATTGCGGGAAGAATGTCCCCATCCTTCTTTGCCGGGCAAGGTATCTTCCAATCCCAACATTGATTCTCGAATGACCGCCTTCTTAAAGAATTGTTTTTGCAATCCCACCTGGAAACCCTGCCAGGACAAGTTACTGGATGTCATTGGGCCACTCACAAGAATCCTTGAGCTGGCCGAGTAGGCAAAATCCTTGAGTACTCCACATTCACCTGAGAGTATTTCTGGTTGGGCTCAGCCGGGTGTTAAGGCCATCTCAGGGGACAAGGCTATCACAAAAGACAGGACCAACCTAATTCTAGAGAATTCTTCCCCATCAGAATGGGCCAGTGAGGAAGTGGCACTAGAGGGGCCTCTAGAGGCAACTACCAAGAATCCCAAACCAGTGAGTGTTCTTTCAGGTTCTCATTTGCCTGTAGGGAGTGGTTGGCACAGTTTCTCTACAACTGGGAGGCTCTTACCTCAGATGCTTGGGTTCTCCAAACATTCCGCAACTTCTAGATAGAGTTCTATGGTTCCCGTCCAACTTTCTCATCTACATCCTCTACATGTTTCACAGGAGCAAACTGCCTTGGTGGATCAGGAGGTACAGGGCTCGCTCAGAAAGGATGCTGTCATCCCATCCATTCTACACCCTCTGTGTGTAGGGGACTAACGCGATGGCGGACAGCGACCGATCATCAACCTGAAGGAGTTCAATGACTGGTTGGTTTAACACCTTTTCAAAATAGAGGGAATCCACCTCCTTCTTGACTTGCAGCGTCCAGACAACTGGATGGCGCATCTAGACCACAAGAACACATACTTGACAATCCAGATGTTTCTGCCACATCATCATTTTTTAGTTCAGGACCCTACCATTCGGTCTTTCTTCTGCTGCTTGGTGCCTCACCAAGGTTCTGATACCAGCGGTGGAACACCTAAGGGCACGGGGATACCGCTCGATCATTTACCTCAACAACCTACTGTTGATGGATCAGTACCTGTTCAGTTTACAATATCAGCTGCAATACACATTTCATCTTCTGGAGAGCCTAGGTTTCCTCATCAATGCCAAGTCCCTGTTGATGCCATCCAAACAGACCACTTTTTTGGGTTTTGTTATCAACTCAGTTTGCACTGCAGCAAAATCGCAAAGATTTGCAGGGAACTGAGAAAGACATGGTCCATTCAATCGACTTCCGTGCACCAAGTCCAGACCCTACATTACAGGGCCCTGCAATTGCTCAAAGCCTTCCACTTATGCAGGGGACATCAATAGTCAGAACATGTTCTTGACAGAGGAAGTGAAGATCGAAATGCTTTGGTGGTTGTCCTACATGGAGGCATGGAATGGCCATGGCATATTTGGCTCGTACCTAGACCTTATCATAGAATCGGACGCCAGCTAATCCAGTCGGGGTAACCCTGCGGCAATTCCATTACCAGTAGAAAGTGGTCTGCAGAAGAGCAGACAACACACATTCATTTCCTGAAGCTCATGGTAGGGTCTTTTGCAGAACAATGTTGGACCAAGGATAAGGTGAATTGCTTTGTACTGCTGAAGATAGACAATTTGTCAGCAGTTCGCTATACAAATCATCTGGGTGGCCCCAGTTCCAAATTCCCGGTGGATCTTGCTAAGGAGTTTTGGTCTTATTGTCTGGCCAACAATGTATCAGTCATGGCAGAGTACCTTTCAGGGGCCTCCAATCAGATAGCGGATTTGCCCGACACAAGATTGTGGCAGGTATATCCTCTGTTTTTTTCCAAATTCAATTCTTGGTGGGGCTCTTTCTCGGTACATCTTTTCGCCTCTTGATTTGATCATCATAACCCTTGGTACTTCAGCTAGAAGGATCCACGGGCTTCAGCAACAGATGCCTTCTTACAGGACTGGTCAAAGGAGAGGCCTTATGCATTCCTTCCCTTCGCCGTGATCATGAGATTGGCAGCACAAGTGCGGAGATAACTGGCAGATGTGGTCTTGATCACATCAGTGTGGAGATCTCAAGTCTGGTTTCCAGTTCTTCTGGAACTTTCTTGGGATTTTCCAATCCCTCTTCCCCACGCTCCCGATATTCTTTGAGATTCCCTAGGTCAGAGTCACCCATTAGTGCTTAAAGGCCATCTACCTATCATGGTTAGGAGGATTATCAAGAGCGATAGAGAGTCTCAGGGCTTTCACAAGATGCTGAATAATTATTGGCAGCTGTTCGGGCAGACGGGACCAGAAAGTGGTGCAAATCTGCATGGTCCAAATGGGTGTGTTGATGTATTCTACGCAATAGGGATCCCATGGGGTACGCCTCTGCCCCCATCTTGAATTTTCTGGCATCCCTGGCGTTTAAGGGCATGGCTTATCGTACAGTTAACTCTTACCAGTCAGCTATATCCATGGGTCATTTCCTGATTAACATACACTGGTATGCAAACTTCTGCGAGGTATTCGCCTTGTCTTGCCGCTAGAATCTAAATACTCCAGCTTATGGGTTGTAAATGTCGTGGTGAATCTTTTTCAGTCATGGCAAATAAATTAATATCTTTCGCATAAGGAGCTGTCAGAAAAACTGGCGATGCTGTTGTGTCTAATTTCTTGTCATGGGGTCTCAGATGTGAGAGCCCAGGACATTTTAAGCCGTGTCTTTACTCCACATGGAGTAACCTGTTATGTTTCTAGGTGAACCGAAACAGATTCCAGGGCGATTTCTTCTCTGGCCTTCAACAAGGTCCCTAAGTTGGGTGTGGTCCGCTGTCTTAAAGCGTATGAGAATATGACAGAGGATGTACGTCTCCGTGGTGAAAGACAACTCTTGATATCCTTCACAAAACCTTTCAAGGCGGTCTCACCCCCAACCATTGCTCGCTGGGTTATGCAGGAAACAGGGATCAATGTTGTGCTCTTCAGAGCCCATTCAGTCAGAGAAGCTATGGCCTCAAAAGCCTTTTCCTAAGGGCTAGACTAGATTATATTATTAATGTAGCTGATTAGCCCTCGGACTCTATCCTTAAGAAATGTTAGTTCAAAGCATTGCTGGATATGGCGTCTTTGGTGGTGGATATACTTTAAACAAGCATAAACCTGATCTTCAGTCCTGACATAGAGTGTAAATTCTCCAGCTAACGTTACAGAAAGTTTCAGTTCTAATAAGGACACAGAAGCAAGGGTTATTCCCTCCTAATGATTTAATGTTTTCTTCCCTTCACGAAATGTTTACCTTTCATACACAATCAAGAATACGTTTCTTATTTCAATTGATGTTTTTAGGGCTTGATTGTTATTGCCTTATGTTGCTTCATTAATGCATATGCTCAAGCTATTGTTGATTTCTGGGTCATGTCTCTGAATGGAATTTATGGTGAATCGATCCCTGTTGAGTGGTTTGCTGAGTTCTGACTTTACTTTTTTCTTTTCTTCAGGTTATGACTCCACTAATAGCAAATAATGCAGATTATGTTTTCCTGCCGCCTCAAGTAAGAGAAAGTGTCTCTGGAAGGAGCTGCATTTATAGATGTTTTGTGGACTGTTAATTGGTTGTTGTGTTTTCATTGTTTTTCCCGTGAGTTGAGGGAAAGCTGTTTTTTCTTTAAACAACTGCTGGAAGTAATAAAAGGACGGAAAGAAGAGCATAATCCTCGTCTTTATGTCCTTAATAGAATTGAAACATTTCTTTACGTTAGCTAGGAAATTTTACATTCAGAGCATGTGCGTGTTAGAAGAAAAGTGAAGGCAATCCAATTGGAACTTTTCAAGTTCTAAGTAGATGAAGTATATCTGCTCTGTGTTTTAACACAGAGGCACTGATTCTAAGTTTGTCAGCATCCAGGTGCATTTTATTGCACCAGACAAATAACAACGCCTTATGGTACGTTATTTATCTGATGTAATATTTGGCACCTATTAGGGAATTTGTGAGGTAATAAGATGAGGATGTTGGTGCTTACTCCACCAAAATACACATGGTGCAGTAAATACTGTACACTTTTCCCCTGTTTGACCCTCAGAAATATAAGGGTGTAGCAGGTAATCACCTCATGTGGTAAATACCATCCCACTTGTAATTCTGGGCCCTTTGTAAACACAGATTCACACAAGAGGTCGGTACATTTGTAATTAGAGTGCAAGGCATATTCATAGAGTGATAATTTTTAGGTCCCAGCCTACCAGACAGCGGAGCTTTCTGGTTTGCTAAAGACATCTTGGGGACATTCAGAAAGTTGACCTTGCAATGCATTCTGCCCGTTCCTTGCCATTGCCTTTATGGTTTGTAACACACATTGTCTTGCTTTCCATTTGCTGGCTTTATTTGTTTTATGCTGTCCAGCTTGTGTTTGGCCCTTCCCTTGCCAAAACCTTATTTACAGAATTCTTCAGAATGCTGTCTTTCTGTAAATAGGCCTGTAAATCTTGCTCTTATCTCGCCATGTTTGCTGTGCACTCAAAGACTGAGGTAAAGTGCCAGGTGTTGTCTTCTGAAGGTGCTTGTTTCACATAGTGGGAGGATTTATGTGACAAAGTAGCTGGATAGTCAAAAAACATCTAAATGAACTGTGTAAGCATTTCAGAATATATCAAAGTTATGAACGCTCAAATGAAGAACACTTTTTGTTACTTCTGAAAAATAAATACTTTAATATGATCAAACCGAATCATTAAGCTAGGTTATGCAATTTGCACACATTTTCGTCTGTGCACTGTATAGTTTTATTAGTAAAACAGTATGCCTGTGCAAATCAAATGGTCATTGCAATTGAAATGTGTTGTCTGTAATGGCAGTGTGCTACCACACCATGAATACTGCACTCTACACCACTCCACTCTACTCTGAACTACTCCGCACACCTCACTTCACTCTGCACCACTCCACTTTACACCTCTCCATACCAGTGCAATCTGCACCATTCTACTCTAAGCCAGTGCACTCTTCGCAACCGCGTTCTACACACCTCCAGTCTAGGCACACAAGTCTACTCTGCACAACTCCATTCTACGCCACTGTTCTCTATGCCACTCTGCAACACTCACTCTGTGTTACAGCACTCTATGCCAATACACTTTACACCAATGCACTTTACTCTGTAACATTCACCTCTATGCCCCTGCACGTTATGCTAATCAACTGTACACCACTCTAATCTACTCAGCACCACTGCACTCTATGCCACTACACTCTGCCACTCTACTCCACAACAGTGCACTTTCTGCCACTGAACTCTACACCACACTATTCTGCACTACTCCACTCTATGCTACTCCACTCTACTCCACTGCACTATATGTCACTGCAATGCATGGCACCATACTCTACTCTGTGCTATTCTACTAGGCTCTACTCTAAACCACTGCACTCTATGCCACTCAACTCTGCTCTGTGCCACTGCCCTCTGCATCATTCAACTCTACGCCACACCACTCTGCATCACTCTACACCATTCTACACCTCTGCACTCTATGCCACTCTACTGTACTCTAATCTGCGGTACTCTATTCTACGCCACTTCACTCTGCGCCACTCCACTCTGCACCACTGTACACTATACATGTGGCATTGTACGCCACTGAATTCAATACTACTATTGTCTATGCCACTGCACCCTACGTCACTATACTCTGCAAACCTTTAGGCCAGTGCACTCTACACTGGTCCATTCCACTCTATACCTCTCCAATGTATGCCACTCTACGTGACTCCACACTATGCCACTCCAATACACAACACTCTCTGCCACTCCACTCTACAGCACTCTACTCCACTCTTCCACTCTAAGACACTCCATGTCACTCTCCTCTAGACCACTAACATTTAGCCATGCTGAACAGAAGCCACGCTGGTGAGGATCATGGTTAAAACTCATTGACAAAGCTAAAGCTTTTGCATAGGTGAGACAAACTGGCTTTGCCAATGCTTGTTTGAATTCTATTAGAGGCAACAGGCACTTATATATTTGAGAGTTGTAAATGATCTAAATAGGATCAACAGATTTACATTAAAACACAAATGCTTTCCAGCAATGTTATATGTAAATTCATGCTGTCAGGTAGAGAATATCAGGACATAACACAGTCATTTAGAGATCTTCAAACCATGACAAAGTCAATACACCATCATGTAGAGTTCACGAAGACATGCCAAAGTCAATGCACAATAGATTTCACATCAGGTTCACTGATCCTGAAACCAAAAGCGACATTTGAATTGCATACAATCAATTATTAGCCTGGCAAGAAAAGTACAATCTTAAGTATATCACGTATGCAAAAATAAAGATTTTTCATTTGAGGATGTTTCAGGCACCAAACATATATAGCTAATAAATGAAGAAAACCGAGTAAAACTAATGTCAAAGCCCTAAAAAGTTACATTTACATTGTAAAACTGTGTGAAAAATAGACATGGCAAGATTCATTAAAAGCAAATGGGTAATTCTATGAAAGCAGATTTACATCTTTATTTGCTACTTTTGGGGAATTTTCAGAATCCTGAGCATGAGGCATTTGTAAATTTCTGAGTATAAGACCTTATCCTCCCAACCATATCCCTTCTAACAATAATCTTTTTCCCAAACATGTATGCAATGTGTTGCACTTATCTATAAAATACATTTTTTTTACACAGGAAGACAGATAATGACTTCATTTTGATGTAGTGCTCTTTAAAGAGATGTGAGTTCAGTATTTTCCTCAAAGGATGACACTTAGGGTGGTCCTGATAGATAAAGTGGTGTTGTTCTAGTTCCTCTGCGCATAAATGGAGATCTGTTGCCTTGGTTTTTCTTTTTTTCACATCTTCATCTTTAGTCAGATGGTATCCTTGATTTGGGCATGCCAAGAGCCCTCCGTGGTAGTCAGCTTGTCAGCTGGACTAGTGGAAATTGTCAGTTGCGATAGCCATGTAAATGTTTTTGGTTTTTTTACATAGCAGGGACTGCCAACTGGAGGCAGTAGTGTTCCTTTACAGAGTGGATGATGTTGTCATATTTCCTCAGACCCTTGATGCGGCATGCTGTGAAATGTAGGATGACCATAAGGCGACTAATGTGGAATAAAGGAGGTAATAGAGCAGTATTTTCCCACTATTCAAATTCAAGATTATGGTTGCTCGAGCAGGATTTCTGAAGTTGTTTCTTGGAGGAGTGCTTTCATTTTCATCACCAGAAAAAACTGGTAGCAGGCTGTCTGTATTTCTTGGTCATGTGCTACATGAGGGGGAGATTGGTGTACAGAGTGTATCCTAGTGACCTCCAATGGTTGTAGGTTGGGGTTTGAATAAATCCAGAATCGTTTCATTTAGTTTTAGTTTGACTAGTCATTGCTTGATGTTCTAAGTGAATTGTAGGAATTCTGTCTTGGTGAGCTTGAATTTTAGGCAAGGGTTGGGCATCCCAGTCTGGATGATGCACAGGCAGTGTTTGAGAACACACAATAGGACAACCCAATAATTCCTTAGGAAACTGGGTACATGCAAATACAAAAATAACATGACTCTTGAAGGAGTAATTCCACATCTAATCACACGATTGGAAAACTGGTAAGCACTGGATCAATTCGCTAATACAAATTAAAGTGTTCTGATTTTTTGATCCCAGATACCAATCTGATAATATAATACAGTAGGTGTGCTTCTGCATGTCACGGTATACCATTAACATATATTTATTTAACAATATTTAACAAAAATACATCCTTTGGAAGGTCAAGTTTAACAGCGCCTTGCTGCTACCCTAAATAGCCACTGAAATTCCATGACGGGTCTCACTTATCAGAATGCAAATGTTTTTGTAACCCACTTGGTTCCTTTCATTTGGTATGGCTTTAAAGTCGATTCAACAGTAATTGTGGTGGTCAGTTTGTCAATGTTTCGGCCTCTGGATATCTAATTAGTACTTAAGACCATTTTGAGGTCGAAGTATTGAGAATAACTTAATTTAAGGGCCCTTATGTAAAACCTACCATTAAAAATCAAGTTGCAAAAAACCACAAAGTTGATTACTACATATAAAATACACATAATTGCTTCAAATAATTAAAAAGACACTAAAAAAGTACGCCACCAGTGCTACCGTGGTGGGAATCCACCAGTCACCAAAACCACGTGCTAACTCAATAGTTGAACCGACACCTACTCCATAAGCTAAAAGACCTTAACAATTATAAACTGTGGAAAAACAACCTTACTGAAGGCACAACCAACCATTGCAAAGTTTTTAAAAGAACCGAATTCGAGATACTTTCCAATTGTCCAAATCCTTAATCAATATAAGTAATCAAATGACAAGACCTATAATATGGGAACAACAAAATCTTTTATGTTATGACTACAGCAATAAAATGTGACTGTACATGCATACAGGTACTTAGAGAGCACATTAATGTACAATTCACAACAGGGTTCTGAGAAATGGATTGAGAAATAAATGCAGTAAGTAACGTGTTGAGGCCCATACTGGTCAAGGCTGTAACTCGAATCAAACTTTACCCGCACACTGAGAACAAGTCAGCTGTGTGAGTGTCAGTAATTGCAGCCGACCGAATAGATCAGGGGGCAGAAACAAGGGCATGCCAGTGTATTTGAGTTGCTTCCCAGCCTGACGCAAAATTGAGTATACTTTGATTTGTATTAGCGACAGGATAAAGGGCCAGATGTATGAAAATGTTTTGCACTCGCAAACGGTGCGAATCGCAAAATTCGGCCGTTTGCAAGTGCAAAACAGTTGTCTGCAATGCATGAAAGGCATTCGCAGACCACAAAGCTCAAATCGCTAAAATGGCGATTTCTTGCATTGCGACCTGGGGTTTGCGAATCGCAATTTGCGATCCGCAAAATCCACATCACAAGGCGATGCTGCGAAAAATCATAAATTGCGATTTTTTGCAGAATGGCATTTTGCACATGCAAAATACCATGCACTGCAACCAGGTGGTAACCTGGTGCAAAATTAAAAAATGCATTTTTAAATTGAACATGTAAAGCACACATGCCCTTTTGGCATGTGTGCACCTTACATGTCCCCCAAAACATTTTTGGGGTGCAGCAGAGGGAGCCATAGGCCCCCAGCACCCTGGGGATTTGCATTTCCAAAATTGCGATTTCTGGTTCAGAAATCGCAATTTTGGAAATGCAAAAAAATTCGCGGCTATGGGACAACAGGCCCATAGCTGCGAATGGGGCCGGTATCGCAATTTGCGATTCGGTAATAGCATTTGCGATTTTTAAGAAATCGCTGTTACCGAATCGCAAATGTGATACATGGCACTTTTTGCGAGTCGGTAATAGCGATTTCTTAAAAATCGCTATTACCGAATCGCAAAGGGCCGTGATGATACATCTGGCCCAAAGTGCTTACTAATCCTACAATCAAGTGTATAGATGTGGAATTTCTCCTTCAGGAGTCAAGTTGTGTTTGTTTTGGTAGTGTTTAGGAGACAGATGTTTGGAGTGGAGAGTTTCAAATAGAGTTATGTGTATTTTCCATATTGGTGAGTTATGTTGTTATGGGTTCCACATCAAGGTTCAAGATTACAGGGGGCAAGATGGAAGCCTGGAGGACTCAGCAGAAGGCAGGGATCTTATGGGAACTGGAAGTGCACAAGTAATCAAAATGGTAACAGATGGCTAAGGAGGGGGAGGAGCAGGGTAGGATGTTGTACATTTACCCCATTCAAGACTTCAGGATGTAAATAGAGGGGGATGATCAATGATGTAGAAGGTGACAGAAAGGTCTAGCAATTTCAAAATCCAGAGGTTACCCTTGTCTTTGGTCAGAAGTGTGCCTTCTTTGATTTGTAATTTAGCTACCTCCATGCTGCAGGGTAAATTGATGCTGGATTTGTTATCATGGCACAGGTAGTCAATGACGTGGTATTGGAGTTGTGTCTCTTTACAGTAAGATGTTTCGAGGGAGTTGAAGGTATTGCTGAGGTTTATGAGAGAGAGGGGGTTGTAGGATGGCAACTGTGGGTGTCAGAAGAGAAACTAGCTTTGTTTTCTCAATATGCTGTTGGATGTTCTTTATTTTTTTCACTGAAGAAGAGGTAATGCCATTCGGCTTGTCTGTGGAGTCCAGGATTGGATTGAAGTGTCTTCCAGGGAATGCATTCAAAGCTTGACTGTCTTGAAAACCATTCTTCTTCTGTTGATAGATTTGATGATGTCTTCATTATGGTACTTTGTGTTATTTCATCCAGTGAATGGACTTGAATGGCATGAGGTCATCAGTGGTTCTGTTTTTCTTTCATGTTCTTTCCTGTTTGCAGAGGAGCAATTATTGTCACTACGTTATTTCGAGTACCAAGTTACTAAAGGGTTCAGCTAGGACCTACACATTTTAGATGGAGTGTGGAAGTTCAACCTGTTTTCCAGAAATTGTCGCGCCGCACCGCGCGGCGCGAGCCGAGTGTTCGGCACAAGCTGGGCGTTCGGCTCGGTCCGCGCATCGCGTTTCTAAGACGCGGCGCGCCCCGAGCCTTTCCTGTACTTTACGAGGCCCCAGACCTTACATGGGGCCTCGCACTGCTCTCTCCCTCTGCATTTTTGGGGTCTCCTGACCCCTCTTACCTGTTCTTGTTTCTTCTTTTTCTTCTTTCTTCTTTCTTGGGTTTTTGCTGCACTTTCCTTTATGTCTTTTCCCCCTTCCCAGGTTACCTTTTTCTTCCCAGCATTCCTCATTCCCTAGTCTCTATGGTTTCTACTCTATTCTGTTCTATCTACTTTTCCCTATCTAAGATGGTGTCCTTTTTCTTCCTGTGGGTCACTTCCTGTTTTTTGGTATTTAAGGGCGGTGTTTTCTTCTCTTCTTTGCGCTGCAACACTTTCTGTTCAGATGGTGTCTTCGCTCCTGATTTCCTTGCCTTTTGGTTCTGGAATTCGCCAATTCTGTGCTATTTGAATTCACTTCTTTTTGATTCCTGTTCTTTTGTTCTTGTTTTCAGGAGTCATTCTGTTGGAGGTTTTTTCCCCTTTTTTGGAAGTTTTTTTTTCCCTCTGGTGCTATTTTCTGAAGGTCACGGTCTGTTCTTGGCGTTTCCATTGCCTACAGCACCGTGGCTACCAGAAAGAGTCGCCCCTTTTTGGGCCAAAGCCGAACACTCAAGATCCACGCCATGAGATCTGCAGATTCCAGGCGCAAGCAGCACGTGAGTCGTGACAGATTGCAGCGCCAAACCATTCCGACGTCTTCAAACACCATGGATGACACAGTGGTGGCTGCTGCAGATCCGGATCAATCTCTCCTGACGACGATTCAGCAACAAGCTCAAGAATTACAACAACTACGCAATGAGAATGCTGCGTTACGACAGGCTTTGGCTTTCCGCAGTGGTGATGTTCCAACGCTTTCAGCTTCTACCCATCGTTTTTCCGGTGAACCAACCAAACTGCGTGAGTTCCTTGATTCATTAACGGTGTACTTCGCCTTCCGACCCACCCAATTCTCCCATGACAGAACAAAGGTGGGTTATCTAATCAGTGCCTTATCCGGTCCTGCCTTGGCCTGGGCAACCTCGATGGTATTGTCCAACGATCCGGTATTGTCGGACTATTCCGCCTTCGTGAATCGCTTCAAACAAATGTTTAGTCGTCCTGGATTGGAGGCTTCAGCGGAAGAAGCCTTATGCGACATTCAACAAGGTTCACAAGATGTCCTACAATACATAACACGTTTTCGTCAGTTAGCGGCAGAGACCACCTGGGTGGAACGTACGCTGGTGACTTTGTTTCGTAGAGGACTCAAAGAAGAAATAAAGGATGAATTAGTACATTCCACCAGAGTGGAAGATCTTCGTGGCCTGATGGATCAAGCCCTTTCCATTGAATACCGCCTTCAGGAACGGAGATCGGAGAAGAGAAGGAGTAGAGGGTCTTTCCAACCAAGCACTTCACGAGTTTATCCGCATCGTTCTGAGGAACCTCGCCCTCCTGCTAGAGACATCGAAGGAGAACCCATGCAGGTGGATACTACTCGAGGCCCTCTCTCCGCCAGCGAGCGGGAAGACAGGCGAAAGAAAGGGTTGTGCCTGTACTGTGGTTCTGCTGGCCATATGCTTCGTACCTATCCTGTACGTCCGTCAAGGCCATCGGGAAACGCCACTTCCCGTCCTCTGTAAGAAGGGAGGGGACGGGATTATCAGCTATACCTTCCATCAGTTCCTTTAATGACAATACAACATCCTTGTTCATAGTACCAGTCCTGTTACAATTTCCTGACGGCCGTCAAGAAAAGACTATGGCTTTACTAGACTGTGGTGCTAGTGGTATTTACATGGATAAGACGTGGGCCACTACTCAACAAGTTCCTACACAACCCAAGGAAATTCCCGAACAAGTGCACACAGTGGACGGATCCTTGATATCCTCTGGTCCAGTTGATACAACTACTCTGCTGCTGAATTTACAGATCGGTAACCATCAAGAACACGTTGCCTTTGATCTCATAACATCCTCCAACCATACCATCATTCTTGGAATTCCATGGTTCATTAGACATAATCCGTATGTGAATTGGGCAACCCGGACAGTTTCCTTGTCTTCACAATTTTGTTACGAGCACTGTTTTTCTTCTGACAAGTATTGGTCACCTAAGAGATCAATAATTACGGAAGGTACCACCGGTTCTTCCATTAATACAGTCCAAGGAGTCCCTGAACACTATTTGGAGTTTCAAGATGTGTTCCAAAAACCATCCAGACCTGTGTTACCTCCACATCGAAACTATGATTGTGCTATTCTCTTGGAACCTGGCACTATCGTTCCTTTTGGAAGGATGTATTCCCTCACGGAACCTGAAAAGGAAGTTCTAAAAGAGTATCTGGAAGAAAATATACAGAGTGGTCTTATTGTTCCATCGTCTTCTCCGGCCGGGGCTCCTCTCTTTTTTGTACCCAAGAAATCAAAGGATCTTCGCCCTTGCCTGGATTTTCGAGGCCTGAATAAGATAACTATTAAAGATCGTTATCCTTTGCCTCTCATCAGGGATATTCTAGAAGCAGTCAGAGGGGCTCAACGGTTTACCAAACTAGATCTACGGGGAGCCTACCACCTTTTACGCATTAAAGAAGGAGACGAGTGGAAAACAGCTTTTAGGACCCCTTTTGGTCACTTTGAATACAAAGTAATGCCTTTTGGTCTCACTAATGCCCCCGCAATCTTCCAGAGATTTATGGACTCAGTGTTTTCTGACCTTCTGAACCAGACAGTTGTAATTTACTTAGATGATATTCTTATTTATTATAGAAATCCCGAACTCCATTCTTCCCATGTGAAACAAGTCCTTCAAAGACTCCGGGCACATCAGCTATTTTGCAAACCAGAAAAGTGCGAGTTTGACAAGACGGAAGTTAAATATCTGGGTTATCATTTAAGTCCCACCGGCATAGCTATGGATCAAGAAAAAGTACAAGCTATTCTAGATTGGCCTTCCCCATCTTCTATTAAAGAAACACAGGCCCGAATTTATACTTTTTTAGCGCCGCATTTTCGCCGCTTTTTGAAGCAAAAGCGGCGCAAACTTACAAAATACAATTGGATTTTGTAGGTTTGCGGCGCTTTTGCGTCAAAAAACGGCGCAAATGCGGCGCTAAAAAAGTATAAATACGGGCCACAATGTTTTCTAGGGTTAGCAAACTTTTATCGGCAATTCATCTTAGACTTTGCGAAACAGACTAGCCATATAACTCACACTTTAAAGAAGGAAAATTTAACAAAAGGGTTTGTCTGGACTAAGGCAGCCGAAACAGCCTTTCAAGATTTAAAGAAGGCGTTCACTCAAGCTCCCATCTTAAGACATCCAGATACCAACAAACAATTTATTGTAGTTACCGATGCTTCCGAAAGAGCCATTGGAGCCGTCTTACTTCAACAACAAGAGGATGATGGTCTTGAACATCCTGTTTTCTACTTGTCCCATATACTCTCTATAGCAGAACAACATTACTCAGTACTGGAAAGGGAATTATTGGCCCTGAAAACAGCCTGCCTAGAATGGAGACAGTTCCTGATGGGTTCCAAGGAGCCTTTTGAGGTGAGAACAGATCACCGTAATTTACAATGTTTACGAAATTTCGTATGCCAGAATAGTCGCCAAGCTCGTTGGGCCTTTTTCTTCAGTCAGTATGATTTTTACATTACTTATATTCCTGGATCCCAAAACATTCTGGCTGATGCTCTGTCTCGCCGTTATCCAGATTGTACTCCTGCCCCATCTCAACATCTACTGGAACCTAGTAAGATCATTGGAGTAGCTCAGTCTTTTCTGGAGGAGGTACAACTGGAATACTCCAACTTATCTGATCACGAAGTAGAGAAACTAAGGCCTCTATTACATAAAAGACAAGGTTACTATTATTATCAAGATCTGTTATTCCTCCCTACTGACAGAGTAAGAGAAAAAGCATTACAAATGTGCCATGATTCACCGGTTGCGGGTCATAGAGGCATAAAGGCCACACAAGAACTTCTTTCGTGATTTTTCTGGTGGCCTACCTGGAAACTGGATATTGAAAGATACGTTCAGGCTTGTCCCACATGCGCTCAAGTCAAGATTCCCCGTACCAGACCTGCAGGATTACTCCAGCCTTTGCCTGTTCCGCCAACTCCATGGCACACTATCTCTACTGATTTTATGTGTTCGCTACCACCGTCAGCAGGAAACCGGGTAATCATGGTCACTGTGGATTCCTTTACTAAAATGGCTCACTTCACTGCCCTGAAAAAGCTACCTACATCCCAAGAACTAAGCCAGATATTTATCGATCATATCTTCCGTCTTCATGGACTTCCACATACCATTGTATCCGATAGAGGGCCTCAGTACATTTCCCGGTTTTGGAGATTTTTTTGTAAAACACTAAATATCAATAGAGCCCTGTCATCAGGCTTCCAACCTCAGAACAATGGACAGACCGAGCGTCTGAACCAAGGATTAGAGCAATATCTTCGCTGTTTTTGCAATTCTACCCAAAGCAACTGGAACACTTATCTCCCTATTGCAGAATTTTCCTACAATAATACTGTCCATAGTGCCTCCAAGGTCACTCCTTTTTTCTGTTCCTATGGCTTTCATCCTACCTCTTTTCCTACTTCTCCTCGGTCTACCTCTCCCCTGCCCGCTATCACTCATTTCTCCAAACGACTTCTACTAATCCACAGACTAATTCGATCCAATCTATTACACACCAAGAGATATATGAAGAAAGTAGCAGACAAGAAACGTAGGTCCACTCCGGACTACCATCTGCAAGATAAAGTTTGGCTTTCTTCCAAATTCTTACCCTCACGTCTTTCTCAGAACAAGTTCACACCTCGCTACTACGGGCCTTTTCCATATTCTTCAGTTGATTAATCCTGTCACTGTCCGTCTTCACTTGCCTCATACGTGGAAGATTCATCCAGTCTTTCATGTTTCCCAGCTTAAACCTTATGTGCCTGACCCTTACTCTCGTCAGTTTCCTTGTCCTCCTCCTGTCTTAGTGGATGATGTTCCTGAATATGAGGTTCAGGACATTTGTGACTCTCGTCTTTCTCACAAACGTCTGCAGTATCTGATTCATTGGAAGGGTTATCCTCTCAGTGAATGTTCTTGGGAAGACGCATCTTCTGTTCACGCGCCTCTTCTGATTCAGCGCTTTCACCGTTTATTTCCTCTCAAACCTGGGCCTTTGGGAGGGGGACCTACTGTTGCGCCGCACCGCGCGGCGCGAGCCGAGTGTTCGGCACAAGCTGGGCATTCGGCTCGGGCCGCGCATCGCGTTTCTAAGACGCGGCGTGCCCCGAGCCTTTCCTGTACTTTACGAGGCCCCAGACCTTACATGGGGCCTCGCACTGCTCTCTCCCTCCGCATGTTTGGGGTCTCCTGACCCCTCTTACCTGTTCTTGTTTCTTCTTTTTCTTCTTTCTTCTTTCTTGGGTTTTTGCTGCACTTTCCTTTATGTCTTTTCCCCCTTCCCAGGTTACCTTTTTCTTCCCAGCATTCCTCATTCCCTAGTCTCTATGGTTTCTACTCTATTCTGTTCTATCTACTTTTCCCTATCTAAGATGGTGTCCTTTTTCTTCCTGTGGGTCACTTCCTGTTTTTTGGTATTTAAGGGCGGTGTTTTCTTCTCTTCTTTGCGCTGCAACACTTTCTGTTCAGATGGTGTCTTCGCTCCTGATTTCCTTGCCTTTTGGTTCTGGAATTCGCCAATTCTGTGCTATTTGAATTCACTTCTTTTTGATTCCTGTTCTTTTGTTCTTGTTTTCAGGAGTCATTCTGTTGGAGGTTTTTTCCCCTTTTTTGGAAGGTTTTTTTTCCCTCTGGTGCTATTTTCTGAAGGTCACGGTCTGTTCTTGGCGTTTCCATTGCCTACAGCACCGTGGCTACCAGAAAGAGTCGCCCCTTTTTGGGCCAAAGCCAAACACTCAAGATCCACGCCACGAGATCTGCAGATTCCAGGCGCAAGCAGCATGTGAGTCGTGACAGAAATACATTGAAATTATTAAGAAAGGTGTTGACATTAGATGTGGAGGTGACAGAGAAACAGATGAGTTGGAGCTTTAGGTTGGCAATAGAGAAGTATTCGAAGGATTTGAAAGTCTGTAGTTCTCTTTTGCATTGACAACCATGTGTTGGTTGGATGCTGAGCAAGGTAGTCGGGATTGTGAGGTGGTTGGCCATGTCCGGGGGTATGGGAGGGTGTGCACCCTAAATATTGAACCCACAGTATTTGTGGGACAGAATATTGAGGACACAATATTGAAAAAATATACTGACAGGTAAATAAATCTACATTTCCTATACCTTACTCTACATATATGTACCTACACAGAACACATATCTTAAAGTTACATAGATGTGGAGTTAGGAATAGTAAATCTATACTCCTGTGGTAACAAAGACATATGGATTTGCAAGGATGTAAGGGTGAGCCATTGTTCTGTGATGAAGACTGCCTCAGCCACGTTATATTTTCTGAGGTCTGTGATGAGTGCAGCATGGAGTACTGTAGATAGTGCATTCATGATCACAAGATGAACTAAGTAACTGTTGAAGGTGTTAATGGGACACGTATGATGTTGGGTATATGTGTTATGAGTTGAGGTGTAAGTGTCTGTGTGGTCTATGTTTGGCTGTGATTCTGAGGGTGGCTAGTGAAGGGTGCTGCACTAGCCACATGATGAGATCTCACATGGTTGGTGCTTAATGTGGTTGCTCTGGGGCAGGGGTTCTAGTCCTGGGCTCTTACCATAACAAAACCACACAAATATTTCCCTAGTCTATGTCTGCCCATTCAGGTAAGGCTTTGTCTACCTAAATAGATAAAATAGTTGGCTGTGTCTGCCCTCAACTAGCAATGCCAGGTCCATGAGAAGCCTGAGGAGTAGACTAAAGTAGGGAAAGAAGTACACAGTTCAGGTAGGAATCGGTGATATTGCTTCAAAACAGTCAAACAGAATGAAGTCACTTCCCATATAGCTTGATGCTACAATCTGAAAAAAGCTCTCTTTTGTAGATAATTCTGTGGAATCATTCATCTCTTTTACATCAAGGAAACACGTATTCTGCTCCCTTTAAGTTAGGTAAGTTGTTTGTGTGTACCCCAGGATAGGAAATACAAAAAAATGTGTGTTTCCTTTCTGGTGCATCATTCTTTAGCCTGCAAGTCTAGAATATATTCCCATTGTAGTTAATTGAGGATTCAAGATAAGACAGATTGTTGACCAGGAGACTATAGGCCAGGTTAGATAACATGGATGGTCAGGTAGCATCCATTAGATCAAGTACAAGCAGTGAGGCCCCTTGGTTTCATGAGGAACCTAAATCTATGCAATGGCACTGTAAGAAGGTTGAAAGATCCTGGCGTAAGTCATACTTTTCAAAGGACAACAAGCACCATAAAAAAGAGCTATCCATTTACTATTGCTAACGCGTCCTTCTATGTTAATTTATTACACATTAGGACTCGTTTTAGGCCAATAAATCTTGTGACCCAGTGGAGAGACACCGTAGGACGAGATAACTGATCAATATGTCAAGCAATATATCAATAATGTCATCAATATTTACCACCACAATGCACTTTACTTTGGATGAAGACATTAATCAAATTGTCGACGCAACCATGACCTTTCAGCCATGAATAACAACACCGTTTGATAGAATTTTATGAATTTTATTCCATATTGATTACAATCTACGAGCAGAAGGGTTAATCTCAATACCAAGAAGCATAAGAGCATAGTCAAAATATGGCAACTGTGATAAGATTTCATTAATGCAAGAATCACAAACATAATAACATAGCATGGCGTGAACATAGATCAGAATACTGTACAGTAAATGTCATATACGTCTCAGTTCAGCAAAGCGTAACGTCAGTCATTTGTCTATTTGCGTCAGTCAGAGTGAACTCCTATCCTAACCGCTAATTAGCATCAGCATGCTGGACTTCATGCAAAACAATTTAGAACATCAATTTAGAAAACATCTAGCTATGGTCTCTATCAAAATGAGCAGTTGGTACCTAGAAAGGAAAAGCAAACAGACAAATTACAAATTGCATTGTCATAATTACCCTCCAAGGATTAGGTCAGCACACAGGATCAGTCTTCGTCTTCAGGACATCAGTCAAAACGCCATCAGTCTAAACTCGTCTAAAGGACAGGGGACACTTCCCTCATAAGGAGGAGAAATGCAAAGGGCAGTCTATGGGTGAGGATGATTTAATAAGTCTCAAGTCACCAAACAGAGTGACAGAGTTTCTAGATAAAATCAATAGCATTCCCTACCTAGTTCTGACGACCCTTCTGTGACATGGGTTTTTATCCCTTTTCCATAATACCTTCCCCCAAAATTCTATTGGACATTCACTGTACCCCACTATCTTTAACCTATCAAATTATACATTAGGTAATTCCAATTGTCACCCCACGATAATTCATAACATTTTGATTGGTCTTCATAATTTACGCCTTCAGAGGTGGCACATCCGGGGGTTTACTTCACCGTTTGGCACGTCTTCTCGGGTCATGAGTTCCTTTGTCCATGGTTTAAACGTCCTTGTACATTACATTAATCTACTTTTGTTTCAACTTTGTATATAAACTCATACTAAAGCAGCAAGCATGCGGATGAGAACAAAATCTACTGATTGGAATGAAGAAAAGTAACATTTACAGGGTCATGGCCCTTTGCGAGTCAGCACACTGAAAAACAGAAAAATGCTTTTAATATGAGAGCCAGGCAGCTAAATCCCCACAGCTCATGCTAACTTAAGGCCTATAAGATTTTCAATACAATATCGTAAATACTAATATAAGCTTGATTAAGCATATCACAAACAATTTTACTCATTACTGTCATTAGTTCACATTAGTAGCTCCACATATCATAGTCATAATTCAAATGCACGTTAAGCAAATCACTAATTATTGTCGTTTTCTATGCAGCATCGTTAAGCATTTATATAAGCATTTTCGTATTTAGTATATGTATTATTTAAACTATGCTCTCTCACTATCAAGAAATAGAAAAAAGCTCAAGCAAAATATTTGGTCATTGAAATCACTAGGTCCAATAATAAATCTATAGAGATTTTTAAAATTACTAAGAAGTTTATTAATCCATCTGCTCTTTCTTAGCTCCTGGAAGCTTCCCAGAAACTTTGTTCTCTGATTTTTTTGAGAACAAGATTGTGGGCATTTTTGAGACTTTAAAGGCAGCGGGACCTAACAATATCACTGACACTTATGGGTCGGATAGCAAAACTGTCTCTACTGTTATTAATAATAGTGAGCTCAATTGGTCACTGAATCAACCTCTGATAGTTCCTTCTTTACATTCATGCTCTTTTATGAAGTTTTCCACTATTTCATTGAAAGAATCCAAGTAAGTCCTTAGAGCTTGTAAGTCTGGCTCTCTTCATGATCCTTTCATGCCTGAGATTCTGGTTGCTAATGCTGAGGCCATTAATCCTTCCATGAATTGGCTGTTAAACAATTGTTTGTACTAGGGGCGTGGCTGATCGGGCCAACATGGCGGACGCTTAGTATCAGAGCTCCGTCGAGGCCTTAATTAATCCTGAGTAAATCAACATCCTCCAGGGTGCCAAGAGTGCGATCCTGAAGCTGCGGAGCCAGGTTGGCAGTTGGGACCACCGGGTCGAGAGGAAGATCCGCAAGACGAACCCAGACAACCGGGACCCAGCGCGAATGTGACCCCAAGCTGGGCCGGACCAGGGTTACGAAGCGTGAGCAGCGTTGGGCAGAGGCGAGGAGAGCCGGACCCCGGTGGACGACCCCGGGTGAGACTTAGGCTACGTGCTGCTTGCTGCGTATGAGACGCGGGGCTCCCTTGGCTGCTCCTGGGGGAGCGACGACCCGGCTGCCGAGACCTGCGGAGGGAGGCCGGTGGGATCCAATAAAACTCAGCATCTTCCCGGAGCCGGGGATACAATCTCGTGCAGAGCCGGGCTGGTCGCCGAGACCACCAGGCCGAATGGAAGAACTGCAGTGACGAATCCGGGTGACCTGGACCCGGCGAGCGTGTGGGCCCGGACAAGGCCGGTCCGGGGTTACGAAGCGCGAGCAGCGCTGGGCAGTGAGGAGGAGTGCCGGGCGACAGTGAGTGACCCCGGGTGCGGCTAAGGCTGAGACTATGTGCTGCTTGATACGGCTGGGGCGCAGAACTCCCCTGGTTGCCTCCGGGGGAGCGACGACCCGGCTGCCGAGACCAGTGGAGGGAAGTCGGCCAGGAAGGCCCCGGCTGGGCCGGATCAGAGTTACGAAGCACGTACAGCATTGGGCAGAGGTGAGGAGAGCTGGACGCCGGTGAGTGACTCCGGGTGAGGCTGAGGCTACGTGCTGCTTGCGGCGGCGTGGAACTCCCCTGGTTGCCTCCGGGGGAGCGACGACCCGGCTGCCGAGACCGATAGAGGGAAGCCGGCCAGGAAGGCCCAGGCTGGGCCGGACCAGAGTTACGAAGCACGAGCAGAGTTGGGCAGAGATGCGGAGAGTTGGATGCCAGTGAGTGCCTCCAGGTGAGGCTGAGGCTACGTGCTGTTTGCTCCAGCAGAGGCGTGGTACTCCCCTGATTGCTCCCGGGGTGGCGACGACCCGGCTACTGAGATCGGCAGAGGGAAGCCCACCGGGAAGGCTCTGGCTGGGCCGGACCGGAGTTGCGAAGCACGAGCAGAGTTGGGCAGAGGTGAGGAGAGCCGAGCGCCAGTTAGTGACTCCGGGTGAGACTGAGGCTGCGTGCTGCTAGCTGCAGATGAGACGTGGAACTCCTCTGGTGGCTCCCGGGCGAGCGACGACTCACTGGCGGAGTCCAATACGAGTGCCGCAGGGAGAGGAGGCATGATGAGGGTCGCCGCGAACGAGCACAGATATGGTACCGCTGCTGGAAGGCCCTGCTGGCCTGGGCCGTGAGGACCCACCTCTCCGAGACAACTTGATTGGAACCAGGCTTGCACATTCTGGAAACCGGTCCGGAGGTCCGCAGATCAGACCAATTGGGTCCAACAGTAGAATGTATACACCCATCCCCAGCCGGTGAGTGGGTCACCACCCTGTTCTACATCTAGCCCACAGCAACACGAGTCCTGAATGTCTTCCAAGGGTAAGAACAGAAGCAGGACATTGCATTGTAATCCTTTAAGTACACAACAGAAAGGGACAATGGGGGACTTCGCGCAACCAATGGTCCAGGCAACCCTGGAGAAGATCCTGGGGGCCATTGAACACACAAAAATAACTTTACGACAAGACATAAACCAAGTGGCAGTGGAGCTAGGGTTGCTGAGGGTAGACCACACCAAACTGGCAGGCAGAGTAAAAGCTACAGAGACAGACATAACAGAGCTCACTCCGAAGCACGAAAACCTTGCAGCCTCAGTTCTACAGCTGACAGACTGGGTACACCGCCTCGAACGCCGCGTGGAAGATGCAGAAAGCAGGAACCGCAGGAACAACATTCGAGTGGTGGGCCTTCCAGAGGGAGTGGAAGGTTCCGACATGGTGGAGGATGGCTACGCACAGTCGTGGCGTTGGATCACCTTACGGCCTTTTTCTCCCTGGAGAGAGCACACCGAGTCCCCTCGAGACCTTTGGCGCCGGGGAGGCCACCGCGGGTGGTGGTGGCGAAGTTAATGCATTATAGGGACAGGGACTGTCTGCTCTGTAGAGCCAGAGAAGCGGGGCCGTTTGAAGTTGAAAACAGCACGGTGACGCTATTCCCGGACTTCACCTTGGAAGTCCAGTTGAAACGTGCCTCGTTCTTGTCCATGAAAAAAGCCCTCCGTGAGGAGGGGATCCAGTACTCACTCCTCTTCCCGGCCAAACTACGAGTGGTCCTGGATGGCAAAACGGTGTTTCTACAATCGCCAGAGGAAGCATGGGAATGGTTGGAGTCGAGGGGCCTGACGGCGGGCCGCCACGAACAGCCCGGACGAGCCGCCCGCAGAGGTAAGAAAAGACAGCGCAATAGGGATCGGCTGCCCGCGGGGCCAACCAGGGCACAGAGAGAGTCAGCGAAGATAGAGGCCCTGGATGCGGTGGCCTCGGTGTGCAGGAGTGCGCCCTCGCAGGTCAATAGTGTAAAAGACTCGGACGCAGCGTCGGTCTCTTCAGAAGGAGGCTCCAGCTACCCCGGCGACGACCCTAGAGTGACTCCCCAAACATCGGATGAACTGGCATAAGTGTTTTCCCGACTGGCACTGGAGGATAACAATACTTTATTGAAGAGGCCTCGACGACCTCACAGCCACCCCTTCAACTGATTTCTCGGCCATTCAATCGGAATGGCGAGAACTCAAACTGACTTGTTGTTATTACGGCACTGTTGCAATGTTAACTGGGCAACCTACAGTTTGAGAGGTGCCCTGGGGTTGGGGCGTTGGGGCTTACAATTTAGTTCTTTGATGGTGGCACTGAGGTTACAATTTACTCACATCAAACTTAACTAGGAGTGTAGGAAACTAAGGCACGGGAAGGAAGGGGGGAACAATGCGGTTCACCACACACCAACATGGCTAGTTATTCATTCTTGACCTGGAACGTCAGGGGACTGGGTTTGCCCCCTAAGAGACATTGTGTACTCTCGTACTTAAAACGGAAGGGGGTACATGTCGGCCTGCTGCAAGAAACCCACCTCACAGCTAATGAGATTGATAAATTGAAGCGCAGATGGAGGGGTCAGGTCTTCGCTACTAAATACTCAGCCTACGCCAGGGGAGCATTAGTGTGGATAAGAGCGGGGGTTCCTTTTGAGGTTACATCCACCAAAATTGACCACGAAGGTAGGTTTGTGATGGTGGGGGGCCTCCTACACATTGTACCAACTACCCTATGCAGCATTTACGCCCCCAATCAGGACCAAATCCCCTTTTTACAGCAATTGTCTAGACATCTTACACGTAGAAACAGGGAGGAATTATTCATCGGAGGAGATTTCAACAGTGTGGTAGATGTGGACATGGACCGCTCCACCCCACCACTTAAGGGGGCGATAACACATAAAATATCCAGCCATTCCAAAGATTGGATGCTGAGATGGGGACTGATAGATGCTTGGCTTGCCCAACACCCGACAGACAGGGACTACTCATACTATTCTAGCTTACACCGCCTACACACTAGGATTGATAGAATCCTATGCTCTGCACAGGCTACACAAAATGTAACTCACACGGAATACCTAGGTCGCACCCTATCCGATCATAACCCCTTATTACTGGTATGGAAGGCAACTGAGGATAGGCCCCTCATTCCGTTGTGGAGATTACGTCCGTCTGCCCTGGAGGACCAGTCATACAGAGAGTCACTCCGCTCCCATATAACAGATCATGTTACCCTTAATGCCAGATCAGCAACATCTAGGGGTATAGAATGGGAAACCCTCAAGGTAGCAGTGAGAGGCCAATGCATGAGCCAGACGGCTGGAATCAAGCGCATACTAGAGAGGGAGCTGGTTAAGCTAGAAAAGACCATCCATGAAGTGGAAAGGAACAGTAACGGTACAGAAGCAGAGGAAGACAGATTAAAAGAAGCTAGGTCCTCGCATTCCCGAATTGAAGAACAATTAAGATTACGTAGCGCACGAAGATACTGGGCCTCGGTAAAAGCAGAAGAGGGTAGATCTGGGAGAATGCTGGCCTGGCTGGTGAGACTGGGAAGCGAAGGGGCACCTATAGTAAATGTGCGTGACATGAAGGGGAGGACTCACCACGCACCTAGAGAAGTCAATGAGGCTTTCCTAGAGTACTATACCTTTTTATACAGGCAGCCAGACCCAATCGAACTAGAGCATGTCCATGCATACCTACACCCGTTACCACCATCCACACTGCCAGATAGCGACAGGGATGTCTTGGGGGGCCCGGTGTCCCTGGAAGAAGTACAAGAAGCCATATCACAGTTAGCAGCTGGGAAAACCCCAGGTACTGATGGGCTGCCGATGGACTTCTATAAAAAGTACTCTTCACTGCTAGCTCCCAGACTGGTAGAAACATTCAAAGAGGCATTCCAACGGGGTATACTTCCCGGTTCTATGAGGGAGGCACTGGTAGTCCCCCTGCCTAAGCGAGACACAGGCGAACTATCGGTGACTGACTTCCGCCCATTGTCAATGCTAAATTGTGACTTCAAAATCCTCAGTAAGCTTATGGCCAATCGGATCCTTCAACATATCCCTAATCTGATACACTAGGATCAAAATGGTTTTATTCCAGCACGGAACACATCCCTAAATCTGAGGCGCCTATTCTCCATTTTACACATGCCACACACTGAGAAGCCCCCGGGTGCAACCCTGCTGGCAATAGACTTTGAGAAGGCATTTGACTCTCTAAGATGGGATTTCCTACAGACAGTGATGCTCAGAATGGGGCTGGGAACCAACTGGGTGTGCTGGGTGGACCTATTATATGCATCCCCCCTTGCGAAAGTGAAGACCGGAAAATCGGTCTCGGAGGCATATCCAGTTTACAGGGGCAGTAGAAAGGGATGTCCTCTGTCCCCTCTGTTGTTCGCCCTGGCTATTGAGCCCCTGGCCGCCCAGTTTCGTTCCGCCGGCTTGGGCAAGGGTATAATGCTAGGACAAACTGAAAATATTATCTCACTTTATGCAGATGATGTCCTAATATATTTGAGGGAGGGCGAGACAGGCCTGCCCTGGGCATTAGAGGCGCTAGATAATTTCAGAGCCCTTTCAGGGCTCCGATTAAATAGAAGTAAGACCTTTGTCATCCCAATGGAATCAGGCGGAGTACACCCATCGACGTGTCCTCCGGACGTTGTGTGGGCCCCACGCACCTTTAAATATCTGGGCATCCAGGTGTTCCACTACCTAAGAGACTTAAGTGAGGGTAACATAGGTAAGGCAGTCCGAGCGCTCCGCTCTTCAGTGGGATTTTGGAGATCTCTGAAACTGACCATATCAGCTAGGATATCTCTATCAAAAATGATAATGCTCCCACGCCTACTGTATTTCTTTACTAATCTGCCAGTAGGGATTCCCTCAACTTGGTTCCACGAGTTAAACACCCTACTCAGAGAGCTTATATGGGATGGAGGCCGCAGACACGCCTCGCTCCCTGTCCTCTGTAGGCCGGTGATCGTGGGGGGCCTCGGGGTGCCAGATTTTTAATCCTATTATTTGGCCTGTCAGTTGCAGTGGGTGGCCGGATGGCTGGCGGGGAGAGGATGCACGGAGGAGCTCACCGCTGGTGAGGGGAGTGGCGGTAATCGGATGCTGGCGTTCCTGCTAGCCCGAACAGTGAAGTGCAAAGTAGAGAGCACATTACTGAAAACTGCGTTAGAATGCTGGAAGAGATGCTCACGCAGAATGGGAATAGGTACACCATATTCCCCGGCCCTTCCATTACAGTGGCTAGTGCTTGACCCATTAGACGGATCGAGGACTTGCGGTGGACTAAGGATTTGGGCGAGTAAAGGGGTTGGAGCTCTTGGAGACTTCTTTCAGGGAGGAATACTGAGATCATTCACGGATCTGGTCGAAAGGAATCAAATACCGACTGGGCAGTTCTTAACCTACCAACACCTGACTCACCGTATTAAAATAAACTGGGGAACGATCAATGCAGAACTAGAGACACACAATATCATACATATCCTCCTGACCATGGGCGAGGATACCCACCTGGTCGCAAAACTGTACAGGGCCCAAAATTAGTGCACTCTAACCCCCCTCCAAGCCCTTCGTGAGAGATGGGAAAAGGCACTGGGTAATACTCTGACAGAGGCTGAGTGGAAGAAAGCAATGGCATACCCTAGGACACTAACTAGGAACACACGTCTAAGATATATACAATTTAATTATTTGCACAGAACATACCTTACACCGCATAGACTAAACATCATTTATGGGGGAGACCCCAAACATGCCCCAGATGCAACGAACTAGATGCAGACCTGGACCATATGTTATGGCATTGCCCGGATATCCGGCGGGCATGGGAGGAGATATTGGGCGAACTTGAGAAATCACTGGGTGTCAAACTGCCACAGACCCCATCGCTGTGCTTGCTGGGACTGCATTCAGGATTGGCGCTGGGTGCAGTAACTACCAGATTTCTGGACCTGGCACTGGCACTCTACAGGAGACAAATAACACTAAACTGGAAAGCTTCTAGCTCCCCCCCATTAGAAGTCTGGCGACGTGAAGTCACGAAATGGGCCAAAGCGGAACTCCAGGTCTTAGAGCGCGAAGAATTGAGGGGGCTGCGCCAGAAACCCATTGCCCCTTTATGGGAGGAAAAATTAAGAGGATGGGAATTTTGAGATATCGATGAGGAAACACAAGGAGAATAGCCGAAACACCACCTGGCCAAGGGTAGTTGGATAGACCAGAACACAAAAACACGCACTACGAACAGAAGGGGAAGATTGGTGGACCTAGCACAGAACGTAGGATAGCCAAGGAGGGCAGCAGCCACAAGGGAATGAGCGACACTATATAACTCTGATCAGGAGCCAGCCCAGGTACACACACACACACGGCCAATAACCCCTGAGTAGACAATTGAGTTTAAACTTAACAAGAGAACTCCAGTCCCAGCTGACTAGTCTTTAACCCACCCTACTAGGAGCATTCACCTCAATTAACCACCATCGTGTAAATAGTTATTATGAATATCTATTGAGAAGCTGCATAGACCACGAATACGCTCATGCAAGTACTATCCACAGATTGGAAAAGTACAATAACTGTTGGTAATAATTAATGTGGACTATTGTACAAGTTCTAATTGTATTAATAATGTATTAAAATAAAATGACAATAAAATATTGTTTAAAAAAAAACAATTGTTTGTACTAGCTAATTATCCTAAGTGTTGGAAAACTGCCAGACTGATTCCACTACTGAAACAATCTTTGGCAGATAAGGCTTGTTGCCAGCACTCTCCAAGATTCCTGAAAACATCCAACTTTCAAGATATCTTGTTACTAATCAATTGTTTCATTCCTCGCAATCTGGTTTCACCCGGGACTTAGCACAGAATCTGCTCTGGTGGAGGTTTTAGATGTTATCAAATTGACTGTGGACGGCAGGAAGAAAGTGGCCTTGCTGATGCTGCACATATCGGTGGCATTTGATATGGTTTCTCATCCTGTTCTCATGCAACGCTTGCATGACATTGGAATAGGTGGGACAGCACTGGTTTGGCTGGGCTCTTTCTTATCAAATAGAAGTCAGTTAGTGTGGATGCCGCCTTTCACATCTGCCCCCAAATTCATGGAGTTTGGCATCCCCCAGGGTTCTGCTTTGAGTCTGATGTTGTTTAATATCTATATGTCCTCTTTGGCATCCCTCATGGAATCCTTTGGAGTACAGATCATCTCTTACGCTGACAACATGAAGATCATTTTAACTTGAGACCCAAACATCTCTAGTGCTCAAGATACATTCAAGACATGTTTGTCATTGGTGTTTCGGTGGATGCACAGCAGTAATCTCCAGTGTAACACAGGTAAGACAGAGGTTTTAGGACCTCATTACAACATTGGCGGTAAAAGCCGCTTACCGCCGTGCAGAAGGCCGCCAACACACCGCCGCAGCCGTGGAATACCGCCACAGCTATTATGACCCACATCTCGGAATCCGCCAAAATACAGACACCCACACAAGTCCGCCACACCAAAGGTCAGTGATAAACTGGTGAAAACAAAACCTCCACCGTCACGCCAACAGAAATACGCCCAGACTATCATGACACACGAATCCATGCGGCGGTCTTTCAACTGCGGTATTCCATTGGCGGTACACAACGTCGCGCTCAAAATACACACACTCTTACAAAACACAGCCACATTGGACAATTCCAAATACACACACCTGATACACATACACACACCACTCCCACACACCCATTACAATATAAAACACACACCCACATCACCCACAACCCCCTACGACAAATTTACAGAGAGAAGGTCAGGGAGAAACACCACCAGCAAGAACAACAGCATCCACAGGCACACAACACCATCACCCACAGAATTTCCACGCACCTCACACAACACACCACTACATATCACCACACTTATCACCACACACTTCACCCCACACATCACCCACACCACCCCATGGCACGGCAAAGACACCCCAGGTTCTCGGAGGAGGAGCTCAGGGTCATGGTGGAGGAAATCGTCCGGGTAGAACCACAGCTATTCGGATTACAGGTGCAGCACACCTCCATTGCAAGGAAGATAGAGCTATGGCGATGAATAGTGGACAGGGTCAACGCAGTGGGACAACACCCAAGAAATCGGGCGGACATCAGGAAGAGGTTGAACGACCTACGGGGGAAGGTGCGTTCCGTGGTCTCAAGACACCACCAGGCGGTTCAGCGGACTGGCGGTGGACCCCCACCTCCTCCCCCACAACTAACAATATGGGAGGAGCAGGTCTTGGCGATTCTGCATCCTGAGGGCCTCGCATGACTATCTGGAGGAATGGACTCTGGTAAGTCAAAGCTTTACTATTACATCCCCCACCCTACCAGCATGCTATCACATACCCCCACCCTAACCCCCAGCACCCCTACTCCTCACAAATGTCCCAACATCACAAACCACCAACTCCGTGTAGCCCTGCATGCAACAACAAAGCATGGACACACATCACCAAAGCATGCCCACTGCACATACCCATACACCCCCCTAAACCATCATCACACAAGCTCCCACACAGGAATACTAGCAGTGGGGTACACGGTCACCCACCCATTGCAGACCATTACACACACAGATGTAATAAAAATCCTTTTATACCTCTGCAGGACCCCTACCCAACGTCACCGGACAGGAGGGTCCTCACATGTCCACACCACCAACAGAAGAGGTCCACAGTCCAACTGGATCTAGATGACCAGCCCGGACCATCGAGGACCTCTGGACAGTCGGTTCCCCTCACACAGACACAGGCCACCACAGACCTTCCCCCTCTGGAAACACCAGCACAGCACCCACCCAGCGGGCCCATACCTCCGTCCCCAGGACACGTCAATCAGCTGTGTGTCCACCACTACAGGGATCCCAGGATAACCCACCACCCCAACAACACCAGGGACCTGGGGGCAGTGGTAGTGGGCACACGGTCCAGAGGACAGAGGCACTGGAACACAGGGGAACTGGGAGGGCTGCTGTGCGACAGGGGGCGGACAGGCCAAGGGAACCCACTCTCCACGAGGCCCTCTCCTCCATCATGGGAGCCTACCACCACTCCCAGGAGACGATGGCAGCGGTACTGGCTGAGTTTTAGGAGACCTAGCGCATGCAGGAGGAACAGTATATGGGCTTCAGGGAGGAACTCAGAACCATCAGCTCCACCCTGGGCATCATCGTAGGGATGCTGAAGGAAGTACTCAACACCAGGAGGGACATTGTGGCACAACAAAGGGCCCCTGACTCTAGCCTGGACGATGAACTGCCCCCCATCTCTGCCGGCGCTAGTGGACAGGACGCCCCGCCACAGGACCACCACGCCAGCACCCCACCCCCTGCAGAGGGAGAAACACCCCGCAAACGGTCTCTGAGATCCAGGACAAAGACAGAGAACGATGCCAAGACCCCGCCAAGAAATGAGACCACCCTGATGGTCATCCTTTTGTCCCACTTTGTCACCCTGTCCATCCTCAAACTGCCCCAGCTCCACTTCCTATGCTCATTTCTGCAATGCACCTGTGAGACTAATAGACTGGACTCTGCCATGGACATTCCTCCGCCATCACCCCTCACCATTTCACTACCCCCTCCAATTTTGAGCATTTAAATAAACACACCTAAAGCACAAAATTATCTGGAGCCTGTCTGTGATTTCGAAATAGTGTATTAGCAATTACAGTGACAAAATGTTTTTTAAAATAGTAATGTCAACATACCTATGTCACACAGCTCCAGTCCATGAGGAATTTAAGCAGATGTCACATAGTGAGACCCAAATCTGTGAAACCGTAAGGGAAAGTGACAACTCAGTGACCATACACTGGGTGAAAACGACAGACAGTAGAGAGGTAGTAGTGTTAAAGTACATGTAGTAGGCAGGTTTGTATTCTTACCTGTGTCTCAATGGAAATATTGCAGGATCACTGAGTCCCTGTTGTGCATGTCTTCTTCCTCTGCTTCCTCCTCATCACTGTCCACAGGTTCCATAGCTGCAATAACACCTCCATCTGGACCATCCTCCTGCAGAAAAGGCACCTGGGGTTGCAAAGCCAAGTTGTGAAGCATACAGCAGGCCACGATGATCTGGCACACCTTCTTTGGTGAGTAGAATAGGGAGGCACCGGAACAGGAGGCCGAAGGTCCGCTCGATCACCCTCCTAGTTCGCCCATGGGCCTCATTGTAGCGTTCCTCTGCCCTGGTCCTGGGATTCCTCACTGGGGTTAGTAGCCATGACAGGTTGGGGTAACCACAGTCACCTGCAAATGGTGAGGGGCAACTGTTAGACACACACTAACCTGGAGGGATAACCCCAGACCCAGACAACCATTCCCACTGACTTGCTTCCAGGTGCTCACCTAATAGCCACACACAGTGTCTCTGGAGTTGACCCATCACATAAGGGATGCTGCTATTCCGCAGGATGTAGGCATCATGCACTGAGCCAGGGAACATGGCATTAACCTGGGAGATGTACTGGTCTGCCAAACATACCATCTGTACATTCATAGAATGATAACTCTTCCGGTTTCTGTACACCTGTTCACTCCTGTGGGGGGGGACCACAGCCACATGGGTCCCATCAATGGCACCTATGATGTTGGGGATATGTCCCTGGGCATAGAAATCACCTTTCACTGTAGGCAAATCCTCCACCTGAGGGAAAACGATGTAGCTCCGCATGTGTTTCAGTAGGGCAGACAACACTCTGGACAATACGTTGGAAAACATAGACTGGGACATCCCTGATGCCATGGCCACAGTTGTTGGAAAAGAGCCACTTGCAAGGAAATGGAGCACTGACAGCACCTGCACTTGAGGGGGGATTCCTGTGGGATGGCGGATTGCTGACATCAGGACTGGCTCCAACTGAGTACACAGTTCCTGGATTGTGGCACGGTCAAGTCTGTAGGTGATTATCAAATGTCGCTCCTCCATTGTCGACATCTCCTCACATGTCCCAGCGGACGGTGCCTATGAAGGACAACAGAAAGCACAGAGTCAAACAACTCAGAGGTACGTACCCACAGTTTAACCAGAAGACCAATCATATACAAAAGGTGGCCTGTATATGTGATGAGTCTAGGCCTAGGTATGTGTGACGCAGTTGAAAATGAAGCCATGTGGGCCCCTGAAATGGTGGCTGCCTGACCTCTGAAGTGGGACAATGGGATGTGAGGTAACTGCGCTGGCGTTGTACACCGTCGCGGTAGGCGGTCGAAGACCGCAGCGCAATGCTGCATTGGCTTAACATTGGACCCTATGGGTCCAAGGAGCCAATGACTATGTACGCCGGCGGTGACGGTACGCACCACTGCAGACGTGTGCGCCATTTTCTATCTGTTCAATCACTCAATACCTGATCATCGACAGGAGAGGACCTCCCCCAGTATACGCTACTCTACGGTCCTCCAGACAAACAGGTAAGTACACAGGGAGCACATTGTATGGGCTATGCCTGAGTGGAGAGGGCTGGATGTAAGAAGGAAGGGGGCAGATTGCTGCGTGCATGAAAGACAGTGAATGCATGTGCCACATGGCAAGGGTAGGGATGGGGGCCACTCACTTTGATGGTGCAGTTGGTAATGACTTCTCTTCTTCCCCTGTACATTTCATGTAGGTCAGCGCCCACCAGAAGAAAAATATATGGCGTGCCATCGCCAAGGACATCCGGACCCTGGGGGTCTACCACAGACGGAGCACTCGCTGCCGGAAAAGATGGAAGGACATTCGCCGCTGGAGCAAGAAGATGGCGGAGGCTCAGCTGGGGATGGCATCCCAACGTGGGAGGGGTGCCCATCGCACCATGACCCCCCCTGATGTTCAGGATCCTGGGGGTGGCGTACACGGAGTTGGATGGGCACTTGAGGGCATCACAGCAGACACAAGGGGGTGAGTACACTCTCATTCTGCTGACTTTGTGCGCAGTGGAGTTGTCTGGGTGGGGGAGGAGGGCTGTGGATTTCCCTAGGCCAGGGCAAGTTCCGTAGGCTAGGCCCCTCCATAAGGCAGGCCCTGTGGCACCCCACCCCACCTCGGTGGAGTGCCAAGTACAGCTATTCATGCCCCTGTGTCATCTATGTGTGCAGATGTCGTCCATAGCCTTGTAGGCCATTTCCCAGGAATTGAACTGTGGAGCCCAAGAGCGCGGCGTAGTGCAGGGGGCTTCTGTGTCTGTTTTATCCACCAACGGTAGCTGTAATCCATGCACTCAACATGTCTTTCTTTTGTCTCCCCCCCCCTTTTTGTGGTCTTCCTGTTCTTCTGTGCATTAGCATCATCAGGCAGAGGAGCAGTGGCACCGGAGCGCGAGGGAGCTGTATCCCACATGGCCCTGGAGGGCGAGACTACGGACTTGGAATTCACCAGTGGGACGGAGGGCGAGGGGAGCTCCACGGCGGGGACTGGAGCTGAGACCAGCGACACGGACTTGTCCTCTGATGGGAGCTCTCTTGTGGTGGCGGCCACATCTGTGCCCCCCACATCTACAGGTACAGCCGCCATCTCCCCACCAGCACCGCCCTCCCAGCAGCCCCTCAGCCTTCGCCCCGTGCCCGCTCACCCAGGAGGGTGGGCATCACCTTCGCCCTAGGCACCTCAGGCCCTGCCCCAGTCACCCCTGCTGCCCTCAGTCAGGAGGCCATTGACCTCCTCAGGTAACTCACTGTTGGGCAGTCTACCATTTTGAATGCCATCCAGGGTGTAGAAAGGCAGTTGCAACAAACTAATGCATTCCTGGAGGGCATTCATTCTGGTCAGGTGGCCCTTCACCGAGCTTTTCAAACTTTGGCCTCAGCACTGATGGCAGCCATTGTCCCCGTCTCTAGCCTCCCCCCTCCAACTTCCTCCACCCAGACCCAATCCCCTGTACCTCTGCCTATCCCAAGCACACCATCAGACCAGCCTGCACACACCTCACCACACAAGGGAAGCTCAGGCAAACATAAGCACCACACATCACACAGGCACTCACGCAAGCAAGACACACATACAGTCACACCAACATCCACTGCCTCCACTGTGTCCCCCTCCTCGTCGTCTCCCTCCTCCCTCCCAGTCTCGTCTACACTCACACCTGCATGCACTACCTCTACAGCCACTACGTCCCTCACCAGCACACCCACCAGCACACCCCGCTCACGTGCAGTCACCACCCCCACTACCATCCACACGTCCCCTGTGTCCTCTCCCAGTGTGTCTGTGACGCCCCCTCCCAAGATACACAAACGCAGGCACACACCCACCCAACAGCCATCCACCTCACGACAGCTGCCAGCGCATCCACCTGCACCCAAAGTCACCAAACGTACACCTCCTACTACCACCACCTTTTCCTCCAATCCCAAACCCCCTCCAGCTACCCGTCCCAGTGTCTCCAAAAGAATTTTCCTGTCCAGCCTTGACCTTTTTCCCACACTTCCCCCACCCCGTCCATCTCATAGGTCCCAAAGTAGCACCTCAGCCACAACATCTCCAGGACCAGTGGTGCCTGTAGTCACAGGTATGTGGAGTGCACCGGCCACCAGGACAGTCAGTGTGGCACGGAGCCACAGCACAGCCAGTCCCCTACCCGTGAAGCATCAGAAGTTGGCCAGTGCCCGGCGGGAGAGGGGAAATACTCCAGCCACCAAAGCCGCTCCCAGGGGTCCCGTTGGGAGCGTAGAGTCAGCTGTGACACCTTCCAAGGTGGGGAAGGGCCACAAGAAACCCGGCAAGTCTCTGAAGGGCTGCACGGCGGAGAAGACCGCCCCAGCCCAGCTGCCCAGGAGGCCACCGCCAGCCCCAGCCCAGCTGCCCAGGAGGCCACCGCCAGCCCCAGCCCAGCTGATCCATGAAGGACTGCCAGCACAAGCCCCGCTGGGCCATGAAGGATCGCCAGCACAAGCCCCGCTGGCCCATGAAGGACCGCTAGCACAAGCCCCGCTGGCCCATGAAGGACCGCCAACTCAAGCAACGCTGAACAGGGCACCGCCAACTCAAGCACTGCTGAACAGGGGAACGCCTACTCAAGCACTGCTGAACAGAGCACCGCCAACTCAAGCACCGCTGAACAGGGCACCGCCAAATCAAGCACCGCTGAACAGGGCACCGCCAACTCAAGCACCGCTGAACAGGGCACCGCCTACTCAAGCACCGCTGAACAGGGCACCGCCAACTCAAGCACCGCTGAACAGGGCACCGCCAAATCAAGAACCGCTGAACAGGGCACCGCCAACTCAAGCACCGCTGAACAGGGCACCACCTACTCAAGCACCGCTGAACAGGGCACCGCCAACTCAAGCACCGCTGAACAGGGCACCACCAAATCAAACACCGCTAGCCCATGAGCGGCAGGGACACTGACGCAACTGGGTCAGTCACAAGGTGAGTGATGCAAGCTGGGCACCAGTCCCCCTCCAGAACCAGTGGAGACACCCATCCACTACCTCTGTCCTTCACAGGATGAAGCACTCTGGGCACCAGTCCCCCTCCAGAACCAGTGGAGACATCCATCCACTACCTCTGTCCTTCACAGGATGAAGCACTCTGGGCACCAGTCCCCCTCCAGAACCAGTGGAGACTGTTATCCACTTGTGAGACTGTGGCTTTGCACTCCCCATGATGTTACAGTGGGCAACCCACCCACCGTAGAGACTTGTGAGACTGTGGCTTTGCACTCCCCAGGATGTTACAGTGGGCAACCCACCCACTGTAGAGACTTGAGAGACTGTGGCTTTGCACTCCCCAGGATTGAACAGTGGGCAACCCACCCACTGTAGAGACTTGAGAGATTGTGGCTTTGCACTCCCCAGGATGTTACAGTGGGCAACCCACCCACTGTAGAGACTTGAGAGACTGTGGCTTTGCACTCCCCAGGATTGAACAGTGGGCAAACCACCCACTGTAGAGACTTGAGAGACTGTGGCGTTGCACTCCCCAGGATGGAACAGTGGGCATGTGGCCCCCTCGTGGATTTGGTGTCGTGCACGCAAGCAGCTGAGGTGCCCCCCCTTTCCCTCCCCCTGAGGTGCCTGTTTTCTTGGTATCTGCTGCCCCTGCAGTGTTCTCTCCGTCATGGTCGGGGATCTTGTGTGGGCCTCGCCCATAACGTGTGATCCCAGTGTTCCACAGACTTTCTTTGTGCAGTACCTGGACTTCTATGCCTGGTATATATTTTGTACATGGTGTATATACATATTTCTGCCTACTTGTTTGTAATATATTCCGATGGTTACACTCATTTTCTTTGGTCTTTGCATTCTTCCGGGGGGGTTTGGGGGGTGTAACTGTGATGTATTGATATGTATTAGTGTGTGTGTTGTGGTGGGTGGGGGTGGGGGTGTTGCGTGTGTGTGTCTCTGTGTTTTGCCTCCCCTGTGTCGTAGGTGCAGTACTCACCGTGGACTTCGCCGCCGGCGTTCGTGCTCCTGGTAGAGGAGCAGGAAGACTATCGCAGGTAGGATTTGGAGGTCCGGTTCCACGGTGTCCTCGTTCCTCATGGAGTGTGTAGAGGTGAGCGTTTTCCCTTCAAAATTCCTGTTTACGCCGTGTTTTTATCTGCGGTGTATCTGCCCCGGAAAAGGTGGCGGATTGACCTGTCATAATACTGTGGGCGGTACATTGTCTCCCACCTGTCTGTTAGCGGTGACTGCCACGCTGTTTGTTTGTACCGCCGTGGCGGTCGGAGTGTTAAAGTGGCTGTCTTTGTTGGCGGTTTCCGCCACGGTCGTAATTGCAATTTGTTTACTGCCGGCCTGTTGGCGGTTTTACAGCCGCTTTAACACCGTCCGCCAGGGTTGTAATGACCACCTTAGTCTTTGGGCCCCCCTCCTTTATGAGGTGATGAGGTCTGGCCTAGTTCTGCCCCTTCTTCGCCATCCCCCTCCACAGTGGTTAGGAGTCTCAGCGTAAAAGTTGACAACCCTTGTTTTTCAAGCTACAAGTGGAAAGTGTAATTAGGACCTGGTTTGGCTTTCTTCAGCTGCTGAGGAAGTTCTTGTTCTTGCTTCTGTTCTCTTGCCAGAAAAGGATAGTCCATGCCCATATAACTTCCCTGCTGGATTATGCTAATGCACGATCTTGAGATCTACTGGGTACCTACTAAAGAGACTCCAGCTGATACAAAGTGTGACAGCCTGGCTTTTGCTTAATATTCTGAGGAATATTTCTGTTCATCTTAAGAAATTGCATTGGCTGCCCATTATGACAAGAGTGAAGTTCAAGTGATTGGTACTAGCCCACTGAGCTTTCTACGGACCAGGCCCCAGTTATTTAAGTAAGAGACTTCCGCACTACTCTGCCTCGAGAACTTTATGCTCTGCAAATGTATTAGTGGTAGTGGTGGCTAAGACAAAGAGAAGGAGATAAGGAGGTACTTATTTATCTGTGCTTGCGGCTCTGGGTTGGAATTCTCTCCCCCTGCATCTTCCTGTCATTAAGGACTCTGTATCCTTCAAACATAGTCTGAAGACATGGCTTTTTTAATTAAGCTTTTAGCTCTGTTCTACTTCCGAGATCAGCAGTCAATTGTTCCATTAGCACCAGGACACTCTGTAGAGTATCTGAGAGCTTTATAAGCTCCTTTATTATTATTGTTGATGTTCAGAAACTAATCTGTTTTATGGATGGATTTATCCACCAAAAATGGTGCAGTGAAATCATGTAGATTTCACTGTGCCATTTTTGGGGGCCTCCTAATGCTTGAATGCCCCCTTGAATACATTGTGCCTGACATAGTCATAATGTGGCGTAAGGGGTTGCAAAGTGGTGCTATGCATTACGCCACTCTATAAATATGGCGTGGCGAAAATTGCCTTCTTTGAGCCTCAACAGCGTTTTAAAAAGATGACGCTAGTGTGGCGCAAGTAGGCAATTGTTTAATCGGAGAACCGTTGGCCAGTTTGAACTGATAGTCAGTTCAATGACTACGTCGATATTTTTCAGTTTACAGCATCCATTTCATATTCTAAATCATGGAAAAAGATCTGTTAATTGGGGGAGCCCAGAGTTCCAATCTGGAACATCCTGTGAGTTTTTAACATAGGGGTGGGCCAGTGGGCTTTCCAAAAATCAAGTTTAAAATCACAGATTAGAAAAGCTTTCCAATAAATTTTGAGTTAGTCGGCCTATAGCCACATGTAGGTACCTCTGTGTTAGTATTTCTGGCACTGACATTATCTGTTTGAACTCTGACCTGGTGACCCGCACGCTGGACAGATTGCAGAACTCTGACCTGGTGACCCGCACGCTGGACAGATTGCAGACAGTGGACTCTATGTCACAGTATTCTTATGAACTTTAATTTACACAATGCCATAATAGATTAATTCATTGCCTACCTATATTGCACCCGCAACTTTTATGCTCGAATGTCTTTAATGGAAAATCGAGAAAATAACAGGCTTTCAAAGAAACAAGACAATTATCACATGCATTGGGCCCCAGCCAATATAGATGGGTTTGTGAGAGACCCGGAAGGTGTGAAGAGCCTTCCTTGTGAGGCGATGAATAAGAAATGATGAAACAGACAATCGCTCGCGATAATCTGCTGAAGTGCGCATTAGACGGGCCTTCTGGACTTGCAGTATTACATTATGTACAGATGCAAGGAACAGTGTTTTCAAAGGCATCCTTAGGCTGCACAAGTTGTGACAAAATGTAACTATTGATGCTCACGCAGATGTTTGAAGATCAGCCCCAAAATGCAAAACCTGGCTCAGAACTGCACACATCAATTATACATATCCTATTACAAATATGCGTGTATATTTATTCATTAAACTCTCCACAAATAAAGGCACCCTCAAAGGTTAAAGTGACCTTATAGTTGGATGTTGGAAACAAGCTAACATGAAAAAAACACGGACATACACCAGCTATGGTTTAGTGAACTAACTCTAACCTGTGCTTCCATCAGGCACTTCACAAATTACATCACTCATGACCTTATGTTACATCACTGATGTTTGGGACTGTCCCCTCAAATGTCCCTGGAGGTCAAGGCACACTTATCCTGCTCCCTTTTTAGTTTTTCAAATCCATTTTCAGTTTCAATTCCTTTTCAGGACGCAGGACCCATACACCTGAGTCTTATAATGACTGCCTCATCATATTATTCATGTTGTGGCCAAATATTTAAGGTAGACTAGCTCTCTTAAAATTGACCAAAAGAGCATATCTGGACACCGAATGCCCAGAACTCTCTAACTGAGGTGTCTCGAACCAGTCGATTGCGAGCTAACAGTAGCTCCCAGTAGCTCCCAGACCACTTCTGGGTAGCTCACAGCATTAAGTTCGTTTTAAATAAACACAGGATCACATTTTCCATTTTAAAATTAGGGAAGGCTGTGATTATTCTACATCATTATCTTCAGGCTGCAGATAGCAGGGCCTGACAGGCAGCAGTGCTGAAGTCAGAATTATGACCCAGGGCACAGTGGTAAATAATTGAAGAACTGAGGTATTTAACTCTAGAATAAATGTCCTTGTCAACTCAGGATTGGAGGTGAGAACAAAATGATGTTTCTGGAAGCTTTTAAGTCACTTTTAGGTCAGAGTAAGTAAAATAGAAAAGTTTCCTTATTGTTAAGTTAACTTTTCATTTTAATTTTCTCGAATTGTTTTCATCAGCATTGCATTTACAAACTGCAGGCCTCTTGCCAGTAGAACACTGTGCCATATTTATAACTGAAAAATACAGGCATTGTTTAAATCAGACAATATTTAAATGGGAAAAATTTAAAGTGCAGGACAATGCTCCACATTATGAAAGTTTTTGCACTTTAAATTCCTCCCATTTAAAAAAATGGTTGTATGTTTGTGTATTTTTGTGTTATACATGTAATGGTGCCACATATGGTGAAAGGTATGTCCTGTGCCACAAGTACAAATGACACAGGCTCTCAGTTAACCATACGCATACATCCCATTCATACGCACAAATGTTCATACATCCCCAAAGACCACACTCTCACAGACACACATGGCAGTCCTGTCAGTGCCCCTAGTTAAAATATTTTGTTCAAGCAACAATATCTGGTTGTACGGACATTAGTGTTAAAATCAATGAAGCTGGACGCTGTGGTGTCTGGTAACAATACGCAAGTTATTTAGCCTTCAGTAGCGCATGATGAGTTTCACTGAACAGAAGTAGCTCTCACTACAGAAAAGGTTGGCGCCCCTGCCCTAACTTTTCCAAGCAATTAAACCATTCAAGACTAATCTGAGCACCTTTTATAACTGTATTTCTTGAAAATGTTTGAACAGATTGCACTACCAAAATACAGGTTGCCTGGTGATCCCCACCTGGGATCAGAGCACATTAGACTATAGGGCATGGCCTTACGAGGGGCAGATCTGCATACTGTACAACTGCAGAAACAGATTAAACCAAGGTCAATGGGAGTCCTCATAAGGGCTCTCCATTGACCTTGGTTTGATCCGTTCCTGTAGCAAGTACTAGCCCAGCCACATGAGTGGGACAGTTTTTTTATCAGCACATGTGGGGTAAAGCAGAAAGGTAGGACATTTTTGGATTCCTGCAGACTGCGGAAGTCTCCATCACAGAAAGGGAAGGAAAATCTGTTGTTTTAGTGAGAGTTTGAGGTTTGCAGGGCATTGTGGGTATGAAAATCACATGGCAAATGTACCCTTATTGCTTATATCTCAACATAGCCCTTTAGGGTCTTTTATGACGTGGTCTCTTGGCATACCCACACAAGTGGGGTGTTGTTCGGGAGATATGTGGGAATTCAGGAAGGTAGGAAATTTGTGGATCCCTGCAGGTCCCAGAATTTTATGTCAAGACAGGAGAATAGCATTATGCATAAATATTTTATTCATGCCATAACAGCAGCCATTAAAATCTTCCAAAATAAAATAGAACATTGAAACATCACAATAACTTAGAATGTTCAGTCCATAAAATCAGCTCATCCTCCATTTTCTTCCTCTTTTGTTTGCTGCTTCTGAGCAAATAGGTACATACATATTTTGGCTGTTTTATTAAGATGGTGTCTTTATAGTTTATTTATGTAGATAGTGTATATCTATAGCATTACACCTCATCCCAATTTGTGGGTTGTAACATAATGATAACTAGTGGCATTTATTACAGTATAGTTTGTAAGGTTTATTTTGTTAATTTTATTTCGGATTTTGTGTTTTATTTTCCTTTTAACCGAACAATCGTATTTGTTTTTCAAGCTTATATTAGTATTGTTTCTGTTTTTCTTGTGGCTTTTTTGCGCTTCAAATGCTTTCTGATAGACATAGATGTATTTATGTTGAGCCATAAACTAAGTTGCAGGCTCTGTGGATGCAGCATCGCAGTTGAGGATCGGTTGGTCTTGATCTGCATTCAACACCACGTCCACTCGGTCGAGCACATCGGGCCGGAGTTAACGGTGGTTCCCTGCCGTTGACATTTTTTGGCTCGGTGACGTGATTGCATGGGGAAGCTCGGAGGCAGTCTTGTTGCTTAGCAGAGGAGTTGTTCACTTCCCCATTGTTTGCAGGGGATTGGGCTGGTTTTATCACACCAGCTGTTGTTTTGATGGGAAATAGATCTGCGAGTCATATTGCTTAGCAGCGCTTTATGGAGCCTGCATTGCTTCTCATAAAAGATTGTGTGTGCGTTTATGGTTTTAATATTGATATATTATATATTTGAGTGTTTGTGAATTTAAAAAAAACCTGTTGGCAGCATGGAAGGTGGGAGTTCTGAGGTAAGATCTCAGGAGTCCTTAATATGGAAAATTATTACTGAACAGTTAAGTGCTGTGGTACAGAATTCCATAAAGGAAATATTTGATAAATTGGAAAAGAGACCTCTAAATAGGGAATAGTATTTTTCTTTATCAGAGGCTGAAGAAGGGCATAGAGGACTATCCAGAAAATGTTTGAAAAAAAGAAAGTGGCTTCTAAAAAGAAAGAAGTTCTAAGCAACTCAAAAGGGGATGGTGTCTGAAGCAGCACGAAGGAAAGGCAGCTACATGCTGCAGGTGATTTTTCATCTAACGAGTTGGAGATAAAAGAACAGACATACAGTTTGGATTAATATATTGTGGATTTATCTTATAATGATAATGTTGATGAGGAATTTGGAGACCTCAGAGAGGAAAGATCTGAGGGATTAAAAAAGATTAGCGATCCGATGGGAGAATATTTATTTGATCCACGTGATATAAGGATTAGTGGCCATTGGACCATGTTGCAGAATATATTTGTCACTGGATCAGAAGGACTTTGGAGAAGGGTGAACGCAATATTATGAGAGCAGAATGCTGGTGATCAGTCATTGATGAAAAAGTCAATATGATTCCCAATCAGGATCCAGATTGAATTACCTACATGCTTAAAATGGGACGAGATCCCACAAAAGGTTTAGACAAATCTCTGAAGCAATGCCAACATAGTCTTTTGGATATTTTGGGACCGCTAGCACGGATGTTTGATCTTATTGAAGATGCTTATATGAAAGGCCAAAATATGGATATACATTCACTTAGAGGTTGGTGCGAACATGCAATTTGTTTTTTGGGGAATGCCAATGCGGGTTTGTTAGCATAATGGCGAAAATCAGTTTTAATGCGTTCTAACCCAAAGTTGGGCGATTTGTCTAAAAAAAAATAAGTGAGAATCCCAAAGGCCTATTGTTTGGAGAAGGCATGGTGAAGTATCTAGGTAAATATGCAGACTTTCACAAGTCTAGATAAAGCACAATTCAACATGGGCAGAGTTTTAAACAGGAATAGCAATTTTTCTGGACGGGCTGGAAAGAGAAGGCAACCTTCTGGCAAGGCAAACTATTAGTCCCAGTACTACAGAGATAAATCCAGTGGATACCAAGGAAGTAACAGAGGAAGCCAAGGAGGGGTTATCCCTACAGGGGAAGACCAAGGAGATATTGGTCCGATAAAGGGCTTGGAGAAACTGCAACCTTTTCACAAGGTGAGTATGAGGACATGTTCTGGTTTTATCCCAGAAAGACTGGGAGGAGGAATACGGTTACTTCAAAATCGCTGGAACGAGATCACAAGGGATGCATGGGTCTTAGAGGCAGTTTGAGGTTATTGAATAGATTTTAGGAAAATAAATCATCAAGAAAATGAACCAAAGCAAATGGTGTTCCACACAGAATTGGATGGCATTGTCATGGACAAGATAGATCAAATGTTAGAGAGGGGTGCGATACGAAAAGTGGCATTTTCAGAAGAAAAAGGCATTGCAAGTACTTTTTTCCTAATAGAAAAGAAGGACAAAGGGTGGAGACTAGTAATACATTTGAGAGATTTAAATCAATTCATAATTTACATTTCAAAACTGTGGGCATTCAATTTTTGCAGGATCTTCAGGAGGGGGATTGGTTGGTGAAAATGGATCTCAAAGATGCATATTTCACAGTCCCTAAGGAGAACAAGAGTCAACAATTCTTAATATTCAGAGGGAAAGGAATCCAGTATCAGTTGTTGTGTCTTGCATTTGGATTATCTGCAACAACTTGGGCCCATATTTATACTTTTTTAGCGCCGCATTTGTGTCATTTTTTTGACGCAAAAGCGGCGCAAACTTACAAAATACAATTGTATTTTGTAAGTTTGCGCCACTTTTGCGTCAAAATGCGGTGCAAATGCGGCACAAAAAAAGTATAAATATGGGCCTTGGTGTTTTACAAACGTTTTGAAACCAATAGTAGGATATCTAAGAGAGAGGGGTATTTGATTGATAATCTATTTGGGCGGCATTCTGATAAAAGGACAGAATGTGAAAGATTTAAAACAAAAGATGGTGACTGTACAGAATTTGTTGGAATATCTATGTTTTATAGTAAATCTAGAAAAGTCTGTTTTGGTCCCAAACTAGCGATCGGAGTTTTGAGGTTTTATGGTGGACACATAGAATGTCAATTACAGTTACCAGAAAAGAAGATATAAGAGGTATCCTCAGTACTGAGGAAGAACAAGGTCCAGTTTAGAGAACGAGCTTGAGTCATTGGTCTGTTATCTTCTTCGATACAGTCGATTTTTCCAGGTCTGTTGCATTATCAGGTGCTTTAAAGGTTAAAGTAAAAAAGATTGTACAGAGATCTTTGTTATGGAGACAAAATAGAATTGGATCAGGAAGCGAGACTAGAATTAAAGTGGTGGAAGGTAAATTTGGAAGCATCGAATGGAAGAGCTATTTTTGGAAAGAAAGCAGATTTCATTTTGGAAACAACTTAGGTTGTGGAGCCTGTTGTCTAGAACAAGAAACTGAAGGTTTGCGGAATGCAGAGAAAAGCCAAAGTCACATAAATTGCTTATAGTTGAGAGCAGGTTTTTTTTGCCATTCAGAGTTTCAAGAAACAGTTGAGGGTCATGTTGCACTTTTAAGAATGGACAATATTTTAGCAGTAACTTATATCAACAAGTTAGGAGGAACAAGGGCAGAGAAACTGTCAGACTTGGCACAAGAAATGTTGGAATATTGTTTGGAAAACAATATAACTTTACAGGCAGAACATTTTTCAGGAATTTTTAATGTGATCGCAGATTGGAATTCAAGAAATCTAGAGATTACAGCCTAATGGAAGTTGAGGGTGGATTTCTTTCAGAAGATGTAAAAAGATTGGGGTCCTTTTGGAGTAGAACGTCTTGCTTCTAGACTAACTTATCAGTTAGACAGTTATATGAGTTTCAAGACCAGATCCAGGTGCAATAACGATAGACATATTTACTCAGCATTGGAGGAGTCTGAAGGATTATGTCTTTAACCCTTTTTCAATGATTCACAGAGTGTTGGTGCAGGTGAAAAAACAGGAATGTCAGATTGTTCTGGTAACCCTGTTTTGGAAAACACATCCTTGATTTCCCACGCTGTTGAAATGTCAATCGAGATTCCGTATTTAATAATGTAATGAGAAGGGTTCTTGAAGGGAATAGACCAAGAGGATCACCCTTAAGTTCACAAGGGTCTACTGAACTGACTAGTATGGAAAATCTCAGGTGTTCAGGGAGATTAAAGGCCTTTCAGGGACAGCTTCAGATTTACTCAATGAATCATGGGCATGTGATACCAGGAAAAGATGTAGAGGAGCATTTTCAGTGTGGGTATGTTGGTGCATGGAAAAGGATTTGGATCCCATGCAAGCTGATGAAGTAGTGGTGGCTAATTTTCTAGCTGATCTCTTCTAAAAAAGTTTGTCATATAGAATAATTAATTGTTATAGATCAGTGGCGGCAGGACATTGTTTAATTTCAAGGATTAGCTGTTGGTATGAGTCCCTTCGTTTGCAGAAAAATGAAAGGAATCAGGCCTGGAAGATCTCCATATTAATGTAGTTTTGAAATTGTTTCAGGACTTGCCAAGCAATAAATATCTAGGAATACGAGAATGGTCTTGAAAATTAGCATCTTTATTATGTTTAATATCAATTAGAAGGGTATCTGATGTAGGGGCATTGGAGGTTTCAAAGAGGTTTTATCAGCCACATGGTGTACATTTTGAGATTGGGATAAGAACAAAAACTACTATGTCTAAACCTGTATTTTATCCTGTTTTTGATGACAGTCCAAAATTATATGTTTTACGGTGTTTGAAGGAGTATCAGACTAGTGTGCTGGATGATAAGAGATATGCAGGAGAAGATCGATTACTCATTTCTTATGTTAATCTTTATAAAGGGATTTTGAATTCTACAATTGCTCGATGGGTGAAGTCTGTAAAGAAGGAAGCAGGTATTGATTTGATTAAATTTACAGCTAATTCAACAAGAGGTGCAATGGCAAGCAACGTTTTAATGTTTGGGGCACGTTAAGAAGATTTGTTAAAGGCAGCAGACTGGTTGAGTGTTGATGCCTTTAGAAAATTCTGTTTCAAAGCTGTTGAACATGTTTAAACATATGCTTTGAAAAGCTTGCTTTAAACATACATGATGCTAGCCTCCTGTCTTGACAAAAAATTACGATCTTAGAAGTTTAGGGCCAAACGTATGAAACTTTTTTGCACTCGCAAATGGTGCAAATCGCAAAAATCGGCTGTTTGCGAGTGCAAAAAAGTGGTCTGCGATACATGAAAGGCATTCGCAGACCAAAAAGAAGAAATCGCAAAAATTGCGATTTTTTGCGTTGCGACCTGGTTTTGCGAGTCGCAATTTGCGATTCGCAAAATCCAAATCGCAAGGAGATGCAGCAAAAAATCGCAAATTGAGATTTTTCGCAGAATGGCATTTTGCACATGAAAAATGCCATTAAAATAAACCAGGTGGTAATCAGGTGCAAAATTTAAAAATGCATTTAAAATGCATTTTTAAATTGTACATGTGAAGCACACATGCCCTTTTTGGAAGTGTGCACCTTACATGTCCCCAAATTTGTTTTGGGGGTGCAGCAGAGGGGGCCTTAGGCCCCCAGCACCCTGGGCTTTTGCATTTCCAAAATTGTGATTTCTGGTTCAGAAATCGCAATTTTGGAAATGCAAAATATTCGCAGATATGGGCCAACAGCTGCAAATGGGGCCGGTATCGACATTTGCAATTCGGTAATAGCATTTGCGATGTTTAAGAAATCGCTATTACTGAATCGCAAATGTGATACATGGCACTTTGCGAGTTGGAATTAGCGATTTCTTAAAAATCGCTATTTCCGAATCGCAAAGGGCCGTGATGATACATCTGGCCCCTACTGCCTAAAGAATCAGGATATTATTAAAGACAAGGAGGCTAGCCCTCACTGCCCTATGAAAGGAGATTTTTTGGAATAAATGATTTTTTTATTTTATTAATATTGTTGGAGTTTATTAATGGAACGATTTTATGAGATGAAAGATTACAGTTTGTACATCATCAAATTTGTAAGGTACTGTTACAGATTGATGGATATATGTAAGAAAATAGCTTTTTCTTTTAAGTTTTTTATTCCATAGATATCTAGTTGCTTTTCAGATATTACACTGAAAAGCTTTGGGATTTTCAAACTATTTACATGAAGTTCAAACAAAAGAGGACGAAAATGAAGGATGAGCTGCTTTGATGAACTGAACACTCTAAGTTATTGTGATGTTTTCAATATTCTATTTTGGAAACTTTTAATGGCTGCTCAGAAGGAGTGAAAAATAGATTGATGCATAATGCTATCCTCTTGTTTTTAATAAAATCCCAATTCTTTATACAGTAAACCTCTAAGAATCAAACTTTTCTGTCACTGAAATGTGAGGTATTGTTTGTTTCTTACCATAGTTTGATATTTGCAAGGGCCTCTTGGAAAACTGCCTGCTGAGAGACACGCAACTCATGTACTCCTGGACTCCTCTGGCTGTCTAGTTCTCAAAAATGTGCAGGTATGCTAGGTTTGCCTAGGTTTCAGCTGAGCTGGTCCCAGAATCCACAGCTACTCACATTGGAAAAAAAGATTTCAGTACATAAATTTGATGTGTCTCCACTGGTATGGTGCCCTTTCCTGTTGCGGGCACTAGGTCTGTCCATTATCTGTAAAGGAATACATGCAAGAATACTTCAAGGCAGAGTCTACAATGTACATTGGGTCGCTCGATTAGTCAGGCAGTTCTGGTGGGGAAAACAAATTATTCAGGAGAAGTACACTTTTGTATTGTGGGGAGAAAGTGGTCACACTTACATATACAACAGTACTCCTAGACAAAGTCAACAATGCAAAATACACTACTTGGTTCCTTAAATGGTCCAGCATAGGTAAATGGATTACTCAGGAAAAGCACACCAAGATGTTTACAGGATGCCTCATTGAATAGCCCAAGATTCCAAATTTTCTAGGGAACTTTAGTCAGATGATTTTTGCCTTGATGAATCCCAAAACGTGGACATCTCCTCCCTAAGTTGCCTTCAAAAGCTGTTATGGTACAAAATGAGATATCATATATGAATATTCAGGATGTCTGCTCATGTTTGTTCTATATAATATCATTAACAACCTTGGGATCTGTTCAGTGTCTTGTTCTATGTTGCATATGTATATTTATATGTAAAATGCATGTATGTATACATATTAGTTCACTGTCTGAGCACTGCATCATCTGCATTAATTTTGATACGAAATGAAATGTGTATTGCCTTTATAATACAAATGTGAAAATCACAATCATACAAGATACTATATCCTGTTCTCTTCTTTAATAACATTGATTATGATAAGTGATCCTAATTGAGTTTGCACACTTTCAAACAAAAAGTAGAGGTGTTGATGAATGAGTCCCCTGGGACATTTGTTTGACTTATTACATTCACCCTGGTTCTCACTGGCAACCAGAATGGTCTTTTGTATTGTACACGCAATTTCCCTAAAAGCCCTTCAAAAATGAGTCAAGACTTTGGACTTGATTTAGAGTTTGACAGAGGGGGCTACTCTGTCACAAACATGATGGATATCTCCTCCTCTGTAATACTATCCCATTATAGCCTATGGACAGAGTAAGCAGTCCACCAAACTATATTAGGTCCTTCGTGTTTTTGCCCACAGGGTACCTGGCTTATGTTCCGTCCACCATGATCTGCATTGTGTGGACTATAATGCACTGGTCCAATTGACGAACAGAACACCTACCAAGTCCATATTTTCCTCAAGTAAAGGAACAAAATATCTACAGTTGCTTCTCTAGTGATGTAGAGGCCCATGAGAGGTAGGTATCCATGCACAGCCATTGAAAGGTTTATTTTACTGCAGAATTTCCCAATACTTCACTTTTATATCCTACAGCACAAAGCAAGTAGGAAAACACAGGGCTGGTCAAGATGGACACTGGGGACAGTAAACAAGACTTTCCTGCCTATTTCCCTGCCTTGAGCAGACTCTACAACTTACAACATGATTGGGTCTTTTTAGCTGTTTCACGTATGCAGTCAGCAAAGTGTTGATCCTGCAGCCTTGCCACGTACTCCAGAGCATATGAAGTGGAGGTTGCTATTTCTGCAGCAGTAAGACTTTCAATGACTATGAACTGACAGTCATGGAAAGACATGAGTCTTCCCATGATGGTCTAATGATCAACAACAAACGCATTGTATGTTGCATCAGTTGGGTAAGCAGCTTATGATTTGCATTGTATGGCTGAAGAACCTGGTCATTCCTATCCACTCCATCTATGTATTTGTTTAAATCAAGTATACAGGCCTAGTGAACTTTGGCCATCTGATCCTAAACAATGAAGGGGGAAGTGCTCACATAATACCTTCCAGAGAATTTGACTGTGAGCACTTTGTTGGAACACAGCACAGTGCATTAGGATTTTTGGAGCTTCTTCCAAACGGCAACGCATGCCACAGTGCCAGCGTTTTACACCTTACTACTCCCGTACAGAAGTTGCCCACCTAAAGGTTATAACTTTTGTGAAGGAGTGACTAGGCAGGCTCTAATACAATCTTTTCCATAACACCTAGGGAAACCTACAGGATTTGGAATGAGTTCTTCCCTGTATACACTCTTAAGATGTATACATAGGCAACAGAACTCTCACAAAGCATGCACATCTTCATGTCATAGTGAGCTCTTTTGCCCCTAATGTACTACATGAACAGCAGCCACCCATTGTACAGGATCAAGGACTCATCGATGGCTATATTCTTTCTAGGAGCTTAATTCTCTGGGAAACCTGGCAGAAAAATATTCCAGGACTGGCCAAATTTTGAACAAACTGTCATGGTCTGGACTGTCCCGGGCATTGTAGCAAAATTGTCACTGAAATGCAGCATACACTGCAATAGCCTAAAACGACCTCTGCTCAAGTATGGTGTGCAGATGAGTGTTAGATAAACCATGTGAGGAGACTAGTTGGACTGCAAGCTTGCTTTGTGCACTAACCCTATTTATAGCGTGTAGGAAAGTACCATCTTGCCTGGCATGCTACCCCCATACTTCACTGTATATATGTTGTTTTAGTCTATGTGTCACTGGGACCCTGCCAGGCAGGGCCCCAGTGCTCATAAGTATGTGCCCTGTATGTGTTCCCTGTGTGATGCCTAACTGTCTCACTGAGGCTCTGCTAACCAGAACCTCAGTGGTTAAGCTCTCTCTGCTTTCCAAATTTGACACTAACAGGCTAGTGACTAAATTTTCCAATCCACATTGGCATACTAGTACATCCATATAATTCCCTAGTGTATGGTACTGAGGTACCCAGGGTAAAGGGGTTCCAGGAGATCCCTATGGGCTGCAGCATTCCTTTTGCCACCCATGGGGAGCTCTGACAATTCTTACACAGACCTGCCAGTGCAGCCTGCGTGAAACAACGTCCACGTTATTTCACAGCCATTTACCACTGCATTTATGTAACTTATAAGTCACCTATATGTCTAACCTTCACCTGGTGAAGGTTGGGTGCAAAGTTACTTAGTGTGGGCACCCTGGTACTAGCCAAGGTGCCCCCACATCGTTCAGGGCAAATTCCCCGGACTTTGTGAGTGCGGGGACACCATTACACGCGTGCCCTATACATAGGTCACTACCTATGTATAGCGTCACAATGGTAACTCCGAACATGGCCATGTAACATGTCTAAGATCATGGAATTATCCCCCCAATACCATTCTGGTATTGGGGGGACAATTCCATGATCCCCCGGGTCTCTAGCACAGTACCCGGGTACTGGCAAACTGCCTTTCCTGGGTCTCCACTGCAGCGCCTGCTGCTGCCAACCCCTCAGACAGGTTTTTGCCCTCCTGGGGTCCAGGCAGCCCTGGTCCAGGAAGGCAGAACAAAAGATTTCCTCTGAGAGAGGGTGTTACACCCTCTCCCTTTGGAAATAGGTGTGAAGGCTGGGGAGGAGTAGCCTCCCCCAGCCTCTGGCAATGCTTTGATGGGCACAGATGGTGCCCATCTCTGCATAAGCCAGTCTACACCGGTTCAGGGATCCCCCAGCCCTGCTCTGGTGTGAAACTTGACAAAGGAAAGGACAGTGACCACTCCCCTGACCAGTACCTCCTAGGGGAGGTGCCCAGAGCTCCTCCAGTGTGTCCCAGACCTCTCTGCCATCTTGGAAACAGAGGGGTTGGGGGCACACTGGACTGCTCTGAGTGGCCAGTACCAGCAGGTGACGTCAGAGGCTCCTTCTGATAGGCTCTTACCTCTCTTGGTAGCCAATCCTCCTTCCTTGGTAGCCAAACCTCCTTTTCTGGCTATTTAGGGTCTCTGCTTGGGGGAATTCTTTACATAACGAATGCAAGAGCTCATCAGAGTTCCTCTGCATCTCCCTCTTCACCTTCTACCAAAGGATTGACCGCTGACTGCTCAGGACGCCTGCAAAACTGCAACAAAGTAGCAAGACGACTACCAGCAACATTGTAGCGCCTAATCCTGCCTGCTTTCTCGACTGTTTCCAGGTGGTGCATGCTCTGGGGATAGCCTGCCTTCACCCTGCACCAGAAGCTACGAAGAAATCTCCCGTGGGTCGACGGAATCTTCCCCCTGCTAACGCAGACACCGAAAGACTGCAACACTGGTCCTCTGGGTCCCCTCTCATCCTGACGAGCATGGTCCCTGGAACACAGCAACTCTGTCCAAGTGACTCCCACAGTCCTGTGACTCTTCAGTCCAAGTTTGGTGGAGGTAAGTCCTTGTCTCCCCATGCTAGACTGCAAAGCTGTGTACCGCATGATTTGCAGCTGCTCCGGCTCCTGTGCACTCTTCCAGGATTTCCTTTGTGCACAGCCAAGCCTGGGTCCCTGGCACTCCTTCCTGCAGTGCACAACCTTCTGAGTTGTCCTCCGGCATTGAGGGACTCCCTTTTGGGACTTCACGTGGACTCTGGTTCACTCTTCTTCCAAGTGCCTGTGAGGGTACTTCTGTGGGTGCTGCCTGCTTCTGTGAGGGCTCCCTGAGTTGCTGGACGCCCCCTCTGTCTCCTCCTCCAAGTGCCAATATTCTGGTCCCTCCTGGGCCACAGCAGCACCCAAAAACCTCTAACGCAACCCTTGCAGCTAGTAAGGCTTGTTTGCAGTCTTTCTGCGTGGGAATACCTCTGCAAGCTTCATCGCAATGTGGTACATCCGTTTTTCAAAGGAGAGGTCCCTAGTCCTCTTCTTTCTTGCAGAACTCCAAGCTTCTTCCACCCAGTGGCAGCTTCTTTGCACCCTCAGCTGGTATTTCCTGGGCTCCTGCCCACTCTAAACACTGTCGCAACTATTGGACTTGGTCCCCTTGTCTTACAGGTACTCAGGTCCGGAAATCCACTGTTGTTGCATTGCTGGTGTTTGTTCTTCCTGCAGAATCCCCCTATCACGACTTCTGTGCTCTGTGGGGTAGTAGGTGCACTTTACACCTACTTTTCAGGGTCTTGGGGTGGGGTATTTTTCTAATCCTCACTGTTTCCTTACAGTCCCAGCGTCCCTCTACAAGCTCACATAGGTCTGGGGTCCATTCGTGGTTCGCATTCCACTTTTGGAGCATATGGTTTGTGTTGCCCCTATGCCTATGTGCTCCTATTGCAATCTAATGTGATTCTACACTGTTTGCTTTACTTTTCTTGCTATTACTTACCTAATATTTGTTTGTGTACATATAACTTGTGTATATAACTTATCCTCATACTGAGGGTACTCACTGAGATACTTTTGGCATATTGTCATTAAAATAAAGTACCTTTATTTTTAGTAACTCTGTGTATTGTGTTTTCTTATGATATTGTGCATATGATATAAGTGGTATAGTAGGAGCTTTACATGTCTCCTAGTTCAGCCTAAGCTGCTTTGCCATACCTACCTTCTATCAGCCTAAGCTGCTAGAAACACCTCTTCTACACTAATAAGGGATAACTGGACCTGGCACAACGTGTAAGTACCTCTGGTACCCACTAAAAGACAAGCCAGCCTCCTACATTGGTTGTGCAGCGGTGGGATAAGTACTTGTAACTACTTACCACTTTGTCATTGTGTACTTTTCAAAAGATAATCATATACAAAACAGTTCAGTGTATGTACACCTAACCAAAAGGTTTTGCTTTTCTTCTCTAAAACTTTTTACAAAGTTCTGAAAAGTTTCTCTAAACTTCTAAAAGTTTTCTAAAAGTTAGAAAAAGTTTTTATCGCTGTTCTTTAAAAAGTTCTGAAACGTTTTCTTCCTTCTCACTATCTCTAAACCTTTTCTACTATCATGTCTGTGGTAGATTCAGCTCTTAAAATGGTCAATACTACTTATGACAATTTAAATTACAAGAGCCTAAGGAGTCTCTGCTTAGATAGAGGTTTAGTGATAGGAAAGAGCCCTACAAAAGAGTTTCTATTTAACATGCTTATTGTAAATGATGAGTTCCATGCAGGCACATCAGATGAGAGGTTAATAGAAGGTTCCCATTCTGACTCAGGAGAACACCTTGAGGGAGGTGGGGAGGGTTCTGAACAGGGTCTGCCCCTTAGCAGGACACCCAGTAATGTTGGTAGTAAAATAGGCTCCCATCACAGTAGGGAAGCCTTTATTCCTAGAGGCCAAGTTACCAGGGTCCAGACAAATAGGGACAGACCCCCTCTGTAGTTTCCAACTTGTCTTCTGTGTCCAAGCATTCCCAACCCACCCACCCTGAGGATAACTTGTTAGAAAGGGAACTCAAAAAGTTGAGGGTTGAAGAGACCAGACTGAAGCTTAAACAGCAACAGCTGGCCTTAGATAGGGAATCCCTAGACCTCGAGAAGGAAAGACAGAGGTTGGGGTTTGGACCCCATGGTGGCAGCAGAAGCATTCCTGATAGTAATCCTGTTAGAGAGCATGATTCCTGGAATCTGCACAAGATAGTCCCCCCTTACAAGGAGGGGGGATGACATCAACAAGTGGTTTGCTGCACTTGAGAGGGCCTGTATGGTACAGGAGGTCCCTCAAAGGCAGTGGGCTGCTATTTTGTGGCTATCTTTCACTGGAAAGGGTAGGGATAGGCTCCTTACTGTTAGAGAAAGTGAAGCTAACAAATTTTCAGTTTTGAAGGATGCACTCTTGGATGGATTTGGCTTAACCACTGAACAATACAGGATTAAGTTCAGAGACACCAGAAAAGAGTCCTCACAAGACTGGACAGACATGGAGGGGTGGTTACATGGCAGTAAAGTATCTGACTATGAAAGCCTGTATAATCTTATTCTGAGAAAGCATATTCTGAATAACTGTGTGTCTGACTTGTTACATCAATATCTAGTGGACTCAGATCTGACCTCTCCCCAAGAATTGGGAAAGAAGGCAGACAAATGGGTCAGAACAAGAGTGAACAGAAACGTTCATACAGGGGGTGACAAGGATGGCAAGAAGAAGGATGGTAAGCCTTCTGACAAGGGTGGGGACAAAAGTGAAACTGAGTCTTCATCAGGCCCACACAAATCCCCTGGTGGGGGTGGTGGGTCCAAATCCTCTTCCAATAATCAACCTAAAAAGCCTTGGTGTTATTTGAGTAAAGTCAAAGGCCATTGGACAACTGACTCCAGTTGTCCAAAGAAAAACACCAAACCTCCCACTACCACAACCCCTGATGCAAATTCTAGTGCCCCTAGTAATAGCAGTGGTGGTGGGAGCAAACCTACAAATAGTCACCCCAAGGGTGTAGCTGGGCTCACTATTGGCAATGTAGTTGGGGTTGGTCTTGTTAGGGAGACCACAGAGGCTGTGTTAGTCTCTGAGGGTGCCATTGATTTGGCCACCTTGGTTGCATGTCCCCTTAATATGGATAAGTACAAGCAACTTCCCCTAATAAATGGTGTTGAGGTTCAGGCCTACAGGGACACAGGTGCCAGTGTTACCATGGTGATAGAGAAACTGGTCCACCCTGAACAACACCTACTTGGTCAGCAGTACCAAGTGACAGACGATCATACCAACACTCTTAGCCACCCCATGGCTGTTGTGAATCTCAACTGGGGGGGGGGGGTTACTGGTCCAAAGAAAGTTGTGGTTGCCTCAGATTTACCTGTAGACTGTCTACTAGGAAATGATTTAGAGACATCAGCTTGGGCAGAAGTGGAGTTGGGGGCGCATGCGGCAATGCTGGGCATTCCTGGGCATATTTTTGCTTTGACAGGGGCTCAGGCCCAAAAGCAAAAAGGACAGGGTAACATGGATCCTGGAACAATGGACCAAGTTCTCCCTAAAGCTAGGGGTAGCAAGGGTAAATCCCTACCCACTATCCCTCCCTCTACAGATGATTCTCCTTCTGAGGAAGAAGAATTCCCTCCCTGTACAGAACATTCACCAGATGAGCTAGCAGCAGACACTGCTGAGCTTTTGGGTGGAGGGGGGCTTGCCAGGGAAGAGCTGAGTGTGGCAGAGCAAACCTGTCCCACATTAGAGGGTCTCAGACAGCAAGCTGTCAAACAGCAAAATGGGGATGTCAGTGACTCACATAGAGTTTACTGGGAGGACAACCTCTTGTACACCGAGGCAAGGGACCCAAAACCTGGAGCAGCCAGGAGATTGGTCATTCCCATGCAGTGCAGAGAGTTCCTCCTAACTCTTGCACATGACATTCCTTTAGCTGGGCATTTAGGCCAGATCAAAACATGGGAAAGGCTTGTCCCCCTGTTTCACTGGCCTAGGATGTCAGAGGACACTAAAGATTTTTGCAAGTCTTGTGTGACCTGCCAAGCCAGTGGCAAGACTGGTGGCACTCCAAAAGCTCCCCTTATTCCACTACCTGTGGTTGGGGTGCCCTTTGAAAGGGTAGGGGTTGACATAGTTGGCCCCCTTGACCCTCCTACTGCTTCAGGCAATAGGTTGATCTTGGTGGTTGTGGACCATGCCACAAGATATCCTGAAGCAATTCCTCTAAGGACCACTACAGCTCCTGCAGTGGCAAAGGCCCTCCTGTGAATCTTTTCCAGGGTGGGTTTCCCTAAAGAGGTTGTATCAGACAGGGGTAGCAACTTCATGTCTGCATACTTGAAAGCAATGTGGAAGGAGTGTGGTGTTACCTACAAGTTCACCACTCCTTATCATCCACAGACTAATCGACTGGTAGAGAGGTTTAATAAAACTCTCAAAGGTATGATAATGGGACTCCCTGAAAAACTCAGGAGGAGATGGGATGTCCTGTTACCTTGCCTCCTTTTTGCTTACAGGGAGGTACCCCAGAAAGGAGTGGGCTTCAGCCCCTTTGAACCCCTCTTTGGACACCCTGTAAGAGGTCCACTCACTCTTGTGAAGGAGGGTTGGGAACAACCTTTAAAAGCTCCCAAACAGGACATAGTGGACTATGTACTTGGCCTAAGATCCAGAATGGCTGAGTACATGAAAAAGGCCAGTAAAAACCTTCAGGCCAGCCAGGAGCTGCAAAAGCAATGGCATGACCAGAAGGCTGTTCTGATCCAGTACCAACCAGGACAGAAGGTGTGGGTATTGGAGCCTGTGGCCCCAAGAGCACTCCAGGACAAATGGAGTGGACCCCATCTCATTGTTGAAAAGAAGGGTGAGGTTACCTATCTGGTAGACCTGGGCACTGCCAGGAGTCCCCTTAGGGTGATTGATGTCAACCGCCTAAAACCCTACTGTGACAGGTCTGATCTCACCCTGCTCATGGCAACAGATGAGGGACAGGAAGAAGAGAGTGACCCGCTCCCTGATCTCTTTTCCACCACTGAAACTGATGCTTTAGCGGAGGGAGTAGTTTTGTCAGATTGTCTGACTGCAGAACAGAAAGACAACTGCATTAATCTCCTTGGACAATTTTCTGAACTATTTTCAATTGTGCCAGGTACCCCATCCTGGTGTGAACACACAATTGATACTGGAGACAGCTTGCCTGTCAAAAGTAAGATCTATAGGCAGCCTGGCCATGTCAAGGACTGCATAAAACAAGAGGTGCAGAAAATGCTTGATCTAGGAGTGGTTGAACCTTCTGAAAGCCCATGGCGAGTCCTGTGGTGCTTGTACCAAAGCCTCACTCAAAAGATGGAAAAAGGGAGATGGGGTTTTGTGTAGACTACAGAGGTCTCAATTAGGTAACAAAAACTGATGCTCACCCTATACCCAGGGCAGATGAGCTCATAGATACACTGGCATCTGCCAAGTATCTTAGCACCTTTGATTTGACTGCAGGGTATTGGCAGATCAAATTGGCTGAGGATGCTAAACCCAAAACTGCATTTTCAACTATAGGAGGGCACTACCAATTTACTGTGATGCCCTTTGGTTTGAAAAATGCACCTGCCACTTTTCAGAGGTTGGTGAACACAGTCCTGCAAGGGTTGGAGGCTTTAAGTGCAGCATATCTAGATGATATTGCTGTCTTTAGCTCCACCTGGGATGAGCACCTGGTCCACCTTTGGAAAGTTTTGGAGGCCCTGTAAAAGGCAGGCCTCACTATCAAGGCCTCAAAGTGCCAGATAGGGCAGGGAAAGGTGGTTTATCTGGGATGCCTGGTAGGTGAAGAACAGATTGCACCACTTCAGGGGAAAATCCAGACAATCATGGATTGGGTTCCCCCTACAACTCAGACCCAGGTGAGAGCCTTCTTAGGCCTCACAGGGTATTACAGGAGATTCATTAAAGCTATGGCTCAATAGCAGCCCCTCTTAATGATCTCACTAGTGAGAAAATGCCTAAAAAGGTATTGTGGACAGCTAGCTGTCAGAAAGCTTTTGAGGAGCTCAAACAGGCCATGTTACTCCAAGAAATTCATTGTTCAAACTGATGCATCTGAAATAGGGGTAGGGGTAGTCTTATCACAACTGAATTCTGATGGCCAGGATCAACCAGTTGATTTTATCAGCAGAAGGTTGACCCCTAGAGAAAAGCGCTGGTCTGCCATAGAGAGGGAGGCCTTTGCTGTGGTCTGGGCACTGAAAAAGTTGAGGCCATAACTTTTTGGCACTGACTTTATTTATCAGACAGACCACAAACCTCTACTTTGGCTAAAACAAATGAAAGGTGAAAACCCTAAATTGTTGAGGTGGTCCATATCTCTACAGGGAATGGACTATACAGTGAAACATAGACCTGGGAGTACCCAGTCCAATGCAAATGGACTCTCCAGATATTTCCACTTAAACAATGAAGACTCATCAGGTCATGGCTAGTCTTATTGTCCTTCGCTTGGGGGGGAGTTGTGTAGGAAAGTACCATCTTGCCTGACATGTTACCCCCATATTTCACTGTATATATGTTGTTTTAGTCTATGTGTCACTGGGACCCTGCCAGGCAGGGCCCCAGTGCTCATAAGTATGTGCCTTGTATGTTTTCCCTGTGTGATGCCTAACTGTCTCACTGAGGCTCTGCTAACCAGAACCTCAGTGGTTATGCTCTCTCTGCTTTCCAAATTTGTCACTAACAGGCTAGTGACTAAATTTACCAATTCACATTGGCATACTGGTACACCCATATAATTCCCTAGTATATGGTACTGAGGTACCCAGGGTATCAGGGTTCCAGGAGATCCCTATGGGCTGCAGCATTTCTTTTGCCACCCATGGGGAGCTCTGACAATTCTTACCCAGGCCTGCCAGTGCAGCCTGCGTGAAATAACGTCCACGTTATTTCACAGCCATTTACCACTGCACTTAAGTAACTTATAAGTCACCTAAATGTCTAACCTTCACCTGGTGAAGGTTGGGTGCAAAGTTACTTGGTGTGTGGGCACCCTGGCACTAGCCAAGGTGCCCCCACATTGTTCAGGGCAAATTCCCTGGACTTTGTGAGTGCGGGGACACCATTACACGTGTGCACTATACATAGGTCACTACCTATGTATAGCGTCACAATGGTAACTCCAAACATGGCCATGTAACATGTCTAAGATCATGGAATTGTCACCCCAATATCATTCTGGTATTAGGGGGACAATTTCATGATCCCCAGGTCTCTAGCACAGTACCCTGGTACTGCCAAACTGCCTTTCCGGGGTCTCCACTGCAGCGGCTGCTGCTGCCAACCCCTCAGACAGGTTTCTGCCCTCCTGGGGTCCAGGCAGCCCTGGCCCAGGAAGGCAGAACAAAAGATTTCCTCTGAGAGAGGGTGTTACACCCTCTCCCTTTGGAAATAGGTGTGAAGGCTGGGGAGGAGTAGCCTCCCCCAGCCTCTGGAAATGCTTTGATGGGCACAGATGGTACCCATCTCTGCATAAGCCAGTCTACACCGGTTCAGGGATCCCACAGCCCTGCTCTGGCGCGAAACTGGACAAAGGAAAGGGGAGTGACCACTCCCCCTGACCAGTACCTTCCAGGGGAGGTGCCCAGAGCTCCTCCAGTGTGTCCCAGACCTCTGCCATCTTGGAAACAGAGGTGTTGGGGGCACACTGGACTGCTCTGAGTGGCCAGTACCAGCAGGTGACATCAGAGGCTCCTTCTGATAGGCTCTTACCTCTCTTGGTAGCCAATCCTCCTTCCTTGGTAGCCAAACCTCCTTTTCTGGCTATTTAGGGTCTCTGCTTGGGGGAATTCTTTACATAACGAATGCAAGAGCTCATCAGAGTTCCTCTGCATCTCCCTCTTCACCTTCTACCAAAGGCTCGACCGCTGACTGCTCAGGATGCCTGCAAAACCGCAACAAAGTAGCAAGACGACTACCAGCAACATTGTAGCGCCTAATCCTGCGGGCTTTCTCGACTGTTTCCAGGTGGTGCATGCTCTGGGGGTAGCCTGCCTTCACCCTGAACCAGAAGCTACGAAGAAATCTCCTGTTGGTTGACAGAATCTTCCCCCTGCTAACTCAGGCACCAAAAGACAGCAACACTGGTCCTCTGGGTCCCCTCTCATCTTGATGAGCGTGGTCCCTGGAACACAGCAACTCTGTCCAAGTGACTCCCACAGTCCAGTGACTCTTCAGTCCAAGTTTGGTGGAGGTAAGTCCTTGCCTCCCCACGCTAGACTGCAAAGCGGTGTACAGCATGATTTGCAGCTGCTCCGGCTCCTGTACACTCTTCCAGGATTTCCTTTGTGCACAGCCAAGCCTGGGTCCCCGGCACTCCTTACTGCAGTGCACACCCTTCTGAGTTGTCCTCCAGCATCGTGGGACTTCCTTTTGTGACTTCGCATGAACTCTGGTTCACTCTTCTTCCAAGTGCCTGTTAAAGTACTTCTGCGGGTGCTGCCTGCTTCTGTGAGGGCTCCCTGAGTTGCGGGGCGCCCCCTCTGTCTCCTCTTCCAAGTGGCGACATCCTGGTCCCTCCTGGACAGCAGCAACCAAAAACCTCTACTGCAACCCTTGTAGCTAGCAAGGCTTGTTTGCAGCCTTTCTGCATGGGAACACCTCTGCAAGCTTCATCGTGACGTGGGACATCAGTCTTCCAAAGGAGAAGTCCCTAGTCCTCTTCTTTCTTGCAGAACTCCAAGCTTCTTCCAACTGGTGGCAGCTTCCTTGCACCTTCATCTGGGGTTTCCTGGGCTCCTGCCGCCCTGGACACAGTCGCGACTATTGGACTTTGTCCCCTTGTCTTACAGGTACTCCGGTCCGGAAATCCAGTGCACTGCTGGTGTTTGTTCTTCCTGCAGAATCCCCCTATCACGACTTCTGTGCTCTGTGGGGGTAGTAGGTGTACTTTACTCCTACTTTTCAGGGTCTTGGGGTGGGGTATTTTTCTAACCCTCACTGTTTTCTTACAGTCCCAGCGACCCTCTACAAGCTCACATAGGTCTGGGGTCCATTTGTGGTTCGCATTCCACTTTTGGAGTATATGGTTTGTGTTGCCCCTATGCCTATGTGCTCCTCTTGCAATCTATTTTGATTCTACACTGTTTGCATTACTTTTCTTGCTATTACTTACCTAATATTGGTTTGTATACATATAATTTGTGTATATAACTTATCCTCATACTGAGGGTACTCACTGAGATACTTTTTGCATATTGTCATAAAAATAAAGTACCTTTATTTTTAGTAACTCTGTGTATTGTGTTTTCTTATGATATTGTGCATATGATATAAGTGGTATAGTAGGAGCTTTACATGTCTCCTAGTTCAGCCTAAGCTGCTTTGCCATAGCTACCTTCTATCAGCCTAAGATGCTAGAAACACCTCTTCTACACTAATAAGGGATAACTGGACCTGGCACAAGGTGTAAGTACCTCTGGTACCCACTACAAACCAGGCCAGCCTCCTACATAACATAAGACCCAAAAAAATATCCTCAATGCTTCAAGTGAAGTGGAGGTCCACTGGTGTGCCCTAGAACGAATGAGGCCTTAAAGTGCTTCGTTGCTCCCTCAGAAATTGTTCAGCATGCAGATCTGTTTGATGCACAATTGGCTCAAGGAAGACATGCAAAAAGAGATGAATATTGTCAATTGACAGAAAATTGTCTGTATCCACTTTACATCCAGCGCAGAATTTGGGGCTGAATTAAATTGAGGGACTGCCAAGAGAGCACTCCATCTGTGCTTGCTGCCTCATGCGCCGGCTGTCTGGGTTGGTTTATTCTGCTGCTGTTCTTCTGCTGCAGAGACTGTGCTTGCAAAAGCACAGCACAACTGTCATCATTATGTCCCTCAGAGTCATCAGGTTGAACTCGGGCGAATAAAACAAATCACTTTCAGATTCTGCTCCATTTTCCTTTCCCTTAGATGCTGTCCCCCTTTCTGCTGTCTCAGTCTCTGATCCTGTCTGAGAGCCGTGCTATATAACCAAATATAGGGCCTGGACAGTACCAAGACATCATCTCTGCTGACTAAATAAAACATTCCTTCTAAAACAATGTCCTACGTAGATGTGTGACAGTAAATAAACAAAAAATACTTATCTTTTTGGTTAATCTGCAGGTCTCTAAAGAAATTAACAAAGTCTAAAAAAGACACAATATTACAAAGTATTACTTCACCTTGCCATTATCCAACACCACAGCATACTTTTGTCATGACTTATGCAAAACTTTAAAGTTGGGGAGCTTCTGGACCACTGCCAGTCCCTACATATTTACATTTGATCTCAAGAAACAGACATTCACATAATAGACCTTGCAACTTTGTGCACAGGCGTGCTCCATGTGAAAACTCACAGTACTATCACTGGGGTCAATGGAATTATGCAGCAGGAGAGCACTGAATTGTTCAACAAGGTTGACTAAATGATGCCTAGTGTGGCACTTTATATAGAATGATTTAACTATTTTATGATTTGCAAACATGATAATACTGTATGGGCAAACATTTCACCTCATAAATACCAGTTTAGCAACCGAATGAGGAAATAAGCAACTGAAAGATTACTATTCAACATTTGTGTAGGCCCTTCAACTGCGTACAGACACATGTTGCCACATTGATTCCTTTCCATTAGAAGAAGTATACTGCATATGACACATAAATCTACCATCTGCTGCATAATCTGCAGGTGGTAGATTTATGCGGCTTCTGAGCATATATTTTTTTGGGAAATGTGTGTTTTCCCCTGGGAGGCACAATCTGCCCCACTGGGGAAAACACACCTGAAAACATATATATTTGGCCCCCAAAGGGGTTCGACCCATGTGTTGGGTGTTGACTCCTTTCTTTACTATTTGTGGGAAATATGTGGTTCGCCATGATCTGCCCCCCACCCCAGGGAAAACACATTTTGAAAATAAATTGGGGGCCCACAGGGGGCTGGCCCATATGCCATGTGGGCCAACCCTTTGACAATGTCACTGTTTTTTTAAATGTTATATACCCTGGGGGTTCAATTGCAGCCCGCAGAGGGAAAAAAACATTTATTGTTTTACAAAAAAGCATATTCCCTGGTTGGGGGGGGGAGGGCTGGCCCTTTGACACAAGGGATGACCTCCTTACAAAATCCCTTGCGGCCTAGTGGGCTTCCTGGCTGTGGATCATGGGGTGATTGCAATCCACAGCCAGGAAACTGCTTCAGGGAGGCCTCATTGGAATAGGGAGGCTCTCCCCTTTCCGATGAGGCCTCCCTGAAACATGTGGTGCCGTTTTAAGGCATTTTTCCCATAGTGGACTGGGAGAGAGATCTTACCTGCTCGTTTTGCTGTTCCGGTGGGAAATCTGTGATGTCAGGGCACCTTATGACGCCCTGATGTCACAGATGAGCAGAAGGGGAGTGGGGCTGACACAGAAGCAATTCAGCGCCACCCTTGGCCATTACTTTAAAAAAAGTCCTTTTCAATCCTCCCCAGTGTTAGCCAGTGGCTGACAGACACACTTGGGTGGGGGTGTGGGTAAAGGGCTAACATAGCCATAGAAAGCAACAAATGAATAAAGAGCATTTTCATGAAAAGAATTCTGGGGCCATCTTGGTTTGATATGATGAGTGGAATCCAGCTCTCTCGGTGACCAGGAAAATCCTCATCAAATGTCCTCATACCCCCGCGGCTGTAACGTAAGTGGCACAGGAAAGTAACATTTCACTGCATGCAGAAGATGCTTGAACTCTTAAAAAGTCCCACATTAAATGCTAACCTCTCTTACACAACCTCTAAAGTTGTTTAGAATCAAGTACTCTTGTGAGCTAAAGGATTTTCATGCTTTCCCACTCCCTGCTGCATTGAAGATTTCTACTAGTATCTGCCTGTCTGCTGGCAGGGCAGGAAGGAGTGAAATGTGGCCTCTGTTTTCCCGGTCACACCTAGGCAGAGCTGGTCAAAAGCAGGTCAGTCTTTCCTTCATGAATTAGAGTAGTGCTCACGTGTCAACACTGACCAGTGTTTTCAGCTCCGTTCCTGCACTAATATTCCAGGCAAGACCTCTGTATCGTCAGTCGAAACTCTATGTAACTGGATAACTGGCATTTCAGCAACATTACCCTGCAAATCTCAGGATTTGATCTGGGCAGCCAGACTCACCATTCAGGCCTGCACGGATCAACGAAATGAGTAAAACAGAAGGAGCGTGGATTGTCAGTTTACTTAAACTGTTCCCGCTGGTGCTATTATAATACATTATCACTTTTGGTGATGGATATGTTGATAGTTGTAATAGCGACAACCATAAAAACAACAACAACCATATTATTATTAGTAGTAGTAGTATTATGTGATATTATTAGTAATATTATTTTTAGATTAACAAGAAGATGAAGAACAACAAAAAAAAAATCATAGATGTTCCTCTTATTAATGGTATTATTATTGTTATTCTTGTTGCCATTGTAATTACTGCTGGTATCATCATCCATATCCTTATTTTTATTATGATTTCTAATGGTATTATTAGTATTAGTGTTATTGGTGCTGTAATTAATTTTATATTCGCTGTTGCTGTTGTTACCATAGCTGGAATAATTATTTGAATTGTTAGTAATGCTGTTATTTTTATTTCCATTAGGGTCGGTATAAATATTTTTATTTCTATTATTATTATTGTTATTATTGGTGTTATTATTTTGCTATTTTTAGCATTTTTATAAGTAATGTTATTATTATTATTCATAACCTTTGGCAGAGATGTTGAAAATGGTGGTAGTGGTTGTTTTTGTTGGTCTCTTTTTTTGTTTTTGGTGTTGTTATTATTATTAGTAGCATTAATAATGATATTATTGATATAATTTCTGTTGTCAATAATAGCAATCATACTGATGTTGTTTTTAATTTATTCTATGTATTTTTTTAAACTGCTAATATTAATACATTGACCCTGAGTAGACACTTGAAGCTTTCTTTGCATGGCGACCCTCATGCTGTTGTGGAATGTCCAATGTCTCTTTAATGCCTTGAATGAGATTATAAAAACAGTAACGTAAACATCTTGAAAAATACTTGCTCGACAAAAATACATATTGACCCCACTGCATGTACATCTTAGAGAAAGTTTCCTTCAAGTTCGCTTTTCTTAGCTTTCACTGAAAGCAATTAGAAGAAATTAACAAAATGGAAAACATAAGTGCTTTTGTAGTCACTGATGTGAGTCTGGGAAAGAAGACAATTCTCATTTACTATATTCCTTCAAGAACTGACCGACGAAAGTAATGTTTTCCTTAGAGTAATGTGTGAACCGGTTGAAGGTGCCAGGGATTACTGGGCTCCAGTTGTGTAAACTGGAGCATTTCTTCCCTTGTGTATTGGCTCCGCCATACCATGGGACCCATAACTGACCACTCAGTAGAGACAATAATAATAATAGTCACACTATCAATCCAGTCAATGATTTTAGTTTCAGAAGAAAACAAGCATTTTATTCTACGCACAAATACATACTAGGACTAAAAATATAAATGAATTTGGAGAAGCACCAAGCAATGTGAAGCAGACCTTTGAGAAAAAATAAATGTCTATATACTGGCTTTGACATAGAGCTTTCAGTATCAGTAATCATTGCCTACAGACAATGACAACAAATTGTCCCAATCAATAAAGGTCTTCCCGGAGAACAGATTTATCAATTAATAGGTGTTGGACCTGGCCCTCTCTGCAAGGTCATCACCAAACGATTTTCCATCCTCTCTCCTTTTTTTGCTGAATTCGTTCTTGTTGGCTTTAGGATTCTTGGCACCTTACCGCTACTGACCAAAGCTAAAGTGCATGTGCTCTTTCCCTAAATATAGTAACACTGGCTTATCCACCACTGGTATATTTAATTGACTGATACATTCCTAGTAAAGCGCACAATATGTGCCCAGGGCCTGTACATTCAGTGCTACTAGTGGGCACTGATTGTGCCACCCACTACAGTAGCCCTTTAAAAAAGTATCAGGCCTGTCACTGCAAAGCCAGTATGTGCGCTGTTAAACTGTCTTTCGCTCCCTCTTGCCAGGCCCATATCTTCCTTTTTAGTACATGTAAGTCATCCCTAAGGTAGGCCTTAGCTAGCCCCAAGGACAAAGTGCAGTGTATTTAAAAAGTTGACATGTATATTCTGCGTTTAACATGTCCTGGTAGGGAAAATTTGTTAAAATAATTTTTCACTATTGCAAGGTTCATCTGTCCCACAGGTTAACATTGGGATGTCCTTGAAACAGTCTTTAAGTGTAATTTGCAATTAGGAAAAGATATAGATAAGGAGTTTTGTGTCTCTGAACTCACAATCCAAAATCACAACTTAGGCGGCAGTCAGATTTTAAATTATAAATCTGAAAATGGCACTTTTAGACAGTTGCCATTTTCTTACTCTAACCATTCTGTGCCTCTGCCTGTCTCTGAATACACATCTGGAGTGCTTGACAACTGGGCTTTGTGCATTCCCCCTAGACAGTCACACAAAAAGGGAGCTGGGGTGTACATTTAGATCCTGTTTGTCCATTACCATGCTGATGGATCTCCCTGGGCTAAATAGGGTTGTGCCTGCCCCCACACAAAGAGATCCATAACCCCCTATAGGGTGTCTGGAGCCAGGGAAAGGAGGGCAGGGACCTTGTGCACTTCAAAGGCCCTCCGTGAATTCTCCCCACTTCAAAGGCTCAACTGGGTGCAAGTACTGGACCCCAAATTCCACCAAATCAGTACACTTCTGAATCTGACGAGATTATACCAGGCAGAAGGACTGCTGTGCTGCCAGGAGAGACTGCCATTGTGCTGGACTCTTTGCTGTGTTGGCCTGCAGCCTGCTGCTCCTTGCCTGGGAGTGAGAAGGACTGGACTTAACTCTCTACATCCCGGGTTTCTGCAAAAGCTGATACATCAGTGCCACTGCGCCAATCAGAACCATTGCATCCTCCCTTGATGCATCACCACTGCTGCTGAGGTTAATCAATCAATCAATCAATCAGTATATTTATGAAGCGCGCTACTCACCCATTAGGGTCTCAAGGCGCTGGGGGGGGAAGACTACTGGTCAAAAAGCCATGTTTTGAGGCATCTCCTGAACGTCAGGAGGTCCTAGGTCTGGCGTAACTGAAGCGGTAGCGAGTTCCAGGTCTTGGCGGCGAGGTGTGAGAAGGATCTTCCTCCAGCAGTGGTACGTCGGATGTGGGGGATGGTGGTGAGGGCGAGGCTGGCGGAGCGGAGATGGTGTGCGGGAGTGTGGAAGGTGAGTCTGGCGTTGAGGTAGGCGGGTCCTGTTTTGTATAGGGCTTTGTGAGCATGGGTCAGGAGCTTGAAGGTGATCCTCTTTGGTATTGGTAGCCAGTGCAGGTCTTTGAGGTGGGGGGAGATGTGATTGCAGCGTGGTACATTGAGGATGAGGTGGGCGGCTCCGTTCTGGATTTGTTGTAGCTTTGATTGCTGTTTGTTTGTTGTTCCAGCATAGCGGTAGTTACCGTAGTCCAATCTACTGCTGACCAGGGCGTGGGTGACGGTTTTTCTGGTCTCGACGGGGATCCACTTGAAGACCTTACGGAGCATGCATAGAATGTTGTAGCAAGAATAGGTGATTTTGTTGGCCTGCTGAGTCATGCTGACAGTGGGGTCCAAGATGAAGCCTAGGTTGCGAGCATGGGTGGTGAGCGAGGGCGCGGTGCCTAGGGATTTGGGCTACCAAGAGTCATTCCAGGCAGAACGGTTGGGGCCGAAAATGAGGACCTCAGTTTTGTCGGTGTTAAGCTTGAGGTGGCTTGATTCCATCCAGCTGGAGATAGCTTGAAGTCCGTTGTGGAGGTTGTTCTTTGCAGTAGTAGTGTCATTCGTAATGGAGAGGATCAGCTGAGTGTCATCTGCATATGATATTATGTTGATGTGGTGTGTTCGTGTGATGTTGGCGAGAGGGGCCTTGTAGACATTGAAGAGCATAGGGCTGAGTGAGGATCCCTGGGGGACTTCACAGATGATCCTGGAGGCTTCAGACTGGAATGGTGGAAGGCGGACTCTCTGCGTTCTGCCGGCAAGAAATGAAGAGATCCAGTTGAGGGCTTTGTCGCGGATTCCGGTGTTGTAGAGACGTGTACACAGGGTGCGATGGCATAGTGTGTCAAAAGCGGTGGGAAGGTCCAGCAGGATGAGTGCTGTGGTTTCGCCTTTATCTAGCATGATCCTTATGTCGTCTGTGGCAGTGATTAGTGAAGTCTCGGTGCTGTGATTTTTTTTTAATACGGATTGGGAGGTGTCAAGAGCCTTGCTGTCTTCTAGGAAATGGGAGAGTTGGGCGTTGATGACTTTTTCGATGACCTTGGCCAGGAAGGGGAGGAGGGAGATCGGGTGATAGTTCTTTGGGTCATCCAGGTCTGCCTTGGGCTTCTTCAGTAGTGCGTTGACTTCTGCGTGTTTCCAGATTTCTGGCAAGGTGGCTGATTCGAAGGAGCTGTTGATGGTGTTGCAGAGGTGGGGAGCGATGCTGCTGCTTGCCTTGTTGAAAATGTGATGAAGGCAGGGGTCCGCTGGGGGTCCGCTGGGGGTCCGCTGGGGATCCGGAGTGGATGGAGGCCATGACATGTGCAATGTCGTCTTCGTTGATGAGGGTCCAGGTGTGAAGGAGGTTGGTGTTGCTCGGGGGTCCTGTGTCAGGGCGTCCGGTATGAGGGTGTCGGTGGTCAGATTGGATTTGAAGCTGTTGTGGATTTCTTCTATCTGGTGGCGGAAATGGGTGGCGAGTGAGTTGCAGAACTCTTGCGTAGTGGGGGGTTCGCTGGAGCAGGTCCTGGGGTTTGAGAGGTCTCTGATGATGCCAAAGAGGTCTTTACTGTTGTGGGCATTGTTATCTATGCAGTTTTTTAAATGGGCCCTTTTAGCAGTGCGGATCAGCTGGTGATGCTTGCGGATGGACTCCATGAGTGCGATGTGGTTGTGTTTGCTGGGATCCAGGCGCAGGGCCTTCTCTCTTTTTCGGCATTCTCGCTTGGAGATTTGTAAATCAGGTGTAAACAAGTTGGGTTTGGTGCTGTGCAGGGTGTTTGAGGGTTATGTGAGCGGTGCAAGGGTGTTGGAGCAGTCTGCTAACCAGCGATGTAGGTTGGTAGCACCTTTGTCGGGGTGCGTGGTTGTAGGTTAAGGACTTCACATTGCTGACTGTGCGGCTCAGGATTGACACATCACCACCAGCTGCGGGGCATAGCCCTTGTTGCATAGTTCGACAATGATGCATCGACTCCATTGCAGAGAGCTCTATGATGCACTTTGAGAACACTACTTTGAAAACTGAACGACTCGACCACGATAAATCCCCTGGGCTGCGTGGATCAGAACAGACGCATCGCCTCCTCAACGTCAATGCAGCCCTCTATCCAAGGCACTTTTCAGCACTGCCCTGCATAGGTTCTGTAGCCGCCCTCCCCTGCATCATGGTCAGGCTGAATTTTTGATTTACCCCAGTGTAGTACAACCTCAAATAACATTTTAGCGCTATTAACTTCTAAGCACTTATATTGCAGTTTATTCTTTAAAAAATCATATTTTCATTTCTACTTATTGGATTTTTGTCATTTTGGTCTTGTTTTATTCAGACAAATATTCTCTATATTTCTGAACCTGTGTTGAGTTTTTCACTGTGTTACTGTAATTTAATTGTTGAACAAATACTTTACACATTGCCTCCTAAGTTAAGCTTGACTGCTCTGTGTCGAACTATCAGAGGGTGAACACGGGTTAATTTAGGGTTTGTATGTGACTTACCCTGACTAGGATTGTGGTCCCTACTTGTCAGGGTGCATACCTCTGCCAACTAGAATTTCTAACCATAGAGAAATCATTATTCAACCTATAACGGTCACAAACAAGAAACCACGGTCCACTTACTTTAGAAAAGGGCTACATAGCATGAGATCTACCAATAAGGCTGGGCACTGGTGCACAAATTGCTGTTCAGATGTATTATGCAGTGCATAGAGTGTGTTAGTTTCTCTGGCGTCCTTTTCCAAGGACAAAACATTTTTCCTTTCAAACGAACTTCCTCTAGTGTTTAGGGGAGGGCATGTCACTGGCTGTAGTTACATGAATACCTTTACAGCCTTTGCTAATTAATGTGGCGCCTGCTAGCTGTCATGCACATGCCTTCAGCCCAGTCCTTGTCTCAGTCATTGTCATTTGGCATTTTACAGGGAACAGCTATGTCTTCAGCAAGGAGCCAACCTCTAGAAAGGTGCTATGCTCCACTGAGATTGTGAAAACTGTGCCTACTCGGTAAAGATTCAAACATTATCAGGACCAAAGCTACGGTGCTGGAAGTAGTAGTACATATCTCCACCCCCTACAACCATCCGGACTAGAGAGGCTAATTTAATAACGTAAAGTTACTACTTGTAACTTTTCACACATAGGCGGAGATCTCCATTGGGGTGAAGATCTTCCTCCGGTAAAGTATATGAAAAAGCGTAATAAAGTTCAGATAACATTTGTAAAATATTGGGGGCGGAGCTTGCCCAGCCTCAAGATGGCTGCACTGTACTGAAGCTCCGCCGGCTACCGCACGATCCATTCAAAATCCTACAGACTACACTTGATACCACGGGTATCTCCTGGTAACATGCGCCGCCTGAAAGGTTGGAGGAGTGCTTCCGTCCGTTGGGCACTTTAAACGGCGGCCCGAGCGGTTTGTCGGAGCCGAGCAAGATCGCTGGATGCGTGAGGCGAAGCCAGGTGGGACCAGCCTGCGTATAACTCATAGGTGCGGAGACGCACTCGTGCGCGGGCTGCGGGGGAGACCCGGCTGCGGCCTGAGAGGGGGAATGCCGAGATCTGGGACCGGCAGTGTGGTGCAGCTGGAGGTGCTCGAGGATCCAGGTGCCGGGGCGGCGGCATTTTCTGAGATCGGCCGCGGTGGGGTCTGATGCGCGGAGTGACATGAGGAGGCCACGTCGTGGACCTTGCGGTGGGGCGCCGGCAGGATTGATCTGGACACTGAGGCCCTGCGTGCTGAAGGTACGGAGACAGAGTGTCCTGGCGTGCTGAGATACATGTGCGCTCTGACCGTAAGAAGAGTTGCAGCATTTTGCCGAGGTGACTCTGGAGACACGTTCGACTTTGGTATGATTGGGCCCCTGTGTGTGCGGGCCCTGGGGTTTACCTGCTTGCTCCCGACCCTGAGACAGACATTGGGCGCTCAAGTGGCGGTGAAGGAGCGCCTGTTATAGTGTCACTCGGATTTGCTTGGGCAAGGTTCGATCTGGGCGCCGTTTGGCAGGTTATGACTCCGCAGGGTTACCCTCGGCTGTGGTGTGGTTGCCGTGCTCGCAGCACTGAAATAACCCTTTTACTGGGTTGGCAGTGATTAGTGAACTTGCTGCATAAGGGTGAGACTGGCAGGCTGCGCCATGGGGAAGTCGGATAAAGCCCAGGCTAAATTGCATTTTGAACAACGTAAGACGAACAGCCCTGCGGGGGATGGCACAGAGAATGAGTCAGAGAAAACCCCAGAGGTCCCTACTCCTGAGGATCAAGACTTGCGGCATATTTTAGCATCTATGCAACACAGCTTAACTCAAATAGACGGTAAAATCGATTCTCTCTCGTATCGAATGGATAGAATGTCGGAGCGCCTGGATAAGCAGGTGGAGAATTTGGATCAAACGGAAAGGAGAGTGTCTACTGTGGAAGATGGACAGACAGCACTTGCCGCTGGATAACTAAAGCTTAATACAGAGCTGGGCACCCTCCGACACAAGTTGGACGACTTGGAATCCCGCTCCCGGAGGAATAACCTTCGCATCGTGGGAATAGCGGAATCCACATCGATTGCAAATATGGAAAGCTTCATTGAAAACCTGCTAGTGCAGCTACTGGGTCACAATACTTTCTCAGCAATTTTCGTAGTGGAGCGTACACACAGATCGTTGGTGACCCCCCGCCTCTGGGAGCCCCGCCTCATCCAGTGATAGCGAGACTGCTGAACTATAGGGATCGAGACGCCGCACTGCGCCGGGCCTGGGAGCTAAAAACTCTGCAATATGAAGGGATGACACTCTCTCTGTACCCAGACTTAACGCTGCAGGTACAGGAGGCGAGAAAGCAATTCCTAGCAAGGAAAAAGCAACTGAGGACTCTACATCTAGACTACTGAATGCTATACCCAGCCAAATTGAGAGTGGACGTTGATGGAAGCACAATATTTTTCACTGACCACAAAAAACTGAAACAATTTGTGAAACGTAAGCTTGCAGATAAGAGGAACGTTCCAGTAGCTGATGCCGCTGATTAAGTGGTCAGTGTTGAGTGGTTGATTATACGATTATTGCTGTTGTGATCTGTTTAGGACACTAATTCGGTGAAATGTGGGTTAACCACTGTTATAGTCCTATTGTATTGAGATCTTAGTTATTATAATAGTTTTGGTGCCTTTTATGGGCAGCAGTCTGCCACATACGTTCTACTTTTTCGGTTTCCCATGATCCACGGAATAGAAGTGCTCTGTTGTTTGCATGTATAGGTAGCCGTCACATCAGAATCATTTGACAAGGCGAGGCAACATCTGCCTACATGTGTGTTCCACTTATAGTTCTACTGGGGATTGTTCTATTTGGGGGGGTGGTGGGTGGATTTCTGGGGTACTAACTAGATGGGCAGGTTGGGGAATGGCCTATCGTGGGAAGGGGTAGGCATTTGGGAAGTTGTTGGGACAGTAATGTTTGAATTTTTGTAAATAGCGAAGCAGTTAGATTGCAGACGGGTGCTAAAATACAGACAGATCCAGAATTGCAGCTCAGTAGTATTAGATGACTCCAACCTATTCAGCTACTGAATCGCAGAACTGTCCCCATAGGCTTAGACTGGTTACCTGGAATGTGCGAGGTCTCAACGATGCGCGTAAGATCCGCAAAGTTGTCGCATACCTGCTTAGACACATGGTGGACATTGCTGTTTTGCAGGAGACACACTTGGCCCCGGATAGCCCTATGCTTACTCCTCGTAGAATGCAGGAACAGTTCTTGATGCTGGTTATACCACTCATTCCAGGGGAGTCCTGTTGTGGGCCTCTCGTGCATCTGCTATTGACTTTAAGAGGGTGGACACTGACCCTGGGGGACGACATGTGGCGGCACAGTGTAGTGGGAGGGCATTATCCTTTTTACTAATAGGAATATATGGTCCGAATTATGATGACCGTCAGTTCTATCGAGACCTGGCGGCACGGGTGGAACTGTTGGGGGACCGCCCGCAGCTCTGGTGCGGGGATTTTAACTGCACACTGACTCCCGCATTGGATAGATCAGGTGGTAGGGCCCGAGGCCCAGCTGCCGCTGCACGTGCAATACTGGACATAGCTGCTAATATGGGGTTGGTGGATGTTTGGAGAGATAGGCACTCAGAGAGAGGAGGCTATACTCATTGTTCGGCTGCTCACTATCTCTAAACACATATAGATTTATGGTTGGTCTCCCACAGCTTGCTACATAGAGTGACATCCGAAGCCCCTTGGCCTAGATCCTATTCAGACCCTTCTCCGGTTCCAATTCTGCTGATGGCGGGTCCTGTCCTGCGTCCGACGTTTTCGTGGAGGTTCCCTCCTTATTCACTGATTGACTCTGTATTCAGGGAGGAGTTGGCCAATGCGATCAGTGAGTTTTTCCAGTTCAATAAGGGTTCAGTGGCCCAAATGAGTACAGTCTGGGAAACGTTTAAGGTGTACATAAGAGGGATCACCATTTCTAAGCATGCGGTGGTACTTCGGTCGATATGGAGGCGGTTGCATCTATTAGAAGGAGAGCTATCACAATTAGACCAAGTGCATTGTGATACTGTGGACGTACACACATTAGGTCATCTCCGCGCCAAGTTGCAGGAATTTCAAGAGACGGCCCTCTCTGAGATTTACCACTTGGGGAAATATGCTACCGCCTGAGTATATGGGGAAGGTGACAGACCTGGCAGAATCCTGGCGAACCTGTTCTGTCCCAGTCGCAGTTCCAATTTAATTAGTACCACAGTAGCTGCAGATGGCAGCGTGATTGGTGACCCCGAAACTATAGGTGGCAGATTCCGTGAATATTATCAAACCTTATACACTACCAGGGGTGACCCGGATCCTAGTGCTCTATGGGACTTTATCACCCATATTATGTTACCGAGGCTGTCGGAAGGCGATAGAGAGGCCTTGGGGGCACCATTTACTCCTGGCCCTGATGGTCTGACTGTATATTTCTATAAAGCATTTCAAACTTTGTTACTCCCACAACTACAAGAGATGTTTGAGGAAATGGTAGTGGATGGGTGCATGCCTCCGTCAATGCGGGAGGCCGTGATAATCACACTTCTTAAACCAGGGAAGCCCCCTGAACAATTCTCCTCCTATAGACCGCTATCGCTGTTGAACGTAGATGTCAAAATATATGCTAGAATTTTAGCTGACCGACTGGCTAGGGTGTTGCCTCTTCTGATCAAACCGGAGCAAGCAGGGTTTGTCCCTGGCCGCAATTTAACTATGAACCCTCGCACCTTATTTGGCACTATACAAAACATCAACCCCGATATACAGGCAGTGGCAGTCTTTTTAGATGTACAAAAGGCGTTCGACTCGGTAGAGTGGGGTTTCCTATGGGCTGCGCTGTGACGGTTCGATGTGGGGGACACGTTTTTGCGCTTGATTTCCACTCTGTATGAGGACTCCCGGGCCAGAGTCCGCATTAACGGCATAGTAACGGAGGCATTTGACATCACCAGGGGCACGCTGTCCCCCCTATTATACGCTCTGGCGGCGGAACCTTTGGCTTTTGCCTTGAGGGAATATCATGGACACCACGGCCTCAAATTTCAAAATTATACGCTTGTGGCCTCCGCATACGCTGATGACACTTTATTGTATATCCAAGACGCAACGCCGCGCCGATGTTACAAGAAATAGTTTGATATGGCGCTCTGTTCGGTCTTAGAATTAACTGGAGGAAGTCTATGATGTTCCCACCTACCCCTGTTACAAAGCAGGTAGATGTGGGTTTTCCGCTTAGATGGGAGACTATGGGGGTCATTACAACCCTGGCGGACGGTGTTAAAGGTGTGGTAATAGCGCAAACAGGCCGGCGGACAAAAAAAGGGAATCATGACCGTGGCGGAAACCGCCAACATAGACAGCCACTTTAACACTCCGACCGCCACGGCGGTACAGACAAGCAGCGCAGCGGTCACCGCCAACAGACAGGCGGAAGACAATGTACCGCCCACAGTATCACAACCCGCCAATCCGCCACCTTTTCCGGGGCGGATTCACCATGGATAAAAACACGGCGAAAACAGCTTTTGCAATGGGAAAACACTCACCTTAACACACTCCACGAGGAATGAGGACACCATGGAGCCGGAATTACAAATCCTACCTGCCCTTGTCTTCCTGCTCATTTATGAACACCAGCAACGGCGGCGGCGAAGACAACGGTGAGTACTGCACCTACGACATAGGGGAGGGGGGAGGCAAAAGTCAGGGACACACACACGCAACACCCCCACCCTCGCACATTATAACACACACAGCTATGCATGTCAAAACATCACAGTAACAACCCACAACCCCCCTGGAAGAATGCAAAGACCAAAGGAAATCAGTCGGAAAATTGTAATGTATCAAAATACAGTTACCAAATATATACAGATATATATATATATATACACATTCAAAAGTATATACATTACGAGAAGCAGTGCAGGTAAGCACATATCAATGTCCGTGCACCACTGGTCCGAAAATGCATGGGCGAGACCCACAATAGATACCTGTCCACAAACGGAGAGAACACTGCTGGGGCATCAGATCGAAATACAACAGGCACCTCAGGGGGAAGGGAAGGGGGGGGGCACCTCAGCCGGATTACAGCACCACGCCAGATCCACGACGGGGCTCCATGCCCATTGATGTATCCTGGGGAGTGCAAAGCCACAGTCTCTCAAGTCTCCACAGTGGGTGGTTTGCCCACTGAACAATCCTGGGGAGTGCAAAGCCACAGTCTCTCAAGTCTCTACAGTGGTTGGTTTGCCCACTGAACAATCCTGGGGAGTGCAAAGCCACAGTCCCTCAAGTAGATAACAGTCTCCACTGGTTCTGGAGGGGGAATGGTGCCCACACTGCATTTAGCTCCCCGTGACAGTTCCTGTACCGTCACAGTCCCAGCTGTACATGGGATAACGATGCTTGATGTGGCGGTGTTTCCTTGTTCAGTGGTGCTTTGCCATGGCGGTGTCTGATCTGTTCAGCGGTTGTCTGCTCTGTTCAGCGGTCTTCACCATGGCGGTGATTCCCTTGTTCAGCGGGGCTTTGCCATGTGCGGTCTCTGATCTGTTCAGCGGTTGTCTGCCCTGTTCAGCGGTGCTGTGCTCTGTTCAGCGGTCTTCACCATGGCGGTGATTCCCTTGTTCAGCGGGGCTTTACCATGGCGGTCTCTGATCTGTTCAGCTGTTCTCTGCCCTGTTCAGCGGTGCTGTGCCCTGTTCGGCGGTCTTCACCATGGCGGTGATTCCCTTGTTCAGTGGTGCTTTGCCATGGCGCTCTCTGACATGTGCATTGGTGTGTGGCATGACGGTCCCTCATTTTCCTGCGGGACTGTGACAGCCGGGGCCCTCCAGGGCACTGACTCCGGTGATGGTCTCCTGACCAGTGACGATACCCGTGCCCTCCTGGGCAATGACTCTGGCGGTGGTCTCCTGACCAGTGACGATACTCGTGCCCTCCTGGGCAATGACTCTGGCGGTGGTCTCCTGACCAGTGACGATGGTGCTGGCAGTGGCGTCCCGGATGCTGGGGAGGATGGCGCCCTTCTCCGCTGTGCTACTCTCACCAGACTGTGCAGACTTCCTCTGGCCCTTCACCACCTTTGGAGGAGTCACAGCTGACTCTTCAATCCCCCTGGGACCCTTGTGAGCAGTTTTGCTGCCCGGAGTCTTCACCCTGTCCCGTCGGCCACTTTCCAATTTGAGATGCTTTACAGGGGGTGGACTGGCAGTGCTTTGGCTCTGTGTCACACTGCCTGCCCTGGTGGCCGGTGCACTCCACACACCTGTAACACGCACCACTGGTACTGGAGTCTTTTTGGCTAAGGTGCTACTACAGGACATTTGAATTGAAGGGGTGGGGATGGGGGCAAAGAGGTCAACGTTGCTGAGGGACAGTTTATGATGAACACTGCGATGGCTAGCTGGAGGGGGTCTGGGAGTGGAGGAAGAGGAGGTGGTTGTAGGAGGTGTCACTTCACGTGTTTTGGGTGCAGGTGCAGGTACTGGAGGCTGTCGTGAGGTGGATGGATGTTGTGTGTGTGGGTGCCAGCGTTTGTGTAATTTGGGAGGGGGCGTCACAGACACACTGGGAGAGGACACAGGGGACGTGTAAATGGGAGTGGGGGTGGTGAGTGCAGGTGAGCAGGGTGTGGTGCTGGGTGTTCTGGTGCGAGTCCTAGTGCCTGTAGATGTAGTGCATGCAGGTGAGAGTGTAGACGACACTGGGAGGGAGGAGGGAGACGACGAGGAGGGGGACACAGTGGAGGCAGTGGATGTTGCTGTGTCTGTATGTGTCTGATGCTTGTGTGAGTGCCTGTGGGATGTGTGGTGCCTATGTTTGCCTGAGCTACTCTTGTGTGTTGACATGTGTGCATGCTTGTCTGTTGGTGTGCTTGGGATAGGCTGGGGTACAGGGGATTGGGTCTGGGTGGAGGAAGTTGAAGGGGGGAGGCTAGACACAGGGACAATGGCTGCCATCAGTGCTGAGGAAAAAGATTGCAGGGTTCGATGAAGGGCATCCTGACCAGAATGAATGCCCTCCAGGAATGCATTACCGTGTTGCAACTCCCTTTCTACACCCTGGATGGCATTCACAATGGTAGACTGCCCAACAGTGAGTGACCTGAGGAGGTCAATGGCCTCCTCACTGAGGGCAGCAGAGGTGACAGGTGCAGGGGCTGAGGTGCCTGGGGCGAAGGTGATGCCCACCTTCCTGGGTGAGCGGGCACGGGGGCGAACGCTAAGGGGCTGCTGGGAGGGCGGTGCTGGTAGGGGAGGTGGCGTCTGTACCTGTAGAAGTGTGGGGCACAGATGACGCCGCCACCACAAGGGAGCTCCCATCGGCGGACGAGTCCGTGTCGCTGGTTGGTGATCCGGTGACCGATGTGAAGCTCCCCTTGCCCTCCGTCCCACTGGTGCATTCTGAGTCCGTGGTGTGGCCCTCCATGGCCATGTGGGATGCAGCTCCCTCGGGCTCAGTGCCACTGTACCTCCGCCTGATGATGCTGATGCACAAAAGAACATGGAGAGCAGAAAAAGGGGGGGGGCGACAGAAGAAAGCCAGGTTGAGTGCATGGCATACCGCTACCGTTGGCGGACAATACAGACACAGCAGCCCCCTGCACTATGTCGTGCTCCTGGCCTCTACAGATGCAATTCCTAGGATATGGCCTACATCGCATGGTGGACATCTGCACACATGGATGCCACAGGGGCATGTATACCTGTACTTGGCACTCTACTGCGGTGGGGTGGAGTGCCACATGGCCTGCATTACGGAGGGGCCTAGCCTATGGAAGTCGCCCTGGCCTAGGGAAACCCACAGCCCTCCTCCCACACCTAGACCCCTCAACTGCACGCAAAGTCCCCAGAATTATTGTGTACTCACCCCCTTGTGTCTGCTGTGATGCCCTCAAGCGCTCATCCAACTCCAGGTAGGCCACCGCCAGGATCCGGAACATTAGGGGGGTCATGGGGCGACAGGCACCCCTCCCACGTTGGGAGGCCATCCCCAGCTGAGCCTCCGCCGTCTTCTTGCTCCAGCGGCGAATGTCCTCCCATCTTTTACGACAGTGGGTGCCCCGTCTCTGGTGGACCCCCAGGGTCCGGACGTCCTTGGCGATGGCATGCCAAATGTCCTTCTTCTGGTGGGCGCTGACCTACATGACATGCACAGGGGAAGAAGAGAAGTCATTAGCAAGAGCACCGTCGAAGTGAGTGGCCCCCATCTCTGCCCTTGCCATGTGGCACATGCATTCACAGTCCTTCATGTTCACTGCACTCTGCCCCCTTCCCTCTTACAACCAGCCCTCTCCAACCAGGCATAGCCCATACAACGTGCTCCCTGTGTACTTACCTGTTGGTCTGGAGGACCGTAGAGTAGCGTGTACTGCGGGAGGATCCCGTCCACGAGCTTCTCCAACTCCTGAGCAGTGAAGGTAGGGGCCCTTTCCCCAGACGCAGCAGCCATTGTCTCTTCCAGACCGAGGTCACAGCAGCACTTGCAGTGTAGGTCCTCTCCTGTCGAAGATCAGGTATCAAGTGATTGAACAGATAGAAAATGGCGGTCACGTCTGCGGCGGTGCGTCTCATCACCGCCGGCGCACTTCATCATTGGCTCCTGGGACCCATAGGGTCCAATGTTAACCAATGCAGCTTTGGGCCGGGGTCTTCGACCGCCAACCGCGACAGTGTACAACGCCAGCGCAGTTACCTCACATCCCACTGTCCATGTTTAGAGGTCAGGCAGCCGCCATTTCAGGGGCCCACATGGCTTAATTTGCAACTGCGTCACACATACCTGGGCCTACACTCGACACACATACAGGAAGAGATTTTTGTCTTTGGTGTCGTGTTCTGTGTATCTGTGGGTACATACCTGGGAATTTGTTGACTCTGTGGTCGCTGTTGTCCTTCCTAGGCACTGTCAGCTTTGACATTTGAGAAGATGGTGGGATCCTCCAGTGTACCGACCGCTGGTGGACCTGTTGACAATGGAGGAGCGACATTCACTCATCACCTACAGGTTTGACCGTGCCACTATCCAGGAACTATGTACCCAGTTGGAGCCAGACCTGATGTCACCAATCTGCCATCCCACAGGAATCCCCCTCAAGTGCAGGTGCTGTCAGTGCTCCATTTCCTTGCAAGTGGATCGTTTCAGACAACAGTGGCCATGGCATCAGGGATGTCCCAGCCTATGTTTTGAAACGTGTTGTCCAGAGTGTTGTCTGCCCTGCTGAAACACGTAAGGAGCTACATCGTTTTCCTTCAGGTGGAGGATTTGCCAACAGTGAAAGGTGACTTCTATGCCCTTGGACATATCCCCCACATCATAGGAGCTATTGATGGGACCCATGTAGCTCTGGTCCCCCCCCCACAGGAGTGAACAGGTGTACAGGAACCGGAAGAGTTATCATTCCATGAATGTACAGATGGTAGGTTTGGCAGACCAGTACATCTCCCAGGTGAATGCTATGTTCCCTGGCTCAGTGCATGACGCCTACATCCTGCGCAATAGCAGCATCCCTTATATGATGGGTCAACTCCAGAGGCACCGGGTGTGGCTATTGGGGGACTCTGGTTACCCCAACCTGTCCTAGCTAATGACCCCAGTGAGGAATCCCAGGACCAGGGCAGAGGAACGCTACAATGAGGCCCATGGGCGGACTAGGAGGGTGATCGAACGCACCTTCGGCCTATTGAAGGCCAGGTTCAGGTGCCTGCATATGACAGGTGGTTCCCTATTCTACTCACCAAGGAAGGTGTGCCAGATCATCATCGCCTGCTCGATGCTTCACAATCTTGCTTTGCGACGCCAGGTGCCTTTTCTGCAGGAGGATGGTCCAGATGGCGGTGTTGTGGCAGCTGTGGAGCCTGTGGACAGTGATGAGGAGGACGCTGAGGAAGAAGACATAGACAACAGGGAGTCAGTCATACGGCAATATTTCCAGTGACACACAGGTGAGAACAGTTTTCTTTTTACCATTACATTCACTTTCACACTTCTACCTCTATCCTGTCTGTCAGTTCATAGCAGTATTTGGTCACTGAGTTGTACCTTTCCATTACGGTTTCACAGGTATGGTTAGCAACGTGTGTCATCTGCTTGCATCCTTCAAGGACTTGTGATGTGTGACATAGGTATGTTGGCTATAAAATTGGAAAGCATGTTGACACTGTCATTGATTATACATATTTACCAAATCCCAGACTGACTCCAGATTGTTTTGTGGTTCAAGGGTGTTTATTTCAGTGCTAAACAATGGAGGGGGGTAGTGATATGGTGATGGGGGACGGTGGAGGAATGTCCATGGCAGAGTCCAGTCCATTAGTCATAGAGGTGCACTGACCATATGGGCATAGGAAGCGGAGATGGGGCAGTTCCAATCGGGACAGGGTAACAAAGTGAGACAGAGGGAGGACAATCAGGGTGGCCTCATTTCGTGGCGGGAGTCTTGCCATCTTGCTCTGTCCTGTTCCTGGATCTCAGGGACCGCTTGCGGGGTGGTTCTCTGTCTGCAGTGGGTGGGGTGCTGGTGTGGTGGTCCTGTGGCGGGGCGTCCTGTCCACTAGCGCCGCGGAGGTGGTGGGCAGTTCATCGTCCATGCTGGTGTCAGGGGCCCCTTGGAGTGCCACGGTGTCCCTCATGGTCTTTTGTATGTCCTTCAGCACCCCTACGATGGTGCCCAGGGCAGAGCTGATGGTTCTGAGCTCCTCCCTGAACCCCAAATACAGTTTGTCCTGCAGGCGCTGGGTCTCCTGAAACTTGGCCAGTACCGTCGCCATCGTCTCCTGGGAGTGGTGGTATACTCCCATGATGGAGGAGAGGGCCTCGTGGAGGGTGGGTTCCCTTGGCCTGTCCGCCCCCTGTCACACAGCAGCCCTCCCAGTTCCCCTGTGTTCCTGTGCCTCCGTCCCCTGGACCATGTGCCCACTACCACTGCCCCCAGGTCCCTGTTGTTGTTGGGGTGGTGGGTTATCCTGGGTTCCCTGTAGTGGTGGACACACCGCTGATTGATGTGTCCTGGGTAGGGAGGTATGGGCCCGCTGGGTGGGTCCTGTACTGGTGTTACCAGAGGGTGGAAGGTCAGTGTTGGGCTGTGCCTGTGCAAGGGGAACCGACTGTCCCGAGGCCGACGATGGTCCGGGCTGGTCATCAGGATCCAGTAGGACAGAGCTGATGTCGTCACTGTGGGCCTCTTCTGTGGGTGGAGTGGAGTTGTCTGGACCCTCCGGTGTGGTGATGTTCCGTAGTGGTCCTGCAGGGATATAGGAGCATGATTAGTGCATGTGTGTGAGTAATGGTGTGCAATGGGGGGGTGTTTGTATACCCCAGTGCAAGCATTCCTGTGTGTGGGTTTGTGTGATGATGGTTAGGGGGTTGTTATGGATATGTGCATTGAGCATGCTTTGGTGAGGGCTGACCATGCTTTGTTTTTGCATGCAGGGCTTGGTGTTGGGATGGGTGGTTTGTGTTATGAGTACATTAGTGAGGCGTTGTAGGTAGTGATAGGGGAGGGGGTGAGGGTGAGGGTGTGTGATGGCATGCAGGTAGGGTGGGGGATATAATAGTTGAGATTTAACTTACCAGTGTCCATTCCTCCACCGACTCCTCCGAGGCCCTCTGGATGCATGATGGTCAAGACTTGCTCCTCCCATGTTGTTAGTTGTGGGGGAGGAGGTGGGGGTCTGCCGCCAGTCCGCTGTACCGCGATGTTGTGCCTGGATACCACTGAACGCACCTTCCCCCATAGGTCGTTCCACCTCTTCCTGATGTCCTCCCAATTTCTTGGATGCTGTCCCACTGCGTTGACCCTGTCCACGATTCTTTGCCATAGCTCCATCTTCCTGGCTATGGATGTGTGCTGCACCTGTGAGCAAAATCGCTGTGGCTATGCCCGTAGGATTTCCTCCACCATGACCCTGAGCTCCTCCTCGGAAAACCTGGGGTGTCTTTGGCGTGACATGAGGTGGTGTGGGTGATGTGTGGGGTGGTGTAAGTGTTGATGTGTGTGGTGATGTGTAGTGGTGTGTGGTATATTGTGCGTGTAATGTTGTATGGATGATGGTGTTGTGTGCCTCTGTGTGGTGGGGTTCTCAGTTGCTGTGCTCTCTGTCTCTCTGGCCTTTATCAAAATTTCTGGTCGTAGGGGTTTGTGGGTGATGTGGGTGTGTGTTTTATATTGTGTTGGGTGTGTAGGAGTGGTGTTTGTATGTGTATCAGGTGTGTGTATTTTGAATTGTCCAATGTAGCGGTGTTTTGGAGATGTGTGTGTATTTTGAGCGCGGCGGTGTGTACGGCCAATGGAATACCGCGGTTGAAAGACCGCCGCGTGGATTCGTGTGTCGTGATAGCATGGGCGTGTTTCTGTTGGCGTGACGGTGGAGGTTTCGTTTTCACCAGTTTATCACTGACCTTTGGTGTGGCGGTCTTGTGTGGGTGTCTGAATTTTGGCGGATTCCGAGATATGGGTCATAATAGCTGTGGCGGAATTCCGCGGCCACGGCGGTGTTTTGGCGGTCTTCTGCACGGCGGTAAGCGCCTTTTACCGCCAATGTTGTAATGAGGGCCTAAGTCGGTTAGGTATCTGGGGATTAAAGTACATTCTGATCCTAAGATCGTAGTGGCCGACAATTATGACACGGCGATGGCGAGATTGGCGGCTGATGTGGGGAGGTGGATTAAGCTCCCTCTGTCCTTGCTCGGTCAAGTAGCTATGATGAAAATGGTGGTTTTGCCACGCTTCCTGTTCCTCTTCCAGAATATTCCGCTGGTGCTGCCCAGAAGTTATTGAGATCATTACTTACAAGATTGGCCTGGGCGGGCAAGCAACCCCGGGTGCAGTGGCGTACACTGACACTGCCGTATGAGCTGGGTGGACTGGGGGCCCCAGATCTGGTGATCTATAGTGTGGCGGCCCGAGCTGCGGTAGCACAGGCTTGGCTTCATGGGCCAGATGACGTCCCGTTCCTTAAAATTGAGAGCAAACTGGCCTCGCCGGTCCCATTGCGGTGTAAACTGTATCACACTCCGAGTAGGTGCTATAAAGAATTGGCCTCCCTGGACTCAGTGGCGAGAGCTTGGCATGAGCATGTGTATAGACAGGGATTGGCTTTGTTATACTCCCTATACGTGCCGTTGAGTTGTTGCACCTGGTTTCCGCTTTGGTGTGATCGTAAGTTGATACGTTCAATGAACGAACTGGGCATTAACACTATGGGGGATTTATTTGAGAATGGTATAATGAAACACTGGGAGCGGGTGCAGAGCAGTGCTGTTGGGCCAACCCCTCTGCATCGATTTCAATATTATAGGGTGCGGCACGCGTTGGCACAGCTTTTGGGTGAAGAAATGCAGGAACCCCGAGGTTCTGTCACTCTCTGTGGTGCTGCAGGAGAGTTATGCTCAGCTTCTGGTTTCCTGCCTCTATGCACAGATTCAGGAGTCGCGGGCCTGCGAATTATCGAAAGCCCGATTAGAGTGGCAGAGGGATCTAGGTGTGCAAATTTCAGATATGCAGTGGCGTTATTGTTGTGCTAGGACACGCTCCATTTCTCTGAATGGTAGGCACCGACTTATTCATTTCAAATTCCTTAACAGAATATATTACACCCCACTTCGTCTCCATAGATATGGGCTACGTGACAATGCGAACTGCCCCAGATGTGAGGCGGAGCAGGCTGCTTTCTTGCATATGGCCTGGACCTTTGAGAGAGAGCAGCGCTTCTGGAAGGCAGTTCTTGGCGAATTGGAGTCTATGGTTGGGGAACCAATAGATGCTGGACCATTTATGGCGCTCGTGGGATGGGACAGGCGATTCGGAGATTGGTGGCAATTGGGCTGTTGCTAGCTAAACGTCGAGTTGCCATGCGGTGGGACCGTGGACTGGTCCCAACAGTGGAGAAATGGCACAGAGATATGTCGTACTGTAACACGCAAACAGACAATTATAGTGAGCTGCTTCCCGCTACAAATAGACCCGCAAAATTTTGGGATGTATACAAGCAATATCTTATTGGAAAGGAGACGGGTGAGCCGGAGGGCGGGGAACCTGAATGATATACTAGACATGGTTATTGATGTATGTAAACGTAAGGCTTGCCTGTTAACAGCATATATAGATACCGGTTTCTGCATTGAACTGTCCTGTTGAGTGATGTCTATTTTCGCTCTGTGTCATCTAGGATTGTATTTGTCTGCAATTGCACGATTATATTGTATTACTTCATTTGTTTGCAATTGTATAAATATTTATTTTGTTTGCAATCGCATAAATAAAGTTTTAAAAAAAGCATTTGTAAAATATTTTAAGATAAATATCATGGATAGTAATTGCAAATATTTATTTTAAATATAAAACCAATTAAACAAAATGCAACCGCATTAATTTAAATCTCAAATACTTAATTATTTTAATATATTACATTTAAATATTTTAGATTTAACTAAAAAAACAATTTTATGTAGTAAAAGCTATGAAAAGTTATGTATGCAATTCATTTATTTTATTTGAAGTATTAAAAAAACTTAAAATAACATACATTTTTAAAAGGTTAACATATTTTTTATAGTAATATAACAAATATTTTATTATGTTTGATTTGCTAAACATTAAATTAAACGGATTTGTATTTTTAAAACGTTACGATAAGTTTATCTATTTTAACATTAGTTTCTATGGGCTTTAATATTAAGGCCCTATCTACATTCATTTTTTTATGGGAGGTGTTGCAGTACCTCTAGTTGGCCATGTGTGGTACTGGACATACTCTAGCTCTGAACTACAGTACATTAGCCATTGTTTTGAGATTTTTTTTGGCTGCAGTAACTATAGAATTGCCGTATGTGCATATGAATGGGCTAACTGTTTAGTGGGTGGGTGCATGTCCCTCCTTAAACCCCCTGCTAGAATTCCCTTAATTTGCTTTCAGCCTCCATAAGCCCCTCCCATTTATTCATAAATATTCCCCATTTTACGGGCACTACCCCCTTCTCTTCCAGCTTTACTCCTAAAACATACACTTAAGTGTGAAGAGTTCTCCGCAGTTGGATCAGAGATCTATGCACAGAAACTGAAGGAGTGGTGGAGGCATACACCTCTAGATGTAGTAGAGTGAATAGCATTTTGTAGTATGTTAGCAGTACTGTTGTATTACAACAAAAGTCTACTTATCCTTAAATATATATATATATATATATATATATATATATATATATATATGTATTCACCACCAGTTCTCATGCAGTTGCAGCTTGGGTCTTCAAAGCAATGCAGATACTTCAACTGATGCGTTTCAACTGTAGCTTTTAGGCAGCAATAAGAAAGTCAAGTAACTCTTGTGATTATGTTTCTGCTACCAAAGGATCTGACTTTTGTCTAGTGGCAGTTTTGATACCATAAAGTAGCGCAAAAGGTTTATATGCCTATTGCAAAGATCATATCAGTATTTTATGTAAATAGCTGAGTGGATTAGTAAAGCCAGCCATTACCTACGCTATAATACAAATGAAATGTATGTGCGAGGGGGGCTATGGAGAGATGAAGGACGCTTTTGCTGGGTGGTAGTGAGGGAATCCGAGAAGGAGGTCATGGGAGTGGGAGCACCAGTAATGATTGTTGGACTGGGTGCCACAGGCGCTAAAGACTGTGACGATTGGTATGTGACAAGGTGAAGTAATAGTGTGTCTTTTTTGTTTTTTTTAGTGTCTTGAGAGAACGTGCTGATTGAGGGAAAAAGCAAAGATAAGGTGACTGACCTTTACTGTTGCATGCATCACACACACCAGCAATTTTGTGACTGTCTACGTAGGCTAGTGTTTTAGAGCAAGAGTTTAGCCAGTAGTGTCTCGTTGGATGACTGCTGCTCAAGCCCTAACTCAGGTTATAGAGGACAGCTCTGATGTAGGATCAGAGACTGAGACCGCAGATACTGAGACACCATCTGCAGTATAGGACAATGGCGCAGACTCTGGGAGTGATTTGTTTGACAACCCCTCTTCCAGCGATTCTGAGGGAGGTTATGAGGACAGTCCTGCTGTCCCTTTGCAAGCACAGTCTGTGCAGCGGGACAATAGCGGGTTAGTCCAACCCAGAGAGCAGGTGCTTGTGGCGGCAAGCACCGAGAGAGTACTCTCTTGGGAGCTCCCCAATTTAGTACAGCCCCAAATTCCACGTCCCAAATCGTATTGTCGAGACATCAAAATTATCTATCACAAAACAACCTGGTTTTGTAAGGCATGCACCTAAGTTTTTGGTCTTGTGCTCAGCGGCCATATATGGAAACTTGCCAAACCCAGACATTTCTGGAAACTAGACACCCGGGGGAGTCCACAGAGGTGTGGCTTGTGTGGATTTCGCAAAGTTTTCTTACCCAGAATACCCTGCAACGGTGAAATGTTGAATAAAAACTCATTTTTTTCTTGTATTTCTGTCACACAAACTACAGGAGTATGCTGGGATCCAAAACATTCCTACCACCTAGTGCTTCCCCACCTGTCCTAATAAAAAACGCTACCCCACTTGAGTGCCTGTTCCTAATGCCTGCGTTAGGAATGGATCACCCCAGGGTCAATAGTTGCCCTCATGTAGGGAGTAAAATTGACTGTTGTGTGATCCATTCCTGACAGGGGCACTAGGCCTACCCGCACAAGTGAGGTACCATTTTTATCGGGAGACTTGGGGGAGTGCTGGATGGAAGGATATGTGTGGCTCCTCTCAGATTCCAGAATTTTCTAGCACTGGAATGTGAGAAAAAAACTTGTTTTTTTGCCAAATTTTGAGGTTTGCAAAGGATTCTGGGTAACAAAACCGGGTGAGAGCGCCAAAAGTTACCCCATCCTAGGTTCTCTAAGTGCCTAATTTTAAAAAATGCACAGGTTTTGTAGGTTTTCCTAGGTACCGGCTGAGCTAGCGACCAAATCCACAGCTAGGCACTTTGCAAAAAACACATCAGTTTTCAATGGAAAAATGTGATGTGTCCATGTTGCATTTTGGGGTGTTTCCTGTTGCAGGCACTAGGCCTACCAGCACAATTGGGGTACCATTTTTATCGGCAGACCTGGGGAAATGCTGGGTGGAAGGAAAGTTTCCAGAACTTCCCATCACCGAAATGTGAGGAAAAAGTGTTTGTTTTTGCCAAATTTTGAGGTTTGCAAAGGATTCTGGGTAACAGAAGCTGGTGAGAGCCCCACAAGTCACCCATTCTGAATTTTCCTAGGTATCTAGTTTTCAAAAATATATAGGTTTGCTAGGTTTCTCTAGGTGGCGGCTGACCTAGAAGCCAAAATCCACAGCTAGGCACTTTGCAAAAACAAAGGTCAGTTTTCTTTGTGAAAATGTGATATATTCACATTGTGTTTTGGGGCATTTCCTGCCGCTGGCACTAGGCCTACACAGACAAGTGAGGTACCATTTTTATCAGGAGGCTTGGGGGAATGCTGGGTGGAAGGAAGTTTGTGGGTCCTCTCAGATTCCTGAACTTTCTACCACTGAAATCTAAGGGAAAAGTGTTTTTTGCCAAATTATGAAGTTTGCAAAGGATTCTGGATAACAGAACCTGGTGAGAGCCCCAAAGGTCACCCCATCCTGGATCCCCCTAGGTGCCTAGTTTTAAAAAATGCACCGGTTTGGTAGGTTTCCCTAGGTGCCAGCTGAGCTAGAGGCCGAAATCCACAGCTAGGCACTTTCCAAAAAACACATCAAATTTCAATGTAAAAATGTGATGTGTCAATGTTGCATTTCCTATCACGGGCACTAAGCCTACCCACACAAGTGAGGTATCATTTTTTTCTGATGACATGGCGGGACACAGAATAGAAGAACAAGTGTTATTGCCCGTTGTCTTTCTCTACATTTTTTCCCTCTAAATGTAAGGCAGTGTGGAAAAAAGAAGTATGTTTGAGAAATGCCACGTAATTCACATGCTAGTATGGGGACCCCGGAATTCAGAGATGTGCAAATAACCTCTGCTTCTCAACACCTTATCTTATGCCCATTTTGGAAATACAAAGGTTTCCTTGATACCTATTTTTCACTATTTATATTTCACCATATGAATTGCTGTATACCCGGTATACAATGAAACCCCATTGCAATGTGCAGCTAATTTATTGGCTCTGGGTACCTAGAGTTCATGATGAATCTACAAGCCCTATATATTCCCGCAACCAGAAGTGTCCAGCTGATGTAACGGTATATTGCTTTCAAAAATCTGACATCGCAGGAAAAAGTTACAAAGTAAAATTTGGAGAAAAATTGCAGTTTTTTTCACCTCAATTTCAATATTTTTTTATTTCAGCTGGTATTTTCTGTAGGAAACACTTGTAGGATCTACACAAATGACCCCTTGCTGATTTTAGAACTTTGGCTACTTTTCAGAAATGTTTAGCATTCTGGGATCCAGCATTGGTTTCTCACCGATTTTGGTCACTAACTGAAAGGAGGCTAAAAGCACAAAAAATAGTAAAAATGGGGTATGTCCCAGTAAAATGTCAAAATTGTATTGTAAAATGGGGTTTTCCAATTCAAATCTGCCTGTTCCTGGAAGCTGGGAAGATGGTGATCTTACCACCGCAAACTCTTTGTTGATGCCATTTTCAGGGAAAAAACCACAAGCTTCCTTCTGCAGCCTTGTTTTCACATTATTTTTTTAAAAACTAAATTTTCACTGTATTTTGGCAAATTTCTTGGTCTCCTTCAGGGGAACCCACAAAGTCTGGGTACCTCTAGAATCCCTAGGATGTTGGAAAAAAAAGGAAGCAAATTTGGCGTGGGTAGCTTATGTGGCCAAAAGTAATGAAGGCCTATGCGCGAACTACCTGAAATAGCCAAAAAAGGGCTCAGCACTTGGGGGTGGGAAAGGCCAAGCAGTTAAGGGGTTAATCTTAGAGGAACCTAGTACAGTCTTTTGAATGATGTCCTAGTACTTGTTTTGTACCAGCAATGGAACCTAGGATAGGGGCACGTGGTCTGCTGAGAGGACATTTCTCTTCCTATCTCTCCTTAATTTGGGAGTGCAGACAATGTAGGAGTGCAATGGCACCTGCTTAGCAGGAGAACATTTTAGACTGTGGCTAATTAGTAAAATATTGGAAACTTGTTATAAAGTGTTTATTGATCAATAATTTCAGAGTCGAAGTGTGTATTCCCAGAAGTGAAAGTATGACTTTGATGTTGTAATTGCTTGTGTTTCGTTAAATAACTTAATTGTAGAGAGTGACATTTTATATCGATTAAAGATAGGGTTGTATGCATTAGCAGGTTTATTTTCTTTTCAGCTTTAAAGGTTCCACCAAGATTTGCTTCTAGGAGACTAGTTGCTTTATTTGGTCTCAGGTGTTGAATTTAGATTACTTGTCTGCAGTGTTTATATATTGTGATGATTTTAATTAATCCAACTGGAAGGATTAATTGAATTGACTTGAATCCTCAGTGATGTGAACTTCATTTAACCTCTTACTACCATGACAGACTGCAAGGAATTATGAGAATATTTTGACACCCTTGGCTGGCAATTATTTTAATTTGTATTTCGCTCCTTGAAAAGGAAAATTATCAAATTCTTTACACTAGCATACACATGTATAGTACTGCATTATAGCAACTGTTCTCAAATAGTGTATTTTTCTTCCTTTCTTGTGCAGAAGCTATGAGATCCAGTAGTGATCAAATTTAGAAGCATCTCCAGAGCAAATCCACAAATCAACTAGAGGAGTAACCCTAGTGCTACTACATGACTCAGGAATCCACAAACAGTTGTCTGAGAGTATGTGCAAGAACCAGGCCTCATATGTCAGTCAAACCAACAATTTCTACTCCCAACTAGATTTAGGAGTCTATTCTACATCATTGATGAACTCCATTCCATTAGAAGGACAGAAGGATGTTGGCTGTAAATTTAAAAAATTAGGTGTGCATCCATAGTGTGATGTTTCATGGAGTCAAGACCATTACTCTGTCTGTTTCACACGTGCACTATGTGCTGTGGTTATGTGGCATAAACATGTTGGTAATGGCAAAGTTATGTGTGTCAAAATCTGTCTCATCAACCTTTTCTGCTTCTCATTTTCCATTTGGCCAAATGTGAAAATTCCTGATGTGTGTCAATGCTCTTATAACCCTATGCTTTGTGTCCATCACTTTGGCATTTTGGGCGTGCACCATTCCGATAAAGTGAGACTGTGTTACTCTTCGCTTCACTCACATGCACTTTCTAGAGTTGAACTGGGACAGAATAAAGGCCAGGGCACCAAAATAAAAGTGGGCTCCATGAGAGATTTTGTTAAAAAAGTAACCCACATGTACAAATTAGGACGGTTTTAAACGTGTAATGGCAAGCTATGTGTTTTTGGAAGATTTGGGTGACTGCAGCATTTGTGGTAGCTGCAGACTAAGTCTGTCATAATATCAGGATAAGCAACAGCGTAAATGGCCCACTTGATCATAAAACAGGCCATAAATCAGCCACAAATTGTTCCCACAAACTGACCTGTCAAAACCGCACTTTGGACTCCACCAGATTTATCTTTTGGCAGTGCTTAATCTGGTTGCAGTGGCGGCTCCTTCGCTACGGTGGAGGAGCGTCACCCCCCCTCCCCCACCAGGAGCAGAAGATGCAAAGCTAACAAACTATGTGTATTATCCCTTCATTGTGAAAGGGACAGGTCCATCGTTGACGAGAACCAATGGGTGTGCACTCCCCTCCAAGCGCATGTGTGTTTGGCCGGCCGTCTCGGGCCAGCCAAATACACATGCGTAGTGCTCTCTCCAGCCCTGCACCATGTTGCCGGGCTGGAGAGAGCCTTCACAGGCTCTGAGACTGCCTGGGAGTGCCATGCTAGGGCGCTCCCTGTAAATCCTGTGCCTGTACTACAAGACTGAGGAGTGGTGGCACGGGAGAAGCAGAAGTAAGATTTTTTTTTGTTTAAAGATTATTAAAATTCTACCCGCCCCCATGAGCACCTCCCTGCCCCCCTAACCCTGGCCAGCCGTGACTGTCTGATTGGCAGTGGGAGGCACCGGCACTTATTTTTGTGCATCAAACATTTAACGTGGGCAAAAGAGGGAAAAACATACAAATGGAAAAACCGGAGAAAGAGAAAGATGGAAAAAGCGTCACAAAGGGAGAAAACAAGGACCTGCAAGAGTGAGTTCAAAGGATAGGGAGTGGCTGTTAGTGGGTTAAAGAGGCCTGAGGTGGATTTAGGATTATGCTACTTTAGTAATGTGTGCCCACACACATAACTGCATCAGCCATGTGTTTCAGAGAAAATCTCTGGGCACTAGCACACTTTCATTTACAACTAAGCAATGCCTATGGGCCAATCCAACTCTCTGCACAAAGCTCTGCATCACATCCCACTGCTATAGGCAAAGCAGAATGAACAGTGTAATTGGTGCTGGCCCTGCCTTCTGCTGTCCTCCATTTCTACACCTTGTAACAACCTCTGTGCCATTTAACAAACCTTTTGTGTGGCTGCACATCCTGCACCTTTTAATAAGGCCCAGGGTCAGTCCTAGGGTTTTTGGGGCCTCTGGCAAAATAGGAACATATGAGGACCCTATATCACAGGAAGTGACATCACAGGAAGTGGCATTAACTGACAATTAATTGCCATTGATGAAGCAATTTTGCAAGAAGTTACTTTTCTAGTGTGAATTAGCGTAAAATGGCTGTAAATAATAATCCTAATGAAACAAGTACAAATAATTTAAAGCTTTATTATGTGGAAATACATTACAATGATCAAACAAGATGGAAAAGCTAGGCCTGCGTCTCTCCAAAACTAATATCATTGCTACAATGCTCACTGATTGTTTCCATATTAGTGCATGATTACAATTCCAACACAGATTGTCCCAAAGCTATATTGTAGGGGTCATATTCATGACCCCGTTTGTGTCACTCTTCCACTATGCAACATGGTGCAAGAGTGACACAAACCTTTAGTGAGATTTATGAAGCCATGCAAGGACACCTTGCATGGACCTGTGTGGCTTCATGAATCTCAAGTAATGCAACGCGCAAATCGCTGCATTGTATTATTCGGCGGCAGGGAGGCGTTTCCATGGGTGTTGTTTGGGTGTTCCCACACAACATCCATTGATTTTGACACATTGCCAGATTTTCAAGAACTTGTAAACCTGGGAATGCACCAACAAGATATACTTTCTCAGCAAATGATTAACGAGGAGAAATATGTTTCTTTCTCCTCGTGTTTTCCTCTTTCTATGAGTGCTGCATTCTGCCTCTCAGGATTGTTTTTGTGCAGGAAGGTGCCCTTCCTGCACAAAAACAACCCTGCATGTAACCCAGGATTTCCCCACTTACACCATGCTGCAAGGGTGCCTGCATTGGTGCTAGGCTGCCTAAAGAGCACCTGTCCTGGGGAAAGGACTGGAATGTGCTGTATTCTATAAAATACCATGCTTTCCTGCCCTTTCCTTGTGACTCAGGCTAGCATAGCAAGCCCTGAGCCACAAAGTCCATAAATATGGGCCTAGATCTTGAAGTGATACCCCAAACCTCCCTTTATGCAAGTGATGGATAAGGCATCTTAGTTTTCAGCAGGCAAGGGGGATCAGCGCAAAGAGATTCAAGCTAGATTAGTTGAGGTGAATGAACTGCATATGCTGCAGCAAAGAAAATAAATCACAGATTGTCGGGGTGGATAATATATTGGCAGGCAAAAGCACAACATGCTGAAACACAGCAAGTCACTGAGCAACTAAACACATTAATTACTTTCAAACTCCAATTTTAAAAAATGCAAAGAGATTAACTAACTTTAAGAAAGAAAGAAGTAATGGCTGAGAATGACCAACAACTTGTCATTAACGACAAAAATGACCAAAAAGTATACTGGGCAAGACATTAAGCAGGCAAGTTGTAAATTAAAACAACACAAAAAGCAGGACTTAATATAGAAGACTGTGCAATTTACATATATCCAGCAAGGAGGAATATGCATAGGCTGGTGGAGGGGTGTGAGTTTCAAAATTAGGCTACCAAAATCCCAGAGATTTTAAAAAAGAAAGACACTTGCCGAAATTCAAATGGTGAAGAAACAAGCTGATCAAATCATATTTAGTCTAAGATTTAGGGCCTCAGTACAAGTGCAGTGGTCCATGGACCGCCAAACTTGCGGTGGTCCGACCGCCAGATTATGATCCTGGCAGTCAGGCCACCAGGAGACCATCGTCACCTCCAGAATCATGGATCCAGAATGGTTGGCGGTGGTCGAAGTCATGTTCAGCCACAGTGGTCAAAGTTTGACACTGACGTGCTGATCATAACTTCACTTTCCACCAGCCTTTTCATGACAGAGTCCCCGCCATGAAAAGGCTGATGGAAAGACAGTTATTGTGGCCACAGGAGGCCCCTGCACTGCCCAAGACCATGTCAGAGTGGTAGTGCAGAGGTCCCCTGCCAACACCCTCAGAATGCTCGCTGTCTGCTATTGTAGACAGTGTGAATTTTCGAGGGTGCTTGTGTGCGATGGCATTGGCCTTGGCAATAGCATTTGCCTTTGCTACCTAAGGGAGCCAAGGTCAATGCCACTGCACTGTTTCCACTGGGCTCACCAGTATAAATGATGTAATATGACATTTCCGCTGGTCAGCCCAGTGGAAACATTGTAATACGATGGTGGTGAGGCCGCTGGGTTGATAACCTCCTCACCGCCACCGTATTGAAGTTCAGGCAGTACAACCGCCGAATTCCTAATCAGGCCCTTAATAACCAAGTTGCACAAGTCACTCTAACCAAACCATTTTGGTGCTTCCAACCTGCAATGCAAGATCTGCCTCCTCAAAACTTCTGGACAGCTACTTGTATCGCCTCAATGATAGGCAGATCACTCCATATCCTTTAATGTACTCTACAAAGTTCCCCCTCCTCAGGTGGCCCTCCTCCTCTTCTATGCTCACACTACTTTACTCCCAAACGAGGCAAATTCAAACTGTGTCACTGAAAAGCAGCAATCTCCCCATGCCTTTCTGCAACTCCCAGAATTTTGGGATTCTTTATTGTGGGAGGGGGCACACCCATACTATGCCTGTCCAGGCCGGCCCATTGTCATTCTGCACATGACAGTGAGATGGATGACTTAGTGAACACTGTCAAACTTACTCTGTGCATACCACCCCTACGTCTGCAGCAGTCATTTGAGCTGAGCAACAATGATCATACAAATTCAGGCCAGGGGCCAGTTTATCCACCTAAATAGGAATAATTGCCCTACTAGCTGCCCCCCTTCCTATAGGCCTATCAGTCAACTTTGGATTTTCTCGCTTCTTGCCTGTCAGAGCCTCTCCCTCTTCCGTGGACACACACTTTAAGTCTTTCAGGGTAGCTTATATTCCTTATAACTTCACAGAACACTTTGGGCAAACAGAGACATAGCAAGATATTTGTTGAGGATTGCGGGACTATTAATTACATAGAACACTTTTTGGTTTGTAAAAGACAGAAATAGATTGGCTGGATAAGGTCCTTACATCTCTCACAAAGCCTCTTGCCTTCTCTCTCTGGCTCTGCTACTCTTACATTCAAATATCTCCCTTTCCTGTCCAACTCTTGACATCTCTCCTCTCCACTTAGCCTTTTGCTTTTTCTGCTGGTTCTGGCCTCCCCTGGGCCTAGTGACATCAAAGTCCTTGAAAACATGACACAGCGGGGCAAGGCATCCATGAATGTGAACATGCATGGGGCCCTGGGCAACTGCCCACATTGCCCATGCCTAGCACTGGCCCTGATAAGCCCTCTGTGTGGTTGCACATTTCCTGCAACTTTTAACAAACCCTCTGTGTGGTTGAACATGCCCTGCACCCTTTAACAACCCCTCTATGTTAAGGCACATCTTACATCTTTTTACACCCCCCCCCCCATTTTGTTGCACATGTCATATGCCTTTTAACAAACCCCTATGTTCTTGCACACGCAGCTCATTGCCTGATAACCAGGGAGCAGAGCAGCATATGCCCAAACAGGGAGGATCTTGGCGGCTGCTCCATGAATGTAGCTCATTATTATCCATCCTAATTCCTGCGTCAGGCTCTGGCATTCTGCACCAAAAACATCCAATTACAATCTCTAATTTTACTCTTCTTTCCAAAATTCTTCAATAAACAGAGTATTTCCTCTCAGAAACTGTTCACCTTGAACTTTGCAATCTTTCCTTAAAAAAAGGCTTCTCCTCACGTCACTTCAATTTGACTTTTTCATAGACAGCCTATCTCTGTAACAAGGTACACGTCAAGCTGCACCTGGCAAAGTGGTGAATGTTTTAAATATAAATAGAATCAATAGGAAATAGAACGAGACAAAACAAAGTTGTAAACAAGATGAATTGGAGTAAAACATAAATATCACATACAAACGTTGTGAAATATAAGGAAAGAAAAATAGTGAGGTTTTGCTCTCCTATGACATGCCTCAATTTGTAAGAAGGCTTGTCTGGCGGCTCACTGAATTCACCACAGGTGGTGCGCATGGTTGTCATCTCGTGTCATCTGCCTCCTGTGAAGACACTTCACTGCCGACTTGGTCTGCACTGGCCTGTGCATTTTATTTTGCCAAGCCCGAGAGCATAACCTGGCTGTGTCATTATCTCTCTTAAAACGTGAAATGAAGGGGTGGTTATTTTCCTGTACAACATACAATTGTTTTCCATTTAACCATTTTTCTGAAATACATACAAGAAAGTGCAGAGATGAATATAATGTTTCATGTAGGCCACATTTAATCGTTGTTTGAAAAATGTTTATGTTATAGTATTTTTAGCACTATTATTCTTTATAATCATTTTTATTCAACATAAGAAGATGTACAGAAACCAGTCAATTTTGAAAATGTACTTGAGCATATTTAGCTTGGCTGAAGTGAAGGCCCACACCTTTTCTGTGTTTTTATGTTCAGTGTGATGTTTGCTTTTTACATGTTTTTCTAAAGCTGCAGGTGGTGTAACTAACAAGGAGACTATTGTATATGAGAGTAAAAGAGTCTGAAAGAAGTGTTACAAGGACAGAAGGCGTATTTAAATTGGCAGTTATCATTTTAAAATTCCTGAGTGTGAGGCTGCACCAAAGCCACATAGAAGAAACTTAAAGGAGATACTGTTACCAATTATCTGTTTGATTTATGATTTTGTTTTTCAGAGGAAGAATTTGACAATTATGTCATTTTGGAAGGATTGAGATTTAAGCGTGGTTTAGTTAGTGAAAGATTCAGACCCCTTTATTCCTTTGAGCTGAGTAGACGTCTTTGAAGTACAGACCTCAAATTTCTAAAAAATTCAGCGGCTTTATGCTGCACATTCCTTTCCTGATAGAATCTTCTACAGAAGCTCTGTTATGCTGAACGTTTCTCTTAAATTATTTTAAATATTAGAATATCTAGATTCAATGTTTGGGCAGGAGAGTTTGATTTGCAATTTTAAATACCAAACACTTTTTTAGATTTTCAGCATTGTCGCTATTGAGATTTTGGGACTTCATATACTAATCCAATTCATTATTGTGCGACGTTTTAACTCTCCTCGAGTGATTCTGTATACCTATACCATGGCTTTGAGACTCATTTATGTAACTTTCACTTTGAGTTTCTAATAAAGCCCTTTGAAACTTTAAGTTGGTCTCCAAAATTTAATGTGTGACCATTTGGTTGCACTGTAATTCATTTAAATAATTTGATGTGAGTCTCTTCACCCCCCGGAAAAGAGAAGGAAAAAATCATTGGAGTCAGCAATTGGAGGTATAGTCCAAGCTGGATCAGATGGTAGCAGAGGATGGTTCTCTTTCCCAAGAGAGGAAACTAGAACCATACTCTAGAGTGGTCCCTTAGAGCCCAATCCCAAGTGGTTATGCCCAGAGTTGGAGAATTAGTGAAGTTGCTGAGAGTGGGAAGACATTTGTATTGCCATTGGGAGCTTGAGTATAAGCAGGGTAGGGCAGCAGTTTTTGTCTAGGTTGTGGTGATTGTGAGGTTGGGTGGTGTCTTGCTGAGATGCTTTGTATGTTGTGTGAGTGTAGTGATTTATAAAGGAGTCGAAATGGTTGTAGGGCCGGACATGGCTAAAGATCTCGAGATAGTTTCAAAGGAGTAGAAGACACCAAATGATATTGTCTACTGAGTGGTTGTGCTCGTTGTGGGACGTCGTCAATGGCATGGTTAAAATATGCACTTAAATTGTGCAAATGTGAGACCATTGGTATAGCAGATCTTAATGTGCAAAAGAGATGCTATACTAATTTAGATGTTACCATGCAGGTCGAGGTTTCATCAGCAGTGATTGGAACTTAGCAGAGCAGATAAAGATTATTGTGTTGTATTTTGTATGTGTATGATATTGCATAGTAAGTGTGAATGCAGATTGTAAAGGAGGGGTACTGCGAGGATCAAGGTCTACGTCACAGTGTACCACGCTGGTGTTGGTTGGTGTGGTAACATACTGCAATTGGTGGACAACATCATAAGGTGCCACACTGCGATTGGTGGTTGTGTTGAAGCAAGGGATTGTGGGAACAGAATTATTTTGGATTTAATTAAAGTTTGCTGGAAACTATTGAAAAATTATTTTGGATTTAATTAAAGTTTGCTGGAAACTATTGAAAAATGAAATGTTTTAAAGACATATAAGATTTGTTTAGAGAAGATGTTCATAACCCCAGCAGGTAAGGTGAAGTGGCGCCTACCGAAGGTACTCTGGGTCATTATATGGTGGGTAACGTAGGGCTTCACATTTGTTTGGATTGGTCAGTGGCATAAGATCACAGAAAAAGAAGGTCCATTGAGATTCCCACAATATGGCAGACTTAATCTGCAGATTATTGAGACTTTAAGGAGAGTGCTGTATGAAATGAAGCCACAACTGCACAATATGAGGCACTTAATGCTTGGGAACGTGCTGCCCATGCTCCAGAAAAAGAGAAATACCAGACAGGCCTCAAACATTCTACTCACCCACTCACTATAGTGAGTCATATTTTATCACGTCAAGATATTTTTAGGATCTACTCACCCCTTCTGACCAGTTGACAAGAACAGTTGTTGTGTTTAGTCAGAAAGTAGAGGAGTAATAAAGATGTCTGTAAATCTTGGTTTTGTCACATTTGCTCGGTGTTGAGAGACAGAGGACAAAAAGTCAGTTTGTCTTACAATTAATTTTCCTTCTCAATTTAGAGTTCCAGGATTTTGTCAGGTTTTTCCTAACACACAACATTTAAATAGCTAAGTCAACTGTACAAACATTTCAAAATATATTTCAGTAGTTGTGAAAGCCCGTTGTTTGTACTTCTGTGTGAGGAAAAAAATATTTTAATAGGATGAAAACAAATCAGAACTCTTTACAGTTATGTGCAAAGAATAAATAGGTTTCTTGAAACCCAATTTTCACAGATTGTTAATACATTACATAGTTTTGTCAGTAAAGCTGCAAGTTAGGAGGTAAAGAAGCCTCTGTGTGGGCTGCCACCAGATGGAGCAGAGGGAGGAGTTACAACCTTCCCTTTGAGAGAAGTTCCTGGTGGAGGTTATGTTCATGTGCCATGGAACAGAAGTGGTCTTGCGTTATTTACTAATGATTTTCCAAAATTGCGAGAGAAACCGATGGATGGTATTGAAAGGTTGAAAGGCTTGTGAAAATGTTGTGGTGTTGTAGGTTGATTTGAATACGTTATTTGGCATTGTTGTTCAGAATGACTTGTGGACTGAGTGTAAAATAGCAGTTCTGTGGTTTGAGATGGAACCAACTAGAAATGCAATAACCAAGGGTTCTTCGCTGTTGGTGATGAAGAAATATCAGGAGGCCATGACATTCCTGAATGGGAAGGTGACTCTACAAGATACTGATTGGGTCAAGACTGAAAGGAACGCTCAAGAGTCAAATGAGTCAATCCATGTTTACTAGGAAAGGCTGTTACAGGCATTCAAACAATATAGTGGCATGGAGACCTTAGAGGCTCAGAATGTGGGTCATTTTATGTCAAAGCTAGTGACAGGACTGAGGCCAGAAATCAGTATGATGATTCTGCAACTATTTGATTTGTTGGCAGAATACGTCTATTGACAAACTTTTGCACTATGCAAAATACTACCATGATGAGATGGAGGTGATGCAGGAAAATCTCATGGAAAAGTGGATGGTTGCTCAAATGAAAGCATCTCAGAGAACTAGTCAGATGCCCCTAGCTGTAAATAATGCAGGTACAATGTGGGGGTGTATATCAACACCCTGAAAATCCAATGCAAGGTAGAGGTTGAGGAGTTCCTATAGATCATGGTACTGGAATGGAAGCAAATAGCCTAAAAATATCAACTGCTTGTCACATCTGCAGTAAGCTGGGCCATTGAAAGCAGGAATGTCATTTGAATCCAGCTAATCAGGTCCAAAAAAACAGGTCTGTGCCTTCTCAGAATAATTCTAGTCACATGAAGGGGGTCCGAAGATCCGGGAGCCACAATATGAATGTGCCCTAAGTCCCAATAATGCAAGTACCTCAATCTCCGATACCACAGCAAAAAGCTGTTGGGTTGCATGAGAACATAAATCAGGGCTTGAGGATGAATATGAATCAGACCCATGATAATAATCCACTTCAACAATTTATTCTGTTTGATTCGAATGAGGGAGAAGGTTCTGATCAGTCAGCCTGACAGTGCCTGAGAGGGGAAGAAGTCTACGACTTGGCGCAGCTTTAGAGCTAGACCAAAGTGAGCCATTCATAAATAATGAAGTGGATGGCCACCCCGTATCATTTCTGGTTGACACTGGTGCTACCCAATCTACTCTAAGAACAGTAGTTCGAACCCTGCCCCTCTCAGGAAAAACAGTCCAAGTTGTTGGTGTGAAGAATAAGCAAATGACAGCTCAAGAAACTGCCCCAATCACAGTGAAAATGGGATCTTTTGAGGACAAGTACAGGTTTATACTGTGTGACCACAGCCCAGTCAGTAAACCTCCTGGAGCAAAGACTTGTTTACAAAGCTGAATTGTGTTATCTTTTGTACTCCAGACGGAATTGAGATTAAGACTCAGGCTGAAGATGCTTTCTTCACAATATCAACAAATGAATCACATTGCACAGTATTGACTTTGTTAACAGTTGACGATTTGCCTCCAGATTTGAGAGAAACTGTCAAACATGAAGTGTGAGATTTCTCAGGGAAAGCTATTATGCTGACATAAGGTATAGAACCTTCCCAAATAACTGTTATACCTAATGTTGAATTCCCAAGAACCCCACAGTTCAATTTGACCCATGAATCAACTACTGGAATAACACCTGTAATCAAGTCCATGATATAGCAAGGAATTCTGAGGCAGATAATGTGGATTCCATGTAACTCTCCAAATAAATGGCAAGTACAGAAATGTACAGGACCTTAGGAAAATAAATAGTATTGCTGTTCCTTGTTGCCCCATGGTACAGAATCCAGCTGTAATATTGGCCCTCATTATGACCTAGGCAGCAACTGCTGTCTACCGTCACGGCGACGGCCATCAAAAGACTGTTGCCATGGCTACCTACCATCCGCCATATTATGACTGTAGCCGGACTTCCGCCAGAAGGCTGGCGGAATTCCGGCTACGGTCATGGCGGCGGCGGCAGTAAGGTGGCAGCAGCGCCACGCCAGTAGACCGCCGACAACTGTATCATGACACATGATACAGACTGGTGGTGTTCCGCTGGCGGACACTTCTGCTGGCAGCAGCGCTGTGTTCCGTCTCCTGCCGGAGGACTCCCTGCAAGCAGGTATGTCGGGTGCTCCAGCAGGGGAGGGGGATGGGGGTGTTGTATGTGTGTGGGGGGGTGTGTGTGTATGTTTTTGTGTGAGTGCATGCGGGTGTGGGGCATTTGGAATGCATGTGTGCATGAATGGGTGTGAGTGTGTGTGTATGTTGCGTGGTGTGAATGCGTGTGTGCTAGGATGTATGCTAGTGTGTGTTAATGTGTGTGTGAATTAATGTATGCATGCATGGGTGAATGTGTGTATCCATGTGTGTATCCGTGTGTATGTCTGTGCATGTAGGTGTGTGTATGTCGGGGGAGGGGAGGGCGGGGGAAGGCTCTGGGGAGGAGGGCGAAGGAATTCCCTGGCACTGATAGTGCCTACCACCATGGTTTTCGTGGTGGTAAGATTGCCACGAAAACCATGGCGGTAGGTGGGGTCATAATCCTGAGGGTGGGACTGTGACGGCCACCTGGCTGGAGACCGAAGTCTCCAGCCCGGCGGCTGTTACCGCCCTGGTGGACGGAGTGGTACATCGGCGGTTTGGCTTAAGCTAAACCGCCAATGTCATATTTTGGGAACCGGTACCGTCAGCCTGTTGGCAGTACCTTTCTCCAAAATATTGCCGTCTGCCAGGGACGTAATGAGGGCCATTGTTTCAGATTCACTGTGAGGCTGAGTGGTTCACTGTTATTTACTTGCGTCAAGCCTTTTTTTTTGGATACCATTGCATAAGGATAGCCAATTCCTCTTCACATTTTGGCTTGGAAACAGGGTTTTGGCATGTGGTTAGTTCCACAAGGGTCTACTGAGTCTCCATCGTTTTCCAATCAGATTCTAAAGAAAAATGTTGAATCTTTGTACATCTAATGGTGGAACTGAATACTCAAGAGGCTTGCAAACGTGATACCGTTGTGTTACTGAACCACCTGGATGAGAATTGACATAAAGTATCCCCAGGAAAGTTGTAATATTGTCAGAAAGAGGTGAGAAAAGTGTAACAAGAGAGGATTTCAGCCATATTGAAAATGAGTCCCTCAACTACACAGAGGGAAGTCAGAATGTTTTTGGGAATGGTAGGCTACTGTAGACAAATATGATGTAAATCCATTCAGCGATTCGGGCTGCGGTTGTGATCCAAAAATGCAAAATCCCCATGGGGAAAAATCATATTGGGACCACTATTTTTCTTGGTGCCCGCTTGACAAATCACCTCAAAACTGTTGAGACAGCAGCTGAACTAACTAGCTTAAGAGCTTTGAAAATTTTGTCAAGATTCGTTAAATGGCATCAAAGTTATTAGCAAAACAAAAAAAACTTTGTCTATGGGAAAGGTTGGTCCTATTACTACATACTGGCTCTCACCAGTAGGTGATATATATCTCTATCTAGGTAGATCGAGAGATAGATAGATAGATAGATAGATAGATAGATAGATAGATAGATAGATAGATAGATAGATAGATAGATAGATAGATAGATAGATAGATAGATAGATAGATAGATAGATAGATAGATAAAAGTACACCCACTGGTGGAATTAACATTTAGAAAACACATATACTTATCCACCAGGTATTTTTGAGCATGTTTTATTTTTGAATACATTATTTGGAATCACAATAAGAGCATGCTGTCCAGCAGAAAAAGTAGAGAGGGTAAGAGGGGGAGAGAGTGATAAGGTGGGAGCGAAAGAAAAAAAGAATGTATTTGAACGTATAGTAGAAATGGATGAGCCAAGAAATTAACAGGAAGAGCTGAGCTAAGGGTTGTCTCTAGCTCTAAGAACCTTTTCTCCAGCCGAGTCTTGAAAATATTTGCCATGTAAATCATGCAACAAATATTAGAATATGTTAGAATATGACAAGGTGTATTCAGATCTAAAAATTTACATTTATTTAGCACACAGCAGTGTTTCACCTTAGTATGTTGGAATATTTGAGAAGTATTTATTACAAGCAAGGGTTTTCAAACAGTGGAGCAGAATCCATTTTCAGAGTGGTGGGGCTACCACCTACGTTTTATCAATGAAGTCATGGGGATTGTGAAAAATCTAAGCATTACAAAAAGAGCAAGTGTACTAAATGAGATATGCCCATTTAGCAGAATAGAAGGATGGAGAAGGTAGCCAAATGTGCATTTTGAAGAACACGCACAAATGTTACTAGAGCAGGGTGTGGCTGTATACTGTCATTTACAGAAAGCACATTTTCCATTGAAATTGCCACTAAATTGTGTACAGACAGGCAGTTTTATTGATAAAACTTTTTAGTGCAAAAACGATATGTGGAAATTGTGTTTCCATGAATAGTTTTCATCTGCACAGCACCAAGTAAAGGGTCTTGACTTGTTCTGATCCTATTAATATGTTTGCTTCCATCACACTCCAGAATTACCAAAAAGTCCTTCATTTGTGTTTTCCTGATTGCGGATATATTTTTAAGTTTTTGTAGAGTTCACATAAATGTTAAATTTGGTTGTGTGTTTAAACAAATTAATCCTACAGCCTTTTCTTTCCCACTTCCTTTATCCCAGCAAGACTGTCACAAAATGTACTTTACTTAATCTCATTAATTTGCACTCAGAGAAAGAAAGGTGGACATCATTCTCCATATTAGAAGAAGAAGTAGCAAACTATCATAAGACATTGCCTGACATTAGTCCTCTGTCTTTGAACACACAGCAAATGTAACCAGATAAAAACAAAATTCAAAAGCATTTTTATTTCTCATTCGCATTCTGAACTCATGCTTTTATTTACGGGGTGCTGCAGGATACCCTGCACCTCTACTTCCTGGCTTCACCAAGGTTTTGGTAAATTTGGTAGGTGTAATCCATGCAAAAGGGTTTCAAGTCTTCCTTTATTTCGACAAGTGACTGATATCTTCATCATCTTATAATAAAGTCAGCCAGCATGTGTAAGAAGATTGTGCCCTGTTGAGAGAGTATGGATTCTTGTTGAACCTAAAGAAGACCAATTTAGTAGGTCCAAAGGATCTGCAGTTTATCAGGGCTCACCTGAGAATAGATCTTGGCACGGTGTGGCTTCCAGAGATGAGGATGGACAGACTACTGCTATATCTATTCTACCTGGCAATAGCTGCTCCAACGGCCCAAAAACAGTTAAGGGTACAGAGAATTGTGGCCTTGACAGTGATTATTCTTTCTTGAGCCAGACTGCATATCCACCCCTAAATCAATTACCTGTTTGGATTGTGGGACTCAGGGATACAGGATTACGACCCAGTGTTGGCAGAATCCTTAGAAGTGTTTAGTCTCTCAGTGGTAGTTGAGCTGGCAAAATTTAGACAAAGGACCTCCTCTGGCGATTTCCCCATCACAGATAATAATGACAGTGGGCTAGGAGGAGGACATCCTGAGGGGGAACAGACTGCGCAGTGAGAAAGGTCTGAGGAACAGAAAAGCAGCTCCTCGAATTGTAAGGAATTAAATACTGTACAGAAAGCCTTAGAACATTTTCTCCCAGTACTGAAACATTAAAGTGTACCAGTAATGGCAGACAAGGCAGTCCTAGCTTACATACATCATCAAGGGGAAATCATATGTTCTGAGCTTGGGGATGCTAGACTAAGTGATAGCAGTGTGAGCAGAGAAAAATCTCCTCTCTATTTCTCCAGTGTGTCTTCCACAGAAGAAGATTGGGTCTGCGGACCCCCTGAGCAATATGGCACTGTCCCAGAGCAGTTTTCCACAGATAGTTCAAATATTTTGGGAACAGTATATTGATCTGCTTGCTTCCAGCAAGAAGGCTCTGCTGCTTTGCTGCCTAAATTCTGTATTCTAATTTTTTGACTGGCAGTGTGGAAGCTAGATGCCTTGTTTTGGTTGCCAAAGGTATTAATGTATGCTTTTCTTCCCGTACCAGTCATTCCAAGAGTTCACAGGAAAATACCGGTTGAGCAGATGGAGGGAACCCTGGTCGCTCCAGGGTTGTAACACCATCCTTAGTTTTCTTTCGTCATGCAGATGGTGGAACCCTCAAGTTCACCTCTGAACAAATGGCTCATGAAAGGTACTTTTGTCCTACAAGGTTTCTTGGCTCATTTTCACTTGGCTTTTGAGAAGGTGAACTTTCAAGCTCTGGGCTGATCAGCTGACGTGACAGTGCTTATAAAGTAGTCACATTGCCAAATAACATTGAAATCCTACTCCTGTCATTGGAAATATTTAAGAGATGGCTCAGGGAGGGGAAAGTGAAACCTATCTCTGGGGATCCAGTGCTAGTTTGGGATTTTTTGAGGGATTGTTATGTTTTAGACTAAGGGGGGGGCAGAATTAGAGCAATCAGGAACCTGCAGTAGGAGAGATCGCTACTCTTGCTGAATAGGCTACTGAGGAATTTTGTTGTGAGGGTGCTACATGTGCTACAAAGAGAGGTATGTGAGCCATTAGAGGTGCGCTTCTCAGATTTTTGTCTTATAAGGTTTTACTTTGGTGACTATGGGGGTCATTACCACCCTGGCGGTACAAGACCGCCAGGGCTGTAATGACGGAAGCTCCGCCAACAGGCTGGCGGTGCTTCCCAGGTCATTACGACTGCGGCGGAAGTTTCCTGCCACAATGGCCCCGGCGGTAGTAATCCGCCAGGGCAGCGCTGCTAGCAGCGCTGCCCAGGGGATTACGAGTCCCCCTACCGCCAGCCTTTTCCTGGCGGTTTGAACCGCCAGGAAAAGGCTGGCGGTACGGGGAGTCGCGGGCCCCCAGACAGGGCCCTGTGCAGCTTTTCACTGTCTGCATAGCAGACAGTGAAAAGCGCGACGGGTGCAACTGCTCCCGTCGCACGGCTGCAACACCGCCGGCTCCATGTGTTGCGGCCGAGAACTAGGTTTCAACCCGCCGGCCCAGAGGGGATCTCCAAATGGCTGCGGCGGGGGTGCGGCTGTATTGGCGGCCGCCCGGCGGTCCGATCTTGGCGGGCGGTGGTCGTAATGAGGACCTATATCTTCAGAAAGAAGTGGCAAGGTAAGTACTTTGTTCTGAGCCCTGTTTGATATTCTACCAGGCAAGGTGGCGTTGTACCTCAGTCAGAATTTTGTTCCAAAAATACCTTCAGTTGTTCACTATTCATCTGACTTAGTTTTGTCTAAGTACTGTCTAGATTCCTCTTCTCCTGAGGAGAAGTTACTTCACATGCTAGAGGTAAGAAAGACATTGGAAATCTACGATCAGGACAAAGCCAGTGCTCTAAATGGAAATACAGAAGTGCAGGTACTCACTATTTAAAGTACATGTTTGCTTATGAGAGGTACTCGTACTCTCCCATTAAATGTATTGCAGCAGTGGTGAGAAGTGTAGGTACTCTTCAAATTAAAAAAGCGCAGGTACTCAGTACTGGTCAGTACCTGCCTATTTAAAGCACTGGACGAAGCCTTTTTGTAAGATAACATTTTTCTGTCCTTTGGCACGTAAAGTAGAGGTATGAGGCCGTCAATGGCAATGCTTGGAAGGGGGATGACGCAAGCTGTTATGCTGGCATATGACAGACAAGAAAAGGCCATTTCAACCCAAGTATAAGGGAGACCCACAAAAGGTGGTCAACATCTTAGGTGACTTGGTAGGAGAAATCAGTGATGGACATATGTTATGGGCAGTACTTAATTTGTAAATTAGGAGGTGCCGGTGCTCAAAGCCCTTCTCTTAAACACGAGGCTGCTGTAATTAAATCTGCAAGCACTGAATACTGAGGCAGCGTAATCCTGAAGCCACCTCGGCCCTCTTCAACCCATTTACGGCCACCCCTGCCCCTTCAGCTCATCCTGCAACTTTCTACTTTCTCCCTTTATGACGCTTTTTAGTTTTTCCTTCTTCCGTCTTTCTCATGTGTCTTTTGCTCAAAGCAAATGCTTGAGGCAAAAGAATAAGCCCCGGCCCTCACAAATAAGTGCCAGTGCTCAGCACCGGAAACAACAAGCACAAATTAAGCACTGGTTATGGGGCGCCTTGATCCACATCCCATATATATTTATGAAAAACTGCAAGCTTCTGTTGAGGGAAAATGATAAGCAACAGGAAAACACCGTCAAACATCAAGAAATGAAACACCAGGAGCACTTGTTCTCTGAAAGCCCTGCTGGCAGGCAGCCTTGAAACCACTGCATAGGGCCTGCGTCATGCGTTTACTTGACCGAGAAGTGTCCAAGTCTGCCGGTAAAATGGCATCCTCGACCCTCACCAGTATTTCAAGGGCTTCTGATTAACAACTGGTGGAAAAAAAGGAAACAGAAACATTCGTTTGAGACAATACTCTATTAAACTGCTCAGAATAGTGTTTCCCTACGAAAAAAGCTATACGATTTTACACTCTGCTGCTTTATATGAAATATTGCCGCAGGAGAATTATTTTTTTTTTACGGAGGAAACTAAACTGGTGTATCTATACATAACCAAGCGTTTATTCAAAGTTGGGGTTGGGGGGTGGGGAGAGGGGGCTTTCATCTTTCGTCTTGTGTTCAATTACAAAGGCGCTTTTATTATAAAAACATAAACAGCACGAAAAACACAGTCTGCGGGTGCCCGGCCTACAAACAAGTATGTATCCGTAAAGACCAATGATCCTTGCCAGACACCTGTCGTTGTTTAATCGTTAACCATGGATGCAACAAAGCAGCACCTACTCTGTTGTTTGCGGTAAACCAGGGAGCTCAAAGGTCAACGTACCAGCACCCACCACGCGCATCAGTACAGATCAAACAACAGGGCTACAAGAATATGGATCACACGCGCGCCTTCTACCACTCGCTGCACATGGGCTAACGGAACGAGGGGGTCGAGTTCAGGCACGAAGTATACACACTGCATGATGGGATTGCAGAACAACAAAGGAAGGACATCTATCAGATTCTGGATGCGTGCTTCTCTGCTTGTATATACGTCCGTGTATATTTCTTCCCCTCCTTATACGTTTCACTCTTTAAGACTATTTCCATGTAGCTCTTCTCTTAACCCCTTCGCTGCCAGGCCTTTTCCCCCTCAGGTGCCAGGCCTTTTTTTGGCTATTTGGGGCAGGGCGGGCTTAGGCCCTCATAACTTTTTGCCCACATAAGCTACCCATGTCAAATTTGTGTCCTTTTTTTTCCCAACATCCTAGGGTTTCTAGAGGTACCCAGACTTTGTGGGTTCCCATGAAGAAGGCCAAGAAAATGGCCAAAATACAGTGAAAATTTCGTTTTTTTCACAAAAATGGGAAAAAAGTGCTGCAGAAGGCGGCTTGTGGTTTTTTCCATGAAAATGGCATCAACAAAGGATTTGCGGTGCTTAAATCACCAGCTTCCCAGCTTTCAGGAGCAGGCAGACTTCAATCAGAAAAACCAAATTTTCAACACAATTTTGGCATTTTACTGGGATATACCCCATTTTAACGATTTTTGTGTGCTTTCAGCCTCCTTCCAGTCAGTGACAGAAATGGGTGTGAAACCAGTGCTGGATCCCAGAAACCTAAACCGTTCTGAAAAGTAGACAAAATTCTGAATTCAGCAATGGGTATTTTGTGTAGGTCCTACATAGGTTTCCTACAGAAAATAACAACTGAAATAAAAAAAATATTGAAATTGAGGTGAAAAAAACAGCCATTTTTTTCTACGTTTTACTCTGTAACTTTATCCTGCAATTTCAGATTTTTTAAAGCAATATACCGTTATGTCTGCAGGACTCTTCTGGTTGCGAGGATATATAGGGCTTGTAGGTTCATCAAGAACCCTAGGTACCCAGAGCCAATAAATGAGCTGCACCTTGCAGTGGGTTTTCATTCTATGCCAAGTATACAGCAATTCATTTGCTGAAATATAAATAGTGAAAAATAGGTATCAAGAAAACCTTTCTATTTCCAAAATGGGCACAGGATAAGGTGTTGAAGAGCAGTGGTTATTTGCACATCTTTGAATTCTGGGGTGCCCATACTAGCATGTGAATTACAGGGCATTTCCTCAAATAGACTTCTTTTTTACACACTGTCTTATATTTTGAAGGAAAAAATGTAGAGAAAGACAAGGGACAATAACACTTGTTTTGCTATTCTATGTTCCCCCAAGTCTCCTGATAAAAATTATACCTCACTTGTGTGGGTAGGCCTAGTGCCTGCGACAGGAAATGCCCCAGAAACCCAACGTGGACACATCACATTTTTCAACAGAAAACAGAGGGTTTTTTTGCAAAGTGCCTACCTGTGGAGTTTGGCCTCTAGCTCAGCCGGCACCTAGGGAAACCTACTAAACTTGTGCATTTTTAAAAACTAGAGACCTAGGGGAATCCAAGACAGGGAGACTTGTGGGGCTCTCACCAGGTTCCGTTACCCAGAATCCCTTGCAAACCTCAAAAGTTGGCTATAAAAACACTTTTTCTTCGCATTTCGGTGACAGAACTTTCTGGAATCTGAGATGAGCCACAAATTTCCTTCCACCAAGCATTTCCCCAAGTCTCCCGATAAAAATGATACCTCACTTGTGGGGGTAGGCCTAGTGCCTGCTACAGGAAAAGCCACAAAACACAACGTGGACACATCACATTTTCTCAAAGACTATAGAGGTGTTCTTTGCAAAGTGCCTACCTGTGGATTTTGGACTGTAGCTCAGCCAGCACCTAGGGAAACCTACCAAACCTGTGCATTTTTTAAAACTGGAGACTTAGAGGAATCCAAGATGGGGTGACTTGTGGGGCTCTCACCAGGTTCTGTTACCCAGAATCCTTTGCAAACCCCAAAATTTGGCTAAAAAAACACGTTTTCCTTACATTTTGGTGACAGAGAGTTCTAGAATCTGAGAGGAGCCAAAAATTTCCTTCCACCCAGCGTTCCCCTAAGTCTCCAAATAAAAATGGTACCTCACTTGTGTGGGTAGGCCTAGTGCCAGCGACAGGAAATGCCCCAAACCACAAAGTGGACACATCACATTTTCTCAAAGAAAACAGAGGTGTTTTTTGCAAAGTGCCTACCGGTGGATTTTGCCCTCTAGCTCAGCCGGCACCTAGGGAAACCAACCAAACCTGTGCATTTTTTTTAAAATAGAGACCTAGGGGAATCCAAGATGGGGTGACTTGTGGGCTCTCACTAGGTTCTGTCACTTAGAATCCTTTGCAAACCTCACAATTTGGCTAAAAAAAACATTTTTTCCTCAAATTTCGGTGACAGAGAGTTCTGGAATCTGAGAGGAGCCACAAATTTCCTTCCACCCAGCATTCCCACAAGTGCCCCGATAAAAATGGTACCTCACTTGTGTGGGTAGGCCTAGTGCCTGCGACAGGAAATGCCCCAAAATACAAAGTGGACAAACCACATTTTCTCAAAGAAAACAGAGGTGTTTTTTGCAAAGTGCCTAACGGTGGATTTTGGCTTCTAGCTCAGCCGGCACCTAGAGAAACCTACCAAAGCTGTGCATTTTTTTAAAAATAGAGACCTAGGGGAATCCAAGATGGGGTGACTTGTGGGGGTCTCACCAGGTTCTGTTACCTAGAATCCTTTGCAAACCTCACAATTTGGCTAAAAAAAAACACTTTTTCTTCACATTTCGGTGACAGAGACTTCTGGAATCTGAGAGGAGCCACAAATTTCCTTCCACCCAGCGTTCCCCCAAGTGCCCCGATAAAAATGGAACCTCACTTATGTGGGTAGGCCTAGTGCCCGCGACAGGAAATGCCCCAAAATACAAAGTGGACACATCACATTTTCTCAAAGAAAACAGAGGTGTTTTTTGCAAAGTGCCTACCTCTGGATTTTGGCCTCTAGCTCAACCGGCACCTAGGGAAACCTACCAAACCTGTGCATTTTTTAAAACTGGAGACCTCGGGGAATCCAAGATGGGGTGACTTCTGGGGCTCTCACCAGGTTCCGTTACCTCTAATCCTTTGCAAACCTCACAATGTGGCTAAAAAAACACTTTTTCCTCACATTTCGGTGACAGAAAGTTCTGGAATTTGAGAGGAACCACATATTTCCTTCCTCCCAGCGTTCCCCCAAGTCTCCCGATAAAAATGGTACCTCACTTGTGTGGGTAGGCCTAGTGCCCGTGACAGGAAATGTCCCAAAATACAAAGTGGACATCACATTTTCTCCAAGAAAACAGAGGTGTTTTTTGCAAAATGCCTACCTGTGGATTTTGGACTCTAGCTCAGCCGGCACCTAGGGAAACCTACCAAACCTGTGCGTTTTTTAAAACTAGAGACCTAGAGGAATCCAAGATAGGGTGACTTGTGGGGCTCTCACCAGGTTCTGTTACCCAGAATCCTTTGCAAACCTAAAAGTTTGGCTAAAAAAACACTTTTTCCTTACATTTTGGTGACAGAGAGTTCTGGAATATGAGAGGAGCCACAAATGTCCTTCCACCCAGCGTTCCCCCAAGTCTCCCGATAAAAATGGTACCTCACTTGTGTGGGTAGGCCTAGTGCCCGTGACAGGAAATGTCCCAAAATACAAAGTGGACACATCACATTTTCTCAAAGAAAACAGAGGTGTTTTTTGCAAAGTGCCTACCTGTGGATTTTGGCATCTAGCTCAGCCAGCACCTAGGGAAACCTACCAAACCTGTGCATTTTTTAAAACTAGAGACCTAGGGGAATCCAAGATGAGGGGACTTGTGGGGCTCCGACCAGGTTCTGTTACCCAGAATCCTTTGCAAACCTCAACATTTGGCTAAAAAAACACTGTTTCCTCACATTTCGGTGGAAGAGAGTTCTGGAGTCTGAGAGGAGCCACAAATTTCCTTCCACCCAGCATTTCCCCAAGTCTCCCGATAAAACTGGTACCTCACTTGTGTGGGTAGGCCTAGCGCCCGTGACAGGAAATGCCCCAAAACACGAAGTGGACACATCACATTTTCTCAAAGAAAACAGAGGTGTTTTTTGCAAAGTGCCTACCGGTTGATTTTGGCCTCTAGCTCAGCCGGCACCTAGGGAAACCTACCAAACCTGTGCATTTTTAAAACTAGAGACCTAGGGGAATCCAAGATGAGGGGACATGTGGGGCTCCGACCAGGTTCTGTTACCCAGAATCCTTTGCAAGCCTCAAAATTTGGCTAAAAAAACACTTTTTTCTCACATTTCGGTGGCAGAGAGTTCTGGAATCTGAGAGGAGCCACACATTTCCTTCCACCAAGCATTTCCCCAAGTGTCCTGATAAAATTGGTACCTCACTTGTGTGGGTAGGCCTAGCGCCCGCGACAGGAAAAGCCCCAAAACACAAAGTGGACACATCACATTTTCTCAAAGAAAACTGAGGTGTTTTTTGCAAAGTGCCTACCTGTGGGTTTTGGCCTCTAGATCAGCCGGCACATAGAAAAACCTACCAAACCTGTGCATTTTTTAAAACTAGAGACCTACGGGAATCCAAGGTGGGGTGACTTGTGGGGCTCTCGACAGGTTCTGTTACACAGAATCCTTTGCAAACCTCAAAATTTGGCAAAAAAACACTTTTTCCTCACATTTGGGTGACAGAGAGTTCTGGAACCTGAGAGGAGCCACAAATTTTCTTCCAGCCAGCGTTCCCCCAAGTGTCCTGATAAAAATGGTACCTCACTTGTGTGGGTAGGCCTAGTGCCCGCGACAGGAAAGGCCCCAAAACACAAAGTGGACACATCACATTTTCTCAAAGAAAACAGAGGTGTTTTTTGCAAAGTGCCTACCTCTGAATTTTGGCATCTAGCTCCCGTGGCACCCAGGGAAACCTACCAAACCTGTGCATTTTTGAAAACTAGAGACCTAGGGGTATTCATGATGGGGTGACTTGTGGGGCTCTTGCCAGGTTCTGTTACCCAGAATGCTTTGCAAACCTCAACATTTGGCTAAAAAAACACTTTTTCCTCACATTTCGGTGACAGAGAGTTCTGGAATCTGAGAGGAGCCACAAATTTCTTTCCACCCAGCGTTCCCCCAAGTCTCCCAATAAAAATGGTACCTCACTTGTGTGGGTAGGCCTAGTGCCCACGACAGGAAATGCCCCAAAACACAAAGTGGACACATCACATTTTCTCAAAGAAAACAGAGGTGTTTTTTGCAAAGTGCCTACCGGTGGATTTTTGCCTCTAGCTCAGCCGGCACCTAGGGAAACCTACCAAACCTGTGCATTTTTTTAAACTAGAGACCTAGGGGAATCCAAGATGAGGGTACTTGTGGGGCTCTAACCAGGTTCTGTGACCCAGAATCCTTTGCAAACCTCAACATTTGGCTAAAAAAACACTGTTTCCTCACATTTCGGTGGCAGAGAGTTCTGGAGTCTGAGAGGAGCCACAAATTTACTTCCACCCAGCATTTCCCCAAGGGTCCCGATAAAACTGGTACCTCACTTGTGTGGGTAGGCCTAGCGCCCGCGACAGGAAATGCCCCAAAACACGAAGTGGACACATCACATTTTCTCAAAGAAAACAGAGGTGTTTTTTGCAAAGTGCCTACCGGTGGATTTTGGCCTCTAGCTCAACCGGCACCTAGGGAAACTAGAGACCTAGGGGAATCCAAGGTGGGGTGACTTGTGGGGCTCTCGCCAGGTTCTGTTACCCAGAATCCTTTGCAAACCTCAAAATTTGGCAAAAAAACACTTTTTCCTCACATTTGGGTGACAGAGAGTTCTGGAATCTGAGAGGAGCCACAAATTTCCTTCCATCCAGCGTTCCCCCAAGTGTCCTGATAAAAATGGTACCTCACTTGTGTGGGTAGGCCTAGTGCCTGCGACAGGAAATACCCCAAAACACAAAGTGGACACATCACATTTTCTCAAAGAAAACAGAGGTGTTTTTTGCAAAGTGCCTACCTGTGAATTTTGGCATCTAGCTCCCGTGGCACCCAGGGAAACCTACCAAACCTGTGCATTTTTGAAAACTAGAGAACTAGGGGTATTCATGATGGGGTGACTTGTGGGGCTCTTGCCAGGTTCTGTTACCCAGAATCCTTTGCAAACCTCAACATTTGGCAAAAAAACACTTTTTCCTCACATTTCGGTGACAGAGAGTTCTGGAATCTGAGAGGAGCCACAAATTTCTTTCCACCCAGCGTTCCCCCAAGTGCCCCGATAAAAATGGAACCTCACTTGTGTGGGTAGGCCTAGTGCCCCCATCAGGAAATGCCCCAAAATACAAAGTGGACACATCACATTTTCTCAAAGAAAACAGAGGTGTTTTTTGCAAAGTGCCTACCTCTGGATTTTGGCCTCTATCTCACCCGGCACCGAGGGAAACCTACCAAACCTGTGCATTTTTTAAAACTGGAGACCTCGGGGAATCCAAGATGGGGTGACTTCTGGGGCTCTCACCAAGTTCCGTTACCTCTAATCCTTTGCAAACCTCGCAATGTGGCTAAAAAAACACTTTTTCCTCACATTTCGGTGACAGAAAGTTCTGGAATTTGAGAGGAGCCACATATTTCCTTCCTCCCAGCGTTCCGCCAAGTCTCCCGATAAAAATGGTACCTCACTTGGGAGGGTAGGCCAAGTGCCCGTGACAGGAAATGTCCCAAAATACAAAGTGGACACATCACATTTTCTCAAAGAAAACAGAGGTGTTTTTTGCAAAGTGCCCACCTGTGGATTTTGGACTCTAGCTCAGCCAGCACCTAGGGAAACCTACCAAACCTGTGCATTTTTTAAAACTAGAGACCTAGAGGATTCCAAGATAGGGTGACTTGTGGGGCTCTCATCAGATTCTGTTACCCAGAATCATTTGCAAACCTAAAAATGTGGCTAAAAAAACACATTTTCCTTACATTTTGGTGACAGAGAGTTCTGGAATGTGAGAGGAGCCACAAATTTCCTTCCACCCAGCGTTCCCCCAAGTCTCCCGATAAAAATGGTACCTCACTTGTGTGGGTAGGCCTATTGCCCGCGACAGGAAATGCCCTAAAACACAAAGTGGATACATCACATTTTCTCAAAGAAAACAGAGGTGTTTTTTGCAAAGTGCCTACCTCTGGATTTTGGCCTCTAGCTCAGCCGGCACATAGGGAAACCTACCAAACCTGTGCATTTTTTAAAACTGGAGACCTCGGGGAATCCAAGATGGGGTGACTTCTGGGGCTCTCACCAGGTTCTGTTACCTCTAATCCTTTGCAAACCTCACAATGTGGCTAAAAAAACACTTTTTTCTCACATTTCGGTGGCAGAGAGTTCTGGAATCTGAGAGGAGCCACACATTTCCTTCCACCCAGCATTTCCCCAAGTGTCCTGATAAAATTGGTACCTCACTTGTATGGGTAGGCCTAGCGCCCGCGACAGGAAATGCCCCAAAACACAAAGTGGACAGATCACATTTTCTCAAAGAAAACTGAGGTGTTTTTTGCAAAGTGCCTACCTGTGGGTTTTGGCCTCTAGATCACCCGGCACATAGAAAAACCTACCAAACCTGTGCTTTTTTGAAAACTAGAGACCTAGGGGAATCCAAGGTGGGGTGACTTGTGGGGCTCTCGACAGGTTCTGTCACCCAGAATCCTTTGCAAACCTCAAAATTTGGCAAAAAAACACTTTTTCCTCACATTTGGGTGACAGAGAGTTCTGGAAGCTGAGAGGAGCCACAGATTTCCTTCCAGTCAGCGTTCCCCCAAGTGTCCTGATAAAAATGGTACCTCACTTGTGTAGGTAGGCCTAGTGCCCGCGACAGGAAATGCCCCAAAACACAAAGTGGACACATCACATTTTCTCAAAGAAAACAGAGGTGTTTTTTGCAAAGTGCCTACCTGTGAATTTTGGCATCTAGCTCCCGTGGCACCCAGGGAAACCTACCAAACCTGTGCATTTTTGAAAACTAGAGACCTAGGGGTATTCATGATGGGGTGACATGTGGGGCTTTTGCCAGGTTCTGTTACCCAGAATCCTTTGCAAACCTCAACATTTGGCTAAAAAAACACTTTTTCCTCACATTTCGGTGACAGAGAGTTCTGGAATCTGAGAGGAGCCACAAATTTCTTTCCACCCAGCGTTCCCCCAAGTGCCCCGATAAAAATGGAACCTCACTTGTGTGGGTAGGCCTAGTGCCCCCGACAGGAAATGCCCCAAAATACAAAGTGGACACATCACATTTTCTCAAAGAAAACAGAGGTGTTTTTTGCAAAGTGCCTACCTGTGGGTTTTGGCCTCTAGCTCAACGGGCACCTAGAAAAATCTACCAAACCTGTGACTTTTTTTAAACTAGAGACCTAGGGGAATCCAAGGTGGGGTGACTTGTGGGGCTCTCGCCAGGTTCTGTTACCCAGAATCCTTTGCAAACCCCAAAATTGGGCAAAAAAACACTTTTTCCTCACATTTGGGTGACAGAGAGTTCTGTAATCTGAGAGGAGCCACAAATTTCCTTCCAGCCAGCGTTCCCCCAGGTGTCCTGATAAAAATGGTACCTCACTTGTGTGGGTAGGCCTAGTGCCCGCGACAGGAAATGCCCCAAAAAACAAAGTGGACACATCACATTTTCTCAAAGAAAACAAAGGTGTTTTTTGCAAAGTGCCTACCTGTGAATTTTGGCATCTAGCTCCCGTGGCACCCAGGGAAACCTACCAAACCTGTGCATTTTTGAAAACTAGAGACCTAGGGGTATTCATGATGGGGTGACTTGTGGGGCTCTTGCCAGGTTCTGTTACCCAGAATCCTTTGCAAACCTCAACATTTGGCTAAAAAAACATTTTTTCCTCACATTTCGGTGACAGAGAGTTCTGGAATCTGAGAGGAGCCACAAATTTCTTTCCACCCAGCGTTCCCCCAAGTCTCCCAATAAAAATGGAACCTCACTTGTGTGGGTAGGCCTAGTGCCCCCGACAGGAAATGCCCCAAAATACAAAGTGGACACATCACATTTTCTCAAAGAAAACAGAGGTGTTTTTTGCAAAGTGCCTACCTCTGGATTTTGGCCTCTAGCTCAACCAGCACCTAGGGAAACCTACCAAACCTGTGCATTTTTTAAAACTGGAGACCTCGGGGAATCCAAGATGGGGTGACTTCTGGGGCTCTCACCAGGTTCCGTTACCTCTAATCCTTTGCAAACCTCGCAATGTGGCTAAAAAAACACTTTTTCATCACATTTCAGTGACAGAAAGTTCTGGAATTTGAGAGGAGCCACATATTTCCTTCCTCCCAGCGTTCCCCCAATTCTCCCAATAAAAATGGTACCTCACTTGTGTGGGTAGGCCTAGCGCCCACGACAGGAAATGCCCTAAAACACAAAGTGGACACATCACATTTTCTCAAAGAAAACAGAGGTGTTTTTTGCAAAGTGCCTACCTGTGGGTTTTGGCCTCTAGATCAGCCAGCACATAGAAAAACCTACCAAACCTGTGCATTTTTTAAAACTAGAGACCTAGGGGAATCCAAGGTGGGGTGACTTGTGGGGCTCTCGCCAGGTTCTGTTACCCAGAATCCTTTGCAAACCTCAAAATTGGGCAAAAAAACACTTTTTCCTCACATTTGGGTGACAGAGAGTTCTGGAATCTGAGAGGAGCCACAAATTTCCTTCCAGCCAGCGTTCCCCCAAGTGTCCTGATAAAAATGGTACCTCACTTGTGTGGGTAGGCCTAGTGCCCGCAACAGGAAATGCCCCAAAACAAAAAGTGGACACATCGCATTTTCTCAAAGAAAACAGAGGGGTTTTTTGCAAAGTGCCTACCTGTGAATTTTGGCATCTAGCTCCCGTGACACCCAGGGAAACCTACCAAACCTGTGCATTTTTGAAAACTAGAGACCTAGGGGTATTCATGATGGGGTGACTTGTGGGGCTCTTGCCAGGTTCTGTTACCCAGAATCCTTTGCAAACCTCAACATTTGGCTAAAAAAACACTTTTTCCTCACATTTCGGTGACAGAGAGTTCTGGAATCTGAGAGGAGCCACGTACTTCCTTCCTCCCAGCATTCCCCCAAGTCTCCCGATAGAAATGGTACCTCATTTGTGTGGGTAGGCCAAGTGCCCGTGACAGGAAATGTCCCAAAATACAAAGTGGACACATCACATTTTCTCAAAGAAAACAGAGGTGTTTTTTGCAAAGTGCCTACCTGTGGATTTTGGACTCTAGCTCAGCCAGCACCTAGGGAAACCTACCAAACCAGTGCATTTTTGAAAACTAGAGACCTAGAGGAATGCAAGATAAGGTGACTAGTGGGGCTCTCATCAGATTCTGATACCCAGAATCCTTTGCAAACCTAAACATTTGGCTAAAAAAACACTTTTTCCTTACATTTTGGTGACAGAGAGTTCTGGAATATGAGAGGAGCCACAAATTTCCTTCCACCCAGCGTTCCCCCAAGTCTCCCAATAAAAATGGTACCTCACTTGTGTGGGTAGGGCAAGTGCCCGCGACAGGAAATGCCCCAAAACACAAAGTGGACACATCACATTTTCTCAAAGAAAACAGAGGTGTTTTTTGCAAAGTGCCTACCTCTGGATTTTGGCCTCTAGCTCAACCAGAACCTAGGGAAACCTACCAAACTCGTGCATTTTTTAAAACTGGAGACCTCGGGCAATCCAAGATGGGGTGACTCTGGGGCTCTCACCAGGTTCCGTTACCTCTAATCCTTTGCAAACCTCACAATGTGGCTAAAAAAACACTTTTTCCTCACATTTTGGTGACAGAAAGTTCTGGAATTTGAGAGGAACCACATATTTCCTTCCTCCCAGCGTTCCCCCAAGTCTCCCGATAAAAATGGTACCTCACTTGTGTGGTTAGGCCTAGTGCCCGTGACAGGAAATGTCCCAAAAAACAAAGTGGACACATCACATTTTCTCAAAGAAAACAGAGGTGTTTTTTTGCAAAGTGCCTACCTGTGGATTTTGGACTTTAGCTCAGCCGGCACATAGGGAAACCTACCAAACCTGTGCATTTTTTTAAACTAGAGACCTAGAGGAATCCAAGATAGGGTGACTTGTGGGGCTCTCACCAGGTCCTGTTACCCAGAATCCTTTGCAAACCTCAACATTTGGCTAAAAAAACACTGTTTCCTCACATTTCGGTGGCAGAGAGTTCTGGAATCTGAGAGGAGCCACAAATTTCCTTCCACCCAGCATTTCCCCAAGTCTCCCAATAAAAATGGTACCTCACTTGTGTGGGTAGGCCTAGTGCCCGCGACAGGAAATGCCCCAAAACACAAAGTGGACACATCACATTTTCTCAAAGAAAACAAAGATGTTTTTTGCAAAGTGCCTACTGGTGGATTTTGGCCTCTAGCTCAGCCGGCATCTAGGGAAACCTACAAAACCTGTGCATTTTTTAAAACTAGAGACCTAGGGGAATCCAAGATGAGGGTACTTGTGGGGCTCTAACCAGGTTCTGTTACCCAGAATCCTTTGCAAACCTCAACATTTGGCTAAAAAAACACTGTTTCCTCACATTTCGGTGGCAGAGAGTTCTGGAATCTGAGAGGAGCCACAAATTTTCTTCCTCCCAGCGTTTCCACAAGTCTCCCGATAAAAATGGTACCTCACTTGTGTGGGTAGGCCTAGTGCCCCCGACAGGAAATGCCCCAAAATACAAAGTGGACACATGACATTTTCTCAAAGAAAACAAACGTGTTTTTTGCAAAGTGCCTACCTCTGGATTTTGGCCTCTAGCTCAACCGGCACCTAGGGAAACCTACCAAACCTGTGCATTTTTTTAAACTGGAGACCTCGGGGAATCCAAGATGGGGTGACTTCTGGGGCTCTCACCAGGTTCCGTTACCTCTAATCCTTTGCAAACCTCGCAATGTGGCTAAAAAACACGTTTTCCTCACATTTCAGTGTCATAAAGTTCTGGAATTTGAGAGGAGACACATATTTCCTTCCTCCCAGCGTTCCCCCAAGTCTCCCAATAAAAATGGTACCTCACTTGTGTGGGTAGGCCTAGCGCCCACGACAGGAAATGCCCCAAAACACAAAGTGGACTCGTCACATTTTCTCAAAGAAAACAGAGGTGTTTTTTGCAAAGTGCCTACCTGTGGGTTTTGGACTTTAGCTCAGCCGGCACCTAGGGAAACCGACCAAACCTGTGCATTTTTTTAAACTAGAGACCTAGAGGAATCCAAGATAGGGTGACTTGTGGGGCTCTCACCAGGTTCTGTTACCCAGAATCCTTTGCAAACCTCAACATTTGGCTAAAAAAACACTGTTTCTTCACATTTCAGTGGCAGAGAGTTCTGGAATCTGAGAGGAGCCACAAATTTCCTTCCACCCAGCATTTCCCCAAGTCTCCCAATAAAAATGGTACCTCACTTGTGTGGGTAGGCCTAGTGCCCGCGACAGGAAATGCCCCAAAACACAAAGTGGACACATCACATTTTCTCAAAGAAAACGAAGGTGTTTTTTGCAAAGTGCCTACCGGTGGATTTTGGCCTCTAGCTCAGCCGGCATCTAGGGAAACCTACAAAACCTGTGCATTTTTTAAAACTAGAGACCTAGGGGAATCCAAGATGAGGGTACTTGTGGGGCTCTAACCAGGTTCTGTTACCCAGAATCCTTTGCAAACCTCAACATTTGGCTAAAAAAACACTGTTTCCTCACATTTCGGTGGCAGAGAGTTCTGGAATCTGAGAGGAGCCACAAATTTCCTTCCACCCAGCATTTCCCCAAGTGTCCCGATAAAACTGGAACCTCACTTGTGTGAGTAGGCCTACCGCCCGCTACAGGAAATGCCTCAAAACACGAAGTGGACACATCACATTTTCTCAAAGAAAACAGAGGTGTTTTTTGCAAAGTGCCTACCGGTGGATTTTGGCCTCTAGCTCAGCCGGCACCTAGGGAAACCTACCAAACCTGTGCATTTTTTAAAACTAGAGACCTAGGGGAATCCAAGATGAGGGGACTTGTGGGGCTCCGACCAGGTTCTGTTACCCAGAATCCTTTGCAAGCCTCAAAATTTGGCTAAAAAAACACTTTTTTCTCACATTTCGGTGGCAGAGAGTTCTGGAATCTGAGAGGAGCCACACAATTCCTTCCACCCAGCATTTCCCCAAGTGTCCTGATAAAATTGGAACCTCACTTGTGTGGGTAGGCCTAGCGCCCGCGACAGGAAATGCCCCAAAACACAAAGTGGACACATCACATTTTCTCAAAGAAAACTGAGGTGTTTTTTGCAAAGTGCCTACCTGTGGGTTTTGGCCTCTAGATCAGCCGGCACATAGAAAAACCTACCAAACCTGTGCATTTTTTAAAACTACAGACCTAGGGAAATCCAAGGTGGGGTGACTTGTGGGGCTCTCGCCAGGTTCTGTTACCCAGAATCCTTTGCAAACCTCAACATTTGGCAAAAAAACACATTTTCCTCACATTTGGGTGACAGAGAGTTCTGGAATCTGAGAGGAGCCACAAATTTCCTTCCAGCCAGCGTTCCCCCAAGTCTCCTGATAAAAATGGTACCTCACTTGTGTGGGTAAGCCTAGTGCCCGCGACAGGAAATGCCCCAAAACACAAAGTGGACACATCACATTTTCTCAAAGAAAACAGAGGTGTTTTTTGCAAAGTGCCTACCTGTGAATTTTGGCATCTAGCTCCCGTGGCACCCAGAGAAACCTACCAAACCTGTGCATTTTTGAAAACTAGAGACCTATGGGTATTCATGACCGGGTGACTTGTGGGGCTCTTGCCAGGTTCTGTTACCCATAATCCTTTGCAAACCTCAACATTTGGCTAAAAAAACACTTTTTCCTCACATTTCGGTGACAGAGTGTTCTGGAATCTGAGAGGAGCCACAAATGTCTTTCCACCCAGCGTTCCCCCAAGTGCCCCGATAAAAATGGAACCTCACTTGTGTGGGTAGGCCTAGTGCTCCCGACAGGAAATGCCCCAAAATACAAAGTGGACACATCACATTTTCTCAAAGAAAACAGAGGTGTTTTTTGCAAAGTGCCTACCTGTGAATTTTGGCATCTAGCTCCCGTGGCACCCAGGGAAACCTACCAAACCTGTGCATTTTTGAAAACTAAAGACCTAGGGGTATTCATGATGGGGTGACTTATGGGGCTCTTGCCAGGTTCTGTTACCCAGAATCCTTTGCAAACCTCAACATTTGGCTCAAAAAACACTTTTTCCTTACATTTTGGTGACAGAGAGTACTGGAATATGAGAGGATCCACGAATTTCCTTCCACCCAGCGTTCCCCCAAGTCTCCCAATAAAAATGATACCTCACTTGTGTGGGTAGGCCTAGTGGCCGCGACAGGAAATGCCCCAAAACACAAAGTGGACACATCACATTTTCTCAAAGAAAACAGAGGTGTTTTTTGCAAAGTGCCTACCGGTGGATTTTGGCCTCTAGCTCAGCCGGCACCTATGGAAACCTACCAAACCTGTGCATTTTTTAATACTAGAGACCTAGGGGAATCCAAGATGAGGGTACTTGTGGGGCTCTAACCAGGTTCTGTTACCCAGAATCCTTTGCAAACCTCAACATTTGGCTAAAAAAACACTGTTTCCTCACATTTCGGTGGCAGAGAGTTCTGGAATCTGAGAGGAGCCACAAATTTCCTTCCACCCAGCATTTCCCCAAGTGTCCCGATAAAACTAGTACCTCACTTATGTGGGTAGGCCTAGCGCCCACGACAGGAAATGCCCCAAAACACGAAGTGGACACATCACATTTTCTCAAAGAAAACAGAGATATTTTTTGCAAAGTGCCTACCGGTGGATTTTGGCCTCTAGCTCAGCCGGCACCTAGGGAAACCTACCAAACCTGTGCATTTTTTAAAACTAGAGACCTAGGGGAATCCAAGATGAGGGAACTTGTGGGGCTCCGACCAGTTTCTGTTACCCAGAATCCTTGGCAAGCCTCAAAATCTGGCTGAAAAAACACTTTTGTCTCACATTTCGGTGGCAGAGAGTTCTGGAATCTGAGAGGAGCCACACATTTCCTTCCACCCAGCATTTCCCCAAGTGTCCTGATAAAATTGGTACCTCACTTGTGTGGGTAGGCCTAGCGCCCGCAACAGGAAATGCCCCAAAACACAAAGTGGACACATCACATTTTCTCAAAGAAAACAGGTGTTTTTTGCAGAGTGCCTACCTGTGGGTTTTGGCCTCTAGATCAGCCGGCACATAGAAAAACCTACCAAACCTGTGCATTTTTGAAAACAAGAGACCTAGGGGAATCCAAGGTGGGGTGACTTGTGGGGCTGTCGCCAGGTTCTGTTACCCAGAATCCTTTGCAAACCTCAAAATTTGGCAAAAAAACACTTTTTCCTCACATTTGGGTGACAGAGAGTTCTGGAATCTGAGAGGAGCCACACATTTCCTTCCAGCCAGCGTTCCCCCAAGTGTCCTGATAAAAATGGTACCTCACTTGTGTGGGTAGGCCTATTGCCCGCGACAGGAAATGCCCCAAAACACAAAGTGGACACATCACATTTTCTCAAAGAAAACAGAGGTGTTTTTTGCAAAGTGCCTACCTCTGGATTTTGGCCTGTAGCTCAACCGGCACCTAGGGAAACCTACCAAACCTGTGCATTTTTTAAAACTGGAGACCTCAGGGAATCCAAGATGGGGTGAATTCTGGGGCTCTCACCAGGTTCCGTGACCTCTAATCGTTTGCAAACCTCACAATGTGGCTAAAAAAACACTTTTTCCTCACATTTCGGTGACAGAAAGTTCTGGAATTTGGGAGGAACCACATATTTCCTTCCTCCCAGCGTTCCCCCAAGTCTCCCTATAAAAATGGTACCTCACTTGTGTGGGTAGGCCTAGTGCCCGTGACAGGAAATGTCCCAAAATACAAAGTGGACACATCACATTTTCTCAAAGAAAACAGAGGTGTTTTTTGCAAAGTGCCTACCTGTGGATTTTGGACTCTAGCTCAGCCGGCGCCTAGGGAAACCTACCAAACCTGTGCATTTTTTTAAACTAGAGACCTAGAGGAATCCAAGATAGGGTGTCTTGTGGGGCTCTCACCAGGTTCTGTTACCCAGAATCCTTTGCAAACCCCAAAATTTGGCTAAAGAAACACGTTTTCCTTACATTTTGGTGACAGAGAGTTCTGGAATCTGAGAGGAGCCACAAATTTCCTTCCACCCAGCGTTCCCCCAAGTCTCCAAATACAAATGGTACCTCACTTGTGTGGGTAGGCCTAGTGCCCGTGACAGGAAATGTCCCAAAATACAAAGTGGACACATCACATTTTCTAAAAGAAAACAGAGGTGTTTTTTGCAAAGTGCCTACCTGTGGATTTTGGACTCTAGCTCAGCCGGCACCTAGGGAAACCTACCAAACCTGTGCATTTTTTGAAAACTAGAGACCTAGAGGAATCCAAGATAGGGTGACTTGTGGGGCTCTCACCAGGTTCTGTTACCCAGAATCCTTTGCAAACCTAACAATTTGGCTAAAAAAACACTTTTTCCTTACATTTTGGTGACAGAGAGTTCTGGAATATGAGAGGAGACACATATTTCCTTCCTCCCAGCGTTCCCCCAAGTCTCCCGATAAAAATGGTACCTCACTTGTGTGGGTAGGCCAAGTGCCCGTGACAGGAAATGTCCCAAAATACAAAGTGGACACATCACATTTTCTCAAAGAAAACAGAGGTGTTTTTTGCAAAGTGCCTACCTGTGGATTTTGGCATCTAGCTCAGCCAGCACAAAGGGAAACCTACCAAACCTGTGCATTTTTTAAAACTAGAGACCTAGGGGAATCCAAGATGAGGGGACTTGTGGGGGCTCTAACCAGGTTCTGTTACCCAGAATCCTTTGCAAACCTCATCATTTGGCTAAAAAAACACTGTTTCCTCACATTTCGGTGGCAGAGAGTTCTGGAATCTGAGAGGAGCCACAAATTTGCTTCCACCCAGCATTTCCCCAAGTGTCCCGATAAAACTGGTACCTCACTTGTGTGGGTAGGCATAGCGCCCGCGACAGGAAATGCCCCAAAACACAAAGTGGACACATCACATTTTCTCAAAGAAAACAGGTGTTTTTTGCTAAGTGCCTACCTGTGGGTTTTGGCCTCTAGATCAGCCGGCACATAGAAAAACCTACCAAACCTGTGCATTTTTGAAAACTAGAGACCTAGGGGAATCCAAGGTGGGGTGACTTGTGGGGCTCTCCCCAGGTTCTGTTACCCAGAATCCTTTGCAAACCTAAAAAATTTGGCAAAAAAACACTTTTTCCTCACATTTGGGTGACAGAGAGTTCTGGAATCTGAGAGGAGCCACAAATTTCCTTCCAGCCAGCGTTCCCCCAAGTGTCCTGATAAAAATGGTACCTCACTTGTGTGGGTAGGCCTAGTGCCCGCGACAGGAAATGCCCCAAAACACAAAGTGGACACAGACATTTTCTCAAAGAAAACAGAGGTATTTTTTGCAAAGTGCCTACCTGTGAATTTTGGCATCTAGCTCCCGTGGCACCCAGGGAAACCTACCAAACCTGTGCATTTTTGAAAACTAGAGACCTAGGGGTATTCATGATGGGGTGACTTGTGGGGCTCTTGCCAGGTTCTGTTACCCAGAATCCTTTGCAAACCTCAACATTTGGCTAAAAAAACACTTTTTCCTCACATTTCGGTGACAGAGAGTTCTGGAATCTGAGAGGAGCCACAAATTTCTTTCTACCCAGTGTTCCCCCAAGTGCCCGGATAAAAATGGAACCTCACTTGTGTGGGTAGGCCTAGTGCCCCCGACAGGAAATGCCCCAAAACACAAAGTGGACACATCACATTTTCTCAAAGAAAACAGAGGTGTTTTTTGCAAAGTGCCTACCGGTGGATTTTGGCCTCTAGCTCAGCCGGCATCTAGGGAAACCTACAAAACCTGTGCATTTTTTAAAACTAGAGACCTAGGGGAATCCAAGATGAGGGTACTTGTGGGGCTCTAACCAGGTTCTGTTACCCAGAATCCTTTGCAAACCTCAACATTTGGCTAAAAAAACACTGTTTCCTCACATTTCGGTGGCAGAGAGTTCTGGAATCTGAGAGGAGCCACACAATTCCTTCCACCCAGCATTTCCCCAAGTGTCCTGATAAAATTGGAACCTCACTTGTGTGGGTAGGCCTAGCGCCCGCGACAGGAAATGCCCCAAAACACAAAGTGGACACATCACATTTTCTCAAAGAAAACTGAGGTGTTTTTTGCAAAGTGCCTACCTGTGGGTTTTGGCCTCTAGATCAGCCGGCACATAGAAAAACCTACCAAACCTGTGCATTTTTTAAAACTACAGACCTAGGGAAATCCAAGGTGGGGTGACTTGTGGGGCTCTCGCCAGGTTCTGTTACCCAGAATCCTTTGCAAACCTCAACATTTGGCAAAAAAACACATTTTCCTCACATTTGGGTGACAGAGAGTTCTGGAATCTGAGAGGAGCCACAAATTTCCTTCCAGCCAGCGTTCCCCCAAGTCTCCTGATAAAAATGGTACCTCACTTGTGTGGGTAAGCCTAGTGCCCGCGACAGGAAATGCCCCAAAACACAAAGTGGACACATCACATTTTCTCAAAGAAAACAGAGGTGTTTTTTGCAAAGTGCCTACCTGTGAATTTTGGCATCTAGCTCCCGTGGCACCCAGAGAAACCTACCAAACCTGTGCATTTTTGAAAACTAGAGACCTATGGGTATTCATGACCGGGTGACTTGTGGGGCTCTTGCCAGGTTCTGTTACCCATAATCCTTTGCAAACCTCAACATTTGGCTAAAAAAACACTTTTTCCTCACATTTCGGTGACAGAGTGTTCTGGAATCTGAGAGGAGCCACAAATGTCTTTCCACCCAGCGTTCCCCCAAGTGCCCCGATAAAAATGGAACCTCACTTGTGTGGGTAGGCCTAGTGCTCCCGACAGGAAATGCCCCAAAATACAAAGTGGACACATCACATTTTCTCAAAGAAAACAGAGGTGTTTTTTGCAAAGTGCCTACCTGTGAATTTTGGCATCTAGCTCCCGTGGCACCCAGGGAAACCTACCAAACCTGTGCATTTTTGAAAACTAAAGACCTAGGGGTATTCATGATGGGGTGACTTATGGGGCTCTTGCCAGGTTCTGTTACCCAGAATCCTTTGCAAACCTCAACATTTGGCTCAAAAAACACTTTTTCCTTACATTTTGGTGACAGAGAGTACTGGAATATGAGAGGATCCACGAATTTCCTTCCACCCAGCGTTCCCCCAAGTCTCCCAATAAAAATGATACCTCACTTGTGTGGGTAGGCCTAGTGGCCGCGACAGGAAATGCCCCAAAACACAAAGTGGACACATCACATTTTCTCAAAGAAAACAGAGGTGTTTTTTGCAAAGTGCCTACCGGTGGATTTTGGCCTCTAGCTCAGCCGGCACCTATGGAAACCTACCAAACCTGTGCATTTTTTAATACTAGAGACCTAGGGGAATCCAAGATGAGGGTACTTGTGGGGCTCTAACCAGGTTCTGTTACCCAGAATCCTTTGCAAACCTCAACATTTGGCTAAAAAAACACTGTTTCCTCACATTTCGGTGGCAGAGAGTTCTGGAATCTGAGAGGAGCCACAAATTTCCTTCCACCCAGCATTTCCCCAAGTGTCCCGATAAAACTAGTACCTCACTTATGTGGGTAGGCCTAGCGCCCACGACAGGAAATGCCCCAAAACACGAAGTGGACACATCACATTTTCTCAAAGAAAACAGAGATATTTTTTGCAAAGTGCCTACCGGTGGATTTTGGCCTCTAGCTCAGCCGGCACCTAGGGAAACCTACCAAACCTGTGCATTTTTTAAAACTAGAGACCTAGGGGAATCCAAGATGAGGGAACTTGTGGGGCTCCGACCAGTTTCTGTTACCCAGAATCCTTGGCAAGCCTCAAAATCTGGCTGAAAAAACACTTTTTTCTCACATTTCGGTGGCAGAGAGTTCTGGAATCTGAGAGGAGCCACACATTTCCTTCCACCCAGCATTTCCCCAAGTGTCCTGATAAAATTGGTACCTCACTTGTGTGGGTAGGCCTAGCACCCGCAACAGGAAATGCCCCAAAACACAAAGTGGACACATCACATTTTCTCAAAGAAAACAGGTGTTTTTTGCAGAGTGCCTACCTGTGGGTTTTGGCCTCTAGATCAGCCGGCACATAGAAAAACCTACCAAACCTGTGCATTTTTGAAAACAAGAGACCTAGGGGAATCCAAGGTGGGGTGACTTGTGGGGCTGTCGCCAGGTTCTGTTACCCAGAATCCTTTGCAAACCTCAAAATTTGGCAAAAAAACACTTTTTCCTCACATTTGGGTGACAGAGAGTTCTGGAATCTGAGAGGAGCCACACATTTCCTTCCAGCCAGCGTTCCCCCAAGTGTCCTGATAAAAATGGTACCTCACTTGTGTGGGTAGGCCTATTGCCCGCGACAGGAAATGCCCCAAAACACAAAGTGGACACATCACATTTTCTCAAAGAAAACAGAGGTGTTTTTTGCAAAGTGCCTACCTCTGGATTTTGGCCTGTAGCTCAACCGGCACCTAGGGAAACCTACCAAACCTGTGCATTTTTTAAAACTGGAGACCTCAGGGAATCCAAGATGGGGTGACTTCTGGGGCTCTCACCAGGTTCCGTGACCTCTAATCGTTTGCAAACCTCACAATGTGGCTAAAAAAACACTTTTTCCTCACATTTCGGTGACAGAAAGTTCTGGAATTTGGGAGGAACCACATATTTCCTTCCTCCCAGCGTTCCCCCAAGTCTCCCTATAAAAATGGTACCTCACTTGTGTGGGTAGGCCTAGTGCCCGTGACAGGAAATGTCCCAAAATACAAAGTGGACACATCACATTTTCTCAAAGAAAACAGAGGTGTTTTTTGCAAAGTGCCTACCTGTGGATTTTGGACTCTAGCTCAGCCGGCGCCTAGGGAAACCTACCAAACCTGTGCATTTTTTTAAACTAGAGACCTAGAGGAATCCAAGATAGGGTGTCTTGTGGGGCTCTCACCAGGTTCTGTTACCCAGAATCCTTTGCAAACCCCAAAATTTGGCTAAAGAAACACGTTTTCCTTACATTTTGGTGACAGAGAGTTCTGGAATCTGAGAGGAGCCACAAATTTCCTTCCACCCAGCGTTCCCCCAAGTCTCCAAATACAAATGGTACCTCACTTGTGTGGGTAGGCCTAGTGCCCGTGACAGGAAATGTCCCAAAATACAAAGTGGACACATCACATTTTCTAAAAGAAAACAGAGGTGTTTTTTGCAAAGTGCCTACCTGTGGATTTTGGACTCTAGCTCAGCCGGCACCTAGGGAAACCTACCAAACCTGTGCATTTTTTGAAAACTAGAGACCTAGAGGAATCCAAGATAGGGTGACTTGTGGGGCTCTCACCAGGTTCTGTTACCCAGAATCCTTTGCAAACCTAACAATTTGGCTAAAAAAACACTTTTTCCTTACATTTTGGTGACAGAGAGTTCTGGAATATGAGAGGAGACACATATTTCCTTCCTCCCAGCGTTCCCCCAAGTCTCCCGATAAAAATGGTACCTCACTTGTGTGGGTAGGCCAAGTGCCCGTGACAGGAAATGTCCCAAAATACAAAGTGGACACATCACATTTTCTCAAAGAAAACAGAGGTGTTTTTTGCAAAGTGCCTACCTGTGGATTTTGGCATCTAGCTCAGCCAGCACAAAGGGAAACCTACCAAACCTGTGCATTTTTTAAAACTAGAGACCTAGGGGAATCCAAGATGAGGGGACTTGTGGGGGCTCTAACCAGGTTCTGTTACCCAGAATCCTTTGCAAACCTCATCATTTGGCTAAAAAAACACTGTTTCCTCACATTTCGGTGGCAGAGAGTTCTGGAATCTGAGAGGAGCCACAAATTTGCTTCCACCCAGCATTTCCCCAAGTGTCCCGATAAAACTGGTACCTCACTTGTGTGGGTAGGCATAGCGCCCGCGACAGGAAATGCCCCAAAACACAAAGTGGACACATCACATTTTCTCAAAGAAAACAGGTGTTTTTTGCTAAGTGCCTACCTGTGGGTTTTGGCCTCTAGATCAGCCGGCACATAGAAAAACCTACCAAACCTGTGCATTTTTGAAAACTAGAGACCTAGGGGAATCCAAGGTGGGGTGACTTGTGGGGCTCTCCCCAGGTTCTGTTACCCAGAATCCTTTGCAAACCTAAAAAATTTGGCAAAAAAACACTTTTTCCTCACATTTGGGTGACAGAGAGTTCTGGAATCTGAGAGGAGCCACAAATTTCCTTCCAGCCAGCGTTCCCCCAAGTGTCCTGATAAAAATGGTACCTCACTTGTGTGGGTAGGCCTAGTGCCCGCGACAGGAAATGCCCCAAAACACAAAGTGGACACAGACATTTTCTCAAAGAAAACAGAGGTATTTTTTGCAAAGTGCCTACCTGTGAATTTTGGCATCTAGCTCCCGTGGCACCCAGGGAAACCTACCAAACCTGTGCATTTTTGAAAACTAGAGACCTAGGGGTATTCATGATGGGGTGACTTGTGGAGCTCTTGCCAGGTTCTGTTACCCAGAATCCTTTGCAAACCTCAACATTTGGCTAAAAAAACACTTTTTCCTCACATTTCGGTGACAGAGAGTTCTGGAATCTGAGAGGAGCCACAAATTTCTTTCTACCCAGTGTTCCCCCAAGTGCCCGGATAAAAATGGAACCTCACTTGTGTGGGTAGGCCTAGTGCCCCCGACAGGAAATGCCCCAAAATACAAAGTGGACACATCACATTTTCTCAAAGAAAACAGAGGTGTTTTTTGCAAAGTGCCTACCTCTGGATTTTGGCCTCTAGCTAAACCGGCACCAACGGAAACCTACCAAACCTGTGCATTTTTTAAAACTGGAGACCTCGGGGAATCCAAGATGGGGTGACTTCTGGGGCTCTCACCAGGTTCCGTTACCTCTAATCCTTTGCAAACCTCGCAATGTGGATAAAAAAACACTTTTTACTCACATTTCGGCGACAGAAAGTTGTGGAATTTGAGAGGAGCCACATATTTCCTTCCTCCCAGCGTTCCCCCAAGTCTGCCGATAAAAATGGTACCTCACTGGTGTCGGTAGGCCAAGTGCCCGTGACAGGAAATGTCACAAAGTACAAAGTGGACACATCACATTTTCTCAAAGAAAACAGAGGTGTTTTTTGCAAAGTGCCTACCTGTGGATTTTGGACTCTAGCTCAGCCAGCACCTAGGGAAACCTACCAAACCTGTGCATTTTTGAAAACTAGAGACCTAGAGGAATCCAAGATAGGGTGACTTGTGGGGCTCTCATCAGATTCTGTTACCCAGAATCCTTTGCAAACCTCAACATTTGGCTCAAAAAACACTTTCTCCTTATATTTTGGTGACAGAGAGTTCTGGAATATGAGAGGAGCCACAAATTTCCTTCCACCCAGCGTTCCCCCAAGTCTCCCAATAAAAATGGTACCTCACTTGTGTGGGTGGGCCTAGTGCCCGCGACAGGAAATGCCCCAAAACACAAAGTGGACACATCAGATTTTCTCAAAGAAAACAGAGGTGTTTTTTGCAAAGTGCCTACCGGTGGATTTTGGCCTCTAGCTCAGCCGGCACCTAGGGAAACCTACCAAACCTGTGCATTTTTTAAAACTAGAGACCTAGGGGAATCCAAGATGAGGGTACTTGTGGGGCTCTAACCAGGTTCTGTTACCCAGAATCCTTTGCAAACCTCAACATTTGGCTCAAAAAACACTTTCTCCTTACATTTTGGTGACAGAGAGTTCTGGAATCTGAGAGGAGCCACAAATTTCCTTCCACCCAGCATTCCCCCAAGTGCCCCGATAAAAATGGTACCTCACTTGTGTGGTTAGGCCTAGTGCCTGCGACAGGAAATGCCCCAAAATACAAAGTGGACAAACCACATTTTCTCAAAGAAAACAGAGGTGTTTTTTGCAAAGTGCCTAACGGTGGATTTTGGCTTCTAGGTCAGCCGGCACCTAGGGAAACCTACCAAAGCTGTGCATTTTTTAAAAATAGAGACCTAGGGGAATCTAAGATGGGGTGACTTGTGGGGGTCTCACCAGGTTCTGTTACCTAGAATCCTTTGCAAACCTCACAATTTAGCTAAAAAAAAACACTTTTTCTTCACATTTCGGTGACAGAGAGTTCTGAAATCTGAGAGGAGCCACAAATTTCCTTCCACCCAGCGTTCCCCCAAGTGCCTCGATAAAAATGGATCCTCACTTCTGTGGGTAGGCCTAGTGCCCGCGACAGGAAATGCCCCAAAATACAAAGTGGACACATCACATTTTCTCAAAGAAAACAGAGGTGTTTTTTGCAAAGTGCCTACCTCTGGATTTTGGCCTCTAGCTCAACCGGCACCTAGGGAAACCTACCAAACCTGTGCATTTTTGAAAACTGGAGACCTCGTGGAATCCAAGATGGGGTGACTTCTGGGGCTCTCACCAGGTTCCGTTACCTCTAATCCTTTGCAAACCTCACAATGTGGCTAAAAAAACACTTTTTCCTCACATTTCGGTGACAGAAAGTTCTGGAATTTGAGAGGAACCACATATTTTCTTCCTCCCAGCGTTCCCCCAAATCTCCCGATAAAAATGGTACCTCACTTGTGTGGGTAGGCCTAGTGCCCGTGACAGGAAATGTCCCAAAATACAAAGTGGACACATCACATTTTCTAAAAGAAAACAGAGGTGTTTTTTGCAAAGTGCCTACCTGTGGATTTTGGACTCTAGCTCAGCCGGCACCTAGGGAAACCTACCAAACCTGTGCATTTTTTGAAAACTAGAGACCTAGAGGAATCCAAGATAGGGTGACTTGTGGGGCTCTCACCAGGTTCTGTTACCCAGAATCCTTTGCAAACATAACAATTTGGCTAAAAAAACACTTTTTCCATACATTTTGGTGACAGAGAGTTCTGGAATATGAGAGGAGCCACATATTTCCTTCCTCCCAGCGTTCCCCCAAATCTCCCGATAAAAATGGTACCTCACTTGTGTGGGTAGGCCTAGTGCCCGTGACAGGAAATGTCCCAAAATATAAAAAGTGGACACATCATATTTTCTAAAAGAAAACAGAGGTGTTTTTTGCAAAGTGCCTACCTGTGGATTTTGGACTCTAGCTCAGCCGGCACCTAGGGAAACCTACCAAACCTGTGCATTTTTTGAAAACTAGAGACCTAGAGGAATCCAAGATAGGGTGACTTGTGGGGCTCTCACCAGGTTCTGTTACCCAGAATCCTTTGCAAACCTAACAATTTGGCTAAAAAAACACTTTTTCCTTACATTTTGGTGACAGAGAGTTCTGGAATATGAGAGGAGACACATATTTCCTTCCTCCCAGCGTTCCCCCAAGTCTCCCGATAAAAATGGTACCTCACTTGTGTGGGTAGGCCAAGTGCCCGTGACAGGAAATGTCCCAAAATACAAAGTGGACACATCACATTTTCTCAAAGAAAACAGAGGTGTTTTTTGCAAAGTGCCTACCTGTGGATTTTGGCATCTAGCTCAGCCAGCACAAAGGGAAACCTACCAAACCTGTGCATTTTTTAAAACTAGAGACCTAGGGGAATCCAAGATGAGGGGACTTGTGGGGGCTCTAACCAGGTTCTGTTACCCAGAATCCTTTGCAAACCTCAACATTTGGTTAAAAAAACACTGTTTCCTCACATTTCGGTGGCAGAGAGTTCTGGAATCTGAGAGGAGCCACAAATTTGCTTCCACCCAGCATTTCCCCAAGTGTCCCGATAAAACTGGTACCTCACTTGTGTGGGTAGGCATAGCGCCCGCGACAGGAAATGCCCCAAAACACAAAGTGGACACATCACATTTTCTCAAAGAAAACAGGTGTTTTTTGCAAAGTGCCTACCTGTGGGTTTTGGCCTCTAGATCAGCCGGCACATAGAAAAACCTACCAAACCTGTGCATTTTTGAAAACTAGAGACCTAGGGGAATCCAAGGTGGGGTGACTTGTGGGGCTCTCCCCAGGTTCTGTTACCCAGAATCCTTTGCAAACCTAAAAAATTTGGCAAAAAAACACCTTTTCCTCACATTTCGGTGACAGAGAGTTCTGGAATCTGAGAGGAGCCACAAATTTCCTTCCAGCCAGCGTTCCCCCAAGTGTCCTGATAAAAATGGTACCTCACTTGTGTGGGTAGGCCTAGTGCCCGCGACAGGAAATGCCCCAAAACACAAAGTGGACACAGACATTTTCTCAAAGAAAACAGAGGTATTTTTTGCAAAGTGCCTACCTGTGAATTTTGGCATCTAGCTCCCGTGGCACCCAGGGAAACCTACCAAACCTGTGCATTTTTGAAAACTAGAGACCTAGGGGTATTCATGATGGGGTGACTTGTGGGGCTCTTGCCAGGTTCTGTTACCCAGAATCCTTTGCAAACCTCAACATTTGGCTAAAAAAACACTTTTTCCTCACAGTTCGGTGACAGAGAGTTCTGGAATCTGAGAGGAGCCACAAATTTCTTTCTACCCAGTGTTCCCCCAAGTGCCCGGATAAAAATGGAACCTCACTTGTGTGGGTAGGCCTAGTGCCCCCGACAGGAAATGCCCCAAAACACAAAGTGGACACATCACATTTTCTCAAAGAAAACAGAGGTGTTTTTTGCAAAGTGCCTACCGGTGGATTTTGGCCTCTAGCTCAGCCGGCACCTAGGGAAACCTACCAAACCTGTGCATTTTTTAAAACTAGAGACCTAGGGGAATCCAAGATGGGGTGACTTCTGGGGCTCTCACCAGGTTCTGTTACCCAGAATCCTTTGCAAACCTCAACATTTGGCTCAAAAAACACTTTCTCCTTATATTTTGGTGACAGAGAGTTCTGGAATCTGAGAGGAGCCACAAATTTCCTTCCACCCAGCATTCCCCCAAGTGCCCCGATAAAAATGGTCCCTCACTTGTGTGGGTAGGCCTAGTGCCTGCGACAGGAAATGCCCCAAAATACAAAGTGGACAAACCACATTTTCTCAAAGAAAACAGAGGTGTTTTTTGCAAAGTGCCTAACGGTGGATTTTGGCTTCTAGGTCAGCCGGCACCTAGGGAAACCTACCAAAGCTGTGCATTTTTTAAAAATGGAGACCTAGGGGAATCCAAGATGGGGTGACTTGTGGGGGTCTCACCAGGTTCTGTTACCTAGAATCCTTTGCAAACCTCACAATTTAGCTAAAAAAAAGCACTTTTTCTTCACATTTCGGTGACAGAGAGTTCTGAAATCTGAGAGGAGCCACAAATTTCCTTCCACCCAGCGTTCCCCCAAGTGCCCCGATAAAAATGGAACCTCACTTCTGTGGGTAGGCCTAGTGCCCGCGACAGGAAATGCCCCAAAATACAAAGTGGACACATCACATTTTCTCAAAGAAAACAGAGGTGTTTTTTGCAAAGTGCCTACCTCTGGATTTTGGCCTCTAGCTCAACCGGCACCTAGGGAAACCTACCAAACCTGTGCATTTTTGAAAACTGGAGACCTCGGGGAATCCAAGATGGGGTGACTTCTGGGGCTCTCACCAGGTTCCGTTACCTCTAATCCTTTGCAAACCTAACAATTTGGCTAAAAAAACACTTTTTCCTTACATTTTGGTGACAGAGAGTTCTGGAATATGAGAGGAGCCACATATTTCCTTCCTCCCAGCGTTCCCCCAAATCTCCCGATAAAAATGGTACCTCACTTGTGTGGGTAGGCCTAGTGCCCGTGACAGGAAATGTCCCAAAATACAAAGTGGACACATCACATTTTCTAAAAGAAAACAGAGGTGTTTTTTGCAAAGTGCCTATCTGTGGATTTTGGACTCTAGCTCAGCCGGCACCTAGGGAAACCTACCAAACCTGTGCATTTTTTGAAAACTAGAGACCTAGAGGAATCCAAGATAGGGTGACTTGTGGGGCTCTCACCAGGTTCTGTTACCCAGAATCCTTTGCAAACCTAACAATTTGGCTAAAAAAACACTGTTTCCTCACATTTCGGTGGCAGAGAGTTCTGGAATCTGAGAGGAGCCACAAATTTGCTTCCACCCAGCATTTCCCCAAGTGTCCCGATAAAACTGGTACCTCACTTGTGTGGGTAGGCCTAGCGCCCGCGACAGGAAATGCCCCAAAACACAAAGTGGACACATCACATTTTCTCAAAGAAAACAGGTGTTTTTTGCAAAGTGCCTACCTGTGGGTTTTGGCCTCTAGATCAGCCGGCACATAGAAAAACCTACCAAACCTGTGCATTTTTTAAAACTAGAGACCTAGGGGAATCCAAGGTGGAGTGACTTGTGGGCTCTCCCCGGGTTCTGTTACCCAGAATCCTTTGCAAACCTAAAAAATGTGGCAAAAAAACACTTTTTCCTCACATTTGGGTGACAAAGAGTACTGGAATCTGAGAGGAGCCACAAATATCCTTCCAGCCAGCGTTCCCCCAAGTGTCCTGATAAAAATGGTACCTCACTTGTGTGGGTAGGCCTAGTGCCCGCGACAGGAAATGCCCCAAAACACAAAGTGGACACATCACATTTTCTCAAAGAAAACAGAGGTGTTTTTTGCAAAGTGACTACCTGTGAATTTTGGCATCTAGCTCCTGTGGCACCCAGGGAAACCTACCAAACCTGTGCATTTTTGAAAACTAGAGACCTAGGGGTATTCATGATGGGGTGACTTGTGGGGCTCTTGCCAGGTTCTGTTATCCAGAATCCTTTGCAAACTTCAACATTTGGCTAAAAAAACACTTTTTCCTCACATTTCGGTGACAGAGAGTTCTGGAATCTGAGAGGAGCCACAAATTTCTTTCTACCCAGTGTTCCCCCAAGTGCCCGGATAAAAATGGAACCTCACTTGTGTGGGTAGGCCTAGTGCCCCCGACAGGAAATGCCCCAAAATACAAAGTGGACACATCACATTTTCTCAAAGAAAACAGAGGTGTTTTTTGCAAAGTGCCTACCTCTGGATTTTGGCCTCTAGCTAAACCGGCACCAACGGAAACCTACCAAACCTGTGCATTTTTTAAAACTGGAGACCTCGGGGAATCCAAGATGGGGTGACTTCTGGAGCTCTCACCAGGTTCCGTTACCTCTAATCCTTTGCAAACCTCGCAATGTGGCTAAAAAAACACTTTTTCCTCACATTTCGGCGACAGAAAGTTGTGGAATTTGAGAGGAGCCACATATTTCCTTCCTCCCAGCGTTCCCCCAAGTCTGCCCATAAAAATGGTACCTCACTGGTGTGGGTAGGCCAAGTGCCCGTGACAGGAAATGTCACAAAGTACAAAGTGGACACATCACATTTTCTCAAAGAAAACAGAGGTGTTTTTTGCAAAGTGCCTACCTGTGGATTTTGGACTCTAGCTCAGCCAGCACCTAGGGAAACCTACCAAACCTGTGCATTTCTGAAAACTAGAGACCTAGAGGAATCCAAGATAGGGTGACTTGTGGGGCTCTCATCAGATTCTGTTACCCAGAATCCTTTGCAAACCTCAACATTTGGCTCAAAAAACACTTTCTCCTTACATTTTGGTGACAGAGAGTTCTGGAATATGAGAGGAGCCACAAATTTCCTTCCACCCAGCGTTCCCCCAAGTCTCCCAATAAAAATGGTACCTCACTTGTGTGGGTGGGCCTAGTGCCCGCGACAGGAAATGCCCCAAAACACAAAGTGGACACATCACATTTTCTCAAAGAAAACAGAGGTGTTTTTTGCAAAGTGCCTACCGGTGGATTTTGGCCTCTAGCTCAGCCGGCACCTAGGGAAACCTACCAAACCTGTGCATTTTTTAAAACTAGAGACCTAGGGGAATCCAAGATGAGGGTACTTGTGGGGCTCTAACCAGGTTCTGTTACCCAGAATCCTTTGCAAACCTCAATATTTGGCTAAAAAAACACTGTTCCCTCATATTTCGGTTGCAGAGAGTTCTGGAGTCTGAGAGGAGCCACAAATTTCCTTCCACCCAGCATTTCCCCAAGTGTCCCGATAAAACTGGTACCTCACTTGTGTGGGTAGGCCTAGCGCCCGCGACAGGAAATGCCCCAAAATACGAAGTGGACACATCACATTTTCTCAAAGAAAACAGGTGTTTTTTGCAAAGTGCCTACCGGTGGATTTTGGCCTCTAGCTCAGCCGGCACCTAGGGAAACCTACCAAACCTGTGCATTTTTTAAAACTAGAGACCTAGAGGAATCCAAGATGAGGGGACTTGTGGGGCTCCGACCAGGTTCTGTTACCCAGAATCATTTGCAAGGCTCAATATTTGGCTAAAAAAACACTTTTTTCTCACATTTCGGTGGCAGAGAGTTCTGGAATCTGAGAGGAGCCACACATTTTCTTCCACCCAGCATTTCCCCAAGTGTCCTGATAAAATTGGTACCTCACTTGTGTGGATAGGCCTAGCGCCCGCGACAGGAAATGCCCCAAAACACAAAGTGGACACATCACATTTTCTTAAAGAAAACTGAGGTGTTTTTTGCAAAGTGCCTACCTGTGGGTTTTGGCCTCTAGATCAGCCGGCACATAGAAAAACCTACCAAACCTGTGCATTTTTGAAAACTAGAGACCTAGGGGAATCCAAGGTGGGGGGACTTGTGGGGCTCTCGCCAGGTTCTGTTACCCAGAATCCTTTGCAAACCTCAACATTTGGCAAAAAAACACTTTTTCCTCACATTTGGGTGAAAGAGAGTTCTGGAATCTGAGAGGAGCCACAAATTTCCTTCCACCCAGCGTTCCCCCAAGTCTCCCAATAAAAATGGTAACTCACTTGTGTGGGTAGGCCAAGTGCCCGCGACAGGAAATGCCCCAAAACACAAAGTAGACACATCACATTTTCTCAAAGAAAACAGAGGTGTTTTTTGCAAAGTGCCTATCTATGGATTTTGACCTCTAGCTCAACCGGCACCTAGGGAAACCTACCAAACCTGTGCATTTTTTTAAACTGGAGACCTCGGGGAATCCAAGATGAGGTGACTTCTGGGGCTCTCACCAGGTTCCGTTACCTCTAATCCTTTGCAAACCTCACAATGTGGCTAAAAAAACACTTTTTCCTCACATTTCGGTGACAGAAAGTTCTGGAATTTGAGAGGAACCACATATTTCCTTCCTCCCAGCGTTCCCCCAAGTCTCCCGATAAAAATGGTACCTCACTTGTGTGGGTAGGCCAAGTGCCCGCGACAGGAAATGCCCCAAAACACAAAGTGGACACATCACATTTTCTCAAAGAAAACAGAGGTGTTTTTTGCAAAGTGCCTATCTCTGGATTTTGACCTCTAGCTCAACCGGCACCTAGGGAAACCTACCAAACCTGTGCATTTTTTTAAACTGGAGACCTCGGGGAATCCAAGATGAGGTGACTTCTGGGGCTCTCACCAGGTTCCGTTACCTCTAATCCTTTGCAAACCTCACAATGTGGCTAAAAAAACACTTTTTCCTCACATTTCGGTGACAGAAAGTTCTGGAATTTGAGAGGAACCACATACTTCCTTCCTCCCAGCGTTCCCCCAAGTCTCCCGATAAAAATGGTACCTCACTTTTGTGGTTAGGCCTAGTGCCCGTGACAGGAAATGTCCCAAAATACAAAGTGGACACATCACATTTTCTCAAAGAAAACAGAGGTGTTTTTTGCAAAGTGCCTACCTGTGGATTTTGGACTCTAGCTCAGCCGGCACATAGGGAAACCTACCAAACCTTTGCATTTTTTAAAACTAGAGACCTAGAGGAATCCATGATAGGGTGACTTGTGGGGCTCTCACCAGGTTCTGTTACCCAGAATCCTTTGCAAACCTAAAAATTTGGCTAAAACAACACTTTTTCCTCACATTTGGGTGACAGAGAGTTCTGGAATCTGAGAGGAGCCACAAATTTCCTTCCAGCCAGCGTTCCCCCAAGTGTCCTGATAAAATTGGTACCTCACTTGTGTGGGTAGGCCTAGCGCCCGCGACAGGAAATGCCCCAAAACACAAAGTGGACACATAACATTTTCTAAAAGAAAACTGAGGTGTTTCTTGCAAAGTGCCTACCTGTGGGTTTTGGCCTCTAGATCAGCCGGCACATAGAAAAACCTACCAAACCTGTGCATTTTTAAAAAAAAGAGACCTAGGGGAATCCAAGGTGGGGTGACTTGTGGGGCTCTCCCCAGGTTCTGTTACCCAGAATCCTTTGCAAACCTCAACATTTGGCAAAAAAACACTTTTTCCTCACATTTGGGTGACAGAGAGTTCTGGAATCTGAGAGGAGCCACAAATTTCCTTCCAGCCAGCGTTCCCCCAAGTGTCCTGATAAAAATGGTACCTCACTTGTGTAGGTAGGCCTAGTGCCCGCGACAGGAAATGCCCCAAAACACAAAGTGGACACATCACATTTTCTCAAAGAAAACAGAGGTGTTTTTTGCAAAGTGCCTACCTGTGAATTTTGGCATCTAGCTCCCGTGGCACCCAGGGAAACCTACCAAACCTGTGCATTTTTGAATACTAGAGACCTAGGGATATTCTTGATGGGGTGACTTGTGGGGCTCTTGCCAGGTTCTGTTACCCAGAATCCTTTGCAAACCTCAACATTTGGCTAAAAAAACACTTTTTCCTCACATTTCGGTGACAGAGAGTTCTGGAATCTGAGAGGAGCCACAAATTTCTTTCCACCCAGCGTTCCCCCAAGTGCCCCGATAAAAATGGAACCTCACTTGTGTGGGTAGGCCTAGTGCCCCCGACAGGAAATGCCCCAAATTACAAAGTGGACACATAACATTTTCTCAAAGAAAACAGAGGTGTTTTTTGCAAAGTGCCTACCTCTGGATTTTGGCCTCTAGCTCAACCGGCACCTAGGGAAACCTACCAAACCTGTGCATTTTTTTAAACTGGAGACCTCGGGAATCCAAGATGGGGTGACTTCTTGGGCTCTCACCAGGTTCCGTTACCTCTAATCCTTTGCAAACCTCGCAATGTGGCTAAAAAAACACTTTTTCCTCACATTTCGGTGACATAAAGTTCTGGAATTTGAGAGGAGCCACATATTTCCTTCCTCCCAGCGTTTCCCCAAGTCTCCCGATGAAAATGGTACCTCACTTGGGTGGGTAGGTCAAGTGCCCGTGACAGGAAATGTCCCAAAATACAAAGTGGACACATCACATTTTCTCAAAGAAAACAGAGGTGTTTTTTGCAAAGTGCCTACCGGTGGATTTTGGCCTCTAGCTCAGCCGGCACCTAGGGAAACCTACCAAACCTGTCCATTTTTTAAAACTAGAGACCTAGGGGAATCCAAGATGAGGGTACTTGTGGGGCTCTAACCAGGTTCTGTTACCCAGAATCCTTTGCAAACCTCAACATTTGGCTAAAAAAACACTGTTTCCTCACATTTCGGTGGCAGAGGGTTCTGGAATCTGAGAGGAGCCACAAATTTCCTTCCACCCAGCATTTCCCCAAGTGTCCCGATAAAATTGGTACCTCACTTGTGTGGGTAGGCTTAGCGCCCGCGACAGGAAATGCCCCAAAACACGAAGTGGACACATCACATTTTCTAAAAGAAAACAGAGGTGTTTTTTGCAAAGTGCCTACCGGTGGATTTTGGCCTCTAGCTCAGCCGGCACCTAGGGAAACCTACCAAACCTGTGCATTTTTTAAAACTAGAGACCTAGGGGAATCCAAGATGAGGGGACTTGTGGGGTTCCGACCAGGTTCTGTTACCCAGAATCCTTTGCAAACCTCAAAATGTGGCTAAAAAAAACACTTTTTTCTCACATTTCGGTGGCAGAGAGTTCTGGAATCTGAGAGGAGCCATAAATTTCCTACCACCCAGCATCTCCCCAAGTGTCCTGATAAAATTGGTACCTCACTTGTGTGGGTAGGCCTAGCGCCCGCGACAGGAAATGCCCCAAAACACAAAGTGGACACATCACATTTTCTCAAAGAAAAAAGAGGTTTTTTGCAAAGTGCCTACAGGTGGATTTTGGCCTCTAGCTCAGCCAGCACCTAGGGAAACCTACCAAACCTGTTCATTTTTTAAAACTAGAGACCTAGGGGAATCCAAGATGAGGGGACTTGTGGGGCTCCGACCAGGTTCTGTTACCCAGAATCCTTTGCAAGCCTCAAAATTTGGCTAAAAAAATACTTTTTTCTCACATTTCGGTGGCAGAGAGTTCTGGAATCTGAGAGGAGTCACACATTTCCTTCCACCCAGCATTTCCCCAAGTGTCCTGATAAAATTGGTACCTCACTTGTGTGGGTAGGCCTTGCGCCAGCGACAGGAAATGCCCCAAAACACAAAGTGGACACATAACATTTTCTCAAAGAAAACTGAGGTGTTTCTTGCAAAGTGCCTACCTGTGGGTTTTGGCCTCTAGATCAGCCGGCACATAGAAAAACCTACCAAACCTGTGCATTTTTTAAAACTAGAGACGTAGGGGAATCCAAGGTGGGGTGACTTGTGGGGCTCTCGCCAGGTTCTGTTACCCAGAATCCTTTCAAACCTCAACATTTGGCAAAAAAAACACTTTTTCCTCACATTTGGGTGACAGAGAGTTCTGGAATCTGAGAGGAGCCACAAATTTCCTTCCAGCCAGCGTTCCCCCAAGTGTCCTGATAAAAATGGTACCTCACTTGTGTGGGTAGGCCTAGTGCCCGCGACAGGAAATGCCCCAAAACACAAAGTGGACACATCACATTTTCTCAAAGAAAACAGAGGTGTTTTTTGCAAAGTGCCTACCTGTGAATTTTGGCATCTAGCTTCCGTGGCACCCAGGGAAACCTACCAAACCTGTGCATTTTTGAAAACTAGAGACCTTGGGGTATTCTTGATGGGGTGACTTGTGGGGCTCTTTCCAGGTTCTGTTACCCAGAATCCTTTGCAAACCTCAAAATTTGGCTAAAAAAACACTTTTTCCTCACATTTCGGTGACAGAGAGTTCTGGAATCTGAGAGGAGCCACAAATTTCTTTCTACCCAGTGTTCCCCCAAGTGCCCGGATAAAAATGGAACCTCACTTGTGTGGGTAGGCCTAGTGCCCCCGACAGGAAATGCCCCAAAATACAAAGTGGACACATCACATTTTCTCAAAGAAAACAGAGGTGTTTTTTGCAAAGTGCCTACCTCTGGATTTTGGCCTCTAGCTAAACCGGCACCAACGGAAACCTACCAAACCTGTGCATTTTTTAAAACTAGAGACCTCGGGGAATCCAAGATGGGGTGACTTCTGGAGCTCTCACCAGGTTCCGTTACCTCTAATCCTTTGCAAACCTCGCAATGTGGCTAAAAAAACACTTTTTCCTCACATTTCGGCGACAGAAAGTTGTGGAATTTGAGAGGAGCCACATATTTCCTTCCTCCCAGCGTTCCCCCAAGTCTGCCGATAAAAATGGTACCTCACTGGTGTGGGTAGGCCAAGTGCCCGTGACAGGAAATGTCACAAAGTACAAAGTGGACACATCACATTTTCTCAAAGAAAACAGAGGTGTTTTTTGCAAAGTGCCTACCTGTGGATTTTGGACTCTAGCTCAGCCAGCACCTAGGGAAACCTACCAAACCTGTGCATTTCTGAAAACTAGAGACCTAGAGGAATCCAAGATAGGGTGACTTGTGGGGCTCTCATCAGATTCTGTTACCCAGAATCCTTTGCAAACCTCAACATTTGGCTCAAAAAACACTTTCTCCTTACATTTTGGTGACAGAGAGTTCTGGAATATGAGAGGAGCCACAAATTTCCTTCCACCCAGCGTTCCCCCAAGTCTCCCAATAAAAATGGTACCTCACTTGTGTGGGTGGGCCTAGTGCCCGCGACAGGAAATGCCCCCAAAACACAAAGTGGACACATCACATTTTCTCAAAGAAAACAGAGGTGTTTTTTGCAAAGTGCCTACCGGTGGATTTTGGGCTCTAGCTCAGCCGGCACCTAGGGAAACCTACCAAACCTGTGCATTTTTTAAAACTAGAGACCTAGGGGAATCCAAGATGAGGGTACTTGTGGGGCTCTAACCAGGTTCTGTTACCCAGAATCCTTTGCAAACCTCAATATTTGGCTAAAAAAACACTGTTCCCTCACATTTCGGTTGCAGAGAGTTCTGGAGTCTGAGAGGAGCCACAAATTTCCTTCCACCCAGCATTTCCCCAAGTGTCCCGATAAAACTGGTACCTCACTTGTGTGGGTAGGCCTAGCGCCCGCGACAGGAAATGCCCCAAAATACGAAGTGGACACATCACATTTTCTCAAAGAAAACAGGTGTTTTTTGCAAAGTGCCTACCGGTGGATTTTGGCCTCTAGCTCAGCCAGCACCTAGGGAAACCTACCAAACCTGTGCATTTTTTAAAACTAGAGACCTAGGGGAATCCAAGATGAGGGGACTTGTGGGGCTCCGACCAGGTTCTGTTACCCAGAATCCTTTGCAAGACTCAAAATTTGGCTAAAAAAACACTTTTTTCTCACATTTCGGTGCAGAGAGTTCTGGAATCTGAGAGGAGCCACACATTTCCTTCCACCCAGCATTTCCCCAAGTGTCCTGATAAAATTGGTACCTCACTTGTGTGGGTAGGCCTAGCGCCCGCGACAGGAAATGCCCCAAAACACAAAGTGGACACATCACATTTTCTTAAAGAAAACTGAGGTGTTTTTTGCAAAGTGCCTACCTGTGGGTTTTGGCCTCTAGATCAGCCGGCACATAGAAAAACCTACCAAACCTGTGCATTTTTGAAAACTAGAGACCTAGGGGAATCCAAGGTGGGGTGACTTGTGGGGCTCTCCCCAGGTTCTGTTACCCAGAATCCTTTGCAAACCTAAAAAATTTGGCAAAAAAACACTTTTTCCTCACATTTGGGTGACAGAGAGTTCTGGAATCTGAGAGGAGCCACAAATTTCCTTCCAGCCAGCGTTCCCCCAAGTGTCCTGATAAAAATGGTACCTCACTTGTGTGGGTAGGCCTAGTGCCCGCGACAGGAAATGCCCCAAAACACAAAGTGGACACAGACATTTTCTCAAAGAAAACAGAGGTATTTTTTGCAAAGTGCCTACCTGTGAATTTTGGCATCTAGCTCCGTGGCACCCAGGGAAACCTACCAAACCTGTGCATTTTTTAAAACTAGAGACCTAGGGGTATTCATGATGGGGTGACTTGTGGGGCTCTTGCCAGGTTCTGTTACCCAGAATCCTTTGCAAACCTCAACATTTGGCTAAAAAAACACTTTTTCCTCACATTTCGGTGACAGAGAGTTCTGGAATCTGAGAGGAGCCACAAATTTCTTTCTACCCAGTGTTCCCCCAAGTGCCCGGATAAAAATGGAACCTCACTTGTGTGGGTAGGCCTAGTGCCCCCAACAGGAAATGCCCCAAAATACAAAGTGGACACATCACATTTTCTCAAAGAAAACAGAGGTGTTTTTTGCAAAGTGCCTACCTCTTGATTTTGGCCTCTAGCTAAACCGGCACCAACGGAAACCTACCAAACCTGTGCATTTTTTAAAACTGGAGACCTCGGGGAATCCAAGATGGGGTGACTTCTGGGGCTCTCACCAGGTTCCGTTACCTCTAATCCTTTGCAAACCTCGCAATGTGGATAAAAAAACACTTTTTCCTCACATTTCGGCAACAGAAAGTTGTGGAATTTGAGAGGAGCCACATATTTCCTTCCTCCCAGCGTTCCCCCAAGTCTGCCGATAAAAATGGTACCTCACTGGTGTCGGTAGGCCAAGTGCCCGTGACAGGAAATGTCACAAAGTACAAAGTGGACACATCACATTTTCTCAAAGAAAACAGAGGTGTTTTTTGCAAAGTGCCTACCTGTGGATTTTGGACTCTAGCTCAGCCAGCACCTAGGGAAACCTACCAAACCTGTGCATTTTTGAAAACTAGAGACCTAGAGGAATCCAAGATAGGGTGACTTGTGGGGCTCTCATCAGATTCTGTTACCCAGAATCCTTTGCAAACCTCAACATTTGGCTCAAAAAACACTTTCTCCTTACATTTTGGTGACAGAGAGTTCTGGAATATGAGAGGAGCCACAAATTTCCTTCCACCCAGCGTTCCCCCACGTCTCCCAATAAAAATGGTACCTCACTTGTGTGGGTGGGCCTAGTGCCCGCGACAGGAAATGCCCCAAAACACAAAGTGGACACATCACATTTTCTCAAAGAAAACAGAGGTGTTTTTTGCAAAGTGCCTACCGGTGGATTTTGGCCTCTAGCTCAGCAGGCACCTAGGGAAACCTACCAAACCTGTGCATTTTTTAAAACTAGAGACCTAGGGGAATCCAAGATGAGGGTACTTGTGGGGCTCTAACCAGGTTCTGTTACCCAGAATCCTTTGCAAACCTCAACATTTGGCTCAAAAAACACTTTCTCCTTACATTTTGGTGACAGAGAGTTCTGGAATCTGAGAGGAGCCACAAATTTCCTTCCACCCAGCATTCCCCCAAGTGCCCCGATAAAAATGGTACCTCACTTGTGTGGGTAGGCCTAGTGCCTGCGACAGGAAATGCCCCAAAATACAAAGTGGACAAACCACATTTTCTCAAAGAAAACAGAGGTGTTTTTTGCAAAGTGCCTAACGGTGGATTTTGGCTTCTAGGTCAGCCGGCACCTAGGGAAACCTACTAAAGCTGTGCATTTTTTAAAAATAGAGACCTAGGGGAATCCAAGATGGGGTGACTTGTGGGGGTCTCACCAGGTTCTGTTACCTAGAATCCTTTGCAAACCTCACAATTTAGCTAAAAAAAAACACTTTTTCTTCACATTTCGGTGACAGAGAGTTCTGAAATCTGAGAGGAGCCACAAATTTCCTTCCACCCAGCGTTCCCCCAAGTGCCCCAATAAAAATGGAACCTCACTTCTGTGGGTAGGCCTAGTGCCCGCGACAGGAAATGCCCCAAAATACAAAGTGGACACATCACATTTTCTCAAAGAAAACAGAGGTGTTTTTTGCAAAGTGCCTACCTCTGGATTTTGGCCTCTAGCTAAACCGGCACCAACGGAAACCTACCAAACCTGTGCATTTTTTAAAACTGGAGACCTCGGGGAATCCAAGATGGGGTGACTTCTGGGGCTCTCACCAGGTTCTGTTACCTCTAATCCTTTGCAAACCTCGCAATGTGGATAAAAAAACACTTTTTCCTCACATTTCGGCGACAGAAAGTTGTGGAATTTGAGAGGAGCCACATATTTCCTTCCTCCCAGCGTTCCCCCAAGTCTGCCGATAAAAATGGTACCTCACTGGTGTCGGTAGGCCAAGTGCCCGTGACAGGAAATGTCACAAAGTACAAAGTGGACACATCACATTTTCTCAAAGAAAACAGAGGTGTTTTTTGCAAAGTGCCTACCTGTGGATTTTGGACTCTAGCTCAGCCAGCACCTAGGGAAACCTACCAAACCTGTGCATTTTTGAAAACTAGAGACCTAGAGGAATCCAAGATAGGGTGACTTGTGGGGCTCTCATCAGATTCTGTTACCCAGAATCCTTTGCAAACCTCAACATTTGGCTCAAAAAACACTTTCTCCTTACATTTTGGTGACAGAGAGTTCTGGAATATGAGAGAAGCCACAAATTTCCTTCCACCCAGCGTTCCCCCAAGTCTTCCAATAAAAATGGTACCTCACTTGTGTGGGTGGGCCTAGTGCCCGCGACAGGAAATGCCCCAAAACACAAAGTGGACACATCACATTTTCTCAAAGAAAACAGAGGTGTTTTTTGCAAAGTGCCTACCGGTGGATTTTGGCCTCGAGCTCAGCCGGCACCTAGGGAAACCTACCAAACCTGTGCATTTTTTAAAACTAGAGACCTAGGGGAATCCAAGATGAGGGTACTTGTGGGGCTCTAACCAGGTTCTGTTACCCAGAATCCTTTGCAAACCTCAACATTTGGCTCAAAAAACACTTTCTCCTTACATTTTGGTGACAGAGAGTTCTGGAATCTGAGAGGAGCCACAAATTTCCTTCCACCCAGCATTCCCCCAAGTGCCCCGATAAAAATGGTACCTCACTTGTGTGGGTAGGCCTAGTGCCTGCGACAGGAAATGCCCCAAAATACAAAGTGGACAAACCACATTTTCTCAAAGAAAACAGAGGTGTTTTTTGCAAAGTGCCTAACGGTGGATTTTGGCTTCTAGGTCAGCCGGCACCTAGGGAAACCTACCAAAGCTGTGCATTTTTTAAAAATAGAGACCTAGCGGAATCCAAGATGGGGTGACTTGTGGGGGTCTCACCAGGTTCTGTTACCTAGAATCCTTTGCAAACCTCACAATTTAGCTAAAAAAAAACACTTTTTCTTCACATTTCGGTGACAGAGAGTTCTGAAATCTGAGAGGAGCCACAAATTTCCTTCCACCCAGCGTTCCCCCAAGTGCCCCGATAAAAATGGAACCTCACTTCTGTGGGTAGGCCTAGTGCCCGCAACAGGAAATGCCCCAAAATACAAAGTGGACACATCAAATTTTCTCAAAGAAAACAGAGGTGTTTTTTGCAAAGTGCCTACCTCTGGATTTTGGCCTCTAGCTCAACCGGCACCTAGGGAAACCTACCAAACCTGTGCATTTTTGAAAACTGGAGACCTCGGGGAATCCAAGATGGGGTGACTTCTGGGGCTCTCACCAGGTTCCGTTACCTCTAATCCTTTGCAAACCTAACAATTTGGCTAAAAAAACACTTTTTCCTTACATTTTGGTGACAGAGAGTTCTGGAATATGAGAGGAGCCACATATTTCCTTCCTCCCAGCGTTCCCCCAAATCTCCCGATAAAAATGCTACCTCACTTGTGTGGGTAGGCCTAGTGCCCGTGACAGGAAATGTCCCAAAATACAAAGTGGACACATCACATTTTCTAAAAGAAAACAGAGGTGTTTTTTGCAAAGTGCCTATCTGTGGATTTTGGACTCTAGCTCAGCCGGCACCTAGGGAAACCTACCAAACCTGTGCATTTTTTGAAAACTAGAGACCTAGAGGAATCCAAGATAGGGTGACTTGTGGGGCTCTCACCAGGTTCTGTTACCCAGAATCCTTTGCAAACCTAACAATTTGGCTAAAAAAACACTGTTTCCTCACATTTCGGTGGCAGAGAGTTCTGGAATCTGAGAGGAGCCACAAATTTGCTTCCACCCAGCATTTCCCCAAGTGTCCCGATAAAACTGGTACCTCACTTGTGTGGGTAGGCCTAGCGCCCGCGACAGGAAATGCCCCAAAACACAAAGTGGACACATCACATTTTCTCAAAGAAAACAGGTGTTTTTTGCAAAGTGCCTACCTGTGGGTTTTGGCCTCTAGATCAGCCGGCACATAGAAAAACCTACCAAACCTGTGCATTTTTTAAAACTAGAGACCTAGGGGAATCCAAGGTGGGGTGACTTGTGGGCTCTCCCCAGGTTCTGTTACCCAGAATCCTTTGCAAACCTAAAAAATGTGGCAAAAAAACACTTTTTCCTCACATTTGGGTGACAAAGAGTTCTGGAATCTGAGAGGAGCCACAAATATCCTTCCAGCCAGCGTTCCCCCAAGTGTCCTGATAAAAATGGTACCTCACTTGTGTGGGTAGGCCTAGTGCCCGCGACAGGAAATGCCCCAAAACACAAAGTGGACACATCACATTTTCTCAAAGAAAACAGAGGTGTTTTTTGCAAAGTGCCTACCTGTGAATTTTGGCATCTAGCTCCCGTGGCACCCAGGGAAACCTACCAAACCTGTGCATTTTTGAAAACTAGAGACCTAGGGGTATTCATGATGGGGTGACTTGTGGGGCTCTTGCCAGGTTCTGTTATCCAGAATCCTTTGCAAACTTCAACATTTGGCTAAAAAAACACTTTTTCCTCACATTTCGGTGACAGAGAGTTCTGGAATCTGAGAGGAGCCACAAATTTCTTTCTACCCAGTGTTCCCCCAAGTGCCCGGATAAAAATGGAACCTCACTTGTGTGGGTAGGCCTAGTGCCCCCGACAGGAAATGCCCCAAAATACAAAGTGGACACATCACATTTTCTCAAAGAAAACAGAGGTGTTTTTTGCAAAGTGCCTACCTCTGGATTTTGGCCTCTAGCTAAACCGGCACCAACGGAAACCTACCAAACCTGTGCATTTTTTAAAACTGGAGACCTCGGGGAATCCAAGATGGGGTGACTTCTGGAGCTCTCACCAGGTTCCGTTACCTCTAATCCTTTGCAAACCTCGCAATGTGGCTAAAAAAACACTTTTTCCTCACATTTCGGCGACAGAAAGTTGTGGAATTTGAGAGGAGCCACATATTTCCTTCCTCCCAGCGTTCCCCCAAGTCTGCCGATAAAAATGGTACCTCACTGGTGTGGGTAGGCCAAGAGCCCGTGACAGGAAATGTCACAAAGTACAAAGTGGACACATCACATTTTCTCAAAGAAAACAGAGGTGTTTTTTGCAAAGTGCCTACCTGTGGATTTTGGACTCTAGCTCAGCCAGCACCTAGGGAAACCTACCAAACCTGTGCATTTCTGAAAACTAGAGACCTAGAGGAATCCAAGATAGGGTGACTTGTGGGGCTCTCATCAGATTCTGTTACCCAGAATCCTTTGCAAACCTCAACATTTGGCTCAAAAAACACTTTCTCCTTACATTTTGGTGACAGAGAGTTCTGGAATATGAGAGGAGCCACAAATTTCCTTCCACCCAGCGTTCCCCCAAGTCTCCCAATAAAAATGGTACCTCACTTGTGTGGGTGGGCCTAGTGCCCGCGACAGGAAATGCCCCAAAACACAAAGTGGACACATCACATTTTCTCAAAGAAAACAGAGGTGTTTTTTGCAAAGTGCCTACCGGTGGATTTTGGCCTCTAGCTCAGCCGGCACCTAGGGAAACCTACCAAACCTGTGCATTTTTTAAAACTAGAGACCTAGGGGAATCCAAGATGAGGGTACTTGTGGGGCTCTAACCAGGTTCTGTTACCAAGAATCCTTTGCAAACCTCAATATTTGGCTAAAAAAACACTGTTCCCTCATATTTCGGTTGCACAGAGTTCTGGAGTCTGAGAGGAGCCACAAATTTCCTTCCACCCAGCATTTCCCCAAGTGTCCCGATAAAACTGGTACCTCACTTGTGTGGGTAGGCCTAGCGCCCGCGACAGGAAATGCCCCAAAATACGAAGTGGACACATCACATTTTCTCAAAGAAAACAGGTGTTTTTTGCAAAGTGCCTACCGGTGGATTTTGGCCTCTAGCTCAGCCGGCACCTAGGGAAACCTACCAAACCTGTGCATTTTTTAAAACTAGACACCTAGGGGAATCCAAGATGAGGGGACTTGTGGGGTTCCGACCAGGTTCTGTTACCCAGAATCCTTTGCAAACCTCAAAATGTGGCTAAAAAAAACACTTTTTTCTCACATTTCGGTGGCAGAGAGTTCTGGAATCTGAGAGGAGCCATAAATTTCCTACCACCCAGCATTTCCCCAAGTGTCCTGATAAAATTGGTACCTCACTTGTGTGGGTAGGCCTAGCGCCCGCAACAGGAAATGCCCCAAAACACAAAGTGGACACATCACATTTTCTCAAAGAAAAAAGAGGTTTTTTGCAAAGTGCCTACAGGTGGATTTTGGCCTCTAGCTCAGCCAGCACCTAGGGAAACCTACCAAACCTGTTCATTTTTTAAAACTAGAGACCTAGGGGAATCCAAGATGAGGGGACTTGTGGGGCTCCGACCAGGTTCTGTTACCCAGAATCCTTTGCAAGCCTCAAAATTTGGCTAAAAAAACACTTTTTTCTCACATTTCGGTGGCAGAGAGTTCTTGAATCTGAGAGGAGTCACACATTTCCTTCCACCCAGCATTTCCCCAAGTGTCCTGATAAAATTGGTACCTCACTTGTGTGGGTAGGCCTTGCGCCAGCGACAGGAAATGCCCCAAAACACAAAGTGGACACATAACATTTTCTCAAAGAAAACTGAGGTGTTTCTTGCAAAGTGCCTACCTGTGGGTTTTGTCCTCTAGATCAGCCGGCACATAGAAAAACCTACCAAACCTGTGCATTTTTGAAAACTAGAGACGTAGGGGAATCCAAGGTGGGGTGACTTGTGGGGCTCTCGCCAGGTTCTGTTACCCAGAATCCTTTCAAACCTCAACATTTGGCAAAAAAACACTTTTTCCTCACATTTGGGTGACAGAGAGTTCTGGAATCTGAGAGGAGCCACAAATTTCCTTCCAGCCAGCGTTCCCCCAAGTGTCGTGATAAAAATGGTACCTCACTTGTGTGGGTAGGCCTAGTGCCCGCGACAGGAAATGCCCCAAAAGCCAAAGTGGACACATCACATTTTCTCAAAGAAAACAGAGGTGTTTTTTGCAAAGTGCCTACCTGTGAATTTTGGCATCTAGCTCCCGTGGCACCCAGGGAAACCTACCAAACCTGTGCATTTTTGAAAACTAGAGACCTTGGGGTATTCTTGATAGGGTGACTTGTGGGGCTCTTTCCAGGTTCTGTTACCCAGAATCCTTTGCAAACCTCAACATTTGGCTAAAAAAACACTTTTTCCTCACATTTCGGTGACAGAGAGTTCTGGAATCTGAGAGGAGCCACAAATTTCTTTCTACCCAGTGTTCCCCCAAGTGCCCGGATAAAAATGGAACCTCACTTGTGTGGGTAGGCCTAGTGCCCCCGACAGGAAATGCCCCAAAATACAAAGTGGACACATCACATTATCTCAAAGAAAACAGAGGTGTTTTTTGCAAAGTGCCTACCTCTGGATTTTGGCCTCTAGCTAAACCGGCACCAACGGAAACCTACCAAACCTGTGCATTTTTTAAAACTGGAGACCTCGGGGAATCCAAGATGGGGTGTCTTCTGGAGCTCTCACCAGGTTCCGTTACCTCTAATCCTTTGCAAACCTCGCAATGTGGCTAAAAAAACACTTTTTCCTCACATTTCGGCGACAGAAAGTTGTGGAATTTGAGAGGAGCCACATATTTCCTTCCTCCCAGCGTTCCCCAAAGTCTGCCGATAAAAATGGTACCTCACTGGTGTGGGTAGGCCAAGTGCCCGTGACAGGAAATGTCACAAAGTACAAAGTGGACACATCACATTTTCTCAAAGAAAACAGAGGTGTTTTTTGCAAAGTGCCTACCTGTGGATTTTGGACTCTAGCTCAGCCAGCACCTAGGGAAACCTACCAAACCTGTGCATTTCTGAAAACTAGAGACCTAGAGGAATCCAAGATAGGGTGACTTGTGGGGCTCTCATCAGATTCTGTTACCCAGAATCCTTTGCAAACCTCAATATTTGGCTAAAAAAACACTGTTCCCTCACATTTCGGTTGCAGAGAGTTCTGGAGTCTGAGAGGAGCCACAAATTTCATTCCACCCAGCATTTCCCCAAGTGTCCCGATAAAACTGGTACCTCACTTGTGTGGGTAGGCCTAGCGCCCGCGACAGGAAATGCCCCAAAATACGAAGTGGACACATCACATTTTCTCAAAGAAAACAGGTGTTTTTTGCAAAGTGCCTACCGGTGGATTTTGGCCTCTAGCTCAGCCGGCACCTAGGGAAACCTACCAAACCTGTGCATTTTTTAAAACTAGAGACCTAGGGGAATCCAAGATGAGGGGACTTGTGGGGCTCCGACCAGGTTCTGTTACCCAGAATCCTTTGCAAGACTCAAAATTTGGCTAAAAAAACACTTTTTTCTCACATTTCGGTGGCAGAGAGTTCTGGAATCTGAGAGGAGCCACACATTTTCTTCCACCCAGCATTTCCCCAAGTGTCCTGATAAAATTGGTACCTCACTTGTGTGGGTAGGCCTAGCGCCCGCGACAGGAAATGCCCCAAAACACAAAGTGGACACATCACATTTTCTTAAAGAAAACTGAGGTGTTTTTTGCAAAGTGCCTACCTGTGGGTTTTGGCCTCTAGATCAGCCGGCACATAGAAAAACCTACCAAACCTGTGCATTTTTGAAAACTAGAGACCTAGGGGAATCCAAGGTGGGGGGACTTGTGGGGCTCTCGCCAGGTTCTGTTACCCAGAATCCTTTGCAAACCTCAACATTTGGCAAAAAAACACTTTTTCCTCACATTTGGGTGACAGAGAGTTCTGGAATCTGAGAGGAGCCACAAATTTCCTTCCACCCAGCGTTCCCCCAAGTCTCCCAATAAAAATGGTAACTCACTTGTGTGGGTAGGCCAAGTGCCCGCGACAGGAAATGCCCCAAAACACAAAGTGGACACATCACATTTTCTCAAAGAAAACAGAGGTGTTTTTTGCAAAGTGCCTATCTCTGGATTTTGACCTCTAGCTCAACCGGCACCTAGGGAAACCTACCAAACCTGTGCATTTTTTTAAACTGGAGACCTCGGGGAATCCAAGATGAGGTGACTTCTGGGGCTCTCACCAGGTTCCGTTACCTCTAATCCTTTGCAAACCTCACAATGTGGCTAAAAAAACAATTTTTCCCCACATTTCGGTGACAGAAAGTTCTGGAATTTGAGAGGAACCACATATTTCCTTCCTCCCAGCGTTCCCCCAAGTCTCCCGATAAAAATGGTACCTCACTTGTGTGGGTAGGCCAAGTGCCCGCGACAGGAAATGCCCCAAAACACAAAGTGGACACATCACATTTTCTCAAAGAAAACAGAGGTGTTTTTTGCAAAGTGCCTATCTCTGGATTTTGACCTCTAGCTCAACCGGCACCTAGGGAAACCTACCAAACCTGTGCATTTTTTTAAACTGGAGACCTCGGGGAATCCAAGATGAGGTGACTTCTGGGGCTCTCACCAGGTTCCGTTACCTCTAATCCTTTGCAAACCTCACAATGTGGCTAAAAAAACACTTTTTCCTCACATTTCGGTGACAGAAAGTTCTGGAATTTGAGAGGAACCACATATTTCCTTCCTCCCAGCATTCCCCCAAGTCTCCCGATAAAAATGGTACCTCACTTGTGTGGTTAGGCCTAGTGCCCGTGACAGGAAATGTCCCAAAATACAAAGTGGACACATCACATTTTCTCAAAGAAAACAGAGGTGTTTTTTGCAAAGTGCCTACCTGTGGATTTTGGACTCTAGCTCAGCCGGCACATAGGGAAACCTACCAAACCTTTGCATTTTTTAAAACTAGAGACCTAGAGGAATCCAAGATAGGGTGACTTGTGGGGCTCTCACCAGGTTCTGTTACCCAGAATCCTTTGCAAACCTAAAAATTTGGCTAAAACAACACTTTTTCCTCACATTTGGGTGACAGAGAGTTCTGGAATCTGAGAGGAGCCACAAATTTCCTTCCAGCCAGCGTTCCCCCAAGTGTCCTGATAAAATTGGTACCTCACTTGTGTGGGTAGGCCTAGCGCCCGCGACAGGAAATGCCCCAAAACACAAAGTGGACATATAACATTTTCTAAAAGAAAACTGAGGTGTTTCTTGCAAAGTGCCTACCTGTGGGTTTTGGCCTCTAGATCAGCCGGCACATAGAAAAACCTACCAAACCTGTGCATTTTTAAAAAAAAGAGACCTAGGGGAATCCAAGGTGGGGTGACTTGTGGGGCTCTCCCCAGGTTCTGTTACCCAGAATCCTTTGCAAACCTCAACATTTGGCAAAAAACACTTTTTCCTCACATTTGGGTGACAGAGAGTTCTGGAATCTGAGAGGAGCCACACATTTCCTTCCAGCCAGCGTTCCCCCAAGTGTCCTGATAAAAATGGTACCTCACTTGTGTAGGTAGGCCTAGTGCCCGCGACAGGAAATGCCCCAAAACACAAAGTGGACACATCACATTTTCTCAAAGAAAACAGAGGTGTTTTTTGCAAAGTGCCTACCTGTGAATTTTGGCATCTAGCTCCCGTGGCACCCAGGGAAACCTACCAAAGCTGTGCATTTTTTAATACTAGAGACCTAGGGATATTCTTGATGGGGTGACTTGTGGGGCTCTTGCCAGGTTCTCTTACCCAGAATCCTTTGCAAACCTCAACATTTGGCTAAAAAAACACTTTTTCCTCACATTTCGGTGACAGAGAGTTCTGGAATCTGAGAGGAGCCACAAATTTCTTTCCACCCAGCGTTCCCCCAAGTGCCCCGATAAAAATGGAACCTCACTTGTGTGGGTAGGCCTAGTGCCCCCGACAGGAAATGCCCCAAATTACAAAGTGGACACATAACATTTTCTCAAAGAAAACAGAGGTGTTTTTTGCAAAGTGCCTACCTCTGGATTTTGGCCTCTAGCTCAACCGGCACCTAGGGAAACCTACCAAACCTGTGCATTTTTTAAAACTGGAGACCTCGGGAATCCAAGATGGGGTGACTTCTTGGGCTCTCACCAGGTTCCGTTACCTCTAATCCTTTGCAAACCTCGCAATGTGGCTAAAAAAACACTTTTTCCTCACATTTCGGTGACATAAAGTTCTGGAATTTGAGAGGAGCCACATATTTCCTTCCTCCCAGCGTTTCCCCAAGTCTCCCGATGAAAATGGTACCTCACTTGTGTGGGTAGGTCAAATGCCCGTGACAGGAAATGTCCCAAAATACAAAGTGGACACATCACATTTTCTCAAAGAAAACAAAGGTGTTTTTTGCAAAGTGCCTACCGGTGGATATTGGCCTCTAGCTCAGCCGGCACCTAGGGAAACCTACCAAACCTGTCCATTTTTTAAAACTAGAGACCTAGGGGAATCCAAGATGAGGGTACTTGTGGGGCTCTAACCAGGTTCTGTTACCCAGAATCCTTTGCAAACCTCAACATTTGGCTAAAAAAACACTGTTTCCTCACATTTCGGTGGCAGAGGGTTCTGGAATCTGAGAGGAGCCACAAATTTCCTTCCACCCAGCATTTCCCCAAGTGTCCCGATAAAATTGGTACCTCACTTGTGTGGGTAGGCTTAGCGCCCGCGACAGGAAATGCCCCAAAACACGAAGTGGACACATCACATTTTCTAAAAGAAAACAGAGGTGTTTTTTGCAAAGTGCCTACCGGTGGATTTTGGCCTCTAGCTCAGCCGGCACCTAGGGAAACCTACCAAACCTGTGCATTTTTTAAAACTAGAGACCTAGGGGAATCCAAGATGAGGGGACTTGTGGGGTTCCGACCAGGTTCTGTTACCCAGAATCCTTTGCAAACCTCAAAATGTGGCTAAAAAAACCACTTTTTTCTCACATTTCGGTGGCAGAGAGTTCTGGAATCTGAGAGGAGCCATAAATTTCCTACCACCCAGCATTTCCCCAAGTGTCCTGATAAAATTGGCACCTCACTTGTGTGGGTAGGCCTAGCGCCCGCGACAGGAAATGCCCCAAAACACAAAGTGGACACATCACATTTTCTCAAAGAAAAAAGAGGTTTTTTGCAAAGTGCCTACAGGTGGATTTTGGCCTCTAGCTCAGCCAGCACCTAGGGAAACCTACCAAACCTGTTCATTTTTTAAAACTAGAGACCTAGGGGAATCCAAGATGAGGGGACTTGTGGGGCTCCGACCAGGTTCTGTTACCCAGAATCCTTTGCAAGCCTCAAAATTTGGCTAAAAAAACACTTTTTTCTCACATTTCGGTGGCAGAGAGTTCTGGAATCTGAGAGGAGTCACACATTTCCTTCCACCCAGCATTTCCCCAAGTGTCCTGATAAAATTGGTACCTCACTTGTGTGGGTAGGCCTTGCGCCAGCGACAGGAAATGCCCCAAAACACAAAGTGGACACATAACATTTTCTCAAAGAAAACTGAGGTGTTTCTTGCAAAGTGCCTACCTGTGGGTTTTGTCCTCTAGATCAGCCGGCACATAGAAAAACCTACCAAACCTGTGCATTTTTGAAAACTAGAGACGTAGGGGAATCCAAGGTGGGGTGACTTGTGGGGCTCTCGCCAGGTTCTGTTACCCAGAATCCTTTCAAACCTCAACATTTGGCAAAAAAACACTTTTTCCTCACATTTGGGTGACAGAGAGTTCTGGAATCTGAGAGGAGCCACAAATTTCCTTCCAGCCAGCGTTCCCCCAAGTGTCCTGATAAAAATGGTACCTCACTTGTGTGGGTAGGCCTAGTGCCCGCGACAGGAAATGCCCCAAAACACAAAGTGGACACATCACATTTTCTCAAAGAAAACAGAGGTGTTTTTTGCAAAGTGCCTACCTGTGAATTTTGGCATCTAGCTCCCGTGGCACCCAGGGAAACCTACCAAACCTGTGCATTTTTGAAAACTAGAGACCTTGGGGTATTCTTGATGGGGTGACTTGTGGGGCTCTTTCCAGGTTCTGTTACCCAGAATCCTTTGCAAACCTCAACATTTGGCTAAAAAAACACTTTTTCCTCACATTTCGGTGACAGAGAGTTCTGGAATCTGAGAGGAGCCACAAATTTCTTTCCACCCAGCGTTCCCCCAAGTGTCCCGATAAAAATGGAACCTCACTTGTGTGGGTAGGCCTAGTGCCCCCGACAGGAAATGCCCCAAAATACAAAGTGGACACATAACATTTTCTCAAAGAAAACAGAGGTGTTTTTTGCAAAGTGCCTACCTCTGGATTTTGGCCTCTAGCTCAACCGGCACCTAGGGAAACCTACCAAACCTGTGCATTTTTTAAAACTGGAGACCTCGGGAATCCAAGATGGGGTGACTTCTTGGGCTCTCACCAGGTTCCGTTACCTCTAATCCTTTGCAAACCTCGCAATGTGGCTAAAAAAACACTTTTTCCTCACATTTCGGTGACATAAAGTTCTGGAATTTGAGAGGAGCCATATATTTCCTTCCTCCCAGCGTTCCCCCAAGTCTCCCAATGAAAATGGTACCTCACTTGTGTGGGTAGGCCAAGTGCCCATGACAGGAAATGTCCCAAAATACAAAGTGGACACATCACATTTTCTCAAAGAAAACAGAGGTGTTTTTTGCAAAGTGCCTACCTGTGGATTTTGGACCCTAGCTCAGCCGGCACCTAGGGAAACCTACCAAACCTGTGCATTTTTTAAAATTAGAGACCTAGAGGAATCCAAGATAGGGTGACTTGTGGGGCTCTCACCAGGTTCTGTTACCCAGAATCCTTTGCAAACCTCAAAATGTGGCTAAAAAAACACTTTTTCCTTACATTTTGGTGACAGAGAGTTCTGGAATATGAGAGGAGCCACATATTTCCTTCCACCCAGCGTTCCCCCAAGTCTCCCAATAAAAATGGTATCTCACTTGTGTGGGTAGGCCTAGTGCCCGCGACAGGAAATGCCCCAAAACACAAAGTGGACACATCACATTTTCTCAAAGAAAACAGAGGTGTTTTTTGCAAAGTGCCTACCTGTGGATTTTGGACCCTAGCTCAGCCGGCACCTATGGAAACCTACCAAACCTGTCCATTTTTTTAAACTAGAGACCTAGGGGAATCCAAGATGAGGGTACTTGTGGGGCTCTAACCAGGTTCTGTTACCCAGAATCCTTTGCAAACCTCAACATTTGGCTAAAAAAACACTGTTTCCTCACATTTCGGTGGCAGAGAGTTCTGGAATCTGAGAGGAGCCCCAAATTTCCTTCCACCCAGCATTTCCTCAAGTGTCCCGATAAAATTGGTACCTCACTTGTGTGGGTAGGCCTAGCGCCCGCGACAGGAAATGCCCCAAAATACAAAGTGGACACATCACATTTTCTCAAAGAAAACAGAGGTGTTTTTTGCAAAGTGCCTACCTGTGGATTTTGGACCCTAGCTCAGCCGGCACCTAGGGAAACCTACCAAACCTGTGCATTTTTTAAAATTAGAGACCTAGAGGAATCCAAGATAGGGTGACTTGTGGTGCTCTCACCAGGTTCTGTTACCCAGAATCCTTTGCAAACCTCAAAATTTGGCTAAAAAAACACTTTTTCCTTACATTTTGGTGACAGAGAGTTCTGGAATATGAGAGGAGCCACATATTTCCTTCCACCCAGCGTTCCCCCAATTCTCCCAATAAAAATGGTACCTCACCTGTGTGGATAGGCCTAGTGCCCGCGACAGGAAATGCACCAAAACACAAAGTGGACACATCACATTTTCTCAAAGAAAACAGAGGTGTTTTTTGCAAAGTGCCTACCTGTGAATTTTGGCATCTAGCTCCCGTGGCACCCAGGGAAACCTACCAAACCTTTGCATTTTTTAAAACTAGAGACCTAGAGGAATCCAAGATAGGGTGACTTGTGGGGCTCTCACCAGGTTCTGTTACCCAGAATCCTTTGCAAACCTAAAAATTTGGCTAAAACAACACTTTTTCCTCACATTTGGGTGACAGAGAGTTCTGGAATCTGAGAGGAGCCACAAATTTCCTTCCAGCCAGCGTTCCCCCAAGTGTCCTGATAAAATTGGTACCTCACTTGTGTGGGTAGGCCTAGCGCCCGCGACAGGAAATGCCCCAAAACACAAAGTGGACATATAACATTTTCTAAAAGAAAACTGAGGTGTTTCTTGCAAAGTGCCTACCTGTGGGTTTTGGCCTCTAGATCAGCCGGCACATAGAAAAACCTACCAAACCTGTGCATTTTTAAAAAAAAGAGACCTAGGGGAATCCAAGGTGGGGTGACTTGTGGGGCTCTCCCCAGGTTCTGTTACCCAGAATCCTTTGCAAACCTCAACATTTGGCAAAAAACACTTTTTCCTCACATTTGGGTGACAGAGAGTTCTGGAATCTGAGAGGAGCCACACATTTCCTTCCAGCCAGCGTTCCCCCAAGTGTCCTGATAAAAATGGTACCTCACTTGTGTAGGTAGGCCTAGTGCCCGCGACAGGAAATGCCCCAAAACACAAAGTGGACACATCACATTTTCTCAAAGAAAACAGAGGTGTTTTTTGCAAAGTGCCTACCTGTGAATTTTGGCATCTAGCTCCCGTGGCACCCAGGGAAACCTACCAAAGCTGTGCATTTTTTAATACTAGAGACCTAGGGATATTCTTGATGGGGTGACTTGTGGGGCTCTTGCCAGGTTCTCTTACCCAGAATCCTTTGCAAACCTCAACATTTGGCTAAAAAAACACTTTTTCCTCACATTTCGGTGACAGAGAGTTCTGGAATCTGAGAGGAGCCACAAATTTCTTTCCACCCAGCGTTCCCCCAAGTGCCCCGATAAAAATGGAACCTCACTTGTGTGGGTAGGCCTAGTGCCCCCGACAGGAAATGCCCCAAATTACAAAGTGGACACATAACATTTTCTCAAAGAAAACAGAGGTGTTTTTTGCAAAGTGCCTACCTCTGGATTTTGGCCTCTAGCTCAACCGGCACCTAGGGAAACCTACCAAACCTGTGCATTTTTTAAAACTGGAGACCTCGGGAATCCAAGATGGGGTGACTTCTTGGGCTCTCACCAGGTTCCGTTACCTCTAATCCTTTGCAAACCTCGCAATGTGGCTAAAAAAACACTTTTTCCTCACATTTCGGTGACATAAAGTTCTGGAATTTGAGAGGAGCCACATATTTCCTTCCTCCCAGCGTTTCCCCAAGTCTCCCGATGAAAATGGTACCTCACTTGTGTGGGTAGGTCAAATGCCCGTGACAGGAAATGTCCCAAAATACAAAGTGGACACATCACATTTTCTCAAAGAAAACAAAGGTGTTTTTTGCAAAGTGCCTACCGGTGGATATTGGCCTCTAGCTCAGCCGGCACCTAGGGAAACCTACCAAACCTGTCCATTTTTTAAAACTAGAGACCTAGGGGAATCCAAGATGAGGGTACTTGTGGGGCTCTAACCAGGTTCTGTTACCCAGAATCCTTTGCAAACCTCAACATTTGGCTAAAAAAACACTGTTTCCTCACATTTCGGTGGCAGAGGGTTCTGGAATCTGAGAGGAGCCACAAATTTCCTTCCACCCAGCATTTCCCCAAGTGTCCCGATAAAATTGGTACCTCACTTGTGTGGGTAGGCTTAGCGCCCGCGACAGGAAATGCCCCAAAACACGAAGTGGACACATCACATTTTCTAAAAGAAAACAGAGGTGTTTTTTGCAAAGTGCCTACCGGTGGATTTTGGCCTCTAGCTCAGCCGGCACCTAGGGAAACCTACCAAACCTGTGCATTTTTTAAAACTAGAGACCTAGGGGAATCCAAGATGAGGGGACTTGTGGGGTTCCGACCAGGTTCTGTTACCCAGAATCCTTTGCAAACCTCAAAATGTGGCTAAAAAAACCACTTTTTTCTCACATTTCGGTGGCAGAGAGTTCTGGAATCTGAGAGGAGCCATAAATTTCCTACCACCCAGCATTTCCCCAAGTGTCCTGATAAAATTGGCACCTCACTTGTGTGGGTAGGCCTAGCGCCCGCGACAGGAAATGCCCCAAAACACAAAGTGGACACATCACATTTTCTCAAAGAAAAAAGAGGTTTTTTGCAAAGTGCCTACAGGTGGATTTTGGCCTCTAGCTCAGCCAGCACCTAGGGAAACCTACCAAACCTGTTCATTTTTTAAAACTAGAGACCTAGGGGAATCCAAGATGAGGGGACTTGTGGGGCTCCGACCAGGTTCTGTTACCCAGAATCCTTTGCAAGCCTCAAAATTTGGCTAAAAAAACACTTTTTTCTCACATTTCGGTGGCAGAGAGTTCTGGAATCTGAGAGGAGTCACACATTTCCTTCCACCCAGCATTTCCCCAAGTGTCCTGATAAAATTGGTACCTCACTTGTGTGGGTAGGCCTTGCGCCAGCGACAGGAAATGCCCCAAAACACAAAGTGGACACATAACATTTTCTCAAAGAAAACTGAGGTGTTTCTTGCAAAGTGCCTACCTGTGGGTTTTGTCCTCTAGATCAGCCGGCACATAGAAAAACCTACCAAACCTGTGCATTTTTGAAAACTAGAGACGTAGGGGAATCCAAGGTGGGGTGACTTGTGGGGCTCTCGCCAGGTTCTGTTACCCAGAATCCTTTCAAACCTCAACATTTGGCAAAAAAACACTTTTTCCTCACATTTGGGTGACAGAGAGTTCTGGAATCTGAGAGGAGCCACAAATTTCCTTCCAGCCAGCGTTCCCCCAAGTGTCCTGATAAAAATGGTACCTCACTTGTGTGGGTAGGCCTAGTGCCCGCGACAGGAAATGCCCCAAAACACAAAGTGGACACATCACATTTTCTCAAAGAAAACAGAGGTGTTTTTTGCAAAGTGCCTACCTGTGAATTTTGGCATCTAGCTCCCGTGGCACCCAGGGAAACCTACCAAACCTGTGCATTTTTGAAAACTAGAGACCTTGGGGTATTCTTGATGGGGTGACTTGTGGGGCTCTTTCCAGGTTCTGTTACCCAGAATCCTTTGCAAACCTCAACATTTGGCTAAAAAAACACTTTTTCCTCACATTTCGGTGACAGAGAGTTCTGGAATCTGAGAGGAGCCACAAATTTCTTTCCACCCAGCGTTCCCCCAAGTGTCCCGATAAAAATGGAACCTCACTTGTGTGGGTAGGCCTAGTGCCCCCGACAGGAAATGCCCCAAAATACAAAGTGGACACATAACATTTTCTCAAAGAAAACAGAGGTGTTTTTTGCAAAGTGCCTACCTCTGGATTTTGGCCTCTAGCTCAACCGGCACCTAGGGAAACCTACCAAACCTGTGCATTTTTTAAAACTGGAGACCTCGGGAATCCAAGATGGGGTGACTTCTTGGGCTCTCACCAGGTTCCGTTACCTCTAATCCTTTGCAAACCTCGCAATGTGGCTAAAAAAACACTTTTTCCTCACATTTCGGTGACATAAAGTTCTGGAATTTGAGAGGAGCCATATATTTCCTTCCTCCCAGCGTTCCCCCAAGTCTCCCAATGAAAATGGTACCTCACTTGTGTGGGTAGGCCAAGTGCCCATGACAGGAAATGTCCCAAAATACAAAGTGGACACATCACATTTTCTCAAAGAAAACAGAGGTGTTTTTTGCAAAGTGCCTACCTGTGGATTTTGGACCCTAGCTCAGCCGGCACCTAGGGAAACCTACCAAACCTGTGCATTTTTTAAAATTAGAGACCTAGAGGAATCCAAGATAGGGTGACTTGTGGGGCTCTCACCAGGTTCTGTTACCCAGAATCCTTTGCAAACCTCAAAATGTGGCTAAAAAAACACTTTTTCCTTACATTTTGGTGACAGAGAGTTCTGGAATATGAGAGGAGCCACATATTTCCTTCCACCCAGCGTTCCCCCAAGTCTCCCAATAAAAATGGTATCTCACTTGTGTGGGTAGGCCTAGTGCCCGCGACAGGAAATGCCCCAAAACACAAAGTGGACACATCACATTTTCTCAAAGAAAACAGAGGTGTTTTTTGCAAAGTGCCTACCTGTGGATTTTGGACCCTAGCTCAGCCGGCACCTATGGAAACCTACCAAACCTGTCCATTTTTTTAAACTAGAGACCTAGGGGAATCCAAGATGAGGGTACTTGTGGGGCTCTAACCAGGTTCTGTTACCCAGAATCCTTTGCAAACCTCAACATTTGGCTAAAAAAACACTGTTTCCTCACATTTCGGTGGCAGAGAGTTCTGGAATCTGAGAGGAGCCCCAAATTTCCTTCCACCCAGCATTTCCTCAAGTGTCCCGATAAAATTGGTACCTCACTTGTGTGGGTAGGCCTAGCGCCCGCGACAGGAAATGCCCCAAAATACAAAGTGGACACATCACATTTTCTCAAAGAAAACAGAGGTGTTTTTTGCAAAGTGCCTACCTGTGGATTTTGGACCCTAGCTCAGCCGGCACCTAGGGAAACCTACCAAACCTGTGCATTTTTTAAAATTAGAGACCTAGAGGAATCCAAGATAGGGTGACTTGTGGTGCTCTCACCAGGTTCTGTTACCCAGAATCCTTTGCAAACCTCAAAATTTGGCTAAAAAAACACTTTTTCCTTACATTTTGGTGACAGAGAGTTCTGGAATATGAGAGGAGCCACATATTTCCTTCCACCCAGCGTTCCCCCAATTCTCCCAATAAAAATGGTACCTCACCTGTGTGGATAGGCCTAGTGCCCGCGACAGGAAATGCACCAAAACACAAAGTGGACACATCACATTTTCTCAAAGAAAACAGAGGTGTTTTTTGCAAAGTGCCTACCTGTGAATTTTGGCATCTAGCTCCCGTGGCACCCAGGGAAACCTACCAAACCTGTGCATTTTTGAAAACTAGAGACCTAGGGGTATTCATGATGGGTGACTTGTGGGGCTCTTGCCAGGTTCTGTTATCCAGAATCCTTTGCAAACTTCAACATTTGGCTAAAAAAACACTTTTTCCTCACATTTCGGTGACAGAGAGTTCTGGAATCTGAGAGGAGCCACAAATTTCTTTCTACCCAGTGTTCCCCCAAGTGCCCGGATAAAAATGGAACCTCACTTGTGTGGGTAGGCCTAGTGCCCCCGACAGGAAATGCCCCAAAATACAAAGTGGACACATCACATTTTCTCAAAGAAAACAGAGGTGTTTTTTGCAAAGTGCCTACCTCTGGATTTTGGCCTCTAGCTCAACCGGCACCTAGGGAAACCTACCAAACCTGTGCATTTTTTAAAACTGGAGACCTCGGGAATCCAAGATGGGGTGACTTCTTGGGCTCTCACCAGGTTCCGTTACCTCTAATCCTTTGCAAACCTCGCAATGTGGCTAAAAAAACACTTTTTCCTCACATTTCGGTGACATAAAGTTCTGGAATTTGAGAGGAGCCACATATTTCCTTCCTCCCAGCGTTTCCCCAAGTCTCCCGATGAAAATGGTACCTCACTTGTGTGGGTAGGTCAAATGCCCGTGACAGGAAATGTCCCAAAATACAAAGTGGACACATCACATTTTCTCAAAGAAAACAAAGGTGTTTTTTGCAAAGTGCCTACCGGTGGATATTGGCCTCTAGCTCAGCCGGCACCTAGGGAAACCTACCAAACCTGTCCATTTTTTAAAACTAGAGACCTAGGGGAATCCAAGATGAGGGTACTTGTGGGGCTCTAACCAGGTTCTCTTACCCAGAATCCTTTGCAAACCTCAACATTTGGCTAAAAAAACACTGTTTCCTCACATTTCGGTGGCAGAGGGTTCTGGAATCTGAGAGGAGCCACAAATTTCCTTCCACCCAGCATTTCCCCAAGTGTCCCGATAAAATTGGTACCTCACTTGTGTGGGTAGGCTTAGCGCCCGCGACAGGAAATGCCCCAAAACACGAAGTGGACACATCACATTTTCTAAAAGAAAACAGAGGTGTTTTTTGCAAAGTGCCTACCGGAGGATTTTGGCCTCTAGCTCAGCCGGCACCTAGGGAAACCTACCAAACCTGTGCATTTTTTAAAACTAGAGACCTAGGGGAATCCAAGATGAGGGGACTTGTGGGGTTCCGACCAGGTTCTGTTACCCAGAATCCTTTGCAAACCTCAAAATGTGGCTAAAAAAACCACTTTTTTCTCACATTTCGGTGGCAGAGAGTTCTGGAATCTGAGAGGAGCCATAAATTTCCTACCACCCAGCATTTCCCCAAGTGTCCTGATAAAATTGGCACCTCACTTGTTTGGGTAGGCCTAGCGCCCGCGACAGGAAATGCCCCAAAACACAAAGTGGACACATCACATTTTCTCAAAGAAAAAAGAGGTTTTTTGCAAAGTGCCTACAGGTGGATTTTGGCCTCTAGCTCAGCCAGCACCTAGGGAAACCTACCAAACCTGTTCATTTTTTAAAACTAGAGACCTAGGGGAATCCAAGATGAGGGGACTTGTGGGGCTCCGACCAGGTTCTGTTACCCAGAATCCTTTGCAAGCCTCAAAATGTGGCTAAAAAAACACTTTTTTCTCACATTTCGGTGGCAGAGAGTTCTGGAATCTGAGAGGAGTCACACATTTCCTTCCACCCAGCATTTCCCCAAGTGTCCTGATAAAATTGGTACCTCACTTGTGTGGGTAGGCCTTGCGCCAGCGACAGGAAATGCCCCAAAACACAAAGTGGACACATAACATTTTCTCAAAGAAAACTGAGGTGTTTCTTGCAAAGTGCCTACCTGTGGGTTTTGTCCTCTAGATCAGCCGGCACATAGAAAAACCTACCAAACCTGTGCATTTTTGAAAACTAGAGACGTAGGGGAATCCAAGGTGGGGTGACTTGTGGGGCTCTCGCCAGGTTCTGTTACCCAGAATCCTTTCAAACCTCAACATTTGGCAAAAAAACACTTTTTCCTCACATTTGGGTGACAGAGAGTTCTGGAATCTGAGAGGAGCCACAAATTTCCTTCCAGCCAGCGTTCCCCCAAGTGTCCTGATAACAATGGTACCTCACTTGTGTGGGTAGGCCTAGTGCCCGCGACAGGAAATGCCCCAAAACACAAAGTGGACACATCACATTTTCTCAAAGAAAACAGAGGTGTTTTTTGCAAAGTGCCTACCTGTGAATTTTGGCATCTAGCTCCCGTGGCACCCAGGGAAACCTACCAAACCTGTGCATTTTTGAAAACTAGAGACCTTGGGGTATTCTTGATGGGGTGACTTGTGGGGCTCTTTCCAGGTTCTGTTACCCAGAATCCTTTGCAAACCTCAACATTTGGCTAAAAAAACACTTTTTCCTCACATTTCGGTGACAGAGAGTTCTGGAATCTGAGAGGAGCCACAAATTTCTTTCCACCCAGCGTTCCCCCAAGTGTCCCGATAAAAATGGAACCTCACTTGTGTGGGTAGGCCTAGTGCCCCCGACAGGAAATGCCCCAAAATACAAAGTGGACACATAACATTTTCTCAAAGAAAACAGAGGTGTTTTTTGCAAAGTGCCTACCTCTGGATTTTGGCCTCTAGCTCAACCGGCACCTAGGGAAACCTACCAAACCTGTGCATTTTTTAAAACTGGAGACCTCGGGAATCCAAGATGGGGTGACTTCTTGGGCTCTCACCAGGTTCCGTTACCTCTAATCCTTTGCAAACCTCGCAATGTGGCTAAAAAAACACTTTTTCCTCACATTTCGGTGACATAAAGTTCTGGAATTTGAGAGGAGCCATATATTTCCTTCCTCCCAGCGTTCCCCCAAGTCTCCCAATGAAAATGGTACCTCACTTGTGTGGGTAGGCCAAGTGCCCATGACAGGAAATGTCCCAAAATACAAAGTGGACACATCACATTTTCTCAAAGAAAACAGAGGTGTTTTTTGCAAAGTGCCTACCTGTGGATTTTGGACCCTAGCTCAGCCGGCACCTAGGGAAACCTACCAAACCTGTGCATTTTTTAAAATTAGAGACCTAGAGGAATCCAAGATAGGGTGACTTGTGGGGCTCTCACCAGGTTCTGTTACCCAGAATCCTTTGCAAACCTCAAAATGTGGCTAAAAAAACACTTTTTCCTTACATTTTGGTGACAGAGAGTTCTGGAATATGAGAGGAGCCACATATTTCCTTCCACCCAGCGTTCCCCCAAGTCTCCCAATAAAAATGGTATCTCACTTGTGTGGGTAGGCCTAGTGCCCGCGACAGGAAATGCCCCAAAACACAAAGTGGACACATCACATTTTCTCAAAGAAAACAGAGGTGTTTTTTGCAAAGTGCCTACCTGTGGATTTTGGACCCTAGCTCAGCCGGCACCTATGGAAACCTACCAAACCTGTCCATTTTTTTAAACTAGAGACCTAGGGGAATCCAAGATGAGGGTACTTGTGGGGCTCTAACCAGGTTCTGTTACCCAGAATCCTTTGCAAACCTCAACATTTGGCTAAAAAAACACTGTTTCCTCACATTTCGGTGGCAGAGAGTTCTGGAATCTGAGAGGAGCCCCAAATTTCCTTCCACCCAGCATTTCCTCAAGTGTCCCGATAAAATTGGTACCTCACTTGTGTGGGTAGGCCTAGCGCCCGCGACAGGAAATGCCCCAAAATACAAAGTGGACACATCACATTTTCTCAAAGAAAACAGAGGTGTTTTTTGCAAAGTGCCTACCTGTGGATTTTGGACCCTAGCTCAGCCGGCACCTAGGGAAACCTACCAAACCTGTGCATTTTTTAAAATTAGAGACCTAGAGGAATCCAAGATAGGGTGACTTGTGGTGCTCTCACCAGGTTCTGTTACCCAGAATCCTTTGCAAACCTCAAAATTTGGCTAAAAAAACACTTTTTCCTTACATTTTGGTGACAGAGAGTTCTGGAATATGAGAGGAGCCACATATTTCCTTCCACCCAGCGTTCCCCCAATTCTCCCAATAAAAATGGTACCTCACCTGTGTGGATAGGCCTAGTGCCCGCGACAGGAAATGCACCAAAACACAAAGTGGACACATCACATTTTCTCAAAGAAAACAGAGGTGTTTTTTGCAAAGTGCCTACCTGTGAATTTTGGCATCTAGCTCCCGTGGCACCCAGGGAAACCTACCAAACCTGTGCATTTTTGAAAACTAGAGACCTAGGGGTATTCATGATGGGGTGACTTGTGGGGCTCTTGCCAGGTTCTGTTATCCAGAATCCTTTGCAAACTTCAACATTTGGCTAAAAAAACACTTTTTCCTCACATTTCGGTGACAGAGAGTTCTGGAATCTGAGAGGAGCCACAAATTTCTTTCTACCCAGTGTTCCCCCAAGTGCCCGGATAAAAATGGAACCTCACTTGTGTGGGTAGGCCTAGTGCCCCCGACAGGAAATGCCCCAAAATACAAAGTGGACACATCACATTTTCTCAAAGAAAACAGAGGTGTTTTTTGCAAAGTGCCTACCTCTGGATTTTGGCCTCTAGCTCAACCGGCACCTAGGGAAACCTACCAAACCTGTGCATTTTTTAAAACTGGAGACCTCGGGAATCCAAGATGGGGTGACTTCTTGGGCTCTCACCAGGTTCCGTTACCTCTAATCCTTTGCAAACCTCGCAATGTGGCTAAAAAAACACTTTTTCCTCACATTTCGGTGACATAAAGTTCTGGAATTTGAGAGGAGCCACATATTTCCTTCCTCCCAGCGTTTCCCCAAGTCTCCCGATGAAAATGGTACCTCACTTGTGTGGGTAGGTCAAATGCCCGTGACAGGAAATGTCCCAAAATACAAAGTGGACACATCACATTTTCTCAAAGAAAACAAAGGTGTTTTTTGCAAAGTGCCTACCGGTGGATATTGGCCTCTAGCTCAGCCGGCACCTAGGGAAACCTACCAAACCTGTCCATTTTTTAAAACTAGAGACCTAGGGGAATCCAAGATGAGGGTACTTGTGGGGCTCTAACCAGGTTCTGTTACCCAGAATCCTTTGCAAACCTCAACATTTGGCTAAAAAAACACTGTTTCCTCACATTTCGGTGGCAGAGGGTTCTGGAATCTGAGAGGAGCCACAAATTTCCTTCCACCCAGCATTTCCCCAAGTGTCCCGATAAAATTGGTACCTCACTTGTGTGGGTAGGCTTAGCGCCCGCGACAGGAAATGCCCCAAAACACGAAGTGGACACATCACATTTTCTAAAAGAAAACAGAGGTGTTTTTTGCAAAGTGCCTACCGGAGGATTTTGGCCTCTAGCTCAGCCGGCACCTAGGGAAACCTACCAAACCTGTGCATTTTTTAAAACTAGAGACCTAGGGGAATCCAAGATGAGGGGACTTGTGGGGTTCCGACCAGGTTCTGTTACCCAGAATCCTTTGCAAACCTCAAAATGTGGCTAAAAAAACCACTTTTTTCTCACATTTCGGTGGCAGAGAGTTCTGGAATCTGAGAGGAGCCATAAATTTCCTACCACCCAGCATTTCCCCAAGTGTCCTGATAAAATTGGCACCTCACTTGTTTGGGTAGGCCTAGCGCCCGCGACAGGAAATGCCCCAAAACACAAAGTGGACACATCACATTTTCTCAAAGAAAAAAGAGGTTTTTTGCAAAGTGCCTACAGGTGGATTTTGGCCTCTAGCTCAGCCAGCACCTAGGGAAACCTACCAAACCTGTTCATTTTTTAAAACTAGAGACCTAGGGGAATCCAAGATGAGGGGACTTGTGGGGCTCCGACCAGGTTCTGTTACCCAGAATCCTTTGCAAGCCTCAAAATTTGGCTAAAAAAACACTTTTTTCTCACATTTCGGTGGCAGAGAGTTCTGGAATCTGAGAGGAGTCACACATTTCCTTCCACCCAGCATTTCCCCAAGTGTCCTGATAAAATTGGTAACTCACTTGTGTGGGTAGGCCTTGCGCCAGCGACAGGAAATGCCCCAAAACACAAAGTGGACACATAACATTTTCTCAAAGAAAACTGAGGTGTTTCTTGCAAAGTGCCTACCTGTGGGTTTTGTCCTCTAGATCAGCCGGCACATAGAAAAACCTACCAAACCTGTGCATTTTTGAAAACTAGAGACGTAGGGGAATCCAAGGTGGGGTGACTTGTGGGGCTCTCGCCAGGTTCTGTTACCCAGAATCCTTTCAAACCTCAACATTTGGCAAAAAAACACTTTTTCCTCACATTTGGGTGACAGAGAGTTCTGGAATCTGAGAGGAGCCACAAATTTCCTTCCAGCCAGCGTTCCCCCAAGTGTCCTGATAACAATGGTACCTCACTTGTGTGGGTAGGCCTAGTGCCCGCGACAGGAAATGCCCCAAAACACAAAGTGGACACATCACATTTTCTCAAAGAAAACAGAGGTGTTTTTTGCAAAGTGCCTACCTGTGAATTTTGGTCTCTAGCTCCCATGGCACCCAGGGAAACCTACCAAACCTGTGCATTTTTGAAAACTAGAGACCTTGGGGTATTCTTGATGGGGTGACTTGTGGGGCTCTTTCCAGGTTCTGTTACCCAGAATCCTTTGCAAACCTCAACATTTGGCTAAAAAAACACTTTTTCCTCACATTTCGGTGACAGAGAGTTCTGGAATCTGAGAGGAGCCACAAATTTCTTTCCACCCAGCGTTCCCCCAAGTGCCCCGATAAAAATGGAACCTCACTTGTGTGGGTAGGCCTAGTGCCCCCGACAGGAAATGCCCCAAAATACAAAGTGGACACATAACATTTTCTCAAAGAAAACAGAGGTGTTTTTTGCAAAGTGCCTACCTCTGGATTTTGGCCTCTAGCTCAACCGGCACCTAGGGAAACCTACCAAACCTGTGCATTTTTTAAAACTGGAGACCTCGGGAATCCAAGATGGGGTGACTTCTTGGGCTCTCACCAGGTTCCGTTACCTCTAATCCTTTGCAAACCTCGCAATGTGGCTAAAAAAACACTTTTTCCTCACATTTCGGTGACATAAAGTTCTGGAATTTTAGAGGAGCCATATATTTCCTTCCTCCCAGCGTTCCCCCAAGTCTCCCAATGAAAATGGTACCTCACTTGTGTGGGTAGGCCAAGTGCCCATGACAGGAAATGTCCCAAAATACAAAGTGGACACATCACATTTTCTCAAAGAAAACAGAGGTGTTTTTTGCAAAGTGCCTACCTGTGGATTTTGGACCCTAGCTCAGCCGGCACCTAGGGAAACCTACCAAACCTGTGCATTTTTTAAAATTAGAGACCTAGAGGAATCCAAGATAGGGTGACTTGTGGGGCTCTCACCAGGTTCTGTTACCCAGAATCCTTTGCAAACCTCAAAATGTGGCTAAAAAAACACTTTTTCCTTACATTTTGGTGACAGAGAGTTCTGGAATATGAGAGGAGCCACATATTTCCTTCCACCCAGCGTTCCCCCAAGTCTCCCAATAAAAATGGTATCTCACTTGTGTGGGTAGGCCTAGTGCCCGCGACAGGAAATGCCCCAAAACACAAAGTGGACACATCACATTTTCTCAAAGAAAACAGAGGTGTTTTTTGCAAAGTGCCTACCTGTGGATTTTGGACCCTAGCTCAGCCGGCACCTATGGAAACCTACCAAACCTGTCCATTTTTTTAAACTAGAGACCTAGGGGAATCCAAGATGAGGGTACTTGTGGGGCTCTAACCAGGTTCTGTTACCCAGAATCCTTTGCAAACCTCAACATTTGGCTAAAAAAACACTGTTTCCTCACATTTCGGTGGCAGAGAGTTCTGGAATCTGAGAGGAGCCCCAAATTTCCTTCCACCCAGCATTTCCTCAAGTGTCCCGATAAAATTGGTACCTCACTTGTGTGGGTAGGCCTAGCGCCCGCGACAGGAAATGCCCCAAAATACAAAGTGGACACATCACATTTTCTCAAAGAAAACAGAGGTGTTTTTTGCAAAGTGCCTACCTGTGGATTTTGGACCCTAGCTCAGCCGGCACCTAGGGAAACCTACCAAACCTGTGCATTTTTTAAAATTAGAGACCTAGAGGAATCCAAGATAGGGTGACTTGTGGTGCTCTCACCAGGTTCTGTTACCCAGAATCCTTTGCAAACCTCAAAATTTGGCTAAAAAAACACTTTTTCCTTACATTTTGGTGACAGAGAGTTCTGGAATATGAGAGGAACCACATATTTCCTTCCACCCAGCGTTCCCCCAATTCTCCCAATAAAAATGGTACCTCACCTGTGTGGATAGGCCTAGTGCCCGCGACAGGAAATGCACCAAAACACAAAGTGGACACATCACATTTTCTCAAAGAAAACAGAGGTGTTTTTTGCAAAGTGCCTACCTGTGAATTTTGGCATCTAGCTCCCGTGGCACCCAGGGAAACCTACCAAACCTGTGCATTTTTGAAAACTAGAGACCTAGGGGTATTCATGATGGGGTGACTTGTGGGGCTCTTGCCAGGTTCTGTTATCCAGAATCCTTTGCAAACTTCAACATTTGGCTAAAAAAACACTTTTTCCTCACATTTCGGTGACAGAGAGTTCTGGAATCTGAGAGGAGCCACAAATTTCTTTCTACCCAGTGTTCCCCCAAGTGCCCGGATAAAAATGGAACCTCACTTGTGTGGGTAGGCCTAGTGCCCCCGACAGGAAATGCCCCAAAATACAAAGTGGACACATCACATTTTCTCAAAGAAAACAGAGGTGTTTTTTGCAAAGTGCCTACCTCTGGATTTTGGCCTCTAGCTAAACCGGCACCAACGGAAACCTACCAAACCTGTGCATTTTTTAAAACTGGAGACCTCGGGGAATCCAAGATGGGGTGACTTCTGGGGCTCTCACCAGGTTCCGTTACCTCTAATCCTTTGCAAACCTCGCAATGTGGCTAAAAAAACACTTTTTCCTCACATTTCGGCGACAGAAAGTTGTGGAATTTGAGAGGAGCCACATATTTCCTTCCTCCCAGCGTTCCCCCAAGTCTGCCGATAAAAATGGTACCTCACTGGTGTGGGTAGGCCAAGTGCCCGTTACAGGAAATGTCACAAAGTACAAAGTGGACACATCACATTTTCTCAAAGAAAACAGAGGTGTTTTTTGCAAAGTGCCTACCTGTGGATTTTGGACTCTAGCTCAGCCAGCACCTAGGGAAACCTACCAAACCTGTGCATTTTTGAAAACTAGAGACCTAGAGGAATCCAAGATAGGGTGACTTGTGGGGCTCTCATCAGATTCTGTTACCCAGAATCCTTTGCAAACCTCAACATTTGGCTCAAAAAACACTTTCTCCTTACATTTTGGTGACAGAGAGTTCTGGAATATGAGAGGAGCCACAAATTTCCTTCCACCCAGCGTTCCCCCAAGTCTCCCAATAAAAATGGTACCTCACTTGTGTGGGTGGGCCTAGTGCCCGCGACAGGAAATGCCCCAAAACACAAAGTGGACACATCACATTTTCTCAAAGAAAACAGAGGTGTTTTTTGCAAAGTGCCTACCGGTGGATTTTGGCCTCTAGCTCAGCCGGCACCTAGGGAAACCTACCAAACCTGTGCATTTTTTAAAACTAGAGACCTAGGGGAATCCAAGATGAGGGTACTTGTGGGGCTGTAACCAGGTTCTGTTACCCAGAATCCTTTGCAAACCTCAACATTTGGCTAAAAAAACTCTGTTTCCTCACATTTCGGTTGCAGAGAGTTCTGGAGTCTGAGAGGAGCCACAAATTTCCTTCCACCAAGCATTTCCCCAAGTGTTCTGATAAAATTGGTACCTCACTTGTGTGGGTAGGCCTAGCGCCCGCGACAGGAAATGCCCCAAAACACAAAGTGGACACATCACATTTTCTTAAAGAAAACTGAGGTGTTTTTTGCAAAGTGCCTACCTGTGGGTTTTGGCCTCTAGATCAGCCGGCACATAGAAAAACCTACCAAACCTGTGCATTTTTGAAAACTAGAGACCTAGGGGAATCCAAGGTGGGGGGACTTGTGGGGCTCTCGCCAGGTTCTGTTACCCAGAATCCTTTGCAAACCTCAACATTTGGCAAAAAAACACTTTTTCCTCACATTTGGGTGACAGAGAGTTCTGGAATCTGAGAGGAGCCACAAATTTCCTTCCACCCAGCGTTCCCCCAAGTCTCCCAATAAAAATGGTAACTCACTTGTGTGGGTAGGCCAAGTGCCCGCGACAGGAAATGCCCCAAAACACAAAGTGGACACATCACATTTTCTCAAAGAAAACAGAGGTGTTTTTTGCAAAGTGCCTATCTCTGGATTTTGACCTTTAGCTCAACCGGCACCTAGGGAAACCTACCAAACCTGTGCATTTTTTTAAACTGGAGACCTCGGGGAATCCAAGATGAGGTGACTTCTGGGGCTCTCACCAGGTTCCATTACCTCTAATCCTTTGCAAACCTCACAATGTGGCTAAAAAAACACTTTTTCCTCACATTTCGGTGACAGAAAGTTCTGGAATTTGAGAGGAACCACATATTTCCTTCCTCCCAGCGTTCCCCCAAGTCTCCCGATAAAAATGGTACCTCACTTGTGTGGGTAGGCCAAGTGCCCGCGACAGGAAATGCCCCAAAACACAAAGTGGACACATCACATTTTCTCAAAGAAAACAGAGGTGTTTTTTGCAAAGTGCCTATCTCTGGATTTTGACCTCTAGCTCAACCGGCACCTAGGGAAACCTACCAAACCTGTGCATTTTTTTAAACTGGAGACCTTGGGGAATCCAAGATGAGGTGACTTCTGGGGCTCTCACCAGGTTCCGTTACCTCTAATCTTTTGCAAACCTCACAATGTGGCTAAAAAAACACTTTTTCCTCACATTTCGGTGACAGAAAGTTCTGGAATTTGAGAGGAACCACATATTTCCTTCCTCCCAGCGTTCCCCCAAGTCTCCCGATAAAAATGGTACCTCACTTGTGTGGTTAGGCCTAGTGCCCGTGACAGGAAATGTCCCAAAATACAAAGTGGACACATCACATTTTCTCAAAGAAAACAGAGGTGTTTTTTGCAAAGTGCCTACCTGTGGATTTTGGACTCTAGCTCAGCCGGCACATAGGGAAACCTACCAAACCTTTGCATTTTTTAAAACTAGAGACCTAGAGGAATCCAAGATAGGGTGACTTATGGGGCTCTCACCAGGTTCTGTTACCCAGAATCCTTTGCAAACCTAAAAATTTGGCTAAAACAACACTTTTTCCTTATATTTTGGTGACAGAGAGTTCTGGAATATGAGAGGAGCCACAAATTTCCTTCCACCCAGCGTTCCCCCAAGTCTCCCAATAAAAATGGTACCTCACTTGTGTGGGTAGGCCTAGTGCCCGCGACAGGAAATGCCCCAAAACACAAAGTGGACACATCACATTTTCTCAAAGAAAACAGAGGTGTTTTTTGCAAAGTGCCTACCGGTGGATTTTGGCCTCTAGCTCAGCCGGCATCTAGGGAATCCTACCAAACCTATGCATTTTTTAAAACTAGAGACCTAGGGGAATCCAAGATGAGGGTACTTGTGGGGCTCTAACCAGGTTCTGTTACCCAGAATCCTTTGCAAGCCTCAAAATGTGGCTAAAAAAACACTTTTTTATCACATTTCGGTGGCAGAGAGTTCTGGAATCTGAGAGGAGTCACACATTTCCTTCCACCCAGCATTTCGCCAAGTGTCCTGATAAAATTGGTACCTCACTTGTGTGGGTAGGCCTAGCGCCCGCGACAGGAAATGCCCCAAAACACAAAGTGGACACATAACATTTTCTAAAAGAAAACTGAGGTGTTTCTTGCAAAGTGCCTACCTGTGGGTTTTGGCCTCTAGATCAGCCGGCACATAGAAAAACCTACCAAACCTGTGCATTTTTTAAAACTAGAGACCTAGGGGAATCCAAGGTGGGGTGACTTGTGGGGCTCTCGCCAGGTTCTGTTACCCAGAATCCTTTGCAAACCTCAACATTTGGCAAAAAAACACTTTTTCCTCACATTTGGGTGACAGAGAGTTCTGGAATCTGAGAGGAGCCACAAATTTCCTTCCAGCCAGGGTCCCCCCAAGTGTCCTGATAAAAATGGTACCTCACTTGTGTAGGTAGGCCTAGTGCCCGCGACAGGAAATGCCCCAAAACACAAAGTGGACACATCACATTTTCTCAAAGAAAACAGAGGTGTTTTTTGCAAAGAGCCTACCTGTGAATTTTGGCATCTAGCTCCCGTGGCACCCAGGGAAACCTACCAAACCTGTGCATTTTTGAAAACTAGAGACCTTGGGGTATTCTTGATGGGGTGACTTGTGGGGCTCTTTCCAGGTTCTGTTACCCAGAATCCTTTGCAAACTTCAACATTTGGCTAAAAAAACACTTTTTCCTCACATTTCGGTGACAGAGAGTTCTGGAATCTGAGAGGAGCCACAAATTTCTTTCTACCCAGTGTTCCCCCAAGTGCCCGGATAAAAATGGAACCTCACTTGTGTGGGTAGGCCTAGTGCCCCCGACAGGAAATGCCCCAAAATACAAAGTGGACACATCACATTTTCTCAAAGAAAACAGAGGTGTTTTTTGCAAAGTGCCTACCTCTGGATTTTGGCCTCTAGCTAAACCGGCACCAACGGAAACCTACCAAACCTGTGCATTTTTTAAAACTGGAGACCTCGGGGAATCCAAGATGGGGTGACTTCTGGGGCTCTCACCAGGTTCCGTTACCTCTAATCCTTTGCAAACCTCGCAATGTGGCTAAAAAAACACTTTTTCCTCACATTTCGGCGACAGAAAGTTGTGGAATTTGAGAGGAGCCACATATTTCCTTCCTCCCAGCGTTCCCCCAAGTCTGCCGATAAAAATGGTACCTCACTGGTGTGGGTAGGCCAAGTGCCCGTTACAGGAAATGTCACAAAGTACAAAGTGGACACATCACATTTTCTCAAAGAAAACAGAGGTGTTTTTTGCAAAGTGCCTACCTGTGGATTTTGGACTCTAGCTCAGCCAGCACCTAGGGAAACCTACCAAACCTGTGCATTTTTGAAAACTAGAGACCTAGAGGAATCCAAGATAGGGTGACTTGTGGGGCTCTCATCAGATTCTGTTACCCAGAATCCTTTGCAAACCTCAACATTTGGCTCAAAAAACACTTTCTCCTTACATTTTGGTGACAGAGAGTTCTGGAATATGAGAGGAGCCACAAATTTCCTTCCACCCAGCGTTCCCCCAAGTCTCCCAATAAAAATGGTACCTCACTTGTGTGGGTGGGCCTAGTGCCCGCGACAGGAAATGCCCCAAAACACAAAGTGGACACATCACATTTTCTCAAAGAAAACAGAGGTGTTTTTTGCAAAGTGCCTACCGGTGGATTTTGGCCTCTAGCTCAGCCGGCACCTAGGGAAACCTACCAAACCTGTGCATTTTTTAAAACTAGAGACCTAGGGGAATCCAAGATGAGGGTACTTGTGGGGCTGTAACCAGGTTCTGTTACCCAGAATCCTTTGCAAACCTCAACATTTGGCTAAAAAAACTCTGTTTCCTCACATTTCGGTTGCAGAGAGTTCTGGAGTCTGAGAGGAGCCACAAATTTCCTTCCACCCAGCATTTCCCCAAGTGTCCCGATAAAACTGGTACCTCACTTGTGTGGGTAGGCCTAGCGCCCGCGACAGGAAATGCCCCAAAATACGAAGTGGACACATCACATTTTCTCAAAGAAAACAGGTGTTTTTTGCAAAGTGCCTACCGGTGGATTTTGGCCTCTAGCTCAGCCGGCACCTAGGGAAACCTACCAAACCTGTGCATTTTTTAAAACTAGAGACCTAGGGGAATCCAAGATGAGGGGACTTGTGGGGCTCCGACCAGATTCTGTTACCCAGAATCCTTTGCAAGACTAAAAATTTGGCTAAAAAAACACTTTTTTCTCACATTTCGGTGGCAGAGAGTTCTGGAATCTGAGAGGAGCCACACATTTTCTTCCACCCAGCATTTCCCCAAGTGTTCTGATAAAATTGGTACCTCACTTGTGTGGGTAGGCCTAGCGCCCGCGACAGGAAATGCCCCAAAACACAAAGTGGACACATCACATTTTCTTAAAGAAAACTGAGGTGTTTTTTGCAAAGTGCCTACCTGTGGGTTTTGGCCTCTAGATCAGCCGGCACATAGAAAAACCTACCAAACCTGTGCATTTTTGAAAACTAGAGACCTAGGGGAATCCAAGGTGGGGGGACTTGTGGGGCTCTCGCCAGGTTCTGTTACCCAGAATCCTTTGCAAACCTCAACATTTGGCAAAAAAACACTTTTTCCTCACATTTGGGTGACAGAGAGTTCTGGAATCTGAGAGGAGCCACAAATTTCCTTCCACCCAGCGTTCCCCCAAGTCTCCCAATAAAAATGGTAACTCACTTGTGTGGGTAGGCCAAGTGCCCGCGACAGGAAATGCCCCAAAACACAAAGTGGACACATCACATTTTCTCAAAGAAAACAGAGGTGTTTTTTGCAAAGTGCCTATCTCTGGATTTTGACCTTTAGCTCAACCGGCACCTAGGGAAACCTACCAAACCTGTGCATTTTTTTAAACTGGAGACCTCGGGGAATCCAAGATGAGGTGACTTCTGGGGCTCTCACCAGGTTCCATTACCTCTAATCCTTTGCAAACCTCACAATGTGGCTAAAAAAACACTTTTTCCTCACATTTCGGTGACAGAAAGTTCTGGAATTTGAGAGGAACCACATATTTCCTTCCTCCCAGCGTTCCCCCAAGTCTCCCGATAAAAATGGTACCTCACTTGTGTGGGTAGGCCAAGTGCCCGCGACAGGAAATGCCCCAAAACACAAAGTGGACACATCACATTTTCTCAAAGAAAACAGAGGTGTTTTTTGCAAAGTGCCTATCTCTGGATTTTGACCTCTAGCTCAACCGGCACCTAGGGAAACCTACCAAACCTGTGCATTTTTTTAAACTGGAGACCTTGGGGAATCCAAGATGAGGTGACTTCTGGGGCTCTCACCAGGTTCCGTTACCTCTAATCTTTTGCAAACCTCACAATGTGGCTAAAAAAACACTTTTTCCTCACATTTCGGTGACAGAAAGTTCTGGAATTTGAGAGGAACCACATATTTCCTTCCTCCCAGCGTTCCCCCAAGTCTCCCGATAAAAATGGTACCTCACTTGTGTGGTTAGGCCTAGTGCCCGTGACAGGAAATGTCCCAAAATACAAAGTGGACACATCACATTTTCTCAAAGAAAACAGAGGTGTTTTTTGCAAAGTGCCTACCTGTGGATTTTGGACTCTAGCTCAGCCGGCACATAGGGAAACCTACCAAACCTTTGCATTTTTTAAAACTAGAGACCTAGAGGAATCCAAGATAGGGTGACTTATGGGGCTCTCACCAGGTTCTGTTACCCAGAATCCTTTGCAAACCTAAAAATTTGGCTAAAACAACACTTTTTCCTTATATTTTGGTGACAGAGAGTTCTGGAATATGAGAGGAGCCACAAATTTCCTTCAACCCAGCGTTCCCCCAAGTCTCCCAATAAAAATGGTACCTCACTTGTGTGGGTAGGCCTAGTGCCCGCGACAGGAAATGCCCCAAAACACAAAGTGGACACATCACATTTTCTCAAAGAAAACAGAGGTGTTTTTTGCAAAGTGCCTACCGGTGGATTTTGGCCTCTAGCTCAGCCGGCATCTAGGGAATCCTACCAAACCTATGCATTTTTTAAAACTAGAGACCTAGGGGAATCCAAGATGAGGGTACTTGTGGGGCTCTAACCAGGTTCTGTTACCCAGAATCCTTTGCAAGCCTCAAAATGTGGCTAAAAAAACACTTTTTTATCACATTTCGGTGGCAGAGAGTTCTGGAATCTGAGAGGAGTCACACATTTCCTTCCACCCAGCATTTCGCCAAGTGTCCTGATAAAATTGGTACCTCACTTGTGTGGGTAGGCCTAGCGCCCGCGACAGGAAATGCCCCAAAACACAAAGTGGACACATAACATTTTCTAAAAGAAAACTGAGGTGTTTCTTGCAAAGTGCCTACCTGTGGGTTTTGGCCTCTAGATCAGCCGGCACATAGAAAAACCTACCAAACCTGTGCATTTTTTAAAACTAGAGACCTAGGGGAATCCAAGGTGGGGTGACTTGTGGGGCTCTCGCCAGGTTCTGTTACCCAGAATCCTTTGCAAACCTCAACATTTGGCAAAAAAACACTTTTTCCTCACATTTGGGTGACAGAGAGTTCTGGAATCTGAGAGGAGCCACAAATTTCCTTCCAGCCAGGGTCCCCCCAAGTGTCCTGATAAAAATGGTACCTCACTTGTGTAGGTAGGCCTAGTGCCCGCGACAGGAAATGCCCCAAAACACAAAGTGGACACATCACATTTTCTCAAAGAAAACAGAGGTGTTTTTTGCAAAGAGCCTACCTGTGAATTTTGGCATCTAGCTCCCGTGGCACCCAGGGAAACCTACCAAACCTGTGCATTTTTGAATACTAGAGACCTAGGGATATTCTTGATGGGGTGACTTGTGGGGCTCTTGCCAGGTTCTGTTACCCAGAATCCTTTGCAAACCTCAACATTTGGCTAAAAAAACACTTTTTCCTCACATTTCGGTGACAGAGAGTTCTGGAATCTGAGAGGAGCCACAAATTTCTTTCAACCCAGCGTTCCCCCAAGTACCCCGATAAAAATGGAACCTCACTTGTGTGGGTAGGCCTAGTGCCCCCGACAGGAAATGCCCCAAATTACAAAGTGGACACATAACATTTTCTCAAAGAAAACAGAGGTGTTTTTTGCAAAGTGCCTACCTCTGGATTTTGGCCTCTAGCTCAACCGGCACCTAGGGAAACCTACCAAACCTGTGCATTTTTTAAAACGGGAGACCTCAGGAATCCAAGATGGGGTGACTTCTTGGGCTCTCACCAGGTTCCGTTACCTCTAATCCTTTGCAAACCTCGCAATGTGGCTAAAAAAACACTTTTTCCTCACATTTCGGTGACATAAAGTTCTGGAATTTGAGAGGAGCCACATATTTCCTTCCTCCCAGCGTTTCCCCAAGTCTCCCGATGAAAATGGTACCTCACTTGTGTGGGTAGGTCAAGTGCCCGTGACAGGAAATGTCCCAAAATACAAAGTGGACACATCACATTTTCTCAAAGAAAACAGAGGTGTTTTTTGCAAAGTGCCTACCGGTGGATTTTGGCCTCTAGCTCAGCCGGCACCTAGGGAAACCTACCAAACCTGTCCATTTTTTAAAACTAGAGACCTAGGGGAATCCAAGATGAGGGTACTTGTGGGGCTCTAACCAGGTTCTGTTACCCAGAATCCTTTGCAAACCTCAACATTTGGCTAAAAAAACACTGTTTCCTCACATTTCGGTGGCAGAGGGTTCTGGAATCTGAGAGGAGCCACAAATTTCCTTCCACCCAGCATTTCCCCAAGTGTCCCGATAAAATTGGTACCTCACTTGTGTGGGTAGGCTTAGCGCCCGCGACAGGAAATGCCCCAAAACACGAAGTGGACACATCACATTTTCTAAAAGAAAACAGAGGTGTTTTTTGCAAAGTGCCTACCGGTGGATTTTGGCCTCTAGCTCAGCCGGCACCTAGGGAAACCTACCAAACCTGTGCATTTTTTAAAACTAGAGACCTAGGGGAATCCAAGATGAGGGGACTTGTGGGGTTCCGACCAGGTTCTGTTACCCAGAATCCTTTGCAAACCTCAAAATGTGGCTAAAAAAAACACTTTTTTCTCACATTTCGGTGGCAGAGAGTTCTGGAATCTGAGAGGAGCCATACATTTCCTACCACCCAGCATTTCCCCAAGTGTCCTGATAAAATTGGTACCTCACTTGTGTGGGTAGGCCTAGCGCCCGCGACAGGAAATGCCCCAAAACACAAAGTGGACACATCACATTTTCTCAAAGAAAAAAGAGGTTTTTTGCAAAGTGCCTACAGGTGGATTTTGGCCTCTAGCTCAGCCAGCACCTAGGGAAACCTACCAAACCTGTTCATTTTTTAAAACTAGAGACCTAGGGGAATCCAAGATGAGGGGACTTGTGGGGCTCCGACCAGGTTCTGTTACCCAGAATCCTTTGCAAGCCTCAAAATGTGGCTAAAAAAACACTTTTTTCTCACATTTCGGTGGCAGAGAGTTCTGGAATCTGAGAGGAGTCACACATTTCCTTCCACCCAGCATTTCCCCAAGTGTCCTGATAAAATTGGTACCTCACTTGTGTGGGTAGGCCTTGCGCCAGCGACAGGAAATGCCCCAAAACACAAAGTGGACACATAACATTTTCTCAAAGAAAACTGAGGTGTTTCTTGCAAAGTGCCTACCTGTGGGTTTTGGCCTCTAGATCAGCCGGCACATAGAAAAACCTACCAAACCTGTGCATTTTTTAAAACTAGAGACGTAGGGGAATCCAAGGTGGGGTGACTTGTGGGGCTCTCGCCAGGTTCTGTTACCCAGAATCCTTTCAAACCTCAACATTTGGCAAAAAAAACACTTTTTCCTCACATTTGGGTGACAGAGAGTTCTGGAATCTGAGAGGAGCCACAAATTTCCTTCCAGCCAGCGTTCCCCCAAGTGTCCTGATAAAAATGGTACCTCACTTGTGTGGGTAGGCCTAGTGCCCGCGACAGGAAATGCCCCAAAACACAAAGTGGACACATCACATTTTCTCAAAGAAAACAGAGGTGTTTTTTGCAAAGTGCCTACCTGTGAATTTTGGCATCTAGCTCCCGTGGCACCCAGGGAAACCTACCAAACCTGTGCATTTTTGAAAACTAGAGACCTTGGGGTATTCTTGATGGGGTGACTTGTGGGGCTCTTTACAGGTTCTGTTACCCAGAATCCTTTGCAAACCTCAACATTTGGCTAAAAAAACACTTTTTCCTCACATTTCGGTGACAGAGAGTTCTGGAATCTGAGAGGAGCCACAAATTTCTTTCCACCCAGCGTTCCCCCAAGTGCCCCAATAAAAATGGAACCTCACTTGTGTGGGTAGGCCTAGTGCCCCCGACAGGAAATGCCCCAAAATACAAAGTGGACACATAACATTTTCTCAAAGAAAACAGAGGTGTTTTTTGCAAAGTGCCTACCTCTGGATTTTGGCCTCTAGCTCAACCGGCACCTAGGGAAACCTACCAAACCTGTGCATTTTTTAAAACTGGAGACCTCGGGAATCCAAGATGGGGTGACTTCTTGGGCTCTCACCATGTTCCGTTACCTCTAATCCTTTGCAAACCTCGCAATGTGGCTAAAAAAACACTTTTTCCTCACATTTCGGTGACATAAAGTTCTGGAATTTGAGAGGAGCCACATATTTCCTTCCTCCCAGCGTTCCACCAAGTCTCCCAATGAAAATGGTACCTCACTTGTGTGGGTAGGCCAAGTGCCCATGACAGGAAATGTCCCAAAATACAAAGTGGACACATCACATTTTCTCAAAGAAAACAGAGGTGTTTTTTGCAAAGTGCCTACCTGTGGATTTTGGACCCTAGCTCAGCCGGCACCTAGGGAAACCTACCAAACCTGTGTATTTTTTAAAATTAGAGACCTAGAGGAATCCAAGATAGGGTGACTTGTGGGGCTCTCACCAGGTTCTGTTACCCAGAATCCTTTGCAAACCTCAAAATGTGGCTAAAAAAACACTTTTTCCTTACATTTTGGTGACAGAGAGTTCTGGAATATGAGAGGAGCCACATATTTCCTTCCACCCAGCGTTCCCCCAAGTCTCCCAATAAAAATGGTATCTCACTTGTGTGGGTAGGCCTAGTGCCCGCGACAGGAAATGCCCCAAAACACAAAGTGGACACATCACATTTTCTCAAAGAAAACAGAGGTGTTTTTTGCAAAGTGCCTACCTGTGGATTTTGGACCCTAGCTATGGAAACCTACCAAACCTGTCCATTTTTTTAAACTAGAGACCTAGGGGAATCCAAGATGAGGGTACTTGTGGGGCTCTAACCAGGTTCTGTTACCCAGAATCCTTTGCAAACCTCAACATTGGGCTAAAAAAACACTGTTTCCTCACATTTCGGTGGCAGAGAGGTCTGGAATCTGAGAGGAGCCACAAATTTCCTTCCACCCACCATTTCCTCAAGTGTCCCGATAAAATTGGTACCTCACTTGTGTGGGTAGGCCTAGCGCCCGCGACAGGAAATGCCCCAAAATACAAAGTGGACACATCACATTTTCTCAAAGAAAACAGAGGTGTTTTTTGCAAAGTGCCTACCTGTGGATTTTGGACCCTAGCTCAGCCGGCACCAAGGGAAACCTACCAAACCTGTGCATTTTTTAAAATTAGAGACCTAGAGGAATCCAAGATAGGGTGACTTGTGGTGCTCTCACCAGGTTCTGTTACACAGAATCCTTTGCAAACCTCAAAATTTGGCTAAAAAACACCTTTTCCTTACATTTTGGTGACAGAGAGTTCTGGAATATGAGAGGAGCCACATATTTCCTTCCACCCAGCGTTCCCCCAATTCTCCCAATAAAAATGGTACCTCACCTGTGTGGATAGGCCTAGTGCCCGCGACAGGAAATGCACCAAAACACAAAGTGGACACATCACATTTTCTCAAAGAAAACAGAGGTGTTTTTTGCAAAGTGCCTACCTGTGAATTTTGGCATCTAGCTCCCGTGGCACCCAGGGAAACCTACCAAACCTGTGCATTTTTGAAAACTAGAGACCTAGGGGTATTCATGATGGGGTGACTTGTGGGGCTCTTGCCAGGTTCTGTTATCCAGAATCCTTTGCAAACTTCAACATTTGGCTAAAAAAACACTTTTTCCTCACATTTCGGTGACAGAGAGTTCTGGAATCTGAGAGGAGCCACAAATTTCTTTCTACCCAGTGTTCCCCCAAGTGCCCGGATAAAAATGGAACCTCACTTGTGTGGGTAGGCCTAGTGCCCCCGACAGGAAATGCCCCAAAATACAAAGTGGACACATCACATTTTCTCAAAGAAAACAGAGGTGTTTTTTGCAAAGTGCCTACCTCTGGATTTTGGCCTCTAGCTAAACCGGCACCAACGGAAACCTACCAAACCTGTGCATTTTTTAAAACTGGAGACCTCGGGGAATCCAAGATGGGGTGACTTCTGGGGCTCTCACCAGGTTCCGTTACCTCTAATCCTTTGCAAACCTCGCAATGTGGCTAAAAAAACACTTTTTCCTCACATTTCGGCGACAGAAAGTTGTGGAATTTGAGAGGAGCCACATATTTCCTTCCTCCCAGCGTTCCCCCAAGTCTGCCGATAAAAATGGTACCTCACTGGTGTGGGTAGGTCAAGTGCCCGTGACAGGAAATGTCCCAAAATACAAAGTGGACACATCACATTTTCTCAAAGAAAACAGAGGTGTTTTTTGCAAAGTGCATACCGGTGGATTTTGGCCTCTAGCTCAGCCGGCACCTAGGGAAACCTACCAAACCTGTCCATTTTTTAAAACTAGAGACCTAGGGGAATCCAAGATGAGGGTACGTGTGGGGCTCTAACCAGGTTCTGTTACCCAGAATCCTTTGCAAACCTCAACATTTGGCTAAAAAAACACTGTTTCCTCACATTTCGGTGGCAGAGGGTTCTGGAGTCTGAGAGGAGCCACAAATTTCCTTCCACCCAGCATTTCCCCAAGTGTCCCGATAAAATTGGTACCTCACTTGTGTGGGTAGGCTTAGCGCCCGCGACAGGAAATGCCCCAAAACACGAAGTGGACACATCACATTTTCTAAAAGAAAACAGAGGTGTTTTTTGCAAAGTGCCTACCGGTGGATTTTGGCCTCTAGCTCAGCCGGCACCTAGGGAAACCTACCAAACCTGTGCATTTTTTAAAACTAGAGACCTAGGGGAATCCAAGATGAGGGGACTTGTGGGGTTCCGACCAGGTTCTGTTACCCAGAATCCTTTGCAAACCTCAAAATGTGGCTAAAAAAAACACTTTTTTCTCACATTTCGGTGGCAGAGAGTTCTGGAATCTGAGAGGAGCCATAAATTTCCTACCACCCAGCATTTCCCCAAGTGTCCTGATAAAATTGGTACCTCACTTGTGTGGGTAGGCCTAGCGCCCGCGACAGGAAATGCCCCAAAACACAAAGTGGACACATCACATTTTCTCAAAGAAAAAAGAGGTTTTTTGCAAAGTGCCTACAGGTGGATTTTGGCCTCTAGCTCAGCCAGCACCTAGGGAAACCTACCAAACCTGTTCATTTTTTAAAACTAGAGACCTAGGGGAATCCAAGATGAGGGGACTTGTGGGGCTCCGACCAGGTTCTGTTACCCAGAATCCTTTGCAAGCCTCAAAATGTGGCTAAAAAAACACTTTTTTCTCACATTTCGGTGGCAGAGAGTTCTGGAATCTGAGAGGAGTCACACATTTCCTTCCACCCAGCATTTCCCCAAGTGTCCTGATAAAATTGGTACCTCACTTGTGTGGGTAGGCCTTGCGCCAGCGACAGGAAATGCCCCAAAACACAAAGTGGACACATAACATTTTCTCAAAGAAAACTGAGGTGTTTCTTGCAAAGTGCCTACCTGTGGGTTTTGGCCTCTAGATCAGCCGGCACATAGAAAAACCTACCAAACCTGTGCATTTTTGAAAACTAGAGACGTAGGGGAATCCAAGGTGGGGTGACTTGTGGGGCTCTCGCCAGGTTCTGTTACCCAGAATCCTTTCAAACCTCAACATTTGGCAAAAAAACACTTTTTCCTCACATTTGGGTGACAGAGAGTTCTGGAATCTGAGAGGAGCCACAAATTTCCTTCCAGCCAGCGTTCCCCCAAGTGTCCTGATAAAAATGGTACCTCACTTGTGTGGGTAGGCCTAGTGCCCGCGACAGGAAATGCCCCAAAACACAAAGTGGACACATCACATTTTCTCAAAGAAAACAGAGGTGTTTTTTGCAAAGTGCCTACCTGTGAATTTTGGCATCTAGCTCCCGTGGCACCCAGGGAAACCTACCAAACCTGTGCATTTTTGAAAACTAGAGACCTTGGGGTATTCTTGATGGGGTGACTTGTGGGGCTCTTTACAGGTTCTGTTACCCAGAATCCTTTGCAAACCTCAACATTTGGCTAAAAAAACACTTTTTCCTCACATTTCGGTGACAGAGAGTTCTGGAATCTGAGAGGAGCCACAAATTTCTTTCCACCCAGCGTTCCCCCAAGTGCCCCAATAAAAATGGAACCTCACTTGTGTGGGTAGGCCTAGTGCCCCCGACAGGAAATGCCCCAAAATACAAAGTGGACACATAACATTTTCTCAAAGAAAACAGAGGTGTTTTTTGCAAAGTGCCTACCTCTGGATTTTGGCCTCTAGCTCAACCGGCACCTAGGGAAACCTACCAAACCTGTGCATTTTTTAAAACTGGAGACCTCGGGAATCCAAGATGGGGTGACTTCTTGGGCTCTCACCATGTTCCGTTACCTCGAATCCTTTGCAAACCTCGCAATGTGGCTAAAAAAACACTTTTTCCTCACATTTCGGTGACATAAAGTTCTGGAATTTGAGAGGAGCCACATATTTCCTTCCTCCCAGCGTTCACCCAAGTCTCCCAATGAAAATGGTACCTCACTTGTGTGGGTAGGCCAAGTGCCCATGACAGGAAATGTCCCAAAATACAAAGTGGACACATCACATTTTCTCAAAGAAAACAGAGGTGTTTTTTGCAAAGTGCCTACCTGTGGATTTTGGACCCTAGCTCAGCCGGCACCTAGGGAAACCTACCAAACCTGTGTATTTTTTAAAATTAGAGACCTAGAGGAATCCAAGATAGGGTGACTTGTGGGGCTCTCACCAGGTTCTGTTACCCAGAATCCTTTGCAAACCTCAAAATGTGGCTAAAAAAACACTTTTTCCTTACATTTTGGTGACAGAGAGTTCTGGAATATGAGAGGAGCCACATATTTCCTTCCACCCAGCGTTCCCCCAAGTCTCCCAATAAAAATGGTATCTCACTTGTGTGGGTAGGCCTAGTGCCCGCGACAGGAAATGCCCCAAAACACAAAGTGGACACATCACATTTTCTCAAAGAAAACAGAGGTGTTTTTTGCAAAGTGCCTACCTGTGGATTTTGGACCCTAGCTATGGAAACCTACCAAACCTGTCCATTTTTTTAAACTAGAGACCTAGGGGAATCCAAGATGAGGGTACTTGTGGGGCTCTAACCAGGTTCTGTTACCCAGAATCCTTTGCAAACCTCAACATTGGGCTAAAAAAACACTGTTTCCTCACATTTCGGTGGCAGAGAGTTCTGGAATCTGAGAGGAGCCACAAATTTCCTTCCACCCACCATTTCCTCAAGTGTCCCGATAAAATTGGTACCTCACTTGTGTGGGTAGGCCTAGCGCCCGCGACAGGAAATGCCCCAAAATACAAAGTGGACACATCACATTTTCTCAAAGAAAACAGAGGTGTTTTTTGCAAATTGCCTACCTGTGGATTTTGGACCCTAGCTCAGCCGGCACCAAGGGAAACCTACCAAACCTGTGCATTTTTTAAAATTAGAGACCTAGAGGAATCCAAGATAGGGTGACTTGTGGTGCTCTCACCAGGTTCTGTTACACAGAATCCTTTGCAAACCTCAAAATTTGGCTAAAAAACACCTTTTCCTTACATTTTGGTGACAGAGAGTTCTGGAATATGAGAGGAGCCACATATTTCCTTCCACCCAGCGTTCCCCCAATTCTCCCAATAAAAATGGTACCTCACCTGTGGGGATAGGCCTAGTGCCCGCGACAGGAAATGCACCAAAACACAAAGTGGACACATCACATTTTCTCAAAGAAAACAGAGGTGTTTTTTGCAAAGTGCCTACCTGTGAATTTTGGCATCTAGCTCCCGTGGCACCCAGGGAAACCTACCAAACCTGTGCATTTTTGAAAACTAGAGACCTAGGGGTATTCATGATGGGGTGACTTGTGGGGCTCTTGCCAGGTTCTGTTATCCAGAATCCTTTGCAAACTTCAACATTTGGCTAAAAAAACACTTTTTCCTCACATTTCGGTGACAGAGAGTTCTGGAATCTGAGAGGAGCCACAAATTTCTTTCTACCCAGTGTTCCCCCAAGTGCCCGGATAAAAATGGAACCTCACTTGTGTGGGTAGGCCTAGTGCCCCCGACAGGAAATGCCCCAAAATACAAAGTGGACACATCACATTTTCTCAAAGAAAACAGAGGTGTTTTTTGCAAAGTGCCTACCTCTGGATTTTGGCCTCTAGCTAAACCGGCACCAACGGAAACCTACCAAACCTGTGCATTTTTTAAAACTGGAGACCTCGGGGAATCCAAGATGGGGTGACTTCTGGGGCTCTCACCAGGTTCCGTTACCTCTAATCCTTTGCAAACCTCGCAATGTGGCTAAAAAAACACTTTTTCCTCACATTTCGGCGACAGAAAGTTGTGGAATTTGAGAGGAGCCACATATTTCCTTCCTCCCAGCGTTCCCCCAAGTCTGCCGATAAAAATGGTACCTCACTGGTGTGGGTAGGTCAAGTGCCCGTGACAGGAAATGTCCCAAAATACAAAGTGGACACATCACATTTTCTCAAAGAAAACAGAGGTGTTTTTTGCAAAGTGCCTACCGGTGGATTTTGGCCTCTAGCTCAGCCGGCACCTAGGGAAACCTACCAAACCTGTCCATTTTTTAAAACTAGAGACCTAGGGGAATCCAAGATGAGGGTACGTGTGGGGCTCTAACCAGGTTCTGTTACCCAGAATCCTTTGCAAACCTCAACATTTGGCTAAAAAAACACTGTTTCCTCACATTTCGGTGGCAGAGGGTTCTGGAATCTGAGAGGAGCCACAAATTTCCTTCCACCCAGCATTTCCCCAAGTGTCCCGATAAAATTGGTACCTCACTTGTGTGGGTAGGCTTAGCGCCCGCGACAGGAAATGCCCCAAAACACGAAGTGGACACATCACATTTTCTAAAAGAAAACAGAGGTGTTTTTTGCAAAGTGCCTACCGGTGGATTTTGGCCTCTAGCTCAGCCGGCACCTAGGGAAACCTACCAAACCTGTGCATTTTTTAAAACTAGAGACCTAGGGGAATCCAAGATGAGGGGACTTGTGGGGTTCCGACCAGGTTCTGTTACCCAGAATCCTTTGCAAACCTCAAAATGTGGCTAAAAAAAACACTTTTTTCTCACATTTCGGTGGCAGAGAGTTCTGGAATCTGAGAGGAGCCATAAATTTCCTACCACCCAGCATTTCCCCAAGTGTCCTGATAAAATTGGTACCTCACTTGTGTGGGTAGGCCTAGAGCCCGCGACAGGAAATGCCCCAAAACACAAAGTGGACACATCACATTTTCTCAAAGAAAAAAGAGGTTTTTTGCAAAGTGCCTACAGGTGGATTTTGGCCTCTAGCTCAGCCAGCACCTAGGGAAACCTACCAAACCTGTTCATTTTTTAAAACTAGAGACCTAGGGGAATCCAAGATGAGGGGACTTGTGGGGCTCCGACCAGGTTCTGTTACCCAGAATCCTTTGCAAGCCTCAAAATGTGGCTAAAAAAACACTTTTTTCTCACATTTCGGTGGCAGAGAGTTCTGGAATCTGAGAGGAGTCACACATTTCCTTCCACCCAGCATTTCCCCAAGTGTCCTGATAAAATTGGTACCTCACTTGTGTGGGTAGGCCTTGCGCCAGCGACAGGAAATGCCCCAAAACACAAAGTGGACACATAACATTTTCTCAAAGAAAACTGAGGTGTTTCTTGCAAAGTGCCTACCTGTGGGTTTTGGCCTCTAGATCAGCCGGCACATAGAAAAACCTACCAAACCTGTGCATTTTTGAAAACTAGAGACGTAGGGGAATCCAAGGTGGGGTGACTTGTGGGGCTCTCGCCAGGTTCTGTTACCCAGAATCCTTTCAAACCTCAACATTTGGCAAAAAAACACTTTTTCCTCACATTTGGGTGACAGAGAGTTCTGGAATCTGAGAGGAGCCACAAATTTCCTTCCAGCCAGCGTTCCCCCAAGTGTCCTGATAAAAATGGTACCTCACTTGTGTGGGTAGGCCTAGTGCCCGCGACAGGAAATGCCCCAAAACACAAAGTGGACACATCACATTTTCTCAAAGAAAACAGAGGTGTTTTTTGCAAAGTGCCTACCTGTGAATTTTGGCATCTAGCTCCCGTGGCACCCAGGGAAACCTACCAAACCTGTGCATTTTTGAAAACTAGAGACCTTGGGGTATTCTTGATGGGGTGACTTGTGGGGCTCTTTACAGGTTCTGTTACCCAGAATCCTTTGCAAACCTCAACATTTGGCTAAAAAAACACTTTTTCCTCACATTTCGGTGACAGAGAGTTCTGGAATCTGAGAGGAGCCACAAATTTCTTTCCACCCAGCGTTCCCCCAAGTGCCCCGATAAAAATGGAACCTCACTTGTGTGGGTAGGCCTAGTGCCCCCGACAGGAAATGCCCCAAAATACAAAGTGGACACATAACATTTTCTCAAAGAAAACAGAGGTGTTTTTTGCAAAGTGCCTACCTCTGGATTTTGGCCTCTAGCTCAACCGGCACCTAGGGAAACCTACCAAACCTGTGCATTTTTTAAAACTGGAGACCTCGGGAATCCAAGATGGGGTGACTTCTTGGGCTCTCACCAGGTTCCGTTACCTCTAATCCTTTGCAAACCTCGCAATGTGGCTAAAAAAACACTTTTTCCTCACATTTCGGTGACATAAAGTTCTGGAATTTGAGAGGAGCCACATATTTCCTTCCTCCCAGCGTTCCCCCAAGTCTCCCAATGAAAATGGTACCTCACTTGTGTGGGTAGGCCAAGTGCCCATGACAGGAAATGTCCCAAAATACAAAGTGGACACATCACATTTTCTCAAAGAAAACAGAGGTGTTTTTTGCAAAGTGCCTACCTGTGGATTTTGGACCCTAGCTCAGCCGGCACCTAGGGAAACCTACCAAACCTGTGCATTTTTTAAAATTAGAGACCTAGAGGAATCCAAGATAGGGTGACTTGTGGGGCTCTCACCAGGTTCTGTTACCCAGAATCCTTTGCAAACCTCAAAATGTGGCTAAAAAAACACTTTTTCCTTACATTTTGGTGACAGAGAGTTCTGGAATATGAGAGGAGCCACATATTTCCTTCCACCCAGCGTTCCCCCAAGTCTCCCAATAAAAATGGTATCTCACTTGTGTGGGTAGGCCTAGTGCCCGCGACAGGAAATGCCCCAAAACACAAAGTGGACACATCACATTTTCTCAAAGAAAACAGAGGTGTTTTTTGCAAAGTGCTTACCTGTGGATTTTGGACCCTAGCTCAGCCGGCACCTATGGAAACCTACCAAACCTGTCCATTTTGTTAAACTAGAGACCTAGGGGAATCCAAGATGAGGGTACTTGTGGGGCTCTAACCAGGTTCTGTTACCCAGAATCCTTTGCAAACCTCAACATTTGGCTAAAAAAACACTGTTTCCTCACATTTCGGTGGCAGAGAGTTCTGGAATCTGAGAGGAGCCACAAATTTCCTTCCACCCACCATTTCCTCAAGTGTCCCGATAAAATTGGTACCTCACTTGTGTGGGTAGGCCTAGCGCCCGCGACAGGAGATGCCCCAAAATACAAAGTGGACACATCACATTTTCTAAAAGAAAACAGAGGTGTTTTTTGCAAAGTGCCTACCAGTGGATTTTGGCCTCTAGCTCAGCCGGCACCTAGGGAAACCTACCAAACCTGTGCATTTTTTAAAACTAGAGACCTAGGGGAATCCAAGATGAGGGGACTTGTGGGGTTCCGACCAGGTTCTGTTACCCAGAATCCTTTGCAAACCTCAAAATGTGGCTAAAAAAAACACTTTTTTCTCACATTTCGGTGGCAGAGAGTTCTGGAATCTGAGAGGAGCCATAAATTTCCTACCACCCAGCATTTCCCCAAGTGTCCTAATAAAATTGGTACCTCACTTGTGTGGGTAGGCCTAGCGCCCGCGACAGGAAATGCCCCAAAACACAAAGTGGACACATCACATTTTCTCAAAGAAAAAAGAGGTTTTTTGCAAAGTGCCTACAGGTGGATTTTGGCCTCTAGCTCAGCCAGCACCTAGGGAAACCTACCAAACCTGTTCATTTTTTAAAACTAGAGACCTAGGGGAATCCAAGATGAGGGGACTTGTGGGGCTCCGACCAGGTTCTGTTACCCAGAATCCTTTGCAAGCCTCAAAATGTGGCTAAAAAAACACTTTTTTCTCACATTTCGGTGGCAGAGAGTTCTTGAATCTGAGAGGAGTCACACATTTCCTTCCACCCAGCATTTCCCCAAGTGTCCTGATAAAATTGGTACCTCACTTGTGTGGGTAGGCCTTGCGCCAGCGACAGGAAATGCCCCAAAACACAAAGTGGACACATAACATTTTCTCAAAGAAAACTGAGGTGTTTCTTGCAAAGTGCCTACCTGTGGGTTTTGGCCTCTAGATCAGCCGGCACATAGAAAAACCTACCAAACCTGTGCATTTTTGAAAACTAGAGACGTAGGGGAATCCAAGGTGGGGTGACTTGTGGGGCTCTCGCCAGGTTCTGTTACCCAGAATCCTTTCAAACCTCAACATTTGGCAAAAAAACACTTTTTCCTCACATTTGGGTGACAGAGAGTTCTGGAATCTGAGAGGAGCCACAAATTTCCTTCCAGCCAGCGTTCCCCCAAGTGTCCTGATAAAAATGGTACCTCACTTGTGTGGGTAGGCCTAGTGCCCGCGACAGGAAATGCCCCAAAACACAAAGTGGACACATCACATTTTCTCAAAGAAAACAGAGGTGTTTTTTGCAAAGTGCCTACCTGTGAATTTTGGCATCTAGCTCCCGTGGCACCCAGGGAAACCTACCAAACCTGTGCATTTTTGAAAACTAGAGACCTTGGGGTATTCTTGATGGGGTGACTTGTGGGGCTCTTTACAGGTTCTGTTACCCAGAATCCTTTGCAAACCTCAACATTTGGCTAAAAAAACACTTTTTCCTCACATTTCGGTGACAGAGAGTTCTGGAATCTGAGAGGAGCCACAAATTTCTTTCCACCCAGCGTTCCCCCAAGTGCCCCGATAAAAATGGAACCTCACTTGTGTGGGTAGGCCTAGTGCCCCCGACAGGAAATGCCCCAAAATACAAAGTGGACACATAACATTTTCTCAAAGAAAACAGAGGTGTTTTTTGCAAAGTGCCTACCTCTGGATTTTGGCCTCTAGCTCAACCGGCACCTAGGGAAACCTACCAAACCTGTGCATTTTTTAAAACTGGAGACCTCGGGAATCCAAGATGGGGTGACTTCTTGGGCTCTCACCAGGTTCCGTTACCTCTAATCCTTTGCAAACCTCGCAATGTGGCTAAAAAAACACTTTTTCCTCACATTTCGGTGACATAAAGTTCTGGAATTTGAGAGGAGCCACATATTTCCTTCCTCCCAGCGTTCCCCCAAGTCTCCCAATGAAAATGGTACCTCACTTGTGTGGGTAGGCCAAGTGCCCATGACAGGAAATGTCCCAAAATACAAAGTGGACACATCACATTTTCTCAAAGAAAACAGAGGTGTTTTTTGCAAAGTGCCTACCTGTGGATTTTGGACCCTAGCTCAGCCGGCACCTAGGGAAACCTACCAAACCTGTGCATTTTTTTAAATTAGAGACCTAGAGGAATCCAAGATAGGGTGACTTGTGGGGCTCTCACCAGGTTCTGTTACCCAGAATCCTTTGCAAACCTCAAAATGTGGCTAAAAAAACACTTTTTCCTTACATTTTGGTGACAGAGAGTTCTGGAATATGAGAGGAGCCACATATTTCCTTCCACCCAGCGTTCCCCCAAGTCTCCCAATAAAAATGGTATCTCACTTGTGTGGGTAGGCCTAGTGCCCGCGACAGGAAATGCCCCAAAACACAAAGTGGACACATCACATTTTCTCAAAGAAAACAGAGGTGTTTTTTGCAAAGTGCTTACCTGTGGATTTTGGACCCTAGCTCAGCCGGCACCTATGGAAACCTACCAAACCTGTCCATTTTGTTAAACTAGAGACCTAGGGGAATCCAAGATGAGGGTACTTGTGGGGCTCTAACCAGGTTCTGTTACCCAGAATCCTTTGCAAACCTCAACATTTGGCTAAAAAAACACTGTTTCCTCACATTTCGGTGGCAGAGAGTTCTGGAATCTGAGAGGAGCCACAAATTTCCTTCCACCCACCATTTCCTCAAGTGTCCCGATAAAATTGGTACCTCACTTGTGTGGGTAGGCCTAGCGCCCGCGACAGGAGATGCCCCAAAATACAAAGTGGACACATCACATTTTCTAAAAGAAAACAGAGGTGTTTTTTGCAAAGTGCCTACCGGTGGATTTTGGCCTCTAGCTCAGCCGGCACCTAGGGAAACCTACCAAACCTGTGCATTTTTTAAAACTAGAGACCTAGGGGAATCCAAGATGAGGGGACTTGTGGGGTTCCGACCAGGTTCTGTTACCCAGAATCCTTTGCAAACCTCAAAATGTGGCTAAAAAAAACACTTTTTTCTCACATTTCGGTGGCAGAGAGTTCTGGAATCTGAGAGGAGCCATAAATTTCCTACCACCCAGCATTTCCCCAAGTGTCCTGATAAAATTGGTACCTCACTTGTGTGGGTAGGCCTAGCGCCCGCGACAGGAAATGCCCCAAAACACAAAGTGGACACATCACATTTTCTCAAAGAAAAAAGAGGTTTTTTGCAAAGTGCCTACAGGTGGATTTTGGCCTCTAGCTCAGCCAGCACCTAGGGAAACCTACCAAACCTGTTCATTTTTTAAAACTAGAGACCTAGGGGAATCCAAGATGAGGGGACTTGTGGGGCTCCGACCAGGTTCTGTTACCCAGAATCCTTTGCAAGCCTCAAAATGTGGCTAAAAAAACACTTTTTTCTCACATTTCGGTGGCAGAGAGTTCTGGAATCTGAGAGGAGTCACACATTTCCTTCCACCCAGCATTTCCCCAAGTGTCCTGATAAAATTGGTACCTCACTTGTGTGGGTAGGCCTTGCGCCAGCGACAGGAAATGCCCCAAAACACAAAGTGGACACATAACATTTTCTCAAAGAAAACTGAGGTGTTTCTTGCAAAGTGCCTACCTGTGGGTTTTGGCCTCTAGATCAGCCGGCACATAGAAAAACCTACCAAACCTGTGCATTTTTGAAAACTAGAGACGTAGGGGAATCCAAGGTGGGGTGACTTGTGGGGCTCTCGCCAGGTTCTGTTACCCAGAATCCTTTCAAACCTCAACATTTGGCAAAAAAACACTTTTTCCTCACATTTGGGTGACAGAGAGTTCTGGAATCTGAGAGGAGCCACAAATTTCCTTCCAGCCAGCGTTCCCCCAAGTGTCCTGATAAAAATGGTACCTCACTTGTGTGGGTAGGCCTAGTGCCCTGACAGGAAATGCCCCAAAACACAAAGTGGACACATCACATTTTCTCAAAGAAAACAGAGGTGTTTTTTGCAAAGTGCCTACCTGTGAATTTTGGCATCTAGCTCCCGTGGCACCCAGGGAAACCTACCAAACCTGTGCATTTTTGAAAACTAGAGACCTTGGGGTATTCTTGATGGGGTGACTTGTGGGGCTCTTTACAGGTTCTGTTACCCAGAATCCTTTGCAAACCTCAACATTTGGCTAAAAAAACACTTTTTCCTCACATTTCGGTGACAGAGAGTTCTGGAATCTGAGAGGAGCCACAAATTTCTTTCCACCCAGCGTTCCCCCAAGTGCCCCGATAAAAATGGAACCTCACTTGTGTGGGTAGGCCTAGTGCCCCCGACAGGAAATGCCCCAAAATACAAAGTGGACACATAACATTTTCTCAAAGAAAACAGAGGTGTTTTTTGCAAAGTGCCTACCTCTGGATTTTGGCCTCTAGCTCAACCGGCACCTAGGGAAACCTACCAAACCTGTGCATTTTTTAAAACTGGAGACCTCGGGAATCCAAGATGGGGTGACTTCTTGGGCTCTCACCAGGTTCCGTTACCTCTAATCCTTTGCAAACCTCGCAATGTGGCTAAAAAAACACTTTTTCCTCACATTTCGGTGACATAAAGTTCTGGAATTTGAGAGGAGCCACATATTTCCTTCCTCCCAGCGTTCCCCCAAGTCTCCCAATGAAAATGGTACCTCACTTGTGTGGGTAGGCCAAGTGCCCATGACAGGAAATGTCCCAAAATACAAAGTGGACACATCACATTTTCTCAAAGAAAACAGAGGTGTTTTTTGCAAAGTGCCTACCTGTGGATTTTGGACCCTAGCTCAGCCGGCACCTAGGGAAACCTACCAAACCTGTGCATTTTTTAAAATTAGAGACCTAGAGGAATCCAAGATAGGGTGACTTGTGGGGCTCTCACCAGGTTCTGTTACCCAGAATCCTTTGCAAACCTCAAAATGTGGCTAAAAAAACACTTTTTCCTTACATTTTGGTGACAGAGAGTTCTGGAATATGAGAGGAGCCACATATTTCCTTCCACCCAGCGTTCCCCCAAGTCTCCCAATAAAAATGGTATCTCACTTGTGTGGGTAGGCCTAGTGCCCGCGACAGGAAATGCCCCAAAACACAAAGTGGACACATCACATTTTCTCAAAGAAAACAGAGGTGTTTTTTGCAAAGTGCTTACCTGTGGATTTTGGACCCTAGCTCAGCCGGCACCTATGGAAACCTACCAAACCTGTCCATTTTGTTAAACTAGAGACCTAGGGGAATCCAAGATGAGGGTACTTGTGGGGCTCTAACCAGGTTCTGTTACCCAGAATCCTTTGCAAACCTCAACATTTGGCTAAAAAAACACTGTTTCCTCACATTTCGGTGGCAGAGAGTTCTGGAATCTGAGAGGAGCCACAAATTTCCTTCCACCCACCATTTCCTCAAGTGTCCCGATAAAATTGGTACCTCACTTGTGTGGGTAGGCCTAGCGCCCGCGACAGGAAATGCCCCAAAATACAAAGTGGACACATCACATTTTCTCAAAGAAAACAGAGGTGTTTTTTGCAAAGTGCCTACCTGTGGATTTTGGACCCTAGCTCAGCCGGCACCTAGAGAAACCTACCAAACCTGTGCATTTTTTAAAATTAGAGACCTAGAGGAATCCAAGATAGGGTGACTTGTGGTGCTCTCACCAGGTTCTGTTACCCAGAATCCTTTGCAAACCTCAAAATTTGACTAAAAAACACCTTTTCCTTACATTTTGGTGACAGAGAGTTCTGGAATATGAGAGGAGCCACATATTTCCTTCCACCCAGCGTTCCCCCAATTCTCCCAATAAAAATGGTACCTCACCTGTGTGGATAGGCCTAGTGCCCGCGACAGGAAATGCACCAAAACACAAAGTGGACACATCACATTTTCTCAAAGAAAACAGAGGTGTTTTTTGCAAAGTGCCTACCTGTGAATTTTGGCATCTAGCTCCCGTGGCACCCAGGGAAACCTACCAAACCTGTGCATTTTTGAAAACTAGAGACCTAGGGGTATTCATGATGGGGTGACTTGTGGGGCTCTTGCCAGGTTCTGTTATCCAGAATCCTTTGCAAACTTCAACATTTGGCTAAAAAAACACTTTTTCCTCACATTTCGGTGACAGAGAGTTCTGGAATCTGAGAGGAGCCACAAATTTCTTTCTACCCAGTGTTCCCCCAAGTGCCCGGATAAAAATGGAACCTCACTTGTGTGGGTAGGCCTAGTGCCCATGACAGGAAATGCCCCAAAATACTAAGTGGACACATCACATTTTCTCAAACAAAACAGAGGTGTTTTTTGCAAAGTGCCTACCTCTGGATTTTGGCCTCTAGCTAAACCGGCACCAACGGAAACCTACCAAACCTGTGCATTTTTCAAAACTGGAGACCTCGGGGAATCCAAGATGGGGTGACTTCTGGGGCTCTCACCAGGTTCCGTTACCTCTAATCCTTTGCAAACCTCGCAATGTGGCTAAAAAAACACTTTTTCCTCACATTTCAGCGACAGAAAGTTGTGGAATTTGAGAGGAGCCACATATTTCCTTCCTCCCAGCGTTCCCCCAAGTCTGCCGATAAAAATGGTACCTCACTGGTGTGGGTAGGCCAAGTGCCCGTGACAGGAAATGTCACAAAGTACAAAGTGGACACATCACATTTTCTCAAAGAAAACAGAGGTGTTTTTTGCAAAGTGCCTACCTGTGGATTTTGGACTCTAGCTCAGCCAGCACCTAGGGAAACCTACCAAACCTGTGCATTTTTGAAAACTAGAGACCTAGAGGAATCCAAGATAGGGTGACTTGTGGGGCTCTCATCAGATTCTGTTACCCAGAATCCTTTGCAAACCTCAACATTTGGCTCAAAAAACACTTTCTCCTTACATTTTGGTGACAGAGAGTTCTGGAATATGAGAGGAGCCACAAATTTCCTTCCACCCAGCGTTCCCCCAAGTCTCCCAATAAAAATGGTACCTCACTTGTGTGGGTGGGCCTAGTGCCCACGACAGGAAATGCCCCAAAACACAAAGTGGACACATCACATTTTCTCAAAGAAAACAGAGGTGTTTTTTGCAAAGTGCCTACCAGTGGATTTTGGCCTCTAGCTCAGCCGGCACCTAGGGAAACCTACAAAACAAGTGCATTTTTTAAAACTAGAGACCTAGGGGAATCCAAGATGAGGGTACTTGCGGGGCTCTAACCAGGTTCTGTTACCCAGAATCCTTTGCAAACCTCAACATTTGGCTAAAAAAACACTGTTTCCTCACATTTCGGTTGCAGAGAGTTCTGGAGTCTGAGAGGAGCCACAAATTTCCTTCCACCCAGCATTTCCCCAAGTGTCCCGATAAAACTGGTACCTCACTTGTGTGGGTAGGCCTAGCGCCCGCGACAGGAAATGCCCCAAAATACGAAGTGGACACATCACATTTTCTCAAAGAAAACAGGTGTTTTTTGCAAAGTGCCTACCGGTGGATTTTGGCCTCTAGCTCAGCCGGCACCTAGGGAAACCTACCAAACCTGTGCATTTTTTAAAACTAGAGACCTAGGGGAATCCAAGATGAGGGGACTTGTGGGGCTCCGACCAGGTTCTGTTACCCAGAATCCTTTGCAAGACTAAAAATTTGGCTAAAAAAACACTTTTTTATCACATTTCGGTGGCAGAGAGTTCTGGAATCTGAGAGGAGTCACACATTTCCTTCCACCCAGCATTTCGCCAAGTGTCCTGATAAAATTGGTACCTCACTTGTGTGGGTAGGCCTAGCGCCCGCGACAGGAAATGCCCCAAAACACAAAGTGGACACATAACATTTTCTAAAAGAAAACTGAGGTGTTTCTTGCAAAGTGCCTACCTGTGGGTTTTGGCCTCTAGATCAGCCGGCACATAGAGAAACCTACCAAACCTGTGCATTTTTTTAAACTAGAGACCTCGGGGAATCCAAGGTGGGGTGACTTGTGGGGCTCTCGACAGGTTCTGTTACCCAGAATCCTTTGCAAACCTCAACATTTGGCAAAAAAACACTTTTTCCTCACATTTGGGTGACAGAGAGTTCTGGAATCTGAGAGGAGCCACAAATTTCCTTCCAGCCAGCGTTCCCCCAAGTGTCCTGATAAAAATGGTACCTCACTTGTGTAGGTAGGCCTAGTGCCCGCGACAGGAAATGCCCCAAAACACAAAGTGGACACATCACATTTTCTCAAAGAAAACAGAGGTGTTTTTTGCAAAGTGCCTACCTGTGAATTTTGGCATCTAGCTCCCGTGGCACCCAGGGAAACCTACCAAACCTGTGCATTTTTTAATACTAGAGACCTAGGGATATTCTTGATGGGGTGACTTGTGGGGCTCTTGCCAGGTTCTGTTACCCAGAATCCTTTGCAAACCTCAACATTTGGCTAAAAAAACACTTTTTCCTCACATTTCGGTGACAGAGAGTTCTGGAATCTGAGAGGAGCCACAAATTTCTTTCCACCCAGCGTTCCCCCAAGTGCCCCGATAAAAATGGAACCTCACTTGTGTGGGTAGGCCTAGTGCCCCCGACAGGAAATGCCCCAAATTACAAAGTGGACACATAACATTTTCTCAAAGAAAACAGAGGTGTTTTTTGCAAAGTGCCTACCTCTGGATTTTGGCCTCTAGCTCAACCGGCACCTAGGGAAACCTACCAAACCTGTGCATTTTTTAAAACTGGAGACCTCGGGAATCCAAGATGGGGTGACTTCTTGGGCTCTCACCAGGTTCCGTTACCTCTAATCCTTTGCAAACCTCGCAATGTGGCTAAAAAAACACTTTTTCCTCACATTTCGGTGACATAAAGTTCTGGAATTTGAGAGGAGCCACATATTTCCTTCCTCCCAGCGTTTCCCCAAGTCTCCCGATGAAAATGGTACCTCACTTGTGTGGGTAGGTCAAGTGCCCGTGACAGGAAATGTCCCAAAATACAAAGTGGACACATCACATTTTCTCAAAGAAAACAGAGGTGTTTTTTGCAAAGTGCCTACCGGTGGATTTTGGCCTCTAGCTCAGCCGGCACCTAGGGAAACCTACCAAACCTGTCCATTTTTTAAAACTAGAGACCTAGGGGAATCCAAGATGAGGGTACTTGTGGGGCTCTAACCAGGTTCTGTTACCCAGAATCCTTTGCAAACCTCAACATTTGGCTAAAAAAACACTGTTTCCTCACATTTCGGTGGCAGAGGGTTCTGGAATCTGAGAGGAGCCACAAATTTCCTTCCACCCAGCATTTCCCCAAGTGTCCCGATAAAATTGGTACCTCACTTGTGTGGGTAGGCTTAGCGCCCGCGACAGGAAATGCCCCAAAACACGAAGTGGACACATCACATTTTCTAAAAGAAAACAGAGGTGTTTTTTGCAAAGTGCCTACCGGTGGATTTTGGCCTCTAGCTCAGCCGGCACCTAGGGAAACCTACCAAACCTGTGCATTTTTTAAAACTAGAGACCTAGGGGAATCCAAGATGAGGGGACTTGTGGGGTTCCGACCAGGTTCTGTTACCCAGAATCCTTTGCAAACCTCAAAATGTGGCTAAAAAAAACACTTTTTTCTCACATTTCGGTGGCAGAGAGTTCTGGAATCTGAGAGGAGCCATAAATTTCCTACCACCCAGCATTTCCCCAAGTGTCCTGATAAAATTGGTACCTCACTTGTGTGGGTAGGCCTAGCGCCCGCGACAGGAAATGCCCCAAAACACAAAGTGGACACATAACATTTTCTCAAAGAAAACTGAGGTGTTTCTTGCAAAGTGCCTACCTGTGGGTTTTGGCCTCTAGATCAGCCGGCACATAGAAAAACCTACCAAACCTGTGCATTTTTGAAAACTAGAGACGTAGGGGAATCCAAGGTGGGGTGACTTGTGGGGCTCTCGCCAGGTTCTGTTACCCAGAATCCTTTCAAACCTCAACATTTGGCAAAAAAACACTTTTTCCTCACATTTGGGTGACAGAGAGTTCTGGAATCTGAGAGGAGCCACAAATTTCCTTCCAGCCAGCGTTCCCCCAAGTGTCCTGATAAAAATGGTACCTCACTTGTGTGGGTAGGCCTAGTGCCCGCGACAGGAAATGCCCCAAAACACAAAGTGGACACATCACATTTTCTCAAAGAAAACAGAGGTGTTTTTTGCAAAGTGCCTACCTGTGAATTTTGGCATCTAGCTCCCGTGGCACCCAGGGAAACCTACCAAACCTGTGCATTTTTGAAAACTAGAGACCTTGGGGTATTCTTGATGGGGTGACTTGTGGGGCTCTTTCCAGGTTCTGTTACCCAGAATCCTTTGCAAACCTCAACATTTGGCTAAAAAAACACTTTTTCCTCACATTTCGGTGACAGAGAGTTCTGGAATCTGAGAGGAGCCACAAATTTCTTTCCACCCAGCGTTCCCCCAAGTGCCCCGATAAAAATGGAACCTCACTTGTGTGGGTAGGCCTAGTGCCCCCGACAGGAAATGCCCCAAAATACAAAGTGGACACATAACATTTTCTCAAAGAAAACAGAGGTGTTTTTTGCAAAGTGCCTACCTCTGGATTTTGGCCTCTAGCTCAACCGGCACCTAGGGAAACCTACCAAACCTGTGCATTTTTTAAAACTGGAGACCTCGGGAATCCAAGATGGGGTGACTTCTTGGGCTCTCACCAGGTTCCGTTACCTCTAATCCTTTGCAAACCTCGCAATGTGGCTAAAAAAACACTTTTTCCTCACATTTCGGTGACATAAAGTTCTGGAATTTGAGAGGAGCCACATATTTCCTTCCTCCCAGCGTTCCCCCAAGTCTCCCAATGAAAATGGTACCTCACTTGTGTGGGTAGGCCAAGTGCCCATGACAGGAAATGTCCCAAAATACAAAGTGGACACATCACATTTTCTCAAAGAAAACAGAGGTGTTTTTTGCAAAGTGCCTACCTGTGGATTTTGGACCCTAGCTCAGCCGGCACCTAGGGAAACCTACCAAACCTGTGCATTTTTTAAAATTAGAGACCTAGAGGAATCCAAGATAGGGTGACTTGTGGGGCTCTCACCAGGTTCTGTTACCCAGAATCCTTTGCAAACCTCAAAATGTGGCTAAAAAAACACTTTTTCCTTACATTTTGGTGACAGAGAGTTCTGGAATATGAGAGGAGCCACATATTTCCTTCCACCCAGCGTTCCCCCAAGTCTCCCAATAAAAATGGTATCTCACTTGTGTGGGTAGGCCTAGTGCCCGCGACAGGAAATGCCCCAAAACACAAAGTGGACACATCACATTTTCTCAAAGAAAACAGAGGTGTTTTTTGCAAAGTGCCTACCTGTGGATTTTGGACCCTAGCTCAGCCGGCACCTATGGAAACCTACCAAACCTGTCCATTTTTTTAAACTAGAGACCTAGGGGAATCCAAGATGAGGGTACTTGTGGGGCTCTAACCAGGTTCTGTTACCCAGAATCCTTTGCAAACCTCAACATTTGGCTAAAAAAACACTGTTTCCTCACATTTCGGTGGCAGAGAGTTCTGGAATCTGAGAGGAGCCACAAATTTCCTTCCACCCAGCATTTCCTCAAGTGTCCCGATAAAATTGGTACCTCACTTGTGTGGGTAGGCCTAGCGCCCGCGACAGGAAATGCCCCAAAATACAAAGTGGACACATCACATTTTCTCAAAGAAAACAGAGGTGTTTTTTGCAAAGTGCCTACCTGTGGATTTTGGACCCTAGCTCAGCCGGCACCTAGGGAAACCTACCAAACCTGTGCATTTTTTAAAATTAGAGACCTAGAGGAATCCAAGATAGGGTGACTTATGGTGCTCTCACCAGGTTCTGTTACCCAGAATCCTTTGCAAACCTCAAAATTTGGCTAAAAAAACACTTTTTCCTTACATTTTGGTGACAGAGAGTTCTGGAATATGAGAGGAGCCACATATTTCCTTCCACCCAGCGTTCCCCCAATTCTCCCAATAAAAATGGTACCTCACCTGTGTGGATAGGCCTAGTGCCCGCGACAGGAAATGCACCAAAACACAAAGTGGACACATCACATTTTCTCAAAGAAAACAGAGGTGTTTTTTGCAAAGTGCCTACCTGTGAATTTTGGCATCTAGCTCCCGTGGCACCCAGGGAAACCTACCAATCCTGTGCATTTTTGAAAACTAGAGACCTTGGGGTATTCTTGATGGGGTGACTTGTGGGGCTCTTTACAGGTTCTGTTACCCAGAATCCTTTGCAAACCTCAACATTTGGCTAAAAAAACACTTTTTCCTCACATTTCGGTGACAGAGAGTTCTGGAATCTGAGAGGAGCCACAAATTTCTTTCCACCCAGCGTTCCCCCAAGTGCCCCGATAAAAATGGAACCTCACTTGTGTGGGTAGGCCTAGTGCCCCCGACAGGAAATGCCCCAAAATACAAAGTGGACACATCACATTTTCTCAAAGAAAACAGAGGTGTTTTTTGCAAAGTGCCTTCCTCTGGATTTTGGCCTCTAGCTAAACCGGCACCAACGGAAACCTACCAAACCTGTGCATTTTTTAAAACTGGAGACCTCGGGGAATCCAAGATGGGGTGACTTCTGGAGCTCTCACCAGGTTCCGTTACCTCTAATCCTTTGCAAACCTCGCAATGTGGCTAAAAAAACACTTTTTCCTCACATTTCGGCGACAGAAAGTTGTGGAATTTGAGAGGAGCCACATATTTCCTTCCTCCCAGCGTTCCCCCAAGTCTACCGATAAAAATGGTACCTCACTGGTGTGGGTAGGCCAAGTGCCCGTGACAGGAAATGTCACAAAGTACAAAGTGGACACATCACATTTTCTCAAAGAAAACAGAGGTTTTTTTTGCAAAGTGCCTACCTGTGGATTTTGGACTCTAGCTCAGCCAGAACCTAGGGAAACCTACCAAACCTGTGCATTTTTTAAAACTAGAGACCTAGAGGAATCCAAGATAGGGTGACTTGTGGGGCTCTCATCAGATTCTGTTACCCAGAATCCTTTGCAAACCTCAACATTTGGCTCAAAAAACACTTTCTCCTTACATTTTGGTGACAGAGAGTTCTGGAATATGAGAGGAGCCACAAATTTCCTTCCACCCAGCGTTCCCCCAAGTCTCCCAATAAAAATGGTACCTCACTTGTGTGGGTGGGCCTAGTGCCCGCGACAGGAAATGCCCCAAAACACAAAGTGGACACATCACATTTTCTCAAAGAAAACAGAGGTGTTTTTTGCAAAGTGCCTACCTGTGAATTTTGGCATCTAGCTCCCGTGGCACCCAGGGAAACCTACCAAACCTGTGCATTTTTGAATACTAGAGACCTAGGGATATTCTTGATGGGGTGACTTGTGGGGCTCTTGCCAGGTTCTGTTACCCAGAATCCTTTGCAAACCTCAACATTTGGCTAAAAAAACACTTTTTCCTCACATTTCGGTGACAGAGAGTTCTGGAATCTGAGAGGAGCCACAAATTTCTTTCCACCCAGCGTTCCCCCAAGTGCCCCGATAAAAATGGAACCTCACTTGTGTGGGTAGGCCTAGTGCCCCCGACAGGAAATGCCCCAAATTACAAAGTGGGCACATAACATTTTCTCAAAGAAAACAGAGGTGTTTTTTGCAAAGTGCCTACCTCTGGATTTTGGCCTCTAGCTCAACCGGCACCTAGGGAAACCTACCAAACCTGTGCATTTTTTTAAACTGGAGACCTCGGGAATCCAAGATGGGGTGACTTCTTGGGCTCTCACCAGGTTCCGTTACCTCTAATCCTTTGCAAACCTCGCAATGTGGCTAAAAAAACACTTTTTCCTCACATTTCGGTGACATAAAGTTCTGGAATTTGAGAGGAGCCACATATTTCCTTCCTGCCAGCGTTTCCCCAAGTCTCCCGATGAAAATGGTACCTCACTTGTGTGGGTAGGTCAACTGCCCGTGACAGGAAATGTCCCAAAATACAAAGTGGACACATCACATTTTCTCAAAGAAAACAGAGGTGTTTTTTGCAAAGTGCCTACCGGTGGATTTTGGCCTCTAGCTCAGCCGGCACCTAGGGAAACCTACCAAACCTGTCCATTTTTTAAAACTAGAGACCTAGGGGAATCCAAGATGAGGGTACTTGTGGGGCTCTAACCAGGTTCTGTTACCCAGAATCCTTTGCAAACCTCAACATTTGGCTAAAAAAATACTGTTTCCTCACATTTCGGTGGCAGAGGGTTCTGGAATCTGAGAGGAGCCACAAATTTCCTTCCACCCAGCATTTCCCCAAGTGTCCCGATAAAATTGGTACTTCACTTGTGTGGGTAGGCTTAGCGCCCGCGACAGGAAATGCCCCAAAACACGAAGTGGACACATCACATTTTCTAAAAGAAAACAGAGGTGTTTTTTGCAAAGTGCCTACCGGTGGATTTTGGCCTCTAGCTCAGCCGGCACCTAGGGAAACCTACCAAACCTGTGCATTTTTTAAAACTAGAGACCTAGGGGAATCCAAGATGAGGGGACTTGTGGGGTTCCGACCAGGTTCTGTTACCCAGAATCCTTTGCAAACCTCAAAATGTGGCTAAAAAAAACACTTTTTTCTCACATTTCGGTGGCAGAGAGTTCTGGAATCTGAGAGGAGCCATAAATTTCCTACCACCCAGCATTTCCCCAAGTGTCCTGATAAAATTGGTACCTCACTTGTGCGGGTAGGCCTAGCGCCCGCGACAGGAAATGCCCCAAAACACAAAGTGGACACATCACATTTTCTCAAAGAAAAAAGAGTTTTTTTGCAAAGTGCCTACAGGTGGATTTTGGCCTCTAGCTCAGCCAGCACCTAGGGAAACCTACCAAACCTGTTCATTTTTTAAAACTAGAGACCTAGGGGAATCCAAGATGAGGGGACTTGTGGGGCTCCGACCAGGTTCTGTTACCCAGAATCCTTTGCAAGCCTCAAAATTTGGCTAAAAAAACACTTTTTTCTCACATTTCGGTGGCAGAGAGTTCTGGAATCTGAGAGGAGTCACACATTTCCTTCCACCCAGCATTTCCCCAAGTGTCCTGATAAAATTGGTACCTCACTTGTGTGGGTAGGCCTTGCGCCAGCGACAGGAAATGCCCCAAAACACAAAGTGGACACATAACATTTTCTCAAAGAAAACTGAGGTGTTTCTTGCAAAGTGCCTACAGGTGGATTTTGGCCTCTAGCTCAGCCAGCACCTAGGGAAACCTACCAAACCTGTTCATTTTTTAAAACTAGAGACGTAGGGGAATCCAAGGTGGGGTGACTTGTGGGGCTCTCGCCAGGCTCTGTTACCCAGAATCCTTTCAAACCTCAACATTTGGCAAAAAAACACTTTTTCCTCACATTTGGGTGACAGAGAGTTCTGGAATCTGAGAGGAGCCACAAATTTCCTTCCAGCCAGCGTTCCCCCAAGTGTCCTGATAAAAATGGTACCTCACTTGTGTGGGTAGGCCTAGTGCCCGCGACAGGAAATGCCCCAAAACACAAAGTGGACACATCACATTTTCTCAAAGAAAACAGAGGTGTTTTTTGCAAAGTGCCTACCGGTGGATTTTGCCCTCTAGCTCAACAGGCACCTAGGGAAACCTACCAAACCTGTGCATTTTTTTAAACTGGAGACCTCGGGGAATCCAAGATGGGGTGACTTCTGGAGCTCTCACTAGGTTCCGTTACCTCTAATCCTTTGCAAACCTCACAATGTGGCTAAAAAAACACTTTTTCCTCACATTTCGGTGACAGAAAGTTCTGGAATTTGAGAGGAACCACATATTTCCTTCCTCCCAGCGTTCCCCCACGTCTCCCTTTAAAAATGGTACCTCACTTGTGTGGTTAGGCCTATTGCCCGTGACAGGAAATGTCCCAAAATACAAAGTGGACACATCACGTTTTCTCAAAGAAAACAGAGGTGTTTTTTGCAAAGTGCCTACCGGTGGATTTTGGCCTCTAGCTCAGCCGGCATCTAGGGAAACCTACCAAACCTGTACATTTTTTAAAACTAGAGACCTAGGGGAATCCAAGATGAGGGTACTTGTGGGGCTCTAACCAGGTTCTGTTACCCAGAATCCTTTGCAAACCTCAACATTTGGCTAAAAAAACACTGTTTCCTCACATTTCGGTGGCAGAGAGTTCTGGAATTTGAGAGGAGCCACAAATTTCCTTCCACCCAGCATTTCCCCAAGTGTCCCGATAGAACTGGTACCTCACTAGTGTGGGTAGGCCTAGCACCCGCGACACGAAATGCACCAAAACATGAAGTGGACACATCACATTTTCTCAAAGAAAACAGGTGTTTTTTGCAAAGTGCCTACAGGTGGATTTTGGCCTCTAGCTCAGCCGGTACCTAGGGAAACCTACCAAATCTGTGCATTTTTTAAAACTAGAGAACTAGGGGAATCCAAGATGAGGGGACTTGTGGGGCTACGACCAGGTTCTGTTACCCAGAATCCTTTGCAAGCCTCAAAATTTGGCTAAAAAAACACTTTTTTCTCACATTTCGGTGGCAGAGAGATCTGGAATCTGAGAGGAGCCACACGTTTCCCTCCACCCAGCATTTCCCCAAATGTCCTGATAAAATTGGTACCTCACTGGTGTGGGTAGGCCTAGCGCCCGCGACAGGAAATGCCCCAAAACACAAAGTGGACACGTCACATTATCTCAAAGAAAACTGAGGTGTTATTTGCAAAGTGCCTACCTGTTGGTTTTGGCCTCTAGATCAGCCGGCATATAGAAAAACCTACCAAACCTGTGCATTTTTGAAAACTAGAGACCTAGGGGAATCCAAGGTGGGGTGACTTGTGGGGCTCTCGCCAGGTTCTGTTACCCAGAATCCTTTGCAAACCTCAACATTTGGCAAAAAACACTTTTTCCTCACATTTGGGTGACAGAGAGTTCTGGAATCTGAGAGGAGCCACATATTTCCTTCCACCCAGCGTTCCCCCAAGTCTCCCAATAAAAATGGTACCTCACTTGTGTGGGTAGGCCAAGTGCCCGCAACAGGAAATGCCCCAAAACACAAAGTGGACACATCACATTTTCTCAAAGAAAACAGAGGTGTTTTTTGCAAAGTGCCTACCTCTGGATTTTGACCTCTAGCTCAACCGGCACCTAGGAAAACCTACCAAACCTGTGCATTTTTTTAAACTAGAGACCTAGGGGAATCCAAGATGGGGTGACTTCTGGGGCTCTCACCAGGTTCTGTTACCTCTAATCCTTTGCAAACCTCACAATGTGGCTATAAAAACACTTTTTCCTCACATTTCGGTGACAGAAAGTTCTGGAATTTGAGAGGAACCACATATTTCCTTCCTCCCAGCGTTCCCCCAAGTCTCCCGATAAAAATGGTACCTCACTTGTGTGGTTAGGCCTAGTGCCCGTGACAGGAAATGTCCCAAAATACAAAGTGGACACTTCACATTTTCTCAAAGAAAACAGAGGTGTTTTTTGCAAAGTGCCTACCTGTGGATTTTGGACTCTAGCTCAGCCGGCACCTAGGGAAACCTACCAAACCTGTGCATTTTTGAAAATTAGAGACCTAGGGGTATTCTTGATGGGGTGACTTGTGGGGCTCTTGCCAGGTTCTGTTACCCAGAATCCTTTGCAAACCTCAACATTTGGCTAAAAAAACACTTTTTCCTCACATTTCGGTGACAGAGAGTTCTGGAATCTGAGAGGAGCCACAAATTTCTTTCCACCCAGCGTTCCTCCAAGTGCCCCGATAAAAATGGAACCTCACTTGTGTGGGTAGGCCTAGTGCCCCCGACAGGAAATGCCCCAAAATACAAAGTGGACACATAACATTTTCTCAAAGAAAACAGAGGTGTTTTTTGCAAAGTGCCTACCTCTGGATTTTGGCCTCTAGCTCAACCGGCACCTAGGGAAACCTACCAAACCTGTGCATTTTTTAAAACTGGAGACCTCGGGAATCCAAGATGGGGTGACTTCTTGGGCTCTCACCAGGTTCCGTTACCTCTAATCCTTTGCAAACCTCGCAATGTGGCTAAAAAACACTTTTTCCTCACATTTCGGTGACATAAAGTTCTGGAATTTGAGAGGAGCCACATATTTCCTTCCTCCCAGCGTTCCCCCAAGTCTCACGATGAAAATGGTACCTCACTTGTGTGGGTAGGCCAAGTGCCCGTGACAGGAAATGTCCCAAAATACAAAGTGGACACATCACATTTTCTCAAAGAAAACAGAGGTGTTTTTTGCAAAGTGCCTACCTGTGGATTTTGGACTCTAGCTCAGCCGGCACCTAGGGAAACCTACCAAACCTGTGCAGTTTTTTAAAAATAGAGACCTAGAGGAATCCAAGATAGGGTGACTTGTGGGGCTCTCACCAGGTTCTGTTACCCAGAATCCTTTGCAAACCTCAAAAATTGGCTAAAAAAACACTTTTTCCTTACATTTTGGTGACAGAGAGTTCTGGAATATGAGAGGAGACACATATTTCCTTCCACCCAGCGTTCCCCCAAGTCTCCCAATAAAAATGGTACCTCACTTGTGTGGGGAGGCCTAGTGCCCGCGACAGGAAATGCCCCAAAACACAAAGTGGACACATCACATTTTCTCAAAGAAAACAGATGTTTTTTGCAAAGTGCCTACCTGTGGGTTTTGGCCTCTAGATCAGCCGGCACATAGAAAAACCTACCAAACCTGTGCATTTTTGAAAACTAGAGACCTAGGAGAATCTAAGGTGGGGTGACTTGTGGGGCTCTCTCCAGGTTCTGTTACCCAGAATCCTTTGCAAACCTCAAAATTTGGCAAAAAAACACCTTTTCCTCACATTTGGATGACAGAGAGTTCTGGAATCTGAGAGGAGCCACAAATTTCCTTCCAGCCAGCGTTCCCCCAAGTGTCCTGATAAAAATGGTACCTCACTTGTGTGGGTAGGCCTAGTGCCCGCGACAGGAAATGCCCCAAAACACAAAGTGGACACATCACATTTTCTCAAAGAAAACAGAGGTGTTTTTTACAAAGTGCCTACCTGTGAATTTTGGCATCTAGCTCCCGTGGCACCCAGGGAAACCTACCAAACCTGTGCATTTTTGAAAACTAGAGACCTAGGGGTATTCATGATGGGGTGACTTGTGGGGCTCTTGCCAGGTTCTGTTACCCAGAATCCTTTGCAAACCTCAACATTTGGCTAAAAAAACACTTTTTCCTCACATTTCGGTGACAGAGAGTTCTGGAATCTGAGAGGAGCCACAAATTTCTTTCTACCCAGTGTTCCCCCAAGTGCCCGGATAAAAATGGAACCTCACTTGTGTGGGTAGGCCTAGTGCCCCCGACAGGAAATGCCCCAAAATACAAAGTGGACACATCACATTTTCTCAAAGAAAACAGAGGTGTTTTTTGCAAAGTGCCTACCTCTGGATTTTGGCCTCTAGCTAAACCGGCACCAACGGAAACCTACCAAACCTGTGCATTTTTTAAAACTGGAGACCTCGGGGAATCCAAGATGGGGTGACTTCTGGGGCTCTCACCAGGTTCCGTTACCTCTAATCCTTTGCAAACCTCGCAATGTGGCTAAAAAAACACTTTTTCCTCACATTTTGGTGACAGAGAGTTCTGGAATATGAGAGGAGCCACAAATTTCCTTCCACCCAGCGTTCCCCCAAGTCTCCCAATAAAAATGGTACCTCACTTGTGTGGGTGGGCCTAGTGCCCGCGACAGGAAATGCCCCAAAACACAAAGTGGACACATCACATTTTATCAAAGAAAACAGAGGTGTTTTTTGCAAAGTGCCTACCGGTGGATTTTGGCCTCTAGCTCAGCCGGCACCTAGGGAAACCTACCAAACCTGTGCATTTTTTAAAACTAGAGACCTAGGGGAATCCAAGATGAGGGTACTTGTGGGGCTCTAACCAGGTTCTGTTACCCAGAATCCTTTGCAAATCTCAACATTTGGCTAAAAAAACACTGTTTCCTCACATTTCGGTGGCAGAGAGTTCTGGAGTCTGAGAGGAGCCACAAATTTCCTTCCACCCAGCATTTCCCCAAGTGTCCCGATAATACTGGTACCTCACTTGTGTGGGTAGGCCTAGCGCCCGCGACAGGAAATGCCCCAAAACACGAAGTGGACACATCACATTTTCTCAAAGAAAACAGAGGTGTTTTTTGCAAAGTGCCTACAGGTGGATTTTGGCCTCTAGCTCAGCTGGCACCTAGGGAAAACTACCAAACCTGTGCATTTTTTAAAACTAGAGACCTAGGGGAATCCAAGATGAGGGGACTTGTGGGGCTCCGACCAGGTTCTGTTACCCAGAATCCTTTGCAAGCCTCAAAATTTGGCTAAAAAAACAAAATTTTCTCACATTTCGGTGGCAGAGAGATCTGGAATTCGAGAGGAGCCACACATTTCCTTCCACCCAGCATTTCCCCAAGTGTCCTGATAAAATTGGTACCTCACTTGTGTGGGAAGGCCTAGCGCCCGCGACAGGAAATGCCCCAAAACACAAAGTGGACACATCACATTTTCTCAAAGAAAACTGAGGTGTTTTTTGCAAAGTGCCTACCTGTGGGTTTTGGCCTCTAGATCAGCCGGCACATAGAAAAACCTACCAAACCTGTGCATTTTTGAAAACTAGAGACCTAGGGGTATTCTTGATGGGGTGACTTGTGGGGCTCTTGCCAGGTTCTGTGACCCAGAATCCTTTGCAAACCTCAACATTTGGCTAAAAAAACACTTTTTCCTCACATTTCGGTGACAGAGAATTCTGAAATCTGAGAGGAGCCACAAATTTCTTTCCACCCAGCGTTCCTCCAAGTGCCCCGATAAAAATGGAACCTCACTTGTGTGGGTAGGCCTAGTGCCCCCGACAGGAAATGCCCCAAAATACAAAGTGGACACATCACATTTTCTCAAAGAAAACAGAGGTGTTTTTTGCAAAGTGCCTACCTCTGGATTTTGGCCTCTAGCTAAACCGGCACCAACGGAAACCTACCAAACCTGTGCATTTTTTAAAACTGGAGACCTCGGGGAATCCAAGATGGGGTGACTTCTGGGGCTCTCACCAGGTTCCGTTACCTCTAATCCTTTGCAAACCTCGCAATGTGGCTAAAAAAACACTTTTTCCTCACATTTCGGTGACATAAAGTTCTGGAATTTGAGAGGAGCCACATATTTCCTTCCTCCCAGCGTTCCCCCAAGTCTCCCGATGAAAATGGTACCTCACTTGTGTGGGTAGGCCTAGTGCCCGCGACAGGAAATGCCCCAAAACACAAAGTGGACACATCACATTTTCTCAAAGAAAACAGAGGTGTTTTTTGCAAAGTGCCTACCGGTGGATTTTGCCCTCTAGCTCAACAGGCACCTAGGGAAACCTACCAAACCTGTGCATTTTTTTAAACTGGAGACCTCGGGGAATCCAAGATGGGGTGACTTCTGGAGCTCTCACTAGGTTCCGTTACCTCTAATCCTTTGCAAACCTCACAATGTGGCTAAAAAAACACTTTTTCCTCACATTTCGGTGACAGAAAGTTCTGGAATTTGAGAGGAACCACATATTTCCTTCCTCCCAGCGTTCCCCCACGTCTCCCTTTAAAAATGGTACCTCACTTGTGTGGTTAGGCCTATTGCCCGTGACAGGAAATGTCCCAAAATACAAAGTGGACACATCACGTTTTCTCAAAGAAAACAGAGGTGTTTTTTGCAAAGTGCCTACCGGTGGATTTTGGCCTCTAGCTCAGCCGGCATCTAGGGAAACCTACCAAACCTGTACATTTTTTAAAACTAGAGACCTAGGGGAATCCAATATGAGGGTACTTCTGGGGCTCTAACCAGGTTCTGTTACCCAGAATCCTTTGCAAACCTCAACATTTGGCTAAAAAAACACTGTTTCCTCACATTTCGGTGGCAGAGAGTTCTGGAATTTGAGAGGAGCCACAAATTTCCTTCCACCCAGCATTTCCCCAAGTGTCCCCATAGAACTGGTACCTCACTTGTGTGGGTAGGCCTAGCACCCGCGACACGAAATGCACCAAAACATGAAGTGGACACATCACATTTTCTCAAAGAAAACAGGTGTTTTTTGCAAAGTGCCTACCGGTGGATTTTGGCCTCTAGCTCAGCCGGTACCTAGGGAAACCTACCAAATCTGTGCATTTTTTAAAACTAGAGAACTAGGGGAATCCAAGATGAGGGGACTTGTGGGGCTACGACCAGGTTCTGTTACCCAGAATCCTTTGCAAGCCTCAAAATTTGGCTAAAAAAACACTTTTTTCTCACATTTCGGTGGCAGAGAGATCTGGAATCTGAGAGGAGCCACACGTTTCCTTCCACCCAGCATTTCCCCAAATGTCCTGATAAAATTGGTACCTCACTGGTGTGGGTAGGCCTAGCGCCCGCGACAGGAAATGCCCCAAAACACAAAGTGGACACGTCACATTATCTCAAAGAAAACTGAGGCGTTATTTGCAAAGTGCCTACCTGTTGGTTTTGGCCTCTAGATCAGCCGGCATATAGAAAAACCTACCAAACCTGTGCATTTTTGAAAACTAGAGACCTAGGGGAATCCAAGGTGGGGTGACTTGTGGGGCTCTCGCCAGGTTCTGTTACCCAGAATCCTTTGCAAACCTCAACATTTGGCGAAAAACACTTTTTCCTCACATTTGGGTGACAGAGAGTTCTGGAATCTGAGAGGAGCCACATATTTCCTTCCACCCAGCGTTCCCCCAAGTCTCCCAATAAAAATGGTACCTCACTTGTGTGGGTAGGCCAAGTGCCCGCAACAGGAAATGCCCCAAAACACAAAGTAGACACATCACATTTTCTCAAAGAAAACAGAGGTGTTTTTTGCAAAGTGCCTACCTCTGGATTTTGACCTCTAGCTCAACCGGCACCTAGGAAAACCTACCAAACCTGTGCATTTTTTAAAACTAGAGACCTAGGGGAATCCAAGATGGGGTGACTTCTGGGGCTCTCACCAGGTTCTGTTACCTCTAATCCTTTGCAAACCTCACAATGTGGCTATAAAAACACTTTTTCCTCACATTTCGGTGACAGAAAGTTCTGGAATTTGAGAGGAACCACATATTTCCTTCCTCCCAGCGTTCCCCCAAGTCTCCCGATAAAAATGGTACCTCACTTGTGTGGTTAGGCCTAGTGCCCGTGACAGGAAATGTCCCAAAATACAAAGTGGACACTTCACATTTTCTCAAAGAAAACAGAGGTGTTTTTTGCAAAGTGCCTACCTGTGGATTTTGGACTCTAGCTCAGCCGGCACCTAGGGAAACCTACCAAACCTGTGCATTTTTGAAAATTAGAGACCTAGGGGTATTCTTGATGGGGTGACTTGTGGGGCTCTTGCCAGGTTCTGTTACCCAGAATCCTTTGCAAACCTCAACATTTGGCTAAAAAAACACTTTTTCCTCACATTTCGGTGACAGAGAGTTCTGGAATCTGAGAGGAGCCACAAATTTCTTTCCACCCAGCGTTCCTCCAAGTGCCCCGATAAAAATGGAACCTCACTTGTGTGGGTAGGCCTAGTGCCCCCGACAGGAAATGCCCCAAAATACAAAGTGGACACATAACATTTTCTCAAAGAAAACAGAGGTGTTTTTTGCAAAGTGCCTACCTCTGGATTTTGGCCTCTAGCTCAACCGGCACCTAGGGAAACCTACCAAACCTGTGCATTTTTTAAAACTGGAGACCTCGGGAATCCAAGATGGGGTGACTTCTTGGGCACTCACCAGGTTCCGTTACCTCTAATCCTTTGCAAACCTCGCAATGTGGCTAAAAAAACACTTTTTCCTCACATTTCGGTGACATAAAGTTCTGGAATTTGAGAGGAGCCACATATTTCCTTCCTCCCAGCGTTCCCCCAAGTCTCCCGATGAAAATGGTACCTCACTTGTGTGGGTAGGCCAAGTGCCCGTGACAGGAAATGTCCCAAAATACAAAGTGGACACATCACATTTTCTCAAAGAAAACAGAGGTGTTTTTTGCAAAGTGCCTACCTGTGGATTTTGGACTCTAGCTCAGCCGGCACCTAGGGAAACCTACCAAACCTGTGCAGTTTTTTAAAAATAGAGACCTAGAGGAATCCAAGATAGGGTGACTTGTGGGGCTCTCACCAGGTTCTGTTACCCAGAATCCTTTGCAAACCTCAAAATTTGGCTAAAAAAACACTTTTTCCTTACATTTTGGTGACAGAGAGTTCTGGAATATGAGAGGAGACACATATTTCCTTCCACCCAGCGTTCCCCCAAGTCTCCCAATAAAAATGGTACCTCACTTGTGTGGGGAGGCCTAGTGCCCGCGACAGGAAATGCCCCAAAACACAAAGTGGACACATCACATTTTCTCAAAGAAAACAGATGTTTTTTGCAAAGTGCCTACCTGTGGATTTTGGACTCTAGCTCAGCCGGCACCTAGGGAAACCTACCAAACCTGTGCATTTTTGAAAATTAGAGACCTAGGGAATTCTTGATGGGGTGACTTGTGGGGCTCTTGCCAGGTTCTGTTACCCAGAATCCTTTGCAAACCTCAACATTTGGCTAAAAAAACACTTTTTCCTCACATTTCGGTGACAGAGAGTTCTGGAATCTGAGAGGAGCCACAAATTTCTTTCTACCCAGTGTTCCCCCAAGTGCCCGGATAAAAATGGAACCTCACTTGTGTGGGTAGGCCTAGTGCCCCCCACAGGAAATGCCCCAAAATACAAAGTGGACACATCACATTTTCTCAAAGAAAACAGAGGTGTTTTTTGCAAAGTGCCTACCTCTGGATTTTGGCCTCTAGCTAAACCGGCACCAACGGAAACCTACCAAACCTGTGCATTTTTTAAAACTGGAGACCTCGGGGAATCCAAGATGGGGTGACTTCTGGGGCTCTCACCAGGTTCCGTTACCTCTAATCCTTTGCAAACCTCGCAATGTGGCTAAAAAAACACTTTTTCCTCACATTTCGGTGACAGAAAGTTGTGGAATTTGAGAGGAGCCACATATTTCCTTCCTCCCAGCGTTCCCCCAAGTCTGCCGATAAAAATGGTACCTCACTTGTGTGGGTAGGCCAAGTGCCCGTGACAGGAAATGTCCCAAAGTACAAAGTGGACACATCACATTTTCTCAAAGAAAACAGAGGTGTTTTTTGCAAAGTGCCTACCTGTGGATTTTGGACTCTAGCTCAGCCAGCACCTAGGGAAACCTACCAAACCTGTGCATTTGTGAAAACTAGAGACCTAGAGTAATCCAAGATAGGGTGACTTGTGGGGCTCTCATCAGATTCTGTTACCCAGAATCCTTTGCAAACCTCAACATTTGGCTCAAAAAACACTTTCTCCTTACATTTTGGTGACAGAGAGTTCTGGAATATGAGAGGAGCCACAAATTTCCTTCCACCCAGCGTTCCCCCAAGTCTCCCAATAAAAATGGTACCTCACTTGTGTGGGTGGGCCTAGTGCCCGCGACAGGAAATGCCCCAAAACACAAAGTGGACACCTCACATTTTCTCAAAGAAAACAGAGGTGTTTTTTGCAAAGTGCCTACCGGTGGATTTTGGCCTCTAGCTCAGCCGGCACCTAGGGAAACCTACCAAACCTGTGCATTTTTTAAAACTAGAGACCTAGGGGAATCCAAGATGAGGGTACTTGTGGGGCTCTAACCAGGTTCTGTTACCCAGAATCCTTTGCAAACCTCAACATTTGGCTAAAAAAACACTGTTTCCTCACATTTCGGTGGCAGAGAGTTCTGGAGTCTGAGAGGAGCCACAAATTTCCTTCCACCCAGCATTTCCCCAAGTGTCCCGATAATACTGGTACCTCACTTGTGTGGGTAGGCCTAGCGCCCGCGACAGGAAATGCCCCAAAACACGAAGTGGACACATCACATTTTCTCAAAGAAAACAGAGGTGTTTTTTGCAAAGTGCCTACAGGTGGATTTTGGCCTCTTGCTCAGCTGGCACCTAGGGAAACCTACCAAACCTGTGCATTTTTTAAAACTAGAGACCTAGGGGAATCCAAGATGAGGGGACTTGTGGGGCTCCGACCAGGTTCTGTTACCCAGAATCCTTTACAAGCCTCAAAATTTGGCTAAAAAAACAAAATTTTCTCACATTTCGGTGGCAGAGAGATCTGGAATTCGAGAGGAGCCACACATTTCCTTCCACCCAGCATTTCCCCAAGTGTCCTGATAAAATTGGTACCTCACTTGTGTGGGAAGGCCTAGCGCCCGCGACAGGAAATGCCCCAAAACACAAAGTGGACACATCACATTTTCTCAAAGAAAACTGAGGTGTTTTTTGCAAAGTGCCTACCTGTGGGTTTTGGCCTCTAGATCAGCCGGCACATAGAAAAACCTACCAAACCTGTGCATTTTTGAAAACTAGAGACCTAGGGGTATTCTTGATGGGGTGACTTGTGGGGCTCTTGCCAGGTTCTGTGACCCAGAATCCTTTGCAAACCTCAACATTTGGCTAAAAAAAACTTTTTCCTCACATTTCGGTGACAGAGAATTCTGGAATCTGAGAGGAGCCACAAATTTCTTTCCACCCAGCGTTCCTCCAAGTGCCCCGATAAAAATGGAACCTCACTTGTGTGGGTAGGCCTAGTGCCCCCGACAGGAAATGCCCCAAAATACAAAGTGGACACATCACATTTTCTCAAAGAAAACAGAGGTGTTTTTTGCAAAGTGCCTACCTCTGGATTTTGGCCTCTAGCTAAACCGGCACCAACGGAAACCTACCAAACCTGTGCATTTTTTAAAACTGGAGACCTCGGGGAATCCAAGATGGGGTGACTTCTGGGGCTCTCACCAGGTTCCGTTACCTCTAATCCTTTGCAAACCTCGCAATGTGGCTAAAAAAACACTTTTTCCTCACATTTCGGTGACATAAAGTTCTGGAATTTGAGAGGAGCCACATATTTCCTTCCTCCCAGCGTTCCCCCAAGTCTCCCGATGAAAATGGTACCTCACTTGTGTGGGTAGGCCAAGTGCCCGTGACAGGAAATGTCCCAAAATACAAAGTGGACACATCACATTTTCTCAAAGAAAACTGAGGTGTTTTTTGCAAAGTGCCTACCTGTGGGTTTTGGCCTCTAGATCAGCCGGCACATAGAAAAACCTACCAAACCTGTGCATTTTTGAAAACTAGAGACCTAGGGGTATTCTTGATGGGGTGACTTGTGGGGCTCTTGCCAGGTTCTGTTACCCAGAATCCTTTGCAAACCTCAACATTTGGCTAAAAAAACACTTTTTCCTCACATTTCGGTGACAGAGAATTCTGGAATCTGAGAGGAGCCACAAATTTCTTTCTACCCAGTGTTCCCCCAAGTGCCCGGATAAAAATGGAACCTCACTTGTGTGGGTAGGCCTAGTGCCCCCGACAGGAAATGCCCCAAAATACAAAGTGGACACATCACATTTTCTCAAAGAAAACAGAGGTGTTTTTTGCAAAGTGCCTACCTCTGGATTTTGGCCTCTAGCTAAACCGGCACCAACGGAAACCTACCAAACCTGTGCATTTTTTAAAACTGGAGACCTCGGGGAATCCAAGATGGGGTGACTTCTGGGGCTCTCACCAGGTTCCGTTACCTCTAATCCTTTGCAAACCTCGCAATGTGGCTAAAAAAACACTTTTTCCTCACATTTCGGTGACAGAAAGTTGTGGAATTTGAGAGGAGCCACATATTTCCTTCCTCCCAGCGTTCCCCCAAGTCTGCCGATAAAAATGGTACCTCACTTGTGTGGGTAGGCCAAGTGCCCGTGACAGGAAATGTCCCAAAGTACAAAGTGGACACATCACATTTTCTCAAAGAAAACAGAGGTGTTTTTTGCAAAGTGCCTACCTGTGGATTTTGGACTCTAGCTCAGCCAGCACCTAGGGAAACCTACCAAACCTGTGCATTTTTGAAAACTAGAGACCTAGAGTAATCCAAGATAGGGTGACTTGTGGGGCTCTCATCAGATTCTGTTACCCAGAATCCTTTGCAAACCTCAACATTTGGCTCAAAAAACACTTTCTCCTTACATTTTGGTGACAGAGAGTTCTGGAATATGAGAGGAGCCACAAATTTCCTTCCACCCAGCGTTCCCCCAAGTCTCCCAATAAAAATGGTACCTCACTTGTGTGGGTGGGCCTAGTGCCCGCGACAGGAAATGCCCCAAAACACAAAGTGGACACATCACATTTTCTCAAAGAAAACAGAGGTGTTTTTTGCAAAGTGCCTACCGGTGGATTTTGGCCTCTAGCTCAGCCGGCACCTAGGGAAACCTACCAAACCTGTGCATTTTTTTAAACTAGAGACCTAGGGGAATCCAAGATGAGGGTACTTGTGGGGCTCTAACCAGGTTCTGTTACCCAGAATCCTTTGCAAACCTCAACATTTGGCTAAAAAAACACTGTTTCCTCACATTTCGGTGGCAGAGAGTTCTGGAGTCTGAGAGGAGCCACAAATTTCCTTCCACCCAGCATTTCCCCAAGTTTTCCGATAATACTGGTACATCACTTGTGTGGGTAGGCCTAGCGCCCGCGACAGGAAATGCCCCAAAACACGAAGTGGACACATCACATTTTCTCAAAGAAAACAGAGGTGTTTTTTGCAAAGTGCCTACAGGTGGATTTTGGCCTCTAGCTCAGCTGGCACCTAGGGAAACCTACCAAACCTGTGCATTTTTTAAAACTAGAGACCTAGGAGAATCCAAGATGAGGGGACTTGTGGGGCTCCGACCAGGTTCTGTTACCCAGAATCCTTTGCAAGCCTCAAAATTTGGCTAAAAAAACAAAATTTTCTCACATTTCGGTGGCAGAGAGATCTGGAATTCGAGAGGAGCCACACATTTCCTTCCACCCAGCATTTCCCCAAGTGTCCTGATAAAATTGGTACCTCACTTGTGTGAGAAGGCCTAGCGCCCGCGACAGGAAATGCCCCAAAACACAAAGTGGACACATCACATTTTCTCAAAGAAAACTGAGGTGTTTTTTGCAAAGTGCCTACCTGTGGGTTTTGGCCTCTAGATCAGCCGGCACATAGAAAAACCTACCAAACCTGTGCATTTTTGAAAACTAGAGACCTAGGGGTATTCTTGATGGGGTGACTTGTGGGGCTCTTGCCAGGTTCTGTGACCCAGAATCCTTTGCAAACCTCAACATTTGGCTAAAAAAACACTTTTTCCTCACATTTCGGTGACAGAGAATTCTGGAATCTGAGAGGAGCCACAAATTTCTTTCCACCCAGCGTTCCTCCAAGTGCCCCGATAAAAATGGAACCTCACTTGTGTGGGTAGGCCTAGTGCCCCCGACAGGAAATGCCCCAAAATACAAAGTGGACACATAACATTTTCTCAAAGAAAACAGAGGTGTTTTTTGCAAAATGCCTACCTCTGGATTTTGGCCTCTAGCTCAACCGGCACCTAGGGAAACCTACCAAACCTGTGCATTTTTTAAAACTGGAGACCTCGGGAATCCAAGATGGGGTGACTTCTTGGGCTCTCACCAGGTTCCGTTACCTCTAATCCTTTGCAAACCTCGCAATGTGGCTAAAAAAACACTTTTTCCTCACATTTCGGTGACATAAAGTTCTGGAATTTGAGAGGAGCCACATATTTCCTTCCTCCCAGCGTTCCCCCAAGTCTCCCGATAAAAATGGTACCTCACTTGTGTGGGTAGGCCAAGTGCCCGTGACAGGAAATGTCCCAAAGTACAAAATGGACACATCACATTTTCTCAAAGAAAACAGAGGTGTTTTTTGCAAAGTGCCTACCTGTGGATTTTGGACTCTAGCTCAGCCAGCACCTAGGGAAACCTACCAAACCTGTGCATTTTTGAAAACTAGAGACCTAGAGTAATCCAAGATAGGGTGACTTGTGGGGCTCTCATCAGATTCTGTTACCCAGAATCCTTTGCAAACCTCAACATTTGGCTCAAAAAACACTTTCTCCTTACATTTTGGTGACAGAGAGTTCTGGAATATGAGAGGAGCCACAAATTTCCTTCCACCCAGCGTTCCCCCAAGTCTCCCAATAAAAATGGTACCTCACTTGTGTGGGTGGGCCTAGTGCCCGCGACAGGAAATGCCCCAAAACACAAAGTGGACACATCACATTTTCTCAAAGAAAACAGAGGTGTTTTTTGCAAAGTGCCTACCGGTGGATTTTGGCCTCTAGCTCAGCCGGCACCTAGGGAAACCTACCAAACCTGTGCATTTTTTAAAACTAGAGACCTAGGGGAATCCAAGATGAGGGTATTTGTGGGGCTCTAACCAGGTTCTGTTACCCAGAATCCTTTGCAAACCTCAACATTTGGCTAAAAAAACACTGTTTCCTCACATTTCGGTGGCAGAGAGTTCTGGAGTCTGAGAGGAGCCACAAATTTCCTTCCACCCAGCATTTCCCCAAGTGTCCCGATAAAACTGGTACCTCACTTGTGTGGGTAGGCCTAGCGCCCGCGACAGGAAATGCCCCAAAGCACGAAGTGGACACATCACATTTTCTCAAAGAAAACAGAGGTGTTTTTTGCAAAGTGCCTACAGGTGGATTTTGGCCTCTAGCTCAGCTGGCACCTAGGGAAACCTACCAAACCTGTGCATTTTTTAAAACTAGAGACATAGGGGAATCCAAGATGAGGGGACTTGTGGGGCTCCGACCAGGTTCTGTTTCCCAGAATCCTTTGCAAGCCTCAAAATTTGGCTAAAAAAAAATGTTTTCTCACATTTCGGTGGCAGAGAGATCTGGAATTTGAGAGGAGCCACACATTTCCTTCCACCCAGCATTTCCCCAAGTGTCCTGATAAAATTGGTACCTCACTTGTGTGGGAAGGCCTAGCGCCCGCGACAGGAAATGTCCCAAAGTACAAAATGGACACATCACATTTTCTCAAAGAAAACAGAGGTGTTTTTTGCAAAGTGCCTACCTGTGGATTTTGGACTCTAGCTCAGCCAGCACCTAGGGAAACCTACCAAACCTGTGCCCGGATAAAAATGGAACCTCACTTGTGTGGGTAGGCCTAGTGCCCCCGACAGGAAATGCCCCAAAATACAAAGTGGACACATAACATTTTCTCAAAGAAAACAGAGGTGTTTTTTGCAAAGTGCCTACCTCTGGATTTTGGCCTCTAGCTCAACCGGCACCTAGGGAAACCTACCAAACCTGTGCATTTTTTAAAACTGGAGACCTCGGGAATCCAAGATGGGGTGACTTCTTGGGCTCTCACCAGGTTCCGTTACCTCTAATCCTTTGCAAACCTCGCAATGTGGCTCAAAAAACACTTTCTCCTTACATTTTGGTGACAGAGAGTTCTGGAATATGAGAGGAGCCACAAATTTCCTTCCACCCAGCGTTCCCCCAAGTCTCCCAATAAAAATGGTACCTCACTTGTGTGGGTGGGCCTAGTGCCCGCGACAGGAAATGCCCCAAAACACAAAGTGGACACATCACATTTTCTCAAAGAAAACAGAGGTGTTTTTTGCAAAGTGCCTACCGGTGGATTTTGGCCTCTAGCTCAGCCGGCACCTAGGGAAACCTACCAAACCTGTGCATTTTTTAAAACTAGAGACCTAGGGGAATCCAAGATGAGGGTACTTGTGGGGCTCTAACCAGGTTCTGTTACCCAGAATCCTTTGCAAACCTCAACATTTGGCTAAAAAAACACTGTTTCCTCACATTTCGGTGGCAGAGAGTTCTGGAGTCTGAGAGGAGCCACAAATTTCCTTCCACCCAGCATTTCCCCAAGTGTCCCGATAAAACTGGTACCTCACTTGTGTGGGTAGGCCTAGCGCCCGCGACAGGAAATGCCCCAAAGCACGAAGTGGACACATCACATTTTCTCAAAGAAAACAGAGGTGTTTTTTGCAAAGTGCCTACAGGTGGATTTTGGCCTCTAGCTCAGCTGGCACCTAGGGAAACCTACCAAACCTGTGCATTTTTTAAAACTAGAGACCTAGGGGAATCCAAGATGAGGGGACTTGTGGGGCTCCGACCAGGTTCTGTTACCCAGAATCCTTTGCAAGCCTCAAAATTTGGCTAAAAAAAAATGTTTTCTCACATTTCGGTGGCAGATTTCCTTCCACCCAGCATTTCCCCAAGTGTCCTGATAAAATTGGTACCTCACTTGTGTGGGAAGGCCTAGCGCCCGCGACAGGAAATGCCCCAAAACACAAAGTGGACACATCACATTTTCTCAAAGAAAACTGAGGTGTTTTTTGCAAAATGCCTACCTGTGGGTTTTGGCCTCTAGATCAGCCGGCACATAGAAAAACCTACCAAACCTGTGCATTTTTTAAAACTAGAGACCTAGGGATATTCTTGATGGGGTGACTTGTGGGGCTCTTGCCAGGTTCTGTTACCCAGAATCCTTTGCAAACCTCAACATTTGGCTAAAAAAACACTTTTTCCTCACATTTCGGTGACAGAGAATTCTGGAATCTGAGAGGAGCCACAAATTTCTTTCCACCCAGCGTTCCTCCAAGTGCCCCGATAAAAATGGAACCTCACTTGTGTGGGTAGGCCTAGTGCCCCCGACAGGAAATGCCCCAAAATACAAAGTGGACACATAACATTTTCTCAAAGAAAACAGAGGTGTTTTTTGCAAAGTGCCTACCTCTGGATTTTGGCCTCTAGCTCAACCGGCACCTAGGGAAACCTACCAAACCTGTGCATTTTTTAAAACTGGAGACCTCGGGAATCCAAGATGGGGTGACTTCTTGAGCTCTCACCAGGTTCCGTTACCTCTAATCCTTTGCAAACCTCGCAATGTGGCTAAAAAAACACTTTTTCCTCACATTTCGGTGACATAAAGTTCTGGAATTTGAGAGGAGCCACATATTTCCTTCCTCCCAGCGTTCCCCCAAGTCTCCCGATGAAAATGGTACCTAACTTGTGTGGGTAGGCCAAGTGCCCGTGACAGGAAATGTCCCAAAATACAAAGTGAACACATCACATTTTCTCAAAGAAAACAGAGGTGTTTTTTGCAAAGTGCCTACCTGTGGATTTTGGACTCTAGCTCAGCCGGCACCTAGGGAAACCTACCAAACCTGTGCATTTTTTAAAATTAGAGACCTAGAGGAATCCAAGATAGGGTGACTTGTGGGGCTCTCACCAGGTTCTGTTACCCAGAATCCTTTGCAAACCTCAAAATTTGGCTAAAAAAACACTTTTTCCTTACATTTTGGTGACAGAGAGTTCTGGAATATGAGAGGAGCCACATATTTCCTTCCACCCAGCGTTCCCCCATGTCTCCCAATAAAAATGGAACCTCACTTGTGTGGGTAAGCCTAGTGCCCCCGACAGGAAATGCCCCAAAATACAAAGTGGACACATAACATTTTCTCAAAGAAAACAGAGGTGTTTTTTGCAAAGTGCCTACCTCTGGATTTTGGCCTCTAGCTCAACCGGCACCTAGGGAAACCTACCAAACCTGTGCATTTTTTAAAACTGGAGACCTCGGGAATCCAAGATGGGGTGACTTCTTGGGCTCTCACCAGGTTCCGTTACCTCTAATCCTTTGCAAACCTCGCAATGTGGCTAAAAAAACACTTTTTCCTCACATTTCGGTGACATAAAGTTCTGGAATTTGAGAGGAGCCACATATTTCCTTCCTCCCAGCGTTCCCCCAAGTCTCCCGATGAAAATGGTACCTCACTTGTGTGGGTAGGCCAAGTGCCCGTGACAGGAAATGTCCCAAAGTACAAAATGGACACATCACATTTTCTCAAAGAAAACAGAGGTGTTTTTTGCAAAGTGCCTACCTGTGGATTTTGGACTCTAGCTCAGCCAGCACCTAGGGAAACCTACCAAACCTGTGCATTTTTGAAAACTAGAGACCTAGAGTAATCCAAGATAGGGTGACTTGTGGGGCTCTCATCAGATTCTGTTACCCAGAATCCTTTGCAAACCTCAACATTTGGCTCAAAAAACACTTTCTCCTTACATTTTGGTGACAGAGAGTTCTGGAATATGAGAGGAGCCACAAATTTCCTTCCACCCAGCGTTCCCCCAAGTCTCCCAATAAAAATGGTACCTCACTTGTGTGGGTGGGCCTACTGCCCGCGACAGGAAATGCCCCAAAACACAAAGTGGACACATCACATTTTCTCAAAGAAAACAGAGGTGTTTTTTGCAAAGTGCCTACCGGTGGATTTTGGCCTCTAGCTCAGCCGGCACCTAGGGAAACCTACCAAACCTGTGCATTTTTTTAAACTAGAGACCTAGGGGAATCCAAGATGAGGGTACTTGTGGGGCTCTAACCAGGTTCTGTTACCCAGAATCCTTTGCAAACCTCAACATTTGGCTAAAAAAACACTGTTTCCTCACATTTCGGTGGCAGAGAGTTCTGGAGTCTGAGAGGAGCCACAAATTTCCTTCCACCCAGCATTTCCCCAAGTGTCCCGATAAAACTGGTACCTCACTTGTGTGGGTAGGCCTAGCGCCCGCGACAGGAAATGCCCCAAAACACGAAGTGGACACATCACATTTTCTCAAAGAAAACAGAGGTGTTTTTTGCAAAGTGCCTACAGGTGGATTTTGGCCTCTAGCTCAGCTGGCACCTAGGGAAACCTACCAAACCTGTGCATTTTTTAAAACTAGAGACCTAGGGGAATCCAAGATGAGGGGACTTGTGGGGCTCCGACCAGGTTCTGTTACCCAGAATCCTTTGCAAGCCTCAAAATTTGGCTAAAAAAACAATTTTTTCTCACATTTCGGTGGCAGAGAGATCTGGAATTTGAGAGGAGCCACACATTTCCTTCCACCCAGCATTTCCCCAAGTGTCCTGATAAAATTGGTACCTCACTTGTGTGGGAAGGCCTAGCGCCCGCGACAGGAAATGCCCCAAAACACAAAGTGGACACATCACATTTTCTCAAAGAAAACTGAGGTGTTTTTTGCAAAGTGCCTACCTGTGGGTTTTGGCCTCTAGATCAGCCGGCACATAGAAAAACCTACCAAACCTGTGCATTTTTTAAAACTAGAGACCTAGGGATATTCTTGATGGGGTGACTTGTGGGGCTCTTGCCAGGTTCTGTTACCCAGAATCCTTTGCAAACCTCAACATTTGGCTAAAAAAACACTTTTTCCTCACATTTCGGTGACAGAGAATTCTGGAATCTGAGAGGAGCCACAAATTTCTTTCCACCCAGCGTTCCTCCAAGTGCCCCAATAAAAATGGAACCTCACTTGTGTGGGTAGGCCTAGTGCCCCCGACAGGAAATGCCCCAAAATACAAAGTGGACACATAACATTTTCTCAAAGAAAACAGAGGTGTTTTTTGCAAAGTGCCTACCTCTGGATTTTGGCCTCTAGCTCAACCGGCACCTAGGGAAACCTACCAAACCTGTGCATTTTTTAAAACTGGAGACCTTGGGAATCCAAGATGGGGTGACTTCTTGGGCTCTCACCAGGTTCCGTTACCTCTAATCCTTTGCAAACCTCGCAATGTGGCTAAAAAAACACTTTTTCCTCACATTTCGGTGACATAAAGTTGTGGAATTTGAGAGGAGCCACATATTTCCTTCCTCCCAGCGTTCCCCCAAGTCTCCCGATGAAAATGGTACCTAACTTGTGTGGGTAGGCCAAGTGCCCGTGACAGGAAATGTCCCAAAATACAAAGTGAACACATCACATTTTCTCAAAGAAAACAGAGGTGTTTTTTGCAAAGTGCCTACCTGTGGATTTTGGACCCTAGCTCAGCCGGCACCTAGGGAAACCTACCAAACCTGTGCATTTTTTAAAATTAGAGACCTAGAGGAATCCAAGATAGGGTGACTTGTGGGGCTCTCACCAGGTTCTGTTACCCAGAATCCTTTGCAAACCTCAAAATGTGGCTAAAAAAACACTTTTTCCTTACATTTTGGTGACAGAGAGTTCTGGAATATGAGAGGAGCCACATATTTCCTTCCACCCAGCGTTCCCCCATGTCTCCCAATAAAAATGGTACCTCACTTGTGTGGGTAGGCCTAGTGCCCGCGACAGGAAATGCCCCAAAACACAAAGTGGACACATCACATTTTCTCAAAGAAAACAGAGGTGTTTTTTGCAAAGTGCCTACCAGTGGATTTTGGCCTCTAGCTCAGCCGGCATCTAGGGAAACCTACCAAACCTGTGCAATTTTTAAAACTAGAGACCTAGGGGAATCCAAGATGAGGGTACTTGTGGGGCTCAAACCAGGTTCTGTTACCCAGAATCCTTTGCAAACCTCAACATTTGGCTAAAAAAACACTGTTTCCTCACATTTCGGTGGCAGAGAGTTCTGGAATTTGAGAGGAGCCACAAATTTCCTTCCACCCAGCATTTCCCCAAGTGTCCCGATAAAACTGGTACCTCACTTGTGTGGGTAGGCCTAGTGCCCGCGACACGAAATGCCCCAAAACACGAAGTGGACACATCACATTATCTCAAAGAAAACAGGTGTTTTTTGCAAAGTGCCTACCGGTGGATTTTGGCCTCTAGCTCAGCCGGCACCTAGGGAAACCTACCAAACCTGTGCATTTTTTAAAACTAGAGACCTAGGGGAATCCAAGATGAGGGGACTTGTGGGGCTCCGACCAGGTTCTGTTACCCAGAATCCTTTGCAAGCCTCAAAATTTGGCAAAAAAACCACTTTTTTCTCACATTTCGGTGGCAGAGAGTTCTGGAATCTGAGAGGAGCCACACATTTCCTTCCACCCAGCATTTCCCCAAGTGTCCTGATAAAATTGGTACCTCACTTGTGTGGGTAGGCCTAGCGCCCGCAACAGGAAATGCCCCAAAACACAAAGTGGACACGTCACATTTTCTCATAGAAAACTGAGGTGTTTTTTGCTAAGTGCCTACCTGTGGGTTTTGGCCTCTAGATCAGCCGGCACATAGAAAAACCTACCAAACCTGTGCATTTTTGAAAACTAGAGACCTAGGGGAATCCAAGGTGGGGTGACTTCTGGGGCTCTCGCCAGGTTCTGTTACCCAGAATCCTTTGCAAACCTCAACATTTGGCAAAAAAAACTTTTTCCTCACATTTGGGTGACTGAGAGTTCTGGAATCTGAGAGGAGCCACATATTTCCTTTCACGCAGCGTTCCCCCAAGTCTCCCAATAAAAATGGTACCTCACTTGTGTGGGTAGGCCAAGTGCCCGCAACAGGAAATGCCCCAAAACACAAAGTGGACACATCACATTTTCTCAAAGAAAACAGAGGTGTTTTTTGCAAAGTGCCTACCTCTGGATTTTGACCTCTAGCTCAACCGGCACCTAGGGAAACCGTCCAAACCTGTGCATTTTTTTAAACTAGAGACCTAGGGGAATCCAAGATGGGGTGACTTCTGGGGCTCTCACCAGGTTCCGTTACCTCTAATCCTTTGCAAACCTCACAATGTGGCTAAAAAAACACTTTTTCCTCACATTTCGGTGACAGAAAGTTCTGGAATTTGAGAGGAACCACATATTTCCTTCCTCCCAGCGTTCCCCCAAGTCTCCCGATAAAAATGGTACCTCACTTGTGTGGTTAGGCCTAGTGCCCGTGACAGGAAATGTCCCAAAATACAAAGTGGACACTTCACATTTTCTCAAAGAAAACAGAGGTGTTTTTTGCAAAGTGCCTACCTGTGGATTTTGGACTCTAGCTCAGCCGGCACCTAGGGAAACCTACCAAACCTGTGCATTTTTGAAAACTAGAGACCTAGGGGTATTCTTGATGGGGTGACTTGTGGGGCTCTTGCCAGGTTCTGTTACCCAGAATCCTTTGCAAACCTCAACATTTGGCTAAAAAAACACTTTTTCCTCACATTTCGGTGACAGAGAGTTCTGGAATCTGAGAGGAGCCACAAATTTCTTTCCACCCAGCGTTCCTCCAAGTGCCCCGATAAAAATGGAACCTCACTTGTGTGGGTAGGCCTAGTGCCCCCGACAGGAAATGCCCCAAAATACAAAGTGGACACATAACATTTTCTCAAAGAAAACAGAGGTGTTTTTTGCAAAGTGCCTACCTCTGGATTTTGGCCTCTAGCTCAACCGGCACCTAGGGAAACCTACCAAACCTGTGCATTTTTTAAAACTGGAGACCTCGGGAATCCAAGATGGGGTGACTTCTTGGGCTCTCACCAGGTTCCGTTACCTCTAATCCTTTGCAAACCTCGCAATGTGGCTAAAAAAACACTTTTTCCTCACATTTCGGTGACATAAAGTTCTGGAATTTGAGAGGAGCCACATATTTCCTTCCTCCCAGCGTTCCCCCAAGTCTCCCGATGAAAATGGTACCTAACTTGTGTGGGTAGGCCAAGTGCCCGTGACAGGAAATGTCCCAAAGTACAAAATGGACACATCACATTTTCTCAAAGAAAACAGAGGTGTTTTTTGCAAAGTGCCTACCTGTGGATTTTGGACTCTAGCTCAGCCAGCACCTAGGGAAACCTACCAAACCTGTGCATTTTTGAAAACTAGAGAGCTAGAGTAATCCAAGATAGGGTGACTTGTGGGGCTCTCATCAGATTCTGTTACCCAGAATCCTTTGCAAACCTCAACATTTGGCTCAAAAAACACTTTCTCCTTACATTTTGGTGACAGAGAGTTCTGGAATATGAGAGGAGCCACAAATTTCCTTCCACCCAGCGTTCCCCCAAGTCTCCCAATAAAAATGGTACCTCACTTGTGTGGGTGGGCCTAGTGCCCGCGACAGGAAATGCCCCAAAACACAAAGTGGACACATCACATTTTCTCAAAGAAAACAGAGGTGTTTTTTGCAAAGTGCCTACCGGTGGATTTTGGCCTCTAGCTCAGCCGGCACCTAGGGAAACCTACCAAACCTGTGCATTTTTTAAAACTAGAGACCTAGGGGAATCCAAGATGAGGGTACTTGTGGGGCTCTAACCAGGTTCTGTTACCCAGAATCCTTTGCAAACCTCAACATTTGGCTAAAAAAACACTGTTTCCTCATATTTCGGTGGCAGAGAGTTCTGGAGTCTGAGAGGAGCCACAAATTTCCTTCCACCCAGCATTTCCCCAAGTGTCCCGATACAACTGGTACCTCACTTGTGTGGGTAGGCCTAGCGCCCGCGACAGGAAATGCCCCAAAACACGAAGTGGACACATCACATTTTCTCAAAGAAAACAGAGGTGTTTTTTGCAAAGTGCCTACAGGTGGATTTTGGCCTCTAGCTCAGCCGGCATCTAGGGAAACCTACCAAACCTGTGCAATTTTTAAAACTAGAGACCTAGGGGAATCCAAGATGAGGGTACTTGTGGGGCTCAAACCAGGTTCTGTTACCCAGAATCCTTTGCAAACCTCAACATTTGGCTAAAAAAACACTGTTTCCTCACATTTCGGTGACATAAAGTTCTGGAATTTGAGAGGAGCCACATATTTCCTTCCTCCCAGCGTTCCCCCAAGTCTCCCGATGAAAATGGTACCTAACTTGTGTGGGTAGGCCAAGTGCCCGTGACAGGAAATGTCCCAAAGTACAAAATGGACACATCACATTTTCTCAAAGAAAACAGAGGTGTTTTTTGCAAAGTGCCTACCTGTGGATTTTGGACTCTAGCTCAGCCGGCACCTAGGGAAACCTACCAAACCTGTGCAGTTTTTTAAAAATAGAGACCTAGAGGAATCCAAGATAGGGTGACTTGTGGGGCTCTCACCAGGTTCTGTTACCCAGAATCCTTTGCAAACCTCAAAATTTGGCTAAAAAAACACTTTTTCCTTACATTTTGGTGACAGAGAGTTCTGGAATATGAGAGGAGACACATATTTCCTTCCACCCAGCGTTCCCCCAAGTCTCCCAATAAAAATGGTACCTCACTTGTGTGGGGAGGCCTAGTGCCCGCGACAGGAAATGCCCCAAAACACAAAGTGGACACATCACATTTTCTCAAAGAAAACAGATGTTTTTTGCAAAGTGCCTACCTGTGGATTTTGGACTCTAGCTCAGCCGGCACCTAGGGAAACCTACCAAACCTGTGCATTTTTGAAAATTAGAGACCTAGGGGTATTCTTGATGGGGTGACTTGTGGGGCTCTTGCCAGGTTCTGTTACCCAGAATCCTTTGCAAACCTCAACATTTGGCTAAAAAAACACTTTTTCCTCACATTTCGGTGACAGAGAGTTCTGGAATCTGAGAGGAGCCACAAATTTCTTTCTACCCAGTGTTCCCCCAAGTGCCCGGATAAAAATGGAACCTCACTTGTGTGGGTAGGCCTAGTGCCCCCCACAGGAAATGCCCCAAAATACAAAGTGGACACATCACATTTTCTCAAAGAAAACAGAGGTGTTTTTTGCAAAGTGCCTACCTCTGGATTTTGGCCTCTAGCTAAACCGGCACCAACGGAAACCTACCAAACCTGTGCATTTTTTAAAACTGGAGACCTCGGGGAATCCAAGATGGGGTGACTTCTGGGGCTCTCACCAGGTTCCGTTACCTCTAATCCTTTGCAAACCTCGCAATGTGGCTAAAAAAACACTTTTTCCTCACATTTCGGTGACAGAAAGTTGTGGAATTTGAGAGGAGCCACATATTTCCTTCCTCCCAGCGTTCCCCCAAGTCTGCCGATAAAAATGGTACCTCACTTGTGTGGGTAGGCCAAGTGCCCGTGACAGGAAATGTCCCAAAGTACAAAGTGGACACATCACATTTTCTCAAAGAAAACAGAGGTGTTTTTTGCAATGTGCCTACCTGTGGATTTTGGACTCTAGCTCAGCCAGCACCTAGGGAAACCTACCAAACCTGTGCATTTGTGAAAACTAGAGACCTAGAGTAATCCAAGATAGGGTGACTTGTGGGGCTCTCATCAGATTCTGTTACCCAGAATCCTTTGCAAACCTCAACATTTGGCTCAAAAAACACTTTCTCCTTACATTTTGGTGACAGAGAGTTCTGGAATATGAGAGGAGCCACAAATTTCCTTCCACCCAGCGTTCCCCCAAGTCTCCCAATAAAAATGGTACCTCACTTGTGTGGGTGGGCCTAGTGCCCGCGACAGGAAATGCCCCAAAACACAAAGTGGACACATCACATTTTCTCAAAGAAAACAGAGGTGTTTTTTGCAAAGTGCCTACCGGTGGATTTTGGCCTCTAGCTCAGCCGGCACCTAGGGAAACCTACCAAACCTGTGCATTTTTTAAAACTAGAGACCTAGGGGAATCCAAGATGAGGGTACTTGTGGGGCTCTAACCAGGTTCTGTTACCCAGAATCCTTTGCAAACCTCAACATTTGGCTAAAAAAACACTGTTTCCTCACATTTCGGTGGCAGAGAGTTCTGGAGTCTGAGAGGAGCCACAAATTTCCTTCCACCCAGCATTTCCCCAAGTGTCCCGATAATACTGGTACCTCACTTGTGTGGGTAGGCCTAGCGCCCGCGACAGGAAATGCCCCAAAACACGAAGTGGACACATCACATTTTCTCAAAGAAAACAGAGGTGTTTTTTGCAAAGTGCCTACAGGTGGATTTTGGCCTCTAGCTCAGCTGGCACCTAGGGAAACCTACCAAACCTGTGCATTTTTTAAAACTAGAGACCTAGGGGAATCCAAGATGAGGGGACTTGTGGGGCTCCGACCAGGTTCTGTTACCCAGAATCCTTTGCAAGCCTCAAAATTTGGCTAAAAAAACACAATTTTCTCACATTTCGGTGGCAGAGAGATCTGGAATTCGAGAGGAGCCACACATTTCCTTCCACCCAGCATTTCCCCAAGTGTCCTGATAAAATTGGTACCTCACTTGTGTGGGAAGGCCTAGCGCCCGCGACAGGAAATGCCCCAAAACACAAAGTGGACACATCACATTTTCTCAAAGAAAACTGAGGTGTTTTTTGCAAAGTGCCTACCTGTGGGTTTTGGCCTCTAGATCAGCCGGCACATAGAAAAACCTACCAAACCTGTGCATTTTTGAAAACTAGAGACCTAGGGGTATTCTTGATGGGGTGACTTGTGGGGCTCTTGCCAGGTTCTGTGACCCAGAATCCTTTGCAAACCTCAACATTTGGCTAAAAAAAACTTTTTCCTCACATTTCGGTGACAGAGAATTCTGGAATCTGAGAGGAGCCACAAATTTCTTTCCACCCAGCGTTCCTCCAAGTGCCCCGATAAAAATGGAACCTCACTTGTGTGGGTAGGCCTAGTGCCCCCGACAGGAAATGCCCCAAAATACAAAGTGGACACATCACATTTTCTCAAAGAAAACAGAGGTGTTTTTTGCAAAGTGCCTACCTCTGGATTTTGGCCTCTAGCTAAACCGGCACCAACGGAAACCTACCAAACCTGTGCATTTTTTAAAACTGGAGACCTCGGGGAATCCAAGATGGGGTGACTTCTGGGGCTCTCACCAGGTTCCGTTACCTCTAATCCTTTGCAAACCTCGCAATGTGGCTAAAAAAACACTTTTTCCTCACATTTCGGTGACATAAAGTTCTGGAATTTGAGAGGAGCCACATATTTCCTTCCTCCCAGCGTTCCCCCAAGTCTCCCGATGAAAATGGTACCTCACTTGTGTGGGTAGGCCAAGTGCCCGTGACAGGAAATGTCCCAAAATACAAAGTGGACACATCACATTTTCTCAAAGAAAACTGAGGTGTTTTTTGCAAAGTGCCTACCTGTGGGTTTTGGCCTCTAGATCAGCCGGCACATAGAAAAACCTACCAAACCTGTGCATTTTTGAAAACTAGAGACCTAGGGGTATTCTTGATGGGGTGACTTGTGGGGCTCTTGCCAGGTTCTGTTACCCAGAATCCTTTGCAAACCTCAACATTTGGCTAAAAAAACACTTTTTCCTCACATTTCGGTGACAGAGAATTCTGGAATCTGAGAGGAGCCACAAATTTCTTTCTACCCAGTGTTCCCCCAAGTGCCCGGATAAAAATGGAACCTCACTTGTGTGGGTAGGCCTAGTGCCCCCGACAGGAAATGCCCCAAAATACAAAGTGGACACATCACATTTTCTCAAAGAAAACAGAGGTGTTTTTTGCAAAGTGCCTACCTCTGGATTTTGGCCTCTAGCTAAACCGGCACCAACGGAAACCTACCAAACCTGTGCATTTTTTAAAACTGGAGACCTCGGGGAATCCAAGATGGGGTGACTTCTGGGGCTCTCACCAGGTTCCGTTACCTCTAATCCTTTGCAAACCTCGCAATGTGGCTAAAAAAACACTTTTTCCTCACATTTCGGTGACAGAAAGTTGTGGAATTTGAGAGGAGCCACATATTTCCTTCCTCCCAGCGTTCCCCCAAGTCTGCCGATAAAAATGGTACCTCACTTGTGTGGGTAGGCCAAGTGCCCGTGACAGGAAATGTCCCAAAGTACAAAGTGGACACATCACATTTTCTCAAAGAAAACAGAGGTGTTTTTTGCAAAGTGCCTACCTGTGGATTTTGGACTCTAGCTCAGCCAGCACCTAGGGAAACCTACCAAACCTGTGCATTTTTGAAAACTAGAGACCTAGAGTAATCCAAGATAGGGTGACTTGTGGGGCTCTCATCAGATTCTGTTACCCAGAATCCTTTGCAAACCTCAACATTTGGCTCAAAAAACACTTTCTCCTTACATTTTGGTGACAGAGAGTTCTGGAATATGAGAGGAGCCACAAATTTCCTTCCACCCAGCGTTCCCCCAAGTCTCCCAATAAAAATGGTACCTCACTTGTGTGGGTGGGCCTAGTGCCCGCGACAGGAAATGCCCCAAAACACAAAGTGGACACATCACATTTTCTCAAAGAAAACAGAGGTGTTTTTTGCAAAGTGCCTACCGGTGGATTTTGGCCTCTAGCTCAGCCGGCACCTAGGGAAACCTACCAAACCTGTGCATTTTTTTAAACTAGAGACCTAGGGGAATCCAAGATGAGGGTACTTGTGGGGCTCTAACCAGGTTCTGTTACCCAGAATCCTTTGCAAACCTCAACATTTGGCTAAAAAAACACTGTTTCCTCACATTTCGGTGGCAGAGAGTTCTGGAGTCTGAGAGGAGCCACAAATTTCCTTCCACCCAGCATTTCCCCAAGTTTTCCGATAATACTGGTACCTCACTTGTGTGGGTAGGCCTAGCGCCCGCGACAGGAAATGCCCCAAAACACGAAGTGGACACATCACATTTTCTCAAAGAAAACAGAGGTGTTTTTTGCAAAGTGCCTACAGGTGGATTTTGGCCTCTAGCTCAGCTGGCACCTAGGGAAACCTACCAAACCTGTGCATTTTTTAAAACTAGAGACCTAGGAGAATCCAAGATGAGGGGACTTGTGGGGCTCCGACCAGGTTCTGTTACCCAGAATCCTTTGCAAGCCTCAAAATTTGGCTAAAAAAACAAAATTTTCTCACATTTCGGTGGCAGAGAGATCTGGAATTCGAGAGGAGCCACACATTTCCTTCCACCCAGCATTTCCCCAAGTGTCCTGATAAAATTGGTACCTCACTTGTGTGGGAAGGCCTAGCGCCCGCGACAGGAAATGCCCCAAAACACAAAGTGGACACATCACATTTTCTCAAAGAAAACTGAGGTGTTTTTTGCAAAGTGCCTACCTGTGGGTTTTGGCCTCTAGATCAGCCGGCACATAGAAAAACCTACCAAACCTGTGCATTTTTGAAAACTAGAGACCTAGGGGTATTCTTGATGGGGTGACTTGTGGGGCTCTTGCCAGGTTCTGTGACCCAGAATCCTTTGCAAACCTCAACATTTGGCTAAAAAAACACTTTTTCCTCACATTTCGGTGACAGAGAATTCTGGAATCTGAGAGGAGCCACAAATTTCTTTCCACCCAGCGTTCCTCCAAGTGCCCCGATAAAAATGGAACCTCACTTGTGTGGGTAGGCCTAGTGCCCCCGACAGGAAATGCCCCAAAATACAAAGTGGACACATAACATTTTCTCAAAGAAAACAGAGGTGTTTTTTGCAAAATGCCTACCTCTGGATTTTGGCCTCTAGCTCAACCGGCACCTAGGGAAACCTACCAAACCTGTGCATTTTTTAAAACTGGAGACCTCGGGAATCCAAGATGGGGTGACTTCTTGGGCTCTCACCAGGTTCCGTTACCTCTAATCCTTTGCAAACCTCGCAATGTGGCTAAAAAAACACTTTTTCCTCACATTTCGGTGACATAAAGTTCTGGAATTTGAGAGGAGCCACATATTTCCTTCCTCCCAGCGTTCCCCCAAGTCTCCCGATAAAAATGGTACCTCACTTGTGTGGGTAGGCCAAGTGCCCGTGACAGGAAATGTCCCAAAGTACAAAATGGACACATCACATTTTCTCAAAGAAAACAGAGGTGTTTTTTGCAAAGTGCCTACCTGTGGATTTTGGACTCTAGCTCAGCCAGCACCTAGGGAAACCTACCAAACCTGTGCATTTTTGAAAACTAGAGACCTAGAGTAATCCAAGATAGGGTGACTTGTGGGGCTCTCATCAGATTCTGTTACCCAGAATCCTTTGCAAACCTCAACATTTGGCTCAAAAAACACTTTCTCCTTACATTTTGGTGACAGAGAGTTCTGGAATATGAGAGGAGCCACAAATTTCCTTCCACCCAGCGTTCCCCCAAGTCTCCCAATAAAAATGGTACCTCACTTGTGTGGGTGGGCCTAGTGCCCGCGACAGGAAATGCCCCAAAACACAAAGTGGACACATCACATTTTCTCAAAGAAAACAGAGGTGTTTTTTGCAAAGTGCCTACCGGTGGATTTTGGCCTCTAGCTCAGCCGGCACCTAGGGAAACCTACCAAACCTGTGCATTTTTTAAAACTAGAGACCTAGGGGAATCCAAGATGAGGGTACTTGTGGGGCTCTAACCAGGTTCTGTTACCCAGAATCCTTTGCAAACCTCAACATTTGGCTAAAAAAACACTGTTTCCTCACATTTCGGTGGCAGAGAGTTCTGGAGTCTGAGAGGAGCCACAAATTTCCTTCCACCCAGCATTTCCCCAAGTGTCCCGATAAAACTGGTACCTCACTTGTGTGGGTAGGCCTAGCGCCCGCGACAGGAAATGCCCCAAAGCACGAAGTGGACACATCACATTTTCTCAAAGAAAACAGAGGTGTTTTTTGCAAAGTGCCTACAGGTGGATTTTGGCCTCTAGCTCAGCTGGCACCTAGGGAAACCTACCAAACCTGTGCATTTTTTAAAACTAGAGACATAGGGGAATCCAAGATGAGGGGACTTGTGGGGCTCCGACCAGGTTCTGTTACCCAGAATCCTTTGCAAGCCTCAAAATTTGGCTAAAAAAAAATGTTTTCTCACATTTCGGTGGCAGAGAGATCTGGAATTTGAGAGGAGCCACACATTTCCTTCCACCCAGCATTTCCCCAAGTGTCCTGATAAAATTGGTACCTCACTTGTGTGGGAAGGCCTAGCGCCCGCGACAGGAAATGCCCCAAAACACAAAGTGGACACATCACATTTTCTCAAAGAAAACTGAGGTGTTTTTTGCAAAATGCCTACCTGTGGGTTTTGGCCTCTAGATCAGCCGGCACATAGAAAAACCTACCAAACCTGTGCATTTTTTAAAACTAGAGACCTAGGGATATTCTTGATGGGGTGACTTGTGGGGCTCTTGCCAGGTTCTGTTACCCAGAATCCTTTGCAAACCTCAACATTTGGCTAAAAAAACACTTTTTCCTCACATTTCGGTGACAGAGAATTCTGGAATCTGAGAGGAGCCACAAATTTCTTTCCACCCAGCGTTCCTCCAAGTGCCCGGATAAAAATGGAACCTCACTTGTGTGGGTAGGCCTAGTGCCCCCGACAGGAAATGCCCCAAAATACAAAGTGGACACATAACATTTTCTCAAAGAAAACAGAGGTGTTTTTTGCAAAGTGCCTACCTCTGGATTTTGGCCTCTAGCTCAACCGGCACCTAGGGAAACCTACCAAACCTGTGCATTTTTTAAAACTGGAGACCTCGGGAATCCAAGATGGGGTGACTTCTTGGGCTCTCACCAGGTTCCGTTACCTCTAATCCTTTGCAAACCTCGCAATGTGGCTCAAAAAACACTTTCTCCTTACATTTTGGTGACAGAGAGTTCTGGAATATGAGAGGAGCCACAAATTTCCTTCCACCCAGCGTTCCCCCAAGTCTCCCAATAAAAATGGTACCTCACTTGTGTGGGTGGGCCTAGTGCCCGCGACAGGAAATGCCCCAAAACACAAAGTGGACACATCACATTTTCTCAAAGAAAACAGAGGTGTTTTTTGCAAAGTGCCTACCGGTGGATTTTGGCCTCTAGCTCAGCCGGCACCTAGGGAAACCTACCAAACCTGTGCATTTTTTAAAACTAGAGACCTAGGGGAATCCAAGATGAGGGTACTTGTGGGGCTCTAACCAGGTTCTGTTACCCAGAATCCTTTGCAAACCTCAACATTTGGCTAAAAAAACACTGTTTCCTCACATTTCGGTGGCAGAGAGTTCTGGAGTCTGAGAGGAGCCACAAATTTCCTTCCACCCAGCATTTCCCCAAGTGTCCCGATAAAACTGGTACCTCACTTGTGTGGGTAGGCCTAGCGCCCGCGACAGGAAATGCCCCAAAGCACGAAGTGGACACATCACATTTTCTCAAAGAAAACAGAGGTGTTTTTTGCAAAGTGCCTACAGGTGGATTTTGGCCTCTAGCTCAGCTGGCACCTAGGGAAACCTACCAAACCTGTGCATTTTTTAAAACTAGAGACCTAGGGGAATCCAAGATGAGGGGACTTGTGGGGCTCCGACCAGGTTCTGTTACCCAGAATCCTTTGCAAGCCTCAAAATTTGGCTAAAAAAAAATTTTTTCTCACATTTCGGTGGCAGAGAGATCTGGAATTTGAGAGGAGCCACACATTTCCTTCCACCCAGCATTTCCCCAAGTGTTCTGATAAAATTGGTACCTCACTTGTGTGGGAAGGCCTAGCGCCCGCGACAGGAAATGCCCCAAAACACAAAGTGGACACATCACATTTTCTCAAAGAAAACTGAGGTGTTTTTTGCAAAATGCCTACCTGTGGGTTTTGGCCTCTAGATCAGCCGGCACATAGAAAAACCTACCAAACCTGTGCATTTTTTAAAACTAGAGACCTAGGGATATTCTTGATGGGGTGACTTGTGGGGCTCTTGCCAGGTTCTGTTACCCAGAATCCTTTGCAAACCTCAACATTTGGCTAAAAAAACACTTTTTCCTCACATTTCGGTGACAGAGAATTCTGGAATCTGAGAGGAGCCACAAATTTCTTTCCACCCAGCGTTCCTCCAAGTGCCCGGATAAAAATGGAACCTCACTTGTGTGGGTAGGCCTAGTGCCCCCGACAGGAAATGCCCCAAAATACAAAGTGGACACATAACATTTTCTCAAAGAAAACAGAGGTGTTTTTTGCAAAGTGCCTACCTCTGGATTTTGGCCTCTAGCTCAACCGGCACCTAGGGAAACCTACCAAACCTGTGCATTTTTTAAAACTGGAGACCTCGGGAATCCAAGATGGGGTGACTTCTTGAGCTCTCACCAGGTTCCGTTACCTCTAATCCTTTGCAAACCTCGCAATGTGGCTAAAAAAACACTTTTTCCTCACATTTCGGTGACATAAAGTTCTGGAATTTGAGAGGAGCCACATATTTCCTTCCTCCCAGCGTTCCCCCAAGTCTCCCGATGAAAATGGTACCTAACTTGTGTGGGTAGGCCAAGTGCCCGTGACAGGAAATGTCCCAAAATACAAAGTGAACACATCACATTTTCTCAAAGAAAACAGAGGTGTTTTTTGCAAAGTGCCTACCTGTGGATTTTGGACTCTAGCTCAGCCGGCACCTAGGGAAACCTACCAAACCTGTGCATTTTTTAAAATTAGAGACCTAGAGGAATCCAAGATAGGGTGACTTGTGGGGCTCTCACCAGGTTCTGTTACCCAGAATCCTTTGCAAACCTCAAAATTTGGCTAAAAAAACACTTTTTCCTTACATTTTGGTGACAGAGAGTTCTGGAATATGAGAGGAGCCACATATTTCCTTCCACCCAGCGTTCCCCCATGTCTCCCAATAAAAATGGAACCTCACTTGTGTGGGTAGGCCTAGTGCCCCCGACAGGAAATGCCCCAAAATACAAAGTGGACACATAACATTTTCTCAAAGAAAACAGAGGTGTTTTTTGCAAAGTGCCTACCTCTGGATTTTGGCCTCTAGCTCAACCGGCACCTAGGGAAACCTACCAAACCTGTGCATTTTTTAAAACTGGAGACCTCGGGAATCCAAGATGGGGTGACTTCTTGGGCTCTCACCAGGTTCCGTTACCTCTAATCCTTTGCAAACCTCGCAATGTGGCTAAAAAAACACTTTTTCCTCACATTTCGGTGACATAAAGTTCTGGAATTTGAGAGGAGCCACATATTTCCTTCCTCCCAGCGTTCCCCCAAGTCTCCCGATGAAAATGGTACCTCACTTGTGTGGGTAGGCCAAGTGCCCGTGACAGGAAATGTCCCAAAGTACAAAATGGACACATCACATTTTCTCAAAGAAAACAGAGGTGTTTTTTGCAAAGTGCCTACCTGTGGATTTTGGACTCTAGCTCAGCCAGCACCTAGGGAAACCTACCAAACCTGTGCATTTTTGAAAACTAGAGACCTAGAGTAATCCAAGATAGGGTGACTTGTGGGGCTCTCATCAGATTCTGTTACCCAGAATCCTTTGCAAACCTCAACATTTGGCTCAAAAAACACTTTCTCCTTACATTTTGGTGACAGAGAGTTCTGGAATATGAGAGGAGCCACAAATTTCCTTCCACCCAGCGTTCCCCCAAGTCTCCCAATAAAAATGGTACCTCACTTGTGTGGGTGGGCCTACTGCCCGCGACAGGAAATGCCCCAAAACACAAAGTGGACACATCACATTTTCTCAAAGAAAACAGAGGTGTTTTTTGCAAAGTGCCTACCGGTGGATTTTGGCCTCTAGCTCAGCCGGCACCTAGGGAAACCTACCAAACCTGTGCATTTTTTTAAACTAGAGACCTAGGGGAATCCAAGATGAGGGTACTTGTGGGGCTCTAACCAGGTTCTGTTACCCAGAATCCTTTGCAAACCTCAACATTTGGCTAAAAAAACACTGTTTCCTCACATTTCGGTGGCAGAGAGTTCTGGTGTCTGAGAGGAGCCACAAATTTCCTTCCACCCAGCATTTCCCCAAGTGTCCCGATAAAACTGGTACCTCACTTGTGTGGGTAGGCCTAGCGCCCGCGACAGGAAATGCCCCAAAACACGAAGTGGACACATCACATTTTCTCAAAGAAAACAGAGGTGTTTTTTGCAAAGTGCCTACAGGTGGATTTTGGCCTCTAGCTCAGCTGGCACCTAGGGAAACCTACCAAACCTGTGCATTTTTTAAAACTAGAGACCTAGGGGAATCCAAGATGAGGGGACTTGTGGGGCTCCGACCAGGTTCTGTTACCCAGAATCCTTTGCAAGCCTCAAAATTTGGCTAAAAAAACAATTTTTTCTCACATTTCGGTGGCAGAGAGATCTGGAATTTGAGAGGAGCCACACATTTCCTTCCACCCAGCATTTCCCCAAGTGTCCTGATAAAATTGGTACCTCACTTGTGTGGGAAGGCCTAGCGCCCGCGACAGGAAATGCCCCAAAACACAAAGTGGACACATCACATTTTCTCAAAGAAAACTGAGGTGTTTTTTGCAAAGTGCCTACCTGTGGGTTTTGGCCTCTAGATCAGCCGGCACATAGAAAAACCTACCAAACCTGTGCATTTTTTAAAACTAGAGACCTAGGGATATTCTTGATGGGGTGACTTGTGGGGCTCTTGCCAGGTTCTGTTACCCAGAATCCTTTGCAAACCTCAACATTTGGCTAAAAAAACACTTTTTCCTCACATTTCGGTGACAGAGAATTCTGGAATCTGAGAGGAGCCACAAATTTCTTTCCACCCAGCGTTCCTCCAAGTGCCCCAATAAAAATGGAACCTCACTTGTGTGGGTAGGCCTAGTGCCCCCGACAGGAAATGCCCCAAAATACAAAGTGGACACATAACATTTTCTCAAAGAAAACAGAGGTGTTTTTTGCAAAGTGCCTACCTCTGGATTTTGGCCTCTAGCTCAACCGGCACCTAGGGAAACCTACCAAACCTGTGCATTTTTTAAAACTGGAGACCTTGGGAATCCAAGATGGGGTGACTTCTTGGGCTCTCACCAGGTTCCGTTACCTCTAATCCTTTGCAAACCTCGCAATGTGGCTAAAAAAATACTTTTTCCTCACATTTCGGTGACATAAAGTTCTGGAATTTGAGAGGAGCCACATATTTCCTTCCTCCCAGCGTTCCCCCAAGTCTCCCGATGAAAATGGTACCTAACTTGTGTGGGTAGGCCAAGTGCCCGTGACAGGAAATGTCCCAAAATACAAAGTGAACACATCACATTTTCTCAAAGAAAACAGAGGTGTTTTTTGCAAAGTGCCTACCTGTGGATTTTGGACTCTAGCTCAGCCGGCACCTAGGGAAACCTACCAAACCTGTGCATTTTTTAAAATTAGAGACCTAGAGGAATCCAAGATAGGGTGACTTGTGGGGCTCTCACCAGGTTCTGTTACCCAGAATCCTTTGCAAACCTCAAAATTTGGCTAAAAAAACACTTTTTCCTTACATTTTGGTGACAGAGAGTTCTGGAATATGAGAGGAGCCACATATTTCCTTCCACCCAGCGTTCCCCCATGTCTCCCAATAAAAATGGTACCTCACTTGTGTGGGTAGGCCTAGTGCCCGCGACAGGAAATGCCCCAAAACACAAAGTGGACACATCACATTTTCTCAAAGAAAACAGAGGTGTTTTTTGCAAAGTGCCTACCAGTGGATTTTGGCCTCTAGCTCAGCCGGCATCTAGGGAAACCTACCAAACCTGTGCAATTTTTAAAACTAGAGACCTAGGGGAATCCAAGATGAGGGTACTTGTGGGGCTCAAACCAGGTTCTGTTACCCAGAATCCTTTGCAAACCTCAACATTTGGCTAAAAAAACACTGTTTCCTCACATTTCGGTGGCAGAGAGTTCTGGAATTTGAGAGGAGCCACAAATTTCCTTCCACCCAGCATTTCCCCAAGTGTCCCGATAAAACTGGTACCTCACTTGTGTGGGTAGGCCTAGTGCCCGCGACACGAAATGCCCCAAAACACGAAGTGGACACATCACATTATCTCAAAGAAAACAGGTGTTTTTTGCAAAGTGCCTACCGGTGGATTTTGGCCTCTAGCTCAGCCGGCACCTAGGGAAACCTACCAAACCTGTGCATTTTTTAAAACTAGAGACCTAGGGGAATCCAAGATGAGGGGACTTGTGGGGCTCCGACCAGGTTCTGTTACCCAGAATCCTTTGCAAGCCTCAAAATTTGGCAAAAAAACCACTTTTTTCTCACATTTCGGTGGCAGAGAGTTCTGGAATCTGAGAGGAGCCACACATTTCCTTCCACCCAGCATTTCCCCAAGTGTCCTGATAAAATTGGTACCTCACTTGTGTGGGTAGGCCTAGCGCCCGCAACAGGAAATGCCCCAAAACACAAAGTGGACACGTCACATTTTCTCATAGAAAACTGAGGTGTTTTTTGCTAAGTGCCTACCTGTGGGTTTTGGCCTCTAGATCAGCCGGCACATAGAAAAACCTACCAAACCTGTGCATTTTTGAAAACTAGAGACCTAGGGGAATCCAAGGTGGGGTGACTTCTGGGGCTCTCGCCAGGTTCTGTTACCCAGAATCCTTTGCAAACCTCAACATTTGGCAAAAAAAACTTTTTCCTCACATTTGGGTGACTGAGAGTTCTGGAATCTGAGAGGAGCCACATATTTCCTTTCACGCAGCGTTCCCCCAAGTCTCCCAATAAAAATGGTACCTCACTTGTGTGGGTAGGCCAAGTGCCCGCAACAGGAAATGCCCCAAAACACAAAGTGGACACATCACATTTTCTCAAAGAAAACAGAGGTGTTTTTTGCAAAGTGCCTACCTCTGGATTTTGACCTCTAGCTCAACCGGCACCTAGGGAAACCGACCAAACCTGTGCATTTTTTTAAACTAGAGACCTAGGGGAATCCAAGATGGGGTGACTTCTGGGGCTCTCACCAGGTTCCGTTACCTCTAATCCTTTGCAAACCTCACAATGTGGCTAAAAAAACACTTTTTCCTCACATTTCGGTGACAGAAAGTTCTGGAATTTGAGAGGAACCACATATTTCCTTCCTCCCAGCGTTCCCCCAAGTCTCCCGATAAAAATGGTACCTCACTTGTGTGGTTAGGCCTAGTGCCCGTGACAGGAAATGTCCCAAAATACAAAGTGGACACTTCACATTTTCTCAAAGAAAACAGAGGTGTTTTTTGCAAAGTGCCTACCTGTGGATTTTGGACTCTAGCTCAGCCGGCACCTAGGGAAACCTACCAAACCTGTGCATTTTTGAAAACTAGAGACCTAGGGGTATTCTTGATGGGGTGACTTGTGGGGCTCTTGCCAGGTTCTGTTACCCAGAATCCTTTGCAAACCTCAACATTTGGCTAAAAAAACACTTTTTCCTCACATTTCGGTGACAGAGAGTTCTGGAATCTGAGAGGAGCCACAAATTTCTTTCCACCCAGCGTTCCTCCAAGTGCCCCGATAAAAATGGAACCTCACTTGTGTGGGTAGGCCTAGTGCCCCCGACAGGAAATGCCCCAAAATACAAAGTGGACACATAACATTTTCTCAAAGAAAACAGAGGTGTTTTTTGCAAAGTGCCTACCTCTGGATTTTGGCCTCTAGCTCAACCGGCACCTAGGGAAACCTACCAAACCTGTGCATTTTTTAAAACTGGAGACCTCGGGAATCCAAGATGGGGTGACTTCTTGGGCTCTCACCAGGTTCCGTTACCTCTAATCCTTTGCAAACCTCGCAATGTGGCTAAAAAAACACTTTTTCCTCACATTTCGGTGACATAAAGTTCTGGAATTTGAGAGGAGCCACATATTTCCTTCCTCCCAGCGTTCCCCCAAGTCTCCCGATGAAAATGGTACCTAACTTGTGTGGGTAGGCCAAGTGCCCGTGACAGGAAATGTCCCAAAGTACAAAATGGACACATCACATTTTCTCAAAGAAAACAGAGGTGTTTTTTGCAAAGTGCCTACCTGTGGATTTTGGACTCTAGCTCAGCCAGCACCTAGGGAAACCTACCAAACCTGTGCATTTTTGAAAACTAGAGACCTAGAGTAATCCAAGATAGGGTGACTTGTGGGGCTCTCATCAGATTCTGTTACCCAGAATCCTTTGCAAACCTCAACATTTGGCTCAAAAAACACTTTCTCCTTACATTTTGGTGACAGAGAGTTCTGGAATATGAGAGGAGCCACAAATTTCCTTCCACCCAGCGTTCCCCCAAGTCTCCCAATAAAAATGGTACCTCACTTGTGTGGGTGGGCCTAGTGCCCGCGACAGGAAATGCCCCAAAACACAAAGTGGACACATCACATTTTCTCAAAGAAAACAGAGGTGTTTTTTGCAAAGTGCCTACCGGTGGATTTTGGCCTCTAGCTCAGCCGGCACCTAGGGAAACCTACCAAACCTGTGCATTTTTTAAAACTAGAGACCTAGGGGAATCCAAGATGAGGGTACTTGTGGGGCTCTAACCAGGTTCTGTTACCCAGAATCCTTTGCAAACCTCAACATTTGGCTAAAAAAACACTGTTTCCTCACATTTCGGTGGCAGAGAGTTCTGGAGTCTGAGAGGAGCCACAAATTTCCTTCCACCCAGCATTTCCCCAAGTGTCCCGATACAACTGGTACCTCACTTGTGTGGGTAGGCCTAGCGCCCGCGACAGGAAATGCCCCAAAACACGAAGTGGACACATCACATTTTCTCAAAGAAAACAGAGGTGTTTTTTGCAAAGTGCCTACAGGTGGATTTTGGCCTCTAGCTCAGCTGGCACCTAGGGAAACCTACCAAACCTGTGCATTTTTTAAAACTAGAGACCTAGGGGAATCCAAGATGAGGGGACTTGTGGGGCTCCGACCAGGTTCTGTTACCCAGAATCCTTTGCAAGCCTCAAAATTTGGCTAAAAAAACAATTTTTTCTCACATTTCGGTGGCAGAGAGATCTGGAATTTGAGAGGAGCCACACATTTCCTTCCACCCAGCATTTCCCCAAGTGTCCTGATAAAATTGGTACCTCACTTGTGTGGGAAGGCCTAGCGCCCGCGACAGGAAATGCCCCAAAACACAAAGTGGACACATCACATTTTCTCAAAGAAAACTGAGGTGTTTTTTGCAAAGTGCCTACCTGTGGGTTTTGGCCTCTAGATCAGCCGGCACATAGAAAAACCTACCAAACCTGTGCATTTTTTAAAACTAGAGACCTAGGGATATTCTTGATGGGGTGACTTGTGGGGCTCTTGCCAGGTTCTGTTACCCAGAATCCTTTGCAAACCTCAACATTTGGCTAAAAAAACACTTTTTCCTCACATTTCGGTGACAGAGAATTCTGGAATCTGAGAGGAGCCACAAATTTCTTTCCACCCAGCGTTCCTCCAAGTGCCCCGATAAAAATGGAACCTCACTTGTGTGGGTAGGCCTAGTGCCCCCGACAGGAAATGCCCCAAAATACAAAGTGGACACATAACATTTTCTCAAAGAAAACAGAGGTGTTTTTTGCAAAGTGCCTACCTCTGGATTTTGGCCTCTAGCTCAACCGGCACCTAGGGAAACCTACCAAACCTGTGCATTTTTTAAAACTGGAGACCTCGGGAATCCAAGATGGGGTGACTTCTTGGGCTCTCACCAGGTTCCGTTACCTCTAATCCTTTGCAAACCTCGCAATGTGGCTAAAAAAACACTTTTTCCTCACATTTCGGTGACATAAAGTTCTGGAATTTGAGAGGAGCCACATATTTCCTTCCTCCCAGCGTTCCCCCAAGTCTCCCGATGAAAATGGTACCTAACTTGTGTGGGTAGGCCAAGTGCCCGTGACAGGAAATGTCCCAAAATACAAAGTGAACACATCACATTTTCTCATAGAAAACAGAGGTGTTTTTTGCAAAGTGCCTACCAGTGGATTTTGGCCTCTAGCTCAGCCGGCACCTAGGGAAACCTACCAAACCTGTGCATTTTTTAAAATTAGAGACCTAGAGGAATCCAAGATAGGGTGACTTGTGGGGCTCTCACCAGGTTCTGTTACCCAGAATCCTTTGCAAACCTCAAAATTTGGCTAAAAAAACACTTTTTCCTTACATTTTGGTGACAGAGAGTTCTGGAATATGAGAGGAGCCACATATTTCCTTCCACCCAGCGTTCCCCCATGTCTCCCAATAAAAATGGTACCTCACTTGTGTGGGTAGGCCTAGTGCCCGCGACAGGAAATGCCCCAAAACACAAAGTGGACACATCACATTTTCTCAAAGAAAACAGAGGTGTTTTTTGCAAAGTGCCTACCAGTGGATATTGGCCTCTAGCTCAGCCGGCATCTAGGGAAACCTACCAAACCTGTGCAATTTTTAAAACTAGAGACCTAGGGGAATCCAAGATGAGGGTACTTGTGGGGCTCAAACCAAGTTCTGTTACCCAGAATCCTTTGCAAACCTCAACATTTGGCTAAAAAAACACTGTTTCCTCACATTTCGGTGGCAGAGAGTTCTGGAATTTGAGAGGAGCCACAAATTTCCTTCCACCCAGCATTTCCCCAAGTGTCCCGATAAAACTGGTACCTCACTTGTGTGGGTAGGCCTAGTGCCCGCGACACGAAATGCCCCAAAACACGAAGTGGACACATCACATTATCTCAAAGAAAACAGGTGTTTTTTGCAAAGTGCCTACCGGTGGATTTTGGCCTCTAGCTCAGCCGGCACCTAGGGAAACCTACCAAACCTGTGCATTTTTTAAAACTAGAGACCTAGGGGAATCCAAGATGAGGGGACTTGTGGGGCTCCGACCAGGTTCTGTTACCCAGAATCCTTTGCAAGCCTCAAAATTTGGCAAAAAAAACACTTTTTTCTCACATTTCGGTGGCAGAGAGTTCTGGAATCTGAGAGGAGCCACACATTTCCTTCCACCCAGCATTTCCCCAAGTGTCCTGATAAAATTGGTACCTCACTTGTGTGGGTAGGCCTAGCGCCCGCAACAGGAAATGCCCCAAAACACAAAGTGGACACGTCACATTTTCTCATAGAAAACTGAGGTGTTTTTTGCAAAGTGCCTACCTGTGGGTTTTGGCCTCTAGATCAGCCGGCACATAGAAAAACCTACCAAACCTGTGCATTTTTGAAAACTAGAGACCTAGGGGAATCCAAGGTGGGGTGACTTCTGGGGCTCTCGCCAGGTTCTGTTACCCAGAATCCTTTGCAAACCTCAACATTTGGCAAAAAAAACTTTTTCCTCACATTTGGGTGACTGAGAGTTCTGGAATCTGAGAGGAGCCACATATTTCCTTCCACGCAGCGTTCCCCCAAGTCTCCCAATAAAAATGGTACCTCACTTGTGTGGGTAGGCCAAGTGCCCGCAACAGGAAATGCCCCAAAACACAAAGTGGACACATCACATTTTCTCAAAGAAAACAGAGGTGTTTTTTGCAAAGTGCCTACCTCTGGATTTTGACCTCTAGCTCAACCGGCACCTAGGGAAACCGACCAAACCTGTGCATTTTTTTAAACTAGAGACCTAGGGGAATCCAAGATGGGGTGACTTCTGGGGCTCTCACCAGGTTCCGTTACCTCTAATCCTTTGCAAACCTCACAATGTGGCTAAAAAAACACTTTTTCCTCACATTTCGGTGACAGAAAGTTCTGGAATTTGAGAGGAACCACATATTTCCTTCCTCCCAGCGTTCCCCCAAGTCTCCCGATAAAAATGGTACCTCACTTGTGTGGTTAGGCCTAGTGCCCGTGACAGGAAATGTCCCAAAATACAAAGTGGACACTTCACATTTTCTCAAAGAAAACAGAGGTGTTTTTTGCAAAGTGCCTACCTGTGGATTTTGGACTCTAGCTCAGCCGGCACCTAGGGAAACCTACCAAACCTGTGCATTTTTGAAAACTAGAGACCTAGGGGTATTCTTGATGGGGTGACTTGTGGGGCTCTTGCCAGGTTCTGTTACCCAGAATCCTTTGCAAACCTCAACATTTGGCTAAAAAAACACTTTTTCCTCACATTTCGGTGACAGAGAGTTCTGGAATCTGAGAGGAGCCACAAATTTCTTTCCACCCAGCGTTCCTCCAAGTGCCCCGATAAAAATGGAACCTCACTTGTGTGGGTAGGCCTAGTGCCCCCGACAGGAAATGCCCCAAAATACAAAGTGGACACATAACATTTTCTCAAAGAAAACAGAGGTGTTTTTTGCAAAGTGCCTACCTCTGGATTTTGGCCTCTAGCTCAACCGGCACCTAGGGAAACCTACCAAACCTGTGCATTTTTTAAAACTGGAGACCTCGGGAATCCAAGATGGGGTGACTTCTTGGGCTCTCACCAGGTTCCGTTACCTCTAATCCTTTGCAAACCTCGCAATGTGGCTAAAAAAACACTTTTTCCTCAAATTTCGGTGACATAAAGTTCTGGAATTTGAGAGGAGCCACATATTTCCTTCCTCCCAGCGTTCCCCCAAGTCTCCCGATGAAAATGGTACCTAACTTGTGTGGGTACGCCAAGTGCCCGTGACAGGAAATGTCCCAAAATACAAAGTGAACACATCACATTTTCTCAAAGAAAACAGAGGTGTTTTTTGCAAAGTGCCTACCTGTGGATTTTGGACTCTAGCTCAGCCGGCACCTAGGGAAACCTACCAAACCTGTGCATTTTTTTAAATTAGAGACCTAGAGGAATCCAAGATAGGGTGACTTGTGGGGCTCTCACCAGGTTCTGTTACCCAGAATCCTTTGCAAACCTCAAAATTTGGCTAAAAAAACACTTTTTCCTTACATTTTGGTGACAGAGAGTTCTGGAATATGAGAGGAGCCACATATTTCCTTCCACCCAGCGTTCCCCCATGTCTCCCAATAAAAATGGTACCTCACTTGTGTGGGTAGGCCTAGTGCCCGCGACAGGAAATGCCCCAAAACACAAAGTGGACACATCACATTTTCTCAAAGAAAACAGAGGTGTTTTTTGCAAAGTGCCTACCAGTGGATTTTGGCCTCTAGCTCAGCCGGCATCTAGGGAAACCTACCAAACCTGTGCAATTTTTAAAACTAGAGACCTAGGGGAATCCAAGATGAGGGTACTTGTGGGGCTCAAACCAGGTTCTGTTACCCAGAATCCTTTGCAAACCTCAACATTTGGCTAAAAAAACACTGTTTCCTCACATTTCGGTGGCAGAGAGTTCTGGAATTTGAGAGGAGCCACAAATTTCCTTCCACCCAGCATTTCCCCAAGTGTCCCGATAAAACTGGTACCTCACTTGTGTGGGTAGGCCTAGTGCCCGCGACACGAAATGCCCCAAAACACAAAGTGGACACATCACATTATCTCAAAGAAAACAGGTGTTTTTTGCAAAGTGCCTACCGGTGGATTTTGGCCTCTAGCTCAGCCGGCACCTAGGGAAACCTACCAAACCTGTGCATTTTTTAAAACTAGAGACCTAGGGGAATCCAAGATGATGGGACTTGTGGGGCTCCGACCAGGTTCTGTTACCCAGAATCCTTTGCAAGCCTCAAAATTTGGCAAAAAAAACACTTTTTTCTCACATTTCGGTGGCAGAGAGTTCTGGAATCTGAGAGGAGCCACACATTTCCTTCCACCCAGCATTTTCCCAAGTGTCCTGATAAAATTGGTACCTCACTTGTGTGGGTAGGCCTAGCGCCCGCAACAGGAAATGCCCCAAAACACAAAGTGGACACGTCACATTTTCTCAAAGAAAACAGAGGTGTTTTTTGCAAAGTGCCTACAAGTGGATTTTGGCCTCTAGCTCAGCTGGCACCTAGGGAAACCTACCAAACCTGTGCATTTTTTAAAACTAGAGACCTAGGGGAATCCAAGATGAGGGGACTTGTGGGGCTCCGACCAGGTTCTGTTACCCAGAATCCTTTGCAAGCCTCAAAATTTGGCTAAAAAAACAATTGTTTCTCACATTTCGGTGGCAGAGAGATCTGGAATTTGAGAGGAGCCACACATTTCCTTCCACCCAGCATTTCCCCAAGTGTCCTGATAAAATTGGTACCTCACTTGTGTGGGAAGGCCTAGCGCCCGCGACAGGAAATGCCCCAAAACACAAAGTGGACACATCACATTTTCTCAAAGAAAACTGAGGTGTTTTTTGCAAAGTGCCTACCTGTGGGTTTTGGCCTCTAGATCAGCCGGCACATAGAAAAACCTACCAAACCTGTGCATTTTTTAAAACTAGAGACCTAGGGATATTCTTGATGGGGTGACTTGTGGGGCTCTTGCCAGGTTCTGTTACCCAGAATCCTTTGCAAACCTCAACATTTGGGTAAAAAAACACTTTTTCCTCACATTTCGGTGACAGAGAATTCTGGAATCTGAGAGGAGCCACAAATTTCTTTCCACCCAGCGTTCCTCCAAGTGCCCCGATAAAAATGGAACCTCACTTGTGTGGGTAGGCCTAGTGCCCCCGACAGGAAATGCCCCAAAATACAAAGTGGACACATAACATTTTCTCAAAGAAAACAGAGGTGTTTTTTGCAAAGTGCCTACCTCTGGATTTTGGCCTCTAGCTCAACCGGCACCTAGGGAAACCTACCAAACCTGTGCATTTTTTAAAACTGGAGACCTCGGGAATCCAAGATGGGGTGACTTCTTGGGCTCTCACCAGGTTCCGTTACCTCTAATCCTTTGCAAACCTCGCAATGTGGCTAAAAAAACACTTTTTCCTCACATTTCGGTGACATAAAGTTCTGGAATTTGAGAGGAGCCACATATTTCCTTCCTCCCAGCGTTCCCCCAAGTCTCCCGATGAAAATGGTACCTAACTTGTGTGGGTAGGCCAAGTGCCCATGACAGGAAATGTCCCAAAATACAAAGTGAACACATCACATTTTCTCAAAGAAAACAGAGGTGTTTTTTGCAAAGTGCCTACCTGTGGATTTTGGACTCTAGCTCAGCCGGCACCTAGGGAAACCTACCAAACCTGTGCATTTTTTAAAATTAGAGACCTAGAGGAATCCAAGATAGGGTGACTTGTGGGGCTCTCACCAGGTTCTGTTACCCAGAATCCTTTGCAAACCTCAAAATTTGGCTAAAAAAACACTTTTTCCTTACATTTTGGTGACAGAGAGTTCTGGAATTTGAGAGGAGCCACAAATTTCCTTCCATCCAGCATTTCCCCAAGTGTCCCGATAAAACTGGTACCTCACTTGTGTGGGTAGGCCTAGTGCCCGCGACACGAAATGCCCCAAAACACGAAGTGGACACATCACATTATCTCAAAGAAAACAGGTGTTTTTTGCAAAGTGCCTACCGGTGGATTTTGGCCTCTAGCTCAGCCGGCACCTAGGGAAACCTACCAAACCTGTGCATTTTTTAAAACTAGAGACCTAGGGGAATCCAAGATGAGGGGACTTGTGGGGCTCCGACCAGGTTCTGTTACCCAGAATCCTTTGCAAGCCTCAAAATTTGGCAAAAAAAACACTTTTTTCTCACATTTCGGTGGCAGAGAGTTCTGGAATCTGAGAGGAGCCACACATTTCCTTCCACCCAGCATTTCCCCAAGTGTCCTGATAAAATTGGTACCTCACTTGTGTGGGTAGGCCTAGCGCCCGCAACAGGAAATGCCCCAAAACACAAAGTGGACACGTCACATTTTCTCATAGAAAACTGAGGTGTTTTTTGCAAAGTGCCTACCTGTGGGTTTTGGCCTCTAGATCAGCCGGCACATAGAAAAACCTACCAAACCTGTGCATTTTTGAAAACTAGAGACCTATGGGAATCCAAGATGAGGGGACTTGTGGGGCTCCGACCAGGTTCTGTTACCCAGAATCCTTTGCAAGCCTCAAAATTTGGCTAAAAAAACAATTTTTTCTCACATTTCGGTGGCAGAGAGATCTGGAATTTGAGAGGAGCCACACATTTCCTTCCACCCAGCATTTCCCCAAGTGTCCTGATAAAATTGGTACCTCACTTGTGTGGGAAGGCCTAGCGCCCGCGACAGGAAATGCCCCAAAACACAAAGTGGACACATCACATTTTCTCAAAGAAAACTGAGGTGTTTTTTGCAAAGAGCCTACCTGTGGGTTTTGGCCTCTAGATCAGCCGGCACATAGAAAAACCTACCAAACCTGTGCATTTTTTAAAACTAGAGACCTAGGGATATTCTTGATGGGGTGACTTGTGGGGCTCTTGCCAGGTTCTGTTACCCAGAATCCTTTGCAAACCTCAACATTTGGCTAAAAAAACACTTTTTCCTCACATTTCGGTGACAGAGAATTCTGGAATCTGAGAGGAGCCACAAATTTCTTTCCACCCAGCGTTCCTCCAAGTGCCCCGATAAAAATGGAACCTCACTTGTGTGGGTAGGCCTAGTGCCCCCGACAGGAAATGCCCCAAAATACAAAGTGGACACATAACATTTTCTCAAAGAAAACAGAGGTGTTTTTTGCAAAGTGCCTACCTCTGGATTTTGGCCTCTAGCTCAACCGGCACCTAGGGAAACCTACCAAACCTGTGCATTTTTTAAAACTGGAGACCTCGGGAATCCAAGATGGGGTGACTTCTTGGGCTCTCACCAGGTTCCGTTACCTCTAATCCTTTGCAAACCTCGCAATGTGGCTAAAAAAACACTTTTTCCTCACATTTCGGTGACATAAAGTTCTGGAATTTGAGAGGAGCCACATATTTCCTTCCTCCCAGCGTTCCCCCAAGTCTCCCGATGAAAATGGTACCTAACTTGTGTGGGTAGGCCAAGTGCCCGTGACAGGAAATGTCCCAAAATACAAAGTGAACACATCACATTTTCTCATAGAAAACAGAGGTGTTTTTTGCAAAGTGCCTACCAGTGGATTTTGGCCTCTAGCTCAGCCGGCACCTAGGGAAACCTACCAAACCTGTGCATTTTTTAAAATTAGAGACCTAGAGGAATCCAAGATAGGGTGACTTGTGGGGCTCTCACCAGGTTCTGTTACCCAGAATCCTTTGCAAACCTCAAAATTTGGCTAAAAAAACACTGTTTCCTCACATTTCGGTGACAGAAAGTTCTGGAATTTGAGAGGAACCACATATTTCCTTCCTCCCAGCGTTCCCCCACGTCTCCCTTTAAAAATGGTACCTCACTTGTGTGGTTAGGCCTATTGCCCGTGACAGGAAATGTCCCAAAATACAAAGTGGACACATCACGTTTTCTCAAAGAAAACAGAGGTGTTTTTTGCAAAGTGCCTACCGGTGGATTTTGGCCTCTAGCTCAGCCGGCATCTAGGGAAACCTACCAAACCTGTACATTTTTTAAAACTAGAGACCTAGGGGAATCCAAGATGAGGGTACTTGTGGGGCTCTAACCAGGTTCTGTTACCCAGAATCCTTTGCAAACCTCAACATTTGGCTAAAAAAACACTGTTTCCTCACATTTCGGTGGCAGAGAGTTCTGGAATTTGAGAGGAGCCACAAATTTCCTTCCACCCAGCATTTCCCCAAGTGTCCCGATAGAACTGGTACCTCACTAGTGTGGGTAGGCCTAGCACCCGCGACACGAAATGCACCAAAACATGAAGTGGACACATCACATTTTCTCAAAGAAAACAGGTGTTTTTTGCAAAGTGCCTACAGGTGGATTTTGGCCTCTAGCTCAGCCGGTACCTAGGGAAACCTACCAAATCTGTGCATTTTTTAAAACTAGAGAACTAGGGGAATCCAAGATGAGGGGACTTGTGGGGCTACGACCAGGTTCTGTTACCCAGAATCCTTTGCAAGCCTCAAAATTTGGCTAAAAAAACACTTTTTTCTCACATTTCGGTGGCAGAGAGATCTGGAATCTGAGAGGAGCCACACGTTTCCCTCCACCCAGCATTTCCCCAAATGTCCTGATAAAATTGGTACCTCACTGGTGTGGGTAGGCCTAGCGCCCGCGACAGGAAATGCCCCAAAACACAAAGTGGACACGTCACATTATCTCAAAGAAAACTGAGGTGTTATTTGCAAAGTGCCTACCTGTTGGTTTTGGCCTCTAGATCAGCCGGCATATAGAAAAACCTACCAAACCTGTGCATTTTTGAAAACTAGAGACCTAGGGGAATCCAAGGTGGGGTGACTTGTGGGGCTCTCGCCAGGTTCTGTTACCCAGAATCCTTTGCAAACCTCAACATTTGGCAAAAAACACTTTTTCCTCACATTTGGGTGACAGAGAGTTCTGGAATCTGAGAGGAGCCACATATTTCCTTCCACCCAGCGTTCCCCCAAGTCTCCCAATAAAAATGGTACCTCACTTGTGTGGGTAGGCCAAGTGCCCGCAACAGGAAATGCCCCAAAACACAAAGTGGACACATCACATTTTCTCAAAGAAAACAGAGGTGTTTTTTGCAAAGTGCCTACCTCTGGATTTTGACCTCTAGCTCAACCGGCACCTAGGAAAACCTACCAAACCTGTGCATTTTTTTAAACTAGAGACCTAGGGGAATCCAAGATGGGGTGACTTCTGGGGCTCTCACCAGGTTCTGTTACCTCTAATCCTTTGCAAACCTCACAATGTGGCTATAAAAACACTTTTTCCTCACATTTCGGTGACAGAAAGTTCTGGAATTTGAGAGGAACCACATATTTCCTTCCTCCCAGCGTTCCCCCAAGTCTCCCGATAAAAATGGTACCTCACTTGTGTGGTTAGGCCTAGTGCCCGTGACAGGAAATGTCCCAAAATACAAAGTGGACACTTCACATTTTCTCAAAGAAAACAGAGGTGTTTTTTGCAAAGTGCCTACCTGTGGATTTTGGACTCTAGCTCAGCCGGCACCTAGGGAAACCTACCAAACCTGTGCATTTTTGAAAATTAGAGACCTAGGGGTATTCTTGATGGGGTGACTTGTGGGGCTCTTGCCAGGTTCTGTTACCCAGAATCCTTTGCAAACCTCAACATTTGGCTAAAAAAACACTTTTTCCTCACATTTCGGTGACAGAGAGTTCTGGAATCTGAGAGGAGCCACAAATTTCTTTCCACCCAGCGTTCCTCCAAGTGCCCCGATAAAAATGGAACCTCACTTGTGTGGGTAGGCCTAGTGCCCCCGACAGGAAATGCCCCAAAATACAAAGTGGACACATAACATTTTCTCAAAGAAAACAGAGGTGTTTTTTGCAAAGTGCCTACCTGTGGATTTTGGACTCTAGCTCAACCGGCACCTAGGGAAACCTACCAAACCTGTGCATTTTTTAAAACTGGAGACCTCGGGAATCCAAGATGGGGTGACTTCTTGGGCTCTCACCAGGTTCCGTTACCTCTAATCCTTTGCAAACCTCGCAATGTGGCTAAAAAACACTTTTTCCTCACATTTCGGTGACATAAAGTTCTGGAATTTGAGAGGAGCCACATATTTCCTTCCTCCCAGCGTTCCCCCAAGTCTCACGATGAAAATGGTACCTCACTTGTGTGGGTAGGCCAAGTGCCCGTGACAGGAAATGTCCCAAAATACAAAGTGGACACATCACATTTTCTCAAAGAAAACAGAGGTGTTTTTTGCAAAGTGCCTACCTGTGGATTTTGGACTCTAGCTCAGCCGGCACCTAGGGAAACCTACCAAACCTGTGCAGTTTTTTAAAAATAGAGACCTAGAGGAATCCAAGATAGGGTGACTTGTGGGGCTCTCACCAGGTTCTGTTACCCAGAATCCTTTGCAAACCTCAAAAATTGGCTAAAAAAACACTTTTTCCTTACATTTTGGTGACAGAGAGTTCTGGAATATGAGAGGAGACACATATTTCCTTCCACCCAGCGTTCCCCCAAGTCTCCCAATAAAAATGGTACCTCACTTGTGTGGGGAGGCCTAGTGCCCGCGACAGGAAATGCCCCAAAACACAAAGTGGACACATCACATTTTCTCAAAGAAAACAGATGTTTTTTGCAAAGTGCCTACCTGTGGGTTTTGGCCTCTAGATCAGCCGGCACATAGAAAAACCTACCAAACCTGTGCATTTTTGAAAACTAGAGACCTAGGAGAATCCAAGGTGGGGTGACTTGTGGGGCTCTCTCCAGGTTCTGTTACCCAGAATCCTTTGCAAACCTCAAAATTTGGCAAAAAAACACTTTTTCCTCACATTTGGATGACAGAGAGTTCTGGAATCTGAGAGGAGCCACAAATTTCCTTCCAGCCAGCGTTCCCCCAAGTGTCCTGATAAAAATGGTACCTCACTTGTGTGGGTAGGCCTAGTGCCCGCGACAGGAAATGCCCCAAAACACAAAGTGGACACATCACATTTTCTCAAAGAAAACAGAGGTGTTTTTTACAAAGTGCCTACCTGTGAATTTTGGCATCTAGCTCCCGTGGCACCCAGGGAAACCTACCAAACCTGTGCATTTTTGAAAACTAGAGACCTAGGGGTATTCATGATGGGGTGACTTGTGGGGCTCTTGCCAGGTTCTGTTACCCAGAATCCTTTGCAAACCTCAACATTTGGCTAAAAAAACACTTTTTCCTCACATTTCGGTGACAGAGAGTTCTGGAATCTGAGAGGAGCCACAAATTTCTTTCTACCCAGTGTTCCCCCAAGTGCCCGGATAAAAATGGAACCTCACTTGTGTGGGTAGGCCTAGTGCCCCCGACAGGAAATGCCCCAAAATACAAAGTGGACACATCACATTTTCTCAAAGAAAACAGAGGTGTTTTTTGCAAAGTGCCTACCTCTGGATTTTGGCCTCTAGCTAAACCGGCACCAACGGAAACCTACCAAACCTGTGCATTTTTTAAAACTGGAGACCTCGGGGAATCCAAGATGGGGTGACTTCTGGGGCTCTCACCAGGTTCCGTTACCTCTAATCCTTTGCAAACCTCGCAATGTGGCTAAAAAAACACTTTTTCCTCACATTTTGGTGACAGAGAGTTCTGGAATATGAGAGGAGCCACAAATTTCCTTCCACCCAGCGTTCCCCCAAGTCTCCCAATAAAAATGGTACCTCACTTGTGTGGGTGGGCCTAGTGCCCGCGACAGGAAATGCCCCAAAACACAAAGTGGACACATCACATTTTATCAAAGAAAACAGAGGTGTTTTTTGCAAAGTGCCTACCGGTGGATTTTGGCCTCTAGCTCAGCCGGCACCTAGGGAAACCTACCAAACCTGTGCATTTTTTAAAACTAGAGACCTAGGGGAATCCAAGATGAGGGTACTTGTGGGGCTCTAACCAGGTTCTGTTACCCAGAATCCTTTGCAAATCTCAACATTTGGCTAAAAAAACACTGTTTCCTCACATTTCGGTGGCAGAGAGTTCTGGAGTCTGAGAGGAGCCACAAATTTCCTTCCACCCAGCATTTCCCCAAGTGTCCCGATAATACTGGTACCTCACTTGTGTGGGTAGGCCTAGCGCCCGCGACAGGAAATGCCCCAAAACACGAAGTGGACACATCACATTTTCTCAAAGAAAACAGAGGTGTTTTTTGCAAAGTGCCTACAGGTGGATTTTGGCCTCTAGCTCAGCTGGCACCTAGGGAAAACTACCAAACCTGTGCATTTTTTAAAACTAGAGACCTAGGGGAATCCAAGATGAGGGGACTTGTGGGGCTCCGACCAGGTTCTGTTACCCAGAATCCTTTGCAAGCCTCAAAATTTGGCTAAAAAAACAAAATTTTCTCACATTTCGGTGGCAGAGAGATCTGGAATTCGAGAGGAGCCACACATTTCCTTCCACCCAGCATTTCCCCAAGTGTCCTGATAAAATTGGTACCTCACTTGTGTGGGAAGGCCTAGCGCCCGCGACAGGAAATGCCCCAAAACACAAAGTGGACACATCACATTTTCTCAAAGAAAACTGAGGTGTTTTTTGCAAAGTGCCTACCTGTGGGTTTTGGCCTCTAGATCAGCCGGCACATAGAAAAACCTACCAAACCTGTGCATTTTTGAAAACTAGAGACCTAGGGGTATTCTTGATGGGGTGACTTGTGGGGCTCTTGCCAGGTTCTGTGACCCAGAATCCTTTGCAAACCTCAACATTTGGCTAAAAAAACACTTTTTCCTCACATTTCGGTGACAGAGAATTCTGAAATCTGAGAGGAGCCACAAATTTCTTTCCACCCAGCGTTCCTCCAAGTGCCCCGATAAAAATGGAACCTCACTTGTGTGGGTAGGCCTAGTGCCCCCGACAGGAAATGCCCCAAAATACAAAGTGGACACATCACATTTTCTCAAAGAAAACAGAGGTGTTTTTTGCAAAGTGCCTACCTCTGGATTTTGGCCTCTAGCTAAACCGGCACCAACGGAAACCTACCAAACCTGTGCATTTTTTAAAACTGGAGACCTCGGGGAATCCAAGATGGGGTGACTTCTGGGGCTCTCACCAGGTTCCGTTACCTCTAATCCTTTGCAAACCTCGCAATGTGGCTAAAAAAACACTTTTTCCTCACATTTCGGTGACATAAAGTTCTGGAATTTGAGAGGAGCCACATATTTCCTTCCTCCCAGCGTTCCCCCAAGTCTCCCGATGAAAATGGTACCTCACTTGTGTGGGTAGGCCTAGTGCCCGCGACAGGAAATGCCCCAAAACACAAAGTGGACACATCACATTTTCTCAAAGAAAACAGAGGTGTTTTTTGCAAAGTGCCTACCGGTGGATTTTGCCCTCTAGCTCAACAGGCACCTAGGGAAACCTACCAAACCTGTGCATTTTTTTAAACTGGAGACCTCGGGGAATCCAAGATGGGGTGACTTCTGGAGCTCTCACTAGGTTCCGTTACCTCTAATCCTTTGCAAACCTCACAATGTGGCTAAAAAAACACTTTTTCCTCACATTTCGGTGACAGAAAGTTCTGGAATTTGAGAGGAACCACATATTTCCTTCCTCCCAGCGTTCCCCCACGTCTCCCTTTAAAAATGGTACCTCACTTGTGTGGTTAGGCCTATTGCCCGTGACAGGAAATGTCCCAAAATACAAAGTGGACACATCACGTTTTCTCAAAGAAAACAGAGGTGTTTTTTGCAAAGTGCCTACCGGTGGATTTTGGCCTCTAGCTCAGCCGGCATCTAGGGAAACCTACCAAACCTGTACATTTTTTAAAACTAGAGACCTAGGGGAATCCAATATGAGGGTACTTGTGGGGCTCTAACCAGGTTCTGTTACCCAGAATCCTTTGCAAACCTCAACATTTGGCTAAAAAAACACTGTTTCCTCACATTTCGGTGGCAGAGAGTTCTGGAATTTGAGAGGAGCCACAAATTTCCTTCCACCCAGCATTTCCCCAAGTGTCCCCATAGAACTGGTACCTCACTTGTGTGGGTAGGCCTAGCACCCGCGACACGAAATGCACCAAAACATGAAGTGGACACATCACATTTTCTCAAAGAAAACAGGTGTTTTTTGCAAAGTGCCTACCGGTGGATTTTGGCCTCTAGCTCAGCCGGTACCTAGGGAAACCTACCAAATCTGTGCATTTTTTAAAACTAGAGAACTAGGGGAATCCAAGATGAGGGGACTTGTGGGGCTACGACCAGGTTCTGTTACCCAGAATCCTTTGCAAGCCTCAAAATTTGGCTAAAAAAACACTTTTTTCTCACATTTCGGTGGCAGAGAGATCTGGAATCTGAGAGGAGCCACACGTTTCCTTCCACCCAGCATTTCCCCAAATGTCCTGATAAAATTGGTACCTCACTGGTGTGGGTAGGCCTAGCGCCCGCGACAGGAAATGCCCCAAAACACAAAGTGGACACGTCACATTATCTCAAAGAAAACTGAGGTGTTATTTGCAAAGTGCCTACCTGTTGGTTTTGGCCTCTAGATCAGCCGGCATATAGAAAAACCTACCAAACCTGTGCATTTTTGAAAACTAGAGACCTAGGGGAATCCAAGGTGGGGTGACTTGTGGGGCTCTCGCCAGGTTCTGTTACCCAGAATCCTTTGCAAACCTCAACATTTGGCGAAAAACACTTTTTCCTCACATTTGGGTGACAGAGAGTTCTGGAATCTGAGAGGAGCCACATATTTCCTTCCACCCAGCGTTCCCCCAAGTCTCCCAATAAAAATGGTACCTCACTTGTGTGGGTAGGCCAAGTGCCCGCAACAGGAAATGCCCCAAAACACAAAGTGGACACATCACATTTTCTCAAAGAAAACAGAGGTGTTTTTTGCAAAGTGCCTACCTCTGGATTTTGACCTCTAGCTCAACCGGCACCTAGGAAAACCTACCAAACCTGTGCATTTTTTAAAACTAGAGACCTAGGGGAATCCAAGATGGGGTGACTTCTGGGGCTCTCACCAGGTTCTGTTACCTCTAATCCTTTGCAAACCTCACAATGTGGCTATAAAAACACTTTTTCCTCACATTTCGGTGACAGAAAGTTCTGGAATTTGAGAGGAACCACATATTTCCTTCCTCCCAGCGTTCCCCCAAGTCTCCCGATAAAAATGGTACCTCACTTGTGTGGTTAGGCCTAGTGCCCGTGACAGGAAATGTCCCAAAATACAAAGTGGACACTTCACATTTTCTCAAAGAAAACAGAGGTGTTTTTTGCAAAGTGCCTACCTGTGGATTTTGGACTCTAGCTCAGCCGGCACCTAGGGAAACCTACCAAACCTGTGCATTTTTGAAAATTAGAGACCTAGGGGTATTCTTGATGGGGTGACTTGTGGGGCTCTTGCCAGGTTCTGTTACCCAGAATCCTTTGCAAACCTCAACATTTGGCTAAAAAAACACTTTTTCCTCACATTTCGGTGACAGAGAGTTCTGGAATCTGAGAGGAGCCACAAATTTCTTTCCACCCAGCGTTCCTCCAAGTGCCCCGATAAAAATGGAACCTCACTTGTGTGGGTAGGCCTAGTGCCCCCGACAGGAAATGCCCCAAAATACAAAGTGGACACATAACATTTTCTCAAAGAAAACAGAGGTGTTTTTTGCAAAGTGCCTACCTCTGGATTTTGGCCTCTAGCTCAACCGGCACCTAGGGAAACCTACCAAACCTGTGCATTTTTTAAAACTGGAGACCTCGGGAATCCAAGATGGGGTGACTTCTTGGGCACTCACCAGGTTCCGTTACCTCTAATCCTTTGCAAACCTCGCAATGTGGCTAAAAAAACACTTTTTCCTCACATTTCGGTGACATAAAGTTCTGGAATTTGAGAGGAGCCACATATTTCCTTCCTCCCAGCGTTCCCCCAAGTCTCCCGATGAAAATGGTACCTCACTTGTGTGGGTAGGCCAAGTGCCCGTGACAGGAAATGTCCCAAAATACAAAGTGGACACATCACATTTTCTCAAAGAAAACAGAGGTGTTTTTTGCAAAGTGCCTACCTGTGGATTTTGGACTCTAGCTCAGCCGGCACCTAGGGAAACCTACCAAACCTGTGCAGTTTTTTAAAAATAGAGACCTAGAGGAATCCAAGATAGGGTGACTTGTGGGGCTCTCACCAGGTTCTGTTACCCAGAATCCTTTGCAAACCTCAAAATTTGGCTAAAAAAACACTTTTTCCTTACATTTTGGTGACAGAGAGTTCTGGAATATGAGAGGAGACACATATTTCCTTCCACCCAGCGTTCCCCCAAGTCTCCCAATAAAAATGGTACCTCACTTGTGTGGGGAGGCCTAGTGCCCGCGACAGGAAATGCCCCAAAACACAAAGTGGACACATCACATTTTCTCAAAGAAAACAGATGTTTTTTGCAAAGTGCCTACCTGTGGATTTTGGACTCTAGCTCAGCCGGCACCTAGGGAAACCTACCAAACCTGTGCATTTTTGAAAATTAGAGACCTAGGGGTATTCTTGATGGGGTGACTTGTGGGGCTCTTGCCAGGTTCTGTTACCCAGAATCCTTTGCAAACCTCAACATTTGGCTAAAAAAACACTTTTTCCTCACATTTCGGTGACAGAGAGTTCTGGAATCTGAGAGGAGCCACAAATTTCTTTCTACCCAGTGTTCCCCCAAGTGCCCGGATAAAAATGGAACCTCACTTGTGTGGGTAGGCCTAGTGCCCCCCACAGGAAATGCCCCAAAATACAAAGTGGACACATCACATTTTCTCAAAGAAAACAGAGGTGTTTTTTGCAAAGTGCCTACCTCTGGATTTTGGCCTCTAGCTAAACCGGCACCAACGGAAACCTACCAAACCTGTGCATTTTTTAAAACTGGAGACCTCGGGGAATCCAAGATGGGGTGACTTCTGGGGCTCTCACCAGGTTCCGTTACCTCTAATCCTTTGCAAACCTCGCAATGTGGCTAAAAAAACACTTTTTCCTCACATTTCGGTGACAGAAAGTTGTGGAATTTGAGAGGAGCCACATATTTCCTTCCTCCCAGCGTTCCCCCAAGTCTGCCGATAAAAATGGTACCTCACTTGTGTGGGTAGGCCAAGTGCCCGTGACAGGAAATGTCCCAAAGTACAAAGTGGACACATCACATTTTCTCAAAGAAAACAGAGGTGTTTTTTGCAAAGTGCCTACCTGTGGATTTTGGACTCTAGCTCAGCCAGCACCTAGGGAAACCTACCAAACCTGTGCATTTGTGAAAACTAGAGACCTAGAGTAATCCAAGATAGGGTGACTTGTGGGGCTCTCATCAGATTCTGTTACCCAGAATCCTTTGCAAACCTCAACATTTGGCTCAAAAAACACTTTCTCCTTACATTTTGGTGACAGAGAGTTCTGGAATATGAGAGGAGCCACAAATTTCCTTCCACCCAGCGTTCCCCCAAGTCTCCCAATAAAAATGGTACCTCACTTGTGTGGGTGGGCCTAGTGCCCGCGACAGGAAATGCCCCAAAACACAAAGTGGACACATCACATTTTCTCAAAGAAAACAGAGGTGTTTTTTGCAAAGTGCCTACCGGTGGATTTTGGCCTCTAGCTCAGCCGGCACCTAGGGAAACCTACCAAACCTGTGCATTTTTTAAAACTAGAGACCTAGGGGAATCCAAGATGAGGGTACTTGTGGGGCTCTAACCAGGTTCTGTTACCCAGAATCCTTTGCAAACCTCAACATTTGGCTAAAAAAACACTGTTTCCTCACATTTCGGTGGCAGAGAGTTCTGGAGTCTGAGAGGAGCCACAAATTTCCTTCCACCCAGCATTTCCCCAAGTGTCCCGATAATACTGGTACCTCACTTGTGTGGGTAGGCCTAGCGCCCGCGACAGGAAATGCCCCAAAACACGAAGTGGACACATCACATTTTCTCAAAGAAAACAGAGGTGTTTTTTGCAAAGTGCCTACAGGTGGATTTTGGCCTCTAGCTCAGCTGGCACCTAGGGAAACCTACCAAACCTGTGCATTTTTTAAAACTAGAGACCTAGGGGAATCCAAGATGAGGGGACTTGTGGGGCTCCGACCAGGTTCTGTTACCCAGAATCCTTTGCAAGCCTCAAAATTTGGCTAAAAAAACAAAATTTTCTCACATTTCGGTGGCAGAGAGATCTGGAATTCGAGAGGAGCCACACATTTCCTTCCACCCAGCATTTCCCCAAGTGTCCTGATAAAATTGGTACCTCACTTGTGTGGGAAGGCCTAGCGCCCGCGACAGGAAATGCCCCAAAACACAAAGTGGACACATCACATTTTCTCAAAGAAAACTGAGGTGTTTTTTGCAAAGTGCCTACCTGTGGGTTTTGGCCTCTAGATCAGCCGGCACATAGAAAAACCTACCAAACCTGTGCATTTTTGAAAACTAGAGACCTAGGGGTATTCTTGATGGGGTGACTTGTGGGGCTCTTGCCAGGTTCTGTGACCCAGAATCCTTTGCAAACCTCAACATTTGGCTAAAAAAAACTTTTTCCTCACATTTCGGTGACAGAGAATTCTGGAATCTGAGAGGAGCCACAAATTTCTTTCCACCCAGCGTTCCTCCAAGTGCCCCGATAAAAATGGAACCTCACTTGTATGGGTAGGCCTAGTGCCCCCGACAGGAAATGCCCCAAAATACAAAGTGGACACATCACATTTTCTCAAAGAAAACAGAGGTGTTTTTTGCAAAGTGCCTACCTCGGGATTTTGGCCTCTAGCTAAACCGGCACCAACGGAAACCTACCAAACCTGTGCATTTTTTAAAACTGGAGACCTCGGGGAATCCAAGATGGGGTGACTTCTGGGGCTCTCACCAGGTTCCGTTACCTCTAATCCTTTGCAAACCTCGCAATGTGGCTAAAAAAACACTTTTTCCTCACATTTCGGTGACATAAAGTTCTGGAATTTGAGAGGAGCCACATATTTCCTTCCTCCCAGCGTTCCCCCAAGTCTCCCGATGAAAATGGTACCTCACTTGTGTGGGTAGGCCAAGTGCCCGTGACAGGAAATGTCCCAAAATACAAAGTGGACACATCACATTTTCTCAAAGAAAACTGAGGTGTTTTTTGCAAAGTGCCTACCTGTGGGTTTTGGCCTCTAGATCAGCCGGCACATAGAAAAACCTACCAAACCTGTGCATTTTTGAAAACTAGAGACCTAGGGGTATTCTTGATGGGGTGACTTGTGGGGCTCTTGCCAGGTTCTGTTACCCAGAATCCTTTGCAAACCTCAACATTTGGCTAAAAAAACACTTTTTCCTCACATTTCGGTGACAGAGAATTCTGGAATCTGAGAGGAGCCACAAATTTCTTTCTACCCAGTGTTCCCCCAAGTGCCCGGATAAAAATGGAACCTCACTTGTGTGGGTAGGCCTAGTGCCCCCGACAGGAAATGCCCCAAAATACAAAGTGGACACATCACATTTTCTCAAAGAAAACAGAGGTGTTTTTTGCAAAGTGCCTACCTCTGGATTTTGGCCTCTAGCTAAACCGGCACCAACGGAAACCTACCAAACCTGTGCATTTTTTAAAACTGGAGACCTCGGGGAATCCAAGATGGGGTGACTTCTGGGGCTCTCACCAGGTTCCGTTACCTCTAATCCTTTGCAAACCTCGCAATGTGGCTAAAAAAACACTTTTTCCTCACATTTCGGTGACAGAAAGTTGTGGAATTTGAGAGGAGCCACATATTTCCTTCCTCCCAGCGTTCCCCCAAGTCTGCCGATAAAAATGGTACCTCACTTGTGTGGGTAGGCCAAGTGCCCGTGACAGGAAATGTCCCAAAGTACAAAGTGGACACATCACATTTTCTCAAAGAAAACAGAGGTGTTTTTTGCAAAGTGCCTACCTGTGGATTTTGGACTCTAGCTCAGCCAGCACCTAGGGAAACCTACCAAACCTGTGCATTTTTGAAAACTAGAGACCTAGAGTAATCCAAGATAGGGTGACTTGTGGGGCTCTCATCAGATTCTGTTACCCAGAATCCTTTGCAAACCTCAACATTTGGCTCAAAAAACACTTTCTCCTTACATTTTGGTGACAGAGAGTTCTGGAATATGAGAGGAGCCACAAATTTCCTTCCACCCAGCGTTCCCCCAAGTCTCCCAATAAAAATGGTACCTCACTTGTGTGGGTGGGCCTAGTGCCCGCGACAGGAAATGCCCCAAAACACAAAGTGGACACATCACATTTTCTCAAAGAAAACAGAGGTGTTTTTTGCAAAGTGCCTACCGGTGGATTTTGGCCTCTAGCTCAGCCGGCACCTAGGGAAACCTACCAAACCTGTGCATTTTTTTAAACTAGAGACCTAGGGGAATCCAAGATGAGGGTACTTGTGGGGCTCTAACCAGGTTCTGTTACCCAGAATCCTTTGCAAACCTCAACATTTGGCTAAAAAAACACTGTTTCCTCACATTTCGGTGGCAGAGAGTTCTGGAGTCTGAGAGGAGCCACAAATTTCCTTCCACCCAGCATTTCCCCAAGTTTTCCGATAATACTGGTACCTCACTTGTGTGGGTAGGCCTAGCGCCCGCGACAGGAAATGCCCCAAAACACGAAGTGGACACATCACATTTTCTCAAAGAAAACAGAGGTGTTTTTTGCAAAGTGCCTACAGGTGGATTTTGGCCTCTAGCTCAGCTGGCACCTAGGGAAACCTACCAAACCTGTGCATTTTTTAAAACTAGAGACCTAGGAGAATCCAAGATGAGGGGACTTGTGGGGCTCCGACCAGGTTCTGTTACCCAGAATCCTTTGCAAGCCTCAAAATTTGGCTAAAAAAACAAAATTTTCACACATTTCGGTGGCAGAGAGATCTGGAATTCGAGAGGAGCCACACATTTCCTTCCACCCAACATTTCCCCAAGTGTCCTGATAAAATTGGTACCTCACTTGTGTGGGAAGGCCTAGCGCCCGCGACAGGAAATGCCCCAAAACACAAAGTGGACACATCACATTTTCTCAAAGAAAACTGAGGTGTTTTTTGCAAAGTGCCTACCTGTGGGTTTTGGCCTCTAGATCAGCCGGCACATAGAAAAACCTACCAAACCTGTGCATTTTTGAAAACTAGAGACCTAGGGGTATTCTTGATGGGGTGACTTGTGGGGCTCTTGCCAGGTTCTGTGACCCAGAATCCTTTGCAAACCTCAACATTTGGCTAAAAAAACACTTTTTCCTCACATTTCGGTGACAGAGAATACTGGAATCTGAGAGGAGCCACAAATTTCTTTCCACCCAGCGTTCCTCCAAGTGCCCCGATAAAAATGGAACCTCACTTGTGTGGGTAGGCCTAGTGCCCCCGACAGGAAATGCCCCAAAATACAAAGTGGACACATAACATTTTCTCAAAGAAAACAGAGGTGTTTTTTGCAAAATGCCTACCTCTGGATTTTGGCCTCTAGCTCAACCGGCACCTAGGGAAACCTACCAAACCTGTGCATTTTTTAAAACTGGAGACCTCGGGAATCCAAGATGGGGTGACTTCTTGGGCTCTCACCAGGTTCCGTTACCTCTAATCCTTTGCAAACCTCGCAATGTGGCTAAAAAAACACTTTTTCCTCACATTTCGGTGACATAAAGTTCTGGAATTTGAGAGGAGCCACATATTTCCTTCCTCCCAGCGTTCCCCCAAGTCTCCCGATAAAAATGGTACCTCACTTGTGTGGGTAGGCCAAGTGCCCGTGACAGGAAATGTCCCAAAGTACAAAATGGACACATCACATTTTCTCAAAGAAAACAGAGGTGTTTTTTGCAAAGTGCCTACCTGTGGATTTTGGACTCTAGCTCAGCCAGCACCTAGGGAAACCTACCAAACCTGTGCATTTTTGAAAACTAGAGACCTAGAGTAATCCAAGATAGGGTGACTTGTGGGGCTCTCATCAGATTCTGTTACCCAGAATCCTTTGCAAACCTCAACATTTGGCTCAAAAAACACTTTCTCCTTACATTTTGGTGACAGAGAGTTCTGGAATATGAGAGGAGCCACAAATTTCCTTCCACCCAGCGTTCCCCCAAGTCTCCCAATAAAAATGGTACCTCACTTGTGTGGGTGGGCCTAGTGCCCGCGACAGGAAATGCCCCAAAACACAAAGTGGACACATCACATTTTCTCAAAGAAAACAGAGGTGTTTTTTGCAAAGTGCCTACCGGTGGATTTTGGCCTCTAGCTCAGCCGGCACCTAGGGAAACCTACCAAACCTGTGCATTTTTTAAAACTAGAGACCTAGGGGAATCCAAGATGAGGGTACTTGTGGGGCTCTAACCAGGTTCTGTTACCCAGAATCCTTTGCAAACCTCAACATTTGGCTAAAAAAACACTGTTTCCTCACATTTCGGTGGCAGAGAGTTCTGGAGTCTGAGAGGAGCCACAAATTTCCTTCCACCCAGCATTTCCCCAAGTGTCCCGATAAAACTGGTACCTCACTTGTGTGGGTAGGCCTAGCGCCCGCGACAGGAAATGTCCCAAAGCACGAAGTGGACACATCACATTTTCTCAAAGAAAACAGAGGTGTTTTTTGCAAAGTGCCTACAGGTGGATTTTGGCCTCTAGCTCAGCTGGCACCTAGGGAAACCTACCAAACCTGTGCATTTTTTAAAACTAGAGACATAGGGGAATCCAAGATGAGGGGACTTGTGGGGCTCCGACCAGGTTCTGTTACCCAGAATCCTTTGCAAGCCTCAAAATTTGGCAAAAAAAAAATGTTTTCTCACATTTCGGTGGCAGAGAGATCTGGAATTTGAGAGGAGCCACACATTTCCTTCCACCCAGCATTTCCCCAAGTGTCCTGATAAAATTGGTACCTCACTTGTGTGGGAAGGCCTAGCGCCCGCGACAGGAAATGCCCCAAAACACAAAGTGGACACATCACATTTTCTCAAAGAAAACTGAGGTGTTTTTTGCAAAATGCCTACCTGTGGGTTTTGGCCTCTAGATCAGCCGGCACATAGAAAAACCTACCAAACCTGTGCATTTTTTAAAACTAGAGACCTAGGGATATTCTTGATGGGGTGACTTGTGGGGCTCTTGCCAGGTTCTGTTACCCAGAATCCTTTGCAAACCTCAACATTTGGCTAAAAAAACACTTTTTCCTCACATTTCGGTGACAGAGAATTCTGGAATCTGAGAGGAGCCACAAATTTCTTTCCACCCAGCGTTCCTCCAAGTGCCCGGATAAAAATGGAACCTCACTTGTGTGGGTAGGCCTAGTGCCCCCGACAGGAAATGCCCCAAAATACAAAGTGGACACATAACATTTTCTCAAAGAAAACAGAGGTGTTTTTTGCAAAGTGCCTACCTCTGGATTTTGGCCTCTAGCTCAACCGGCACCTAGGGAAACCTACCAAACCTGTGCATTTTTTAAAACTGGAGACCTCGGGAATCCAAGATGGGGTGACTTCTTGGGCTCTCACCAGGTTCCGTTACCTCTAATCCTTTGCAAACCTCGCAATGTGGCTCAAAAAACACTTTCTCCTTACATTTTGGTGACAGAGAGTTCTGGAATATGAGAGGAGCCACAAATTTCCTTCCACCCAGCGTTCCCCCAAGTCTCCCAATAAAAATGGTACCTCACTTGTGTGGGTGGGCCTAGTGCCCGCGACAGGAAATGCCCCAAAACACAAAGTGGACACATCACATTTTCTCAAAGAAAACAGAGGTGTTTTTTGCAAAGTGCCTACCGGTGGATTTTGGCCTCTAGCTCAGCCGGCACCTAGGGAAACCTACCAAACCTGTGCATTTTTTAAAACTAGAGACCTAGGGGAATCCAAGATGAGGGTACTTGTGGGGCTCTAACCAGGTTCTGTTACCCAGAATCCTTTGCAAACCTCAACATTTGGCTAAAAAAACACTGTTTCCTCACATTTCGGTGGCAGAGAGTTCTGGAGTCTGAGAGGAGCCACAAATTTCCTTCCACCCAGCATTTCCCCAAGTGTCCCGATAAAACTGGTACCTCACTTGTGTGGGTAGGCCTAGCGCCCGCGACAGGAAATGCCCCAAAGCACGAAGTGGACACATCACATTTTCTCAAAGAAAACAGAGGTGTTTTTTGCAAAGTGCCTACAGGTGGATTTTGGCCTCTAGCTCAGCTGGCACCTAGGGAAACCTACCAAACCTGTGCATTTTTTAAAACTAGAGACCTAGGGGAATCCAAGATGAGGGGACTTGTGGGGCTCCGACCAGGTTCTGTTACCCAGAATCCTTTGCAAGCCTCAAAATTTGGCTAAAAAAAAATTTTTTCTCACATTTCGGTGGCAGAGAGATCTGGAATTTGAGAGGAGCCACACATTTCCTTCCACCCAGCATTTCCCCAAGTGTTCTGATAAAATTGGTACCTCACTTGTGTGGGAAGGCCTAGCGCCCGCGACAGGAAATGCCCCAAAACACAAAGTGGACACATCACATTTTCTCAAAGAAAACTGAGGTGTTTTTTGCAAAATGCCTACCTGTGGGTTTTGGCCTCTAGATCAGCCGGCACATAGAAAAACCTACCAAACCTGTGCATTTTTTAAAACTAGAGACCTAGGGATATTCTTGATGGGGTGACTTGTGGGGCTCTTGCCAGGTTCTGTTACCCAGAATCCTTTGCAAACCTCAACATTTGGCTAAAAAAACACTTTTTCCTCACATTTCGGTGACAGAGAATTCTGGAATCTGAGAGGAGCCACAAATTTCTTTCCACCCAGCGTTCCTCCAAGTGCCCGGATAAAAATGGAACCTCACTTGTGTGGGTAGGCCTAGTGCCCCCGACAGGAAATGCCCCAAAATACAAAGTGGACACATAACATTTTCTCAAAGAAAACAGAGGTGTTTTTTGCAAAGTGCCTACCTCTGGATTTTGGCCTCTAGCTCAACCGGCACCTAGGGAAACCTACCAAACCTGTGCATTTTTTAAAACTGGAGACCTCGGGAATCCAAGATGGGGTGACTTCTTGAGCTCTCACCAGGTTCCGTTACCTCTAATCCTTTGCAAACCTCGCAATGTGGCTAAAAAAACACTTTTTCCTCACATTTCGGTGACATAAAGTTCTGGAATTTGAGAGGAGCCACATATTTCCTTCCTCCCAGCGTTCCCCCAAGTCTCCCGATGAAAATGGTACCTAACTTGTGTGGGTAGGCCAAGTGCCCGTGACAGGAAATGTCCCAAAATACAAAGTGAACACATCACATTTTCTCAAAGAAAACAGAGGTGTTTTTTGCAAAGTGCCTACCTGTGGATTTTGGACTCTAGCTCAGCCGGCACCTAGGGAAACCTACCAAACCTGTGCATTTTTTAAAATTAGAGACCTAGAGGAATCCAAGATAGGGTGACTTGTGGGGCTCTCACCAGGTTCTGTTACCCAGAATCCTTTGCAAACCTCAAAATTTGGCTAAAAAAACACTTTTTCCTTACATTTTGGTGACAGAGAGTTCTGGAATATGAGAGGAGCCACATATTTCCTTCCACCCAGCGTTCCCCCATGTCTCCCAATAAAAATGGAACCTCACTTGTGTGGGTAGGCCTAGTGCCCCCGACAGGAAATGCCCCAAAATACAAAGTGGACACATAACATTTTCTCAAAGAAAACAGAGGTGTTTTTTGCAAAGTGCCTACCTCTGGATTTTGGCCTCTAGCTCAACCGGCACCTAGGGAAACCTACCAAACCTGTGCATTTTTTAAAACTGGAGACCTCGGGAATCCAAGATGGGGTGACTTCTTGGGCTCTCACCAGGTTCCGTTACCTCTAATCCTTTGCAAACCTCGCAATGTGGCTAAAAAAACACTTTTTCCTCACATTTCGGTGACATAAAGTTCTGGAATTTGAGAGGAGCCACATATTTCCTTCCTCCCAGCGTTCCCCCAAGTCTCCCGATGAAAATGGTACCTCACTTGTGTGGGTAGGCCAAGTGCCCGTGACAGGAAATGTCCCAAAGTACAAAATGGACACATCACATTTTCTCAAAGAAAACAGAGGTGTTTTTTGCAAAGTGCCTACCTGTGGATTTTGGACTCTAGCTCAGCCAGCACCTAGGGAAACCTACCAAACCTGTGCATTTTTGAAAACTAGAGACCTAGAGTAATCCAAGATAGGGTGACTTGTGGGGCTCTCATCAGATTCTGTTACCCAGAATCCTTTGCAAACCTCAACATTTGGCTCAAAAAACACTTTCTCCTTACATTTTGGTGACAGAGAGTTCTGGAATATGAGAGGAGCCACAAATTTCCTTCCACCCAGCGTTCCCCCAAGTCTCCCAATAAAAATGGTACCTCACTTGTGTGGGTGGGCCTACTGCCCGCGACAGGAAATGCCCCAAAACACAAAGTGGACACATCACATTTTCTCAAAGAAAACAGAGGTGTTTTTTGCAAAGTGCCTACCGGTGGATTTTGGCCTCTAGCTCAGCCGGCACCTAGGGAAACCTACCAAACCTGTGCATTTTTTTAAACTAGAGACCTAGGGGAATCCAAGATGAGGGTACTTGTGGGGCTCTAACCAGGTTCTGTTACCCAGAATCCTTTGCAAACCTCAACATTTGGCTAAAAAAACACTGTTTCCTCACATTTCGGTGGCAGAGAGTTCTGGTGTCTGAGAGGAGCCACAAATTTCCTTCCACCCAGCATTTCCCCAAGTGTCCCGATAAAACTGGTACCTCACTTGTGTGGGTAGGCCTAGCGCCCGCGACAGGAAATGCCCCAAAACACGAAGTGGACACATCACATTTTCTCAAAGAAAACAGAGGTGTTTTTTGCAAAGTGCCTACAGGTGGATTTTGGCCTCTAGCTCAGCTGGCACCTAGGGAAACCTACCAAACCTGTGCATTTTTTAAAACTAGAGACCTAGGGGAATCCAAGATGAGGGGACTTGTGGGGCTCCGACCAGGTTCTGTTACCCAGAATCCTTTGCAAGCCTCAAAATTTGGCTAAAAAAACAATTTTTTCTCACATTTCGGTGGCAGAGAGATCTGGAATTTGAGAGGAGCCACACATTTCCTTCCACCCAGCATTTCCCCAAGTGTCCTGATAAAATTGGTACCTCACTTGTGTGGGAAGGCCTAGCGCCCGCGACAGGAAATGCCCCAAAACACAAAGTGGACACATCACATTTTCTCAAAGAAAACTGAGGTGTTTTTTGCAAAGTGCCTACCTGTGGGTTTTGGCCTCTAGATCAGCCGGCACATAGAAAAACCTACCAAACCTGTGCATTTTTTAAAACTAGAGACCTAGGGATATTCTTGATGGGGTGACTTGTGGGGCTCTTGCCAGGTTCTGTTACCCAGAATCCTTTGCAAACCTCAACATTTGGCTAAAAAAACACTTTTTCCTCACATTTCGGTGACAGAGAATTCTGGAATCTGAGAGGAGCCACAAATTTCTTTCCACCCAGCGTTCCTCCAAGTGCCCCAATAAAAATGGAACCTCACTTGTGTGGGTAGGCCTAGTGCCCCCGACAGGAAATGCCCCAAAATACAAAGTGGACACATAACATTTTCTCAAAGAAAACAGAGGTGTTTTTTGCAAAGTGCCTACCTCTGGATTTTGGCCTCTAGCTCAACCGGCACCTAGGGAAACCTACCAAACCTGTGCATTTTTTAAAACTGGAGACCTTGGGAATCCAAGATGGGGTGACTTCTTGGGCTCTCACCAGGTTCCGTTACCTCTAATCCTTTGCAAACCTCGCAATGTGGCTAAAAAAATACTTTTTCCTCACATTTCGGTGACATAAAGTTCTGGAATTTGAGAGGAGCCACATATTTCCTTCCTCCCAGCGTTCCCCCAAGTCTCCCGATGAAAATGGTACCTAACTTGTGTGGGTAGGCCAAGTGCCCGTGACAGGAAATGTCCCAAAATACAAAGTGAACACATCACATTTTCTCAAAGAAAACAGAGGTGTTTTTTGCAAAGTGCCTACCTGTGGATTTTGGACTCTAGCTCAGCCGGCACCTAGGGAAACCTACCAAACCTGTGCATTTTTTAAAATTAGAGACCTAGAGGAATCCAAGATAGGGTGACTTGTGGGGCTCTCACCAGGTTCTGTTACCCAGAATCCTTTGCAAACCTCAAAATTTGGCTAAAAAAACACTTTTTCCTTACATTTTGGTGACAGAGAGTTCTGGAATATGAGAGGAGCCACATATTTCCTTCCACCCAGCGTTCCCCCATGTCTCCCAATAAAAATGGTACCTCACTTGTGTGGGTAGGCCTAGTGCCCGCGACAGGAAATGCCCCAAAACACAAAGTGGACACATCACATTTTCTCAAAGAAAACAGAGGTGTTTTTTGCAAAGTGCCTACCAGTGGATTTTGGCCTCTAGCTCAGCCGGCATCTAGGGAAACCTACCAAACCTGTGCAATTTTTAAAACTAGAGACCTAGGGGAATCCAAGATGAGGGTACTTGTGGGGCTCAAACCAGGTTCTGTTACCCAGAATCCTTTGCAAACCTCAACATTTGGCTAAAAAAACACTGTTTCCTCACATTTCGGTGGCAGAGAGTTCTGGAATTTGAGAGGAGCCACAAATTTCCTTCCACCCAGCATTTCCCCAAGTGTCCCGATAAAACTGGTACCTCACTTGTGTGGGTAGGCCTAGTGCCCGCGACACGAAATGCCCCAAAACACGAAGTGGACACATCACATTATCTCAAAGAAAACAGGTGTTTTTTGCAAAGTGCCTACCGGTGGATTTTGGCCTCTAGCTCAGCCGGCACCTAGGGAAACCTACCAAACCTGTGCATTTTTTAAAACTAGAGACCTAGGGGAATCCAAGATGAGGGGACTTGTGGGGCTCCGACCAGGTTCTGTTACCCAGAATCCTTTGCAAGCCTCAAAATTTGGCAAAAAAACCACTTTTTTCTCACATTTCGGTGGCAGAGAGTTCTGGAATCTGAGAGGAGCCACACATTTCCTTCCACCCAGCATTTCCCCAAGTGTCCTGATAAAATTGGTACCTCACTTGTGTGGGTAGGCCTAGCGCCCGCAACAGGAAATGCCCCAAAACACAAAGTGGACACGTCACATTTTCTCATAGAAAACTGAGGTGTTTTTTGCTAAGTGCCTACCTGTGGGTTTTGGCCTCTAGATCAGCCGGCACATAGAAAAACCTACCAAACCTGTGCATTTTTGAAAACTAGAGACCTAGGGGAATCCAAGGTGGGGTGACTTCTGGGGCTCTCGCCAGGTTCTGTTACCCAGAATCCTTTGCAAACCTCAACATTTGGCAAAAAAAACTTTTTCCTCACATTTGGGTGACTGAGAGTTCTGGAATCTGAGAGGAGCCACATATTTCCTTTCACGCAGCGTTCCCCCAAGTCTCCCAATAAAAATGGTACCTCACTTGTGTGGGTAGGCCAAGTGCCCGCAACAGGAAATGCCCCAAAACACAAAGTGGACACATCACATTTTCTCAAAGAAAACAGAGGTGTTTTTTGCAAAGTGCCTACCTCTGGATTTTGACCTCTAGCTCAACCGGCACCTAGGGAAACCGACCAAACCTGTGCATTTTTTTAAACTAGAGACCTAGGGGAATCCAAGATGGGGTGACTTCTGGGGCTCTCACCAGGTTCCGTTACCTCTAATCCTTTGCAAACCTCACAATGTGGCTAAAAAAACACTTTTTCCTCACATTTCGGTGACAGAAAGTTCTGGAATTTGAGAGGAACCACATATTTCCTTCCTCCCAGCGTTCCCCCAAGTCTCCCGATAAAAATGGTACCTCACTTGTGTGGTTAGGCCTAGTGCCCGTGACAGGAAATGTCCCAAAATACAAAGTGGACACTTCACATTTTCTCAAAGAAAACAGAGGTGTTTTTTGCAAAGTGCCTACCTGTGGATTTTGGACTCTAGCTCAGCCGGCACCTAGGGAAACCTACCAAACCTGTGCATTTTTGAAAACTAGAGACCTAGGGGTATTCTTGATGGGGTGACTTGTGGGGCTCTTGCCAGGTTCTGTTACCCAGAATCCTTTGCAAACCTCAACATTTGGCTAAAAAAACACTTTTTCCTCACATTTCGGTGACAGAGAGTTCTGGAATCTGAGAGGAGCCACAAATTTCTTTCCACCCAGCGTTCCTCCAAGTGCCCCGATAAAAATGGAACCTCACTTGTGTGGGTAGGCCTAGTGCCCCCGACAGGAAATGCCCCAAAATACAAAGTGGACACATAACATTTTCTCAAAGAAAACAGAGGTGTTTTTTGCAAAGTGCCTACCTCTGGATTTTGGCCTCTAGCTCAACCGGCACCTAGGGAAACCTACCAAACCTGTGCATTTTTTAAAACTGGAGACCTCGGGAATCCAAGATGGGGTGACTTCTTGGGCTCTCACCAGGTTCCGTTACCTCTAATCCTTTGCAAACCTCGCAATGTGGCTAAAAAAACACTTTTTCCTCACATTTCGGTGACATAAAGTTCTGGAATTTGAGAGGAGCCACATATTTCCTTCCTCCCAGCGTTCCCCCAAGTCTCCCGATGAAAATGGTACCTAACTTGTGTGGGTAGGCCAAGTGCCCGTGACAGGAAATGTCCCAAAGTACAAAATGGACACATCACATTTTCTCAAAGAAAACAGAGGTGTTTTTTGCAAAGTGCCTACCTGTGGATTTTGGACTCTAGCTCAGCCAGCACCTAGGGAAACCTACCAAACCTGTGCATTTTTGAAAACTAGAGACCTAGAGTAATCCAAGATAGGGTGACTTGTGGGGCTCTCATCAGATTCTGTTACCCAGAATCCTTTGCAAACCTCAACATTTGGCTCAAAAAACACTTTCTCCTTACATTTTGGTGACAGAGAGTTCTGGAATATGAGAGGAGCCACAAATTTCCTTCCACCCAGCGTTCCCCCAAGTCTCCCAATAAAAATGGTACCTCACTTGTGTGGGTGGGCCTAGTGCCCGCGACAGGAAATGCCCCAAAACACAAAGTGGACACATCACATTTTCTCAAAGAAAACAGAGGTGTTTTTTGCAAAGTGCCTACCGGTGGATTTTGGCCTCTAGCTCAGCCGGCACCTAGGGAAACCTACCAAACCTGTGCATTTTTTAAAACTAGAGACCTAGGGGAATCCAAGATGAGGGTACTTGTGGGGCTCTAACCAGGTTCTGTTACCCAGAATCCTTTGCAAACCTCAACATTTGGCTAAAAAAACACTGTTTCCTCACATTTCGGTGGCAGAGAGTTCTGGAGTCTGAGAGGAGCCACAAATTTCCTTCCACCCAGCATTTCCCCAAGTGTCCCGATACAACTGGTACCTCACTTGTGTGGGTAGGCCTAGCGCCCGCGACAGGAAATGCCCCAAAACACGAAGTGGACACATCACATTTTCTCAAAGAAAACAGAGGTGTTTTTTGCAAAGTGCCTACAGGTGGATTTTGGCCTCTAGCTCAGCTGGCACCTAGGGAAACCTACCAAACCTGTGCATTTTTTAAAACTAGAGACCTAGGGGAATCCAAGATGAGGGGACTTGTGGGGCTCCGACCAGGTTCTGTTACCCAGAATCCTTTGCAAGCCTCAAAATTTGGCTAAAAAAACAATTTTTTCTCACATTTCGGTGGCAGAGAGATCTGGAATTTGAGAGGAGCCACACATTTCCTTCCACCCAGCATTTCCCCAAGTGTCCTGATAAAATTGGTACCTCACTTGTGTGGGAAGGCCTAGCGCCCGCGACAGGAAATGCCCCAAAACACAAAGTGGACACATCACATTTTCTCAAAGAAAACTGAGGTGTTTTTTGCAAAGTGCCTACCTGTGGGTTTTGGCCTCTAGATCAGCCGGCACATAGAAAAACCTACCAAACCTGTGCATTTTTTAAAACTAGAGACCTAGGGATATTCTTGATGGGGTGACTTGTGGGGCTCTTGCCAGGTTCTGTTACCCAGAATCCTTTGCAAACCTCAACATTTGGCTAAAAAAACACTTTTTCCTCACATTTCGGTGACAGAGAATTCTGGAATCTGAGAGGAGCCACAAATTTCTTTCCACCCAGCGTTCCTCCAAGTGCCCCGATAAAAATGGAACCTCACTTGTGTGGGTAGGCCTAGTGCCCCCGACAGGAAATGCCCCAAAATACAAAGTGGACACATAACATTTTCTCAAAGAAAACAGAGGTGTTTTTTGCAAAGTGCCTACCTCTGGATTTTGGCCTCTAGCTCAACCGGCACCTAGGGAAACCTACCAAACCTGTGCATTTTTTAAAACTGGAGACCTCGGGAATCCAAGATGGGGTGACTTCTTGGGCTCTCACCAGGTTCCGTTACCTCTAATCCTTTGCAAACCTCGCAATGTGGCTAAAAAAACACTTTTTCCTCACATTTCGGTGACATAAAGTTCTGGAATTTGAGAGGAGCCACATATTTCCTTCCTCCCAGCGTTCCCCCAAGTCTCCCGATGAAAATGGTACCTAACTTGTGTGGGTAGGCCAAGTGCCCGTGACAGGAAATGTCCCAAAATACAAAGTGAACACATCACATTTTCTCATAGAAAACAGAGGTGTTTTTTGCAAAGTGCCTACCAGTGGATTTTGGCCTCTAGCTCAGCCGGCACCTAGGGAAACCTACCAAACCTGTGCATTTTTTAAAATTAGAGACCTAGAGGAATCCAAGATAGGGTGACTTGTGGGGCTCTCACCAGGTTCTGTTACCCAGAATCCTTTGCAAACCTCAAAATTTGGCTAAAAAAACACTTTTTCCTTACATTTTGGTGACAGAGAGTTCTGGAATATGAGAGGAGCCACATATTTCCTTCCACCCAGCGTTCCCCCATGTCTCCCAATAAAAATGGTACCTCACTTGTGTGGGTAGGCCTAGTGCCCGCGACAGGAAATGCCCCAAAACACAAAGTGGACACATCACATTTTCTCAAAGAAAACAGAGGTGTTTTTTGCAAAGTGCCTACCAGTGGATATTGGCCTCTAGCTCAGCCGGCATCTAGGGAAACCTACCAAACCTGTGCAATTTTTAAAACTAGAGACCTAGGGGAATCCAAGATGAGGGTACTTGTGGGGCTCAAACCAAGTTCTGTTACCCAGAATCCTTTGCAAACCTCAACATTTGGCTAAAAAAACACTGTTTCCTCACATTTCGGTGGCAGAGAGTTCTGGAATTTGAGAGGAGCCACAAATTTCCTTCCACCCAGCATTTCCCCAAGTGTCCCGATAAAACTGGTACCTCACTTGTGTGGGTAGGCCTAGTGCCCGCGACACGAAATGCCCCAAAACACGAAGTGGACACATCACATTATCTCAAAGAAAACAGGTGTTTTTTGCAAAGTGCCTACCGGTGGATTTTGGCCTCTAGCTCAGCCGGCACCTAGGGAAACCTACCAAACCTGTGCATTTTTTAAAACTAGAGACCTAGGGGAATCCAAGATGAGGGGACTTGTGGGGCTCCGACCAGGTTCTGTTACCCAGAATCCTTTGCAAGCCTCAAAATTTGGCAAAAAAAACACTTTTTTCTCACATTTCGGTGGCAGAGAGTTCTGGAATCTGAGAGGAGCCACACATTTCCTTCCACCCAGCATTTCCCCAAGTGTCCTGATAAAATTGGTACCTCACTTGTGTGGGTAGGCCTAGCGCCCGCAACAGGAAATGCCCCAAAACACAAAGTGGACACGTCACATTTTCTCATAGAAAACTGAGGTGTTTTTTGCAAAGTGCCTACCTGTGGGTTTTGGCCTCTAGATCAGCCGGCACATAGAAAAACCTACCAAACCTGTGCATTTTTGAAAACTAGAGACCTAGGGGAATCCAAGGTGGGGTGACTTCTGGGGCTCTCGCCAGGTTCTGTTACCCAGAATCCTTTGCAAACCTCAACATTTGGCAAAAAAAACTTTTTCCTCACATTTGGGTGACTGAGAGTTCTGGAATCTGAGAGGAGCCACATATTTCCTTCCACGCAGCGTTCCCCCAAGTCTCCCAATAAAAATGGTACCTCACTTGTGTGGGTAGGCCAAGTGCCCGCAACAGGAAATGCCCCAAAACACAAAGTGGACACATCACATTTTCTCAAAGAAAACAGAGGTGTTTTTTGCAAAGTGCCTACCTCTGGATTTTGACCTCTAGCTCAACCGGCACCTAGGGAAACCGACCAAACCTGTGCATTTTTTTAAACTAGAGACCTAGGGGAATCCAAGATGGGGTGACTTCTGGGGCTCTCACCAGGTTCCGTTACCTCTAATCCTTTGCAAACCTCACAATGTGGCTAAAAAAACACTTTTTCCTCACATTTCGGTGACAGAAAGTTCTGGAATTTGAGAGGAACCACATATTTCCTTCCTCCCAGCGTTCCCCCAAGTCTCCCGATAAAAATGGTACCTCACTTGTGTGGTTAGGCCTAGTGCCCGTGACAGGAAATGTCCCAAAATACAAAGTGGACACTTCACATTTTCTCAAAGAAAACAGAGGTGTTTTTTGCAAAGTGCCTACCTGTGGATTTTGGACTCTAGCTCAGCCGGCACCTAGGGAAACCTACCAAACCTGTGCATTTTTGAAAACTAGAGACCTAGGGGTATTCTTGATGGGGTGACTTGTGGGGCTCTTGCCAGGTTCTGTTACCCAGAATCCTTTGCAAACCTCAACATTTGGCTAAAAAAACACTTTTTCCTCACATTTCGGTGACAGAGAGTTCTGGAATCTGAGAGGAGCCACAAATTTCTTTCCACCCAGCGTTCCTCCAAGTGCCCCGATAAAAATGGAACCTCACTTGTGTGGGTAGGCCTAGTGCCCCCGACAGGAAATGCCCCAAAATACAAAGTGGACACATAACATTTTCTCAAAGAAAACAGAGGTGTTTTTTGCAAAGTGCCTACCTCTGGATTTTGGCCTCTAGCTCAACCGGCACCTAGGGAAACCTACCAAACCTGTGCATTTTTTAAAACTGGAGACCTCGGGAATCCAAGATGGGGTGACTTCTTGGGCTCTCACCAGGTTCCGTTACCTCTAATCCTTTGCAAACCTCGCAATGTGGCTAAAAAAACACTTTTTCCTCAAATTTCGGTGACATAAAGTTCTGGAATTTGAGAGGAGCCACATATTTCCTTCCTCCCAGCGTTCCCCCAAGTCTCCCGATGAAAATGGTACCTAACTTGTGTGGGTACGCCAAGTGCCCGTGACAGGAAATGTCCCAAAATACAAAGTGAACACATCACATTTTCTCAAAGAAAACAGAGGTGTTTTTTGCAAAGTGCCTACCTGTGGATTTTGGACTCTAGCTCAGCCGGCACCTAGGGAAACCTACCAAACCTGTGCATTTTTTTAAATTAGAGACCTAGAGGAATCCAAGATAGGGTGACTTGTGGGGCTCTCACCAGGTTCTGTTACCCAGAATCCTTTGCAAACCTCAAAATTTGGCTAAAAAAACACTTTTTCCTTACATTTTGGTGACAGAGAGTTCTGGAATATGAGAGGAGCCACATATTTCCTTCCACCCAGCGTTCCCCCATGTCTCCCAATAAAAATGGTACCTCACTTGTGTGGGTAGGCCTAGTGCCCGCGACAGGAAATGCCCCAAAACACAAAGTGGACACATCACATTTTCTCAAAGAAAACAGAGGTGTTTTTTGCAAAGTGCCTACCAGTGGATTTTGGCCTCTAGCTCAGCCGGCATCTAGGGAAACCTACCAAACCTGTGCAATTTTTAAAACTAGAGACCTAGGGGAATCCAAGATGAGGGTACTTGTGGGGCTCAAACCAGGTTCTGTTACCCAGAATCCTTTGCAAACCTCAACATTTGGCTAAAAAAACACTGTTTCCTCACATTTCGGTGGCAGAGAGTTCTGGAATTTGAGAGGAGCCACAAATTTCCTTCCACCCAGCATTTCCCCAAGTGTCCCGATAAAACTGGTACCTCACTTGTGTGGGTAGGCCTAGTGCCCGCGACACGAAATGCCCCAAAACACAAAGTGGACACATCACATTATCTCAAAGAAAACAGGTGTTTTTTGCAAAGTGCCTACCGGTGGATTTTGGCCTCTAGCTCAGCCGGCACCTAGGGAAACCTACCAAACCTGTGCATTTTTTAAAACTAGAGACCTAGGGGAATCCAAGATGATGGGACTTGTGGGGCTCCGACCAGGTTCTGTTACCCAGAATCCTTTGCAAGCCTCAAAATTTGGCAAAAAAAACACTTTTTTCTCACATTTCGGTGGCAGAGAGTTCTGGAATCTGAGAGGAGCCACACATTTCCTTCCACCCAGCATTTTCCCAAGTGTCCTGATAAAATTGGTACCTCACTTGTGTGGGTAGGCCTAGCGCCCGCAACAGGAAATGCCCCAAAACACAAAGTGGACACGTCACATTTTCTCAAAGAAAACAGAGGTGTTTTTTGCAAAGTGCCTACAGGTGGATTTTGGCCTCTAGCTCAGCTGGCACCTAGGGAAACCTACCAAACCTGTGCATTTTTTAAAACTAGAGACCTAGGGGAATCCAAGATGAGGGGACTTGTGGGGCTCCGACCAGGTTCTGTTACCCAGAATCCTTTGCAAGCCTCAAAATTTGGCTAAAAAAACAATTGTTTCTCACATTTCGGTGGCAGAGAGATCTGGAATTTGAGAGGAGCCACACATTTCCTTCCACCCAGCATTTCCCCAAGTGTCCTGATAAAATTGGTACCTCACTTGTGTGGGAAGGCCTAGCGCCCGCGACAGGAAATGCCCCAAAACACAAAGTGGACACATCACATTTTCTCAAAGAAAACTGAGGTGTTTTTTGCAAAGTGCCTACCTGTGGGTTTTGGCCTCTAGATCAGCCGGCACATAGAAAAACCTACCAAACCTGTGCATTTTTTAAAACTAGAGACCTAGGGATATTCTTGATGGGGTGACTTGTGGGGCTCTTGCCAGGTTCTGTTACCCAGAATCCTTTGCAAACCTCAACATTTGGCTAAAAAAACACTTTTTCCTCACATTTCGGTGACAGAGAATTCTGGAATCTGAGAGGAGCCACAAATTTCTTTCCACCCAGCGTTCCTCCAAGTGCCCCGATAAAAATGGAACCTCACTTGTGTGGGTAGGCCTAGTGCCCCCGACAGGAAATGCCCCAAAATACAAAGTGGACACATAACATTTTCTCAAAGAAAACAGAGGTGTTTTTTGCAAAGTGCCTACCTCTGGATTTTGGCCTCTAGCTCAACCGGCACCTAGGGAAACCTACCAAACCTGTGCATTTTTTAAAACTGGAGACCTCGGGAATCCAAGATGGGGTGACTTCTTGGGCTCTCACCAGGTTCCGTTACCTCTAATCCTTTGCAAACCTCGCAATGTGGCTAAAAAAACACTTTTTCCTCACATTTCGGTGACATAAAGTTCTGGAATTTGAGAGGAGCCACATATTTCCTTCCTCCCAGCGTTCCCCCAAGTCTCCCGATGAAAATGGTACCTAACTTGTGTGGGTAGGCCAAGTGCCCATGACAGGAAATGTCCCAAAATACAAAGTGAACACATCACATTTTCTCAAAGAAAACAGAGGTGTTTTTTGCAAAGTGCCTACCTGTGGATTTTGGACTCTAGCTCAGCCGGCACCTAGGGAAACCTACCAAACCTGTGCATTTTTTAAAATTAGAGACCTAGAGGAATCCAAGATAGGGTGACTTGTGGGGCTCTCACCAGGTTCTGTTACCCAGAATCCTTTGCAAACCTCAAAATTTGGCTAAAAAAACACTTTTTCCTTACATTTTGGTGACAGAGAGTTCTGGAATTTGAGAGGAGCCACAAATTTCCTTCCATCCAGCATTTCCCCAAGTGTCCCGATAAAACTGGTACCTCACTTGTGTGGGTAGGCCTAGTGCCCGCGACACGAAATGCCCCAAAACACGAAGTGGACACATCACATTATCTCAAAGAAAACAGGTGTTTTTTGCAAAGTGCCTACCGGTGGATTTTGGCCTCTAGCTCAGCCGGCACCTAGGGAAACCTACCAAACCTGTGCATTTTTTAAAACTAGAGACCTAGGGGAATCCAAGATGAGGGGACTTGTGGGGCTCCGACCAGGTTCTGTTACCCAGAATCCTTTGCAAGCCTCAAAATTTGGCAAAAAAAACACTTTTTTCTCACATTTCGGTGGCAGAGAGTTCTGGAATCTGAGAGGAGCCACACATTTCCTTCCACCCAGCATTTCCCCAAGTGTCCTGATAAAATTGGTACCTCACTTGTGTGGGTAGGCCTAGCGCCCGCAACAGGAAATGCCCCAAAACACAAAGTGGACACGTCACATTTTCTCATAGAAAACTGAGGTGTTTTTTGCAAAGTGCCTACCTGTGGGTTTTGGCCTCTAGATCAGCCGGCACATAGAAAAACCTACCAAACCTGTGCATTTTTGAAAACTAGAGACCTAGGGGAATCCAAGATGAGGGGACTTGTGGGGCTCCGACCAGGTTCTGTTACCCAGAATCCTTTGCAAGCCTCAAAATTTGGCAAAAAAAACAATTTTTTCTCACATTTCGGTGGCAGAGAGATCTGGAATTTGAGAGGAGCCACACATTTCCTTCCACCCAGCATTTCCCCAAGTGTCCTGATAAAATTGGTACCTCACTTGTGTGGGAAGGCCTAGCGCCCGCGACAGGAAATGCCCCAAAACACAAAGTGGACACATCACATTTTCTCAAAGAAAACTGAGGTGTTTTTTGCAAAGAGCCTACCTGTGGGTTTTGGCCTCTAGATCAGCCGGCACATAGAAAAACCTACCAAACCTGTGCATTTTTTAAAACTAGAGACCTAGGGATATTCTTGATGGGGTGACTTGTGGGGCTCTTGCCAGGTTCTGTTACCCAGAATCCTTTGCAAACCTCAACATTTGGCTAAAAAAACACTTTTTCCTCACATTTCGGTGACAGAGAATTCTGGAATCTGAGAGGAGCCACAAATTTCTTTCCACCCAGCGTTCCTCCAAGTGCCCCGATAAAAATGGAACCTCACTTGTGTGGGTAGGCCTAGTGCCCCCGACAGGAAATGCCCCAAAATACAAAGTGGACACATAACATTTTCTCAAAGAAAACAGAGGTGTTTTTTGCAAAGTGCCTACCTCTGGATTTTGGCCTCTAGCTCAACCGGCACCTAGGGAAACCTACCAAACCTGTGCATTTTTTAAAACTGGAGACCTCGGGAATCCAAGATGGGGTGACTTCTTGGGCTCTCACCAGGTTCCGTTACCTCTAATCCTTTGCAAACCTCGCAATGTGGCTAAAAAAACACTTTTTCCTCACATTTCGGTGACATAAAGTTCTGGAATTTGAGAGGAGCCACATATTTCCTTCCTCCCAGCGTTCCCCCAAGTCTCCCGATGAAAATGGTACCTAACTTGTGTGGGTAGGCCAAGTGCCCGTGACAGGAAATGTCCCAAAATACAAAGTGAACACATCACATTTTCTCATAGAAAACAGAGGTGTTTTTTGCAAAGTGCCTACCAGTGGATTTTGGCCTCTAGCTCAGCCGGCACCTAGGGAAACCTACCAAACCTGTGCATTTTTTAAAATTAGAGACCTAGAGGAATCCAAGATAGGGTGACTTGTGGGGCTCTCACCAGGTTCTGTTACCCAGAATCCTTTGCAAACCTCAAAATTTGGCTAAAAAAACACTGTTTCCTCACATTTCGGTGACAGAAAGTTCTGGAATTTGAGAGGAACCACATATTTCCTTCCTCCCAGCGTTCCCCCACGTCTCCCTTTAAAAATGGTACCTCACTTGTGTGGTTAGGCCTATTGCCCGTGACAGGAAATGTCCCAAAATACAAAGTGGACACATCACGTTTTCTCAAAGAAAACAGAGGTGTTTTTTGCAAAGTGCCTACCGGTGGATTTTGGCCTCTAGCTCAGCCGGCATCTAGGGAAACCTACCAAACCTGTACATTTTTTAAAACTAGAGACCTAGGGGAATCCAAGATGAGGGTACTTGTGGGGCTCTAAACAGGTTCTGTTACCCAGAATCCTTTGCAAACCTCAACATTTGGCTAAAAAAACACTGTTTCCTCACATTTCGGTGGCAGAGAGTTCTGGAATTTGAGAGGAGCCACAAATTTCCTTCCACCCAGCATTTCCCCAAGTGTCCCGATAGAACTGGTACCTCACTAGTGTGGGTAGGCCTAGCACCCGCGACACGAAATGCACCAAAACATGAAGTGGACACATCACATTTTCTCAAAGAAAACAGGTGTTTTTTGCAAAGTGCCTACAGGTGGATTTTGGCCTCTAGCTCAGCCGGTACCTAGGGAAACCTACCAAATCTGTGCATTTTTTAAAACTAGAGAACTAGGGGAATCCAAGATGAGGGGACTTGTGGGGCTACGACCAGGTTCTGTTACCCAGAATCCTTTGCAAGCCTCAAAATTTGGCTAAAAAAACACTTTTTTCTCACATTTCGGTGGCAGAGAGATCTGGAATCTGAGAGGAGCCACACGTTTCCCTCCACCCAGCATTTCCCCAAATGTCCTGATAAAATTGGTACCTCACTGGTGTGGGTAGGCCTAGCGCCCGCGACAGGAAATGCCCCAAAACACAAAGTGGACACGTCACATTATCTCAAAGAAAACTGAGGTGTTATTTGCAAAGTGCCTACCTGTTGGTTTTGGCCTCTAGATCAGCCGGCATATAGAAAAACCTACCAAACCTGTGCATTTTTGAAAACTAGAGACCTAGGGGAATCCAAGGTGGGGTGACTTGTGGGGCTCTCGCCAGGTTCTGTTACCCAGAATCCTTTGCAAACCTCAACATTTGGCAAAAAACACTTTTTCCTCACATTTGGGTGACAGAGAGTTCTGGAATCTGAGAGGAGCCACATATTTCCTTCCACCCAGCGTTCCCCCAAGTCTCCCAATAAAAATGGTACCTCACTTGTGTGGGTAGGCCAAGTGCCCGCAACAGGAAATGCCCCAAAACACAAAGTGGACACATCACATTTTCTCAAAGAAAACAGAGGTGTTTTTTGCAAAGTGCCTACCTCTGGATTTTGACCTCTAGCTCAACCGGCACCTAGGAAAACCTACCAAACCTGTGCATTTTTTTAAACTAGAGACCTAGGGGAATCCAAGATGGGGTGACTTCTGGGGCTCTCACCAGGTTCTGTTACCTCTAATCCTTTGCAAACCTCACAATGTGGCTATAAAAACACTTTTTCCTCACATTTCGGTGACAGAAAGTTCTGGAATTTGAGAGGAACCACATATTTCCTTCCTCCCAGCGTTCCCCCAAGTCTCCCGATAAAAATGGTACCTCACTTGTGTGGTTAGGCCTAGTGCCCGTGACAGGAAATGTCCCAAAATACAAAGTGGACACTTCACATTTTCTCAAAGAAAACAGAGGTGTTTTTTGCAAAGTGCCTACCTGTGGATTTTGGACTCTAGCTCAGCCGGCACCTAGGGAAACCTACCAAACCTGTGCATTTTTGAAAATTAGAGACCTAGGGGTATTCTTGATGGGGTGACTTGTGGGGCTCTTGCCAGGTTCTGTTACCCAGAATCCTTTGCAAACCTCAACATTTGGCTAAAAAAACACTTTTTCCTCACATTTCGGTGACAGAGAGTTCTGGAATCTGAGAGGAGCCACAAATTTCTTTCCACCCAGCGTTCCTCCAAGTGCCCCGATAAAAATGGAACCTCACTTGTGTGGGTAGGCCTAGTGCCCCCGACAGGAAATGCCCCAAAATACAAAGTGGACACATAACATTTTCTCAAAGAAAACAGAGGTGTTTTTTGCAAAGTGCCTACCTGTGGATTTTGGACTCTAGCTCAACCGGCACCTAGGGAAACCTACCAAACCTGTGCATTTTTTAAAACTGGAGACCTCGGGAATCCAAGATGGGGTGACTTCTTGGGCTCTCACCAGGTTCCGTTACCTCTAATCCTTTGCAAACCTCGCAATGTGGCTAAAAAACACTTTTTCCTCACATTTCGGTGACATAAAGTTCTGGAATTTGAGAGGAGCCACATATTTCCTTCCTCCCAGCGTTCCCCCAAGTCTCACGATGAAAATGGTACCTCACTTGTGTGGGTAGGCCAAGTGCCCGTGACAGGAAATGTCCCAAAATACAAAGTGGACACATCACATTTTCTCAAAGAAAACAGAGGTGTTTTTTGCAAAGTGCCTACCTGTGGATTTTGGACTCTAGCTCAGCCGGCACCTAGGGAAACCTACCAAACCTGTGCAGTTTTTTAAAAATAGAGACCTAGAGGAATCCAAGATAGGGTGACTTGTGGGGCTCTCACCAGGTTCTGTTACCCAGAATCCTTTGCAAACCTCAAAAATTGGCTAAAAAAACACTTTTTCCTTACATTTTGGTGACAGAGAGTTCTGGAATATGAGAGGAGACACATATTTCCTTCCACCCAGCGTTCCCCCAAGTCTCCCAATAAAAATGGTACCTCACTTGTGTGGGGAGGCCTAGTGCCCGCGACAGGAAATGCCCCAAAACACAAAGTGGACACATCACATTTTCTCAAAGAAAACAGATGTTTTTTGCAAAGTGCCTACCTGTGGGTTTTGGCCTCTAGATCAGCCGGCACATAGAAAAACCTACCAAACCTGTGCATTTTTGAAAACTAGAGACCTAGGAGAATCCAAGGTGGGGTGACTTGTGGGGCTCTCTCCAGGTTCTGTTACCCAGAATCCTTTGCAAACCTCAAAATTTGGCAAAAAAACACTTTTTCCTCACATTTGGATGACAGAGAGTTCTGGAATCTGAGAGGAGCCACAAATTTCCTTCCAGCCAGCGTTCCCCCAAGTGTCCTGATAAAAATGGTACCTCACTTGTGTGGGTAGGCCTAGTGCCCGCGACAGGAAATGCCCCAAAACACAAAGTGGACACATCACATTTTCTCAAAGAAAACAGAGGTGTTTTTTACAAAGTGCCTACCTGTGAATTTTGGCATCTAGCTCCCGTGGCACCCAGGGAAACCTACCAAACCTGTGCATTTTTGAAAACTAGAGACCTAGGGGTATTCATGATGGGGTGACTTGTGGGGCTCTTGCCAGGTTCTGTTACCCAGAATCCTTTGCAAACCTCAACATTTGGCTAAAAAAACACTTTTTCCTCACATTTCGGTGACAGAGAGTTCTGGAATCTGAGAGGAGCCACAAATTTCTTTCTACCCAGTGTTCCCCCAAGTGCCCGGATAAAAATGGAACCTCACTTGTGTGGGTAGGCCTAGTGCCCCCGACAGGAAATGCCCCAAAATACAAAGTGGACACATCACATTTTCTCAAAGAAAACAGAGGTGTTTTTTGCAAAGTGCCTACCTCTGGATTTTGGCCTCTAGCTAAACCGGCACCAACGGAAACCTACCAAACCTGTGCATTTTTTAAAACTGGAGACCTCGGGGAATCCAAGATGGGGTGACTTCTGGGGCTCTCACCAGGTTCCGTTACCTCTAATCCTTTGCAAACCTCGCAATGTGGCTAAAAAAACACTTTTTCCTCACATTTTGGTGACAGAGAGTTCTGGAATATGAGAGGAGCCACAAATTTCCTTCCACCCAGCGTTCCCCCAAGTCTCCCAATAAAAATGGTACCTCACTTGTGTGGGTGGGCCTAGTGCCCGCGACAGGAAATGCCCCAAAACACAAAGTGGACACATCACATTTTATCAAAGAAAACAGAGGTGTTTTTTGCAAAGTGCCTACCGGTGGATTTTGGCCTCTAGCTCAGCCGGCACCTAGGGAAACCTACCAAACCTGTGCATTTTTTAAAACTAGAGACCTAGGGGAATCCAAGATGAGGGTACTTGTGGGGCTCTAACCAGGTTCTGTTACCCAGAATCCTTTGCAAATCTCAACATTTGGCTAAAAAAACACTGTTTCCTCACATTTCGGTGGCAGAGAGTTCTGGAGTCTGAGAGGAGCCACAAATTTCCTTCCACCCAGCATTTCCCCAAGTGTCCCGATAATACTGGTACCTCACTTGTGTGGGTAGGCCTAGCGCCCGCGACAGGAAATGCCCCAAAACACGAAGTGGACACATCACATTTTCTCAAAGAAAACAGAGGTGTTTTTTGCAAAGTGCCTACAGGTGGATTTTGGCCTCTAGCTCAGCTGGCACCTAGGGAAAACTACCAAACCTGTGCATTTTTTAAAACTAGAGACCTAGGGGAATCCAAGATGAGGGGACTTGTGGGGCTCCGACCAGGTTCTGTTACCCAGAATCCTTTGCAAGCCTCAAAATTTGGCTAAAAAAACAAAATTTTCTCACATTTCGGTGGCAGAGAGATCTGGAATTCGAGAGGAGCCACACATTTCCTTCCACCCAGCATTTCCCCAAGTGTCCTGATAAAATTGGTACCTCACTTGTGTGGGAAGGCCTAGCGCCCGCGACAGGAAATGCCCCAAAACACAAAGTGGACACATCACATTTTCTCAAAGAAAACTGAGGTGTTTTTTGCAAAGTGCCTACCTGTGGGTTTTGGCCTCTAGATCAGCCGGCACATAGAAAAACCTACCAAACCTGTGCATTTTTGAAAACTAGAGACCTAGGGGTATTCTTGATGGGGTGACTTGTGGGGCTCTTGCCAGGTTCTGTGACCCAGAATCCTTTGCAAACCTCAACATTTGGCTAAAAAAACACTTTTTCCTCACATTTCGGTGACAGAGAATTCTGAAATCTGAGAGGAGCCACAAATTTCTTTCCACCCAGCGTTCCTCCAAGTGCCCCGATAAAAATGGAACCTCACTTGTGTGGGTAGGCCTAGTGCCCCCGACAGGAAATGCCCCAAAATACAAAGTGGACACATCACATTTTCTCAAAGAAAACAGAGGTGTTTTTTGCAAAGTGCCTACCTCTGGATTTTGGCCTCTAGCTAAACCGGCACCAACGGAAACCTACCAAACCTGTGCATTTTTTAAAACTGGAGACCTCGGGGAATCCAAGATGGGGTGACTTCTGGGGCTCTCACCAGGTTCCGTTACCTCTAATCCTTTGCAAACCTCGCAATGTGGCTAAAAAAACACTTTTTCCTCACATTTCGGTGACATAAAGTTCTGGAATTTGAGAGGAGCCACATATTTCCTTCCTCCCAGCGTTCCCCCAAGTCTCCCGATGAAAATGGTACCTCACTTGTGTGGGTAGGCCTAGTGCCCGCGACAGGAAATGCCCCAAAACACAAAGTGGACACATCACATTTTCTCAAAGAAAACAGAGGTGTTTTTTGCAAAGTGCCTACCGGTGGATTTTGCCCTCTAGCTCAACAGGCACCTAGGGAAACCTACCAAACCTGTGCATTTTTTTAAACTGGAGACCTCGGGGAATCCAAGATGGGGTGAGTTCTGGAGCTCTCACTAGGTTCCGTTACCTCTAATCCTTTGCAAACCTCACAATGTGGCTAAAAAAACACTTTTTCCTCACATTTCGGTGACAGAAAGTTCTGGAATTTGAGAGGAACCACATATTTCCTTCCTCCCAGCGTTCCCCCACGTCTCCCTTTAAAAATGGTACCTCACTTGTGTGGTTAGGCCTATTGCCCGTGACAGGAAATGTCCCAAAATACAAAGTGGACACATCACGTTTTCTCAAAGAAAACAGAGGTGTTTTTTGCAAAGTGCCTACCGGTGGATTTTGGCCTCTAGCTCAGCCGGCATCTAGGGAAACCTACCAAACCTGTACATTTTTTAAAACTAGAGACCTAGGGGAATCCAATATGAGGGTACTTGTGGGGCTCTAACCAGGTTCTGTTACCCAGAATCCTTTGCAAACCTCAACATTTGGCTAAAAAAACACTGTTTCCTCACATTTCGGTGGCAGAGAGTTCTGGAATTTGAGAGGAGCCACAAATTTCCTTCCACCCAGCATTTCCCCAAGTGTCCCCATAGAACTGGTACCTCACTTGTGTGGGTAGGCCTAGCACCCGCGACACGAAATGCACCAAAACATGAAGTGGACACATCACATTTTCTCAAAGAAAACAGGTGTTTTTTGCAAAGTGCCTACCGGTGGATTTTGGCCTCTAGCTCAGCCGGTACCTAGGGAAACCTACCAAATCTGTGCATTTTTTAAAACTAGAGAACTAGGGGAATCCAAGATGAGGGGACTTGTGGGGCTACGACCAGGTTCTGTTACCCAGAATCCTTTGCAAGCCTCAAAATTTGGCTAAAAAAACACTTTTTTCTCACATTTCGGTGGCAGAGAGATCTGGAATCTGAGAGGAGCCACACGTTTCCTTCCACCCAGCATTTCCCCAAATGTCCTGATAAAATTGGTACCTCACTGGTGTGGGTAGGCCTAGCGCCCGCGACAGGAAATGCCCCAAAACACAAAGTGGACACGTCACATTATCTCAAAGAAAACTGAGGTGTTATTTGCAAAGTGCCTACCTGTTGGTTTTGGCCTCTAGATCAGCCGGCATATAGAAAAACCTACCAAACCTGTGCATTTTTGAAAACTAGAGACCTAGGGGAATCCAAGGTGGGGTGACTTGTGGGGCTCTCGCCAGGTTCTGTTACCCAGAATCCTTTGCAAACCTCAACATTTGGCGAAAAACACTTTTTCCTCACATTTGGGTGACAGAGAGTTCTGGAATCTGAGAGGAGCCACATATTTCCTTCCACCCAGCGTTCCCCCAAGTCTCCCAATAAAAATGGTACCTCACTTGTGTGGGTAGGCCAAGTGCCCGCAACAGGAAATGCCCCAAAACACAAAGTGGACACATCACATTTTCTCAAAGAAAACAGAGGTGTTTTTTGCAAAGTGCCTACCTCTGGATTTTGACCTCTAGCTCAACCGGCACCTAGGAAAACCTACCAAACCTGTGCATTTTTTAAAACTAGAGACCTAGGGGAATCCAAGATGGGGTGACTTCTGGGGCTCTCACCAGGTTCTGTTACCTCTAATCCTTTGCAAACCTCACAATGTGGCTATAAAAACACTTTTTCCTCACATTTCGGTGACAGAAAGTTCTGGAATTTGAGAGGAACCACATATTTCCTTCCTCCCAGCGTTCCCCCAAGTCTCCCGATAAAAATGGTACCTCACTTGTGTGGTTAGGCCTAGTGCCCGTGACAGGAAATGTCCCAAAATACAAAGTGGACACTTCACATTTTCTCAAAGAAAACAGAGGTGTTTTTTGCAAAGTGCCTACCTGTGGATTTTGGACTCTAGCTCAGCCGGCACCTAGGGAAACCTACCAAACCTGTGCATTTTTGAAAATTAGAGACCTAGGGGTATTCTTGATGGGGTGACTTGTGGGGCTCTTGCCAGGTTCTGTTACCCAGAATCCTTTGCAAACCTCAACATTTGGCTAAAAAAACACTTTTTCCTCACATTTCGGTGACAGAGAGTTCTGGAATCTGAGAGGAGCCACAAATTTCTTTCCACCCAGCGTTCCTCCAAGTGCCCCGATAAAAATGGAACCTCACTTGTGTGGGTAGGCCTAGTGCCCCCGACAGGAAATGCCCCAAAATACAAAGTGGACACATAACATTTTCTCAAAGAAAACAGAGGTGTTTTTTGCAAAGTGCCTACCTCTGGATTTTGGCCTCTAGCTCAACCGGCACCTAGGGAAACCTACCAAACCTGTGCATTTTTTAAAACTGGAGACCTCGGGAATCCAAGATGGGGTGACTTCTTGGGCACTCACCAGGTTCCGTTACCTCTAATCCTTTGCAAACCTCGCAATGTGGCTAAAAAAACACTTTTTCCTCACATTTCGGTGACATAAAGTTCTGGAATTTGAGAGGAGCCACATATTTCCTTCCTCCCAGCGTTCCCCCAAGTCTCCCGATGAAAATGGTACCTCACTTGTGTGGGTAGGCCAAGTGCCCGTGACAGGAAATGTCCCAAAATACAAAGTGGACACATCACATTTTCTCAAAGAAAACAGAGGTGTTTTTTGCAAAGTGCCTACCTGTGGATTTTGGACTCTAGCTCAGCCGGCACCTAGGGAAACCTACCAAACCTGTGCAGTTTTTTAAAAATAGAGACCTAGAGGAATCCAAGATAGGGTGACTTGTGGGGCTCTCACCAGGTTCTGTTACCCAGAATCCTTTGCAAACCTCAAAATTTGGCTAAAAAAACACTTTTTCCTTACATTTTGGTGACAGAGAGTTCTGGAATATGAGAGGAGACACATATTTCCTTCCACCCAGCGTTCCCCCAAGTCTCCCAATAAAAATGGTACCTCACTTGTGTGGGGAGGCCTAGTGCCCGCGACAGGAAATGCCCCAAAACACAAAGTGGACACATCACATTTTCTCAAAGAAAACAGATGTTTTTTGCAAAGTGCCTACCTGTGGATTTTGGACTCTAGCTCAGCCGGCACCTAGGGAAACCTACCAAACCTGTGCATTTTTGAAAATTAGAGACCTAGGGGTATTCTTGATGGGGTGACTTGTGGGGCTCTTGCCAGGTTCTGTTACCCAGAATCCTTTGCAAACCTCAACATTTGGCTAAAAAAACACTTTTTCCTCACATTTCGGTGACAGAGAGTTCTGGAATCTGAGAGGAGCCACAAATTTCTTTCTACCCAGTGTTCCCCCAAGTGCCCGGATAAAAATGGAACCTCACTTGTGTGGGTAGGCCTAGTGCCCCCCACAGGAAATGCCCCAAAATACAAAGTGGACACATCACATTTTCTCAAAGAAAACAGAGGTGTTTTTTGCAAAGTGCCTACCTCTGGATTTTGGCCTCTAGCTAAACCGGCACCAACGGAAACCTACCAAACCTGTGCATTTTTTAAAACTGGAGACCTCGGGGAATCCAAGATGGGGTGACTTCTGGGGCTCTCACCAGGTTCCGTTACCTCTAATCCTTTGCAAACCTCGCAATGTGGCTAAAAAAACACTTTTTCCTCACATTTCGGTGACAGAAAGTTGTGGAATTTGAGAGGAGCCACATATTTCCTTCCTCCCAGCGTTCCCCCAAGTCTGCCGATAAAAATGGTACCTCACTTGTGTGGGTAGGCCAAGTGCCCGTGACAGGAAATGTCCCAAAGTACAAAGTGGACACATCACATTTTCTCAAAGAAAACAGAGGTGTTTTTTGCAAAGTGCCTACCTGTGGATTTTGGACTCTAGCTCAGCCAGCACCTAGGGAAACCTACCAAACCTGTGCATTTGTGAAAACTAGAGACCTAGAGTAATCCAAGATAGGGTGACTTGTGGGGCTCTCATCAGATTCTGTTACCCAGAATCCTTTGCAAACCTCAACATTTGGCTCAAAAAACACTTTCTCCTTACATTTTGGTGACAGAGAGTTCTGGAATATGAGAGGAGCCACAAATTTCCTTCCACCCAGCGTTCCCCCAAGTCTCCCAATAAAAATGGTACCTCACTTGTGTGGGTGGGCCTAGTGCCCGCGACAGGAAATGCCCCAAAACACAAAGTGGACACATCACATTTTCTCAAAGAAAACAGAGGTGTTTTTTGCAAAGTGCCTACCGGTGGATTTTGGCCTCTAGCTCAGCCGGCACCTAGGGAAACCTACCAAACCTGTGCATTTTTTAAAACTAGAGACCTAGGGGAATCCAAGATGAGGGTACTTGTGGGGCTCTAACCAGGTTCTGTTACCCAGAATCCTTTGCAAACCTCAACATTTGGCTAAAAAAACACTGTTTCCTCACATTTCGGTGGCAGAGAGTTCTGGAGTCTGAGAGGAGCCACAAATTTCCTTCCACCCAGCATTTCCCCAAGTGTCCCGATAATACTGGTACCTCACTTGTGTGGGTAGGCCTAGCGCCCGCGACAGGAAATGCCCCAAAACACGAAGTGGACACATCACATTTTCTCAAAGAAAACAGAGGTGTTTTTTGCAAAGTGCCTACAGGTGGATTTTGGCCTCTAGCTCAGCTGGCACCTAGGGAAACCTACCAAACCTGTGCATTTTTTAAAACTAGAGACCTAGGGGAATCCAAGATGAGGGGACTTGTGGGGCTCCGACCAGGTTCTGTTACCCAGAATCCTTTGCAAGCCTCAAAATTTGGCTAAAAAAACAAAATTTTCTCACATTTCGGTGGCAGAGAGATCTGGAATTCGAGAGGAGCCACACATTTCCTTCCACCCAGCATTTCCCCAAGTGTCCTGATAAAATTGGTACCTCACTTGTGTGGGAAGGCCTAGCGCCCGCGACAGGAAATGCCCCAAAACACAAAGTGGACACATCACATTTTCTCAAAGAAAACTGAGGTGTTTTTTGCAAAGTGCCTACCTGTGGGTTTTGGCCTCTAGATCAGCCGGCACATAGAAAAACCTACCAAACCTGTGCATTTTTGAAAACTAGAGACCTAGGGGTATTCTTGATGGGGTGACTTGTGGGGCTCTTGCCAGGTTCTGTGACCCAGAATCCTTTGCAAACCTCAACATTTGGCTAAAAAAAACTTTTTCCTCACATTTCGGTGACAGAGAATTCTGGAATCTGAGAGGAGCCACAAATTTCTTTCCACCCAGCGTTCCTCCAAGTGCCCCGATAAAAATGGAACCTCACTTGTATGGGTAGGCCTAGTGCCCCCGACAGGAAATGCCCCAAAATACAAAGTGGACACATCACATTTTCTCAAAGAAAACAGAGGTGTTTTTTGCAAAGTGCCTACCTCGGGATTTTGGCCTCTAGCTAAACCGGCACCAACGGAAACCTACCAAACCTGTGCATTTTTTAAAACTGGAGACCTCGGGGAATCCAAGATGGGGTGACTTCTGGGGCTCTCACCAGGTTCCGTTACCTCTAATCCTTTGCAAACCTCGCAATGTGGCTAAAAAAACACTTTTTCCTCACATTTCGGTGACATAAAGTTCTGGAATTTGAGAGGAGCCACATATTTCCTTCCTCCCAGCGTTCCCCCAAGTCTCCCGATGAAAATGGTACCTCACTTGTGTGGGTAGGCCAAGTGCCCGTGACAGGAAATGTCCCAAAATACAAAGTGGACACATCACATTTTCTCAAAGAAAACTGAGGTGTTTTTTGCAAAGTGCCTACCTGTGGGTTTTGGCCTCTAGATCAGCCGGCACATAGAAAAACCTACCAAACCTGTGCATTTTTGAAAACTAGAGACCTAGGGGTATTCTTGATGGGGTGACTTGTGGGGCTCTTGCCAGGTTCTGTTACCCAGAATCCTTTGCAAACCTCAACATTTGGCTAAAAAAACACTTTTTCCTCACATTTCGGTGACAGAGAATTCTGGAATCTGAGAGGAGCCACAAATTTCTTTCTACCCAGTGTTCCCCCAAGTGCCCGGATAAAAATGGAACCTCACTTGTGTGGGTAGGCCTAGTGCCCCCGACAGGAAATGCCCCAAAATACAAAGTGGACACATCACATTTTCTCAAAGAAAACAGAGGTGTTTTTTGCAAAGTGCCTACCTCTGGATTTTGGCCTCTAGCTAAACCGGCACCAACGGAAACCTACCAAACCTGTGCATTTTTTAAAACTGGAGACCTCGGGGAATCCAAGATGGGGTGACTTCTGGGGCTCTCACCAGGTTCCGTTACCTCTAATCCTTTGCAAACCTCGCAATGTGGCTAAAAAAACACTTTTTCCTCACATTTCGGTGACAGAAAGTTGTGGAATTTGAGAGGAGCCACATATTTCCTTCCTCCCAGCGTTCCCCCAAGTCTGCCGATAAAAATGGTACCTCACTTGTGTGGGTAGGCCAAGTGCCCGTGACAGGAAATGTCCCAAAGTACAAAGTGGACACATCACATTTTCTCAAAGAAAACAGAGGTGTTTTTTGCAAAGTGCCTACCTGTGGATTTTGGACTCTAGCTCAGCCAGCACCTAGGGAAACCTACCAAACCTGTGCATTTTTGAAAACTAGAGACCTAGAGTAATCCAAGATAGGGTGACTTGTGGGGCTCTCATCAGATTCTGTTACCCAGAATCCTTTGCAAACCTCAACATTTGGCTCAAAAAACACTTTCTCCTTACATTTTGGTGACAGAGAGTTCTGGAATATGAGAGGAGCCACAAATTTCCTTCCACCCAGCGTTCCCCCAAGTCTCCCAATAAAAATGGTACCTCACTTGTGTGGGTGGGCCTAGTGCCCGCGACAGGAAATGCCCCAAAACACAAAGTGGACACATCACATTTTCTCAAAGAAAACAGAGGTGTTTTTTGCAAAGTGCCTACCGGTGGATTTTGGCCTCTAGCTCAGCCGGCACCTAGGGAAACCTACCAAACCTGTGCATTTTTTTAAACTAGAGACCTAGGGGAATCCAAGATGAGGGTACTTGTGGGGCTCTAACCAGGTTCTGTTACCCAGAATCCTTTGCAAACCTCAACATTTGGCTAAAAAAACACTGTTTCCTCACATTTCGGTGGCAGAGAGTTCTGGAGTCTGAGAGGAGCCACAAATTTCCTTCCACCCAGCATTTCCCCAAGTTTTCCGATAATACTGGTACCTCACTTGTGTGGGTAGGCCTAGCGCCCGCGACAGGAAATGCCCCAAAACACGAAGTGGACACATCACATTTTCTCAAAGAAAACAGAGGTGTTTTTTGCAAAGTGCCTACAGGTGGATTTTGGCCTCTAGCTCAGCTGGCACCTAGGGAAACCTACCAAACCTGTGCATTTTTTAAAACTAGAGACCTAGGAGAATCCAAGATGAGGGGACTTGTGGGGCTCCGACCAGGTTCTGTTACCCAGAATCCTTTGCAAGCCTCAAAATTTGGCTAAAAAAACAAAATTTTCACACATTTCGGTGGCAGAGAGATCTGGAATTCGAGAGGAGCCACACATTTCCTTCCACCCAACATTTCCCCAAGTGTCCTGATAAAATTGGTACCTCACTTGTGTGGGAAGGCCTAGCGCCCGCGACAGGAAATGCCCCAAAACACAAAGTGGACACATCACATTTTCTCAAAGAAAACTGAGGTGTTTTTTGCAAAGTGCCTACCTGTGGGTTTTGGCCTCTAGATCAGCCGGCACATAGAAAAACCTACCAAACCTGTGCATTTTTGAAAACTAGAGACCTAGGGGTATTCTTGATGGGGTGACTTGTGGGGCTCTTGCCAGGTTCTGTGACCCAGAATCCTTTGCAAACCTCAACATTTGGCTAAAAAAACACTTTTTCCTCACATTTCGGTGACAGAGAATACTGGAATCTGAGAGGAGCCACAAATTTCTTTCCACCCAGCGTTCCTCCAAGTGCCCCGATAAAAATGGAACCTCACTTGTGTGGGTAGGCCTAGTGCCCCCGACAGGAAATGCCCCAAAATACAAAGTGGACACATAACATTTTCTCAAAGAAAACAGAGGTGTTTTTTGCAAAATGCCTACCTCTGGATTTTGGCCTCTAGCTCAACCGGCACCTAGGGAAACCTACCAAACCTGTGCATTTTTTAAAACTGGAGACCTCGGGAATCCAAGATGGGGTGACTTCTTGGGCTCTCACCAGGTTCCGTTACCTCTAATCCTTTGCAAACCTCGCAATGTGGCTAAAAAAACACTTTTTCCTCACATTTCGGTGACATAAAGTTCTGGAATTTGAGAGGAGCCACATATTTCCTTCCTCCCAGCGTTCCCCCAAGTCTCCCGATAAAAATGGTACCTCACTTGTGTGGGTAGGCCAAGTGCCCGTGACAGGAAATGTCCCAAAGTACAAAATGGACACATCACATTTTCTCAAAGAAAACAGAGGTGTTTTTTGCAAAGTGCCTACCTGTGGATTTTGGACTCTAGCTCAGCCAGCACCTAGGGAAACCTACCAAACCTGTGCATTTTTGAAAACTAGAGACCTAGAGTAATCCAAGATAGGGTGACTTGTGGGGCTCTCATCAGATTCTGTTACCCAGAATCCTTTGCAAACCTCAACATTTGGCTCAAAAAACACTTTCTCCTTACATTTTGGTGACAGAGAGTTCTGGAATATGAGAGGAGCCACAAATTTCCTTCCACCCAGCGTTCCCCCAAGTCTCCCAATAAAAATGGTACCTCACTTGTGTGGGTGGGCCTAGTGCCCGCGACAGGAAATGCCCCAAAACACAAAGTGGACACATCACATTTTCTCAAAGAAAACAGAGGTGTTTTTTGCAAAGTGCCTACCGGTGGATTTTGGCCTCTAGCTCAGCCGGCACCTAGGGAAACCTACCAAACCTGTGCATTTTTTAAAACTAGAGACCTAGGGGAATCCAAGATGAGGGTACTTGTGGGGCTCTAACCAGGTTCTGTTACCCAGAATCCTTTGCAAACCTCAACATTTGGCTAAAAAAACACTGTTTCCTCACATTTCGGTGGCAGAGAGTTCTGGAGTCTGAGAGGAGCCACAAATTTCCTTCCACCCAGCATTTCCCCAAGTGTCCCGATAAAACTGGTACCTCACTTGTGTGGGTAGGCCTAGCGCCCGCGACAGGAAATGTCCCAAAGCACGAAGTGGACACATCACATTTTCTCAAAGAAAACAGAGGTGTTTTTTGCAAAGTGCCTACAGGTGGATTTTGGCCTCTAGCTCAGCTGGCACCTAGGGAAACCTACCAAACCTGTGCATTTTTTAAAACTAGAGACATAGGGGAATCCAAGATGAGGGGACTTGTGGGGCTCCGACCAGGTTCTGTTACCCAGAATCCTTTGCAAGCCTCAAAATTTGGCAAAAAAAAAATGTTTTCTCACATTTCGGTGGCAGAGAGATCTGGAATTTGAGAGGAGCCACACATTTCCTTCCACCCAGCATTTCCCCAAGTGTCCTGATAAAATTGGTACCTCACTTGTGTGGGAAGGCCTAGCGCCCGCGACAGGAAATGCCCCAAAACACAAAGTGGACACATCACATTTTCTCAAAGAAAACTGAGGTGTTTTTTGCAAAATGCCTACCTGTGGGTTTTGGCCTCTAGATCAGCCGGCACATAGAAAAACCTACCAAACCTGTGCATTTTTTAAAACTAGAGACCTAGGGATATTCTTGATGGGGTGACTTGTGGGGCTCTTGCCAGGTTCTGTTACCCAGAATCCTTTGCAAACCTCAACATTTGGCTAAAAAAACACTTTTTCCTCACATTTCGGTGACAGAGAATTCTGGAATCTGAGAGGAGCCACAAATTTCTTTCCACCCAGCGTTCCTCCAAGTGCCCGGATAAAAATGGAACCTCACTTGTGTGGGTAGGCCTAGTGCCCCCGACAGGAAATGCCCCAAAATACAAAGTGGACACATAACATTTTCTCAAAGAAAACAGAGGTGTTTTTTGCAAAGTGCCTACCTCTGGATTTTGGCCTCTAGCTCAACCGGCACCTAGGGAAACCTACCAAACCTGTGCATTTTTTAAAACTGGAGACCTCGGGAATCCAAGATGGGGTGACTTCTTGGGCTCTCACCAGGTTCCGTTACCTCTAATCCTTTGCAAACCTCGCAATGTGGCTCAAAAAACACTTTCTCCTTACATTTTGGTGACAGAGAGTTCTGGAATATGAGAGGAGCCACAAATTTCCTTCCACCCAGCGTTCCCCCAAGTCTCCCAATAAAAATGGTACCTCACTTGTGTGGGTGGGCCTACTGCCCGCGACAGGAAATGCCCCAAAACACAAAGTGGACACATCACATTTTCTCAAAGAAAACAGAGGTGTTTTTTGCAAAGTGCCTACCGGTGGATTTTGGCCTCTAGCTCAGCCGGCACCTAGGGAAACCTACCAAACCTGTGCATTTTTTTAAACTAGAGACCTAGGGGAATCCAAGATGAGGGTACTTGTGGGGCTCTAACCAGGTTCTGTTACCCAGAATCCTTTGCAAACCTCAACATTTGGCTAAAAAAACACTGTTTCCTCACATTTCGGTGGCAGAGAGTTCTGGAGTCTGAGAGGAGCCACAAATTTCCTTCCACCCAGCATTTCCCCAAGTGTCCCGATAAAACTGGTACCTCACTTGTGTGGGTAGGCCTAGCGCCCGCGACAGGAAATGCCCCAAAACACGAAGTGGACACATCACATTTTCTCAAAGAAAACAGAGGTGTTTTTTGCAAAGTGCCTACAGGTGGATTTTGGCCTCTAGCTCAGCTGGCACCTAGGGAAACCTACCAAACCTGTGCATTTTTTAAAACTAGAGACCTAGGGGAATCCAAGATGAGGGGACTTGTGGGGCTCCGACCAGGTTCTGTTACCCAGAATCCTTTGCAAGCCTCAAAATTTGGCTAAAAAAACAAAATTTTCTCACATTTCGGTGGCAGAGAGATCTGGAATTTGAGAGGAGCCACACATTTCCTTCCACCCAGCATTTCCCCAAGTGTCCTGATAAAATTGGTACCTCACTTGTGTGAGAAGGCCTAGCGCCCGCGACAGGAAATGCCCCAAAACACAAAGTGGACACATCACATTTTCTCAAAGAAAACTGAGGTGTTTTTTGCAAAGTGCCTACCTGTGGGTTTTGGCCTCTAGATCAGCCGGCACATAGAAAAACCTACCAAACCTGTGCATTTTTTAAAACTAGAGACCTAGGGATATTCTTGATGGGGTGACTTGTGGGGCTCTTGCCAGGTTCTGTTACCCAGAATCCTTTGCAAACCTCAACATTTGGCTAAAAAAACACTTTTTCCTCACATTTCGGTGACAGAGAATTCTGGAATCTGAGAGGAGCCACAAATTTCTTTCCACCCAGCGTTCCTCCAAGTGCCCCAATAAAAATGGAACCTCACTTGTGTGGGTAGGCCTAGTGCCCCCGACAGGAAATGCCCCAAAATACAAAGTGGACACATAACATTTTCTCAAAGAAAACAGAGGTGTTTTTTGCAAAGTGCCTACCTCTGGATTTTGGCCTCTAGCTCAACCGGCACCTAGGGAAACCTACCAAACCTGTGCATTTTTTAAAACTGGAGACCTTGGGAATCCAAGATGGGGTGACTTCTTGGGCTCTCACCAGGTTCCGTTACCTCTAATCCTTTGCAAACCTCGCAATGTGGCTAAAAAAACACTTTTTCCTCACATTTCGGTGACATAAAGTTCTGGAATTTGAGAGGAGCCACATATTTCCTTCCTCCCAGCGTTCCCCCAAGTCTCCCGATGAAAATGGTACCTAACTTGTGTGGGTAGGCCAAGTGCCCGTGACAGGAAATGTCCCAAAATACAAAGTGAACACATCACATTTTCTCAAAGAAAACAGAGGTGTTTTTTGCAAAGTGCCTACCTGTGGATTTTGGACTCTAGCTCAGCCGGCACCTAGGGAAACCTACCAAACCTGTGCATTTTTTAAAATTAGAGACCTAGAGGAATCCAAGATAGGGTGACTTGTGGGGCTCTCACCAGGTTCTGTTACCCAGAATCCTTTGCAAACCTCAAAATTTGGCTAAAAAAACACTTTTTCCTTACATTTTGGTGACAGAGAGTTCTGGAATATGAGAGGAGCCACATATTTCCTTCCACCCAGCGTTCCCCCATGTCTCCCAATAAAAATGGTACCTCACTTGTGTGGGTAGGCCTAGTGCCCGCGACAGGAAATGCCCCAAAACACAAAGTGGACACATCACATTTTCTCAAAGAAAACAGAGGTGTTTTTTGCAAAGTGCCTACCAGTGGATTTTGGCCTCTAGCTCAGCCGGCATCTAGGGAAACCTACCAAACCTGTGCAATTTTTAAAACTAGAGACCTAGGGGAATCCAAGATGAGGGTACTTGTGGGGCTCAAACCAGGTTCTGTTACCCAGAATCCTTTGCAAACCTCAACATTTGGCTAAAAAAAACACTGTTTCCTCACATTTCGGTGGCAGAGAGTTCTGGAATTTGAGAGGAGCCACAAATTTCCTTCCACCCAGCATTTCCCCAAGTGTCCCGATAAAACTGGTACCTCACTTGTGTGGGTAGGCCTAGTGCCCGCGACACGAAATGCCCCAAAACACGAAGTGGACACATCACATTATCTCAAAGAAAACAGGTGTTTTTTGCAAAGTGCCTACCGGTGGATTTTGGCCTCTAGCTCAGCCGGCACCTAGGGAAACCTACCAAACCTGTGCATTTTTTAAAACTAGAGACCTAGGGGAATCCAAGATGAGGGGACTTGTGGGGCTCCGACCAGGTTCTGTTACCCAGAATCCTTTGCAAGCCTCAAAATTTGGCAAAAAAACCACTTTTTTCTCACATTTCGGTGGCAGAGAGTTCTGGAATCTGAGAGGAGCCACACATTTCCTTCCACCCAGCATTTCCCCAAGTGTCCTGATAAAATTGGTACCTCACTTGTGTGGGTAGGCCTAGCGCCCGCAACAGGAAATGCCCCAAAACACAAAGTGGACACGTCACATTTTCTCATAGAAAACTGAGGTGTTTTTTGCTAAGTGCCTACCTGTGGGTTTTGGCCTCTAGATCAGCCGGCACATAGAAAAACCTACCAAACCTGTGCATTTTTGAAAACTAGAGACCTAGGGGAATCCAAGGTGGGGTGACTTCTGGGGCTCTCGCCAGGTTCTGTTACCCAGAATCCTTTGCAAACCTCAACATTTGGCAAAAAAAAACTTTTTCCTCACATTTGGGTGACTGAGAGTTCTGGAATCTGAGAGGAGCCACATATTTCCTTTCACGCAGCGTTCCCCCAAGTCTCCCAATAAAAATGGTACCTCACTTGTGTGGGTAGGCCAAGTGCCCGCAACAGGAAATGCCCCAAAACACAAAGTGGACACATCACATTTTCTCAAAGAAAACAGAGGTGTTTTTTGCAAAGTGCCTACCTCTGGATTTTGACCTCTAGCTCAACCGGCACCTAGGGAAACCGACCAAACCTGTGCATTTTTTTAAACTAGAGACCTAGGGGAATCCAAGATGGGGTGACTTCTGGGGCTCTCACCAGGTTCCGTTACCTCTAATCCTTTGCAAACCTCACAATGTGGCTAAAAAAACACTTTTTCCTCACATTTCGGTGACAGAAAGTTCTGGAATTTGAGAGGAACCACATATTTCCTTCCTCCCAGCGTTCCCCCAAGTCTCCCGATAAAAATGGTACCTCACTTGTGTGGTTAGGCCTAGTGCCCGTGACAGGAAATGTCCCAAAATACAAAGTGGACACTTCACATTTTCTCAAAGAAAACAGAGGTGTTTTTTGCAAAGTGCCTACCTGTGGATTTTGGACTCTAGCTCAGCCGGCACCTAGGGAAACCTACCAAACCTGTGCATTTTTGAAAACTAGAGACCTAGGGGTATTCTTGATGGGGTGACTTGTGGGGCTCTTGCCAGGTTCTGTTACCCAGAATCCTTTGCAAACCTCAACATTTGGCTAAAAAAACACTTTTTCCTCACATTTCGGTGACAGAGAGTTCTGGAATCTGAGAGGAGCCACAAATTTCTTTCCACCCAGCGTTCCTCCAAGTGCCCCGATAAAAATGGAACCTCACTTGTGTGGGTAGGCCTAGTGCCCCCGACAGGAAATGCCCCAAAATACAAAGTGGACACATAACATTTTCTCAAAGAAAACAGAGGTGTTTTTTGCAAAGTGCCTACCTCTGGATTTTGGCCTCTAGCTCAACCGGCACCTAGGGAAACCTACCAAACCTGTGCATTTTTTAAAACTGGAGACCTCGGGAATCCAAGATGGGGTGACTTCTTGGGCTCTCACCAGGTTCCGTTACCTCTAATCCTTTGCAAACCTCGCAATGTGGCTAAAAAAACACTTTTTCCTCACATTTCGGTGACATAAAGTTCTGGAATTTGAGAGGAGCCACATATTTCCTTCCTCCCAGCGTTCCCCCAAGTCTCCCGATGAAAATGGTACCTAACTTGTGTGGGTAGGCCAAGTGCCCGTGACAGGAAATGTCCCAAAGTACAAAATGGACACATCACATTTTCTCAAAGAAAACAGAGGTGTTTTTTGCAAAGTGCCTACCTGTGGATTTTGGACTCTAGCTCAGCCAGCACCTAGGGAAACCTACCAAACCTGTGCATTTTTGAAAACTAGAGAGCTAGAGTAATCCAAGATAGGGTGACTTGTGGGGCTCTCATCAGATTCTGTTACCCAGAATCCTTTGCAAACCTCAACATTTGGCTCAAAAAACACTTTCTCCTTACATTTTGGTGACAGAGAGTTCTGGAATATGAGAGGAGCCACAAATTTCCTTCCACCCAGCGTTCCCCCAAGTCTCCCAATAAAAATGGTACCTCACTTGTGTGGGTGGGCCTAGTGCCCGCGACAGGAAATGCCCCAAAACACAAAGTGGACACATCACATTTTCTCAAAGAAAACAGAGGTGTTTTTTGCAAAGTGCCTACCGGTGGATTTTGGCCTCTAGCTCAGCCGGCACCTAGGGAAACCTACCAAACCTGTGCATTTTTTAAAACTAGAGACCTAGGGGAATCCAAGATGAGGGTACTTGTGGGGCTCTAACCAGGTTCTGTTACCCAGAATCCTTTGCAAACCTCAACATTTGGCTAAAAAAACACTGTTTCCTCATATTTCGGTGGCAGAGAGTTCTGGAGTCTGAGAGGAGCCACAAATTTCCTTCCACCCAGCATTTCCCCAAGTGTCCCGATACAACTGGTACCTCACTTGTGTGGGTAGGCCTAGCGCCCGCGACAGGAAATGCCCCAAAACACGAAGTGGACACATCACATTTTCTCAAAGAAAACAGAGGTGTTTTTTGCAAAGTGCCTACAGGTGGATTTTGGCCTCTAGCTCAGCCGGCATCTAGGGAAACCTACCAAACCTGTGCAATTTTTAAAACTAGAGACCTAGGGGAATCCAAGATGAGGGTACTTGTGGGGCTCAAACCAGGTTCTGTTACCCAGAATCCTTTGCAAACCTCAACATTTGGCTAAAAAAACACTGTTTCCTCACATTTCGGTGGCAGAGAGTTCTGGAATTTGAGAGGAGCCACAAATTTCCTTCCACCCAGCATTTCCCCAAGTGTCCCGATAAAACTGGTACCTCACTTGTGTGGGTAGGCCTAGTGCCCGCGACACGAAATGCCCCAAAACACAAAGTGGACACATCACATTATCTCAAAGAAAACAGGTGTTTTTTGCAAAGTGCCTACCGGTGGATTTTGGCCTCTAGCTCAGCCGGCACCTAGGGAAACCTACCAAACCTGTGCATTTTTTAAAACTAGAGACCTAGGGGAATCCAAGATGAGGGGACTTGTGGGGCTCCGACCAGGTTCTGTTACCCAGAATCCTTTGCAAGCCTCAAAATTTGGCAAAAAAAACACTTTTTTCTCACATTTCGGTGGCAGAGAGTTCTGGAATCTGAGAGGAGCCACACATTTCCTTCCATCCAGCATTTCCCCAAGTGTCCTGATAAAATTGGTACCTCACTTGTGTGGGTAGGCCTAGCGCCCGCAACAGGAAATGCCCCAAAACACAAAGTGGACACGTCACATTTTCTCATAGAAAACTGAGGTGTTTTTTGCAAAGTGCCTACCTGTGGGTTTTGGCCTCTAGATCAGCCGGCACATAGAAAAACCTACCAAACCTGTGCATTTTTGAAAACTAGAGACCTAGGGGAATCCAAGGTGGGGTGACTTCTGGGGCTCTCGCCAGGTTCTGTTACCCAGAATCCTTTGCAAACCTCAACATTTGGCAAAAAAAAATTTTTCCTCACATTTGGGTGACTGAGAGTTCTGGAATCTGAGAGGAGCCACATATTTCCTTCCACGCAGCGTTCCCCCAAGTCTCCCAATAAAAATGGTTCCTCACTTGTGTGGGTAGGCCAAGTGCCCGCAACAGGAAATGCCCCAAAACACAAAGTGGACACATCACATTTTCTCAAAGAAAACAGAGGTGTTTTTTGCAAAGTGCCTACCTCTGGATTTTGACCTCTAGCTCAACCGGCACCTAGGGAAACCGACCAAACCTGTGCATTTTTTTAAACTAGAGACCTAGGGGAATCCAAGATGGGGTGACTTCTGGGGCTCTCACCAGGTTCCGTTACCTCTAATCCTTTGCAAACCTCACAATGTGGCTAAAAAAACACTTTTTCCTCACATTTCGGTGACAGAAAGTTCTGGAATTTGAGAGGAACCACATATTTCCTTCCTCCCAGCGTTCCCACAAGTCTCCCGATAAAAATGGTACCTCACTTGTGTGGTTAGGCCTAGTGCCCGTGACAGGAAATGTCCCAAAATACAAAGTGGACACTTCACATTTTCTCAAAGAAAACAGAGGTGTTTTTTGCAAAGTGCCTACCTGTGGATTTTGGACTCTAGCTCAGCCGGCACCTAGGGAAACCTACCAAACCTGTGCATTTTTGAAAACTAGAGACCTAGGGGTATTCTTGATGGGGTGACTTGTGGGGCTCTTGCCAGGTTCTGTTACCCAGAATCCTTTGCAAACCTCAACATTTGGCTAAAAAAACACTTTTTCCTCACATTTCGGTGACAGAGAGTTCTGGAATCTGAGAGGAGCCACAAATTTCTTTCCACCCAGCGTTCCTCCAAGTGCCCCGATAAAAATGGAACCTCACTTGTGTGGGTAGGCCTAGTGCCCCCGACAGGAAATGCCCCAAAATACAAAGTGGACACATAACATTTTCTCAAAGAAAACAGAGGTGTTTTTTGCAAAGTGCCTACCTCTGGATTTTGGCCTCTAGCTCAACCGGCACCTAGGGAAACCTACCAAACCTGTGCATTTTTTAAAACTGGAGACCTCGGGAATCCAAGATGGGGTGACTTCTTGGGCTCTCACCAGGTTCCGTTACCTCTAATCCTTTGCAAACCTCGCAATGTGGCTAAAAAAACACTTTTTCCTCACATTTCGGTGACATAAAGTTCTGGAATTTGAGAGGAGCCACATATTTCCTTCCTCCCAGCGTTCCCCCAAGTCTCCCGATGAAAATGGTACCTAACTTGTGTGGGTAGGCCAAGTGCCCGTGACAGGAAATGTCCCAAAGTACAAAATGGACACATCACATTTTCTCAAAGAAAACAGAGGTGTTTTTTGCAAAGTGCCTACCTGTGGATTTTGGACTCTAGCTCAGCCAGCACCTAGGGAAACCTACCAAACCTGTGCATTTTTGAAAACTAGAGACCTAGAGTAATCCAAGATAGGGTGACTTGTGGGGCTCTCATCAGATTCTGTTACCCAGAATCCTTTGCAAACCTCAACATTTGGCTCAAAAAACACTTTCTCCTTACATTTTGGTGACAGAGAGTTCTGGAATATGAGAGGAGCCACAAATTTCCTTCCACCCAGCGTTCCCCCAAGTCTCCCAATAAAAATGGTACCTCACTTGTGTGGGTGGGCCTAGTGCCCGCGACAGGAAATGCCCCAAAACACAAAGTGGACACATCACATTTTCTCAAAGAAAACAGAGGTGTTTTTTGCAAAGTGCCTACCGGTGGATTTTGGCCTCTAGCTCAGCCGGCACCTAGGGAAACCTACCAAACCTGTGCATTTTTTAAAACTAGAGACCTAGGGGAATCCAAGATGAGGGTACTTGTGGGGCTCTAACCAGGTTCTGTTACCCAGAATCCTTTGCAAACCTCAACATTTGGCTAAAAAAACACTGTTTCCTCACATTTCGGTGGCAGAGAGTTCTGGAGTCTGAGAGGAGCCACAAATTTCCTTCCACCCAGCATTTCCCCAAGTGTCCCGATACAACTGGTACCTCACTTGTGTGGGTAGGCCTAGCGCCCGCGACAGGAAATGCCCCAAAACACGAAGTGGACACATCACATTTTCTCAAAGAAAACAGAGGTGTTTTTTGCAAAGTGCCTACAGGTGGATTTTGGCCTCTAGCTCAGCTGGCACCTAGGGAAACCTACCAAACCTGTGCATTTTTTAAAACTAGAGACCTAGGGGAATCCAAGATGAGGGGACTTGTGGGGCTCCGACCAGGTTCTGTTACCCAGAATCCTTTGCAAGCCTCAAAATTTGGCTAAAAAAACAATTTTTTCTCACATTTCGGTGGCAGAGAGATCTGGAATTTGAGAGGAGCCACACATTTCCTTCCACCCAGCATTTCCCCAAGTGTCCTGATAAAATTGGTACCTCACTTGTGTGGGAAGGCCTAGCGCCCGCGACAGGAAATGCCCCAAAACACAAAGTGGACACATCACATTTTCTCAAAGAAAACTGAGGTGTTTTTTGCAAAGTGCCTACCTGTGGGTTTTGGCCTCTAGATCAGCCGGCACATAGAAAAACCTACCAAACCTGTGCATTTTTTAAAACTAGAGACCTAGGGATATTCTTGATGGGGTGACTTGTGGGGCTCTTGCCAGGTTCTGTTACCCAGAATCCTTTGCAAACCTCAACATTTGGCTAAAAAAACACTTTTTCCTCACATTTCGGTGACAGAGAATTCTGGAATCTGAGAGGAGCCACAAATTTCTTTCCACCCAGCGTTCCTCCAAGTGCCCCGATAAAAATGGAACCTCACTTGTGTGGGTAGGCCTAGTGCCCCCGACAGGAAATGCCCCAAAATACAAAGTGGACACATAACATTTTCTCAAAGAAAACAGAGGTGTTTTTTGCAAAGTGCCTACCTCTGGATTTTGGCCTCTAGCTCAACCGGCACCTAGGGAAACCTACCAAACCTGTGCATTTTTTAAAACTGGAGACCTCGGGAATCCAAGATGGGGTGACTTCTTGGGCTCTCACCAGGTTCCGTTACCTCTAATCCTTTGCAAACCTCGCAATGTGGCTAAAAAAACACTTTTTCCTCACATTTCGGTGACATAAAGTTCTGGAATTTGAGAGGAGCCACATATTTCCTTCCTCCCAGCGTTCCCCCAAGTCTCCCGATGAAAATGGTACCTAACTTGTGTGGGTAGGCCAAGTGCCCGTGACAGGAAATGTCCCAAAATACAAAGTGAACACATCACATTTTCTCATAGAAAACAGAGGTGTTTTTTGCAAAGTGCCTACCAGTGGATTTTGGCCTCTAGCTCAGCCGGCACCTAGGGAAACCTACCAAACCTGTGCATTTTTTAAAATTAGAGACCTAGAGGAATCCAAGATAGGGTGACTTGTGGGGCTCTCACCAGGTTCTGTTACCCAGAATCCCTTGCAAACCTCAAAATTTGGCTAAAAAAACACTTTTTCCTTACATTTTGGTGACAGAGAGTTCTGGAATATGAGAGGAGCCACATATTTCCTTCCACCCAGCGTTCCCCCATGTCTCCCAATAAAAATGGTACCTCACTTGTGTGGGTAGGCCTAGTGCCCGCGACAGGAAATGCCCCAAAACACAAAGTGGACACATCACATTTTCTCAAAGAAAACAGAGGTGTTTTTTGCAAAGTGCCTACCAGTGGATATTGGCCTCTAGCTCAGCCGGCATCTAGGGAAACCTACCAAACCTGTGCAATTTTTAAAACTAGAGACCTAGGGGAATCCAAGATGAGGGTACTTGTGGGGCTCAAACCAAGTTCTGTTACCCAGAATCCTTTGCAAACCTCAACATTTGGCTAAAAAAACACTGTTTCCTCACATTTCGGTGGCAGAGAGTTCTGGAATTTGAGAGGAGCCACAAATTTCCTTCCACCCAGCATTTCCCCAAGTGTCCCGATAAAACTGGTACCTCACTTGTGTGGGTAGGCCTAGTGCCCGCGACACGAAATGCCCCAAAACACGAAGTGGACACATCACATTATCTCAAAGAAAACAGGTGTTTTTTGCAAAGTGCCTACCGGTGGATTTTGGCCTCTAGCTCAGCCGGCACCTAGGGAAACCTACCAAACCTGTGCATTTTTTAAAACTAGAGACCTAGGGGAATCCAAGATGAGGGGACTTGTGGGGCTCCGACCAGGTTCTGTTACCCAGAATCCTTTGCAAGCCTCAAAATTTGGCAAAAAAAACACTTTTTTCTCACATTTCGGTGGCAGAGAGTTCTGGAATCTGAGAGGAGCCACACATTTCCTTCCACCCAGCATTTCCCCAAGTGTCCTGATAAAATTGGTACCTCACTTGTGTGGGTAGGCCTAGCGCCCGCAACAGGAAATGCCCCAAAACACAAAGTGGACACGTCACATTTTCTCATAGAAAACTGAGGTGTTTTTTGCAAAGTGCCTACCTGTGGGTTTTGGCCTCTAGATCAGCCGGCACATAGAAAAACCTACCAAACCTGTGCATTTTTGAAAACTAGAGACCTAGGGGAATCCAAGGTGGGGTGACTTCTGGGGCTCTCGCCAGGTTCTGTTACCCAGAATCCTTTGCAAACCTCAACATTTGGCAAAAAAAACTTTTTCCTCACATTTGGGTGACTGAGAGTTCTGGAATCTGAGAGGAGCCACATATTTCCTTCCACGCAGCGTTCCCCCAAGTCTCCCAATAAAAATGGTACCTCACTTGTGTGGGTAGGCCAAGTGCCCGCAACAGGAAATGCCCCAAAACACAAAGTGGACACATCACATTTTCTCAAAGAAAACAGAGGTGTTTTTTGCAAAGTGCCTACCTCTGGATTTTGACCTCTAGCTCAACCGGCACCTAGGGAAACCGACCAAACCTGTGCATTTTTTTAAACTAGAGACCTAGGGGAATCCAAGATGGGGTGACTTCTGGGGCTCTCACCAGGTTCCGTTACCTCTAATCCTTTGCAAACCTCACAATGTGGCTAAAAAAACACTTTTTCCTCACATTTCGGTGACAGAAAGTTCTGGAATTTGAGAGGAACCACATATTTCCTTCCTCCCAGCGTTCCCCCAAGTCTCCCAATAAAAATGGTACCTCACTTGTGTGGTTAGGCCTAGTGCCCGTGACAGGAAATGTCCCAAAATACAAAGTGGACACTTCACATTTTCTCAAAGAAAACAGAGGTGTTTTTTGCAAAGTGCCTACCTGTGGATTTTGGACTCTAGCTCAGCCGGCACCTAGGTAAACCTACCAAACCTGTGCATTTTTGAAAACTAGAGACCTAGGGGTATTCTTGATGGGGTGACTTGTGGGGCTCTTGCCAGGTTCTGTTACCCAGAATCCTTTGCAAACCTCAACATTTGGCTAAAAAAACACTTTTTCCTCACATTTCGGTGACAGAGAGTTCTGGAATCTGAGAGGAGCCACAAATTTCTTTCCACCCAGCGTTCCTCCAAGTGCCCCGATAAAAATGGAACCTCACTTGTGTGGGTAGGCCTAGTGCCCCCGACAGGAAATGCCCCAAAATACAAAGTGGACACATAACATTTTCTCAAAGAAAACAGAGGTGTTTTTTGCAAAGTGCCTACCTCTGGATTTTGGCCTCTAGCTCAACCGGCACCTAGGGAAACCTACCAAACCTGTGCATTTTTTAAAACTGGAGACCTCGGGAATCCAAGATGGGGTGACTTCTTGGGCTCTCACCAGGTTCCGTTACCTCTAATCCTTTGCAAACCTTGCAATGTGGCTAAAAAAACACTTTTTCCTCAAATTTCGGTGACATAAAGTTCTGGAATTTGAGAGGAGCCACATATTTCCTTCCTCCCAGCGTTCCCCCAAGTCTCCCGATGAAAATGGTACCTAACTTGTGTGGGTACGCCAAGTGCCCGTGACAGGAAATGTCCCAAAATACAAAGTGAACACATCACATTTTCTCAAAGAAAACAGAGGTGTTTTTTGCAAAGTGCCTACCTGTGGATTTTGGACTCTAGCTCAGCCGGCACCTAGGGAAACCTACCAAACCTGTGCATTTTTTTAAATTAGAGACCTAGAGGAATCCAAGATAGGGTGACTTGTGGGGCTCTCACCAGGTTCTGTTACCCAGAATCCTTTGCAAACCTCAAAATTTGGCTAAAAAAACACTTTTTCCTTACATTTTGGTGACAGAGAGTTCTGGAATATGAGAGGAGCCACATATTTCCTTCCACCCAGCGTTCCCCCATGTCTCCCAATAAAAATGGTACCTCACTTGTGTGGGTAGGCCTAGTGCCCGCGACAGGAAATGCCCCAAAACACAAAGTGGACACATCACATTTTCTCAAAGAAAACAGAGGTGTTTTTTGCAAAGTGCCTACCAGTGGATTTTGGCCTCTAGCTCAGCCGGCATCTAGGGAAACCTACCAAACCTGTGCAATTTTTAAAACTAGAGACCTAGGGGAATCCAAGATGAGGGTACTTGTGGGGCTCAAACCAGGTTCTGTTACCCAGAATCCTTTGCAAACCTCAACATTTGGCTAAAAAAACACTGTTTCCTCACATTTCGGTGGCAGAGAGTTCTGGAATTTGAGAGGAGCCACAAATTTCCTTCCACCCAGCATTTCCCCAAGTGTCCCGATAAAACTGGTACCTCACTTGTGTGGGTAGGCCTAGTGCCCGCGACACGAAATGCCCCAAAACACAAAGTGGACACATCACATTATCTCAAAGAAAACAGGTGTTTTTTGCAAAGTGCCTACCGGTGGATTTTGGCCTCTAGCTCAGCCGGCACCTAGGGAAACCTACCAAACCTGTGCATTTTTTAAAACTAGAGACCTAGGGGAATCCAAGATGATGGGACTTGTGGGGCTCCGACCAGGTTCTGTTACCCAGAATCCTTTGCAAGCCTCAAAATTTGGCAAAAAAAACACTTTTTTCTCACATTTCGGTGGCAGAGAGTTCTGGAATCTGAGAGGAGCCACACATTTCCTTCCACCCAGCATTTCCCCAAGTGTCCTGATAAAATTGGTACCTCACTTGTGTGGGTAGGCCTAGCGCCCGCAACAGGAAATGCCCCAAAACACAAAGTGGACACGTCACATTTTCTCAAAGAAAACAGAGGTGTTTTTTGCAAAGTGCCTACAGGTGGATTTTGGCCTCTAGCTCAGCTGGCACCTAGGGAAACCTACCAAACCTGTGCATTTTTTAAAACTAGAGACCTAGGGGAATCCAAGATGAGGGGACTTGTGGGGCTCCGACCAGGTTCTGTTACCCAGAATCCTTTGCAAGCCTCAAAATTTGGCTAAAAAAACAATTGTTTCTCACATTTCGGTGGCAGAGAGATCTGGAATTTGAGAGGAGCCACACATTTCCTTCCACCCAGCATTTCCCCAAGTGTCCTGATAAAATTGGTACCTCACTTGTGTGGGAAGGCCTAGCGCCCGCGACAGGAAATGCCCCAAAACACAAAGTGGACACATCACATTTTCTCAAAGAAAACTGAGGTGTTTTTTGCAAAGTGCCTACCTGTGGGTTTTGGCCTCTAGATCAGCCGGCACATAGAAAAACCTACCAAACCTGTGCATTTTTTAAAACTAGAGACCTAGGGATATTCTTGATGGGGTGACTTGTGGGGCTCTTGCCAGGTTCTGTTACCCAGAATCCTTTGCAAACCTCAACATTTGGCTAAAAAAACACTTTTTCCTCACATTTCGGTGACAGAGAATTCTGGAATCTGAGAGGAGCCACAAATTTCTTTCCACCCAGCGTTCCTCCAAGTGCCCCGATAAAAATGGAACCTCACTTGTGTGGGTAGGCCTAGTGCCCCCGACAGGAAATGCCCCAAAATACAAAGTGGACACATAACATTTTCTCAAAGAAAACAGAGGTGTTTTTTGCAAAGTGCCTACCTCTGGATTTTGGCCTCTAGCTCAACCGGCACCTAGGGAAACCTACCAAACCTGTGCATTTTTTAAAACTGGAGACCTCGGGAATCCAAGATGGGGTGACTTCTTGGGCTCTCACCAGGTTCCGTTACCTCTAATCCTTTGCAAACCTCGCAATGTGGCTAAAAAAACACTTTTTCCTCACATTTCGGTGACATAAAGTTCTGGAATTTGAGAGGAGCCACATATTTCCTTCCTCCCAGCGTTCCCCCAAGTCTCCCGATGAAAATGGTACCTAACTTGTGTGGGTAGGCCAAGTGCCCATGACAGGAAATGTCCCAAAATACAAAGTGAACACATCACATTTTCTCAAAGAAAACAGAGGTGTTTTTTGCAAAGTGCCTACCTGTGGATTTTGGACTCTAGCTCAGCCGGCACCTAGGGAAACCTACCAAACCTGTGCATTTTTTAAAATTAGAGACCTAGAGGAATCCAAGATAGGGTGACTTGTGGGGCTCTCACCAGGTTCTGTTACCCAGAATCCTTTGCAAACCTCAAAATTTGGCTAAAAAAACACTTTTTCCTTACATTTTGGTGACAGAGAGTTCTGGAATTTGAGAGGAGCCACAAATTTCCTTCCATCCAGCATTTCCCCAAGTGTCCCGATAAAACTGGTACCTCACTTGTGTGGGTAGGCCTAGTGCCCGCGACACGAAATGCCCCAAAACACGAAGTGGACACATCACATTATCTCAAAGAAAACAGGTGTTTTTTGCAAAGTGCCTACCGGTGGATTTTGGCCTCTAGCTCAGCCGGCACCTAGGGAAACCTACCAAACCTGTGCATTTTTTAAAACTAGAGACCTAGGGGAATCCAAGATGAGGGGACTTGTGGGGCTCCGACCAGGTTCTGTTACCCAGAATCCTTTGCAAGCCTCAAAATTTGGCAAAAAAAACACTTTTTTCTCACATTTCGGTGGCAGAGAGTTCTGGAATCTGAGAGGAGCCACACATTTCCTTCCACCCAGCATTTCCCCAAGTGTCCTGATAAAATTGGTACCTCACTTGTGTGGGTAGGCCTAGCGCCCGCAACAGGAAATGCCCCAAAACACAAAGTGGACACGTCACATTTTCTCATAGAAAACTGAGGTGTTTTTTGCAAAGTGCCTACCTGTGGGTTTTGGCCTCTAGATCAGACGGCACATAGAAAAACCTACCAAACCTGTGCATTTTTGAAAACTAGAGACCTAGGGGAATCCAAGATGAGGGGACTTGTGGGGCTCCGACCAGGTTCTGTTACCCAGAATCCTTTGCAAGCCTCAAAATTTGGCTAAAAAAACAATTTTTTCTCACATTTCGGTGGCAGAGAGATCTGGAATTTGAGAGGAGCCACACATTTCCTTCCACCCAGCATTTCCCCAAGTGTCCTGATAAAATTGGTACCTCACTTGTGTGGGAAGGCCTAGCGCCCGCGACAGGAAATGCCCCAAAACACAAAGTGGACACATCACATTTTCTCAAAGAAAACTGAGGTGTTTTTTGCAAAGAGCCTACCTGTGGGTTTTGGCCTCTAGATCAGCCGGCACATAGAAAAACCTACCAAACCTGTGCATTTTTTAAAACTAGAGACCTAGGGATATTCTTGATGGGGTGACTTGTGGGGCTCTTGCCAGGTTCTGTTACCCAGAATCCTTTGCAAACCTCAACATTTGGCTAAAAAAACACTTTTTCCTCACATTTCGGTGACAGAGAATTCTGGAATCTGAGAGGAGCCACAAATTTCTTTCCACCCAGCGTTCCTCCAAGTGCCCCGATAAAAATGGAACCTCACTTGTGTGGGTAGGCCTAGTGCCCCCGACAGGAAATGCCCCAAAATACAAAGTGGACACATAACATTTTCTCAAAGAAAACAGAGGTGTTTTTTGCAAAGTGCCTACCTCTGGATTTTGGCCTCTAGCTCAACCGGCACCTAGGGAAACCTACCAAACCTGTGCATTTTTTAAAACTGGAGACCTCGGGAATCCAAGATGGGGTGACTTCTTGGGCTCTCACCAGGTTCCGTTACCTCTAATCCTTTGCAAACCTCGCAATGTGGCTAAAAAAACACTTTTTCCTCACATTTCGGTGACATAAAGTTCTGGAATTTGAGAGGAGCCACATATTTCCTTCCTCCCAGCGTTCCCCCAAGTCTCCCGATGAAAATGGTACCTAACTTGTGTGGGTAGGCCAAGTGCCCGTGACAGGAAATGTCCCAAAATACAAAGTGAACACATCACATTTTCTCATAGAAAACAGAGGTGTTTTTTGCAAAGTGCCTACCAGTGGATTTTGGCCTCTAGCTCAGCCGGCACCTAGGGAAACCTACCAAACCTCTGCATTTTTTAAAATTAGAGACCTAGAGGAATCCAAGATAGGGTGACTTGTGGGGCTCTCACCAGGTTCTGTTACCCAGAATCCTTTGCAAACCTCAAAATTTGGCTAAAAAAACACTTTTTCCTTACATTTTGGTGACAGAGAGTTCTGGAATATGAGAGGAGCCACATATTTCCTTCCACCCAGCGTTCCCCCATGTCTCCCAATAAAAATGGTACCTCACTTGTGTGGGTAGGCCTAGTGCCCGCGACAGGAAATGCCCCAAAACACAAAGTGGACACATCACATTTTCTCAAAGAAAACAGAGGTGTTTTTTGCAAAGTGCCTACCAGTGGATATTGGCCTCTAGCTCAGCCGGCATCTAGGGAAACCTACCAAACCTGTGCAATTTTTAAAACTAGAGACCTAGGGGAATCCAAGATGAGGGTACTTGTGGGGCTCAAACCAAGTTCTGTTACCCAGAATCCTTTACAAACCTCAACATTTGGCTAAAAAAACACTGTTTCCTCACATTTCGGTGGCAGAGAGTTCTGGAATTTGAGAGGAGCCACAAATTTCCTTCCACCCAGCATTTCCCCAAGTGTCCCGATAAAACTGGTACCTCACTTGTGTGGGTAGGCCTAGTGCCCGCGACACGAAATGCCCCAAAACACGAAGTGGACACATCACATTATCTCAAAGAAAACAGGTGTTTTTTGCAAAGTGCCTACCGGTGGATTTTGGCCTCTAGCTCAGCCGGCACCTAGGGAAACCTACCAAACCTGTGCATTTTTTAAAACTAGAGACCTAGGGGAATCCAAGATGAGGGGACTTGTGGGGCTCCGACCAGGTTCTGTTACCCAGAATCCTTTGCAAGCCTCAAAATTTGGCAAAAAAAACACTTTTTTCTCACATTTCGGTGGCAGAGAGTTCTGGAATCTGAGAGGAGCCACACATTTCCTTCCACCCAGCATTTCCCCAAGTGTCCTGATAAAATTGGTACCTCACTTGTGTGGGTAGGCCTAGCGCCCGCAACAGGAAATGCCCCAAAACACAAAGTGGACACGTCACATTTTCTCATAGAAAACTGAGGTGTTTTTTGCAAAGTGCCTACCTGTGGGTTTTGGCCTCTAGATCAGCCGGCACATAGAAAAACCTACCAAACCTGTGCATTTTTGAAAACTAGAGACCTAGGGGAATCCAAGGTGGGGTGACTTCTGGGGCTCTCGCCAGGTTCTGTTACCCAGAATCCTTTGCAAACCTCAACATTTGGCAAAAAAAACTTTTTCCTCACATTTGGGTGACTGAGAGTTCTGGAATCTGAGAGGAGCCACATATTTCCTTCCACGCAGCGTTCCCCCAAGTCTCCCAATAAAAATGGTACCTCACTTGTCTGGGTAGGCCAAGTGCCCGCAACAGGAAATGCCCCAAAACACAAAGTGGACACATCACATTTTCTCAAAGAAAACAGAGGTGTTTTTTGCAAAGTGCCTACCTCTGGATTTTGACCTCTAGCTCAACCGGCACCTAGGGAAACCGACCAAACCTGTGCATTTTTTTAAACTAGAGACCTAGGGGAATCCAAGATGGGGTGACTTCTGGGGCTCTCACCAGGTTCCGTTACCTCTAATCCTTTGCAAACCTCACAATGTGGCTAAAAAAACACTTTTTCCTCACATTTCGGTGACAGAAAGTTCTGGAATTTGAGAGGAACCACATATTTCCTTCCTCCCAGCGTTCCCCCAAGTCTCCCGATAAAAATGGTACCTCACTTGTGTGGTTAGGCCTAGTGCCCGTGACAGGAAATGTCCCAAAATACAAAGTGGACACTTCACATTTTCTCAAAGAAAACAGAGGTGTTTTTTGCAAAGTGCCTACCTGTGGATTTTGGACTCTAGCTCAGCCGGCACCTAGGGAAACCTACCAAACCTGTGCATTTTTGAAAACTAGAGACCTAGGGGTATTCTTGATGGGGTGACTTGTGGGGCTCTTGCCAGGTTCTGTTACCCAGAATCCTTTGCAAACCTCAACATTTGGCTAAAAAAACACTTTTTCCTCACATTTCGGTGACAGAGAGTTCTGGAATCTGAGAGGAGCCACAAATTTCTTTCCACCCAGCGTTCCTCCAAGTGCCCCGATAAAAATGGAACCTCACTTGTGTGGGTAGGCCTAGTGCCCCCGACAGGAAATGCCCCAAAATACAAAGTGGACACATAACATTTTCTCAAAGAAAACAGAGGTGTTTTTTGCAAAGTGCCTACCTCTGGATTTTGGCCTCTAGCTCAACCGGCACCTAGGGAAACCTACCAAACCTGTGCATTTTTTAAAACTGGAGACCTCGGGAATCCAAGATGGGGTGACTTCTTGGGCTCTCACCAGGTTCCGTTACCTCTAATCCTTTGCAAACCTCGCAATGTGGCTAAAAAAACACTTTTTCCTCACATTTCGGTGACATAAAGTTCTGGAATTTGAGAGGAGCCACATATTTCCTTCCTCCCAGCGTTCCCCCAAGTCTCCCGATGAAAATGGTACCTAACTTGTGTGGGTACGCCAAGTGCCCGTGACAGGAAATGTCCCAAAATACAAAGTGAACACATCACATTTTCTCAAAGAAAACAGAGGCGTTTTTTGCAAAGTGCCTACCTGTGGATTTTGGACTCTAGCTCAGCCGGCACCTAGGGAAACCTACCAAACCTGTGCATTTTTTAAAATTAGAGACCTAGAGGAATCCAAGATAGGGTGACTTGTGGGGCTCTCACCAGGTTCTGTTACCCAGAATCCTTTGCAAACCTCAAAATTTGGCTAAAAAAACACTTTTTCCTTACATTTTGGTGACAGAGAGTTCTGGAATATGAGAGGAGCCACATATTTCCTTCCACCCAGCGTTCCCCCATGTCTCCCAATAAAAATGGTACCTCACTTGTGTGGGTAGGCCTAGTGCCCGCGACAGGAAATGCCCCAAAACACAAAGTGGACACATCACATTTTCTCAAAGAAAACAGAGGTGTTTTTTGCAAAGTGCCTACCAGTGGATTTTGGCCTCTAGCTCAGCCGGCATCTAGGGAAACCTACCAAACCTGTGCAATTTTTAAAACTAGAGACCTAGGGGAATCCAAGATGAGGGTACTTGTGGGGCTCAAACCAGGTTCTGTTACCCAGAATCCTTTGCAAACCTCAACATTTGGCTAAAAAAACACTGTTTCCTCACATTTCGGTGGCAGAGAGTTCTGGAATTTGAGAGGAGCCACAAATTTCCTTCCACCCAGCATTTCCCCAAGTGTCCCGATAAAACTGGTACCTCACTTGTGTGGGTAGGCCTAGTGCCCGCGACACGAAATGCCCCAAAACACAAAGTGGACACATCACATTATCTCAAAGAAAACAGGTGTTTTTTGCAAAGTGCCTACCGGTGGATTTTGGCCTCTAGCTCAGCCGGCACCTAGGGAAACCTACCAAACCTGTGCATTTTTTAAAACTAGAGACCTAGGGGAATCCAAGATGAGGGGACTTGTGGGGCTCCGACCAGGTTCTGTTACCCAGAATCCTTTGCAAGCCTCAAAATTTGGCAAAAAAAACACTTTTTTCTCACATTTCGGTGGCAGAGAGTTCTGGAATCTGAGAGGAGCCACACATTTCCTTCCACCCAGCATTTCCCCAAGTGTCCTGATAAAATTGGTACCTCACTTGTGTGGGTAGGCCTAGCGCCCGCAACAGGAAATGCCCCAAATCACAAAGTGGACACGTCACATTTTCTCATAGAAAACTGAGGTGTTTTTTGCAAAGTGCCTACCTGTGGGTTTTGGCCTCTAGATCAGCCGGCACATAGAAAAACCTACCAAACCTGTGCATTTTTGAAAACTAGAGACCTAGGGGAATCCAAGGTGGTGTGACTTCTGGGGCTCTCGCCAGGTTCTGTTACCCAGAACCCTTTGCAAACCTCAACATTTGGCAAAAAACACTTTTTCCTCACATTTGGGTGACTGAGAGTTCTGGAATCTGAGAGGAGCCACATATTTCCTTCCACGCAGCGTTCCCCCAAGTCTCCCAATAAAAATGGTACCTCACTTGTGTGGGTAGGCCAAGTGCCCGCAACAGGAAATGCCCCAAAACACAAAGTGGACACATCACATTTTCTCAAAGAAAACAGAGGTGTTTTTTGCAAAGTGCCTACCTCTGGATTTTCACCTCTAGCTCAACCGGCACCTAGGGAAACCGACCAAACCTGTGCATTTTTTTAAACTAGAGACCTAGGGGAATCCAAGATGGGGTGACTTCTGGGGCTCTCACCAGGTTCCGTTACCTCTAATCCTTTGCAAACCTCACAATGTGGCTAAAAAAACACTTTTTCCTCACATTTCGGTGACAGAAAGTTAGGGAATTTGAGAGGAACCACATATTTCCTTCCTCCCAGCGTTCCCCCAAGTCTCCCGATAAAAATGGTACCTCACTTGTGAGTTTAGGCCTAGTGCCCGTGACAGGAAATGTCCCAAAATACAAAGTGGACACTTCACATTTTCTCAAAGAAAACAGAGGTGTTTTTTGCAAAGTGCCTACCTGTGGATTTTGGACTCTAGCTCAGCCGGCACCTAGGGAAACCTACCAAACCTGTGCATTTTTGAAAACTAGAGACCTAGGGGTATTCTTGATGGGGTGACTTGTGGGGCTCTTGCCAGGTTCTGTTACCCAGAATCCTTTGCAAACCTCAACATTTGGCTAAAAAAACACTTGTTCCTCACATTTCGGTGACAGAGAGTTCTGGAATCTGAGAGGAGCCACAAATTTCTTTCCACCCAGCGTTCCTCCAAGTGCCCCGATAAAAATGGAACCTCACTTGTGTGGGTAGGCCTAGTGCCCCCGACAGGAAATGCCCCAAAATACAAAGTGGACACATAACATTTTCTCAAAGAAAACAGAGGTGTTTTTTGCAAAGTGCCTACCTCTGGATTTTGGCCACTAGCTCAACCGGCACCTAGGGAAACCTACCAAACCTGTGCATTTTTTAAAACTGGAGACCTCGGGAATCCAAGATGGGGTGACTTCTTGGGCTCTCACCAGGTTCCGTTACCTCTAATCCTTTGCAAACCTCGCAATGTGGCTAAAAAAACACTTTTTCCTCACATTTCGGTGACATAAAGTTCTGGAATTTGAGAGGAGCCACATATTTCCTTCCTCCCAGCGTTCCCCCAAGTCTCCCGATGAAAATGGTACCTAACTTGTGTGGGTAGGCCAAGTGCCCGTGACAGGAAATGTCCCAAAATACAAAGTGAACACATCACATTTTCTCAAAGAAAACAGAGGTGTTTTTTGCAAAGTGCCTACCTGTGGATTTTGGACTCTAGCTCAGCCGGCACCTAGGGAAACCTACCAAACCTGTGCATTTTTTAAAATTAGAGACCTAGAGGAATCCAAGATAGGGTGACTTGTGGGGCTCTCACCAGGTTCTGTTACCCAGAATCCTTTGCAAACCTCAAAATTTGGCTAAAAAAACACTTTTTCCTTACATTTTGGTGACAGAGAGTTCTGGAATATGAGAGGAGCCACATATTTCCTTCCACCCAGCGTTCCCCCATGTCTCCCAATAAAAATGGTACCTCACTTGTGTGGGTAGGCCTAGTGCCCGCGACAGGAAATGCCCCAAAACACAAAGTGGACACATCACATTTTCTCAAAGAAAACAGAGGTGTTTTTTGCAAAGTGCCTACCAGTGGATTTTGGCCTCTAGCTCAGCCGGCATCTAGGGAAACCTACCAAACCTGTGCAATTTTTAAAACTAGAGACCTAGGGGAATCCAAGATGAGGGTACTTGTGGGGCTCAAACCAGGTTCTGTTACCCAGAATCCTTTGCAAACCTCAACATTTGGCTAAAAAAACACTGTTTCCTCACATTTCGGTGGCAGAGAGTTCTGGAATTTGAGAGGAGCCACAAATTTCCTTCCACCCAGCATTTCCCCAAGTGTCCCGATAAAACTGGTACCTCACTTGTGTGGGTAGGCCTAATGCCCGCGACACGAAATGCCCCAAAACACGAAGAGGACACATCACATTATCTCAAAGAAAACAGGTGTTTTTTGCAAAGTGCCTACCGGTGGATTTTGGCCTCTAGCTCAGCCGGCACCTAGGGAAACCTACCAAACCTGTGCATTTTTTAAAACTAGAGACCTAGGGGAATCCAAGATGAGGGTACTTGTGGGGCTCTAACCAGGTTCTGTTACCCAGAATCCTTTGCAAACCTCAACATTTGGCAAAAAAAACACTGTTTCCTCACATTTCGGTGGCAGAGAGTTCTGGAGTCTGAGAGGAGCCACAAATTTCCTTCCACCCAGCATTTCCCCAAGTGTCCCGATAAAACTGGTACCTCACTTGTGTGGGTAGGCCTAGCGCCCGCGACAGGAAATGCCCCAAAACACGAAGTGGACACATCACATTTTCTCAAAGAAAACAGAGGTGTTTTTTGCAAAGTGCCTACAGGTGGATTTTGGCCTCTAGCTCAGCTGGCACCTAGGGAAACCTACCAAACCTGTGCATTTTTTAAAACTAGAGACCTAGGGGAATCCAAGATGAGGGGACTTGTGGGGCTCCGACCAGGTTCTGTTACCCAGAATCCTTTGCAAGCCTCAAAATTTGGCAAAAAAAACACTTTTTTCTCACATTTCGGTGGCAGAGAGATCTGGAATTTGAGAGGAGCCACACATTTCCTTCCACCCAGCATTTCCCCAAGTGTCCTGATAAAATTGGTACCTCACTTGTGTGGGTAGGCCTAGCGCCCGCAACAGGAAATGCCCCAAAACACAAAGTGGACACGTCACATTTTCTCATAGAAAACTGAGGTGTTTTTTGCAAAGTGCCTACCTGTGGGTTTTGGCCTCTAGATCAGCCGGCACATAGAAAAACCTACCAAACCTGTGCATTTTTGAAAACTAGAGACCTAGGGGAATCCAAGGTGGGGTGACTTCTGGGGCTCTCGCCAGGTTCTGTTACCCAGAATCCTTTGCAAACCTCAACATTTGGCAAAAAAAACTTTTTCCTCACATTTGGGTGACTGAGAGTTCTGGAATCTGAGAGGAGCCACATATTTCCTTCCACGCAGCGTTCCCCCAAGTCTCCCAATACAAATGGTACCTCACTTGTGTGGGTAGGCCAAGTGCCCGCAACAGGAAATGCCCCAAAACACAAAGTGGACACATCACATTTTCTCAAAGAAAACAGAGGTGTTTTTTGCAAAGTGCCTACCTCTGGATTTTGACCTCTAGCTCAACCGGCACCTAGGGAAACCGACCAAACCTGTGCATTTTTTTAAACTAGAGACCTAGGGGAATCCAAGATGGGATGACTTCTGGGCTCTCACCAGGTTCCGTTACCTCTAATCCTTTGCAAACCTCACAATGTGGCTAAAAAAACACTTTTTCCTCACATTTCGGTGACAGAAAGTTCTGGAATTTGAGAGGAACCACATATTTCCTTCCTCCCAGCGTTCCCCCAAGTCTCCCGATAAAAATGGTACCTCACTTGTGTGGTTAGGCCTAGTGCCCGTGACAGGAAATGTCCCAAAATACAAAGTGGACACTTCACATTTTCTCAAAGAAAACAGAGGTGTTTTTTGCAAAGTGCCTACCTGTGGATTTTGGACTCTAGCTCAGCCGGCACCTAGGGAAACCTACCAAACCTGTGCATTTTTGAAAACTAGAGACCTAGGGGTATTCTTGATGGGGTGACTTGTGGGGCTCTTGCCAGGTTCTGTTACCCAGAATCCTTTGCAAACCTCAACATTTGGCTAAAAAAACACTTTTTCCTCACATTTCGGTGACAGAGAGTTCTGGAATCTGAGAGGAGCCACAAATTTCTTTCCACCCAGCGTTCCTCCAAGTGCCCCGATAAAAATGGAACCTCACTTGTGTGGGTAGGCCTAGTGCCCCCGACAGGAAATGCCCCAAAATACAAAGTGGACACATAACATTTTCTCAAAGAAAACAGAGGTGTTTTTTGCAAAGTGCCTACCTCTGGATTTTGGTCTCTAGCTCAACCGGCACCTAGGGAAACCTACCAAACCTGTGCATTTTTTAAAACTGGAGACCTCGGGAATCCAAGATGGGGTGACTTCTTGGGCTCTCACCAGGTTCTGTTACCTCTAATCCTTTGCAAACCTCGCAATGTGGCTAAAAAAACACTTTTTCCTCACATTTCGGTGACATAAAGTTCTGGAATTTGAGAGGAGCCACATATTTCCTTCCTCCCAGCGTTCCCCCAAGTCTCCCGATGAAAATGGTACCTAACTTGTGTGGGTAGGCCAAGTGCCCGTGACAGGAAATGTCCCAAAATACAAAGTGAACACATCACATTTTCTCAAAGAAAACAGAGGTGTTTTTTGCAAAGTGCCTACCTGTGGATTTTGGACTCTAGCTCAGCCGGCACCTAGGGAAACCTACCAAACCTGTGCATTTTTTAAAATTAGAGACCTAGAGGAATCCAAGATAGGGTGACTTGTGGGGCTCTCACCAGGTTCTGTTACCCAGAATCCTTTGCAAACCTCAAAATTTGGCTAAAAAAACACTTTTTCCTTACATTTTGGGGACAGAGAGTTCTGGAATATGAGAGGAGCCACATATTTCCTTCCACCCAGCGTTCCCCCATGTTCCCAATAAAAATGGTACCTCACTTGTGTGGGTAGGCCTAGTGCCCGCGACAGGAAATGCCCCAAAACACAAAGTGGACACATCACATTTTCTGAAAGAAAACAGAGGTGTTTTTTGCAAAGTGCCTACCAGTGGATTTTGGCCTCTAGCTCAGCCGGCATCTAGGGAAACCTACCAAACCTGTGCAATTTTTAAAACTAGAGACCTAGGGGAATCCAAGATGAGGGTACTTGTGGGGCTCAAACCAGGTTCTGTTACCCAGAATCCTTTGCAAACCTCAACATTTGGCTAAAAAAACACTGTTTCCTCACATTTCGGTGGCAGAGAGTTCTGGAATTTGAGAGGAGCCACAAATTTCCTTCCACCCAGCATTTCCCCAAGTGTCCCGATAAAACTGGTACCTCACTTGTGTGGGTAGGCCTAGTGCCCGCGACACGAAATGCCCCAAAACACAAAGTGGACACATCACATTATCTCAAAGAAAACAGGTGTTTTTTGCAAAGTGCCTACCGGTGGATTTTGGCCTCTAGCTCAGCCGGCACCTAGGGAAACCTACCAAACCTGTGCATTTTTTAAAACTAGAGACCTAGGGGAATCCAAGATGAGGGGACTTGTGGGGCTCCGACCAGGTTCTGTTACCCAGAATCCTTTGCAAGCCTCAAAATTTGGCAAAAAAAACACTTTTTTCTCACATTTCGGTGGCAGAGAGTTCTGGAATCTGAGAGGAGCCACACATTTCCTTCCACCCAGCATTTCCCCAAGTGTCCTGATAAAATTGGTACCTCACTTGTGTGGGTAGGCCTAGCGCCCGCAACAGGAAATGCCCCAAAACACAAAGTGGACACGTCACATTTTCTCATAGAAAACTGAGGTGTTTTTTGCAAAGTGCCTACCTGTGGGTTTTGGCCTCTAGATCAGCCGGCACATAGAAAAACCTACCAAACCTGTGCATTTTTGAAAACTAGAGACCTAGGGGAATCCAAGGTGGGGTGACTTCTGGGGCTCTCGCCAGGTTCTGTTACCCAGAATCCTTTGCAAACCTCAACATTTGGCAAAAAACACTTTTTCCTCACATTTGGGTGACTGTGAGTTCTGGAATCTGAGAGGAGCCACATATTTCCTTCCACGCAGCGTTCCCCCAAGTCTCCCAATAAAAATGGTACCTCACTTGTGTGGGTAGGCCAAGTGCCCGCAACAGGAAATGCCCCAAAACACAAAGTGGACACATCATATTTTCTCAAAGAAAACAGAGGTGTTTTTTGCAAAGTGCCTACCTCTGGATTTTGACCTCTAGCTCAACCGGCACCTAGGGAAACCGACCAAACCTGTGCATTTTTTTAAACTAGAGACCTAGGGGAATCCAAGATGGGGTGACTTCTGGGGCTCTCACCAGGTTCCGTTACCTCTAATCCTTTGCAAACCTCACAATGTGGCTAAAAAAACACTTTTTCCTCACATTTCGGTGACAGAAAGTTCTGGAATTTGAGAGGAACCACATATTTCCTTCCTCCCAGCGTTCCCCCAAGTCTCCCGATAAAAATGGTACCTCACTTGTGTGGTTAGGCCTAGTGCCCGTGACAGGAAATGTCCCAAAATACAAAGTGGACACATCACATTTTCTCAAAGAAAACAGAGGTGTTTTTTGCAAAGTGCCTACCTGTGGATTTTGGACTCTAGCTCAGCCGGCACCTAGGGAAACCTACCAAACCTGTGCATTTTTTAAAACTAGAGACATAGAGGAATCCAAGATAGGGTGACTTGTGGGGCGCTCACCAGGTTCTGTTACCCAGAATCCTTTGCAAACCTCAACATTTGGCTAAAAAAACACTTTTTCCTCACATTTCGGTGACAGAGAGTTCTGGAATCTGAGAGGAGCCACAAATTTCTTTCCACCCAGCGTTCCTCCAAGTGCCCCGATAAAAATGGAACCTCACTTGTGTGGGTAGGCCTAGTGCCCCCGACAGGAAATGCTCCAAAATACAAAGTGGACACATAACATTTTCTCAAAGAAAACAGAGGTGTTTTTTGCAAAGTGCCTACCTCTGGATTTTGGCCTCTAGCTCAACCGGCACCTAGGGAAACCTACCAAACCTGTGCATTTTTTTAAACTGGAGACCTCGGGAATCCAAGATGGGGTGACTTCTTGGGCTCTCACCAGGTTCTGTTACCTCTAATCCTTTGCAAACCTCGCAATGTGGCTAAAAAAACACTTTTTCCTCTCATTTCGGTGACATAAAGTTCTGGAATTTGAGAGGAGCCACATATTTCCTTCCTCCCCGCGTTCCCCCAAGTCTCACGATGAAAATGGTACCTCACTTGTGTGGGTAGGCCAAGTGCCCGTGACAGGAAATGTCCCAAAATACAAAGTGGACACATAACATTTTCTCAAAGAAAACAGAGGTGTTTTTTGCAAAGTGCCTACCTGTGGATTTTGGACTCTAGCTCAGCCGGCACCTAGGGAAACCTACCAAACCTGTGCATTTTTGAAAACTAGAGACCTAGGGGTATTCTTGATGGGGTGACTTGTGGGGCTCTTGCCAGGTTCTGTTACCCAGAATCCTTTGCAAACCTCAACATTTGGCTAAAAAAACACTTTTTCCTCACATTTCGGTGACAGAGAGTTCTGGAATCTGAGAGGAGCCACAAATTTCTTTCCACCCAGCGTTCCTCCAAGTGCCCCGATAAAAATGGAACCTCACTTGTGTGGGTAGGCCTAGTGCCCCCGACAGGAAATGCCCCAAAATACAAAGTGGACACATAACATTTTCTCAAAGAAAACAGAGGTGTTTTTTGCAAAGTGCCTACCTCTGGATTTTGGTCTCTAGCTCAACCGGCACCTAGGGAAACCTACCAAACCTGTGCATTTTTTAAAACTGGAGACCTCGGGAATCCAAGATGGGGTGACTTCTTGGGCTCTCACCAGGTTCTGTTACCTCTAATCCTTTGCAAACCTCGCAATGTGGCTAAAAAAACACTTTTTCCTCACATTTCGGTGACATAAAGTTCTGGAATTTGAGAGGAGCCACATATTTCCTTCCTCCCAGCGTTCCCCCAAGTCTCCCGATGAAAATGGTACCTAACTTGTGTGGGTAGGCCAAGTGCCCGTGACAGGAAATGTCCCAAAATACAAAGTGAACACATCACATTTTCTCAAAGAAAACAGAGGTGTTTTTTGCAAAGTGCCTACCTGTGGATTTTGGACTCTAGCTCAGCCGGCACCTAGGGAAACCTACCAAACCTGTGCATTTTTTAAAATTAGAGACCTAGAGGAATCCAAGATAGGGTGACTTGTGGGGCTCTCACCAGGTTCTGTTACCCAGAATCCTTTGCAAACCTCAAAATTTGGCTAAAAAAACACTTTTTCCTTACATTTTGGTGACAGAGAGTTCTGGAATATGAGAGGAGCCACATATTTCCTTCCACCCAGCGTTCCCCCATGTTCCCAATAAAAATGGTACCTCACTTGTGTGGGTAGGCCTAGTGCCCGCGACAGGAAATGCCCCAAAACACAAAGTGGACACATCACATTTTCTCAAAGAAAACAGAGGTGTTTTTTGCAAAGTGCCTACCAGTGGATTTTGGCCTCTAGCTCAGCCGGCATCTAGGGAAACCTACCAAACCTGTGCAATTTTTAAAACTAGAGACCTAGGGGAATCCAAGATGAGGGTACTTGTGGGGCTCAAACCAGGTTCTGTTACCCAGAATCCTTTGCAAACCTCAACATTTGGCTAAAAAAACACTGTTTCCTCACATTTCGGTGGCAGAGAGTTCTGGAATTTGAGAGGAGCCACAAATTTCCTTCCACCCAGCATTTCCCCAAGTGTCCCGATAAAACTGGTACCTCACTTGTGTGGGTAGGCCTAGTGCCCGCGACACGAAATGCCCCAAAACACAAAGTGGACACATCACATTATCTCAAAGAAAACAGGTGTTTTTTGCAAAGTGCCTACCGGTGGATTTTGGCCTCTAGCTCAGCCGGCACCTAGGGAAACCTACCAAACCTGTCCTTTTTTTAAAACTAGAGACCTAGGGGAATCCAAGATGAGGGGACTTGTGGGGCTCCGACCAGGTTCTGTTACCCAGAATCCTTTGCAAGCCTCAAAATTTGGCAAAAAAAACACTTTTTTCTCACATTTCGGTGGCAGAGAGTTCTGGAATCTGAGAGGAGCCACACATTTCCTTCCACCCAGCATTTCCCCAAGTGTCCTGATAAAATTGGTACCTCACTTGTGTGGGTAGGCCTAGCGCCCGCAACAGGAAATGCCCCAAAACACAAAGTGGACACGTCACATTTTCTCATAGAAAACTGAGGTGTTTTTTGCAAAGTGCCTACCTGTGGGTTTTGGCCTCTAGATCAGCCGGCACATAGAAAAACCTACCAAACCTGTGCATTTTTGAAAACTAGAGACCTAGGGGAATCCAAGGTGGGGTGACTTCTGGGGCTCTCGCCAGGTTCTGTTACCCAGAATCCTTTGCAAACCTCAACATTTGGCAAAAAACACTTTTTCCTCACATTTGGGTGACTGTGAGTTCTGGAATCTGAGAGGAGCCACATATTTCCTTCCACGCAGCGTTCCCCCAAGTCTCCCAATAAAAATGGTACCTCACTTGTGTGGGTAGGCCAAGTGCCCGCAACAGGAAATGCCCCAAAACACAAAGTGGACACATCATATTTTCTCAAAGAAAACAGAGGTGTTTTTTGCAAAGTGCCTACCTCTGGATTTTGACCTCTAGCTCAACCGGCACCTAGGGAAACCGACCAAACCTGTGCATTTTTTTAAACTAGAGACCTAGGGGAATCCAAGATGGGGTGACTTCTGGGGCTCTCACCAGGTTCCGTTACCTCTAATCCTTTGCAAACCTCACAATGTGGCTAAAAAAACACTTTTTCCTCACATTTCGGTGACAGAAAGTTCTGGAATTTGAGAGGAACCACATATTTCCTTCCTCCCAGCGTTCCCCCAAGTCTCCCGATAAAAATGGTACCTCACTTGTGTGGTTAGGCCTAGTGCCCGTGACAGGAAATGTCCCAAAATACAAAGTGGACACATCACATTTTCTCAAAGAAAACAGAGGTGTTTTTTGCAAAGTGCCTACCTGTGGATTTTGGACTCTAGCTCAGCCGGCACCTAGGGAAACCTACCAAACCTGTGCATTTTTTAAAACTAGAGACATAGAGGAATCCAAGATAGGGTGACTTGTGGGGCGCTCACCAGGTTGTTACCCAGAATCCTTTGCAAACCTCAACATTTGGCTAAAAAAACACTTTTTCCTCACATTTCGGTGACAGAGAGTTCTGGAATCTGAGAGGAGCCACAAATTTCTTTCCACCCAGCGTTCCTCCAAGTGCCCCGATAAAAATGGAACCTCACTTGTGTGGGTAGGCCTAGTGCCCCCGACAGGAAATGCTCCAAAATACAAAGTGGACACATCACATTTTCTCAAAGAAAACAGAGGCGTTTTTTGCAAAGTGCCTACCTGTGGATTTTGGACTCTAGCTCAGCCGGCACCTAGGGAAACCTACCAAACCTGTGCATTTTTTAAAACTAGAGACATAGAGGAATCCAAGATAGGGAGACTTGTGGGGCGCTCACCAGGTTCTGTTACCCAGAATCCTTTGCAAACCTAAAAATTTGGCTAAAACAACACTTTTTCCTTACATTTTGGTGACAGAGAGTTCTGGAATATGAGAGGAGCCACAAATTTCCTTCCACCCAGTGTTCCCCCAAGTCTCCCAATAAAAATGGTACCTCACTTGTGTGGGTAGGCCTAGTGCCCGCGACAGGAAATGCCCCAAAACACAAAGTGGACACATCACATTTTCTCAAAGAAAACAGAGGTGTTTTTGCAAAGTGCTTACCGGTGGATTTTGGCCTCTAGCTCAGCCGGCATCTAGGGAAACCTACCAAACCTATGCATTTTTTAAAACTAGAGACCTAGGGGAATCCAAGATGAGGGTACTTCTGGGGCTCTAACCAGGTTCTGTTACCCAGAATCCTTTGCAAACCTCAACATTTGGCTAAAAAACACTGTTTCCTCACATTTCGGTGGCAGAGAGTTCTGGAATCTGAGAGGGGCCACAAATTTCCTTCCACCCAGCATTTCCCCAAGTGTCCCAATAAAACTGGTACCTCACTTGTGTGGGTAGGCCTAGCGCCCGCGACAGGAAATGCCCCAAAACACGAAGTGGACACATCACATTTTCTCAAAGAAAACAAAGGTGTTTTTTGCAAAGTGCCTACCGGTGGATTTTGGCCTCTAGCTCAGCCGGCACCTAGGGAAACCTACCAAACCTGTGCATTTTTTAAAACTAGAGACCTAGGGGAATCCAAGATGAGGGGACTTGTGGGGCTCCGACCAGGTTCTGTTACCCAGAATCCTTTGCAAGCCTCAAAATTTGGCTAAAAAAACACTTTTTTCTCACATTTCGGTGGCAGAGAGTTCTGGAATCTGAGAGGAGTCACACATTTCCTTCCACCCAGCATTTCCCCAAGTGTCCTGATAAAATTGGTACCTCACTTGTGTGGGTAGGCCTAGCGCCCGCGACAGGAAATGCCCCAAAGCACAAAGTGGACACATAACATTTTCTCAAAGAAAACTGAGGTGTTTCTTGCAAAGTGCCTACCTGTGGGTTTTGGCCTCTAGATCAGCGGGCACATAGAAAAACCTACCAAACCTGTGCATTTTTGAAAACTAGAAACCTAGGGGAATCCAAGGTGGGGTGACTTGTGGGGCTCTCACCAGGTTCTGTTACCCAGAATCCTTTGCAAACCTCAACATTTGGCAAAAAAACACTTTTTCCTCACATTTGGGTGACAGAGAGTTCTGGAATCTGAGAGGAGCCACAAATTTCCTTCCACCCAGCGTTCCCCCAAATGTCCTGATAAAAATGGACCTCACTTGTGTGGGTAGGCCTAGTGCCCGCGACAGGAAATGCCCCAAAACACAAAGTGGACACATCACATTTTCTCAAAGAAAACAGAGGTGTTTTTTGCAAAGTGCCTACCTGTGGGTTTTGGCCTCTAGATCAGCCGGCACATAGAAAAACCTACCAAACCTGTGCATTTTTGAAAACTAGAGACCTAGGGGAATCCAAGGTGGGCTGACTTGTGGGGCTCTCGCCAGGTTCTGTTACCCAGAATCCTTTGCAAACCTCAAAATTTGGCAAAAAAACACTTTTTCCTCACATTTGGGTGACAGAGAGTTCTGGAACCTGAGAGGAGCCACAAATTTCCTTCCAGCCAGCGTTCCCCCAAGTGTCCTGATAAAAATGGTACCTCACTGGTGTGGGTAGGCCTAGTGCCCGCGACAGGAAATGCCCCAAAACACAAAGTGGACACGTCATATTTTCTCAAAGAAAACAGAGGTGTTTTTTGCAAAGTGCCTACCTGTGAATTTTGGCATGTAGCTCCCGCGGCACCCAGGGAAACCTACCAAACATGTGCATTTTTTAAAACTGGAGACCTCGGGAATCCAAGATGGGGTGACTTCTTGGGCTCTCACCAGGTTCCGTTACCTCTAATCCTTTGCAAACCTCGCAATGTGGCTAAAAAATCACTTTTTCCTCACATTTCGGTGACATAAAGTTCTGGAATTTGAGAGGAGCCACATATTTCCTTCCTCCCAGCGTTCCCCCAAGTCTCCCGATGAAAATGGTACCTCACTTGTGTGGGTAGGCCAAGTGCCCGTGACAGGAAATGTCCCAAAATACAAAGTGGACACATCACATTTTCTCAAAGAAAACAGAGGTGTTTTTTGCAAAGTGCCTACCTGTGGATTTTGGACTCTAGCTCAGCCGGCACCTAGGGAAACCTACCAAACCTGTGCATTTTTTAAAACTAGAGACCTAGGGGAATCCAAGATGAGGGGACTTGTGGGGCTCCGACCAGGTTCTGTTACCCAGAATCCTTTGCAAGCCTCAAAATTTGGCTAAAAAAACACTTTTTTCTCACATTTCGGTGGCAGAGAGTTCTGGAATCTGAGAGGAGTCACACATTTCCTTCCACCCAGCATTTCCCCAAGTGTCCTGATAAAATTGGTACCTCACTTGTGTGGGTAGGCCTAGCGCCCGCGACAGGAAATGCCCCAAAGCACAAAGTGGACACATAACATTTTCTCAAAGAAAACTGAGGTGTTTCTTGCAAAGTGCCTACCTGTGGGTTTTGGCCTCTAGATCAGCCGGCACATAGAAAAACCTACCAAACCTGTGCATTTTTGAAAACTAGAAACCTAGGGGAATCCAAGCTGGGGTGACTTGTGGGGCTCTCGCCAGGTTCTGTTACCCAGAATCCTTTGCAAACGTCAACATATGGCTAAAAAAACACTTTTTCCTCACATTTCAGGGACAGAGAGTTCTGGAATTTGAGAGGAGCCACAAATGTCTTTCCACCCAGCGTTCCCCCAAGTGCCCCGATAAAAATGGAACCTCACTAGTGTGGGTAGGCCTAGTGCCCCCGACAGGAAATGCCCCAAAATACAAAGTGGACACATCACATTTTCTCAAAGAAAACAGAGGTGTTTTTTGCAAAGTGCCTACCTCTGGATTTTGGCCTCTAGCTCAATCGGCACCTAGGGAAACCTACCAAACCTGTGCATTTTTTAAAACTGGAGACCTCGGGAATCCAAGATGGGGTGACTTCTTGGGCTCTCACCAGGTTCCGTTACCTCTAATCCTTTGCAAACCTCGCAATGTGGCTAAAAAAACACTTTTTCCTCACATTTCGGTGACATAAAGTTCTGGAATTTGAGAGGAGCCACATATTTCCTTCCTCCCAGCATTCCCCCAAGTCTCCCGATGAACATGGTACCTCACTTGGGTGGGTAGGCCAAGTGCCCGTGACAGGAAATGTCCCAAAATACACAGTGGACACATCACATTTTCTCAAAGAAAACAGAGGTGTTTTTTGCAAAGTGCCTACCTGTGGATTTTGGACTCTAGCTCAGCCGGCACCTAGGGAAACCTACCAAACCTGTGCATTTTTGAAAACTAGAGACCTAGAGGAATCCAAGATAGGGTGACTTGTGGGGCTCTCACCAGGTTCTGTTACCCAGAATCCTTTGCAAACCTAAACATTTGGCTAAAAAAACACTTTTTCCTTACATTTTGGTGACAGAGAGTTCTGGAATATGAGAGGAGCCACAAATGTCCTTCCACCCAGCGTTCCCCCAAGTCTCCCAATAAAAATGGTACCTCACTTGTGTGGGTAGGCCTAGTGCCCGCGACAGGAAATGCCCCAAAACACAAAGTGGACACATCACATTTTCTCAAAGAAAACAGAGGTGTTTTTTGCAAAGTGCCTACTGGTAGATTTTGGCCTCTGGCTCAGCCGGCACCTTGGGAAACCTACCAAACCTGTGCATTTTTTTAAACTAGAGACCTAGGGGAATCCAAGATGAGGGTACTTGTGGGGCTCTAACCAGGTTCTGTTACCCAGAATCCTTTGCAAACCTCAACATTTGGCTAAAAAAACACTGTTTCCTCACATTTCGGTGGCAGAGAGTTCTGGAATCTGAGAGGAGCCACAAATTTCCTTCCACCCAGCATTTCCCCAAGTGTCCCGATAAAATTGGTACCTCACTTGTGTGGGTAGGCCTAGCGCCCGCGACAGGAAATGCCCCAAAACACGAAGTGGACACATCACATTTTCTCAAAGAAAACAGAGGTGTTTTTTGCAAAGTGCCTACCGGTGGATTTTGGCCTCTAGCTCAGCCGTCACCTAGGGAAACCTACCAAACCTGTGCATTTTTTAAAACTAGAGACCTAGGGGAATCCAAGATGAGGGGACTTGTGGGGTTCCGACCAGGTTCTGTTACCCAGAATCCTTTGCAAACCTCAAAATTTGGCTAAAAAAACACTTTTTTCTCACATTTCGGTGGCAGAGAGTTCTGGAATCTGAGAGGAGCCACAAATTTCCTACCACCCAGCATTTCCCCAAGTGTCCTGATAAAATTGGTACCTCACTTGTGTGTGGGTAGGCCTAGCGCCCGCGACAGGAGATGCCCCAAAACACAAAGTGGACACATCACATTTTCTCAAAGAAAACAGAGGTGTTTTTTGCAAAGTGCCTACCTGTGAATTTTGGCATCTAGCTCCCGTGGCACCCAGGGAAACCTACCAAACCTGTGCATTTATGAAAACTAGAGACCTAGGGGTATTCATGATGGGGTGAATTCTGGGGCTCTCGCCAGGTTCTGTTACCCAGAATACTTTGCAAACGTCAACATATGGCTAAAAAAACACTTTTTCCTCACATTTCAGGGACAGAGAGTTCTGGAATCTGAGAGGAGCCACAAATTTCTTTCCACCCAGCGTTCCCCCAAGTGCCCCGATAAAAATGGAACCTCACTTGTGTGGGTAGGCCTAGTGCCCCCGACAGGAAATGCCCCAAAATACAAAGTGGACACATCACATTTTCTCAAAGAAAACAGAGGTGTTTTTTGCAAAGTGCCTACCTCTGGATTTTGGCCTCTAGCTCAACCGGCACCTAGGGAACCCTACCAAACCTGTGCATTTTTTAAAACTGGAGACCTCAGGGAATCCAAGATGGGGTGACTTCTGGGGCTCTCACCAGGTTCCGTTACCTCTAATCCTTTGCAAACCTCGCAATGTGGCTAAAAAAACACTTTTTCCTAACATTTCGGTAACAGAAAGTTCTGGAATTTGAGAGGAGCCACATATTTCCTTCCTCCCAGCGTTCCCCCAAGTCTCCTGATAAATATGTTACCTCACTTGTGTGGGTAGGCCTAGTGCCCGTGACAGGAAATGTCCCAAAATACAAAGTGGACACATCACATTTTCTCAAAGAAAACAGAGGTGTTTTTTGCAAAGTGCCTACCGGTGGATTTTGGCCTCTAGCTCAGCCGGCACCTAGGGAAACCTACCAAACCTGTGCATTTTTTAAAACTAGAGACCTAGGGGAATCCAAGATGAGGGGACTTGTGGGGCTCCGACCAGGTTCTGTTACCCAGAATCCTTTGCAAGCCTCAAAATTTGGCTAAAAAAACACTTTTTTCTCACATTTCGGTGGCAGAGAGTTCTGGAATCTGAGAGGAGTCACACATTTCCTTCCACCCAGCATTTCCCCAAGTGTCCTGATAAAATTGGTACCTCACTTGTGTGGGTAGGCCTAGCGCCCGCGACAGGAAATGCCCCAAAGCACAAAGTGGACACATAACATTTTCTCAAAGAAAACTGAGGTGTTTCTTGCAAAGTGCCTACCTGTGGGTTTTGGCCTCTAGATCAGCGGGCACATAGAAAAACCTACCAAACCTGTGCATTTTTGAAAACTAGAAACCTAGGGGAATCCAAGCTGGGGTGACTTGTGGGGCTCTCGCCAGGTTCTGTTACCCAGAATCCTTTGCAAACGTCAACATATGGCTAAAAAAACACTTTTTCCTCACATTTCAGGGACAGAGAGTTCTGGAATTTGAGAGGAGCCACAAATGTCTTTCCACCCAGCGTTCCCCCAAGTGCCCCGATAAAAATGGAACCTCACTAGTGTGGGTAGGCCTAGTGCCCCCGACAGGAAATGCCCCAAAATACAAAGTGGACACATCACATTTTCTCAAAGAAAACAGAGGTGTTTTTTGCAAAGTGCCTACCTCTGGATTTTGGCCTCTAGCTCAATCGGCACCTAGGGAAACCTACCAAACCTGTGCATTTTTTAAAACTGGAGACCTCGGGAATCCAAGATGGGGTGACTTCTTGGGCTCTCACCAGGTTCCGTTACCTCTAATCCTTTGCAAACCTCGCAATGTGGCTAAAAAAACACTTTTTCCTCACATTTCGGTGACATAAAGTTCTGGAATTTGAGAGGAGCCACATATTTCCTTCCTCCCAGCGTTCCCCCAAGTCTCCTGATAAATATGTTACCTCACTTGTGTGGGTAGGCCTAGTGCCCGTGACAGGAAATGTCCCAAAATACAAAGTGGACACATCACATTTTCTCAAAGAAAACAGAGGTGTTTTTTGCAAAGTGCCTACCTGTGAATTTTGGCATCTAGCTCCCGTGGCACCCAGGGAAACCTACCAAACCTGTGCATTTATGAAAATTAGAGACCTAGAGGAATCCAAGATAGGGTGACTTGTGGGGCTCTCATCAGGTTCTGTTACCCAGAATCCTTTGCAAACCTGAACATTTGGCTAAAAAAAACACTCTTTCCTTCCATTTTGGTGACAGAGAGTTCTGGACTATGAGGGGAGCCACAAATTTCCTTCCACCCAGCGTTCCCCCAAGTCTCCCAATAAAAATGGTACCTCACTTGTGTGGGTAGGCCTAGTGCCCGCGACAGGAAATGCCCCAAAACACAAAGTGGACACATCACATTTTCTCAAAGAAAACAGAGGTGTTTTTTGCAAAGTGCCTACTGGTAGATTTTGGCCTCTAGCTCAGCCGGCACCTTGGGAAACCTACCAAACCTGTGCATTTTTTTAAACTAGAGACCTAGGGGAATCCAAGATGAGGGTACTTGTGGGGCTCTAACCAGGTTCTGTTACCCAGAATCCTTTGCAAACCTCAACATTTGGCTAAAAAAACACTGTTTCCTCACATTTCGGTGGCAGAGAGTTCTGGAATCTGAGAGGAGCCACAAATTTCCTTCCACCCAGCATTTCCCCAAGTGTCCCGATAAAATTGGTACCTCACTTGTGTGGGTAGGCCTAGCGCCCGCGACAGGAAATGCCCCAAAACACGAAGTGGACACATCACATTTTCTCAAAGAAAACAGAGGTGTTTTTTGCAAAGTGCCTACCGGTGGATTTTGGCCTCTAGCTCAGCCGGCACCTAGGGAAACCTACCAAACCTGTGCATTTTTTAAAACTAGAGACCTAGGGGAATCCAAGATGAGGGGACTTGTGGGGTTCCGACCAGGTTCTGTTACCCAGAATCCTTTGCAAACCTCAAAATTTGGCTAAAAAAACACTTTTTTCTCACATTTCGGTGGCAGAGAGTTCTGGAATCTGAGAGGAGCCACAAATTTCCTACCACCCAGCATTTCCCCAAGTGTCCTGATAAAATTGGTACCTCACTTGTGTGTGGGTAGGCCTAGCGCCCGCGACAGGAGATGCCCCAAAACACAAAGTGGACACATCACATTTTCTCAAAGAAAACAGAGGTGTTTTTTGCAAAGTGCCTACCTGTGAATTTTGGCATCTAGCTCCCGTGGCACCCAGGGAAACCTACCAAACCTGTGCATTTATGAAAACTAGAGACCTAGGGGTATTCATGATGGGGTGAATTCTGGGGCTCTCGCCAGGTTCTGTTACCCAGAATACTTTGCAAACGTCAACATATGGCTAAAAAAACACTTTTTCCTCACATTTCAGGGACAGAGAGTTCTGGAATCTGAGAGGAGCCACAAATTTCTTTCCACCCAGCGTTCCCCCAAGTGCCCCGATAAAAATGGAACCTCACTTGTGTGGGTAGGCCTAGTGCCCCCGACAGGAAATGCCCCAAAATACAAAGTGGACACATCACATTTTCTCAAAGAAAACAGAGGTGTTTTTTGCAAAGTGCCTACCTCTGGATTTTGGCCTCTAGCTCAACCGGCACCTAGGGAACCCTACCAAACCTGTGCATTTTTTAAAACTGGAGACCTCAGGGAATCCAAGATGGGGTGACTTCTGGGGCTCTCACCAGGTTCCGTTACCTCTAATCCTTTGCAAACCTCGCAATGTGGCTAAAAAAACACTTTTTCCTAACATTTCGGTAACAGAAAGTTCTGGAATTTGAGAGGAGCCACATATTTCCTTCCTCCCAGCGTTCCCCCAAGTCTCCTGATAAATATGTTACCTCACTTGTGTGGGTAGGCCTAGTGCCCGTGACAGGAAATGTCCCAAAATACAAAGTGGACACATCACATTTTCTCAAAGAAAACAGAGGTGATTTTTGCAAAGTGCCTACCTGTGAATTTTGGCATCTAGCTCCCGTGGCACCCAGGGAAACCTACCAAACCTGTGCATTTATGAAAATTAGAGACCTAGAGGAATCCAAGATAGGGTGACTTGTGGGGCTCTCATCAGGTTCTGTTACCCAGAATCCTTTGCAAACCTGAACATTTGGCTAAAAAAAACACTCTTTCCTTCCATTTTGGTGACAGAGAGTTCTGGACTATGAGGGGAGCCACAAATTTCCTTCCACCCAGCGTTCCCCCAAGTCTCCCAATAAAAATGGTACCTCACTTGTGTGGGTAGGCCTAGTGCCCGCGACAGGAAATGCCCCAAAACACAAAGTGGACACATCACATTTTCTCAAAGAAAACAGAGGTGTTTTTTTAAAAGTGCCTACCGGTGGATTTTGGCCTCTAGCTCAGCCGGCACCTAGGGAAACCTACCAAACCTGTGCATTTTTCAAAACTAGAGACCTAGGGGAATCCAAGATGAGAGTACTTGTGGGGCTCTAAGCAGGTTCTGTTACCCAGAATCCTTTGCAAACCTCAACATTTGGCTTGAAAAACACTGTTACCTCACATTTCGGTGGCAGAGAGTTCTGGAATCTGAGAGGAGCCACAAATTTCCTTCCACCAAGCATTTCCCCAAGTGTCCCGATAAAATAGGTACCTCACTTGTGTGCGTAGGCCTAGCGCCCGCGACAGGAAATGCCCCAAAACACGAAGTGGACACATCACATTTTCTCAAAAAAACAGAGGTGTTTTTTGCAAAGTGCCTACCGGTGGATTTTGGCCTCTAGCTCAGCCGGCACATAGAAAAACCTACCAAACCTGTGCATTTTTGAAAACTAGAGACCTAGGGGAATCCAAGGTGGGGTTACTTGTGGGGCTCTCGCCAGGTTCTGTTACCCAGAATCCTTTGCAAACCTCACAATTTGGCAAAAATACACCTTTTCCTCACATTTGGGTGACAGAGAGTTCTGGAATCTGAGAGGAGCCACAAATTTCCTTCCAGCCAGCGTTCCCCCAAGTGTCCTAATAAAAATGGTACCCCACTTTTGTGGGTAGGCCTAGTGCCCACGACAGGAAATGCCCCAAAACACAAAGTGGACACATCACATTTTCTCAAAGAAAACAGAGGTGTTTTTTGCAAAGTGCCTACCTGTGAATTTTGGCCTATAGCTCCCGCGGCACCCAGGGAAACCTACCAAACCTGTGCATTTTTGAAAACTAGAGACCTAGGGGTATTCATGATGGGGTGACTTGTGGAGCTCTCGCCAGGTTCTGTTACCCAGAATTCTTTGCAAACCTCAAAATCTTGCAAAAAAAACACTTTTTCCTCACATTTCGGTGACAGAGAGTTCTGGAATCTGAGAGGAGCCACAAATTTCCTTCCACCCAGCGTTCCCCCAAGTGCCCAGATAAAAATGGAACCTCACTTGTGTGGGTAGGCCTAGTGCCCACGACAGGAAATGCCCCAAAATACAAAGGTGACACATCACATTTTCTCAAAGAAAACAGAGGTGTTTTTTGCAAAGTGCCAACCTCTGGATTTTGGCCTCTAGCTCAACCGGCACCTAGGGAAACCTACCAAACCTGTGCATTTTTTAAAACTGGAGACCTCGGGGAATCCAAGATGGGGTGACTTCTGGGGCTCTCACCAGGTTCTGTTACCTCTAATCCTTTGCAAACCTCGCAATGTGGCTAAAAAAATACTTTTTCCTCACATTTCGGTGACAGAAAGTTCTGGAATTTGAGAGGAGCCACATATTTCCTTCCTCCCAGCGTTCCCCCAAGTCTCCTGATAAAATCGTTACATCACTTGTGTGGGTAGGCCTAGTGTCCGTGACAGGAAATGTCCCAAAATACAGAGTGGACACATCACATTTTCTCAAAGAAAACAGAGGTGTTTTTTGCAAAGTGCCTACCTGTGGATTTTGGACTCTAGCTCAGCCAGCACCTAGGGAAACCTACCAAACCTGTGCATTTTTGAAAACTAGAGACCTAGAGGGATCCAAGATAGGGTGACTTTTGGGGCTCTCACCAGGTTCTGTTACCCAGAATCCTTTGCAAACCTAAACATTTGGCTAAAAAAAACACTTTTTCCTTACATTTTGGTGACAGAGAGTTCTGGAATATGAGAGGAGCCACAAATTTCCTTCCACCCAGCGTTCCCCCTAGTCTCCCAATAAAAATGGTACCTCACTTGTGTGGGTAGGCCTAGTGCCCGCGACAGGAAATGCCCCAAAACACTAAGTGGACACATCACATTTTCTCAAAGAAAACAGAGGTGTTTTTTGCAAAGTGCCTACCGGTGGATTTTGGCCTCTAGCTCAGCCGGCACCTAGGGAAACCTACCAAACCTGTGCATTTTTTTAAACTAGAGACCTAGGGGAATCCAAGATGAGGGTACTTGTGGGGCTCTAACCAGGTTCTGTTACCCAAAATCCTTTGCAAAACTCAACATTTGGCTAAAAAAACACTGTTTCCTCACATTTCGGTGGCAGAGAGATCTGGAATATGAGAGGAGCCACAAATTTCCTTCCACCCAGAATTTCCCCAAGTGTCCCAATAAAACTGGTACCTCACTTGTGTGGGTAGGCCTAGCGCCTGCGACAGGAAATGCCCCAAAACACGAAGTGGACACATCACATTTTCTCAAAGAAAACAGAGGTGTTTTTTGCAAAGTGCCTACCTGTGGGTTTTGGCCTCTAGATCAGCCGGCACATAGAAACATCTACCAAACCTGTGCATTTTTGAAAACTAGAGACCTATGGGAATCCAAGGTGGGGTGACTTGTGGGGCTCTCGCCAGGTTCTGTTACCCAGAATCCTTTGCAAACCTCAAAATTTGGCAAAAAAACACTTTTTCCTCACATTTGGGTGACAGAGAGTTCTGGAACCTGAGAGGAGCCACAAATTTCCTTCCAGCCAGCGTTCCCCCAAGTGTCCTGATAAAAATGGTACCTCACTTGTGTGGGTAGGCCTAGTGCCCACGACAGGAAATGCCCCAAAACACAAAGTGGACACATCACATTTTCTCAAAGAAAACAGAGGTGTTTTTTGCAAAGTGCCTACCTGTGAATTTTGGCATGTAGCTCCCGCGGCACCCAGGGAAACCTACCAAACCTGTGCATTTTTTGAAAACTAGAGACCTAGGGGTATTCATGATGGGGTGACTTGTGGGGCTCTCGCCAGGTTCTGTTACCCAGAATCCTTTGCAAACCTCAAAATTTGGCTAAAAAAACACTTTTTCTTCACATTTCGGTGACAGAGAGTTCTGGAATCTGAGAGGAGCCATAAATTTCCTTCCACTCAGCGTTCCCCCAAGTCTCCTGATAAAAATGGTACCTCAATTGTGTGGGTAGGCCCAGTGCCCATGACAGGAAATGCCCCAAAATACACAGTGGACACATAAAATTTTCTCAAAGAAAACAGAGGTGTTTTTTGCAAAGTGCCTACCTGTGGATTTTGGACTCTAGCTCAGCCGGCACCTAGGGAAACCTACCAAACCTGTGCATTTTTGAAAACTGGAGACCTAGAGGAATCCAAAATGGGGTGACTTGTGGGGTTCTCACCAGGTTCTGTTACCCAGAATCCTTTGCAAACCTCAAAATTTGACTAAAAAAACACTTTTTCCTTACATTTTGGTGACAGAGAGATTTGTAATCTGAGAGGAGCCACAAATTTCCTTCCACCCAGCGTTCCCCCAAGTCTCCCAATAAAAATGGTACCTCACTTGTGTGCGTAGGCCTAGTGCCCGTGACAGGAAATGCCCAAAAGCACAACGTGGACACATCACATTTTCTCAAAGAAAACAGAGGTGTTTTTTGCAAAGTGCCTACCAGTGGATTTTGGCCTATAGATCAGCCGGCACCTAGGGAAACCTACCAAACCTGTGCATTTTTTTAAACTAGAGACCTAGGGGAATCCAAGATGAGGAGACTTGTGGGGCTCTGACCAGGTTCTGTTACCCAGAATCCTTTGCAAACCTCACAGTGTGGCTAAAAAAACATTTTTTTCTCACATTTCTGTGGCAGAGAGTTCTGGAATCTGAGAGGAGCCACAAATTTCCTTCCACCCAGGGTTTCCCCAATTGTCTGATAAAATTGGTACCTCACTTGTGTGGGTAGGCCTAGCGCCCGTGACAGGAAATGCCCCAAAACACAAAGTGGACACATCACATTTTCTCAAAGAAAACAGAGGTGTTTTTTGCAAAGTGCCTCCCTGTGGGTTGTGGACTCTAGCTCAGCCAGCAAATAGAAAAACCTACCAACCCTGCACATTTTCTAAAACTAGAGACCTAGAGGAATCCATGATGGTGTGACTTGTGGGGCTCTTGCCAGGTTCTGTTATCCAGAATCCTTTGCAAACCTCACAATTTGGCTAAAAAACACTTTTCCTCACATTTTGGTGACAGAGAGTTCTGGAATCTGAGAGGAGACACAAATTTCCTTCCACCCAGCGTTCCCCCAAGTGTCCCGATACAAAATGGTACCTCACTTGTGTGGGTAGGCCTAGTACCCGCAACAGGAAATGCCCCAAAACACAAAGTGGACACATCACATTTTCTCAAAGAAAACAGAGGTGTTTTTTGAAAAGTGCCTACCTGTGGATTTTGGCCTCTAGCTCAGCCGGCACCTAGGGACACCTACCAAAGCTGTGCATTTTTTTAAAATAGAGACCTAGGGGAATCCAAGATGGGGTGACTTGTGGGGCTCTCACCAGGTTATGTTAAGCAGAATCCTTTGCAAACCTAAACATTTGGCTAAAAAAACACTTTTTCCTCACATTTTGGCGACAGAGAGTTCTGGAATCTGAGAGGCACCACTAATTTCCTCCCACCCAGCATTCCCCCAAGTCTCCCGATAAAAATTATACCTCACTTGTGTGGGTGGGCCAGGTGCCTGCAACAGAAAAAGGCCAAAACCCTGTAGAGATTGAGGGGATAGCACAGCGAGTTGATAAGCACATATTCTTCTTTTATGCATTTTTAGGTTGACTCTGCTTTGGGGACCCACAAGGTGAGGTGCCATTTTACTTTGGAGACTGGGGAGTACGAATTTTGTGCTGGAGCGGTGATCCTACCAAGAAAAGTCAGGAAAATATGCTTTTTTAAGCAAATTTTGAGGTTTGCAGAGGAGTCTGGGTAAGAAAATGTTGGGGGACCCACGCAAGCCACACCTCCCTGGACTCCTTGGGGTGTCTAGTTTTAAAAAATGTCTGGGTTCGGTAGGTTTCCCTAGATGAAGGCCGCACCCAGGACCAAAAGCATAGGTGCCCCCTACCCCCAAACACAGGAAGTTTTGCAATATATCATTTTGATGTGTCCACGTACGTCCGTAATGTATCAAACACAAAAAGTGTGAAAAGAAATGCACTTAGGTTATGTGAAAAAGACCCCTCATTCACCAACCAAGAGGGTGGCATGCTTCATCATCGGGGTCCTACCTGAGACACCTAGTGTGTCACAAGTGTGCTGCGGCGCCTGATTACAGCAGAGCAGGTTTTGTCATTTGTACCACACATACTGGTTGGGTTTGGCACGAGGGTGAGTGATGCGTCAGTAGATAAAATTTTATTAACAAGAGATTTCACAACAGAGAAATGCACTGTTAATAACTGAAAGGCCAACAAAAACTGAACCAGTGACTCACAGCTCGTGAGCTGTAATGCCGCATCAAGGCACCAACCGTTATACAGTCCATTCACACACCTTTCATACATGCACAAGACCATCCACGCCGCCAGCCACGGGCCCAGCATATTACAACACTCTCATCGATAGACAGCGCCACTCAAGGGCCCATCACTTACATGTGCCCACATACCTGATACAGCAGTCACACTAGCTGATGGGAGGGTGTAAACTGATGTTTGGCTGGCACCACCAACCAAGCCCCACCCCACGCACACTGCCAGCCAAGTGCTACCCCAATCACACCGCCAGCCAAGCGGCACCCCAAGCACACCGCCAGCCAAGCACCACCCCAAGCACACAGCCAGCCAAGCCCCACCCCAAGCACCCCACGCACACCACCAGCCAAGCGCCACCCCACGCACACCGCCAGCCAAGCACCACCCACACACACCGCCAGCCAAGCGCCACCCCACGCACCCTGTTATCACGTGTCTTCCTTGATTCTAGTTTCTGTGGTTGTACTGCCTGGACAGTCCTTTTTAGTTGTAGTATTTTTCTGTTGTTACTTACCAGGGCCTGTGAATCTCCAAAAAGATTGTCTTTGTTCTGGTTATACTGTAGTTATGTTTTACTCTTTGCTTCTTCCTTTGCCAGAAGCCAGGATATTACCTTTACATACTTCTTTTAGCCTCCACGGCCTGCTTCTGAACTGACTGGGCTCTCTGTATAGAATGAGGTGGTGGGACTTTGAGGTCTCCCTGCTCCTAGTCAAGAATGGATGTACTCTTTCTCTGGCATGTGTGCTTGCCCATTTGCAGTTCTGGAGCAAGTTACTTTTTGTGTACCCTGCTACTGTCTGTGCAAGAATTCATGGTTTACTATGTTTGGGTGGTTGGAATCAGCTGCTTTTACCCTTCAATGTTATTAGGGTACAGGCGCATGGCAATAGTTGTTGCTATGGTGGTATTTTTCTTCTTTCTCAAGATTGGATGATTTACTTTTTTTATCTTTGCCAATATATGTAACGCACAACTGGTATTCGGTGTTACATTGATTCGGGAATGTGTTTTTACTCTTGGCTGCCTTGGCTAGAGAGAAATTTTGACCACTTTGGTTATCCTCATCTCATAGAATAAGGAATGGGACAAGGAAGTGGTTAACAAAAGAATAGTTGGATTCATTTTGGGTAATATCCCTTACTCATAAAACTTTATTTCGGCATCCAGTGCCATAAAAGTCACATAGCACCACATTAAATAATAAATTAAAGTTCATAAAATAAATTTGGCTAAAAGAAATAAAAAAATAATAATGGACAAAATGCTGTACAATAAAAGAGGAATATGGCAAAACATAGTTCCGAGGTACAGTATTGGGGCAGAAATATACATGTAAAACTGCGGGGACATAGAGCTAGGCAGTCTTAGTCAGTTTCCTTCTAATGTTCCACATTCCTCTGAGAAATTTGGCAACTGCAATGGCAATGGGAAGACTGGAGTCTAATTTTAAAATTCTCATGGCTGCAGCGTGAACTTGGGTCCCAAGCCGTTTGCAGGTTGCCGTGAGCCATTTCCTTTGTAGGGAAGCGTAGGATGGGCATGCAAAGAGGATGTGGGCAGTTGACTCCTGGGGCAGGTTGCAGCAGGGGCATAACTTGTTGCTAGGGGCCTTATTCTGCCATCTGCTGGTAAAGGTTTTGAGAGGAAGGGAACCAAATCTGAATTGCATATAGAGCTTCCTATCGGTCGGGTCTAGGATGCTGTCCAGGTAAGGTTCTAGCAACCAGGTAGACTTGAAGTCCAGAAACTCACTAGTTAGTTGCCCTAATGAGAGCAAGCGAGATGTAGACTGGGTTACTCACTCCCAGGAGCAGGACTTCACTCTTTCTTTGGTTGGTGGTGGCCCTTTGTGTGAAGAGTTCCATGAGTCTCCCATCCCAATGGCAATCAAAGCTGACTTAACTGAATGGATCCACTGGATCTTATTGGAGGTGTCCAAAGAACAAACTTCCCAAAATGCGCTGGAATAGGAGGAAAGTTCAGGAGTTGCCATGATTCTCCACCAAAACAACAGCGGTCTGAAACAGATTATAGCAGCTAGTGGTTTACGGGCCAGATTCAAGTGCAAAGGAAAAAGCGGGGTACTTGGGGGGCAGGGAGGTGAGCTTTCTCATGAACATGTTCTCAATACGGGTGAGCTCCTTTACAGCCTCAAAGCCCCAGAGTTCGGCCCTGTAAAGTGCTGCACTAACAGACTTCATGTTATAAATCTGGAGAGCAGCAGCTATTGGTTGTGTAGTTGATGTATGGTGCATCCTTAGAAGGACGCCCACTAGCTGGCTGAATTTTAGTGATGTGAAGTTGATTTGGGCTTTCCAGGACATTGAGCCTGATAGTTTGATCCCCCGGTATTCAAAGGTGTTAACTATTTCTAATTTAGACCCACCTAGGGAAAGGTTACCCCTATATAACCTGTGAGGGTTAATGACCATGAACTTGGTTTTAGAGATGTTTATTTCTAAGCCTCTCTTGGAGCAGAAATCATCAAATCGGTTCAGCGACGATTTCGAGGCCCATCAGGGTTTTGGATACTATCAGGGTGTCATCTGCGAACAAAATTGTTGCTATCTTTTTGTTGCCTAAGGCTGGTGCATCAGAGGGCTGCAAGGTTTAGGTGTTGGATGACCTGATTCAAATAAAGGGAGGAGAGAGTTGGAGCTAGTACACAGCCCTGCCGAATGCCCCTGTCTACTTTGATCGGATCGGTGAAATCGCCTTGGTTCCCCCAGTGTATTTTTGCATAGTTGGCCTTGTGTAGTCAAATTGTTGAGGTCAGGAGCCCTAGGAGCATACCCATCTCATGAGGACCTCCCAGAGTTTACATTAAGGGACCAAATCGAATGCAGATTTAAGGTCTATGAAGGCTATGTAGAGGCTCCCCTTCCCAATAACTACAACCTTCCAATACAAAAGCAGAAACCTGAACACCTGATGTATGGTGCTTGTTTTGGACCTGAAGCCAGCCTGGAATGGTGATAGGATGTCATTCTCAGAAATCCAATCTTGGATTTTCGATGTAGGGCACGACAGAATACCTTTTGCACTGTATCGATAAGGCTTATGGGCCTGTAGTTGGCGGGTGGGGACCTATTGCCTTTTTTGTAAATGGGTATTACCTCTGCACCCCTCCAGGACTCAGGAATGGGGGCTCCCCTAACAAATGCATTGGATAAGAGAAGGATGTACTCAGCCCATTTGTCAGTGTTATGAAGAAAAAGGTCACCAGGAATGCCATCAGGTCCAGCGGCTTTCAGTCGACCTATGTTTATTGCATCTCGCAAATCCCCCAAGATGAACAAACCATCCCCATGGGTAGTGTTCGGCTGGGGTGGAAGTAAAGGGACAGAGAGTGTTGTGAATTGGCTTTCGACATTATAAAGAGAGTTAAAGTGTTGGAACCAGTCTGAGGGCAGGATATTATTGCCAATTGCAGGGACTCCCTTTTGGCTTCTTTTGCTTACCATAAGCCAAAAGGATCTGGAATCCCTGTATTCACAAGCAACCTTCAAGAGTCTCCATCTTTCCTCCGCCAAGTCCTTCCTGGCCTTGTTCTGCATCTGAATGTACAGGTTCCGCAGAGTCCTAACTTGTGCGACATCCTTTTGTTTGATTGCACTGATTAGATTTGTTCGTACCATCCAGCAGTCTCAATTGTACCATTTATCTCCCTCACGGGGAGGACTACTACCGGTGTTGTGGGCAGCTGGCAAAGATAATAGGTGTTCCAATCTTTTGAAAAACTCGATGTGCACATCGATTAGAGAGGAACAGTTTCCCACTTATTCTCCCATTGTGGATATCAATGCTATGCAATGTGTCAGGTCTAAATCGATGAAAGAGAGAATGTCATCTCGCAGGATCACCTTGCTCCATCTAAGTCGCCATCTGCTGTTCTCAGCCTGGACCACCTTGGCTACTTTGGCAGTGGTTGTTGCAATGGGTGCCCTACCCCACAGTGGCTCTAAACTAAGACACAGTGGATTGTGGTCACTGTCCTTTTGGGTCCGGACTACCATGTCATCTACCAAGTGCCAGTATCTAAGGTCCATCAATATATAGTCGATGCGACTCGTTGAATTGTGGGCAGCATGCTTGTCAGATTTGGTTCTTCCATTTACAGCCCTCAGGCCTTGGCTGAGGGTCAAGGCATTTAGTTGCAGGGCGGCTGAGTGCCACTTCTTGCTGGGGGAGCGCCAGCCTAGGTATGTGTCATATGTTATCTTCTTCCTTGAAATTGCCCATGTGATCCAGAAGGAGGGGTTTGAAGGTGGTATTGAAGTCCCCTGCTACAAAGAGGGCATGATTGGAAGATCTTTCAGCCAATTGGGTCTCTAGAGACTGCAAGGTGACAGAGTGGTTGGGCCCCCTTGTCCCCCTGGCATAAATGTTGAAAATGTCAGTGACAGTGGCCCCTGTTCCCTTGAGACTGATACCAAGAACGTCAGGGCTGTCGGTGGGTATCAGTTTCACTATGCACTGTAGTGTGATTTTCACCCAATGGATGGCCCGCCTTGCTGGGAACGGCGGGTATGTGGTAGGTTGCGTAGCCAGGTTTGTGGGCAGGTTCGATTAGCCAGGTCTCCTGAAAGATACATATGTCGTAGTGGTCGATAAGGGTGTTCCAGTGAGGCAACTGTAGTTTGGATTTGATACCTGCCACATTCCAGGAGACAATCTTTACTTTCCAACCAGTGGTCATGAATTTGGATGATGGGAGCGGGTTTACCGGGAGATCTAGGGTGGCTAGTGCAACAACATTGAGGGAAGCGATGGGGACCATCCTATTTCTCTGGTCGGGGATGTCCGCTGGGTGGCTGACAGTGCGGAGACAATTGTTAGAGCTTGTACTGCTATCAGGTCTATCGTAGGCATCCTGCGTCTCGGGCTCTGTTGGTCAATCTATCTTTGAACAGACAGTGGCATTATCTAAAGCCACTTGGGAGGGTGGCGCACAAAATGGGGTGGGTGACACAAGCTTGAACTGTATAGTGAACCCGTCCAGGGGGTTAGTTATTTAGTCTAGGGCTACTAAGTCATAGGCTAGCTGCCCGTTTTCTAGAAGAAGCTTGATGCAGTCAGAAGGTGAGACCTGTGCCATCTGGCCCTAAGAATATCTTTCCTAATTACTGAGAGGCATCCACTACTGTGTCGAATCCAGTGGGTGACTTTGTTAATCAAGGAGTCTTCCCCTTCCCTATCCATTACTCAAACTCCCTCTTACTTTTCCAAGTACTTGCATTCCCACACTCCCACTTGAGAGTGGTTCATCTGCAATTCTGTGATATACATTGTATGGTGCAGGATGAGGCTTGGCCAGTCCTTCCCGTTAGTGAGTTACATTGATCGGCAGCCTGTGCAATTGATGAGGAGTAATGCACATGTTTTCAAAGTTTTAGGGAGCTTGCCAAGCAATGCCTGCCCTGAGGGAATGGACTATACTCTTCACGGGGAGAGAAAATCTAAGTAAGGAAGATTACCAGTAAGTAATTACCCTTTTGCCTGCTAAACAGCACCACATTTAATAGTACATGGTGTTCTTCAGAATCTGTGCCCTAAATACATCCCTAAGTGGCGTTTGCTGCATTTTCTTGAATCAATATGGGAGGGAGAAGACCCCTCCAGGTCACCGGGCAATCAGGAAGGCCCACTATTCTAAGTCTGTTACTGGCAATCACTGATCTTGAGAAAACCCGTTTTTAAACAAAGAAATGTCCCCTGCATGGCTCTGTAGCCTTGAATTCACTGTAGTGAGAACCTCTACCCCTGCACACCCGATGGTGATGGGTGTGCACTAGAGACTTTTTGTGGGATAGATACCCAGAGCCAGGCACCCTTTAAAGAGCCTGCCCGCTGTAAGCTCACTGGGCTGCAACGGACTGACGATTGTGTTACTGTTCACTCAGAACACACATCCCAAAAGGGGATCTTTCGTTATTCGACTTTCCATGCTTGAACTGGACTAAACTCTTGAGGGGCGTGGAAGGGGTAGACCTGTTTCCATGGGAAGGAGAGGGGAGAGCAATTTGAGGGCAAACCATTGTACCATCCCTCCATTAACTGTTCTTTAGGCAACCTCAGGGGCAGTGCCTTCCAGCGGCGCACCAGTAAACCAACGCAGAGTGCCTTTCTGAATGTTATCTATAGTATTGTTTTATGTATGTAGAAGTAAAGTACTTTTTCTTTTAAGCAATACCACTGACTGAATCTTGATTTATTTATTGCTGTTAGATTGTTTATTGAGTTTTGACTTCCTATCACCACACTACATCCCTGAGTAAGCCTCGGGCTGCTCCGCTCATCTACCCTGAGGATCTAGTGCAAACACTTGAGTTCTGGGTGCCCAGCTTTGGGTTCAATGATGAGGTTAAGCCACAGGTCATCAGTGGTAAAAGGCTCTGACTCTCACAACGTCAGCCCAGTAACCCCTGTCTGCCCATGCTCTGCTCCTTACAAATAATATTCCGCCTTCTGTGTGGCATGGCACCTGGGTAGCATTGACTTGAGAAGTATTTTTGCTGATTAATAAATAAATTACAGTAAGGCAGACAAATTGTGCGGGCAGGATACTAGAAACGGAAAGTGTCAGTGTTTTTTTCTTGATTATTAATAAACCCTGCCGACAAATCTTTTAAATAAATCGGGGACTCGCCAGAAGCTCGCTGAGTGATAATTCACTTTTAGCTTAAGTGAAAGACTTGCATCTCATCTGGGGCTTCATGTGTTCAAAGGAAAATGGGAAACAGCGTTAGCAACAGGAGCTTTAGTGTCCTGTTCAAGAATGATTGTGCGAAATACCTCCAACCTGTCCCGAGTCAACTACGATGCTGCTCGTTTGCCATCTTCCAGAGACCGACAGCAGCATGCATCTGAGATGAATTCAGAAGCAAAAGCAAATAAATAGATACAGCAAGAAACATAAAAATGTGCTGTCCGGGGCGAGAAAAGGAGGCAGAGAAAGAAAAAACAGATAAGTGTGGGGCCAGTGTTTCTCACAGCATTGCAAATCTGCTCTATGGCGTAACCACGATAATTTAACTAGCAAGGAATGTAATTTACTCAGAATACAAATCCTTATTCGGGCTTTCATCAGTGAGGTGTAGATTGAATTACAAAGACCTTGGTTTGTGCGATGTAGCGCAAATGTCTATATTGTCCTTCTTTTGTGTCAATAGGGGAGTTTTAACTCTGGTGTTCTGTGGCTACCTTATTAACGGACTCAAAAGCAATAGTCAAGTACATCCCTTAGCAGGCATTAAAATGCCAATCAAAATGAAGCAAAGAAATCTCTTTTGTTTATGCGATTTTTTCTGCTCCCCTAGAGCCAGAACGCCCCCTTGCATACATTATGCCTGGCACAGGCATAATGTGGCACAAGGGGTTACAAAGTGGCTCAGTGCAAGCAATGTGCCACTTTGTTAATATGTTTTGGCATTTTTTGGCCTTCCAATGCCACATTAGCATTAAAAAATTACGCTAATGTGGGGTTGAAATGGCGCTAGGCCCTCTTAAATCTGGGCCTAACAATTCACCAGAGGCAGTAACACTCACCCGTCCAACTATTGCTTTTACTGTGAAAAATAAAAAATGCTTTGTTCTCCACAAATCTAAATACTACACATGAAAATAGAAATGGACATAGAAATACAGTATGCAGACTTTGCACGTTAAACAGACCTCTTCCTATGGGCTTGGGTAAAGGGTTATTTATCAGAAGCATTAATTCAAGGCTTATAGGAGTGGTTTGAGTCAATACATTGGCCTTCGTCAGCAGGGCGACCTTGGAGACCTTAAACTGGGATACATTAGTGCGGTGTGGCAAAAGATCCTACACTCAGCCAGGTCAGTAAGGTGAAGCTGGAGTCCACTCACTGGACTCCATTTGAGAAGTGTAACTAGAGTCGCTCGATTCAGCGTACGTGGATAGCACATCTCCTATGCCGTTTCTAGTTATAGAGACCAAGAAACACAATGGTGATGGTCATTTTTAGGCACAAACCCCACTCGTGCTGCTACAGAGGACTTTGAAGTAACTTTTAATCGTCTTCAAGCTCTTTGCTCGAACATTGGCGGGTCACATTTCTGGTGGTGATGCAGCTTCAGTTGCATGTGCCAAAATCACCCACGTTACATGTGTTAGCAACCTTAGACTATAAGAGGTCCCAGAACTAGACGGGCAACCAAAATCAACCCCAGCAAAAATGGTCAGACAAGATCTACACTGAAGAATGCTGTGACTTGAAGAGGACCAAGTGGGCCTGGTGGGAGTCATGGCACTCAGTCCTCATGTCAATATAGCACTACGCCAGCAATGCACTTGGAAAATTCCAAAGTATCAGAATGGTTAGTCGCACCTTGAAAGGAATCCTTCACTACCTCCATCAGACCCTCAGATATTGCGAAAACAGACCAAAACACATATGGTCCATTGGTAAATATTAAGATGTGAAGTGTGAGGGATGCTTGCCAATTCACAAGACACTAGCATTGCACCAAGAAAAGGCAGCCACACACAGGGTCATGCAGGTAGAATTGCTACAAATCCACATCAGCGAATGCAGCAATTGCACCTACTGCAAACATTCATTCCACTCGGAGTCGTCTGGCTGATTCCCTCTCTAACCAGCACATCTATTTCATCTCTCCCTATCCCCTACAACCAGTAATTACTGTGAAGAACTTTTAATTTAATTTAGCATATGATGTTATTATTGAATTGTTTTTGCACCGGCGCATTCCACGCGCCTGTCTGTCTTTGGAGACTAGCTGGAAATTGCAGTGTTGGTTCGAGGAGATGTCATATGTACTTCAGCAATTTTAAATAAATGCCAACTGTGAACTGTCTCCGACGAGGGAATAAGACGCACAACTTGCCCAATTAAACACCCTCTTCTTCAAGATTCCATCATCTCTTTTATCTTTTCAACACGTACAGCGGAAGAGAACTTGAATGAAAATGAGAGCTATTGCTTGTGGGGCAAGTCAGCGTGGGCGGCATTGAGGAACCCCACAGGACAATGACTCGTGCTTTTCGTTGTAACACTGCTATATCATATGTTATGCCCACACAGGGTTAGAAGAACCAGTTTGCCAGTGCCTGGCACGGTTTGAATTTGTGAAGGCGGAAAACCTGTGTTTAAGGATAGCTGTGCATTGCTACATTGTTTTATGATCTGACGCATAATTCTTCAAACATTACTGTTCTGAGAATCTAAAAAAAAAAAATTACATTGTCCACGTGCTTTTATTCTCCCAACAGCAGAGGGCGATGGTGAAGGCTTAAGACCATAGAGCAGCGTGGTTATCATTAGTGCGTCACATGCAGTGACACGAGGGCATATGGTGTGAAGGCAGCTGCACTCCTTTCATATCTGTGTTTTACTACCCAACCGTAGTGTGAAGAGCCCAATTTCCTTCTTCCATTGGGGTCAATGGAGAGAACTTTGTTTCACTGCTCAGAAAGTGAGAGGCACTAGCATAAAACAAAGGCCGAACTAAGGGCCAGATGTATGAAATTTCTATTTACAAAAAGTGGTTGCAAATTTCCAAAAAAATGTTGAGAACTGACCTTTTGTAAGCCAACGATTCACAAAATTCTGAAAAGTAGTAGGTCACAATACGACATACCTTGTCAATATTCATGAGTTAGTTTGCGAATTTCAACTCAATACGATGTAATGTCATTACAGGGATGGTGGCCGGCTAGGGTCAACCAGGTCTGTGATCACAATTAAATTAAGTAAACCTTTTTTTCTAAATACAACACTATTTCCTTAAAGGAAACTGACATGCATTTAATAAGAAAATGTATCTATTTCAAAGTTTGTTTAAGAGTTGGAAGTGGTCCATTGGACCACTGCTTACATCCGAACTAACCTTTTCTTTATATTCGCAAAGGGCAAAGGGTCGCTTTAGGGCCGAGTTCCGTTTATGAATGTATTACCAGCCCAACGTTAACTTTTCAATGTTTTGCACCTTACTTTCAGTCCCCAAAAAAATGATACATACTGTAATGAATCACTGTTTGGAAAAGGAGACACAAAACACGCACTTTCCAAGCAGCGATTCTTTGTCTTTCTAAACACATTTTGCAATTCAATAACATGATAATGGAGCATAAAATGGGTGTGGCACATTAAAAAGCCATTTTGTGATTGCAGGGCTTATGATTGTGCAATTTTCAGGCTTTGTAACTGCGAATTGGCATTAAACATCGGGCCCTAGTTGTGTTTTAGTGATTAAAAAAAAGTCTTGGATTGCATTTATTGCAATAAACAATTGTCAGTTTGCCAACAGCTATCAAAAGTGTAATTTTAAAACATTCTCACTCAAAATATATATTTTTTAATTGCTAAGACAATGTTGTATACTCATGTTTCACAACAGCATCTCTATCCTCAATATACTAAATTACCCTTTGATTTTTCAAGGTCATATTTTGTAACTCTCACACCTAGTTCATCATTAGAAATGGACCAATAAACTTTAATAGAAGGCTTTCCTATTGTGCCACCAAGCCACCCATCTTGGAGATGAACCCAGGCAACTGGACAAGACGTTTACCCTGGTTGAGTCCTAACATCAGCCACCTCTTAATGACACTGAAGTACACAGCAAAAGTCTGGTACGTCTGCTGCCAACTGGCCCCTTGCACATGCAGCCTCTTGAGCCCACACCTTGGGGAAAATAATGCCAATATGTGTCACATATCATATGAAAGTGAGTCTAGACCAGGATCAATGCCACTAATGAGCCTACACATCAAAGGAAGTGCCACAGTTGGCAACAAGTGCTCAGATGTAGCTACATCTCTGTGAAAAAACTATTCATCCTGTTATGCAGTTCCTACTTTGATAAATGGACTACATGATCAGGATGGCAACACTGCAGAGGGTGGGAGACTGTGTGCAACCCACACCATTAGCAGCTGTTGGCCTAACTCCTGGATAGCTCGTAGTGCCACACCCAAACCTTCGAACCCACAGGTAAGTGGTGGTTATGGCAACATGAACATGACACTCTGACTCCAAAGTGAAGCAGTGATAACCGATTTGACCCCTTTCACTCAGTTACTCATGCATGCCAAGACGACACACAAAGATGTGAGATATGCTTTCAATACCGTTATTGAAACAAACACAATCTAGTATAAAAGGCACACGCTGATATAATTAGGCAGATTAAATAAAGCAAGGCAATCAACATTATGGTCAGGGTCACTGGAAATATGTTACAGGAGAGGGCCTAATTATGCAGCAGAGTTCATTAAATTATGCAGCAAGAAAAGGCAAATTATGCTGCTTATGCAGTACCTTTTGTATTAATATTACGTCGCTATTTTATAATTTTTAATCTTGGTAATACTCTATAGGTATTGGTTGCACCTGAGTAGTACCAGTTTAGCACTCAAGTATAGCAATAAGCAACAGAATATGACCAGTCCAGCTTTGCAAAGGGCCTTTCACAGCCAGGCATCACATGTTGTCACATTGTTTGTAACTTTAGAACCGTATAAACTACATACATTGTTTTGTGGTTCAAATCTGAAGATTATGCAGCAGATGATGAATTATGTGGCAAATGCGGCAAAACTATACTTATGCAAACAGTGCCTGGGCTGCACAATTCCATAATTCCAGTGGGCCTCATTATGATCAGGGTAAAGGGGATAAACAACCCCATTTAGAGATTTAGAGATTCTAGAGATTCCTACCTAACTTTATGTCTACGTCTGTGAGCATAGTATTTGTAACCCTTTACCTGGCATGATCTAAAGGATCCGCAATAGCCCAAACCTGCCATGTAGATGGCAATTCTCTTGTGAAGCTGGAAGCTCAGCACCAGTAAAACTGCCTGTCATGCAGTACACATCCCAGGATGGTCATGACCGGAATGCTCTCTGTCCACATTGGGTCAGTATGTAGTTTATATAACAACCCATGCCACGTTCGGACCACAGTTCCAATGAAATGCTGTGTCTTGAAGATAGAAGATGGCCCCAGTACTGACAACACTATTAGCAGATTGTGTGCCACATTTCACAGCCTTGAACAAAGAGTACTGATTATATGTAGTGCAAAGGCTGATTAAAGGAGCAGTATATTCCTTTCTTTCCTAAAGTAAAGAAACTGATAAAAATTGTAAAAGCCATCTCTAAAAAACAGTCTTGCTAACATGAAAAGAATGTGTATAAAAATGTGAATGAAACACTAGCCATAAAACTAAGTTTAAACAGGGATACCCAACCTGGGAATTGAAAGGGTCCTCACAACAGCCTCCACATGCCAGTAATGGAGTGCAGATGTTAAAAACTTCTAAGAAAGAGTAAAAGTAAAATATTCTAGAATGATTCTAAAAATGTCCATGCCAACAAACAAAGCATGCCGAAAAAAGGTGGCCAAATTAAGTTCACAATTTTTAAAACAGGACCAAATTAAAAGTCATCTGAGTATTGCATAAGGTCATGAAACACATCAGTCGAGGTGGAGACCCGAAAGGGCCCCACATATGCAGATGATATCATCACCAAAGCCTCATTCAAAAGGTCAAAGGAACAAAGGGCAAAGGAACAAATATGATCCAAGGTCTCAGCTGCAGCTGAGAAGGCAGCATTCCGTTTCTCTCCCAAATAAAAGACTTCTGGAGCCATAGGATCTTTATACATGTAAGGTGGCTCATAGAAGGCATCATAAAGAAACCATATTCTTGTAGGACAGCTCCTGGAAAACCCTCAACAGGAACATCAGCAGATTCATATCCCTAGAAAGTACCTGTCATGGAACAAGGCATACTTACAGTGCACTCTTGAAGGGCATTACATGCAACGAAAAGCAGGCTGCACACAACAAAATACTGGCTGAAAGGACAGTGACCAGTCTCTGTTCAGTTCCTCCAACAATAATAGTCCAAAATACTGCATCATGCAAACACAACACAGTTGAGTCGGTGGTAGCTCCATCACTCTTTGGCTTTGATATGGGCATCCACTGTGGAGCAAAGAGGAATAGCAAAATATCATCAATTAAAGCCAATACCAGCAATATGCCTCAAAAACACTCGGAAATAGAAAGTGGATGGCTGATGGTATGATTATAAAGACAGTGTGGAATGTACTTACAAAACCAGACCCTATTGCCTTAAACAAATGTACAACCTCTGCGGTGTTGGAAGCATTAAAACTGTGATTTACCAGTTCATCGAATTACCTTAGAAAGTTGTTTTTTTAGGAAGGATTGTATCTCTGCTGATAACCTTGCTAATTATGGGCCCTAGGTTTCTATGGTTTATGCAAGTGCCACGTGTTTTTGAAATAATGGTGCTTTCCTGATCGTTTGTTGAAGTTGACATTGAAAGTAACAATGCAAGGCCACAAATCTGCTACTTTAATCTCATGCACAGGAGGAAATAAGACAATTCCACAGCAGGTCACTATTTGAGAAACAGAAATCACGTATGGGACACCTGCTCTCAATCCCACAACAGCCTTGATCACTCAGAATCAAGTAACTTCCATTTGAAAGTAAGTGAAACACTAGGCAAATCAAAGGGGTAGGAATTCCCTTCAAGTAGCAGCCTAAGATAGCCGTCGACACATTACATATGCTGTGCAGTGCCGCATGTTTACAAATCATTGAATGGCTTACAGAAGTTTCCCAGTCACTACCAATAAGAAAAACATCCTTTTCTCCACTCATGCACTTGTAATCGAAAGGCAGTTTCCCCACTTCATGGATAAAGCTCTCCCCTAAACTTCCAAACCTATCCACTAGAAAATGTTTGAACCATGAAGTGAATTGAAAGGTCGATATCAGTGGGAATATCACTCCATGTACTAACCACACTGACAGTGTTTCAGACACTGTAAAAGGCAACTTTTCTAACTTCTCTCTGTTGAGCATGGTATATGTGGCATTTTTAGCCACCATTATCTGTCGTTTCCTTGTTAGGTTAAATGGTGCAAATAACTCTTTCAAGTTTACATGCTTCCAAAGAATGCAGTTCAATTTTAGAACCTGCAAAGTCCAACTCAACTGCATAATGGACACAAGCTGACTCTGTCCATGTTGTAAAAGTGACACACCATTTTATATAAATTCTGTTGCAGATGGCACAATGCTGTTTCATGTGTAAATGTGAGTGGACAATGTGTTCATACCATTATCAACAATGGTTAAAGCTTTCTCTATATTTGCCAGATCCCTTTGCCTAAAACGAGCATCAGCTTCCATTTGTGAAAGCTCCCATGTTTCATGATAGGTTGCATACAGGACTTTTTTTTAGCCTTGTTTCTAAGACCTAACAAGAAATCTTGAAAATCTATGCCCTCACAGAGGAGAGAGAGATGTTTTTTAACAGCTGTCAAAGTGAAGTGTTGCAACCATTGCTGACATAATTTACCCACGCTAAATATGGTGACTACACCTGCATGTTGTGTATTGACATAACAAGGGTCTGGTCTGCTCACTTTAAAACCCTATGTAGAATTAATAAAACATGCATAACAACAGTTTGTGTCCACTAGCCACAATAACCACCCGTTGGGACCTGAACACGTAGAATTAAATGTACCATTTCTTACCATACCATTGAGCTGATTTTCTGTAAAATTCGCACCACTCTGCCAATTTTCAAATGTTGCTTTCGAGGGAATACTGGGCACATACATATTTTTTACTTTTGCTTTACCAGGACAATTTGTTTGTTGAACAGTAGCATTCAGAAAAACCATTTGTAATGTTATTAAACATGCTTTAAATAATGCATGTATGCCCTGTACCTGCCAATCTTTCATTCCCCAGACTGATTGTAAATCATTGTTTTCTTCCAGTATTCATAGCCCTGAATAGGCAATTAGGAAACAAATGAATTCTAATGCTATTAACTTAGTGTTGGTCAGCAAAGTTTTCCTTGCTTTTGTTGCTAGCAATTTGAAATTATATAACTCCGGATCCATAGCATCATGCCCAGAAAAACTTGTGAATTTTGTATAACTATGTTTTGGAACTTCCCACAGGTGGAGTTGGACAATGTCCCCATTGTGAATAATTAAAAACTGTATGTAGGGTACTTTCTCTGTGTAGGTAATGGTGTCCATAATAATGTTAACAGAACATTTTGCCATAGTTTGCAGAGTTCATGTACATATCCTCAGTTTTAAATCAAGTATAATATTCACGTTCAGAGAACATTGAATAAACAGTTTTTATGTCCCAGTCATCAGACACAATACCAGTTATAATGATATAATTCATAGAAATGTTGGAAACATATGGAATTTGAATAGTTTCAAAAGAGCCAAAAATATCATGTAGAACGTAACCCAAACAATCCCACAAGGAACTTGAACAGCAGAAATGTTCACAAGTGACAAAGCCTGTTCTCACTTTGTGGGAAGACAAATAAGGCTTTGAATCCTCGTCTACCAGTTCAACAGCAGCACGCTCAGGAAGATATGCCTATATATAAGCAAAAGGAAGATAATGACATATCCAATCCACAGGAAGAAAGCAAGCAATGCTAGTGTATCCCACAGGTAAGACCATGGACAGATCAAATAAGTGTGATTAAGCAAGGTGAAAAACTTACATATACCCTGAACAGAAGGGGTAGTTGAAGTTGAAGAAAAGTCATCTATATCAACAAAGTATCCAGAAGCAGTCTGTGCAAACACAGGAGCCTGGGCAGACAAAAAAGAACTGGTAGACGTCTGTCATGATGGTGCATCATAAACAACTCTCTTGAGATGTAATGGACAACTGTAGGTTTATTTCTGGGATATTTCTTGTGTATGTAGCCAGAACTGGAATCAACAAAACTTCATTCTCTGCCCTCCCCAGCCTAGGTGAAACAATGTCAGTGTTATTTAATGCTTGAAGAGGTACCTCCTGTATGGAAGTGAGATGGGATATGAAACTACCCAGAAATCCTCTAGGTCTACTGTGCAGGATTGGCCACATGCTGAAATTTTACTTGATCAATATAAACAAAACATTTGTCTTTACAACTAGCAAGCGGTGGTAGAATCACAGTTCAGGTACCCTGTATCTCAAGAACTGGCACTGGTGCTCGGTATGATGGGCTGAACTCCCCTTTTCACAGCAAACATTTCATAAACCAGATCTCCAACTTTTGGAATCCAGCCTGTAGATGTTGGTGAATCTCTCATTCTCAAAGTGGCAGCGTATGTGGTAGAACGTTCATCCCAGAACTGCTGTAATTCCTCTAAGACAGGGAGACATTAATTTATGTCAAAGGAGTTTCTGCCACCACTGCACCAAGACCATCAAGATCGGGTGCGTCCATCAGAGTGCCAAACAGGACTTCATATGGGGTATGGTCTCCCAAACATCTGATAGGCAGATTATTAAAGCTCTCTGGACCGCAAATATGTGATGGGTCTAACTATGACCTGAGCCTAATACTCTAGCTGTTAAATATTGCCTTAAGTCTCAGTTTTTTCATTCCCATGGTATCCCTGTAAGCCATAGAGGCAAAAGTGGGGCCTTGATCCGAATGGAATGCAGCAACTGCATATGTACTGATAAAGACTTGCAAGTCTTTAATACCACTGCAAGTGTCAGCCGATCATTGCAGCCACACTGAATGGAATATGGAGCAAGACTCTACTGCTAGTACAATGTATTCACATGCACCATCAGAGTTTAAGGGACCACAATGGTCCAGGTACACACAGTGCATAGGCTTGTTGGACACTAACAGGGGTGTCTCTGGTGTGCGTTGATAGTGGAACCTTTCATTTGTTGGCAGATGGCCCAACTAAGGGCATACTGCTTCATCTATTTGCATACACCATGGTACCAGTAGCATTTTTGTAACAGTGAAATAGTAGCTGCCACACCAGCATGGGCAGAAGCAGCACCCTCATGAGCTGCTTAAATTAATTCTAGCCTACAATCTTGGTTGGGAATAACACGATTGCCCACTCCTGGAATTGTTACATAATGAATGTTTTGGGCACTTAACTGGTAGGAAAGTTTTCCTGGCAACTAATTTCTCATCATCCACCCTCATATGAGAACAAGTTATTGCAGCCACAGCTGCAGTAACAACATCTGATTTGGCCCCTTCATTCCCCAATGAATTCCCTACAATATGCAATCTGACACATTGATGGCCCAATATGTGTATTACATGAGCCTCTGGCAGTTTGTCTTTACACTCTGCCACCTTCCCCCAGGAGCATTTTATGCTTGATGGTGTTTCCTTTGGAGTCTCTGAATCCATTTGGGCACAAGTAATGCAAATTTTCATTTGAAGACTGGACAGAAGAATACAAATCACACATGGTCAGTGTGGGGATTTCAGGATTCATAAGTTCCAGCACTAAAATCAATATTTTCTGTTCAGCAAGTTCTGCGGTACAATTTCCAAGGGACTGTGTGAAGGATTGTTCTGGGTGGAATTCTCCATCCCTCATAACAGCTGTGCAAGCCATGGAGAATTGATGTTTGGGACCTACAGTAGATTGAGCTCAACCATCAGTGTAAATAATATATTTTTACTGATCTAGAGGCATGACCTTGGTAGGCATTGGCTCTCCACCCATGTGAGGATGCAAAGATACTGCTCGTAAATGCCCTGTGTGAATACCGAAAGTCATAAACTTAGACTTTTAATCTAAGTTTAGACCATAAGTCTAAGTTTACCTTTGTGAATCGGGCCCCTTGAGTTCGTGACATGGGGTCAAACACATAATCTACATCAGTGGCAGTCAAGGAAGTGGTCCATTGTATACATCGTGGATGTAAGGCTTTTGCATTTGAAATGCTAGCCTTCATGACTGACTCTAAGGCACCTCGGGCATATTTACACTCAATTTATGCCAAATTTGTGTCATTTTTTTAATGCAAATGTGGCGCAAAACTCCCTATTTATATTTTGATGCTAGACACGTCTAACGTCAAAATATTGGAGTTTGCACCATTTTTTAGATGCGTTAACCTACCTTGTGTCAATGAGATGCAAGGTAGGCGTTTCCATGTAAAAATGGTGCTAACCCCATAGTCGCATATTTATCCCCCGTGCTAAAATGACGCACGGGTGTGAGGAGGGGCCTAAATAATGGTGCAAAGCTTGTTTTGCACCATTATTTAACACCTGGGTCAGACCAGGTATTAGGGGACCTGTGGACCCATCTCCATGGTTAAACACCACCATGGAATGGGTCCACAGGTGCCCTCCTCAAGCCCCAGGAACACCCCCACCCACACCAGAGGGACACCAGTGGAAGGGGGCCCCATCCCAGGTAAGTAGGGTAAGTACAGGTAAGTATTTTCTTTTATTAAAGTGCATGGCACGGGGTGCAATGGCCATGCCCAGGAGACCCTTGCCCCCTGTGCTGGTCATTGGGATGGTGGGCATGACTCCTGTCTTTTCTAAGACAGGAGTCATGTGGTATGGATGGTTTTGCATCAGAAAATGACGCTAGGCAGGATAGAGGCATTTTTTTTGCCTCTAACCAGCCTAACGTCATTTTTTGGTGCATTACCCCCTTCTCCCATACTGCAACCCCTACCCGGCTATCATCATTTTCTTTTACACTATCCCACCCTTTGGGCCGGATTATGCCATTCCATAAATTTGGCGCCCGGCTGGCGTCCTGGAATTACATAAGCCGGCGCTATGCTTTTTGATGCAAAACGGCACAAACGCAGTTTTCCGTCAAAAGGTATAAATATGGGCCTTACTGTGGTTATGACAATGATTTGTTTCCCTGGGCCAGTGGTCTCTCCTTGATGAAAGCCATCTGACCTGCACTTAGTATTTTTTCAGTGGATGCAAAACGCATTTTAGCATTGGAATGTAAATGTGATTTATTTGCAATAGGGACTGTCATCCCCATTACATGTGACATAGGTAAAGCCAATAGCACCCGGAATTATCCGGATTACCACGTTTGTTTTGTTTTCACCTTTATAAGTGTTTTGCTTCATGCATGTCAGTCTGTAATGATCTGAGTATTTGTGTATGTTGTGTTGTCCAATGTTTGTTTCAAAAATCTGGATGTATTAAATCATAAAGTGGTTTTATGCACTGCAAATAAATGTGGTATTCATGTTCTGCCCAAGTTAAAGAATTCTAACAAGGATAGCAGTTTTTTAATGGTATTTGATGGTTGTATTTGTGCACACTACTCAAGGAAGTGTGTTGCCATACTCTTCCCCCCACTTAAAAGCTTATATCCAAAAAAACAGGACACTAAGGAATGCTGCTGCTTCCCCTTTTATATTTCTTAAAATGATTGAGAATACTGTGGCAAAGTAGCCCATTAATTTAATCTTGAAATCAAGGGCCGGGGCAGCCCTCTATTTATTTTTAATTTGTTTTAACACATCCAGTAAGACCGAAGGTAATGGTGTACAATGTGTTATGATGTAAACTGCACCAAAAACTGTGCACCAAGAAGCACAGTCATCTATTGAGCGTATCATCCCAAGTGGCAAGCACATTATGAGGACTGGATGTTTATCCTGGGGTCACGTATGGGGAAACACTGCTTCCAGCTGATTAATTTTTTAGGCAATCCAAAACAGGATTTCTTCCCGTTTGGTGGGAGCTTTACCCATAATTGCATTATTAGTCACTGGATCAATCCCCAGTGTAATCAATTGTTGTTGGATAGCTAGAGCAGCCATCGGTGTTACGGTATTCAATGTTTGCATTATAAACTGCATTAAACCTCTAAGTAGGCTTACTAAATTATTGTACAATGGGCGTAGATCTGCTGCCTGTACATGTCATACATTTGGATAAGGGATATAGACAGCTAGGACTGGCCATGTAAGGCCTTCATTGCTGGGGGGACCCAATCTAACGTGTGCAGTTACGTGTGGGAGGGCACCTTGAAACCAGTTTTGATGTTCTTGGTGTGATAATGAGATTTCTAGTTAATTGTATTCTCTGAATTGTGCTGGTGGGATAGCCACAGTGTATGTGTGAAATGTATTTGCATTGGCATTGACTGAAGGAAAGTTGACCCAAAAAAACAAAAATCAGATTTGTAACCACTGTGCGCCTCAACCACAAATGTTATATCTCCATCCCCACTGGGTAGCCAATTGACAAGTAAATGGTGTATGACCGCATGTCTACAATTTACTTGAATAACTACTGTAGGAAAGTACCATCTTGCCTGGCATGTTACCCCCTTATTTCACTGTATATATGTTGGTTTAGTCTATGTGTCACTGGGACCCTGCCAGGCAGGGCCCCAGTGCTCTTAAGTATGTGCCCTGTATGTGTTCCCTGTGTGATGCCTAACTGTCTCACTGAGGCTCTGCTAACCAGAACCTCAGTGGTTGTGCTCTCTCTGCTTTCAAAATTTGTCACTAACAGGCTAGTGACTAAATTTACCAATTCACATTGGCATACTGGTACACCCATATAATTCCCTTGTATATGGTACTGAGGTACCCAGGGTATCGGGGTTCCAGGAGATCCCTGTGGGCTGTAGCATTTCTTTTGCCACCAATAGGGAGCTCTGACAATTCTTACACAGGCCTACCACTGCAGCCTGAGTGAAATAATGCCCACATTATTTCACAGCCATTTTTCACTGCACATAAGTAACTTATAAGTCACCTATATGTCTAACCTTCACTTAGTGAAGGTTGGGTGCCAAGTTACTTAGTGTGTGGGCACCCTGGCACTAGCCAAGGTGCCCCCACATTGTTCAGGGAAAATTCCCCGGACGTTGTGAGTGCGGGGACACCATTACACACGTGCACTATACATAGGTCACTACCTATGTATAGCGTCACAATGGTAACTCCGAACATGGCCATGTAACATGTCTAAGATCATGGAATTGTCCCCCCACTACCATTCTGGTATTGGGGGGACAATTCCATGATGCCCCGGGTCTCTAGCACAGTACCCGGGTACTGCAAAACTGCCTTTCCGGGGTCTCAACTGCAGCTGCTGCTGCTGCCAACCCCTCAGACAGGATTCTGCCCTCCTGGGGTCCGGGCAGCCCTGACCCAGGAAGGCAGAACAAAGGATTTCCCCTGAGAGAGGGTGTTACACCCTCTCCCTTTGGAAATAGGTGTGAAGGGCTGAGGAGGAGGAGTCTCCCCCAGCCTCTGGAAATGCTTTGATGGGCACAGATGGTGCCCATCTCTGCATAAGCCAGTCTACACCGGTTCAGGGATCCCCCAGCCCTGCTCTGGCGCGAAACTGGACAAAGGAAAGTGGAGTGACCACTCCCCTGACCAGTACCTCCCAGGGGAGGTGCCCAGAGCTCCTCCAGTGTGTCCCAGACCTCTGCCATCTTGGAAACAGAGGTGTTGGGGGCACACTGGACTGCTCTGAGTGGCCAGTGCCAGCAGGTGACGTCAGAGGCTCCTTCTGATAGGCTCTTACCTCTCTTGGTAGCCAATCCTCCTTCCTTGGTAGCCAAACCTCCTTTTCTGGCTATTTAGGGTCTCTGCTTTGGGGAATTCTTCAGATAACGAATGTAAGAGCTCACCAGAGTTCCTCTGCATCTCCCTCTTCAACTTCTACCAAAGGATCGACCGCTGACTGCTCAGGACGCCTGCAAAACCACAACAAAGTAGCAAGACGACTACCAGCAACAGTGTAGCGCCTAATCCTGCCGGCTTTCCCGACTGTTTCCTGGTGGTGCATGCTCTGGGGGTAGCCTGCCTTCACCCTGCACCAGAAGCTCCGAAGAAATCTCCAGTGGGTCGATGGAATCTTCCCCCTGCTATCGCTGCCACCAATGTAGGAGGCTGGCCTGGCTTGTAGTGGGTACCAGAGGTACTTACACCTTGTGCCAGGTCCAGTTATCCCTTATTAGTGTAGAAGAGGTGTAAGTACCTTTGGTACCCACTAGAGGCCAGGCCAGCCTCCTACAACTACTGGATTCCACATTTGTAAAACAGAAATCAGAGATTTGAAACACCAAGTGGGCTATTATTTTAAGGGTTCAGGCTTGAACAACCACATTTTGTAAAACAGAAATCAGAGATCTGAAACACCAAGTGGGCTATCATTTTAAGGGTTCATGCTTGAACAACCTACACACTAATATAGGTGCTCCTTATCTAGCTGAGGAGGATTTTTCCCTAATATTGTGGACATCTCCTTATAAAGGTGAATATGGCATCTTAGGCATACAAGAGAGAACTACTCTGGAGATCCATTAAATAAGTTCCTGACCTTGATACATTGGTGACGCCATGTTATGGGGTTCCTGCTTTAGTAATAGGACTGTGTGTTTAGGACTGCAGCACTGCCAAGTGTGGGAGACTGAGTGCAACCCACACCCTTCGTAGCTGTCGGCCTAACACCTGGCTAGGTCACAGTGCCTCACAAAACCTCTGAATCCATAGGGGTAAGGGGTGATTATGTAAACCTTACCATGACACTCCAACTCCCCAGGAGAGGCATGGAAACAGATCTTGCCCTTTCGTTCAATTACTCAAGCATGCCTAGGCGAGACACAAAGATGTGAGATAAGTTTTAAATACATTTATTGAAACAATCACAATCTAGTATAAAAGGCATGTACTGTAATAATTAAGCAGATGAAACAAAGCAAGGTAATCAACATTACAATCAGAGTAAAGGAAATAAACAACCCCACCATGGTCTATGTGGTTCTAGATGGTCTAGAGATTCTAGAGATCCCTACCTAGCCCAATGTCTACATCTGAAAGTACAATGGTTGTAACCCTATGGCTGGCCCAATATAAGGGTTCAGTCCCAGTCCCATATCAGGAATTGACCTGTCGTGTAGATGGCAATCCTCTTGAGAAGCTGGAAGTTCAGCACCTGCAAAACCTGCAGTACTCATCCTAGGATGGCCGTAACCAGAATGCCCTCTAAACTCCTTGGATCAGTGTGCAGTTTACATAATAACCCATGCCACCCTGGGATCACAGTTCATATGAAACGCTGTGTCTTGCAGATAAAAACTGCCTCCTGGAATGCAAACACAAGTTAGCAGATTGTGTGCCTCATTTAACAGCCTTGGACAAAGAGTACCGATTATATGTAGTGCAAAGGCTGTTTTATGAGCAGCGTGTTCCTTGCTTTCGTAGAATAAAGCAACTAATAAAATGTGTAAAGCCATCGCTAAAAAGCAGTCTTGCTAACATGAATAAAATGTGTATAAACACGTGAATGAAACACAAATCATAAAGTTAAGCTAAAACAGGGGTGCCAAACCAGGTACTAAAAGTGTCCTCAGAACAATCCCTCAGGCAGCAGTGAAGAACACATCTCAACCACACTGCCCTCAGAAATTCAGCCATAAACATTTCTTATTTCTTCACAGAGTTGTTCAATGCCTTGTTAGAATGACTGTCTCTTCATACTCTGCTTGGGATAATCTTGGACCATGCTATAACTGTCCAAGCACCTTGAATGTTTGTCAAGAAATAACTTTCTTCAGTAATTCATTGAGGCCCCTGCATCCTAACTCCAACATGCATCTTCTTCCTATGTGTAAAATAATCAGTTCTGAAGACAAGTCTCCTGTTATTGAATCCAAGGGCCTAAATTAGAGTGTGGTGAACATGGCCCTGCCACAAATGTGGAGGTACCCAGTCTGTCACACCAACAGCATGCCCATTCTGTTTACGGTTGGGCAGACTGTCATGTTTCCATTATTGTTGTCTTCACTTGTGCTAACCAGAGGCAACCTCACACAAACGGTCCAATGTCTTAGGGCCATCCTTATAAGTACATCAGACTGTCCACCCTATTGGAGCAGACTGTCTGATGTCCTTTTTTACTTTGGGACTTCCAGGAAAAGCCTGGCAGTTCTGACAAGAATTTTCTTTTTTTTAAATGACCTACCGTAGCTTGAGAGAAAACTCCCAGGGTGTTTTTGTTTTACAAAACCAAACTTCCACGTTAGGAGTTAATTTTTATAAAATGTAACTATAATTAGCATGTACCAAATAAAAGGTAAACTGGTAAAAAAAATTCAAACACCACACAAACCAACTAATAAAATTAAACTTTAAACAAAGTAACCAATAGAAACAATTTACTAATTACATTACAACTATTAAAGAGCACAAAACAAGTTTGATTTCACAATACAATCCAATACATTTCTAAAGCACGCAGCCACCTAAAAAAAAAGTGTCCCGCGCTAGCGGAAAGGAATGTCACATTGTCAAGTATGTGGACGAGAATTAAGACTTTTATGGAACAGGAACAAAAAGAAACGTTTCTAAACCTTTTCTAAAACCATTTCAGAAGAACAACTTTTCAGGGCAAAAGGCAATTCATTCCAAAGACCGGCTGTCAGATATGCAAACAAACAGACTCCTCTTGTGGACTTATATATCGAGGAGTTTGGAACAGTTTGAAGTTGTTAGAACGCAGAAAATAGGCCTGCCAAGGACAACTTGAACCAGTGCCTAAGATAAAGGGGTCCCCTTTGATTTAAAATTCTAAAGGCAAAGATGAGGGCCTTGAACTGGATCCTATTGTTGATTGGGAGCCAATGAAGTTGTCGACGATGGCTTGATATTAAAACCCAAAGAGGAATTTTAAGGATCAAGTGGGCCGCCACATTTTGAATGGTATGAAGATGCTGGGTCAAAAGACTTGGAAGGCTGAGTTACAAACTGTTTGAGTAGTCAGTTTGGAACTAATTAAAGCATGCTCAATAGTTTTCGTATGCTCCACAGGAATAAGATAAAACATATGTCGCAAGGATCTCAAAATAAGGAAACAGGAGCTGGACAATGCTTTAAATTGTGACTCAAAGGTGAGCTCAGCGCCAAATTTGAACGCAAGACTCCTTACTTCCAGGGATGAACAAGGAGGAGGTCCCATCTCTGATGACCACCAAAGGCAAGGATCTGGATGGGATTTAGTACCAGAAAAAGAATCTCTGTTGTGTCTGAGTTCAGTTTTATAAAACTGGTATTCATCTAGTACATACAGGTTTAAGACATAACTTAAAGGAACTCAATGAGGAAGGGTCCTGTTCATGAAAGGCCATGAAAAGATGGGTATCATTGGCATATGAAACTAGATTCTCTCCAAGGGGCTCAACAACACTGGCCAAAGGTAACATATATATATTAAAAACAGCAGGGCTGAGATCCGAGCCCTGTGGAACTCTACAAACGAAAGGCTCACAGCGGAGGTAAATGCGGGGAGAAACACAGCCTGAGTTTGATTACAGATAAAAGATTTAAACCATAGCAAGATGTGACCAGTAATACCCAACCTTTCTAGTCTCTCAAGCAAAAGGTTACAGGAAGAATGCCAAATTCTCACAAGAAAGGCACTGTGCCGGATCCCAAACAGAATAAACTAAGATTCAAAGTACAAGAAAAATATAATCAACTTGAAAAAGTAAGTAATGTAAACACACATTACTAACTAATATCAAATGTTTAAATTTAAACTAAAAAGCATCCATTAATATAATATTCTTTGTTTATATTTCTCTAACATAGGAAACAGCAATAAAGAAAAGACACAGAAGAGAACACCAAAAGAAAAACACCACCTTTCCAAATTACAATGTTTGAACATTTTGTAAATATAATTAAGTATTAAACAACACAAAATCGTGTAAGTATTAAAAATAAAATTAATATAAATGTAGCTCTGAAATTAAACAAAACTATTTTTGAAACATTTAATCATAACAAACATTTTATTATTTTTTTCCTTATTTCTGGCTGATTTCTGTGAAAAGCTTCTCATTTCATCTGAATACAGTTTTGTGGGATATAAAAACCAATCGATCCATATTTTACAGGAGCTTTTATCAGCCTGCCTGAGATTGATCAATGGATGTGCCTCTCTCCTCCTCCCTCTAATTCAATAGTCTGCCCATTATTCCTTCACTTTCTTACTATTACGAGGGCTTATCTAACTTGAAGACTTCATCTACCAAGGTCAGACAATCATACTAGATGTTTCCAGCATATGCTTGCTGAGATCTCGAGCTGAGGGTCTGCAGCAAAGAGAACGAAATAAAAGCTTGCCTTCACTCTCGGCATCAGGATTTGGAAGATAGCATCACTAACTTACTTTCAATAACTTTGAAGCTCTGGACAGCTCACAAATGGATGGACATTTGTGCTGACCTCCCCACACTTCCAACATCTTGGAATGCTCTCCTAGGCCATTCGCCTCTGGTTTCACTGTGTCCACTAAATCCTGTGCAGAGTGTAGAAGTAGTTTCTGTTTGATAGTGTACATTTTACAGTCAAGTACAGAAAATTGAATGGTACTTGAGATAATTTGTTGTACCTCAGCTTTGAGGAATATTCATTCCACTCATGTTCTGGTATCACCTTGTGTAGATCCTCAGCATTCTTCAGTTCCCAATGCCAAACTGCCATTTCTTAAGGGAGGAGATTAGGATCCTGCAGTCTCTCCTCATACTCCCACTGACCTTTCCCCATCCACAATTAGTTCTCAACCATGATTATAACTGAAAATACTTGAATCTTGATATCCCATCCTCTGTCAGCGTTCAGACTGAATTCCATGAGATAAAGTAGACGCCATCTCAAACCTGTCCGAATGCAAACGTTTTATTTTTAATAGGCAAAAATCAATTGCCTATCCTTCAACATAGCAAAAATAAGGAAAACCTGAAGAAACAATGACCTAATATAAGATAAAAGGAAAGGATGTATGTATACTATGTAATACATTGTAATGCATGTTTAAATATTAATATTATTTACATTTTCTTTTAAAATTGATCAATACAGCCCTTTACAATTTACAGGTATAATGGCAGAAAGAGCCACTTACACCATCTCTCACAATAATCACAATAATAGAAATAGAGGTTAGGAATGTTTTGTAAGACCTTAGATAAGCAAGCATTAGTTTCCAAGACCCTACATAAACAATTTAAAACAATATGTTACCAAATGTTCCTGAGAACAGTACAGGACAACTCCTAGGTTTCCCAGATTTAAAAAGTCACTTAACATATACCAGAAAGTCTACAACTTAAATTCCTCCTGCTCCTAAAAGATTCCAAGTTAACTATTCTACATAATCTAACTACTACATAGTGAAGAACTATTACTCATGTGCAATAACACTAACAGTGACAGGAGAATAATACACTACACTACAGAAAATATCCTACTAAGACTAAGCCAAAGCCAGATGTGGATGATGGATGTAACATTTACATCATACCTCCCATGAGTCACACAAATGTATGCCATACATGATAAATATCACAAAACAAACATACTTTTAATGTACACACTTATTCCTAATAAGCTAAGTGCTACACATTATGAATCACTAACTCATATCAATCAAAAAACTAATAGCTACTTCCCAGAACACTATCACTCATTTCAAACAAGCAACAATAAGCACAATATTGACAATCTACCTCCAGATAGGCTGTTACTATAAATTTAGCCACAGTATTAAGAAACACCTCCAAAAATCTAATAAGTGTAAAGTACTCAACAAATGCCCAATTTGCCTACATAAAAAAATAGCCCTAGCATATGTGCCAGTCACAGCAGCAGCTATCCACTACAACCTTCTCATAGAGCCTACCTATTATCAAACACAGGAAGACAACCTAAGGCCGCTATTGGATTATTATGAAGATACTTGGATTTGCAGAGTCCACAGATCCACACATATGCCAACCCAAGAATAAAATACCCTGATAGAACGCATATGACAGCACCATGCCTCAACATGGCAAAACAAACAGCGGAGTAGAAGAATGGCACAATGCCTTCCAAGCCATATTAGGCTGAAGCCACCATACCCTCTATCAACTCCTAGAATTTATTTAAAAAAGAGGAAAGGAGCCACCAACATGATAATAAAGATCAATTTATTTTCCAAGTGAAACCTAAAATATCCAAACAAAGAAATTAAAGGTATGAAATTCTACAATAGCAAAGGTCTACCCTAACTAGAATCCTTAGCAAGAGCACTAACATAAATCATAATATTCCAACCACAAACAAAAAACAACTGCACATCCAAAACATACCAAGCACATTTATGTATAAATATTATTTAAAAAGTTTTACTATTCAGTTTTAACTACATATAATTTTATAAACAAAATATATTCTGACTTATAAGTAGAAATAAATTAAAAGTATGTTAATACATAAAATAATACATATTAAAAACCAACACATACCATCACATAAAAGCTAAACACCTACTACCAATTACCAAAAACACACAGAATGCATAACATTTAACTAATTACAATAAAATATACAAATGCATAACAAATAAACGTTTCCCATCCTTAAAAGTGACAGAAATATAAGTTACAGTGCTTTAGCTCATCTTCAATGAGTCCAAAACAACCATTTGCAAATAAAATTAAATTAAATGCAAAAACGCAAAAATTAAACATACAAAACATTTCCACACTGAAAAAGCATAGGGTCTTGTTACGAGTCTGGTAGATCAAGGACCACCAACCTCACGATGGTGATCAGATCGCCTCACTCAAGGCGGTCCGACCGCTGTTACCGCCAAGAACATGGTTCCCAATGGGCTGAGTTTGATCGGACATGGTTAGCCCAGCGGCGCTGAACTCAGCGTCGCAGTGCTGATCACGACTCTTGAGTCCTCCAACCTTTCCATGGCGGGGACCCAATGGAAATATATTATCTAATCACAGGATTTATTGGTATATTTTAGGTATAAGTGTGTTTACAAAACCTTTAACAACTTAATTACATGTATTTGTTAATTCAATATGGTTACAAAATATATTAAACAAACTACAGCATGTTGAAAAGTAGAAGGCATACATTAAATGTTCTGTTAAAAAAACAGTAAAATATGTATGAAAAGTGTAAAAGCAAGTGTATAAATGTGTGGTAAATGCACTATTTATTAAACAAATTGTCATTAAAATTCTACTGATAAAAAAGTATTCACAAAAAAAGTAAAGCTGTGTAAAAAAATAAAAATATGTAAACATAAAAATGATTCTAAAAAACAATGTGTATTTATTTATATGTCAAAATGTGCAACACCTACACCCCTTTCAATATTAAAGGACTTACACATGTAATCTAAAAGTATTTATTACTCCCATTCCAATTTATGCTACATTTCACAAAACAATCTAAGGTACACTGAGGAAGGTGCTCAACACTTAAGGGGTCAAATTCACTATTCCCACTCCAATCTAAACTACATTGGGAAAGATGTTGATGGACTTTGAAAGGGTTAGATTTAATATTCCCACTCCAATCTAAGCTACATTAGGGAAGGTGTTAAAAATTAGAATGGTTAGATTTTCTATTCCCAATCTAATGTAAACTACATTTGTGAAAACATCACACTTTAATGGTAACTATATATATACACACACACACACACACACACACACACACACACACATAGAAATATATGTATAGTCTTAAAATTTGTGGTCACTGTAAAGCTTGCATATATAGTGGCAACGTTGAGCAAATTATATTAGCCAATATACACAAACAGTGGGGGGTTATCAAGTATATCTCCTGCAATACTATAATGTGGTATATGCCATTGTCTGCCCTTATGAAAGTGGTATATATTAGATCTACCACTTTTCCCACAAAAAAGCATATCCTTGAGCACTGGTCATCAATAACGAATAATGACACTACCTATAGTAAGGCTAAACATTTTAATGAGCAACATGCTGGTGACTGAAAACTGGCAAAATATTTTGGTTTGGACACAACACCCAAAAGCCCAACTGGAAGCAATAGTTTAATGACTCTGAGGAGGTTGGAGTCCCGATTGATTTTAGAGACAGGCAGTATGACCCCTTCAGGTCTGAATACGGATGAGGAGTTATTTGTTGATTTATGATAGCAGGGGTTAATTAATCTGCCAAGGTTTCTCCCTAGTTGGGAGTTAGAATAGGGAATTGAATTGCTGTAGTTTGTTTTGCAGAAATCATTAGGTTTTTAGAATTTATTTTTATCAGTTTCAATGTTATTGTTTTCACTTTTCATTCCTCTTGTTTCAGATGAGTTTGGACTACATCTCTAGGAGGAATATAATCAAAGATAGGTCAAGCAACATGGTTTCTTATGAGATAATTGCAACACAGAAAAGTGTTTTCCTGCATATAGTGATGGTGAATATTTCTGTTATGGTTCTACTATTGCATATTTGTGATAGGGGATTACCTATGACAAAATGAAATATTGTGGAAAGTTGTTTGAACAAGGGGATAGTGAGTTATGGTCACTGACATTTTGATTGGCACCGCAAACATTGATGTACTATGTGAATCACTTATTATCATGCATATGCAATCTCAGCAATCTCAGTGCTGTATATGCAAGGACTCGGGCTATTGCAGAAACAATTGTTGGAGAATTAAACTGAGCAATCTCAGGACACAGGCTACTGCAGCCACAATTGATTGATGGAGGTTCACACTGAGGAACATCATGAAACATACTGATAAATTTCCAGGGCACTACTGCAACCTATAAATTACATCTGCCATGCTTAGGCAGTATCCTACTGTTTGTAGCCCTTGCTATGCAGTAAGATAATTTTCAGATTGGGCTATTTTAGCCAATAATCATGGTACATTTTGTTGTTTTAATCATACCAATGCAATATATCAGCAGCCAAATTGAGGGAATGCATAACATGTTTTGTCATATTGTAGCAACATATAAATCTTTTACTGAATCAAAGCTGTCCCTGAGTATATTGAAAGGAATGACCAAGTTCAGCATGACCTTTATGATCTAGGTACACATAATTAACGCACTAATGAATTAATGAATAACGATGTCAATTAGGAATGAAAAGTTATCTATTTTTTTTTATTAATGCACTATTGTTTTGAATTGCTCCTCACGATTTCTCCATTTTAATCATTTTGTGTTTGGGCACATCATTATTAATAATAGGCAAAAGCCTTTTGTTTCTGTCTCTCACTTTCGTAGTTCTTTAAATAATGACCAATAGATCCTACAGGTCATGTGATCAAGACTCAAGACCGGAGATCGTTCAACAGAAACTGTCAGTAAAAACTGATTAAGTGATCCCAACGGTGTGGCTCGTCTGTTCTAACTGGAGTGGAGTGCTGATTGGAGTGGAGTAAAATATAGTCACTTACAAAAATGAATGTTACAGGAACATTATAGTTAGGCTCACATTTTAATCGTCCAAAAACATAGAAATTCGCCTGTACAGTCAATGTTATCTCAAGTAACTATAACATGTGCGCTAAGGAAACTATAATTCTAGCCCCAGCCATGCACAGTTTTTTTGTCAAACATTTTACTGCAAATATTACATTGTCAATATCAATGATGTTATAAAAGATGCCACGAGTGCCATAATTTGTTGGGTAATTAGCAGAGCATGGCGAGGGTGCGAGTTATAGTTACCTTAAGGCCTGAGTTATAGTTACTTGAGATAACTCTAACTATAAAAGGTGAACTTCTATGGTTTTGTATGTTTAAAATGTGAGCCTAACTATAACATCCCTGCAATCTTTGTTTTTTCAGTGAATGTCTATGTTATTTTTAGCATAATTTTCATTGCTATATGTGAATCCACCCACTGCTGAGAATGTGAGAGGTTGCGAGAGAGAGTTCCTTAGTTTCTTGTAAACTATTGAACAGAATTACACCAAAAAAAACGAAAGTGCAATCTTTGTACCAAAGCCTAGCTTTCTGCCAAATTTGGTGTACTTCTGTCCAGTGGTTTAGACTGTAGCCTTGTTCATAAGACCTGCGGGAATTACCATGGGAAACACAATTTTTGACCCCTCCTTTTTCTCAGCCCCCACTTGATAAATCACCCCAAAACTTTCCAGCACAACAAGAATCACCGGAGCACTTTTTTTGGAAAGTTTTGTGACGATTCGCCAAACTGTGCCAACGATATACACAAGTCAAAAAATAACATGGTCCTAACTATAACTACCTAGTGGTGACCGACACTAGGTAATTAATATATATATATATATATATATATATATATATATATATATATATAGCTAGATAGATATATAAATGTATTTTTTTTCACAACTGGAGTGGAGTAATATATATATATAATAATATAATAATATATATATAATAATGTATATATATATATATATATATATATGTATATATATATATATATATATATATATATGTAAATAACACCCTGAACTGTTCAAAGCTGTAATACTGTGCCTGGAGTGGTGAAAGGCTTTTGTCATTTTACAGCTTGGCAGGGATGGCACTGGGCCAATCCTGTGCTTGAAGGTTTTGCTGTACAAATGGGAAAAGACTTTGGCCCTGATTTATACTTTTTGGTGCTAAACTGCACTAATGCAGTTTTGCACCAAAACGTTTAGCACCGGCTTGCACCATTTCTGTGCACCAGCCAGGCACCATATTTATGGAATGGTGCAAGCCGGTGCAAAGGGTAGGCTAGCGTAAAAAAACAATGACGTTAGTCGGGTGGAGCTGGCGGTATGGAAGAAGGGGGTTTTGCACCCAAAAAATGACGTTAGGCAGGTTAGAGTAAAAAAATAAATACTAACCTGCCTAGAGTCATTTTCTGATGCAAAACCATCCATACCACTTAGAAAAGACAGGAGTCATGACCACCACCCCAATGGCCAGCACAGGGGGCCAGGGTCCCCTGGGCATGGCCATTGCACCCAGTGCCATGTAGGGGGGCCCATTTCAGGGCCCCCAATGACACTTTAAAAAGTACCTGTACTTGCCTATACTTACCTGGAATGGTGTCCCCCATCCTCCGCTGTCCCTCTGGTGTAGGTGGGGGTGTCCCTGGGGCCTGGGGAGGGCACCAGTGGGCTTATTCGATGGTGTTCCACCATGGAAATAGGCCCACAGGTCCCCTAATGCCTGCCCTGACCCAGGTGTTAAACAATAGTGCAAACCAAGCTTTGCACCATTTTTTGACCCCTCCTTCCCCCGTGCATGGTATTTACACGGGAGGATAAATAAGGCACTAGGGGCCAGACGTAGCAAAAGGTTTTTCCCATTCTGTGTCAATGGGAAAATGTGTTCGTACATATGGCCCTAGGGCCTTAGAGTCATTTTTTGCATGGGAACGCCTACTTTGACGCAAAGTAGACTTCCACATCAAAAAATGACTTTAACTCCATAAATTTGGCACTAGACAGGTCTAGCGCCAAAGTATAAATATGGAGTTAGTTTTGCACCGAATTTGCTTAAAATAATGATGCAAATTCGGTGCAAAACATGTATAACTATGCCCCTTTGTTGCTTACTAGCTCGGTGTGTAGGGCTCTTTACCAATGCTATGCTTAAAAACTTTGCTAGAAAAACAGATATTTGAGGTAAGCAAATCTAGAGTGTTGCTGGTGTTGCAGGGTGTTCCTTACTGGAACTGCTCTCCACCTAAACCTGAGAACTCCCAGAGTTCTCTCTTCTGTTATATATATATATATATATATATATATATATATATATATATATATATATATATATATATATTCACTTAAAAAAACAAAGTTTACAGGGACGTTATAGTTAGGATTTCAATTTACTGGCACAAAACCATAGACATTCAGCAGTTACAGTTATGGTTAGCTCAATCAACTATAGCTCGTGCCATAAGATAACCATCACTCACACCCCTCCAGGCACAGTTTTCTTCTTAATAATTTTCCTTCACATGTTATATTGATATTATCGATGAGGTTATCAAAGATGTCAGGAGTGATGTAATATATGGGGGAATTAGCAGTTCATACCCAGGGCACTGTTTAAGTCCTCAGTAATACCAAATGGGCCATTTACATTGACTTTTACAAAACCTCAAACCTTTGCTTTTTCTGCCCCTTGATAGCATGACAATGTCTTTAATCATGCTTATTTAAACTTCAAAAGTGAGGATCCGCATCAACAAGTCAGAAATATTAGACAGATGCAACAATTGAAAATGGTCAATTTTTGACCTTCCTGTGGCGTTTCAGTAGTCCGCAAGTACTAGATTTTCATCAGTAATCTGATGTTTTTGATTGTATTCAAAATGACTCTAAAATGTTGTTTAAATTGTGCCCTCAGATACATATAACTAGCCAACCCACTATTACTACCCAACTCCGCGCCAGGCATGGCCTTTGGCCATGCACAGCGAGGGTTGGCTGCAGGACCTGCTGGTCTCTGAGTGGGTTTGTGAGTATGTGCATCAGTACCTCAGTGGGTTTGTCAGTGGCTGAATGGGTCTGTGAGTGGGTGCATGAGTCTCTGAGTGGATGTGTGAGTGGATGCATGACTCTTTGAGAAGATCTGTGAGTGGATGCATGACTGTCTTTGTGGATCCCTGAGTAGGTATGTGATTCCCTGAGTGTGTCATAATTGCTCTTGTGAGTGTCTGAGTGGGTCTGTGAATGGGTGCGTGAGGGCCTGAGTGGGTATGTGAGCGTCTGAGTGGGTCTGTGAGTGGGTCTTTGAGGGTCTGAGTGTGTCTGTGAGTTGGTGTGTGTGTCTGAGTGGGCCTGGGAGTGGGTGCATGAGTGTCTGAGTAGGTATGTGAGTGGGTACCTGAGTCTCTGAGTGAATCTGTGAGTGAGTCATAGGTTTCTGAGTGGGTCTGTGAGTGAGTGAGTGCATGAGTCTCTGAGTGGGTCTGTGAAGTGAGTGCATCAGCCTGAGTGGATTTATGAGTGGGTGCATGAATGTCTGAGAGGGTCTGTGAGTGGATGCGCAAATGTCTGATTGGGTCTGTGAGTGGGTACATGAGTGTCTGAGTACATCTATGAGTGAGTACATGAGGCTGTGAGTGGGTGCATGAGTTTCTAATTGAGTGTCTGAGTGTATCTGTGAGTAGGTATGTGAGCATCTGTGTGGGTGTGTCCGTAGCTGTCTGAGTGACTCGGCCACAAAGGAATCTCACTGGCCCTTTTAACGAACAACAGTCCACAGTTTTGCACAGAAAATCTACCCAAATGGAGTTCTTTCTGACTTGATGCCCCCCCTTAATTTGAATAAATTGTCCCTACGGAGGCAGCGGTCCCCAGGGCTGCGGGGGGAGGCGTGCGGGCCTCCCACATTAATTTCATATTTAACCCGGGTAGCTGGCGGTCCCCTAGGGCTGTGGGGGAGGACATACAGGCCTCCCACATTACAAAATACTGTTTTGCCCTGATGAGATGATGGTCCCCGGGGCTGTGGTGGAGGTCGTACTAGCCTCCCCCATTACAAATTACTGTTTTGCCCCAGGGAGGGGGTGGCCCCTGGGGCTGTGGGGAGACCTTATGGGTGTCCCCCATTACGAATGACTGTTTTGCTCCGGGGAGGTAGTGGTCACCACTAGGTGGTTCTAGTTAGGGCCATGTTTCCATAGAAAAGCTTTTTTTGACTTCCTTGTATCTTTGGCACAGTTTCACAAATCTTCATGAAATTTTCCAAAAAGTGTTGCAGTGATTCTTGTTGCGCACAGAACGTTTCGGGTTGATCCGTCAAGCGGGGGCCGGTAAAAAAGGGGCTAAAAAAAACTGCGCTTTTCCCATGTTAATTTCCATAGGATTCTTTAGACACATCTACAGCACGAACCACTGGACAGAATTACACAAAATTTGCCAGAAAGCTAGCTGTTACTATGTAGATTACGCTTTTTGAGAATTTTAGGGAAATTCAAATTTGTATATCTCTTGGCGCGAAGTATTTGTGAACAAAAATGAGCCTGTGCAGGGAAATGCACAGCCCTGATTGGCTGCCAACACTTCAAACCAGGAAGGGAAGTGTTGCCAGCAATCTTGGGCCTCGGCTTGAGCTGAGTCCCAGGAAAAAAAAAAAAGTAAATAAATAGAAAAGGGGCCAGGGTTGAGTCACCCTGACCCCTTAGCACCGGTGGGTGGGGGGGTCCCAGAGGGTCACCCCAAGATCAAAAAAACATTTTTTACATTGTTTTTGCTGCGAGTTCAGGATATTCGCAAACTTGCGGCAACATTTTATTTTTTCAAAAAACAAGCTTGGGCTCCCCGCCTTGGTGGGCCAGGTCCCTAGAGCATTAAAAATAGAGTGAGGGGAGGCTCTTGCCCCGCCCACAACTCCAGGGACCACCACCTCCCCAGAGCTTCCATTTTTTTATATGCATAAGGCCTGTGTCTCCTTCTCTGCCCTGGGAACCAGCACCTCCCCAGGGCTTTCATTTTTAAGTAAGCATGCCCCACCCCCAGAATTCAGGACCAACACCCTCGGGCATTAATAAAAGTATATGCGGGGCCACGGCCCCCCGCTGCCCTGGGGACTGTCACAGCACCAGGGCTTTCCTTTTAAAATATGCAAGGGAGCCCATGGTCCTCCGCTGCCCCGGGAACCACCAACTCCCAGGGCAAATATTTAAACTTTAGGAACCTCAAATCCTGGGATCCACCACCCCCAGGGACTATTCTCGTTGGAGGGTGGTCCTCTCATGGAGCCACTGATGGCCCTGGAGACCGCCACCCCCAGAGCCGGCACCTGCTATGTCCTGGGGTGCCCATCCCTGGGACATAGCTGTTCGCTGTGGCTTGGCTGCAGCCAAGCCCAGAAAACACTCAGCTGTTTCACAGTTGGACCTTTAAGCAGGTCCCACTGTCAAACAGCAGACCTTTCATCTCTGCCACAGGGGACAGAGATGAAATGCTTCAGCAAGCACAGAGCTGCTGTCAAAGCAGCTCTGTGCTTGCTGAAGCAATGGCACTGCAGGGGAAGCCTTAAGGCTTCCCCTGCAGTGGCACCTAGCCCATAATGCCATTTCATTATAAATATATATATATATATATATATTTTTATTTTTTTAATCAAACAAATATGTAGGGACCACTGGAGAGACCTTGAGGGCTCCCTCGGGATCCCAGAAAGACCATAAAGGGCTAAAAAAAAAAAAAAAAAAAAAAAAAGCTCAGTGTGAAGGTCTGTGACCTTCACACTGAGTTACGGGGGGGTTTGTTTAAAAAAAAACAAAAAATGTCGTTCACCTGAACTCATTGCCTTTTTTTTAAAATTACTTTTTTTTTATTTGTATAAAAAAATATGCAATTATTATTTTATATTGGATAAAAATATCTCATTCTAAGTATATCAGACATCAAAGCATAAATAGCTCTATCTCCCTCTCACTTTCTTTCTCTCTGTCTCTCTTTCAATCAATTATCCCACTCACATACCCACTCAGACCCTTATACACCCACTCACAGACCCACTCAGACATTCCTGCACCCACTCACAGACCCACTCTGATACTCTCAGATCCATTCAGACCTTCAGGCACTCATAAACAGCTCAGTCAGACCCTAAAGCACCCACTCAGTTACGCACCCACTCACAGACCCATTGATACCCTGATGCACCAACTCAAAACCCCATGTACATACTGATGCACCCACTAAAACACTGATGTATGGACTCTCACACCCACTCTTACCCCCGATTCAGCCTCTCACACCTATTCTTACACCCAGAGGGACCACATATAATTTCCACTGTGCATGCACAAAGGGCTGTGCACAGCATCACATTTGGTAGTTAGGGGGGGTAGGCCGCAGGGACTGGCTACAGGCCACCCCTTGTGGGCAACCCTTACTGCAGACAGGAGAAGGCTGTGCACGGTGCAAGTTGGGGTGCTTATAGGGGTTTGGCCTCAGGGCCTGGTCTGTGCCCAACCGCCACTGAACACAGTCAAAATCTGTGTGCTGAGGTGGTTTGATTCACGTATAGCAATGAAAATTACTATACGTTAAAAGACCATATAAATTCACTGAAAAAAAACAAAGGCTACTGGGACGTTATAGTTCGGTTCTGAATTTACTCGTACAAAACCATAGAAATTCAGCAGCTATAGTGAAAGCTCTTGCAAGTAACTAAAACTTGTGCCCTATGGTAACTATAACTCACGCCTTCGCCATGCACAGCTAATTACTCCACATGTTATATCATTGATGACATATTCTATGCCATCTTTCAAATTCCCACTGCAACATTTGCAATAAAATTATTGATGAGACAACTGTGCATGGCAAGGGTGCGAGTTATAGTTACCTTAGGGTGTGAGTTTTAGTTATAAAGCGCACATTAACTTGCATGTTCTGGAGTGCATGTGATATTTCCGTGGGACAAGAGGATTTGGTGTAACCAGTAATTACTCACAGGGTACCCGACCCGCACATGCATCACAATTGCTGAGGCCCAAGAGACGTAACATATAAATATATATGTGTATATGTCTGTAATTTACGTTAACCAAATATACTTTATGATAACTTTTAAAAACTCACTTCTTTATATGAAATATATATAAAAAATATATAAAATAAATATATATATAAAAATATATTTTATGTGAAGTAAAATATGCAAAAATGTATAAATTGTACAAAATCACTAGAATTTACATTTACACCTTTTTCATAAATAGAAACAAATTATAACATATTATATATATAACATATATAACAAAGAAACATAAAATGATTATTGGATAAACAAGGAAATACCTAATAGTATTTTCATTTCTTACCAATAAGAAGCAGAATTTAAATACAATTTCTATCCATTATAAAAGAATGTAAAAAATAACTGTTCAAGCATATCATTTTAATTCATTAAAATGTACTAAATTACATGTAAAAATATTAATAAAAAATGTACTTTTATTGTTTCTAGAATATATTATAACAAAAATATTTAAATATAATTATTTTATACATTAAGGAATACAAATTATTTTAAATAGAAGCAATATTATAATAAATCTAATCTTTTAAGAATAATATTTACATTATACTTAAAACCATTACATGTTTTTAAATCATACAATTCTTCAATATCATATTTTTAAAACTTCACAGCCTTTTTCCATATAAAACCCATATCCCACTACCAGAAGCAAATTAATACATTAAAAACACATTAACAACCTATATTAATATATACACATTTTAACTATATTAGACATTTTATTTATTCTACATTACTTACATCTACAAAAAAAACAAAAAAACTTTAAAAAAGTAAAACATTGTTTAAAAAACTACTCATACAATTCCCCAAGAAGACAAATATCCCACTCCAAAAGCATTAAAAACGCCTATTACACTTCAATTCCATTCAATTTAACTTTATTCGGCCAAGTTAAAAAGCCATAAAAGCAGTGACAGCATATTACGATAAATACCAATGAATATACATAATAAATAAACACATATGTTACAATACCAAAAATTACATATAAAATTCAGAATTGCAAATCTTCAAAAATCCGATACCAGATCTGATAACATATCTATTTCTCAATTTTAAAGTGTACATTTCCTTTTGATGCATAGAGCAACTAGCAAATAATTTAAAACCGCTGAACAGATTTTCTCGGATGACTATCGCTGTAGGTAGAACAACTCATCTGTATGAGATAAAAAACCTTTGTTCAAAAGATTAGGGTTCACAAATCTACATCTAGGTGAGTGCTATAAGGGACAAAACAACAGAAAATGCGTTGTTGATTGCTCTGTTACCCCATCACATAGACACAGTGGGAGAATTGCATGCCATGCTTTCACCACCTGGAAGGCAAACAAATGATGAACTAGGTTCAACTTTAAATGGGTAAGATAAAACTTATGTGGATGCTTCACTGCCCATGTTAGGTAGGGCTCTAGGATAGATAATGTGGTTACATGCGCATGTCTTATTACCGAATACTTGTCTAACACACTTACAATCCTAGGTTCTTCACGGTATGACAAGTAAGAATCAATCACCCCCACCTTACAACGTGATGTAACCAATTCTGAATTTTCAAATAGATGCCCACAACCAATTCTGTAGAACACCTTTTCTGTGTATGTGAGCCATGGGATTAATGCCCTATTGTCCAATCTGAGGCAATCTACCAGGACTTGTCTGGAGAAGGTAGTCTGCGGCGTGCTCCTGATTTTTACCCAAAGGAGCAAGGGGACCAATGCAACATGATCTTCGATGTGACCTTCTTGTAGTTCCATATGGGTAATAAAGCTAGAGGTGGTCCTGGGAATGGCTAAAAGCCTATAAAAAAAACTATTTTCGACAATCTGAAGATTCCTTACCCCAGAATAACCCCATACCCTCACACCATAGGTACCCATGGCTATGCATTTGCTCTTATACAACCGAAGTCCTGTATCAGCTTTTGCACTCATTTTCTAAAAAATCTAAATATGGCTTCACCTGTTATCCTCATTTGTGTGCTCTCAGTGCCACTAACTTGTCCCATTTCCCCTTTAGATCAAATAAAATGCCTAAATAATTAAACATCTGAGTTTTTTCAATTCGTATCCCCCACCCCAAGTTAAAAACCCCATGCTTGTGCTTCCCAGGACCATATGACATTACAAAGGACTTTTGATCATTTACCTTTAACTTGAGACCAGACATAAAATCAAAAAACCCATCCAAGAGTTTTTGGAAACCAACAGCTGTGCGTGCCAATAAAACCGCATATAACAATACTGGGACCAGCTGATTACCAACCCTAAGGACATTGGGACAGATGTATCAAAGATCGGTTTTGCATTTCTTAAATAGCGAATTTTAAGAAATCGCTATTTAAGAAATGCAAAATGGGATTTATGAAATTTGCGATTCTGTAATAGCGATTTCTTAAAATTCGCAATCGCTATTACTGAATGGCAATTAGAGAATGGGACTCCATTTATCCCTATGGGCCTACTGGCCCATAGGTGCAAATGGTTTTGCATTTCCCAATTTGCGAATTCCACTTAGGAATTCACAAATTAGGTAATGCAAACCCCAGGGTGCTGGGAGCCTAAGGCCCCCTCTGATGCACCCCAAAAAAATATTTGCGGACATGTGAAGCACACACATGCCCTAGGGGCATGTGTGTGCTAGATGTCATTTTTAAAAATGCATTTATAAAGCATTTTTTCAAATTGCGCATGATTACCACCGAATTGGATTTGGTGGTAATTGCATTTCCTAAATGCCCAATTCGCATTTAGGAAATGCTTGATACATGTGCTTTGGAAATCGCAAATAGGAATTCCCTATTTGCGATTTCCGATTTAGAGAATCGCAATTCGCGATTCTCTAAATGGGGTCACAATTTTAAGGAATCGATATTTTAGCGATTCTTTAAAATTGCACTGCGAATATCTTTCATACATCTTAAAAGGCATTTTTGCATTTGCAAACGGCCGAATTTTGAGATTCACACCGTTTGCAAATGCAAAAAAGTTTGGTACATGTGGCCCACTGTCTGTGCAGCCAATTAAAGCTTTATCTAGGGCATTTAAATAAAATAAAAAAAGAAAAGGTGCTAATATACAACTTTTTCTAACACCCCTAGCTACATTGGTCGGGGCGTACAGTCACCATTGTGGAAGTAACGCACTCTAGTGGTAATGTCCTGATGGATCCCATGTACTAGATCAAGTAATTTATTATCTATACCTGCTCGTTCCATCATATCCCATAGGGCCTCCCTGTCAACCATATCGAATATGCAGGAGAGGTCCATAAAGGCCAGATGTAAGCCCCGGTGTTTGGCCATCACATACTTCCCCAAAATAAGGGTAGGGTTAAGGGCTTGTTCCACCATCCCCAGTCTAAGGCAGACACCATATTGCAAGGGGCTAAAAAAACAATATTCCTTTGCCCAAACTTCTAATTTATCGCGTATTACCCTACCCAGGATCTTCAGCGAAGAATTGATTAATGAATTTGGGAGGTAGGACGTGGGCAAGTTTCAATCCCCTTTTTTGAAGATGGAGAGTATAATTGATAGTTTCTAAGAGGGAATTGGACCAGCCTTATTTGAAGCCCTCAGGACATTTGTAACCTGTGGGGGCCCAGAGGTCTATATCTGATTTAAACGTGTCAACTGGAAAACCGTCAGGGCCTGGTGCCTTGCCTGGGGTTGCCCCTTTTATCGCATCAGAGACTGAAGCTAAGTCCACGAGGTCTGCCACCCAACAGTCCTCCCATACTTGCTTCCGGATCTCCCTGATACCAAAATTCCCTGTTTTCTGAACTAAATACTCCTGTAATATGATCAATTCAGTCTGGTTCTGAAATATGACAAACAATCTCACTTGATTTACTGACTGCAAAAAGGGCTATTTACAGTATTCCAAAACAACCTGTTATCCTTTAACTCAACAACTTTGCATAAATCTTCCCATGCTCTTGTTCTGAGTTCTGCCTTAATCAGTGTGAGGACCTTTTTGTACCTAGCTCATGCTAATCTAACCCTTTCCATATCTCAGGGAGTGCTGTTAGTAGCTTCCTTTAATGCCAAGAATGAATGGGGCAACTAATTAGTTTTTTTTCATAGTTAGCCCAATCAACATTGCCTCCAAAAGTTCCTCTAAAATGTGAAGTGGGGAGGAATTAAAATAATTAAAGTACAAATTAACTAAAAAAACACTTGGCTGGGCTGATAAACATAGCTTTCAAATGTGATAACAGGGCCTCAACTCTAAAGCTTTCACTTTTAGTGAGCCAATAAAATTTGTTATAAAAACCGCTAATCCCCCCCTTAGGCCTCCCAGCAACACAGGGAATAGCACTTGAACAGTATAATCTAAATCCGTTTAAGGATATACTTTCCAAAGCCCATGTTTCCTGACAACAATAGATGTCATATTTCCCTATAGAAGACAGCCAATTCTCATCATTTAGCTTATCATGAATCCACACGATATTCCAAGATAAAAAGGTAAAACCCTGACTCCTCTTGCTTGGTATTGATATATTCAAGGTATCAGGGGAACAGTCGTGACCCTGGTTTCTCTTACCAGCTGTTAATAAGCTTGGATTGTCACTTGGACACATTTGAGGAGAAATGAGAAGGTCATATAAAACAATACCTGTATCTGGGTTGCTATTCAGCACAGCAGGGATATCAGATGAGCACATTAAGGGGGGGGTGCGGCCGAAACACATTGGCCCAACTCATTATCTTGTCTGTTATATGTCCCACACTTCCCCTCACAAAGGAGTCAATCATTGGCATCTAAGTCACTCAATAATGAAAAGCGATTTGTCAATAAAGGCCCAAAAACCTGCTGGCTGCCTTGGGGGCTAGAATATAGGCCGGTCCTCACTCTTACTCTGGGCGGAACTGGCTGCAGGTGTCTATAAAAAAAAACAGCTGGAGGATCAACGTACGCTCAGATTTTATCATACCTGGCCTTGCTCGTAACACAATTTCCCAAACTAACAAAGGTATGCAGAAATTTATTATCACCATGTCTCCTTGGTAGGTTTTCTTTAGCGGGCCAACTTCACCCACCCGCCTTACATATAAGATCTCATCAGCCATATTGCACTGGTGGTCTATCCTTTGCTTTAACCAAAAAACTACTTTTATTTTTTAAAGATGCCATTCACTCATCCTGGCCTGGTGATAATTGGGGAACGTTTGCCATTATAATAAGATGTGGACACGAGGCTGGGGGGAGATTAATAACAACAAGCTGGTTAACATTGCTGCTATTAGACTCCTTTCGGTCACTCTTATATTAACTCATAATAGTTAAATATTATTGGAAATTTTTTACTTACATCTATATTACTTACACCAATACATCTCACAACAATATTAACACCTGAAGACAGTGTTTTCGATGTCATTATTGGGTGATTGAATAAATCTTTATTTGATTATTTGACATAATCATAAAAGATATAGCAAAAACATAAAATCTCATTAAAAATTACAATAAAGAAGAATCACATGTTAACAATACATATATAAAAATGTAAAAGGCGCACACCAACATCTTCCACCAACAAAGATCCCACAAAAGGTTCAATACATAAAAAGCCACATAAACACAGGATGCACATTTAATAGTAACCCACTATCCATTTCCCAACTCAAGTACAATCCTACAAAGGTCGTAATGGGATACTAAGCATTCATAATCTTATTCCAGTATAGCGCTCCTTTCAAATATGAGGAAACAACAAATGTTGTGACTTGATCTAATAATAACTTTAGGTACAAAAAATGCTGGCTGCAATTGGTGAAAGCCTCTTGATTTAAAAAAAGGAATTAAATATTTATACTGTAAAGAAATCGTAAAATTTACAAAACATCATCAAGTGCTCCAGGGTCTGATAAGAACAACCATCACAGGGGCAAACCTCAAACTTTTTTGGATCAAACTGTCCAAGTGGAAAGCAATTCAATATGCAAATGGGCCCCGGCCTGCATTTAGTTAACAGTGATCCCTCTCATGGGTGACTCACAAAAAGAAGTTAAGGCTCGATCCTACGACTGTTTATATAGATAAAATAGACTTTGTGGTTGGTCTCAAAATTGCCTCTGTCTCCCTTCATTTATTAAAGTGCTTAAGTAACTGCTCCTTTACTGATTTTCTATCCCCTTTACTAAGGAGATGCAGTTTAAAAAATAGATCCGGACTGCCGAGGGCCCTCATCACTGTCTTGAAATATAATTCAGCCATGGTATTTTACGGCCATACGTACAATCCAGACAGTCCTCAATCACATCTCTAATAAACACTGTATGCTCTCCATACTAGATTGAAATCCAGAGTAATACTGGGGCTACCCTTACAGGGCCCCCTGCATAATCAAGGCCTCGTGAATAAATAAAGATGAGGAATTCGGGGGAAGCCCCAACAGCCATCTGCGAAAATTATCCTCCTCCAGTTGGATCGCCTTACAATTTCAGTACCTCCAGATAGTGGACCCATACAAAAGGATCAAGAAACATTTCTTTTTGAAGACTTGCAAAAGAGAGGCAATAGGCCTGTTTCCTATTCTCTTAGAGAATCAGAAATGTCTGCCACAAGCCAAGGGAAAACAGGAGCATCACTTAGGTATACAGGTCATCCAAATATTTAGGTGATCAAATGAGAGCCCAAAGTAAGGAATCTCCGGCACTCTTATGACCTTATTCCCTTTAACAGTGATAACTATGGTTTTGGAGAATTTCATGCCACACACCATATAGTGTGTTTTACTACTGTTCACCTCCAAGTACAGCTGATCCATATAATTTACAAAGAGGTCAACAAGTAGCTTAAACCCATTTGCCGTGCAGGCCGGGAGTACGGCATCATCCGCATAGAGCAAAGAAGGCAAACGGGTCAACTTTACGCTTGGTAGATCTTTCCCATGAGTGACCAGATAGCTATTCAGACCATTTATGTACTGTAGAAAAAGAAGTGGAGCTAACACACACCCCTGCCTAACTCCTAGTAGAAGAGCAAACAAATCGGTAAATTCACCACTTGAACATATCTTACTGAAGCATTCACATCCAAGTGCTGAGCCCTTAAAATATTAACCAGGGAATCAGATAATCCGAGCACCCTCAAATTATTCCATAGTTTCGACCTGTTCACCCAGTCAGAGGCACTGCTTAAGTCCATCAATGCATGAAACAAGGACCCCCTGCTTAGCAGTCACATATTTCCCAATTCAAATATTTAAGTTCAGGCACTGTTACATTGTGGCTTTACCCTCCCTAAACCCGTTTTCACCAGACACAAAATATTATGGGATTAGGCCCAAGTTTAGACATGCTCCAGGACAATACATCTCGCTACCTTCACAACTGAACTAAGCAGGGAAATTGGCCTATAGCATACTGGGTCTTGTCTATTTCCTTTTTTAAACACAAGAACTATTACTGCGGCTTTCCATGATGAGGTGATCGCTACCTGCACCGCAGCATTGAGTACATTTGTTAACATGGGGGCCCAGAAGTCAATATGTGTTTTATCGAGGTCCATAGGGATCCCATCCGGCGCAGCTTTATGGGAGGGACTTGACCGAATGGCCCTATGAGCCTCTTCTAGATTAAACCTGATCTCTAATGGAAACAGATAGCCCACCTCATTCTCTACCTGCGTAACATCAGGATCTAATTTGTAGACCTATTTAAAATAGGACACCCAATGGTCTGGCCTAATAGGGGAACCTATATCATCTGGGGCAGCCAAGGTAGGCTGTCTGCCATTCACAATGGCCCAAAGGCCTCTGGAATCCCGGGAGACACAAGTAGATAATAATCATTCCTAGGAAGCCTCCTTACGTTCAGCCTTTCGCTTCTTCACAGTTAATTTATCGGTCTTCCTTGCCTCAGTAATGGCCAGATATGACCATCTCCATCTACATGCTTTATCAAACCCGCCTTGCAGGATCACTGACCTCCGGCTTGATAGGTCTCTCAGAATACCATTGATCGACCCAGCCAATTGGGTATGGGCCTCCAACGTTACAGCAGGAAGTATGTTTTCCACAAATAAATCCTCAAAAAGATTACAATTCTTTTTAACAATAGACTCAAATAAAGTTGCGATTGAATGATTGTGCCACTTCACCCTTATCCCTTTGTCTTTAACCCTTAAGTCAGTTGACCCCAAAACATAATTCCTACTGCCTATAGTTGGAATAGTAGCTTTTATTTCTATGGGACCGTGATCACTAAAAACGAAATAGTGTACCACCCCCAGACTCATGAAGTTCACAAGCGTTCTGGAAATTAACGCATCATCAATTGCCATCCCTTTACCTCTCCCCACAAATGTATGCACTATCCTAGATCAATATACCCCACTACACATCACATTGTGAAGAGCAGCGCATCCAAAGGGTTTAGATAATTCCCACTCCCTTTGATCCATTTCTGGCCAGCAGGGTGGAGAATCCTCCATAATAAAGTGGTTGTGACCAATATCAGGCATACCCAACTTAGCATTAAAATCTCCAGCCAATATTGCATTAACAGTCTTAAAATAAGCAAGCAACCTAGGCTCCAAAATTGAAATAGCGTGTAACAGGACATCAGTCTGACACCCTAGTTCCCAGGCAGCATTATAAAAATTCACCACAAAAAAATGCATATCACGGGACGACACCACCCATAGCACTTAAATCCCTGTATGGTTAATAGGAATGGGTACAACCTTCAATTGTTTTGAAATACGTTTACAAAGGTTTTTGTAGCCATCCCATACTACTGGATCCTGTGTCCACGTCGCCTGCAATATTAAAACATCAAACTGAGTAGCGATGTTAAGCCATTCTGGGTCATTGATTTTATCCCTTATACCCGCCACATTTCAACTAAGCGTGCTAGGAGCTACTTTACTGCTGTATTCAATAGCAACTAGTTTTGCTCGCCCTACATTAGATTTGGAGCAGAGAGTCTAGCCTTGCTAATTCTTGAATAGAGGACATAGGGTTGAAGTCAATTGTTCTAGTCTAAACCTTCAAGTGGTGAAAACATATTAGCTGTAGATACTTCAAACTGAGTTAAAGCATTTGGTCTCACAGCAGCTGGACCTGTCAAATAAGCCTGCAAAAATTGATAAAAATACACAAGCGGGAAATTACAGATTCCCCAAAGGGTGTAGGGACAAAGCCTTGTAACACTCGCCAAATTAGGTGACCTGGAATTTATCACCACACAATCTCCAGAGAGATTTTTAGCCGCAGAACCAACCCAATCAACTCTTCTGACATACAGAACGTTGTTAAAATCTACGGTATTGAATTCAATATTATTGCATAGCCAATGGCAGACTTTGTTCTTCAGTTTTGAGGTTGATTCTTTCTCGCCTTCGATGAACTGAGGTATTCCCACCAAGGTGGTAACATAAGGGCAGCAAGCAGGGGGGAGGTTCAAAGCGGACTGCCCAATACTTGTTTTTGCCTCCTCCTCCTTGCTATACGACCATCCCCAACAGTGGCATTTATATTATTTTCCAGCCTTCCCGTTCCCATTGTGGCCTTTGGTGTTCGCTTCTCAGGAGGGCCTTGTGCCAGCCCCGGTGTATCCTTAGCTAAAGGCAATTGTTCATTCACTCTGGAGTGAAATCTTGAGGCAAGGAACTGCTATTGGGATAATTTTTCTGGTTCCTATGGTTAGGGCCCACACCTGTTCCAAAATTTGTAGCATTTTTAGGTCCTATTATCTTGAACAAGCCAGATATGACCATCTCCAATGAAGAGATCCTCTCCAGTATAGGGTTTAACACACTGCAGAATTGTATCTTTAAGCCTAATAAATATGTGATCCCAATCTACATTTTCCCCCAACCATTTTCTCAATAGTATAAGGTAGAACTTGGCTACTAGGAGAGCAAGTTTTGCGTTTTAAGACACCATGCGCCTGCTTGTTTTGGTGCTTCCTTTTGGCCACTGAGGTACAGGTACTGGTTTCAAAAGGCTCTTGTGCCCCTTTGCCTTCCTCCTTCAGGCAGTCCGGACTTCCCAATGGGGCGATATAGGCAGGAGGGTATCCTCCCCATCAGTTAGGCTTTGACAATCTGTGGGCAAATCTGAAGTATGCCAAAGTTTTATATGAGAACTCGGTTCCTCCCCTGCTTCCAGGGAAAGCCTCCACTCTGCTAAATCAATTTTCCTGGTTATTACCCCCACTGCCCGGGCCTGGAAAGACTCTAAAGTCGAACCTTAGAAGTACCACTTAGAGGTCCGACAGTGGAATATTTCTTACTTATTATCTTCCATGTGCCCATATTCCAAATACTTAATTTCCCAATCCCCAGTGATAATAATCAAAACACGCTGATTTTATTGACTGAACACAAACAAGTGCCAGTCATTCCAGCACGGTCCCGTCTTTCCCTGTTTCAAACTATATCAATCAATGGTTTGTCCACACTCCAAAAACAGCTAGTTACTTATTGCTTGAAGCAGATGTTAGGGCTACCTCTGGGCTCTGATGGGCACAGACAGGCCCACTCTTGGCCCGGTGTTCGCCCGGGCCACGCCCAGACACGTCCTGTGCATGTCCCGTGCTGCAGGGGGAGAGGCAGCACTATATAGTGCCATTTTAGGCACCTCCCCTTGTCAGTAGCTGCTGCCGCTTTGTGTGCAGCAAAGGGGCATGGGACACCCAGTCCCACCAGGGCTGGGCAGAAGAGCCGCTGTCCAGGTGATCCCGCACTGCAGTGGGAGAGGCAGCGCAATATAGAACGGGGTTAGGCACTTCAGCCTGTCAGCAGCTGTGGCCCTCTTGTGTGCAACAAAGGGATCTGGGACACCGAGTCTCACCAGGACAGGGCGGAAAAAAAGCAGTCCATGTGATCCCCTGTCACTATCTAAATGCAATGATGTAATGGTAAGATGATATTTTCAACTCAATATTTTGGTCATACACCCTCATGTGCATGCTCTAATTCAGGGGCAAGGGTGACGGGAACCAAAAACCTCTAACCTTTTTCTTTCTAGCATGTTTGTCTAGTTGGCACAAGAATAATTTTTGACTCATTCACACGAGAGATCATGAGACACGTGTCAGATTTCACTCTTCCAAGTAGTAAGTTGGTATAAGTACACTGCTTGGGGGCCCAAGATTGCTGTAACATTGCATGTGTGTGCAAGTTGCAATATAACTTTTCTATGCTACTTGAACTGAAAATGATTTTTCCATTTCTTTGCTGCTCTACATTAGCAGTAGCTGGAGCTACTAGGTGGAAATTTCCTCTAGAAAAATATTGCTACGGCTTTGTTTTCTGCATTAAAGGAGTTCTGAAAGTAATATGTTCTAATGCTTCTGAAAGCTCTATATGACAGCATTGTGTTTGGTTAGTTGTGACAGGGATCCCATCATTGCCATGAAAACTACGGAAAAAGGTAGATATGCTTGTTATAACCAGGGAACGGGTGCGAGAGAAACCAGATGTAGGAGGACTTGCAGTCTGTTACAGTTGTAACTGAGGACTCTCTGGTCCACAGCAGGTATATAGAGTGCTTGGCATGTCTTGGGCAATAGCTAGCATTGCATGAATCTTTTTATTGTTTATTAATAGTAACAGAACATAACATTACAGTAATGTCATTGCTTATAGCAGAATAGCCCAGTAGTCACATATCTTGTGAGGCACATGAGATTCACAATGGGTGGTATAGTGAACAGCAACTAGTACGAAGAACTGTTGTGTTGGCTACCAGAACATGTGGACTACATACTACAACCAGTAGTGTCTGTGGAGGCTTTAGCATTGATGACTTGTGCATTAATTGGTTAACTACATTAAAGTATCCAGTAACTATATTGCTCCGCTAGATGACAGTGAGGACTATGGATTTGTGTGTAAATGCAAATTCTAGGGCAATGTGAAGCAAAACAGTAAAATACAAAAACAGAAGAATTCAATGGAGTAAGGAGCCCAAAACAAGCAATTCAATGGCCCCGTATGCAAGGAGTTCCCCTGCAGGATTACAGGAATGTCCATACATAAAGTGATTAGCTCGTGTCTAAATGTACATTGCCACCACTGAACCAATCCGGATCCTTGTGTTACAGTGCAGTAAGTAAGCAAACTGCCAATGACACTTTCAACACATTGAAAGAAGACTATGGCTGCTGGGCTGCTGTGGGTTATTGAGTTGCCGCAATGAGGTCAGTGTCTGCCTCTGGATTACACAAAGATGTCAACATCGCCTCCCAGCCATCAGAGAGGGGATATTTACGTAGGCCAAGTGTGTCCTCTCGCCTCAGTGCCACTCCTTCAGCCTCTGCCCATGTCAGGAAGGAGTGTTTCCAGGCCATCACAGTTGGTGGTTCTGCAGCTTTCCATCTCCGGGTTATCAACCGTTTGGCTGTTAAAAGCCCAAGGTCTAGGAATCTGGCGGTAGCCTTGCAGTCTGTGCTTCTAGGAAATAGGCCTAACACGCAAGCTTCCCATGAGTGTGGGAGAGAGCGTGACGTGCATGTCGACAAACATGCCACGACAGCGTCCCAGTAATTATGTATGAGGGGGCTAGACCAAATCATGTAGAGGACATCCACATTTATGTGTTTGCAACCGGGGCCGGCTGCGTCAGTGTGGCAGAAATATCTGTTAATGCGGGCCGTGGTAAGATATGCTCTATGAATAATATAGAATTTGATGAGTCAGAATCTGAAGTTGCGAGGGATAGTTGTATGGCTGGACAGGACTGATCTCCACTGTGCATCTGTGAAGGGAATGCCAGAGTCCCCCTCCCATGCAGCACACTGTGATCATGTTGTGTGTGAGTTTGAAGCGAGTCTGTGAACCATCTAACCAGATGCCTGCCCTGCCCCATAACCTGCACATATTGTATTAGTAAATTAAATAAGTTGGAGGCACGATTGACAGGTCCCCCCACCTGCTTGATAATGACCTCAACAATGAATTATATAACAGGAACTGTCCCATCAGGAGACCCGTTTCAGCCACCAGTGTAGGAAATAATTCCTCAATATGCCATGGCCAGAGCTCAATGGCAGACGTGACTCCAGGGCCACGAGGTGTCCCCAGCAGCGGCAAAGCCGGGGCAAATGGGATGGCCCCTTTCGTGAGATGTAGGTACCTGCAGTAACATCGATGGGAGACATTAAGTAAGAGCTCCTCAGGTGGTGCCGAGTGTGTGAGTGGGTGGAAAAGGTGTGTTAGTTGCGCAAGTGTCCAGGGCTTGGAGGTGGTCGCCATATCGGAAAGATGAAGTTCAGCTAGCCATCGGGACACCCACTGAAGTTGCGAAGACAGATAGTAATGTTCCAGGTTCGGCGCTGAGAGGCCACCGTGCTCCAAAGGTAAGTAGAGTTTCTTCAATGCTACTCTGCAGCAACCCTTATTCCACATAAATTTGCATAATCTGGGCTCCAGTTCCCTAAAAAACTAACTGGGATATAGTATGGGAGATTAGAGAAATAGTATAATAATCGCAGTAGCACAATCATCTTCAGGAGGGCAACCCGGCCTGCAACCGAAAGCGGCAGCGATTGCCAGAAGGTCATTTGGGAGCGGATGGATGCCACTGCCCTTCCAAGATTTCCATCGTATAGATCCTCCTTCCAATGATATATTTGGATGCCTAAATATTGGAACGTCCGTGGCTGCCAAGGGACATCAACGCCAGAAAGGCACAGCTCCGGTTTCAGAAGCTCCGGGTCGAAGGGGAAAAGGCATGATCTCACCCAGTTGACACGCAGGCCCGAGGGAGAGTTGCAAAGCACTGCAGAATAATCTCAGTCACCAAAAGGATATTATCAATGTCTCTGAAGTACAACAGGAGGTCATCGGCATATAGTGATACGGTATGTAAACCGTCACCCAACGCAATACTCCAGTGCAGACCCCTGCTGCGAAGCTCCATGGCCAGTGGCTCCATTGCTAGGGAGAACAGCAACGGGGAAAGGGGGCAGCCCTGTCTCGTGCCCCTGTGCACTCCATCTGGGTCCGAGATGTTCCCACCTATGTTGATCCGAATCCTACGGCAGGTATATAAAAGTTTTACCATTTGCAAGAAATGTGGGCCAATGCCAAATTGCCGTAAAGATTCAAAAAGATACACCCACTCCAGTGAGTCAAAGGACTTTTCCAAGTCAAGGACCAGGCACCCCGCTCGCGGCATGTCTCGTGTTGAGTATCGCATGTTATGGAAATAGGCACCTGATATTATGAGAAGTATCTCGCGCGGGTACGAATCCATTTTGATCAGTGTGAACCAGGTTAAAAACCAGGGGTGCCAAGCGTGTCGCCAGAGCCTTTGCTAGAATTTTATAATAAATATTGAGCATCGCCAGTGGTCTATAAGAGCCAAGTTCTGATGGGTCCCTGCCAGGCTAAGGGAGCAATACCAACAGTGCCTCTCTTTGTGATACTGACAGAGGTGCCCCTTGTATAGATTCCTCGTATAAACGAAGGAGGTGAGGCAAAAGGGTGGCAGAGAAGGTTTTGTAGAAGTCAGCCGGGAGGCCATCCGGACCATGGGTTCTGCCTGTAGATAGGGCATGAATAATGCCTTGGATCTCAGAAAGCATCAGCGGCTCCTCCAGTTCCGGCGTCCGTTAAGCAGGGCAGGGTGATTGACGAGAAAAAATCTTCACAGGCTTGCTGGTTCAGCGGTCCAGTAGAGCTGTAGAGTGTGCTGTAGTATTGTGTAAACTCAGAATGGATCTCCGAGGGAGTGTGAAGTACACTCCCGGTCAGTGAGCGAAGCTCCACAACCGGACCCTGGTCCTACTCCCGCCAGGTCAGCCAGGCTAAAAGCCTGTCCGACTTCTCAGCAGAAGCATGTGTGCGCGCTGAGTGGGAAGCATAGTTTAAGCAGCGTAGCCTCTCTAAAAGGGATATATGCTCAACCCGGGCTGATGATAATTGCGCCATCCCTGTAGGGTTTTGAGTAGCATCCTGCTCAAGTTGCAACAAAGTCCGTTCCACCTTAGTGAGAGCACTTTCAATAGAGCGTTGCAGATTCCACTGCATACCCATGCAATGGCCCCTAACGAAGACCTTAAATGCATCCTACTCAATCAAACCGGAGGATGCCATGCCTGTGTTATGTTCAAAGTATTCGGGGATCGCTCCATCCAATGACGCTGTAAATGCTGTGTCCTCCAGGAGCTCAGGTCAGAGCCTCCAGGTAGGGATACTTGAGGGAGAGATGTCCCATCCCAGTCGCAGGAGTTGTGGGTTGTGATCTGAATGTGTGCAACCTAAATAGTCTGTATCCAACACTGCAGGATCGAAATTAGTTGTGCATAGAAGTCTATCAAGATGAACATGCAAGTGATGCAGGGCGGAGTAGTATGAGTAGACTCTGCCGGTAGCGTTACGGTGGTGCCAAATATCTAGCAGACACCAATTCTGGAGCCAGGCGTTCAGTGCACGTGCAGCAACCACAGTAGGTGCTGTGGGCAACAGAGGGAAGGATTGGTCTGAATCAGGATCCAGCACACTATTCACTTCCCCCCCCCAATAACCAAGGGTAGCCACTCCATCTCAGAAGCTGACTGGACAGGGAGTGGAGGAAGGAGGCTTGATCCGAGTTTGGTGCGTATATGAAGCCCAGCACCAGGGCTTGGCCCGCAAGTCGCCTCCGCACCAAGGCAGAGCACCCCTGCTCATCAACAATTTGATCCTCTGCCACAAAGGTGATGCCCGGCCTAATCCAAACTAAAGCACCTCTGGCGTAGTAAGAGTAACCTGTCACGTAGAGCTGTCCCCTCCATCGCCACTGCAAGCGAGGAACCTCGGGCCGTGCCAGATGTGTTTCTTGCAAGAAAGCTATGTGTATCGAGTGTCTTTTAAGATATGAGTATATGGAATATCGGCACACAGGTGTGTGTTTAATGCGCACATTCCATGTAAAAGCGGAGTAGGAGTTCATGGTGGGTCATGGTAATAATAGCGACTAAACAGCTGGGTGTCACGTATGTGATAAGTTGTATTGACAACAGCGGGGCTGCGGCAAATCGGCAGGCTGAGAAGTTCCAGACTCCATTCTAAAACTAACAAAAAAAATACCATTAGAGCAGAGGGACAACTGGTATCTGCCCAACCTGAGCAACCCGTAGAGTCAACAAAACAGGTATGAACAACAGGTCTCCACTATTAGGAGAGTGGGGTGGGCAAGGTAAGTTATAGGTGATCGTAAGATAGAGCAGGCTCCCCAGGTAATATGAATGTAGGGGGACCAATGGAGGTGAAACGAGTAAATGTATGAGGGGTACAGAAGTGCAAAGCACCCCACAGGGAGCCACCACTGGCGCCCTGGGATGTCAAGGACCGTTTCATAGCAGTCAGAGTCTCCGTCGGGTCATGGAGTTGGTAGCACAGGTACCACTCCCATCTATAGAAACTGCAGCAATTGAGGGGAGAACAATCTCCCAATGATACCGTCCGGGAGTGATAGCAGCAGGCAAAGGTCAATGTAAAGATGTTAGAGCAGATCATCTGCCATCTGGGGTGTCACCCCCAGGTGCGCCGGGGATCCCATCTAGGATGAGTTCTCAAGAAAGGAAGGTTCCTCACTGTTGGACTGTGAGAGTTCTGTCTCCGCTTCTGAAACAACTGGGAATACATTAATAGTCGCTGCCGACTGCAACGCGCATCGACGCTCCTGTATGATCTGCTCTAGATCGGGGACATGCTTCACCTTCCTCGGGGTGCCTGTTCGATTTCTGCTTTTTTGTCTCTTGCGGGAGCGTCGGTCCTGCGTTATTGATGGCTCAGTTTCTGGGTCCCGTCCGCTGATGCGACCAGTAGATTCTAGCCACTCCCATGCTGACTCTGGTGTGGTAAAAAAGTGGGACTTGTTCTCTGCTGTTATACGAAGTTTGGCTGGGAAGAGGAGGGAGGACGTGAGGTTAAGGGCTCAGAGCATACATTTTAAAGGCAGATATGAGGCGCCTTTCCTTTGTACAGCCAGCATATAATCGGGAAACAGCATGACTTGGGCATTGTCCACTCGGATTGGGGGCAACGACCTGACCACTCAGAGGATAATGTCTCTGTCTGCATAGAGAAATAGATGGAGCAGAAAGGGACGTGGTCCATTCCCAGTGGCCACGCCCTGATAGGGACCCTATGCGCACGCTCCACCGAGAAGAAAAACGTCAAAGATCCCTCCGGCACTAGCCCCCGAAGCCAGGATTCAGAGTAGGCGACCACATCCAGGCCCTCCATGCCCTCCGGGAGGCCTATGACCTGAATGTTGTTCCTCCTGGTGCGGCCCTCAGCATCCTCAACACGGTATTCCAGCTCGCCAATTCGGGTCAGAGCGTCCTGCAGCAAAGACTCCAGCCAAGATGTCGTGGGCGCCAGCTCACCAAGCCTGTCCTCGAGTGTGCATGTTCTGTCTGCCAGCTTGCGGTGGTCCGCATGCAGCAAGGTAAGGTCGCTGGTCACCTTATCTATTTTGCCCTCCAGAGGTGCGCAGGCCTGTTCCAAAGAAGCGCCTATGCGCTCCACTGCTGCCAACACAGCATCCAACTTCTGACTATCCTGATGTAGCACTTCCGATGAGGGCTTTACGCCAGTTCTGGAGAGGAGGCGGCCAGAGCCCGCCGTGCTTGTATCAAGAAAATTATGTGTGCTGTTACAGGGCGTCACTGTAGGCATGCGCCATGTTACAGCAAACACGGGCAGGGGGGCCGCCTGCACGCGCTGTCTGAAGGGAGGACGCGGCAGCAGCCCCCTCCTCTGCCTCGACCACGCCACAAGATAGGTCAAACCGCACACAGATCCGTAGGAGGCAGGCAAGGCGACCAGTCAACACAGCACATCTGGGTGACTCCAAGCAGAAGTAAATCGTCTGTTCTCTGATCCACGAAACAACAGTAGGCAGCCAGGAGATCAACCAGGAGCCCTGCCCATGCAGGGCACAGCCATCAACAGGGTCGGGCGCCGGTGCGTGGGCGACAAGCGCAGGAGCAAGACAGGCCCGCTTGCATGTGCATCAAAGACAATGAGGCGCAGCAGCATGAGCAGCCTGTCTGCTCAAAACGGCACTGTCCCAAAGGGCGTCTGCTCCAGGTGTCCGTGGCGCGAGACAGCTCCAGCACTCGCCGTCAGCACCACCGCCACCGCCGATGCCCACCTAAATACAGCCGCTTCCACAGGCCACGCGTGGCCGCGGCTCACTCCTCCAGCCGGGTCCGGTCCTCCTGTCTTCACCAGGGAGGCCGCCGCCGGCAGCCCCACACGCGGCGTGACAGCTCCGACAGGGCTCCCGGCCTCCCTCACTGTCACAGTTGGAGTCGCTGACGTGCCCGAGGTTCCGCTCAATGGGATGCATGGTGGGCGGCGGTCATCAGCCCCCCGTGCCGTTATTTGGGCGGCTAAACCAGGGATGAACTGCGCCTGCCATCTTGGCTCGCTAGCCACGCCCCACCTTGGCAATAGCTAGCATAACAATATATTCCAGCAACACTGGTGATGTTTCTAGATTTGATAATGAACGTATAATGACCAACGGTCAGGTGTCTATATTTTCTACAGTTTGACAGCGTTAATAATCGCCTACTTATCTATTATGGTGATATTTCAGATATTTATCATTTAAATTAGATTAGCACATACTAAACACTAACAATTATAAATACCAAAATTTGTGTGTGTACTGATTCTACGGTTTCAGGTAGGAGCCCCTTATCTATGCAATGCAAGAGTCAGACCTCGTATGTCAGGTCTGTTCGACTCTAAACACTGTCCTAAGCATAATATAAGGAAGGAGCAGAAAATACCTGTCCACAGTTTAAATGTTTGTACACTGAGGAGGCAACACAATGTCCTCCCTTTCATCGTCATCATTACTGTACACTTAGGCCCATATTTATACTTTTTGTGCGCCGCATTTGCGTAATTTTTTTACGTAAAAGCAGCGCAAACTTACAAACTACAATTATATTTTGTATGTTTGTGCCGCTTTTGCATCAAAAAATGACGCAAATGCAGAGCAAAAAAAGTATAAATGTGGGCCTTAGTACACCCAAAGTAACGTCAAAAGGAGGTTCAGTAAAATTTAACAAGGACCTCCTTATGAAGCTAAACCTCAAAATAAAAGCCACTGAAGTCGGATGGTATCTTGCTAATATTCAAAAGAAAAATCTGTGCACGTGGATGATAGGACTTGCTGTGTGACGTGATCAATGGGAGCCTAATTCACAAGAAGCAGGACAATAACTCTAAATAACGTTCTAAAATCCGTGTCCTCAAGGTACTGGACGCAACATTCAAGTATAAATATACGTGCATCATCTGTAATGAGATACCCTTGACAGTTCAACCAATCCTCACAATAGTGGCACAAAAAGCCATGAAAGGCCTTTAAGGCAATCTTCAACTGCACCAGGAAGTTTGTATGCAGCTAATGCAGATCAATTGAAAAGTAAGTTGTAGACTGAAAGAGAGGCACATATCTCCACAGTTGTGTAGCAGGGTTCTACACTAGCTTGAGTTTACAAGGCAACCACTACACATGAGGCATTCTCACAGTGAAGTCCTTCCACATTAAATACCGGTTGAGAAAGAGTTGTTTTCAGCATGGCTGCCTTTTTACTTTCCTGATAGCTCCTGGATTCTGTTCCTCCTTGATTGCCTACATCACTAACCTCTTGTGCTGGATGACCTCCAATGCCTTACTATGATGATTAATTTAATTGCGAGAAGTTATCTGCATAAAGCCCAAAAAAGAAGTTGAGTGCATTATTTATCTCAACACATTGATGATGAGTGGCATCTTCCAGAGATTTCAGCACTTTAACTAATTCGATGGCAACATTGTATTTTTGTTTTTTCGTTGCAGAACGGTTTCCCAGTCAAATGAATCCACTATAAGAATAGAAGAGTTTCTGTTTTTTTACATGACCTTCAGTGTGACATTTTATGCATAACGATAACTCATTCATATTCGGTTGAACAACCAGTCATTTGTTGTTGTTTTCAACATCCTTAGTTAAATTCTGGGCCAATGCATGTTTCACACTCACTATTCATCGGCAGCCTCTGCAAATGTCAATGGGGGGCTGAAGTGGGGCACAAAGGGGACAGGGGAAACAACTAATGAAAAAAGTAAAGAAAAAACACATACCTTTCCCACCAATCCCACCGCTGATGACTCCTGCTGCCTCGTTCATTGCTCCTCTTCTTCTAGTGTCCCAGCATTCACAGGGACACGAGCATAGGCTCCACAGCAATCCAGGTTCTGCTTTCATGCTAAACCTAACATGAAAGCAGGATTGGTCTGAGCATCTTGGACTGCCGCTCAGGCAAAACCCAGGGGTCTGTGCCATTTCTCCAGCCAGACTGTGTACACAGCCGGGTTGGAGAAACCTAAGTGCACGTGTGTGTATGGCCAGCCTAAGACTGCCGGCCAAACACACACGGGCACTTAGGTGCTCTCTCTCCTCATCCCCTTCCCACCTCCCAAGGCCCAGTCCCACCCCTCCCTGCACTGCTGGCTGAGCTATTGTTTTATTTTTCATCTCCTGGCTCTTGGCCAGGGCGGCGACGCCCCTCCGCCATTGTGGAGGAGGTGCCCCTGTCACTATTGGGAAACTCTTCTGAGAGCCTTTTCAAGGTCACATTGTTATATTATTAAACACATTTCATTTTGTTAAGCATTGTTGTTAGTGTGGAATGTTTTCTAATAGTGGGCATGAACGTGTATGCTCCTTGGTATAGGTAAGATGCTGGCCATTAGAGTCACTCAATGAGTACATGGACATGACTCTGAACATAGGTACATTTAGGAGGTCACTAGTATTTTCCGACTGAGATACTGAAGCCATGAGCTAACACAGCCCTGCGCATATCTGCCCCAGCTCATTCCACATCTACCATTCCCTCTTAACCTTTTATAAGTTCAGCACTGGTGAAGCCTAATGAAGAAAGTGTAATATGTATGAGTTGTGAAGCAATGCCTTTGCACTATTCTGAGGCTGAAATGTCCCACTTGGGAAGAAAGCCAAACAACTACTTCAAAGGAAATGAGGCCCACTAGCTTTGAGACCTACCCTCAGTGGTACATAGGACATTTCGCACACAGAAGCTGACAGTTAGAGGAGACTCAGAAGGTCCGATGTGCTATAAGGCTGTGGTAGCATCTAACTCCGATTATTAGTGCTACTGCTAAGACATTGTTTGTTGTGATCAACTGAACATTGTCAATCAATAACAGTATGGCAAAGATCCCTACCGATTCTCAGATATTCTGCTGAATTGTGTGTCGAACATGGCACAATGGCAAATTCAGCCTGCTGGTCCTTCTTTATTAAGCATCAAAGGTATCCCAGAAATCTAGATGTAATTGAAATGTGACAAATCAACCCCAAGTCTGTGTTCAAATGAAAGAGTTCTACTCTAATGATTAAGAATAACAACTGGTGTGTAAGAATCATGGGGGAGCTTGGTTAATGATAACTGCTATATATATGTATGATTCTCCAAATATATAAACTATGACCGATACCTGTTGGCATAATTCATACTTAGAGTGGAACATTTCATATTTTGGGTACAAAGGGGCTTATCTTGGAGGTAGGGTAGTCTTAGGGCCTCATTATGACTTTGGTGGTCTTTCCAGAAGACCGCCGCGATGGCAGCCACCAAAAGACCCCCATGTTGGCGGTAATACGACGACCTCATTATGACTCACACCGTGAAGATCGCCAAAAAAAAGCCACAAATCCGACACCACCAGCACTGCCAGCCTGACAAAATTCCACCCACCAAATTACAACCAACAAATCACCACATGGGATCTTTCTTGGCAAAAAATCATTGGTGGTGCGAAGCGTCGAGCTCCAAACCCACTACTTTCAGAACACAACACCACACCGGTTTGAATATCCCACACCGGACACACATACACACACCAGACACATCTACTCACTGCACTAAATAACAAACCCCAACACAACCCACAATCCTTTGCTACAAAATCGATTTTTACATCACAAGCAGGCAAATACACTCATGTAGCACCATTACACCATAGGCACAGATGCACATCTCACCCAGCACTAAGAATACAACTGCACTACCAACACAAAACACAAATAACAAGCACACACACACACACACACCACAAGTGCTTATCACTCACTATGCACCACCCACACCCCATCAATCACCCTACACTGCATCCTTACACACACAACATCCCCCCACCCTCAACACAACCACTACCATGTCCCCACAATAGCACCCACGGTTCACAGATGACGAGTTGAGGGTCATGGTAGATGAAATCATCAGGGTAGAGCCACAACTGTTTAGAGCACAGGTCCAGCAAACCTCTATAGCCAGAAAGATACAGTTGTGGCCGAGAATAGTCAACAGGTTCAACTCAGTAGGCAGTAGGCAGCCATCCAAGCACAAGGGAGGACATCAGGAAGAGGTGGAACGACCTTAGGAGGAAAATGCGTTCCATGGCATCACAACACCAGATCGCCGTGCACAAGTCTGGCGGGGGCCCCCATCTCCTCCCCCACAGATCACATCGTGGAGAAGGTCTTGGACGAACTGCATCCCGAGGGCCTGACTGGAATACCTGGTGGACTGGACTTTGGTAAGTACACACAACTTCCATGTCACACAATTGTCGTGTTCCACATGCTTCCTCACCACCCAAATACTTCCCAATGTACTGCATGTCTCACTACACATTCCACCTATCCACCCAATGTCTCTCTTGTGAATGCCACACCTCCACCCAGCCCAACTGCCCATGCAGCCCTTGGCAAAGGCACGGGTAGCATTGGCAAATACTTTTGCTACGACTCCCACAATGCACTAGCCCATCTACATGAATACCTTGTAGTGTAGCCATACTTATATTTCTTAGAACATTGGTGTGTTAGTTATAAAAACACTTCCTAGTCCTGATACACGAAAGAGGGAGATTCCGACCAGGAACCCACAACTAGAAGCTGACTGCCCTGTTGCAGATGCTGATCCCGATCGCAGGCCTTTGCTCAGGTATGAGGGTCGATGTCCTCCCGGGGGAACCTGAAAGACAGGCTTAGAGCTTAACATGCTGTGCTCAAAATAGAACTTAGGTGAGAGAACGTAATCTAGTTGCATTATGATAGCGTTATTCTTATGTTTCACTCTCCTCGTTACTATTTCAATCCTACTGTGTTGTATGGTTCTGGTTATTGCGGCTCAAGCCTTGTTATCTAAAATGCAGTCGTTTTATTAAACCAATCTTTAAAACTCAAACTGCCTTTGTCATTTATATATGAGACCACACTGTTTATGAGAGAACTGGTTGGGATCTGAGTGACCACGACTTCCCTGGGAAGCACTAAGATGTCATGCGCTCGGCTGCCCAATTGTCTCTTCCCTTTGGGAGAGATGAGGCACTGCTAGTTAGCCGGAGCTCAACCCGGATTTGGGGTGACAAGGGTCCTCCGCCGTGGGTTAGACTTAGTCCCCCACACTGCGAACGATCTTGTCGCCCAAAAATCCAGTAGTCTCATTAGGATAATGAGAGCCGAAGCGACATGGCACCGCCAACGTTTGGTCTGGCTCTAATTTTTGGGTCCACCAGTCTCTCTTGGTCTCATATATGATAATGATCCCTCAGTTCCATTAACGGAGACGTGCGTGGCACTGAGGACTTCCACCACCGCGATATAGGTAACCCTAGATATAGCGGATGGTTGTTCAAGCTTGAACCTTAAAAGGAAAGACCCCGTATTGGTGTGCCCTCTCTGAACCAGTGCTGTTTTTCTAATGGCGAATCCCCAGGTAATACAAATAGCTCTTAATATGAGACAGCTGCTCACAGCACATTTGCTTGCACATGGTCTTACGATCCAGGGTGGTCCAGTCATGTTTGTGGTGGCCGCCTATGCAGCCTATAGAACAGAACTTTTCTACTCCTGGGTCACATTCCCAGCAGTTGATGGGAATACAAATGCATTTCACACATATACGGTTGCGAACGCGCCTGGCCAGTACAGGGCGTACGCATACCTAGAGATACCTCTATCTTATCAAGAACATAATAATTGGCTTGATGGCGCCCTACCCCATACTATATTTCCAGTAAGGTTAGGTCCACTGAGTAATGATGGTCCGACCTGGCCTTTATTGGCCACATATACACCACATCCTGTGGTTGCAAATATGCCGGTGACTGAAGTTCGTCGTTTATATACAGACTTAACAGCTACATATAGACACTGTGGCAGGCGGTCTCACGAGCGTATCAAGCAGAGGCAAAAGACTAGGGTTCTTTATGTGTGATATTTTATTCTCTCTTTATTCACAGGTTATTCTCTTATTCATTGTTTGAAGGGGTTTGGGTAAGTCTTGGGGTTTCTGCTTTCCTCTCTTCCTTTCTTTTCTCTCCTGGGTTTCCTCGTTCCCTGGGCTCTTCCGGTCTGTGAGAGGATGTGGTCGTCTCCCTCGAATCCCGGCAGAAATGAAAATTAACAGAAAAGGAACAGATAAGTATTTCGGAGGTACTGGGTGGGGTCTTGTGCTCGTGAGGGGAGAAGGGAGCAAGCGGGAAAGTTCGTAAGGGAATGATCAGTGGTGGGGTTTAGGGTTCCTGGGATCCACAACGTGCCTGGTTCCCTTCGTGCCCCTTCCCTTGTCTCTTACTCACCCTCCCCGCCCTTCCTCCCACTTCCCTGGTGCCTTTCCCCGTGCCCGAGACTCCCCGTGACCCTTCCTGTCCCTAGGAGGGACCGTACCTTGTCAAGCCACGACCCTCCGGGGTTGTGGCGGCTTTCTCGTTTCTCCGACGTCGCTTGCTTCCCCGGTTCTCGCGTCTCGGCGCCTCTCCTGTGGACCTCCTCCTGGTTCCTCGCCGGGGCTGCCAAAGGTTCTGTCCTCTTCTCTCCTTCCTGGTTTCTGGTCGTGCTCCTCTCTTCTCTTCTCTGGTTGTCCGTCGCGCGCCTCTCTTGCGGATCCGCCCCCTTCTTCAATCCCCTTGACCGGAAGTCGTCAATGCTGTAACGACGTGGCGTCTCCCCGTTGCCAGGGGAACGCCGCGCCGTTTCCGTGGAGTCAGCCGAAAGATGGCGGATACGAGGTGAGTTAGACGCGGTCTCCGGGACCCGTCTACAATCCCCTACCCTTGATCGGGGCTGTTCGAGGTCCAAAGAAGGAGGAAACCGGGAGAGGTAGTCGGCAGGGCCTTGCAGGGAACCAGGGATATGGCGAACCTGGAACATAAAGGGTTGCAGTTCTAGGAACCATCTCAAGATTCTGGAGTTGGAGTCTTTGTGAGAGGCAAGCCAGGTGAGAGGGGCATGGTCAGTGAACAAAACGAAGGACCTACCCAAAAGATAATACTGTAAGGATTCCACAGCCCACTTAATGGCGAGACATTCTTTTTCGATCGTAGGGTAATGGGTCTCTCGTGGAAACAGCTTCCTACTTAGAAAAACTACCGGGTGGTCAAAACCCTCGTCGTCGGGCTGTGTGAGTACGGCTCCGAGACCTACGTCCGATGCATCAGTATACAAGTGAAAAGTGTTGAAGAAATCGGGGCACTTTAGAATCGGGTCTGAGATAAGGGACTGTTTCAATCGTTCAAAGCTACTCTGTTGGGAGTCGGTAAATGGAGCCAATTTTGTGGGGTTCCGTTTGGTCAGGAGGTCAGTCAGAGGGGCAGCAATGGTGGAATAATTGGGGATAAATAGGCGGTAGTATCCTACTAAGCCTAGGAATGACCGTTATTCTTTCTTTGTTTTAGGTTTAGCTGTTTGTAATATGGCTTCAACTTTATTTTGTTGTGGTTGTAGAGTGCCACTTCCTATGATATAACCCAGATAGGAGATTTCAGTGTTTCCTAGTAAACACTTCTTAGGGTTGGCAGTTAAACCGGCTTCCGTTAAGGCGGAGAAGACCGTATCTAGATGTTTTAAGTGATCTTGCCAGGTTTCGCTAAAAATGACTATGTCATCTAGGTAGGCGGCTGTAAAAGCCTGGAAGGGTTTTAAGATTCGATCCATCAGACGCTGGAAAGTCGCGGGAGCGCCGTGAAGACCAAAAGGTAAAACCGTAAATTGGTAAAGGCCGGAAGAGGTTGAAAAGGCTGTCTTTTCCTTGGCATCGGGGTGGAGGGGTATTTGCCAATATCCCTTGGTTAAGTCCAGGGTGGATAAATAACAAGCTTTTCCTAATTTCTCTAAGATGTCATCCACTCTGGGGATAGGGTATGTGTCAAAAAGGGAAACCTCATTAAGCTTGCGAAAGTCAATGCAAAATCTTATTGATCCGTCTGGTTTAGGAACCAACACTACGGGAGAATTCCAGGGACTATTGGAGGGTTCAATAACCCCTAAGTCTAACATAGCCTCGACTTCGGCTTCAATGATAGGTCTTCGTGCCTCAGGGATGCGATAAGGACGAAGACGTACTACGTGTCCTATAGGAGTGTTAATGTGATGATAGGTTAATGAAGTTCTTCCTGGTGTTTTGGAGAAAAAATGGGGATGTTGCTCGATTAGGGTGTCTAATTGTTTTTTTTTAGTATCAGTCAGCTTTTAATTAATACTGGGTTTTTCTTCTGGATGTGTTATCCTTATAGGACATATTTCTAGTTCTCGTTCTTTGGTATAAGAGACCAAACATCCGATACGCGTCTGGTCTTTAGTTTCTTCTGCAGACTTCCATTGTTTTAACAAGTTTATGTGGTAAATTTGGGTTTTCCTTGGGTTGGTACTCATCTCTAATAGATAGGTAACAGGGGAGACTGATCTAATGATCCTATAGGGTCCCTGCCATTTAGCAATCAGCTTATGGTCAGATGTAGGTCGCATAATGAGGACCTGTTCATTAGGGAGAAAGGAACGTATTTTGCTTCCCTTGTCATAGTGTGATTTTTGTTGATTCTGAGCCGTGACTAAATGACTATGAACGTCTTCCCAGAGGGTTTGTAACTGACTTCTAAGTTGATGGATATAGTCCATCAGGGGTTTCCCTTCTTCCTGTTCTTCCTCCCATGTCTCGGCAGCCATATCCAGGAGACTGCGAGGCTGCCTCCCGAAAACCAATTCAAAGGGACTATGTCCCGTAGAGGACTGTTCGTGGGTTCTTATCGCATATAGGACCAAGGGAAGCTTCTGATCCCAGTTGCGACCGGATTCATCCACGGTTTTCCTTAACAGTGTCTTTATTGTATGGTTATATCGTTCCACCAGCCCATCTGTCTGTGGGTGATAGACCGAGGTGCGTAGCTGGGTGATCCCCAATAATTGACATACCTGTTTCATGAGTTTTGACATAAAGGGTGTACCTTGATCAGTCAAGATTTCCTGGGGAAAACCTATTCGGGTAAAGATTGTTATCATGGCTTGGGCTATTGTTTTAGTGGTCATGCTGGAGAGGGGTATGGCTTCTGGGTATCTAGTCGCATAGTCAACCATGACTAAGATGTAGGTGTGTCCTTTAGAAGAGGGAAGGAGGGGTCCTACCAGGTCCATGCCCACCCGTTTAAAAGGGATATCAATGATGGGTAAAGGGTATAATGGTGCTTTCCTGGGCATTCCTGGTTCAGTTAATTGCATCTAGGGCATTGGGAACCGTACCTGCGTATCTGAGCATATACTCCTGGCCAGTAGAATTTTCGCATCAGATATTCTTCCGTTTTTTCCCGACCATAATGGCCTCCCCTGGGTTGATTATGGGCTAAAAACAGTACATGAGCTCGAAATGGTTCTGGAACTACTAATTGTTGCTTGGTTTCCCCGTTTACCGTTCTAGTTATTCGGTATAGGAGGTGTTTCTTGAAAATAAGGACCCACCTCATTAGTGATCTCTGTTTTTGCCGAGCTCCAGGCATGGGAAAGGGTGGGATCTTCTCTCTGGCTGTTTGGGAAGGAGATGGGCCTGCTACTAATCTCTGCTACTAGTTGGGGAATATCCTTTGTCTTTCGGGTTTCCTGATACTGTCTTTTCTCCTGTCTTTTCTCGTTTCGTGTAAGTTTCTTTCGGTGCGGTGGTATTTCTATGGGGACGTTGGAAAAAGGGGCTTCGGTCCACCACTCGGGAGTCTCAGCGGATCCACGGATTTGATCTAATAGGTCATAGAATCGGTTATAATCAGTCCCGATAATACAGTCCTCGATTAGTCGATCCATAACCCCTATCGGAACCATGTCCTGAAAGGGACCCCATCCTATCTGAACCGTGGTGAGGGGATAAGTTCCTTTGTCTCCATGTATACAACATATGGATACCCAGTGATTAGTGACTGAGGTATCCCCAGAGATTAGATCCTTCCGGATCACAGATTGGCTGCATCCTGAATCAATTAGTGCCGAAATGACCTGTCCATTTATGGTGATCAGTTATCTAAATTTCTCATTCCCTTTTCCTGTACATAGAACTCTACGTCGTGTGACCCCAATTTCCATGGGTTCCGGTCCTTCGGATTTCCGGGGACATATTCTGGCAATATGTCCCCATTCTCCACAGTGGAAACATTGTGGGGACTGTATAGGGTGATGTTCTGCGGGTTTAGGGAACCGCATTTCTTCGGGGAAATACCTGGGAACTGGTTTTGGTGGAGGGACGGGTTTTTTTTGGAAAGGTCTCGGGCCACGGGTTTAAGTTCTGTGGAGCGATGGAAAGCACAAGCCAAATCAATAGCAATCTCAGTGTCCACCTTTGGATGTTGTCGGATCCAATTCTTAGTACTCAGGGGCAGGGAATCCAAATACTGTTCTAAAGTAATTGTTTTGATGACATCCTCCCGGGTTGTTCCTATGGGTCCCAACCATTTTATAGCCAAGTCTTTCACCCTAAAGTAGAAGGAGTGAGGATCCTCATTCGTACTCCATTTTATTTTTCTAAATCGTAAACGATAATATTCCGTATCATGCCCGACTCGCCCCAGGATACTTTTTTTTATCTCTTTATAGGGGGTAGAACCATCAGGGTTTGCGGATTGGTAGGCAGCCTGCAGGAGTCCCGTAAGCAAGGGGGCCACATACTGACCCCAGCGGTCCTCTGGCCATTGAGCAGATGAGGCTACCCTCTCAAAATTCGTAAAAAATGAGTCTGGGTCCTCCCCTTGTTGGTACTTCTGGAGGACCGAACTGGGAACGTTTGGATGTACCTTACTGGTCGCGATCGTATCGGTTAACTTTTGGAATGCAGTCTCGTGTACTAGTTGGTTATTGGCTAGGATTGTAGCCTGACTTTTTAAAGCTGATTGTAAGGCCTCCCGGTCTTCCTTGGCCTCTCTTTGGTGTGCTTCCCACACCAACTGTAAATGCCTCTGTCCTTCTGCAAGTTGTTTTATCATATCCTCAAGGGATGGAGCTTCACTCATGATTGAACGCTCGTAAGACCACCTGAGGACTAGATCCCACTTCTGACACCACTGTGGCAGGCGGTCTCACGAGCGTATCAAGCAGAGGCAAAAGACTGGGGTTCTTTATGTGTGATATTTTATTCTCTCTTTATTCACAGGTTATTCTCTTAATCATTGTTTGAAGGGGTTTGGGTAAGTCTTGGGGTTTCTGCTTTCCTCTCTTCCTTTCTTTTCTCTCCTGGGTTTCCTCGTTCCCTGGGCTCTTCCGGTCTGTGAGAGGATGTGGTCGTCTCCCTCGAATCCCGGCAGAAATGAAAATTAACAGAAAAGGAACAGATATGTATTTCGGAGGTACTGGGTGGGGTCTTGTGCTCGTGAGGGGAGAAGGCAGCAAGCGGGAAAGTTCGTGAGGGAATGATCAGTGGTGGGGTTTAGGGTTCCTGGGGTCCACAACGTGCCTGGTTCCCTTCGTGCCCCTTCCCTTGTCTCTTACTCACCCTCCCCGCCCTTCCTCCCACTTCCCTGGTGCCTTTCCCCGTGCCTGAGACTCCCCGTGACCCTTCCTGTCCCTAGGAGGGACCGTACCTTGTCAAGCCACGACCCTCCGGGGTCGTGGCAGCTTTCTCGTTTCTCCGACGTCGCTTGCTTCCCCGGTTCTCGCGTCTCGGCGCCTCTCCTGTGGACCTCCTCCTGGTTCCTCGCCGGGGCTGCCAAAGGTTCTGTCCTCTTCTCTCCTTCCTGGTTTCTCATCATGCTCCTCTCTTCTCTTCTCTGGTTGTCTGTCGCGCGCCTCTCTTGCGGATCCGCCCCCTTCTTCAATCCCCTTGACCGGAAGTCGTCGATGCTGTAACGACGTGGCGTCTCCCCGTTGCCAGGGGAACGCCGCGCCGTTTCCGTGGAGTCAGCCGAAAGATGGCGGATACGAGGTGAGTTAGACGCGGTCTCCGGGACCCGTCTACAGACGCTTAGTACAATTTGTGATGCAGACACTAAATACAAACCCAGCGCGTTCTGCTCCAGCACAACAACATGCAGTAGCTCCAGGTATAAACCCGGCGACTGTACACTCTATCATGGGTAAAGTTCCAGCAAAACGGGAGGAGACTCCATTTTGGCTGGCACAGAAAATTAATACGCTGGAGGCGGTATTTCCCCATACGGGACCTCAGGACAAACATAGAATATTAACTATGTGTTTACCATTTGGCATGGTTCCCACAGTGGAACATTGTAATACATGGGGCACGGTGTTTGCCGCGCTCTACACAACGGCACAAGGTACACCGACATTAGCGAACTTACCGGAAGTGCTTAAACAAATTCAGGATGAATACGGGGCTGCCCCAGCCTTAGATTTAGGAATGCAACTGATGGGCAACTTTGCCACGGTTTCTTCAATAATACTAAGTAATCTTAAAGGGGAGGCAGTTGCACTTGCGGTGCGTATGCGTCTTCGTGATGTCCCACAACTAGATCAGGAGCGGGAACTGCCTAAAATAATAGCAGAAATATATTCCAGTATTGGTCGAGATAGCCTAGGGGCTAGACCGCAAAAAACACAGTTTCGGGAAAAGTTAGTAAAGACAATGCTAAACAACAACCTGAGGGTAATAAGAAGCGCTGTGAGAAAAAACAACAGACAGCTAAAAAAGAAAGGGGAGAATCTCCGCGTACGGAGACCCCGCAAACTAGGTATAATCTCAGAAATAGGGATAATTTAAAAACGCCTGATAGATATCAATACACTGATACAGCCCAATCTCGTTCCTTTCAGGACTCATCAGAAAAGAGAAATGAGAGAGGTGGGCGGTCAGAGCGGAGAACAGAGTACGTGAAACCAAGACAGGAATCACAACGCTCTTCGGAGGTTTCTCTCAAGAAGGAAGAGAAACCGATACAACAGAAACAACAGTTTAAAAAGAAAAAGGTGGCGGCAGTCTCAGTTAGACATGCCTCACAGGAAGAGAGTTCTCTTGAAGAACAAGACTTGGGCACTAGCACTGCTAGACAGCGCGGCAGAGGTCACAATAGTTCACCGGAATCTTCTAGAGCATCTGGAGGAGAAAGCAACTGATGACTTCATACAAGTTGAAACAGCAGATATGCGTGTCTCTGAACCCGATAGGGTGTATACATTGACTTTACAATTGGAAGGAGACATTGAACGCACTATAAACGCGATCTTTTGGGATCGTGTAGTCAAGATATATGACATTTTGCTGGCTGAGCAGGATTGGTCGCCTGACTTTGTTCGCACTTGCCCAGTTGGGGAGGAGGTTATTAAACCCTCGTTCTCACCACTTGTTCCAGGGGAACTCGCTGAGTCCTATTGCATCAAATGGGCTCTAGCACAAGCACCTGCCTTATATAGAAATCACGTAGGGTGGGATAGGGATTCTCCATATCATGTAATACCGATTAAAGGTGAACCTCAGCCACAACCGCAGTATCCCATAAAACATGAAGCAAGGGCACCGCTGAGGGAAATACTTACACAACTAGAATACCAGGGAGTAATTGAACCCTGTGTCTCACCGATGAATAATCCCTTATTTCCTGTAGCTAAACCGGACCATTCATATAGAATAGTCTTAGACTACGGACATTTGAACGGACATACACGTACATATGCTATACAAAATTCACATAGCACCGCATTGATGAATAACATTGTGCGGAAAAAATACAAAACAACTTTAGACATCTCGAATGGTTTCTTCTGCCAGAATATAGCACCCGAAAGCAGGGATTTGACAAGCTTTAGCGCGTTAGGCTACCAGAAAAACATTCTGTCGTTTACCTCAGGGGTATAAGAATAGCCCGGGACTGTTTGCGGCTCGTGTGACTGCAATTTTACACGAGTTGGACCCTGAAGCATTGTCATATGTAGATGATATATATCTCAGGGATGACCAGTTACTACAACATTTAAGACGGGTAGCCCTCATTGTTGTAGGGTTTTCCAAAATTGGCTACAATTGTAACTTCAAAAAATCTAAAATTGCCTTCCTTAGTGTCATATTCCTGGGATATGAGCTGTCGAATGAAGTTAAGAGCCAGGCGCCACAATTTTTAGAAAAATGTGCACAATTTCAACCACCTAATACGATTAAGAAACTCCAATCATTGTTGTGCTTTCTAAATGATGGCAGAACATACATTCCTGATTATGCTACACGCATAAAACCTTTCCACAAATTAATCCGTCCTGATTTTTCAAGCAAATTTTGGACGATTGAACATGCACATACTCTTCAGGAGTTACAGACAGACCTCCTTGCTGCAAAACATTTACATACACGGGACAATAAGACGCATTTGGTCATCAGGGTGATAGCTGGGGCCATTGGGTTTACGTATGTCACATTTAATGAAGGTGAGACAGTCCCGATTGGATACAAGTCCCACTTGTATTCGGCTGCTGAACAACGATTCGCACCAACAGAGAAAATTCTCACTGCAGTACAGATGGCTGTTATTAAGGAACGACCTCTTGCCCAGGGTAAACGCATAATAGTCGTTTCCATTATTCCGGCCCTGGAGGCCGTTACAAAAGCGAGCGTTCCTAACGCAAAGGCACTACACCCGCGATGGATACAATGGGCTACGTCTTTACCAGCCACTGATGTAGATTACATTTTTGACCCAAAATTACAAACTCAGGAATTTCTGCAATATGAAGTCGAATATCCAGTTCCCGCTGACACGTTGCCTATTGATCAATATCAAGTAGTCATGTACACCGATGGCTCCGCGCAACGGCGGTGGGGACAAAACACCAATATTCTGCTGCATGTGCTGTAGTGAGTGGCCATATGGAGGGGGAAGAATTCAGCCCCCAACATACTTATACACAAACATTAGGGGATTGTACAGCACAATTGGCTGAGCTGAAAGCTCTACTGATGGCATTAGAACATACGAATCCGACACAGTTCACACTGATTGTTTGTGATTCGTATTATTGTGTCCAGTCTTTTAATGAATACCTACATTACTGGCGCTTGAATGGGTTCAGAGATTCAAAGGGTAACACCATAAAACACAGACTGCTGTGGGGGAAGGTAGCGGACCTGAAGGAGACGCTACCCAAAGTCCATGTTGTACATACTCTTGGACACCAGCGCGTTGGAATACACGTTGCTGGGAATACTTTGGCTGATGAAGCCGCCAAGTCGGCAGTGGCAGTTGCCACTGTGGCCGCAGTGACTCGTTCGAGTTCCAAACCAGACACAGAGATTCTGGCTGCCATAAAAGCAACGGTTGACGGCACGCCTTTTCCTAAAGGATTTCCTAATAAATATCAATACTTCATGGGAAGTATGCTCAATGCTGAGGTTAAAATACCTAGTGTGGGCATATGCGAGATCCCCAATAAAGTTGTAAGACCACAATTGATTAATACAGCGCATGAGGGAGTGGCATCTGCACATGCTGGCGTGGCCGCCACAATTTCGCTATTACAGGCCCATTACTGGTGGCCCGGTCTTTATAAAGAGACTAAGCAGTATGTCCTTTGTTGTGACATCTGTCAACAAATCAAAGTTTCAACAGCTAAGCGCCCGCCGCAGACACCCCTCTTAATATCTAACAGACCATTACAATGTGTGTATTTGGATCATTGCGGTCCACTCACACCGGATAGTGCCTACAAATATATACTAGTCGCTGTTGATTCTTGCTCCAGATTTGTGTGGGTGTGGCCACAGCGCTCGCCTGATGCTCGAACTGTTATTAAAGATTTACGTATCTTTGTCGGTACATATGCGGTTGCGCCATTCCATTCGGACCGGGGCCCTGCTTTTCCCTCAAGGGCATTCAGGGACACCATGGCTTCGTTGGGGGTCCAGCTCCAGTTCCCGTCTCCATTTCATCCCGAGGGAAATTCTGTCGTGGAGCAATTAAATCGCGATTTAAAGCAATCCTTAACAGCCAGAGTATTAGGTACGGGTCGTAGTTGGCTAACCCACCTGTATGGAGTTCAGAGAGCACTGAATAACCTGCCTAGAAGGTCCCTGGGGGCTCGTGCTTCATATGAGTGCCTGTTCGGAACACGAATGTTTGTTCCGGATCTTGATGGTCCTGGTGTGGAGGCGGCGGAAACGCCCTTTGACATAAATGATTGTGTCACTGTTTTGCAGGAATTACAACAGTTCCGTGAAGATAACTCTTCTAAAAGTGCTGCCTCCACAGGAATTAAGGATGTGCCAGTAACACCTACTGGTTGGATTTACAGAGTCGGGGATCTTGTGCGTGAAAAGGTCGCAGTGAAAAAAGAATTTGGCCCTTCTTATCGAGCACCTGTCCCTGTGTTGGAAATACACGGGACGGGAACTGTTGTTTTACCACCGTTGCCGGGGGGCAAAGAAAATTGCTTTGTTTCTATTGATAATGTCAGGTTACAACATGTGGCCGATTCTGCACAGCAGACCAAGAGGAACGTCCAGTAGTTCCCGAATCCCTCTCACTACTGGGGAAGATGTTCCGCTTCAAGTTATCTATACCAACACTGCTGCCTCGCCAAGCTTCGGGAGGGTGGACGATGATCTCGCTTTAGTTCCACTGACAACAAATAACTTAGAAACATTTGATCGAGTCACCATGACTACTGATGTGGCGAGTGGTGCTACCTACAGTGTGCCACCGCGAGAAACACCAACTCCTCCATTGAATACGACGACACCTTTTGCACGAACTGTCTCTGGATACTTTGCCAACAACAACGATGGTCTATCGGACTCGTTTGCCTCTTCTACTACTGACCCAGGTCCACGTAAGCTGATGTCTTGACTTAAAGATACGTATTTTGTTTTCCGTTGAACTATCTGAGGCTCTTATTGACTATGTCAGCATTCTTTCTTTGGATAGGGTTTGTTATTACCTTTTTTCTGTTGATACATGGTCATTTTCTTCCTGAGAGATCAGCGGTTGAACAGGTGGAGGAGGTGTTGAAGCCACATTTTTCATCACATAAGGTTCGAAGGGACTTGTCCTTTGTGAACATTTCTGCGGTGCCAATTCCTGATGGAGTTTGAACGGCTAAGCGCCCGCCGCAGACACCCCTCTTAATATCTAACAGACCATTACAATGTGTGTATTTGGATCATTGCGGTCCACTCACACCGGATAGTGCATACAAATATATACTAGTCGCTATTGATTCTTGCTCAAGATTTGTGTGGGTGTGGCCACAGCGCTCGGCTGACGCTTGAACTGTTATTAAAGATTTACATATCTTTGTCGGTACATATGCAGTTGCGGCATTCCATTCGGACCGGGGCCCTGTTTTTCCCGCAAGGGCATTCAGGGACACCATGGCTTCGTTGGGGGTCCAGCTCCAGTTCTAGTCTCCATTTCATCCCGAGGGAAATTCTGTCGTGGAGAAATTAAATCGCGATTTAAAGCAATCCTTAACACCCAGAGTATTAGGTACGGGTCGTAGTTGGCTAACCCACCTGTATGGAGTTAAGAGAGCACTGAATAACCTGCCTAGAAGGTCCCTGGGGGGTCGTACTTCATATGAGTGCCTGTTCGGAACACAAATGTTTGTTCCGGATCTTGATGGTCCTGGTGTGGAGGCGGCGGAAACGCCCTTTGACATAAATGATCGTGTCACTGTTTTGCAGGAATTACAACAGTTCCGTGAAGATAACTCTTCTAAAAGTGCTGCCTCCACAGGAATTAAGGATGTGCCAGTAACACCTACTGGTTGGATTCCCAGAGTCGGGGATCTTGTGCGTGAAAAGGTTGCAGTGAAAAAAGAATTTGGCCCTTCTTATCGAGCACCTGTCCCTGTGTTGGGAATACACGGGACGAGAACTGTTGTTTTACCACCGTTGCCGGGGGGCAAAAAAATTGCTTTGTTTCTATTGATAATGTCAAGTTACAACATGTGGCCAATTCTGCACAGCAGACCAAGAGGAACGTCCAGTAGTTCCCGAATCCCTCTCACTACTGGGGAAGATGTTCCGCTTCAAGTTATCTATACCAACACTGTTGCCTCTCCAAGCTTGGGGAGGGTGGACGATGATCTCGCTTTAGTTCCACTGACAACAATTAACTTAGAAACATTTGATTGAGTCACCATGACTACTGATGTGGCGAGTGATGCTATCTACAGTGAGCCACCGCAAGAAACACCAACTCCTCCATTGAATACGACGACAGCTTTTGCACGAACTGTCTCTGGATACTTTGCCAACAACAACGATGGTCTATCGGACTTGTTTGCCTCTTCTACTACTGACCCAGGTCCACGTAAGCTGATATCTTGGCTTAAAGATACATATTTTGTTTTCCGTTGAACTATCTGTGGCTCTTATTGACTATGTCAGCATTCTTTCTTTGGATAGGGTTTGTTATTACCTTTTTTCTGTTGATACATGGTCATTTTCTTCCTGAGAGATCAGCGGTTGAACAGGTGGAGGAGGTGTTGAAGCCACATTTTTCATCACATAAGGTTCAAAGGGACTGGTCCTTTGTGAACATTTCTGCGGTGCCAATTCTTGATGGGATTGTGTGGGATAAAGTAATGTTTGATATATACGGTCCCATTGAGAGAATTCAAATACCGTATGTCCTAAAGTTATCTATGAATGATATTGTCATACCAGGCATTGTATCTGATGATTAGGATGTGAAGGCAGTTGATTCTATGATGACTGAATTACAATACTATACTGTCTATGAAAATGAAGATGTTTACCAGTTTAAAGAGAATTATGGTGACATGTTTTGTTATGATTATTATGGGCACCATTTTATACATAAAGCAAGTAGTCCAAAAACAATATTTGGCTATACGCAATGGGAGCATTGCCCAACTCCCCCGCAAGGGAGTTCCAAAACTTATTATGACAAATTTCTGTATTTTTCTGGGCATAATCAAATGAATGCTAAGTCATATTATTTTAAGTTAACTCCGTCTAAAGATCAGCAAATGTTGTTGACTACTACGAAATTCATATATTCAGATTCTTTTGTTTCCCGACTGTCGATTGAAGGTTATGAATATTGGTCAAATAATGTTGATTTGAAAAGTGTTTGGGGAACAAAACATTGGCAGACAAAGGGTAGAGAAACATTGTTTAGAGCATGTCTCATTCCCATCCAAATGATTTTCTTAAATGAAACAGTACAACAGACTAGCTGTTTGGGCTTAGCAACAATTAGAGAATTGAACGTGCCTAGAATACCAGTCCCGGCAAAAATTAATAACTGGCAGAAATACATAAATGCCACTTTTGGTGAACTTACAGACTGGGTCCAGAATGGTACATTTAACACTTCATTGACACGTCCGGGAGGGTGGTTATTGTGGCCTATAGACAGCAATAGATGTCATCAACATTTTGTCACCTCCTCAGGGGGTTTCAGGGCGAATCGGGCAGACCCTCGCTATATATCACCAGAACATGCTGAAATTATTACTACATATAGTGTGGGTAAATTGTGCCAACAGTGGTTAACATCATCCTCACTAGATGCAGTTAAGACACATCTCACTCTCCTGTCTAATAACACTGACTTGCAAGACTTTTTGTCAGGCCCGAAGACACCACGTAGGAAGCGTTTCTTGTACGAAGTGTACAATGAAATATGGAAACTTTCCCAGCAGGAGGCTGCAGCCCGGTTAAGGCAGATAGATCAGGAAAATTTGAAAAAGGCATTAGCTGTTGTGGATAATGGAATTCACACCTTGTCCGACCGAATATATACGATTAACAACATTGTTTCTTCTGCTATAGACATTATACGATCTGATATGTCTTCTTTATATCATGGACAAAGTCAGACCAGGTCCATTATGCAGTTGGGTTGGACGCTTCAGACATTGAAGGCGGGTCACGTTCCGTGGCAGCACATCAGTACCAGGGAGATTTTTTTTTCCTTTAATTTAACGCAACAACAACAACTAATGGCTAAGAAGGAGGCGACTTATGTCATGCTCAACATTGAAAAATTTGAAAGATTGCCTTTTACCGTGGCCGAAATACCGTCTGCAGAGTGGTTGATACACGGGGTTATTAATCTGCCTATTTCTACGTTACAATTCACATCTTGTTTGAAACATGCTCCGGGAGGCAGATATGAAAAGCTGGGAGATAGTTACATCCATGAGGTGTGGGAGCTTCCCTTCTTGTACAAATGCCTCAATGGCATGAAAGAAGTCTTTCTTAGCGGTAGTGAATGTGAGACTTCAGTCAGCCATTCGATGATTTGTAAGCAGCTGTCCTTGCATGGGGCATGTAATGCCTCGGTTGCAAATTTGGCTTGCTATCTGAAGGGAGTTCCAGTCCCCTTGAATAATCACACGTTCCAGGTGCTTTCAAACGGCAGCTACGTCCTCCTCAATAGTGAAGACTGTTGTGGTATGCGGGCCGGAATAGTTTACGTTGTTTCGGTCACTAAGGTCGTTACTTGCTGCTTGAATGTGTTGTTTCCCCCCACTAAATTAAGGGAGGTAGTGGATATTTGGCCTCATATTGCTACTTCCAAGGTCAATTTTGAAGAGTTAAGTAGACTAAAGGCTTTATTGTTTTAGAAGCATGTGGCCCTTACATCTGCACGCGAGACCTACGCACTTCAGGTGGCAAGGTCGTCAGCAGAAATACAGTCCCTGTTAAATACAAACTTTCCGAGCCACTTTGGTGAACTCGTGGGACGTATATTTAATGCGTCCAGCACAGCTGGATTAGCACATTTTTTCAAAGCCGTTGGTGTTGGTTTCGTTCATACCTTCTCTTCCATATTTAGTTTGATACCTTCGGCTATTCATTCGATTTTCGGAAGCATTTTTGGGGGATTTTCGATAACTTTGGCTTTATTAGCTGGCATTTTGCTGTTGCTGTTGTTTTTCCGCAATGGCTGTCCCGCCGCAACAAGGACGAATGTGGGTGCTCCCATCAGCGCAGCTGTGTCGTGAACGCATGATGCAGCACTTTGGAGCAACACTCCTGGAACATTTGGGGGGTGACTGGTCTCTGTCATTCCGACCAGTTTTGGATTGTGTGCAGCCCGTGTTTCGGTGCCGTTGGTGCTCTTTTGAACATGCACTAGTCGTCTGTTTCTCACAGCAACGCCCCCCAGTGGTTGATGCTGCCTCGTTGATGTTCCCAATGAGGGCTCATTCCTAGACATGCGCGCTGCGGCTGCGTTTGCTTCGTGAGGCTGATTACGAGTTACCCTTCCTGGAGGAAGTTGATATTAACTTGTTCACGGACTGTGTCCGGGATGCCGCCTTGGTTGATTCTGGGGCTTTGGAACACACCTGCTCCTTGATAGTCTTTGGCGTGGATTTTCTGGTTTTGTCATCTGCCGAAGTGGAGAATCTCCTGCTTTCCATGACCACTAATTGACTTGGATCATCTAAATTGACACTCTTACATGAATTTGGCTCTTGCCGCATGCTTATTTTTAAATTGAGGACTGGTGTACCTTGGTGTCCTCATAACTTGTTGAAATTCTATAGAGTTTTAATTATTTTTAGCTTAGGGCATTTTTAGCTCCGGCTTAAACCACTTTCTACCGACAAGGGGAGGGTGTAGTGTAGCCATATTTTAATGTAGCCTTTGCACGTTTGCTTAAAGTATTAGACCTCTGTGCACTTTGTCCTAGATGCATTTTACTTAGCCTCGCACTGTTATTTTACAAGAACCAGTTTCACAGTCTTGTTTTATTTTCTTCTATCACACTGTTTAGCTTACTTCAGCACTGAAGTTCTCAAACAATACATTCCTGCTCGCTCTGTGCTTCAGTCAAGGATACAGTCTGGTACATTGCCGATAGACGTGGTAGAAGTTTAGTCTCTAGGGTTCGTAGAAAGTACACATTCTTACGTAGGGACGTTTCTTAGAACATTGGTGTGTTAGTTATAAAAACACTTCCTAGTCCTGATACACGTAAGAGGGAGATTCCGACCAGGAACCCACAACTAGACGCTGACTGCCCTGTTGCAGATGCTGATCCCGATCGCAGGCCTTTGCTCTGGTATGAGGGTCGATGTCCTCCTCGGGGAACCTGAAAGGCAGGCTTAGAGCTTAACATGCTGTGCTCAAAATAGAACTTCAGAGAGAGAACCTAATCTAGTTGCATTATGATAGCGTTATTCTTATGTTTCACTCTCCTCGTTACTATTTCAATCCTACTGTGTTGTATGGTTCTAGTTATTGCGGCTCACGCCTTGTTATCTAAAATGCAGTTGTTTCATTAAACCAATCTTTAAAACTCAAACTGCCTTTGTCATTTAGATATGAGACCACACTGTGTATGAGAGAACTGGTTGGGATCTGAGTGACCACAACTTCCCTGGGAAGCACTAAGATGTCATGCGCTCGGCTGCCCAATTGTCTCTTCCCTTTGGGAGAGATGAGGCACTGCTAGTTAGCCGGAGCTCAACCCGGATTTGGGGTGACAAGGGTCCTCCGCCGTGGGTTAGACTTAGTCCCCCACACTGCAAACGATCTTGTCGCCCAAAAATCCAGTAGTCTCATTAGGATAATGAGAGCCTACGCGACAACCTGGAATGTGCACATCACATCCCTTGCATGTATGACTATTGGAATAGCTATACCAACTAGATGGTATGACTGAAGGCAGCTACATGGCAATGACAGCAATGCAATGGCATTGCACAGTGGCAAACAAGGCTAAACACAGCTACAGCACTGTGACTAATCCGATTGGCCCCTAATCAGGATCCACGACCCAGAAAGTGACCCGCCATGGTATGGGATGTAAGATGGCAGACTCCATGGACATGCACAACATGCACAGACAGGACAATTAACCTTGCATACTCACATACCCTCCTCACACTCGGAAACCATGCTGCAATGTCCAGCCATTTTCCCCTCACAACTACCAAGCCTGAATAGTCACTAGCTAACAGTGCAGAACAGTCATGTGAACTATCAAACAGTACCAGTACCCATCCACACAGCCAGAGTTACTAAACCTGAATGACACCAACCTAAAAGGAGTATGGAGACACATGTCACAGACCACTATCTGTAATTGTTGTTGCAGGAATTCATGTCAAGCCACTGTATGCATCTGATAAAGAGACAACCAAAAACACCTTCAAAATGTAACTCCCTCTCTCACTCCATTCACAGGTACCCCTGAAAGTGCCATCATGGAGAAGATACCAGAGACTGCCAGCCAACCTCAAGATGAAGGCCCCAGTGAGGACAACGCGCCCAAATGTCTGGACACTGATGACCTACCTAGCCCATCTGGGACACCTGGTCAGTCTACGACTCCCAGCCTCATCCTGCCCACATCAATCCCCCTCAACTCTGTGGCTTCTTTATCACAGCCAACCCCTCATCCCCAAACCTGGGTCCCAAGGACAGATCAAACTATTGTGTGCCCCACAGTACAGGGACCTGAGTCGACTCCTCACACTCTTGTCTTACAAACTCTGGGAGTGGGTACACTGTGCCAGGGGCACAGGCACAAGGGGCAGGGGGCCTGGGAGGGAAGCTGTGGGCCAGAGGATTGGGCCCTCAAGGTACTCAAAAGACCAGGAAACCATCTCCCAACTCCTGGGAGCATACCAACAATCCTAGGACAGGATTGGCCAGATTATCACCATACTAGGGGGAAACCAAAGACTGCAGAGGGAATACTACCATGAGGTCATACAGCAGTGGCAGGTCCACAATGCCACCATGGCCACCATTGCAGGGGTGCTGAGGGATATCACCACCACCCTACATGTTTCCTCCACCCAACAGCAGGCCCCATCCACTTGCAACCTAACATCTGAGCCACCTACATCAGCGGCAGCTAGTGGAATGGAGCCCCTGCCAGGAGAACCACAGCCCTCAGACAACCCTCCCTCTGTAGTTGAAGAACCCCCCGTAAACGTGGATGTCCATCCAGATATCCAGCTGGAGCAGATGCCAAGACAACACCCACTGCCAGGAAGTGACCCTCATCTGATTTGTCTCCCTGGTGTGCCACCGAGACACCCTGTTGACTGTTCAATAACATAACTCTATCTTACCATTGGCACATGGACACTGGACCTGTGCAACCAACATCTGTACCACCTACTCTGATGATTCCATCTACCATGACCTCACTCATCACATATTGGACAATGTATGCACCATTTGTTTTTTGTCACAAATTCATTATATGCACAATAAACACCCATGGAACATAGCTACGCTACATGTCTTTTCATTGCAACATCAACAAAAGTCATGATTGCTAAATGTGATATGGTTATGCACCGCTACATCCAACACTCACTAGAATGGACAGCAGAGGGAGTCATCCTCAGCAGGAGACAAAGTACACCAGATATGTCCCAGAACAGATGTCAGACAGTCTAAAATCTTGTGCCACACAAGAGTATAGTCCGTATTCCAACCTGCAAAGAGACAATTACAGAGAGCAGCATCAGGATGAAAGGCATGGAACCACACAAGGCTCACAGGCAGCACATAGATGTCATGCCCAGTGTAGAATACCTCCAAAGCAGGGGCCCCCAAAGATTACCTATACATTACCAGTCACAGAGTATTCATCATAAATCACTGTAGCTGCCATCTGTCATGTACAGCCCTCAATTTTTAAAATCAGTCAGCAACGGCCAGTGACTATGAATGCCTCAAGCCATAGCTAGCAGAGATACACATTTCATTACCACAGTCAGTGGGTGGAATGACTTGAGCAAAGGAGAATGCAGCTAACATAGTACAATACTGGTCTGGAAATTAGAGATGTGAATCTAGGAAACTTTAGTGAGAACACTTGTTAGACTTTAGACACTTTTACTGTATACCTTACATTCAATCAGTCTGCTCCTCCACCACACACATAGGGATTGGACCACATTACACCCCCACTGATGAGTCAACTCAGGAGGGCTATCGTCAGCAAATCATGTGGATATACAACAATTGCGATCCCACACTCACCATACTTGTATGTCACTGGAAGTACTGATTGACGAGCTCAGTCTTAGAGTCAGCTGCACCTTCCTCCTCTGCCTCCTCATCACTTGCCATGTCAGCATTACCAGCCACTGGTCCAGCTGCCTCACCCTTATCAGCTAGCAATGGTATCTGATGCCTCAGGGCTTGATTGTGGAGCATACAGTAGGCTACTATTATCTGGCATAACTTTTGTCGTGAGTAGAGAAGGGTACCTCCAGATAGGTCCAGGAACCTGAATCTGGCCTTCAGGAGACCAAATGTTCTTTTGATTACACACGTTGTCCTCCCGTTTGCCTCACTGAAACGGACTTCCCCATCCAGGGGCAGGGTACCACACTGGTGTCAACAGCCATGAAAGGTTAGGATATCAAGAGTCACACGTGTGAAGAAATGTTGGACCAGTGAAATTACAGATACAGCGACAGAGAAGAAAGTGATGACAGGTGCCATAACAGTGAAACACCTTCAGATGCATACATACCAAGGAGCCAGGCCCTCTCTGTGTGCAGTTGTGCCATCATGTGTGGGACATTGCTGTTCTTCAAAATGAATGAGTCATGCACAGATCCTGGAAACTTGCCTGTGATCTGTGAGATGTACTGGTCTGCCAGACACACAACCTGAACATTTATGGAGTGTTAGTTCTTCCTGTTCCTATACACCTGTTCATTGGCACTGGGAGGGGCCAGGGCTATATGGGTGCCATCAATGGCCCCTAGCACATGAGGGATGTGTGCCATATCATAAAGTTCTGCCTTCACATAGGCCACATCTGCATGTTGGGGGAGCCTGATGTAGCTGTCCAGGTGTTTCAACAATGCACACTGTATTTCCTTCAACACAAGACTGACCATAGGCTGTGACATCCCTGCTGTCAAGCCCACTGCATTCTTAAAGGAGCCTGTGGCAAGAAAGTGTAACACTGACAGGACTTGTACTGTGGGAGGGATGCAATAGGGATTGCGTATAGCTGGTAAGAGATCAGGCTCCAACTAGGTACATAGATCAATGATGGTCTGATGATTCACACAATAGGTCTGAATTATATGCCTGTCCTCCATGGTTGCAAGGTCAACTACTGGACGGTACACTGGTGGTTGTCTCAATCTCCTCATGGCAGGATATCTAGGTAGAGAGGAGAGAATTTACATTGGGAAAAGCACTTCACACATGTAAGCAAAACATGTCAAAATAGCACACACCTAACACTGTATGACATGGGTAGCATTGCTGACATATACCATAATGTGCATGCTGAAACACTTTGAACACCCGCCATGCAGCACAGTGGTGAACCTGTAAGTCGTATAGGACATATGTAACATGTCTAATTTATCATATGTGTCATACTAAGCTGTCCTGCACTGATCATTACAATAGTAATCGGATAGACCAATATCGTGGCACCACCTGTGTGCCTCTGAGTATCTAAGCAAGCCCATCAACAGATATACTGCCACATCACATCACTGTGTCATGCATGTCACATTTCTTTGCACTACCATAATGGCACAACATAGGGTAACTCCCCAATTTGGCTGAATATGTGTATGGCGCTCTTATATTGCCATATCAATCCATGATATGTGCATAAAATGGCAGCCGCCTGTCCTGCAGCACTGGACAGTTGGAAGTGACCTAAGTCCGCCGACATATGTCGCCAAGGCAGTAGGCGATCGCAACCGCGGTGCAACTTGTCATTGGTTAACATTGATGCCTATGGGTGACTGGGGCCAATGGCGATGACCACCGGCAGTGAGGGTGCAGTGAGCACCGGCAGCTTTACTCACTTGACTCCTGACACTGTTGCTAGCAAGCCCTCCATGAGCTGCTGTGTACTGTCTCTGGGAGCCATCATGCCACATCCTGCAGGTTATAAGGCCCCAGCCTTCACCCTAGAAAAGCTGGAGAAGCTTGTGGAAGGGGTCCTACCCCATATGGACAGCTATATGGGGCCCCAGAGGTGTAGGAGAGCTCAATGCCACAGTCACGTGTGATAGGGGTGTGTGTGACGGTGAATTGTGTAAATGTACCGGAGAGGGAGTATATGCAGAGGGCATTAAGTGAAGCTGTGTGGGCAGAGAGGACGGGTAGGTGTGGGCACTTGGTGAGTCAGATGTGTATAGGCCATTCCTGTTGATGTGGTGCCAGTGTACATGACTTTCTCCTTTTGCCTGTGTCATTGATGCAGGTGAACGTCCATCAGAAGAAAGGGATCTGGCCTGCCATCGCCAAGCAAGTGCGGACCCTGGGGGTACACATCTGGCGGAGCACCCATTGTCGCAAGCGGTGGGAGGACCTGAGACGATGGGCCCTGAAGACCGCGGAGGCCCTGCGGGGGCTGTCCTCTCGATGAAAGATGGGTGCCCGTCGGACCCTGATCCCCCTAATGGCCCGCATTTTGTCGGTGGCCACCCTGAGGTGGATGGACTTTTGAGGGCAGCACAACAGCCACAAGGGGGTGAGTACTGACTGTCTCCTGGGACTTGGCTCGGGTTGAATGGGATTAGTTGCCTCTCTGTAGCTTATGTGGCAATGTAGTCAATGCTACATTCATGTAGACTTGGGGGAAATGGGTAGTAACCACCCGGCCTGAGTATAAGTTGTAGACGTGTTTTGATGGTTTGCTGTCAGTGGATGTACATCTCCCATATCAAGACATCTCCATGTCTGCATTGTGGATATAGTCTAATTACATTGGCACATGTGTTACTTCATCCTGCCTTTACTATGGATGTGGGCTTGTGTATCACCCTACCACCTGAGTATGACCTGCTCCATCCATCAGCATTTGGGCATTTGTAGCTCCACGGTGTCAGTCCACTCCCATCTGTATAGCACACCTGTAGGTGCAACTGTTTGACTCATCTGTTATCACTGGGACTATATGCATCAAGTACTGGTAATGGTATTGACTCCATGTGAGGCAGCCATTTCATTTCCACCACAGATACGGCCTGCATAGGAATGGACTAATGGCTTCATAGTTGTATCCCCATATATTGGTCATCTGCCATCTATGGGGTATGTGAAGGTAGCTAAATTAGGATATATCGAAATGTATCTTTGATTTGGTTTGATTGCAATTAGCATGCATTTCTAAGTGCTAAACTTGTGAAGATGGGACCTTGAACCCAGTGGGATAGTACTAGAGGTGGTAAGAGCCTAAGCAGACCATGTCATTGTCAATACGTTGTGTACATGCCGTGTATGCCAATGCCGTAGTAATCGCAGTGCAACATAGCTGATTTGCTGCTTACATCATGTATCAATGGTTACTGGCCTAGCTGAAGTGGGTGATTAGGACAGGATTGGGTATTGTATGACTTATGAGATGTTGATGTGAATTTAATGTTGTGTTTCCTCTCCTGAGGCTGCCCTATATAGTAGTGGGATGTGCCGTCAGTGCAGAGACGGTGTTGTAGCTCCATGTGTCCATAAGGCTTACATGTATTTACTGTCTGAGATGTGTGTTGTCTGGATTTAGGTACAGGGATTCACAAATCTGGAATGGTGTGAGTGAGGGTGGTGTTATCATGTTGTGAAGTCCTACTGGTGAAACTGCATGTGTTGTAGTATTGTATGTGGACCATGATGTCATATGTGTGTTCCTGAGGTTCATCAGTTGTGTCACCGCACTTACTGATTGTGTATGGATGTGTAATATGTCCAATATGGGCCATTGTAGATGCACTTAGATGTATGATTAGTTGTGATATATATGTGTTTGGTGTATGCAGATCCTCCTCTGTGACTGGACCAGACTGATCACATGCCTGTACCCCAGACTTGTATTTTACACATCAGATGTCACCTGTATGGGTGTCTGACGTGTAGTGGCTTAATCAGTTCTTTGATCTATATTGGCATTACTGTGCAGAGTGTTAGGTCAGCCACGTAATATGACAGGCAGATGCAGTGTGGTGTGTGAGTGGAGTAGTATTCACTGTCATGGATATTTAACTAAGGACATGGACTGGCATGGACTGATCAGCTGCTGTAACTGTACAAGCCTGATGTGTTTGTTTCAGTCAACTGTACTTCCAATTGGTGATAGGAATATGGAGAGGTATGATGTGAAATCAGAGCAACATTTGTACTTTATCCAGGGCATGATGTTCATGCAGACATGACTATGGTGGTGATCATGTGGATGACTCCAGCTGGTCTGACTTACTTGGATGTAGATGTAGGTGTGATGGTTGGCATATAGGGGTGGGTAGTGGTGACATGTTGTGACATAATGTAGGATATGAATATTGAGACCTGAGATAGCCGAGCCAGAATATGTATTGTCACAGATGGGCATGTTTACATGTGTGTATGTGAGGTATATGTTAACCCTCTCCCTCCCTATCTCTCTCAATCCCTCCCTGTCTCTCTCTATTTGTGTGCATCAGCATCGGCACGCAGAGGAGAAGGGGCACAGGAGAGTGGGGATGCTGCAGGCCACGGGACCCAGAGTGCTGCTACCAGCGACAGCGAGGGACACAGTGGCACGGAGGGTGAGGGGAGTGCCTCGGGAGAGACCGGATCTTCCACCTCATCTTCAAAATCCTCCTTCAGTGGACACTCCCTGCTGGTGGCGGTCCCTTCTGGGACCACACCAGCACCGCCCCTTACTACTACCGCCCTCCCTGTAGCTTCCCACCCAGTTGCCCGTGCCCGCTCACCCAAGAGGGTGGGCCTCACCTTCGCCACAGGCACCTCTGCTCCTGCACCAGTCAATCCTGCTGCTCTCAGTGAGGAGGCTATTGACCTCTTGAGGGGATCTCTGTGGGTCAGTCGACCATCATGAATGCCAGCCAGGGACTGGCAGCTCAAGTCCATCAGAGCAATGCTCCACACTGATGGCAGCCAGTCACCCTTTGTCTACTGTCCCCCCTCCACCTATCTCTTCCCAATCCCAAACCCCTCTTTCCAAGCCCAGCCAAAGCAGAAAGACACACAAGCATGCACCCACCTCAACAGTCAAGGGTACCACAGACAAACACAAGCACCACAAGACCCCTCACTGGCATGCACACAAACAACACCCACCTGCAGACACACCAACATCCACTACCTGCACTGACTCCCCCACAACCCCCTCCTTCACAGATACTACACTAGAAGCAACCACACCAACATTCACTGATCCAGCCACAACTCCTATCTTACCCACAGTCACCAAAATATCAGACCAACAGACATCCACCCCAGTCCCCACATCCTCAGACACCACAACCACCGACACACCTACCTGCAGCACATCTTCTAAACCTGCAGACACCACCCCAACAGACGCTCGCCCATCCAGCATAGCATCTACCGGCACCTCCACCTCCTCCTTCCAAGACATATCAACACCCGCAATCACCCACCCTAAGACACCCAGCACCCACAAGCATTACTCACACGCACTTGCACCCAGGACATTCACACCAACACCTCCTACAACCACTCCCTCTACCTCCAATCCCAAACCCTTTTGCCATGACCAACCTGTGTGTCTAAGAAGCATTTCCTCTCTGTGTTCTCCCTGTCCCCTACTCCTCTCCTGCCCTGTGATACCCCTAAATGGTCTGTGTTCCTCCCCAAGTCCAGCTCTTCCACCTCCAAGACCTTCCCTGCCCCCTGCTAGTACCCATGCCCCTCCCCCTGCCAAGAGGTTGAGCCCACCCAAGTATTCCAAGCCCTCCCATAAGGCTCGCCCTAAGCCCCCCAAGTCCAAAAAAACCCTCCCAAACCCAAACCCAAACCCTCCCTTCACTCCCCGGCAATCCCTGAGGTGCCTGTCTTCCCCCTTGATGCCCCTACCCTGTGGAAGTCATAGAGCATATTTATATTTTATTATAACTGGCCCAACCTGTTGTTGGATTCAATGGTAACATACTTGTGCTGCCTTTCTTTCTACGCGGCTGTTTTGTATTTGGCGGCTTTGGTTTGCTTGTGTGTTACAAGTGTGTGTGTGTTGGTTGTTCTTGCTGTTGGTTGTTGCCCTGCCATTTCTTCCACTGTGATGGCTATGTATTGTGTGTAGGATATGTTTGTGTTTGGTACATGCATGTGTGTTAATAAAATGGGTATTGTTTGTGTTGACATGTGTAATAGTGGAGTTGTGTGCCCTTGTGTGGTTGTTGTGTGTGCGTCCACATGTGTGGTGATGAATATGTCAGATGTGTTGTGTTAGCATGGTTTGACCAATGCTTTGCTGTATGACTGTGTGATTGTGTATGTTGGTTGTCAGGTGTTGTTACGTGCTGTTGTATGTATGTAGTGTCATGTGGAGGTGTGTTATGAATTAGCTTGCCAAAGCATTGGTGTAGTTGCAGTTGTGGTGTTTCTGTGTGAATCGGTGCAGTTGTGTATTGTTGTGTTAGACTGTGCCGGTGCTGTGTGTTTGCGAGTTGGTATGTGTATAGCTTGTGTGTGTTGGCCGTTGTTAGAAATAGGGTTTCTGGTTGGCAGTCAGTTTGCACTCTGTCCAAGCAGGAACCCTCACTCTAGCCAGGGCAATAGAGATACACACTTATATAACTCCTGCTTACCCCCTTGGTAGGTTGGCACAAGCAGTCAGGCTTATCTCAAAGGCAATGTGTAAAGTATTTGTACCACCACACACACTAATACAGTGAAAACACTACAAAACTGACACCATACCAGTTTAGAAAAATAGGTATTATTTATCTAAATCAAACAAGACCAAAATGACAAAAACCAGAGTCTTACTCCATTGAAAACAATGGAAAAGTTGATTTTACACAAAGTACCTAGTTTGCATCAAAAATAAAGCCGCATGGGTGAGCATGCATCGGAAAAGTCAGCGATGCATCGATTCCTTACTCGCAATTGAGGCCGTGCGTTGTTTCTTCTCTGGTTGGGTAGGCGATGCGTAGTTTTTCTCCTTCACAAGAGAGCGATGCGTTGATTTCCGGTCAGGGCACCTCGGTTCCGAGCCGGTTCACGATAACTTTGACGTCCAGCGACGATGCTTGTGAAATCCGGTTGCACGATGTTGGAAAACCATGCTGTGTGGGGTTTGCCTCTTTCTCAGCAGTTGCAAGTGGGTGTTGCGTTGTTTCTCCAGCCACAATGCATCGATCTCCCTGCCACGATGCAGGTGGAGTGTCACTTTCAGCCACAAAGCTGATGGTGCGTCGTTTATCAGCCGTGTTGTAGATGGTGCATTGAAAAGTTCCCCAAACAGGGTTCTGTGCGTGGATTTCAGCTCTTGTTCTGCCAACTTCACCTTTCAAGGGCCCAGGAACTGGATAGGGCACCACTTAGCAGGGAAGGAGTCTCAACAGAGAGTCCAGGTGCTAGCAGGGGAAGTCTTTGATGGCCCTGAGACTTCAAAAAAGGAGGCAAGCTCAGTTCAGTCCCTTGACGATTCTTCTCAAGTAGGGATGCACAACAAAGTCCAGTCTTTGACCCCTTTCACTGGAAGAAGAAGCAGTGGGCAAACTTCAAAGGAAAGTCTCTGTTGTTCAAAAGATCCTGCTTTGCCCAGGCCTGGCCCCAGACACACACCAGGGGGTTGGAGACTGCATTGTGTGAGGTCAGGCACAGCCAATTCAGGTGTAGATAACCACTCCTCCCTCCACTCTAGCCCAGAAGGCTGATCAGGATATGCAGGCTACACCCCACCTCCCTTTGCAGCACTGTTTAGAGGGAATTCAAAACAGCCCAACTGTCATTCTGACCCAGACATGGAATGCACAAGCAGGCATAATCACAGAACAGTTTAAGCAAGAAAATGCCCACTTTCTACAATTGGCATTTTCAAACAAACAATCTAAAAATCAACTTTACCAAAAGTTGTATTTTTACATTGTGAGTCCAGAGACCCCAAACTCCAAATCCCTATCTGCTCTTAAAGCTAAACTGCACTCTAAGGTAAGTTAAAGGCAGCCCCCATGTTAACCTGTGAGAGAGATAGGCCTTCCAATAGTGAAAACCAAATTTAGCAGTATTTCACTGTTAGGATGTGTATAACACATCAGTACATGTCCCACCTTTAACATAGCAAAAACAACAAGTGATGGACGGAATGCTGAACATTGTCAAACATTCACCCCCAGTACAGTGATCTGGGCCTAAATCCATAGTTTTTTTGCTGCCCATGCCATTCCAGTTTGGACCCAGCCATATGCAAATCAGTCTTGACCCTGTTCCCCATGGGAACAGTCCAGCCCGAACTGCTAGGCCAGGTCTTCCCTGGACTGGAAACAAGCATCCTGGGACCAGTTTCGGGGTTTCACCCCTCATCAGCCAGGCTAGCTTGAATCCAGTTGCATGGGAAGCACGGGACCCACGTCTGGGCATACCCTTCCCACTTAGGGCGACAAAGCAAAAACAACAAGTGATGGACGGAATGCTGAACATTGTCAAACACTCACCCCCAGTCATAGATCTGGGTTTAATCCATCGTTCTTTTGCTCACCATGCCATTCCAGTTTGGACCCAGCCATATGCAAATCAGTCTTGACCCTGTTCCTCATGGGAACAGTCCAGACCGAACTGCCAAGCCAGGTCCTCACTGGACCGGAAACAAGCATCCTGGGACCGGTTTCGGGGTTTCACCCCTCATCAGCCAGGCTAGCTTGAATCCAGTGGCATGGGAAGCACGGGACCCACGTCTGGGCATACCCTTCCCACTTAGGGCGACAAAACAAAAACAACAAGTGATGGACGGAATGCTGAACATTGTCACACATTAACCCCTAGTACAGTGATCTGGCGTCTGGGCATACCCTTCCCACTTAGGGCGACAAAGCAAAAACAACAAGTGATGGACGGAACGCTGAACATTGTCAAACATTCACCCCCAGTACAGTGATCTGGGCCTAAATCCATCGTTTTTTTGCTGCCCATGCCATTCCAGTTTGGACCCAGCCATATGCAAATCAGTCTTGACCCTGTTCCCCATGGGAACAGTCCAGCCCGAACTGCTAGGCCAGGTCATCCCAGGACTGGAAACAAGCATCCTGGGACCGGTTTCGGGGTTTCACCCCTCATCAGCCAGGCTAGCCTGAATCCAGTGGCATGGGAAGCACGGGACCCACTTCTGGGCATACTCTTCCCACTTAGGGCGACAAAGCAAAAACAACAAGTGATGGACGGAATGCTGAACATTGTCAAACATTCACCCCCAGTACAGTGATCTGGGCCTAAATCCATTGTTTTTTTGCTGCCCATGCCATTCCAGTTTGGACCCAGCCATATGCAAATCAGTCTTGACCCTGTTCCCCATGGGAACAGTCCAGCCCGAACTGCTAGGCCAGGTCTTCCCTGGACTGGAAACAAGCATGCTGGGACCAGTTTCGGGGTTTGGCGGTGTGTAGCCTCATAATATATCCGGTGGAAACATAGGGGGTGATTCCGACCCTGGCGGTAAAAACCGCCAGGGCCGGGGTCCGCGGGAGCACCGCCAACAGGCTGGCGGTGCTCCTTTGGGCATTCTGACCGCGGCGGTACAGCCGCGGCCAGAAACGGAAAGTCGGCGGTGTACCGCCGACTTTCCGCTGCCCATGGGAATCCTCCATGGCGCGCAGCTTGCTGCGCCGCCATGGGGATTCCGACCCCCATACCGCCATCCTGTTCCTGGCGGTTTCGGCCGCCAGGAACAGGATGGCGGTATGGGGTGTCGTGGGGCCCCTGGGGGCCCCTGCAGTGCCCATGCCAATGGCATGGGCACTGCAGGGGCCCCCGTAACAGGGCCCCACTTTGAATTTCAGTGTCTGCTTAGCAGACACTGAAATTCGCGACGGGTGCTACTGCACCCGTCGCACCCCTTCCACTCCGCCGGCTCCATTCGGAGCCGGCTTCATCGTGGAAGGGTGTTTCCCACTGGGCTGGCGGGCGGCCTTTTGGCGGTCGCCCGCCAGCCCAGTGGGAAACCCAGAATGACCGCCGCGGTCTTTTGACTGCAGTACGGTCTTCTGGCGGTTCCCGCTTGGCGGGCAGCTCCCGCCGCCCGCCAATGCTGGAATGACCCCCATAGTGTCCGCCAGCCTAAAGGTAGCTACTGTCGACCGTGGCGGCATGACCACCCTGGCAGTACTGGCAGTAGTTTGGCTGTCTTCTGTTGGGAAGACCGCCATGGTCATAATTTGGTGGTCTTCTCTGCCGGCCCATTGGCGGTATGACCGCCCCCACCAACATGGTGGTCCTGGTAACGCCAAACTCATAACGACCCCCTTAGTCAATTAGGGATTAACTACTTCAATGTCATCTCTCTGTGTGCTACTGTTAGCTACAAATTGAATTTAGGAACAACACCATCAATTTGAATGTTATTTTGTCTTTAAGAGTTCAGTATCCAGACCAGATAGCAGTATCACAGATATACCTCACTCCTTCTTGAAAATATTGTTTGTAATCAGGTGCCAATTGTATTAGTCGAGCACTATGTCAATCTGAAAATGCCACATTGGTTTGTTGTTCACTACTAACCTGTCAGCTTAGAACTGCGTATACCCAACTATACCACACTTGTTTCTTAATTATCTGCAGACTGTTAGACCAGCACTATGTATACCTCATGATGCCATATTTACACTTCAGTCAACTCTAATTGTCAGCAGACCGCCATGTCTATCAAATTGATGTCACACTGATTTGCCATTAATTTCCAAACTATGAGTGTAGTGCCAATTTTACACAACATGCACATTAGTCAAGCACATACTCCCCCTTTGGGACATCTTGGTGATGTGTAACAGATGTATATTGTTACCCAACTTAATGATACTCATTTCATTAACTCCCAGAAGAATGAAATACTTATGGGAAAGTGGTGCAGTGCAGCTCATCAAGTCATCTTGCTGTGCCCGAGAAAGGGCACGGATGCACCGTATTTAACCCCTCGGGTGCCTCAGACGTAACGGTCCCGTCCTGAGCAGCACCGCTCGGGTGCCCAGGACGTAACCGTTACGTCCAAGTAGGGACCCTCGGGGGAAGCGCTAGCACTCCCCCGGGGGCCTCGCATTCCCCTCCCCTGGGCACGGATGGAAGGGGAATCGCTTCCCCTGCTACCCCCGACCCCCTCTGTGGCAATCGCGCACTGACCTCATGAGATACCTACCCCTCCCCGCTGGAAGCTGAGCTTCCAGCACGGACCGGAGGAGAAATGCATAAGTATTTCTCCTCCAATCACGTGGAGGGGCCAAGAGAGGCATCAAAGGAAAGGAAAGGCCTTTCCTTTCCTTTGATGTCTCAATCTGTATTTCTGCTGCCCGATCGCGATGCGATTGGGCAGCAGAAATGCCACTAGACACCAGGGAATTTTTTTTTTTACTAGGCCTGGCAGAAACCACTAGACACTAGTGATTTTTTTATTTTTATTTCTATTTATTCATAAGGAGAGCAAAATATTTTTAGGCCTTTTCCAACACCCCCCCCCCCCGGGGGCAGATTGGCCTATTATAATTATTAGACCAATCTGTCCCCGGGGGGGCAGAAACCCTAGACACCAGAGATATTTTTTTTTATGTTTACTTTATTTTGTTTATATATGGGAAGCGACCTCTTAGGCAAGGGTCACTCCCCTGGGGGTCAATTTTTATTTAAGCCATTTCTGCCCCCCCTTGGGGGCAGCTCGGCCTACTTTTATTATGCCAATCTGCCCCCAAGGGGGGCAGACACCACTAGACACCAGGGATTTTTTTTGTCAGTTTCACGTGAGAGGAGCGTCCTCTTAGGCAAGGGTCCCTCCCCTGGTGGGGCAAATTTGTTGTAGGCCATTTCTGCCTCCCTTGGGGGCATATCGGCTTTTTGTAATTAGGCCGATCTGCCCCCGGGGGGAGGACCCTAGACACCAGGGATTTTTTATTTTTATTTTATTTTAGTATATGTGGGAAGCGACCCCTTAGGCAAGGGTCGCTCTCCTGGGGGACAAACTGTCTTTAGGCCATTTCTGCCCCCCTTAGGGGCAGGTCAGACTATTTTTATTAGACCCCAAGGGGGGCAGAAACCACTAGACACCAGGGATTATTTTTTTTTTGCGTCAATTTCACGCAGGGGGAGCGACCCCTTAGGCAAGGGTCGTTCCCCGGGGGGGGGGGCAATTTATTTTAGGCCATTTCTGCTCCCCTTGGGGGCAGATCGGCCTATTTCTATTGGGGCGATCTCCCCCTGGGGGGGCAGAAATGATTTAGGCACCAGGGATTGGTGTGTGTGTATGTGTGTGTTTTGTTTGGGGGGGCAGACCCTTGGGCAAGGGTCGCTCCCCATAGGGGCACATTACTGTTGGCCATACCCCCACCCTCACCATGGGGGCACATTATCGTTGGCCATACCCCCACTGCCTATTTTTAGAAGGCCCATCCGAAAACCCACCAGAGGCCAGGGAATATTTTTTTTTTAAGTAAGAGGGTGGGGGTATGGCCATACCCTCACCCCAAATAAATAGGGCCAAAGTTGTTCTGCCCACCAGTGGGCAGATGGGGCAATTACCCCTGATCCACACCCCGGAGGGGCAGTAAGTCTACTATATGCCAGGGAATTTAAAAAAAAACAAATTGTGGGGTGGTGGCTACCAACCAGTATGGGCCTGGTTATCCCGCCACCCCAACTGAAGGGGGTAACAGTCTTTCAGCTCTACCCCTGCACATTAAAACATCTTTTACCACAGCAAGCAAGAGGACATTTGATTATTTTGGGTTTTGGTTTGACATTTGGGCCATGAGAGCTTGGCTCTCAAAATCGTCCCACTTGGAATGGTGAGGGCTGCACTTTTTGGACTTTGGGACGCTTCCATGTAGAAAAATCCACAAGACCTAGACACATCTGAAGACTAAACATCTGGGTGATTCCTGGGTGGTGTGCTTCACAGGTGCCCTGCACCATTTTCTTACCCACAATGCCCTGCAAACCCCCAACTTTGATGGAAATCACACATTTTTCCCAAATGTTTGTGATGGAACCTTCCGGAATCTGCAGGAATCCACAAAGTTCCTACCACCCAGCATTGTCTCATCTAAACTGATAAAAATTCTGCCACACTTGTCAGCCTAAAAATATTTTTTTTCAAACTGCCCTTTTGGACCTGCTTTGGTCCCCCCTCAATTTCGACATGTTTTTGGCTCTTCCCTGTCACAGGGACTTGGCCCACCTACACAAGTGAGGTATCATTTTTACCAGGAGACTGAGGGAAACATTGGGTGGTAGGAAATTTGTCCCGGTGTGGTGATCCCACACAGAAATGTGGGGAAAATGTGATTTTTTTTGCTAAATTTGAGGGTTTCTGAGGATTATGGGTAAGAAAACATTGGGGGATCCACGCAAGTCACACCTCTCTGGATTCCCTTGGGTGTCTAGTTTTCAGAAATGTTTGGGTTTGGTAGGTTTCCCTATATGGCTGCTGAGCCCAGGACCAAAAACGTAGGTCTCCACCCCGCAAAAACAAGTAGTTTAGTATTTGATAATTTTTATGTGTCCACATATTCCTGTCATGAACACTAGGCCTACCCACACAAGTGGGGTACCATTTTTATCAGGCGACTTTTGGGTGGAAGGAAATTTGTGGCTCCTCTCATATTACAGAACTTTCTGTCACCGAAATGTGAGGAAAATTTGATTTTTGGCCACATTTTGAGGTTTGCAAAGGATTCTGGGAAACAGAACCTGTTGACAGCCCCCCCAAGTCACCCCATCTTGGATTCCCCTAGGTGTCTAGTTTTCTAAAATGCACAGGTTTGGTAGGTTTTCCAGGGTGCCGGCTGAGCTAAAGGCCAAAATCCACAGATAGGCACTTTCCAAAAAACACATCAGTTTTCTTTGGGAAAATGTGATGTGTCCATGTTGCTTGTCCTGTCGTGGGCATTAGGCCTACCCACGCAAGTGAGGTACCATTTTTATCGGGAGACTTGGGGGAACACAGAATAGCAGAACAAGTGTTATTGCCCCTTCTGTTTCTCTACATTTGCTCCTTCCAAATGTAAGATAGTGTGCAAAAAAGACATCTATTTGAGAAATGCCCTGTAATTCACATGCTAGTATGGGGACCCCAGAATTCAAAGATGTGCAAATAACCACTGCTTCTAAACACCTTATCTTGTGCCCATTTTGGAAATACAAAGGTTTTCATGATACCTATTTTTCCACTCTTTATATTTCACCAAATGAATTGCTGTATACCTGGTATAGAATGAAAACCCATTGCAAGGTGCAGTTCATTTATTGGCTCTGGGTACCTAGGGTACTTGATGAACCTACAAGCCCTATATATCCCCACATTCAGAAGAGTCAAGCAGACGTAAAAGTATATTGTTTTCAAAAATCTGATATCGTAGTAAAAAGTTACAGAGTAAAACGTGAAGAAAAGCGCCTGTTTTTTTCACCTCATTTCAATATTTTTTTATTTCATCTGTTATTTTCTGTAGGAAACCCTTGTAGGATCTACACAAATGACCCCTTGCTGAATTCAGAATTTTGTCTACGTTTCAGAAATGTTTCGCTTTCCGGGATCCAGCACTGATTTTAGACCCATTTCTGTCACTAACTGGAAGGAGGCTAAAAGCACACAAAAAATAGTAAAAATGGGGTATGTGCCAGTAAAATGCCAAACTTGTGTTGAAAAATGCAGTTTTCTGATTCAAGTCTGCCTGTTCCTGAAAGCGGAGAAGCTGGTGATTTTAGCACCGCAAACCCTTTGTTGATGCCATTTTCAGGGGAAAAAAAACACAAGCCTTCTTCTGCAGCCCTCTATTCCCATTTTTTTTTCATGAAATTTTAGCTGTATTTTGGCTAATTTCTTGGTCTCCTTCAGGGGAACCCACACACTCTGGGTACCTCTAGAATCCCTGGTATTTTGGAGAAAAAAAAAGGACACAAATTTAGCGTGGGTAGCTTATGTGGACAAAAAGTTATGAGGGTCTAAGCGCGAACTGCTCCAAATTGCCCAAAAAAAGGCTTGGCACCTGAGGAGGAAAAGGCCTGGCAGTGAAGGGGTTAAGGCAATACAGTGCATTTCTGTTCTTTCCCCTTGCCTGCCGCACAATGGGCTGCCTAGTACCAACGCAGGCATCCTGGCACCATGCTGCAAGGGTGCCTGCCTTGCATGCAGAATTTTTTTTATGCTGAAAGGTGCACCTTCCTACACAAAAACAATCGTGGACTGCATATTCCTTTTTCTATGTGTGCTGCATAAAAAGAGGAAAAAACAAGGATAAATAAAGTTATTTCTCCTTGTTATGCCTCCCCTTGGAAGGCGTAAGATTATGGCGCATACCCACATTTACAAGTTTTTGTAAATCTAGGGATGGATCAAAATCCATGGGAGTCATGTGGGAACACCCATGCAACGCGTGAGTAACCCAACGCAGAGATTTGCGCTGTGCTGCATTACACCAGATCTTTGAAGTCACTCAGAGGGGCTTCAAAAATATGATTTAAGATTTGAATCGCTCTTTCACCACGTTGAGCGGTGCAAGAGCGACACAAACCGGGTTATAAATATTGTCCCACGTGTACCTGACGAAGTCACACTCGTTCCTCAATCACCACAAAACTATTAACATAGCACTGAAGTGACCTTGCTGTAACACACCAGAATCACCACCACCCTGCCAGCATAGCAGTATGCCTACTTGATGATGCCGCACTGGTCCTTCAAGCACCGTCAGCAAGGCACCGCGTCTATCTGTCGGTACCGCAATGGGTCTTGGGTCACCAAACAACTGCGAATGCTAATCGCTTCCTGTCTGCCCCTCATGAACATGTGCTGAATAACCCTTCTATATTCTGTTGCTATTTGTTGGTGGATAAGCTGCAGAAACGGCTCAGCAAGGAAGGTCTAATCACAGCTCCTCTTTGCATCACCCTCTTTTCAGACGACTGTCGCATGCCCCCCACCCCCACCGCACGCCTATTCTGCAAAAGTTGTGCCCTTTGCACCCTGTTTGACGGATCTGAAACATGAGGGTCCTTCAATTGGATTTATGGCAATTGAAAGGCAAGCAATTTTAATCTTAACGGGCTGCTGCCACATCCTTACTCTGGGAGAGCGGCATCAATTTAAATTTAAAGAAAATTAGATTACTGGGTCAAACCATTCCACAGCGGGTTGTGTCATCAGTGGGGTCCTATTTTTCACATTACATTTTGTTAAGTGCCAAATTAGCATTACATGTTTTATCGCTCCATGGTCCGGTGCTGGCAGAAAAAAAGGATGAATACATTGTTGCTTGGCTTTCAGTTCCAAAAAACCTTTAAATAAATACTTCTAGTATATGCACAAAGGGGGTTTCATTGTGACCCAGGGATTTCTATGCTACTAAAAGTCCTTGCATCATAGAGGCCTGCTTGCTACTGGTGCCGTTCACAATGAGCTGAAATAATTGAGTATATCAACCTTATTAAAAAGAAAAACCTCTTCGGTCCCTATGAATACATAAAAAAACATATCCACTATTTGGTCACTTTGAACGTAACCTATCTGGGCAAACCTTTTAGGGAAGCATGTGTTCATTTGCCTTCCAGGCTACTTGGAGATGCTTATAAAACCCTTGTCAGGGAGGGTTCAGGCAGCAGTGTTCGACAGACTATTTATAAAAGCTGGTGAGAATGTCTTTTTTATGCAATATATTGTATTGTGGTTGCATTTACGTAGCACCTCATAGGTATAACGAGGCACTGATGCGTTTTTGCAGTCTGGTACCACGCTATCTTGTGACAGTGCTATAAATGGAAGAGTGTCTGCCTGTGATATTTCCTATCTGTGTAGCGCTTTGATATCAAGTCTGAGGGCCAGAATAGTGCTATTATCATGTTTTGTAGCTACGTCTGTGGGTGAACTTGACGATAAAACGGAAAGAAAATGATTAAATATTAGATGGTGGTGTATGGATGTGTAGACAGTGTGTGCATGCAGAGGGCAGGCCTGTTTGGGGTGCGTTATGTTAGTGTGCTGTGTGCATGCACGGTTAAGAATGCCCAAGCCATACCGCTGCAACAGGTAGCTGCGCCTACTCATTGCTGTAGGAGAAAGGTAGGAGGGATGAGGTCACGCAGAGGCATACCTGGCATTTTTGCAGTCCTCTGTATTGTACAGTTTAAACAGTATTGACTATGGGCCTATGGGCATGCCACTAGGTGAATAGATGCTACCCTTGGGTTCAGCAGCGCATCAACTCTAACATATGCTCTGGAGTACACCCAGAAGCAGTAAAGGTGTAAACAAAATTTATGGACATTATGTAACCAGCCATACGTCCACTCAAAAGCCACAGGGAGAAACCCCTAGGAACGAGTATTATAAAAAAAATAGCCAGGGCATATGTTCAGATGTAAATCCCGTTACTGAAAGAGAGCAACCGGAAATGGGCATTACAAAGCCGAAAAAGCGCTTCAATGTCTCCCCAGGGGCTTTAAGCGCCATATAAATGCATTTACAATTAAAGTTATGAATTAGCCATGTTATATGCTTAGATGAATGGACACAGTGTTAGCAGATGAGAAGCCCACAGGAATGGATACTTCATAACCAATCCTGACATTTTTTTTCTGGAGTAAATCCAGGAGACGAAGTGAGCAGCCTGTGGCAATGGTCACTGTGCAGACATAATGTATGTGCTGAGGTGATGCCCAGGAGGGTGAGGAGCTATAGAAGGCAAGTTCGGACCCCACACATATTCTGATTTGCAGGTAAACCCAGGAGGGGTAAAAGTGTGTGCCAAGACAATCACATAAATCTATGTAACTATCCAACACTACATACGTGAATACTGATTCAGGGTCCAAGAACATCCAGGAATGCCTGACTCAATTGTGTCGAATAATGTACGTTTCTATTGATAACTTTAGCACACCCTTTTTGATGTCAGGGCAATGTAAGTCTCCCTCGTTGAGGTAATGTAGGTTGTAAACTAAAAAAGACTACAGGTCAGACCTTACCGGAACTAGTCCTCTGCAAGGGATTTGAAGTAGGTGATGTACTGCTCCTGCGTATCTGATTTGTCTCTCTTGAGAGACTTAAGGCGTAATAAATTCTCCCTGCCCTGGAACTGATCAAGGGAATGCGGGTGCCTGTGTGCTTTCACGTCAATTAGTTGGCACAGATACCCCGGTACCTTAGGGACACCTGTGCTGTTATATTCTTATTCACTAAGTCTCCACGATTTACCAAACAATTTGGTACACTTCACTCAGTAGAGCAGTGATTCCCAACCAGTGGTCTGAGGACCCCTGGGGGTCCAAGAAGCCTCCTCAGGGGGTCCGTGACTACTCAGAAAATTAAATAATATTAACAGATTAGGTCCACCAGCTTACAGTAAGAACTCAGTGTTGGGGTCGCCGGATTCCAATAATGATTCAGTGGGGTCCCCGGGTTGCAGTAATGATAAAGTGGGGGTCCACAGATGTCAAAAGGTTGGGAACCACTGCAGTAGAGGATTATTTTTCTAGAGGTCACACCAGATGGTTGATGTCCTGCATAGCTGAGATCTCCTTTTCTATACAGCATCCTCACACAGGGGTTTATTTCAGCACAGAGCTTACAGCAAGTTGACATCTTCCCTCAGGGCGTATGACGTACCTTAAGTAGTGATAGGAGCCAAGTCACTTGCACAGCTCCTTAGTCACCAGGCACCTGGTCTGATGACTGCAAGGGGTCAGGGCAGTAATCGCCTGGCAGCAGGTGGGTCCTCTTTTGTCAAGCAGTCTATAGCTGTCCATGTAGACATCATGCCAGGCTGCCCTCACCTTGGAAGGAAAGCAGTGGTTAGGGGCCCTGGCTCTGGAGCACAAGTGATTCTCGCCCACATGCCATGTCATTCCTGGTACTGATCAATGAGAATCCTCACACTCTGATCTCGGATTCCAGCGCAGATGTGGAGTCCAGTGAGCCATTCCTGCAGCTGGTTTTAGGCAGTTCCTGACAATTTGAATGAGATGAACTGATCAGGCTGGCTAAAGTATTTCTCAATGAAACTGACCAGGAAGAGGGGATGGAGATGAGTGTTCCCTGATAGGGGTATCTGAAGGAGAGTACCCGGTTAGTGGAACCAGATTAGGCTGGGGTGCCAGTGAATCCTTCCTATCTCCCATTTTCATGGTTTGAGTCCCATGGCTGGGTCATGATTACTGGAATACATACCCTTTAAAGGCTACCCAAAATGACTACAGCCTTTCTTCTCTGCACCTGACCCAGACATGATGAAGCAGAAAAATAAACTTTCCATTTGGTTTCACTGCATTGACCTCATGTTTAAGCCTATCTGGTCTCATCTCACCTGACTTGGTGTCATGACTTCGAGAGGTAGGTAGCCGCTGTCCTGTGTGGCCAGCATGCAGGGCTCTGTTGGCTCCATTGCCATAATCCATGTGATAGGAGCCACATTCCTATTGAGAAAGTCTGTTTCCTTGAGGGAAGGTGATGGATATTTAGCAACATTACTTGATCTACAAATACAGGTGAAGAGCGTAATGAGGCAGGGCAGGCAGGCGAACACATATGCTGAAAAAAAAAAATTGTTACATTTATCTGCTGGCCATGTTGGGAAGGGTTGAAAAGCTAAGATCCTGAGTGCACTCATTTGGGAGGAAGAGGAATGGTTGGGCAGAGCAACAATGGGTCTGATAGTGAAACAAGAATGAGGTTTCTAGGCACTCGTGGTACCCTGGGAAGGAACAGTAGATTGCTTCTGCACTGTATTTTTTATTGCAGAAAAAGCTGTCTCCAGGAAAGAGAAAGACAAAGGGAAGATAAAAGAGAAAGAGAAAGATAAAAGAGGAAGAGAAAGAGAAAAGAGAAAGAGAAGGGAAGGAAAACTTCACGACTCACACAAAAGGCCATACTTTAGACCTTTTTTTTAGTAATATCCCTAATCTTACCTTCTCCTCCTCTCTACCTCTACCCTGGACCGATCACTATTTAGTGTCACTTACGTTTCCCTATGATGCTCCTAGAGAGACACAGCCCAGGTGCACCACAATGGGTCGTGCTTGGTCGAAGTTGGTACCTAGCACTTGGCATATGGCACTCTGTGCTTCTCCCTTAGCCAGTGACCATGCCTCCATTAATACGGTGGACCTGTTTAACAAATGGATTTCTACCTCTTTAAACTCAGTTTTGCCTTGCAAACTGAGGGTGCAAAAACCTGCTCATAAGTCTAGTCCCTGGTTTTCGTCTTCACTATTGGACCTTAGAAAGAACTGTAAAAAATTGGAGAGAATTTGGAGAAAAGATTATAATCCTTCTGCTAAAGAAGCCTATAGATCAGCTATTAGATCTTACCATCATAATATTAAGACAACACAAGCTCTATATTACAGCAGTAGAATAGAGAACTCGTCCACTACTCAGAAAGAAATTTTTCAGATCTTTAAGGAGCTCACTATATCCCCTATACCGCCCTCCCCGGTGGAAGCTTCTTTTATGCATAGTAATGTATTAGCGGCTCACTTTCAAGACAAGATTAACAAGATATACTCCGGTTTTCCTCCATCTCCCTCTCAGAATAATCTCATGGGGCAGGAGATGAATTCTCCTACGGGTATGACCCAGTTAACCAATTTTTCCCCCCTCACAGGTACTCTGATTGGGAATTTTCTTGCTAATATCAAATCGGGTTCTCCCTTGGACCCGGCCCCTCCTTCTATTCTTTTGAAGGCAGCAGATATTGTTGTTGGTCCTTTGACAGAAATACTTAATAATTCCTTATCCGCTGGTATTCTTCCCAGTTCCCTCAAACATGCAATCATAAAGCCTCTCTTAAAAAAAACCTAAGCTGGATCCCTCTGTCTTGGATAATTATTGACCCATTGCCCTTCTTCCTATATTGGCAAAAATTCTGGAGAAGCACGTGAACCTGCAATTGACCAGGCATCTTGAGAGCCACGATCATTTACATCCTTCTCAAATGGGTTTCAGAACCCATCACAGTACAGAATCGGCACTCCTTACTGTAACTGAATCTGCTTGGCAACTTCTAGATCAAGGTGGTCATGCTGCTATTATCCTCCTTGATCTTAGTGCAGCATTTGACACTGTCGATCATACTCTTCTCCTTGATAGACTTTCCAAGATAGGGTTAGGAGGTCCAGCCCTTGCCTGGCTCTCCTCCTTCCTCACGGGAAGATCCTTTCAAGTCTTGGATCGCTCTTTTTTGTCTGACGTCAGGTCTCTATCTTGTGGAGTCCCGCAGGGTTCATCTTTAAGCCCCACCTTGTTTAACATCTATCTGTCATCCTTGGCCACAGTAGTCGCTCCTTATAACCTCTCTATGGTCACTTATGTTGATGACACGCAATTGGTGGTTTCCCTCTCTAGTAGTAGGGACTCCCACTCTGCCAACCTGGCCGACTTCATGAAAGATATTGGGGACTGGATGACCCTCTCGAAACTGAAATTTAATGACAGCAAATCAGAGATTAGGATTATAGGTAATGGCGCCCCTACCGCCCCTCTGGCTATGTACTCTGAGGCTTTTAACAGCCTGCCTCCTCCAATAACACAAGTAAAAAGCCTCGGCTTTCTGCTTGACCGACGCTTAACTATGGAGCCACAAGCTAAAAGAATCTCCTCAATCTGCTTCGGCTTAATTAGAAGTGTCAGGAAGATTCTTGGACTTCTGCCATTCGCTGCCAGAAGAATTCTTGTTCAAGCCCTAGTTCTCTCCCGCCTGGACTACGGGAACTCTCTATATCTTAGTTCTCCAGATTATGTAATAAAGAGGCTGCAGGTTACGCAGAACACGGCAGCTAGACTTCTCATGAATACCACAAGGCATCTTTCCGCTAAACCAGCACTTGCAGCTCTTCATTGGCTCCTGATTAAGCAGCACATTCAGTTTAAAGCTCTGTGTCTTGTTCACAGAGCCTTACACAATGAGGGTCCCCTTTCCCTTAGAAAACAGATCTTTCTTTACTCTCCCCTTAGACCTCTTAGATCTCATTCCTCTCGACAGGTTTACATCCCTTCGGTCAAGAGATCATGGGGAGGTCATTCGTTCTCCATCAGGGCTGCTCGGCTCTGGAATGCCCTGCCCTTTGAATGCCGTAAGGAATACTCTAAACTTCTCTTTAGGAGGAAGTTGAAAACCATTCTCTTTCCCAGTTAATCTGCTTCCCCTGGCTCTTCCCACATTCATGGTGTACTTTCACGCTGGGATGCCCCTGGGTAGCAATGCGCTCTACAAATCTATAAACTAAACCAAACTAAACTAAAAGGAGCGCAAAAATGGGGGCGGAGATGTCTCCTCTCATTATTCATGGATACAGCTCCCAATTTAGAGATTAATCTGATAGTATCCAGACAGGAGTTGGGGGGCATAAGGAATCAGATCACATAAGAGAAATTATGGGGAACAGGTTATGAATTAGATTATGTCAACGTCCAATGATCCAAAAATAGTAAGGTAGTTGAGACCCTAGTGAATATTGCAAAGATACTTCAGGTAATTTGCACCCAAGTAAGATAGAGAGAAAAGGGGCCTCCTTGATATTACAATTGATCCTGCTAATGATATACACACATTATAGGTCTCTGTTCAGAGAACCAGGTGTAGGAGCCTGAGGGTGAAGCAAGTGAAATGGTACAGGTGCAATCAATGGAATGCATTCATAATTCTGCCCTGAACATGTAAGCAGTGATCGTCACAGTAGCCACCTTATTATCCATAGCTGCAGGGACTTCAGCAATACTGTGGCTTGCAAATAGGTGGCTATTGTTTAGGGGGCATCAGGGTCAAAATAGCTCCTCACATCCTTTGAGGTCACAGCAGCAGCCAGTATTGAAATAAGTATTGGCTTCTCGAGTGGCTGATCCCTCACTAGTGCCCAACAGCAATGCAGTTCCAGCCAACGATGCAAAAGGCTCGTCTGAAGAATGTCGAAACACAGGGCAGATCATTGATAATGCTTGTATGAGTAAGGCTAGAGAAAGTAACAGGGAGCACAAGAGTAAGAAGGAAACTAGCCAAGATCGAGACAAGGGATGTAGGGAGTCAAGAGGTTTTTACACCAGAAATTAAAGAGGCAATCCAGAGGTTAACTTTGCTTTAGCCAGGTCCTAGAGTGGGGAAGTTGAATCTAAAGATAACAAAGGATAAAGATTCCAATACTGAGAAGAGGCCCACTGTATATGAGAACATTACCAACTATCTACTCAATTTTCATGTAGATCACGCTGTAATAGAGGAAAACCTGAGCTAGTTATAGAGCTGGTGTATTATGCTAATAAGATCTCAAAGTGCAAAACAGTTTGTGAGGGTGCCGTTTATTTTTATTTTGGTCATGATTTTAGATGGTCAAAGGTAGAAGTTCCGGAAATTAGATGTAATCAAACAGAGGTAACTGTTTTGTTGAAACAGTAATAAAGTTGAAATGCAAAACATTAAATATCCCAAACTGAATTAGTAAAAATAGAATAAAATAGATTAACCAAAAAGTCAACAGAATTACAAAAATCCAATAAGATAGCCAGACATATGAATTTTTAAACGTTTTGAGTGGGAATAACACCAAGAAGTACAAAGTGCCAATGATAGTAAATAATTACATTAGACAAGAACTTAAGCTCAATTTGATGCCATCCACGATGAAGCTCAGGGGAGATACACCAATCGGCTTCATCCTGCTCAAAGATTTTACCTTCTAACTTTAGACCTTTAAGTTCCAGTCCACCGCCGGTGTACATTCCTAAAGCCCCTGGGTCCTCAGGCCAGGCACAAGTTGTGATTAGAGGGCAAACATCAAGGTCCAGGTCCAGGTCCAGTTGTCTCTGGGCAGCTAGCATTTGCAGGTAAAGGAATCTTGTAGCTTGTTGTGGCCTGTAGCTTTAACAGGTCCACGGTATGACCTTTGGACCTTGCACTTCTTTGACCTGGGTAGATAAGAGAGGAAGTCCAGCCCTTAACAGGGGTTGTACGACGGAACACCGACTTTCAAAACAACTAGTGCCTTAACAACGAGGTCGGAACACCGACCTCGTTCTTACTACTAATGATTTTACCACAAATGCCTTAACAACGATATTTTGTTGTAAAGGCATTCCTGATAAAAGCATTACTAATAGGCACTATTCACCCTACATCCCTCACCCCACCCCCCCCAACCCCACGCCAAAACCTATAACCCCCTGACCCCCCACCCCCTCCCCAAACAACCTGATGACTGAAAAAAGTCAAAAAGTGTGCAATCCTTAAAGAGGGATTACACTGGTATGTACTAAATATTAAGAAAAGCTTTTAATTATTTAACAATAAAAGTACAAGTGGCAGATTTGTGCTGGCACCACAGACCCATGAGTATCCATCATCAGAGGAAGAAGCTAAAGGCCAGCTCAGCATGTACTGGCATCTCTCTGCTAAAGTTTGTTTGCTGGCCATTGAATTACAGTTCTGGAGATCATCTCTCAAGTAATACATGAGGTTGACCCGTCTCCCCAACCTGAATGAGGAATGAAACCTTAGGGAGAGTGCGGGTGTATAAAAGGCCAGCTTTTAGCATTCCCCAAAGTTGGACATTTCTAGGCATCATGTGAGGGGAACTGGAGGAAACGTGAACTATCAGCAAGAGGATCAAATAAGGAACTGTATTATATATGGACTCGCAACCCAAAAGCACAAACCTAGGGGCTTTCAAAAGAGGCAGCCCTTCATAAACACTGATAACCGGGAACGACTAAGGAGGAAGGAGGGGAAGGGAAGGTAGAACTGGCTACTATAGAAAGGGTTTGGCATAGCTCCCAGTGTGTTGCAAGCCTCCACGCACAGACCACGAAGGGAGCATGTCAGAATGAATGTGGGGTGTACACTACACAATAGAAACCTTGCTCCTGTGTCTGAGGCCAAAAAAGGACAGTAAGGGGCGCTATGAGCTGAAAACGTACCACAGGCAGCACAGTGCAACACAGTTCAACACAGCAGTAGGAGCCAAGGCCCGTCCTCTCACATTAATTATTCACAATGCTAGGCCTCCAGGAAGCCAAATTGTTTGTTGAACATGACTGCAAGCAAACTGCGGGAGCAGCACGTCTTCACAGCACACACCAGACACAGAAAGAAGCCAATCCAAGAGCCCATAAAATAAAATGGAACTTACAAGTACCGTATCCAGCTACAGGGCATCTTTCAGCGTCCATTACTGTGACTAACTAAAGAGCAGCACCAGCACTGCATCTCGATGCACAGCTACACTCTACTATATCTAGATTCAGAGCAGCTGCCAGCATCCGGTACTGTGTCTGAATAAAGAATACCAGCCAGGACAGGGTCAACATAAAGAGCAGCTGACACCATCCATCGCTCACCATCTTCAGGAAGAACCTCAAGACGTGGCTCTTCAGATGAGGCTCCACAGCTTTACAAAAAAAAACTGATTGATTAATCCAGTACCGGGTAAAACTACAAACGAGCGCTTAGTACGTATCTACCTACAAGGCACAGGTTAACATCCAGTACCTTTTCTAGATTCTGAGCTGCACCTTGTATAATGTCTTGATACAGAGTAGTAATCACCATCCAGTGCTGTATCTCGATAAAGAGTAGCCACCAATACTGCATGCTGGGTCAGACCGGGACAAAAAATAGTATGTGCTCAGCCCTGAGGGTGAGGTGTGTTGCATCCGGGTCAGGGATCAGGGGTATAATGGCCGGGTGGCTAACCACAATATGGGGCAGCATCCAGCAATGTGTCTAGATCCCGCGTAGCACTCGTTACTGTGTCTGCAGAGAGAGCACCAGGCCACCTTTGGTACTATGTCTGAATCAGAGAGAGGCAAAAACGATTTCTGGATGAAGTGGCGGTATGTTTTTTTTTCTCTCTCTGCATCTCTGCAAGGCTCGCAAAGCCTCGTGTTTTTCTACAGACGTAATCTCCCACATACAGTAAGGAGTAAGAGAGATGAATTTGATAAAAGCAGCCAAACGTCGTTTCTTAGTTTTCATTGCCCAGCTTTGAGTGAATATTTTCAGTTGCCACGTTGCTGCTGCCAGGCTGTTGTGCTGAACCTGGTAAAACCTCCACAAACGAGTAAAGAGAGAGCGCGTTGGAAAGCAGGTATTGCGCACACCACTCTCCACACATAAAATACTGAGACATAATTAACTAACAATGGCACTGGAGGTGCACGTGAGCGCGGGTGGGCTTGCTTGGAGGCGGCCCGTGAATATCCCACAGCTAAAACCTGACAGCGCTAAAGCTTTGATCAGCGCAGACGCGAGTCTGGAACCTGCTGAACTGAGATCAATGAGGGATGATTTGATGTGGTTGGAAGGTGTTATACAGCACCGAGCCTCCCCCGTGGCTCGTGTTTACACTCGTTACGCAAGACTTTTATACTGAGAGTTGGTCTCCCTCTGCGGTATCGAATCTCTCATTAGGTTTACTTTCATTTATTGTCATTTGTACAGAAAGAAGCCCCGTGTCTGGGGTAGCGTTGCGCACAGAGTAACGGGGAGGTAATGACGGGGCTCATCATTGTAAGTAGTTAATGGATGCTGCAATGGGAGTTACATACTTCCCACAGGCATTACGCGCCACTACCAGACCTGCGGTTACCACGACGCCTCGCCCAGGCCAGAGAAAAAAATCAACAATGGGGATTAACTCAATCCTGCTTCTAGAGGACCTATCGCTTAATGTCTGGGTTTTTACAGCAAAAAGAACAGTAGGCTTCTATTGTATGCTCCCAGCACCTAACTCTTTCAACAAACACATACTTTTATCTTTCAATTGCCTTGCTTTGTATTTGTATTATTCTGCAATGATGCTTCCTTTTTAGGTCGAGTGCTAAAGCGCTCTGACATGTAATCTATCTGTGGGCTTTTAAGCACGCCCATCAGTATCACTCGTTCAGGGCCTTGCTTTTCAAAAACCCTTTGTTATCCTTTGTAAATGCTTTACGTTTGGCCTTCCTTGGGGTAGTTTTGTTACCGCCTTGGCCATCAATCCTATTATATGGATAATTGCACAATTGCCAATACGTTTGACTGTGAGCAAACTTCTTTTTCTTTTTGTGTCTCTCCTTCGTGCTCATGGCGGCCGGGGCACTTGGAATCAGCTCACTTATGTCAACTGTTTTACTTTTCATCTTCAATTTATGTGGCAAGAAAAGTCCAATTAGGAATTTACAAAGCTAATCACTCTAACTCGAACAAACGCAAGACCCATTGCGTTGAAATTGCTTGTTGTATGTGTTTCCTCCACATCTCTATGCCTACAAGTGTTGCCTACAGTAATTATTCCACGTATCACATTGTTCCTTCTACCTCTCTCAAAGAACCAGGCACCCTGATTCTGTCACTTGGGACCTGATTTAGGTGTTGGCGGAGGGGAATACTCCGTCACTAACGTGACGCATTTCCCATCCACCTTATTATGATCCCCTGATATCCTATGACATCTTATGGAGTTCGTAATAAGGAGAACGGGATATCCATCACGTTTGTGATGGAGCATTCGCTCCGCCAAGATCTAAATCAGGCTCTTTGTCGAGTGTGTCAGCCAATTCCATTGAAGCTTTGCAGTCACTGCAGGGATGGTAGGAAAAGTGAGATCGTGACATGGGGTCTCACAACTCCAAACACTTAGCCACAGGGAAAATGTCTGTTATGTTACCTGAATTTGCATGCCACTTCTCTACCATTTCCATGGACCAGTAGTGCTTTCAAAATCTAGATATCGTCTATGGTCCTAGAATTCTTGTTGGTCAGAATAAAAGTGTCTGTGAAAATTGCACCTGGAAGTGTTTTTCACAATGCTTGGACATGAATCTCACTGAGAAGTGACTGGTAGGGAAAGAATAGGTTGCAGTACTGTTAAATGGCAGAATATACTCAATAACGATTTGCTACATCCTTGTATGGATGTGTGTACTGAAGGATGTTGTAATTTGTTTTGTTGTACTGTGGTGTGCTGTTGCTCAATTTAGGATGGGGGTTCAGTTGGAAGCATCTTCACTGCATCTCTGGCTTGCATGACATGACCATATGGTACATTTAAGCCAGTTCCTTCTGAATGGCTGATATGTAGATTGGTGAAAGAATGTGGATCTGCTAATGAGTTTGCAGCACATAACTGTATTATTTTAATGTTGTGTGAACATGAAGGGGGCAGGTGGTATGTTACATGTATTTGTTGGTAATTTGTGATGTATGTAAAGTAATATACATTTATTTTATGTGTCATCATGTAGGAAAGTACCATCTTGCCTGGCATGTTACCCCCATATTTCACTGTATATATGTTGTTTTAGTGTATGTGTCACTGGGACCCTGCCAGCCAGGGCCCCAGTGCTCATAAGAGTGCCCTGTATGTGTTCCCTGTGTGATGACTAACTGTCTCACTGAGGCTCTGCTAACCAGAACCTCAGTGGCTATGCTCTCTCTGCTTTCCAAATTGTCACTAACAGGCTAGTGACCAATTTCACCAATTCACATTGGCATACTGTGACACCCTCATAATTCCCTAGTACATGGTACTGAGGTACCCAGGGTATTGGGGTTCCAGGAGATCCCTATGGGCTGCAGCATTTCTTTTGCCACCCATAGGGAGCTCTAACAATTCTAACACAGGCCTGCCACTGCAGCCTGAGTGAAATAACGTCCACGTTATTTCACAGCCATTTACCACTGCACTTAAGTAACTTATAAGTCACCTATATGTCTAACCTTTACCTGGTAAACGTTGGGTGCTAAGTTACTTAGTGTGTGGGCACCCTGGCACTGGCCAAGGTGCCCCCACATCGTTCAGGGCAAATTCCCCGGACTTTGTGAGTGCGGGGACACCATTTCACACGTGCACTATACATAGGTCACTACCTATGTGTAGCTTCACAATGGTAACTCCGAACATGGCCATGTAACATGTCTAAGATCATGGAATTGTCACCCCAATGCCATTCTGGCATTGGGGAGACAATTCCATGATCCCCCGAGTCTCTAGCACAGACCCGGGTACTGCCAACCTACCTTTCCCGGGGTTTCACTGCAGCTGCTGCTGCTGCCAACCCCTCAGACAGGTTTCTGCCCTCCTGGGGTCCAGCCAGGCTTGGCCCAGGAAAGCAGAACAAAGGACTTCCTCAGAGAGAGGGTGTTACACCCTCTCCCTTTGGAAAAAGGTGTCAGGGCTGGGGAAGGAGTAGCCTCCCGAGCCTCTGGAAATGCTTTGATGGGCACAGATGGTGCCCATCTCTGCATAAGCCAGTCTACACTGGTTCAGGGATCCTCCAGCCCTGCTCTGGCGCGAAACTGGACAAAGGAAAGGGGAGTGACCACTCCCCTGACCTGCACCTCCCAGTGTGCTCCAGACCTCTGCCATCTTGGAAACAGAGGTGCTGCTGGCACACTGGACTGCTCTGAGTGGCCAGTGCCAGCAGGTGACGTCTGAGACTCCTTCTTATAGGCTCTTACCTGTGTTGCTAGCCTATCCTCCTTCCTAGGTAGCCAAACCTCCTTTTCTGGCTATTTAGGGTCTCTGCTTTGGGGAATTCTTTAGATACCGAATGCAAGAGCTCACCAGAGTTCCTCTGCATCTCTCTCTTCACCTTCTGCCAAAGGATCGACCGCTGACTGCTCAGGATGCCTGCAAAACCGCCACAAAGTAGCAAAGACGACTACTGCAACCTTGTATCGCTTCACCTGCCGCCTTCTTGACTGTTTCCTGGTGGTGCATGCTCTAGGGGTAGCCTGCCTCCTTCTTGCACCAGGAGCTCTGAAGAAATCTCCTGTGGGTCGACGGAATCTTCCCCCTGCAACCGCAGGCAACAAAAGACTGCATCACCGGTCCTCTGGGTCCCCTCTCAGCACGACGAGCGTGGTCCCTGGAACTCAGCGACTCTGTCCAAGTGACTACCACAGTCCAGTGACTCTTCAGTCCAAGTTTGGTGGAGGTAAGTCCTTGCCTCCCCACGCTAGACTGCATTGCTGGGTACCGCGTGATTTGCAGCTACTTCGGCTCCTGTGCACTCTTCCAGGATTTCCTTCGTGCACAGCCAAGCCTGGGTCCCCGACACTCTAACCTGTAGTGCACAACCTTCTGAGTTGTCCTCCGGTGTCGTGGGACTCCCTTTTGTGTCTTCGGGTGAGTACCGGTTCACTCCTCTTCCAAGTGCCTGTTCCAGTACTTCTGCGGGTGCTGCCTGCTTCTGTGAGGGCTCTCTGACTTGCTTGGCACCCCTTCTGTTTCCTCATCCAAGTGGCGACATCCTGGTCCCTCCTGGGCCACAGCAGCATCCAAAAACCCTAACCATGACCCTTGCAGCTAGCAAGGCTTGTTTGCGGTCTTTCTGCATGGGAACACCTCTGCAAGCTTCTTCACAACGTGGGACATCCATCCTCCAAAGAGGAAGTTTCTAGCCCTCTTCGTTCTTGCAGAATCTACAGCTTCTACCATCCGGTGGCAGCTTCTTTACACCCTCAGCTGGCATTTCCTGGGCATCTGCCCACTCTCGACATTGTTGCGACTCTTGGACTTGGTCCCCTTGTTTCACAGGTACTCAGGTCCGGAAATCCACTTTGGTTGCTTTGCTGGTGTTGGTTTTCCTTGCAGAAACCCCCTATCACGACTTCTGTGCTCTATGGGGGTTATAGGTGCACTTTACACCTACTTTTCAGGGTCTTGGGGTGGGCTATTTTTCTAACCCTCACTGTTTTCTTACAGTCCCAGCGACCCTCTACAAGCTCACATAGGTTTGGGGTCGATTCGTGGTTCGCATTCCACTTTTGGAGTATATGGTTTGTGTTGCCCCAATACCTATGTGCTCCTATTGCAATCTATTGTAACTTTACACTGCTTGCATTACTTCCTTTTGCTATTACTGCATAATTTTGGTATTGTGTACATATATCCTGTGTATATTTGGCATCCTCATACTGAGGGTACTCACTGAGATACTTTTGGCATATTTTCATAAAAATAAAGTACCTTTATTTTTAGTATATCTGTGTATTGTGTTTTCTTATGATATTGTGCATATGACACCAGTGGTATAGTAGGAGCTTTGCATGTCTCCTAGTTCAGCCTAAGCTGCTCTGCTATAGCTACCTTCTATCAGCCTAAGCTGCTAGAAACACCTCTTCTACACTAATAAGGGATAACTGGACCTGTTACAGAGTGTAAGTACCCCTTGGTACCCACTACAAGCCAGGCCAGCCTCCTACACATCACATATCCAGTTGCTTGGCTTAGAGCTGTGCTGTGTGCATGATAGTGCCAAGGGTTGTAGCTAATGTGTAGTGCTGGAGTAAGGTTGTATTATGAATGTAAGTTGAAATGGACGAATTGTTAAGGTGGCACTAGTTGTCCAGCGATGTGGCTTCCTTAAAGCCTTTCAGGGATGGTGCCTGATGTGTGCTGTTGGTAGAGGCATATATATAAGCAACGTTAGTTAGAGTCTCAGCTTCAATAGCAAAAGTCAGGTATGCATCCTTTATCGAGATATAAGCCACGGGGAGGCTAGGCCTAGAGCCTACTAACACTCCCTTGCATTACCACATTCTCTCAGCCACACTAGCCCTTTCAAGTACCAGGTCACTCTGGCAGGTTATTGAAACATGCAAAGCAGAACGTAGATTGGACAAGTTAGGGCCTAATTTAGAGTTTAGCAGATAGGGTACTCAGCCACAAAATAATGGAGTACCCTGTCTCTCAAACCCAAGGTCCACCAGTTCTGCTGTGAGTTGAGTGGACCATCATCTTTACAGTGACAGTGACCTTGTTGGCTCTGGAATAAGAAAGTTTATTCCAATGGACCAATGGAGTTGTCAAATGTCAGGCTATGACTTCTGACAAATTGCTGCTTATTCTTTTCACATGGGATTGGTGTCTACTTTTCTTTTTCTGACTGCAAAGTGAGAGGAGTTTTTAAAGTGAATTATGTAACAGTCTTGCTGGAGTACAGGGAAATTGAAAGGAAAGGCAGTATGATGTCTTTTGTGCAACACAAAACAAAATGTTTGTACCGGTAAACGGACTGATTTCATTCAGCAGTTAGGAAAGCAAAAATGAAGCTCATTTTATTGTAATTCTGAAGCGTGGTGGAAAAAGAGATTTTAATAGGCTCAGAACAAATCAAGATACTTTATTTGGTAATGCACAAATGATAAATATTCACATAAACCAGATTTCCACACATGTGTACTATATATCCTTTATTAGTGAAATGTTATGTCTCTGTAAATTTAGTAGCTATTTCACGGGAAAATGTGCTGTCTGTCAAGGACAATGCGCTACCACATGATGCTTTAGTTACATTCAGAAATCACACTTTGTCATATCCATTAAAGGTCAGTAGATAGGTCTTAAGCTCAAACCCCAGCAACATCAACTGTGCCTTCAGTCCTTCCTTGAGAAACTAAGTATCATTAATTTAGATAATAGTAACGCCTACTATTTATAATCCATAGAAACGACCAAAGAAGGATCTATAAAAATCGCATTACTTTTTTACAAATCATTCTAATATTTTCAAAAAATATTAGGAAACAAGCTAAAAATGTTCTTTTACATATGTGTGTATGCATGTGCGTGTATTTGTGTTTGTTAGCTATTGACATTGCACTATGCTTTCACCTTCATCCTAACCCAACAAGACTGTCATTAATTTCACGTCACACAAGACTATTGCTTTCTAGATAAATGTAAACATAGATCTGTGGTTCGAAGAATCAGCAGTAGCTTGTAGCTTTAGTCTGTAATGTGAAATTGTTCCCTATAATCTGCAAACTTGTCATGGTCTGAACAATTATACTAAGTGCTGCAAATATAATCTAGCCAAAATACCTCATAATTTCCTGTTGTCATACTGAACTCCCTCCAGATGACCGAGGGATGCCGCAGCACCTGCCTCACCCCTACTTCCAGCACCACCACTCTATTTGACTGTGGAATTTGAGTTCATGTTATTTGGGAGTCGTGGAAAGAGAATGCAAACAAAAAAAGACTTGAGAGGTGTATAGGAATAGTGAAGAAAGTAGAACATAGGTCAACAACCTTAAACCATGTGCAGAGGATGGGATATATGACAGGCTAGTAGCACAATGGGAAAACTTCAGCAGCATTAATGGCTCCCAGATCCTGTACAAAATGATTATTTATTTCTTGATGGGGACAAAGGAATATAGATGCTAACAATGGGGGCCAGAACCTTTTGCTTGAACAGAACAGCAACAAACTGGCGGATTCCTACATCTGCTTCAGTATTGGATATTGTGAGATGCAGTTACTCTTGTTCATTGGGTTTTCATTGGGCCAAACCTGATCTTGACAGGGTGGTGGATAAACAATAGTCTACATCACTAGCGTGCTAAGACCACAAAGAGCTGAGAACTTAGGCCTAAGCATTAGCCATGATTTTAGGTGAGACATGTACAGTTTCATGAACATCTACTATGTTCTCCTACTTGTCTTTGGTTTCTTCTGTAACATGATATCATTAGTCATTTGGACGAATAGGTGTGAGGGTGTGGTGTATTGGGGTGTACTTTTGTATTCTATCCTTCATTCAGCTAATGTGGTTTCTCAGTTTCTCTTGTGTGTTTGAGATCCCCGAATCTGAGATTCCTGGTGTTTGGAGGTTTTCACATTCCAGTTTAAGATGGCCAACGAGTACACTAGGGTTGGTGTATGTTTAGGATCCTTTAATCCTTTTTTAAAGTTATGTTAGCACTCCATTTCAAAGGTATCTTCATCTGGAAAGGACTTGTTTTTGATCCTATTAGTGCACCTTGCCTAGTTCTTTATAAATGGGAGTTCCTTTGGGAAGGGTCCTAATTTTGATTCTTCAGCTCATATTTTCCTTACGACACACTCACTCACATTGCAAGGAAAACATATCACTAGTTTATGCATTTTGTTACTGCTCATCTCCATGGAGAATCAGGGGGAGGAGAAAGAGAGGGGAAATGGGTGTCTGATAGCTCTTCCCTGCCAGCTACCTAGGAGGATGCACCCCTTGGATATTGTAAAATCTCAGATCACAGCCAGCTGAGGCTTGCAGATATTCAAGAGTGGCTGAACCAATTTACCTCTATCAACTCATGCATCTAGTAGGTCTGCACTAGAACATACGCAATCATTGCCATCTCTTCAGTCTTCCTGCTATAATAACCTGTGTAGCTTCTTCCCCAGCCGCCAATGACTACACCACACATTGAACTGTAAATCATACATTTTTATTCCTCTGCATGTACCTGTGAATTCCAGCATTCTAAAACAAGCTATCATTACATTTTAATTTAGCAATTACATCACACTGATACAGAGTCCCCTGGGAGCCAGAAAGGTGCCGTTCTAAATCATGAAAGACACACAACCTAGATTTCAGTCACATCTCTAAGGGGCTTCCTCATGGCTGCCCAACCATTAAATCCCATTGACACCTTCTAAAACAACTCTAATTGTACTTAAAGTAACATAAATAACCTAATGAGTAATCAGTAAATACAAGCTCACTTTTAAAATACATTTTGATAGACAGTCTGAACTGATTGATAAGATGAACACCAGGGACTGTATTACCTATTGCACCCACGTTTGCCCCTCCCAGGGCACCTTGGTATTACAGAAGGGGCCACAGACACTTGTGCAGCCCCTTCTGTAATACTGATAGTGCTGCCACACATGTAGCACCAGTGATGTCTTCAGAGGGAGTTCCCTCATAAGCATGGGGGTGTGGCCTCATGAAAATGAGGGACTTACTTTGTCTCTGTGACTGCACTGTATTATGGAAGCGGGCGCAGAGTTAAACATGACCCTATGTGGAGCAATGACAGTGCCCCAGAAAAAGGCGATTCACTATCAGTGAGCCTCCTTAAGGCACCCGTCTGCGGGGGTGAAAGAGGGTCCAATGAACCCCCCCAAGCATCGCTCAATAGGCAGGTGCAGTCATGCACCGCACCTGACTGCAGGGGGAAAGTGTAGGTGGCAAGGGAAATATGGTACGGTTTGAAAGCAGGCACTTCATATTTCAGTAAATGCGCTGTCACCAGGGCAATACGAATTTGCAGCTGCCCTGAGAGCAAGTGCATTTATCATCACACAGTGCCCTGCCCCGGTTTTCATCAGGGCGCACCTTTCGAACCATATGCCACAGCGCAAATAGGGACAGTGCACCTTATGTATAATACAGGCCTAGGTTGCCCTCCTCTCAAGCTCCCCACAGAATAATCTGCAATCTTATCTCAGTACTTGGAGTTGTCAATTGGAGGACCAGTCGAATTTCAGTCAGTGCAACTGCCCAGTGCAGGTGATTCCCGGCCGAGATTTCCATGGGAAAAAAGTTAGTCTCAAATTTCAGTTGTCTCTGAAAGTGTTTATCAATAAAAAATTAATAGTTTGTGAATCAGATAGATTGCAAGCAAGTACATCCCCCATGCATGCAATAGACCATGGCTCTGCAACATTCGGCAGAGCCCCAGTATATAACCTAAGACACACACAATTGTTACAAAAGTCCCACCAAGTGGGCAAGCAAGTGTCTAGTTGTGCTCCTGAGAATTAGTAGATGTGCTTCACCAGTACTAAAAATATAAACAGTTTCACTGAGTAAGCTAGTTAAAGTTTTGCATTTTGTGTGCCAGGACATGAATATGGGGTTATTTGTTAATACCAAGTTAGCATGAGCAAGAGAACATGGCGGAGACATTTACAATAGAAATATGCAAAAAGAAAGTGAATGGCTATTGTTCACAGCAATTAGGTTTTTTGCACTGTTTATTTTGGGCAAAATGAAGCCTGGCATTCCTCCTGAACAGGAGGATGCCTTCTGCACTAAAATAATGATTTATAAATTTTGGTGCAAAACTGCACTAACGTAGTTTTGCACCAAAAAGTTTAGCACCGGCTTGCACCATTTCTGTGTACCAGCCGGGCACCATCTTTATGGAATGGAGCGTTAAAAAAATTACGTTAGTTGGGTGGGGCTGGCTCTAACCTACCTAGAGTCATTTTCTGACGCAAAACCATCCATACCATATGACTCCTATTTTATAAAAGACAGGAGTCATGCCCACCACCCCAATGGCCATGCCCAGGGGACCATGGTCCCCTGGGCATGGCCATTGCACCAAGTGCCATGTAGGGGGCCCATTTCAGGGCCCCCAATGGCACTTCCCAAAAAAGATAATACTTACCTATACTTACCTGGGATGGGGTCCCCCATCCTCCGTTGTCCCTCTGTTGTGGGTGGGGGTGTCCCTGGGGCCTGGGGAGGGCACCTGTGGACTTATTCCATGGTGTTCCACCATGGAAATAGGCCCAGGGGTCCCCTAACGCTTGCTCTGACCCAGGCGTTAAAAAATGGTGCAAAGCAAGCTTTGCACCATTTTTTGACCCCTCTTTCCCCTGTGCGGGGTTTGTGCACGGGAGGATAACTAAGGCGCTAAGGCCTTAGAGTCATTTTTTGTACAAGAATGCCTACTTTGCATCTCATTGATGCAAAGTAGGTTTCTGCATCCAAAAATGACTTTAATTTGATACATTTGGTGCTAAACAGGTCTAGCACCAAAGTTTAAATATGGAGCTAGTTTTGCACCGAATTTGCATTAAAAAAATGACGCAAATTCAGGGCAAAACCAGTATAAATATGCCCTAAAATGCCAGATTTCCATTTTTCTTAATATTTCCGAAATTCCATGTAATAACGCCAAAGAAAATTACACGAATTTCTCACACCAATTCATACAAGTAGAAGATATCAGCACATGCCGTAACCCAAATGTCTTCCCTGACAAGGAAGCAGTCACGGATGTGGAGGTGTGTGTGAAACAAATGGCCTGCATTGTTATAATGCAGAACTTGCTGTCGGAGCCTGATCATAGATCGTGTCATGCCGGCTGTTTCCTAGATAAATTTGCACAGAAGCTTATGAATGCCCAGTCTAATATTAAAAGACATGGAGAAAGCATGAAAAAATGATTTCCATATTATATGAAATGCTTGGTTGAAAATACAATAAACGATTTCATAAATGTATGAGTCTAGTAGGACCTTTTGCTCCCCACGAGTCACACGGGGCTTTATCGTAGCCACCAGAAACGTGTGAAGCCATTTATCATATTTCATTTTGGCCATGTCACATCTGATTTCTACACCTCTCTGTCAATATGTCCCCTGTATACAACTCCATTAAGGAGGAAAACTATGGCATTAACCCTCATTTCGTGGTTCGCTGCAGCTGTTGTCATTCATTTTAATTTAATTTTTTGACTTTGAGTGCAGAAAGATTATGAGAAGTTGTAATTCTGAGTGGATGTACCAGTTTGGAGACAAAACATACACATTCCCTGTGCTGGAGAAGGTGGACAGTATTGAGATTCGAAGTCTGGGTGCAAATTAATGAAATAATGTCTGTTATAACTCGCTGTTGTTTACCGAGTATATCAGGAAAGATATTAGACAAAGGCATGTCACACAACCAAAGCCCACAGCACATACCTGATGATATTAGAGCCCATATTTGTGAAATAACGGACGACATCCCTAACGCCTCCTAGCACCAGAACCCACCACACACAAACAATGGCATCCATAAACCACAACACGTGTTAGAGGCAGAGTGCCATAGGGGTGATTTTAGCACCACAAAATGATGATGGACGGAGTGCCGAACAATGTAAACACTGACCCCCTGTCACAGATCTGGGTTTAATCCATCGTCCTTTTGCTCACCATGCCACCCCAGGTGGAATCCAACCATATGCAAATCAGTCTTGACCCTGTTCCTCATGGGAACAGTCCAGCCCAAACTGCCAAGCCAGGTCCTCCCTGGACGGGAAACAAGCATCCTGGGACCAGTTTCGGGGAATCATCCTTCATCAGCCAAGCTAGCTTGAATCCAGTGGCACAGTGAGCACGGGACCCACGTCTGGGCATACCCTTCCCACTTGGGGCAACTTTAGCAACACAAAAGGATGATGGACAGAGTACTTAACAATAAAAACACACACCCCAGTCACAGATCTAGATTTAATCCATCATTCTTTTGCTCACCATGCCACCCCAGTTTGAACACAGCCAAATGAAAATCAGTCTTGACCCTGTTCCTCATGGGAACAGTCCAGCCCGAACTGCCAGGCCAGGTTCTTCCTGGACCGGAAACAAGCATCCTGGGACTGGTTTCAGGGTATCACCCTTCATCAGCCAGGCTAGCTTGAATCCAGTGGCACAGTGAGCACGGGCCCATATCTGGATCTGGCTTGGCAGTTTGGGTTGGACTGCTCCCATAGGGAACAGGGTCAACACTGATTTGCATATAGCTGGGTCTGAACTGGGGTGACGTGGCAAGCAAAATAAAGATGAATTAAACCCAGATCTGTGACTGGGGGTGAGTGTTTGAAAAGTTTCAACACTCTGTTCATCATTTTATTTTGTGATATTGCTGTGTGTGCCCTGAGTGGCTAGGGTATGGCCAGAGATGTGTCCTTGGCTTGCTGCGCCACTGAATTCAAGTTAACCTGGATGATGGAGGGTGATGTTCTGAAACCGGTCCCAAGATGCTTTAATTCTGTCCAGGGATGACCTGGCTTGGCAGTTTGGGCTGGACTGTTTCCCATAGGGAACAGGGTCAAGACTGATTTGTATATAGCTGGTCTTAACTGGGATGATGTGGCAAGCAACATAATGATGGATTAAACCCAGATCTGTGACTGGGGGTGAGTGTTTGAAAAGTTTCAACACTTCGTCCATCATTTTATTTTGTGATATTGCCATAGGCAGGATGATGACATGATCAAACAGTCCCCCAGCCAGGAGAACCCTTTTGCTCAAGTAATTAAAACATTACTCCCCCCCTTTCCATAGCACATTATTACACACCTGGGGGAGGGAGTAATCAATACACAGCCTTTGCTGCAACACCCTTTTAAATAGACAATGACATCAAATGACGCTTGCCTGCCCATCATCCTTCTCTTCTGTAGAACTGATCACTCACCGTCATGCCTCAGCACCCAACAACACACAGATGTGAAAATCAACCCCAGTTTTAGAGAATAAGGCCCAGATTTAAAAGGGTCCAGTGCCTCCTTGTGCCACATTACTGTCATTTTTATGACTCTAATGTGGCCAAACGAGGCCATAGTCGCCGCCCATATTTACAAAGCGGCACAATGCAAGCATTGCGCCACTTTTTAACCACTTGCACCACATTAGGCCTGCACCAGGCATAATGTATGCATGGGGGGTGTTCCCCTGTGAGGGGCACCGCAAAAATGGCAGAGTGGAATCTAAAAGATTCCACTGCGCCATTTTTAGTGCCTACTTTTAACACCTGCACACAAAGCAGGCAATAAAAGGGGGCATATCATTGTTTTCAATTAGGCCCTATGTACTCTGCAGGATTAGCTCCAAACGTTTGGTGCTAATCCTGCACAGTACATCAATAGCGTTAAAACCTTTCACACTATTGACCCCACCCTGCTCCATGGTGCACCATATATTAAATACGGTGCACACATGGTGGCGGTAGAAGGGCGCTATGGAGCGCAAGAAAAGTGGCGCTGCATTAGACACAGCGCCACTTTTCTTAAATAAGTTTTCTCTGACTACACTTATAACCCCAAAACATTCACACAGGTCTGCAATCGTAACAAAACAGACACTTTCTACAACATGCCCTGCTGCACCCCTGATACCCCATAGTTTTGTTTTGATCACAGAGCAGCACCTCAGATCCACACCATTATTTCAATCCCACCTACACACAGTCATACTCATACAGAACAGAAGAGACAAAGGGCCTCATTCACAAGGAACTGGAGCATTGGCAGTTTCCTTGCATCACCCTGCGCCCCCTAATGACACCTTGGTAGCGCTGTATTTATAGTACAGTGCACCATGGTGCTCATTAAGAAAACTGTGTTTTTTCACACAGGTGTGGCACTTTGCTGTACTAGCGTTGAATATTTTGACACTGGTCCAGCAAAGCTCAGGGAGGCCCATTGAAATGAGCCTAGTGTCAGTTTAAAATGACACTAGAATGGCGCAGTGAAATCTTGTAGATTTCGCTGCACACTTTTTCTGGGCCTCCCTGCGGGAGAACAGATTCCATGCATACATTATACCTGGTGCAGGTACAATGTGGCGGAAAGGTTTACAAACTGACGCAGTGGTGATATTGCACCTGTTTGTAAATACGGCCCTGGGTGGGGGACTGGTTTGCACCTTTAGCCGCAAGGGGCTTGTAATTGAGCCCCAAACACTTTACACTATCAATTGCACAACACATCGCCACAGTCATACAACTGGCAAAGTGCTACCAAATCAACACCACAAACCATACTGACATAAAAAACACACACAATAAATCTAGAGTAGACATCCTGCACACAGGTTTATACAAAAGGGCATCATATGACCCTGTTTTGTATTGGATGCATACACAGAAAACATTATGTTGTGGCCAAGCAATGGACATCCACCCTCCCAATCCAGACAGAAAACAAAAAAACTTAGATGCGTATTCAGACAGATAAATAAACACAATGATCTTTCCTAGATCAGACTCATAATACTTTCAAACAAACCTAAACAACCCGTTCCTAAACTAACCTGTGAACAAACTCTGCTAACTAAACACGGTAACACACCAAGAAACAGCATTGATTGGCAAACAATGGCCTTCACAGTTCTACCCGAGATGGCGCCCAGACTAAAAAGCGCAACTGTACTAGAAAATGATCGAAATTGCTACTCACTTCAACAAAATAACATAAACAGGATCTATCACAGAGGACCAAACTAGAGTTCATGACATCCCTACATTGCACCCTTCATCAGAACATGCTGTACGGAAAATGATGACATCACCAATCTTATTCCTTATCCGAGAACAAATTACACAGGGGATGCCTTCTTTAAATCTACAATAAATTAGAGCATACATCGCATGGATGATGACATCATTGAACACCACTCTATTAAGAGCATACCTCATATACAAGATCACATCACTATGCCCATCAAAGTGCATATCACAAGATGATGACATCACTAAACTTGCAATGCATAAGGCCAGCCCATCAAACAAATCATGAAAGTGCCTTACAGGGGCAGCATTTATGCACGATTCCCCTGCAGATAATATTGTACAGCCCGGTTTTCAAGGAGCATGTATAACAAATGCAGCCATAGGAAAGGCTGGCTCAAGAGTGAGGGAATAAACAGCAGCTACTCAGGATGCTCCTAGCAGGGATTATCAGACTGCGCCTAGCAGCAGCAAAATGACGCTATGCCCATGGTGGCAAAAACATGGCACTAATCATGGAATAATCTAAGCTTCTTTTATTTCCTGGCGTCAATGCAAGCTACTCTGATGGTAATAAAGAGTAATAGCGTGAACACCAACTGTGTATTCTATTGCAGTGTAGCATTTATATAGTGATTTATATCCTTCCATGGGGTGCCGAAGTACATTATCGAACAGCTAGCATGCTGCACCGTGTGGAAGTGTGTGGTTGGCAGAGTGTTGCATTTGTTTCTTATGAGAAAATGTTTTGGTTTTGTGCAGGAACGACAAGAGAAGTGCTCTTACCTTGTGTTAGGGGGAAATGCTAGGGTTTTGGATGCAGGAAAAGGCGTGAGTGATAGATGCACAAAGGGACGAGGAAAGGGGAAACAGGTGAAAGAAGCATGGATCTACCAGGATGGTCTCTAGTATGAATAGTCTACTTTCCAGGTAGAAAGTCTCAACATGCGGCCTTCCATACAGCACTAACATAACCAGAGGTGCAGCAAGATGCTGTGTGCATGTACTAAAAAAAGAGGGTATTCGTAGAAGGCGCAGTAAACCATACAGCAACATGCGCAAGGCAGATATGCTGTCAAATGATTAAAGAGATTCTGGAAGGGCAAGAATGGAAGTTTGTGACATGAGCAGTTGCCAAGCAAATTCTTAGAGGTGGGAATAATGCATAGGGCTGTATAAATACTCCTCATGAATGATGAAGGAAAGCAGAGTAGCAAAAAAGGCTGAAAACTTGGTCAGAAACTACAGAATTCTCGATGTGACCAGATTTCATCTACTCCTAATAGGCAGAAGGATATCGAAATTTCAGGCAAGGGTGAGTGCCCTATGGTTCTCTGACTCTCCTGAAGGCTCCCAACACCATATGCACCATAAACAAGCGAGCCCCCAAAGTACTTGATATGTTGCTACCTGATAGCACAAGGATAGATAGGCCTGCTTCATGTTACACTTCTGTCCTCAGACCTCTGTGGTATCACCAAAACTCTTCTATGATCCCAGATACCATTGTTATTTCTGGTCTACATAGAGATACACCATCTTGACCTTCTAGAATTTCCTCCCAGACAAGTTCTACTATTTGATAGAGACTTCTAGTTGCAGATTCTTTACCTTAGAATTTCCCCAGGCGTCAGACTGCATCCGGAGATTTTTCTTTGAGCAGTACCCCTACGCCCAGTCAGGTGGCGTTGGTCAAAAACCCCGGGTGTCGTTGGCATCGTGGTTGTGGTGATGATGTTGTGGTTGAATAGGTGCCACCAGACCCAGTGATGTTAGTTCTTTTCTTTCTGTGACAGTCTACGTGCAGATCCGGAGACGAGCTACCTCTAGTCATTCTTTGACTAACTGCGACACTTTTGACAAATACTTTTTTGACGAGTTTTGGATGTGTCGAGGTGTGTCCCATGAGACCAGTTTTAAATCCTGTGACTCCTGTCACCGAATGATGTAGTTGGCGGATCCGCATCTTGTCTGCCTTTGGTGTCTGGAGCGCAACCACAACCTGAAGTCGTGCTCCAAGTGTTGGGCCATGAACCAAAGGCTTTCAGGCAGCGGCCCCTAAAGCTCATGACGACCTGGCACTCAACTCTGTGGTGCTCCCGGTCTCATTTGAGAGGAAGTTCAGGAGACCAACCTGAGAGTCAACACCACTCTTCTTCAGCCAAGGCATCGGGACGATTGAGTCACAAAAAAAAGAAGTTGAAGAAGGCCAAATGTCCTTCGCCTTCACTCCATCGCTCCAACGATGCGACACGGGAAGAGCATCAACACTCTGGTCCTCTGCCTTCGGGGCCTGCGTCTGGGTCAGCTCCGTGCCTCCCTGACTTTCCGGGAGCCAGTGCCACCCCTGCCAAGCTTAAAGAGTCCTATGAAGCCATGCGCCTCATCTTTGGGCAGACCGCCCCACCCTCGGCACCTTCGGGCCCAGGAGAGTTGGTGAAGGCCACCTCGGGTTCCAAGTCAGAGGCTTCGGCCCTGGCTCTGGGGAGCACCTCCTGATCCATTCTTGGATCCGTCCCGACGCCAGTTGTGCCAACATGACCTTCCCCAGCATCGGAATATCCCTTGATGCTCCGAATGTCAGTTGGGCATACAATCAACATCGATCCTATACTTATTCCAGGCGACCCGCAGCCGGATCGGTGTCACTTGACACCAATTCCATTTTCTATGGGCTCTCCTGGGCCCAGGGCAGATCCAGACCATTCTTTTTATGGGTATGGATATGGGCATAGTGTAGAGGGGTCGCTGACCCTTTAGAATACTAGCTTGACCCTTACATAGACTGGGTTCAGGATTTGGGCGATGCTCGCGGACTAGATACCTCTCCTGATGCTGGCATGCTTTCTCTCCCTACCGTGTCTATGGAGGAGGGAACTTCATACTCCATGGTGGTAAGAAGGGTTGCTGAGGTTTTGGACCTTGAGCTTCTTTCTGTGGAGGTCTGGACCAACCTCCTGACCGAGGTGCTTCAGCCTGGGGCTTCCAATTCAGAACCATTCTTTCCCTATAATAAAGCCCTTATGGACGTCCTGCTGGGTTCCTGGTCCAAGCCCAGCACAGCGGCTCCTGTGAATAGGACGGTTGACCACCGCCACTGACCTGCACCGACTGACCCAAAATTCCTAACCCAACATCCTACGCCTGATAGCCTTGTTAACCAGGCTTCTTCATTATCTGGCGTATTCTCTTCTGCTCTCCTGGATAGGGAATCAAAAAGGCTGGTTAACTTTCGGAGGAAAATGTTTTCTTCCGTCAGTCTAGCACTGCGGTCTGTGAGCACTGCATGCCTTTTGGGCCGATATTCCCATACTTTCTGGGATACGGTCACACAAGTGCTGCCTCAAGTCCCGGAGGAGGCCTGGGCAGTTCTCTCCCAAGCTGTGACGGACAGGAGAGAGGCAGCAAAGTTCATGATTCATTGTGGACTGGATACAACTGATTCACTAGGTAGAACGGTTGCATCGAAAGTGGCCTTGAGGTGCCATGTCTGGCTGAGGATGTCTGACCTTTCGGGGGATGTCCAGCAATCTTTAATGGACATGCCCTTTGACAGGACCCATCTCTTCAGAGACAAAGTGGAGTCAGTGCTCAAGCGCTTTAAGGATTGCCGGGCTACGACTCTGTCCCTTGGCCTCGTAGCTGCTCCTCGTCCCCCACAGTCTGCTTTTAGCCCCTTTCGTGGCTACGGACTGGGCACCCAAATGCATTCATTTCTACCCACCCACTGACCCGCGCATGCTTCACAGCCACTGCATGGCGCGGGATCCCACATGCTCATGGATCAGGGAGCCAGAGGTCCACCCAGTCCACCCCTGCCCCATACTCTTCCTCCAAGCCTCCGAGCCTTCCTAGTCCATTGCAACATCCGGGACCAGGTGGCAGCAGGATCCGCCATCACCTGCCCCACTGGGAATCCATCACCAAAGACAGGTGTGTGTTGCAAAACTTCCAAAAGAGCTATTCCCTCCCCTTCAAAACTTCCCCTCTGGCCATGCAACCATCATTCAGTCATCTGTCAGAGGATCATTTGGCACTTCTCTGCCAGGAAGTCACGGCTCTCTTGGCGAACGGAGCCATAGAGAGGGTCCCTGCACCAGAAGTAGGTTGTGGTTGTTATTCCCGCTACTTTCTGGTGCTTAAAAAGGACAAGGGCCTTCACCCTAACTTAGATCTCCGGTCCCGCAATCTCTTCCTTAAGAAGGAGAAGTTCAAAATGGTAACTCTAGCTCCGGTCCTTTCTGCCCTGGACCCTGGAGACTGGATGGTAGCGTTAAACTTGCAGGACACCTATCTCCATATTCCCATCCTGCCAGCCCACAGACGTTGCTTGCAATTCGTGGTTGGTCACAAGCACTTTCAGTTCATCGTGCTCCCCTTCAGCCTTACCAGCACCCCTCGGGTTTTTCACAAAAGTGATGGTAGTGGTTGCAGCTCATCTGTGCAGGTTAGGGGTTTCAGTCTTCCCCTACCTTGACCACTGGCTGTTGAAGGAGAACTTGCCCTAGGCTGTTGTCTCTCACCTCCAGACTACGGCGAACCTCCTGCATTTGCTGGGGTTCATTATAAACGTGCCACAGTCACTCCTGACTTCCTCTCAGATGCTCCCTTTCATCTGAGCTGTTCTGGACACAGTGCAGTTTCGGGCTTATCCTCCAAGAAAGCGAGTCCAGGATATTTGGACTATGATCCCGATGTTTCAGGCTCTATCCTGGATTTCAGTGAGAATGTCTCAGAGGCTGCCGGGCCTCATGCCTCCTTCATTCTGCTGATCCAACATGCCAGATGGCATATGCAAGCTCTGCAGTGGGACATGAAGTTCCACTCGGCGCAGCATCAGGGGAATCTCCCCAACATGGTCCATATCTCGTAGAGGACTGAACTAGATCTGCAGTGGTGGCTATCAAATCCAGATTGGGTCAACAGCAGATCTCTGTCTCCCTTCCCCAACCTGATCTTACAGTAGTGACAGATGCGTCACTCCTGCGACTGGGTGGCCACTTGGGAGAGGCGGAGATCAAAGGCCTCTGGTCCTTTTGGACCTCCGGATGATCCAGCTTGAATTGAAAGCATTTCTTCCCTCTCTCAAAGGGAAAGAGGTGCAGGTGTTCACGACAACACCACCATCATGTGGTACTGCAACAAGTAGGGCGGAGTGGGGTCGTAGACCCTTTGTCAAGAGGCTTTTTGCCTCTGGACATACCTGGAACGCCAGGGCATTTCAATGGTGGTTCAACATCTGGCAGGCTCTCTGATCGCCAGAGCAGACAAACTCTGCCATTGATGCATAGCTGATCATGAATGCCATCTCCATGTGGAGGTGGTGCAAGGTCTCTTCCAGCAGTGGGAGAGGCATGGTTAAATTTGTTCACTTCCGCAGAGAACATGCAATGTCAGCTGTTTTGCGCATTGGCGTTTCCAAAGCGGTACTCGCTTGGTGATGCTTTTCAGTGTGAGTGGAGCTCAGGCCTCCTTTACGCCTTCACGCCAATACAAATTCTGCACAGAGTTCTGAAGAAGATCAGGCAAGATTGGGCCTAAGTAACCTGGTGCTCCAGACTGGGCACAAAGAGTCTGGTATCCCGAGCTATTGAGCATGGCCGTCGATCCTCCGATCATACTCCCCCTTTGGGAGGATCTTCTGTCACAGCACCAGGCAACGGTCCTTTATCCGAACCTGTCCAGTGGCCCCCTACTTGTTTTGAGATTGAGCTGCGGCACTTGACAGTTTGCGACCTTCCGCCCGAAGTCTGTGATGTTATCTTGGCAGCCAGGCATCCTTCCACCAAAACAGAATACGCCTGTTGTTGGAACAAATTTGCGGCATGTTGTATCAACAAGTCTGTTGATCCCGTTTCTTCACCTCTCTGAGAGGTTCTCCTCTTCATTCTCGCTCTTGCCCTGCAGAGCTCTGCTCTTGGCACCCTCAAGGGGTATTGGTCTGCCATCTCTGCCTTTTTAAGGCTGCCAGACCAACCTTTCCTATTCAAGTCTCCCACTGTAAGGAGGTTTCTTAAAGGACTCACCCACATGTTTCCTCATACCGCATTCATAATGCCACAGTGAGATTTGAACGTGGTCCTCACATATCTCATGTGTGCTCCTTTTGAACCACTCCACAACTATCCTCTGTGGCTCTTGACTCTTAAAACTGCTTTCTTGATTGCCATCACCTCTGCTCACAGAGTGAGTGAGCTACAGGCTCTCTCTTCGAAGCCACCATTTCTGGTTGTCCACCCTGACAAAGTGGTGCTTCATACTAGGGCTTCCTTCCTTCCCAAAGTGGTGACACCTTTTTATGTAGGCCAATCAATCACCCTACCTACTTTTTACGCACCCCCCACATCCCTCTCATGAATAGGAGAGACTCAACTTCCTGGATCCAAAAAGAGCGTAGGCGTTCTACCTAGATCATACCAAAGATTTCCGGGTGGATGATCAACTCTTTGTGGGTTATGTGGGTGCGAAGAATTGAAGGGTGGTGCAGAAGAGACCATCTTGTGATGGGTAGTCCTCTGTATCAAATTGTGCTACAATTGGTGAAAAAGCAACCCCCTGAGGGATTGCAGGCTCATTGTACCAGAGCAACTGCTGCTACCACAGCGTTAGCACGCAGAATAACAGTCTTGGATATCTGCTAGGCAGCAACGTAGGCATCCTTGCACATGTTCACTAAACATTACTGCCAGGATATTTAGGTCAGCAGAGACAGCTACTTCAGCTGTTCGGTTCTGCGGGACTTCTTGGTGTGATCTTAGTTTGCAGCCCGCCACCAGGGATGGTATTGCTCAGGTATCTATTCTAAGGTAAGGAATTTGCAACTAGAAGTCTCTTTTAGATGTAAAAGTTACTTACCTTCGGTAACGATATATCTAGTGGAGACATATTCTAGTTGCAGATTCCTTACCGCCCCTCCCACCCTCCCCGCTCTGCAAACAGATTTCTAGGGACAGGAACTTCTCTTTAAGGGCCCTAGTTTTGGCACACTATTCTCAGTGTTCTTCATGGCTCTGCGCTACTGATGTGAAAATTTGTGAAAAGAAACTGATGTCAGCACACCAGGGTGGTGCCTATGTACGACCACAACATCATCACAGCGGCCACGACAGCCGCGGAGTCGACCGATGCCACCTGATGGCATGCAGAGGTACTACTCAAAGAAGAATCTCCGGATCCAGTCTGACACCTGTGGGAATTTCTATGGTAAGGAATCTGCAACTAGAATATGTCTCTACCAGATGTATCCTTACCGAAGGTAAGTAACTTGTACTTCATTACTAGAAGGGACTAACGTTTCAGGGTCAACGTAAGACAGTGTTGTGAAAGGGTTCTTAACCTGCTCCCATTGTCTCAGCTAGGTCAGCAGCATGCACAGCTTTGATGTGTTTTCTCCTTTTGTTATTTTTAGCCCAAGTATTCTCTGATATGTGAGTCTTACAAAATAAACTTTATATATATGTATTTCTATTCCAAACTCCTCTGCCAGGTTCTTCCAGTTCACTGTCCACCCCACTATCAACTATGCTCTCACCTTTAGCAAGAGGGATTTGATCCAAAATAATAGTGCCGAACACTAAAAAGTTCTAGAAAACTCCAATTCAGCCTCTTCAAATGGCAGCTCCTACCAGCAAAGTGTGTTTGTTGGACACTGCAGATCGTGCCTGGCCTTGGGGAGAAAAACGTCTTTCCTCACTTGTAGTACTGTATTTTATTGCAGCATTTATATAGTGTTTCATAGCTCAATCTTGGGGTTTCAAAATGTGTAACTGAATTATGCTACACCATAGGAAACAGTGTGGTTGCCAAAGTGTGGTCATTGATGATACACAGGTCTTGCAGGTAAAGTGTAAAGACAACAAAGCAATTTTTACTCAGGTCAAAGAGGTCTTTAGTTAGAGCGCAAAGACAGAAAAGCTTTAGCTCAGCTCACACATCTTGATCAGCAGCAACACAACAAACACAAAATCATCAAAGGCTAACAAGCAAACACACCAATAAACCAAGGGGCATATTTAGAAGCCCTGTTGCGCAGGGAAAGGGCAGAAAAGCACCGTATTTACAAGATATGCTGCATTTCTGTCCTTTCCCACTGCGCTGGCACACAAAATGCTTCCTAGCACTAATGCAGGCACCCTTGCACCATGGTGCAAGGGTGTCTGTGTTATCAGCAAGATTGTTTGTGTGCAGGAAGGAACACCATCCTGCACAAAAACAATTCAGAGAGGGATTTTCCTCTTTTGCACATGGAAAGAGGAAACAACGAGGAGAAATAGAGATATTGGCCCCTGGGGAGGTGCACAGTTTTGATGCGTTCACAGTTTTACAGATTCTTGTAAATCTGGGACTGCATCAAATCTCTTCGGTGTTGCATGGGAATACCCAACATGAAGCCCATGGTATGCCTCCCTGATGCAGTAAGGCAACACAGTGACTTGCTCTGTGCTACCCTACACCCTATGTACAAGGCCGTCAAAAGACATGTAAAGTGATAGTGTAGATATGGGTCTGCACTATTCACCGCCGGTGTGTCACAAAAAGTGATGCACTGGTGGTGGATAGGGCTTGTAAATAAGCCACCAACTGTCCCTCTCGCCGAACATGTGCTGTTTGAAATGCATCATTGCAAAATTCTCTTCCATACAGAGCACAGAAAGAGAACAGGCTGCCACAATGCAAGCTTCCTTCACTTACAGCAAGAAGCGCATAGATAGGAGGTATGCACATCTTCCACACCAGTTGCAACAATAGTACAAGATAGCGGTAAACAGGAAAACACAAAAAAGGTAAAAAGACAGCAGCAGGAATTCAATTGAAAGCTGCATTGGAAACAAAATGTATCTATTGCCTAGTGGTGGTTTCCACTAGGTAATATTTAGTATATGTATGTGTGTACTATTTATAGTATCATATATAAATATATATAAACATTATTATATATATATATATATATATATATATATATATGTGTGTGTGTATATATATCTATCTATATACACTATATATAGTATAATATGTAGAATATATATATATATAATATGTAGAATATATATATATATATATATATATTAGTACATAGGTATAGGTTTCCATAGAAAGAGTACTTTTTAGTTTGCTAATAATGTTGGCTTGGTTTGATGAATCTTCACAAAACTTTCCTGAAAAAAAAGTTAATCTACCTCAGCTTCTTCTTGGAATGTTTCGGGGTGATCCATCAAGTGTGGGCCAAGAAGAAATGAGGGTCCCAAAATGTAAAATCCCTATGCATTTTCCTGGACTTCTTTAGATGAGGCTACAGCCAAAACTGCTGAACGGAATTACACCACATTCGTCAGGCAGCTAGATTTTGGTTCGCAGATTGTACTTTTTGTGCTTGTGTGTTAATCCATCCAGTAGGCTTTGCGAAATTAAGGCATACAAATAATTGTATATCTGCCTTGTTGGGTCCGCGAGAGTCTTGAGAGACTCTTGTGAAAGCAGCAATTTAAAAATAGATCATTCTGATTGGCCCAGGGTGCTTTATTTTCCTTGGGCCATCTTGCTTTCACAGGGAGGCAGGTTCCCATGGGAGCAAGAGCTCTGATTGGATGCCAGCAACATGAGAAAAATTATAAGATGGATCAGAAAAAAATGGCATTTATATAGCTTTTGCCTCAGGGAACCCACCACTGGGGCTGAATTCATAAAGGGGTGGGTGGCTGCGTCGCCCCCTCCCCCAGCCTCCAAAGGCCCAGGGGAAATTACCCGGGAAGCTCGTCATTGGGGCTGAGATATGTTTATATAGGGAGGTGAAGACTTCAGGTCCCCCTCCCCAAGCCTCCAAAGGCCCTGGAGAGCCCACCTATGGGGCTGAAATTGTACAAAATGTGTCCGCTCCCTTTAATAAAAATAACAGCCCTGGGGGATGGGGGCCTCAGGAACTAATAAGGCTCAGGGAGAGGGGCCATGTGACCTCTCTCCACCTTATTTAAAAAGAAAGGTGCTGGGGGATGGTGTCCTCATGGAGGGGGGCCAAGTGACCCTCTTCCCCATAGTAAAAAAGGCATCTGGAATGGGGTTCCCAGGGCCTAATAAGGCTTGGGGCGGGAGACCACACAGTCCCCTTCCCCTTTACCCCTTTAAAATAAATAAAGCCCTGAGGGATGGAGTCTCCAGGGTCTAATGAAGTTCAGAGAGGGGACCATGCGCCGCCCCCCCCCCCTTTAAAAAAGGCACAGGGATGGGGTCCCCAGGGCCACGACCTGTGGCCAATCTCCAGCCAAACACAGTCAAAGTCCATGTGCAGTGTGGGGTTGGCTGCCTTTGGGGGATGAGGAAACATGGCCTGTCCCCTGGCCAGGCCTTATTGGCCAGCCACCCACCATGCACAACCAAAGGCTGTGCACAGCATGGGGTTGGCTGCATGTGGGGTGTTGGATGCATGGCCTGAGCACAGAACAGGCCCTGTAGCCAACCTCTATCTTGCATGACTGAAGGCCCTGCACAGTGTGGGGTTGGCTGCCTTTACGGGGTTGGCCACAGGTCCTGGCCGAAGACCAGTCCTTGTGGCCAACCCCCCATAGCACATGACAGAAGGCCTTGCGTAGGGTGGATTGGTTGCATATGAGATGTTGACAGCAGGGCCTGCCCACAGACCAGTCTCTACAGCCAACCCCCTGCCATGCACAGCCAAAGGCCATGCACAGCAGAGGGTTGTATTTACATATCATAATTAAAGATTACTTCACTTTTTTAAAAAAACATCAACCCCGGAACCCAGCTGAAGCCTTTAGTGTGTAGGGTTGTCTACCTTTATGAAGAGGCTGGGAAAAGGGCTTGGCAGCATGGCAGGCCTTGTTGCCAAACCCCTGTGCCCCCCACTGCACACAACCGAAGGCTGTGTGCAGCGTGTGGTTGGCTGCATGCAGGGGGCTGGCTGCAGAGCTGACCACAGGCCAGAACTTGCAGCCAACCCACTGACCATCATGGTCAAAGGCCTGTGCAGCAGGGGATTGTTTTTATGTATCATGATTAATCATTACTTTACGCAAAAACAAAAACCTAGAAATTTGCTGAAAAAAACAAAGATTAAAGTAACATTATAGTTGAGTAAATCTGTATGTGACAACATTAACATTCTGAACTAAAAAAATGCAGAAATTCACCAGTTATAGTTAGCTGAGCTAACTATGAATTGCACCAAGCACTGCTTGTGACCTCATATATAACATCACTCATCACATGTTCTATGGCATAATTTATGACATCACTCATGTCATCTCCAATGATATCATTTATGACATCACTGATGACATTATCCTATGAATGTGTTAGTTTGTTTCATAGTTGACAGTGGCGGTAACTAACGCATTACTTTTCTACCTAATTCTACTGTTCAAAATGTTAATGCTATCACTGACAAATTCACCTAACTATAACGTAACTTGAATCTTTGTTTTTCAGTGAATATATATAAAAACATAGGTTAAAGTGCTATTATGCTATTATGGTTAGCAGGCGCAGCTCCTCCGTTAGAGCGGAGAAGCATCACCCCCCCCTCCACCAGCAGTAGAAGCTGCAACCTTTCAGAATGAAAGGATAATAAACTATGTTTATTGTCCTTTCGTTCTGAAAGGGGAGGGCCATGGGGTGACTAGCAGTGAGGAGGGTGCACAGAACCCCGCCTCAGAGCGCATGTGTGTTTTTCCGGTCGTCTAAGGCCAGCCAAACCCACATGTGCAGTAGGCTGTGTTGCAGGGCTGGAGTGAGCCTGCACAGGCTACACACACCTGCTCTGAGAAGCGTCAAGATTGGTGCAGGGCAGGCTGGGAGGCTGTGTCTGCAGCGATGATGAAAAGGAGAGCAGTGCAGTGCATGTCGGCGGATAAGGTAAGTTTTAACATTTTTTTAATTTATTAAATGTACCCCCGCTCTCCCCCTCGCGCCACACCCGCCCTGCCCCTTTTTAGCGCTGCAAGCCACAACTGATAGTTAGGTGAATATCTCAGTGACAACATAAACATTTTGAACTCAAAATACAACAGGAATATACCAGTTACAGTTAGCAGAGTTAACTATAATTTGCGCCCCTGCCATGCACTGCTTATGACCTCACATATTACATCACTCCTGACATCTCAAAATACATCATTGATGGCATCCCTGATGACATCAGCTGATCTTCTTTTGGATACATTGTAGTATAAATGACTTTGGCATTAAAGGTCACAGAGTAAGAACAAAATAGATAATAATAATAGAAAACATCATTAATGTTATCATATGTACAAAACTAATGTGCTAATGATCATACTACGTTAATCCTTCATACTTTGGTGAAAACTCTACAGATGTGCCATCTTCTGAAGCAAATCAAGCACATGTACATAGGTTAGTTTTTGGTGCACACAGTCTTCTATATCATGTGGAAATTGTCATGCTGAGATGATTCTGTCTGATAACTCAAGGCTGCTTACAATACTTAGTATGTAGTATGTAGAATCCTTGTCCTGTGAGAAACTTTTTTCTGCAAAACCAAAAAACCTGTGTGGAACATACTGGACACAAGTTGTACACTGTCACCTGACACAGAGTTATATTCAATACAAAGGTGTATAATGTGTTAAGTGCTTCTATACACCAATGGTACATTAACAGCACATGCATTTTTTTAGCAATTGCACACATTAGCTGGATAAAGGATGTGCCACACATTAGCTGGAAAAAGGCTGTACAAAATTAGGTAGAGAAGTAATATGGTAGTTACCCACCACTATGTAAACTATAAAACAAACACACTCATTGGATGATGGCATGAGTGATGTAATTAATGATGTTATTTGAAGTGTTATCAGTGATGTCATATTTCATTTAATGAGTGATGTAATATGTGATGTCATAAGCAGTGTATGTCGGGGGAATAAGTGATAGTTAGCTTTGCTAACTATAACTGGTGTATTTCTGTGGTATTTTTTAGGTCAAAACATTATACCTGTCACTCATATAGTCACTTAACAACGTTACTTTAACCTTTGTCTTTTTCAGTTAATAAGCTACTGGTGGTCGGCAGTAGTTAGCTACAGTTAGGACCATGTTTCCATGGGGAAAGCGTTTTTTGACTTGCCTATATCTTTGGCACCTTTTGATGAATTCTCAAGCAATTTTCCCCCAAAAAATTGTTGTGGTGATTCTTGCTGTGCATAGAAAGTTTTGAGGTGATCCGTCAAGTGGAGGCCGAGAAAAAGGGGGCTCATAAAACGTTGCGTTTCCCATGTTAATTTCCATAGGATACTTCAACCAGGAAGTGTTGGCAGCTATCTTGGGACTCGGTTTGACCCAAGTCCCCGAAAAAAAAGTAATAATACAATAAAAGGGGCCAGGGTAGGGACACCCTAACTCCTTAGCATTGGTGGGGGGGGGGCACCAGAGGGACCCCCTCTCCCCCAGGCCAAAAATACATTTTTTAAATTATTTTTTTGCAGCAAATTCACGAGATACAAGGAAAAAAAATGAAGGAAAAAAAACCTACCCAGAGCTCTCAGTTTTTAATATGTGGGGGGGCCTGCGGCCCTCAACCGGCCCTGGGAACTGCCACCTCCCCAGGTCTTTCATTTTGTATATGCAGGGGTCTGCCCCCCTCGCTGCCCTGGGAACTGCCACCTCCCCAGGTCTTTCATCTTTGTATATGCAGGGGTCTGCCCCCCTCGCTGCCCTGGGGACAGCCAGCTCCCCAGGGCTTTCTTTTATAAAAATGCCAGTGGGCCCATGGCCCCTACGCTGCCCCTGGGACTGACACCTCCCCAGGGCTTTCCTTTTTATGTATGCGGGGGGCATGCCCCCGCACCCTGAAGACCACAGCCCTCTGGGGCAAATCTTTTTTTTTTTTTTAAAGGGGGTTCCTATGGGACCCCCTCACCCCGGAGACCGCCCCCCCCCAGGGCTTCTATATAGATATATGCGGGGGCCCATGGCCCCTCCACTCCCTGGGGACCACCACCTGCGGGGCAAATAGAAGACAATGGAAAAGGGGTCCGTTTCAGACCCCCTATCAGCCCAGGGGAACACCACCCCTGGGGCTATCTTCATGTTGGGGCCGCACAGAGTCACTGATGGCCCTGGGGACCGCTACCGCCAGAGCTGGCTCCTGCTATGTCCCGGGGGTGCCTACCCCAGGACACAGCTGTTTGCGGTGGCTTGGCTGCAGCTCTGCACCTGCAGCCAAACCACAGCAAGCACTTCGGGTTTTCACAGTGGGACTTTTATAGCAGGTCCTGCTGTGAAAACCCGAAGTTTCATCTCTCTCTCCTGTACGCATGCAGGGGGCAGAGATTAAATGCTTCAGCAAGCATGGAGCTGCTGCTCAAAGCAGCACAATGCTTGCTGAAGCAATGGAACTACAGGGGAAGTCTTAGGGGCTTCCCCTGCAGTGCAAGGTAGCCAGTATGGGCATATTATTATAATTAAAATAAAATGTTAAAATATGGAAGGATCGCAAAGGAGCCCTAAGTGCTACCTCGCAGTCCCAGAAAGTTCATAAAAGCTAAAAAAAAATAAAAAAATCCATCCCATATCTCGGTGTAAAGGTTGCAGACCTTCACACTGAGCTTTGGGGGTTTGAGTCCAGCAGAACTCATTTACATTTAAAAAAAACAACATTATTTTATTTAAATAAATAAATGTTTTTATTTTAAATTGAACACAAATATCGAATTCTAACTATATAAGATATTAAAGCGGGGCGTGAGTTATAGTTACCATAGGGCACGAGTTATAGTTACTTGAAGTAGCTCTAACTATAAGTGCTAAATTTCTATGGATTTGTACGCTTGAAATGTGAGCATAACTATAACGACCCTCTATACTTTGTTTTTTTCAGTGAATATATATATATAGATATATATATATATATCTATATATATATGTGTGTGTGTGTATATATATATGTGTGTGTGTATATATATCTATGTGTGTGTGTGTATATATATCTATATATATATATATATATATATAGATATATATATATATATATATATAGATATATATAGATATATTGCCTACTGGAGACCGACAGTAGGATGTTATAGTTAGGACCATCTTTCCATAGAAAAATATTTTTTTTACTTGCCTATATATTTGGCGTCGTTTCACAGATGTTCACAGATGTTCACAAAACTTTACAAAAAGAGTGTGCCCATGATTCTTGTTGTGCTTGCGAAGTTTCGGGGTGATCTGTCCAGCGGGTGCTGAGGAAAAGGGGAGTGGGTCAAAAAACGTGCATTTCCCATATTTATTCCCCTAGAAGTTTTGAACACGACTATAGCCCGGACCACTGGATGGAATTATACCAAATTTGGCAGAAAGCTAGATATTGTTCCACAGATTGTGCTTTTGGTTATTTGGTATATATTTTTTTCAGTAGTTTACAAGAAATTTAAGAAAATACTAATTTGTATATCTGTGCTCACCCATAATTCACAAATATTCAAAAATGCATGCATGAATAGAAACGCTGTAATTGGCTGGCTACAACCTGAACACAATGTTTCAGCCACCATTTTAAGGTCCCAGGACACGGATTCCGGGGTTAAAAACAAATTGAAAAGTAGCATAAGGGGTCAGAGTTGAGGTACCCTGACCCCAGGGGAGTTTCAGGGTCAAATAATGGGTTTAAAATTATTTTATTTTCACCATGTGTGATATTTGTGAATATTCACAAATATTAGTGAATAGCTGCGAATAAGCAAAAACATTTTAAAAAAACATTCACAGACTCATTCATACACAAATTAATTCAGTCATAAATGCACCCAAAGACTCATGCGCCCACTCACTAACCCACTCAGACACTCATGCACCCACTCAGACCCACTCATAGACTTACACACCCTCTTTCAGACCCACTAAGACACTCATGCAACCACTCACAGATCCACTCACAGAGACAGGCCCTGTGGCCAACTCTGGCCATGCACGGTGGTGGTTAGATTAACGTATAGTTATTAAAATGACTCTATGTTAAAACAAATCATAGAAATGTACTAAAAAAAACAAAGGTTACAAGGATGTTATAGTTAGGTTCTGAATTTACTTGTACAAAACCATAGAAATTCAGCGAGGGCACGAGTTGTAGCTACCGCACGGCCTCCCCCCAGGCCAAGGGACTGCCACTTTCCCGGGGCATTCATGTAATTGTATGCGGGGGCCACGCTGCCCCCCCCCCCCACAGCACCAGGGACCATTACCTCCCTGGGACAAACATTAAAAAAAGAAAAGGGGATTCATTTTGGACCCCCACAGCTCCAGGAACCACCACCTCCCTGGGATTATTTACTTTGGAGGGGGTCTGTGAGGTCCCCATTGAGAAGTTACAGGTGGCCCTGGTGATCACCACCCCCCAGGGCCAGCTCCTGATATGTTCCAGGGTGCCCACCTCATGGACATAGCTGTTTGCTGTGGCTTGGCAGCAGCTTTGACTGCTGCTGCCAAGTCAGAGCAAACACTCTGCTGGCAGTGAGGGAGAGCTGTCAAATAGCTCTCCCTCGTTGTGAGCAGTGGTTTCCTCTGTTTCCCTGCTTGCAGAGATGCAGGCAGAGAGACAGAGGAAACATTGTTCTCACAGAGAGGGAGCAATGCTGTCTCCCGCAGGAGGTGGGGAGCCAGCTGGGACTGTACGGATTTTCACGCCCCCCCTCACGGTTACCAGCATTGTGACTGGGTACCCTGGGGGGCACCCAGGTCACATGGTGAGGCCCTGGGGTTTAGGGTCCCCAGGGCCAAGATTAGCCCTGGGGATGGGGCCATACAGGTTAGAGCCCCTGGGGTTGAGATCAGCCCAGGAAGGGGGGACGTGCGGCCTACCTCCTCCCAAAAAATTTAATGTTGAGGCTGGACCCTGGGGAATGGGGTCGTGGGGCTGTGATCAGCCTGGGGTGGGGGTTTGGTTGTTATAGGTCTTGGTTGAAGGGCCTGGCCACAAGCCAGGCCCTGTGACCAACCCCCCACTCTGCATGGCTAAAGGCCGTGCGCAGCGCAGGTTTGGGGAGTTATAGGACCTGGCCGCAGGGACTAGCTGCATGCAGGGTAGGGTTGTTATAGGGGTTGGCCACACAGCCTGGGCACAGGCCAGGTTTTGCGGCCAACCACCACCATGCATAGTTTTCTTATAAATAATTTTATTGCACATTTTGCAGTGATATTATTGAAGATGCCAAAGGAGATGTCATTAATGATACAACATGTGAAGTAATTAGCTGTGCATGGCGAAGGCACGAGTTACAGTTACCTTAGGGCACGAGTTACAGTTACTTGAAATAACTGCTGAATTTCTGTGGTTCTGGACAAGTAAATTCAGAACCCAACTCTAACATCCTGGTAACCTTTGTCTTTTTCAGTGAATTTCTATGTTTTTTTTAACATAAAGTCCTTTTAATTGCTATATGTTAATCGAACCACCGCCGCACATGGCCTTTGGCTGTACCCAGTGGAGTTTGGCCACAGCGTCTGTCTCTGTCAGTGGATCTGTGAGTGAGTGCGTGAGTGTCTGACTAGGTCTGAAAGTGGGTGTGTGAGTTTATGAGTGGGCCTAAGTGGGTGCATGGGTGTCTGACTGGGTGGTGAGTCAGGGCATGAGTCTCTGAGTGCATGTATGAATGAATAAATTAGTGTATGAATGAGTCTGAATTTTTTTACACTTTTTTTGCATATCCTCAAATATCCTTGAATATTCTCAAATATTATAGGATATTCTCCAATATTCGTGAATATCATGCATGGTGAAGAAAAATCATTTTAAACCCATAACTTGACCCTCAAGCCAGTGACGGATGCCACTGAACGGGGGTGGCGGGGTGGGGTGTTAAAAAAATGTAATAAAAAAATGCCTTCTCCTTTGGGAGATGTGTTCATCTCTCCTCCATACTCGTCCTCTTCCCGGCAGCACACAGACTCCTGCACTCCCCTCAGCCAATCACAACGTTGCTGCCACTAGCATGACAGCAGCATTGTGATTTGTGTGAGCGGCCTGCTTCGATGCTCACACAGGGAGTTGGAGCCTGTGCACTTTTTCCTCCCGGTGTGCAGTACAGCTGGTGGAGAAATGTAAAGTGCCCATGTCTGTTTGGCCGGCCCAACACCGCTGGCCAAACAGACATGTGCACTTACGATGCACATTCCACTCCTCCTCCAGCACTCATCCAGACCAGCCCCACCCTGCTTTAACCTGGCTCCAAATGTAAAATAAACTAAAATGACATTGCGCTATTACCATTTTATTTGTCCTTTTACTGAATTCAGTGGGGCTATGCTACTCCGCCTTAACAGAGGAGCTGCTGCTGCCTCAAACACCCGTATACCACACCCCGGGGGTCAAGGTACCTCCACTCTGGTCCCTTATCATTTCCCTATAACATATCATTTCTATTTTAGCCCAGGGCACCCTCTCCCATAACATAAAATGGCAACCACAACTTTCTAGTCAGATTGTGGCCAGCCAATTCCAGCGCTTCCATTCATGGGTGCATTTGCGAGAATTTGCGAATTGCGAACATTTGGGATTTATTCTCGACCAGAGATATATATATTTGGACTTTCCTTAATTTCTCATACAATACTGAATGGATTTACCCAAAGCATAATCTGCATACCAACAATTAGCATTTTGCTAAATCTGGTGCAATTCCGTCCAGTGGTTCGGGCTGTAGTTGTGTCTAAAGGTCCTATGGGAATTAACATGGGAAACGCAATTTTTTTTACCCCCTCCCCTTTTTCTCATCCCTCAATTGACGGATCACCCTGAAACTTTCCATACACAACAAGAATCACAAGGGCACTTTTTTGGGAAAACTTCGTGAAGATTCGCCAATAGGGCCAAAGATATAGGCAAGTCAATATATCTATCTATCTATCTGTCTATCTATCTATATGTATATATATATATATCTATATATATAGATATATATATAGATATATATTCACTAAAAAACAAAGATGACAGGGAAGTTATAGATCAGATTTTACAAAACTAAAACCACAGAACTTCAGCAGTTATACTTACAGTTATCTCAAGTAACTATAACTCATGCTCTAAGTTAACTATTAACCGCGTCCCGCCATATATTTAAATGTGGAGGGGGGCATGCAACCACCATCCAGGCCGATTTCAGCCCCAGGGACACCATCTCTCAGGGCCCGACAATATTGTAAAGGAGGCATGCATCCAGCCCCCTTCCCAGGCCAATTTGACCCCAGGGAACCCATCCTCAGGGTCCTCTGCCTTTTTTAAATGTTGAGGGGGTATGCAGCCCTCTCCAAAGGCCAATTATGGCCCTGGGAACCCTATCTCTTGGGGCCTGGCCTTCTCCTTGGACCGAATTTGCCCCAGGTACCCTTTCCCTGGGGTAAAACCAATTACTTAAGAGGGAGGGGGGCCTGGCCAATAAAGGGCGGGTGCCCTGGAGCACATCCAGGGAACTCAGCATATTCTTGTTGAGGGCTGTGGGGACTGTGGACGGGAGTTCCAAGGCCCCTGCCTCAAAGAGGAGCCGACATTGCTCCTGCCCACAGGGAGCGGCTAACAATGCTGCACCCTCTGCTGGGAGCAATATTATCATCCGTTTACCTGTCCACTTCAGTGCAGATGAAAAGTCTGCTACAAGCAGTAGGAATATTTCGCATGCTCAGCTTTGAAATTGCTCCCACCAAGCAAGAGCAAACACAGGTTTCCTTGCCCACATAATTGTGGGTTTGGAAACCACAATGTCCCGGGGGAGGGCACCCCGGACACAGCGGGAGCTAAGCCTGGTTTATGGGGTCACCAGGACCAGTAATAGCTCCAGGAGGGGGCCGCTCAGCCTGCCTCTCCATTTAATGCATGACTGGGCCCTGTGGGATTGGGTCCCTGGCACAAAACAGGGCCCAGGGAGGGGGCCCCTCATCCCCTTTTTTATAAGGCTCAGGCCCCACGGGATGGGGTCCACAGGGCCAAAATCAGCCCTGCAGGCAGGTCTTGCGGCCCGCTCTTCATTTCCATAATTGCCTAGGACCCAGGGATGGAGTGCCCAGAGCTGATCAGCCTGTAGAGGGGGGCCATGTGCCCCACCCTCCCCTATAATATAGCAAAATCACTTGCCCCCCGGACCTGTTTCACCCGGGGGAGCCAAGAAAAAGAAAGTGCAGGTAACCACGCTTGTCTTTGTTTTTAAATACTGCGGACCATCTGCGGCAGGTCCTCTGCAAAATAAAAAAAAACATTTTTGGCCCCTGTTGGCAGCCAGTAAGATCTCAGCACCAGATCGGGAGGGTTCACGGATCCTTCACCTCCCTATATATACAAATTCGGATTTTCTTTAATTTCTCTAAAACTATTGAACAAATTTACACTATATCCCAAAAAGGTAGCTTTACTCACCAGGACCTAGATTTCTGCCAAATTTGGTGTAATTCCGTCTAGTGGTTTCTGTGCTATCACTGTTGAATGAATTGGGAGGAAGGGTTTGGGAGCCCCCCTTTTTCTTGGCCCAACCTTGACGAATCACCCTGAAACTTTCCAGACAGCAGCTCACATGAGCAACAGAGTTATTTAGAAATTTTTGTGAAGATTCGTCAACCCCCGCTAAAGAAAATGCTTTTTCTATAGCAACTAGGTCCTAACTACAACTGCCTACCACCATTAGGTAAACTACATGTGTATATATATATATCTATATATATATAGATATATATATCAAAACAAATCCCTTTCAGGGTTAGAGTGCCGCATAAATTATGCAAAAAAGAATAGAGAACTCTGGGTAGTTCCCAAGTTTAGGTGGAGAGCAGCTCTAGTAGGGAGCACCCTGCAACACCAGCGACACTCTAGATTTGCTCACCTCAAATGTCTGTTTATCTAGCAACGTTTTTAAGCATTGGATCAGCACAGTGCTATCCACGCCGAGCTAGATAGTGACAAAGTCTTTTGCCATTTGTACAGCAAAGTCTTTAAGCATAGGTTTGACACAGTGTCAACCTTGCCGAGCTGTAAAATAACAAAAGCCATTTACCACTCCAGGCACAGTATTACAGCTTTGGACTGGTAAAATACCATCCAAGCCAACCTGGAATGAGTAAAAGCAACCCCTGACACGTGTTTCGCTCTCATTAGAGCTCATCAGAGAGGTTTAGCTTTGTCCAGACACAAGGGAGCACCCAGTATAAGTCAAAACAAATCCCTTTCAGGGTTAGAGTGCCGCATAAATTATGCAAAAAAGAATAGAGAACTCTGGGTAGTTCCCAAGTTTAGGTGGAGAGCAGTTCTAGTAGGGAGCACCCTGCAACACCAGCGACACTCTAGATTTGCTCACCTCAAATGTCTGTTTATCTAGCAAAGTTTTTAAGCATTGGATCAGCACAGTGCTATCCACGCCGAGCTAGATAGTGACAAAGTCTTTTGCCATTTGTACAGCAAAGTCTTTAAGCATAGGTTTGACACAGTGTCAACCTTGCCGAGCTGTAAAATAACAAAAGCCATTTACCACTCCAGGCACAGTATTACAGCTTTGGACTGGTAAAATACCATCCAAGCCAACCTGGAATGAGTAAAAGCAACCCCTGACACGTGTTTCGCTCTCACTAGAGCTCATCAGAGAGGTTTAGCTTTGTCCAGACACAAGGGAGCACCCAGTATAAGTCAAAACAAATCCCTTTCAGGGTTAGAGTGCCGCGTAAATTATGCAAAAAAGAATAGAGAACTCTGGGTAGTTCCCAAGTTTTGTCGCGTGCTGCGGCGCGAGCCGAATGTTCGGCACAAGCCGGGCGTTCGGCTGGGGCCGCACAGCGCGTTTCTAAAACGCGGCGCCCCCCCAGCCTTTCATGCACTTTTCGAGGCCCCAGGCATTGCATGGGGCCTCGCTCTATCGTTTTCCACCGCCTTGCTGGGGTCTCCTGACCCCCCTTACCTGTTCTTCTTTCTTCCTTCTTGTCCTCTTTCTTTTCTTCTTTCTGGGGTCTTTTTGTTGTACTTTTTTTATGTCTTCTTCCCTTCCCAGGTTACCTTTCTCTTCCCAGCATTCATTGTTCCCTATTCTCTATGGTTTCTATTCTGTTTTGTTCTATGTACCTCTCCCTGTCTAATATGGTGTCCTTTTACTTCCTGTGGGTCACTTCCTGTCTTTTGGTATATAAGGGCTGTGTTTTCTTCATTTCCTTGCGCTGCAACACTTTCTGCTCAGTTAGTGTCTTCGCTCCTGATTTCCTCCCCTTTTGGTTCTGGATTTCAGCATTCTGTGTTTCCTGACCTTTGCTCCTTTTGGATTCCTGTTTGTTTGTTCTTGTTTTTTCCAGGAATCTTCCTTTTGGAGGTTTTTCCCCTTTTCCTAAGGGTTTTTTTCCCTCTGGCGCTATTTTCTGAAGGGCACGGTCTGTTCTTGGTGTCTCCATTGCCTACAGCACCGTGGCTACCAGAAAGAGTCGCCCCTTTTTGGGCCAAAGTCGAACATTGAAGATCCACGCCACCAGATCTGCAAATTCCAGGCGCAAGCAGCACGTGAGTCGTGACAGATTGTAGCGCCCAACCATTCCGACGTCCTCAAACACCATGGATGACTCAGTGGCGGCTGCTGCAGATCCGGAACAATCTCTTTTGACCACGATTCAGCAACAAGCTCAGGAATTGCAACAACTACGCAATTAAAATGCTGCGTTACGACAGGCTTTGGCTCTCCGCACCAGTGATGTTCCAACTATCTCCGCTTCCACCCCTTGTTTCTCTGGTGAACCAACCAAGCTTCGCGAGTTCCTGGATGCATTAACAGTGTACTTCGCCTTCCGACCTACCCAATTCTCCCACGACAGGACCAAGGTGGGTTATCTTATCAGTGCCTTATCTGGTCCAGCCTTGGCCTGGGCAACCCCGATGGTGTCCTCCAACGACCCGGTATTGTCGGACTATTCCACCTTTGTGAGTCGCTTCAAACAGATGTTTAGCCGTCCTGGATTGGAAGCCTCTGCTGAAGAAGCCCTATGTGACATCCAACAAGGCTCGCAAGACGTCCTGCAATATATAACCCATTTTTGTCAGCTGGCGGCAGAGACCACTTGGGTGGAACGTACTTTGGTAACTTTATTTCGTAGAGGACTCAAAGAAGAAATAAAGGATGAACTAGTACATTCTACCAGAGCAGAAGAGCTTCGTGGCCTGATGGATCAAGCACTGTCCATCGAATATCGTCTTCAGGAACGGAGATCGGAAAAGAAAAGGAGTAGAGGGTTTTCCCAGCCAAGTAGCTCACGAGCTTGCCTACAGCGTTCCGAGGAACCTCGCACTCCTGCTAGAGACATCGAAGGGGAACCCATGCAGGTGGATACTACCCGAGGTCCGCTCTCTGCTAGTGAACGAGAAGACAGACGCAAGAGAGGGTTGTGCCTGTACTGTGGTTCTGCTGGTCACATGCTTCGTACCTGTCCTGTACGTCCGCCCAGGCCTTCGGGAAACGCCACCTCCCGTCCTCTGTAAGAAGGGAGGGGACGGGATCTACAGCTCTACCTTCCATCAGCTCCTTTAATGACAATACAACCGCCTTGTTCATTTTTCCTGTCCTGTTACAACTTCCTGACGGTCGTCAAGAAAAGACTATGGCATTACTAGATTGTGGTGCTAGTGGTATATACATGGACAAGACGTGGGCTGCTGCTCACCAAGTTCCTACACAAGCAAAAGAAGTACCCGAACAGGTACACACCGTGGATGGATCCTTGATATCCTCGGGTCCTGTAGACACCACTACCCTGATGTTAAGTCTACAGGTGGGAAACCATCAAGAACACATTTCCTTCGATCTTATCACGTCCCCCAACCATACCATCATTCTTGGAATTCCGTGGTTCATCAGACATAACCCGTATATAAATTGGGTAACCCGGACAGTTTCTTTGTCTTCGCAATTTTGTCATGAGAACTGTTTTACTTCCGACAAGTATTGGTCTCCGAAAAGATCCTTAGATACTGAAGGTGCCACTGGTATGTCCATTAATACGGTCCAAGGGGTCCCAGACCACTATTTGGAGTTTCAGGATGTTTTCCAAAAACCGTCGAAACCTGTGCTACCTCCACATCGAGAATATGATTGTGCTATTCCATTTGAACCCGGCACAATTGTTCCTTTTGGGAGGGTGTACTCTCTCACGGAACCCGAAAGGGAAGTTCTAAAAGAGTATCTGGACGAAAATATACAGAGTGGTCTTATTGTTCCATCACCGTCTCCGGCTGGGGCTCCTCTCTTTTTTGTGCCCAAGAAGACAAAGGATCTTCGTCCTTGCCTGGATTTTCGAGGTCTGAATAAAATAACAATTAAAGATCGTTATCCTTTGCCTCTCATCAGGGACATACTAGAAGCTATCAGAGGGGCTCAACGTTTTACTAAATTAGATTTACGAGGAGCTTACCACCTTTTACGCATAAAAGAAGGCGACGAATGGAAGACAGCTTTCAGGACTCCATTTGGCCATTTTGAATATAGGGTTATGCCGTTTGGCCTCACTAACGCCCCCGCAATCTTCCAGAGATTTATGGACTCAGTGTTTTCAGACCTTCTGAATCAGACAGTCGTGATCTACCTAGATGATATTCTTATTTATTCTAGAAATCCTGAACTCCATTCTTCCCATGTGAAACAAGTTCTTCAAAGACTTCGTGCTCATCAACTATTTTGCGAACCAGAAAAATGTGAGTTCGACATGACGGAAGTCAAATATCTGGGCTATCATTTAAGTCCCACTGGCATAGCTATGGATCAAGAAAAGGTACAAGCTATCCTAGAGTGGCCTTCTCCTTCTTCCATAAAAGAAACACAATGTTTCCTAGGGTTAGCAAACTTCTATCGACAATTCATTCTAGACTTTGCCAGACTGACTAGCCACATAACTCACACCTTAAAAAAGGAAAATTTAAAGAAAGGGTTTGTCTGGACTGAGGCGGCTGAAGCAGCCTTTCAAGAATTAAAGAGAGTCTTCACCCAAGCCCCCATCTTGAGACATCCAGATACCACCAAACAATTTATAGTCGTTACTGATGCTTCTGAGAGAGCCATCGGAGCTGTCTTACTCCAACGACAAGAGGATGATGGTCTTGAACATCCTGTTTTCTACTTGTCTCATATCCTTTCCACAGCTGAACAACACTATTCTGTACTGGAAAGGGAATTATTGGCTCTGAAAACAGCCTGCCTTGAGTGGAGACAGTTTCTGATGGGTTCCAAGGAAGCATTTGAGGTGAGGACAGACCACCGTAACCTACAATGTTTACGAAATTTTGTATGCCAGAATAGTCGTCAGGCCCGCTGGGCCTTTTTCTTCAGTCAGTACGATTTTTTTATCACATATATTCCTGGATCTCAAAACATTCTGGCTGATGCTTTGTCTCGCCGATATCCAGAGTGTACTCCTTCCTCATCTCAGTATCTTCTGGAACCCCGTAAGATCATTGGAGTGGCTCAGTCTTTCCTGGAAGAAGTACAACTGGAATACGCCAACCTATCGGACCACGACATTGAAGAACTAAGACCATTAATACATAAGAAACAAGGATATTTTTATTATCAAAACCTGATATTCCTCCCCACTAACAAGGTGCAAGAAAAGGCATTACAAATGTGCCATGATTCACCTGTAGCTGGTCATAGAGGCATCAAGGCCACACAAGAACTTCTTTCACGATTTTTCTGGTGGCCTACCTGGAAGCTGGATGTGGAAAGATACGTTCAGGCCTGTCCCATATGTGCCCAAATCAAGATACCCCATACCAGACCGGCAGGATTACTACAGCCTTTGCCTGTTCCACCAGCCCCATGGCATACCATCTCTACTGATTTTATGTGTTCACTCCCACCATCAGCAGGAAACCGGGTCATCATGGTCACGGTGGATTCTTTCACGAAGACGGCTCATTTCACTGCCCTGAAAAGGCTACCCACTTCTCAAGAACTAAGTCAAATATTCATTGATCATATCTTCCGTCTCCATGGACTTCCACATACCATAATATCTGATAGAGGACCTCAGTACATTTCCCGATTTTGGAGGCATTTTTGTAAAACACTAAATATTAATAGAGCCCTGTCTTCAGGATTCCATCCTCAGACCAACGGCCAGACCGAGCGTCTGAACCAAGGACTAGAGCAATATCTTCGATGCTTTTGCAATTCTACCCAAAGTAACTGGAACACTTACCTCTCTATAGCAGAATTTTCCTACAATAACTCAGTCCATAGTGCCTCCAAGGTCACTCCCTTTTTCTGTTCATATGGTTTTCATCCTACCTCTTTTCCTACTTCTCCACAATCCAACTCTCCTCTACCCGCTATTACCTATTTCTCCAAACGCCTTCTCCAAATCCATAGACTAATTCGATCTAATTTGTTACATACCAAGAGATATATGAAGAAGGCTGCTGACAAGAGACGTGCTACCAATCCAGACTATCATCCGCAAGATAAAGTCTGGCTCTCCTCCAAATTCTTACCCTCACGTCTTTCTCAAAATAAGTTCACACCTCGTTACTATGGGCCTTTCCGCATTCTTCAGTTGGTCAATCCTGTCACTGTCCGTCTTCACTTACCTCATACATGGAAGATTCATACGGTCTTTCATGTTTCTCAGCTTAAACCTTATGTGCCTGACCCTTACTCACGTCAGTTTCCTTGTCCACCTCCTGTACTCGTGGATGATGTTCCTGAATATGAAGTACAGGAAATTTGTGACTCTCGTCTTTTTCACAAACGCCTTCAGTATCTGATTCATTGGAAGGGTTATCCTCTCAGTGAATGCTCTTGGGAAGATGCATCTTCTGTTCACGCTCCTCGCCTGATTCAACGCTTTCACCGTTTATTTCCTCTCAAACCTGGCCCTTCGGGAGGGGGACCTACTGTCGCGCCGCGTGGTGCGGCGTGAGCCGAATGTTCGGCACAAGCCGGGCGTTCGGCTGGGGCCGCACAGCGCATTTCTAAAACGCGGCGCCCCCCCAGCCTTTCATGCACTTTTTGAGGCCCCAGGCATTGCATGGGGCCTCGCTCTATCGTTTTCCACCGCCTTGCTGGGGTCTCCTGACCCCCCTTACCTGTTCTTCTTTCTTCCTTCTTGTCCTCTTTCTTTTCTTCTTTCTGGGGTCTTTTTGTTGTACTTTTTTTATGTCTTCTTCCCTTCCCAGGTTACCTTTCTCTTCCCAGCATTCATTGTTCCCTATTCTCTATGGTTTCTATTCTGTTTTGTTCTATGTACCTCTCCCTGTCTAATATGGTGTCCTTTTACTTCCTGTGGGTCACTTCCTGTCTTTTGGTATATAAAAGCTGTGTTTTCTTCATTTCCTTGCGCTGCAACACTTTCTGCTCAGTTAGTGTCTTCGCTCCTGATTTCCTCCCCTTTTGGTTCTGGATTTCAGCATTCTGTGTTTCCTGACCTTTGCTCCTTTTGGATTCCTGTTTGTTTGTTCTTGTTTTTTCCAGGAATCTTCCTTTTGGAGGTTTTTCCCCTTTTCCTAAGGGTTTTTTTCCCTCTGGCGCTATTTTCTGAAGGGCACGGTCTGTTCTTGGCGTCTCCAGTGGCTACCAGAAAGAGTCGCCCCTTTTTGGGCCAAAGTCGAACATTGAAGATCCACGCCACCAGATCTGCAAATTCCAGACGCAAGCAGCACGTGAGTCGTGACAAGTTTAGGTGGAGAGCAGCTCTAGTAGGGAGCACCCTGCAACACCAGCGACACTCTAGATTTGCTCACCTCAAATGTCTGTTTATCTAGCAAAGTTTTTAAGCATTGGATCAGCACAGTGCTATCCACGCCGAGCTAGATAGTGACAAAGTCTTTTGCCATTTGTACAGCAAAGTCTTTAAGCATAGGTTTGACACAGTGTCAACCTTGCCGAGCTGTAAAATAACAAAAGCCATTTACCACTCCAGGCACAGTATTACAGCTTTGGACTGGTAAAATACCATCCAAGCCAAACTGGAATGAGCAAAAAGCAACCCCTGACACGTGTTTCGCTCTCATTAGAGCTCATCAGAGAGGTTTAGCTTTGTCCAGACACAAGGGAGCACCCAGTATAAGTCAAAACAAATCCCTTTCAGGGTTAGAGTGCCGCATAAATTATGCAAAAAAGAATAGAGAACTCTGGGTAGTTCCCAAGTTTAGGTGGAGAGCAGCTCTAGTAGGGAGCACCCTGCAACACCAGCGACACTCTAGATTTGCTCACCTCAAATGTCTGTTTATCTAGCAAAGTTTTTAAGCATTGGATCAGCACAGTGCTATCCACGCCGAGCTAGATAGTGACAAAGTCTTTTGCCATTTGTACAGCAAAGTCTTTAAGCATAGGTTTGACACAGTGTCAACCTTGCCGAGCTGTAAAATAACAAAAGCCATTTACCACTCCAGGCACAGTATTACAGCTTTGGACTGGTAAAATACCATCCAAGCCAACCTGGAATGAGTAAAAGCAACCCCTGACACGTGTTTCGCTCTCATTAGAGCTCATCAGAGAGGTTTAGCTTTGTCCAGACACAAGGGAGCACCCAGTATAAGTCAAAACAAATCCCTTTCAGGGTTAGAGTGCCGCATAAATTATGCAAAAAAGAATAGAGAACTCTGGGTAGTTCCCAAGTTTAGGTGGAGAGCAGCTCTAGTAGGGAGCACCCTGCAACACCAGCGACACTCTAGATTTGCTCACCTCAAATGTCTGTTTATCTAGCAAAGTTTTTAAGCATTGGATCAGCACAGTGCTATCCACGCCGAGCTAGATAGTGACAAAGTCTTTAAGCATAGGTTTGACACAGTGTCAACCTTGCCGAGCTGTAAAATAACAAAAGCCATTTACCACTCCAGGCACAGTATTACAGCTTTGGACTGGTAAAATACCATCCAAGCCAACCTGGAATGAGTAAAAGCAACCCCTGACACGTGTTTCGCTCTCATTAGAGCTCATCAGAGAGGTTTAGTTTTGTCCAGACACAAGGGAGCACCCAGTATAAGTCAAAACAAATCCCTTTCAGGGTTAGAGTGCCGCATAAATTATGCAAAAAAGAATAGAGAACTCTGGGTAGTTCCCAAGTTTAGGTGGAGAGCAGCTCTAGTAGGGAGCACCCTGCTCCCTACTAGAGCTGCTTTCCACCTAAACTTGGGAACTACCCAGAGTTCTCTATTCTTTTTTGCATAGATATATATATATAGATATATATATATATTTACACAAAACCACAACACAGGCTTTTTCTGGACCAAGAGCTAGTTTTCTGCCATATTTGGTGTAAATCTGTCCAGTGGTTTTGTCGAAGTAAGCCTCAGCAAGGCCTACTAGTGCAAGGGGTTTTCCCTTCTCTGCACAAAGTCCACAGACCATATAGGAGGAAGTTGGCACAGAAACTGAAATAAAATACAAAGTTTATTAAACCTCATGAGGTGGTACTACAGTTCAAACAGCACTCTTCGGTAATGTTTGAAGTAGCACACTGAACTAAGAGAGCATGGTCCTTTTATACCCACGCAGGGGCTAAAAGAAAGTGGTACAATTATAGTAGCAAGACTTACATACATATAAGGTCATATGGAAATGCACAGTCAACAGGTAGGAGGGGCTAACAGTTTTCAAGGACTAGTTGACACATTACTGTCTGTTACTGATAACTAACAGCTGCAGATCTTACTGGGCATGTGCGAAAGTGGAAGATGCTAAATATAACTTGTCACTAGGCAGATTTTCAAGAGTACTTAACAGAAAGGTAGGACAGAGCACATGGCGAGCACATGGCAGAGAAAATGGCTGCCATGAATACAAAATGGATTCCGCGAAATGTTCACAATAGTTGCTAAATACAAGATGTCTTCTGCTAATGCTTAATCTAATCGCTACTGATTTACAACAGTTTGGCCGCTATTCCTGGTCAAAATCCCTCTGGAAATTAACGTTTTGGGACCTCCCTCTTTTCTCGGCTCCCGCACACGGATCACCCGAAACTTTCCATACTGCAGATGAATTTTTTTTTAAATACAAACTCAGTCCTAACTATAACTATCTAGTGGCGAGACCACTAGGTAATATATATATATATATATATATATATATATATATATATATATACACACACACACATATATATATTACCTGCTACTGGTGGTTGCCAGTAGGTAGTTACAGTTTTACAGTTAGGACCTAGTTTCTAGTTGCCTATATCTTTTGCACAGTTTGACAAATCTTCTCGAAATTTTACAAAATAAAATTTGCCCAAAGATTTTGTTGCTCATGGAAATTTTCGGGATGATTCGTCATGCGGGGGCCGAGAAAAAGGAGGGTGGGTTAAAAAAAGTGCTTTTCCCTTGTTAATTCCCATAGACTCTTTAGAAACAGCTGCAGCCCGAACCGCTGGACTGAATTACACTAAGTTTGATAAAAAGGTAGTTTTTGGTCTGCAGATGCTGCTTTTTTTAATTTGGTGTGAATCCGTTGAGACGTTTTTGAGATATTAAAGGAAAAATAAATTTGATTATCTAGAGCCACAGATCCAGGGAGATCTCCTGCTGAGATAGGCTGCAAACACTAAGTAAGAAGTGTTGGGATCCATTTTGGGACTCGGCTTGCTTCAGCTGAGTCCCAAACAAAAAGTTAAGAAAAAAGAAAAGGGGGCAGGACTTATTTGCCCTACCCCCTCAAGCCTTGGTCCAGGGCTTTCCCTTGGGCCCTCCCCCCCAAAGGATAAAAAGCATTTTTTTTTAAATACAGAAGAAATCTGTGGCTAGATTCGCTGTTTTTTAAAAAGATAAAATGCAGTCTCCTGACTGAATTCTTCTGCCCTTGGGTGGTCTAGGTCTTAGGAACCTTGCAGGCTCATAAAAGGAGAGGGTGCACAGGCCCCCCTACTAAGGATTTTAGTAGCCCTCAGGACCACCAGCAACACCTCAGAGCAAGATAATATTAAAATAATAGAGGTGGTCCTGTGGACCCCTCTGCATCCCAGGGATCACCATCTCCACAGGGAAATGAATATATGAAGTAAGCAGGGGGGCTGTGCAGGCCCCCCTGGCCCCTAGGGATAGCCACCACCCTGGGGCAAAACATCAAGTATGCTGGGGTGCCACAGGCGCTCCCCCACACCCTGGGGACCACCACTTCCCTGGGGCAACACATTTAAAAATTAATAGGGGGGGGGTTCTGTAGACCCCCCTGGGCCTGGGGACCACCACCTCCCTGGGCTACAAAATGAAATTAGGAGGAGGTCCGCAGTGGATCCCCATCCCCAGGAACCACCAACTCCCATGATGAAATTTAAAAGATGAAGGGGGGCCCTCATGGAGCCATAAATGGCCCTGGGGACCACAACCCCCAGGTTCAACTCCTTCTATCTCCTGTGGTGCCCACTCTCAGAAGGTAGCTGTTTGCTTTTGCTTGGAAGGAGCTGACAGCTCCCGCAAAGCTAAAGCAAACATAACTCCACTGTCAGCAAGCAGGAGCTTTAATAATGCTCTCACTTTCTGAAAGAAGAGTTTTCATCTCTTACTCTGCCCGCTAACATGCAGGCAGGGAAAGAGGTGATTACATTGCTCCCACAAGCAGGGAGCTGCTATGTAAAGCAGAGTCACCTCTGGCATACTGGAAAAGCTGTTCGACTGGCACTCAATAGGTTGATTGTTCAAATCCTGGGATCTCATGGCAGTGTGTCAGTTTATTTACTTGTGTTTTGAATGTTGAACACTCCTAGTGACAGAACATTTAAGTTGTTTTCCAATCACTATCTTTGGTTTGAATGACATAGAGATGTCTGGACAGTGCATAGTAGGGAGTCACATGTGACCTAGTTGTTAAGGTCTCATACCCTCACACATAGGGTTAAGGGTTCCAACCTAGGGCTGACAGTTGTTATTTCTCAGCTTTAAATTATTTTCAACGTCAAATATTTAAGGTACATACCGAAAGGTGATCTCACTCTTTGTACTTGTCAAATGCATTTTTTTCTGTTTGTCAGAATATTTCTCATTCTAAGTAGCACAGGGTTGGGTAGTTATAGCAGGTTAGCCGCAGGGCCGGCCAGAGGCCAGGCCCTACGGCCAATCCCCCCCGAGCACAGCCAAAGGCCATGCGCAGCGGTGGTTGGATTAATGTTACTTTATGTTACACAAAAAATACAAATACACTGAAAAAGACAAAGATTACAGGGACGTTGTAGTTAGGAAATAGAATTAAAACACATAGAAATTCACTTAAACAACCAAAGATCACAGGGATGTTATGGTTAGGCCACATTTTAATTGTACAAAACCATAGAAATTCACCTGTTACAGTTACAGGTACTTCAAGTTACTATAAATTAAGCCCTAAGGTAACTAGAAAAGAACTATAAAAAATAAATGTGTTCATCTGAGCCTAAGCACAGATCTTGTGGTGAGATCTGATTGTCTGTCAGTACTTCAACCAGAAAGTGATATGGCAGCCATCTTGGGACCAAAATGCATGGTAGCACCCCATTGAAATGCATTGTAGTGAATGGCAGGTTTTGGGGGTCACAAAAAGAAGAATGTATAAAGGGTAATGAGAGATTTTAGTTATAAAATATTAATCAATCGTTGCTAATGTGATTTTACCCTTCGAAAAAGCCATCTGCTGGGATTTCATGAAACAAGTTTCAGAGAAAACTGTTTTCTCATGATTTTCCCATAGAGGTTATGGAAGGTACTCCAGAAGCTAAAATGAGAGCATATTTTCTGTAAACTCAGATTATCTTTCTTAGCGATATGAGAATGAAGTCTGACATTCTCAGTAAAACATGCACTTCCAAAATGCGCAGCTTGTCAGTTTATTCCCTTGTCTTCTATTGCAGCCTCCCAGAGTGTTCTAAAAAACAACTAGAGGGCTAACTGTCTTACTTATGACAAAAGTGTGGCACACCTGAAGCCATATTGATTGAATAAAACTGGTAAAACCTAAAACATTTAATTTAGAAAGGAGCAAAATGAGGGGTTCCATATTGTCATAGAAATTATGGTTAGTGCTGTAGAAAGAAAAATTAGGACACATTTTAAGTGAATTTACAAATATCTTCTATTGCATTAAACCATTCTGACATTTAGACTGAAACATGCACTTTCATCAACAGCAGCAGACTGTCAGTTAACTCCCTGGTGATCAGCAGTTTACTGCAGTGTTCTAATGAGCAACTAGAATGCTAACATTCTGAATTTATGAAATCAAAGTGGAAAACTGAAAGCATTTTTTTACTGAGGATACTGCTGTAAATGAGGAGATTAGGGAGCTTCATAACAAATAAGTCTCCCAAGAAGGCCACCAGAGAAAAAAGAGCCCAACTGTAGCCCAAGTATTGCCCAACGACAAAAGAGTACAAAACAGTTAATTTTTTTTTTAATTTTTTTTTGCAGTTTTATATTGCACAGACTTTACCCAAAGGTACCGGAGTGCTTCACATTAGCATCAGTTACATGACACAAGGACAAACTCCTTTTCGGCTTTCTTGTCCAGATTCACAAGATGTTGAGCTGATGCCGAAACTCAAACCTGGTTCCCCAGCTGCAAAGTCTATAGCTCTGGCAGTAACACCACCTTCTCCCCCCTAGTGTAACACATAATTTAATGATCAACTGGATTTTAAAAAATCAAGGTAGCAAACCATTTAAAAGTACTTTGTCGCTATTTGGGAACTCAGAAAATATGTCCTCATTTTAGTTTTTTTTGGGGCACTAACCATAATTTCAATGGGAATAAGACCCTCTCATTTTTATAATTGTTAAAGAAAATGCTTTAGGTATTACAGTTTTGATTTTATCAGGTGTGCCATTCTTTTGTAATAAATATAGAATATTAGCAATCAAGTTGTTCAAGAGAATACTGTGGGGAGAGGCAGATGTCAGCGGACACGGAGTTGGATAATTGAGGGTGGGAAGGAGGATGCAGAGGCAACAAGTTGGCTACGCTGGGCAGGTGGGAGGGACAGTGGCAGCACAACTGACCATGGAGAGCAGGGGAAAGGGGGTCAGAAGCAACAAACCAACCATGCTGGACATGGCTGTGGCAAAATAACAGACCATTGAGGGCAGAAGGAAGTGGCAATGGCAGTACAACCATACATACCAAAAAACCTGATTGAGGCAGAAGACACCTGATGTTTTTGAGCCCAAAAGGGCTTTATCTGTCTCCTGACAAAAATCTCCTCTTTTTCAGTGTAAGTCAATGGGGAAAATCAATTCCCTGTATTTTTTTCAAACCTCCCCTCTTACCAAGTTCAAAATGTTGACAGGTATGGTACATTGGATCACTGAGGGCAGGAGGAATGGGAAGGGACAATGACTCGGATAACAGAGGGCAGGAGGGAAATGGGCAGGAGCACCAAACTGACCTAACAGGGCAGGTGTTGGGGTTGCAGCAGAATAATACACCATGCAGGGCAAGCAGGATGGCAGTGCAGCACAACGAACCATGGAAAGCAATAGGAAGGGGACAGGGCCATGCACATGGACAACAGAGAGCAGAGGGGAAAGAGGCCAGGGCAGCAAACTGACCATAGTGGACAGACAGGAGGGACAGTAGCAGCATAACGGACCATGCAGGGCAGTTGGGAGGGGGCAGGGGCATGGCAACGAACCAGGCAAGGCAGGAGGGAGGGAATAGGGGCCTGCACATGGAAAACTGAGGGCAGGGGGGCAGGGGGGCAAGGGTGCAGGGATGGAGCAGCTAGCTCACCATGGAGGGCAGGTGGGATGAGCACTAGAAGCACAACACACCATGGAGGGTAACAGTGAGACTATAACGGCATACAAACAGACAATGGTGGAAAGATGGGAGGGAGTCAGGGGCAGCATGCTGACCTCTCAGGGCAAGTGGGAGGGGCTGTGGCTGCACAGAAAGCCAGGCATGGCAAGCGAGAGGATTAGTGGCAGCACAATGCCCATGGTGGGTGTTGTAAAGTGTGCCCCTTTTTGTATGGTCACCCCCCACTTGTTGCTATCAGATGCTGTTGTTTTGACCTGTCAGTGTACTGAGGCCTGCTAACCAGGCCCCAGTGCCAATGCTCTTTCCCTTAAATTGTATGTTGAATTGCATAGGCCAGTTGGCAAGGACCTGACCACCCCTGTAAGTCCCTTGTAAATAGTACCCATGGCAAAGGTGGTAAAGGGGGTCACCAGGGATGCAGCACTGATTGTGCCACCCTGGATAACCACAGTAAAAAAAGAGACTGCTCAGCTGCCATGTCAGCCTGCAGAAGCAGCCTGCTGCTGGAGTGAGACACCAGGTGCAGCCAGAGTCCCTGTTACTGCCCCTGGACAGGTCAGTCTCTCCTAAGGCAGACCCTCTATTGCCCAGGAGACAGGGTGCGCTGTCCCATGAGTGAGGACATATGTGCAGGAGCACATATGCCCCTGTGCTGGCATTTAAAACGCAATGCTCGCCCGAGTAACCAACGGTACATTGGATAAAATGGGCTGGCATCTGACCACTCCTCAGATGTCCAGTTCTGCAATAGCCCAGCCGAATCCTGTAGTGTTTAGTATCAAACACTGTGCTTATTAACCCTGAACGTGATGCCCATCTTTAGAATTTAAAATCAAATGCCCAAGTGGCACCCTTAGAGGGTGCCCACCAAGTTATTGAGTCCTGAGCCTCTGCCACCACAGACAAGAGTCTGATCTCCTGCTAATGGTGCTAGCACATTAGCAGGACAAAAGACAAAGGCCTTGAGCAGGAAGGTGGTTACACCTCCTCCTTCTCAGACTGGCTAGTGAGAAAGACATCAGGGCGGTGAGCCTCAAAGGCTCCCCCCCGTTTGATGTGTAAGTACCTGTTCCCCCAGTGAAGGACAAAGCCCTCTCCTCCCTTCCCAGCGAGGCAGGCAGGACATTAGCTATGCAGGAGACGTGCATCTCCAAAAGACTAGCCCCACCTTTAAGATGGTCTAGGAGGTCTGCACAGCCGAGGGAAGGTTCTGACATCTTGTCAGTCCCTAAGAATAGTGGGTTCTGGGTGGAAAAGGGATGCACTCCCACAAGAAGTCATCACTTCATGGGCAGATTAGCCGCAGGGGCTACTAGCCCATTGGCCACTGTCCCTCACACCCTTAAATGTCCCCTAAACCAGGATTTAATGGGCTCCCCTAGCACCACAACACAGATCTTAACTGGAAAAGAAGGACAAAGAGACGTCTGCACCGACAACAGGGCCTGGACTCCAGCCCGAGCACGAAGAGAGGACACAAAGTGACCTCAGGGGACCGGTACTGGAACTGAGTGCCCGACGTGTGCCCTAGGTGAGACTCAGTGGTCCCAGCAAGAGGGATCCCTGTGGACACTGAGAATCGAAGGAAGGCTCCCCTGACTGGTGGTTCCAGTTCCCTGTAACTTGTAGGAGTAAAGGCAGGCTGAGATCAAAGAACTGTGACCCAACAGGCTCTGCGTGCTTCAGCCTAAAGAAACTTGGTGCCCTGCATCTAAAGTGTGGGAGTAAGGCCATGCCAAGTTTCAAGCCTCTACTCCCCGCCAAACGACCTCCAGGCACCAAAAAGCCCATGGAACATCCTTGCAGCTGCCAAGGCTTGTCTTTTGCCAGCCTGGAAACTGACAGACACACAACATTCACTGACTCCAGAGTACTCCCACAGCATAGAGCATAATGTAACCAGCGACTCCTCTCCTGTGGGTATGCAGCCTGAAGGAAGTGACTTTGACTGGAGCAGCAAAGCATCTTTGGCATGACCAGCCCCGTGATTGACGGCTAGAAGTGACCTCTGCACCCGGAGACACTGGACAAGGTGGTGAAGATACAACTGTCGATTCCTGTTCTTGGCCCCACTAAAACTTCTACATCCAAAGGGTAGAGGGGGTGTCCACGCCCAAGTCCAGTTTTGCAACAGAGTTACCTCTGCAACATGACTCCCTGAGCAAGGTAACCCAAATCAGACTGTTGAATCTAGGTCTAGATCCCCGCAGAACTTAAGTTATTTTCTGTGTTGGTATTGCGAAATGCTTTACACATGTTCCTCTAAATAGCCTGACTGCTCTGTGCCACACCACCAGGACTGAGCTATGGTTTACTGAGAGTTAATCTGAGGTCCATTACTGGGTATTGGGTTGGTATTCCTTGGTAAGGCTACCTAGTCATACCATATACTAACTTCACCTTGCTACCGTGGGCAAGAGGGAGTGGGCGGGGCATGCCCAAAGGACCACGAATGTCAGCAGGGATGGGTAGGGGCTGGACAGAGACAGGAGAGGGCAGGAGAAGGACCTTCACAACAGATCACGTGGGGTAGGCAGGGGGAGCTGTTACAGCACAACAGAGCACGGAGAGCACAAGGGGGTGTCAGCAAAATGGACCATGGAGGACAGGAGGGAGGTAAAAGGGGCATTGAACTCGGACAGACAGGGTGGAGGTGGCAGGGACAGGCTGAAGTCATCTGACCATGCTAGGTAGGTGGGAGGGGCAGTGGCAGCACAACAGCACAATCAGGGCCTCATTTACAAGGTCATTGCACCACCATTGCAGCATTTTTGTTTTTTTACACAGTGGTGGCACTAAGCAGTGCTTTTCACTGCTCAAAATTAACAAACTGACTAATTGGGTCCAATGCGTTTGTTTGTAAACCCTTGCATCTCATTACACCTGCACCAGGTATAATGTATGCAAGGTATGCATTCACATGCAAAAAACCAAGCAGAACTGACGCAGTGAAATTTACAGCATTCCACTGCGTCATTCTGCGACTTCACTACGTCACAATTTTAACACCTGCTCAGAGCAGGTGTTAAACTGACGCAGAGCTTTTGTCAATGGGAGTCTTCCTTGCATTACTGGAGTAACATCATTTTTTTTATGCTAGTTCAGCAACGCGTCAGTTTAGCGCCACATAATTTCTGACGCATTCGTGAAAACGTGCGCCATAGAGCTCTGTATAGTAAACACAGCAGATCCATGGCACCGTTAGGAAATCATTGGGCAGCTCAAGAAATCTGACTTATCGGGCCGATGAGTCAGTTTCTTGTAAATGAGGTCCTCAGAGTAGATAGGAGGGGCAGTGGCAGATCCATGGAACGTGGTGTGCAAAAAGGAGGGAGCAGGGGCAAGCACACAGACATCGGAGGAGAGGGGGAAGGTGGGTAGGGGCAGCAAGCTCAGCACAGAGACTAAGTAGGAGGACAATTATGGGGCATAGAATTGAGCAATGGAGGGAAGGAGTGGGCAGACACATAAAGCTTAATGTAGGGCAATGGAAGCACATCAGATCATGCAGGGCAGGAGGGAGGGGGCTGGTGCATGAACAGAGGGTGTGGAAAGAGGAGGATAGGACAGCAAGCTAACTGTTCAGGGCAGGCGTGAAGGGCAGTGGCAGAACAACAGCCACACAGGGCTGTAATGAGGAAGCAGGGGCATGGATTTGTACAATGGGTGTCAAGTATGTGAGGGAGCAGGAGAAGCAAGCTTGGGTGGGGGCAGCACAATGCCAGGCCAGGCCCTGGATCCAACTTCTCACCCCCTACTGTGCATTGTGATGGGCGTTTTACTTAATGTTAAATAAAACAAACTAAAAATTCACTGAAAAAACAAAGGTTACATAGATGTTATAGTTAGGAAATGGAAATTTTTTTAAACTTTGAAATTCACTAAAAAAACGAAAGTTACAGAGACATTATACTTAGGTTCAGATTTTACACCCACAAAACCATATAAATTCAGCTGTTCTAGTTAGAGTTATTTCAAGTAAACATAACTTATGCCCTAAGGTAAGTATAACTTGGGCTCTCACCATGCACTGCTAATTACACCATATGTTATACATCACTCATGACATATTCTATGACATCATTGATAATATCACTATGACATTTGCAGTAAAATTATTGATGAGAAAACTGTGCATTGCGAGGGTGCGAGTTATAGTTACCTTAGGGCATGAGTTATAATTACTTAAAGTAACTCTAGCTATAAGAGCTGAATTCTATGGTTTTGTGCATGTAAAATCTGAACCTAACTATAATGTTCCTGTAACCTTAGGTTCTTTTATTCCATATGTACATGGGAAACTTCATATGCATACCAAAGTTCTTGGGCACACATTTTTGGGAAAATGTTGTCAAAAGGTGCCAAAGATATGGGCAAGCAAAAAAATGATTTTTCCAATGGAAACTAGGTCCTAAATATATATATGTACTGGCAATGGTGAAAATCACAGCAGATCTGCAAATTTCGTTGTGATTTGTTTTTTTTAAAGTGCGGTCTCCCACACTTGCTTTTTGTTTGCACCCAGGTCGGCCAGGTCCTGTGAGCATTGCCAAAATATATCAGGAAGTGCAGGCTCTCCTCCTAGTGCTAATCAGAGCCCTGAGGACCACCACCTCTTCGGGGCACTGCGTATTATGTATGCAGGGGGCCCGCATGGCACAGCCGTGTCCGGGGACTGCCCCCTCCCTGTTGCCATCATTTGTTATGTATGCGCCCAGGGATGCCACCTCCCTGTTCAAATGGTCTTTAATGTATATGGCGGGGGCCATCCACCCCTCTATAGCCTGGGGACGGCCCCCTTGACAGGTCAATGAATATAATGTATGGGGTCTGTGCAGCCCCCCTGCCATGGGGACCCTCACCTCCCTGGGGCTCACATAACTTAAAGTCCAGGGATCCGTCACAGACTCCTGGTCCCAGAGACCACCACCTCCCCAGGGCAAACCTGTATGAAGGAGGGGGGCCGTGCGGCCTCCCTCACAGAACCATATATGGCCCTGGAGACTGCCACCACCTAGGGCTGGCTCCTGCTACCTCTCGAGTTGCCCAATCTCTGGAGGTAGCTGTTTGCTTTTGGTTGGCGGGAGCTAACAGTTCCCGCCAAGCAAAAGCAAACCTAACTCTGCTTTTAGCAAGCAAGAGCTCTCAAACAGCTCTCGCTTGCTGAAAGCGGAGTTTTCATCTTTTTCCCTGTACGCAAATATGCTTGCAAGGAAAGAGATTAAAACATTGCTCCCACAAGCAAGGACCTGCTACTTAAAGCAGACCCCTGCTTACGGGAGCCATGCCAGCTCGTGCAGAAGACAGGAGCCGACTGGGACTGTGAGGCCTTCAGGCTCCCCCTTAGTCCCCATCTAATGCAAGTGTGTTTTCTCTGGAGCTCCACCAAGTAAAGTTACCGGAAGAAGATGCACAAGGAAAAATCACATTGACAAAGTTACAGATTCCCAGGGTCACTGAAGACATTTCCTCTACGTTTTTTATAAAGCTGTAGTGAAGGAGATGCACTATACATTTAGCCAAAGAGGTAGCGCTTATGAATTAGCAAGTGCAAAGTATTCCAGCTGGGTACACTTTTTGCACAAAATGGTGGCTCTTCCTGGATAATCATGCATAGCAGTATTCATTCTGGCACAATACTAATTTCACAGAAATTAAATTTTAATGGGAAGCACTTAGAGATATAAACAAAGCAGGTACTCAAGTTGAAACACCTTTTCTGTAAAGTACTAATCATCCAACTTTCTTGCGCATGGTGAGGACAAAGAAAGTGTTTTCTCTCTGTATTTTTTCTCTGTACCTAGAAACGTTATCTGTAAACCTTGATGGAGGTGTTTTCATCCCTGCGTTTTTTGAGCGCAATATCTCATGCAGAGACTGTAACAAGTGGGTTCATTTTTGTCAACAACTGCTGAGACCCAAACCCTGTGGCTAACCCGTGCCACACATGGCCGAAGGCTGTGCATGGGTAGTTATAGGGGGTTGGATGTAAGGCCTGGCCGCAGGACATGTGCAGCGGTGGTTGGATTAACTCAGAGTAATCAGTTTAAAAAATCATAGAAATTCACTGAAAAAAACAAAGGCTACAGGGACGTTATAGTTAGGAAATAGAATTTAAAAAGCCATAGAAATTTACTTAAAAAACAAATGATTACAGGGACGTTATAATTAGTTTCTGAATTTACTCATACAAAAACATAGAAATTCACCAGTTATAGTTATAGTTACCTTAAGTAAATATAACTCGTGCCCTAAATTAACTATAATTCACGCCCTTGCCAAGCACTGCTAATTACCCCAAAATTACGGCACTCATGACATCTTTGATAACAGCATTAATAATATCAATGTAAAATCTGCAGTAAACTTTTTAAGGTAAAACTGTGCATGGCCGGGGCACAAGTTACAGTTACCTTAGTTCACAAGTTATAGTTACTTGAGATAACTATAGCTATAGCTGGTGAATTTCTATGTTTTGTATGATTAAATTCAGAACCATACTATAACGTCCCTATGGTTTTTTAAGTGAATTTATGTATATGTATATGTATATATATATATATGTATATATATATATATATATATAATACCTACTGGCAATAGGTAGTTATAGTTAGGACCTGCTTTCCAGAGGAAAAGCATTTATTGTTTCGCCTATAACTTTGGTGCAGTTTGACAAATCTTCATGAAATTTCCAAAACTAGTTATTCACATTATAGTTAGGTGTGATAAAAAGATCTGTTACCGTTTAAGAAAAACCTTAGAAATTAATTGAAAAAAACAAAGGTTAAAGTAATGCCCTCCTCTCCGAGCTTTAAAAAGCCATAGTGTCCCCATCCCCAAGAGACATATCTCTTTAAAAGGAGAGGAGGCCATGTGGCCCCTTCCCCGAACCGCATTAGACCCTGGGGACCCCATTGCCCAGGGGCTTATGAATTTTCAAGGGAAGGGAGGCCAACTTCCCCCTCTCTGACCCTCACCAGGCCCTGGGGACCCCATCTTCCAAGGACTTTTATTTAAGGGGAGAGCCGCGGGGTCCACCACCTCAAGCCATTATTGGCCCCAGGATCCAACCCAAGGCCAAAATTTACAAAAACGGGAAGGGGCTGCTTTCACCCCTTCGCAGGGTCTCTTAATGCCCTGGGGACCCCATCTCCAAGTGTCATATTTTTTATTTATTAAAGGGTAAGAAGTGGCTTCTTACCCCGAGCCTTATTAGGCTCCATGGGAACCCCATCCCACAGGGCCTTTTTTAATGGAAGGGGAGGAGACCACGTAACTCCCCTTTAATGAACCTTATTAGGCCCTGGGGAACCCATCCTGAGAGCCTTATTTTTTTCTTGAAGGGAAGGAGTGCCATGTGACCCACCTTCCCAAGCCTTTATTGGCCCTGTGAACCCTATTCCCCAGGGCCATTTTTTTTTAGTAAAGCGGAGGGAGGCCATGTGGTCCCCCAGCCTGGGACCTATTAGGCCCCAGGGACTCCATCAGCCAGGGCTGCTTTTTTAATGAAAGGTGGGGGGCTGTGTGGCCCTCTCCCCAAGCTTGTTAGGCCCTAGGAACCCTACCCGCCCAAGGCTATTACTAAAAATAAAGGACACACACACCCCCTCCTCAAGCCGTTATAAACCTTGGGGACCCCACCCCCTGGCCTATATTACTTAAAGGTGGGCGCACTGGTGCTCACCAAGGGCACCCACATATGTTGATTTTGGAGGCAGCAAGGGAGCCGCAAGGCCCAGCAGTCCCAGACAGTTCCCTGCATGCTGCAAGAGTGGCATTGCTCCCACCTCCAGAAAGCAATAACTTTTTTTGTTCTCTCCAGGCAGAAGAAATATTTGTATCTGTTTCCCTGGCCACACTGGTAGCAGGGGTGGTACAAAGCATTCTTTTTGGGCGAGGGGTGCATGTTCGCCCCCTTCTGAGCCTCTAAGAGACACCGGGGACCCCATCCACCTGGGCAGTCATGACAAGTAAGGGGATAGGGCTGCACGGCCCCCCTCCTGAACCTCAATAGGACAGGTACCCAATACACATCTAGCAAAGAAGTATCATGGGCAAATGCAATGCAAACTTCTTTCACAGAAACCTGGTACAGCATAAACAGACACATATCAAACTACACAGCAAAACATAAACAATGCAGTAAAGATGGCAATAGCACAATATATCCATACACAGAATGTTTATTGCTTGAACAGCAGCAGTGTACATTACACAGAAATGCATGAGATATACATACATTAATAGCATTAGATAACATTTATATGCACATATAAAATAAAAATGCCAACATGGAAACTTCCCTCACATTGAACCAGTACAGAAAAGGCAGCCGTAATACAAACCTTCCTCATATGCTATAGGTGGGATGTCAGCAGCACACGATGCACAGAAGAAAACACCAGAGTAGAAGAGCAGGGACAGTAATGCCAGCTTCCCTCACACAGAAGAAGCACAGCATGAACAGCAGCAGTGGAAGCTTCCGTCACACAGGACGGGTGAAGCTTGGACAGCAGCAGTGTAGGATACACACAAAGACCCAAGAGGAGCAGCAATGGCAGCAGTAGCTCAAACTTCCATCACTCAGAACAGGCACCGCTTTAACAGCAGCAGTGCAACATTCCTTCACACAGGATGTGTGAAGCGTGGGCAGTAGCAGGTCAAGCTTCCTTCACAAAAATATGGGTGAAGTGTGGGCAGCAGCAGTGCAGGAAAGACAAAGAGCAGCAGCACTGGCAGCAGTAGCTCAAGCTTCTGTCACTCCGAACAGATACATCTTGAACAGCAGCAGTGAAAGCTTCCTTCACACAGGACAGGTGAAGCTTGGACAGCAGCAGTGTAGGATACACAAAGACCCAAGAGGAGCAGCAATGGCAGCAGTAGCTCAAACTTCCATCACTCAGAACAGGCACCGCTTTAACAGCAGCAGTGCAAGCTTCCTTCACACAGGACAATTGAAGCATGGGTCGAAGCAGTGCAGGATACACAAAGACCCAAGAGGAGCAGCACAAGTAGCAGGAGCTCAAGTTTCTATCACTGAGAACAGACACAGCTTGAACAGCAGCAGTGCAAGCTTCCTTTACCCATCTTGTGTGACGTGTGAGCAGCAGTAGTACAAGCTTCCTTCACACAAGCCAGGTGAAGCGTAGGCAGCAGCAGTGCAAGCTTCCTTTACACAAGACAGATGAAGCGTGGACAGCAGCAGTGCAAGCTTCCTTCACACAAGCCAGGTGAAGCGTGGGCAGCAGCAGTGCAAGCTTCCTTCACACAAGACGGATGAAGCGTGGGCAGCAGCAGTGCAAGCTTCCTTCACACAGCACGGGTGAAGTGTGGGCAGCAGCAGTGCCAGCTTCCTGTCACACAAGACGGATGAAGCGTGGGTAGCAGCAGTGCAAGCTTTCTTCACACAGGACGGGTGACACTTAGGCAACAGCAGTGCAGGATACACAAAGCCCACGAGAAGCAGCCCTGGCAGCAGGAGCTCAAGCTTCCATCACTCAGTGGAGACACAGCTTGAAAAGCAGCAGTGCAAGCTTCATTCACACAGGACAATTGAAGCATGGGCAGAAGCAGTGCAAGATACACAAAGACCCAAGAGGAGCAGCACAAGTAGCAGGAGCTCAAGTTTCTATCACTGAGAACAGACACAGCTTGAACAGCAGCAGTGCAAGCTTCCTTTACCCATCTTGTGTGACGTGTGAGCAGCAGTAGTACAAGCTTCCTTCACACAAGCCAGGTGACGCGTGGGCAGCAGCAGAGCAGCAGAGCAAGCTTCCTTTACACAAGACAGATGAAGCGTGGGCAGCAGCAGTGCAAGCTTCCTTCACACAAGCCACGTGAAGCGTGGGCAGCAGCAGCGCAAGCTACCTTCACACAGGACGGGTGAAGCGTGGGCAGCAGCAGTGCCAGCTTCCTTCAAACAAGACGGATGAAGCGTGGGTAGCAGCAGTGCAAGCTTTCTTCACACAGGACGGGTGACACTTAGGCAACAGCAGTGCAGGATACACAAAGACCCACGAGAAGCAGCCCTGGCAGCAGGAGCCCAAGCTTCCAGCACTCAGTGGAGACCCAGCTTGAACAGCAGCAGTGCAAGCTTCCTTCACATAGGACAATTGAAGCATGGGCAGAAGCAGTGCAAGATACACAAAGACCCAAGAGGAGCAGCACAAGTAGCAGGAGCTTAAGTTTCTATCACTGAGAACAGACACAGCTTGAACAGCAGCAGTGCAAGCTTCCTTTACCCATCTTGTGTGACGTGTGAGCAGCAGTAGTACAAGCTTCCTTCACACAAGCCAGGTGAAGAGTGGGCAGCAGCAGTGCAAGCTTCCTTTACACAAGACGGATGAAGTGTGGGCAGCAGCAGTGCAAGCTTCCTTCACACAAGCCAGGTGAAGCGTGGGCAGCAGCAGTGCAAGCTTCCTTCACACAAGACGGGTGAAGCTTGGGCAGTAGTAGTGCAAGATTCCTTCACACAGGACAATTGAAGCATGGGCAGAAGCAGTGCAGGATACAAAAAGACCCGAGAGGAGCAGCTCAAGTAGCAGGAGCTCAAGTTTCTGTCACTGAGAATAGACACAGCTTGAACAGCAGCAGTGGAAGCTTCCTTTACCCATCCTGTGTGACGTGTGAGCAGCAGCAGTACAAGCTTCCTTCACACAAGCCAGGTGAAGCGTGGGCAGCAGCAGTGCAAGCTTCCTTCACACAAGCCAGGTGAAGCGTGGGCAGCAGCAGTGCAAGCTTCCTTTACACAAGACGGATGAAGCGTGGGCAGCAGCAGTGCAAGTTTCCTTCACACAAGACGGATAAAGCGTGGGTAGCAGCAGTGCAAGCTTTCTTCACACAGGACAGGTAACACTTGGGCAACAGCAGTGCAGGATACACAAAGACTCAACAGAAGCAGCCCTGGCTGCAGGAGCTCAAGCTTCCATCACTCAGTGGAGACACAGCTTGAATAGCAGCAGTGCAAACTACCTTCACACAAGACGGGTGAAGCTTGGGCAGTAGTAGTGCAAGATTCCTTCACACAGGCCAGGTGACGCATGGGCAGCAACAGTGCAAGCTACCTTCACACAGCTGGGTGAAGTGTGGGCGGTAGCAGCAGTGCAAGTATCCTTCATACAGGACTGGTGAAGCGTAGGCTACAGCAGTGCAAGCTTCCTTCACACAGGACAGGTGAAACATGGGCAGCATCAATGCAAGCTTCCTTCACACAAGACAGGTGAAGCATAGGCAGCAGCAGTGCAAGACCCAAGAGGAGCAGCACTGGCAACAGGAGCTCAGGCTTCCATCACTCAGAACAGATACAGCTTCAACAGCAGCAGTGCAAGCTTCCTTCACTCAGGACAGGTTAAGCATTGGCAGCACCAGTGCAGGATACACAGAAATACCCAAGAGGATCAGGAGTGGCAGCAGGAGATCAAACTTCCACCACTCAAAATGGGCACAACATGAAGAGAAACAGTGCAAGCTTCCTTCACTCAGGACAGGTTAAGCATTGCCAGCACCAGTGCAGGATACACAGAAATACCCAAAAGGATCAGGAGAGGCAGCAGGAGATCAAACTTCCACCACTCAAAATGGGCACAACATGACGAGAAACAGTGCAAGCTTCCTTCACAGAGGACAGGTGAAGCCTGGCCAGAAGCAATGCAAGCTTGCTTCACACAAGATGGGTGAAGCTTGGGCAGCAGCAGTTCAAGCGTCCTTCACAAAAGATGGGTAAAGTGTGGGCAGAAAAAGTGCAACTGTCCTTCACACAAGACAGGTGAAGCTTCTGCAGCAGAAGTGCAAGCTTCCTTCACACAGGATGGGTGATACATGGGCAGCAATAGTGCAGGCTTCCTTCTCACAGGACATACGCAGCTAATAAAGTAGCAAAAAAAGATGTACAGAAACATGTAAAATGCTCAGTCACTAAGGCAGCTGTGCAAGATACACAGAAACGCACAAGAGGTACAACTAGGACAGTACTACTGCTATCGTTCTGCGCACAGAAAAAAAGACCTCACAGACAGCTCGTGCAGAAGAACACGCTTTGCTCCCACAAAAGACGCACATTAAGGGCCAGAAGTTTCAGACCTGTTGTTCTTTGAAGTCGTTCCCTGCTTCTGTTTGTTTTACTCCTCAGTGGTTTTACTGCCCCTTATTTGAAATGAAAGCAAAAATCCCCAAAAGCTCAATTTATTTAGCGGTGAGGGAATACATTTTTTTTGTGTAAAATCAAGTGATTACCGTTGAAGTCTGGGAGGCCTGCTGCATATTTTACGCTTCTGTATATGGTTTCTGTATTTTTCATCTGGGTAGGATCAATTTATAAACTGCTTTCTCCCCAGAGCACCAGAACATATATAGTATTTCGCCACTCACTGTTCTTGCGCGCTCTCGAGACTCTTGTGACACTCCAGCTATGATTTTGCCACGAACTCCCATCATGCTCTCACCGAGATCTAGCCACTCTCTCACTGTGCTCTCACTGAGTCCTCGCATGCTTTGTCCACAGGTCCCCTCGTGGTTTTACCACCTTCTCACTGTGGTCTCACGTGTGACGTAACACCGGCCCCTACAGCCCCTGTAGCACAGCGTGGCCCCACAAACCTCCAGATGGCGCCATTTGGCCCAAGGCCAATGAATGCCTGTGAGATATGAGAGGGAGTTTCGAAGAAAGGGAGTGACAGGTAGAGAGTCAAAGCAGATGTGAGCGAAGACGGAGAGAAGGTAGACTGGAGGGGTGAAGGTGTGTTGTGGCTCTGGTGTGGGAAAGAATGATTCAAACTTCGTTCAAGCAGAGGAATTAATTAGAATGTAGAGTGAAAAAAAACAAGAAGAGAAAGGTTTTAATTACTTTACAGAAACCGTTTGAAACTTCATTTAAAAAATGAAGTAAGAAATGGGTGGTGCTTAATTTATGCTGGTGGTTGCAGGAAACGGCCTTTACTAAGCAGCTGGAGCCACACAGACCGTAACCATGCAAGCGATATAACGATTGCCCTGAACCACTTATGTGCCTGAACCATGAAAATGCGGGGTTAAGGCACCATGCATATGCCAGGTTGAAGCATACAGTGGGGAGAGGAACACAGCGGCCAGGTAAGTGGGGATGGGGGGACGTATTAACTACAGGGGGAGTTTTAACGACAGAGTGAGGTCAGAGGGGGGGAAGGGCCACTTTCTGGGGGGTCAAGGTTTTTTTATTTTTAAGGGGTCAGTGTTAGGGCTCAGGGTAGGAAGGGGCCAGGGTAGTTTTTAGGGCAGGGTGGGGCTGGAGGGCTGAGGGCGGTGGGAAGGGGCAGTTTTAGGTCTTAGGGCAGGTGGGGGGTCAGGGTACTTTAGGAGGGGAAGGTTTTCGGTCTCAGGGTGGCGAGGGTCTGTGGCCAGGTTTTGGGGGGGTTGACATTTTTCAGGGTGGGGTAATGTTTTAGGGATTAGGGCAGGTGGGGGGTGGAGGGGTCGTTTTTTTTAAGGCCCAGTGTATTGGGGGGGGGGGGGTCAGGGTATTTTTTGTTTTTTTTGTTTTTTGCAGGGGCAGGGTTTTAGGGCTTAGGGTGTGGAGGGGGTTAGGCTTTGGTCTGGGGGGATGGAGTTTTTTAGGGGTGGGGGTAGTTTTAGGCCTCAGGGCAGGTGGGGGTCAGGGGACTGTTTTAAGTTAATAGGGAGGGTTGTATGGTTAAACCACACATGTGTTTATCACACATACCTTTACTAGCCATGCTTTTACAACAAAAATCGTAGTAAAGGCATGCGTGGTAAAGACGCTGTCATAGTTCCAACCGTGTTGTTCAGCCATGCGTGGTTCAGTCATACAACCAGCAGTTGCAGGTGTTGGTCACTGGCACAAATAATTTGGGACCAGGACTTATTTCTAAATATTAGACGTTGGCAGTAAAGGGGGGAAAAGAGTGAAAAGAAAGATAGGCACACAGTAGTGAAGAGTGCATGGATTAAAAAATAACCTGTAAAATCGAGATAAAGATTCAGGAAGTGTGGAGTATTGGAAGAAAAGTGCATGAAATAGAGTCAAGACTAAGCAGCCTTGAAAATTGTCAGGAAAAAGATTCTGCAGCCCCGGTGACACTTTCCTTACAAAAGCTTTGGCCCAGGCATCTCTTTACGATATATAATGCAATCTTGATAGGATGATAGTGGAGGTCCTACTGGCGGCCTGTAGAGCAGCGATTCACGGACATTCACTGAGGAATGAGTCCTGTCTTGATAAAAATGAGCGACGCAGCATCCCTGAAAGCCACACAGTCCTGATGTGCAGCATCTGAAAAGGACTGGGAGTGCAGTGAAATCGATTATTTGGTCTGATCTGGCCATTCGGCTTCTCACAAGCACAGGCATCTCTTATGTTATCAACCACAAAGAGTGTGATGGGTGCTTTACAGCCAGAACTAAATAATATGGACTCTCAACTTGGCTCAGTTAAATTAAACCATTTGTATTGAATTAGTAGATTACAACAAATTGCAAAATAAAACTTTACAAAAGGAAGCATATCAGCCAGTGCAATGTAGATCTGTAACCTCCATGGGCAAAAAGTAGCCCAACACAGTGTGCAGCGTGTACACACAAATAATTTCGTGAGGTGCTCTCGGGTACAGAGATCTCTGGTTTCTTAAATTGGTTGTAAATAGCTCAATATGGTTTTGAATTTGTATTTGCTGTTTTGGGTACTATGGTTATAACAGGACTAACAAACCTACAATTACCAGAATATAGGGGTGTAGCTACCACTTGAGCTAAGGGGCCTATTGAAACCTAATAATTACTGTATTCTACTAGTTGTAATACCCCCCAACAGCATTCAAAAGTGTAATTTCCCTTGCTTGCACCAGGGGCCCTGGCATCCTTGATAGATACTGCCAGAATGCACAGAATTGGTTGGGACTACGTGAATAATCCATGCGAGGGTTTGCAAAACTTGACATTTTAAGAAGTAAAATACACAGTTTCCAACCCGCAGCATGTCAGGTATAATGCAGTCAGCCATTTTCGCTTTTTAATCAATTGCAATTTGCATTCTGGGACTTGTAGTTTTAATTAGCCAATTTACGTGTCTTGGAGTACCCAGTAGAGCGCTGGGTGAGCACTTCAGGAATCTTAAATTAAGTGAAACGGTACAAGAAGGATAGCTTCTTACTGACAATGAATCGCCAGCTTCGGAGCGAGAGCCTATGTGCTGCCCAAAGGCAAGTTTTATCCACTGTTTTCTACATATTGACTGAACACCTTTCTTTCTCTCTGCTCATTGAGCTGTGAAGGCCAAGTGGCCGCGAGGTCCCTTCAATACACCAACTCATTATTACAGTTTAAGAGATATGTTTATTTTCAGCCTGCTGCTTTGAGTGCACCTAGTGCTGGGAACTTCTCTTTGATTGACAGCCTTGAGGACCGCAGACCCTGGCAGCGCGCGCACAGAAGTGCAGCTAGAAGCTCAGTAATGGCAGCTCGGCGGTTCACGCGCCTCTGGCGTCCTATGAAGATGTCTCTTCAAGGTGTGAGGTGCTTGGTGGGGGCGCTGCTCGCACTGTCTTTCACCCGAACTCCGTTGATGTGCCTGTCGTCTTATGCGCCAATTAGTGCCTGGTTTATGGATCACTACACGGGAACTCCTGGAAATTGAAGGGGCCATCCATCTCCTCACAGAGGCGATCGAATGGACCAATGCCTGTGGACAGGGTGCGCAACTTCCGAAAAGTCTGCCGGGAACTAGCCCCCACTTTGATATTCACAAAGAGGTTACTCCGTGGACAAAGTACAGGCCTTGAATTTTACCAACTGAAGACACTATTTGCACCACTTTACAAATATCCAGAGTTTCTCCATATGTAAACAAATATATATTTATGAGAGGAAATAGACAACAATTTTGAATATGCTTTCCGTTAAAAGCCAGATGTAGTACAACAGTCCTCCCTCCTATTGTCAACTAAAGTGACGTCACGGTAGTTACAGCACTCCTCCACAGCTCACTGTGTTTCATGACACCCTCATGGCTAGTTCTCTCTGTTTTTTTTTAATGTTTTGATGCAACGATGTGAAAGAAAACATAGTCACTCTGGATAGCCCAAAGAAGTCTATTATGCGTTTTATGCAAAACTAACCAACAAACATTTAAGATCGTCCATTTGCCATTTTCATTCGACCAAAGCATCTGCTGCGATCAGTTGGAGGGTGTAATGCTAAAATCAATACATTTTGGTGCTACCTTTATACATTTTTACTAAACGCAAGTGAGTGTAAGTGAGATAAAAACGAAGATAACAGTTTTCTACAGCAAAGGTTTAGACTTCACAAATTTCTACAATCCTTGCTACACTTTGCAAGCTTCAGAACAAAGATGCAATTACTAGAATCATTCAGGTGAAATATGCAGTGTTGAACAATGGATGACAAAACAAAGCTTTATTTAAAATTTAGCTACTTGTGCAATAAGATGATGTTTTATTGGGCCTCAAGCAGGTAGAAACATGAATTGGTATATGATTAATGAAATGTGACAATACACGTTAAGGCACATATAGTAATTTTGGTGGACGGAGTATGAACTGTCGGCATAGAAGAATACTTTACTCCCCTCATGAGGAGAATACTCTGCCCATCAAATTCTGAGATGTCCACTGGCCTAGTGGACATCAATTGTATTTCTAGAAACCGCCATCAAGGCAGTTCCTGTAAATGATATAGCAGTTTGATGATGGCTCCATCAACATAACAGAGCTGTACGTCAAAGTTTCAACTTTTTTTTTCAAAAACAAAATACCAAAGCTGGAATGTCTAAATGAGGCCCTAAGTCGCATATGCAAGTAAATTGACTTTCTCAACCCCTTTGTTCCCCTAAGGCATAATCCCTGCAGCTACTCAATGGCATATAAACAGATTTTTTTCAGTTTTCATTTCTTCATTTTAATATTCTTTATCATCATGATAAAATGTACTAAAAGAATAATCACGGAAAATGCCTTTAGTACTGAAAGCACGTTGAGTGAGGCCCATAATCAATGTAATTAGCACATATAAAGCTAATATGACCAGAATAACCAAGATCACAACTTCGAACACCTGAATATCCCTGACAACCGAGATTGCATGTCACTCAAAGTAATTTTAGATCTCATAGTCATTTTAGATCTCATATAATTGCTTCACATTATCCTTAACGTGACCCATCTGCTTGTGTACTCTAAGGGTTGTGTTGGGAAAGTCTGAACAAAAATCAGAGCCTTTTATTTCATCAATCCCCCCCTTCCCTTTGGCTACTAGGAGTTATTATACGGCCATTCTGTTCTGCAACTGCATAGTCTTTTAGGGATCTAACTGATCTCATACCAAACCCATGGGAATAGCAGTGGCATTGGCTACTTCTAGTATGTGAACATTATGTTTAGCATCTATGGTGGCCTGTCCTACACTACAGTTGGGAAAAAGGATGGAGAAGAATTTATTCATTTTGGAGATCTCACAGGGCCTCCTAGCCCTGCCTTTACAGACAGTGAACTCTGGAATGTAAGGATTATGTAGCCAGAGAAAGAGACCTTAGCCCAGGCTTTTATCCTGCAGATGAAATGAGGACATTCTTCTTGAGGGTGACACTTGCAAAACACCACACCAGTGGAAACATGGTATTCATAGAGGAGGTGATTTGAAAAGTATAGTCGCCATAACAATATAACCTTCACTCTGGCTCACAAATACACTCTGGTTTCCTGCTTTGAGATGTTCACAAATCAACCTCCTTTCTGAAAGGGCAAGATAAATACAATCAAGGACAAAAGTAACGAGAAGCAGACAGTAAGTAACATTATTTAATATCCAGACAATCTGGCAGTGCAAAGGTGTTGGGTTTGGTAGTGAGAAGAAGAAAGGCAACAACAGCAGTGAGCAAAGCAACAACCAGCGTAGTGCTCAGTGCACTGTTTGATTGACAGAAGGGGGTTCAGAGGGGAGACATGACAGGAACCCAGCCACAACTCTGTTCCATGATGCTGAATAATCAGCAACAGGCTCCTTCTGATCCCCATGGTCTTGGAGAAGAACTCAGAGGCCAATATCATTGTGTTAAGGGCAATACAAAGCAAAGCATTTACCTTGATTGAGGAGCTCCAAAGCAGATGCTAATTCATGTTTTATTCGCACAAATGCATTTTATGCCTCCTCAGATCACAGCAAGGTTTCAGGGTGTCTTTTCTGGCATAGCCTTGCAGGGGATTCATCATAGTGGCATACACCGAGAATTATTGTCTGCAGTACCTGTCCATACCCAAGAAAGGTAATTCCATGGGAGATTGTCAATGGATGGGGCAACATATGAATAGCTTCAATAAGTTCAGGTGACAGGTGGCACTCACCGGCTAAGATTACATCACCAGGGTAGCACACTTGTGGGAGGGAAAAATATAGTTTCTCTTTCAAAATCAAAGGGCAAGATGAGCATTATCAGGTCCATAAACACCAAGGGGATTGATAAAGATGGCAAACACAGATCATCAACATACTGCACAAATCTGCAGAAAACCAAAGTGTCCAAATCTTTAGTTAAATCTTGAGAAAAGATTTACAGAGACTCTGTAAATCCTTGTGGGAGCCTCCACCACAAAGGTTGGGAACCTCCGGAGGAGAACGCAAGGGATAGCTGACTGTTTTTATATTCAGAGATGGAGAAAAAGGCAAAACAATGTTCCTCCAGAGTAAACCATTTTGCGCTTGTGGGGATGCAAGAAAGGATGCTGGCAATCTTGGACACCACATGGAATGTAAAGATAACCACATTACTGATGGCGAATACATATTGTTCAAACATAAACCCGTCGGTCTTTTACCTTCGTTAATAGGTAAGATCAGGGTATTGCATCTACTATAACTTGGTACCAGAACCCCCTGTCTAATGAGAGCTGCAATTACAGGACAAATCTCTGCTCCTACCACACGTCTGAGGGAATACCAAGGGATTTAAGGCAGCTTCTTTTATGAGTTTGTCTTGATCTTCAGAGGTTCCAGTGAGGCAATAAATCTCACATGATTGGCTCACATTCTCACTGAGCTATACCCTTGTCCCCCCGGAGAAATCTCTCCCTTCTTTAAACAATTTGTTTACTGGAGAAACATCTCCCTTAACTTCTGGCAGCTGAGTTTGTCATGTTAAGTCCAGTCCAGAATGTCCCTGTTCTCTTGCAAGATAATTCCTGGCACACAGTGCACACATTTCTATAAATAATACAAAAAGACTCAGGACAGTGCAAAAAAGTATACTGTGTGTTTAATGCAAAAATAGCCAGCAAGCATTCAAATTAAACAAATATTCTGTTGAGTTGTTGTCCTTTCAACAAACCAGAACCGGACCCTTGATGATTTGTAGGATGTAATGCTAAAATACATATACTGTGTTGCTATATTTATTCATTTTTACTCAATGCAAGTGAAAAGAAGCAGGAATACCTTATACAAAAGAAACCATCAGATAGGCACTAATGAGCAGGTGCCAGGCTCTTCTTGTAGGAATAGTGTGAGAAGATATTAGAAGATAGCAACAGTTTTCTCAAGCAAAAGGCTGACCACTAATTTCTATATTCCACTTTGTTGTGCCAACTTCAGAATAAGTCTCGGGTTACTACAATGATTCTGCTGAAATGTGCAGTGTACAACATGGAATAACAAAAGAGGCTTCCTTTAAAATACATGCAAGGGCCTCAACAGGTATAAATAAGTAATAGCATATGATTTACACATTAAGGAACATATGGACAGGGCATTTGTAGAGTATATGTGCAAGCATCAAGGCCCACGAGAAATTCACTTTTCTAATGATAATAGTGAGATATTCCTGACTATTGGGTTCCAATTATTATGCATAATGTTTTTTTTCCCTTTTATGCTTTATACATAGTAATTGCTTGTATAATATTTGTTTGTAAATAAAATGTTGCAGGGCAGATTTACTAACTTTTCACGCAGCTCAGCAAGCTGCTGTGCTGCATTGCATGACAGGGAGAGAGTACTAAGATACAGAGCTGCTTTCCTCTCTCCTAGTGTTGGCATACTTTAGGTTGCCATGCACTAGTGCCCACATCCTTGCACCATAATGCAGAGTGTGCATGATGTCAAGCAAAGGTTTCCTGGTGAAAAGGTAGCTTTCAGCAAAAAACACTGTGCTTAGACATTGTTTAACAGTTTATATATGTGTTGTATGGTGGAGCATGTATGCAGATTCAAAACGTTTTAAGAACTAAAAACATTTCTTGAAGTTATGGGCAGCTTCAAAGAGACATTCTATATTTTGTCACATAGCTCTGTTTGACAATGTTAGTAGATAGTGTTTTGCATGGATGGTTGCACAGGAATGCCCATGTACCAGCTATGGTACTTTCCCTTGCTGCAAAGCAGTGTGAGTGCAATGTTGCATTTCTTTATGGTTACTTTCCAGTGAAACGAAGGTTTTGCACTCAGAAAGTAAATCTCAATTAACCATATTTGCTCTGGTTTCCATAAATTTTCTGATGCAAACTAAGCACACATTGTTACTAAATATGCCCGGTTCTGTAAACTTGTCCAAGTGTATGTTGGCATTAGCTGTGTTCACTGATTGCATAAGAAACTGTGTAAAACACACATTGAACCAATATCTAGCTTGACATTTCTACGCAAGTGCACATCATGTGCAATTTTCACACGGGTGAGAGCCAGGAATTATTTTGTGATAATGTATGTAATTTTCACTAAAAGCATGCTGGTTATGAATGCGAATAATGAAGCCCGCACCGACTCATGAAGTGGCTTACCCCAATAGACATGGCCTGGGACACACGATTAGAACAATTTCAGACACATGGGAGTGACAGTGATTGATGCTACTTAAGCGAAGTGCTGATGATTTAACTTTTGAGTGTTGCTTAGATTTGTGTGTTGTCCCCTTTTACAAATTAGACAGTACAAGTAGACTGTGCAGTTGTGGCTCGCTGCACTCTGAAGGGGCAGTTGCAGCACGTGGGGGGGAAGGGGCATTGCGGGAACCTTTAATTAAAAAAAAAAAATAAACATACCTGCGCTGTTTCCGCGGCGCCACTCCTCTTTTCCTCATCATTCCATGCAGAGGCGCCCAGCCTGCCCTGAGGCCACTCCTGACGCTGCCCAGAGCAACATTACGATTGGCTGGGAGCTCCCAGCCAGACTGCTCCCAGCCAGACTGGGAGCCTGTGCCTGCTCCCTCCAGCCCACCAACACAGTGCCAGGCTGGAGAGAGCACAGTGCGCATGTGTATTTGGTCTGCCAGAGACGACCGGACAAACACACATGCACACTGAGGGGAGTGCAGAGTGCGCTCCCCTCATCTTTGTAATGGCCCTGCTTCTTTCACAATGAAAGGATAATAAACATAGTTTATTATCCTTTCGTTGTACAAGGTTTGCAGTGGCTGCTGCTGACGGGGGCAATGCTGCTCTGCCATAGTGAAGGAGCCGCCCCTGAGACTGTGTGATGAATTCTACTCTATTTAATATTACCCACCTCGTATATATTATGTACCTCTAATCATGGGTACGCCTTTATTCATCAGAGGTGTCAGGCTCAAACAGGGGGGTAGGGGTAACTTTCAATTTCATGGACATGTCGATCCTGAAATTATTGTATTCGTCGAGTAAGCTTATATGTTGTCCTGAAGTGATTTCTGTGGAACACATGAAGTCTTATCTACTTAAATATTGAAACAGATGGTTGTGTCCCTAGTGACACATGGAAGGACTATAGTATTGTAAATATCTGTCCATGTGCTATAGCAAAATTAATATAATACGTTTAATACAATGACACGTCTTACTTCTTGCTTTGCTTGTCCATGCAGTCAGCTCAGGAATGTGGGGTGACAGGAAGGCAGGGGCTGAAGGGACCACATACAATTTAAAAGTGAATATTGGTAAGAACCAGCAAGGGACTTTTTCACCATCGGTGCGCTAAGTGATATTACGGGCACCCAATCTTTGCACCCTTGCCTGCAAAGCAAGTCCATTGTAAATATTTGCCTGTGACATTGCAGCAAACGCCCTTGGGATAAAAAATGTGCTACTGACAAGATGATTGAAAATATTGGTTATTTGCTTTGATGCTATTTGCTTAAAAGCAGTTACATTTTATGACCTTTTTTCTTGAAGCTTTTTCTCCTGTAATTTTGAATAGTAAGTTACGACTCCTGTTACATTAAAAGGTCTTTCCACAGTAAAAGAAAGCACTGATTACTAACTTGGACAGTGTTGGGCAGATTCATTGTTTAGATTTATGAAAACAACCATTAAGCTTTCTATTTACGATTATGCTCAAAAACATGAATTTCTCTTAATATAAATGCAAGGTTCTCCGAGATTTGTCACACTTAGATAGTTTACTGTGTGTATGGCAGGAATAGACCTTGCATCGGAAAAATATGCATGACACAAAACTCACACATTTCTGTAAATTTCACAGATTCAAAATTTTGCACAATTCAGTGAGAGAGTGACTCAAAAAGAAAACATCTTGTGGGAAGTCCACTTGTAGTAATGAGGTTTGCCCTCATGTTTAAGTTCCAGATCAGATACAGTAAAACATGTTCGATAACATTTCTCTTAATTTTTGCATTGCCAAGTCTTGATCACTTGCCAGCCTTTTGTAGTTAACTGTCAGTTGCCCTAAATTGAGTCAGATGGGAAATACTATGGTCAAGGGATCTCAGACACTTACAGGCTTCCTCCTAGTTTTGACTCTAGGTTGGAGCAAATGTGCTTGCTATGGTTTGTCAAAAGGGTAGGAGTAGGATGAGACTGCTCCTTGGAAAGCAGTAAGAACAAGATGCTTTTTTATGTTAGACTAGGGATTGGAAATGTGAGGAGCTCATCATCTGGATAACCTAAACGTCTCTTGCCTAGGTCACAATGAAACAGAAAATAGGGTCTAACAGAGTTTCATATGAAAAGAACGAGAACGCTCCTGCCAATCCTCTACTCAAAGCAGACTGTGATCATCACAGCCTCACCACCTCAAACCCCTCTCTTGCCATTGCCACCTCTTCACATCAGTGCTGATGGTGGCATGCTCCTCATCCCCAACTCTTCAGGCTTGAGGAAAGTTTGGCAAAAAGTTGTTCCGGGGTACTGCACCACTTGTGGTTGATCATGTGCCAGTCAGGTCTAGGAAGCAGCTTTGTTCAGTTGAGTGCACACTACCATTATTTGCCGTACCTTCCTTCAGTACCCAAGGGTGCAACGTCCACACCAAGGCTCTACTGCATGTGTCTAGTAGCAGAGCGCACCCACATAACATGTGCAATACTCCTCCAGTAAGCCGGAAATGTGTGAACCACTCCTTTAAGGCGCCAGCTGCTGCTCAGGGTCCTGTAGTCCACCAAGCTCCCCAGGCTGCAGTAGATATCACTTTCACAACTGCCTTTGACCAGCGACTGATTCGATTTTTCCAAGACAGTTGAATACTTGTCTGAGTGATGGCCGAGGACATGCTCTGCTTCACAGTTGGGTATGCATACGTTCGCAGGCTCTTGACTTTAATAGTAGCCTCAAAAGATACCAGTAAAACTAGCCTTCCAACAGTAATCAATGGAGGCCATTCACCTGTGGAGGCTGTAAGCCGACTGCCACTAGGCTTTCAGTATATACAAAGAGCTTTCTTAGAAGTAGGTGGTGGATAGGGGGAGCTGTCAAAAACTAGCAACAGTCCTTCTGGCTACCACTTGAATTCCCCACCACATTTAGAGTGTAGGTGATGGTAGTTTCCATTGCTGACTCCACCATCAAAAAACTCCTAAGTGTGCCTGATGCACGAGAATGGTCTTAGAGAGGCCCCCCCTATTTAAGGCACAGCATCAGACACCATTCCCATCAGCTTTTCACCTCTCCGAGTCTTCTGTGTAACCCATTGTTGTCCAAGGCAAGAAAAATTCAAAATGTCACCCTTGTGCTAGCAGAAATCTTCCTTTGTTTGGGGAACCTTGGTTTTATTTTTTATGAAGACACACTCCAGTAGCTGGGTTCTGTCTTCATAAAAACCAAATGCTGATAGGCCCACTATGGCAGCACATTAGATGGACCTGTCATTACAATTGTTTTCAACCCAAAATGGCTCTTGCAATGAATCTGGAGTGGCTTTAGGGAGCAGGGCAGTTCTATCATCAGAAAAGTCCAAATGCAGTAGGCCGGCCATGACTGAGATGGCAACTGCACTCTTTCCCAGTTGGCTTACTGAAGTCCAAATATTTAAGACCTGCAGCCTTCGTGGCTGCCTCGCTCATACCTTCCTCTCTATTTCACGCGCAAGAAAGCGTTAAGGAGCCCCCCACAGCCTCCTGGGGTGCAGTTCAGAATTTGCAATTTGCATCTTGTAACCACTTGGTCATTCCGCTGCAAGATCATCCATCATGGTTTGTTTTAGCTGTTGTGATAGCCTATTTATTATGCAAATGGCTCTTCCTGGCTGGCATTATTCTACATTCTATGAATACGAAAATTATTATCAAGCTTCGTGGCTAATGGTGGCCGTTCCCCCCATCTGACGCCTGAGCAGCGGTGGGTCACTGCGCACAGTGTTTCACGAGGCAGAATAAAATCACTAATTAAAAGTAGACAAGCTTCGTCGTTCGGTAATAATCGCACACAGACAAACTGAGCTTGTGGTGACAGTTGTTAAGGCTGCAGTGGAGAAGGGAAGAGAAAAATGCAGCGGAGTCGGCGCTCGCATGCTGGTGTGTGGTGTGCAGTAATTACGAGGTTTGCACTTCTTTGAAGCAACGAGCTGCAATCACGACCTGCTCAGGGTGTGTTAACAGGCGACGATACGCAAACAAAACGACCTACAGCCGTGGCGATTAAGGTGCTATTGTTCTGTAGAGTCGCTCCTGTGTAATTTATTTGACTTCCTGTTCTTGTACCTGCTGCCTTAGACATTGAACAATCCCGTTAATCACTCAGTGCTTAATTTTTTTCTGAGCCTGGCATTTACAACGCGAAAAAGACACGTATGAAAGAGAAACACGGGAAGCGACACTAAGGGAGAAAGCAGAAAGCTGCAAGAGTGAGCTGAAGGGGCAGGGAGTGGCTGTAAACAGATTAAAGAGGCCGAGGTGGCTCTAGGCCTCAGTATTCTGTGCTCGCGCATTTAACTGCAGCAGCCCCATGTTTCAGAGGAGACCTTTGGGCACCGCCACTTTGAATTTACAATTTGCCAATACCCCTAAATCCCAAGTGTTCTAATGAGATTTCCAGTTTTATAATGATTTCTCCTGTGGCTAGCCTTCATTATCTCTCACCCACATCTTGAATACACGATGGGATCAAAACCTGATTCAGCATTGCTGGTTACCAGGGTCTGACTGGCTGGTTCTAACCAGTGCTTTAAATGGTCCGGTACTGAGTACCAGCACTTTTTTATTTTGAGCAGGAGAATACCGGCACATCTCAAGAAAAACGTAATACTTTTAATTGGAGAGTACCGGCACTTCTCAGAAACAAGCAGGTACTCTGGCACAGAGTACCTGCACTTTATTTTTTCCATTTCAAGCACTGGTTCTAACCAATGTTCCCTGTAAGGCGAGCGCGCACCTTTCCTTCCCCCGTCGCGCAGGCCCCTTTGGCAAGTGCGCACGGTGCAACGTTCTTGCAACGTCGCTCCCTGCATCATGCACAGCAAATGTGACAAGACAACAACAAGACGTAAAGGCACCTTCATTGCTCATTTACCGTCTGAATGGACAGAACACTTTTTTTTGTCCGCTTGCCAGAACGAGCCAGTAGGCCTAAAAATGTCTCACCCTTATTAATCCGATTAGTCATAGCGAGTGGCTGAGCAGATAACTTGAGGCCTCTACTTCAAGTTCCGATCTGTAACATCAACAGAGCACAAAACAGTGTAGAGGCTAATGCCAAAGATCTTGGCTAGTTATGCGCTGCGCGCGCGTGAATGGTCAATTTCTTGGCGCACGTATCCTTGGCTGCAGCGCACAGAGACCGCACACTGCCGCACACAGTGGAAAAAAATTAGAGGGAACATTGGTTCTAACCCTGCAGTAGGAGCTGAACGCATCTAGAGTGCCCTCTAAAAGGAGAGGCTGCTTTGTGGAGTTAAACATTCTAAACCAGCACAGAGGTTGTAGAGTTGTGGGCCTTTGAAAGATCTGTTCATATAGAGCCCTTGCTAAACTCCAGTTGTGACTACAAGGGACTGGGACACCTACCACAATCATCCTGGGTGACTGCAAAGAGACAGCATTGCACCACACACTGCCCTGCAGCAGGTTGGAATTTCCTTGAATAAATGTTGAAGAAGAGTGAAGGTAGGTGCCTTTAAGTAAAGCAGGACAGCTCCGAAAAAAACAGGGGAGAAACTTTTCACTAATGTTTTAAGAGTGCTTTGGGCTTCAGTAGAACCCGTTTGGTCTCTCTACACAGAGAATCCTAATTTTAAAGACAAAGGACCAGATGCATGACATTTTTTAGCTGTCCCAAACGGTCCGATTTGCAGATTTCGGCCGTTTACGACTGCTTAAAAGCATTTCTGTACATACAAAGTCCTTAAATGTGATTCAGTAACCTATTACCGAATCACAAATAAGCTTGCAAGTTGGTTTTAGGAAGGGGATGTTCAGGGCATCCCTTTCTAATACCGAATTCACTGGTATGTGTGAATGTTTTGCGACCAAAATGCGATCGCAAAACATTCACATTTTACTGACTCCTTAAAGGGGGTGGTGACCCATTTGCTAATGGAAAGGGGTGCCCAAAGGGCCCCTTCCGCTTTGTGAATGTGGGTGAAAAAGTTTTTTAGGAGTAGGTAGGGTCCTACATGGACCACTGCATACTCTTAAAAAATGAAAAGAAAACTTTTCAGTTTATTTTTTGAAACACATCCCATTTTCGTTTGAGGAAAACAAGCTGCATTAAAAAAATTGCTTTAGTGAAAAAGCAGTCATAGACATGGTGGTCTGCTGACCCCAGCAGGCCACCATTCCTGTGATTCTTGCGATTCACAATGGGTGGCAAAGCGAGACCTAATTCATGAATATTAATAAGGTAGATCTATTTGCAACCCAATAAGACTCACCCAGTGTGTCAAACACATATTGGTGCGTGGGTGTTTGCGATTTCCTAATTGCAAATCACAAAAATTCACACTTAGAAAATCGCAAACAGATTTGTTCATACATCTGGCTCATAGGGGGTCATTCTGACCCCGGCCGGGCCAGGGTCGGCGGGAGCACCGCCGACAGGCTGGCGGTGCCCCGCAGGGCATTCTGACCGCGGCGGTTCGGCCGCGGTCAGAAGAGGCAAACCGGCGGTCTCCAGCCGGTTTACCGCTGCCCTTAGAATCCCCCATGGCGGCGCAGCTTGCTGCGCCGCCATGGGGGATTCTGACACCCCCTACCGCCATCCTGTTCCTGGCGGTTCGCCCGCCAGGAACAGGATGGCGGTAGGGGGTGCCGCGGGGCCCCTGGGGGCCCCTGCCGTGCCCATGCCAATGGCATGGGCACGGCAGGGGCCCCCGTAAGAGGGCCCCGCAAAGTATTTCAGTGTCTTCTAAGCAGACACTGAAATACGCGACGGGTGCAACTGCACCCGTCGCACCCCTGCAACTCCGCCGGCTCAATTCTGAGCCGGCGTCCTCGTTGCAGGGGCATTTCCTCTGGGCCGGCGGGCGCTCTCTTGGAGAGCGCCCGCCGGCCCAGAGGAAATGTCTAAATGGCCGCCACGGTCTTTTGACCGCGGTGCGGTCATTCAGCGGTCAGGCCCATAGCCTCTAGGCTAAAAATCAATGATAGAAATGTTCTTGTCATAGAATCCGGAGACCGCCAGCAAGCCCTCACCCCAACACCAGCTATACGCAGACCGACAAACTTATTTGTTGGAAGAAGTTTTATTACAAATTTTTTCATGATATTTTACTACAAAACTAAATCATAAATCACTTCAAGTAAACTTCAGTCATATTTACAAAACATAGATCACATCCATGAGATACAATTCGGTAACCATAAATCATTTACTTATGACAGGATCCCTTCCTGTCCCGAACCACCATTGGACCACACAAGTGCACGGTACCTCACCTGTAACCCTAGGAGGGGCAGTTGCCTTGACTACACCGTTCCTTGTCCACACGCTCAGGGTTATGCCCCCTCCTCCAAACACCAATCTGCCTAGGGGTGTAACGGGGCGGCCAGGAGCGGGAGCCCCATGGCCCCCCAGCGATCTGGGCTCTCTTACCCCTTAATCTGGTGTGTACATCCGCAGGTTGGCTCAGGCCTTCAGGATCCTATCTCTAGTGTTCTCCCGGGGCCCCAGCCTTGGGGACCGCTCTGTTGCTTCTGGTTACTTTAATACCTCACTTTCTGCCACAAGGGCGACCAGGGCCCCAAAGGTCCTTCGCACTCCCCACCCGCAAAAAAGCTGTGAGCGAAAAACCACATGTTGGAAATGAACTGGTCATTACCGGCGTCAGACAAGTGCACCATATCCTTGTGAAACATGCTAGGGCCTTTCAAAAGTCCGTGCGGAATGTTCCATAAGCGCCCCGGGCCTGGGCATAGTTTGGCCATTTCTGCTTTGAGTCGATGCACCAAGACATTAATTGTTCTTGATTTAAATCCTGAGCCCTACTTGCGGTGAGGCACCATGTGAGACCAAGCAATGGCCTTGTTCGGGTATTGTTTTGCCAACTTCGTGATTTCCATAAATATAATTTCTCTCAGTGCCTTGCGGCCCATGCACACTAAATCTTTGCCTCCTAGGTGAATAATGATGAGATCCGGGAACTGGAGTCCCTCGAATCTTCTGACCAACGTGACGAGCTGTTGAAGTTGTGCAATTCCCATTCCGCCAACCCAGCACCATCGGAAAGCCACGCCTTGGCCCACCGCCGGATTCGGCTCACGGGGCTGTTGCACCCTGTAGGCCGCCCGTCAAACAAACAAATGCCCCAAGACCCATACTACATGTGGGGCCATTGAACTGAAATGAAAGAAAAATTGCATGAGGAGACCATACTTAAGTAACCAGCTTAACGAGGAATTATTGCCAGACCAATTCAGGCCTGATGTACCGTTTATAACAATTAGATGACCAGCGACCAATGCACTTCACCTCGGTCACTGGCAACCCAGCGCTGGCTGCTAACGTAGCTGCCCCAATCTGAAAAGAATGGGGGGAGTATCCCGGTGGGTCCATCCCCACTGCCCTAAGCGATACCTTGAAAACCTCAGAGAATTGGTAGCGCGAAAGACATTCCCTGTTAGTGTGAATAAACAATGCGGTAGACTCTGCCGGCCGCCGGACAGACAGGTAGGCTCTTACCAGTTTCACCGGGCAAAGGGGGGACCCATTAGCTGTGCTGAGTGTGATGTGAGCTCCTTCTTTAAGCTGGTCCGTTTTAGACTTACACAGCACTATTGTCAAAAACTCTGGACTGACCAGCACGTCTCCCCGCTGCAGCCCCCCTGCATGATCGCTCCTGGAAGAGCCCACTAGTTCCCCGATGCGAAATGCACCATAGAAGGCTACCGCGAATGCTGCCGCAAATAGAGCTAACTCAACCTGAGAGGAACACACCACGGGGGGACTGCGCAGAAGGTTCTCTAATAATACTGCTGTTATCTGGCGCCTTGAGTCTGTCTTAGCAATGTCCCCCTTTGCCCAACCGGCTACTGCCCGCTTAATGATAAGGGTGTTTAGCTGAGACTCCATGTTCCTGAGTCTAGCGAAAAAACGGATCACGGGCAGGTAAGCTTTTGCACAAGAAACTGGTCTACCCCGTCCCTCAAATGCTGAAAAAAGGCACATATAGCCGATTCTGAAAACAAGACTGACATTTTTTGTGCCTTCAAGAACAGCCTGTACTGGTGAAAAGCTTTCTCGTATGCCCCTTTGGTACGCGCTGCCAGAGATGTTGCTATTAAGACTGGGAGGGCGGGACACCAATCTCCCACAGAGATGCTGGGAACTCCATCATCTTCTCTGCTGCCTGAGGGTGATACCGCAGAAAGTCCTGCATCAACGAGTGAGATAGGGCATCAGCGGCATTGTTATATATCCCCAGGACATGCTTAACACAAAATGTAATGTTGCACTTTAAGCAGGTTAAAATCAAGTGTGTAAGGAGGCGGAGTACCAATCGGCATTTAGCCCTTTGTCTATTGATGGCCTCCACCACCACAGCCATGTTGTCGGACCAGAAGATTAATGACCTATCCTTAAATTTCTCAGCCCAGATGTGACCGCGACAATAATAGGGAAGAGTTCCAAAAAGGCTATATTCTTTGTAAAGCCCTTGTTAACCCAGTCCTTTGGCCAATCCGCCCTGCACCATGATGGCCCCAAAATTGCACCAAAACCCATGCTGCGTCCATATATATAACCCCAGAGTGGGGCTGGAAACCGCTGGGTGAGGCCAGATTACTGCCCGTTAAAGTCCTGCAAAAAAACCTCCCACAATTTTAAGTCATCCCTGACTTCAACAGACAACCGGGTGTGATGGTGCTTCTCGGACAACCCAGCCAATGATCTAGCAACGGACCTTAAGAAAGGGGGAGCCATGGGAATAATTCATAGAGCGAAATTCAGCTGCCCCACCAGAACCTGCAACTGTTGCAGGGTGACTTTTTTCTGAGATAACACAACTTTAATGGAATCCTTGAATACCCGCAGCTTATCCCTAGGCAGGCGACACTGCCCTGCCACAGAGTCAATCTCAATCCCTAGGAAAGTAATGCAAGTGGCGGTCCCTTCTGTTTTGTCAAGAGCCAGTGGAACCCCAAAGTCCTTCAACATCGCGGTCAAGGCCTGTAGAGCCCACCCGCATTTCCCCAATCTAGGCAGGCCCAATACCAAAAAATCATCCAAATAATGTATGGCATCCAGGTGCCCGGTGCGATTTGAGAAGATCCACTGCAGGAAGATGCTAAATGCTCAAAAAAGCTGCATGACACACTACAACCCATGGGCATGCACTTATCATGGAAGTACCCTCCCTGGAATTGGAAACCTAGTAGATGGTAATCTTCAGGATGAACCGGGAGAAGTCTGAAGGCTGATTCTATGTCAGTTTTTGCTAAGAAAGCACCCTGGCCCAAGGCCCTCAATTTTTCCAAGGCCTTGTCAACAGTCGCATAGCGGACCAAGCAAAGCTGGGGATTGATAGCCTCATTCACCGATGCTCCCCAAGGAGCAGACAAATTATGAATTAGTCTGAACTGTCCGGGTTCCTTTTTCGGCACAACCCCCAAAGGAGAACAAACAAAACCATTTAAAGGCGGGTAAGGGAAAGGGCCTGCCAATCTGCCCAAGGTACGTTCTTTTGATGACTTTCTTGGCACCACTCCTGGGTTCTGTAATGCGGATACCAAATTCCTGCAATGGTCAACTGGAGGTACATTAGTGGCAGGGATTCTAAAACCAAAGGAAATACCATGTGCTAGTAATTCTGAAGACCCTTTCACAGGATAAGCCTGTAACCATGGGAGCAGAGCGTCAATCTTAATGGGAGATGGCAAAGGTGATTCAATTACTGGGCTTATTTCCATCTCTGCCTTTCTCTTTGGATTTTTTGATGCACTTAAACTCTGGGTGAGAGAGATGCCCGCAAAAGGAACAGTTGTGTCTGAATTTGCAAGACCCAGCGGGGTCGCAAACATGTCTTCCTATTGAATGCCCAGCATGACCCTTTCTTCTCGCTTGAGTATTGTGAACAAAAGGTCTGTCTCCCAGGTAATTTGTTGTTTATGCATTCTAACCAGACGTTTACCTCCGTCTGGCCCCACCCAATAGATGGGTCTTCTACCTTTGCCCAACAGAAATCCCTGTCATATTCCAACCAGGAAGTACCTCCATAAATGTGGTGTGCCTTCAATATTTTGTTTGAATAGCAAATCATGGCAATACCCAAATCAGGTTTGTTTTCCAGCATCACTGACATAAATACATTAAACCGAACAACCAATTAGTAATGTTCTCCTCCATCCGGGGTTTTTTGTCCCCAGATGAAGACACTTTAACTTATTTGTCTTTGCTCTCTACCTCCCTCCTTTTTGCCCTGATCAGAGAAATAATGTTGACAAATTCCCCTTTCCAAATCTTTTCTTCTACTTCGGCACTTACATGTGCCGCAAGCTTACCTGGTCTTGACAGCAGTGCGTCGATGCCTGACCCCTCCGTTGATGAATTATCTTTTGCTGGAGCATTGTTAATCTCATTCAACCTATTTTTATCTAATGGGGTAGCACGAGTCACAGCGCCTGGTGCCGGAGTGACACTCAGGCTACCGGTTGCCGCCTGCAATGGAATAACACTACGTGCCGTTGACAACGCATCTAGCTGGCGTTTCAGCTCTGCTACTGAATTCTGCAAAGAATCATTCAAATTCCAAGGAGTTGTAGGCAGCGGAGGGTTACTAGCTGGGACATTAATAGTTGCTAGTAACCTAGAGACCTCCAACTAGACTTGCGTGGTTGGGTCCTGCGCCTGCGTGGCCTGTGTGGGTACCTGAGGTGTAGGGATACCAAGGGTAGTGCAGCTGACGCTGGAATCATTGGCAGGGGTGATGGTGGGACCACTGGCCCCACTGAAGGCGCAGACAGAGAGGCCAATGATTTACGTATATCGGCTAGGACACCAGCTACCCCTTGTCCTGGTGTCGTGATCGCACCCTCACCCCCCCACATGATGTTCAGACGCCGTGCTCGAGGAGTGAACCAAAGTCTTGGGCATAGAAGACTGCTCAGGGGGAGTAACCACTGTAGGAGAGGATTGTGGGGCTGGAGCCCTCCCTTTATTCCTGCGCTTTACTGGGGGAAACGCAGCGCGTGGAGCTACATGGGACAACCTAGGACCACTACTACTAGTCCCATTGACATCATTATCAGAAGCTGCATCGCTACTGTCTGAATCATCATTGCCTAATTTTCACGAGAACCATCTTCAAAAGCTGGAATAATTCTGGGTCCCTCCCCTTTCTTTTTCCTGCACTAGCCTTGTTGGACGGCATGGCTAAGAAAATTATAAACGCCTACACCACAGCGCAGATTAATATATATATATATATATTTTAACAACTAGTTATCCCAGGCTAGCACAGAAAGCCCTGCAAAAAAGTGTCCTTTATTACACACAAGCAGTTGGCGGAGACACTGAAGACACCTCACTAAACTATAACAACGTATACAAAAGTCATTAGTACTGTTCCTGTAATTAAAACAGTAACCTTTTACAAAGTTAATCATCCAACATTATGCACATGAGATCAAAACCCATGTAAAGGTTGCATTACAAAAGCAAGAAACCAGGATAAAATTAATGTGGCCCAACCTCTGAACAAATAATAGCAGCAACAACTAATGCACCAGTAGTGACACAGTTGTTATGATTGCACAACTTCTAAACCATTCATTTGTTATAACAAAATTGGAGCCCTTTAATTTGTTTGACTTAATATTATATTACCCAACCCAGCGCATCAAGGAAAGAAGGGGGAACAACAATTTAAATAAATCAGCACGCTACAATACGTAGCCTACGCTTGGTAAACTGGTGGCAAAATTACTTGAGGTGCTACTGCCCTCAGCAGAAAAGGAAATAAAGAAACTGTGATGTTCAATGGACTATCAAACCCGGCGCAAAGCTGGGTTAAGCAAGAACACGCACACAATAACTTAAAAAACAGAACCAAACCGGTATCCGCACTGAGCCACCAGCCCCTGCTCCCCACTTACGCGCAGCTACCAGCTAGAACCTGCTCTCTGGCTCCTCTGATGATGGGATCCAGGACACCAACTGCACGCCGCCACACAAAGACGGACGGAAACCTGCTCTCCGGCTAAAAAGTTTTGCTCTCCGACTCCACTGACGATGGGCTCCAGGACACCAACTGCGCGCCGCCGCACAAAGACCGCCGGGAACCTAGAACTGTGCCAGCCCAGCTGCTGCGCTACACGAAGAGAAGGCCGAGCCTTCCTGGAGGGGCGCTTAAGTAGCCCCCCACCAGCACGCATGGCTGGAACCGGCCGGCGGCTGACTCAGCCGCAACGTTCCAAAAACCTCTAGACTTCCGTCCCCACACCTCACAAGGCATGGGGGCGGAAGTTGCAGGCCAGCCCAAAGCACAACTAGTGCGAAGGGGTTCTTGGGCCTCGGCGGCCCCGTCTCCTAAGGGGCCGTACCCTCCCATCTTGGGGGGCGCTTTTCCCAAGGCAGTAGCCTTTGCTTGTATCTTGTGCAAATTCAGTCGTTGGCTTGTATCTCCAATGGGCCTCACAGTGTGTTATTTGCAGAAAGCCTTAAATATGTGGCAATAGGCCAGTATTAATTGCTAGTTCTGTACATTTAACCCCTCAGGTGCCTGGAACGAGGTGGTTACGTCCGCTGCTGTGGCGCTGAGGCACCAGGGACGTAACCACCTCGTCCTGCTATGGGCTCTCAGGGGGAGCGGCCTGGCACCCCCATCCCGTGGACAGGGATGAAAGGGGAATCACTTCACCTTCCACCCCCGACCCCAGCACCTCCCATGGCGTCTGATGATGTCAGCATGTGTCGAAAAATTTCGACACGTTTTTGGCTCTTCCATGTCACAGGCACTTGGCCCACTTACACAAGTGAGGTATAATTTTTACAGGAAAACTGAGGGGAATATTGGGTGGTAGGAAATTTGTCCCGGTGCGGTGATCTCACACAGAAATGTGGGAAACATTAGATTTTTTAGCTAAATGTGAGGTTTGCTGAGGATTCTGGGTAAGAAAACATTGGGGGATCCACGCAAGTCACACCTCCCTGGACTTCCTCAGGTATCTAGTTTTCAGAAATGTCTGGGTTTGGTAGGTTTCCCTAGATGGCTGCTGAGCCCAGGACAAAAAACGCAGGTGCCCCCCCCTTCAAAAAACAGGTCGTTTTGTATTTGATAATTTTGATGTGTCCAGATTGTGTTTTGGGGCATTCCCTTTCACGGGCACTAGGCCTACCCACACAAATGAGGTACCATTGTTATCAGGAGACTTGGGGGAACGCTGGGTGGAAGGAAATTCGTGGCTCCTCTCAGATTACAGAACTTTCTGTCACCAAAATGTGAGGAAAAAGTGTTTTTTTGGCCAAATTGTGAGGTTTGCAAAGTATTCTGGGTAACATAACCTACTGAGAGCCCCACAAGTCACCCCATCCTGGATTCCCCTAGGTGTCTAGTTTTAACAAATGCACAGGTTTGGTAGGTTTCCCTAGGTGCTGGCTGAGCTAGAGGCCAAAATCCACTTCTTGGCACTTTGCAAAAAACAGCTCTGTTTTCTTTGGGAAAATGTGAAGTGTCCATGTTGTGTTTTGGGGCATTTCCTGTCGCGAGCACTAGGCCTACCCACACAAGTAAGGTACCATCTTTATCAGGAGACTTGGGGGAACGCTGGGTGGAAGGACATTTGTGGCTCCTCTCAGATTCCAGAACTTTCTGTCACCAAAATGTAAGGAAAAAGTGTTTTTTTGGCCAAATTGTGAGGTTTGCAAAGGATTCTGGGTAACAGAACCAGGTGAGAGCCCCACAAGTCATCTTGGATTCCCCTAGGTGTCTAGTTTTAAAAAATGCACAGATTTAGTAGGTTTCCTTCGGTGCCGGCTGAGCTAGAGGCCAAAATCCACAGCTAGGCACTTTCTAAAAAAACAGCTCTGTTTTCCTTGGGAAAATGTGATGTGTCCATGTTCGGTTTTGGGGCATTTCCTGTCACGGGCGCTAGGCCTACCCACACAAGTGAGGTACCATTTTTATCAGGAGACTTGGGAGAACGCTGAGTGGAAGGATATTTGTGGCTCCTCTCAAATTCCAGAACTTTCTGTCACCAAAATGTGAGGAAAAGGTGTTTTTTTTGCCAAATTTTGAGGTTTACAAAGGATTCTGGGTAACAGAACCTGGTGAGAGCCCCACAAGTGACCCCATCTTGGATTCCCCTAGGTGTCTAGTTTTCACAAATGCACAGGTTTGGTAGGTTTCCTTAGGTGCCGGCTGAGCTAGAGGCCAAAATCCACAACTAGGCACTTTCCTGTCACAGGCGCTAGGCCTACCCATACATGTGAGATACCATTTTTTATCGGGAGACTAGGGGGAACGCTGGGTGGAAGGAAATTTGTTGCTCCTCTCAGATTCCAGATCTTTCTGTCACCAAAATGTGAGGAAAAAGTGTTTTTTGGGCCAAATTGTGAGGTTTACAAAGGATTCTGGGTAACAGACCGTGGTGAGAGCCCCACAAGTGACCCCATCTTGGATTCCCCTAGGTGTCTAGTTTTCACAAATGCACAGGTTTGGTAGGTTTCCTTAGGTGCCGGCTGAGCTAGAGGCCAAATCCCACAGCTAGGCACTTTCTAAAAAACACGTCAGATTTCAATCTAAAAATGTGATGTTGTTGCGCCGCGTGGTGCGGCGCGAGCCGAGCATTCGGCTCGCGCCGCGCAGCGCGTTCTCAGGACGCGGCGCGCCCCGAGTCTTCTTTGTACAGCGCGAGGCCCCAGATATTATTTTGGGCCTCGCTCTGCCTTCTGTGGTGTCCCTGTTCTCCCCTGACCCCTCCTTACCTGTTTCTTTTTCTTTCTTCTTCTTCTTTTTCTTCTTTACTTTTTCGAGGCATTTTCTGTCCTTTCTTTATGTCTTTCCCCCTTCCCATGTTACCTTTTTCTTCCCAGCATTCCTTGGTCCCTATTTTCTATGGTTCCTGTTCTATTCTATCCTATGTACTTTTTCCCTATCTAAAATGGTGTCTTTTTACTTCCTGTTGGTCACTTCCTGTTTCTTGGTATATAAGGGCTCTGTTTTCTCCCTTTCCTTGCGCTGCATCACTTTCTGCTCAGATTGTGTCTTCGCTCCTGATTCTTAGCCTTCGGTTCTGAATCTTTTCAATTTTGCATTTACCTGCATTTTGTTCCTGTTTGATTCCTGGTTTTGTTTTCGTTTCAGGAATCCATTTTTTGGAGGTTTTTTCCCCTTTATTGGGGTTTTTTCCCTCTGGCACTAATTCTAAAGGGCACGGTCTGTTCTTGGCGTTTCCACTGCCTGCAGCACCGTGGCTACTAGAAAGAGTCGCCCCTTTCTGGGCCAAAGCCGAACCCTCAAGACCTACGCCACTAGATCTGCGGTTTCCAGGCGCCAGCAGCACGTGAGTCGTGACAGAATGCAGCGCCAAACCATTCCGACATCTTCTGATACTATGGATGACACAGTGGCGGCGGCTGCAGATCCTGATTCATCTTTTTTGACTACTATTCAACAACAAGCTCAGGAATTGCAACAATTGCGCAACGAGAATGCGGTCTTACGACAGGCTTTGGCCCTCCGCAGTGGCGATGTTCCGACTATCTCCGCCTCAACGCCTCGCTTCTCTGGTGAACCAACTAAACTGCGTGAATTCCTGGATGCATTAACGGTTTACTTCGCCTTCAGACCTAGCCAATTCTCTCATGACAGGACAAAGGTGGGATATCTTATTAGTGCATTATCCGGTCCTGCCTTGGCCTGGGCAACCCCGATGGTGTCATCCAACGATCCAGTATTGTCGGACTATTCTGCCTCCGTGACCCGCTTCAAACAGATGTTTAGTCGCCCAGGATTGGAAGCCTCGGCAGAGGAAGCATTATGTGATATCCAGCAAGGTTCCCAGGATGTCCTCCGATATATTACACGTTTCCGTCAATTAGCGGCAGAGACCACTTGGGTGGAGCGTACCCTGGTAACTTTGTTTCGCAGAGGACTTAAGGAAGAAATTAAGGATGAATTAGTACATTCCACCAGAGTTGAAGATCTTCGTGGCCTCATGGATCAAGCACTTTCCATCGAGTATCGTCTCCAAGAACGACGAATGGAGAAGAGAAGGAGTAGAGGAGCGTCTCAGCCAAGCTCTTCACGGATGTATCCACCTCATCCTGAGGAATCTCGTCCTCCTGCTAAAGATATAGAAGGGGAACCCATGCAAGTGGATACTGCTCGAGGGCCACTCTCTGCTAGTGAGAAGGAAGACAGACGGAAGAAGGGATTGTGCCTCTACTGTGGTTCTGCTGGTCACCTGCTTCGTACATGTCCTGTACGTCCACCTAGACCCTTGGGAAACGCCACCTCCCGTCCTCTGTAAGAAGGGAGGGGACGGGATCATCGGCTATGCCTTCTATCAGCTCATTCAACGACAATACAACTTACTTGTTTGTGTTACCAGTCATATTACAACTACCTGATGGCCGCCAAGAAAGAACTATGGCATTATTGGATTGTGGTGCTAGTGGTATATACATGGATAAGACATGGGCCACTAATCTGCAAATTCCCACTCAACCCAAAGACATTCCTGAACAAGTACACACCGTGGATGGATCTTTAATATCCTCAGGTCCAGTCGATACTACGACCTTGATGTTAAATTTACAGTTTGGTAATCATCAAGAACACCTCTCTTTTGATCTCATTTCATCTCCCAACCATACCATTATTCTCGGAATTCCATGGTTTACTAGACATAACCCATATGTGAACTGGGTAACCCGGACAATTTCTTTATCCTCACAGTTTTGTCAAGAAAATTGCTTTGCTTCCGATAAATATTGGTCACCAAACAGATTAACACCTATGAAGAGTACTACGGAGTATTCCATCAACACTGTCCAAGGGGTTCCTGAACATTATTTAGAGTTCCAAGACGTGTTTCAAAAACCATCCAGACCTGTATTACCTCCACATCGAGAGTACGATTGTGCTATTCCTTTGGAACCTGGAACAGTCGTTCCCTTTGGGAGGATGTATTCTCTCACGGAACCTGAAAGGGAAGTTCTTAAGGAGTATCTGGAGGAAAATGTACAGGGTGGTCTCATTGTTCCATCATCTTCTCCAGCAGGGGCTCCTCTCTTTTTTGTACCTAAGAAGACCAAAGATCTTCGTCCTTGCATAGACTTTCGAGGCCTAAACAAGATAACTATAAAGGATCGTTATCCTTTGCCCCTCATTAAGGATATTTTAGAGGCAGTCAGAGGGGCTCAACGTTTTACCAAGTTGGATCTTCGGGGAGCTTACCACCTTTTACGTATAAAAGAAGGAGACGAGTGGAAAACAGCATTCAGGACACCGTTCGGTCATTTTGAATATAAAGTCATGCCCTTTGGTCTTACGAACGCTCCTGCTATATTTCAAAGGTTTATGGACTCAATATTTTCCGATCTCTTGAACCAGACACTCGTAATCTACTTGGACGACATCCTTATTTTTTCCAGACACCCCGAACTCCATTCTTCTCATGTGAAACAAGTCCTTCACAGACTCCGAGCACATCAACTATTCTGCAAACCCGAAAAGTGTGAGTTCGATAAGACGGAAGTCAAATATCTGGGTTATCATTTAAGTTCCACCGGCATAGCTATGGACCTAGAAAAGGTACAAGCAATTCTAGAGTGGCCTTCTCCCTCTTCTATCAAAGAAACACAATGTTTCCTAGGATTAGCAAATTTTTACCGACAGTTCATTCAAGACTTTGCTAAACAGACCAGCCATATAACCCATACCTTAAAGAAGGAAAATCTAAAACAGGGGTTTGTCTGGACCAAGGCGGCTGAAACAGCTTTTCAAGAATTAAAGAAGGCATTCACTCAAGCTCCCATCTTGAGACATCCAGATACCAATAAACAGTTTATCGTAGTTACCGATGCTTCCGAAAAAGCTATTGGAGCAGTCTTGCTTCAACTTCAAGAAGATGATGGTCTTGAACATCCTGTTTTCTATTTGCCCCATATTCTCTCTTCAGCTGAACAACATTACTCTGTACTAGAAAGAGAGTTGTTAGCTCTGAAGACAGCCTGCATCGAATGGAGACAGTTTCTGATGGGATCCAAGGAGCCTTTCGAGGCGAGAACAGATCACCGTAATCTGCAATGTCTACGTAATTTTGTATGCCAAAATAGTCGCCAGGCGCGTTGGGCCTTTTTCTTTAGTCAGTATGACTTTTACATCACCTATATTCCTGGATCTCAAAACATTCTGGCTGATGCTCTGTCTCGACGCTATCCAGATTGTACTCCTTCCCCATCTCAGTTTCTACTGGAGCCTAGTAAGATCATTGGAGTTGCTCAATCTTTTCTGGATGAGGTACAACTGGAGTATTCCAGCCTGTCTAATAGCGAAATAGAGAAATTAAGAACCTTTTTATGCAAGAAAGAAGGATTCTTTTTTCATCAGAAGCTGTTATTCCTCCCTACTAACAGAGTGCGAGACAAAGCATTACAGATGTGCCCTGATTCACCGGTTGCTGGACATAGAGGTATTAAGGCCACACAAGAACTTCTTTCGCGATCTTTCTGGTGGCCTACCTGGAAATCAGATGTCGAAAGATATGTTCAGGCTTGTCCCATATGTGCCCAAGTCAAGATTCCCCGTAGCAGACCTGCAGGATTACTACAGCCTTTGCCAGTTTGACCAACGCCATGGCATACTATTTCCACTGACTTTATGTGTTCACTTCCGCCATCAGCTGGAAACCAGGTTATCATGGTCACTGTTGATTCTTTCACTAAGATGGCCCACTTTACTGCTCTAAAGAAATTACCAACATCCCAAGAATTGAGCCAGATATTTATCGACCATATTTTCCGTCTCCATGGACTTCCACATACCATTGTGTCTGACAGGGGTCCCCAGTATATTTCCCGGTTTTGGAAAATTTTTTGCAAGACACTGAATATCAATATAGCACTATCATCCGGTTTCCATCCTCAGACCAATGGACAAACTGAGCGTTTGAATCAAGGACTAGAACAATACCTTCGTTGTTTTTGTAATTCCACCCAAAGCAACTGGAACACTTATCTTCCTATTGCTGAATATTCCTACAACAATTCTGTCCATAGTGCCTCCAAGGTCACTCCCTTTTTCTGTTCCTATGGCTATCATCCAACCTCTTTTCCTACTGCTCCTCAATCTACCTCTCCTCTGCCTGCCATTACATCTTTTTCCAAACGTCTCCTGCAACTCCATAAGCTCATTAGATCTAATTTATTGCACACTAAGAGGTATATGAAGAAGATCGCTGATAAGAAACGTGGACCCACTCCTGATTATCACCCTCAGGATAAAGTCTGGCTTTCTTCCAAATTCTTGCCCTCTCGTCTTTCTCTGAATAAGTTCACGCCTCGCTATTATGGGCCTTTTCGTATTCTTCAGTTGCTCAATCCTGTCACTGTTTGTCTTCGCTTGCCTCATACTTGGAAAATTCATCCGGTCTTTCATGTATCCCAACTCAAACCTTATGTCCCTGATCCTTTCTCTCGTCAGTTTCCTTGTCCTCCTCCTGTGTTGGTGAATGATGTCCCTGAATATGAGGTTCAAGAAATTTGTGACTCTCGCCTTTTTCACCGGCGTCTTCAGTATTTGATTCACTGGAAGGGTTATCCTCTTAGTGAATGCTCTTGGGAAGATGCTTCTTCTGTTCACGCCCCTCTTTTGATTTCTCGTTTTCATCGTTTGTTTCCCTTCAAACCTGGACCTTCGGGGGGGGGACCTACTGTTGCGCCGCGTGGTGCGGCGCGAGCCGAGCATTCGGCTCGCGCCGCGCAGCGCGTTCTCAGGACGCGGCGCGCCCCGAGTCTTCTTTGTACAGCGCGAGGCCCCAGATATTATTTTGGGCCTCGCTCTGCCTTCTGTGGTGTCCCTGTTCTCCCCTGACCCCTCCTTACCTGTTTCTTTTTCTTTCTTCTTCTTCTTTTTCTTCTTTACTTTTTCGAGGCATTTTCTGTCCTTTCTTTATGTCTTTCCCCCTTCCCATGTTACCTTTTTCTTCCCAGCATTCCTTGGTCCCTATTTTCTATGGTTCCTGTTCTATTCTATCCTATGTACTTTTTCCCTATCTAAAATGGTGTCTTTTTACTTCCTGTTGGTCACTTCCTGTTTCTTGGTATATAAGGGCTCTGTTTTCTCCCTTTCCTTGCGCTGCATCACTTTCTGCTCAGATTGTGTCTTCGCTCCTGATTCTTAGCCTTCGGTTCTGAATCTTTTCAATTTTGCATTTACCTGCATTTTGTTCCTGTTTGATTCCTGGTTTTGTTTTCGTTTCAGGAATCCATTTTTTGGAGGTTTTTTCCCCTTTATTGGGGTTTTTTCCCTCTGGCACTAATTCTAAAGGGCACGGTCTGTTCTTGGCGTTTCCACTGCCTGCAGCACCGTGGCTACTAGAAAGAGTCGCCCCTTTCTGGGCCAAAGCCGAACCCTCAAGACCTACGCCACTAGATCTGCGGTTTCCAGGCGCCAGCAGCACGTGAGTCGTGACAGATGTGTCCATGTTGAATTTCCTGTTGTGAGCATTAGGCCTACCCAGGAGACTTGGGGGAACACAGAATAGTAGAACAGGTTTTATTGCCCTTGTCTTTCTCTACATTTTGTCCTTCAAAATGTAAGACAGTGTGTAAAAAAGACTTCTATTTGAGAAATGCCCTGTAATTCACATGCTATATGGGCATCAGAGATGTGCATATAACCACTGCTTCTCAACATCTTATCTTGTGCCCATTTTGGAAATACAAAGGTTTTCTTGATACCTATTTTTCACTCTTTATATTTCAGCAAATGAATTGCTGTAAACCCGGTATAGAATGAAAACCCATTTATTGGCTTTGGGTACCTAGGGTTCTTGATGAACCTATAAGCCCTATATAGCCCCACAACCAGAAGAGTCCAGCAGACATAACGGTATATTGCTTTAAAAAATCTGACGTCGCAGGAAAAAGTTACAGAGTAAAACGTGGAGAAAAATGTCTGTTTATTTTCACCTAAATTTGAATATTTGTTTATTTCAGCGGTTATTTTCTGTTGGAAAACCTTCTAGGATCTACACAAATGACCCCTTTCTAAATTCAAAATGTTGTCTAATTTTCAGAAATGTTTTGCTTTCTGGGATCTAGCATTGGTTTCACAGCCATTTCTGTCACTAACTGGAAAGAGGCTAAAAGTACAAAAAATACTAAAAATGGGGTATGTCCAGGTAAAATTCCAAAATTGTGTTGAAAAGTGTGGTTTTCTGATTCAAGTCTGCCTGGTCCTGAAAGCTGGGAAGCTGGGGATTTCTTGCACTGCAAACCCTTTGTTGATGCCATTTTCAGGGAAAAAACACAAGCCTTCTTCTGCAGCCCTTTTTTCCAAAGAAACAATTAACACCATTTTTGCTTTATTTTGGCAAATTTCTTGGTCCCCTTCAGGGGAACCCACCAACTCTCAGTACCTCTAGAATCCCTAGGATGTTGGAAATAAAAGACGCAAATTTGGCGTGGGAAGCTTATATGGACAAAATGTTATGAGGGCCTAGGTGCAAACTGCTCCAAATAGCCAAAAAAAGGCCTGGCACCTTAGGGGGAAAAGGCCTGGCAGCAAAGGGGTTAAAAAACACACTACACTTGGCACTCAAAATTAAAGTGTTCTTGATGTATTTAAAACAAATATTATACCACCAAAGAAGAGGTATTTCAAACTTTCTTTACAATGAATAGAATTTAGAGCAGCACCACTTAGGAATAGATATATGCTTATCAGAATTCTAGTAATAGAAATAGGATGATATAAATAGCAACAAAACATACATTTTCTACTGCAAAGTGTTTATTGTGCAGATTTCCAATTTATATTTCATTCTAAACCGTGCCTGATGATAAATAATGCTAGTACATTGGAACTGACAGAAGCCATTTGAGATACATGTTTGACAGACAGTAGCTACAGTTGAAACTCATTTAATTGACATTTATTTAATATGAATGTTTATAATATAACCCTGTTCCTTAGTAACAATAATTTGACTTCTTATGCTTTCATAAAAATATGGAGTAAATGTTCTGTAATTTTTATTCCCTAACAAATGTACTGTAGCATGATGTTTTAATAAAAATAAGCAATGGTAAAGCCAATAGGTCTCAAGTAGGAGAGCTATTGACTTTGGCAATAAATTGTAGCTCTGTTGTGCAGCACTCGGATACTGAGGAGCAAGGATAACAAATATTTTTTTAAAGTGCTATGATGCAGTCTGCACTAATGTGCTTTTTTATCTGAAAAAAGTGAAAAACTGCATCATAGCGCTTTTTAAAATTGTTATTTGGTATGTGCTTCCCCATCCCCTCGACTTTCCTCTCCCTGCACGTGGATAATTATCTCCTGCCCCCCCTCCCTCCCATGGGGCAGTGGTTTGGGTGCAAGGAAACACGGTGGGAGAGAAGGGCATGGGTGGGAGGACAGGAAGAGGAACTGAGGAAGCAAACCAACAACAGAGAGTGGATTGGGAGTATTAGTGCAGGTAAGCAGACAATGGAAGGTCGATAGGAGAGGCCAGTGCAAGTAGATGGACAATGGATGATGAGTGGGAAGGTTTAGGGCAAACACACAGACAATGAATGGGCAGCTTGGACAAGCACAAAGACAACAGTGGGTGGGCAGGAAGGCCTAAGGCAAGCACACAGACAACAGTGGGTGGGAGGGGTCAGTTCTGGGGCAACCACATGGTCAATGGAGGGTGGTCTGGAGGAGCTGAGGCAGCCACATCCAGTGGAGGGTGGGCGGTAGTGGTTGGGGCAAGCACATGGACAATGGAGGGTAGGCAGGAGGGGATTAGGGGAGGTATGCAGAACACACAGGCTGGGCAGGAGATGAATGTTGGAGAAACACAGTGGAGAGATGTACATGAGGAGACAGCTGGAAAACACACTCACTCGCATAGATTGTTTAACTAAAAAGAAAAATGTAGCACCTGAAAAAGCAAGCAGTGGAAGGATACGGTGATGTGTCCATACTCCAGTGGAGGGACAGACTCAGGAAGAGGAAGGAAGGCATAAAGAAGCTCATGAACTCAAAACAAGCTAATGAAAGTGACAATTAAGCCAACCAATGGTAAATAATTGGCTGGCTGTAAGCCCACACTAGGGTAACAAACTGCTTTGCAACAGACAGCCAATGTTTTAGGGCAGTGCAATTCATTTTCAATTAAGGCTCAGTTATGAGTATATTTTAAGGACATGTCTAATAAGATTGCCCTGTTTGATTCTTCTAAGATTAACGGTATACATACGTGTAATTGTCAAAATGGTGCACGTTTTCTTGAAAGGCACTCGAGACTTGTTTTAACCATGGAGTTAGAGTTGTGAGGAGAACATCTGTTATCTTGAAGTGGCCTTCAGATATTTACTGACCTAAAAGTTAAAAGTGCTTGCTATTTAAAACCCGCAGTTTGTTGTGAATTGCTTGATATCCTGAAAAATGGAGGGCTATTGTATGCAAATGGTAAATTCTTGTGGGGATGATTTAGGACTTTTTAAAAATGTATATATCAGTATTTATCTCTTGTTGTTTTAAACTCTTTAAAATCTTTAAATAATACCAAATGTAACAGTGTACAGCCCCCCCCCCTCTGAATAAAAACTGGCACTGGGGTGGGTCTCGAGAGACTCTTTGAGGCTTGGGGAGGGAAGCTGCACACCCAACTCTCCAAAATTAAAAAATCAGCCCAGGTGAATATGTCCCTGTGGCCTTTCAATGCCTTGGGATGGGGGCGGGGTGCATGCCTCTATCCATTTTAAAATACATCTCAGTTTCAGGGGCTGGGTCTCTGGGGTATTAAAGTGCTTGGGGAGGGGACATGCCACCATACCCCCCAAAAATAAACTGAGGACCCAAGAGAGATGGGCCCCCCAAGGCCTAAAAATGATCTAGGGAGGAGGGCCGTATGCCCCCTCACCGTAAAAAAATGGTGGCTCTGAGATATGGGGTCTCCAGCAATTTAAAGAGGTTTCAGAGAGTGGCTGCATGCCCATCCCATTAATTATTTCATCAAACTCGGCGGATGAGGTCCCTTGAGGCCTTTAGGATGGTTCGGGGATGGGCACCGCTCACCCACCTGTAAAAAAAGGCAACCGTGACCAAAGTCATAAGCAAAACAAAAGATGCTTTTTCTGTGGTCCATTACCCTCGAAATTTGGGGTCTCAGTGGTTCTAGGGGTATGTTTTATAATCCAGGTTGGTCAAAGTCATTTAGGCCTCATTCTTTCCATTTGGGAGCATTGTCACAGTACAATTTCTTTCATGGAGAGCTCCGACGGGAGATCACTGTTAGCTGGGGCACACCCACCCTAACAGTGTGTTCCTGCATGGCCCAGTGAGCAGAGAGGGCTTTGTCTCTGCCCCAGCCCAATTAGTGTGGGTGCTCTTCTCACTAAGTGCTGGCCACAAGTACGTAGTGTGAGCAGCAGCATTAGTGAAGAGGATGCTACTGGGGCGTTGTGGTGCTTGAGGTATTGGCAGTCTTGTGGCTTCGATTCTCCCAAAGGTCCAGTTCCAAATATCTGTCTAGCAAGATAAGTGACCAACACAGGTAGTGGTGGTGATGCACTTGTGCTGGTGCAGTCCTTTTGTGATGTGATTTCTTGATCATTGCTCAACCTCAAACAATGATCAACTTTCCTAAGCCTCTCTTCTTCATGGCCTGAGATGCTTGGCAACAGAACTCACTCATTTTAGTTCCCCCATTCTCTCCAATTTGGTGCCTATGCTGAGGACATGCTGAGGCCCTCAGCACAGAAGGACAGGCTCCACAATGTCATAGAAGTGGCATCAATTCATTTTGCCTGTGCTACCTTACTCTTTCTTTTAAAAGAAGCATCTTCCTCAATCATGGGCATATTTAGCACTCCACCTTAGCCGTGGGTCTGCTCCTTCCTTCTAAGCAGAGTCCAGGCAGCCTCAGCTGGCAGATTCATATATTTCCCAGGTTACTAGTTGCAAACCAGGACGAAGGGGTTTGGCAGTAGTGTAAAAAACTCTGGCGGTTCAAGAATTCTCCTGGACTCCACATGTGTGGGACACCAGACTTCTGATCATAAAATCTTGGCACACCTACTGGATATTTCTGTCTGCTCTTTATACACAAGTTATTGACAGACTATATGTATCTCAGCAGTCCAGTCTTATGATTCGATGACTGAATGTGGGCGGTTCTGCGCTTTTATTACATTGAACGAAACTGATCCAGCCATGGTCTTTATCCAAAGTGCGAGCATGATGGTGAAGGGAGCTGGAGCAGGACACCTCCAGGCAGCAGAAATCAATAGGTCTGGGAAAATATATCTTAAATCCAAACAGAATCTGTGCTTCTCTCACAAAACTGTTCAGTCTGCCCCTATGCAGTGCCTTCTGGAAGGTCTGAGGAGAGGCTTTCAGTTCATATCTGCTGTCTGGGCTCTACCCACCTTTATATCTTAGGTACCACATGTATTTTGTATCACACAAAATAAGAAACAGTGTGGCTATTTTCATATCCACCACAGACACTCAGCTCATTGCTTCCATATGCTGGCAACACACACAAACACACACAGGGAGACACACACACACACAGCATCCATGGCCCACAATTTTATTTGTTTTTTTAGTTTTTGTATGCCATGGTCATACATGGGAGAGAAGAACAGAAACAAAAAATTGTATATTATAATCAAAACAGGAGAAACTGTATGAATTAATCCTAACAGGAAACAGATGCACACACAGGTGAAAAGGAGTAAACTCTTGTGATCAGTTATCCTTGTCTACACTATGTACTAAGAGATGAGATTCAATGGGACGTTCAGTTAAGCAGTAGCCAGTAAGTGGCTCTTGAGGCTGGATTTGAATAGTGTGAAGTAGGGGACAATGTGTAATTTAGTTTGTAAAGAGTTAAAGATCTGTGTTTCTGAATTGTATGTGATTAGCTTTGACAGACTGGGCAATCTGTTTTCAGAAATAAGCAAGAGACATTTGAGTATTGGTGAGTTAAGATACTGTGTATCAACAGGGATTCACCTACAGATGCACAGTAAAAGGTAAAAGGATGGGGCCAATGTGGAGCCCCGCATCGCACAAAAAGGTGTGGGAGTGACTTGGTGAAATAGGTTCAAGAGGTGGCTCCATAATCATCTCAGAACAATGTCTTGTATGCTCGTGCACTCAATAGAAGAGATTGAGGAGAATGTCATGTTTATTTGGTTAATTTGGTGAGGGTAGGTTAGTTAACAGTTGGAGGCATGCATTTCCCTTGTAAAAAGGGTTGACAGTAGTCATCCTCAATCTCGACTGGGCTTGGATTTGGTGCTGTGATGGGCTTTATATCCTGATTGAAAGGGCCCTAGAATTAGGTTGTCCTCGTTGTACTGATTGATTGTAATAACTACACATTTTTCAAGTAGTTTGGCATGTGATGTCTGTGAAATTGTCTCTTTAGTCAGGGTCAGAATCTTTCTTCTTTAAAAGACGTCACCCATGTCCAGTTTTAAAAGGGTCAAGAACAACGCCATTTGGCCAGAGGCATTAAGGTGTTTAGCCTAAGAGATCTGAGGACACTCATTGATCCTTGGTCATATATGTAGGTATCCAATTACTGGTGTATTGGCTTGCCTTATCTTAGGGGTGGATTTCTCAATGTTCACTTGAGTGATTGAATCAAAGATGTACCACGTGGCTAAAATGTTTCTGAGTGAGGATTGACAGTCTTTAATTTTTATTGGGGCTGGAGTCAATCTCTTTCGTTATTAGGGTAATTTTGTTGGAAACATTGTTCTTCATATCTGGACTCATCGAGCTGAAGGAGTAGAAGTCTGTAGTTTGAGTTTTTTAATGGCTATTTAGGACAATTCCTGGCAAAATTCACTTTGCTTCTAAGGAAAGTGCATGTAGCTTGAATCAGGATCTTTTTTCATATATGCATCTAGTGGCCTTAAGTTAATTGATGAGGATGACCTCCGATGGTTGTTTCTTCACTTTACGCTCAACTTATCACAAAGTATTCCTTCGAGTGTTTACTTTGCAGGAGTACCAGTGGGAGGTCGATCTAGCAGTGACAGTGAAGTCTAGAATACTTGTCAGATTCTGCTTGTGTCCTTCAATGAGTAGGTTGAGACATCTTCTGAGAGACGTAGTAGAATTTAAAGAAGCAGCCTTGTTCTTGAAAGCTCAAGATCTATGTTTCTAAGGTAACTAGAGTTTTTTATTTTTGTTCACTTGTTGTGAAGCAGTGGTTTTGAGGAGTGCACTGAAGAATGAATAAGAGAAGCATCGTGCTCCAGCGAGTCCACCGGGAGTTGGTCTGTTGTCTGTATGTTTCCCTTTCTGGCAATGATGAGATCAACGATTAATCTGTTAAAATGCCTATGAGACTTCCATTGATGGAAGGAACTGCTGACATATAGGAACGCTTTTGATTGAGTGCTGGTCTTGATGCCTGTAAGAGCACAGATTTTATATATCACAGTTTGCATTAACATTTACAGTCTGATTTTTATACCCGCTTAAAGAGCACTAAAACATACTGCACATTTATACAAATTTTAAATGCACTGTCATGTTCTGTTGTCCTGTGTTGTACATTGCACATGTTAGCTCGACTAGCCTACTAAGCATTCCCTCGTTCTGGATTTGGCACAATGAAGCAAAAACTGCAGAAATTAGTGAAATCCGCCATTTTACTCAAGAAAGTTGTACCTAACTCTCAAGGTTTACGAGCTTCTCCCCACTACAAGAGCTTGAAACCTGCGCCTTAGCACCTATCTACTGTTTCTATTCAACACGTTTTTGTTCCATAAGTTTCAATTGAACAAAAATGCATAAACGTGGCACATAAATTCATGGATTTAGGGCTGTATGCTCCAATTTAACAGAGGAACGAAACGGTGATAGGTTGATTTGGTGTTTTGGCCTTTGCTAGTTTGATGCTTGCAGCGTAACTTTGCATTTAACATGTGTTAGACGTTTAAGAGTGTGATTGAAGTCACCAATAAAAACGTAATTATGACAGGTTTCAGCCATCAATGTGATACATTATCAACAAGTGTATTTTTCTTCCCTGGAAGATGGGAGATGACGATCTTTCTATTCTGTAGGCCAGTATAGTGAGGATGCTGGAATTGAAGCATTTGATAAGGTGCAAATATTATGTTTTGATGATGCTACTGTTAATGTGATATTTGTATGTAAAAGGACAATCTATCCTTGTGTAGTGTGCAATGTCCATCATGGAGTAAGGTATCAATCATAGGTTGCGATTCTGAATTTAACCAAGATCTGATGAAAACAAGGTGGTCCAGATTTTTCCACCTTGTAATTTAGTTGAATAGTTGTGAGTGGTGTAAGAGAACCTTTGATTTCCACCGTGTAAATCCTGTGCATTTAAATAGTCATTGCTTGTCAATATTAAAGTTCTCTCATTGGTTTTAAGCTCAGTAGTTTGTGTGTACAGATCAGCAAAAAAACTATAGCGCATTCCCTTTCCTTGAGTCCCCCGCAGTCTTCTTCAGTTGCTGTGGTCGTTGTCTCGCTGGCAGCAGGAAAGAAACTAGAAACAATGGGGACAATATCTGCACCCTTACAGAGCATGAAGTGCATAAGTGCACAGGAGGTGAAGGCTCTGAGCAGAGTGCATGAGAGCCTGTCTTGTGTCGGGAAGCAACTGTTTGCGTATCATCCTACTGACACAGCTGACATGGACTGCCGTCCAGAAAGCCTAAAGAGCTATCATGATCCGAATTTGTTTATTCTACCCGGGTGAGCTGATCACTTACATATGAAAGTGCATCACAACTCTCACATTTCAGGTGGTACTCAATGTCCCTACTTTCGTCACCCTCTTTGGACACTGCTGAGTCCCAAAGACCTCCACCGCAATGCTAATTTCTGTGCCAGTTAAATTTCCAGCCAAGTTACTGATTAAGCAATAGGCAGTGGATGGCAGTTTTGGATTTGGGAAGTAATATTATAAATCCACCAGACAGCTAAATGGGTTTCACCTTTCATTATGAACACATTTGAAAACTGCACTGCCAAAATTAGCCGTGTATTAATCCTACTTAAAATGGCTGCTTGTGTGAATCATATGGCAGAGATGAGTATGAAAGACAGTGGTATACCTACGGATACTTGCACAGGTGCTGCACTTTGCAAAAGACAGAATTAGAATGCACATGGATGTAGAAACATAGAGTTGTTCTACAAAAAACAGAGACATAGATTACTAAGAATATAAAAGAATAGCCGTCCTTGGGATTTAACAAAAAGTGGCATCAGCTTAGCTTGCATTCTCACCACTAAGAATGATGAGGAAGATTTTGATGAGTTTTGGAAGAATTTCACAAATGTAGCAAGTGTGTCTATGCCAGCATGCAAGAGCGGTAGGCCAGGGACTGTGTAAACTGCCTTCCAGCTCAATTCAGAAAGTTGTGTATAAAGTGCTGTTGTCATTAGTAGTAGTAGGGGGGGGGAGAAGGAGGAGGAGGAGTATACACTGGCCACTTCACATTTCTTTTCACTCAACTATGGACATGATTTAGGTATTGGCGAAATTGGCGAAATTGATTACTCCATCACAAATGTGACAGATATCCCGTCCGCCGTACATCGATCCTATGATACCCTATGGAGCTCGTAATAGGGCAGAAAGGATATCCGTCACGTTTGTGATTAAGTATTCCCTCTGCCAAGACCAAAATCAGGTCCTGTGTTTTTTAACACATACTGCTTTTCCTAGCCTATTCATTCAAGTGTCTATAACCCATTACCTCTAGTCTTCAATATACCATCATAGCTCTGCCCAGACCCTTACATCTCTTCCCGCGCTCTTGACCTAGAGATACTCCACATCTCACCACCTCACTCAAAATCTGCCTGTACCTTATTGCCCTTGCCCATACCTTCACCCATGTACAGTGACCAATACCTAACACCATAAGATCTGTATCCTGCCTACTCATCCTCTAGCATGAGTACCTCTACCCCATCTACACCCTAGCATCTTCTAACCTATATTTTTGTACCTCAAACCTTGCTTATGGCCCAGGATGGGGGTCCCACTGCTTACACCTTGCCTATTCCATAATAACCATAACTCAGTACATCAACCACTGCCTGTAACCTTAACTCTGCCTGAACCCTTTTAGCACAACACCTGCCTATACTCTAATAATATAACTACCCGTACCCAGACCCAATTTCTGTTCCCTTGGCTATAGCCTAATATTCCGAGAATTGCCTATATCTTGGCACCATTGCCCTTACCTATGTCCCAGTCCTGTGATTCCTTCCTATGACCCAAACTATATTCATCGTACACATTTCGTTAATCCTGAATGCTTATCTCGTTGCTTGTTTTCCTGCCCCTTTTTGCTTTAATATGGGCTTCGTCAGAATCCAAGCCCACCCAGGCCCCTGCAGCATCCTCTTTATTGCTGGTCCTGCCACTACTTACCAGTGGCCACTACCAGGACTTGTGAGAAGTACACTCACACTGATTGGGCCGAGGCAACGCCCTCTCCACTTAGTGGACTGTGCAGGAATACACTGTCAGGGTGGGGGTGCCCCAACTTACGGTGATGCCAGCCCAGTGACCAGCCCCAGAACTCTCTATGAGAGAAAACGTACTGTGAGGTTGCCCCAGAATGGGAAGGGCAGGCCTTTATTTGTCTGTTTGTTTGTGGTTCATGCAAAGTGTTTTAATTACTTTGGAAATTCACCAAAATATAATGTCACCAGTTCGGGACAGTCGGGTGGGTGTTCTTCATTTTGAGTTTCTTTGAAGCGAGATACAGCGCTTTTGTTTTGTTTCTCACCACAGCTCACGATTCAGGCAATTTGGTTATACAATTTGGCACTCTTTTCCACTCTGCACATTTGCTCAAAAATCTGTCACACTGGTGCCCCTCAGTGAAGGAGAAGCTTGCTGCGAAAAATCTGGTGTACATTGTAACACCCACTGATAAGCCCTGGTGATACTTTTACACTCCCATTGACTTTAAACATTGAAAGAGACGATCTTTTGATTTAAAAAAAACATGCTGGCTAAGACGTTGTGGTGATACATTGAGGGACTCTGGTCGTACATCTGACTCAGAGTAGTGATACACTGTCACAGTTCACATTGTCCCAGCCAAAGATGGAGTGAAACAGTAATGCACCCTGGATTTACTAAGGAATTGGTTCATAAGATACATTGTCCAACGAACTCCGGGGTACACTGTCAAGAAGTAGGGATACACTGTCACACCTCAGACAATGCCTCAGAAGACACGCCTTTGCACTGACTGGTGGACAGTATTCATTCAGCTTTAGGGACTAAGGACCTTTTTCCGCTAAGCTATTTGTGGTTTAAGAGAAACTCAGGTGGGGAAATAGCACCTTTCACGATGCTAATAAGTAAAGACTCAGAAATGTAAGCGTAGGTGACTGTTTAAGACGTTTTTAAAACAACGTCACAACAGAAAACAGTCATAGACAGGAGTAAATCTGGGGTCACCGTGGGAAAGTTGATGGAGCACAGCCAAAACATAGTCGAGGGTAGACCATGGGGTTTCTACACTAGAAATAATAATTTATGCTCACAGAAACAAGATATAAACAAAGTGAATAAGTGCAAATGCGCCCACACGTTATATTTTAGCAAGTGTGAATGTAGACTTGCGGATGAGGTTTCCTCAACAGACAGCTTTTAATAGCTTACAGTGGGCCTAGAGTCAGCCTGCTGCTTACAGTTGGTTCGTTTTCTTGTTGCTCTCATTTGCTTGCTTCTTCTTCGCCAGGTTTCATACGTTTTCCTGTGTTTGGACTCCTGGAGGCATAGATTATTTGTCATTCTTTTGAGTAGCTGACTTGTATCTATCCACTATTCACATTCAGTGAACTACAGTGTTCTTTCTTCTTCAAGCACTCAATAAAAGAGCATATGCTCTCCCTCAAATGTTGCTTCTCCACCTCATATACCCTGCCTGCTCCCATAGCACATCCATCATTTCCCCCACCCAAGCTTTTTAATTTTTTTCTTATCTCCCCACCTCAACGCCCTCCGATTCTTCTCCACTCCTTTCCTCCGATCCACCCGCGTTGACCTCCCCCCTATACAGACCCCTCCCCCACATAGTCCTCTGTTGCTCCTCCATCCTTTCCATTCCGACACAAACATTTTTTTGTGCCAAATTTTTATGGGGGAATCCCTGAAGCTGCCATTTGTCATTAGTGGCTGGCCGAAGACTGCTTTCATGCAAGTATTTTTTTTTTATTTACTGCTCCAAATGGACTCCGCTATCTGGGAACAGTAAGTAAAAATATCTTTTTTTTTTTTAAATGGCACCCATCTCAGTTTGTGTGCTTGTCCATGAATGGTGATGCATGCGAGTGCATATGAGGCATGGGCAAGCATATGGAATGATGCAGCCTTCATGAGCATCCCGATGCGTATGCGTGCATACATGCTTTTGCATCATCACGGCTTTTTTTGTTGATGCTATACAGCATCTACAGAAAGCATTGGTAAACCTAACATGTCAAAACGGTGAGACGTGTTGGCTTTGTCAGTGTTCCTTTTTCATATATGCTTATGTGGATGATACCCCCAAAATATTATCGATCTTAAAAAGCTGCAGATTTCCGTAAGTATCCTTGGATTTTTTTTCCATTTTCGGAAAATTGAAATTCTTGGAAAGCATACCGTTAAACCTATTGATGTAAATTTCTAACTTTCTTTTGGAAGTTTAGGGATTCAGGTGAATAAATAAGATACTCGGTGTTAAACTGTGGCCATCCTCGAGAGGATGTGGTGATAACGAGGAAACGAAAACATAAGAAGACACCTTCCCTAGAATCAATTTAACATAACTTTAAAAGCAGAACAAAAGAAACAAACTAGTTGTTTCAAGAAGAAAATGATTTATAGCAAGTATTTAAACATTTTAGAATGAACAAGCTGCATATATTATATTGCCGTTTTTTCATAAAAGAGAGGCAACAGTAATCATGCTATTTGTAATGATAGTAGTGAAATGAGAGTGTAAACAGTCACCAAAAGAGTGACAAGATGGCTAGTGCTCATGTCCAAATGTATTGGGACAAAGTGCCTTGTGCCTAGACTTGCTTCCCTCCTCACTGTCAGGGGGCCCACACACATCACAAATGACAATGTCATCAAATGTAATCCCCAGCATCTCCTTGGGCTCAGTGATAGGGTTAATAGTCACATGACATTGTCACTTCAGGACTTCAACAGTCTTCTCCATTCTGCTTTTATCCACTTTCATTCATCCTATTTTCAAAGGTTCTAGATTGGGTTCTTGCAGCCAGAAGTTATCTACCTCTTCCAAGTCATATTGGTGTATCTTCTCAGCCATCCCTGATCGCCTCTTGGCCGGAGCAGAGGCAAGAGTAAAATATTTGCTTCTCTTTCTCAACCAATCCTGTCCTAAGCCTGAGGAATTTTTGGGGGGTGGCCTGGACCTGCACTCCCTTTTACCATTCTTGCTTCCATGAGTAAGCAAAGAGGTAATAGTCTTCTAGACTAACATAGTGGAGTCTAGAATGTTCACTGCACTAGTGAGGTCCTTCCAGAACATAGGTAGGCTTCTTAAGGTCCTTTGTTGCACTTTCGAATGTGTTCCTGTACTTTGAACAGCTGAAAAGGAAGTGGAAGAGCTTTAATTGTCTGAAGGGTCCCTGCTGCTAAGATTCTTGTGCTGTTTCGTTGTGAGTCATCCTTTGCCAATGTGCTACAGTTGTTGGTGCCCAGCACAGCATCAACGCAGTGAGCAGTGTCTTGGGAAGCATTGTCCCACAACTTCCAGGACCACACAGGTGTGTGGGGGGATAGATCACTCCCCAAGACCCTGACTGTGCTGGAATATGCATCAGTTCTCACCTCAGTCCTCAGTTTAACAGTGTTACCCTTCTCATTCACCACAGCCATTTGCTCAAAAGGTATAGTGATACTTGGTGATACAGAGTTGCATCACTCATTCATTTGATAGTGATTGACAAGCTCTGGTGATAGACAGTGAGATTACTAAATCACCTTAACAATTCTGTGCAGCGGGCATTTATCTGACCAGTGCTCCCTCGGTCATCATCAGTCCCAAAGGAGTAATCTCAGGCATGTATTTGGCATCCATCTGCCCTCCTCCCCCCCTACCCCCCTTTAATTCCACCTGCTTGTCTTTAGATATCAGTCTCTCTGGCATCCCTTAGCCCCTCCCAAAAAAAGTTAGGTTTTGACAGATTGTTTCAAGAGTTCACTGGGGTTATCTCTGTTTCTATCAGGTATGCCCTTTGATTCATGCAAACCACCTAATCCCCCATCACATTTCCTCAGATACAGCCTTCTTGAATTTTTCTTAAACTCCTCAATTTTTTGGTATAATTTTTAATCGACATTTTGGTATACATTGCAGAATGAAACCAGCAAACAGCTACATATCCATTACACCGTAGACTCTACCACGCCCCTCCTCCCTGGTTCTACTACAGCAGGTGTTTATGAATATTTATGGGGAAGAAACCAGGTGAAAGTAGGCAAAGTAGTGGGAGACACTCCACTGGGGCCCCAACCCAATATGGGCATCACAGTCACACACACACCCTAGGCACCTGCATCATGCATCCAGATAAATACCCTATGTCTCCTCCTACCCTCTAATAGAAGCAATAGAAGCAATGATCCCATCGACCACATGTCTACTTGCCTAAGGTGGCCTAGCATTAGGGGGCTCAAGTAGGTCTGCAAGCATGGCGGCCCAGACCTGTAAGTCATCCGCTAGTTTGTTATCTCTCTGACAATAGACTCCTCCACTTGGAAAAGACTTTTCCCCAATTCTGTCTATCTATCTGAAAACCTGAAGATCAAGCACATTCCCTTTAGCTCTCCACAACAGCCCTCTCCATCCACTGTGCATAACAGGTTATTCCCGGCCACCTTGGATTCTCATCTCACTCACGTATCCACTGGTTTCCCGAGGGATTAGGCTTTGTCGTTATCCTTTGGATTTAGTCATGTTCCTTCAGGTTCAGAACATATACCCAAGAATCAGGATTTTTCAAGTCTCCCTTAGCACATTCTGATTTTGTCACAATGTTTAAATTTCCTCATATTCGTATTTTACAGTTTGGTCTGTCCAATTTCACTCATGTTTCCACAACATTCCATTCTTTTTGTTTTGTCGGGGTCCTACTGTTTCACATCTGTCAAGTTTCCCGTATCCATGCAAGACTAGCTGTTCCAGGCTAGATTTTACATTGTATTCTGGGATGGATTTATAATGGAATCAATAAGACTAAAAATCCCAGAATGCAAAGAAAATACCTCTATCAACCTAGCTAGTCAAACATGAACTTAGGAATCATGACATGGTTGTGTATTTTCATTGACTCAGGAGCTCTAAGTCAGTCTTTGTATTTTCAAGGCTCTTCCTTTTTTAAGTTGTCTGAGGTCCATCAGATTGTATCTATTTTTTTTTTTTTTAGATACACAAGTGTTTTTGGATCCTATCTCCCATTCCGCTTCTTGTTTACTTGAGCCATTTTGGGCTTTTCCAAGCCTTCTGTGGCTTTCTTAGTGACCCCAAGATTTGAAAGGCTCGAGTTGGTGTGTCACCCAGCCTCTTTTGCTTTATCGGGTTTTCTCAAAACCACTTATAAACTTTCAGACTCCACTGAGCTTTCTGAGTCTCTCTTAATTTGTTAGGAATATGTTTAGGTTTTAAAAGCCATGCACATACTCCTAAGGATTCTACAGTACTGCATGGGATTTGCACAGGCCAGTTATGATTTGCTCTCTTTTCCTCAGACTTTCTCAGGTACTCTGCATCCTTTGTGACTGTTAGTGCCTACTAGCATGTTTTCAAGTCCTCCTGTTAGCACTACATCCTATGGCTTTGCTATTGGGCATCCATAGAATCTCGAGGGCTCCTCCTTTCAGTTCCTGAGTCAAAATGGCCACTGTTGGAATTGGTGCTTTCTGCAGGGTCATCCCCAGACTGTTTGCCTTTTTCCTCTTCTTTTAATGAATTTGTTTTTGCTGGCTCTAAGACTCTGGCCACTTTACCACTGCTAACCAGTACTAAAGTGCACATACTCTCTGTTTAAAACATGGTAACATTGGCTTATCCACAATTGTCATATTTAATTTACATGTATGCTCCTAGTAAAGTGCACTATGGGTGCCCAGGGCCCGTAAATTAATTCCTACTAGTGGGCCTGCAGCACTGATTGTGCCCTCCACTACAGTAGCATTTTAAACATGTCTCAGGCCTGCCACTGCAGAGCCTGAGTGTGAGGTTTTAAGCTACCATTTTGACCTGGCATATGCAACAACTTGCCAGGCCCAAACCTTCCTTTTTAGTTAGCCACAAGGGCAGGGTGCAGTGCATTTTAAAAAATTGGACATGTATATTTAAGTTTAACATGTCCAGGTAGTGAAAAACGGCTACATTTGTTTTTCACCATTGGAAGGCGTATCTCTCTTATAGGATAACTTTGTGATTATCTTAAAGCACCTTCTAGGTGTAACTACCAATTGGGAAATGATTGAAATGTGGAGTTTGGTGTCTCTGGACTCACAATTTTAAATCACAACTTATGGGGAAGTCGGATTTTAAATTATAAGACTGAAAATCCCGCTTTTAGAAAGTTGTCATTTTCTTATGGTAGCCATTCTGTGCCTCTGCCTGCCTCTGAATACATTTCTGGGTTGGTGACAACTGGGCTCTGCGCATTCTCTCTAGACAGCCACACACAATGAAAGATTAGGTGTGACATGATGGGTCTTAATAAGCCATTAACTGGCTTGACGGGGGGATCTTAGCACTGCCACACTTAAACATGAATAGACTTGTCCTGTCCACCCACAATAGGGATTAACAACTCTGTATTTTCACTCTAGCCAGCTTGGAGCCAGGACAGGGGAGGCAGGGCAAGGTACATTTCAAAGGCCTGCCTCTGGATACTTCTCCCATCTTTCAGAACCAGGGCACCAAAGTATAAATACTGGATGCCAAACCCCACCAAATCAGATTCTACTGGAACCAAGGACACTCTGCCTGGAGGAAGGACTGCTATGCTACCAGGAGGGACTGCCACTCTGCAGCTGCACTGCTGTGTTGGCCTACTGCTGTTGTAGGAGGGACTGCCACTTTGTTGTGTGCTCTTATGTGTTGACCTGCTGCCTGCTGCATCTGTCCTGCAGTGAGAAGGACTGGAGTTGTTTCTATATCCTTGCAGCCAAGAATCTCCAAGGGCTTGCTGGCTTGGCCCCTGTTCCTTTGCAGTCTCAGGGACATCAACCACTCCCTGCAACTCACCTGCTACAGTATGAGGTCTCTGCCATTGGTGAGTCAACCCTGCCAAGCGGTGCCACCCCAGTGCTGGACCCTTGGAAATGGACCTAATGTGCTCTGCCTTCGGTGGTTGTCATCAGAACCACTGCGAAGAAAAGAAAAGCGACACGAAGCCCCACAAAGATTGCCACTCAGCTTCTCTGAACTGATGCCGGATGGCGATTTAAGGTACTGTGTTCAGCGGGCCCAGGTGGGTGCCTGCTCTACATCGTGGTGCACCTGAATTTGTGACTTTAGCCCGGTCTAGAAAGACCAGATAATCACTGTTGGCAATTCGCACTTCCATGTGCTATTTTCACCTAAATCTTTACAATTGCATACCTCAGGAAGTACTAATTGGATTTTTGTTGCTAAATTCTTCTTTTAATCACATAAATATTCTCTATTTTTCTAAACTGGTGTACAGTCTTTTTGTGGTGTCTTTCACTGTGTTACTGTAGTTTATGTGTTGCACACATAATTTACACATTGCCTTTTAAGTTAAACCTGACTGCTCTGTGCCAAGCTACCAGGGGTGAGCACAGGTTAAGTTAGGGTGTGTATCTGACTTACCCTGAGTAGGACTGTGCTCCCTACTTGGATAGGGTGCAAACCTCTGCCAACTAGAGACCCAACTTTTAACAGCCACCAAGAAAGATGCATCTTTATGAGGCTCCTAAGGTCCAGGATGCAGACATGTGAATATCATTTAGCCTGCACAACCATTCACCCCTTTTTCATGCAGTTCTAAATGCCTTGCTGGCTGTACTTACCTTGGCCTCCCTCTTTACCACCCCAGGACAAACATCAACTGGATTCCTACCCTTCCACCTATCAATTGCTAGATAAGCTGGCCTCTCAGCATCCTCAGCCCTGGGGCAAGCCTGATGCCCTTAAGGACCTGTTTGTTCTGCTGAATGTGATGCGCACTAGTAGGTACAATTTGAAGCTGATGGCAGGTAACTCCCTACACATCAGTGCTGCAGGGTCTGAGGTGCCCCACAGAAAGACACACAGTGGTAGCTCCGAACATATGGGACCCTGCATGTGCTCTGACTGATAAGCATACAAGACCCTTCTCCTCAATATACTCTCCATCCTCTGTCTCCATAATAACTGAAGTGGGACTCTCTCGTCCATAAAGGAAAATATCTTGCCATTCTCTGTACATGGCAATGCAGAAAGGACTCGTGCAACTGGAGAAATTGTCATGTTTGCAGAATAACTTTTTACAAAACAAGTCTTAATAACCATGGAAACACCAAGGGACTTTATATCACTGTAGGTGGGTGCAATCTGCCTTACAACTACCCTTGTTTGGTGACTCAGCTCCCCCAAGTCTCTTTGACCAACCCACTAATGTGTTCCCTTTCAAAGTCTTCTATCAAAACTTCGAAGGTGACCCACTGAGATTTCATATCTCTCTTAAGCCACTTCTCCATATCAGGAATCAACAAATTTATGATCACAAACCTCCCGCCCTTGAAACTATCAAAATATGTGATGAAAAACTTAGAATACAAAAGTTCCAAAGAATCCCTGGAAAATCTTTTCACTGGCCAATACCACTGCACTTAGGAAGGAATGCTCAAATATGACCTCCCTTTCACTCATGACTACAACTTATGGGTAACCACCCTACAAAAGAAATTGGATATCACTTCAGAAACTAACATCCCCATCAATTGTAAGCCTAAATACACACCCTCTGATAACAAAAAAATCACAGTGGTTCTGGTTGCATTCTGACCCATTCTCAGAGACTGAGCTAATGGATACTATAACCAAAGTTCAACCGTAAGACCATCTTTTCAAATCTATTCTGGCTCTATCAGCAAAGATTTCACCAAACTGTGTCTATTGTAGTGGTCCACATTAATAATGTTTTTCCTTGAGCAAGGCGTTTTCCCAGATTGCATTAAAAAAAACAGTCAAATGTTTCCATGCTCAAACAAATATCACTGGATGCCAACGTCTTGAACAACTTCTTACCTGTCTCCACCCTTTCTTTCTTATGAAAGGTGAAAGAAACTGCATTGCTTCCCAACATTTGTTTCACATCCATGCAAACTATTTCAGAGACAACTTCCAATCAGACTTCAGACAGGGTTACACCATAGTGACTGCCCTTCTGCAAATCGATGCTGGCCCAATCAGCATCTTGGGGCCCGACAACTCCTGTCCACTTGTGCTTCTTCATCTCTCTGCTACCTTTGATACAGTTAGCCACTCCAGCCTCCATCAACACCACAAAAGAACCTATGGACAATGAGGTGGTAGTCATGAACTGGTTCACCTCCTATTTGTCAAACCAATCACAAATAGTGAAAATATTGAGCTCTTTTTCCAATAAAGTCAGTTTAAAAAAAGACTGGATCCTTTCATCATCTCTTGTGCAACTTATATCTAGAACAAGGTGAGATTCTCAGTAGCTCTGGGATTTTATTATCATGCGTATACTGATCATATCCAGATCTACCTGAAGATCTCATTCCCTGATGACATCCTTTCGTCCAGCACCTTTACTAGAAACCCAGTGGGTCAAGCTTAACTCTCCTAAAAACAGAATTCATTTTAATCTCTCTGCTTTCTGGTAACAAGTGGATTGAATCCTTCGCTACTGTGGTTTGCAAACTGGCCATTGCAGAGAAAGCCAAGTCTCTAGACTTTATCCTCATTAGTCAACTTAACCTTCAGAGAAAAACCTTTGCCTAGGCCAAGAGTGCACAATTCCTACTAAGGACAGTTCATCCCAGTGCAAGGCAGAATATAAAATATGTAGTCTAGGCACAGGTTGTTTCCACACTGGACTATGACAATTTGTATCTCTCCAGAATTTCAAAAACTTGTTCCATCCTCCTCAGAGCAGTTGTGCAAGCAACAGCTCATTTTGTTACGGTGCACAAGAAATGTTACCACATGAAACCCATCCTACTAACACTTCAGTGGCTCCAGAGGTGGCACCTCGACAACTGCGGAGGGGCGTCGCCCACCCAACCGGCTAAGAGCCAGAAGATGAAAAATAAAATGTTAGCTTGCTATTGTTTTATTTTCCATCTGCTGGCTCAGCCAGCAATGCAAGGAAGGGTGGGGCTGTGCCTAAGGCAGGTGGGGGGTGGGAGAGAGGAGGAGGAGAGAGTGCACCTAAGTGTGCATGTGTGTTTGGACAGCCATCTGATGCCACCCAAACACACATGCACACTTCTGTTTCGCCAGTGTAGCTGTGTTTAACATCCGGGCTGGAGAAAATGCACAGACCTTAGGGCTGTGTCTGACAGGAAGTCCAAGTCACTCAGACCAATCCTGACCCTGCGTTCATGCTAGATGTAGCATGAAAACAGCACCAGGATTGCTGGGGGAGCCTGTGCTGATATCTCCCAGTGAATGCTAGGACACCAGAATAGGAGTGAGGCAGCAGCGACAACAACAGTAAGTGTTTTTTTTTATTTTGTTTCTCCAGTCCCTGTTGCACTCCCCCCCCACTACACCAGACACAAACATGCATCCTTTGACATTTCCGGTGACCGACGCTAAATGGCTCCCCATTGAACTAGAGCTCAATTAAAACTGCATCTTTCACACAGTGCAATCACTGGTGCTCAGTGGAATTTGAGAAATGCAGAATCTCTTCCCCAGAGCCTGCCACAATCAAGCAAGATCATTATATGGACCAATCCTTTAATGAAAGTGCAACAAGGATTTAGAACTCCCTTCCTCCGACCCAATGTACGGCCCTCTGTCAGTCCGCCTTTAAAAAGCAACTCAAAATCGTACTTCTTGTAAGACACTCTTAGCAACCCTGTTATGTTTCTCAAGTCCAGGAATGATGTGCTGATCCATGTTTTTTTTTTTTTTTAAGTCTAGGAATTGTAGTCTTGTTTATGCCATTATAAAACAGGACGACAAGTTCCAGAATTCAAAGGGAAAAAACCTGGCCTAGAGAAGCACATCACGCATGGATCTAGGAAACTTGGCATCCACGATTAACGTTATAATGTCCCTTCCTGGTAAGTAAAACACTTGAGCTAAGTTTTAACACTTTTTTTATCGTTTCACTTAAATATATGTTCTTGAAAAACTGTTCCAATCCTGCCTCTCATAAATACCCCTGGGCCAAGCTAGTATCATAGAAACTTGCAAATAAGGTCAAGGCAGCTATCTAGTGGTTCTTCAATAACTCCCGCCAGCTTTCCAAGTCCATCATGTATTGTGGGGTCTGCAGTCCTGAATTTATGATGTGAGAAACAAGACTAAAATCCCCGTTCAAACATAGACGAGGGAATCACCACCACTGCCCCCTCCCTCCCCCCCAAAAAAGCGCTACTGCTGCCCTCTGATCAAAAACGGTTTCCCTCCTTACATTTGTGTACTCCGGTAGCATTAAGCACCTCCCAGTTCCCTCCTTACGTCACTAGCAGTGGCAGGTAAGGGAGCGCGGGCAGGTGGGCTTCCCTAAACGCATGCCCACCCGCTCCTCATTAAAACCCTCCCTTCGCTGCAGTGTTGCGAGAAGACGAGCCCCTAAGCCCCGCCCCCTTCAATCTCGGAAACGCTCCTCCCAGACGACCCCGCCCCCTCACTTCGTTTTACCCACCTCAGGCAACAGGCCACGCCCCTTCTCAACTGATTACCCTTCCGTCACTAGAATCCCCGCCCTCCGGCCGTCCCCGATCTGGACTCCTCGGGCCTCGCGACAGGGAGTGGGCGTAGTCCTTCACAGGTGGCTCCGCCCCATCATATGCCGACCATCAGCGCTGGCCCCGCCCACCACCGTCACAGTGTACACAGAGAGGCGCGCCCCTCGTGTCCTTCTCCTGCCAGCGGGCCCCGCCCCCTCATGCGTCCCTCGCGCCCCGCTGACCGCGCCCCGCCCCCTCCTGGCTCTGCCCGCCCCCTCGCATCTCATTACCCGCCGCTGGCTGGCTCCCTCCCCGCCGCCCTCAGTCTGCCTCTGGAGTCCGACATGGCGACACCGACGCCGCGCTCTGCCTCCCGCCTGCTGCTGCTCTGCTGCGCCGCCGTGCTCTCTCAAGGTAAGCGGGGCTGGGGAGAGGCGTCCCCGAGCCGTGGAAAGCCGCAGAACTGCAGGGAAACGGGAGCTGCCGACAGAAATCACGCGGGGGTAGCGGGGAGAGCTCCCGCTCTTCTGGAGATGAGGTGGGGAGCCCGATCCCTACAGGCTCCGTCCCGCAGCACATTCCTGCAGGGACACTTTACTTCTTCTTTAGGAGGACAGGGATGGTGGCGGTTTTGCCGGCTGTGACGATGCATGCTCTGCTGGGCGCCCCCACCCCGTGCCTGCAGTGCATACTTGTTCCAGTGCCTGCAGTGCGCTCAGCGTGCCTTCTGCTCCGGTACCCACCTCCCGTGTTTGTACGGGGAGCTCTATCCACCTGCCCTGATGTTTGCTGTCCGGTTTGTTTATATAGTGTGTGCCAGGTGCCTCCCTGCTTCCATTTCTGTGCCTGTTGTTGAGGCACAATCCTAACCCGGATCAGGCTCAGCCTGCCTACTTTTAGGGTGCCCATGTTCCCTCCTGCCCTGATTGACCCCCTGTGGTTGCTGTCCCATTGCCCATGTTAGAACCCCACTGTGTGTTCGGCACCTTCTTCACTGTTGTAGGCGCTCGCTACGCCTGTAGTAGTGATGCCTAGAGTAAGCTTGCTTCAAGCCCCCTCGCTGCTTGTGAGGCGGGTGTCTCCACATGCTTGCTGTGCCATCTTAATGCACGAGGGCTTATCCTATGCATCTTGTACTGACCCACCTCCCCTGTGGTGCTGTACCGAGACATCTGCCCCTCTGCATTGGACGATTCTCTTCTCACTGACTTAAGGACAGTGATGGGCCCCCTGAGTCTTCAATATCTCGCAGATATCTTTGGGCCTCTGAAGCACCCCCTACGACTTACATTCAATTCACTCTGCTAGAACGATCGTATGTTCTGAGCAGCTCTCCAGAATCGCCTTGCCCCGCAATGTGCCTGTCGCGATATCGCTCTCCCTGCTGCGCAGAAACTCTCTGTGTGTTCTGCTCGGAGACTCACCTCGTTTTAGGTGCCCTGGTCCTCCCTCGCATCGCAAACGATTCGTGCCGGACCTGCCCACTTCAAAATACAGATGAGTTGGTCCCCCTCCCCCCCACCCCCTCCCACTCCCTTTCCACTAGTGGTGCTGGGTGCCCCTTCAACTATGAACTAGATAATCTGAGCCTAGCCCCTGGGAACTACTTATGTGCACCCCATTGCGTAACCTACCGCCTTGTGTGCTCTGTGCCCCCCCCCCCCAATACTACTATTATACTAATATGCTAGGTCTTCGCCCCCTCCCTTCAAAAAAAAAAAACTACTGATGTATTATGGGGTGGTGCAAGCCGCCCAAGCCCTCCGAGTGACTGATATGATGGGTTACCGTTTTAAAACTACCGGTACCTCGATATTCCCCCTTGTTTACATTGCTCCTTCTCGTTACTGCTCTCCTGACGTCATCACGAATGTTGTCTCCTTAGGAGATTCGTTTCGGCTGCAAGCAGTTGTCTTTAACCCTCCTCTCTTATTGAATCATCATGTTTGGGCGGGGGTGCAGTGGGATGGACCTGATTCTGGTGGATTAAACCTGTCTGTGGGAGGAGGGGGGTGCTGTTTTTAGTCTGATGTACTTATTAACCCTTCACGTGTCATTGTTGACGTCAGTAGTATATTTGCCATTGCTTTTTTTATGGTGTGTTTTTTTGGGGGGATTGTCACTTGAGTCAGTTTAACTGTCTTTGGTCGAATGTACTCATTGCTCCGTTGGAGGTCCGTGCAGGCTACACTCCAGGGGTGAGGTGGTTACACAGGTCGTTGCGATGCACACTGCAGCTTTTAACCCTTCATGGTGCACATGGTATTTCACATTCGGTGTGGTTTTATGCTGGGACTCTTCCTCGGATCATGCCTCCGAGTAATGTTTTCCGGAAAGGGGACAGGGTCTGTGCCGCGATAATAGGCCCTATTTCTCTTCTTTCATGGAAGTCTTGAGAGACCAAGCTCTTAAATTGCCCCCTCCTCCTGTCCTGTCATTGCAGATGGTTTGACCCCGCTACCTCCCCCTGGCCTTGTATTGTGAGTCTGCTATCCATGTGTGTGTCATGGGGCCTCCGTGTATTGTCATTCAGCCCGCTCCAGCATCGCGACCCTCTTCTAAATGGAGAGGAGGATGGGGTCGGAAGAGGGGATTGACTACAAGTCCGAGAGTTGATTGAAGGGGGGCTTTTTTTCCTCCTTTGCTAAGAGCCATGATTCAACTTTGGTGAACGTTGGGGGGGGGGTCGTCTCCTTGTGGAAGACATTTGTTTCGTCTTACTGCGTGGTTTGCTCGGGTTATCATTCACTAATCGGGGAGGGGTAATCTATGACACAGTGTACCTGTGGTGTCCAACTGGAGGTCCAAGTAGAGCATGTTCAAATTGCAGAACACGTAGGTCGGTAGGAGAGGTTAGGTTTTCTTCCAAGATAAACGTGGACCATTGCTGTGGCTTCCACGGGCGACTGGAGCCCCGGTGCCACTGCACTTGCTACACCATTGTTTGCTACTTCCCTTAGGGGGACCTCCGTGTAGTGGGGTTACACATCTGCTTCTAGAAATGCATGCCTGGGGATGTGTCCGCGGAGTAAAGATCTCCGATAGATGACTGAGTTGGAAGGTGCGGGGTATATATCATTATCAAATGTCGAATATCGTTGGTTCCGAGTACCTACTGCTGTTTCAGATCTGTGTTCGGTTCTGCTGGGAAACTAGTGTATCAGATGTGTGTGTGCGCTGATGTTAGCTCTCTGTCCATGACTAAGTGACAGCTTTGAGAGTTAGCGCCCCCCTTCAACTCAGGACTACCCCTCCCACCTTCCCCCTTAACTAAGGACTGTTAACCAGGCGGAGTATACCCGTTATTGTCACGTGCGCCTGTTATTAGCAGAGGTTGCTGGGTGATTGTTTGATTCGATGCGGTTTGTTAAACCCCCTATCTTTCGACGATAACACTTGTACTTTTTCAAGTTTACACAGCATCCGACAAATACGCCACTTTCTCCCCGGGCCCCGCCTGGCCCTCACTGCCTTCAATGTGTAGCACCCACTCCATTTGAATCCTTCTGTCTTCCTGAGCGCCTCGGTGCTCATTTTGCTCTCACGGGGTTTCTCTGCACCCCCACCCCGTCCTCGTCACCGTGCTTCCTTATGCAAAGCATCCCTCAATCCTTGCTCGATGTTGCCTGTTCTCCGTGATGTACTTTCCATCCCCAGGTTCTCAGCTGCCCTCTTTTCGTTGTCCACTTGTTCTCTGGGCTGATCTCTCTGCCCCCTCCCCCTGTATCTCGGCCGCCGCCGTTCATGGGCGAGTTCAGGCTGCTCTCTCTCGCCCCAGGCTCCATGCTGTCCTCCTGTGCGCCTTAAAGTCTGCTCCCCCTCCACATGCACCAGCGGATCGTATGTGCTCCCTGGTCATCACTGCGCTCTTGTATCCCCCAAGACTGTCCCCACTCTCCGACCCCAGCCCCCACAAGGCACTCTCCGGTAAATCAGGATATAGATTATCAGTATTATCAAGGTTGAGTACTCCTCCCTGGGCCCCCAGCTGTCATACGCGTTCCTCCTAAATCACGGTCTCTCTGTGCCCACGCACTCCCCTCTGTTCTTGAATCAGGCATAGATAATGCCCGGGGGGGAGGGGGGGATGGGGGGGGCACCTCCCCTCTGCAATCTTTGAGCCACACATTCTCACTACTTAACGCCGTTATTCACCGGCTAATTGTCCTGCCTCAGCAGTACTGCCTGTTGCATGCCGTAGCAGAGGGGGCTGTTCAACGATGTAGAGTATCCCCCACTCCAAGCCTGTGCCACGGGACACGTTATCCCTGGACGCGTTCACAACCCGATTACATTGTGCATCCTGTATGTAATGGTTCTCGATCTACCGACTTGGGAAGGTTGGACGGCTGATTTGCCCATGCCAGGGTTCGAACTCGAGTCGGCTGAACAGAATACTGGTGTGCAGTTGTCAGGTCTACTTCCCCCGCGCCCTCCCCTCCAAAACATGTTACTCGCATTGTCGTGTGTGTGTGGAGGTTACAACGGGTTTGTTTTCTCGCTCTCACATTTCCCATTAGAGAGGGGTTTGGGCGAAGGGTGTCCAATGGCCCTTCCATGCCAGGGGTGATGCCCCGCTCCACCAGGCACTCGGCACTTACAGGTGGGCTCAGATTCCCTCTCCCAGGTTTGTCGTGATTCCGCCGAGCTGTCAGTGGGCCTCGGTTCTTCTCGTGTGCTGTGCCGATCCCTCCCACATTCAGGGCGGACACGCACTGCCCGGTGTGCCCCAGCTTATTCTTCGGTGACCACGGCCTGCGAGCCTCCATCCACGACGAGTCCGTTTAAATCGAAATCCGAGCCGGGGCGCGCCCTGAAACGTGCAGCATTCTGCGAGGTGCGCAAACCAGTGGGCGCCAAGCACACGAGCAAGCCTTAGCTAAGCCAGTCGTTCTGGCCTTTTTGTGTCGAAAAGCTTTTTCTAAGCGCTAGTAAGACACAAAGGCCTTGACAAAGCTGGCTGTTCCCCTGCGGGAACACGTAGTGGGCAGTACATGGAGTCTCCGCCCCTCGTGAAAGGGTATAGAGTGCAAGGTGTGTTGCCCCTTGCAGACAGCGCAGGCAGAAGTGATAAGAGCGTCCCTCACATGGAAGATGCAGAACAGGCTACGCTGTCATTTTAATGTTTCGCATTTTTATCAGCCTTTGTCGGCGTTAAGCGTTAACCACTTGTACCTGCAAAAAGAGGTTGTGGCAGTAAAGTGTATGCTCGGCTACAGCTCTGGAAGCAGCAGTGCAAGCTTCCCTCCCTCAGAGCAGACCGAGGTGGCAATTGTAGGAGCAGGCAGGGGCTTTACAGGGGAGACACCAAAAGGGGCGTGGCTTTCTGTTATTGCATCTAGATACATAACACAACTACTGACCTGCAGCTAAACATGCCAGGACCATTGGCTTTCTATGATAAACGAGTAACAATGATTTTGTTGTAAATAATATAGAAAATGTTTCGGTTCTCAAATCGTGAGACTGAACTGAAACATTGCTGAGGCCTGTGGAAAGAGTTGTGGTCTTAGGTGTCCTAATCACTCCAGTTTTGTTTACTCTTGTTAGACAAGCGTGCTTTTTTTTTTTCTTTATACACCTCCCCCATCTGCATCTCACACCTCATCTCTTTCAACTTCAGCACTCTCTCTTCACTCTCTCCATTTCCGTCACTTCGCCGCCCTCGCACAGGTACCTGTAAGCACGGCAGTTACTTTTACTTCCGACGCCTTGTCAATATTTTGACAACTGTGCACCTTCTTCACACACATTTGCATAGTTTCACAATTACAACTGGAATATCCGACCATTGCTCTGTGCGATCTGCAGAGAGGCCAAGGACTGGAGGAGCATGTGTTCGGAGCGCCTTTTTTCACACACTGACTGCCGCTGTGACAATGAAACTGACACCGTCCTAGCCACATTTCCACAGCAAGCATGGTCCCTTATAAACACTTGGAGGCGACTCGGTTCAGAGTGTGCACTAATCAATAGATGCATCACTGTTGGTGTACGGTGCTGCTGTTTAAGCGGTGTGTAGACCGGTTGTAGGCAGCTGCTGCGTGGAGTTGGACCCAGTGTAAGTCTATCACATAGCTGCAGCAGCGTTTGGGGTATTAATACTCGCGCATAAGTTGTCTTTGCGTGGCGAGGGTGCACATCGTGTATACACTCGGGTTTCATTTTCTTCCGCACGCTGGTGGGAGCGAGGGTTTCGCATGGTTTATAGACCCAGTGTGAGCTGCTTGTACAAAGTGTAGAGGGGCTGTATATGCTGTTCCCACCCTGGTGTGAAGCTGTGAATGCAGAGCCGCTTCGGTGCATGTTGTGCGTCCTCTGGTCCCACATTGTCACTGCACAGCCACGTATTCTGCTTTACTGGTTGCCATGGCAGCAGCTCGGGATTTTTTTTCCTCACCCTGGCAGTGGTTATTCATCACGAGTTAAGTTAACATAATCCATGATTTTGCTTTTTTTCCCGTTAGACTTCCTAGCTTTTTGCTGTTGCCTTTTCACAACTGTTTTTCATATATTTTTGTTATCCTACCTGACTGTTTCCTCTCCATGTGTATATTTTATCACCTAGCGGTGAACACTTAGTTAATTTTAATAGCCTACATTTTACTGCAGTGTGGCTTGAAAGTCTTTTCTGAAGATCTGTAAAGGAGCAACCCTTTGAAACTCCGAAGCACCGAGCGACCATCCATGAGCCTTGGATACTGATACCGATGGTGGTCTAGACTGGAGAATCAGAACCAGCACAGGACACCAATTCAACTAAGGCTTAGCTCTGGTTGTTCTTGTTTTGGGTCCCATCATGTTCTGGACTGACCTTGATTGTGGGTTCTCCTTGGTGCTGGCTGTGGCTCTAGTTTGGATTGTGGCTGGCCTCCAGTTGTAACATCTTTGCCGTGGCCCCTGCAGAGTTCTTTGTGGAGGTTCTGTTCAGGCATTACCGAGTCCTCAGTTTCCACTCTAGGTTTTGGTTCTGACATTAAGCTGTTACCTTGTTTGATCTAGGTTTGGTGTCTTGGATGTAGTTATGACGAGCTCTGGCTATGAATCCTGATAATCAGTAGCCCTGATTCACGGGGTGATATCTAGCCTAGCATCTTAATCTGACCTGGCCTAGAATGGTGCTTTTATGTATTCAGACAGGCTTCAGTTCTGACATGTTCAGGCTGTGGTCTCGGTTCGAATTCGATTAAATGTTTGAATTATGTTGCAGCATGTTTTGGTCGCTCGCAGTTTGTTGTTCTTTTTTTCGACTGTGGTTCCTGAGCTGGCTACTGGCCTGGCCTCCATTTCCAAGCCGTGGTCCCTGCTTCATGATTGCATTAGATCTCCGATTTAATGAGACCCGGACTTTGCTTCCTTTTTGGCTTGTGCCCTTACTTCTGCATCTACTTCCATACTGGATTGTGTGTTAACTGGTCTCTGGTGTTTATTTTTTCATAGCTCTCCATGTCTCGAGTTCTGCTTTGAGTTCTTCCTTTTGCTTGGTTATGATTGGCTTCAGTCTCTTGATGACTCAGTGTAGGTCTTTTACCTTGCCTTAAGTTGTGACGAAGGTTGGCTTTAGAGTCTGGTTGGCCCTCTATTTGATTCCAGTTACTTGCTTCATAACCAACCTTTGTTTAGATTTGTTCATGTGCCTTCTTACATGTCTTAGGCTGCATGCATACACCTTAGGCTTCAGTATGAGTTACAGGCTCACCCCCTGTCTTGACCTGTGTTACCTTTTGGAATTTCTTTGAGGGAAAAGCCAAGCACCAAAAGTAAACCTTGCTCTTAGGGCCCTGTTGACTACCTTCAGTTCCTGTACTTTGACACTCTGCAGCACAGCACACGCTTTAAGGGGCTGTGGATGGTGCAGGCTTTCGGAACTCCTCATTGACAATGTAACTAGCTCATTAGTGCTATTTGCTAATGACAGAAAAGTCTGGCTCTATTCCACACTCTGTCACAAAAACCTCAGCAGCACTGTTTTGATCTTGGCTCATGCAGGTGTTTTACACGGACCACGGATGCACTGATAAGTTGGGACACAAGTTCATGCTTGGGGCATTACAGGTTCCGCCATTACTTGTTGCATCTGTTCTTGCTGTTCCAAGAAGACAGAGGCAGTGGTGAGAGTGGATGGGACAGTGAGGAGAATGGCCTCATTGCGGTGCTGCACCAGGCATCCAAAACTAAACCTTTGCAGGGCTTCCTGAGAATCTTAGGCTATGCTGATGACCTGTGAACCAACACTGCTCATTTTCATATATATCTGAGCATTGTGAGGCTGTGCTTGACTTTTGAGGCAGTGCCTTTGTATTACAACTCTACACCGGGCACGTAACAATATTTTGGGCTTTCAAATAGTACCTGGCTATATGAAAGGTGGACCTGTGGATCTGAAGCTGCACTGGGGCATATAAACCTGTGCTTGGGCATGTGAAGACTGAGCCAAGGCATTTCATTGTATGCCTGATGATAACTGGCCTACCTAACTTGTTCAAAGACCAGGGTTTTGATTAGGCCTTGGCAAACTTTTAATTGTGCCGACCAAATTTTATGATATAGCAGAATGTCTTTCTCAAACCTTTTCTGTTTCACAACGTGGAGTCTCAGATATATATTTTTTTCTTTCAAAGCTGATGTGTCTTACACAAAGTTACTGGCGGGGAAAAAAACAAATGTCTCACCTTGAGGTACTAGTGGAACTGATATGGATCTGAAAATGAAACATCATCGAAATAATGCACAACAGAAATCACTTTACTTCTCTGTACCACATGATATTAGTACCCGATACAAAAAACGATAATCTGCTACTGTCCCAGTTATGTGTAGCACCTTCTTTATGTCAGATTTTGGCTTTGTGGTCTGTCAGTTAGGTCCCATACACATAATAGTGCAGTTTGCCCAATACCTCGTGTTTGAGAGAATTCTGCTGCAACAAAAACGTTCTCTGCAAAGATCTTGGTTGCTCCTAAGAGATGGGATTTATATTACAGCATATCTAAAATAACAAAAAAAAATGCATGGCTTTATGATGGCCGTGCTTGGGAGTAAGATTGCCTGGGCATACAGCAAGTGTGCCACTGGCTGGTTGCAGCAGCATCCCACCATATGGTGTATCACTCATTAATATAAGATGGACATGAACATAGAAGCAGTTTGCTGTGATAGGCCTGTGTAAAATTAAAACTATGTTCAGAAAGTTCCTGGAAGTTACTTGGTTTGAAATTCTCAACATTTATGCTTAAGTGATTTTGCATATATTTTTCCCACTGAAAAGTGATTTGTTCAGAAAATATTTCACTTATGTACATTTTGTGGTCTGGCCAGTCTTCTGCCGGAACCTTGGGTGGCTTTTTTGCACAATGTATGCCCTCAGGTGAAGAAAACCTAACAAAGTAAAGACAATATGAGTTTTGCTGTAACAGAATAATTTTGAGAAATGCCATGTTGAAAAATTCAGCAATTTTGCACATGCTTAGTTTTGTGTTATGTGAATAATATTGCTTTTCTAGTGTTGTGTTTTTTTTCTCAATAATATTTTTCTCTGTTATCGCATAGAATTACTGTCTGTCTGCTAGTGAAAATATGGTATGATGTCACTTTCACCTAAGTTGTTATAAAGTAGTAGGAGCATGTGGGTGATTTACCTTAATACCACTGACATCGTGGTGAATCAGAGCTATTTTCAACTTTTGGAACGGAGTATGTTCAGGTCAAATCTCGTGTTCTGTTCAACCGTTAGTATTATTCTGGTCTGGGCTAGTTGTGGTTTCTACCCAGTCCAGGCTCTGTTTCTCTTTAACCCTCTACTTACACCTCAGGTTCCCGTTCATACTTTCAGGAATAGGGCCATTTTTCTTTCTTGCATGATGGCGCAGGGCACCATGCTAGGCCAGTGGCTCACATCCACCAAATGTGGGATCTGCCTGTAGGATATCGTTTATTATGGACCTCCATTGACACCCAGACATTACTATGTTTAATATCAATTCTAGGACTCCTTTGGTTGGTCTTGGAGCATGGATGCAAAAGGAATATACGCTGTCGTGGCCCTTCATCCGAACACTCTGATGGAATAAGATTCTGCCCCTTTCCTTGTCCGTCAATGCTCTGTTGTCTACTTCTGTTCTGTTCTCTCTCCTCTTTTTAGTGTCTCTCAGTCACTAGTGTGGGGAGAACTGTTTGTCCAGAATCCCAGGATTCGTGTCGAGTAGAAGTTGCTCTGTATCCAAAGTAATTTTTGATAAGGTTTCTCTATTTTTGAGAGCTGAATTTCCTGATTATACGCCTTTTTTCTGATACTCAGATAATCCTCAAACCACGAGCTGCATATTTCAAGCCTTCAGCATATTGCAGCGCTTGGGCACAGCTTTTGAGGTCGATGCACCGTTAGCTTTCACAACCTAAAAAACCTGTCTTTTCTTCTAGTTGTTTTTCGTAGCACCTGTCCTGTAGTGTGTTGTTTCACGTCGTGGCAGTAGAGCCACAGGCACGGTGCCCCTCCCTCTATAAAATGCAAAACTTAAAACAAAAGTGATCCCCCAGCGCAGTGGTCCTGTGCCGCAGAGTGACCAGAAGGACTTTGAATGTGACTGTTAGCCTCATGTACTGGTGGATGCTCTAACTTCCTGAGATTCAGTTCTGGTACCCACCCTCCCCCTCCTGCCCATTGGTTGCAGTGCTCATGGTGAAATGGGTTGGGGTGGAGTCATTGGGGTCCCGTCACTCCTCTTACACGAGCCTCTTTATATTAGCAGGGAGTCCCTGCAAACACAGAGGGCTCACTTACTTCCACGGGACAGGCAGCCATTATCTCTTAGGGACCCCAGTGGAAGAATGTGCCCATTGAGGAGTACTCTCACAATTAACAATTCCAAATAAAAGAAGGGGGGGGACTCGTGGCCAGGGCCGGGCGCAGCTCCACAAGGCTTCATTCATGTGTGTGCTCTACGGGGCATGAGCAGTGCTGCTCCCGCCCTCTGGGCGAAAGGACAAGAGCTGTTGGCAAAGAAATAGTAGGACCCCACTGTGAACTGGAAATGTTACATTTAGTAGCTGCTTAGGATAGAGCTGTGTTTGCTCAAAGCAGTGCATCCTTTTATTGAATGCCTTAGTTCCATTGCCTGTCGTGTTCATGGCTTGCTATATGCGCTCACCGCTTGGCCATGTGTGTATATGCGCTCACCGCTTGGCCATGTGTGTTCTACTTACTTGGATGACGGATAGCAACATGGACCTGCCATTTTCTAGCCAAACACTGGACCACGTCTGCAGGAGTAGATACACAGTGGAGTATTCTTTGGGCCTTTGCTGGACCGCATCCTTTGTCGTGACGTGCTGTAGGTACGATTAGCAAGTATGGCTGCGGCGAGCTCTAGATACCGAGGTGCCCAAAACAGGCTTTCATGTGGCGTGCTGTACTTACATGCAGCTCGCACTGCAAGTGCGTACTCTGTGCACTGAAGCCTGGACTGCGGCCACAACAATGGACCATTGTACGTGTGCGCAGGATGCTTGACCACAAGTATGGCTCGTGCATGCTGTATGCACAAAGAAGCCATCAATATTGAACAGTTTAGTTCCATGCCATTTGAGTAATGTGATTCGGCTGTGTTATCCACATAATTATAGATTTGCAACATTTGCCATCTTATCCGTCATTTGCTGCCTAGTTTACAAACTTTCACGAAAAAATAGTTTCTAGCTCAAACGGATCAGAAGTTACCACAAACATCAATATGTGTTTCTGCGCAGTGGAAGGCCCCCACAAAGGTCGCCTTATAGGTCTGTTTGGGTGTGAAAGACATACTAATGAGGTGAGACCTTTTCTAAGACAGTGTTAGCATGAGTAAATAAAAATGACAAAGTAATGGAGTAGTATTATCACAAAATGTGCCAAATGACATTGTATAATTTCCCATCCTTGCAGCATAATATGTTCCTCTCCTGCCGCATGATTCCCGGGGCCCTGAATAGTTCAGATCGCGTGCAAGGCTAGTGTAAGCAATGGAAACGATATCCTGGACCCAATATGTCTGAGTTGTGCTGCTCTGGCATTGGAGTCCAGACCACATATAGCTGTTTCATGTTGAGCTCACACGAGCCTGGACTGCAGGTACGGCGTGGCCTCCTCTTCTTAAACTGAAGCCTTGCAAAGCGTGCGAGTCCTCCATTGCACACCTGTTATTTGGATTGATCTACCTGTACGCTCCAGTCCAGGAGTGTCAATTCATACATTTCAGACTAGCTGACCAGGTATCCCATTGCGTTAAGTACACTGCACAGATGAATGTTTGAATAACCCGATAGGGTCAGCTCATCATTTCACCGTTTGTCTTACAGAATGAGTGTTACTTAAGTGAGCGACAGGAGGTCCGTGTTTTGATATGTATTTGAACCGTGATTGCCGACAAAAGACCCGCTGTTCGTTGCTATGCACTTTTTTGAATGCCACCGTTGTCTACATTATCAGTACTTGAAGGACTTTGGGTTGGTACGTTGCTCATTATCGGTTGGCTGTCTTGTCAGTCTTGTTTGCTTTTTTCTTATTTGATAGTGTTTCCTACTCTTCTCGTGTTTGTCCCTTACATGGAACATAACTTTTTTTTTTGTACTATCCTTTTGGTTAGATGGCTTGTAGCATTTAACAGCTGTCATTCAGGACTCCATGGGAGTGCCTGTGTTTCCACGCACTCCCACATGTGTTGCTTCCCCCCCCCTCCCGCTGTCCATAGTATTTGGCCCATCTCTTCCCATCTAGCGTACATTTTTTGCTACTATAGTTTTTATTTTTTTGTTCAACGCCCCCAAACTCTTCCTTTGAACACACCGCTCTCTTCTTGTCCTTGTTGTTCTGGGACAGTGATGTGTAGCTGCTCAATGTTTCTTGCACGACTTTTAAAATGCCTAGTTTTTTAAAAACTTTACAATAGATCACAACCGCTACAATTTGCTGCTGTGCTTTACAATGCTTATACACCAGCTTGGAACAGTAAATCTGAATGCCAGTAGAAGCATTCTCGCTTATGTCATTGTGGCGGGGCAGTTTTTTTTTTTTAAGCCGCTGCTCTGTATTGTCAAAGCCAAAGGCTGGCAAATCTTACAAAGTGAAGGTGAGACATCTTGGCTTTGCCAATATTTGTTTGTGAAACATCAATTTAGTTTCCTGTGCAATCGCAAAATGGATGTTTTTATGTAGGCACATTTAAGTTAAAGTTTGAACTCGCTGCTTTTTGGGTATCACCTACCAGAGACCACATGCTGTCTGGTTGTGAAATCTTGTTGTGGGCTTACCAAAAGGTTAATAGTGGGCTTACAGCCTGGCCATTGCTTATCATTGTTTAGGTTTCTTTCAGCTTTCTTTTGCTTGCTTTGTTTTTTCAATGGCTTGTCTTGTCATTCTGCTTCAGTATAGCCTCTTTACCACCCTTTTGATTGGATGGCTTCTGCCTTCTCCTTGCTTGCAATAAAAGGATTACTTTTCCCTTTTGCTTTCAGCACTCCATGAAAGTGCATGAGTATTCTAGCTCTCTCCCACATGTGCTACTTTAATGCCTCCCCCTGTTTCTTTCCTCCTTGTGACGACCCCCTCCAACTCACTACTCTTTGCCCCCCACCACCCGCTATACTTTTGATCCTGCCCCATCCCTCATGGCACTGGACATTTCATTTTTTTGTATGATCCGATGCAAGTGGCATGCACTATCTTTGATCTGTCAACTAACTATAGAATAATGTGATTGGTAACTGGGGTCATGTCATTGCTTCTTTTTTGAAAAATGTTTTGCATATTCACTGAATTAACAAAAACGAGGACTATTTGCTTTGTCGGTACTTGATTAAATTGTGGGTTTTATTTTGTATATTGTGGTTGTAATATTTTAATGCTTGTTATGCTTTAGTGATGTCTTAGTTTGTGACTGCTGTTAAGACCTACAAATGTAGTTGTGTTTTTTTACCCTTTTGGATCTCAATCGTCACAGAGCTTCATATCACACTAGCACTTTATAGAAAGTCATTGATAACAGCACAAGTGGGCAGAGACTAAGTAGCAGCGTTCTAACGTTTACGGCCAGAATTGGGTAAAAAGGTTTAGAAAAAAACATTAATAAAAGTTATGGTGTTGCATGGTGGTGAGCTTGCAGTGGAAATGTTGTGCAAACTGGAATCCTTGAATTACAGTCAAGTTATATAAAACTAAGGGAAAGTCTAGAAAGATCGTAATCTATCTGTAAGAATATGGCTGACAAATTGTATAATGCAAATATATTCAGTAAATTGAACTGAGAGCTTAGAATGGAAGCCAAACGAGTGACCAGAGACTGGAATGATGTGGTCATTGTGCCCCAGGGTTAACACTTCACACAGTCTGCTTCCTGTTCGCCACCCTAGTTCCACACCTTAGAAGCTGCAGACTACAGTCAACAGGAGAGGCTATTGGTGGTTTGAAGAACTGTAGCTGTCAATACTAGAAAGGAGTGTTGCTGGGGCAAATGATTTTGTGGGTGCGGTGGGGGTTGGGGCGAGGGAGAGTGAGGATGTTTTGAAGCAGGCACAAGTGTCTGGAAGTACTTTTGGTAATGGTCTGTTTCCTTAGAAGTAAAGCAATGTAAATGAGCTTCAAAAGATTGATCAGAGGGCAGTCATTTTCCGAGAGTAGTTCTTTGTTGAACAATTGCTATTGGTTGATATGTATTTGAGTGACTTCATCCATCTGAGATCTTGATGTCAGGCTGTCAATGAATTAAAATCTTACAGCTTTCCGCAACTACATTACACTGCTAATATTTTTATTTTGTTAGCTATTTATGGGGCTGTCACCACTATCATGCCTCTATCCTTTAGTCCCATTGCCTCCAAGTGCCGCCCCCCAACTCGGCCGTGTCCATCTCTTCGGCACACCCTTTCCACTTCGTTTCATCCTTTTGTCACTCCTTTGCTCCTTATTTTCATCTTTTGGCAAGCCATTTTGCAGCTTTGTTCCTTCATGCCATGCCCCTCCATCCCCTTTCTTCAGGATCAGTCTTTACCCTGCCCCATCATCCGAGCTTCTCCGCCTACCACTAACCCTCAATCCTTGTTGCTCTTTCGTTCGGTTCCAACCCCCTTCCTGACTGATTCCTTTATATCATGCTTCATTCGCCCCAGCTGCTTCTCTCCCCAGCCCACATTGCTACTTTGTACTTGGCCTCATTCTTCTCTCTTTTTTTTTTTTTCCCCCTCCTGTCAGTACCTTTTTCTGACTCATTCATATATCTTATGCTTCACTCACTCTTCTTCCCACCTGCTTCTCTGCATCATCGTCATCTCCCTGGCCCCAGCGGCGCCTGACAGCACTGTGGCAGCTCTCGGCAGTGTAGCACCCTATTCTTGTTGGTTATGTAGTGGTTCTTTAGGAGCCCCACCCCAGCCAGTTAGGGCACCGCAACAGACACTCTTACATGAGGTGTGGAGTCCGACCCCGAGTGACGTGTCCCCCCCCCCCCCCCCTTTTTATTTTTGTATCCCTTGGTTGAGCCTGGCTCTCTGGTGAGTGTGACGCAACAGGGACAGCCTTAAGAGCCAAGTAGCTTGCTATAATTCAGACCATGTACTTGGCGTCACTCTTCACTTCTACCCCTCTTTGCTCATCTTGTCACCCCCCCCTCCTTTTTATTCTTATGCTTCATTAGCAGTCTTTCTCCACCCAGCCATTCATTCAACCACATACTTGGTATTGTGCGTTTCCTCCATACATTGTTATTCAGTTGATTATTATTATTATTATTATTATTATTTTTTCTGCCCCTGTCCCTCCATGGATTTCTGCTCCCCAGCATCAGGTTCTTCCAAGACCCACCCTCCCACTTTGTACTTGGACTCTCGTTCCTCCCCCCCCAGTTTAATTCTCTCTGCTCGTACATGCAATACGTCTAACATTCATGCTTCTCTAGTTCTTTCAAAAAGGAAAATTACAAACCCAACGATTAATTGTAAAGAGAAGGAAACGAAATAATCATAACTACTACAGACAACACTTTCTGAACAATATTTCACGCCTCATTTGCTACATACAATTGCCAATGCAAAACGGCTCCATTCCTTTCCTAATATGTTAAACCAAGCTTCTGGGGGAAATGCATTTGCAACATAAATAGAAATATATTAGCTTGATTTTCAAAAACATCTTCTGTGTAAATGGGATCCCCAGTGGGGAATTGGAGCACGTGATGTAGCTGTGCGTGCACTGAAAGAGCGCAAGTTGCTTGTTCTTGCCAAGACGAGGCCAAATATTCTGTTTCTTGTCACTGTTTGGGGGGATTAGTTGCACTTTCATGTAAAGCTGTTCTCTTTATTCAGTATGTTGTACTCTGCTCCATACAAACTGATGCTTCCGAATGAACCTAAATAGTAGGACATTTTGTCTCCTCTAACAATGTGATTGGTATAATAGAGTTCAAGGCTCTACTTTGAGTTGTGGGTGGTAATTTGCTTGTTTCTCTTTTGGGTTGGAAGTGCATTAAACCCAGTGAATTGGCTCGGCGGTTAATAAGACCATGAAGACAAAGTGTGGCGGAGGACTGGTGTAACTTCCTTTAGTAGGTCTCTGATTTGGGCTAGTCTTCCAATGTCCCTCTGGGGTTGACAGCTTGCTCTTGGTGACAGCAGGTCCGGTTTCTTTGTAGGGAATTGTCTGATTGTATTTGGAGTAGTTTATGGGAGGGGGCTCGTGTTAAATGTGACACGCCCTATTGGTTGGTTTTCTGTGAGGTGTGATGTCCTTAGAATCTTCTTGGGAGGGGTGATGTGCAGAAGGTGCTCTGAGCAGTCACTCGTTAGGCTGTTGTGAGGAGAATCTTCAGGGCATCTTTTGGGAGGAATATGATGTGTGGAGAATTTTGAAAGAGGCTCTGAGCGGGATTAGATGTGGCAAGACTCCTGTGAGATGTAGTCCTCCTGTTGTCTACCTCTACTTGTGTATCCTGGGAGTCCCTACCCCGCTGCATTATTGCAGTCACATATAGGTAATGGGAAATCCCTGCTGCATTGTGCGTCTGATCTGAGCACTTGCGGCACTTTCTGGGTCTGAAACTAGGAGTGACAGACTTATTTTGATTTTCAAGCTTCTGAGGCCTTTGTAGTAACCTGCTAGTGTTTTTTTTATAAAGTGGAGCAAAGCTGTCTTTTTCAGGTTAACCCTTCTGCTTCCAATTACTGTCCTGGAGCTCGGAGTAATTTTCTGATCATGTTAGGTGTGGCATTGTAATGAATGCTACTGTGTAGGAGGTGAGTGATGTGCATCTTCCTTTCACCTTGACCCCTCTCCTCCACAGACAAGTTTGCACCTTGGTTGTCCTGTGCATTTATATCTGCGATTGTGACGTGGCTTCTCCTTCTAAATGGAAATGTTCATTCCCATTCAGCCACTCCCCCAGTGACGTAGACACCGCTATCTGTGAAGCAATACATTTCAGCCAAATAAAGGCAGTTGCTCAAATGTCCTGATTACTGAAGAGGTAAGGTGGAGGGAGTGCCCCAGTAGAAAGGAGCAGAGCTCGAGGTTGTTAATGTCTCACATAAGGGTACTCTCACTGATTAGTAAAGGGAAACTTCAAACATGGCTGAAAGGAAAGTTCTGGGATTATTGATCTTAATAACGATACTCGACATTGCGGATACGTGTTCTGGCAGAGCGAGCAGCGTTAATATTATTGTGAATCCTGGACTGTGGAAATAGAAGAAGGCTTTAGGCAACTAGATATGTGCCAACTCATTTTTTGAATATAGCTTGGCAGCAGATCTGCATATTTTATTGTTGTCAATTGTTTAAAATTGACATGGAGTTGGCTTTGGCTGCACCCAGAGGAGCATTATTCTCCAATCTCATGCTATCGTCTATTTGGTGCATCATTCCACTTTTCAGAAAAGGCTTCCATTGGAATGCATGAGGGACTATTTTACAGTTGGAAATACATTTAATAATCTTACTTTTTTCTTTTCTTTGTTTCCTATGTGGATTCGGTGAAGAAAGTAGTAGTTCAGCTACTTTTCCCAGCATTGCAAATCCGGTGGGGATTGGATTAAAGTGCTACACATTTTGTTTGCCTGCAACGCATGCAAACAGCATTTGTAAGTGCCTGTGTGTCAAATGTTTTAAAGCCTGGCCTGTTGGCTTCCCAATGTTTGTTTAAAAAGTGAGATGCCTTACTTTACGTACTTTCCCCATCTTAAAGGGGAATTTGCACTGGTGAGGAAAATTCTATCTTCTAACTGCGAGGACACTTTTATTAGGAGGGGCATTTGATGCTACATCAGATTTTTCACACTGGTGAGAAACCGTTTATTAATCTGAATGTGATGAGCAACAGGGTGATCTACCACGTCAGAAATCTAATCAGATTAAAGCAAACATGTTCTAAATCAGGCAATGCTTTCTCGAAAAGATGAAAACTGATAATGCGTCAGACAAGTTTCGGTAGAGAAATGAATAAGGGACCTCATCCGCTCATGCTTATCACTGTGTAATCATATGTTGCATTATACCAGAAACACACAATAGACAGAACTAGTAGCATCATCAAGTGTGCAGCACATCTCTAGGCAGTCAGTAACTAATGATTGCTAGCACACTTTCAAGATCTGTAGGTATAAAGAAAGTGACCTTGAATCAAACTAGTGCACATTTGAAATGTAACCATGTTGAAAGTTGCAACAAGAGATCAATTGGTCAGGACGAGCTTCACTCCTACAAATGGGACTTTATCAAACATTATTACACAGTAATGTCATTTAAAAACCATATCCAGTTTCTGTCCTCTCTGAAAGATATCACTTGTGGTGCTTAATAGTCGATGTCTAGTAAATCAATTTCCAGTTCTATACTAGGTAATTTAATTGGTAAGTCGAGGTGGTTTGAAGTGTGTCCAGTAGTTATTAAAACATGTAACGTTAAAGATTTAGTTATGCCACTGGAATTATTCCCCTCAGTGGATTTAATTGAACGGTATCATAAGATGGGTAGTAGCGTGTAGTTTGCCCATGGTAAGACAATCTCCAAGCCGTATAGCTGACTAAGCGTTTCAAATCAATGCACACGGTGTGTTTACCACATAATGGCTACAATGCCTGCAATCATAAGGTACCAGAAGCTCCACCGTGTAAAACTGTACATCTATGCTGAATGCATCAAATGGCAATGCACTTTTGCACATACTGCTAAACATCTCTCCATAACAGAATATAGTCACTTCACCATGTTATTCATTGCTAAACAACGTTCTAATTCATTTTAACTTCTGGGTATACTAGCCAGCATTGTTTCCTACGAAACAATACAAAACACAACCAGATAAGGAGATCAACACAACTCCAATAAACCAAGATCCCAGACCTGCCAAAGGATACCCATGTTCTGAAAGTGCTTAGCATGTCAGACTTGCTAGAGTGTAGCTGTGACGATAACCCTCTAGACTAGTTGGGCCGCTGTATTCTGCCATTATTGAGGAGTTAGTGTAAGTGGTGATGTTTGTGTAGAATCTGAGGTGTAGTAGGAGATGCCTTGTTCGGCTATTGTCTAGCAGGTTCTTGCAGTCGTGGACTGAGCTTTATCCCTTCAAACACAGAGAAGCCTACTAACCCAAGATAAGGTCTGCTCGCTCTGGGTGATGATTGTTTGAACTTGTATCGCCCCCCCCCCCCCCTTTTGCTCGCCCAACTACCCCTGCAAAGAATGCAGGATAAAGAGCGAATATTGAATTGGAGACCTCTTAGTTTTAAAAGATGCAGGGGATTCGGCTTTAGGTGATTATTTCATTTTGTGCACTGTTGATGTTTTCATATAATTCGGAAAGAATGCAGTAAGGGAATGATGGAGGCTTCAATCCCAAAATGTTATGGTTTACTTAGAAGACATCTCAACCCTGAAGCGACCCCATCAAAGTTAGTAAGCCGTTGTTTGCCCTTAACTGTAGCCGCTTTATGTAAAGCAGCCTGGACATAGGTTATTTCTTAAAGTAAACGAGTGAACACATTTTCGAGTTAAAAGATGGTCATTCCACAGTCGGACACCAAGATAGGAAACTACTTCTGTCTCTCCCTCTAAATCAAATGTACCTAAAGCCGTCCATGATTGAAGGGTGTGCACAGAGCGACAGTCTTGGAATATAGGGCCATGGCTGGAAAGGTGTGCTCTGCGGAAACATACTGTACAACAGAGGCATTTGATATGGAGTGCTTGCAGCGAGTGAACATGTAGTGTCCATAAAGCTGCAGAGGGTGTTGCATCCTAGGTAATTTCAAAAGAATGCCATAGTCCACAGACTCCTCTGCAAGTGGCCTAATTGAGGAAATCATCCAGCAAGGCCTTACTGATTTAATCCAGTCTTGATCGACAAATGCTAGTATTTAATCTACTTTTTGGATGTAGATATTTGAGCAGCTGTCTAACTAATGGTTTGTGGACCAGCATGTCTAAACCTATGGTGCATTACCTAGGCACAATAACGGGTGGCTGTCCACTAGGACGGGAATTCCTTACCTTACCAAGAGTTGGGAAAGATTTCACTGGCCCCCTCCCCACCCATTAGACGGAAAAGGTAAGTAAACGAAGGAACTATGCTTAAAGCTGAAAGCCTTTGAACGGCGAACCAGACCTTCTATCGGAAGGTAACTGTATGCAGAAGTTCTGTGTTAGTTAAATGTTCCTTTTAAGTAGAATGGCGTTTGAGTAATAGAGCCTCGCTGCAGTGTACTCCTGCAACGAATAATCAATAACTGCGTGGATCTTGCATTATCGAATTAAAAGCAGTACTTTTGAGGAGGTATTTCTCAATGAGAGGCATCAATTACATGGAGAGGGAACGATTTCCCGCCAACCATTGGAAGCAGCACAAACTCAGTACTGTACAAATATGTAATTCCTTTCAGCAAGACCTTTAAAGGGTGTTAACCGCAGCTGTCCTCCTCGTTATAGTGCCACCATCTGAATGTGAGTAGGTGATTGCTTCTCCAAACCCAGTGGAAGAGGAAACTAAATCAGGTTTATTTTTCTTGATGTGGTCCTAGAACGGCCACAGTGGCTTACTGTATTATTGTTTTATGAATTTTTGCGGATATTGTGCTCGCTTTCAACGGTCAGCAAACAGCAGCATGGGTGGCCGCTCACTGAATAGCAGAGAGGCGATCAGAGGTAAGATCCCCACTGACCAGCGAACAGGAGAGCAGCGGTGGCCTTCACGACTAGCCGAGAGGACAGCAAAGGTGTCACCGATACCTCACTGAAAGGCAGACTAAGGTGGCAGCCCCCACTGACCAACAGTGGAGGAAGGGTATGGCCATCTGCTGACCACGAAGGACCCACATGCCGCCCCACCTTCCACTGTGCATCAGATGAGTAAAGTTGCCCCCCTCTGTTACCAAGCAAAGAAATAAGGCGCTCACCCCGCTATCTAGCTGAGGGCAAAACACTTAGAATGAAGTGCCCTTTCTGAGCAATGAGCCATAGATGAAAAACTCTCCCATCTACTCTGGTCTTGTGTGACTGCGCCCTTTCGTGGTGTTCTGAAGCTAAGCTGCTGAAGGAAGCACAAACGAGCAGTGCACAGGGGACAGTAAAGGAGGTGTTATGAGGCTTAAGCTGTGTGGCAAATCAGCACAGAGATGGCAGCATGACCAGAGGGGAACCCGGAGACCGCATAGGTGAACAAGTACATCTCGCTGTTAACGTGTGAGTCTTACACCGTGAATTGCAGTCTGTCTCACTGTCGGTTTCAATTCTTGAAGCACAGTCTCATTCATTTGGTGTAAATCCCTCACATCACAGCTTTACTCTTTTGCTACAAGTTCCACTTGCTGACTCGCATACTGCCCTTGAGTGTACAGATCATGCTTAGGAGCAGGGGCTCCCTCGTTGACTTTGATTTCTGCAGAGGCCTTGACTTCACCTGTTGACTAAAGTGGTGGAGCAACAGAAAGGTTAATAAACTTCAGCTTCGAGAGGGCAAGGCAAAACTGTGTAATTTTCTTTCAGTGAATATGTTCAACCACACCTTATAGCGACCTCTTTCAGAGATGAGATCCTGACTAGAGAGAGATTGGGTGTGGGGTGTTTCAGAGAGGTGGGGATATGTAGTCATCAAGTGCCAGCACAATATGGTAGGTGCCGAATGCAAGAAAGGACAGCCTGCAGAGGGCTGTAGTGTATTGAGGGAACAGATAGGTAGAGGCAGTGGAATAGAAAGGACTAAATAAATACAATTTAGCTGCTGACAGAACATGCACAAACGGGTGTGTTTTGAAAAAGGCATCCAAGTGGAATATGTGGGTTGTGGGGGGAGATGAAGTACAGGAATAGTGATCCAGATAAAAGAGTGTAATTTCTGTTAGTGTTGTAATCATTGTGCTGGCATCGTCAATAATAAGGATAACAAGCCTCCTGTTTCCTGGGTATAAAAATAACAAATGGTGCCAAAGAGTCCACCATGCTAGTTTCTTGGAACCATGAGACAACAAGAAGCGGAGTCACTGGCAAGCTGTGTAAGCAGGATGGTTGCCGATGCTTGTGAGGTACACGCTGATGCTAACAAAGTTGTTTTGGTCTTCCCACATAAAAATCAGACAAAATAATAAAAATAATATGCATCTTGTGGGTTAATTTGAGAATTTTAACAATTTTAGAAGGGTTTGTGCAACCCAAAGTCCTGCAAAATCCTCTTTACATCAAGGCTGTTTATTGGTTTTAATTAATGTCCAGCATCACCTCACTGCTTTCTAAACTCCACCTCTTCATTATTCAACACTGTTCTACCGCCGCAACTGGTAGTGATAACTTTAACTTCCTGGCCAAATGAGCTTGTCTATGGATTATGGGGTGGTTTACTCCGTTTCTGCTTTTTGAGATGTTTCTGGTACAGTAGTCGGCAGAGAGAAGAAAAACACAGTCATTAAGACATGACTGTGCCAGGTCATAGAGATTGTCAAAGATCTTCTACAGATAGGATTCACTGAGGACCTGCACAGGTCCTTTACTTGAACTTGAGGGTGGGAGTTGTGGACAAAGAACCTTCATTAGTGACCCAAATAAGGCTGATTTTGGTCTTTGCACCCCCTTAACTGTTTACAAGAGGTGACGCTCTACACACGAATTGCAGTCCTTTTTATTTTGATGTTTTTGTTGTGGCAGGTAGTTCCATTTTGGACTCTGTGGAGCATCAAATGATACAGTCCCACACAGTTTCAGGTTTTAGTGGATACAGATTTTGGCTGTGCCAGTCCTGAGTTCGACCGAGAAGGAAAATAGAGTTGTCTTTCACCAGAATAGAATCTGATGAAGGGGATCACTAAGTTAAGGTGATCGAGGCGTGATGTTCAGATCATGGGGGTTTTGTTCGCTCACTGCTGGAGTCCAGTCATCCATTGTTCCTCAATGCTCATTTTGGGAATTAGGGTCACAGTCCTAATTCTTAATCCTTATCTGAACCGTTTTCAGCCCTTTCCCTAACAGTAGGGCTGCTTGGTTGTAACACATCCCCAGCCACTTTTCTTTGAGCTGCAATTTAGCAGCAGACAGTCTTGCCTTTGCTCGAGTTAGAGCTATTCCCGTTTTAAACTCCCATCCAGACTTTTCTTGCCACATAAACTAATAAAAAGTAAAACAGTTTTGCATAAGCGAGTCCACAGCCCCAATTTAGCGTGACAGAGACAAACAGAAGGAAACAGAAGTTTGCTTGCAGTGAAACTATTGGGAAAAATGCAATGATCAATTTAACTGGCAAAAGTGCAATTAGCCTTGTAACAGGGTCATGTCATGCAAAGCGCATGACTACTGCCCAGTGAGATTGCGCTGCCTGCGGAATAAAGAGAAAAAGTAGTCCAGAAACCATACGGAAAACATGGAGCCTCGTATGTTTTCAGTAGTTGGTCGTTCCGCTCGAGGACTAAAAACCGGGAAAGGCATGGCGTGTGCATGCCTTTCACTAATGAAATCAAGCGAATTGTAAAATGCAAGCCCACGAACCAGCCAAACCAATGGGCATGGTGACATGGGTGTGGTTAAAAGCCACAGAGATTACACCAGGGACAGAGCACTTTGCGCTCGACCCTAAACATTATGTGTGTAAAGAAAAATGGAGCCAATAACCAGAAATCTGTCTCATACAAGTAAAATCTCCTGCAGAGGACAAAATGAGATGAAGGAAAATAATTTCAAGAAAATAGTGGCAGGTATAATTTTCTGAATTATGTACATGTGAGCACCCTATGTGTTTTAGGCCTACCTTGACAGTGCATGTGTCTGCAATACCCGTTTTTTTAAAACATATACATGGAGGGGGCATTTTTCCTCCTCCTCTAGTAGTATACCTTACACAGCTCACGCCTTTCGCGGTTTCTTGTAGAATGCTACTTTTCTATTGAGTGCTTGCATTGCAAAGCATAATGGACTATTTTACATCTCAAAGTACATTTACTTGTTGCATTCATTTCTTGATCTCATAGAAGCTTTGTAAACAGAAAGAAAACCGCTTTTCCCACAGCAGCCATCTTTTTAAATGTTTTAACTTGGACTCGAAATTCAAGCTAGACCTACTGACTGTCATTGCTCGTTTCGCTAAGTATATCGACACTGACCTGTTATGCAGCAGACAATTTCATGCAGAATATTTCCAGTAAGACCATTTGTGTGTTTTTTGTCAAATCATTTTTCATTGTGATTTATTTTCTTGAGTTTTTCCTCCGTCCAAAAATAAAGAAAAAGCACTGGGGACCCTTCCAAATGTGTTAATGTTCAGATGGAAGTGCTTTAAATAAGCAGAGTATTTCACTTTTGAGCCTGCTACATTAACTCGGTATTATCTCCTGACACTTTGACTGTCTTCCCCGTTCTGGAGGCCTGGCTGGATTGGTTGCTTGTAAATTTAACATGGCTGCCCACCCGCTTCAATTAATTGTGAATTTTTGAGCAGTGGCAAGTGAAGTCTCGGTGGGCGTGGGCTTCTTGAAAGGCCGCGGAGTGGGTGCGCCGAAGGCGGAAGGATTTGTGCCTCCGGGTGGCGCGTGCTCCCATTCAAAGAGGCAAAACCAGCCTTGACTCAGCAGGTAATGCTTCTAAAAGTAGGTCACAATCAATGCATCACACACTACAAAAAGCGCAGTTTGTTTCTGCTGTTGCGTTGTTTAATAGGCTATTAGACCTCCTGAGATAGCGGGAAGTGTTGCCTTAAAATGCATTAACCTATTTGCAGCGGGCTGAGTAATAGCAGTGTTTATAATAATAATAATAAAATGCTAAATAATGTTTTGGTAAAACTGGAAGGAAACGCATGAATGCTGGAAACCAGCAGCTGTTTAAGTAAATAAATCTTAGAATATAAGGGCTCAAAGGTGGAAGTGGTGACTTGCTTTTTATCTGTCCTTAATTTGCTTGCCTCGGTGACATTTGGGATTTATTTTATCTTGCCTCGGTAAAAGGGTCTGGCGGCCACAAATACAATTGTTGACATTATTTCTAATCTTAAGGAGTAGGTGGTGTTGTGTGGAGTTGATGGCTCTTTTTGGAGTGTTTTTGTCTTCATTTAGTCAAATTATTGATTGAGGAGAGCAGTACCTGCATTTCAAACACATTTGAAATATTCATAGTGAATGTATATAAAGGTCAAGTTTGATATAATTTCCAGAGTAGCAGATTAATGCTCCCCCAAAAAAGCTTCAAATCAGAGATGAGTAAAAAAAACATTTTGGGGTTGTATTTTTTTCGGTGCAAAGGGAGCAACTTCAAAATTCTCTACCCTTGAAACAAAAGTAAGCACTGCAAACCTAATAGATCTTTCCTTTGAACGGTTTAAGTCGACCTTTTGCCTTTGCTTATTCTTAACAAAATCTGGCTTTAGCATGATAATGTATGTAGCATGAGGCCATTTTGTTTTTTGACCGCAGCATGGGATAGACTGAAACACGTCTCACTACACATACATGTGTATTCAGCATAATGGGGCTTCAATTTGGGATTTTTTTTTTTTAAATACAGTAGTACAAGATTTAGATGCACAACTTGGAGCAGTCAATCAAATCAAAATTAAGCAGAAGGTAAGAAATCAGATGCACAGTTTGGGGGCAGCATGAGGGCAGCAATGGAGAGGCTCAATAGGTCACAAAAAAGGGTGAGGGAGAGGGGTGGGAGAAACACTATAACAGTGTGGGGCCAGTGATGTGAAAAAGAAAACATCACACATGAGAGAGCAGACAAACACTTGGTGTCAGTCCGCGTGCTGAAAGTAAAAGAAATAAAAGTATTTTCTGACTATAAGCAGTGGAAGGGTGCAAATCGTCCAGTCTGTAGGTTGGCAAAAAGGCTATGGGTCAGGGAAGTGGCAAACATGAAAAGAGGTAGGAAAGCAATTGAATAAAGAACGAGCAAATAAGATTGACTGAAAAGCGAGAAAAACAATGTACTGATCCACTGCACCTACTAGTATTGTACGTAATAAGTCTTTTATCAAACGATGGGTCAAGCTGTCTGTAGCAGAGACCTAAAAAGGCTTGGCAAATAAAGAGTGCATAAAAGAATATAGTGAGCACAGCTTATGTTGTTGAATCGAAGGCATTTCCTTAAGAAGTAATTAATTTATTCCAACAACTAAAAACTGTTGGTCCTTTTGGAGATTATTAACCTGACAGTCAAAGGATCTAATGGTGCTGTTACATCATGTTACAGGTTGATGGGCAAAGTTCAATAGAATACATATACTTATAGCTCCAGATTGATGATACTGGTCTGAAAGACACTGGTCATGGAAACACAATCTTTGCTCATTTTTTGTTTTGTGTGCCAGAGCCATTAGCAAATTCCCTCTGACATTTTTTTGATGCAATGCATTTTAATAATGGCTCTGAGTTAAGTAGATTGATAAAAAAAGCAATACAAACTTTGGTTTATTGTCCTTGTCGCTCACATTATAAACTGTGACTCCCATAGGAAATCGCATGACGCTGGGTTAGGTAATGAATTGTTAGAAGTGCTTTGTATACCTAGCCTCTTGAATATTCTTTGTAAAGTAGCATTGTAAAGATGCATAAATTGAGAGGTAATTCATACACTCTGTTGGCAGGATATCTATATCCTATAACTAGAATATCAGGGATCTTTTACCAAAAGTAATTGTGCAAAATGCTATTGCAAAGAGACTGAAATGCAGTTGGGGATGGGGCAGAGATAGACAGCTGGCCTGATATGCTAAGCTATCTTCTGAGGTCTACCTTCACTACAGAAATTCTAGCCGGTTCTATTTTTTCCCCTTCAATTTCCATAAAGGCCAGCATTAACATATCATACAAGTTTTGGCTCCAAGTGTCCACTAAGAGGGACAACGCATCACATAATGGAATTTAAAATAACCAAGTCACCTCTTTCCTCCTAGACAAACGCAGAGAATCCATCTGAACCCAAGACATCCTCTGCAGCTGTGCACCACCCCCCCAAGGATCATCCCTCAGCTCCACCCTGTTCAACACATACATGAATCCCACGCTGACATAGTCAGAATCCACAGACTCCACATCCTATCCTCCGCAGATAACACACAACTCATCCTTTCAGTCATTGAAGACTTCGCCAAAACTAGAGCAAACTTCAGCAACACCATGATCCTTTGCATCACCCTCAACCGCAAATTCACCATGAAGCACCAAATTAACAGAGTTGTCTTCTCTTGCTTCTACCCTCTCCGCATGCTCAGATGAATCTTTAGATGGTTTGCCGTCAGCACCATAAAGACTGTCACCCAGTCCCTCGTCACTAGCCAGCTACACTACAGCAATGCGCTCTACCTCCACCTCAAGAGACTCAAGACCATGCAGAATGCAGCAGCCAGGCTCATCGTCAAGCTTCCCAAACAAACCTACATCATCCCACCTCAAGAACCTCTACTGGCTCTGCATCCAGAGAAGATGCCACTTCAAGCTTCTGACAACCAACACATTCCTTCCCCTTAGAACCAATACTTTTTGAGTGCCAGAAACACCAAAATCATGTTTGAATATTTATATATGTTCAATGACGATTTTTTTTACCTGTGTGTCAAAAAGAATCTGTCAAATTTAATTCTGGAAATATTTTAAATTGAGTAATCCCAGACCTGAGCTCAGTTCTGGTTCATCACTGATGACACTGCGCAAGTAGTGCAGTTCCACTTATAACTTAATATTATGATAGTTAAGGCACATTTTGATATGGTATTTATCATTTAAGGACATCTTGAAAAGGTGCCCAAATTCTAACACTGTGGCAAACGTATTGTGGTGGTTTATTTTTTATTTTATTTTTTATAACTGTTATCGAGTTTTGTTCCATAAGGGATTAAACTGTGACAAGCTGAAGTAATAAAGAAACGTAAATATTTTAAGAGCCATCAATAATAGTGTTTTTTTTTTTTTTTTCTTCCCTAAACTTTGTTTGGATGCATTTAGATACTGTGGCTAAATGCACAGCCCAACATCGTATTAAGTGTTGCTTCACTCCCACCTATCTGGAAAAGGGCAATTGAACATAAGGACTTAAAATTGCTGGGTCCATTAGATTGGACTTTTGCATCACCTTGTTTGAGTGTACTTTGAGGGGAAAAAATAGGTTGATGTGGTTTGTGCCCTAGCAACTACTTGCAACTTGGTCAATAAGTTTTTCTATAATTGAGTAGCTAATTGGATACCCCTCGGTAAAAAAATTGTGTGTATATTTTTATATATATATATATATATATATATATATATATATATATATATATATTATACACACACATACATAGTGAATTTAACAGGGCTTTTTAAATATGTCCTCAAAATGTGGGTCTTGTGACGTCGCCCCGCTTTCTTGTGGCATAATAATGAATTTAGGGTGCTTTATTAGTGACTTTTTTCTTTTCTAGCACTGTGGTCTAATGTAAGACATATCTGATGGCTGACATGACGAGTGGTTTTCATGCCAATTCCTATTAACTTGGCATCTTATTTCTTTCTGTTCTCCTCTCTTCAAGTGAGCGCAATGGCAGAGAAGAATCACTCATCTTAAATAGTTTTGAGTGACAGGTTAATACGACTCTATAGCTCTACGTCCTGGGCTCTGTCCACACTAACTGCCTTAAACTTGATTTAAAGTTATTCAATATTCTGGAAATCTTTTCATAATCTGTTCTCAAAGAATAATATACGCATTTCCAGCTGGCGTTTTTTTGGTCCCTACCCAGTTTATGTATGCTTATTGATGTGCTAACATGGATTTATATCGTAGCTGGTTGGAGGGCTGGTTGGCAGGTTATCAGCCAGTCACAATGCTGGACTGGATGAACCAGCAGTTTTGCATTTTTCTCCACTGGAATTGTTTGAGTGGGCTGGAGGCATAAGGGGAAGATTATTATTTACTGCATAATCCGTTTAGGTTTCTAAAACTAGGGCTAGCTTTATCCTGTACAATGGGGGCTGTATGTGTCATATTTTGTTTCAGTAGGTTAAGTAACTCTTTAGGTGGACCTTGTCTTGCTACCCAGAACAATCAATTTTTTTTGTAAAGTATTCGATTGCAAATTGAGTGTTCTTGGTGTCGTTGTTTTTCAACTCGTTCTTATGCACCCAAATTGCTGAGTTAATTCACATGGTATTAATTTAACAGTTCTTCTGTCAATCTAAGTTTATTAGACACAAGGAAAACGAAAACTTCATGTAGGTTAATGACTGCCCTGCACTCCTCTGCTGCTGCCAAAAAAAAAAGAAAATAAATTATCTAGTTACCTAAGGCACTTTAATCGCTCTACAATGTTTTATTTGCCCCTGAAGATTCACACTCGGGTAGCTGGATAAATAACGAAAATGATCACAGCTGAGTGGAGGGCAAGCACTTTTTAAATGTGGAAGCCCTCAACATAGATATCTGTCGGTCTGTCCTTAGTTATATTTAGGATTAACTTTTCCCATAGACAAAGCGTTTTTTGTATTGCTAATAATTGTGGCGCCATTTGACAAACTTGACAATTTTCAAAACTAGTACGTTAGGCAGTTCAGCTGCTCTCTGGAAAGTTTTGGGGATGATTCCTCAAGCGAGAGCTGAGAGGGGGGGGGGGGGGGGGCAGGGGTCCCAAAACCCTTTTACCCCCTGCCATGTCTATGGGAATTTTGTATTTTTTTCAACACAACTACAGCCTGAATCACCGAACAAATTTGCACCAATTTTTGGCAGAAAGCTCGATCCAGAAAGATCTCTTTATTACTTGGTGCAAATCTGTTTACTAGTTTCAAAGTAATTAAATGAAAAAAATACATAGGCTTATAGAGATGCGGATCCTTCACGGATCCGATGCCCAGTGGGGAAAAAAACCTCACACACCATACCCCCAGCCCAGCTGTGCGTGGTGGTGATTGTATTAATATATGGTGTTTTATGTATTACTTTAAATAAAACAAGACATATATAAATTCACTGAAAAATACAAAGATTATAGGGACATTATAGTTGAGTTCTCTTTTAATCCACAAAAACATAGTCATTCAGTGGTTATACTTAGTTTCTTCAGTTAAGTATAATTAAAACTCATGCCATTAAGTAACTTTAGGACACTAGGTTTAGTTTGATAACATAAGCACAACTATAACTGCTTAATTTCTATAGTTTTGTGTGGGGAAAACGTGACCCTAACTATACCATCCCAGTAACCTTTGTTTTTTTCAGTAGGTAGAAAAAGTGACCATTCCCATTTTAATGCCCATGGGGTTAAAAAAAAAAATATATATATGTATGAACAGATTTACACCCTATTTGGCATGAAAGTAGAGTAGTATTCACAGAACTGCCTTTGCTTGGTTTGGTGTAAATTTGTTCAGGGTTTTTCGGGAAATTAGCATTATAAAATGGATGTGGTCGGGCTCAAAATGAGTCGAGCTGTGAATCAAGGTGGAGGTTTTTGGAGCTCTAGTCTGGCTCTGCTGAATATCTTGACAAAAACATGTTAAATATTCAAATTGGGTTGGATGAGGGAGCTGCGTAGATGCAGATGATGGGTTTGCCATCCACAGCATAGCTTTCAATGTTTGGGAACCCACAGCAATGAGTCTTAAATCCTTGTTAGACATCTCATGAGATTTGTGGACCCTGGGATGTGAACAGCTCAGGATATCCATCATGGGTACAAAAGTGTAATTGTTCGTGTACCCCTCCCCCCTCCCCCCCACCCCCTCCCTCTTTCCAAGACAGTGACTTTGAATCATTAACATTTATATTTTTTTAGGAGTGGTCCTGATCAAAGTCCAAGTTCTGAGACCCAACACTAGCTATGCACAGCAGGGGGTGGGTAGCCCACACAGGTGTGGGCATTGTGTAATTTTGCATATGATACATGGAGAAAAAAAAACTGAAAAGTGTGGGAAGGTTAAATCATGTTATTGTTAGTTTGGCATGTAGCACCTTAATGTGGGTTTAAAAAAAAATAAATTCTCACTTTAGAAACTGGAGTTAAAATGCAGTTCTAATTAAAATATAAAAACCAGTAAAGTTCACATGTTTTGGTTAGTCTAACTTGTTGCACAGCCATGCATATGTAAATCTTCATTATAACCAGGTATATGCTTCCTAAACTATGAATGTAAGATACATATAAGAAGTCAAGCATGAACGGTAATTGGCATTGCTGTGCACTGCATTTTGGGGGAGTTGCCAGTTTCCTATCACTTAGCTCCGTCATCATCTCAAAGGTTCTTTCCAACAGAGCAAGCAAAAAAGGGAATTTCCTTGAAGTATTATTCAACTGCTTCAGTCTTGTGGAGCTAGTCGGCAGAGTATCAACTTATTAAAGCTCTTTCAGAAAGAGTGCATCAAATTATTTTGTGTATTAAATCGTGAGGAACATTTTGAATCACTTTTTTTTTAGTAAAGCTTGCAGATGCATTGACCGAGCTACCAGGAATTTATATGCCGATTTAATGTTTTGCTCCATCTACAAACTGGCTGACTTTTTTTTTTTTGCCCCCTAATGAGCCTGGAAACTCCCTCCCTAGATCTTGGAAGTGAAACACATTCTGTACAAGCGACTAAATAGTGTATAAAATGTACACAGACATTTTTTATATTTATTTGTATTGGGTTTCAACATATAACAATACACAGAAAAGCAAATGACCCCGTACATCTTATTGAAGAGCATTGGGTGGGGTGAGAACTGACGAAAAGGAACGGTGAGAAGGGAGGGTAGCAGATTTACAGATCAATACTTGATACCATAGTAGCAATAAGGCACATCACACATATAGTGTGATTGGATCCTGGCAAACTTTTGTAGAACTTCGACCTCCTGGGAGGGGCAGTCTTTGGTTGGGTGTAGAGGTGGCAGGAATAGTAGGCCCATATGGCATCTGTCTTGTTGGCATACTCAGTATTCAGGTCGCTGGTGGCAAGGCAGTGTGGTAGAATCGGGGGGGAGGGGGGTGGGAAGAGTGTGGCCCTCCTCTGAGGGCTTGGGGGCATCCCTCTGGCACATGAACGATAAAAACTTCTCCCAGATGTCCCTAGGATGAGTGAACCAGCATATGTTCCCAATACGTGGATAGTTGGGCCTGTCGGTATGTGACGTCCGGTAGCCAGACCTCATATTGGGAAGCGGGCGCTGGCCCCAGTGCGTGACAACACGTAGTTTGGCCAAAAGTAGGAGCGTGGCAGTGAGTCGACGGTCCTGAGCAAGACCATCTTTAATTAACCCAGGAGGCCGATCAGGGGGGAGCTCAGCGATGCATGGTCTGTGATGGAGTGCATGTGGTAGAAGACCCCCCCCCCCCCCCCCCCCCCCTAAAACCTCACCACCCTGGGGCAAGTACACTGAAAATTTAACACAGTCAGGTCTGCCAGCTTCCACACTGCCGCCATGTGACACTATTTCATGGCTACACACTGAAGGGGCGCAAGCACACTGCGAGCTGGAAACCCTTGCATAGAAGGGGTTTCAGCTCTGATCTGAATATTCTAAACAGTTCTTTCTAACGAAACCCTCCTCAGGACATTTTAGGTGGTGCTAGATGATTATCTTGTTGCTGTGGGTCGTTGTGATAGTTGGGACTGTTTTGAATGATCAAGTTGTCCCAAGCCCCAACTACAATGCACCACCTGTTTGCCAAGCAAATGCCCCATTCTCCTTGTACCCCCAGACTTTGAAAATATTGTTAGAGTGGCTGGCCTACATTCTATAGGTGGAAGGTGTTAAACTAATAGATATGGTTTTTCAGTGAGCTACAATGAGAGCAAATGTTAATGAAAATAAAGAATATCCAAGATGGAATATACAAAAACAAGGGAATGGCTTCAGATTAACTAACCAAAGTCACAAGGGTTTAAAACAAAAACGTTTCGAATTAGGAAGCGTTTTAGCTCTAGGAGCGGGTAAATCCTGGGATATAGAACCATTACTTTGCCATCTAATGTACTAAGGTGATACGGTTCTGCGTGTTAATAAGCAGTTTTTGAGTTCTGAAGAGGCTTTATCATATTTTACACTTTTGCTGCAGGATGTCTTTAAAATGAGTGTTCCTGAAGTTAAGTGTTGCAGGACACCCTAGTCACTTTCATTCTTTACCTTCAAATTAAGCTTTAAAAACATGCTTACCTGTATATTTAGTTTTTTGTTAATTTTAGTGGTGAGCCAGTAAACAGGAGCCCAGTGCTGCTGTTGATCCGGGGACCAAATGCGGGCTGTGTTTTCAGTATCACTGGGTTAGAGTAAGCAAATAATTGTGTGTTTTACCTGGACTTATTATGAACTTACAGTGGGCTTACAGCCTGACCATTGCTTACCATTGGTCTTTCACTCTCATTTACTTGCCGATTTAAAGACTTGCCTTCCTCTTCCTTGTCCATTCTCTGTGGCGCAGTCTCTTTAAGATCAATTTGATTGCCTGACCTGTATCCTAACCTTGCTCCCATTTAAGGAACGAACTTTTTTTTAAATCATTTTCATTCAGCACTCCTTGAGAGTGCATGTATTTGTGTTTTTTCTCATTCTCTTACTTGTGTGCTGCTTCCTCACTTCAAACACTGTCCTACTGCTCCGTGTGCCCCTTTCACCTCCAGCTTATGTGTAAAAGCATAGCAACATGTTTGTTTCTACTTGAGTATGGCCAGTGCTTGATTTGTAAATGAATGAATACTGGTGTTTAAAGCTCTCCTCCGGTGGTGCTATTAAAAATGTGCTTGTAGTATACCAAGGTTGCATCTTTAATCCACTATGAAACACTGCTGCCCCTTCATCTCATGCTTGCGGGTCGGTGCTTTTAATTTTATCTGGTGCATTTTACATATATTTAATGTAAGCAGAAGCTGTGGAATACAAATGCTGGGGGAGGAAGGGCCATCTGTTGCACCCACTAAGCTGGTGCAGAAGTTGTAATTAGCATGTTAAACAATACTTTGCCCACAAACATAGACAAAGCCAACAGCAGGGCACTTGCTTTCTAAAGACACAACTTATTGGGTTTGCCAGTGCTTGTTTTTATTATGGTTCTGATTTGCTTTTCCGGTTTCTGGATTGCTTCAACCACATTCAAAGTAACAAAGAATTGAGAACATCATTGGGTCATGAAAAAGAAGCATGTGAAATATACTGATCTCAAAGTAACTTTTAATCCTGAATGTTCCTGGTAATTCTTTTCACTTGGAATGTGTTGTGAGCTGAAACTAGCTGTAGCTAGTTCTCGGTTTGACTAAAAATGCTGAATGATGTTAATTTATCCAAGGGAAAATTAATTGAAGTAAACCCCTAAATTTTGAAAGCCGCTAAGAAATGTTTGTGTTTTGTTAACAAAACCGCAATAAAAGAAAAATGTAAATCTGTCCGATGTGATTTATGCAAACGTGATTTGACATTTCCTAACCCCTGATGCTGGCCCTTCTCCACAGTTTTCGTTTAGCTTTTGTGAAGACCTTTTGTATACAAAAGTGGGATTTTGGTCAGCCATCTTGGTTGCTATTGGGTGACTTTATTGTCCATTTTGCTTATTATTTATTTATTATAATTATTTCATGGTATTCTTCCTTATCCTTGTTGGTGTTCCACCCGTGGATCATTACTCCTTTGCATTGTTTCTGATTGGATGACACGTATCCTTCCTTCGCTGACATGTGGGAACTACTTTATTAATTATTATTTTTTTAGCACTGCTTGGGAAGCATAATTTTCTTTACTCTCTCAACCACTATTCATTTATTTTAAATCATGGCAAGTGAAGCAATCAATAACAAAGCCAATAGTTTTGGAATTATCTTAAAAAGAGATACCTGCTGGCTTTATATTCTTCGCAGTAAGAACTCTGACCTGGCTAAGAATGATTAAATATAATGCCCCTTGGAATATTAGTTGGCCTTTCTAGCAGGTCAGTGATTGGTCATGTAACAAATTCGTTATCTCCCTTCCAGCATCAAAAATCTAAAACTTTACATATGTATGCATCCATATTTACTGTCCATGACATGTCCTGCCCTTTAGATTACTTTTAACAATTTCATGTAAATAATCTGTTAATCAAGTCATAGTCTATCCTTTTCCTTCAATTTGCCTAGAATTTAAGTGTACTTTTACAATTATTGATTGAGAGTAACAGTAAGATATGTTAAATCTGCATAACTGGTTCCTAGCCTTGTGATATCCTTTCCGTTTTGTATTTATTTATTAATTAATGTCATCCTACAAGTGTGGGTTTTCCTTGTCGAGACACTGTCATTGTTGACAAAAGTTTGCATATTACACTGTTGGTAGCCAGCACATTTGCATAAACCCAATTGGCACTCTCAACACTGTATTATTTACATATGCTCTTCTTGCTTTAAGCTGTACACCGTGGTGCAGGAGTTGGACTGTTACGTTTGTCTTTATAGGCATAAGCAAAAACCACTAAAGATATGTTGGTGTCTGTATATCTATGTAATAATATATAATGTTCAGTAACTCTAATACTTGAAAAGGTTAATTGATGCTTACATTGCAAAATTTAAATGTTTAAAGCCTCGTTTCGCCGCTACTGTGCAATCTTCCTACTTCCCAAACTGCATCTATTCTTTTAACCGCTCTGAAACTGTGTGGGTTTTTTTTTTTTTTTGTTTTTTTTTTTTAATAAATTGCTGTTCAAAGGATTATTTTACTTTTACTGTCTGTGAATTGTAAAAAAAAAAAAAAGTTTTTTTGTGAAGTGAGTATACTAATTGGCATTTAGATAACCTCTTGTTATGCCTGTGGTGACACTTTTCAATGACTTGATTCAAATCTCAGCTTTGCTCATTTGTTTCATATTTAAACTAATGCATAAGTATTCCTGGTCACGTTTAACAATACAAATACTTAAGTACTCTACAATGTGGGCATGTCTTTGTGAAAGGAAAAAAACGAATAAAATATGAATATTTATTGTAGTCTCACAAATGGTGGTTGGATGTGGGTCCTGGACCAATATTTCCTTTTGTACTGCTCTCAATGCAAGCTATCTGGTTGCAAGAGACCTATTACGTGTATACCAATAATTTATAACTGCATACTTGTCACCCATTGCTTACCATTGGTTGGCTTTTGGTCACTCATTAGCTTTCCTCTTATTCAATAGATTTCCTTCTTCCCACATTAGCCACCTTAAGGTTTGCCCTCCCTTTGTACATAGACTCTTTACAATCTCTTTGATTAGCTGTTTTGAATTTCCAGTGCTTCCCTTTTTAGATAACTTTTTTTTCTTTTTGGTTAAGTACTCCATGAGAGTGCACATGTTTTCGATCTCTCTCCCTTATGGGCTCCCTTCCCGTCCACCCCTGCCAAGTGCTGTATCTTGCGCACTCACACTTGCTGTTTGCTCTCCCTCAGCCCCCATGCTCTGTGTTCTTCTTGTCCTTGTATTTCTCCTTGCCCCTCTTTCTGCTCTCTTCATTGTGTGCTGCTTTTTCCCCTCCTCCCCACCTGCTCCGCTGGTTTTTTGTTTTTTTGTTTAAAGTTTTTGTGCATTCTTCGTTTTTGATTTACGGATATAAGTGTCATCGATCTTATTGGATTTACTTTTTTTCCCCAAAAATGGACAGCTTTGCTAACGGGTATTGGTAAAGTCAATAGCCCCCAAAGGTGTGACACTGGTTTTGACAATGCTTTTTTTCTGCATCTAGTGAGAGATGATCGGGCAGCGCAGCATTAACTTGCTTTCTCTTATCTAAGGATGTATTGAAGTATTAATCCTTTATCAGTGGCTGCTGGCAGCTTTATGAGGGAGGGAGGGAGGGGGCGGGCAGGAAGCACACACACACATTCTTTCACACACGCATGCACATTCTTTCACACACAGACACGCATGCACATCTATTAACACTCATACCATTCAAACATGCACGCACGCACCAAACATTCATTTTAAAACATCATACACACTCATTCTTTACATCCATTAACAACACTAATAACACTCAAACATGCACGCGCGCACCAAACATTCAATTTAAAACATCACACACACACACACACACACACACACACACACACACACACACACACACACACACACACACACACACACACACACACACACACACACACACACACACACACACACACACACACACACACACACACACACACACACACACACACACACACACACACACACACACACACACACACACACTTACCTTCAGCCTCCAGGTCCCAGTAGGGTTGGGACTGCTGCCTTCACTGGGCAGCCAATGAGGGAAGGCAGCAGTCCCAGCCTCGTCACAGAGTGGGATGGGGGTCAGTGAGACTGCTGACCCCACCCCGCTCTGTGACGAAGTGTCACTGATTTACACTCGCCCTGGGCGCTTCAGGGCTTAAACCTGAAGCACCCAGGGCGAGTGTCAATGGGTGACGTTTTCCTCGTCACCCAGGGGCGGGCCTCGAGGCACCTTTGCTGAGCCGAGGAAGTCACGCCCATAGGCGATGTGACCTCCTCATCCCAGCAAAGTTCAGCTCAGGCAGCCAGGAGTCTGCGCAAATCGCGCATGTCTGCTCCTGGCTGCCTGAGCAGAACATGAGTGTCTGTGAGGCTGACTTTTGTTCAGCCTGACAGACACTCTTCATGAAGAGCAAAAGGTGGGGGGGGCTCCGCCCTAAAGGACGGGCCGACACTGTCCTTTATTCTGAATCTATATCAAGTTTCAGTTTTGCTAGTTTGTCTTAAATCGGAGTCTTACATCTGGGGAGACATTTAGAAGTTTGGGACGACTGAGAGCCAAGAATTGAAGCTTTGTAGCGGCATTGCCCCCACTGGAAGAAGTATTAAACATACATTGGCAAATCCAGAAGATTTGGGCCGCATTTTGAGTCCTTACTAATCGGTTAAGGCCTGCTGCAGTGAAAAAAACACTGTAAAATGCATCTGTTACTGATTTAGTGTATTTTTAGAAGTAAATTGGTCTCCCCTGCTTTGTAATGCAAGCACTTCGTAGAAGGCGGAAGTATACAGAACGGAGCCTAAGCCAGCTTTCTTTATATTCAGTTTTCGTGGATTTAAAAAAATGGTAACAGTAGGCAGGCAGCTGCTATGTCTAGCCCGACCTAAATATTCCATGTCATGTTGGGGTCCTAGCCTGCTCAAATATGAAAACGTGGTTGATTACGAACTTATTGTTCGGTCTGAGACTAATGTGCTCTGGCTCATTTAAGAAGTGAGCTAAATTGAACCTAAATACTCTGTGTACCAGCGGAGGTGATTATCAGTCTATGCGCGCTCCAGTTCGTCACCGGCCCTGCGCAAAGATAGTTCACGAGCTGCTAAATGTGCTCATTGCCTGTTGGGACAAGTATCTGTACACACCCTCGTCGCATTCAGTATGTTTGTAAAGGGAAAAAGTCAAAGTTTTTAATGTATTAAGCAACAGTAGAGGTAAATCGCAGGTACAACAATTATTTGCAACTCTGTAATTTATATTTAAAACGAAATACGATCAGATGCTCCTAGAGTGGAGTTAAAAAGGATAGTGAAAAAACTTCTAACTAAAAATCTCATGACTTCAATGCAGTTTATCGCCCCCTCAAAAAAAGAAACAAGCATTTGTAAAGCTTAATATCTCACAACGTTTGTATTGCCACAGTCGTTTGGCTATGCTGTACATAACTGGCATAAAGCTATAATTTTACAGGTACATGCATGCCCCATTATGCAGGTGAGCTTACAAAATTGCGTGGGCACTTCTTAAAAAAGCTTCAGATGGGGGCAGGCAGCAGCAACAGGGAGCAGTAGGGTGAAGGGGGGAAAATCAGCACTTGGATATGCGCACATGCAAGAAAGCAACATAGAGAAGAACATAAAGGTGAGCACAACACAGAGCAGACGAGAAGCACACACACCAGAGAGTACCATGGAATGAGGCCGAAGGTGAGAGGAAAGCACATAAGGAAGACAGTTGGAAAGCACATACTCTTGAGTTCTTAACCGAGAAAGAAAAACAATTCCTTAAAAAGAAGCAGTGGAAGGACACAAGTAATGAGTCTTTGCTACATGGGAGGCACAAACACAAGAATAGGAATCAAAGCCCACAGAAGGTAACAAATATCAAGTGTTGACAAAGCCAGTAGGTTTTGCCTGTGCTACTTCTAATGGCTTTGTCAAAGTTTTTAGACGTATTGTTCAGCAGTGTGTCTGCTGTGCACCTTGGTTTAAAGTTAAAACAGAAAAGGCGACCTTGGCTTTTTAGGTTACAGCCTACTAGACAGCGCAGCTTTTTGGTTTGCTAAAGGCATCTTGGGGACTTTCAGAAAGTTGACCTAGGACTGTAACTCACACTTTCTGACTTTCCATTTGCTGGCTCTGTTTGTTTTAGGCTTGCTAGGTTCAATTCGCCCCTCCTGTTGCCTAAACCATGTTTTCTGTATCCTTCCACGAACTCCGTTTCTCTAAACAAGCCTTTAAATTGTGTTCTTATCTTGCCACATTTGCTGTGCATTTAAAGGGCGAGGTAAAGTGTCAGGTGCTGTCTTCCTTTGGCGCTTGTCTACTTTTCTTTCTCTAACTTCAAAGTGAAAGTATTTGTGACAGGTTTGCTGGATCGTACAGAACAACATGTAAATTAAATGTGTAAGTATTTCAGAATATATCAGAATTATGAATGTGCAAACGAAGCCCATTTTTTCGTTATTTCTGAAGTGTGTTGGACACACATACTTTAATATGATCAAAACAACTCATGCCACTAGGTGATGCAATGTCCACACATTTTAATTTGTGCACTGCATAGTTCTATCAGTAAAACGTGTATGTCTGTGCAAATGCAATGGTAATTTCAGTTGAAGACATGTTATGACAGTGTGCTACCACACCATAAACACTCCACGCCACACCACTTTACTCTGCACTACTGAATACCACTGCACTCTACACTGCACCACTCCACTTTATACCACTCTATGCCACTGCACTACATGCCACTTCAAGCTACACCTCTCTACTCTACCATGTCCCATTGTACTCTGTGCCAATACACTTTGTCACTTTACTCTACACAACTGCACACTTCACCACTTTACTCTACACCACTGTACTCTTCGTCACTGCACTCTGCACCATTCCAGTTTGGGTCACACCAATCCACTGTACGCACTGTACTCTATGCCACTGCACTGTATGCCAATACACTCTACGCCAATGTATTTACTCAGTAACATTCAACTCTGTATCCCTGCACTCTACACTAATCCTCTGTATGCCACTCTAATCTACACTGCATCACTGTACTCTATGCCACTGCTCTCTATGCCACTCTACACCACTGCACTCTGATACTCTACTCTGAAACACCACTCTCTGCCACTGCACTCACTGCCACTGCACTCATCCACTGAACTCTACTCTGCACTCTAAGCACCTGCACCCTGTGCCACGCAACTCTTTTTTGCTACTTCCCTCGGCATCATCCAACTCCGTGCCACTCTATGCCACTCTGCACTTGTGCACTCTGTGCGGCTGCATTCTATGATGCTATATTGTACACCACTGAACTCGGTGCCAGTGCACCCTGCAACACTCTATGCCAATGCAATCTACACCAGTCCATAGTGCGCAACTCCACACTATGCCACTCCAATGCACAACACTCTCTGCCACTCTACAGCACTCTACTCCACTCTCCGCCGTTCCACTCTACGACTTTCACCCCACTATCCTCTGTGCCACTATGGCCAAATAGGAGGTAGCAAAGAAGAGTGACAAGCCAATAAATGGTAAGCCGTGGGCGGGCTGCATGCCCCTTATTGTACACAATAGTGGCTCACAAGTGAGTGCATGTGCTAGTGCAGGCTCAACCTTAAACAAGTATTTGCAATGCCATAGGTCTCAGATTTACTTGAGTTGAAGCTCTGACGTTATAAATGCATAACTGGACTTTTTTGCCACATAAATTGATCAACCCTGTTGCAAATAGTCTGGTCCTTTTTTCTACATAATTCCAGTGGCCCTGCATATCACTAAAGGGCAATAGGCCTACTGAAATATTTTTTCAAACAAGGCCATTAATACACAAACTACTCCTGGGTTCAAAACAAAGGTTCTATCCATAAATGAGCTTAAAAATACACTGAATGGTGGGATGGGTTATTATTTTGGGGTACCCACTAACCTAGTGTGGGGACCCAGAGATGATCTAGACAGAACACGTTGTAGTGAATGTTCTGAAGGTGGTCACATTGTCCTAGGAACCCCACCATCTGAGTTATGAACAAAAATGTTTTATAAAAGGAATACCCTGGAAAGCATTATGGGGTGAGTTTCAAGTGCTACGACTATTGTAGTATGTTGACTGTAATGCTCACAACAGCCCGTAGAGGACACCACAATACAAATAGCATTTCCAAGACACATAGGCCCTCATTCTGAGTCTGGCGGGCGGCGGAGGCCGCCCGCCAGACTTCCCCCCTCCGAAATACCGCTCCGCGGTCGAAAGACCGCGGAGGGTATTCCGAGTTTTCCCCTGGGCTGGCGGGCGGTCTTCGCAAGACCGCCCGCCAGCCCAGGGGAAAACTCCCTTCCCACGATGACGCCGGCTCGTAATAGAGCCGGCGGAGTGGGAAGGTGCGACGGGTGCAGTTGCACCCGTCGCGTATTTCAGTGTCTGCTTTGCAGACACTGAAATACTTCTAGGGGCCCTCTTACGGGGGCCCCTGCCGTGCCCATGCCATAGGCATGGGCACGGCAGGGGCCCCCAGGGGCCCCGCGACTCCCCCTCCCGCCATCCGGTTCCCGGCGGGAGAACCGCCAGGAACTGGATGGCGGGAGGGGGAGTCGGAATCCTCCATGGCTGCGGAGCGCGCTCCGCAGCCATGGAGGATTCCTACGAGCGGCGGAAAGTCAGCGGGAGACCGCTGGCTTTCCGCGTCTGACCGCGGCTAAACCGCCGCGGTCAGAATGCTCGTAGGAGCACCGCCAGCCTGTTGGCGGTGCTCCCGTGGTCGGTGGCCCTGGCGGCCACCGACCGCCAGGGTCGGAATGACCCGCATAGTCATGTAACCATATAGTTAGCCCCCAGCGGGCAAAACCACATGAAAACAAAATGACAAAGTAATGCATAAAACCATGTATTTAGCCCCTGCAGGACATAATGAATTACACATTTTCAGGACTAGCAGGCCTACTGCAATGATATTACAAACAAGGCCTTTAAAACACAAACTACTTTCGGCTATAAAACAAAAGTTCCAACCATGAGAGGTTAAAAGGACACTGAATGGCTGGAGCGGTTCCCACTAACCTACCGTGGGGACCCAGAGATGATCTAGACAGTGTGTGTCGTGCTGAACGTTTTGGTGGAGGTCCCTTTGTCCTAGGACAACCACAGGCTGGGTTATGAATGAAAATGTTTTGAAAAATAATGCTTGCAAAGCATTATGGGGTGAGTTTCCCCCAAGTGCAGTGAATATTGTAATATTGGCTCTCCTGCTGTGCCAGGGTAACAGCTTTGATTTCGGTGTTTTTATTTAGGTTTTTTAAAAGCTATGGAGCATGAAGGGGAGAGGCAAAAGTAAAATTGAAATGACTCCGGTTAGGTAACCGTGTGAACAATGTGACAAGCGTTCCAATACTGCCCGTGGAGTTCGCACGGTTCCTACTCTAGTGCCATGGCTGCCACAGAGCATGAAGGAGGGAGACAAAAGCGTATTGGCAATTGTGCACTAATCCATGTAATAGGGTCAGTCTGTAAGGCATAACAAAAGATCCTCAAGGTGGGACAAATGTAAAGCATCTGTGTAATAAGGTCATTCTGCAAGACATAACAAGAGATCCTCAAGGCGGGGCAAACGTAAAATATTTACCAATGACATCAAGGGATTGTTGAATGGCAGGTCCAGAATAGATTACAAGAGGTCAAAAAGCAGCGCTTGTGCACTGCTATGCTCAACCCAAACAGGAAGCAAATGAGTGGCAATAGACAATAGTAAGCAACACCAAGCTGTAAAACTACTTCATGCTGACCATTGGTCCTTTTATAGGATAGACTTAATAAAGAATTTTGAGTTCTGGTGGAGTTAAGGATGGCTGCAGTATGGACAACTTTGTGATCTGCCATTGTTAGGTTTGGCATTAACCATAACCTTTGATTTTTCTAAAATTATACAATATCCTTATTTATAGTGGCTTTCAGCCAGCCCTCTTCACCCATAGGTTTGGTATTATGTCATTAACATCTCTCTTCTGCTCACTACAGCTTTGAACACAGGTCAGTGAATCCGCCCACTTCAGTTAGGGGCTCAAGTGACTGCATAATACTTTTTTACAAGGTGTTCATCAAACAACAAACTAGTTCCCTTAAATACCAGTGATTATTATGTCAATATGTGCTTTTTAGAACTTAATAAAAAAAAAAAAACATTTTATTTGTTTTGCTTTTAACCATTTTTAATGAGTTGAAGAATGCCTGGTAGCTCCCCTAACAGAGCTTTTTTTTTTTTTTTTTTTTTTTTTTTTTTTTTACACACTGAAGCCATGACGAAACACTACATGTTGACAATGCTAAAAAGTTGGCAGCCAGACCTATTGGCTTTGCCAGTGCTTTTTCCCCTACTGTTGCCACGTTTTTCTTTTTCTGTAGTGGATCTCTAGAAAAAAGACTATTTAAAACAATTTATGTATACTTTAAAATATAAAGATGGTCTTGGAGATTATTTAGGAGAGTAGCTACTTCTCTTTTCACCACTGGTTCGGAGTCATGTGGGTATCCAAGGCTTGAAGATGCTGACTGACTTAAGTAGTTTTCCCACCTTGCCCATCACCTGCTCCCTCAGCAGCAAATACAGGGCTGTTCAGAAGCTAAATTAGAAATAGGGATGTGGTAAGTGGGGATCTTCCTGTTATGCTATGGAGTCCAACACTGTGTGATGTCACTTAAAAAACTGTTGAGATTCTTGTGTCTCATCAAAGTTGTATTTCCACAAACCATGAGCGTTTCTTTGAAAATGTATCTTTTGGGTGCAGCTCCCAAGACGCATGAAGACTTGCCCCTGGACAGCACGAGCATCTTTTGGTAGAAGTTGAATTTTCACTTTGACACTGTGGCGCTCTGGCCTCGTCCTCTTTCCTTTTACACTTAACTTTTGGATGTTTCACTATTGTCTTTTTTTACTCCGCTGGACCAGGTGGTCCAACATAGTTGCTCAGCTTTTATGTGGCTGCCTCGAAGTCCGAACTATACACGTGTTTCATTGAGAGCAAACTTTCCGATTTTATCTTTAGTTAACAGCGTACATTAAGTATGTCTCGCCGTCGACGCCTCCGAGCTCCCCATATTCACAGAGCGAGGGGGGTCGGAGACCTCCTGTGTGTACATTGTTCCTCATTTGAGTTGTAAATAATTGTAATTCAATTTCAGTGCTGCTTTACTAATGAGTTTTGTGTGAACCCCAAAGGTGCCACATTCGGTAACTTGCTCTCCGGGTGGAAACGCTCCGTATTAATATTCATGCGATTCCAGCTCTGTGTAATAAAGATGACCCTGAGGGACCCTAATACGCAAATGAGGATTACTTAGCCAGACTCCGCCCCATCTTATTGATGTGCTTTCGACTTCCACTGTGCTGAAGGGCTAGCTGCACGTCTTCTCTCTCCCACATCCTGTTACCTCCCAAGGAAAAGATAACGCAGTTAATTGCTAAATTAATTTTAGTGCGTTCAAGGCCCCGAAGTTAGGTGAATTTGTAGAGAATGGTCTAAGCCATGTAGCCACTGCACTTGTTTGTCAACCAGAAATACAGCAATAGAGAATATATAGGCAAAGTTCGAGGTAAGCTTAGTATTTCCTATCGAATCTGGTTAGGTGATTTAAAAAAAAAAAAAAAGTTTTTATTGAATTAACCTTGTTTAATTAGTCGGATGATATTTGTGTTTCTAGAGGAGATGTGTGTGTGTGTTTTTTTTTTTTTTTTTTTTTTTTTTTTTTTTTTTTTTTTTTTTTAAACTTATTTTTATTTTTTTATATATATACGTTTTCTCTTTTATGGTTCCTAGTAGCATTCATGATTTGAATACTCTTATTCGTTGAAGTTTCTCTTTCAAGTGGGTAGGAGTAACTTGAATCTTTGTGAGTGGTGCATGGCATTATGAAGAGTATTATAGTTCTGGGAGGGAGACAGTGAGGTATTTAATTCTAGAGGGTCGTATGGTCTAATATCTTACAATCGTTGACAATCGGGTTAGTGCAGGGAGGATGGCATTGAAACTTGAGCACACGGTGTTTCACTAAGCATTTAATAGCCTGTGAACACTCTGAGGGATGCATAGTATTGAGCCTTTTCTCGAATTGATTGGAGGGGTGTACTGAAGCCTTCTGTTGTAGTTCTGGCCTTGCTGACCCAACCCCATCAAGAGAACTGTTGTCCAGTGTCCTAAACTGATGAAATAAGGGCTGTTTTGTACATTAAACTTAAACCAGAACTGAACTAAATATATCTCCTTATAGCTATGGTTGGTGAGCAGGTGAAACGGGAGGAGCTCACTACACCCCAGTTGTGCCTCTGGGTGTTTTTTTTTTTTTTTTTTAAACTGCTCATCTGTGAGTCAAAGGCACCATTCTTGTTACGCTTGCTTTGGGCCCATATCACCGCACGGTACCTCTCCACTGTCGATGTTTATAGAACATGGTGCAGAGAAGGGATTGATAAACACTGCCCTAACCCAGCCGTGACTATAAATTGCTCTAAAATAAATCCGGTTCACGGTCCTTCATGTGTGATAATCAAGTAGTCACAGGCCATTGGGATGTGATTTCTAGGATGTTGCCGACATCCTTGAACGCACGCGTGTTGTCCAGGATAGCTGCGCTGAGGGCCGTGTCTCAACTGGATAGCTGCGCTGAGGGCCGTGTCGCAACTGGACCGGTTATTCTGCCAATAGCTTGGTCTGCAGTTGAATCCTGTGATGGAGAAGGAGGGCACCGAAGCTTCTGACAATCGCTACCGCTTCTCGTAAATAGAAGTGCTGTATACTTGGTAAATTTTTTAGTAAGTTTTAAAGCTCTTACTTCGTTTAAACAATGTTTGTTTTTGTTCAATCACTGTATATTTCGTATGTGCTGGTCTGTGCAGGTTTTAGAAGCTATCCTTGTATTTGTCTCTGTTCCTGAAGGTCGTAGGTCTCATGGGAATAATTTTACTGTAGAGTAATCGACTCTTCCGTTCTAGAGGGCCACGGTGTGCAAGTTGAAGATGGGGATATTTATATAGACCCAAAGTCTGCCACAAAGGCTACTTCACCCTGTGAGGCATTTGTTTTAGTAGTTTTAAGGAATGAGTTGATTGTTCCTTCCTCCCTTAGTTTCTGGGTTTGACTCACTTAACATTTTCGAAAAATAATTTTATCTCTCATTAGGCTCAACACCATCTATTACTAAGTCCCCAGCCGAATAATTGATAGTCTTATGTTTTTTCTTTGTAAATACTGAGTTCTTTAATACCAGATTTGGGTCCTGGTGACTGATTTTGCTTAATACACAAGCACATCCCATTATTACCATACCCCACACCACAGTGATCTCAAGAACACCCTCCCCCATTAACCTTCACAAACATAGCATCATCCAACTTCATAAACACCCTATTTACAGATACCGCGGATTCAAATGACATATCTCCCTCACTAAACTCTGTGACCCTCCGACCCCCACCACACACCCCGCATGTCATTCTGGATCTCTCAAACCCCCCCCCCCCCCCACTACATGCCAATCTGACCCCCTTCACCAGCTAGCCTCTATGTATGGGACCTTTCTGCCAACTTGGTTAGCCAGTTACTTGCTGCTGGGTACCCCAACCTCGCTGGCACCAACTCGTTCATGCACTACCCTCCTCTGCATCTTGTTATGCAGTAGCCACTCCTTCCCTGTGTGATGACCCACAATCCTCTTCCCCAACACCTCTTCATACCGCATACTATTACTTCCATTCCCCATATTTCTTCACACCACCACCTTTGTAAAATACACTACACAATCTATGCCCCATCAGAGCCTTTGCATGCTCCCGGCCTCAACGTATCACCACCTATCCATATGACCACAAATGCTACACTGCACAAAATTACTGTCCACCGCACGGTTTAACTGTAAAGGCATCCTTGATAATGATTTGATCTATTCCTGCTGGAATACGGGCAATCATGATGGAGCTTCCTCTATTAGGTTAAATGTCCTTTTAAGATTTGTTCTACTTGTAAGCCTCAAAGGGTGGGTCATTTGACCTTGACTAACCCAGTTCCGGTCGTGCTCACCCAAAGCAAAGGCAACAGCACTTTGTAATGCTATTTTACTACGTCAATTCACTAGTGGAAGCTTTCATAATACAGCTGGTTTATCATTTTTTGTGTTTTTGTACCCTAACATGGTGCCATTGCGGCATGCTGTACATTTCTGCTTTGATTGCTTTGGCCATCGATGGGTTAAGCATTAGCCTAAAAGACTGTAGAAGGATTTCAAGTGCAAGATGCTCACCTCCCCTGGGACCAGTGTGGAGCTCCAAGCCAAGGGAACTGTAATAAAGCCACTCACGCTAAATGCTTCTGACAACAAAATCCATCAACGCAAGCGAACAATATTTACAGCAAAATCATGCAAATACGACAAGCTGTCCCTGTCTACGTGCTAATAAACTGTGGACAAGACGCGATTGGAGACGAAGGCTAGGGGAAGGAATCGATCTGCTCCACTTGCCTGTACTCCTGGGAGAAGCGGCCGGTGCACTGTGCGCAGTGCTGGTGCAATATTATAAATATTAAACATGCCTGCATATTGCATAACCTGCATCAGGAACAGCTGCCGAGCAGACCGATCGACACTGCAGACTCTGTATAATCGAAGCAACAATGCTATCCCCTTCTCTGGCGTTTTGATTTTTGTAGGTGTGATGGGGTGATTATCCCCATTCATAAGCCCAAAACAATGCTCGAATTGTTGTTTAAGCTGCAAGTAATAGATCTGTGCTAAGTTTACCCTTGTTCTTAGCGTTGTGCTGTTCCCAGCACAGCTGATGTTTTCGTTTCCCAGTTCTTCTGTCTTCTGTTATGGAGTCTATACTAGAGTTCACCTGCTTTGGCATCGATTGTTGAAGGTTTGGGTCCGAAACCACTGCTTTAGACCAGAAACATGGTTGGCCCGTTGGGGGCATGTTGCACCGTGGTCTTTGCTTTGCAGACATTTAAAAGAGATTGCCTGTCTACCTTACGGTATATTGATAGTGCAGTCCATGCCTGCTGTCCAGTTGGGTGCCAGTGTTGGGCTTTAGACATGGCTGGAACGTAATTAGTTTGACTTTCATGTTAGTGCCTCGTTTGGCTTTCCAGCAAATTATGTGCTTTGCGCCACCATCCTTTGTTCAGGACATGGCTTTAAATATAAGAGTTGAAATATAACGAAGATCTCATGGCAGGTAACACAGCCATCTCATGGAATGATGACAATTTGAAGCGGAGACCACATGAGTCAACTCTGCACTTATGTCTGCACTCTGCTAACAATATTTTACAAGCATATTCTGCATAAATTCTGTTAACCTGCAGATCTTGTTCTTTGCTGGTGACTTGTAAAAAAAAAAAAAAGAAAGTCCTGTCACTGAAAGTCTCTCTTGTTTGAATTATTCGTCTTTCCTTGTGTTCTCAATATCCACTTTGAGTTCCACCTTATTGTTTTCAGTCTTTGGTCATTGTCAGCACGTCAGGAAGCACCGGATAACCAAACTATTCATTGTAGGAGAGTTTGAGAGTGAGGGTTCAACTTCCATAATCTTCAGACACTGAAGAGTGCGTATGGCCTTTAGCCTGATTAAGTGACCTCTAGAACTACACATCTACTAAATAAACATTTCACACAGGACACACTTGCTGTGCCTGACCTTGCGAAGTGTGTATAAAAACAATGAGGGTCGGCATCAGGGAAGACTGTACAGCTGAGGGGAGACTCAACCGAAACATATTCGAGGGCACGTGGATCGAAGTTGTTGGGACCTCGGAGCACATCGACAAAGCAACTTGGGGGTCATAGTCTAAGGACCTGGAAGCACATGTGCACAAGCTGTAAGGAACTGGTGAGCACCTGGATGGACAGTGAGGAACGTGAGGCTAGTGAATGCAGTGTGGAGCGCAGGTGGCACATGAATGGACTGTATGAAGAGCTTGGAGCACCACAACACGTAACATGAAGAGTTGGCAGGGCATGTAGTGAAGAGGCTCGAACACATGGCTGGAGCTGGCAGTATGGGGACTGCCAATCTTGGGGAGGTGGTGTACCAAGCATGGCAATCATGGACTGTGAATCGAAGCTCCTCAGTCGCCACTCCAAAGAGCCTAGCTCAGCACTTCCTGTCCACATACCTCTACTAATAACCCATCTTCCTTGAGCTCTGAAAACTCCTTTTCTTCTCAGATTCCCTTGTTCCACCTCTTCCCACCATGTTTCCTTCCAGTGCTGTTTTTGCTGCAACTTTGGTGCAGTTGTACCTCTGATCTGTTAATATTAATCGGATACTTGTTTGCTGGGGCGTACCAGTATGGGTGCTCAAAAAGCCCTATTAGGTGAACCCCAAAGCTTGGCTTCAAAGGCTGCATAGTTGCTGTTAAAGAATCGACTGACTCCCTGCAGCCATAATTCCACAACTTATGACATATGGCATCAGCCTCTAGGAAATCAACAGTAATTCTGGACATTAAAACATAATTGTTGTTTGATAAAGGAATAACCTTCCATGTACCCCGACTTATTTGAGTGTATGATTTACTAGATTTACTATGAGGTACAGCAGTGTTCTGTTCTGATTACACAGCAATTGTTTGTGGTTTTTGTAAAGCTTAAACCTTTCTTCTGAGTTGATCCTTAAATGAAATACGTGCCATCGGTCTACATCAAATTTGTTGTTTCAAGTCTGTTCCTTTTAAACACGCTATGCCAGTTCTGCTTCTCTGACAACACTACTTGCTGCTTCCTGCTTACAAGATGCTAGCTGTGAATTAAACAATGTTCACCTGACATAGTTATTGGTCCAAAGTTTTGGTTACTCCTGTCTAATCTGCCGCCCATACGTAAATCTTGTGAGCCCTGTCAATGGATAGGACAGGAGGGTGATTGTCTACCTCATGTCAGCTTGAAACTTGTGTTCTTGCAGAGTAACTACAAAGGTACTCTGTGAGGGTGGAGCTGCATCTGAATACAACCTGGCATCCTTGCCACTACCTTGCAGAGCTGGTGCATGGGTAAATTGTGAGCAATGTAGTGCGTCTGACAGCCTTCTGCAGTTGGTATCCCTGCATTGCAAAGTAGATGAGCAACAAAACTCTTCCCACAAAAGACCAGAACAAATGGGGTAAGCATTTTCCAACCACCCGCTTCCATGCAAGGTAACGCTATCCTCATCTGAAATTGCACGACGCCCCTCATCAGGCCATGAAGTGCGATAGAGAGGCTCCAATACAACACGGTATCTGGGCAGTCAAGTACCTGATGACTTCCTGACAAAATAGCTTCACCCCTGCAGAGTTGGTTCATTTTTGTTTTAATTGTGTTACCCTGGGGTCAGAAAAGTAGAACACTATCCATTGTGTAGAATGGTAACATGGTTCCAATTAATGCACGCTCAACTTTGTATGGGCACACGGCGTGCAGAAGAGAATACCATGTGTAAAACCAACCACCAGTCGCACGCCAAAATATTATTAACTAATGTCCGTGGTCGTCCTTGTAGTAATGTGTACGTGTTTTTAAACTGTCGTATTTTCAGTTACCTCCCTTTTACCTCTAGGACATCGCCCTTATTGTGCTTTTGTCTGAGCCTGGCTTTGTGCTGTAAACTTAATAACAAGGTGTCACTTTTATATGCGATATCTCACTCAGTTTAATCTTCTAATGTGTCATACTATTTTTGTCTGTGTCTTTGAGAGCGTGGTGCTCAAAGCTTTTAAGTGAATGTTGGACAAGAAAAGCAACAAATAAGCAGGATTCTCTTTTCTTAATAAATAAAAAAAATAGTTTCAAAGCAATTCTCAATGGCTTTTGCTCTGCGTAACTGGTGTTCCACTTAAACGTTCCCCAAGGACGACCCTTTTGACCCTGCATCTTGGTCCTTGCCTGTGAACAGGCATCCCATAAATGCTGGTGCTCTGCCAGGACGACTCATCATTGTGAAGGAAGCTGTTGTTAGGTCGAGTGTAAGCATTTGACCTCTTGTATATGTTTTAAGTATACTTATACTGTGAGTTCAAAGCAATTTCATTTGTTGGTTCCAGTGTCATTTAAAAGTCTGTGCTTGCTAGTGGTCATTTCTGCCTCTTTGTCCTGCCTTTTTCTCTTTGGGAGCAGGGACCCACTACTGTATAATTATGCTATGTCCTGTTTATCTCTTCTGTAGGGGACTTTTTTTTAGTTTTTGCCTGTTCATCGTACGCTGTGGGTGTGTTCCAGAGCAGCCACGCTTCCTCAGGCAAGCCCCCTCCCCTGTCCACCCCCCTGAACCCTTCCCCCCCCCCCCCCCCCAGCTCTCTCTGCAAACATTAAACCAAAAGCAGAGGGGGGCTTTTCCAGGGCCAGCTCACCCTCATTTATCTTGCCTCCCACACTTGGCTTGGCATGATAAAGAGGTAATGTTCCTGAAAAAGTCAACAGAATTGCAGCTAGTGAAAGGAGATTAAATCTCAACCTTTGACATTGGGGATCTGTAAACATGGTGTCCACCTTACCCATCCACAGGGTAGTAATGCCATGCAGCACAACCAGGGCCCCAACAAGGCCACCCTGGGAAAGGACGGACCCCTGCATCGCATCAGCCCCCTGGGATGTCTCTGAAGTCCTGATATGATCAGCATTTATGCAGAGTGCCTGGAAGTGCCGAAGGGCGTGTTGTGAGAGTGAGACATGTGTGCCTCTGAGCATCCTGACTTATCTCCCCAGGAATGCATGCTTTGTCAGGAGGCAGCACCCAGATTGTCTCTAATCCACATAGCTGCTACTTGAGTCTGTGTAGACCAAAGAGAGAGTGCTCTTTGCAAAGAGCAGGCCCTCCTCTTGTGAGATGACCACAAGGGCTGCTGCTCCATATGTCCATATACAGACATAAAGTGAGGCCAAGACCAAAATAAAATCAGGTGAGAACAACTGAGCAGATTTGTCAGGTAGTTGGCCAACTTGACTTACGAGATGGGGCATTGCATAGCTTTAAGATGCTTATAAACATGTATTTAAAATTCAGATAATACATATTTATCCTTCTTAATATTTGAGAAGTTCTGTAAGAAAGTAAATACATATATTTTCCTACTCTTGGCCAAGCTTCCCCATTACCACATTTACCTCATAGAAATCCAATACTTTACTGCTATTAAAAAACTGATTCTGTCCTCTGGGGCACTTATGGCCGGAGTCCAGAGTTGAATCCTAACGGACACAGACCTGAAGCACGGGGGCTGTCTGCTTTCCATACGGTGAAGATAAACCAGTCTTCAAACAAACTAGTACAGTTTGCGAGTAAAAAAAAATGGATGAACTTTTATTAATGTGATATTTTAATCCCCTTCCCCGAGGCATAGATTCACACTTGCCTCACACTCCAGGCGGCCTCGTTTCAGTGTAGACTTTGCCACAGTGAAGCTTGTACTGTGAAGGGGACATGGTCAGAAGAATGCTTAATTTGTGCTTGTTGTTTCTGGTGTGGAGCACCAGCACTTATTTTTGATTACCGTCATTTATTTTTCTGCCTCAAGCATTTCCTGCGAGCAAAAGACACAAATGGGAAAGACGGAGGTAGAGAAAAATGAAATGGGGTCACAATAGGAGAAAGGAGAAAGTGGAAAGAGTGAACTGAAGGGGCAGGTAGTGACTGTAAATGGATTGAAGATGCTCGAGATGGCTTCAGGATTACGCTGCCTCAGTATTCTGTGTTCGCACATTTGATTACAGCAACCGCATGTTTAAGAGGAGGGCTTTGGGCACGGCACATTTTTATTTACAAATTAAGCACTGCGTCGGAGTCCTCTTACACTAGCAGAGCCCTTCAGACTGTTGCCACTTTATATCTGATGGAATTGATTGACATGTGCATTCTTCCTCTACGCTTTAAGTCCCAACAGCTCTGTGAGTATTGTGACTCTTTTGTCTTGGAAGAAACCGTGCAGGATTTCTTTTCTTTACTGTTTGGGTCAGTGTTTCGTTTTGTTTCCTTTGTTTGTTTGTGATCGTGGTGAGTGTGTGTTTTTTTTTTTTATATATATATTTTTTTTATAAACCTTGTTATGGTTTGTTTTAGACCAGAATGCGCGATCATTACATGGAAAATATGAGACTTAAGATGTCAGACTCCAATCCCTTGTCAGACTCAAATCCCTTACCAACACCATATGGTTGCAGGCGTCCCAGAGTAGAAGCCAGAATAACAGCTTAAAAACAATACCTATTTCCAAACCAGTGAGATAGGCGAGGAGGACGGGTGCGATTCAATGAAATACTTGCTAGATCTCAACTGATGGGTTCATAAAATTGCTGTGCACGAGGTTCTACCACTGACTACCAGCACATGTACCTGATACACTGACTGATGGTGGAAATAAAACCATGACAAGGCACTGACCTCTCACTGTTCATTTTCAGATAGCTGGAAGAGCCAGGATGGGATTACATGTTTGGCTCTGCTGCCTGAACTGTCGGGGATATTCTCTGAGAATGCCTGGGTTTGTGAGGAGGGATGGGATGGGATGGGATGTGGAGAGCTCTGAACAGTGAGAGGCCACTTATTATTCCCGGGCCGGCTCATGTTTGAGTCATACAGCTTTGATTCCCTGTTTTAACTTTGTGTGCCAGTGATTATTCTCCTCTGTCCAAGAGGAAGTTACCTGAAATGTTGGTATTTGAATAGAAGAATATAGCTTTTGCAGCACAGACCTTCATGTGGAGTAAAAGATGACATTAAACGCGTTTTAATTTTATTGCACTTAATTGTGTTTAGAAGGCATTAACCTTAAACCGTAAAGGAATCCTATGTCCGGCAAGCAACACTTATTTAGTTACATCCAGTATCTTGTAATTCATCTAGTCTCTCCCTCTCCCTCTTCCTCTTCCTCTCCTCGCCGGCCCTCACAACATCCACACACCTGCATAACTTATCTCCTTTACCGGGGCCATAAATCTTTTCAGGCTGTTGTTGAAATAGGAGACAAGAACACTTGCAAAACTTTTCATTCTGTTGGCCTTGTCTTTCAGCATCAGGTTTTGTATGCCTAACAATCATGGGCACAGCTTGCATATTTGAACAGCATTGAATAGGGACACAAAGAAATCTGCTTTTCACTCATCCCTCAACAGGACAGCATGTTTTCGGTTTGAAAGCTACTCTTCTGCTTATTTCAGCCTCACACTTTCCATCTTTTTGCAGCATGTATTTACTGCTTCTGCCTTTGCTGTATCTGCTTTATGTAGGGGAAGCTTGCACTGCTGCCTGTAATGTATGTGAGGGAAGCTTGCATTATACCTTCTGTGTGAGGGAGCATGCACTGCTTCCTGTACTGTATCGGCTGTCTGTGAGGTAAGCATGCACTGCAGGTGTCTGTGCTGTATCTGCTGTCTGTGAGGGAAGCTGCATTATACCTTCTGTGTAAGGGAAGCTTGCATTGTGCCTTCTCTGTGAGGGGAGCTAGCATTGTGCCTTCTCTGTGAGGGGAGCTAGCATTGTGCCTTATCTGTGAGGGAAGCTTGCGCTGCTGCTTTGTTGTATCTGTTCCTTGTGTAAGGGAAGTTTGCATTGTACATTCTCTGATAGGGAAGCTTGCATTGCTGTTGTGCATTATCTGCTGTGTGTGAAGGAAGCTTGCATTGCACCTTCTGTGTGAGGGAAGCGTCCACTAGTTCCTAAATAAATTACCTATCCCTCTTTCTTTTTCAAGTTTATTTAAATGCATAGTTAATTAAAACCATTACATCATACGTGCTCACACCAATTATTGAATTTAAACATATAAATTCCATAAAACTATCAGTTCTTCAATTTTCATTTAATACTATAAATTATTATTAGTTGTCATCACTAGTTGTTGAACGTTGTGGTGATATCTGCATAAGTATTTCAGTTGTGTGCATTGCGTTCCCACTTCTCTCATCTTGTATTAAAACTCTGCGTGTCTTGTAAGATAACTTTAAATTAAAAAAAAAAACGTTTTTTATTTCGTTCTTCCTTAAAAAAAAAAAAAAAAAAAATGCTTGCATATTAAAGTTGTAAAAATATACATAAATAAGTTGGTACTCGGAAAATGAAAATACCTCCATGGATTCTGAACAGAGGAAACTTTAGGATTGCATCATCTTCATCTTATAGGCCAGCCACATATGTTATGTTTAAAATGATTGGTGGATATATGATCATTTTTTAACTATCAAATGCATAAACTTTATAAATCTGGCCTTTGGGGTATAGTCAGAAGGTTTAAAACAAGCTATCACCGCTTCTCTGCAGGAGTGTATTCCCCTCTGATTTAAAAGCTGTTTTTAGTAAAGTCTTTTGCTCATTCAGCAGACCATTACATATACAGATCAAATGGTTAATGTCTTCCACTCCACACCTGCAGTCTCTACACTGGACGTTTGCTGCCATACATTCCCATGGGGGTAAGTGTGCCCCTTCAGGAATAAGTCCAAAGTGGTGTTTGATGAAAAGATCCTTATTTGCTTTTGACCTCCCAGCCTCCAGGTACGGCTGGCATTTCAAAATTTTGCACTCATTGATAACCATCCATGAGTGCGACCTAGTTGCTAACAGGCTCTTATCCATAAGTACTGATCTTTTTTTTTCTTCTATTTGGTTTAGGATCTTTTTAAAGGTGCTGTAGGAAAGATTTGAATCCCATAGTTCCCGTACCCCCAAGTCTTCTAGAGCCTGAACTGAATACTGTTGAGATTTGGCTGTTGGATTCTAGCTAATCTCCTTCCAGAGAGCCTGGCAAAGATGATTTCCCTTTGTTAATTGTAGATGTTTCCATGTTTTAATGTAGTTGCATTTCCTAGCTATATTTTGGTTTAAGTACCCAAACTCCAGCCTAATTTGAGCATGCAAAGCGTATCTTGGTAGTTGGAATAGAGACCTAAATACTCTTCCAATTATTCCATTTAGAATGGCTGCATCTTGTCCTCGCAGTGCTTCACTACCGTACCCTATAGATGAATTTAGTTTTTCCGCCATAACTGGTAATAGGGGGCGATGGCTAGGACCATTTAGAGACTTTTTTTCAAAGCGCCAAAAGCAAACAGTAGTGCGTTTCCTTTCCTATGTAAATCCTGCTTCTGAGGGAGAAAGGAACCCCGTTTATCAAATAGTACACCCAGGTATCTATAATGGTTTACTTGTTCTAATACTCCCACTTGTGTTACCATTTATCAGCTCTAGAAGTTTTTTTTACTGACTTCCATCACTTTGTTTTTTTTCCAATTGATTTCCATTCCATTCTGCTCAGTGTATTCAATTACATTTGCAATAAGCAGATATAAACCTACTTTAGTTTGGCTTAATAGTACTACATCATCAGCATAAACAGATTGGAAATTGACATATCTCCAGCCTTAGGCGAATGCGCATTTACCTTATTGAGCTTAAGGGTTAATTCTGATTTTTAAAAAAAGATTAAGAAGGTACGGGGCCAATACGCACCCCTTTCTCAGTCCTTGTTTTGTTTTAATTTTTCTTTAAAGGAAAGAACCATCCCCTATTTTAACTCTAATCCATGTATCTGTATGTAGCTGCTAATTAGCCTTTAATAATTTCTCTGGTATGCCCCAGGCAGCTAGCTTTTCCCATAGAAGACTTCACTGTACCAAATCAAATGCTGATTTGAAGTCTACAAAACACTGATGCACAGGTTGAATTTTTTTTTTTTTTGCATTTGCCAATGACAATGGAAAGAGTTAAGATTTTTGTAGACGTTCAGGGGCCCTTTGCAAAGCCAGTATGATTAGGGGGAATTATATTGTTTTCAGTAGCCCAGGTGCAGAGATGCTCCAATAATATACCAGCATAGTATTTTGCCTCTACGTCCGTTAGCGTAATCAGTCGATAATTTTCAGGATGAAATTTGCTACCTCCTTTAATTATTGGATGAATTATGGCACCCCTCCAAGAGTTTGAAATACTTCCCACTTCTATACAATCGTTATATATCGAAACCAATTTTTCTCCCCAAAAGTCTGGGTTTATTTTAAATTTGGGATCCCATTTGGGCCCGGGGCCCCTGAACTTCTACTGCTCTTTCAGTTGACTACCTCAGACATCGAGAAGACTAAATATGCAGATTCATTTTTGCCAGTTGGGGGAATTAGTGTTCTTTCTGAGCATTGTTTGCTTGTCCTCACATCTTCATTTTTTTCATCATGTCCACCGAAATTCAGCCCATAAAGACTCTGAGATATTAGAACTGGTTATAGTCGTTGGGGCCTTATTCAATTTATTAACCATTCTCTAGAAATCCTGTGAATTTGATTTTTTTACTGAGGAATAGTGCCTTTGCCCAAAAGTCATGAGTTCTCCATGTTGTGGTTCAATATTTATTTTTGATATGAATTGTTGATGTTTTTTAGGTCATCCTTAATATGACAATCCGTTGGTTTTTTCTTATATAGCCTTAGAAGACTTTTCCGTTGCCCTCATAATTTGATCATGTATGCTGACATTTTTATCAGCTTTTTTTTATTTTTCCTCGCCCCTGATCTTGGTGGGTTTTTTGTCGTGTCTATAAGAAGACCAACTGCGAATTTATCCAGAAAAGTTGACCATATGATTAATGGGTCACAAAATATATCATTATGGCATTGTTCAAATATCGCAGTTGAGATGTTACCAATCGACTCCATTGATTCGTCATTCCATCGAAGTTTCTTATAGTTCGAGGTAGTAACATCACTAGGTGCAGTAGGAGCAGGATTAAATCTAGGAAAGCCACAACCAATCTCGAGACATTGTTGACCATGGTCACTCTTTTCTGTCTTTATAATGTAATACTTAGTGATTAAAGGAAATGGGGACAAGGAGGCCACGGTGTAATAGTGTTGCTTGGGTTCCAGTGGCATAACGTTTGACTGGCGGCGGAGTGTCTTGTGGAAACTTCCAATTTAGGAGTCTAAGTCCGAGGCTCTCAAGGACTTTTACTAAGCTTAGTGCCTTTGTATCCGGTTTAGCTAGCTCTAAGTCCCCCAGGGACTGTTGCGGCACTGCCGCTCTTGCAGCATAATGTGGGCATACCTCTTTCTTTCTATTTATTCTATGCAGCTCTCGCCCATATATAATCACTATGCCACATAGATCCACTAAACAAATACACTCAGTAACACACAATTCCACACTGCACAAGTAACAATTAAAATACAAACTATGAATTTCCACTCCACAACACATACAACCCACTGCACTCCAAACCAAATCACATAAATAAAAGATCTTGTCATTTACAATGCCAATAGCAATAACTCTTACAAATGCGAGACCTATGGCATTGCAAATGCTTGTTTTTTTTTAGGCGGCACCGGCATCCACATGGTGTACGCTGAAGCAGGCGGGAATGTGTCCCTCGCCAGCTCCTGGACCAGAATATTTACAGTCCAGTTTGTGTCTTGAAAGTTCCTCTATTGAACCAGGGCTGCCATTCTGTTCTCAACCACCGAAGGGGACTCTATGTCCCTCCCCAGCCCGGCTGCTTTTGATGTGGAAGGAACTCGTCCTGCTGGGAAATGCCAAGGCTGTCTTTTGTGTTTGTGGATATCTTGGCAGCGACTGGCAGTATAATACCAAGACAGCCTGGGGCGGTGTGGTTGTGCTTGAATATTCAAAGATTGTCGTTCTTGTTCCAAAAAGAGTGTTCAAGCCGAAGTAAAACAATAGCGTGTCAGACTTTTTTTTTCAGCCACTCTTCAATGGAGCTCCTGGTCTGAAGGCCACTTACCAAAAACGCTAAGTGGAGAAATACTTCCTACCCTCAGAGTGAACTCAAAAGGAAGCCTTTCCCACTTGCCAGCGCATATGCTCCATCATTTTGTAATTATTTTCTCCCACACGGGATCACACCCATAAAGGCTGTTGGGAGGGGCAGTGTAGATGTCGATTACTTTCAAGAGTGACCCAGCATCCTCAAGGGTTGATCTGCACAGGAGAAAACCCTGAGGCACCCACCAGGAGGAGGAGCGGGGTACATTTACAATCCTAGTTTGAGAGTTTCTGCTGCACACTGTTTTAATGTCACTTGAATGGTTCTCTTTCTATAAAATGTGTGGCAAGTATTCGTAAAACTTATTTTACTAGTAATATTGCACATAAATGCACAGATGTTTAACATAACTTTACAGGAGTTATGTAGATTATCCACCAAAGAGAATTTGTGATTAATAAGTTGCATGTGCTGTACTATATGGAAAAAGAGGGAGAGCAGATGGGTGAATGGGAAGAGTGCATGAGAATAAAAGTTTCTTCCACAGACCTTCTTGGGTATATGCAGGCATCCCTGGCCCTACCACCCTAATCCAGACTTCTGCTCTGCTGAATTGGAATTCATAATAGTAACACACTGCACGTTATAACATCCATCTTGTGCCAAATAAGACGACAGCCTCAAAAATCCATATGTCTGTCATTACAACAGTTAGGCTGACCTCTACTATCTGAGGAATGGATGCAGCACATGAAATTTGTGTGAGCTGTGTATCCAGGAGAGAAATTAAGGTACTGAAACAAAGTATGTCTGTTTCATGGAAATAGGATGGCCATTTGTGTGCATGAAAATGATTCTTTCAACACACACTTTGTTTGTACTTTAGTGACATGGCCAGACACACAATACTTTGTGTGCACTTTGTTTTAGGTGACAATTTTAATGCAGCATGTCTTGATGCAGTTCATTTGTACGAGTAAGGCCATAATTTAGGTCTACAATGGCCGGTGGGTAGGCTGAAATCCAGCTCTAGCATCTTGGAGTGTATGGTGGTCTCATCAATTAGGTGATTAATGTAATTAATTCTCTCTAGTAATACATGGAAGACTTTCTGAATGGATCGAAATGTAACTCTGCACCTGTTTTCTTTGCGTGCTCTGAAATTATACGTAAATTTAGGTCAGAGTGGAATAGGCTAATCTAGGTTTCTAGATCTGTGGCGAGCTCCTGGTTGGATGACACCAATTAAGCATTCTGGGGCCCTAGGATTGAAGTCGTGGTTGGATGACACTAATTCAGGTGCCTGTATGTTTGAAAATGGCCCTCTCTCAAGGGTCACAAAGCAAAAACAACAAGTGATGGACGGAATGCTGAACATTGTCAAACATTCACCCCCAGTACAGTGATCTGGGCCTAAATCCATCGTTTTTTTGCTGCCCATGCCATTCCAGTTTGGACCCAGCCATATGCAAATCAGTCTTGACCCTGTTCCCCATGGGAACAGTCCAGCCCGAACTGCTAGGCCAGGTCTTCCCTGGACTGGAAACAAGCATCCTGGGACCGGTTTCGGGGTTTCACCCCTCATCAGCCAGGCTAGCTTGAATCCAGTGGCATGGGAAGCACGGGACCCACGTCTGGGCATACCCTTCCCACTTAGGGTGACAAAGCAAAAACAACAAGTGATGGACGGAATGCTGAACATTGTCAAACATTCACCCCCAGTACAGTGATCTGGGCCTAAATCCATCGTTTTTTTGCTGCCCATGCCATTCCAGTTTGGACCCAGCCATATGCTCAAGGGTCACCCCAAACCTTTTGCCTTCCTCAATTTCTGACCTCGTTGTTGCTGGCTTTAGGACTCAGTGTACATTACCAATGCTAAACAGTGCTAAAGTGCTCTCTTCCCTAAAACATAGTAGCATTGGCTCATGCCCAATTGACATAATTCATTTGCTTATAACTCCCTAGTAAAGTTCACTACATGTGACCAGGACTTGTAAATTGAAGGCTACTAGCGGGTCTGCAGCACTTATTGTGCCCCCCACAGCAGTAGTCCCTTAACCATGTCTCAATCCTGTCATTGCAGACCATGTCTGAAGTTTATCCTGCCGCTTCGACCTAGCAAGATAAACCTCTGGCCAAACCTAAACCTTCCCTTTTTTATGCAGATGTCAGCCCTAAGGTAGGCCCTATGTGACACAGTGGACAAGGTGCAATGTATTTACAAGGTAGGGCATGTACCTTTTAAGTTTTACATGTCCTTGTAGTGAAAAACTCCCAAATTCATTTTTCACTATGACCAGGCCTATCTCTCCCATTAGGATATCATTGGGACTTCCTTATTAGACCTTATGGGAATTAAACTTAATCAGCAAGAGAGGTGTGTGTCAAGTTTGGTGTCTCTGGGCCCCTAACTTACTGTGAAGTCTGCTTTTAAATTGCAGTTCTGAAAAAGCCACTTTCAGAAAGTTGGTGTTTTCTTACTTTAGCCATTTGGTGCCTACTGGCTGTCTCCATTACATCCTTGGGTGGGGTGACAGCAGGGCTTGTGCAATCTCTCTGGACTGCAGCACACAAAGGGAGCTTAGGTGTGACTGATAAGCCATCAACATCCCGATTGGCCATTCTGGGCAGGATGGGTTGGGGGGGGGGGGGAGGGGGGGCGGGTAGGGACTGACACACCTGAAATGGCAGTGTCCTGCCCCAGACAAGGAGTTGCATACTCCCCTTTAGTGCAGGGCATCTGTGCACTTCAAAGACTACTTTGAAGTCTCCCTCACTTTAAAGGCACAGCTGAGTATAAGTACTGGACTTCTGACACCACCAACTCCGTACACTTCTGGGCCTGTGGATTCTCTGCCAGGAAGAAGGACTGCGGTGCTGCTGAAAGGACTGTCACTCTGCTGGACTTCTACTTTGCTGTGCCTGCCCTGCTGCTCTTCTTGCCTGGGAGTGTGGACGACTGGACCTGCATCTCTACACCCCTGAATCAGAGAGACTTAGGCTTGCTGGCTTGCCTCCTGTTCTGAAATCTCAGAGACATCGGACTTCCCTCAACCATGCTACAGCTTCTGGACTCTGCCAACTGTGAGTCCTGCCCTGCCAAGTGGTGCCAAACTTATCCTGGGCCTTTTGGCAGTGGGTTCTTCATCTGTTTCTGCAAAAATCAAGGCATTGCTGTCATTGCACCAGCCAGAACTGTTGCTTTAACCCTCGATGCCGACGCATCGCCACTACTTGTTGAGGACAAATGTATTTCATTGCTTGATGTGCGGCTCAATGAAGATGCTTCGCCTTCATCACAAAGGGGTTCGCCGACTGTTTCTTGGGGACATTGCATCATCGGCTGCACAGCTTGATCATGACACATCTCCGTGGATCAAAATCAATGCATGTCCTTCATCCGTAGGTATCGGTCCAATGCGTAGCCGCCTCTTCTTGCATCAGATCCTCTACGTCCAAGCATTCCTCCATCCAAGGTACTTTTTCAGCAGGACAATTTTGGACCTTGTTTCTGACCTGCGCTCCATTGCGCTCGGTCTGACTTTTCAGATCGCACCAGTCAGGTGTGACCAGATAAGCCCGGATTGGCGTGGCTACTGCTTTATACTTCTAAGCACTATTTTGCATTTTAATCTTTAGAAATTCATAGATCAACTTCTACTAATTGGATTTGTGTTTGTTTTTGTCTTGTTTTATTCATTAAATTAAGTTCTGTTTTTGTAAGCTGGTGTAAATTGTTTTTGTGAGACGTTTGCACTGTTTTAATGTTTGAGGTGTTGCACAAGTACTTTACACATCACATCTTAAGCCAGACTGCTCTGTGCTAAGCTACTAGAGTGAGCAGAGGTTAACCTTTAGTGTGCACCTGACTTACCCAGACTAGGATTGTGATTCCTGCTTGGACATGTTGCATACCTATTCCAATCAGAAGCCCAATTTCTAGCAATGTAGAACTGATATCTAGTTTATGGATGGATCTAACCCAGGTTCCTGGTTTATATAAGTGTGGGTTCCTGGTTGGGTTAAAGTGATTAAAAATTGCAGGGTATATGCTCCTGGTTTGATGAAGTAGCCCTTTCTAGATGTGACCTCCTGGATGATGTAATCCATATTTTTTCTGTCCTATACTTTTGAGCTCTTTTCTGTATGAATCAAATCCTAGGTATTGATCGAGGATCTCCTGGATGAATGAAACTAACCCAGGTACCTGTGTTCTAGATTTGTCATCATTGACTGAGTGGAGCTAATACGGGTTCCAGGGCTTTATATATGCAGTCATTGTACGGATGCAACTAATCCATTTTGCTGCATTCTTGATCTGTGATCTCCTGAAAGTGGATGATGCTAATGCAGAATCCTGAGTGGCCTCCCCATATGAGAATATTCTCGGTTTGAACAACTAGGTCAGTATTTAGAAACATATCTTCTAGGTTCTAGCTATCTGTACTCGAGTGGTGCTTTATCGTCTTGCTGCTCTCTTAGCCTTCAAACTGCGGTTCGTTGACCCCCGAGATATGGTATGGACCATGTGTGTGGGTGGTCTGTGCTCCCTCTGAGCAACCCCAGTTCCACTGCTGCCAGCTGGCATGTTTCTTCATTTAAATATTGGGGTGATGTGCAACTGCTTTCCTCGTTTTTTTGGTATGAAGAGATTTTTAAGTCTACACTATTTTAAATATATTTTACAAGAGGGGCAGCTGTTTAATGAGCACTTGTTAATTGAGGGCTTGGTTGCAGGACTCGTCTCCCTGCGCCCGCGCGCTCTGCCAGTCAGTGGGCAGACATGCTTCTCACGCTCAGCATCATTAGTCATGTTTTTTCCATTCTTCGTGAGGTTCTGCTGCAGTGCGCTGAGAGAGGGTGCTTATGAATAAGAAAAAACAGGCGAAGCCGTGAGTGGAACTGTTCTCATCTTCCGTGTCTTGGAGTTTTGCCAGCCCTGAGGTCCCGATCATCGGCTGTCCTTTGATAAGAGATGTGAATTGTTTTATGTAATGGACTGGGTGTCTGTAAGGTCACAGAGGGGTAGTACTGCTGTTCCTAGCCTGCTAGGCCCGATCGCTACTGTAGGTTACATGATATGTAAAATCTTAGGAAGCTCGGCTCCCCGAGCTTTGAATTTGGAGATTTGTAAACCAGTTATCCAATTATTGCATGATTATGTGCAACGTTATACTGCTATGAAGCCTTTGACTGTTAAACATCTGTGAAACCAAAGTGAATGTTTTGCAGATGGCAGCCCGAGGTTCAGTTTTGTTGCGATATCTTAGTAGCCTAAGGGGGTAGTTCTGTTGTTCTATAGAATGCTTCATTCCTGCGATATTTTAGTAGCCATAAGAGCATTTCTGCAGTCCTACACTAAGATCTTTGTAACTTGAAGGGTAGCTCTGCTATCATAAAGCAAAATATTGGTTACCAGAGGGTTAATTCCCCCGTTATGCAGTAAGAATTCCATAAACCGAAGGGTGGTTCTGCTCTTCTATAATAAAATCTGCACTATATTAAATCGAGGTTTGGTAACCCGAAGGGTGTTGCTGCTGTTATAGCGTAAAATGATGACCCTAGCAATAATTTTGTTGAAATGCAATCGGAGGTCTATAACTCGAAGGGTAGATCTGCCTTTCTACAGTGCAAATTCCACAATCTAAGGGGTAGCTCTGCTGTCCTCCAGTAGGAGTTCTGTAACACGAGGAGTTGTTCTGCAAGAAGACCTGTAAACCGAGGCATAGTGCTGCTGTCTGGCTAATGATTCTCATGTGAAATGACTGCCCTGGATGATCTGGTCAACTCGAGTATGACATTCTAGTTTTCATAACTTATTTTTAAGTTTGGCGTGCTACTACGCATCGTACACCGTATGTAACAGTGATCAAGTTACCAAGTTATAAGAGTGACTTGCTCTGGTGTGTTTTACCCCAATCCAAACCCCATAATGAGACTGGAGTCTTGTGGTTGGCTCATCACCCGTCCTGCAGCCGGGCTATGAAGAGAAGCGTAAGCTTTGCCCTAACCTAGGCATGGATGCTCAATAGTAGTGACCATCCTTGATAAACGGAAAGACCTGTTCTCTGCAGCCAGGCTGATGTGCAAAGATGAGGATGCCAATTGACTTAGCCAGTTTGGCTTTTAAGGGTTTCTGCCCATAGCTGAGTCTGAGTGGTTCAATTTCAAGTGTGGTCAGATTCCATTGAAAGACCAGCATCAAGAGTCACCTCTTGACTTATAAAAAAGGATTTAACAGTTGCATGTTTGAAAAGGTATTAACCCCATGAACTCTGCCCTCTCTAGACACATAAACCATTTTAATGTTGCTCTATACAGTATTTTTTTTTTTTTTTTTTTTTTTTTTTTTTTTTTTTATATAACCTTGGGCCGATTCGAGGGGAAAATGTCTCTACAGTTCAAAGGCAATCCATTCTACTTTCTTTGTTGGTATGTCATAAAACGTTTGGATGTAAGTTGCTCTCCGATGTTCAGTTTTCAGAAGAAATGCTAGAAAGTGAATTTCATAAGCTTTTGGTGAAATTTACGAAATAAAGCTTAGCCATTGACCCTGGCAAGCAAGACCATGTTTAAAACGTGCTACAAAATAAAACTGACCCTGCTGGTCCTGTGTCTTCTTACTAATGTCCTGTTTTCATTAAAAATCTCTTCCTCTCAGGATGGGCTGATGGCCTCTGCCTACCTAGTGTACATTGTTTGGCAAGAATTGTGGGTGATGACTACCAGAGGCACATCAAATTAGGGCAGCGACCCCACAGTTTCTTTAAAAAATACATAAATAAATAATCCTTATTTTTTTAACGTTTCCTCTCGTCCAACTCCACCGGCAATGTATTATTGCTCTTGGGCAGAGCCTTCTTTATGCCTAAACTTAGTTAAATCTGCCCCTTGCATACATTTGTAGCTCATTATTGGGAAACATCTTGCATGCAGAGTTATCGTCTCTTTATCCCTGGGCCTCTAATATTAATTGTATGTAGCAGAACTACTAGGAATTTGTAAGGTGTTCAGAAAATATGATTTTTGTTATTTAGGGTTTCAGAGATCCCTTCACCCGTGTGTCGTTTGTTATGTTCATTGCAGGGTAATTTTTATTCTAATTAAACACGTCAAAAATAAAAAGGGTGTGCAGATATTGTTCTCTGCAGGTTTCGTATAATTATTTCAGAATTAATGATTTTCATGCAAATATGGCACGATAAAACGTGCGTAGGTCGCAAAAAACCAAACGTCTTCAGACCCTCCCAATATTAAAGTCTCCTCTGGCCTTCACACACTGACGTTCAGAGCAAACTGTTAAGTCATTTGTCCTTCAAAAAGCTCCTCTCCTAGCAGCCATAAATGCCCTCCTTATATCCAAAGGAATCGTGAGGGGCTGGGAATCAGTCTCAGAAGTTGGCCTTTATGCGTCTCCCTCTGAAAAGCAAATGGCTTCCTGCTCGTGCCCCAGGCAGAACTTGTTCGCAACATTTGCCTCGTTAATCTTCAGTATAGTGTGAGCTCCTTTCCAACATGATCTTTGATTCTTACTTCCAGTTCCCCAGACATAGCAAGGTTTATTTTTTTCTCTGTACGTTTCTGGAATTTGTTTGACGCATAAGTGTCTTCTCTGAGTCAAATGCCTTTTGAAAGAAGCTGTTCCTATCTCATTAAAATATATTGAGGTGATCAGCTCGTTCGATGAGTAAAAGTATACAATAAAACAAGCACTGAGAAAGCCATAAGGTCTTGCCTATGGGAGTTATTGACTTTGCCAATGGTTTGCAGCGGTAATGAACTTTTTAAAATGGAAAAACAGGGTAGTGTGGGTTGGGGGAAGACGCAACACAGAGGGAGGCAGAATGGGTTGGTGATGCAAGATGAAAATTGAGGGCAAGCAGTAGGGGCTAGAGAAAGCAAGATGACACCGGAGGTGAGGGGGAGGGGCTGGGGAAGCAAGAACAGCAAGGGAAAAAGGATTGGTAAGCAGTGGGGGGGGGAGCTCTAAGTCATTGTAATATAACATTCTGTCTCACAACAGACACAGGATGTGTGCTGTGGTAGGCAAGACCTAAAAACATGGCTTGACGCAAAATAAACTTGCTCAAAATGCATCCTGGCCACGGTCTTGCACATTCCACCACTGCTAATATCAGGGATGTTTACCTTAAACTGCCTGATAACCCCAAAATATTCGTCATCGTGTAGAGTATTGGGATAGGTTAGCTTATTTACAGAGTAAACATGTGCAGTCTGGACTAGGCTCCTTCCAGAAATCCTCCACTTCTTCTCTTCCGCTATTAAGTAGGATCTGTTCGAAATTGACAGTGGCAGGTAAAAAGGCTTTGCTTGCCAAGAAAACAGTGACTCATTTCTGTCGTGTTATTTGTCAACAGAAGCAATATGGCTGGTCAAAATCCTTTTTAAGCCTCGGTGCCCATCTCCTGCCATGGTAGCTGGACACCCTCGCAGGCCTAACTTTCATTTTACAAGTACACACACACACCACACACACACACTCCAGTGTGGTTTGAGCTGGGACACCCCCCCCTAATCGCAGTTTTCGTGGGATACCGTGTAGTGATGCCAATGGTTCCCTCTGAAGTTAACCAGGCTAGTATTAGTGTTTTGAAAGCCAGATATGTTCAGATGTCGGCTGCTTTAGTGGAGAATGGGAAGAGAAAGAGTGTCATCGCTGGCACAGGCCTTAGACCTATGCCCAATACTTCCCAATTGGACATGGTTGCTACTGCGGAGCTCTACATGTATATTAAGTGAAGGTCCCTAAATCAGCTGCTTACGAAATAGGATGCTCTAGCGCTCCTTTTGTTTTATTTCAACAGTAGGAGTAATGTGGCTGCGAGAGCTCGGCATCATTATCTGCATGGCCCATGCCTTGAAAAACAGCGGGTATTGTGCAGCAGATGCCCAGCCATGGCAGCAAATCCTCCTTCTACCTCAGTCAACTTAAGGCTTGAGAACAGGAAAGTGTGCGTGCGTGCTTGCACCATTATGGTTTCTCACGTAGTCTGGTCTTTTTAGGCAATATATTTAAATATGCTCCAAGCCACGTATCATTCATATTCACGTCCTGTGCAAAATAAATATTAATTGCATGCTGTTTGGTCCTAAGTATGTACCACAAGGTTTCTTAGGGTTGATAGTCTGGGTGCACATTTGACTCTTTATTTAACGTTCTGCCTTCACTTTAACTTGTTTAAGGATATTTTCGATGCGCTGTAACTTTATATATATATGCACAATGGAGAAGTGTAGTAAATCGATCACACTACTGCAGGATGAAAAGAGACAATCTGCAGTTCCACAGGTTAATTTTCTGATCGCTCACATTTTGAGAGCTGATATCAGGGAGCCGTACCTGGAGCCAAACACCATGCACCCAATATGAGGAATCTGCAGGCCTATATAGATCAATTACAGAAACCCAAGCCTCGTCTTTTCCAGATGGTAAATTCGGATCGGTACTAATAACGTGGTTAAACTATGCCTTGAAGTGGAGTGCAGATCCTACGCTGCGGCTTTAAATGTTAATAGAATACCAGGTTTCTCATGGAGAGATTGAGGTACAAAACAGTTGTCTGGGTTTAATGTTTGTGTGAGCTTTCTTCATATTTCCTGCGTGTGTTTCTTTTTTTTGTTGTAGCCAAATGCCTCATCTCGAGTTAACCTTTTTTTCCTTCCTACTTATTTCAGCTGGACTCCCCGTTGCATGAGCTCGTTAACAAAGCCATCCCACCCCTAGTATTTGCCCTTATGTTTGCGCAGTTCTGGGTTCCAGTCTGTCTTCGCCCTACTTTATCCTGTCCATCATTTCCAAGCTGGCAAGTAAGCTGAAAAAAGACTGACTTGGACTTGCCATTGGATTGGCTAAACCAATCATGAAAGTTTTTTTCCATATGAAAGCAACCCTTCCCTGTCAACACATTTCTTTGTACACAACACTGAGTCCATCCCTACAGCCCATCTTATCCCAAAGAAGGTCTGGATCAAAGTCCAACTTTGCTCCATATTTTCTGCTCTTCTTTAGAACATGGCCTGGGCTCTCACCCTTCTGTGGAGCATCCTTGTACACTAGCACAGATGTCACTAAATGGTCTGTTGTAATTTCGTATTGAAAATGTAGTGATCTCTATATAAATTAGCAATAATCATTTTTGATGTGGTTGTCTTTAATAGCCCGCTCAACATCAGCAATTTCGTGTGAGGGCGTGTTTGGACATCCGATGGAACCACACCATTAACCTACTGCTGCTCTGGATAGCTGAAACATTCTTGTTTGGCACATATCTGTTAAGACGAGGCTGCAAGGAGTAAATTGCCAAGCTGGCAGCCACATTGTGATATGTCAACCCATCAAATTGTTTGCTGCCATGTGCACTTCCACCAACATAGACATCTTGGCACTATGGAGCTATAGAGTGGAACAAGCATTTACAATGCAGTAGGTCTCACATTTGCACGAGTTACAGCTATTGGCATTGTATAGTCATAACTGGATTTTTCTTGCCCCATAACCCTGCCTCATAATTTCATCTTGTCCTGCCATATAATTCCAGTGGCCCTGCATATAACTAACGCACTTCCATTTACCTTCTGCTTATATCTGCAGCAAAAAGGCAAAATGTTGCCATTTAGCATTCTAATTTAAATCTGCCATGCTAATTCCAATAGAATACCACTTTCACCACCCCACCATCAGAGTTGCTGGCTGGCTACCGCAGTTCCTGCAAAAAAGACACAAGACAGCCACACAGGAGAAATAAACTAGAAGGGTCACAAACGTATCAGGAGTGTTCAAACAGTCAGTGTACTAAGGATTTTAAGTTGGTCTGTATTATGGTCATAAGTGTAATAAGGAGAGATTATTTGAAACATATACAATCGTCATATAAACCTTTCTCAGAAAAGAACTTTTGGCATTAGACTGTAGTGCTCTAAACAGCCCCTAGAGGGCACCATAAGAAAAATATAATTTGTAAGAAACATGGTCATGTAATCATATTGTTAGCCCCTAGAGGACATAACTCCATGAAAAAAAAACAGAGAAGGTAATGCAATGTAATTATATACTTAGCCCCTAAAGGACATTTTCAGGGCTAGCAAGCTTACTGCAATAATATTTCAAACAAGGCCTTTAAAATAAAACTAATCCTAGCTGTAAAACAAATGTTCTAGCCATGAAAAAGCTTAAAAGACATTGAATGGTGGAGAGGGTTATTATGTTGTACTCCCCACTAACATAGTGTAGAGACCCAGTGATGATGTAGACAGAAAGAGCACATTGTGGTCAATGTTTTGAAGGTGGTCCCATTGTCCTAGGACCACCACAGGCTGAGTAATGAGCAAAAATGTTTTGTAAATGAAATGCCCTGCAAAGCATTATGGGACAAGTTTGCGTGCCACAAATATTTTAAAGTGTTGCTATGACTTTAATGCTTAGAACTGCCCCTAGAGGACACCAGAAAGAAAATAGCATTTGTGAAAAACATGGTCCTGTAACTATATAGTTAGTCCCTATGGGGCATGACCACACATAAAGAAAATGGCAATAAATAATGCAGAGAAACCATATGTGTAGCCCCTACAGAGCACAGTGCATTACATATTTTCGGGGGCAACAGGCCTATAGCAATTACATTACAAACTAGGCCCTTAAAATACAAACTATTACCAGCTGGAAAACAAAAGTTCCAGCTATGAGAATGCTTAAAAAGACTTTAAATAGTGGGAGAAGTTATTATTTTGGGGTCCCCTCTAAAATAGTGTGGGGACCCAGAGATGACTTAGACTGAAAGACTGTGTCGTGCTGAACGTTTTGGTGGTGTTTCCATTGACCTAGGACCATTACAGGTTGAGTTATGGGCAAAAATGTTATGAAAAAGAATACTTGCAAAGAATTATTGGTTGAGTTTTCCTGAGTGCAGTGAATATTATAGTATTGGCTCTCCTGCTGTGCCCGGAGAGCTGCTTTTGCTTTGAAGATTTCTGCTTTACATGAAGCATTTACCAATTTCAAGTGTTTTAAGGGGAGAGCCACAAGAAATTACTTTGATTGGGTAACTGTGAACAATATAACTAGCGCTTCAATACTGACGATTGAGTTCATGCTGTTGTGCCTGTTTGTGATGTGAGCGCTATGGCTGCCATGCAGCACAAAGGGAAGAGACAAAAAAAACAAAAAACGTTTGTCCAAGCTGAAGTATATTGGCAATCGTGCAATAATCCATGTAACAGGGGCAGTCTGCAAGGCAGGACAAGAACAGCCTCAAGGCGGGACAAACATAAAGAAATGACCAGTGACAAAGTGATTTTTGAAAGGCAAGCCCACGAACGAGTGAAAGTGAAAGTGAGGGGGGTGACATGGACATGCTTAAAGTCGCAATACTTACAACCGGTCCGAGTGCTTGTGCGCTCGACCTAAAAAGGAATAACAGTACAAGACCAATAAATAAAGCCTAGTCAAAAAAAGGTTTTTTTTTTTTTTGTTTGTTTTTTTTAAATACTTTTATTACAAGAATGTTGTATGGGTGTCACAGATAGCCTGTGAATAATGTGCTAGACATTTAACTTCTACATAGTCTGATACTCAACCACATTTCATGAATTTGTGGACACAAGTAGGCCATGCTTTTGTGGATCCTATTTCAGTATCAAAACTGTGCACCAATGCTCGCGCAGACTAGTTTAGAGTGTCAGCCTGATTTGACCTTGACCGGATGCACCATGCTTTCTTTGGTGGTTAATTTGTAAAAACAAAAATAAGTGCTATGGCCCAACTGTTCTCTCAGAAAGACAATTGGCTCAAGCTGCCAGCTCCAGTGCTTACTACTCACAATTACACTGATACAAGTTTGACATTTTGCCCTATTCCAGGTCAACTCCAGTTCTAAGATTGGACTAAAAACTAGTTTGTGTTTAAGTATATGAAACTGTGGAACACTTTGTTGGTCTTGAACAGTCAGACAGCGCCACCATGCAGTAGATGGTCATAATGCCTTTCCTGTGCCTGTAAATAAGTGCTGGTGCCAAGCACTGGTAAACACAGGCACAAATTAAGCACTGCTATGCTTGGGTCTCTTGTTGCCTCCTTGTATTTTTCTTATATTCAGAATACAATCAAATTTTTTAAAATGCAGCATAACCTGAAGGAATAGGGCCTCCTGAGCCACACATTGACTAATCCTGTGAACCCAAACCCTGGCAAATGAGCAACAAATGTTAAACAGGCCTAATGTACGTGTATTTTTTTTATATTATTATTATTATTATTATTATTATTGATGTTGTTGTGTATTATTATTTTTTTTTTTTTTACAGGACCATTCTAGTTAGGCTTGCATTTTAAACATACAAAACCTTAGAATTTCACCTGTTATGGTTATAGTTATCTCAAATAACTATCACTCGTATCCTAAGGTAACTATAACTGTAACTCGCACCCCCGCCATACACAGTTTTTATATGAATAATTTCACAGTGAATATTGCAGTGATATAATCAATTATGTTATAAAAGATGTTTTGAGTGCTGTAATATCGGTGGTAATTAGTGCATGGTGAGGGTACGCGTTAGAATTCCCTCAGGGCACGAGCTATGGTTCCTTGAAATAACTAACAGGCGAATTTCTATAGGTTTGTACGTTTAAAATGTGAGAGTAACTATAATGTCCCTGTTACCTTTGTTGTTTTCAGCAAATTTCTATGGTTTGTGATTTTCTTTTCTTTTTTTATTATTTTTCTTCTTTTTTAACGTACTTTTAGTTACTATATGTTAGCCAACCACTGCCGCACACCCTCTGGCCGTGCACAGTAGGGGTTGGACGCAGGGCCTGGCCTACTGCCAGCCCACTAAAACAATCTAATCCCGTGCCATGCACAGCACAGAAGGGTTGGCCGCAGGGCCTGTGGCCAGCCCCCTATAACCACCCACCCCACGTCACGCATGGTTTTTGGCTGTGCACTACTGGAGTTGGCCACTGGGTCTGCCTTTTGCAGTCTGCTACAGGGTTTGGCTATAGGGTCTGGCCTGCTTTTTTGTTTCATGGAGATGTGATCATATTCCTGTTCATGAAGTACGCGTCTCCAAAAATGGTGGGAAACGTGTTTGGGAGGTCCTTTTAGTAAGCTGTCCATCTTCCCTGGAAAAAGGTTAAAACAATACAGGTCTCAGCAGCAGGTGACGAGAGAACACACACACATCAGTTACCACATAAGATTTTGCTCTAAAAAAAAAAAAACAAGGATGCAAACACTTCCCTCAAGGTTTACTCATAACTTTTAAAAGTGGAAATGCAGATAAAACCCACTTGCTTTGCCATGCGAACAAAGATAGGATGATTAGCACTTTACAGAGGTGGAGCTTCATCTTGGGCACCTGCTTTTTTTCTATTTGTAAATGTTTCCCATTGAGGCTTATTTTCTGTGAAATGAACTTCATGACTGAATGAATCCAGCCCTGATATTTATTTAAGAAGAGGCTAGCGTTTTCAGCAGAATGACTATCCCACTGGAGTACTTTCTGCTGGCTAATTAGTAAATGCTATCTCATGGGTAAGTGTATAGTGCATTGCCTGTACTACAGCTGCCTAAAGGACGCCAGAGTGATGTCTCCAGTTTCCTTGTGTGTTTTTAACTTTTGCCAATGTGGTTGTTTATCATGCATCTCCATCGGATAACTTTACAAGGTGGAACTGCAGAGAAAACGCTCTTGTGTGATTTGTGCTTTACAGAAATAAGTACTTCTTTGTACATAGAAGGGACCGCAGGGGGGGTCTCAAGCCCCCCCCAGCTGGCTCCCAGGCACAGTTGAAGTGTTGGCAGCCAATAAGATCTCTCCACGAGATCAGGAGGATTTACGCAGTGTTCTCCCCCTCTAGATATACAAATTTGGTGTTCCTCTTTATCTTCAAAACTACTGAATGGATTTACACCACATATTAAAAAAGGGTGATCTCCTGACCAAAATCTCCCATTCTGCCAAATCTGGAATTATTCCGCCTAGCGATTCGGGCTGCAGGCGTGTCTAAAGAGTCTATAGGAATTAATATGAGAAGCGCACTTTTTTAGATCCCCCTCCCTCCTTTTCTTGGTCTCTTCTCGGTGGATAGCTCCAAAACTTTTGATGCATAACAAACCCTTGGGCACACTTTTTTGTGGAAAATTTCAAGAACATTCATCAAACGTTGCCAGAGATATAGCCAAGTCAAAAAATGTCCTTTTCAATGGAAGCTAGGTTCTAACTATAATTACCTACTGGTGACCGCCAGTAAGGGGGGGGGGAGAAGAGAGAGAATGTGTGTGTGTGTGTGTGTGTGTGTGTGTGTGTGTATATGTGTGTGTGTGTATGTGTATATATATATATATATATATATATATATATATATATATGTGTGTGTGTGTGTGTATGTATATATATATAATTACAGAATATTATTTAGAATTTGCTGCAGTAGTCTGGCATGTGAACCTTGCCTATAATTTCATAAAGCTTCATCTGTAAATTATGGATTCCGGGGTGTTAAGAATTTTATATACCCGTAAATACACCATACATTGAAGCAGTAAACAATTAAATCACGGGTTGCCCTATTTTGATTACATCTGTACCTTTCTAAAAAAAAAGTCTGTTTTGACTAGTTAAAACGTTTAATTTGGGTTGAGATGGCCCATGCGTCCCTCTGAGTTAAAATATATCAGCTGTCACTCGTACGAAGCCTAGCTCCTTTAATTCCATGCATCACATTACACATGGAATGAATGATTCCCAGGCCGAGAGGAATCCCAAGTCAGAGTTTAAGACTGAAGTAACTATTCTAATGTCTGTATAGTGTTTGTGGTTGCAGTGTTGCATTTCCAAACGCTGTAAATAGGAGATGCTGTTGGTTTCCATGTATCTTGTACTCGCTGTATCAACCTTGGCGGAATGAAAGGCTGAGTCGACTTATGTTTTAGAACATGTTATTTGCGTGTTTCCATATATCACAGGTCTCATCAGCTGAATTTTGATGGATCGGGGAGAAGTGGGTGCAGTGTTTAAGGTGCTGTTTGGAATGCAGCATTCTTGGATTCTAATCACAGTTTTTCCAAACGACAAACTGACAATATCATGAACAAGTCATGTTATCTCCCTGTGTGTTAATTCTAATATTTTTTTTAAAAGAAATCTGAGTACTTAAGATGTGTGAGAAGAGCTATAGTAAATGTGGGCATTTGGACTGAACATACTTGGCAGGAGGGTCTACTAGTTTGGAACGTTGTAGCACTCTTTTCGTACTTCTAGAGTTAAGAGGGTAAACAACAGGGGGTGGGGTAGATTACCCGCTTCCACCCGCTTTAATTGAGAAAACTGTTAATTGTTCTCGATCTGGTAAACAACTTTTACTGCTATCTTACTAAACCTAATTGCCTTTTCCTAAGGAAAACAAAGATTACAAATACTGCTTTTAAAATGGTGATATGTAATGATTCTCAAATGCTAGTCCTTATTTGTACAGATCGATTTTATACATGATTATTTTAAAAACAGTTTCTTCGTGTAATAATGACGTAAAAAGCCAATTACAGATATTTTTGCCACGCTACTCCTGATTTGCATGCATCAGTCACACCTCTTAAACTTCAGATTACTTAAAGCAGGCTAAATGGCTATGTTGGTTTCAAAGAAGGGAAGCACACTGCCTACACTCCAGCAACAAAGTATGACCCCAATGCATCATGGTAAATGCAGTCGAATTCATAGTCCATTCAAAAAGTAATAGTCTTTCACCTCCGTAGGTGCAACAAGTGCTGTATATCCCTGTACACGTGTTTCTGGGTAAAGCCCATCATCAGCAGGTAGCAGCATGGTATAGGGGCTTGCTTGAAATGGCTGTGTTGGTTAAACAGTCACTCTTGGCATCTGCTGTGGTCTGTAAGTCATGATCCTGAATTCTTTTAGGATGCTTTCAGACTTATCATTCTGTGGTCACTAAATCGAGGACCATTGAAATGGCTGATGGCAACACCTTACTAACCAGTGATATTTGGTGCAGCACTCTTGAGTTTGCAACTACTCATCATTTTATAGCGTTCATCTGCCTTAACAACTTTGCTCGGTTGTAATTTTGCTGTACACTTCTAACGGAAGGCCACTAAGTAAATTTGCAAACATAAAACAAATACACTTGTATCAAAAACAAGGTGGGTAGAATATTTTTATTTTCCCATATCCCTTTTTTACTAGAAGATGTCTGCTAGCCTGGTTCTGCCTCGCTAACTTATGCTGGTTCCGCCTATTTTTGGATTCCATCTTAATCCGGAATCCTACATTACGAGGCTGCTGGGTCACTGTTGCATTCTTGCAGTTGGCTGCAGGTATGGTGGGATGGCAGAGCATGAGCACAGCACCAGCTTCATGATCATTATTTTTTCCGCTTTTGGTTGTAATTAGAAGGAATGTTCAAGTACATCTTTTATCTGTCAAGGTTTCTTACTGTTTCCCAAACAGTTGGCTTTACCCTTTATTGGTGCTTAATTTGAGCCGATGTTTGTAATTGCTCAGCATTGGTCCTTAGTTCTCTACACTTGCACTTACGCAACTCCACCACATGGTGGCGCTGCTTGCTTAGCTGGGAGGTGAGCCACTCAAGAGTATTTAATGCTTCATTATGCAATAAAAATGTGTAATATCAGCCATCGAAGCTAGTCTTACAGCTTTGGGAGGCCTGTAAAAGACTGAGTTGTCATGCTTGTAGGGGTGGAATGTTAGATGTGTTGGTATGGTCATTGGTAGTACTGGCGGGGGTGATGATTGGTGCAAGCTGCAGCGGCCTCCTGGGCAGGGCCCTGGCTCCCATTTTTTCACAAACTAAGCACTGCGCTTATTATTTTGTACACCGTGCTAGTCTAACTGCCAGAGGAGTTTGGTGCTCCACACAGTTAAAACAAGACCACCGTGTCTAATATGGCTTCATATATTACATGTTTAAGTGAACACTGAAAGATGGCTGCCGGCTGACAGCAGCCTCAATGTATTTCTAGGTCCCTAATTTGCTGCCCTCTCCTATTTCTATTCCGTTATGTGGTGCTGCTTGGGGGGAGTTGTCAGCAACAGTAGCAAAGTAAGATTGTGACCAGTTTCTAATAAATATCTGGGTGTGAATTAGTTTAAAAAAATGTTCCCAGTAATTACATTTTAAATCCATTTTAGAGTTACATGGAGGAAGTTTTGTTTTAACTTCCATTTCGTCACTCGCAATGAATGTAGACTTTAAGAGCAGAGCCTCGTTCAGACTTTAATTTAGTTGCCATATTTTTCAAAGCAAGAGCCAAATAAGGTAAACGTATTGCTCAACTGTTTTCTATTTTTTTTTTTTTTTTTTTTTTTGGCCTAAGCAGTTCTCCCCACAGCAAATGTTTGCAGAAGCATTGGCACTGTGCAAATCACTTTTGAAATCTTTTGGGTGAAGGTTCCATACTCATTCTGACAAAGCCAGTGCCAGGACACTGACTAAATCAATGCCTGAAGAAAGGTTTATTTCACTTTGCTCCACACACTTTCTCGCCTCCTGTCCAAGGACCAATAGAATCCTTCAAGTCCCTTCCTAGGAAAGGGGACACTTTACAGTGAGGGGCTTGACACTGTGGCTCGCCTTTACCTCATGCACCAAGTACCAATCCCAGTTGCCTCTACCAACAGGAAGTGCCAATCTTGCCCTTCGGAGAAGTTTGTAAAGCAGGGCAGGAAGAGCAAGGGATGCCCTGAAGAACACCATATAGATCGCCGTATTCTAGCCGGCCATCCGCTGCCAAAGCACGGCTAGGGTGTGAGCTCCTTATTCCAAATGACTAAATTACAGCTCATCTCCGCTATTATTCATGGCTTTCTCGCAATGAAATATGCCCCTCTTGTTTTGTAAAATGTGAACATTCTTAAACATTAAGATGAAAAGCAGATTTCAATTGCAAGTCCTGTTCTGTGTGTATTAAACCCAATTTGTTTTCACTCTGTCCCATTCCTTCTCCCCTAGAATAAAAACATTATACCCCGTATTGCCCACCACAATTTCTATTTCTTCACTCCATGTACCATTTGCCCCCTCCTATCTTTCTTTACCATTAACCTCTACTTGTTTCTCACTTGTCTCTCTATTGATTTCACAGGTCTCATAATGAGGTTTTGTTTTATTTTTCTTCTTTGCAGAGGCTGACATTTAAATGCTATCTCTTTGCCACCCTTCTGTGTCCCCTCGAACCTGGCACATCCAACATGTCCCAGACCCTTCAGACGTCTCATTTAAGGTGACATAATTTGAATGGTCATGGAGTCCGAGCGTAGAGATGAACTTGGCTGCAAATGTTGTTCAGCATATGTCTAGGTCACCACTCTATTAAAACTCTTTCCCCGGATGATGTTGAGCTGGGCAAAATGGCATCTGATTTGTTAAACTCTTGAACTTCCGAGGGAGATGTGATAATGGAGAATAAACAGGAACCTTACACTGAGGTTTAACCTACAGCTCTGTCCTTTACCTGCAATGGCTGGAGAAGCAGGGACATGCTGAGTGAGGCTTTCATTCTGACATGGAGGAGTTTGGTCAGCTCTCAGCTGTGGCACCTTCCGCGAGCTCCAAATTTAGACATATGCCCATGGGCTTTCCATCCTTGAAGTGCAGTGAATACTGAGTCATGACAACATATGCTGTGCTTCATCACTATCATCGCATGTAGGATAAAATGTCATGGGAAGCACGAGTGTTTGGTTTGTGGGTGTTAGGGTTTTGTGCATACTCATTAACTGGTATACACTTTTGCAGGCTACATCTTCATGACATACCAGGTGTGGTGTATAGAATGCACTAATGCCTTCTGTGTTAAGTGGTTCTTCCCACCACTTGATTCTCAGTTTGCAAAGGGTTTCAGAAACATGTTCCAGTGCACACTATCAGGGCCATATCCAAGGCTAGAGTCTTGTGGTGACTGGGACTGGAGGTCAGGCCAGGTCAGCGGAGTGGCCTTTGAGTACTGTTGATGGAATTGGATACTTGGGATTATTCATCAAGGTAAACCTATCACTGGCTTGGATTGAGCCTATGATACCACAAGGTTCGTATAATATTATTCAATAGCTGGATCTAGACAAAGGCACTCATCAGTGATTGGAGCTGCAAAAATGACGTACACATCCACACCGCACTTGCTAGGTTGCTTTGCCTTGTATAGTTTCTGTCACACATTTTGTGCCATAAACAGCTGCAGTCCCGGTATGTAGGTGACCGACCAGTGTTTTGATTTATTTGGGAGTAGGTCTATTGACAGTTAAAAAAGAGCCCCTAATAAGCTACTTGACGTCCATTTATATTGGTGTTTAAAGTTAACTTTTGCGTTCTGTTATTGCCTAATCTTGACACTCTTAATACCACGGGCAACATTGTCCACTTTGTGAGTAGCCAGGTTTGGGTGCCTTACTCACATTGCTTGTGTAATTAAATGTTTCTACTCCCCCAGGCCTCACATGTTGCCTCTTTTAACATGTATAGTAGCGCCGTCAAAATATTTGTGCTTTCAGCCAGTTTGTATTTTTAATGACGGCGAGTGCTTACCAGCTGCCCAACAATAACGATTTACAAAGACTATTGTAAAAGAAAACAAGCTATGAAAAAGCCAAAAGTCTGAGAGCCAACACCAGACATCTTGGTTTTGCCAAAACTTGGTATTTTTTGGTTTATGATTCATAATGCTGCACTAATGGGCTGGCACTTTAGTGTTTGTTTTGTCCCCCACACTGTGGCATATACAGGGAGTGCAGAATTATTAGGCAAGTTGTATTTTTGAGGATTAATTTTATTATTGAACAACCATGTTCTCAATGAACCCAAAAAACTCATTAATATCAAAGCTGAAATTTTTGGAAGTAGTTTTTAGTTTGTTTTTAGTTTTAGCTATGTTAGGGGGATATCTGTGTGTGCAGGTGACTATTACTGTGCATAATTATTAGGCAACTTAACAAAAAAAAATATATACCCATTTCAATTATTTATTATTACCAGTGAAACCAATATAACATCTCAACATTCACAAATATACATTTCTGACATTCAAAAACAAAACAAAAACAAATCAGTGACCAATATAGCCACCTTTCTTTGCAAGGACACTCAAAAGCCTGCCATCCATGGATTCTGTCAGTGTTTTGATCTGTTCACCATCAACATTGCGTGCAGCAGCAACCACAGCCTCCCAGACACTGTTCAGAGAGGTGTACTGTTTCCCTCCTTGTAAATCTCACATTTGATGATGGACCACAGGTTCTCAATGGGGTTCAGATCAGGTGAACAAGGAGGCCATGTCATTAGATTTCCTTCTTTTATACCCTTTCTTGCCAACCACGCTGTGGAGTACTTGGACGCGTGTGATGGAGCATTGTCCTGCATGAAAATCATGTTTTCTTGAAGGATGCAGACTTCTTCCTGTACCACTGCTTGAAGAAGGTGTCTTCCAGGAACTGGCAGTAGGACTGGGAGTTGAGCTTGACTCCATCCTCAACCCGAAAAGGCCCCACAAGCTCATCTTTGATGATACCAGCCCAAACCAGTACTCCACCTCCACCTTGCTGGCGTCTGAGTCGGACTGGAGCTCTCTGCCCTTTACCAATCCAGCCACGGGCCCATCCATCTGGCCCATCAAGACTCACTCATTTCATCAGTCCATAAAACCTTAGAAAAATCAGTCTTGAGATATTTCTTGGCCCAGTCTTGACGTTTCAGCTTGTGTGTCTTGTTCAGTGGTGGTCGTCTTTCAGCCTTTCTTACCTTGGCCATGTCTCTGAGTATTGCACACCTTGTGCTTTTGGGCACTCCAGTGATGTTGCAGCTCTGAAATATGGCCAAACTGGTGGCAAGTGGCATCGTGGCAGCTGCACGCTTGACTTTTCTCAGTTCATGGGCAGTTATTTTGCGCCTTGGTTTTTCCACACGCTTCTTGCGACCCTGTTGACTATTTTGAATGAACCGCTTGATTGTTCGATGATCACGCTTCAGAAGCTTTGCAATTTTAAGAGTGCTGCATCCCTCTGCAAGATATCTCACTATTTTTGACTTTTCTGAGCCTGTCAAGTCCTTCTTTTGACCCATTTTGCCAAAGGAAAGGAAGTTGCCTAATAATTATGCACACCTGATATAGGGTGTTGATGTCATTAGACCACACCCCTTCTCATTACAGAGATGCACATCACCTAATATGCTTAATTGGTAGTAGGCTTTCGAGCCTATACAGCTTGGAGTAAGACAACATGCATAAAGAGGATGATGTGGTCAAAATACTCATTTGCCTAATAATTCTGCACTCCCTGTAGATATACTGTCTTTCTCTCTCTGCCTTTGTAATGTTCACTCTGGTCACTTGGCTCTTACGCAGTGTTGCTTCTTTTGTTTGTGGTGCAGTTTCACAATTGATCAACCGGACTCATTTAAGCAGCTCAATAGGTTTGTGTAATGTAGAGTGCCCCCTTTGTATCCGTCCCTTGTTTCATGCGAGACGTCAAGCTGACGTAGCCCGAGGTCTCCGTAAGGTGAAGGCAGAGCTGGCCTGCGTTAACGCATCTGGCTGCCTGTGCTTCTTTCGTTCAGGTTGCCACATGAAGTTCAGCACGGTGGGGCACTCGCACGGCCACGGCCTGCTGGAGCCTGCCGCGCAGGAGCGAAGGCTTGGTTTGTTTGACGTTGTATTGGGTGCGTGACCTTTTGTGCTGTGAGCCTTCAGTAAATACCAGCGAGCTGCTGGCGCTCGCCTCTCCGGAGTACAGTCTCTGCGCGCCGGTGTCAGCCGAGCACAGCTGGGATTCTGTTGCAAGGAAAAGCTTAAACCGATTTTTAACAGGAAGAGAAGGCTGCCTGGCGATACCTGTCCAGGCCTATGTCATTCTTGAAATTGAGAAGCCGACATTACGAATGTTCGGCATGTTTGCCATCCCAGGGTACTTTAGGCGGGATGTACGTCTGGATGCGCAGGCTGTCTGAAGTCTGCTCTTCTCCCCAGTGGCATTGCTTTGTTTATAGGTTCTGATGCAGGTTTCCAAGCGATAGTCCCTCCTGTGCCGGCAGAATGTGTTCACAAGTGCATGTTTGACACCTCTGAGCAATGCCGCAAGCATACACTCCCATTCGAGCGCCGAGGTGGCGGATAACTAGTCAGATGTTTTAAAATGAGGGTTGTCATGTTTGCGGCATCCCCTGGTTCTGTCGCAAACAGCTCATCCATGAAACGCATAGCTGACTGCAGGGATGCATTCTGATGTAGTTTAGAATACACGCAGTGTTGTCCCTCTGGATATACTAAGCTTGGCCAGGTCAGAATGGACACTGCACAGCCCTTTACACTGCAACCAGTCAGTCCTAGCATGGTCCAAAACATGCACTCTGCACATCCGTTTGTATCGCAAACACTAGTTGTGGTCTTGATTGACTACATGTTAACTAAGTGGACTAGCACCTGCGAATTCATCTTTTTAAGGAAATCCCAGATCTTGGTCGGTATTCCTACTGACATTGCCTGGTCTAGCAAGCCCTGTCTCCTATGTACAAGGTGTATGGGTGCCTGCTGATGCAACAGCTATGCATCGATTTCTGTCTCATTGGGGTGTAAATGTAGATATGTATAATTTACCTGCTTTTGATATGTGATGGTCATGAAATCGTGTGTTCATTCAGTATTTGCCAGATCTGTTTTATTAGATTTTTTAAAATGTATTAGATGGCAAACCATTTTCAGACATGAAAGGGTCCTGTGGTTACTATTGTGCTTGCAAAATGGTGATATTGTGTAAGAACACCTAAAACCTCCCACCTATCTGCAGATGTTGTCTTCATGGAACACTTGGGTTGGTCCGTGGGGAATGACCTCTGTGATACTGAAGCACTGTGGTACCCTAAAGAGTGCTAATGGTCTGGAAGTGTCATTTGCAAGTGGCAGATTTCAGACCCTTGTTTCTTTATTTTGTAACGTATGTTTAGATTGCAGAATTCTGGGATATAATGTTTTTTTCAATCACTTGCACTTGTGAAAAGGCCTAATGCACGTGAAGTCTACATCCAGTTCAGCATTGTAGAACTTCATCCAATCTGTTGAACAACCAATTTAACTTTGGAAGGATTTACCGAACTTGAGTTTTAATACTGGTTCCTGGTTTCAGTTCGATTGGCTCCATATTTTAGATCTGCTTATGGCCCTGTGATTCTTGCTTCTGTGTATGGTCACTAGTTTCTGCCTCACCTGCCTGTGTTCTTCACTAGCTGCTAGTGCGCACACTGCCACTATAGTTTATAGTCCAGTTGACTAACCGTTGTATCACACTTGTAAGTCCTTATACATGTTCCCTTTCCTTGCTTTAATGCGGATAATCTGGAAATACAGAAAAACACAAACCATAACTGGCTTGCCGAAGGATAGGCACAGTCTCCTCAAACGGGCCCTTATGGGATGCAAGTAGTATCGGGAGCTGGGGAGGGGCAGGTTGTATGCCCCTGTGTGTGGCTCTGAATACCACATTATAATTCTGTTTTTGTGTGAAAATGTTTCAGAGGGAGCCCTGTGTTGCGCATGTGTGTCCCTGCAGGGGTCTGTATGCCTACACGAATCTGTGTCTGCGAAAATTGTGCAGGGCAAACACTATTTTATTTTACAGAAGAGTGCTGATTTTTGTATTTTCTTGCTGTATGTTTGCATGTTTTTTTTTTTTTTTTTTTTTTTTTTTTTTTTTGTTACAATTATGGCATTTGTATGTCATCTTCAAGGATGTGAAGCCACTTAGCACAAGGAGGTGAACCCGAGTCATGGTTTGCACCTCCAATAAGTGGTAAATTTCAGCATAATATGGTGGCTCGCCCAGAAAGAAGCTTAAATAGCAAAGAAATTCATAAGTGTTGACCCTTTAACGCCCATCTGACTACTTTTAAAACATGAATATCTTATGGATTATTGGACATGTTTACATCAAACCTTCAAAAGCATAATTTCTGAGTAAAGTATAGCTATCCAGCATTGTGAAGTACATCTGTTAAAATTCGGCTGTAGGTGCAAGTAAAGTTTCCAATATGAGCTAAAATGCTAAAACCTAACCTTTTTAACCCCACTCTCCTCACAGCCCCATTTATAGCTCCACTCCTCCCCCCCCCCCCCCCCACCCAAAAAAAAGGAACGGAAATCATTAAATGAGGTAACAGACCTGACTAAGCTGGAGATTTGCCACATTACACTCCAATCCGCCCTCAAGGTCAGAGGAGTTGTAGGCATATCAAAGAGTCCTTTTCAATTGAAAGTACTCATGAACTATAACTGAACGCTTTTTTGTTCCACTGTGTAACATATATCTGATTGTAATGTGCAGTCCACTAGTTTCTCTCGTTTTCCTTGGGGAATCGTATGCTTCTGTATGCAAAGGACCTGGTCTGAGTGAGTGAAGATTTCACGTCTGCATGTGTATACCTGCTCTGATTGATGAAAGCATACACTTTTTACGTGTCCTTGACATGTTAGTGGCTCTACGTCACTGTGCCTTTAACTCCATTGTTGTCTCCCTGGTGTATGAAGCTTGCACATCTGCATCTGTTTCTGAGCGAGGGAAGCTTGCATTTTTGCTCATGTTGGAGCTGTTCTCAGTGAGGAAACTAAGAGAAGTGTACACCTTTTCATATATATTACCTGTACTGAGTGAAGTGAAGCTTGCACTTTGGCATGTCCAGGATAAGTTCTGAGCTTGTCTACGCACTATACCGTTGACTCCATTGGTGTGTCGAGCTTGCATACTGCATGTTTTTAGTCAGTGAAGGAAGCTTACACCTATTATTTATATGCTAGATCAGTTCAGAGTGAGTGACGCATGCACGTCTATACTTGGTTTGAGGTTGGAAGGTTTCCACTGCTGAATGTGTTACATGTTTCTGAGTGATAGAGGTTTGCACCTCTGCATGTCCGGGGTATGATCTTAGTGTGGGAAGCTTGACGTTTGCATGTGCAGGATCTGTTGAGTGAGGGAAGCATTCTACTCCGACACAGTAGGAGTAAGTGAAGCTTGCACTTCTGCACGTATGATCTGAAGGAAACTTGTGCTTCTGCATGTCATGGATATGTTCTGAGTAAGGGAACTTTTACTATTGGGTCTGAAAGGCCTTTTCTTAATAAGGGGAGCTTGTGCCTTTGCATGTGATAGACCTGTTCTGTTTGAGTGACGGTTGCTCTTCTGTTTGTGTGTACCTGGGCACAGTCTGGAAAACGTGCATTTCTGAATGTTTTCGACCCGTTCTGAGTGATGGAAACTTTAATGTTTGCATGTCTTTAATATTTTCAAAGTTCTTTGTGCCTCTGGCGATATTGGCGTGTCAGACTCGTTGATGGTGCACATGTTCAGATCACTCAGTGTGTGTCAGAGCGAGTCAGTGTGGACAGATGCTTGTGTCTGGGTGTGACTGACTACATCCCTTTGGCTTCCACGGTCATCAAGTCAATGAATGGGGACATGTTCATGTCCCTCAGTATGTCCCTGAGTGTGCGTTTTTGTGGCCGTTTACAAACACGTCCCTTAATGTGACACTGTATCTTTAACTCCATTGGTGTATAACTGAGTCAATTGTACTGAGCCATATACAGATCCTTTGGCGAGTCCCTATTTGGTGTCAGTGTAAAATTACCGGTTATGTTTGAAGATACTCCTGTCCGAATGGAGGGCATTTCTGCCATTCAATATAGCGTCCTTTCCAGCTAGTCACATTTGAGAAAAACATTCAAATCCGATTTATGGAAGACTAAATGCTAGATAAATACAAAACTGTTAACTCTTTCAAGCCTGAATGGCATATTTTTTTAAACACCAGCACCTCTTAAACTACTGAAATGAATTTTGTGCATATCTGCTCAGTTTGTGCTCTGGACACAAGCAAAATTTTCTCTGGTAACTAAAATGGTATATCACTTCTTTCTTTACCCACCCTCAACCTCTTAACGTTTATTTTTCCCCCGTGCCGATCTGCATCAAAATAAGAAAGCTGAACCTTAGCTGCCTAAGCTAACTGTTGGCCATATTTTGTGAAAGTTGTGTGCAAAAACCTTTACAGTAGAAAGTGTGTTTGAACCATAGATACCGTGTGGTACCATGCACTGTGTAATATTTATATTAAAATGTGTATTTTATTTCCTATCTGCTTAACTTTATATCACATTGATTCAGCATCACTTTGGTGGGCCTACTGTCTCTAACCTTGGCCTATATCATCATCTCTGTAGCAATGTTGCTTTATTTTTTTATTTTTTTATCTCTGTGCAGGTGGTTCTGATTGCCTGTTGCCATAGTGGTGGTCCTCATTGCCTGGCTTCCGATCAGTTTTCCCCTTTGTCAGCCCCTGTATGAATAGTCTTAATTGGCCATCTCTGTGACAGTGATTCAAGTTGCCTGACTCTCTACTGATGGTCCTTGTCTTCCCTCTCTGTATTAATTTCCTTTGTTGCCCTTTTTAGGTGTTGCCTACTAGACATAGCATGCATTGTTTTGTTGTGAGGCCTATTGTGGTCTTACCAGGAACATACAGATGCTTAGAGTCCGTTGATTGCTTACCTTGGTTGGCTTGCCACTGTCATTTCCCTGCTCATCAATCTTGTGTTTATCCCTCCCAGGCAGCTTAGGGCCATATGTATGAACGCATTTTCCCATAGACACAAAATGGGTAAAACCCTTTGATACATCTGGCCCTTCGCCTCTCTACCATCATCTTTGATTGGCTGGCTGCTAAGCTTTTGTTGCTTACTTTTCAAGTATTACTTATTTCTTTTGAGTAAAGCACTCCATGGGGAGTGCGTGTATTTCCAGCTGTCTACCTTGTGTACCTCTCTCCCTCTTCACTGTTTGTTGTTCTTTGTCTCCCATTTGCTTCTCACTACCCCCTCCATTTTACTCTTGCCCTCATGTACTTCCCTCTCCAGTTGCTTTCTTGGCTTGCCCATTTCACTTTGCTCGCTTTCACCTGTTTGCTCCCCCCACACTCCACATTGCTTTCTATCTACGTCATCTGAGTCCCCCACGTTGCTTACTATTCTCTACCCACTCCTTTCTATATTCCTTCTGCCCCCTTTTTGCTTCATTCCCACATGTTGCTTCTTATCTTGTCTTGCTTGTGTGTTGCTTACAGCATCCATGTTGCTTGTGTGCATAGATACAAAATGATGCAGCCATCTCATCAAAGACTTCTCTTTTTCTTTAGCCATGCTCCACAGCATCCCAGATGCTGTGCACCATTGCCAGTGTTTTGTTTGTTGGGTTTTTTTGTTTGTTTTTTTAAGCAAAGCCACTGGGTCCCAAAGTCAAAATCTATTAGCTTTGCCAATGCTTTTTGTATTTGTAATCCTCATTGCACTTCTCTTTGTTGGCGGTGTTCATTGCCCTTCTCTGTAGAAGTGGCCCTGGCCCTCGATTGTAGTCTTAATTTTGGTGGTGATTGTTGCCCACCGCTCTATTAATGGTCTTCATTCCTCCTCTTTTATTGGTAGTCCTCTTAGCACTTTAATGGTCCATTGTTGCAAGTTCCTGAGCTGACAACTTTGTTGTCAGTATCTCTATCAGTGGTCCTCTTTTCATGTCTGTTTACTGGTTGGTGTAATGCGTTTGGAGAGTTGTAGGGGTGTACAATTGATTGTCATTGGTGGATCTGGTCTAATACAATCACTTCTCACCATTATGAGGTCTCACCTGCAGACTACCTCGAGTTGTCTACTTACAGTGAGTATGTCAGCCCATTTACTTTACACTGGTTAGCTTCCTTGTCAATTTCCCTTGCTTAATTCTTAATCAATTACTTTTCTCTTCTTGTGTTGTCCCTCACCTGGGTAGCTGCTGTATATTCTTCCACATCTCCATATTGAGAACGACTTTTTTTTTCTTTCTTGCAGCACTCCATGCAAGTGCATGTTTTCTTGCTGCTTCCTGACTGCTGGCACCATTTCCTGCCGTCTGTGTTGCCCTACTCTTCCCCCAGCTCATCTATTGCTTCACCCGTCCCTCCCATTCAGATTGCTGTTTATTTTTTGTTTGTTAGGTTAAGCACAGCAACGCACAAGTGCTGCTCTTCTCAACGTGTTAAAATCTATTCTGTGGTCTTTAACCACGGCCATCTCGCGCCCATCACTTTCATTCGTTCGTGGTCCTGCCTTTCAAAAACCCTTGATGTCGTTGGTAAATGCTTTACATCAGTGTTGTCCAACCTTTTTACCGCCGCGGACCGGTAAATGTTTGATAATTTTTCCGTGGCCCGCTTGTCCCATTGTGTGACGAGCGGGCCACGGAAAAAGTATCAAACATTTACCACCCGCCACAGTGGGGCGGCCCGGTGCCGATTGATCCACGGACCGGTCCGCGGCCCTGGGGTTGGGGAACACTGCTTTACATTACGCCTTGGAAACTGACCGTGTTACATGAACTATTGCATAATCTGGACAGTACCTTAGTGTGGCACATTACTTTTTCTTTTGCCTTTCCTCTTCGCTCATGGCAGTATTTTGTTTCTTTGTCTTCCTTGATTTCGGGTATCTTGCTGCTTATATTTGCGATGTCTGTTGGGGTTTTAATACTTTTTTTGCTGTTTTATGTAGAGCGAACTCGACACAAAGGTATTGGAGCGCTTTTTTTATTTTTTATTTTAATTGCAGTTTTATATAACACAAACTTTATACAAAGGTATTACAGGGCTTTACCTGAGAAGCAGTTACATTACACAAGAAGACATTCATTTTTGGAAGCAAGGAGGAGATTAAGTGATTTGCCCAGAATCACTGGATGGTGAGCTGGCGCTGAGATTCAACCATGTTCCCCAGCTCTAAAGTCTGCAGCTCTGGCCCTTACGCCACATCCTCTCCCCTAGCGTTGTTTGTCTGGTGCGTGTTGAGGCAGTTTGGCAATAGCTCGTTTTTGTTTTGTTTAGCACTTGGTAATGCAGGTTCTGCCATTTCATGGTGCTGCAGAGCAGGTACCATACTTAACTAAATCACTATAATTAATTTGCATTGACCTTGCAGAGTTAGAGTTGAAAAGCTATGTCAGGATTGTAATCTGTGACATTCTCGTTTTGTCAAAACCTCTGCAGTAGGTGCATTAATCAACTGACTTGATTAGAGCTTAACACTAGGCAGTAGCATGTGCTCTTGATAACCTCTGGAGGGTCACAAACCAAGCACATAGGTTTCCAAAATGGTGGAAAAGGAGTTGAAACTCCAGACCCAAGCACTTCATGGCCTCGAGCTTGATCGCAAAAAATATCTAGCCTTTGGATATAAATTGTCTCTTCAAATAAAGTTCAGTTAGTGGGAACTTGATACAAAGGTATTACAGTGCTTAACGTGAGCACCAGTTATGTTACACAAAAACACATTTTTGGTAGCAAGGGGAGAAAAAGTGATTTGCCCGGAATTATAGGATGTTGAGCCGGTGCAGAGACTCAAACTGTTCCCCAGCTCAGAGGTTGGCAGCTCTGGCCCTTGTGCCACATCGTCTCTCCTGGGGTTCTTTGTTTGGTGCATGTTGGGGCAGTCTGGGAATAGCTAGTTTAAAAAAAAAATATATATATATATATATTTTTTTTTTTATATAGAGCTTGGTAATACAGGTTTTGCCATTTCATAGTTCTACAAAGCAGGTGTCATTCTTAACAAAATAGCTATAATTGATTTGCAATTAAGCTGCCTCTTCTGTCTTTTTCCCTGCTTACAGTCAATATTTTTAAAATTTAGGCTGGTATTGCCAATGGACAGGAATAATGTCTTTAAATGTTTAATACACAGAAATATATGGCTGTCCCCTTTTTTTTTTTTTTGCTCCTTACTGCTTTGACACCCTCATTTTCCTGGTAAAATGCCATGAAGGTGCCTCTTTGTGGCTTTTTTGGTGCTATAAAAGTACAAATGCACCATCAGTTTTCATATCGCTCTCTGTGTGTGTGTGTGTGTGTGTGTGTGTGTATATATGTGTGTGTGTGTATATATATATATATATATATATATATATATATATAGTTGTGCATGTGATGTTTAGCATTGGCAGGCAATGCATATAGGTCGAACTTGCATGACATACTGCCTTTGTTGCTACTTGAATTAGCATTCTTACTGAAGGTGAAATTCCATCCTGATCTTGCTCAGTTTTGAACCTGGACGCTCGCAGGTTTAAGTACATCCATTTGATATATCTTTATGTTATTAAGCAGAGCTATCTGTCCTGTTCATCACATTCTGATCACCAAACAGAATTTTAAACCTAATTACTAGAGCTTATGTTTGTCTCATGTCCGTCCTCTCCGGATCCTTACCGGATCTCGTTAATGTAATCGCGTTAGGGTTTGTAACATCTCCAGTAAGCGGATGCTGAGACCGGTTGTAGCTTTTATCTTTGTTTTTCTCAGTTACCTAATTAAGGGGACACTGGCTGTGTTTGTGATAGTATCTGCGGTGAATTGTTTGCTTATTGTGGTGGTAGCAATGTTATTTAATATGTCTGCATAAATTCCACACGCAGCAACTTAATGGGGTTTAATTATTGCTGAAACTGACAGCATGGAAGGTTGTGGTGTTTGGAAGCGGGCTATGCTGATAGTAGTGTGCCGGGCTCCGAGGCAGGAGCATACCACCTTCACCCTTACTCCACCGCAAGGCACCTTTTAGAACCGGAATCGGCAAAATTCAACATAAAACTTCGAAATATTGTACAAGGCGATGAAAAGGGTACTTCCATCCTACCCAGCTCTCGCTGGTTTGTTGCCATGAATGCCTTGCATTCGTAGAAGGGCTAGCAGATTATTCTGTTTTTTATGTGTCCTCACCCAAGAGAAACCACTTGTGACACCGGAATATCAAGTTTCACGGAAGTCGGGCACCCTACCCGATCAGCCTCCCCTATCCTTTCTATAAAATCATTGGTATGGGAGCTGCAAAGCAGAGCAAATGTCACTCCCAAAAATCATAGTTTTCTGAAACTTTATGTAACACCCAGAGTAAGTCTGGAGGGATCATTAAGGGGTGATCAATGGATGTGCCCACCTTTTCCTCCAAGAGCGTAAATTATGGGTCACTGCTGCAACCTTGGGTCCGGCCTTGTTGGGGGGAGCCTGCACTGCCCCCACCTCACATTGGCCCTTGTATACACTAGGCACTGCAGGAGAGGAGCGGCAGCAGCACACAAGCTCGGAAGCCGGTTCTCTTCTAAAATTGTGAAGATTAATCAGAGAAGGGCTATGACAGTGGCGTTAAAGCATATGAAGGTAGGTGTGAAAAGCAGATGTTGTACTCTTTGGAAGCTATTTTCTCAGGAACACAGCACCTGTAAGCGAGTAGGGACATTGTAACAACGTGCCAAAAAATCTTTTTTTTATTAAATTGAAACAAAAGTTTTATAATAGCGTAATCTTGGCCCAAATACATCTGAGCACTTCACATGAGCACCAGATAACATTACACAAGGTATGGGAAGTCTGGTCCTGAGATTTTAGTTTGGGTGAAGATACAATAGTGAAGTGGATGCAGAATTGCAGTGCTTGGCTTAAAGCTGCATTCAGTACTTGTCGTAGGTGCCAGTACTACTTATCCCCCATCAAGGTTGTTAATTTACAAGTTTGTTTGAATGCAGATCCTTCTCATTGTCGGAATTGATTGACGTTTTTTGGGGACAAACTGCACGGGTTATACTGACTTTCAGGAGCGTCTGTTCTCGATTGCGCTAACTGTTTCATTGCTTATTCCCTTTCATTGAGACTATTTCATATACATATATAATTTCAAGATTTCTCCAAGCTTCCTCTGTGCCACGGAGAGACAGCGTCTGGATTAAACGGCTTGAGTGAAACCTTGTCATGACTGGGAAATCTCCTTTGGGGTCTATGGACTGGGTTCCATGCGTGCCTCCCGCTCAAGGTCCATCAAAGGCCAGGGCCTCAGTGTTTTTCTCTCAGGAGTATGTGAACTCTCCCTTCGCTTAGTTTGCAGTAGAGGTTCCACGGGTGATTGTATAATTTGATTGACTGTCCACAGGAGATTAACTATTTTTTTGATGGGCCAGTTCCATTGTACTAGAGGTCCTACAGAGAACTTTGGCACAGTACCCACTGGGCTCTTTACCCAGACTCTGCTGCTTCCCATCCTTATTGTTTGATTATTTGAGTCATGCATGTGTACCATACCGTAGTTTATGGACTTTGACCTCATTATCATTTAATACCACTAACAACTTGTTATACTGTTAAAACCAACCATTTGAAGGGTTTCTTTGATTTTAAATCAAGAACAGTCCAAAATGGTCTATAAAACATAACCGTAAAACACAAGGGTATCTAGTAGTGTTAATCCCTTCCATCTCCTTGGCTTTCAGCAACGCAACAAACAAATTCTCTGGGCTGTTGCATGAAGATTTGGCCAAGCTCTATAAGTTTGTATTATGTACGTTTGTAAACCACATTTCCACCATTTGTCTGATCTCACTGCACTTTCAGAATCACGCTGAGGTTTCTGGTGACAGCGGGAAAGGGGTTGGTTGGCAGTGTGGTTGGTTGTGTTTCAAATTTTTCAAAGGGAAGACAAGTTGAACAGTGTCAAGCAAGGTTGGAGTTGGATTGTCGAGTTTGTGTTGATTTTACTGAATAGTGACAGACAACCTCATAATTTGCATTTGTGCTGTAACATTTAAAATAATGTAATGCTTCTGGGAAGCTCTGTCTCGGTGGCTTGAACAACTCCCCTTAAGAGACCAATCTAGGGAAATACTTTCACTGTTGTCTGTATGGGTGGTTTATGTAGCTTTCAACAATTTCATGGAGAAAAAGCAACACGAACACCACTGCAAAATCATTACTATGTATTTTAAAGTTTTGTTTTCAGTGGCATTAGCGCTGCCCCAAGATAGAATAAAATACTAATCGCCACATGAATGGAGCATAAAAATGTAAATTGTTAATAGATAGAAGTGCAGTTGAAAGCTAAAAAGCAAAGACCCCAAAAGACAGGGAAAGACGCATTTTCTGAAACAGTGTAGATTTGTTGAAACCATTAACTGCTATCTGAAGCTTGATGAGTTTTGTGTGGTCATCAGAAGTTCCCTTTTTTGGGGGGGATGAGAGTTGCCCACAAATGAGGTGGAGGGGGAAGGTCACTTCACTGGTGTGTTTGTTCTTTTCCCCCACCCCCTGAATGAGTGGCTTGTCACTTACAAACTAAAATAGACTTTGTGTTGAGTGGTATTTTCATGCAGTGTTTTGTTTCTTTGTTTCTCGATTGTGTGAACTGCCCCCTATTTACTTTCATTCTTGAAGATTAATGTGTTACATTGGTGGTTACAACGCTGGCCTGTTGCTTGGGGCGAGAGGAATACAGACTTGCCATTCTTTATCTGAGCTGTACCCTAGACTAGAAAACCTTTCATTCACTTGTGTTGGTAAACCTAGTCGCCTTAAAAACACCCATGCTCACCGTTTGGTAGTATGGCTTTAAAGTTTGTGAAGGTTGTGGAAGGAGGTTGCAGGACTTTGGAATGAAGGAGCTACCGTTGAAAGGAGGATTGCTTATTGAGGACCTGAGCATTTTAATACTATAATTACTTCTAAAAATACAGTAATTTGTGCGGTATCAAAAAGTCTACTGGTCTTCAAAAGAATACTTAAGTTTTACAATAAGTTACACATGTAGCTGTTAAAGATTGTCTGCTGTGAAAGCCTTTCAGTGGGGCAATGTGGATGTTCTTGGAACACAGCTTTTTACTGGTACAGTTACCCCGTAAACAAGTCATCCATGGCAAATCCAGATTTGCATACACGTTGGCACCTGGTTGGTTTTAGGCACGGTTTTCTGGTCTGAGAGTGGGCTGGTGGCACCCGGTTCCAGCACTAATGGGGCTTTCATGCTGGGTCCTGTTGTGTCTCCTAGTCCTGTTTTAACCTGTGGACTTGAATCTTGAGAGGGCTTCCTGTGCCTGGAGAGAAAGTTCCAACTTGAAGTGGTGTTTTCTCATAGTTATTGAAAGTTGTGCCAGAAGTAGGGAAAAGTTAAAATGACAACTTTTTTGTTTACTTGGTTTTGGTGTCTCAGAGGCTGTACTGTGGGATGGAAACCTGGGGTGCCCCTGGTAATCTGTGCCTTTGGTGTATATAGTCAGCTTTTGCATGCCACTAGCTCTTCACGTTTTGAACCTCTCCATACAAGAGGGGCAAAATAATAGGCAGATGTCCCTCAACTCTGAAGCGGTCTGAATCCTAACACTGCTGGACTGAGCCTGCTAGTAGAAGGGTAAGCTACTGTTAAAGCAACTGACCACAGTGTTAGCTTGGAGGACAGGCTGCCAGGCCACTTGCCCTTGATACACCAGAGGGTGGGGAGATGTGCACTGGAGACACGAGGGATTACCCAGTCGCCCCTATTTCTCAAGGTGGGTTGTTTTGACCTGGTTTAATCTTACAGCCCTTTGCCCATTGGTTAGTTTTTCAGGACTGTTTGCAAATATTCTTAGTTCCAAAAAGGACATGTTATTCCCCATTGGATTTAAAAAGGTTGTTGGATAGTTCAATTTAAAACGAATCCAATCCAGAGTTTCTCAGAAATGGACACACTACTTTAGAGAAGCTGGTGGCCAAAACGGGAACTACACTCACCCCTGGTTCTTAATCTCCACTGTTTCTCTTTTAAACTTTGTCTTGGAATCTGATGCCTGTAAATACTCTTTCACAAATAGTTATTTCACTTGAGAGTCAAATTTCAGCAGATATGGGTTACACCTCAGTTGAGGGTAAGTATCTTTTCAAATCTTCCCCTGCAATATCTGCTGGGAAAACAGAATGCACACCATAGGATTCAAATCAGAAACAAATGCACATTGCAAGCTCTCCTTAGTACTTTCTGCTGCCTTTTTTGTGGAGCCCCATTATATTTGCAAAATGAGTGCATTTGTTCTGAATTAAAACACTCCGCTATGTTTTTCAGGATTTTCGCAAAAAAGACTAAATGCTATATATATAGTCAAACTGCAATTTTATTTTCTTGTACAAGTCAAAATAGTCCTCACGTACTGTACCACACAATAGATTGAGTCTTTTTCCATCAAAGAAGGGGTACATATGCAATTCTCTAAAGCTATTGCCACACTTAAAAACACATGTCCTCCAGAATTGTGAGCGACAATAAAAATTCAGGGTTGCTGAATGTCGCATATCTTATATTTAACTCAAATTCCAGAATTAGTTGTATTTATAAACAGTACCTAGGTAAAGTTGACCATTGCAACAGTGATCCCTTTTGAGCACTATCGCCATGTTGAATGCTCACTTCATTTAATCTCAGGACGTATTTCAGTATTCGTAGTTGGAACAGATTTCTTACCATTTCATTATTCTAAGCGTTTGAGTTTGGTTGTGGAGTGAGAATCTTATAATAAGCTTGATAAGTTCACTGTGTCTCTGGAGTGTTAGAAGGTGCTGTGTCAATTGTATTGTCTATTTTACTTCACCCTATAGTTAATTTCATGTAGGTAGGATTGCAATGGCCTATTGAGCAATCTGACAGCACCAAGAGGTCTGGTCTCCCAGATGAGTGTATGGTCTGTTTTTGCCTGTTTGGGGGGCAGTTTGATAGTCTGCTGTGCTTGTCATACTGTTAATTTCTCTGATTTTACCACAAAAATTGCCTGCAGCAACCACAACTGCATGATGTCTACCATACCTTGGAAAATACCGATACAGCGTGTGTTTACGTTTAAAACTGCCCTGTTTTGTAAATGTGGGGCCACTTTTTTAGCTCTTTGATTAGCTAACTGAGGACACTTTTAATTTGGTGCCCATACCTCTTCTCTGCTCCAGTCCGACCCTGCATGTAGGATTATCAACCATTTTGTAAAATGGAAACTCCTCGGCCTCTGAGAACGTGGCTGTGCACCAAAAGGTGAAATACGGTCAGGCAACCATGAAGATCGCTTTTGAAGATGCAAATGTGTGAAATGGCCCCTGGGAACACCAGCCAACCTGGCATCCATGCTGCTGCTGTTTTCACCGATGCCTTTGCGGGCTCGGCTGAGGCGGCCTTGCAGGGGTCATTTCCGATTATGACTGTGCTACAAAAACAGTTTTGCAGGCCTGACCTTCAGTGCAAGATGGAAAGTAATTTCGCGTCCGGTAGGGGGCCGTGGAGATAACTGCGCCTTATTGTCTTTGGCACCGGGGAAGCTGACCAGCGTGGGCAGACAAGCCTTTCCATCAGGAGATACAGAACAGCCGAGAAGCGTGCATTGCTTGCAAGACCGATTATTACCTTCTGGTGCCCAAATGCTTTGCTGACCGTGTTAGGCAGGCCAGCCATGTCATAGAAACTGCTGCTTCCAATCATCGCGCTCCTCTGGGCATCGCCCGCTTAAACTTTTGTCCTCTCCTCCTATTCAGGGTCTCGCGATTTCAGATGCTTCTCCACCACGCGTGGCTGGGAGCTAGTCTGTGACTCAACCTGTGCTTGGCTCTTCAGTAAGCCCTCTTTACCTGAAAAACATGCAGCTTCTGTTTGACACCGCTCGGCAGTGCTCACCCCACACCCCAGTTAAATGTGGTAAAAACCTACTTTAAATAATGTTTTTTTTTAATCTATTTTTTTGGTATGCCCGAACATCCGGTTCCATGTTTTAGGCGTGTAATGCTGTAGCTTACTGACTCTTGGTATCTGGTTGAGGCTTACTGATCTGTTATCCCCCCCACAACACCACAGTTAAATGTGGTAAAAACCTACTTTAAATGAGGCTAACTTCGATCGAGTGTAGAGAGGGCTAATGGGCCTTTTTATGAATACATTGGTCTTATGGCAATCTTGAATAAAGTAGCATCTGTAGAAGGTTCTTTGATCGAGAAAGTACATACGGGGTTGTATGTTTATTCACCAAACATTTGAGCTGTGGATTTGTCGACCAACATGTCCTCTCATACTGACTCATACTGCGACTCCCACCAGTTATGTAAAACTCTGGATGAAACCGGATCTGGTGCTGTTTCTGTGTTCATCGCTCTGTATATATGTTTACCAGCATCATTTTTGAAGATATATACCTAGTAATTTCGTGGTGTGCTCCTAAAGTACCATCTTCAAGTGCCCTGCTATATGAGGAAGACCGAGGCTGTAGCGAAACGTAATGCATGTTAATCTATACTTTTTTGTGTGCATTTAACAAAAGATCAGTGCTTTCCAGCTTTCCATGGTTGACATATTTGTTTCACGGAATGCCACACAGAGTCCAGTGGCTTATTAATGTGACCAGTATGCAATGATTTCCTCAAGATATCGTTTGGCTGAACCTTTGAACACAACGGCAAACACCTTTCAGGTCTTGAAGACCGCTTAAGCAATGTCGCATGCCTCATGTTTAGAGAGTAACATTTAATAAATAGCATTACATCAAAGTGACAAATTCAGTAAGGGGAACCGGAATGAATAGCGCCAAGAAGCACAAGTAGTCGATGGTTGCAGTAAACCGGCACATAGGGTGCAGTTTGATGCTGGATCACATAGTGGATATCCCAACCTGGTCTGTCCTGGTCAAATATTTGCCCTTTTGACTTTAATCCTTTAATTCCCAATCCACAACAGAAGTACACTTCTAAAGCCCCCAGGATCTCAAAGGTGGTATTTAGAGACTCGCAGGTTGTCGGGCAGGGGCCAACAGTAATGTAAAGTCCAGATCTAGTTGCCACTGGTCCAAAGGACAGTTGCAGGAAAGGCTTCTTGTAGCTTATTGCATCCCTGTAGCTTGAACTGTCCTCTTTGTCCTGTGTTTTAAAGAGAGGACATCCAAACCTTCAGGGCTCCTCTTAGATCACAGACCCGAGGTTGAGTGATCTTCTGTTTTTCTGCAAGTCCAGGAAGTGTTCTGAAGGGGGTGCCTGGAGGTGCCTCATTTATGCCTGACACTGGCTACTGGGTGGAAATAACTTCTGGACACACCCTTACCAAAGACATACAAGTTCCTGGGGCCACACCATCCTCTTTGGGCATTTTCAAGCTAGCAAAAGTGTTTGGCCACACTACACTTGTGCACAGAGGGTGGAGGGTGTGTTTGGGACGTGCACTATGGTAATCCTAGTGTCCTCCCACATCTAACACTATATTCGAGTTTGAGGCAGGCAGAGTAACAACAGTAAAGCCAGAGACATAAGTCTGGTAGGACAAAAGCAGAGTCCTTCACCAACCAGTCTGTGGATCTGCAAGAACTGCCTTGGCATTCTGTACTCTCCCTCCAAGTGTGCTCCAATGGTTATATGCTGACTAGAAGGCAGGGCTCAGGTAGGTCAGAAGCAGAGTCCTTCATCAAACAGACAGGGGATTCACAAAAATTGTCCTGGCATCCTGTTCTTGTGCCTTTGAAGTGTGCCCCAAATTTTTCCTTCAAACCAACAAGACCGGTCAAGCAGGATTTAACACCCAGGAAGGATTTGACACTATTGTCAAAAAGGATGCCCACAGCTCCCACCATGCATATTCTGTGGGCTTCAGATGCAACATCTGTCCCTTCAGGTCAGCCCATTTTTTTTAATGCGGTTTGGCATTTCACAGATTCATGGCTAATTACTGTCTGGGCAAAGCTGGAGAGCAAATGCAAATTACCCTCCATGAACTTCAGGCAACAAAAATGTAACATTCTAAAAGTTACTTTTCCTGGGCATTTATAAATAGACTTACACTGAATTGGATTTTTATTAACTTTTAAAAATAGTTGTTTCATAATTTTTTTTTTTCTAGCTGGGGCCATTGTTGAGGTACAGTATCCGCATTTTAACATATACTCTGGTTTTCTACATAAGACTGCACAGTGCAAAATAGATCTTGGGTGCTAGACACTGCAAGGACATTTTAACATTAAATGTGAGCATGCTCTACTTTTAAATATCAGTCACATTGCCTTCTGGATTGCAAGACCTACAAAAAGATGACTAAACCATATTGTATTGAAAAGGGAGTTTTTAACCTGTCAAATAGGTTTACTTTGACGGGTTGAGCTGCAGTTTTTACACTGCTAGGATAGTAGGCCTGAAGCCATGTTTGCTCTGCCAGTGTAGTGGGTGTCACAGTAGGTGCTGCTAACTACTATTGAAATGTAACTTACAGGCCCTGGGTACATATTGTACCATATACTAGGGACTAATAGAGAGGTAAAGTATGCCAATAAGGATTATTCCAATTCAACAAAGTTTGAGATAGGGAGCACAGGCACTTTACTACTCATTAGCTGGGATGAAGTGCACAGAGTTTTACAGCCAGGAAAAGGCTACAAATCCAAGGTGACCATGCAGACTACTATCAGACCACTATGCAGTGGCTGCTCAACTCTTTGCTATTCAGAGGAAGATATTGAGATCCTATGTGTTCCGAGCAGTTTCATGTGCAAATTCTCTCAATCAAGCCTCAGAAAGTGATTCCCAAAAATGTGTCTTGGAGGTAGGGTGTCTTTCACACTTTGAGAACACCATAAAGAGTGTGAGACAAAGGCAGAGAATTGAAGATTTAAAGAAAGTATTCCCTGATACTAATCGCTTATATCAAAATCTGTCTCCTTGAGTTTACGCTCTCTGGGTCTTGTAGGACACTACAGCTGTGTTGCATTTCAGACTGGTGCTCAATCTCAAGAGGGAGGACCTATATAGCACACTGGCAGAAAGGGATGACTTTCGCATTATTACTATTTTCAATGTATTTCTGAATGAACATTGAGTGCTAGCATGTCAAGGATGCATTTGAGCACTACGTGGACAGTACAGGAATAAGAAGTGTCTTGTTTTGACAGGGTCCCATATGACACACAATACAGCCTTCTCTGAATGTCTATTTTGGGCTAACTAGGGGGAGTCTTATCCTGGATGGCTTATGTTCCTGGTGAGGAAGGACCTGGCCTGCAAGTTTGGGCTCAACTGTCCCAGTTGGAGCAGTATCAAGACTGATTGTCAAATGACTGAGTCCCAACTTAGGTGAAATGGTGTGAAAAATATCAGTGGACTGGAATTCGGCCCCAAGTGATTACTAGTGGTTAAGATTAATCAACCAATATATCCATCACTATTTGTATACTTCAGTTTAATCTTTTAGAGAAGTCTGTACTTTTGGTAGGAATAAACCATGCATTTTTGAGAGGGGCTTGGTACCTTCTACAGCAGGTTCCTGGCAAGGAATATATATAGTAGGGTGGCGAAATAGTTATTGTTCTAACAATGTGAGTTCAGATTTTGAAGATTGGCTTTGGATGATGATTTCTGCTTCCAGAAAGAGCTGCAACTATTTGGATTAGGTACCCACGATGGTTCTTTAATATTTCTGTCTGGTCCGCCCAGAACTAGGGTTTTGCAGATTTATTGTACAAGCATCCTCCAATGGAAATCCTGAGTGTCAGGACACAAGTTAATTTCTGTTTTTGTTTGCCATATTGCATATTTTTTTATTTATTTTTACATGAGATTTGGTTGTATCACAAAATGTGCCATGGGAACTGTGAAAGTGAACCTACCATAGATGCATGCTCAGCATTAGCATTCATTGCATGACTTTAGAAATTGTATGGACATGGTGTCTTGCATACCTATTTGTACACCAGGGCATATCATGTAATCTAGTTCATGCAGACCATTATCTGAAAAACATACATATAATGCCAATAATTCTCACAAGAATTATGCATGTTATGAACAAACAAATCCATAATTACATGCACCCTAGCCCAGAACCGCAAGGGACCAATCTGTGAATTTCATCCCATCACACTTAGGCTAAATTTCTATCTTCTGTTGTGAAAACCTGCTCCTATGCACTTATATTTCTGGATCTTTGAACTGAAATGAGGTCTGAGATGTGGAATAAGTGTTTCGGACCACAAACTTCCAGTTCATGCAAGGCCTTTTGGGGTCCATTAAGGAATATTTCCTGCAGAGAATTCCTTGAAAATCCACCTCTTATTCATGAATCTTTGTGCTTTTAATTGTCATGCTCCTTCATTTTCGGAGCTTGGGTGGGACAGGATGCCCATTAGAGAGGCATTTGAGCGATATAAGTTGCAGTGCGTTCAACCGCTAATCGATTACCTCCAAGCACAGGTGCATCTCTATGGTAAGGACTTGTGCTCATAGGAGACGGGGATGTTTGCATTTAAGTTGTAACTCTTCACAATATTGTTGTCAGGTACGATTTGCAAACAATCCGTTTTAGCTTTTCTGGACTCCTTCATTGGCACCACTTGACTGCTGTTCCATGAGCTGAAGTTATCGCAGGTCATAAGAGAACAACCAAAAGGAATGTACTAAAAATGTGCTTTTCCAAATGGGTATTATGCAGTAGTCTCTTGACTGGGGTTAGCCCCCTGAACCAGTTACCTATCCCTGGGTTCTCCCATGGCATGATCTGCACTGCCTTCCTAAACCTCTCCTGGCCAATTTTAACAGGAGATGTAATGCAATGCCCCTTGCCACTCTGCCACACAGTGCTCACTGCCCCCCCCCCCCTCCGGTTTTTTCCTCCTGTTCGAGACTGGTTGTCAAACTACTCTGACAAAGGACAGGTTAGCTGATTCACACTCCACAATAGATCTTTTTGCATGTGTTCTTAGGACCCATCCTGACTGCCTGCAAACGTGCTGTAGACCACTGGTGGATTTCTCACATCATTCAGCCCTGAAAAGAGGATCCTCTGATTCTGGACTCTGTTTTAGAGTGAATTCTCAAGAGCTTATTAGAGAGGAAATGTTGATACCCCTTGTATCTTAGCACCTTCTGACTACTTATAGGAAAATCCAGTGTTGGTTTGCAATTTCACTATGTACGGCAATAATGACAATTTTCTGTGTGTGGTCGTGTATTGGGGGAGCAAGATCCTTGCTTCAGGGTACTAGCAGATTGCAGTTTCTAGGTGCTCTTCTTTTTTAAATTTTTCATTAACCACTTTTTTTATGAATTGGGTGGTCTCTGTAAATCAGCTCTCCCACACCTTAATTTTGAATTAATTGGAAGAGGCCATCATATTCTCTGATTTCATTGATCCGTGTTGAAAAAATACTTCAACTCCCAAACCCATTTTAACTTTTCTAGAATTTTACTTGGAGACCAGACTGTACCTGATGCTGCTGGGACGGTGATGTCATTGTCCAAAATACAAGTTCATGTTACCTTCGGCCATGTCTTGAATAAACTTTATTTAATTACCTCCTGAGAGGGCAGCTGTCTGTCGTTATCTAGGGTGACTCAAAGTTGACTGCAGTTGGGTCATCAGTATTTCAGCAGCTGGTCAGCAAATTAGATCTTGCCGCCCACCAGAGTGTACAGGCATGACCTCTTTTGTGATGCTCTCTTACAATGTCTGTATTAAACCCCCCACCCCGAACTCTTTTGCCACAGTACATCTTATTCTGGAGCTAGTTTGCCTTGTTGAATGCTAATGAGTAACCCGCGAGCTTCTTTGATGACAAATCGTGTCCCTTTCTTGGGTTAATGAGTGTGGCCTGATGGAAATGGTGTCGTTGGCAGGGTCGAATGGATTCTCTTCGTAGGTTGTGGCGGTCTCTTCTGGGCACTGATGCGGGAAGTGGCTTGTAGGCCCCAAGTAAAAGAGGGCGATTGTTCCATGGCTGAGAAGGGAGTTGCTAATGAGAACCTGGCACCATGCATGCGGCGAGGAGCCACCAGAAATCTTAAGAGTTGAACAGTCTGTCACACTCCATCCTACGCTTGTAGACAAATGGGAAATCTCACTTGTGCTCGAAACCTAAAAATGTAAAACTTGATATACATGGTCTGCCTTTGAATTGGCACCCCATGTTTTTTAGTCTGGCCTCGCCAGCCAAAGAATGTGTGAATTAAAGATATACATGTAATTCTAATTCAAACCCTACTTAGCTTAATGCTGCTGTGTCACTCAGTACAGGCAGGCCTTGATGTTGCATTGGAACAATACTGCACAGCGGTGCCTCGCATTACGATCAGCTTCCATTGATTGTGCCTATTTCCCATAGCAGCCCTGGCTGACCACACATTGAACTGACTTCTTCTGAAACCCAAGGAGCAGCACCTGCCCTGTGCGGATGCCAAAATTACTTTGTAGTACTATTCACTACATAAAGAGCCCTTCCTTCAAAAATGTTCATTTTTTCTTTTTGTTGCAGATTACTGTTTATTTTTAAAGCAGTTGTCTGTTCTATTTCAGCAGCTCACTATAAACAGCAGCACGTTACAAACACTAGTATTTGCAAAAGACCGTCTAGGTACCTGCTGTCTACATCAGTCTTCAGCCTTTCTGAACTTGAGTCTGTTCAGGTTCAATGGCCGTTTTTTCAAGAACGGTGATAGTTGAGTAAGTTGTGGTCCGTGTGTGAATGAATGAGATGTGTGGGAGTCCACATCAAACTTAAGCTATGTCTGTTTTTTGGAATTTGCACCAAATCTCGTATGAGAGCTCCGATCAACAGACCCTAAACATAGGACCTATTAACCCAACAGAAGCCTTAATCCAACTACTTGTGTTAAAAATGCAAAGTACCAATTTTATGGTGCATGTTACATGGAAATAAAATGGCAAAGTGTGGGAAATGTGAATGTAGCTGAAATTGGTATAGTGTAAAATGAAAATTAATGGTTGGGCTGGTGGAGGGGAAAATATTTTCTTGACAGCTGTGAGTAAGCAGGGGTGACCTATGGAAGGGCTAGCACCTGGTGCTTGAAGAAATGCCCGTTTGCTGGTGGTAATGCTGGAGACAAACTCTGTTTTAAGTGATTAAAACAGGATCTGTTGTTCAGTGTTTAGCCCAGAGGTTTCTGGGACTGTAAATTTGTCTCTTATTTGGTGCTAACGCTGCACTGTCAAGGGCCTACTTGTTTCATTGCGCAGAACCTGTATTTTTTGTGTTGGAGCACTTTAAAGATTTAATAAGTGAAGCAATGCCATAGCAAGATCCTATGTTTGTGTGTTGGGTTCCTTCGCCTTCTGTTTGACTCTTGCATTGAGTGAAATTGTGAGATGTGAAGGCAGTTTTGACATCCTTTTGTTGGAACAAGAATCTTTTATATGTAGCCAAGTAATAGGATCAAGGACCTGGAAGCCAGTAACCTTAGTGTGGATGAGGATGAGCACCAAATCTTCTGTCCAAGCAGGGTCTCTTGAGAGGTAGAATTTCATTTGACAAATGATACCCTGTGCAAGAAACCCTTTGTCCACGCGAGACTACAGATTCCTGCCACAGATTCTCAAAAATGAATACTTTGTTTAGAAAACCTTCTAAAAGTCCATGAGCTTGAACTGCACAGATGTTAAGAAGCTCTACTGCCTGTGTTCTAATCCTCTTTGTTGAGAATGCAGGTGTAGACCCATAACCCCCTTGGGGAACCAGGGTCAGATACGCTTATCAAATACTTGTTCTAGAAAGGTATCAATTAAGCCGATTCGGTGAATCCTGGTACATTTAATAAAACATAATTAATAAAACCGCAAATGGCAAATCTTGAAAAATGTTCCTAATGAGCACTGTAGACTACAAATACATTGAGTCAGCTTTAAAGAATCAGTTGATTAAAAATGTTAACTGTTTAGTGTCAAACAAGAGAACCATGGTGCAAAGGAGGAAAGAACAAGCTGAAAGTGATAAAGCAAAAAGAGAATGAGAACAGAGTTTTAAAAAATATACAAAGTTCATGATGGCCAAGAAAATGTATTTTTGGAGATTCTGTACAAACAATCTCCTTATAGAACTTAAAGCCATATTTGCCGACAAGGTTCCCGCCTGTAGTCATTTCAAGGTCATCATCAGGCCAAAGTGAGTAAGGTATGAGCACAAACTATATTAGTATTTTCAACAGAATGAATAAAACGAAGACGATTGAATCTCGAATCGAAAAGCTAAATCACAAGGGACATGTAAGCACCTACATATATGGGTTGGAAAAAATCCAAGTGCAAGGTCTGGGACAAATTAAGTGGTGACCTTAGGAGTTGGCATGAGCCAGAGAAACAGCAATGTGCTCTATTTATTTGGCTGAATTGTAACTCCTGCATATGGCATAAAGGGGCATCTCTCTGGTTGTTAACTAAGATGATTGAATCTCGCAATGGGCATAAGAGCCTCAGATTAATACTGTAGTCATCAAGGACCCTCTATTCCTCATTACCTCATCACTCTTTTTAGGTGGATGTTTTCTGGGCCCTGGCTGATGGAAGTATGTTGTTAGGTTGTTTCCATCTTTGATTTCCCCCTTCTGACCTATCAAAGCAAAAATACATCCGTTGGAATACTGGTATCTTTTTGTGGGGTTCTGCAGTGATTGAAACCAAGGTTATATATGTTTAATGCGTTTCCCTATAGCCTTGACTAGAGTGGTGTGCTTTTTTTCCCTTCAGTGCCCCATCATGCCTGCAGTCTTGCGTATCTTCACCTTTTGCTTTACATACCAAACCAAAGATGAAGTTGCACATTTGCTCCTGGTCTTCGGCTGAGTACTAAGTGCCTATCCCTTTAAAATTGCTTTGACTAAACCTATATATCAATCAAACTATACTGACTGCAGTGTTTCATTTTCATAGACAGAAAATGCTTTTCTTGAGTGAAAAGTCTATTTTACACATTGCAAGCCTTTGCTTCTAGCTCCTATTGACTCTTTGCATGTGTATACCCATGTTCTCTTGACCCATTGCCAGGGCCACTGCAATTAGGATTGCTGCATTTTCCCCATAATTATAGATTTGCTGTATTTGCCACATAATCCATCATCAGATGCATAACTCACAGATTTAACAAATAAATTGTTTCCAGCTCAAACCGTTCAAAAGTTAAAAAAAAAAAAAAATGTAGCAACAGGTGCCTGTAGAATAATTACACCATCATGCCCCTCGTGGCTCTTTTTCCACAAGAGGACTATTAACCCTTTTACATGTTGTTCCTCAAACATTCCTGATGCGCTGCTGTTGTGTGATCTTGAGCATGGTATAAAATATGGGATTCTTGCATGAAGTACAGGGGCAAGACGCGGGCCTAGTCCGACATCTGTTGTGCCAATGTTAGCACCTCCCTGCACTCTAGGAGATCTCGTGCAGTCATTTCCAGGACCTTTCAACACCACGTCTGGCAAACTCTGTCCTGCTGATGGTTGAGATCTGTCTCGGGGCTTACAGCTTTATTTGGTCTCTCAGTTCTTGCGGTTGAGGTCTGACCTTCCTGCTACTTAAGTAGTTTAGTTTTGGGCCAGAAGTCGAGAGAGAATAGTGAGCCTGGAAATGTCCCCGACTTGCTGCACGAGTAATATTCGAAAGACGCACCCACTTTGTAATCTGTGGCGTTTAATGGAAGTTTTTGCTCTTTAGCTTTTTCCTGATGGCAAAGTCTGTTAATTACCTTCTAGCTCGTGTGAAACAACGAATTAGCTGCAAATGCATAAGCTTTCCCGACGCAGAGACACAGATATGTTGCTCTACTAGTCTTCTTCCCGGCTGTACCTCCCCACTTCCGGCCTGGTGTCGTTTAATGGAGGTTCACACTGCACACTTTCTTTAAGTGATTGTGTGCTACGCCTTCTGTGAGGTAATTGTCTGTTGTTACAGCCCATCAGTGAGTGCAGTGTGCCAAGAAGGTTCTTGTATGTATACGTTGATGCACACGCGGAGAGACATGGAAACTTCTGAGGCGGTGCTTGTGAGTGAGTCCAGGCGACACTCGCCTGCCACCTCTTGTAACCGGTCGAGCATCACGTGCAACGCAGGCACTCACGGCCCCCTTGTTCTCGCGGGGTCTGGGTCTCGGGGGGCGAGCACGTGGACTTCTGTGCAGCCCGCATTCGATGTTCTGGCCTATGAGAAGCCTTCACGTTTTTCCTCCTTAATTTCATGCAAATGTAAACATTCAGAACAGTGTGTGTGATCGTATTTATGACCTAGCCGTGTTGAGGCTTCTTGTTACATTTATAGGCATGTTGTTGGCACTGGAAGCCTTGGTGCCCTCCGGGTAGGCCGCCTGAAGATTTCGGTATAAGGCCTAGCGGGCCCAGTGCCTAGCGGGTGGGGGGGGGTGCTTCTCCAAGCCCTGCGGGGGTCTCCCAGGAATCATACATGGCCCGGTGTGATTACAGTATCACTCTTCCTCTGAACCCTTCCCCGAACAGTGCCGCACTGGCCTTGCGGGCAGTCTGGCACTGCCAGTTAGACCAGATTGAGTGTGTGGGCTTTTTTTTTTTTTTTTTTTTTTTTTTTCCCTCTTTCTCATTACGCCCCACGAGATCATGAAAAAAACAACATAGCCCACAAACCGGTCCTTTCAAGCCGGCTGTGCCAGACTGCCCGAAACACTAGTTCAACACTCTTCTCAAATTAATGTAAGTGTGAAAATCCCCGCATACAAAGCAACACAGCACCAATATTTTTTTATCGCCCTGGTTACTGTTTTATGGTACACTGTCCTTTGGTATGTCTACTTTTTTATCTTCTGTTTGAACCCCTCCGTGTTTACAGATAGTCTCATTTTCTGTACAATTATGTGAAGTCGAAAAGACACTGCTGGAATTCACGATTAAAAGCAATGTATTTGGTATTTTTTCCCAGTTAATTAGCTAAGGGCACAAGGTAAGTTATGAAGAGACCAAGGCCTGTTTTAAAATGTGTCCATCTGTCATGAGAGATATAATATATTATGTTTCTGGAAACTCCCCAATCCTCTTGTGGGAACATGCTGCAAATATATTGTGTAATCTTGTCTGCCAAAGCGAGGCGAAAGGTGAAAGTGTTTTCTACTATACACTTGCAGTAACATTCCTTTCTCATTTGAGGGGACTTTTTATTTTGATCCTTGTAGCCTTGTTCAGGTACTTTTTAGTTGCAAAGCTTCTATTTGATTAGATAGCTTGCGCGGTCATGGCATGGCTTGTTTGACAAAGCTCTCCGTGTGTGAAGCAAGCTCATTGATTTGGTTCAGTCTGAATCCTGATTCCTGGCGCCCGACACAGAATTGAAGTGAAGGACCGAAGCCTTGTAATTCTTGGCACTTCTGCTGTAGGCCATGCAGGGACACCCTTGAAAGAATTGAGGTTAGAAATGGACGGTCCTCCACATGGTACTAGCGGGGAAGGGGTGGGCAGGGCTGGACAAGTCTTATTTCACTGGGCATTTTCCATGGTGGGCTGGAGCCCTTGGGCCTGGTTCTGTAAGCCCGGGGCCACCCCTGGTGATGCTGCCATTTCCCCAAGCTGCAGAGGATAGTTGCATCAGCCTGGCGAAGGTGTAGATAGTGAGAGAGTGGGAGAAAGAGAAAGAAAATGAATGAAAAGATAGGGCAAGTAGACTCAGGGAGCGGGGCTGGTTTAAATGTTTTCCCGAGGGCTGCTCTTGGTTCCCTAGTCAGGACCTGGGGGTGGAGTTGGAAGCCTAATTGTGATGCTGTGATTGTGTTTGGGATTTATACCCACATTGGCCCATCATCTGGTGGCGGTCGACTGTGCTCTTCTGAAGGCTTTGCCAAAGAGCTGTGCCTTGAAAATTATTTTTCATCTTCGCATGTCTCTGGCGGCCATTAATCAGAGCTTGAAAAGCGCAGTTCAAATGTTGCAGTTTTTAGCTTGTGGGATGCGCAAGCTGAGTTTTTTTTCTTGCGGTGCAGTAGATTGAAGAACCCTGGAGCTGACTAGCCCTTTTGGCTTTCATGGTATTATTGGAAACCCAAATCTAGCACTTTTCATCACCTTCGCCTCATATCCACCCCGCTTCAAGTACTTTAAGGTATTTTATTGGGTGTACTACAGACTATGTACATTTCCACTTGGGATGAATTTACACACAATCTATGCAATCAGGATAACTTTAAAATATAACTTGGATTCGATCCTCATTGACCTACTTTACACACCTGCACTAAGCACATAAGCACCATCACCAAATGTCTGTTCATGGTTTGATCGAGGGCTGTGGACACATGTTAAATCCAAAAGTATAAGCTGGGCTTCACAATTGTCCAACCCCTCGTTATGTTTTTTTAAACCCTAGGAATCGGCAATCTAATGCAGTTCTGCCCGCTGTGACTATGCTTTTGTGCATAGTTCTCGAGGTTCATTGTACAAATGGCTAAAGGCGAATGTTAGCTGTGTGTATCTAGACCCTTGCAAAGAGTACCAGTGCTAAAGCGCTCACTCCACTTCAGCTGACTGTCCCTGATGGTAGTGGGTGATGTTCTATGATAGTTGCATCTGGTTAGTGGAGCCCTTTCTGGTGATGTGTTTAATGTCTGGGTTGAATATAGTGTTGCTCTGCAGGTGCACTGATTCCCACCCCAGCAGAGTGTGTAGAAACTTGCCGACCCATACCTTGGGAGAAAATGGCGTTTTGCTGGGATTATCTGCTTCCTGGTGATAACCTTTTCGTTTCAGAAAGATCATAAGACGGAGAAGACAGTTTCTTTGTTCCTTGTTTAAACTGCATCTGTAATTTGCTTCATGACCTGCCTTTCACTTTGGCTGCTGGCTTTGGCAGCAGGCATTGTGACATCAGAACTCTACTGTAATAACCTATTACAGTTGAGCAAATACATAATTTCATTATTACAGGAGATTAGAGACTTCACAACTCACCTGCAATATTGAAATGGGGCACGAACTTCTATACAGGGATTGCAGGCTCCAATGCATTAGAAATACACTGTGCAAAAGGGCTTCACCCATCTACGGATCCAAAATGCATCCAGGATCTGGCATAACAAATCATGCTAGGATTGCACAGCAAACATAGATACTCAAAATCAATTTAGGAGTGTTACAGCTGCAGACTAAATGCTAATCTGCGTGCCCAGACTTGTAATAAAACTGTGTTTTGTTTGGTAGAAAGCTTGTAATTGATCAGCCATGGAGCATGCAGAAGGATGCCGATAGAAAACAGAGTTTAGAAGTCTTCCCCTCTGCTCTGCGATGGTCTGTCAAACCCCTTTCAGGGGGCATACCACAGACTGGGGCAGAGGGCTACTGGGCCTCTACCCTGGTGCTTGTGGTCTTAAGATATTGGTGTCTAGGGATCCACTCTGTGGCTCTGCAAACTGAGCCAAATACAATCCTTTACACACGTTACTCCTAGGATAGCAATGGTGAGCAGTCACAGGCTTCTCAGGAAAGTGTTCAGAATTCAACGGCCTGTCAAAATACACACAAAACACAATGCCCAGCCCGCTTTTGTTTTTGTAATGAAAATGAAAGCACTTTAATCCCACAACAGAACTAAACACTACAAAATCCAAATAAACGTTTTACAGGGTGTGGTTGTAAGTTGTTCTTCAGCAGTGAGGCATTACACACTTCTTCCTGGTTACTGCACACCCTGCTGCTATGGTTGTGATACCATTATTAATATTGCCAGTACGCTATGGGTTGAGGCAACGATTGGGCTGTCATTCAGATAAAACTTTTCTTGTGAGTTAAATGAGCAAATAAATGTAAACAACATTTTCTGTTAGTTTTTAAAAAGCCTTAAGGGGGGGCAGCAGATTTGCTTGCATACTTCACGCTGTCCTCTCTAGGTGCAGGCTACGGCCAGCAGTTTACCTGCTGGTTGTCTGTTTGCTCAGCCATCACAAGAAAGTGCAGTGGCTTCCTTGCTCTGTGGCTTCTCAGGACAGATTTTGAGAGATGGGCCTGTGCAGCATAAGTCGAAGTGCTGCAACCCTCTGGGGTTGGTTGCAGACTGATGCTCAGCTTATGACAGGTCCGGTGCTGGGGTGGATCAAGGCTTCCCACTTTGGTAGTGACCCGATCTTTTGCTCATCAGCATTTACAGAACTGGTCATTCGAGCATGTAGCAGGTTGCTGGCACAAAGGATGAAACACTCTGGTACAGTCTTGTTACAGCTAAAGTAGGAACTGCATAAAGAAAACGTGAGGGACTCCTTCACCACATGGGTCACCCCAGGATCTCTGTTTTAAGGTCGGCTGCATCCACAGTTGATTCCGACACACAAACAAGATGGTCTCTCCTTCTGTGCAGTATCTCCTCCTACAGTGCCCTCCTTCCCTCTCACACCAGGCAAACAGGCTTCCAGCTTTTTAGGCACATCTCATCTCTTCCAGCAGAATGTCTTGACTTCAGGTGATATCCCCTCACCTAGGGAACTGGGTATTAGGCGAACACCAACCCTAGGTGCACAGCAGCTTCTTAAATACTCAGTGGAGTACTCCAATCCTTGATCAAATGGAACATGGGACTGGAACAAAGTGTAGTGGTTTGAATCCCACTTTTGTTATAAATCTGTTAGTTTTTCACTGATAAAAGAACATTAGCAAATGAGATTGAGAAGTGTTCCAGGCCATTGCTAAATGTAATATCAGTCCCAAAAATAGGTAAATAAATGCAAGTGATATCTCTGGCCTCGTTTTATCAGCCAAAAGGGGAAGTAGAATAAATGGGTTCAACACCAACAGGGGACCACAGAAGAAAGCGCGGGGGCGGTCCCTGCTTTAGTGTTAATGTGCTAGAGGTTTTGGTTTGCAAGCAGTGATGGAGTGGAACTTTTCTATTACTTTGATGAGGGGAAAAAGAGGGTCTTGGTTAGTGCTGTGTGATGCTGGCGGGTATGAATGGGAATGCTTCACATGCTGTCATTCTGCCTTCATATTCGTTAGGGCAAGCATTGCCCCCCCCCCTTTCTTCCCTGTGCAAGAGAAGGGTTCCAGTAATGTTCTGTGAGTGACTGACAAAGAGGAAAACTCAGCCTCCATCCCCAAAGAGCTGCAGGGTACGGAGCTATTGAGTCATGAAGCAACACAATTCAAGCCTCGCCATGCAGTCTGAGCGGTTGCTGTGCCTGTAAATTTACGTTCTGAGAAGATTATTGTGTAAGTCATCTTTTCCATGGCAAGCACTTGCCACATTTTGTTGAACCATAGAGCTGCAACAGGGCTCTTTCTTTTTCTAGAAGAGTGAGATAAGTTATTAATCCTTTTGAGGCTAAGTATGTTTTGTCCTACCAGGCCTTCAAACGTCATCCGTTGGCGTACGGCCTCCTGGGCATTTGTGAAGTGCAGTGTGCAGTGTTGCAGTTGACCGCATTGAAGTCTGGAATTTTCGTGGATATGATGTTCCTGTTCGCACTGCTCAAAATGTGTAGTGGAGCCATCTTCGGCAAGATCTTGCAGTGCTAGACAGCCTCGGTCAGTCCAGCTGGTGAAGGACCTTGAGGTCAAGGCCCTGAGTAAATTTAGGATTTTGAGCAATCTGTGCGTTTGGGGTTGGAAAGGTCATAAGGTCGTTTTTTTTTTTTTTTTTTAGTGACGAGGTTGTCCCATATGCCCTGGATCGGTCTTGTGGATGCGCTGAGTAGGGAAGCCAAGTGAGATCCCATAGTGGGTGGCATGTGACCTATCGGTACCTATGGAACCAGTGTCTCACTTGCTTTCACTGTCCCCTTTGAGATGAATTGCAGGGGAGCCACCAAGTATTCCGGGAGTTTCGGACATGCTAGGCTCACCCTCGGGCCCTGTGAAGAATGAGAAGGTTGTGCGATGTGTGCAGTTGTTTCCCATTCCACGCAAGCTTTCATTTTCATTTGTAGATTAGTAATGTCTGTGATGGGAATGGGTATAGGGGGTGATTGGAAGAGGTACAATGGTCTGGGTAGGATGTTCATTTTAATGACATTAATCCTTCCCAGCAATGATAGAAATATCGGTCTCCATCTCCTCATCATTTAGGCTTTATGATATGAAGCCCGATCTAACCGAGACAAATCTTCTAAGTGGACATTAATCTGGAGGCCTAGGTGCCCTATCAATTCTGAAGCCCATTGCAATTCCGCATGTGCTCTGAGTTCTGGTATGTCCCATGGGCTAACTGAGATTGAGCACGCACAATTTCTTTCTTTATTTTAAATCCAGATGTTTTCAAATTGGTCTAGTGCCGTCATTAGTGATGGTAGGGAGTCAGGGGGATTGGTAAGCATGAAAAGAATATAGTCTGCTTTCCCTGGAGCTGGGGTGATTCTGGCCCACATGAAGAATTATTACAATTCCCTTAATGCCATCTTTGGGCCCCAACCTACCCCTGGTGCGCTTCCTAGCCCCAAGGAGGTGAGAGGTATCCTACCTGACTCCACGTTAGCGGGTTTGCCCTCTGTATCCAGTAGACCCTCTGGATATGTACTTGAATCCGTACCGGCTCTGGTACACAGGGTTCCCACCTGCGATGCTGGAGTTCGATCAATTTGATGCCGAGCCGACTACCCTATCCAGTGCGTCGGATGCGGCACTGATTATGGTGCCCGACTCCGATACTGTCCCTCCTCCTTCTCATCATTTACTTCCCATGTTTCCTTTGGGGGAACAGGCTTTTGTCTGTGAAGGAGAGGAGCTGGTGTTTGGTAATCCTGCGGGCGAGACTCTGCAGGCTCATCTGGAGGGTACTTGGCTGACGGAATTGGGGAGGCTAGTGGCCTTGAGACCTCGCTGGCTTCACACCTCCTTTCCCCTCCCCAGGCCTTCGACTGAGGTGAGCTCTTCTTTTGCCGACGTGTTGAAGAGGGCAGCTGTAGTCCTTGACTTTCCTGTCCTTGACTTTCCTGTCCTTGACTTTCCTGTCCTTGACTTTCCTGTCCTTGACTTTCCTGTCCTTGACTTTCCTGTCCTTGACTTTCCTGTCCTTGACTTTCCTGTCCTTGACTTTCGACGGAGGTGAGCTCTTCTGTTGCCAAGGTGTTGAAGAGGGTAGCTGTGGTCCTAGACCTGCAGCTCCCCTCTGTAGAGTGACTACTGGCCACCTCGGTAACAGTACTTCACCAGGGCCAAATGTGCATAGAGCATGTGCTTCCATAAAGTGTGGCTGAATTTGTTCTTTTATTAGGGGCCTGGGCTAAGCCTGCTTCGACGGCCCCTGTGGACCGATCCATGGCCCATAGACACTGGTGTACCCCTCGAGAGCCGGCTTGTCTTTTCTGGCCCCTGACTCTGCCATAGCCTCTTCTGACCTCTGTGTCTTCCCAAATGTTCCTCTGGAAGGGAAGTCCAGATGGCTGGAAACTTGTGGGCGATATATTTTATCCTCAACCAGCTCGGCCCTGCGGTCAATAAACCCCTCTTGTATTCTGGGCTGTCTTTCCCATGCATTGTGGGATTCAGTGGCACGCCTGCTACCTTCGCTTCTGGAGGAGACCCAGAGCGAACTCGCGCAGATAATCCAGGATGGGCAAGAGGCAGCTAGGTTTGTCATAAGGTGTGTATGGATACCACATACTCAGTTGGCTGAGCCATGGCTCAATCTGTAGTGCTGCGCAGTCATGCCTGGCTATGCCAAACTGGGTTTTTGGAGACTTTCCAATCCACCTTGGTACACATGTCCTTTGATGGCACTTGCTTGTTCGGCACTCATGTCGATTCTGGGTAACAGGGACAGCCAGGGTGGAAAAGATTCTGAATAAGTCTTTTCTATGACATTACAGATGGACCCATTCCAGTGGATTCCTATACTTTCTGTTTTGCCAACTTTCAGCTCCCTTTTTTCATTCAATCTGAACCATCCACCTTCTGGTGGCACCTGGTGTGGTGTTCCTGCCTCCGCAGGTATTCTATTTTTCTCTGTTACTGACAGCTTTTTGTTGTATGCGGTGTGGGTGATGTATATCCTATGTGACTCTAGGTGGGTTTAACACCGGTTGACAATGGGGTTTTTCTTTTTCTCAGAAGACTGGCTTCATGCTCAAGAGATGGTACTGGTATCATGTGTACCCTGCTCTGTGTAGGGCATTTTCTGTATGCTTCATATGAGTTAATAAATATCTTGTGTTAATCTTCATATCCCTTATAGGGAACTTCTCTTTTGTCTCCCTGAGAACTTTTGTGCATGGCCTTTAAAGTGCACATTTGACTTTTTATAGCATTGGCAAAGTCTTATGCCTCTGGTTGGGCGGGATTTCCAGGACAAGGCTTCGAATCCTGCCTAGGCTGATAGATTCACCTGTGGTGGCAAAATAGCTACCATTTTGATTGTGTTGTTTATCTCTGCTATTAATAGTGAAGCATTCTTTATGCTTCCCTTTCTAGTTTTGTTCTTCTCATGTGAGACCCTTCTTTTTCCTATGTGGAATACTGGGGCAAGTGATACCGCCATTCCACATACGTTCATCTTGCTTTTATTTTTTTAGAGAGCGCTTTCTTGCTATGCTCCAGCATAATGGGCTCTTGCTGCTGGTATATTCGTCACCAGTAGTTCATGGCCTTCTTCTGTCTGTGCAAGTCATGCTCACAGCCTTTTTCTCTTATGCTGCTGGGTCCTGCTATCATTACACTACTTCTTCACAAGGAGGTGTGTAGTACTTTCTTATCGCTTAGAGGTAAGGTGATGTCCTTTAGCTGCTACAGGCTCTTCTAAGGCAAGAGGCCTCACTCATCCAGGGCCTCCTGATTTTTAAATTTTATTCTTAAGACACTGCTATGTGGTCATGTTCTGTAATGATTGCTGTTTTCCATCTATGGTGGATACCTGGTTGTTTTTGCATGTTCTTTGAACATTATGGTTCCATCTTGTGCTGGGATTGTTGTGAGGGGATTGGTTTCTCCTTTCGGACACAGTCTTCCTCTGCGGTTCCTTTCACTCTATCCCCTGGGAGTCCTAATATTATACCCCTTGGGGGGTAGTTATAGTTCTTCTGCATTATTATTAAGGTTCCTCAATTCATGAGGGTATATTCTCTTTTGTTGTGTTTCTCACTCCCTTTGGGAGATACCTATGTACTTTGGGATACTGAAGGCAGTAGACGTGCTTTGACTTTGACTTCCGGTGGTTTAATGTTCTCAATTTCCTGTAGGGACCTTATTTCCTATAGTGAGCAATTGCTGTTTTCGTTTTATAGGTTGCAACTCCTTTTGTTCGTAGCTAAGCTAGGTTTCTCACCTGCTGTCTTCTTTTAAGCTTTTTGTTATCAGTGACCTGATAGACTTGTCAGTCTCTTTGCATTAGTGTACATGCTATGATAGTCTTCTTTGACTGAGGTGTGTGTTATGTCCTCCACACTTATCTTTCTCTTGTAACAGTTATGTCTTGCTGATTGCTCAGCTTGGACTTCATGCATTTCTAAGACACCTTTGTAGTGTTGGCTTCTGTCTTGGCCTCCATCTAATTATATCTATTTTCCTTTGCTGTTACATTGACAATTTATTTTCGTTCCTCCTGCATGCATTCTACTTTTTAGATATCCTAAAGGCCTCTCTGGCAGTTATTCCTTGGGACAATTGTCTATTCCAATAGTTGTGTTGTGATCTTCGCCATATTCTATTGCAGCATTGTTCATTGCTTCTTCTTCGTAAATGGGTTCTTGGTTTCCCCTCTATGCTTTTAGAGAGCAGCTTGGCTAATATGTTTCTATGGCAAACAGCCATAGCTCAGTGGCTTTTCCTGTTGACTGTACCTCCCCCCCCACCCCCCTATATGTTCTGGTTGAACATGAGTATCATCCCACCTTTGGGGAAGGTGTTTTTGTGTTTATATTGTCTGTTGTCTACGGACACATTTTGTCCTGCTGTCACTAACTATCCCAATGATTTTCAGTGCCTTTAATTTTAACTGCCTGTGGTCCCTTCTACAGTTCTTATGGTGGAGTATGTTTTTACTTACCTCTTCTTTCGAGTCAAGCTTGATCTAGTCAATGACTTTTCACAGGATTTGTCACTTGCAATAAAATCTGCTGCTTCTTGCCCAAGGAGCAACTCTCGAGGGTTTGTGTGTTCATTCTAGTAGCGTTAGATCCTCGACCACTGCATTAGAATGCAGCTTACTGGTCTTGGATATATACCTGGCAGCAACGTGAGTTTTCGTGCACACGTCTACCTACATTGCTGTCTACTCAGTCAGGTATTTGCCCTTTTGGACCTTTAAGGACTTACTTGTCTGAAACCGGTCCGCAGACCCTCCTCCAGGGATAGTATTGCTGTGGTATTTAATTCTAAATTAAGTAATCTGCGACTAGATATCTCTATCAGATGAACAATTACTTGCCTTCTGTAACGCCTTGTTTTGTAGAGACAAGTTCTAGCTGCAGATTACTTACTTACCTACCTACCTACTCAACCATCCTCCCCTCTCTGCCGACTGATTTCTAGAAACAGGGAGGTCATTTTCAGGGGAAGCTCTACAAACTAATTTCTCTTTTTATCTCAAAGATCCCTTCTTGGCATCAAGGTGCCTTTATTAGGGCTCATAATTGATTGAGACCTATTTCTTTTTGGCGCACTGTTTCTATAGGAGGTTTCTATAAGTGGCTCTACGTTTTGGCACGGAAAACGGTCACTGATGTCAGTGCGATGGGCAGGGGAATTGATGGACTCTGTCGACATCACATCCGGAGGACAATGTTGCTATGGAGTTGTACAGTGCCCTCTACCAACGCAAAGAGCTACTGCTGGAAAAAAATTCCAGATGAAGTCTGGTGTCTGGGGAAGAATTCTTAGGTAAGAAATCTGCGGCTAGACCCTGTCTCTTCCAGATAAGGAGCTACCAAAGGTAAGTCACTTGTTCTTCTGTCTTTGAGTCACTGCTAGGGGCTCTACCACTAGGGCAAACAGGACTGGGAGAACAGGCATCCATGCCGTTCTCCCCCTGAGTCTAATTAGGTCGGTGCATCTCCCATTAACCCAGACAACCATTGTTGGGGTAGGGTACGCTGCCATGAATTTATTGAGCATTGAACATTTATATGAACATTTATCTTTCATGTTTGGACCTTTCTGGATCTTTGTAAGAACTGCTTCCAAAAAAGTCTAACTAACTCAGTTGAACACTTCTTCAGCATCCAGGGATATCAGCAGGGGTGGGATGTTGGTTTTGTGTGCCTTCTCTGAGATTGGTAAGTCACCTGATATGGTCTATTTCTTGCTGGGGATTTTCCATTTGAGAGTAGTTTGAGCACATGTCTAATTTTCATCTCCTTTTTAAGGACTTCAATTCTTTCCTGATGAAAGCGATCAATTGGGGACCGGTCACATGCCTCTATATATGCTAGTATCTCTTCCTGTTTGTCAGGGCCATGCTGTATATGGGGTCTGGTAGAAGGTGTCAAAGACTACTCTTTTCCACAACTCCTCCTTCGTGTAGGTGCTCTCCGAGCTTTGTATTTGTGGGTTGTGTCTTAAACCTGGGTAGTCTGATAATAAGAGCTTGGACGGACATACTGGATCTCCCCTGTCATACAACCTCTGAACCATGGCCAGGAGTGCTCACTCTGTGTGGTTGATTGTGTGTTTTTAATTGGCGTTGAAGGATAGCGACCTTATGTTTGGAGAGTCTGGAAGGAGTTTTCTCATCTAACCTTTCAAGTTCCTTGATTTTTTTTTTTTTTTTTATGAGTGTGTTTCGACAATGTGTGCCTCCCTGGCTTGGTCAATCTCTAGAGTAATCAGGGCAGCCAACTGTGTCTTGGCTATTATTCGTAAAGTATTATGTTATGAATCTCACTTTTATGTGCTTTCACCGGACAGGTGATTTCCATCCTGTTCTGGTTGTTTCTCTTTCAAATTTAATTTCTTGGCTGCTCTCCTGACAAAGCCTTTGTGAAAGTAATGTCTCCAACAGCAGGAAGCAGTTGGGCTGGCTCCAAACAGGGCTATCCTAAACACTGGGGACAACAGATTGCTAGCTGTCATCAGCTTTCCTGAAGCAGTAATCCAAGACCTACAAAGGGGAAGGCCTTGTCTAGAAACGTCTTCATCTTTCACAAAAGAAAACTACCATCACATCCCTCACCTCTTCCATTCACCAGATAACTAGTCACCAGTCCTTGGCTAAAAAGACCCTTGTGGAATTTTTAAAGGTAACCCTGTCCCCATTCGCCTCACTCCTTTTGAGTCTCCTCCAACTTTCCGCATGAATGCAAGCAATGCACATTCTCTGCCTGGGGAAGGTATATTTACCTTCCATTTTTATGCCATGCTAAATCAAAGGGTATTCTAAGTAGATTGCATGGGCCCCAATACTAACTCGTACAGTCTTACTACAGTAATTGTGCTAAACATACACTGCACACTCAAACACAGCATACACATGGAATATAAATGCAAGGTTCTGTGTTTCATATAAAAGTGGAACTTCACATACTAGTGGTTGGTGGCAGTCTGGGCCTCTACATATGTAAAATAGCATGACACCAGTGCCACGATAAGGCAGGATACCAGTTGCCCATGCAGTCTGGCACGCGGGGCAGGGATGCACCCCGGTTTATCTGGTAGAGGACTTTCATGTCCCAACAGTCTGCTTCACAGTTGTCTCTGGAGTTGGAGTGTTCCAATCACTTTGATCCTATCTACACTCTTATAGCTCAGTTTGTACAACCCTCTCCTTTATCCATCACCCCAATTTTTCAAGTGAAGCTTGTGCCCCTGTATCCTCTTTAGAATCCTAGCTCAGACACTCATCGGTTTTACCTTTGGAAGATGATGCACTGACTTATAGTTGAGCAGTTGACTACTCATTGGAAGAAACAATGAAGCCTGTGTTGCATTTTGCGATAGAAGTGGACTCCAAGTACAGCTTGAAAGGTATAGCATGAAGTTTATCATGGTTTGTAGCTTGAAGTGTGTGTTTGTGGTGGAAGCTGCGAGACTTTGTGATGTTCTACCACTCACAACATCTGAGTCTGTTTACAAAAAGGCAGATTTTCTAGTCCAGTTACACAGCATTTAGTCCACAGTTCCTGCACATGGGGGACGTGGTTGTTCCTCCCTTTGAATTTGAAACCTACAGACCCCAGGACATCAGTAGGGATCAAAGGAAGCTTGGCTCTGAATTCCAAGGGTGGGGTGGTGAAAGCATATGGTGAGAAAGCTACCTACCGCGGGCACTCTGATCCTGGCCCCGTTGTTATTAGGAGGGGCTTTGGGCAACCTGCCTCTATGTAATCTTTCAGCTAGCCTCCAACTTGTAGTTTTGTAAAGTCAGCTGAAAAACCACTCCGGCAAATGCGGATTTTGAGGTGCCATTTACAGCAGTTGGTGAAATTTACATATCGATTGTTCCTAGCTTTAGTCTGCAAATCAACTCACTCTAATCTTTCTAGATCCCAGTATTCACATTCTGTAGAACTGCGGCATAAAATATGTAGAAAAGGAAGAAAGCTTGTGGTTTGTTTCTAAATGTTGGTGCTTCAGGTTTTCTTAGTGTGCTTTCTGTGCCTTCAACTTTAAAATAACGGAACATACATACTATACTAACTCCATGTTGCTTTTCTTGTGGATAGTTTATATGATCTGACTTGAAGTAAGCGCCTCAGTTAGTGCTTCTTAATTGGTGCCGTAGTTGTACTGAGCGGTCCACTATGCATTGAACGTAGCACATGCGTCTCTAAACTTGATGACCGGCAATGTGCAGTTTAAAAAAAAAAAAAAAAAAACACTAAGGGCTTATTTTACAGCACTTTCTGCCAGCAGTTCAGTTGTGTGTAGCTGGTAGTGGTGGCTGTTGCACATCATAAAAGTGACTATATAGTTCGAAACATTCATGTGTAATCCACATTGCCCCGCTGTACTCCTGATCAGCTTGGCTTTTCTTCAGACTGTGATATTTCCAGTAGACTAATTTCTAGATTCCACATGCAGTGAAGATCTCTTCTACCTTGTCACCATGGCAGTCAAACCCCAAATCATTGGTTCATTTACACACGTTCTTCATCTGCACTGGGTGCTGACCTGCTCACTGTGGGACATGCATGCTTTTTGGACTATTGGTTATCTTTGGGACCACAGTGTTCTCTAAGATGGATAACACACCAACACAGCATTGACATGCCTTATTAAATCCTGTGTCTACAGTGGGATGAGTGATGGATATATGTCCATAGTAGGTCCAACTTCATAAAGTATGTCCTAAACTGAGACTTGGCCCAATCTGGTCTGCAGTAGGTAATACTGGACATACATGACTATTTTGTAGCCATTGGATTTTCTCCCAGCGTATCTACTTCTTCCCCATTGTAGCTAGTCTATGACCACCAAAGGTTCCTATTATTTTTGGGTTCTAGAACAGGAGCAATGACATGGCCGTAGGAAGTCCATGAACGGTTGCATAGGCAGCTTGGCTGGCCTCCGACTGAATTTTTTTTTAAGGAGAAGAAAATCCCTTTGATCTTGGTGACTTGTGTTGCGTTCAAGGTTCCACAAAGCATCAAGCCACAGTCACCTTAAGCTGTGTAGAACTTGACATCTTTTTATTTCCAGTGATGATATTTTAAAAAGTCTGTTCTTTTTCCTGCTTCGCATCCTTTTAACTGCTCTTTCCATTCCCTCCTGACACTCTGGTGTCTCTCTCCATTGCTGTTCCTTTCAGTATAGTGTTCAGACACATGAAGGAAGAATAGGATTGCAGCTGATCTTTTGTTCTCACAGTTGGAGTAGCCTTGTGATCTGAACTGTCCCCCTTTGATGATGAGCAGTGCCTTTTCTTGGTGTTGGCAATTCCTTCATGCAGTGACTGCAACCAACACCTAGGTTCCATCAGTGCCTGCATGCACTCCATTTTGGTCCTTTTGACAACTAAAGGTGTTGTGTTACGTTTTGCACTTCTACCAGTACTTTTTTCACATTGCAGTTACAAATTGTGGTAATAGCACTAAATAAAAAACTATGAAAAGTGACTTTTTGATTATTGCAGACACTCTCTCCTTTGAACGCCAGAATCTGGCGTGGTAGCAAACTTGGTGGCTGATGGAGTAGACCTTCAAAGCAAACCTGCTACATTTCTATAAGTGAAAATGTCTTTAATCTACTCCCGATATGTAGCACCACCTGCAACCTGAATGTTTGGTAGCCTTAGTCGCTGCTCTTGATGAGTTTGATCTTTAACCATGTTTGTAGCTGATGGGTCCTTTGGTTTAAATTCCTTTTGGCTGCAGTGAAGACCTGAAGTTTAAGAACTCATTACAATGCAAAAGCACAATAAGGTGGCTTTAAATACTGTGAAGTGTTCTAAAAGGTGTATCTAAAATGTAAAAAAAAAATCACTACAGTACGGTTTAGGATGCTGTGGGTAAAGACCAGTGTAGTACTGATGAAGACTGAATTCAGTTATCCAAAATTTCCGACTTCTGCTTCTGATGAATCCCTTCTGGTTTTAGGATGTACACGCTGCACGACCGGTCTCTGCCTGAGGTATTGTTTTCCAGAACTGGGTATAAACTCCTACTGTAGAACTACTGTATATCTGTCTACCCTATACATAAGAACTTCTGAATTTTCGTCTGGTCTCTGGAGGAAAGCAAAGTGATGTCTACACTGTTAATATGTTGATATTTAGCCACTGCATGCTGTAACTCTATATTATTCATGCCGTGTAGGAACCCTTCAATATAGTCCATTCTGTTGACATGGTAATTTCTATTTACCTGAAAATGACTGGTTAAGGAAACCTACACGATGCATAGAACTACAGTTGTTTCTTGATTTTCTCGAAGTGATGTTTTTAACTGCAAGTAATTAAATTGATGAAATACAAATGGTAATTTCTGAGCTAGAGTGATGGATGCAAAATGGACAAGAGCATCAGGGGCCCCCGTGCTCTGTTCCTAGTGCTCTCCTCGACTCCAGTGTTTGATGTAGAATGAAAAGTGGCCTCTCTTCATGCATGCTTGGCTTCACATGGGGGATTAGACCGGTGGGGGATGATGTGCTTACAATGTCTAGGGATTTGGGCTCCAGCAATAAGACAGTGATAGAGTGTACCCATGTGTAGTACAACGAACACAAAAAAAAATTGCATAGAATGAATGTGGAAGTGAGTGGCTGGAGCACAATAAACACAACTCTGAAGTCAAATTAATAAAGGAGTAATAAATAAGGAAACTACAGAAAATGTTGAAGGGTTTTGACTGTGTAAAGAAAAATCACTTTAAAATATTGCATGTGGTAATTGTTCATTGTATGGTTAAAATATGTGAATAATCAGACACTGTATTCAGTATCATTAATTGCAGTGCTTTATTTTTAACTTTTGATTTCAGAATTGTTTATACATTAAGGATTAGAACCACAGTTTATGGAAAGAAAACTTATTCAGGTTGTTAGAAATCGGGTTTCTGGTTGGCTAGGGTATGCACCTAAGCCAGGCAGAACCTTCCCACTCTAGTTGGGGCAAGGGAGTTACATATCTAACATAACCCCTGCTCACCCCCTTTGTAGCTTGGCACAAGTAGTCAGGCCAACACATGTGACGCACTATCCCCACCACAAAGGAAACACAACACCAAGTTATATAAAAATAAACTGTATTGTACACAACATTGTTTATCAACTTCAAAGGCAGAACAGGGTATAAGAAGAAGACCCAAAACCCCAGACTTTTGGAATCTTTCTGGAATCAAGAGGAACAGCTGCCAAGGTGAAGAGCTGGAGGAGGAGTACTGTCCCTTTTCTATGTTGCTTTGCTGGATTGGCCTGCAGTTGCTGCTTCTGCCTTAAAAGAGTCCAAAGGGTGAACTTTGCTGTGTGTCCTGCTTTAGAAAGTTCTCCAAGGGCTTGGAGTAGAGCTTGCCTCCTGTTAGAACCCTCGACCTACAGCATGGAGAACTGTGTGTTTTGCGCTGGCCTGCACCGTGACCTGTGGGCCCTGCATTCTGGCATCGCCTGCTTACACCTCAGCCTGGGCATCCCTGACGATGCCGCTGCTGCCCGCACCATGGCCTGTGTACACCGCTTATGAGGAGCACGAAGCACCGTCCCGCCCCACACCGCAGGCCCGTTCCACCGATGCCAGCACCATCAACTCTAGTGTCGTCTGCACTGCTGACCCACACCGCTGACTTGGGCCTACTGACGACTGCGCTTCAGCAACGACGACGCTGCCTGTATCGTGACCTGGTGACGCCGCATGTCGCACCGCCCTGCTTCACACTGCAGCCCTGGTCTCACTGATGCCGCTGGATGACCGTCACTGAACCGCTGCCTGCGCCGTGACCTGTGGGCCTTGCACATCGCACCGCAGCCCCAACGCCGTCCACACCAGTGCACCGGACTTCATCAGCCCGGAGTTCGATTCGCAATGCAGGTGACTTCCAGGGCCCGACGACTCCCACACCGACTCCGGAACCGACACCGTGACTCCAGGCACACTGCTCTACGGAACTCACCACGAGGATCATGACGGCCTTAAAATCCAAGGTACTGTTTGCAGGTCTTCACGACACTGAATCTGAGCTGCGATGCCACAGCCTGGCATGAACGGTTTGTTGAACATGATGCCGTGATAGCCCCAGGTGGAGCTATTGACTCCAAGGAACTGTATTTTTAAGTTAAATCTTCTAAAACTCATATCTTTAGCATTGTATGTCAGATTTTTATCGTTTTGGTCTTCTTTTACACAGATAAATATTGGCTGTTTTTCTCAAACTGGTGTGGTGTCCTTTTCTAGTGTATTTATTGTGTGTTATGTGCAAATGCTTTACACATTGCTTCTGAGATAAGCCTGACTGCTCGTGCCAAGCTACCAAGGGGGTGATCAGGAGTTATCCTGACTAGAGTGAGGGTCCCTACTTGGACAAGGTACAAACCGTCTGCCAACTAGAGACCCCATTGTTGACTTTACGCTGACCTTGAGTAAGACAACCTTTAGTGGCTTCATAAGGTGTCCAAGATGGAATGGGGTTTTGACTGGGGAACCAGGGATACAGGAAAACCCAAATAAGAGCTAAGATATTTTATTTCTTTTTTTTGTGTGCAAGCGCCTTGTTAGTGGTGCTGATACTAGCAGTTGGCTTCACAGTCCACATCTGGAAAGAACACTGGGTCTTCCAAAATGATTTTGAAACTTTAGTACGCAATTTGGATAAGAATGTATCTCAATGATGGTCTTTAGCTCTGTAGCAGCGCATTGGCCACTTGCAGTTCTCCTCTGCTCAGCCCTATAGATTCAGAATGTTGGTTTCTGGCCAATGTCAGCAGACAGTGGAGAACAGACTGCTGTAGAACACATTTTTCTTGGCACCTTGGTGTGCCAGACATAAACTGCATTAAACTCTGGCTTCTGATATTCCACTGATCTTCCATCCATCTTACCGAGTGAGGTAACTCTGATAAACTTGTTCTCACGTTTGAAGAGGGCTGTGATTCTCAGATGCTTTAATAGGCAATTCCTTGTTAGTGATTTTCTTTGATTTCCTATTAAAATATCTTTATTGTGATTGGCCAAGCAGAAAGTGCATGACATTTTCACAAGATGTGCTTCAGGGTTGTATACAGCCAGAGCAACTAACAGCAATCTGCTCCGGCCAGAAGAAGTGGGTATGAGCTTGGAAACCCACGGTCGGCAATCTCCTTACCAAGAAAAAAATATATATACTTTTCATCAGGGGGGGGGGGGGGGGGGAGAGACACACACACACACACACACACACACACACACACACACACACACACACACACACACACACACACACACACACACACACACACACACACACACACACACACACACACACACACACACACACACACACACACACACACACACACACACACACACACACACACACACACACACACACACACACACACACACACACACACACACACACACACACACACACACACACACACACACACACACACACACACACACACACACACACACACACACACACACACACACACACACACACACACACACACACACACACACACACACACACACACACACACACACACACACACACACACACACACACACACACACACTTTTCTTGGCAGCAAGCACACTGCTTCATGTGACCAGTGTCCTGCAAGCCACCTCTTGCATCAAATACATACAACTTTCTGGGCTTTTATGGATTTGTTTTGCGGAGACCTAGCTAGAGAGCAATGTGGTGTTACACAAATGAGAACCTAGCAACTGGAGACAGGATCGGTTGCAACGAGGCAGAATTTTCGAGGTTTCAGATTCCTGTTGTATAGAGATGCCGTGCCCTCAGAAGGGGAGAGGAGTCAGAATGTTCAAAACTGCAGGAGGTTTCACATGGTTCTGTTGATATGTGTTTGAGAACCTGGGAGCATAGATGGGAACAGGTGTGTCTTCTGTTTTTCTATTTTATCTGTTTCTTGTGCGGTGACTCGGGATTTTATTGTGGTGCTGGTCTCTGGTGGGAATTACTTATTTGGCAAGGTATTGTAGGTTTCTGCCTCTAAAGGCCATCAGTTTTGGAGGAATATTGTCTTTGATGTGGCTTCCGGTCCAGCCATGTTAAGGACCTAGGTCCCCTAGTTTACCCACTGCAACTGCAGAACCCTCATTTGGCATCTTTTAATAAGATGTATTAGTAAACGTAAACAAGGAGCTGTACCAGGCCTAGCTGCACTGCAGCAGCACGCGGCTTTGGGCCTGGCCGCGCGCCAAGAACGCTTTACGCACTTCCAGCACGCGATCCATCCTGGGTGAAAGCGAAATATACATCTGTTAAGGGCGCACGGGTTGTTCTGACTGCGGCAGGGATATGTTTGCGCAAAACCTCGTCAATTTGTCCTAGTTATCAATTTCACAAATGTATATGTGTTGAGACCCCTGTTCATTTATTTCCCGAGTAACGATTGCCTGCAGCAAGATTTGCAAGTTAATTACGCAGATGTGTATTGCGAGTAAATTGAAGCATTACACGAAGATGGATTCTGACAAATGGGGAGCGAGGATGGCCCGAGGGCAGCCGCATGTGTATGCAAAAAAAGCATTGGCTGGAAACAACTCCTAGATTCTTGTGCAATTCTGGTTACTTATTAACTCGTGTTTTTCTTGTTTTGCATAAGCAGTAAGGATTGCCGTGGCTGAGAAACTTGAAATTATTAGCATACATTTCCAGCGCTTTAAACATTCCATCTAGGGTATCCAGGCTTTTAGGACAAATAAATGATAAATTAAATGGTCGACAGACTGTGTGTCCCCCCCCCCCCCCCCCCCGAATTATTATTCTCTGTCCTTTAACTTTAAATATGGTTAATGCCTTTGCAGAAGGACACACAGGCGTTTTGGCGATACCGGATTTCATGGCAAATGTTTGATGTTAATGCAATGCTGCATGGCCTGTCCCTCTTCTGGTACTATCTGGTGTGCCACATAATGGCAAACCAAGTGAGATGTCCTTTCCAGTATCTAAACAACATTTGCAATTTTCTCCTCCATGATTAATGAGCCAAACCTTTAGTATGTCAGGACAGGCTTAATATAGTTACAATATAGTGTGCTGTGATTGTATACAAACAGAAACGTAGACTTGTTAATTCATAACCCCAGTTTTTTTTTTGTACTTTGGGACTTGTAGTCCCGATTTACAAGTGAGTTAAATAAGACTACAGGTCTCCGATTTCTAATAAGAAAAATATGGGACTGGATTAACTAGTCATACAGGAACCTAGGATTCTTTGTAGCTGTGGCTGATGCAGCTCAGTTAGTATTGGTAAAAAGCCTCGTGGTCGGAACCGGAGACCTCCCCAGTTAGGTTGTCTTTCTCATCGTAGAACGGCAAAGGGTTGCTCAGTGGCCCTGCTTATTCAGTCCTTGTCCCCTCTGTTAAATCTGTCATAACCAGCAGCAGATTTCACATTGGTAACTGGTAACTTTGCTTTTGGTGGCATGGATATCTACTCCGACGGAACTGGATTGACATCTGGTCGTGGTGCGCCTTAACCCCTTGAACATGCCTGCTATTTGAGCTGAAGATTGATCATTGGAGACCGGTTTCTGGTTGTAACCGATTACGGCGTCCAGCCTATTTCAGGCAGTTAAAATACATTTTCTGTCTGTCCTTTCCTGTGTAAATGACACTGGGTAGAACTTTGCTTCTCACACATTGTTCTGCCCCTGCTTCTAGGACCCTGCCCTCGCATCTCCAATTGCACTTGGGTGCCGGAGTAAACCAGGATACAGAGTCCTGCTGCAGCTCGTGCCTCTCTTATCCGTGCTCATCCTGCTGTGACTTCGCTCTTTCATTTTTTTTCTCTCCATCGCACATCTCTGAGTGGGCCACTACTGCCTCCATTCCCAATTGTTGCCCCCTGTGGCTGGCTTCATTGTTCCTGCCTGGAATCAGGGACATTTTGTAAATTTTCCCATATTCCACCTGCTAGTAAGGCCCACTACCCCTCTTCTGTTTTTGTTAATTTGTCCTGCTCATTTCTTGTATTTTCCAACACATGCCTACTTGGAAGCAGAGCAAGCTTGTACATCTTCTGGAGGCAGGCGCTAGCTTGCTACACCCTCTTCTCCCTCTGCTGCCCTCCCCATCCATTCCCCTCATGCAGCTGTCTAGCCACACCAGTGTCCAGCTCAGTAATTGTTGGAGATGACTGTAAGAGCCAGTGTTGTAGCCCAAGTTACATATTCTGAAGCAGCTGGGTTTTCTAGGTTCAGTGTGCACTACAAACACTGCCTCCCCATCCCTAACCATAGGGCCTGCAGCCATACCAGCAGTGCCTGTGTATCCAATGCAGTGTCATGGTGGGCCCTAATGGAAGCAAGAAAAAAAGACCCCCATCATCTAGTTTGGTAGTAAAAAAAAAAAAGAAACTAACCTACAACTATATTTGTGGCGCTCTAAGCCCCTCTAACTCCTGGGTCCGTGTGCCACCGCACCTGCTGCATGATTGATAGCTTGGCCTATGTTGACCTGCTCCCAGAAGCTTTCACACTGATTGGCTCTATCGTCTAGTTCGTGCGTTCGTCACTTACTAATTATTATTAATTATTGCCCTCTGCTAAGCTTAGGTGTCCTGCCCTGAGTCAAAGGTAAGCATTGGTCTTTATGTAATGCAGCATATGTGCTGCAAAGCTGTTTTGTCAGTAAGCACGCATTTGCCTCAGAAGTGAACACATTCCCATGGCCTAGCTCTTAATTTCTCTTTATCACATTTTTGTTGAACACAAAAGTAGTCCAAAACGGTAGCTTATGCCCCAATTAGAAGTCTTGCTTGGCTGTAGAACCCGGGCATTCGAGAGGGTGTAAATAATGTTATGTCTCTTTTAATAATTTGTGTTCAGCACCTTGGGGTGTCATGGGGCCGACTAGCAGATGTTCATTGTTCTATTTTACTCATACCGACGGCTGTGCATGGTGAATCTTCAACAAGGAGCCAAAAACTCCTCCTAAAGGCTCTGTATGTTCATTGCATTACCATGCCAGTTGCTTGTGCAACACTTGCTGGATTATCATGTGAAGCAGAGATGAGTTGGAGTAAGGGAATGGTTGTTGCATGGCCAGGCTTGTGCACAAGGAAAGGAGAAATTGAGTATTTGTGCTGAAGATTCTGTGCTAGGGGATGAAGTCAACCTATAGTTAGATTTCACCAATCCACCACTCTGGCAATCAATGTCCTGTTGGAAGCTGTCAACTATGTGGCACATGAGGGTGCTTTCAGGCAAGTGCTTAACACCACTCCACCATTAGCGCCACAAGGCTCTACCATTTTTGGTCAGTCACTATACAAGCCCAAAAAAACATGCTTGTGGAATTTGTTATCACTGCCTCTTCTTTTATGGTGGATCCACGCACATCTGAGGTGTGGAACTGGGTGGAGCTTTGTTAGGAGCTTTTTGAAAAAATGTCTTTTAAAGCTTCCAGGTGAAATGTTGATTTTGAAGCACTTTCTCAGAAGGTTGTGGTGGACACACACCAGCTCTTGTTAATGTTTTCTAGATGCTTGCACCAAAATATTTTGAGTTAGAAAGTGACCTTTTGCCAAAAATCACTCGCTATTTCACTATGGGAAAACATATTAGATAACAAGGCATGACTTACCCTCAGTCGGCTTGCTTGAGGTGGCTGTATTGACATGTTTGTTGGTATCTCATGAACAATTTTGCTATAATTTTCAGGGTGCACAAGGACAGCTTCTCACTTTGTTTCAAGTGGGCACTTCTGACACCGACTTATGTGTTGAATCCTTGAACCATTGCCCTTTTTGCTGCAGAATGCCCAAATTCTAAAATAATTTTTTCAGTGTTAATTCCATTTAACATACTCCCATAGAATTACAGGAAGTTTGAGAGCTAATTAAATTTGGCAGCACCTAAACCACCTTGAACTTTGTAATCCACCAATCTTAGTCATTAAAACCCCTGTTGTAATCAACAGAGCTATTACAATAACTAACGTGTTGCTTGTCTGCTAAAATCCTCGAAATATGGTGACAGTCCCCAGTTTGCTGTGGGGCAATGCCAGTAGCAGAAGGTGCACCACATAAATATTCATACCAAAACTTTTTTGTTTTAATGTTTTTCCAGACTCTCCCACTATTTCTTCTCCTGTGCTACAGTAACTTGGGTTTCATCCTTTTCTCTTACATACCTGAACTTGCGCTCTCCGTGGCCAGACACATTCTTATTTGTAATATGGATCACATTCAGACATTACTCAGTATACTAAAATGGGCTTCTATGGGCTTAGGACCAGCAATTTTCTCACTGCATGAAATTGCAGCTTTTTCAGTGATTTTTCAAGCTTTCATGCCCCCAGGCACTCTAAACAAAGGCCTCTTCGGTTTCTAAGTCCCTGTTACTTCTCCGTTCTGCAGGCAGTATTTGTGCCTGTTCCACACTCTTTAGTCTGTAGTAATATTGTGGACCTGAAACGAGTGCCTGCTCAGGACTCTAGTTTGAATTACGGATAATATTAGAAGGAACATCTTCTAAGAAGGGTATGAAAGAGATGTTATGGTATGTGAATTGTGTGTAGCGTTTAATACTTCTTGTATGGCCCTGTAGCTTTTTCAAAATCTGAGTGCCCTTTAATTTCTTGTGGACTGGTGATGGTGATAGCTTGACATGGTATCTGGTTGTGTTTCGTAATGTTTGGTTGTGATTCATATTGGATAGTGGACGATATTGTTGGGCTGGACTAGTTATTTGCTTACTGAAAGATTGTATCAGATGGTGGCTGAGAAGTTCTTATTGTGGGTAGAACATTTTGTTCAATGTCCTCTTGGCATAATCCTTCTACCAGTCGTGCATGCAAATCATGCCATCTCTGCAGCAAAATGCCCCTGATCCTTCATACAGGACCATTTGGCCCTGCTCCATGGACATAATTACTTCACTGGCCACCGTGATAATCCCCTTCTGTAGGTCAGTGAGTGGAGATCGACTGTCCTGGTGGGTGCAAGTATTGTTGGGTCACTTAAAGTGATCTGAACCTACATTGTGAGGCTAAAATGAACTGTTGGTTGCACCTGCTGCCATCGTCCTTGAAGATGTGTGGTGATGTCCTTTTTAATGGCAGGAGATCAAGGGTAAAAACCTCCCTTGTAGAACCTTTATGTTGAATTTGTGTTTTTCCTATATTGCCTGAAGGTGCTTTTTATGGCTTAGGTTTCAGCCTCATTGCTTTGGATGCTGGATTCCTTTAGGTGCTGCTCAAGAAGAGCAACGGGGAGAGAAGACCTCCCATATTAAGTTAATGAAATCATGCTTAGATGCTGAACTGACAAGCTGATTTTCTAAAAAATGTTGCATTAGCAATAAGTTCTATAAAGAGACGGTTTCAATCAAGGGCATTGGGCATTTTCCATCAACTAGTCCTGCAGCATGCAAGCGGCTAGAGACTGTCGTGCTGTATCAAGGCTCTGTACGGATGTGATAGATCTACTTATGTTGTCTATGAAGAACTGATGTGCTTCTTGCACGTGTCCTGCTGGCCTATTGTGCTTAGCTAGCACTTGTCTTGCCAATTGTGTGTGCCTTAATGGCGTGATTTCCAGAGCTGTAGTTCTGTTGAAGATATGCTTGTCTTATGGTTGTCATTTTATGTAAATCTGCGGGTCCATTTCATAAGTGTATTAAATGAAAGGACGTTAATAGCCGAGGTTGTCGATAGGCACTACGTGGTTCTATTTGGTTGCGTTTCATGGCTCCAGGGCTGGAGGCCTCATCCCTTGGATCTGGGTGCCACGTTTCCTCCTTTGTAAAAGTCCGAAGCTCACCCTTCCCAGAATCTGGGAAACATATTCCCTGCGAGTGCCGGTCCAGTGCCGCAGCCCGCCCGTCCGCCCAGGGCGTGGTTACGACGTTGCTTCTTGGCTCTCAGTCTAACGCCTCAGGTCGTCGCCTCTGAATGCGGTTGCCACGTTCGCCATTCCTAGCCGCAGCTTTTATGCTTCTGGAGTCGCGGACTCCATCGATTGGCGACTGTGCTTGGCGCCTGCGCGGCCCCTGCCTCGTGCTCTGCGGTCTGAGGGGATCTCGGCACAGATGTCCGCTCCGAGGAATGAATATTGTGCATCCAATCTGGCCTCCCCCGGCTCCCGCCTCTTGCCGATGGATTGCGCTGTTCGAAAAGCTTCCTGAACTGCTTAGTAAACACGGCAGCTCGTGCAGCTGGAGCTGGACACGCGCCAGCATCGAATGCATCGCCTCCTGGCCAGGCCTGCCTGCAAGCACTCCTGGAAATGAGAAGGGCGGTCCATGTTTGTCAGAAAGGCACGCATTTGTGGCGCTCACTGGGCAGCTGGGGTCTGACGTGTGCGACGTGTGCACTGTCTGCCAGGCTGCAGGCACTGCAACCTCCGGGGCAGATTTGGCAAAGCCGATAGAAGGCGGGATGGAAATTATGAGTAGGGAGCACCCAGGATGGTCTTAGATGTGAAAAACGTGCATTTGGTGGGTAAAGGCTGATATGACCAATGTTTGAACTGTTTTACTGATTGCCGCTGTGAAAACCTGGTCTGATCACTATTAGTAGTGTGACCTATGGACAGAACTACTCGAATTGAAGGGGAATGGGTACATTGTGCTTAAGGTTGAGCTAAATCATTTCCAAAGAAAAGACAAATAATGGTGTACATTGTATGGCCGTTTTACCTTACTCTGCCATTTTAACATGGCTGACGAGGAGCTTTTCCAGCTCGATACACATTACAAGGGTTTCTTAAAACGTTTTTTCATATACTTAACCTGATCACATTGAAAATATTATTCCCTGTGAATAGCATTTTTGTCTTGAAATGAAGCACAAGAACATTAATTCATTAAGCGTGTCAGTTTTTAAATTCCAGAATAGAATAGTTTGTGCAAAGCCTTCAGAGCTGCACTGGAAAGAAAACCGGTCTTTATGTGCTCATTTCCTGCAGCAGAAGGCAAGCCAGTTTAATTCTGTGTATTCCATTAGCGTTTTAGCAATGGGTAGGGGTCCTGCTCCGTGTCTTCCCAGTGGACGCCCAGAAGCTCCGCTTTCAAAACATCCTTGCAGAACACTTCGATGACAAATAAGCAATTATTATGCCCATCCTGCTTGAATTATTAAAACATAGAGAATGTTCATGCTGCAGACAAGCCATTCCCCATGTGGGCAGTTGGGGGCGTAAGCACTAAATGGGCAAATGCTTAATTAGCATTAGTTTAATGCTTGAATACAACAGTCAGCAGCTGAAAGACAGCCAGCTAACCTTTGTGAAATGTTAGTCACTTTTTTAGTAAGATTTCATTTCCTTGAGTGACAGGTGAATGCTTTTATAATCCGCGAATGATGCAGTATCGGTGTTAATATGTGGCCAGGGTGGTAACTGTCACAGCTGTGCACGTTTTTCCAGTTCACCTCTCTCTGGGTCTTCCACATCTCTCCACTAGATACATTAACCACTGAGGTATCTCACATTGGAGCCACTGCACTAGAGATTACTCATCTCATTAACACTGAGCTTTCTGCTCCGAATTGTTAACTGTGACATGGAAGTTACACAAAAATCTCCAACAGATGCATCGCGTTCACCGAGTCATTTTCTACAAATGACTTGCATATCATATGCAGATCTCTGAAGCAGCTGTTAAATTGATCTCTCAGATAATTTGTATATTTGTATATTTGATTATTTCTTACATTTTTCTTATTTCCTTTGTTTTCAGGACCTAGATGCTTTCTATGCTTGCTTTCTTTATTACTACCTCGTTTTTATCCTTTTTCTGCCTCTTTTTAATTTTTCTACTATTATCCCTCTCTTTTGCGGTTTCAGCTTGTTTTTCTTATTTTCTTTTTTTCTCGTTCTCCACCTCTGTGTCCCCAGTGTGTCCTGTCAGTCACAATTAAGCAACACTTCTGTGGGTCCTTTGTAGTCGAGCTCACAATCGCCTTCTGATCTGTTATCTTTCTGTAAGCTTTAAACCACACCCATCTCTTTTACTCGTTCCTGGGCTTGCCTTTCAAAAATCCCTTGATATCATTGGTAAATGCTTTACGTTTGTCCTGCGTTGGGGCGGTTTTGTAACCGCCTTGCAGACTGACCCTGTAATATGGATTATTGTCCGATTGGCAATATGTTTTACTTTGGGCAAACTCTTTTTTTTTTTTTGTTTTTTTTTTGTCTGTCCTTAATGCTTCAAAGCAGCATGGCCGCCACAGAGCATGAAGGAGAGACAAAAGAAACAATGCGAGGTTACTGGTAGTCATACGAAGTGCTCAAATACTGCTGATCGAGATTGCGCTGTCTAAAACTTCAAAGTGCCATGACACTTTGAAGTTTTAGACAGCGCAAACTCGATCAGCAGTATTTGAGCACTTCGTATGACTACCAGTAACCTCGCATTGTTTCTTTTGTCTCTCCTTCATGCTCTGTGGCGGCCATGCTGCTTTGTAGATTCATAGAGTGCAAACTTGATTCTAGATTTACCTGTGAATGATAGATACTAGTCTGAGGTTTGGAAGCATGAAAAGCTGAGTCTGCTCCACTCGTGACCTCTGCTTTGCACACACTTTTCAGCAAGTGCTCTCTAGCTTGCCCGCTGTAATGTTTGTGCTCACAGCTTGTGTGGATTTGTGTGTTTTTTTTTTTTTTGTTTTGTTTCTGTGTTTATAGATGAAGTAGTTGGGGCAGAGAGCATGAGCTTCAATAAGTTGATTGTACGGATGGGTGATATATTTGAGTCGGTTTGGTTTATTTGTATGCTATATTTGCTATCCTTGTGTCTGTAGGTGTTAGTCTACCAGCACCAGTTAACACCAACTGCTAAATTGCATGGGTTGTGAATTAAATTGTAATATAGGAAAATTACATTGGGTCTTTTAGGATAAGAAGCTGAAAGTACCATGTATCTTGAATCAGTGTGTGCCTTCACATGTCAGATGTGGCACGAATTGTGAACCGACCTAGGCTACTCAGCAGTTAGGTGCATTATATGATGTTCTTTGTAACCTGTACCTCGGATTATAGTGACAATTTGAGTGGCTAGTGGTCGCCCATGCTGTGTGGCCCAGTGTACAGAGAAGAGAGATGGTTTTGTTGTTAGCTAAGGCCTGGACTGTCCTCTGAGGTTCTTTGGCTGTGTTCCGCATGGTGGGCACCTCGCTCTGATCACATTGCTTCAAGGCGCACACTGACATGCTAGTAAGATTCATCCTGGCTATAGCGGCGGATCAGTGTAAAGGGCTGTGACTAATGTCACGCTGTCTGATGTTTGGCTTTAACTCAGTGCAACCTCCGACCACTTCCTCCACATGGTTCTGGAAAGCCACATCCACCATGTCTTGGCTCCTGATTGTATGTTGTAATTGGCAATATTGCATTACCGACCTCCTGAGTACATAGTACATAATGGTTGCAAGAAAGTACTTGAAAGTCACATATGAGTGCCCTCACGGAATGCATGCACGGGAAGGAGGCCAGTAGGCTGATGTTGTTAATTATCTCTTTAGCTCATGATTTTACCCTGTATTGCATGTAACCCACCCCCGAATTCCTTTTTTGCCTCGTTGGTATCACCCGGTTTGGTTTCAGGATGTTGGTGGGAGACAGAGGGTTCCAGAATGTTTGTAACTGTGGGTGTGCCCTTCACAGAGGCCTCTGCCTGTATTTTGTTTAGTACAGACCTTTGACTTGAATGTTAACCCCTCCGGTCATAGATATTTGCTTTAATTGCTTGGTAGCTTTTTGATGGGAAAGGAGCCTAAATAACTGTTAATAATTTGTATATGTGTGGATTTATACATATACATATTTATGGATGGTAGTGAAAATAAGCGTGGCCAGATGACGATGTTTAGCGCATCTGTACTAATAAACCTTATATTCCCATATTTATTACCAGGCGCGGCCCGTCCTTTAGGGTGGAGGGGCCATGCCCCCCCCCTCCTTTTGCCCGTCATGAAGAGTGTCTATTAGGCTGAACAAAGGTCAGCCTGAATGACACTCTTCATGTTCAGGTTAGGCAGCCAGGAGCAGACGTGTGATTTGCGCAGACTCCTGGCTGCCTGAGCTGAACCTTGCTGGGCAGAGGAGGTCACAGCTCCTATGGGCGTGACCTCAGCAAAGGTGCCTCGAGGCCCTCACCTAGGTGACTAGGAAAGCGTCGCCCATTGACTTCGACCTGGGTGCTCCAGGTTTAAGCCCTGAAGCACCCAGGGCGAGTGTCAATAAATGACACTTCATCACAGAATGGGGTGGGTTCAGCAATCTCACTGACCCCATGCCACTCTGTGATGAGGCTGGGACTGCTGCCCTCACTCATTGGCTGACCTAAGGTCAGCCAGCGAGTGTAGGCAGCAGTCCCAACCCTCCTGGGACCTCCCGAGTTTGAAGGTAAGTGTGTGTGTGTGTGTGTGTGTGTGATCTTTTAAAATTAATGTTTGGTGCATGTGTGCATGTTTGAATGTTATGAGTGCTGTTAATGGATGTGTGTGTAAGAATGTGTGCTTCCCGCCCCCCTCCCTCCTAAAGCTGCCGTCCGCACTGTTTATTACCACAGCGCAACCGTCGCTTCCCAGTTTCACTACAGGACAGCGACATTGAGATGAGGTAACACTGTCTGCAGCCTCTCAAGTTCACTGTTGTGATTACAATTGTTAAAGGAGGGAAGGGGCATCGTCAACTCCCGAGGCTTCACCACTCTTGTGTCGTGGCCTCTCCTCACTCTCAACAATAGTAATAAATAGCATATTCCACTTTGCATGCCTGCACATACACCTCAGGGTATACGTAACAGGTTACAGTGTAATATTATCATCAAGGGGTTGTGGAGACACCATAAATCACACTGCCTTCGGCCATGTGGTTTGTAAATGTCACCAGAACCTGGAGCTGGGACTATAGGGCCATACCACACGTTATTAGTTTTGTATGTACTTTATATTCGATGTTTATTTTGGGGTAGTTTTTTCTAAGCACTTTTTTTTCCAATTGCAGCTTTAACTTACTGCTATTAGATTACTTAACTTTACTTTTCATGATTACAATTTTTTGAGAAAATAAAGGAAAAATGGTGTGGCCTAAAGCATGTATGCACTTCTGTTGCTGCAGATTTTACCTCATAATTATGGATTTGCTGTTCCACATATTTTGGCCTTCCATGCTGCACAAGCCTAGTAGGCCTTACGTTGGTAAAGCTCTCCAGAGTGTTTGGGGACTGTCACGACATAATAACAAAAATACCTCTAAAGCAGAAGTTCACCAAAGTCTTGGGTCGCATGATGCTAAAATAACAGGCGTTTGTTTTATCGACATCAGAAGCATGAATGGCTGAGTGGACCCACCAGGGCTCCACAGTGATGAAACACAGATCCCTGAAATGGATATATTAGTTCAGTGAGCCTCTGACTCAGTGACGACTATGTCATATTTCAAAGGCAATTGTGAAACTTTTTCGATATTTCACAGTTCCATGTTGTTAGAAATGGGGCCTATAGTTGGCAGTCGGTTTGCACCCTGTCCAATTAGGGACCCTCACTCTAGTCAGGAAAAGGGAGATACCCTCTAAGATAACCCCTGCTCACCCCCTTGGTAGCTTGGCACAAGCAGTTCGGCTTTTCTCAGAAACAATGTGTAAAGCATACACCGTAATAAGTGAAAACACTACAAATGGACACCACACCAGTTTTAGAAAAATAGCCAATATTTATCTATACAAAACAAGACCAAATATGATAAAAATCCAGCATACAGTAATAAAAATATGAATTCTGCAAGTTTTACTCAAAAAATACAGTTCCTTAAGGTTGATGGCTCCAACCGGGGCTATAATGGCGTTGTGATCAACAGAACCAACAGTACAGGCCGGAGTCGGTGCAGGAGTCGTCTGGCCCTTGAGGTCACACTCATTGCGGTTCGAACTTCAGGCTGATGAAGTCGGGTGCGCCAGCATGGGTGGTGTTGGGGCTGCGGTGCGAATCGGGACGATGCGATGTGCGGTGCCCATAGGTCACGGTGCAGGCAGCGGCTTGGTGACGGCATCCAGCGGCGTCTGTGAGACCAGGGCTGTGGTCTGAAGTGGGGTGGTGTGACGTGCGGTGTCCACAGTGCAGGCAGCGGCGTCATCGTTGCTGAGGTGCTGTCGTCGGTAGGCACAAGCCAGCGGTGCGGGACGGTGCTTCGTGACCCTCAGGAGCGGTGTCCACAGGCCATGCTGCAGACTGGATGCCTGTTGACGACACAGGAGTCGATGGTGCTGGTGTCGGTGGACCGGGGCTGCGGTGCGGGATGGTGCTTTGTGTACCTCACAAGCCGTGTCCACAGGCCACGGTGCAGGCAGCGGCACCAGTGTCAGCAGGAGCGGTGGCGTCGGGGATGCCCGGGCTGCGGTGTGAGCAGGTGATGCCACTGTGCGGGGCCCACAGGTCGCGGTGCAAGCGGAGGTTTGGTGAAGTCATCCGATGATGGCGTCTGGGAGAGCAGGGTCACGGTGCGAAGCGGGGCAATGCGACTGTGTGGCGTCGGCAGGTCACGTGCAGGCCAGCAGCGTCGTTGGCGGCGTCGCAGTGGTTTCTCCTCTTGAACAGCACAAAACACACTGTTCTCCGTGTTGCAGGTCAAGGAAACTAAAGTCTTTGGTGTCTCTGAGACTTATAACAAGAGGCAAGCTCTACTCCAAGGCCTTGGAGAATTTTCTCTAGCAAGACACACATCAAAGTTCACCCTTTGCACTCTTTTCAGGCAGAAGTAGCAAGTGCAGGCCAGTCCAGCAAAGCAGCACAGCAAAGGGACAGTACTCCTCCTTCAGCTCTTCTCCTTGCAGGGGTTCCTCTTGATTCCAGAAAGACTCTAAAAGTCATGGGTTTTGGTCTTATTACACCCAGTTCTGCCTTTGAAGTTGGCAAACTGCATAGCAAAGTCTGAAGTGTTTGCAAGATCCTTCCTTGGCCAGGCCGTCCCCAGACACTCGCCAGGGGGTCAGAGATGGCATTGTGTGAGGGCAGGCACAGTCCTTTCAGGTGTGAGTGACCACTTCTCCCCTCCAGCACAGATGGCTAATCAAGATATGCAAGCTACACCCCAGCCCCCTTTTTGTTACTGTCTAGAGGAGAGGTGTGAACAGCCCAAAGGTCAAACTGACCCAGACAGGGAATCCACAAACAGGCAGAGTCACAGAATGGATTAAGCAAGAAAATGCCTACTTTCTAAAAGTGGCATTTTCAAACTAACAATCTAAAAACCAACTTCACTAAAATATGTATTTTTAAATTGTGAGCCCCAAGACCATAAACTCCACATTTTTATCTGCTCTCAAAGAGAATCTGCGATTTAAGGATATTTAAAGACAGCCCCCATGTTAACCTATGAGAGCGAGAGGCATTGCAGAGTGAAAACTGAATTTGGCAGTATTTCACTATTAGGACATATAAAACACACTAGTATATGTCCTACCTTAGGCATACACTGCACCCTGCCCATGGGGCTACCTAGGGCCTAACTTGTAGTAAAAGGGGAAGGTTGAGGCCTGGCAAGTGGGTACAATTGCCAAGTAAAATTGGCAGTTTAAAACTGCACACACAGACACTGCAATGGCAGTTCTGAGTCATGTTTACAGGCTACTAATGTGGATCGCACAACCAGTGCTGCTGGCCCACTAGTAGCATTTGATTCACAGGCCGTGGCACCTCTAGGGCACATTACTAGGGACTTACTAGTAAATCAAATATGCCAATTATGGATAAACCAATCCACAGTACAATTTATATGGGGAGCACTTGCACTTTAACACTGATTAACAGTGGTAAAGTGCACAGAGAAAATAAACCAGCAAAAACAGAGTCCAAAACCAGGAGGTCAGAAGTCAAAAAGACAGGGGAGACACGCTAAAAAGCTGCCAGGTCTAACACATACGAAATATAGGTTTTCATGCCACTGCAGTTTGTGCAATTAAAACGCCCTATCATATAAAAATTCCATGTATATTTAGACATGTACAGTGCTTACTGACAGAATTTTTCTGCTTCATTGTGTTTTGAGCGCCAGTTTTACTTTACATCAATATTCAGCTTGCCTTTTAGTTATATGCAGGGCCACTGGAATTATGTGGCAAGAAAAGTCCAGTTATGTATTTACAACGCCAGTAGCTCTAGCTCAAGCAAATGTGAAACCTATTGCATTACAAATGATTGTTGCTGTCTAGAAGACATTAGTTTAAACATATCAACTTCCGGAAGATTCAACTTCAAAATCACGTTTGTAACTTCAAAAAAATCAAGTTTAACTCCATTTAATTACGTTAGACTCCCCAGTTTAGTTTGGAATTTTCATATACCATGAAAGGGGATGGGAGTCGCAGGATATACCCATGCCAACTCTTCTGCCTTTGGAAAGGATATGTTCCAGTCCAAAAGTGCTTGATGTCATGTTAAAGTATGGCTTTTTCTATTGACTACAATTAATGTGTTTGTGAAAATTGAGTTTAAAAAAAAAAAAAAACATAATTCCATGTTCGTGTGTTTTTATTTTTATTTTTTCAATTTTTTTTATTAACAATAACCGTCTCCTAGTTGCAAAGCACCCGAGATCCAGTGTGCACGGTATGCAAAATGAATTCATTCATTGAGGTGCCTGTACTTATGGTCTGTGGTTATCAGTCAGGCCCGAGGTGCAGTTAAGTCAGTGTGTGCATGCTGAGAGTGTTTTCGCTAGTCCTTGGTACTTGTTGGGGTCACAACAGTAAATCGTCTTTGGTATCCAGTTAGTGCTAAAGTACAGTGGGCTTCCTTGTGTGTTATGTCGCTTCCTGTCAGACCCTCTTATCACTAATATGGGGACTTTGTTGCTGCTAAGACCTGAAGCTCTGAGGTCCACGTATAAGTAATTGGGTCTAGTCAGTAAGTGTACTGTAACAAGGTCGCTGTGTTTAATGTAGTTTCAAGGCAGACCGTGACCTCGGGAGAGGCAGCTTCAAAGCAGTGGGCTTTAAGTCTTGCTTAACACAGTGCCTGTGCTGTTTTTTGCAAGACCTCTGTTGCCTGCTAGTGGGCTTAAAGGACGCCCATTGCTTATTTCTAGTTGGCTTCAACGTCATTCATTTGCTTGCTTTTAATTGTCAGTTTACTTAGTCTATCCTTTCTCTTGTGTTTGTCTCTCCTCTGGAGCGTGGACTCATAACTGTTGTATTAATACATTTTTAAGATACACTTTTTTCTTTTGTTTAAGCACTCCACAAGGATGCATGTCTGTTCTGGCTGTCTCCCACATGTACTTCTTCTCACTCTGTTTTCACAGATTAACTTTCAGCCCACCTTCCAATGTCCATTTGCTTCCCCATAACTCTCCCGCCCACCCTCCATTGTCAGTGTGCTTCCCTCATTCACCTTCCACCCAGCCTCCATTGCCTGTGTGCTTCTCCAGCCCCTTCCGACCCGTCTCGTAGCTATGCATTTCCACAGCCCCTGCTGCTCTCCTTGCATGGTCTGTGTGCTTGCTACAGACCTTCACACTGACCCTCTGTTGTCCATATGACCTGCATCCCCTCTTGCCTGGCCTCTCGCCTGGCCTCTCGCCCCATTCCTCTCCCTCTGTTGCCTCATTGCCCAACCCACTTACCTGGTTTATTTTAGGTTTTTTTTAAAGCACATTAGCGTTGTCCAAGTCATTACGCTTTTTATAAATTAGTTTCAGACAATCTGCACAGCAGCCGTGCTGCACTACAGCATGGCTACAAATAATTACCAAAGCCAGTATTTCACATAGGCAGCCATTGTTAGCTTTGCCAACGCTTGTTTCAGCTTTGAAAAATCTTGCAATTCTCTTGTTTGCATTTGATTATTGCTACTTATCGTCACTTCTGTGACCACAAGTTATTGTGGCTTTGCATAACCCTTGCGTCTTAGAGCATGTATCAGAAATATCCATTATTTTACCCGCTCTTCTATTGTCTCATTCAGTTTTATATCTCATGTTTACATTTATATGCACGACTTGCAGTGGTGTGTGAAGTCTTGCCATTGGGGGTTCTGTGGTGCTGATTCCTTAGTTTCATGCTTACCTGGGTATGGTGGGTTGTTTCAAGGCGCTGAGTTGCCAATAAGACTGCTGGAATCTTATTACCAAGTTGCTGCCTCTGATTGTGGAGCTTCATGTCAAGTATTCTGCTTAATTGTGTGCACATTGCCATTTTTTCTGGTAAATACCATGTATTGGTTTACATGGCATGCAGTGCATGCCTTGCACTGCATGTTCAGTGCTTGGAATGCTGGAAAATTACGCCTGGAGTGCCGGTTACTAAAGGGAGTGTGAGCCATCTGCCTCATTTGTATTCAGTTTTAGAACTTATTCTTGAAACTATTGTTTGATGTTGTCCTAACTGGATTTCTCTCCTTTCTTGTTTTAGGTAAGTGGACCTTTTCATTTGAAATGTCTGGTTTTGGAGAGTATTTTATCGTGACCCACAGAATGAGGAATGCTATGAATGGCAACAACTAAGAATGGTAACATCTGAATTATTTACTGTTTCGGCACTCCCTTAAATTTAATTAACATGTATAGTTAACATGGGTGTTTGTAGGCATCCATGACTGTCAAAGACCCAAAAGTAACCGGTCCTACCAAGGATCCCCTTTGCTATTCAGGTCGTTTGTCTCAGTGTCCTTTAAAAATCCATTCATGCTAGTGGTCCGTCCTTCTTTGGGAGCAGGGATACTGTATAAATAAGCTTTGTCGTAATTTTTCCTGCTCCGGTGAGTCAATGTGCTTACAATGCTGTGCTCGGGGCACTGCACATGCACCCTACTGCTTCATCCATAGCACCTAAAACAAACGCACTTCCCCATGCCAAATTCTTGCTTGTCCCGCCACCCAATCAACCTCCTCCCGCTTTCTCTTGTTAACTCCTGTGCCACTGTGGTCTCTTGCTGATACCCCCTTGTTTTGCTTCACCTCTTCACTCTCATGATGGTGTATTTCTCCCTCTTCCTTGTTTTCGGGCATCTTGTTGTTTATTTGCAATGGTTGCGTTTTTTTTTTTTTTTTTTGCAGTTTTATGTAGCGCATACTCGACACAAAGGTATTGGAGTGCTTATTATTTTTGTGCAGTTTTATGTAGCGCAAACTCAACACAAAGGAGTTAGAGCACTTTACGTGAACACCGGTTACATTACACAAGATCATTCATTTTTGGTAGCAGGGGGAGATTAAGTGATTTTCCCAGAATCACAGAATGTTGAGCTGGCGCCGAGATTTGAACTGTGTTCCCCAGCTCGAACGTTGGCAGGTCTGGCCCTCGCGCCACATTCTCTCCCCTAGGCTCTTTGTCTGGTATGTGTTGGCAGTCTGGGAAGGACTTTTTTTTATTTTTATTTTTCTATGTATGTATAGCACTTGGTAATACAGGTTCTGCCATTTCATAGCGCTGCAAAGCAGGTGCCATTCTTAAAATCTCTATAATTCATTTGCATCGACCTTGCAGAGATAAAGAGGCAAAAAATCTGTCAGGATTGTATTGTGACCCTATTACTCTGTCACTACCTCTGCAGTGGTTGCATTAACCAACTGACTAAAGCAGAGTTTAATACTAGGCAATAGCACATGCTCTTGATAACCTCCAGAGGGTCACCAACCAAGCAGATCTGTTAGTTCTAGGCAAGATGATGGCAAAAGGTGTTGTCTCCAAAATGGTGGGAAAGGAGTTGTGACTCCAGACCCAAGCACTTTACGGCCTCAAGCTTGATTACAAAAAAGATCTAGCCCTTGGATGTAATTTAGGGCTTTTCAAATAGAGTTCAGGTAGTAGAAGCAGCCATTTTCCTAACCCTGTAGAACAAAGAAGTTGACACAAGGGTGCCACAGTGAGAGGAGCAACGTATCATATGACACAAAAGTGGAGCAAACTCCATCACTTCCTCCCAGAATTTACTGGTGTCATGGCTTTGACAGTCCCCTCACAGCTTTTGCGACTGTGCAGATGTCACCTCTGGAAGAGCTGCCTGAAACAGCGCTCAAATAGCACTCCTTCCTGTTTGAAGATGCACCACCCTGAATACCCACCCCCCTGCAGTCGCTGTCAGACACATATCGCTTCCCCGTCGCCCTCTGGACCCCTGTGTATAATAATCCATGCATTGTCTGTCACGGTCCAGTAATGTTTAACCTGCTTTCCTTACTTCCAGCCTCAGGCTTCATGTAACCACTCCACTAAGTTCCTATGCATCATTTGATGTAAACGCTATGCATTATTTCCGATTGCTGTGGTTACCAAGAACATGGGAAATCAATGTCCAGAAAATATCTTTTCGACCTTATCAAGTGGCCCTTTTCTCACTCCTGCTTCCACTGGTGTTCCCCTCAGTGCTTCACAATTCCTCCCCTTGTCTATAAAAATATATGTGTTTGTGTTGTATGGGTACACACACCAAGGACTACATCTCAAGGTCAGTCCTGGACAGTAACAGTTAAGACTCCATGGGCAGGAAATGTTTATGCAGGAGAACTGTAATTTCACAAACTGTGGCCACTGGGACCAGCCACTGCTTGCACTTATGTAACCCAAATGTGACGCTGTGACTGAAGTCTTTTTTTTTGTATAAGACATCAAACTGGCAGGATCCATGCCAGGCTTTCAGGGTAACCACTGTGTAAATAAGTTCCATATATCTTATGGATCTGTAATTTATCTTATGTGGGTATCAAGAAACTCTGACATGGTTTTGAACCTACCTTGGATTCCCAAAACAAACATACATTTGAATACTTTTCGTACCCTAAAAAAAGCAAATTAATGACTCCTGTAGGAGCTATCGTCCAAACCCAGGCTTTCCACTCTGCTCCAAGTGGTCCAGATGACAAGGCCAATACTTCATATTTTGAGTAGACACCCCAACAGAGATAATTCTGACTTCCAAACCATCAGCCAGTGCACAATTCTATGCACTGGAAAGGCACCGTCGAGGCCCAGGAGGTTCAGATACACTTATCTGTTCTATAGAGTCTAGTCCTGAGCCGAAGGCTGTCATAAGACTGCTAAGCCAAGGCAATGCTTTAAATGAATACTGAGTACCAGCCCTTCTGTATTTCCATTTGAAACACTGACACGAGTTCACAGATGTTGCACCTCTGAAATCTATCCTGTCAGCCCATCTACCACTGAAGCTGTGTTTCATCAATCTGCACACATTCGAAGCCTTCTGTTCAGTTAAGTTGCCTCTTCTGTTATTCTCTTTGTATGCAGTCAATGATTTCATACGTTAGGCTGGTATTGCCAATGTAGAGGAATAATTCCTTTTAAGTATCCTACACAGAAATATATGGCTGCCCCCTTTTCTTTGCTCCTAACTCATTTGACCCCTCCATTCTCCAGGTTTAATGCCACAAAGGTGCCTCTTTGTGGCTTGTTTGGCATTACAAAAGTTTAGGTAAATACACCACTAGAAAGGGTTGCATCTGTAGGGTATCGCAGCCAGTCTGTAGGAATGAGGCAAAAACACTCCCAAGGTGGCTGCCTTGTTGTGTCCTCTTTCGTGCAGCGACAGGACTGGGAGGGTTGCTGTGGCACCTGGCATACATCTACTACACTTCACACTAAAACACATAGGTAACAGACATTGTCATTTACAATGGCAATAGATCTAACTCTCACAAATCTGAGACCTATTGCATTGCAAATGCTTGTTGAAATAGTTATCCCTGATGTGGTCACATCCTGATCCACAGCATTTTGAAGTATGGAATACCTAGGAAAAGCAATCTGATTAAACCATAGACTTTATGTTCTGTAATATGTCCTTGTGACTATCTGAATAGGCAGACCATATGTTCATGTGTTTTGTAGTGTACAGTGGTGATTTGGTAACTTACAGGTGGGGGCACACAATCATTTTCAGCAATCCATAGGCGTGCACACAAGACATCCATTCACAAGCACACACTGGGGAACAAGCTCATACCCATCCATTCATGAGCAGAAATGCATACAACACTCACACCTGCCGATTCCCAAGCTCATACATGCACACACTTGGGCTCTCCCATTCATATCAGACATGCAAAATACACATCTATTCATACATGCATACACCCAAATATTCAATAGGGCATTTACTGGGCCGCAGGGTGGGAGAAGATGCCTGAAAGCCCATGAGAAGCTGGAGCGTTTGGGAGGGAAAGCAGGAAATGGAAGAATCTGCCACCTCCTCTCATTGGCTAACCTTGTCATGGGCTAGTAAATGAAAGAAGGGTCTTCAGTTACTTGTCACAGTCTACGGTGAAGTCAGGGAGACCTATGATCTCACTGCACTGTGACGAGGAAAGGAAAGTGATGAGACATCACTGATAGATAGCCAGCCCTGGGCACTTCAGGGCTTAAACCTGAAGTGCCCCGTGTTGACTCTAATTAGTGACACTCCACCTCGTCATGAGGGGGAGGATCCTCGCAGGGCTTTGCTGGGCTGATGTTACTTCCCTCAGGGCTGTGAAGTTTTCAGCCCCACAAAACTTGTCTGAGGCTGAGAGGCACCTGTTCATTAGCAAATGTAAAGTGCCAGCTGTCTGATCCTGACATGGTGAGTGTCTGTCAGGCTGACCATTTCTTGAATTTAACACACACATCATGCTTTGAAAAGAGGGTTGGGGGCAGCATCCCAGCGCAGTAGTGGTAGACCACTTCTGGTAGGGTGGTCCTCTAAATCATCATTTGATCAGAAAAAATAATTCTATTGTAGTCCTGAGAGTACTTGTGTGGTCACACATTGGATTTGGTGTATTGCAGGGTGGGATACCAGTGAAAATCTGCCTGCTCAAACCTTTGATTTACTGTATTACATTTGGACTTCATATTAAAAATTAAAAAACAAAAAAAACTGAGTTTTTTCAGCACAGTGCTCGCAGGAATAAAATTATTGGACAGATATTATATGATCTGTGCTTTACGAAACTAGGGGGTTCTGAATGCCGCAGCTTTGTTGGAACTTGGATTCATTGTATTGCACAATGGGGCTCCAGCAAGTAGTGTTCAGGTCAGGCTATGTATTGTGTTTCACATCCGGACCCACCTCACAGCAGTTCCGTGGCGGGACCTTGTATTCCCTGCATGTTAGAAGGGTGCTTCTGTGACTAGCTGTCTGGTCAGACATTGTTTTTCCCCTGTTTTGCAGTAAGGTGGTCTAGTAAGTAGCCCTCCAATCAGACCTTGGATTTCCTGAGTTGCAGTAAGGTGTTCCTGTCAGTAGCCGTCTGGTCAAAGCTTGGTTCATCTATATTGCTATAGTGCCGTAGCAGCATCTAATACCCAGTCCCTGAATTTTCCTGAACTACTCTTATGTGCGCTTTTCTGTACAGTGACAAACACTAGCCTTATTATAAATAGGACGATATGCACTAAATTAACCCCAGCTTAATGCTCGGTCTTGGAGATATTCTCTGCATAGGTGAATGACCTGCCTGGAGCACAAACATCTTCCTCCACAGAGCCTTACCAGAACGGTTCCTGTGACTGCGATGATAAACTGTGCGACGAATATATGGATTTTGATGTGATTCCATACAAGTAACTATATTCTGTCCCTTTTTTTCCAGCCTGTTTGCTTGTGTTTACCAACAATGGTGTGTTGGAATAAAATACATCTTGATATATTTGTAGTTATGAGTTTGAGGGCTACCGCTGTGAGAGGACTAAAGGTGTCATGTTACCCAATGTCATATTTAGTTTGTAGATGTGCACCCGGAGGCATGGGCCTGCTTGCTACTTCTGTGCTGTTTACTTGTCTGTACCCAAGAGAGAACAGTCCAACACCATTGCATGGAAAGAACATTGTCACCCATCAGGTCTTTATTTGTTGCCTTGTCCCCGATATACAGGTGCGTTATTCACTAAAGCGAAGATCCTCCACATGGGGAGCTGTAGTCTGGTACGTAAGCGTCATTGACACCAAACATCCCTTAGGCATGACGACCTACATGGGCAGCATCTAAAGCTCTAGAAATGTATATTCGCATCATCCACGTAATAAACGTGTTATTCTGAGTTCCTCAAGAGAATCTCATCACACAAAGCTGCATTTTACAGCTAAGAGAACAATACTTGAAGCTAACCCTTGTGACTGGCTGTAGGCCTGTGCACATGCAATTCATTGTAATGCTTGAGTGAAGGCAAACCATTTATATTCATAGTGTTGCCACTAGCTACAGGTAATTTTTGTGTGTGTGATCTATAGTTACCCCAAAAAAGGGTGTGATTTCAGACATTTTTTTATTACTTTCAAGAAGGCCTTGGGTTTTACCATGCACAGCAACGAATTTTACAAAATGAGGCCTTGGACATAACCAGATTAGTCTCCCTTAACTTTAAGAAGTTGGTATGGGCTTCTTTTTCCAGATCGCAGCAAAACTTTTTTTTGTCTCGTAATAAATAGCTAGTGCATAGGTGGTGAACAGTTACAAATAATGCAACCGAGTTTGAGACTGTATATTGTAGATATAAGCTCGCCGCATCTAAGATGGTGGTCTGCCTGTACTGATTATAGTTTTAAGCAGGGGCGTAGAAGACAATACATTTCTTGGGTAGACAGTAACAGCCTTGAAGACTTGTCAATTGACCCTATACAAATCTCCCATTGTTTGCGAAATGCAGGCTCTAATAAATGTATAAAATCATAGAGTTTGGACGTGAAATGGGGAGAGAAAGGAAGGCATGTTACCACAGTTTGAAATAATGTTATTTTTATTTACATTCACAATGTATTTAAGCCAAATATGAAACAACATGTTGATTAAACTTGCATCTTCATGCACTAAGCAAATATAGTTAGGAGTGAAAAAAGGAACAACAAACCCCTTGTGTCCCGCACTGTTCATGACCCTCGCCTCATGCAAATAGAAACCGCACTGGCGATATCAAAGCGTTCAATAAAATAATTGTAAACATTAGTTCTAATAACACTTATACTCCTCTGTGCGCTCTTGGGCAGCTCAGCTCCACATCAGTAAAAACCGGGATCATTTACAATGAAGCTCTTGCTGTTACAAGCTATATAGTACATGGGATTCTGTGATCCCTCTATAAACGTCAGTCATTCATTTCTATATAATCGGCTACTTTGCTGCATCAAGTCACCCATCATAAAGAAAATACATCAGAACTAGATTATTTTAAAGTTATTACAGACAAGTTCTGACATCACAAAGCCTTCTGCCAGAGCCAATAGCCAAGTTGAAGGGAAGGGCAGGGCAGGTCAGGTCATGGAACATAATTAATGCAGTTTAACGAATTGAATATTGTTTTTTTTTTCTTCTGCTCTATTTTAATAGCTTACAATGACAGAAGCTAGGCACTAAGGTTTTAAATGGTTTGTGGGAAAGTTGATGGTGTGACCATGTATTATAGGCAGTAACCCCTGGCATAGATAAGGATATTGCAAGTTATCTCAGAATTCTATACTTTATAAACAATCATTGGCAAAGCCAATAGGTCTCCCCTATGCAGAGCTATTGGCTTTGCCAATGTTTTAACCATGTTGTAAAGTGGCATGGCTACTGTTCAGTATGACTAAGTTAAAGCTGTAAAAGAAATGATATGTCATAGAGAATCATTGATTGGTGTTGCATAGAGTGCCATGGACAGAGTAGAGTGTGGTAGCATGGAGTAGAGTGTCATAGAGTGGATATGCATAAAGAAGAGTAGAGTGGCTTAGAGTAAAGTAACGTGGCGTAGAGAGTTGAATAGTGGTGTTGAACACAGTACATTGTCGTTAAGTGGAGTGGCGTAGAGTGGAGTATACAAGATTGAAGTGACCTAGAGTGCTGTAGAGTGGCATAGAGTGGAGTAGTGTATCATAGAGTAGAGTAAAATGTCATGACGTGGTGGAGTAAAGTGTCCTAGAGTGGCACAGAGTGGTCTAGAGTTTAACGGAGTAGAGTGTCAGAGTGGAGTATCATGGAGCGTGAAGTTGTAGAGTGAAGTGTCATAGAGTGGTCTGGAGTGAAGTGGCACACACAACAGTGCTGCAGAGTAGATTGGCATAGATTGCATTTGCTTTTAGTAAAGTGGTGTAGAGTGCACTGGTTTAGATTCAGGTGCCCTAGCAAAGAGTAGCGAGTTTGCAGAGTGGAGTGTCAAACCATAGATTGCAGTTGCGCAGAGTGCTGTCATAGGGTGATGTACATGATAGAGTGGAGTGGTGCAAGATAGAGTGGCATACAGTGCAGTAGAGTGGAATAGAATTGAGCAGTGCAGAGTGGTGCGGCGTTGCATAATGTGAAGTTGCAGTAGCATAGAGTAGATGATTTCAGAGTAGAGTGAAGTCCCCTAGACTGGAGTGGTTTAGAGAAGATTACCGTGACAAAGGGTTTAGTGGTGCAGAGTAGAGTGCAGTGAGTCAAAGTACAGTGGCAAAGAGTGCAGAGTAGAGTGGCATAGAGTTCAGTGGTAGAGAGGGCCATATAATAGAGTTGTGTAGAGGACATTGGCGTAGACTGCAGTGGTGCAGAGTAAAGTGGCATAATGAGCAGTGACAGAGTGCATTGGTTTTGAGTAAAGTGGTTAAGAGTGCATTGGTATAGAGTTCAATGGTGTAATGTGCATTGGTTAGATTAGCGTAGAGTGCAGTGGCATAGCCTAGAGTGGCAAGGAGTGGGGTGGTACAGTGTAGATTGCAATGGTGTAGAGTGCAGTGCTGTAGAGTAGATTTTTTCAGAGTTGAGGGAAGTGGTGTGGAGTGATGCAGAGTAGAATGGAGTGGCATAGAGTAGACTGCTGCAGATTAGAGTATCATAGAGTTCATCGGCATAGAGTGAACTGGCGTGGAGTGGTATAGAGTAGAGTACATTAACGCAGAGTACAGTGGCAGAGAGTGCAGTGTTGTGAATTGGAGGTGGCGTAGAGTGGAGTGGTGCAGGGTGGGGTGGCCTAGACTGGCGTGGGTAGAGTACATTGGTATAGAGTAGAGTAAAGAGGTGCAGATCGAAGTGGTGCAGAGTAGATTACAGTGGCATGGAGTGGTGCAGAGTGGAGTGACGTAAAGTGGAGTATGCATAATGTGGTAGAACACTGCCATTACACAACACAACTTCAGTGAAAATGGCCAATACATTTGCACAGACATGCAGCTTTACTGTTAAAAGTATAAAGCACACAAATGTTAATGTGTGGGAATGTAATTACCTAGTATATTGATTTGTTTTGATCACATTAAAATATTAGTTTCCACCACACTTATATTCATTAATATCTGCACATTCCATTTACAGACATTTGACATTTACATTTTGTTGTGTGATAGAAAAAACAGCATCCTAAAGCCTTCCTTCAGCACACCTCCAGTAGCCAGCATGATTTTCATATAAGTCCTCTCACTTTGAAGCCAGAGAAAGAAAGATAGGCTCTATCTCCCCATGGAGCTTGGTGTCTATCATTTGAACGTGGTCTTTGAATGCACAGTAAGTGAGACAAGATAACTCCATTTAAAGGCCTGTTTACAGAAATTGAACACTGGTAGAAGGATACAGTAAACAAGATACTCCATGGGAGGGACAAACTCAAGCTAGGCATCCTAAAACAAATACAGCTAGCAAATAGAAGTCAAGCAAATGTGAGTTACAAACCACAATGCCAAAGGTAAGTAATGAGAGGAATACATTCCCAGGGAAGCTTTCCAAATGTCTCCTAAATGTCTTTACAAAGCAGACAGATGCGCTGTCAGGTAGGCTTAGACATAATGAACTCAGCCTTGTTTCTCTATATGGTTATGGAACTCCTCTGTGACTTGCAATAACCTTATAATGTATGGCAGGAGTACTTTATCCCTTATATTAAGAACGGTGTACTGAAAGCTGTAACCTCATGCAAAACTGGGTGAACCTGCACACTGAATCTCCATACCCCCATCTATAACCCGGACCTGTGCACTGTGCCACCCCTACTTCATTTGGAGGGGTGCTGTGAAATGGCACATTAATGATGAGCAAATTATGATACATGTCAGAAGATTAGCTAAGAGATCTTGTCCTCTGTAGCACTGATACAAATATCTGTGGAATTCCCACTTCCTTTTTTGAGACATAAAGATATATGAGGTCTGCTATGTACCTTTTTATTTCACATAGGTGAAGATGAGGATGTTAAACCATCGACCTCCTCTGGCCTAACCCACTCATCAGAGCAAGGATTATATGCCCATGAAATAAATGCTGCCACAACTCTGAAATCTGACAGACTGGAGTGTAATTGTCCATCTAACCACTGCAACAGCCAAACTGTCTTGCTATTTAGGGCCTTTTACACAAGCTTTTATGGGCATGGACTGCACTCCCTGTATATTCCTGTAATAATATGAAATGTGTGCAGATTTATGCAAATGCATTGATACAAACACTATATTGCTCATGCCTTGGTTGGCTTTCACCAGGGTCACTGGAATTATGTGATTGTGTGCTGCACTATTTTTTGCATAATTATGGATTTGCCGCGTTTGCCACAAAATGCATCAGCTGCTGCATAATCTGCAGACTTAACCAAAAAAATTGTTTCTAGCACAAACGGTTCTAAAGTTAATAAAAGTGCACCAACACATGTTGGTGCACAGTGAAAGGCCCCTTTGCAAACGTTGACTGCTAACCTTTCTTATGATTGTATATTTAGGTGTTAAACTTATACTAATGAGGTGCAGCCTAAGCCCAGGGAGTGTTAACAAATGTAACAAGCATTTGCAATGCAATGGGTCTTGTGTTTGCGTGAGTTAGAGCTAATAGCGTTGTAAACTCCTAACTGGACTTTTCCTGCCACATAAACTGAACATGAAAAGTAAAACAGTTTCATGTAAGCGTGCCCACGGTCGCCATTAGTGTGGATACACAGAAAAGGAAACAGAAGTTTGCTCGCAGTCAAACCTATCGGCAAAAGTGCAATTATCTATGTAACTGGCAAAATTGCAATTATCTATGTAATAGGGTCGATGTAATTCAAAGCGCTCGACTAGTGCGAAGCGAGATCACGCTGACTACGAAATAAATGGAAAAAGTAGTCCAGAAACCAAACGGATAACACTGAGCCTCATATGTTTTCAGTAGTTGGCCGGAGCGCTCGACAAGAGCTAAACACTGGAAAAGGCATGACCTATGCATACCTTTCACTAATCAAGTCAAACAAATTTTAAAAGGCAAGCCTATGAACCAACCAAACTGATGGGCGTGGTTACAGGCCCTTTAGAGAGATAACAGGGACCGATCACTTTGGGTGCTCGACCCTAAAAATGACAAAATAATGGAATACCTTTACAAAATGTGTTCCATTATGCCACATAATTTTCCTCTCCTTGCTGCATACTGTAGCCAACTCAGGGCACAAGTCCTAAAAAAAAAAAAAAAAAAGGAAGGGGGGGGGAGGGGGGGACTTACCAAGTTAGGGAGTATGCAAGTGACATCACATCACAGCACATGACATCATGGCATATGACACTGTACTTGGCATCACAACCCATGACTTCACAGGAAGTGGCATCACCTCAGACATATATTTAGAATTTCTGTCACAGCTACATTTGAGTGTACTGTGAGATTTGACAAGTGAGATTTTGCTTTGGGATTGTGCCAAAGAAGTTATGCAACCCTGACACAAAATCTGGGCCTCGATTTATACATTCATTTTTTAGAAGCTCTGCCACAAAGAAATTGGCATAAACGTGAAATCTGACAGTAAATCAGTTCTGCTTAATCAGTTACAAAATCTGCATTTCAAAGTGTCTTGTGGGTTCAAGGCACCTGCTGAAGAGATCTTTGTGTCCCCAGTATATCTTAGGGAATAATAATAATGTTGATGTAAAGTGCTTGGGCACCCTACATTGGGATGAGTAGCTCTATAAAAGCAAAATAGTGGTATTTAAATTATTTGTGTAAATACTGAGGCAGACCAACACATCAGATATTATTACAATGCATGCACATCTCTTATAGGCAGGGCCTGAACACAGTGAAAGACATGTCTCTCTTAGGTACCTGTGAAGTGATAGCAAGCTGTATGCCTTTGTTTCCTCCTTTGCAGCTAGGCATGAGGCTCCAGAAAGCTTCTAGCTAGAATAATCAAACAAAAGGAGGCCTGATGGGCCCTTAAGTTCAGGCTTTGTCCTGGGCCAGCAGGAAAATAAAATCAGAAAGCCCCCTCCCCCTCTCTAGTGCTGGTCAGAACGAATGAAAGCGCTTCTTAAAGTGTCCAGATACAATGGGACAAATTTGCCATATTTTACTGTGGTCCAACTTCTTGGCAGGATTAACAGCGTGTACCCCTGACTTGTGCCCTGCAAATACTGTATTTGATATAGTCTCTTTTCTATTCTGCAGGCGTCAGGCTGAGTGAGTCTCCGTTCACTCTTTAGATCTAACTCATTGTCCTGCAGGGCTCATCTTCAAGGCGGCAGGTGGGGGTGGGGCTGAGGATGGCAAAATGCAGAAAGCAATCAACACAATTTTCTCCTCCTCTCTCCCTTTGTTCTCAACGGTACATAATGGGGGTGGCTGTAAACAGGGCAAGCAAAAGGGCAGAGGGTGCAGGTGGCCCTCTGTCTCACCTTCATTCCGTGACCATCAGATTGGTGACTGATAACTGGAGGCAGGTCAGTGGTTGAAGTGCAGGGCCATTATAAGTAGTGTTATTGCGCGCTCAGGGCCCTGCAAATCATTCTTTTCTCCCTTTGCTTCCCCCCCCTCCACTGTGTCCCTTACACTACAAAATCTGGGGTGGATAGATCTCCTGTGTCCCCCACACTTCCTTCACCCATGGTTTTAAGTTGTGATGTAGGGGAATGAGTTTGAAGCATGAAGTTCATTGCAGCTTGGGGGATAGAAATGCAGGGACTGTAGGCACGCAGGTAGGATGTGATGGTTGACTGGGCGCGGTGTTGCTCCCCTAGATGGCATGATATTCAGAGATTCTTACCAGTTGACCCTCAAGTGGATGTGTGCTCATTGGCTGAAAGCGTTCATTGAAGAAATTGTATTTTAACGTTAAGGCTTTTCCATACATGGCCCGTAACGAGTTATCGCCGGGTAAAATGCTGTGACTAACTGTAGAGTTGTCTTCCTAGGCAAAGTGCATATTTGCCCCCAATTTCAGTAGCTGATTGATTTAGTTTGTAGAGTGGGAGAGTGGGATGAACTCCATTTAAAAGCAGTGAAGCCTGTGCCCATTAGCAGTTTAATGTCCACGCTTGCAGATCCCTAAATGACCCCCTCCTCCCCCACCCCACGGTACTAATGAAGTTGCCAATTTGCATTTTAGCCATTTTCGCACGGTATCTGAAAACATGTAAACAAGGGTTGGCAGCTCACTTCCTCACTAATTGTTGCCTTCACTTCCGTCCTGCGGGTGGAGGGTTTGCAGCCGGGGCCAATTGCCCTGTGGCCTAATACTTTGGCTCACAGCAGTAGATGAGCTGAACACTTGAGGCTCACAATACAACTAGCAAAACCAGCCCTGGAATATGGTACGATTCCTTTCATAGGAAAGGCCTGGCAAAGCAGCTTTGAAGCCTCTGCCTCCTCCGTGCAGTTTTTTAATCAAGTGTATCACTTTCACTATTTTGCATAAATGTATACTATAGATGCAGAGTTTAATATGCTACTTATTGGGTCATGGTGCTCCACACTCAACAGTGGTAATAAATAGCCAACTTCAGTTTGTGTCTGCATATATGGTTTTATGTCTTAGTATTATTTCACGTGCATTCGTTTTGTGTAAAGGGCCTTATCCAAAACCAGGTTGCAAGCGGTTACAGTTGCAACAAAATAATATTAAAGATGCCTTTATTAGAGATGAGTTGTTTCCATGTCTAAAATAATTGTAACATCTGATGTTGCAACCAGCAAACAAGATCTTTCACAGGGGAAAATCTCTGCACTACAGCAATAAACTGGAATTTGATCTTTGCACTGTAGTAATAAATCTGATTGTGTGTTTATTAGTTAGGGTTACACTAAATAACATGTTATTGGGAAACATTTATTTTAAGTGCCATAGAATGCATGGGGGGGGGTAATAATACAATTACATTTTTATTTTTTTTAAACTTGCCTGCACGCAGGCCGCGCCGCTCCTCTGTCTCTGCTAGAGCCGGCTGCAGGCACAGGCTACCAGCCTGCCCTGAGGCCAATCTTTACGCTGGTCAGAGCAGCATCAGGATTGGCTGGGAGCGCCCAGCCAGGGCGCTCTCAAGCAGATTGGGTGCCTGTTCAGGCTCTCTCCAGCCTGGCAAGAAGGCCGGGCAAACACACATGCGCTTTGAGGGGCAGTGCTGAGCACTCCTCCTCACACTCCGGACCCCCGTGGCCCCTCCCCTTTAGAAGAAAACAATAATAAACTAAGTTTATTATCGATTCCTTTTAGAGGTTTTGCAATTGCTGCTGCTGGCGGGGTGTGATGCTACTCTGCCCTAACGGATGAGCCGCCCCTGCCTAGAAGCCCTGACAGTATCCGTGCTCTCCAGAGCGATTTGGGGGCAGTCAATATGATACAGTCCATATTCCATAAGAAACTGTGGTATAAAAACCCAAATGTAACTAGAAATGTAGGAACTTTGCAACTGCCGTTAGTGCAATAAAAGCGCCAAAACATTTCATGTATATATTTATGCTATGGCACTGACCATAAATATGGCCCATTATGACATGGTTTAGAGCAACTATACTAATAAATGCACTCCACACTTTTATTACTACAGTGCAAAGGTCATAGTCAAGGTTATCACCACACTTCAGAAAGGAGCATGAGAAAAACACCATTTACTGCCTCCCAAAGTACATGTGGCAATTACTTTACGCTCCTACTCTCCTAATAGTCCGGAGGTTTCTTTAATGTGATCTTTAGTATGCTGCACAAATGTAACTCCTTCCATTCTGGTTATGGCTAAATACATTTTTGTTAAAACAGATACACTTGAGGAAATACCATGGTAAACACTAAATAGGCAGATTTGCAAAGTATAATGCACTATTTTCAGTTGTTGAAGGAAAGGTTGGCATTATCACTCACTCGAGGCTTCACCTCTTGATTCCTGCCCCTTGTCTCACCACTCATGATAATAAATAGCATAGTGCACTCTACACTCTACACATGTGCATATCAACTACACATCACATGCACACATTTGCTGTGGCATGCTGCACAAATTGTTTTGTTTACTTACTCAATCAATCAATCAATCAATAGACAAAGGCGAGACCATCGCGCTCATCCTCCTAGACCTCTCCGCAGCCTTTGACACCGTCTGCCACCACACACGCCTCCACAACATAGGAATTCGCCACAAAGCCTTAGACTGGCTCACCTCCTTCCTCATCGACCGGACCCAGAGAGTCCGCCTTCCACCCTTCCACTCCAACACTACCAAGATCACCTGTGGAGTCTCCCAAGTGTCCTCCCTCAGCCCCACACTCTTAAACATCTACATGATCCCCCTAGCCAACATCCTCCGAGCACATGTAATCACTATCCTCTACTATGCAGATGACACCCAACTCATCTTCTCCCTCACCCGCAACCCCACCACCGCCAAAACCAACCTACACGTCGCTCTCCTCGACACCGCCAACTGGATGACCACTAACCACCTCAAGCTCAACTCAAACAAAACCGAGATCATCATCTTCGGCCCCAACAAAACCACATGGGACGACTCCTGGTGGCCCACCGCCCTAGGCCCCGCAAACCACGTACGCAACCTCGGCATCATCCTTGACCCCTCCCTCTCCATGACACAACAAATCAATGCTCTAACCTCCTCCTGCTTCCACACACTACGCACTATAAAAAAATAAAATAAAAAAAAATCCTTCAAATGGATTCCCCCAGAAACCAGAAAGACAGTCACCCACGCACTCATCAGCAGCAGACTGGACTACGGTAAAGCCCTCTATGCCGGCACCACACTCAAACGCAAACTCCAGAGAATCCAGAACACAGCCGCATGCCTCGTCCTTGGCCTCCCCCGCCATCTCACCACACCTCAAATCCCTTCATTGGCTCCCCATAGAAAAGAGAATCACATTCAAGATCCTCACCCACGCACACAAATCCCTCCACAACACCGGCCCAACCTACCTCAACGAAAGAGTTAACTTTCGCACTCCCACACGCAACCTCCGATCAGCCGACCTCGCCCTAGCCACAGTTCCCCGCATCCAACGCACCACCACAGGAGGCAGGTCTTTCTCCTACCTCGCCCCCAAAACCTGGAACTCCCTCCCCACCGACCTTCGCAAAACCAAAGACCTCCTGGTCTTCAGAAAGAACCTCAAGACATGGTTGTTCGATCAGTGACCCCCCCCCCCCCCCCCCGAGCCCCCCAAGCGCCTTGAGACCCTTACAGGTGAGTAGCACAGTCTACACATTTTTTTGATTGATTGATTGAAACTTGAATAGTAATGGATGATGTAAATTGGGTCTAATGGGAACTGGATGTCTGTCTGTGTGTGTGTGTGTGTGTGTGTGTGTGTCTGTGTCCGTGTGTGTCCGTGTGTGTCCGTGTGTCAATAAATATTAAAATGACTTGGGGCCAAATGTACCAACGAATTTTCCCATTGACACAGAATGGGTAAAACCCTTTGCTACATCTGGCCCTAGACCACTCAAGACTTATTTATGGCATTTTCTGTTTGAAAATGCAATAAATAAAAAATATAATTTCTAGAGATGATGGAGGTGAATGAGCTCAGTTGTCGTTATGGTCCAAGGTGTGATTTTTCTTCCACTGAAGGTGGGGTATATCATTGGTGCTACCAGTTGGGATGTGTGGGCCTACTTGTTACTGGGGAGAGTGGGCCAGTGTGGACAATGCACTACTTCCATTATATTCACTTACCTTTATGGTGCCACCATACAAGGCAATAAGAGGTCAACAGATTGTGATAAACAGGTAGCATAACCTTGTCGGGGGAAGGGGAGCACTCAAAGTCAAACCCTCATTTTACTTGGTATGCTTCAAAACCTTGCTCTGGGGCTCCTCTAGCAAATATTACATTCCAGCCTGGATAGGACACTTAGTTTAGTGTTGGGGAGCAGGTGCTGGAAAAGTGCCCCCCCAACATGGGGGGAGCGCGACCCCTTAGGGGTCGGGGATGCCGGGCCAATCCCTCGCACTAGTTGTGCGCAGGCTGGCCGAGGCTTCTGCTCTCACGCCTCGCGAGACGTGGGAGCGGAAATACCTCTTAGGAGGAATGTCGGGCCGACCTGCGGGCCGAACCGGTCTGGGGCGCTGCAAGCCAGTGGGGGGCTTAAAAGCACCCCCCACTGAAGGCTCGACCTTCTTCTTGTTGGCACGGCGGCCTGGACGTTCGGGCATCATCTTGACCCACCCACCCTCACCTTAGATTAGGCGGAAGAAGAGAGACTAAAGTAACCTGAAGCAACAGAGGGGACCCCAAGGGTGGGGCCCCGGTATAACAGAGATAGGATCCTGAAGTCCTGGACTCAACCTGCGGATGGACACACCAGATTGGGGGTAGGGAGCCCAGATTACTGGGGTGGTCACGGGGCTCATGCCCTGGGCCGCCCCGGTACACCCCTTGGCTGATTGGTGTTTGGAGAGGGGGCGGAACCCTGAACATGGGTGCAAGGAACAGAGGAAGCAGGGGTACCGCCCCCCTATGGATACAGGTGACGACCAGTCCCTGTGTGGTCCAAAGGAGGTTCAGGACAGGAAGGGATCCTGTCAAAAATTGTATGGTTACAAAAATGTAAAATATATATATATCCGTGTAGATTTTGGATGTGCAGTGATAAGGATTAATAGAGTAATTTGCATAAGATGTTTTGCATGATTTTAATGTTGATTAATGATATTTTGATCTTAAACAAAAGTATTTAAATAAATACTTCTTCCAACGAATTAATTGTCTTGTCGGTGGTGTATGACCTGTGTTGGGGGAAAAGGCCTGCTGGCGCCTTCCGAGTCCTATTGGGAGTTGGCCTATGACATATGAATGCTGCAGCGGAGAGCCAAGAGGTAAAGATTGCAGTGGAAAAGTGAAGGGACAGAAATAAATGTGTAAGGAAGAGCAATAGATGCTGAGACGATAGACTGACATTTAAATGTAAGAGATGCAGAAAAGACCGATGTAGGGGAGAGATGCGTGTGATGGAAAGAAAGAGCATGAGAATGGCGGTGGCATGCTTTAGTGGTATGATGCGGAAAAGAAAAACTTGAAGGATAACATAATTGAAAATATTGAAGAACCTGCTCTATAGCCTGCACAAGATTGATCGTGCAGGCCCCACTAAATATTTGTTTTCCACCGGCCCCGCGAAAGTCTGTGACCGCACCGCGCATGGTGGCCCTATTGAATTGTCTGTAACATGGCTTCCTTGTAGTTTGCTGGGTTTATTTTAAAAGCTGAGAGTCCGTGCCTCTCCAAGCCCCAGTGGATCAGTAAAAGGGGCAGTTCATTTGTGTTTTTCCTCACGTCGCATGTTTCCAGGGGAGTCTGCTGGAGCTAAATTTATTTTCATCATAAAATCGAGCGTCTCGGCAATAAAAATTCAGGGCTAGAACATCTTAAAGCAGTTACTTTTGTTTCTTTTTGATGCCTTTTCTCCGCACCTCACCTGCTTCCGCAGAGTACATTTTCCCCTCTGGAGCTGCCTTGGAAGTGAGGCTGTTGCCGGAGAGCGCTGCTATCAAAGCGTCTTAGTTTTTCCTGTTTAGCCTCCAGAAATGCATAGGAGATGGAACGGAACAGCAGTACGCCGCGTGCTGATTGGGCGTACTGTTGTGCAGGCGTCTCTGGAGTTACTTGCAGAAGTGACTGCTGTGGCACAGCCCTCTGTAGTAGCTTCAGGGGAAGGTTTACCTTGAACGACTCCGAGGTACTCGGCGGTAGCTTGCATTACCCATGTGCAGTGATCATTCCTGCCAGGGTACTTCCCGAGAGACCATCTTCAAGGACCACAGTGACCCCAAAGCATTAACATGCAGTGAGTTTTTAATATCCCTGGACCTTTATGGCATAGTGACAGAGTGGAGCCCCTCGTCGCGGTTTCCACTGTATTCTTTGACCTTCTGGAAACGCCTGCACTTGCATAGTTTTCACTCTCCTCCAGTTCTTCAACTCTGCAGCTTTCCTTCCATTTATTGCTTGTTCAATTGACTCGATTTCCTACAACTTTCTTGTCTCTTCCTCAGTACCATTCTTTTCCTCTGTTAACCAACCTATTCTTATTAAGCAATATCTGTGGATTACTGCAGAAAAAGTAGGTTTTCTCCCATTGCCACATTTGAAAAAGAGAACCTCGAAAGGTTTTTTTTGTGGAAATCAACCAACCTTGTGACACAACAGAAGAGTTTTGGAGTGGTTCTGTGTGCTGCTCCCAAACACTTGCACAGAGAAAGATGCAAGTTGCATGGAACTGAATCTGTCACCCTGTTGGATCATGTTGGAACGTAGTTGTTTTTAGATCATGTGCCTCTGGCACTTCATGGCAGTCGTTTTCTCAACAAGAACTTCTTTGCAGCTTCCCAAGTAGACGATCAAGAAGCTGAATGCAAGATGTGTATCAGTCTTATCTTCCAGAAGTTTGCTTGGATGTTGTTGTTTTTTTTTTTTTTTTTATGTATTTATTTATTTTAAACTGGCTTCTGCTTTTAATTTGATAAATGGTGTTTCGTCTAATTCATAGAATCTCTTTTCCATTGAGTCAATTAAGGGCATGCCCCCCCTTCATTAGTTATGTTGCTGTTGAGCTTTTGACTGGGGTATATATTGTTTGGATGAAGGATTGTATTAAAGAAGGCATTTCGACATAGTTCAACTTCAAAAGTCATTGGATTCTATTGGTGTTGCTCAATGCTGGGCACATACATTGGCTGTAACACAAACTAAACAGTCTTGGCTCCCTTCAGAATACCTTGCTATGCTCCATGCTGCCCTAAAAGAGTGCATCCTAAAATGCTTCTCTGGTTAGCTCAAATTCTCCACCTTGACCACCACCTTGACAGGTGTTCTTCCCTGGGGCATAGAAGATAAACATGCTCCCTGGGCTGTATCTACTTGTGACTTCATGTGTGAGCTAACTGACTGCTCTGTTGGAGAAGACAATAACCGCTGCCTGCATCTTTGAAGCCCTAATAAAGTCACTGGGCCGTGCATGAGGTGGAGTTTTGTCTCGAACAGTGACAGCTCTCAGCATCACCAGGTGATCTCTAACTTGGAAGGAGAGACATTGGCTCTGGTGCCCCTGGACTTGGAAGAATTTGGCCCTACTCCAGAAACCCCTATTTAAGTGATCATTAAGCCTTTTGATAGAGGCGGAAACTTTCTGATTTGAGGCCAGACTCCCCTCTAGGAAACATTCCAGATGAATCCCTAAGAGTTGCAGGAGATTTTAAGAATGCTGGCTTTTTCTCCATTTCTGGCGCTCTTTATTGTGATTCTGTATCAACTTTATTCTTTAGAACTGTAGGCAAGTGATGAAATAAAACTGGCTTACCCATTTCCAGAACTCAAGAGTGCATGGATCTTATTCATGCGGCATGAGGCAAAGAATTGCCTGGAACCCTCCCTGGTGGAGGTGTACCTGCATTAAGGATCTCTAGCGGCTTCGCACAGCATATAATACCCTGCGGCAAATTCTGAGACCAATATTTGCATTTATCGTTCATAAAACAGGCAGATCTACATCCAGGTACTGACAGTGTTTACATCAATTGGTCTAAGAGGACTGTAGCGGTGGAAAAAATGTCACACATGATACATCGGTAGCAACCGCTTCTGATAACCAGGTCTGATGGTCCAGAGGACTCCGAAGTCACATCCTAGTGCTGGATCGAATAGCAATGATGGATATCGGCTTTGCTTTTTCGTTCAGAGTCAGGGCCTTGTATCACATATGTTAATTATTTAAAACATAACGATATATGCCAAATCTGATTTTGCATTTTTTAGTATTTGTAGATACCCTAAAAATGTCATTGAATTTAAGAAGGGTTTTCACTTGAAGATGAAAATCAAGTCCTGGTAATTATTTAAGAATGGAATAATTGATTTAATCTGTGTATTCAGGCTGACCTGCCCTCCTAACATGCCATTTTCTATTTTAAAACAGTAGTTCTCCTGCTGCAGACCCTCGTGGGAGAAGTCCCACGGAAATCAGTGTTTATTTGGCTATGCAGCAAGAAAATTGGGCCACACTGTATTAACGGTGTAGAGACGTCTAGAGGATTTATAGACCAGCCTGGTTATGATCCCCATTAAGCTACTTAGTTGATTTCATTTCTAATTTTCTGTTGGACAGTGTCACCTGTCGATTAATTGGTTCTAGGCCCAGCTGCAAAGCCCATTTGTTTGGTTCACTGACTTGGTCACCCAATCAAGAGATACACATAACAATATTTATTTTAAGATGCTTGTGGTTTCAACATTGTCTTTCTTTAGAAATGATGTGTGCACTTTTCTAAAAGGCTTCAACTTGCACTTGTCCTCAACCAGCACAGTGTCTCCCCTCTAGCACCTCCCCATGTCCCTGTGGGTTTCTTCGTTTAATCCCTAAATGCAAGCTCCTTTGAACTTAAGAGGTAAACAATTTGTAATCAATTAAGTCAACTTGCTTTCATGTTCTTGTTCCTTATTTTTAGTCTCATTAATTCACTGTATTCATAGTGAAAATATCTAAAGGTGCATCCGGATCCTGGTGCGACATCAGGTGGTGCTAGAGGGAAGACTCCTAGGATCAGAAGGTGACACTCCACACGCACACCATCGATATTTGAAACAGGCCTACCAAATGTTAATGAATAGCAGTGCATGGATACCTTTATTTAAACATATACCCAAAAGTGACACCGAACTTTTGTCGTGGTCTCATATGAGCATGTTTATTTTTTCTTAGAAATGTTATTTAATTCTGGCAAATCGTGCTTCTAAATTACTGTTAATTGGCTCAGTAGTGTGCAAACGCTACTGTATGACAATTTGGAAAACTACATTTTGGGCTTCCAGTTTTTTTCCGTTTTGTCCCGTGGTTAGAGAAACAGCTTGTAATAGACTGGCATCGTATAACTTCAAAAGCCTTTATTTGAAAGGAACATTTTAGGGTTTTCATGTCCAGTTTTTGTAGAGCATTAGCCTCGCTAGGGTTTCATGATGAAAAGGAGTGATTGGAAGGAAAGTGGGGACTGTTGGAGCCCTGAATGTGGAGACGTGTTGAAGGTAGTCACATGCGTTTGGTTGATTATGAGCAGGAAGGGCAGTTTTTCTCAGAACTTCCTTGGTCTTCAAATGGTCCTGCACCATGGTGGAGATGACCGCTCATATTTTGACATGTTACTCTATGAAGACATTTGCTGATGAGGTCAGTAATGGGTCATTTCACAATGCTGTCCCTTGACACCCTCTTCAAATTCTTTAGCTAATGTAACAAGGTCTATTGACCCTCTCCTGTCCATCCCAGTCTTTTTTTTCCTCATATCAAGCTGCTTCCTTTTCCAGATTGCTTTCAAACACTTTATTTCTCCATTTACTAGTTCAAGACAGGCATTTGCCATCTTGAAACAATAAATTAAAATGAAAAAACACTGCAATATTATGACACATGTATTGCTGTTTGTATATGCCTGTTATGTATCCGCACCAAACATTTTTTCTTCTTTTTTGTTGACTGTTAAACAAAATAAAAATGCCGCTGCAGCATCATGACGCATAAGAGCACGCACATGCATATACATCATCACACTGGGACCAGCAAATTAAATGTTGCTGATGTTCAGTATTCGTTACAAGCATTAACAAAGCACAATGGTCAGCTAACACCTTGTAAAGGCAAGACCTCATGGCTTTGCTGATGCTTGTTTTGTGTAGTGGGCTTCATACCACAATCCTGCTGTCAGCTGCTGCAAATAAAAAGTTAAAAGTCAATTTAATGGTACTCTGTAAAGCAGCTTTGGAAGGATGATAGGCTGATTTTGCTTTGCCAGAATTTGAATGTAGTCAGTGAGCACATATGTCACTGAGTGAGAATCTATACCGAGCCACCTTGCCAGCGGGTAGACATGATATTGTTAACCGTGCTGCTGTTTTTATTTTTATATTCAACTTTTTTTTTAATCCTGTCAAAAAACATTAGTATGGAGGACGAGGGACAACTGTGGAGTTTTTTTAGACTGTGATGAGGTTCCAGCTGCCTACAAGATCCGGGTCAGAGCGACAGATGGCCGACTGTGTGCAAGTGCGGCGAAGTACTGCATAGAATGAAGGGACAAATCAACCAGTCTCATATGATGCCAAAAATCATTGTCTCCATGACAACTAGGTGGTCTAAATCTCAAACTAATCGGGTGAGGCGACCAGTAGATTGATTGAGGCCCACAAGACGATGTTAGCTCTGCGGACGTAGCAGGCATGTAGTGTAAGTGACTGTGGAATTGAAGCACGCCTATGCACATTACTTGTACGAAGGTTTTGTTGTCTGTCTGGTCCACATTTAGTGTTCAGCTTGATCGTTCCTTAAGGATGTTCCTAATGTGAGTTGAAATTTTAGATTTACTTATTTAGCCGACCATATTTTCTACTGTATGGACTGTTACTCAGTCATACTGAGCAGGATGTTTTTTGGTAGATGTATTTCTTGGAGGAATGGTTGAAAGTCTTGGATTAGGGATCCAGAGTTTTCTCTTGGTTTTTACTACTGTGACTGCTTAATATAGCGGTAGGATGCTTTCACCTGTGTCTTGGTTGTGGTAGGGTAGATCTGACCTCTGGGGCTTACTGGGGGTAGCTGAATAGAAAGCACATGGGTAATTCCCTCCTGAGTGTGGTTCGGTAGTGTGGGACTCGGTGATGTTTTGATTGAGCTCCCTTTGGATGCACCTAGGTGTGCCTCTCCTAGGTGTTGTATAAAAGACTGAACCTCTTGACTCGCCTGTGTTTGTTAGTGTTGAATGCATGTCCGTTGCTTTCTCCTGAGTTCACTGGAGTGGAATGGTCCTCTTTGATGCTGCCTTAAGTGTGGTGGTATATAATGGCTTTCATGAGTACCCTAGGTGTTAAGGTCTAGAATTGGCCTCATAAAGCCAGCCAGATGTGCTTCGGTAGGATTATAGGCTTTTAACGCTTGTAGGTGAAGTAAGAAGTGATGGGACTCTTCCGTGTCCAGAGTATGTGTTAGTGGAATGGGCCAACATGACTATTTGTGGGATGGTAGAGGGATGGGCCTTGACATGTCTCTTCCACATGAACCAGAGTGAGATGGGCCTCTTGGCATTCTCCTGTATACAAGAGAGTAGAATGTACCTCTGACTCCTGTGTGTGCTAGAATACGCCGTTGTGTCTGTTTGCTGTGTTAAGAAGCTCATTTGTCTTCCCTGGCTGTGGTGAATAGAATGGGCCCCTGACTGTGGACTCATGGGTATGCTGGAGTTGGATAGCGTCTGACTCTCCTGGGTGTGGTAGAGCACATATGTCCTTTGTGACCCTGGGTATGCTAGGCTTGGACGGGCCTCTGTGACTCTTGGGGATCTGCTAGAGTTAGCGGGCACCTGTTCTTCCACGTGTGGTCAGACATTGGCCTCTCTAGCTGTTCTTACAGTAAGATCAGCTTCCATCAGTCCTTTCTTTCTAACTGCAAGAATGTCTTGCCCAGCACAATAAATTCTGCAATTGCTTGTATCAGGAATGAGTATGGGGGGTGGACAAATGTTTAGTCTCTAGAGGTGAACGAGTTTTTCAGGGCACAATGGAAAGGTGTCTAGAAATTAATGTCAAGTGCATCTGTAGGTCATCCAGGAGGCTGCACCACACCAGCCTGCCTTCTTAATCTTAGGAGCCATCAGAAGGGTCTGGTGTGCTGGCAGTAGACCTGGTAATGGCAAGTAGTGTTGCCGCTAGTTGTACAAGCTGAGCTGATGCTTTTGATAGCATGGTGAGACAAGCGCAGAGCTTTGAAATAAATCAGCACTCACTGGGTGGCAGGGTAAAACTCCAGTGCCAGTGTGTCATGTGACACGTTGAGTGGCTATGTGGGAATGCGTGTTTTGAGTCGCAGTGTTACTTCCAATGGGCATTTCACTGCCTGTGCCCGTCAGCAGGTTGGAATGGGGCAGCAGAGGTTTCGGGGGCTGGAGGGGACGTTACCACCCCTGTACAAAAAAGAAATGCAATCACGGCAATCAGTGTTGAGAGTGAGAGCCGGTGTTCGCTACACGGTGAACTGCATGCACATCAGCTATGTGTATTTGTGCCCTTCAGTGCTGTATAGCACCGATTATCACTATAGTGCTATGCGGAAGAGCGCTAAATCTTCGTATTGAGCACACTCAGTTTGGCAGGACTTAAATACTCCGTCCAGAATCCTCAGCCACTCCCTCTACCACAGATGACCCTTATGCTGACTTTGCGGAGCAGGGTGGTGCGCCCCCGCACCCTCTCTGACTGACAACCCCCCGTACCCCCAGCATTACACTTCCCTATTCAGACCCATGAGGGCTTTGCCGTGGGAGGGTAACAATGCTCCCGCCGAGGTAGCCTCTGCCGTGTAGCTCCCTGAAGGTGAGATGTTCCATAGATAGTGACTTTGCAGACCAGGGTCACCCACCTGCCCCCCCCCCTTTATCTTCCTACAGGTGATATTTGCTTCCTTGCAGATCACGGTCTCGCTTTCCCACCCCATGAGAAGCCCCATGCTGCGCAGGGCAGCTGCCATACCTCATTTGTAAATGTAGGGCTTCGTTTCAGCTATCCTCCGCTCCCTTGGGATTTTACTGCGTTCCTGTGACACTGAAACACAGCGGATGACAGCAATGTTCCTTCACGCCTCGTTTCACTCATTTTTGCTGATGAACGCGACTCGGGCAGAAAAATGGCTGAGCGCTAGCCTGCAGTCAAAGTTACGTCCCTCTCTTTGTGCGGAACACAATTGGGAGCAGAACAGTGTTTTATTTGTGTGCGTTCTTTCTCGTAAGCCATGCGCCTAATTGTCCTCCATCATTGCAGGCCGGTGCCAGTAGGTTAATGGCTTCGGGACACTGATGGTCATTGATTGCTCGCTCCCGTTTGCAGACCGCAGTCGGTTCGTGAAGCCCTCGAGTAGAACTTTGTGCTGGTTGTTGTTGCCTTTGCTTGGCCCCTGCTTCCCACCGATGGTCACGCCATGGAGTTTGTGCGTGCAGGCGAAGCCTCACATAGCAGAATATTGTCCGGCTCCGGTAGAGTGACACGGGGGAGGGGGAGGGCCTGATTTGGGTTTAGTGAAGGGCAGGCACGGGGGGCGAGGGGGTCCTATGAGCACCTCGCCCCCATCACCAAAATCCTAATCGCATTATATGCTAACTCATCTACCAGATAAGTGCCCTCCTCTGAGACACCTGCCTGATATAACCATTCAGTTTGTACCCAATACCCCTTTGTAATCGACTCTTCTTTTATGTCTCTTTCTCACCCTTGGCTACAACCATATTGCAGCCCCGCCCAGCAGCCACCTCGTGATATTTTATTGCAAAGTGCTCCCGGGCATGTTATTTCCTCATTGTGTCCTTCTACAAAGGCCGCATTCAGTCTTTCTCTCCGGAAATCCTGCGAAGGAAACCTCAAGCACTGATGGTATTTCTGTCTTATTAAAAATATATATTCTCAGGAAATCTGATCCTTTTTTCAGAAAACCTTTGAATATTTGCAAATTATTCTCACACTATCATTCCTGGAAAGGGTGGGGGGGGGGGGGGGGTTCAAAAGCCAAAAGTTGGTAAAAAAATGGTAGTGTTACAGCCTTGTGATGATCAGTACAAAATTCCTTTGAGAAAAAGTTGTGCTCAACCCAGGGCCTGGAGGTGCAACCGGTGCAGCTGCACCTGGCGCTGACTTTGAGAGGCACTATTTAAAAATAATTACTGGTACTTCCTTGCGCAGCAGTTTCAGGCAACAAATAATAATGTAAAAACTCCGGTGTTTAATCTTACTTAATTTCATAACATTCAAATTGCAGTTGCTTCCCGATCATTTTTAAGCCCATTCTCCTTGCCGTTTTTCATCTTCCCAACCTCGTTTACCATATCCGATTTCTGCTCCAGTGAAGCTCTTGAAATTAATATTTTAACTCTGTCTCAAATTTGTAAAATTTTAGTAGCCAGGTGGTGAGATCATTTTCTTCTCTGGTATACAGTATTTAGGTTTCTGGCTTTATATAAACATTGATTAGGTATATCGTTCAACACTTTTAGGATTTGTTACACACATTTGTTATGTTTCATGTCTTTCAGATTATAAACACACATCTCAGGCATAGTTCCCCATTTTACAGTTTGTTCAGTCAGTTCTTATTAAATGCTTCACATTTTCTTCACAGTGTAATGTGACATGATTTTTTTCTCGATTTCCTCAGACTGCAAGTCTTTCTAGGGACATTTGAGTAAGGAGTGTATATTCTGCTCTGCCTCAGGAGTTAAAGCATCTGGCTTTTTTTGGAAATGCCTAGAGCTTTTGTGTTTTAAGCAAGCTCGCTCATGTTCATTTTCCTAGTTGCTTTTTATTTTGATAAAAGTAGCCTGACTAAGGCCCTCATTATGAGTTTGGTGGTCATGAGACCGGCAAACTCACGGTGGCGGTCCAACCGCCGTGGTCCCGGTGGTAAAGACCACCGTATTAGGAGTTGTGCAGTTTGGCCGAAGCCAAACTGCTAGAACACCGCCAGTCACACCAATCTGGTCGGACCGCCGCGGCCTGCAGTGAGCTCCTCCGGGTTGGCGGCTGGCCTAAGCCTGCCAGCCGTATTAGGAGGCAGCACACCGCCAGGATTTTCGCAGCAGTAACTCTGCCACAAAAACCCTGGTGGTAACGCACCTGGTGACAGGAATCCCCGTTCCAGTTGCCGGCACGTGCATGCACCCCCACTCACTTGCAAACCCCCCTCCACCCAACCGTACATATTGTTACAAACAACCCCACCCGCTCTCACATTGACATACACTCCTCCACTCACACATACGCACCCTCGCAATCGTGCACAACCCTGCCCCCTTTGCACTCATGCACATCCCCACCCCTCCACGCATGCGTATATTCACACACTCCTCCCTCCGCATACATGAACACTCCCCCCTCATCCGCACACTTGCACACATACACCCCCACTCGCATGCATCCCAATACACACACCTACTCACTCGCACCCCAACGCCCCCCTCTGCATGCATGCAGACACACACCCTCAACCATACACATTTCCAGACAACCCCCCTCGCTCGCTTACAAACATGCACTCAGACACCCGCACTCAGACAGACACCCCCATCCCTCTGCATACAAACACACTTGCACCCCGACACCCCCCTCCACCCCCCTCCCCTCTGCTTCCATTTGGTCACACACACCCATCTACCATGCACATATACACACGCACTCATGCACACCCATACTGCCACACATACACTCACACACCATGCACACAACACCCTCTACCCACTTTTGGACGGTCCACCTACCTGCCTCGGCGAGGCGGTCGTCCAGGAGGGGATGGATCACTGCACTGCCGGTCAGGAAACCACAGCGGAAATCCGACTTGAATCGTAATATGGCAATCTTCGGACCACCAACACTGGCAGTCTTCTGGCACCCGTGGCTTCTGCAGTTTTGTGAAAAGACCGCTGAAGTTGCAATGAGGGCATAATTGTTGTTGTGTATCATCTATTATTTCCTCGTTTATTTCCAATATGTACTTGTAGAATGTAATAGTAACCTTTGATTCATATTAGTGATTTGATGGTGATTTTACTCCGAGGGTTCCATGTGGTCACACTCCTAAACATCTTCCAGCCTCGGTATTCCCATCTGGCCCCATCCCAGGATTACCTTGAGCTGTGCCACTTGGTCCAACCATCTACCCATCCAAAGAGTGTTTTCAAGTGTTACTCTGAGATCCCACCTTGTCCAGCATAGTGCTGCCCATTAAGCCTGGAATACTAGTCTGGTGATCTCCACGAGTTCCGGACAGTGCTTAATTTCAGCAGGTGGTTTCCTGTGCTCAGCACCCACATGTAATTGTCAGCATCGGCATTGACGAAAGTCTGCCACATGATGCCAATGTTTGTCTTATTTAGAGATGAGCACAACAACAGATGTTTATTAAGACAATATCCATTAAAATTGACTAAAACGTGCAGCCCAAATCATTCCTATTCATTTGGGGGCCCAGAATAGTCTGTCTGAATGGTCACGCTTTTGTGAGTGTGATGGTTAGTAGTTGTTTTGCTGCTGTCATTAGCAGTGATGGAAGGGAAGTGGGTGGTGCAAGCTACAGTGGCCTCCTGACGATGGCACTGGCACTTGTTTGTTTATTTTTTTTTAAATACATATTAAGTTCTGGATCCTTGGGGACAGGTGTCCCATATAGTAAGCCCAGAATGCTATCCAGACCAATCAGCGAGACCACCCTGAAAGCGGGGACTCCATCCTCCATGCAGCCATTCATTCATCTCTAAGTTATGTGTAGTCCAGGGTGATATTAGCCATTGCCAGACCGCCGTTGAATGCGGACATCACACATTTGCTAAATAATATTTTGGGGGCACTTATTAGCCTGTTTTAACTTATATGCTTTGGTAGTAAGGGTTGGGAACCAATGATGTGGGATAGAAAAGGGGTAATGTCTGGAGGATGTACAACATGTGTGGGAGAGCCATCATCCTAAATAGAGCTGCTCTACCCATCAAGTCAAGTGGTAATTTGGTCTACCTGTCCAAGTCCTCCTAACTCTATTAGTTTAAGTCTTATCACACTTTGATCATCTTAATTTAGGTCAGGGTTTGACAGTGCATTTGTCAAACAGACCTATTGCTTACAATCTACATGGAGGGGACTTTGAGTCTGTCCCTTCCTTGGCTTTCTCCAGACTACCACTTTCAAAAATGCTGAAACAAAAACACACTTGAATTGACTGATTTGTGTTCCGTTCCATATCCCAGAAGTTGGGAGCTGCTTTCTGAAGGTTATGTTCAATGTTCTTCCTACAGGCTTTTGGATTGAGATGTCAGAAGGTGAGGGGGGTGTCTAGATCATATTTTGAAAACCAGTCAGAAATGTTTATTTCCGATGGGACTCCATAAAACATAGAAAAAATAAATCTAAGAATACAATTAATACAGCATAATAGAAATTGGTATACATCAATCCTTTGAAACAAAGTAAAAAAGCAAAATCATCAACATTAGAATACATTTCATAGTTAAAACAATATAATGAAAACCGGAATTTAAAAGTCGACCCTCAAGCGTTTCCTACATGCACACACAACAAAATAACCTATTAGACAAAAGACCAGAAGAGTGATAATGTCTGAGTAGAAAACTCTCATGGCAAGCAGCAATTGGCAAAAGCCTAAACTAAGGCCTATGCGTCAGATCTGTTTGTCTGTTGACGGTAGCTTGGGCAGAAGAATAGAGCATGCTCAATATTTTCAGTGGCAGATTGATGACACATCACAGATGTTAATTTAGACAGGAGCATGTTCCCATCTAGCTGTGGCGCTTTTTATTCTCAGCATGCCAAATCGAAATTTCATGGACAGTATTTTGCATATCATGGTTGTGTTTCATCCATGTATTCTTCAAAGGCAGGCAACAACTTCTATTCTAGAAATGTATTAATTAAGATCCCATTTGCAGAGTGGTTGTGCCAGCGCCCACAGTGTAGTTCCAGAATACATTTTTATGAAGGCCCATCATAACCAAGGCAATGGAGTGGGGATCTGACCACATATTGTTGAAACCTAATGCGCCCAACCAGAAGCAAACATTTCACAACCAAGGCAGGGAAGCCACTTTGTTTTGGGTTACAATCTCCTGCAAGCCCTCCCTGTACTTGACAGGTTCCTCTGTTGAATGCAATTTCGTCCACAGCAGAAGCATCCTTAAAGCTGCAAGATGTTAGTTCTTTTGAGTGGGGTCTCGAGGAGCAGGGGCAGCAATGGTATACTACATGGTAGGTTAAATGGAAAGAGTACAAAGTCATTTTCATGTACTAAAAAGGCATTTACTTTGCTATGACCCCATATCTGGGCTCTGCAAAAGGCAGCAGATGGTGCCTTGGCTTTATAAACCTCTAGTGCTGGTCAGACTGCCTAGAGGTTGCTGTTTGATTTTTTTAATTTTTTTTTTTAATTGCAGCATCCCTGTAGGAAAGAATTGCTCTGCTTTTCTAGATGTGAGAATTTAACTGCAGTCTGAAATTAATCTTAATAGCAAGGTAATCGGCTTTGTCAAGAAGAGTATCCCCCCCCGCCCACTCTTTCCCTTTAAGGATCTATGTGGTCTAATTGCCATATATTGGTCTTTTCCGGGTTAATGTCAAGCCCCTTGTGTTCACAGCACATTTAAAATGTGGCCTGCAGGTTCTCAAATCCCTTTGGGGTTCTCGATAGTAACAATGTGTCATCAGCGAAGAGTAGGGCAAGACCAGGAATGGCATTTAATTAAGGTGAATCATGAATACAGTTGTTAAGAACATCAGCGGCATTATTGATGAAAAGAGAGCAGGTTGCAGAACGCATCCCTTATGCGCTGCTCTGCGAACAGAGATACGGCCTGTAAGCTCTGTCTGCCCCACTGCACTTGTGCATAGATGTTAGGTATCCTGATTATGATTGGGAACAGAGGGCAGGACACCATGGACCTGAGAGATTCTTAAAGGTGACATCTTGAGACAAGGTTGAATGCTGCTCTTTGCAATATATAAATGATCTGTCATCAGCCTATTATATATCCAAAGGATTAAAGATAACCTAAACGCTTGCTCAACTATACTGACTTTGGCAGCAAAGGCAGCCTGAAAGGTGATAGTACCCTACACTCTTGCATCCATTCCTCAAGCTTATTCAATATCTGTATACAGAACATCTTTTAAAGGTTATCCAACAAAATAATAGATCTGTATTAAGAAGGCAGACCCCCTGACCCCCTTTTTATAAATTTGGATAATTTTGTCCCCTTGGCCAGTGGCTAGAATATCTGCTTCTGCAGATGTGGCGTTGGAGAGAAGATTAATATAAGGAATCTTTACTGCAGCATCGGAGAGGTACAGTCCTCTGGGATCTTATCAGGAGCTATCCTAACCTATTTTTACAGAGTCAATAGCCACCTGGGGGGTCAATAAGAGTAAAATGGATGTTATCTGTTACAGGGAATATCCAAAAGGGAGCATTAGTAGCCAAGTCGCTATGCAACATGTTCTTAAATGAATCTGAGCAAGTGTATAGGTTCTTAAATTGTTTGACCCATGTAGATGGTTGAGTATAATGATCAGTGTTAGTGTACCCGCTGCGCAACCGTGAGCCATTACATGCCAGATTGTAGACCTATATCTTTGTTTTGAATTGATGCCTCATGAGATCAGTCCAGTTGGCCTCATCCGTGTTCTGTTTACTTAGATGGAGGATTTTAGTGTAATAATCCCTTGCAGTGCATTTTGCAGTTGGAATTCGGTATTTTATTGCTGAAATCAGCCAATTTATCTTTACGGCAGTCCCTTGAAAACCAAGGGAGATTGCCCAATGTTTTTTGGGGCCTAAGGTCTTGAAGTCCATTTAAAAAAATAAATGAATAACTAAGTAAAAAATCTTTCATCAACTGAACAATGAGCAATGATTCTCAGTGTTTGGAATTTCATGGGACAAAAGATGAATATAGGGAACGAACACTCAACATAAAGAATTATGAATTTTGCCAGGGTCTCGTTATTTGCTGATAATCTAGACCATTTAATAGACCTACGAATATTTTCTACTTGGGTTCATCGTTATGTGGGCCGCTATGTGAAAAGGAAAATGCAATTAAAGATTTACTTATACTAAGATGTACTGCATTATGGTCCCTGTCCGTTCTGGGTTCTGCTGCACAATCAACCCCTTTATCCCATAATGCTATATTTAGCATAAAATAATCAATTCTGCTTTTGCGAGTTCCTCTCAAAGGCGCACAATCTGACTTTATCAGAGTGTGATCTATCATAGCTGCTACATAATCCATGAGTCAATGTTAACGAGGCAAGCTGAACAGCACTCACTGTATAAGGTGATATCCAGTCCCGTTCACACCATACTTCTTTTTGGACTAAATTGTTGGAACCATTTTTTTATGCAAAGTATATTTTGGGATTGAAGGCTAGTTGCTAATTGGGCAACTCTAATCTGTGAATTACAAGCAAATCACTCTCTGGAAAGTGCTATAAATCAGGGGATTTTGTGGATGTGTCACTATATGACTGTTACGGTTAAGAGTATGATGTGGTTCATGCATGATTACGTTTTATGAAAATGTGGGATTTTGCAAAGCCAAATTTGTGAGGAGAAAGTAGGTTTTGTGTTTATTTTATTTATAATGATCAATTAACAGATTTTTGCAGTTTACCTATAAGCAACGTTTAACAATGACATCACGAATATGCAAAATAAAAGGAAGACCTCGATGTTTTAGGTGCCAGTGTCACCAGTTCCCTTTTAGTGCCCCCAGAAACATTGCCCACTGCGATCCTCTCCTGTCATCACTGGGTACAGAAAGAAACATTTATTTCCAGAGTACTGTTAGCACCTTCTCTGGACACTGGATACACCAGCTCTAAAGTAGGTTTTATCTGTTGTCAATCGGCTTTCAAGGTACTTTAAATTTATGCTGGTTTGTTGATTTGTTTAGTGTGTTTAACCTTAAAACGTTAATTTCCCTTCTTCTGTGCGCTTAAGAATGGGGATTTAGTGTCTAGAATTTGGAGCGGCCTAAAAATCTTGGCAGAAGAAGGAAATTAGTAAGGTGGAAGCTGTGTTCTTCAAAATCTGCATACTGAATATATATTGTGTGATGTCTCTTCCTTGGGAGGCCTGGGACCTGTCTCTCCAATTGTAGTCAGTCCCACTTATTTTACCTGTGGTCTGTTATGCCTGGAGTTCAGTGATGTGGCCTGTTCATAGTCGCCTGAAGTTACACTTCTTTGCATTTTGCAGGAGCATGTGGTCGGATTAGGACTGCATACGGTGTTTAACACCAGTGTGAGCTGATTGGAAATATAGCAGCTGGTTGACTTCAGCAAAATCTGTTTTAACAGCGTATGAGCGAATGCTTGCATGGGATAGTCCATGAGCATAAGGCCTGTTTAGGGGAGTTGTGATACCCACAGATTGATGATAGAATAGTGTGTTGAGTAGGCTTGTCCGTTGATTGCATTCATGGCAAGGACTGAGAACCGACTCACCACCTATTTACATTTGCCACTCAGGTTATCAAAATGCTTTGCTAGTCATCTTCTGGGATAGGCATATGTGTGAGATGGCATGAAGGTTAGTAGTGTTCCAGGCTTTATGTGAAACCTTGGAAAGTAATAAATGTACACAGCGGGGAATATATTAGATGAAGCAGGTGTGCTAATACTTTATTGCAGCCATGGTTTAAGGTCCGTTTCAGAGTCTTTGGCACTTCAGTAGGGATCCTTGTAAATTAGCCACCATCGTTTTTTGCCCATCAAGAGGGCGTAGACTTGATCCGGGGATCTATAGATATGCTTTCAACACTACAGAAAGGGGGAGGCATTTGTACTGAGGTGAGCGTATTCAACTGGTAATCCTGACACCACAGGGAGGGACAGTAGAGCACAGACAAACGTAGACTGTGAGTGGGTGGAGAATAGAGAAACATAGTTGGGGAAACAGTGACACAGGGAAGGTGCAGCAACACGAACAGTGTTGGTGTGGAAGACAGACAAACTTATACAAAGGGCAGCAGAAAACGGTGGCTATGAGTGATTAAGTGTGAGGGAGTACAGACAATGGTGGCGAGCTGACAAACATGGACATCTCAGTGGTATGATATGCACACTGAGGGAAAGACATGCACGAGGATGGGAGGGACAAAGTTGACAATGAAGGCTGGAGAAATGTGGTTGCCAGGGGACAGGACAATGGTGGATATTTAGAGAGCTGTGGACAGTGGGCTCTGGAACTCTTAGCGGAGTGTGAGGGAAAACTTGTGAGTTTGTGTTTGTCCTCACATACTATGCTCCCAGTCCTGAGTACCAAGGGGTACTTGCACCTTGCACCAGGCCCAGTTATCCCTTATTAGTGTATAGGGTGTCTAGCAGCTTAGGCTGATAGATAATGGTAGCTTAGCAGAGCAGCTTAGGCTGAACTAGGAGACGTGTGAAGCTACTACAGTACCACTTAGTGTCATATGCACAATATCATAAGAAAACACAATACACAGTTATACTAAAAATAAAGGTACTTTATTTTTATGACAATATGCCAAAGTATCTTAGAGTGTACCCTCAGTGAGAGGATAGGAAATATACACAAGATATATATACACAATAGCAAAAATATGCAGTATAGTCTTAGAAAACAGTGCAAACAATGTATAGTTACAATAGGATGTAATGGGGAAACATAGGGATAGGGGCAACACAAACCATATACTCCAGAAGTGGAATGCGAACCACGAATGGACCCCAAACCTATGTGACCTTGTAGAGGGTCGCTGGGACTATTAGAAAATAGTGAGAGTTAGAAAAATAACCCTCCCCAAGACCCTGAAAAGTGAGTGCAAAGTGCACTAAAGTTCCCCTAAGGACAAAATAGTCGTGTTAGAGGGAGAATGCAAGGAAAACACAAATCAGCAATGCAACAACGATGGATTCCTGTCTGAAGGTACCTGTGGAACAAGGGGACCAAGTCCAAAAGTCACAAGCAGCTCGGAGATGGGCAGATGCCCAAGAAATGCCAGCGGTTGGTGCAAAGAAGCTCTTACTAGGCTGAAGAACTGTGAGTACTGCAGGAACGACAAGGGCTAGAGACTTCCCCTTTGGAGGATGGATCCCCCACGCCTTGGAGAGTCGTGCAGAAGTGTTTTCCCGCCGGATGGACGCCAACAAGCCTTGCTACACGCAAATCGTGCGTTTGGCGTTTTTGGACGCTGCTGGGGCCCAGGAGGGACCAGGAGGTCGCAAATTGGACCTGCAGAGAGAGGGGACGTCGAGCAAGACAAAGAGCCCTCACTGAAGCAGGTAGCACCCGGAGAAGTGCCAGAAACAGGCACTACGAGGATGCGTGAAACGGTGCTCGCCGAAGTTGCACAAAGGAGTCCCACGTCGCCGGAGACCAACTTAGAAAGTCGTGCAATGCAGGTTAGAGTGCCGTGGACCCAGGCTTGGCTGTGCACACAGGATTTCCGCCGGAAGTGCACAGGGGCCGGAGAAGCTTGCAAAGTCGCGGTTCCCAGCAATGCAGCCCAGCGAGGTGAGGCAAGGACTTACCTCCACCAAACTTGGGCTGAAGAGTCACTGGACTGTGGGGGTCACTTGGACGGTGTCGCTGGATTCGAGGGACCTCGCTCGTCGTGCTGAGAGGAGACCCAAGGGACCGGAGATGCAGCTTTTTGGTGCCTGCGGTTGCAGGGGGAAGATTCCGTCGACCCACGGGAGATTTCTTCGGAGCTTCTGGTGCAGAGAGGAGGCAGGCTACCCCCACAGCATGCACAAGCAGGAAAACAGTCGAGAAGGCGGCAGGATCAGCGTTACAGAGTTGCAGTAGTCGTCTTTGCTACTATGTTGCAGGTTTGCAGGCTTCCAGCGCGGTCAGCGGTCGATTCCTTATCAGAAGGTGAAGAGGGAGATGCAGAGGAACTCGGCTGAGCTCATGCATTCGTTATCTAAAGTTTCCCCAGAGACAGAGACCCTAAATAGCCAGAAAAGAGGGTTTGGCTACCTAGGAGAGAGGAAAGGCTACTAACACCTGAAGGAGCCTATCACAAGGAGTCTCTGACGTCACCTGGTGGCACTGGCCACTCAGAGCAGTCCAGTGTGCCAGCAGCACCTCTGTTTCCAAGATGGCAGAGGTCTGGAGCACACTGGAGGAGCTCTGGACACCTCCCAGGGGAGGTGCAGGTCAGGGGAGTGGTCACTCCCCTTTCCTTTGACCAGTTTCGCGCCAGAGCAGGGGCTAAGGGGTCCCTGAACCGGTGTAGACTGGCTTATGCAGAATTGGGCACCTCTGTGCCCAACAAAGCATTTCCAGAGGCTGGGGGAGGCTACTCCTCCCCTGCCTTCACACCATTTTCCAAAGGGAGAGGGTGTTACACCCTCTCTCAGAGGAAGTTCTTTGTTCTGCCATCCTGGGCCAGGCCTGGCTGGACCCCAGGAGGGCAGATGCCTGTCTGAGGGGTTGGCAGCAGCAGCAGCTGCAGAGAAACCCCAGGAAGGGCAGTTTGGCAGTACCAGGGTCTGTGCTACAGACCACTGGGATCATGGAATTGTACCAACAATGCCAGGATGGCATAGAGGGGGCAATTCCATGATCATAGACATGTTACATGGCCATATTCGGAGTTACCATGGTGAAGCTACATATAGGTAGTGACCTATATGTAGTGCACGCGTGTAATGGTGTCCCCGCACTCACAAAGTTCAGTGAATTGGCTCTGAACAATGTGGGGGCACCTTGGCTAGTGCCAGGGTGCCCTCACACTAAGTAACTTTGCACCTAACCTTTACCAGGTAAAGGTTAGACATATAGGTGACTTATAAGTTACTTAAGTGCAGTGTAAAATGGCTGTGAAATAACGTGGACGTTATTTCACTCAGGCTGCAGTGGCAGGCCTGTGTAAGAATTGTCAGAGCTCCCTATGGGTGGCAAAAGAAATGCTGCAGCCCATAGGGATCTCCTGGAACCCCAATACCCTGGGTACCTCAGTACCATATACTAGGGGATTATAAGGGTGTTCCAGTAAGCCAATGTAAATTGGTAAAAATGGTCACTAGCCTGTCAGTGACAATTTGGAAAGAAATGAGAGAGCATAACCACTGAGGTTCTGATCAGCAGAGCCTCAGTGAGACAGTTAGTCACTACACAGGTAACACATACAGGCACACTTATGAGCACTGGGGCCCTGGGTTACCAGGGTCCCAGTGACACATACAACTAAAACAACATATATACAGTGAAAAATGGGGGTAACATGCCAGGCAAGATGGTACTTTCCTACAACTGGGTAAATGGACCAACTGGGAGGGCTGGTGGGATCATTTGTGGGATCTCGTGTCACCATCACCTGGGTCTGGAGTACTGTCTATCTGGTAAATCTGAGCTACATGTAGACTAAACATTGCTATAAATGATTTCTGGCATTTTTTTAAAACCACATGCTATGCGTAAGCATAACTTTACTGAATTGCTACTATCTTCCTCCCGTAGATGGGTCGAGTGATGGAATGTAGTTTTCGGCACAAGCTTTTTTTGATTTGAAAGGTGATTTGTGTTGGTGTGCAGAGTTACAAATGCTGCTTCCGTCCTGGCCACTGAAGAAACTGATAAAGGATAAATTGCACAAAAGACCCCAAGCGGAATTCAATCTTGTCTATAGAATCATAATTTCTTTAAAGAAGTACATAGTAACGTAGTTCGGTGTATTAAGGGTCTGCTGCAGAGAAATGTGTACATTAGTTTTTAAATGATTATTATAACAAAGCTTCCTCCAAAACGAGGTCATAATCTAGACTTCTAGAGCATATGCAACGGACACCATAAAGAAAGCAATGTTGTTGGTACGTCCCTTGTTTCCTCTGGGTCATTTGTTTTATAATTTAATAATTATTTAAAGGGTTAGTGAATGATTTACCTGATCTTGCTCGTGTGCACATTAACATTTGCCCTAAATCACTGAAATGTCTATCGATAACTTCAATAGTAATTCATCTGCTTGTGAACCTCTCATCTGAAATCTTAAACACAAACGATGAATGAAACAATCTAATGTTTTACAAGGCCTGCACATTTAAAGAATAATATTTTTGAACTAATAACAACAATCTGTATTAAAGTGTATGATCTTTGTTGGATGTGTTCAAGGAGTTCGTTTCTGTCGATTAATCTGTACGTGAATATCTTCATCTGACTTCATTCTTTTAAAGCTGCTTTCTTGCATTTGCTCCTTCATTTTGTTTCTGGTTAATACTCCGTATATTGTAGGTGGTAGTCAGTGGATTTCAGGTATATGTCAAGTTGAAACTCATGTAAAGAGTATTTTAATGTTTACACTTAATCTTGAATAAATATTCGCTATATGTCTCGGCTGTTTGTAAGGTATTGGGTATTTGTCGGCTGTAGGTCAGTGTTGAAGCTCACTTGAAGTGTATATTGATGTCTGCATTTATTGGATATATTTCAGGTTTATAGAACTCTAGTATATTTCACATGTAAGGTGACATGTATATTCATTATTGGGTGTGTTTCAAGTGTCTGTTAATGTTTAGGCACTCCTTTAATTGAGGTGTGTGTTGATATGCTGAATAATGTGTATTTTTCATACACTAGTGGATGTGTTTCAGATGTATGTTGTTTGTGCACACTACCCGGTATGTTTCATGGGGAGTGTAATGCTGATATTCACTAGTGGTAATGGTTTAAATATATGTTAATGTTTAGACACGAAGATATATTTTAAGTTGATGTGTAAACTGTGTTTTAATATATTTCAGGCGTTGGTTTATGTTTACAATTTCTCACGGTATATTTCCGTTATATGAGAATATTCAGCCTTTCTATTGGCTACATTTCATTACTAATTTGAAGCTTAATAATGAGTCTATTTCAGTTGTTTTGCTCGTGCATATTGGGGTATGAAGGAACATTAATGCTTTCTCTCACAATTCGGATGACTTTCTAGTTATATTGAATACTTGCACTAGCTTATACCCAATCCAATGCTTGTTTTATTTCAGCTTTGCACAGTAACAAGAATATTCCTTTTAAACATGTCATTTTTATTAGGTATGAAAACACCCGTACACTGCCATACTCAGTAACTGCTCATACATTCACCAAAATCTGTGGTTCTGAGTAATATACGTCACTTCCAATTTCTTTCTATTTTATCCCCCAAAATTTCCTTCCATCTCCCCGACCCCCACTCACCTTGGTGAGTGAACTCATTGCATACATAGTACGATAAAGGTAACCAAAAATAGAATCCTCTCATTGAAATACAAGCAAGACCCTCAGAAATCATCACGCGCCTGGGGGTCTGCTACCGTCTTCTGTTGGCGAGGGTTTGAATCTATGCTGTATAAATAAACTTCATTGGTAAAGGGATAAATTCAGATTTCTGGACTACAGGGACAGTATGCCACAAGTATGCCTGGTCTTTGTAAATACTTTGTTATCGAATACACTGTTTAGGGTACAGTATCATCTGTACTAAGTATATTTAAGCAACTATTTAAGATGTTTGTGTCGTCTTTGGATATGTGCAAGTGTATGTTCATCGTTTCTTACTATTAGCGCTTGCTGAGGTATTGCAACGCACCAAGAGCTCCAAAACAAAACTTTGGAGAACAATGTGCAGTTCAAAAATTAAGAGAGACTGTAAAGCATTCAAGGGCCTGGGGAGCCTGAACCTGCCTCTTAAACAGATATTTAAGTTTGTCTGAGATTAAAATTACATTAACTTCCATGTGGTGGTTACAGTTTCCATGGTCTTGCCTTCCTTCATAGACCTTAAATCGTTGCTGGATGTTTGTATACCCTGTGCGCCATTTCTCCTGTATATTCTCTACATTGGTTTTTATTATTACTCTTCGGTGTACAACCAAAAAACAACTGGATGGACATTTTCGCCCCTTCCAGGGCAAGAAGAACTTTACTGTTTGTGTGGTAGATTGTGGCCCTCGGAAGTTGCAGGGACTGCGGGCGAGTGGTTAGACTATTTAGAAGTGCGTTTCTGCTCAGTCAGTTAGTGGGGTATATGTGCCACACTAGTTTCTGAATATCTATCTTCTCAGGTCATAGTAATTACAGGGTAAAACTGTAGAATGCTGGGCTACTGGTGTGTGGTTAAATAATGGCTCCTTTTAAGTCAGTGTGTTGGCATGGTAGACCTTCGCTTTCGAACACAACTGAACACATTTCTGCCATATCAGCGGGTTTGCCTGGTTCCCTTTACTTGTAGCCAGCTGGTACGCTCTCAGTGGGACCGGAGATGGATGACCTTTCTTGGCTTTCTGTTCTCATGATTCACCAACTTTATTTAACCACTGCTCTAAACAATGTTGAGAATGCAGGGTACACCTGTGTGCTATAAGCGCACTCCTGGGCTCCCCCCACAAGCACTTACGTCTCCCACCACATAAGCTGATTGTGGGTGCTCTGCTAATCCTTGCTCCAAAACATTGACTGTTTACCACTTGTCATAATTACTATCGAAAATACGCTGGTTCAAGTAACTATTAAGAGTGTTTTCTGTGGTTTTTATTAAAATGAACGTATTAAGTGAGATTTTTTTTTTATGAGCTACTGTTCCCAATGCCATTATTAGTACCTAAACCAAAGAGTTTGTTGTGGAAGCATGAGACAAGACTCTGTGTGCACCTAGAGGCGTTACACACTAATAAATAATAATGGGAGTAAATTCTACAAAAATAGATATTTGGATCGATTAACGACTTTCAACTAGTGCTTTTAGCCCGAATCAGTGCCCTTGCTGCCTTTTGGGCAGTTGAAAAGTTGTGGTGTTGGTGAAAAAGGAATGCCTTGCAACACCAAGCATTTCTTGTGCTGGGCGGTAATGGTAGTCTCTGATCCTGCACAAAGGTGGCTCCCAATCCATCACCACAAGCCTAGGTCTGCGGTGCGTTACCTGGTTTACACCCGCAAAGAAAGATGGATGATTCCTCCCCGGTCTACCCACCGCCTTGTCCGCCACATTCACCACCAGAGAGAAAGTTTCAATTACGTCTGCAGCAACGACCCTTCTGGCCAATCGATCTTTGTTTATCAGGGCCAAACTCCATAGCTGTCTAACCTGCGCGAGGGGCTCAGGTATTTTTTTTCCCTTTGCAGTTTTAGAAGTATTGAGTTTTATCCAGGAGTTTTCCACAGCACCTCGCAGTTCTCTCAAGAATAGTTTACCAAGTGACACGTTGATGAATATCTTTCCAAGTATTGGAGCTGCCTTAGAGGAAACCAATATGTGTGTGCTTGAGAGACACTAATGAAATGTCCCTGGATGCTAATGGGGCATTGCCTCCAGTTGTTAAGGCATATAGGTTCCAGTTACTTTTGAGATTGTCTTTACTTTTGGGAGTGAATACTTTGGCCTTCTCTCAGGATGTGCAAAACTGTAGTATTTTGTTGTGAAATTTCTCAAAATGTCATGAAAATTATACATTTATAGAAAAATTGTGGCTTGCCAGTATATATCTTACCTTTTTCCCCAGAAGCATACACCTCTCTTTAAAAAAAAATCTTGTATGATACTGGCAGGAGACCGGAGCAAAACAGCCCCTTGCTGGTTGTCTCCTGAGGCCTTGTTTTATCTATGTGAGAAACTTTACTAACCCAGACAGTTAGTCTGCAACAACTGTGTTGGAATTTATGAACGATGTAAACTTGTTTTTAGAACAATATTTTCATTTAAGGTAGTTAGCCCCATAGCTTTCTCTGATAATCCTGTCTGTTAAAGCAGTATTTGGTGAAGTGGGATTTTTGGATTCCCAGAATGAGTTTCCCTTTATCTGAATATTTAAATTCGCTGGTGTTTCTGCTCAACTCTTCGTACATTCAGATTGCACTCTTAGATTCTGATTTAACTACTTGCACTGAAGACATTTTCTTCTGTAACCGGTTCTGACGCAGCCATTCTAGTCACCTGAAAGACAGCTGCGGCCACTGCAAATCTCAAGGGGAGGGGCAGGTGGGGGAATAAATAAATTACAAAAAAGGAAAACGTACCTGTTCTTGCTGCTGCCTCGGTCCTCTCCTGATAGTGTTGGTGTCCCAACAGTCCCTGGGACACCAGCACAGGCTTTCTATGCAATCCTGACACTGCTCTCATGCTATCCCTAGCAAGAGAGCAGTGCCAGGATTGGTCTTAGCAACCTGGTCTGCCACTCACAGTGCACTGGGGTCTGTGCAGTTTCTCCGACCGGGCTGTGCAACACAGCTGGGTTGGAGAAACCTAACTGCGCATGTCTGATTGGCCAGCCTAAGACGGCCGGCCAAACTAACTAGCACATTTGAGTGCAACCACTCCACTCCTCCTCCCCCCACTCCCATGGCCCAGCCCCTTCTCCTGCAAATGCTGGCTGAGCCGGCGGCTGGAAAATAAAACCGTAAAATATTGTTTTTTTTTCAGCTGCTGGCGCAGCCAGTGAGGCGACACTCATTCATGGCAAAGGAGCCGCCCCTGCTGAAAGTGTTGGAGTGGGCGAGTATGGCTTCTGAGCGGAAGGCCCCTGAAGGGAGTTCTTGGACATCTAGCTACATTGTTAGGGCAGCGAGTCAAGCTGACTGCTCTGGGAAAGGCTGAGGTGAGGTCAGTCCACGGACTTTTTGGGTGAAGTGGTGCTAGTGTTTACAGCATTCCTTAAATAAATGTTCCCCTCTGTTGTTGACAACCACTCTGGGAGCACATTTTTCTCCCACGCATTTCTGGCTCGGCATGGGGGTTCGTGGGGGTGCTGCTTGGACTGGCGCCCGGTCCTAGTCTGTAACAAACTATGAATCCCACTTGCCAAAGTTCTGTGACCTAAACAAGTAGGATTTTACAAGTTTGAAAAACATTAATTAGCATTATTTTGACATCAATTGAATAACGTCGCATGACTTTTGGCCTGAAAAAGAAATTAGATCTCTTTACAAGAGCCCCCGATGATGGCAGTTGTTGCTTTTGTCACAGATGACATAAAAAGAAATGTCAAGGCATAAATAAGTCACCTTTGAGCAAAGCATCTCATCAGACAAGTGTAGTGTGGTGATGTTAGTTCCAGAACACATTTATGAAAGATGGCTCGATCTGTGAGTGCACTCTGCAAGGTTCTCTTTGTAATCAGCCAGTGAAAGTGCACTTAGAAAATGTATTAAAAGTGGGGAAAAATGCCAGGATGGACCAAGGTTTTGACATAAGCACATCTATGTTTGAAAAAAAAAAATGCAAGATTTGTTTCCCATTTTTAAAGAATCAACCCATTCTCCAGGCTAACTTCATAGTGCACTTATCGTAAGTCAGCACCTTACAATTAATGCCCTGGATAGAGGTTGTTTAAGCATTATTGCCCTCTACTTAGTTTTTAATAGGGATTATTTAGTAAGCATACTCACTCCAGGTTTGTACCTTCTACACTTGTGTTGGCAAAGAATGTTTTTGATGCACTCTGCGTGCAAGGTGCTGACTTCTGGTGCACTCTTCCTGGTGCCCTTACTCTGGCTAGATACCACTTTCACAAGTTTTTCAGTTCAAGAAAAATAATTTGCACCTGGAGTGTTTATTGCATTGGCTCAAAAATAGACTTTAATTCCCGGAAGTGAAATCCTGACTGCGGAATAGTGGCAGGAGCTGTGAAGAGAAATAAATGCGTTCTCTTAATCTGTAGTATTTTATCCAGCTCCCTAAAACAGTTCCATAATGTTAAAGTTACTCCACGCTGCTATGTTTTTTTCTTTTTTTTGTGTAGTTGTTTATTTTTATTAATGACTCCTCTCTGATGCAGTTATGAAGTGTGTGCACTTTAGTGGTACTCTTAGTAGGAAAGGGCTCCCCGAATACGCGCTTAATTGGAAGAGGTATGATTCGTGCGTGAATTTGACTGCGACAGTTATTCTCTCAGCTACAAAAGGTGCGCAATATACCAGCTCCTCCATGCAGTTTCTATGCTCGCGCGCTAAATATTCCCAGCGCAGTGGATGTGGCGCACATCCACTTTCACAGTTCCCGGACATTTTCTGTTTCCAGCAAGCCACACCTGATAAAAAAAAAAAGTCAAATAGCATAAGCAGACGGATATTATGTGAAACCTACAAACTGGACTTTTCACACGATTATGCATCATTTAATAACGCTAGCACAGCCCTGTTAAGGGCCATTTAGTATCTCCTCCTTACCTTTAGCATCACATGCTCCTATCAACCCTTTGACCTTCTCGTGCTTTCTCCAGAGTGCGTTGAGAAGCTGTTGCAGGCACCGCCGCAGCCTCCTATTGGCTGAGACCTTTGCACAGTCTCCGTTCTGGTATTCCAGGTGACTCAATAACCGGAGGAGTTCCTTTTAGTAGCCCTAACCCCGTTGCTAGGCTCCTCTGTTTCTCTCCTGTACTGTCCATCCACATGAATGCTAATGGAGGTAAGTCTTGCTAGGAGCGCCTCCCCCAAAGCTATGTTGACTGGGTGAGCGCACACTGTGCAATCCGTGCACCATTTTTCCTGATTAATTTGAGTGTCTGAGGAGCAAGCTCCTGTCTATGGTTGAATTCATATCATAAAATGTCCTTAATATGCCATCATGACCTGCCACAACCCCCTATAACTTGATTTCATGAACCTTCTTATCGGTCGGTGCTTTGTCATTTCTGGTCACTTAAAACGTCTGAAATTTGCATCGGTATCTTTCTGTAGATAACTATGCTGTGCACATTCAAACCCCGGTCTATTGCAAGGATGCGTTCCGCCTAGGTGCGCATATGTGCCCGTAAGGCATTTTTTCTTGGTTTTTTTTCACTTTGTGACTCATCTGCTGTCTGGGCTTTCATCGCTTGCTTTAGAACATGGAAACTGGCAGTGCAGATGAGTAGGTAAATACTTGAACAGGGATGGAGGAAATGCTGGGGATGCAATGAATAGGATAGGGACCATGACTTCTCGCTAGAAGCCTTAGGATTCTACGATTAAAAACAGTGTCTAACCTCCCAGCTGCTTAGAGCTGCTAGCAGCTGTTTCTACAACGTCCCCAGGAGAAGGCATGAGCGTGCCGTGGAAGGATTGCATATTAGTGGTTTATATTGGGGAGTATGTAATTCAGAGGTGGCTAGTAGGTATTACTTAACAGTGTCCGGTCACTGGAGACCACATAGCTTGACAGTGGTGGCTCATGACTGTTGAACATGGCTTGGAAGTCCTGGCCTATGGCCAACGTGAAGACCTTCACATGGTGAAACCAATCCGGTCTAGATTTCAAAGTTGTCCTAGAAGTCTATGTTGACAGGGATGGCTTAAGAATGAGCTGGAGCTTTGCGACCTACGCTTATGAAAAGTGAAATGGCGGATTAAAGCCAGGATAGCTAGTGACCACTGCATGTGGCTGAACACTGGTGCGCGATACCTGGGGAATAAGGCTTGTGGGTGTGGTGCGTCATCAGTCACATGTCTCAATGGCTGACGAGGGAGCATGGCTTGTCAGTAGTGAATAATGACCAGTTAGCATCATCTGGTGGCTGATGACAGGGGCTGTATGGCATGCCAGTCGTGGCGTCTTGCCAGGCGGTATAGCATGTCTGTGGCGACTCATGACCATGGGAGTATGCCATGGCAGTGGTGGCTTATGATAGGGTGGGTGGTGGGACGAGGCAATGATGGACTTTGCTCAGAGGGTAGCCAGTGGACGTCCCCGCTCCACCCCAGTAAAAGAACCTGCATTGAAATGAACATGCACTTTTGGCGAAAGTTGTCTGGCAGCGGATTGCTTTGCCCAAGTATTATCACCGAGCTCCAAAATCGATGGCTATCTGACAGGCAGAATTAATGCCAATAAGACAAACTGTTTCTATAATGCACCCAAGCTTCGTTCATTGCTTTTCGAGAAACCTTATCCAGGCCCCTCAATTGTCTGTTATTGCGCTTTCGCCTCACGTGGTGCTAGAGCACGGTGGCGCAGCTTGGGGCTGCCGGGGGATGCTGTGCCTAGTTATTTTGTTACGCTATTTGCACTTGCTGTGTTTAATTCCGTATTAAGGCTCGCCCTCGTGCGCTAGTGCCCGGGACGGACACGCCCCTATAATGGCAGGGCCGCTTTCTTAAATTACAGGTGTCGTTGGTGGCGGTTTCTGCTCGTCTAAACCTGCACAAAACATGTATTATGATGCACTTTAATTGGAGAAAACTCTCGTGTTTCAGACATTTTGACTTTTTGCCCGAGGGGTGGGGGTGGTTAGCGGGGAATTCAGTCTCGTATGTACGGGAGGACGGAGGTATGCTGGCAGCGCATAGACTGAACCTTGCATTTTTTTCGCATGCTAAGATCAAAATATAATTACTGCTTTCAAATAATGCAATGTAGCTGAGCTGGAGTGATTTCAAAAGAATGGCCTGCAGCCTGTGGCCCCAGCACTACCATTGGTGGAGTGTGGGAAGCGAGGGGGGTGGGGTGTTGGGGTCGCCACTGATTTACAACGGTGCTTGAGCACAAACTAGATTCCCTTGGCAACGAATCCAGGCCTTGTTTGCACCACCCCGGGCCTACTTTGGAAAGTGGTTTGTGCTCAAACTTTGCCACAATGAAATGTCGATCACCTCAAATTTGAGCTGCTGGACGGAGGGCATCAAAGTTACAATCGAGGATTCACTTGCTTTTTTTTTGTTTTTGTTTTTTTTAATTAGAAAATCTAAGTATACTCACAAGATTTCATATTTCTAACCAGAAATAATACAAAATAAAATAAAACGGTACTATCCACCTAGAAACGTGAACACAGAACTAACACGGAAAAATAGCTCAATCAGCAAACTACACATTCCTGATGTTTGAAAAACCTAAAAACATATTCTCGCAAAAACCTGCCAAAAACAGTTGGTTTCAATAATTAAATATGACAACACAATCTTGGTACACATTCCTGCCAGCCACCTTGCGCCCATCAAAGCAGTATTCCATGCAGCGGCACGATTAATCTTGGACATAAATAAATGTAACCACATTACTCCAAATCTACACAGCCTCCATTGACTTTCACTGGAGCTCCGCATATAGTTCAAAATAGACTGATTAACTCACAAAACCATCCACCAGAGAAGACGACTATCTAGAGATTCGGTGGTGGATACAGACCACAAACACAGTACCATAAATTGCACCCACATTTCAAAACCAGGCAGAACATATACTTCACTAGAGCAGTACCAAGATCATGGAACTCTCTACCATCCTACCTGTGATGAATACTAGACCTGCTTTCTTTCAGAAGGGGCTTAGCGATATTCCTGTTCGGAAGAGTATGCTGAAACAACCTCTCCCGCATGTTCTCTCCCTTAATTAATATTTGGTGTCTCCCACTTTTTGCCCTCAACATAAGTATTAGCTCGACCCCTCTCCTGAGCACGACGATATCACTGCTGTTCATGTTTAGTTCACAGATCTTTTGTATGGTTTGGTAATATTGTAAAGGACACTAACGCTGAGAGGTGCAGTTACCCTATGTAATGATTCCAAAGTAAATAAATGGGCATCTAATGGTGGCTAAGCCAAGCTAGAAGGTCATTAAAAGCTCTGTTCAGTAGACGCCACCTCATTGGCACATTTCCGTAACCGCTGCATGGTCTTTAGCACTCCCTGAGGAGCAAAAGCTTGAGGGTTGGCCCCCACAACCTCTTTCCCATTCACAAGCAAACTAAAAAGGGAGTAATGTTGTTACTACATAAATACTAATACAATAACTACTCACCCAGGACTCCATCCACTGAAACCACATCCCACTCCATCTCGAGCCGAGACAGTATTCCTGAAGTCCTGTCCTGGCCAGACCGTAGCATAAACCTATGGACTGCTGATACCTTGTCCACTAAACTCTACTGTGGCCCCCGTCCATTCTCCGCGTCCTGGTGCTAACTGCAAGCAGACAGCATCCTTCTCGGCACCGCCCTTTCCTGTGGTCAGCAGTACCCCTGGAATTTACGGACGGAAGACCGAGAGAGTTGCAGTGACTGACTTCCTTACTAACGCAGCCCCGTACCTCTGCATCCCTCCGAAGAGGATGAGCAGCTGCATAACACACTTTATAAAACATGTGAAATTGTGACCGTTTAACCAGAAACAGCTGAAAGACCTTGCAAATCAAGCCTGGAAGGCTTTATTGAAGGCACGTGCCAATGCAAGCGCGAGACCGAAAGAACTGCGTACCTTGCATTCCACCACACATGTACTTCACCTGGCAGGAATGTGGTCGACTGTCTGTGCAGACATCTCACTCCAGAAAGTGTAAAAGCCGTTCTAACGAAATATGCTGCGAAACACCTCTGCTTTGGTAAATGCAGACGGGGTTACTCAATACTTTATTCAGTGAAACATTTGGTGCCGGCTAGTTCCCCACACTGCAATTTCTTCACTACAGTACACCCCTAAAGGGCCGCTAGCGTGAAGTACAGCTCTGGGCATTGTCGGAGGGTGGCCGTGGTCAAGGCCGTAGATGGACAGAACTGGAACCGTGGCATTTTTCGGAGGAACGGAAGGAACGGAATGGAATGAAAATGATGTGAGGTCAGTTAGGTACGTTTTTTCAGAAAAAAATAAATAAATCTGAACTGTTTTAAAGAAGGGGCTGACAGGAAGTTGGAATTGATTGTGAGGGGAGGAAAAAAAAGCGTAAGCACATTTGCTAGGACTGACTGAGAGCTAATTCAACTAAGAAAACTTCAGTGATTGTGCAGTTATGGCCGCGGGTCTATAGAATTCCAGCTTTAGTGAAACCAAGGAGTTGTAAAGGTATGTTGGGTGCCATAGATCACGGAATGGACAGATGTATGACTAAATGGGGCGTGGCTTGTGCTTGTGTTGGGGTGGTTGGTTGCTTTTGTGTTGTATGTACAGGTGCTCGGTTTTATGTTGTGGGTGTGTGAGGGTGGGTGCACGTGTCTGTGTTAGTGTGTGGTGGGTGCTTTGCTGTGGGTATGTATGGGTGGGTGCTGGCTCATGTGTGTTGTATGGGTGCTTGCTTGTGTATGTAGTTGCATGCTTCTATGTGTTGTCTATGTGTGGGTGGATACTTGCTTCTGTGTGGGCGTGTGCTCTAATCTGCATGGTGGGTATGTGGATGGAAGCTTGTTGCTTGTGGGTATGTATGGGTGGGTGCTGGCTCATGTTTGTTGTATGGGTGCTTGCTTGTGTATGTAGTTGCTTGCTTGTGTATGTAGTTGCTTGCTTCTGTGTGTTGTGTATGTGTGGGTGGATACTTCTGTGTGGGCATGTGCTCTAATCTGCATGGTGGATATGTGGATGGGAGCTTGTTCATGTGTGTTGTGGCCATGTGTTTTTTTCTTTAAATGCTCACTTCTGATTGTTTTTACTTTTGTGTTGTGTGTGGATGAGTGTTCATTTGTGTGTTGCAGGTATGTGTGGTTGGGTCCTCACTTCTGTGTTTTGTGTGGGTGCTTGCTTGTGTGTGCACAGTTCTAAGTGTTGTGAGTGAATGATCACATTGTCATGTTTGGGTGGGTGCTTGTGTGTGGTTGGGTGTGTTCTCACCTCTACGTATTGTGGTTATGTAGGTGGGTGCTCACTTATTTGTTGTGGGGTATTTGTGGTGTGTCAGTGCTTGCAGATGTAAGTGTGCATTTGTGTGTGCAGGTGGGTGCTGGCTTCTGTCTTATTAGTGTGTTTGTGCTCGCAATTGGTTGCTAGTTTCTGAGAGTGCATGCAGAGCTTCTGGATTTTACACTTTTATCTGCATATCCATAGGCCTTGACCCTAGTAAATTACAGGCATTATTTGGGTTGTACTATTAAAACCTCACTGCTACTCATTGATGTGAGTCACGCCCAATGTACAAAAAAATGGTATTTTGCCTTGCATTGAGGTCCCTGACAAGTCAGGGCAGATTTTCAGTAAATATTGCAGAGACCAAGTGCAGGCATTGGACTCTATAACAAGTCTGATAACCAGAGTGTCCGTCAGCCTTCCATCTAAGTATAGGGCCACAAAGGCTGCGTTTTCCCTATCTTTTCGTTATTATAACCAGCTTTGTGTGTAGCATCAGTAGCGCGAAATACAAACTCATGTAAGTGTAGTTAGTCTATTGAAGTTTTATATAACCCAAGGATCTGGTCAGGGGAAGAATTTAGCACTGAGGTGACTGATCAGTTGTGTAGAGGTAAAGAGAGGATGGGGGTACACGACTCATGATGTCTTGATATGGTGGAGGTACTACTTTTAATCAATCGTAGGAAGGTATTGCTGGCTTTCATAGAGCACCCACTTGCAATAGTATCCGGTTGGTATTCCTTTTTTTACAAAAGCTCGTAAATCCTGCTCCAAATAACACTGGATGTCTCACTGTAAACAAGCTTTAGTGATCAAATTTTGCCACAAGGAAGATCCCAAAAATATCACATACGTGTCAACTATACAGAATTATGTGGTACACTGCAGCTTTTCAGACAGTCCTGCTGACGGTGGATTTAAGTGCCTCAGTCTACCGCTTGCCTGTACTGCAGGAGAGCAGGGTTTAAGAAATATCAACATGCCCTTGGTTACAGCAAACAATAAAGCATTGAATTGAGAAACCAAACATGCGCTGTCCCAGCTAATAATCCATCACCAGCAAACGTACAGGAGGGCCTGTGGAGTGTTTCATTGTCAGTGACCTCTTGTCAGGCACTCTACGGTGTAACATCACAGCCATTGGCGTTATGCAGGAGGATGGGCCCTTCCTGCAAAACATAGTTAGGGGCCCATGAGACTCCATAAATCTAATATCCTTAGGATTTAGATTAAATGCCCCTCCCGAAAGGCGGTGTCTTCCTGCTGGCTTCTTTAGAAGAAATAAAAATATATCTTTATTTTTACACCCCCTCCAAATCCTAACCACCATCCCCCGTGTCCCTTATGGTGGGATTCCAGAGGGACCACCTAAGGGCCAAAATAGAAATAAATCGCACTGCAGTACTTCCACGAGGCTGCCCCGTATTGCTCTGCACAGCTCTTCTGTGTGGTCCTGCAAAGTACTGCTGGACTGTGCAAGTGCTAAGAAATGAACCTTACACTGTCCTTCAGAAGTAGGGCAGTACCGCAGATAAATATATATTTTTTAAAAGAATACAAAAATGGAGACTGTGGAGTGGGCTGATGGTGGGAGTTTGGCCAGCTATGAGAGGTAGGCGGCCCATGGGGATTTCGACTCTATAGTGTAGAATTTAGAGGTAAATTCCCACTTAGATGTACTTTTTCTCACTGGTGTTGTAAGCATGGCCCTAAGGTTGTATGCAACTGTACTTCTCTCAGAAAAGTATGTAGGGTATCTTACTAAACTACTGAGTGTTTGCAGTCTATTGGGCCTAGAAGAGAGAGTCTCTAGATGCTGAACTGTCATTTCCTGTGATCGATCAGGTTTTAGACCTGAAAACTCCCACCTCTTTTTGGCGATAGACTGTGGGCAAGCATATCACCTGTTTCCATGAGTAATGAGCGAGTACCTAAAACCACTACTGCTCTGATGGATGGTAGTCCGGAACCGTGACCTTGAGTTGGCAGAGGTGGTTCTGCTGAGTTAATTTTTCTATCCAGCCGCAGTCGTAAACTATCATTTTATTAAAGCGCCCTGCCGCTTGCAGCGTCAGCACTATCCGTTTATGAGATTCATCTTATAGCAGCTCGGTGAAGTAGTCTGCTGACCCCGTCACGGTTTCGAGGAATTATTTGTGAGCCGTGATTTACTCTAGTGCGCTGCCTTTCGCTATTTTACTGGAATCATTTATGTGCCTCTTGCACGGGTCATACCTCAATGTTGCCCAATTCTTGTGACAAGCCACGTGTAGGGGGGCCTCTTCACGAATCTGGAACGATCCTTTGGTGCATTGAAATTTACATGCAGATGTTTAGTTCGTATGAGCGCATTTTTCCCTTTTAGGTGAACGTTAAAATCGATTACTTTGTTCTCGATCAGTCCTGTCTTATCGCGGGAGAGTTTTGAATGGATGAATGAAAGAAAGGCAGGCGCATAATGAGGCCTATTCCCTACAAAAGACAAAATGCGTGTTTCTCATTGAAAACCATGGGTGGCCCCATACAAGCCTTCACGGTTTACACAGATTTTTAACTCTAACTTTGAACAACCACCAACTGGAAGAGGTCATTGGTCTATTCTTGAAAAATGAGCAGCTGCCTTTACGAAGATAGCTCCTTTACTTCACTGCCCTACAGAGAGTGGGTGGGAGTAGGGTATTGCTTCCTTTTTGCTTTCTCTATAACTTGCCTCTAATTTAAAGTCTGGTTCGATTTCCCAATCCTGGATGATTTAAGTTTGTTTGTAACCCAATTCTGACACGTTTGTTTCCTCTCTTTTAAGCATTAGTAACAAATTGTGCCGACTTTTTGCAGCTCCAGTGAAATTTTGTGAACCGATCTATAAACTATCAAGTCAGTTTGCAAAATCACTATTTGGAGTGGGTTGCAGTTCGACTTGCATCATAACTGTTCATGGTGTAGTTCAGAGATTAGATGTCGTCATATGGAAGGTGTCCTCCTAGGTTCAGCAGATTACCATGTCTGTAATCTGCTGACCCCTTCCCCTTTGCGACTGGGTCACCACCTTCTTTGAGTAGTTTGTAACCTATTAGTGCTTTGTGACAGAAATTGTAGTTGCAAACTATTGATACAGCACAGCGAACTGCAATTTGGAAACAACGCCCTTCCACGTTGCAACTCATTTTACAGTTGGGTAACCTCTTACTGAATCACAAAATGAGTTTTTAATACATTTTAAAAGAATTATTTAGCAATTGCAAACCCTTGATTTAAGAAATCTCAAGCTTTGTGACCGAGAAATGGTTGTGAATATCTGTCCCTAAGTTATTTGTGGCAGTCTTCCACCACCAGATAAGCCATCCAGTGGGAATTTGGAGATTTTGGTCATGTGTACACTTGGGAGCAGAAAACATTTACCCTAGTGCTGGATGTTGATTTCGTGCTTGTCACTTGTTCTAGAAAAGCAAAGTTTTTGTAATGGTTAGTTCTTTTTTCTGGTATGAGTAAACTGCACCGAGTTAAAATAACGTAACCAGCTGATTTGAGTAGGTGGCATTGTTTTTTTGTTTATTTTTATTGAGGAATAAATGGAGGATCATTTTCAAGGGAGTCAGCTATTTGGTAACCCAAGTTAATACCTTACCAAAGCGATGTGAGGAGGTCAAGACTGGATGGTATACGCATGAGCCCATATAGAGGTGTGTGGAGGTCTTGCCATAACAAAAGAATAATTCAGATTTTTCTCTGTAAAAAGCCCCTCTTGATGAACATCTGTGTCCATATCTCTAATACTGCAAAACACAGGCTTACAGCCACAAAAATGATGGCTATGATTGCACCAGTAGGAAAGGAGACTGCCTTTTTCTGATAGGCACATCAAGTATTATCGAACTGCAGCATTCACCTAAAAGTGACTCGCAAACAGGGACTCGTTGTAGCACATTGGGTTAGAATTGTAAACAAATCATATGGTGATTTAAACATAATGATCAGCACAATCTGTATCAAAGCTTAATTAACTAGGTAATAATAGCCACGTTCTTTTAACAATCTCTTTAGTTTTTCTGATCGCAGATCAACAGAGCGATCAGTGGGTAAGTTAATTCAGAGAGATAAAAGGATGGCCAGAGAAGAGTCTCTCATATCGACCTGAATAGATGCGATCAAGACTTGGTCTCCGTGATCGAACACAGCTAAGTAAATTCCAACAACAAGTTTAGCAGACAGTGGTACTGTCCAAAACATTCAAGACTGTTCACAGTGAAGATTCCGAGTCTTTCTAAATGACCTTCACATGTCACACAGTACATCCCAACAAGTCTGTAGTGTAGAATCCATACCAGAATCTCGCCAGTGATACAATTATAATTTTATTCTCATTCATCAGTCTGGATGCAATATTTCACATTTTGCTTAACAGATGGTCACATTGGACGTTAATATATTTGCATCTCTGCAGCACTGAACAAACGTGCAGTTGCTGAACTTGAATTTTTTTAGATGGGAACTAAAGTTCTTGCAAATAAATCAAGATATTTGTAGAAAATGTACATTGCCTAAAGTAGGTCTTCCTTCTTAGATAACTTGACTAATGTTTAGGTCAGGTGTATGAAAGACATATTATTATGGGTTTAACAAGAACATTCAGGGGCTTACAGCCAGTCTGTTGTTTACTATTTGTTGGATTCACTATCATTTGCCTGCTGTTTATTCGTGTCCAAGCTTGTCAGTTTTGTGTTTTTACCTCCCATGGAGCATAGCATCCTGACCTTCCCTTTCATTGGCTGACTTCTATGCTTCAATTGCTTACTTTTAGAGAACTACGTTCTCCTTTTTGTTTAAGCACCCTGAGTCTTCATGTGTTTCCCAGCGATTCCCCCCCCTGCTGAATATTGAGGGCAGTATATCGTTGGACTCTAAATATTGTAAAGAGAATAATAAAAGACAAAATATCATAAGTATATATGGATTTATCTAATCCCATATAAATGTACTATGAAAGTATATACTTGTGTACATATGTGTTTGTGTGTGTGTGTGTATATATGTATGTTCAATGGCATGTGTAGCTGCAGATACACATGCTATGCATATCCCGCCATCTAGTGTTGGGCTCGGAGTGTTACAGGTTGTTTTTCTTCGAAGAAGTCTTTTCGAGTCACAAGATCGAGGGACTCCTCCCCTTTCGGCTCCATTGCGCATGGGCGTCAACTCCATCTTAGATTGTTTTCTTTCCACCATCTGGTTCGGACGTGTTCCTCTTCGCTCCGTGTTTCGGTTCGGAAACTTAGTTAGATATCGGAAAATTTGATGGTATTGTTTGCGTTCGGTATCGGGTTAGTCAACGCAGATCTACACCGAATCAAGAAAAAGCGCCGGTGGCCCTTCGGGGCTTCGATTCCCCAGCGGGGCCTGGTCGGCCCGACCACGTGCGTCTTCAAGGCTAATGGAACGGACCCCATTCCGCTTCTGCCCCGAATGCCATAACAAGTATCCTTACACAGATCAACATTTGGTCTGTAATTTGTGTTTGTCTCCCGAACACAAGGAGGATACGTGCGAGGCCTGTCGGGCGTTTCGGTCGAAGAAAACGCTAAGGGACCGGAGAGCAAGAAGGTTTCAAATGGCGTCGGCGCAGTCAGGACACCACGACATCGAGGAAGAAGAGACTTTCTCCATTGCTGACTCGGAAGAGGCCGAAACAGAGCAGACGCCGAAAACCGTGAGTAAAACAGCCCCGGCCAAAACTCACGTAAAAATCATGAAGGCCCAGGGGACGCCACCGCTGGCAGGCCATGGCTTAACCCGTAAAATCGGTGACCGTCCATCGGCACCGAAAAAGGGCACACATGTGTTTTGAAGTCATCCAACTCCGGTCGAGATATGGGCACAGAACATACTCGGCACCGGGACCCTAGTTCCAAGCAGTCTCGACATCGAGATACCGGCACCGAGATGAGTCGGCACCGAGAGATCGGAACACCGAAACTCAAAAAAGTGGCTTCGGAGCTGAAAAAGACTGCTGAAAAGGTTTCGATACTGAAACATTCGGCTTCGGAGCCGAAAACAAGCTCCTACACCGAGGAACAAGGCCTTTCAGCACAAATGCAAGGCCATAAATTCGGGCAAGAGCTAGAAGCAGGGGAGCCAGATTATACACAGAGAAGGCTCCATATTCAAAAGGATACAGGGAAAATTAGAACTCTCCCTCCTATAAGGATGAAAAGGAAACTTGCTTTCCAAGATAAAGATAAACAACCACAGGCAAAGGTGGCAAAACAAGTAACTCTGCCACCATCACCACAACACTCACCGCAACCATCACCAATTGCAACCCCACCTATGATGCAGCCTCCAACGCACACAGGGATGAGCCAAGATGACCCGGATGCATGGTATCTTTATGATGCGCCTGTATCAGATAATAGTCCCGACTGTTACCCAGCAAGACCATCACCACCTGAAGACAGTACTGCTTACACACAGGTGGTGTCCAGAGCAACTGCTTTTCACAATGTGACACTGCACGCTGAACCGATTGAAGATGACTTTTTATTTAATACTCTGGTGTCAACACATAGTCAGTACCAGAGTTTACCAATGTTACCAGGAATGTTGAAACACGCAAAGCAAGTATTTCAAGAGCCTGTAAAAGGCAGGGCCATCACACCTAGGGTGGAGAAAAAGTACAAGCCTCCCCCTACAGACCCTGTGTACATCACGCAGCAACTGACACCTGACTCAGTAGTAGTAGGCGCAGCACGTAAAAGGGCGAATTCACACACACCTGGAAATGCACCACCACCACCCGACAAGGAAAGCCGAAAGTTCGATGCAGCGGGGAAAAGAGTTGCAGCACAAGCAGCCAATTCACAGGCTTTGCTATCAAGAAATGACAGAGCTCATTGGGATGAAATGCAACACTTTATAGAACATCTGCCCAAAGAGTTCCAAAAGCGTGCACAACAAGTGGTGGAAGAAGGCCAAAGTATCTCGAATAACCAGACACGATTGGCAGTGGATGCAGCAGACACAGCTGCAAGGACTGTAAATACAGCGGTCACTATTCGGAGACACGCATGGCTACGCACCTCAGGATTCAAGCCCGAAATCCAACAGGCTGTGCTTAATATGCCTTTTAATGGACAGCAGTTATTTGGGCTGGAAGTGGACACTGCTATCGAGAAGCTAAAAAAGGACACAGATACGGCCAAGGCCATGGGCGCGCTCTACTCCCCACAGAGCAGAGGCACGTTTAGGAAGACACAATTTAGAGGGGGGTTTTGGGGCCAACCCACAGAACCCTCAACCTCACAAACCAGACCCACATACCAGAGCCAGTATCAGAGAGGAGGCTTTCGGGGACAATACAGAGGTGGACAGTTCCCTAAAACTAGAGTAAAGTTCCAAAGTCCTAAGACCCCTCAAAATAAACAGTGACTTCAGTGTCACAAATCCCCAGCACATAACACCAGTGGGGGGGAAGACTAACAGATTTTTACCAAAACTGGGAGGAAATAACAGACTTGTGGGTCCTAGCCATTATCCAACATGGTTATTGCATAGAATTCCTACAATTACCACCAAATGTGCCTCCAAGAACACACAACATGTCCAAACAACACATGGATCTATTACAGCTAGAGGTCCAAGCGTTGTTGCAAAAAGATGCAATAGAACTAGTACCCAATCAGCAGAAAGGAAAGGGTGTTTACTCCCTGTACTTTCTCATACCCCAAAAAGACAAAACTCTAAGACCCATCTTAGATCTCAGAACACTAAATCTTTACATCAAATCAGATCACTTTCACATGGTGACACTTCAAGACGTAATCCCCTTGCTCAAACAACAAGACTACATGACAACATTTGATCTCAAGGATGCGTATTTCCATATACCCATACATCCTTCGCACAGAAAATACTTAAGGTTTGTAATCCAAGGGGTACATTACCAATTCAAAGTGTTGCCATTCGGGGTAACAACAGCGCCAAGAGTCTTTACAAAATGCCTTGCTGTAGTGGCAGCCCATATCAGAAGACAGCACATACATATATTCCCGTATCTGGACGATTGGTTAATCAAAACCAATACGCAAGAACGGTGTTCTCAACACACAAAATACGTCATAGAAACCCTTCACAATCTAGGGTTCTCACTGAACTACCAAAAATCACACTTACAGCCGTGTCAAATACAACAGTACTTGGGAGCAACAATCAACACAAAAAAAGGAATTGCCACTCCAAGTCCACAAAGGGTACAAACATTCCAAAACGTAATGCAGGGCATGCACCCAAACCAAAGGGTCCAGGTAAAATTAGTGATGAAACTACTAGGCATGATGTCCTCATGCATAGCCATTGTCCCAAACGCAAGATTACACATGCAGCCCTTACAACGGTGCCTAGCAACACAATGGTCACAAGCACAGGGTCAACTTCAAGATCTAGTGTTGATAGACCGCCAAACATACACCTCGCTTCAATGGTGGAATACTATAAATTTAAACCAAGGGCGGCCTTTCCAAGACCCAGTGCCTCAATACGGGATCACAACAGATGCTTCCCTGGTAGGGTGGGGAGCACACCTCAACCAACACAGCATCCAGGGACAATGGGACACTCAACAGAACAACGTCATATAAATCAGTTAGAACTACTAGCAGTGTTTCTAGCGTTGAAAGCATTTCAACCAATAATAGCCCACAAACACATTCTTGTCAAAACAGACAACATGACAACAATGTATTACCTCAACAAACAGGGAGGGACGCACTCAACACAGTTGTGTCTCTTAGCACAGAGGATTTGGCATTGGGCGATTCGCAACCACATTCGCCTAATAGCGCAATACATACCAGGAATTCAAAACCAGTTAGCCGACAATCTCAGTCGGGATCACCAACAGATCCACGAATGAGAAATTCATCCCCAGATACTACAAACTTACTTCCAAAGATGGGGAACACCGCAAATAGACCTATTCGCAACAGAAGAAAACGCAAAATGCCAAAACTTCGCATCCAGGTACCCACAGCCTCACTCCCAAGGTAATGTGTTATGGATGAGTTGGTCAGGGATATTTGCATACGCTTTTCCACCTCTCCTACTCCTTCCGTATCTGGTAAACAAACTGAGTCAAAACAAACTCAAACTAATACTAATAGCACCAACTTGGGCACGACAACCTTGGTACACAACACTACTAGACCTGTCAGTAGTGCCTCCTATCAAACTGCCAAACAGACCAGATCTGTTAACTCAACACAAACAACAGATCAGACACCCAAATCCAGCATCGCTCAGTCTAGCAATTTGGCTCCTGAAATCTTAGAATTCGGACATCTAGACCTTACACAAGAATGCATGAAGGTCATCAAACAGGCTAGGAAACCTACTACAAGACATTGCTACACGCGTCTGCAAAAAACATTGTAAGCTACCTACTACACTTACAGAAGTCCAAGTTCGCTATCTCATCCATTAAAATACATCTCACAGCAATTTCGGCTTATCTGCAAATTACACATTCTACTTCACTATTCAGAATCCCAGTCATAAAAGCATTTATGGAGGGTCTGAAAAGGATTATTCCACCAAGAACACCACCAGTTCCTTCGTGGAACCTCAATATCGTATTAACACGACTCTTGGGTCCACCATTTGAACCCATGCACTCTTGTGAGATACAATACTTAACGTGGAAAGTAGCCTTCCTAATAGCTATCACATCTCCCAGAAGAGTAAGTGAAATACAAGCCTTTACCATACAAGAACCTTTTATACAGATACACAAACATAAAGTAGTTCTATGCGCAAATCCCAAATTCCTGCCAAAAGTCATATCGCCGTTCCACTTAAATCAAACAGTGGAACTCCCACTGTTCTTCCCAGAACCAGATTCTGTAGCTGAGAGAGCATTACATACATTAGACATAAAAAGAGCACTAATGTACTACATTCATAGAACCAAATAAATTCTCAAAACAAAACAATTGTTTGTAGCTTTCCAAAAACCTCATACAGGGAATCCAATATCAAAACAAGGCATTGCCAGATGGATAGTTAAATGTATTCAAACCTGTTATATGAAAGCGAAAAGAGAACTGCCTATTACACCAAAGGCACATTCCACTAGAAAGAAAGGTGCCACCATGGCCTTTCTAGGAAACATACCAATGACAGAAATCTGTAAGGCAGCCACATGGTCTATGCCTCATACATTTACTAAACATTACTGCGTGGATGTGTTAACAACACAACAAGCCACAGTAGGACAAGCAGTATTAAGAACATTATTTCAAACAACTTCAACTCCTACAGGCTATACCACCGCTTTTGGGGAGATAACTGCTTACTAGTCTATGCACAGCATGTGTATCTGCAGCTACAGATGCCATTGAACGGAAAATTTCACTTACCCAGTGTACATCTGTTCGTGGCATGAGACGCTGCAGATTCACATGCGCCCTCCCACCTCCCCGGGAGCCTGTAGCCATTTGAGTTGATAAAAATAAACTTGTACATTTGTAAACTTGTAAATATAACACTTTTTATCACATTATGTACATACATACTTACTCCATTGCATGGACACTATTACCATATACACAACTCCTACCTCACCCTCTACGGGGAAAACAATCTAAGATGGAGTCGACGCCCTTGCGCAATGGAGCCGAAAGGGGAGGAGTCCCTCGATCTCGTGACTCGAAAAGACTTCTTAGAAGAAAAACAACTTGTAACACTCTGAGCCCAACACTAGATGGCGGGATATGCATAGCATGTGAATCTGCAGCGTCTCATGCCACGAACAGATGTACACTGGGTAAGTGACATTTTCCATATAAATATATGTGTGTGTGTAGATTTGAGAATAGCAACTCTATACTCTGTGATAGGCACTTACGTTTTGATAGTTTGTCCATAATATGAGTGCTGTACCATATTCATGTGCTCTGTATTCCAAGTACAATCACCTGTCACTTTTTTTCCCCCTCCTCCCAGGGTTCATGTCTCTTTCTGTCATGTTGGTTTGTTGCTTCTCCCCTGTCTGCCGTATTGCCTTTCCCAAACTGCTCTAGCAAACCGGTTTTGCACTGTTTTATTAAAACAGTGCATTTGCCCTCCTTGCTTGTATTTACTGATCCACCTCAGAATAGTAAATTAAAAGAACAAAAATAATTTTGTATGCACACATATGTGTAGTGAATGCATTCATGTCTATAAAATGACGAGACTGCCTGCCATATTTTTGTGCTTTTTGTTAAAAAATTGTTTTTAATAGCAATGCTACACTGGGACTGCGATACTGTACGACATCTTCACAAAGATTGGTCTTATGGGCGAGACCTTTGACTTTTGACTTTGCCAATGCTTGTTAAACAGCTGCATTCAACTGGCAGCTATTTGCTATTTAGGATCTTTCCCTCTATTCACACGTATACAAGAGGTTATTCTGCTTATATATTCCGGCTCTGATATTACAAGGTGAAAAAAAATTCCTAATTCTGGATTGTTTTTTCTGAATCACATGTTTATCATTGTGGTGCTGGTGTTGCTTGCAGGAATATGCCGCTCTTTTATGGGTAGAAAGTATGAGCAAAACGTTTGGTAGTGTAGGTAAGGGTATCCAGAACTAGAATTTCATTGTGAGATTCTTGTTCGGGCCTTTTGAGTCAAGCATTAGACATGGTAACATGACTTAGAATTTGGACTAGGGGCCCTGTCACAAAGCTGATGGGCCACTGGAGACAGTTGTGAGCCGGTTTGGACCAGTCCAGGGTAGCGGCCAACGGTGGCCGCATTGCTTGGATTTTCATGGGCTTTACCCGCAGGTGGCAGCTCTTAGTTGCCTGAGTGGCAAACAGGGTCACCAGGGCAGTCGGTGGGGGTGACCCCGCAAGTTTAAAAAGGGGCAATCTCACCTTTTTGTCACCTTACTTCCTGGCTGCCCTCGACAACCTTCGACTTGCTCCTTCCTTGACTCCAACCTAAGAGCTTCAGGCACATGACTACAGCCAGTGTGTGTATCATCGGTCATTCCTTTCCGAGGCAGGCAAAATCAACGTTCACCCAGAGTCAGTTTTGCAGGCAAGCAGCAGACGTGGGTCTTCATTCTCGGTGGACAGGTACTGGAGAATCTCCCCTTGGATTGTTTATACGCCTGCTAGTTGAGCCGCCTCCACATCGGTGGCAATGATTTGGTAACCTTTGGCAGAAGGACCCTATTTGAGAGCTTAGTGGTTGAAATCTCTTGATCTGCTAGGAGATGTCCAAGCTCTGTCATTACAGGATCCCTCATTATTCCGAGAGTAGTTTGGAAAGTGTGCCTCCCTTCATAAGGCCTCAATGAATCTGTCAGATGTTGGAGTAGCTGGATGAAATTGTTCCTTAACATGTCATGGTTGATAATTTCCCATGGTTGCCTCCTGGGGGCAGGGAGGCATGCTTCTAAAAGTGTAGGGTTCATTTGTCAGCCTGGGGCCACAAGTTATTGGTAAAGAACGTGGTGGCCTTCGGCATGCAGCATTTCTCTCAACACTAGGCAGTGGAGCAAGGTGGAGTCCAGGTCAGTTGGGGAGCCGACGAGGCTTGTGGCAGAGGAAGAGCCATGTTTGGCCACAAAACAGGTGGAAAGCCTTGTCATCCGGAATATAAGAGCAGGCAATTTCAAGCTGGAATTGTTTTTTAAGACGTTGGCCCAAGTAGGGGCAGGGGTACTGTGGTCTCTAGTGAAGGGCTGGTGGCATCCGCTACAGTGATTGTCATAGCCTTACAGAGAACTCCATCACATGTCCCTGGAAATACTGGGGGGGATGGTGGTTGTGTCAGGGGACCAAGGAATGGCCTGGTTGCCCAGACAAATCTCCCCTTGGGTTCCAGGGGGATCACTCTGTTGGGTTGGCTCTGGCATGGTTGTTTTAGGGGACCGGCTTTCATGCTGGCCCAAGCTTCCTCTATTTTGAGGAAGCAGGTGGATTCGCCTTGTAAAGGGCAACTTATGGGGGGACCCATGGGAAGTTTTCTCTCAGTCGATTGAATTGACTGACCCCAAAAGGGACCTGAGGCGTGGCCAGTCAAGACTCTGACATCTTTGAGAAATGTGAGAATGTGGTAGGAGATTATCATGTATTAGTTCTGTCCAAGCCATCTTACACAATGCTGTACATATTGTAAAATAATACAGTTTTTTTTTGTTATGTCGTGTTTATGATGTGTAATAAATATGGCCAGAGAATTATAGACATCCTTTAGCGCAAGCATAGCAGTGACTGCTGGGTCATTTTTGCCGGATCAGCTTTATGGTTTATCAAGGGTAATGGCTGTTTGGATTGGGATATGACTGGTCTCAATTCGGTCCCTCATCTGTAATGCTGGACTCCACTCTGAGACAACAAAGTTGCTTTATTCATTTTTTTATTAGCATCTCATTCAGCCTGCAAGTGAAACAAGCCTACAATACTTTTTCAGAATTTTATAGATTTTTATTTTTTATTTCACTGCAGGGCATTGGCTAACTCTATTAGATTAGCTTATTTGGATCCATGTTAATCTTGTTGACATTGCATTTAGTGTGGCACAGTACATTTAGCGTCAAATTGTATTAAATCTAATAAAGTGTAAGGCACAATGAAGGTGTACTGGATAAGTAACCACCTCTTTGAGGCCTATTTAACTTATTATGTCATGTAGGTTTTGTTCCAGGCAGTTATGGCTGCAGTTTTGATCGCTTTAACTTTTGCCTTCTCCACAGCTTGCAGGAAACACTGTTCATATATTTTATGTTGGTTGGAAAATATTGATAGTGTTATGTCACAGAAAGGGAAGATCTTGCCATGTAGTCACCCCTACGGGGAGGGGATGGCTACAAGTGGTTGTCTCTTTTTTAAGGTGTGGAGGACATGGCTTGTTATTCCACCACTCTAGTGTTTGGTCACTCTGTATGTCTGTTAGTATCAAAACCTCTGCACATGAGCTATTGACAGCAATGTCCATGATGCACCCTGGGTAATTCTCAATGTTTCCAGGCTTCTTGAGAGCATAGACTTTTTCTAAAGCAATTAACCAATAGTCAGTTTTCTGTACTATTCTGCCCTTCTGTGCCCAAAAGTACAATTTTTATTTTCAGCAATATGGATTTGGTTCTTTGCGACATCTGCCAGCAGGCTTCTAGGCGTCATGTGCTGCAGATGCCTGAAGCAACACACTGGAAAGTTGGCAGAATCTATGGCAGGAGCTTTGCTGGAACCCGGTCGGCATTTATATTAAAGAACTGGCAAGTGTTGAATGCAGAAGTAAATTGAAGGCTATAATCTTGGAAATGCTCTTGAATCTTAGCAATTAGGCTTTCCCATATATTACTTGGGTGATCACAGACTGCAGCACTGCTTTGTGGTCTGTAGATAGTCATGGAACAATATATTCCTGACCTACGCTTTGAAACATGATGGTCCAGCAGCATTTAGTAAGATGCAGACTTGGGCGAGATGATCCCAGAGATGGTTGGCCTGCCTGCCTGCCTGCCCTACTGCAGAAGCACAGATGAGCCAAGCCTCAGAGTGTGCATTCTGCTGACTCTGCCAAGCGCCGCGTTCAAGTCAAGGCAAATAAGATGCTCACTTCATTGTGCGTCTGAATTATATAGTTTGCCTCTATTGTCTTAACTCCAGCTCTTTTGCTGCTGAATCTCTTCTACTGAGTCAACTGAGCTTCGGTGCTGCTTACTTGAATGAAATCCAGCGCGGCCAGCCAGACACAGACATACGTCGTTTTTAATAAGAATATTACATATTCTATTGTATGGTACATGTGCATATCCAAGCCAGAATAGCGCCAGTCATTTCAGGGAGCCAGATATATAATTACCTTGCCGCGGAAAAGAAAGGAGTTAATCCACCGTTCTGCTGCGTTGTCTCGCCGATTATATTTTAAGTTTCATGGTTAGCTGTGAGATCGGCGTAATAGCATCTCTCCATGCGCTCAGATGAGAATATAATTAACATATGATGCTTACCTTTTAGTGTGTGGCGTTGAGGGAAGGACTGCAGTAAGGCGTTAGTTTCATCTAAGAGAGCAGCTCATGTCATCACTGGTGGAAGGGCTATGTGAAGAGAATGGTGTATCTTGGCTCAGAGGTTATACGCTTTCTTCAGAAGATCACAAGCTTTAAGGTTGGACATATCTATTAAAACTGGAAAGGTAAAGCATGGCTCGTAGCGTTGAGAGGCACATTATGCAAGGGCTTGTCATGGCTAACGCAGAATGACCGAATGGCCATCTTGTAGATTTGCAATTGGGCTGTGTGCATACCTGTGTGATGGGTTTTATGACCGGATGTTTTTGTCAACTTGAATGCAGAGTGACACTGTCTTCCTGCTCTCCCTTTAGGATGTCCCGGTGTGCGCGCGCGCTCTCTCACTCTCTCTCTCTCTCTCTCAATCTCTCTCTCGCTCTCCTGGTTTGGCCACTCCACTGCCAGTGGAGTCAAGTGGCAGCTGAAGTCTGGTGCCTGAGAAATCCTTTTCAAATGGCACTGGAGATCAGGATCCCTTTCAGAGTTTCAATTGCACTTTCTGTGATGAAGTAAAGTAGTTGAGAGCTGTACTAGTCATCCACCACCCCCTCAAACTTTGTGTTTGTTTTCTAGATTTGCGCATGTAGAACCTTTGCCAGGTTTCTTGGTTCTTTCCTGAAGCACCTTGAGAGTCTCACCTCACGCCCTAGGAGCCTCTAGGTTGAAGTTGAGGCAGCAGCCATTGGTTGCATGCATTGATGCCACCCACAGCTGCAGCAGAATGTCCATTCATTGATCCCGCAGAAGGGCTGCATAGGTAACGCATAAAACATGGGTTCAATTTTTTATTCCACTGAAAGTTGCTGAGGCACTTAGGTGATTCATTCTTTTGTTTCAGGGTCTGGGTGACTGTTGGAGGCCTGCATCTGCTTTCAGCTTTTTGTCACAGTGGCGACCTAGCTCCACGTTCTTCACGTTTTCTACATATCTGAGCAAGTGGCAATTTCAATCTGAGGAATGTCACTCAAATAAGCAGGGGCGGCTCCTCCGTTGGGGCAGAGGAGCGTCACCCTCCCGACAGCAGCGGCAACTGCAAAAACTTTACCAGAAAATAATAATAATATGAGTTTATTATCATTTTCTGGCAAAGGGGCAGGGCCACAGGGGTGATGAGCAGTGAGGGGGAGTGCACAGCACTCCCTCTCACTGGGCATGCATGTATGGCCCGCTGTCTCAGGCCAGCCAAACACACATGTGCAGTAGGCTCTCGCCAGCTCAGCAACACAGTTGCCGGGCTGGAGAGATCCTGCACAGGCTCCCAGTCTGCCTGTAAGCGCCTGGGCTGGGCTCTCCAAGCCAATCCTGACGCTGCTGTGAGCAGCATCAAGATTGGCCACAGAGCAGGCTGGGGGGGGAGCCTGTGCCTGCAGCCTGCGACGGAGGAGAGAAGCAGTAGCAGGTGAAGGTGAGTGGTTGGTTTAAAAAAAAAAAAAAAAAATGTAAATGAATGTTTATTCTCCCTTCCCTTTCCTCGCCCCGTGAGCCGCTACTGCAAATAAGTGGCATTATCTACGGATAACCCCAGCAGACTGCTTGTACAACTCCACCTTTATTTATGTTCTAGTCCTCGGCCTTTCATGACACCCACCTTGCTCACCCCGACCTCGTGGCACTCCCAAGTTTCCTGTCCGCTCCACCACAGTCACACGCAAAGTTCTGCAGGTCAGCCAAGGATCGTAAAAATGAAAATTGACTTGAAAGGACAATTCTGACATGGTCAATTAATAATTAAAGCGGTTTTCTAATGAGCTGTGCAATTACCTGTGTGTCCCAGGAGCTGGTGGTTTATGGTATTATTGCAGCGTGCCCTTTCTCTTCACGGCGTGTGGCATTTGTAATTTAAAGACGGCCAGACATTATAAAGTGACAGCACTTGCATTAACCTTGTCAAAAGTTTACTAATGACACACGGCTGTTAAGGACTCGGTTGTCAAATGTAAGATGAGACTGAGGCGGGGGCTACCTCCGCCTCTACAGACAGTTATGTCTGCCATTGTGCTCCACTGCGGTGTGCCTGGTCACGGCTAGACTAATGCCCACAACATCCAAATGGAATCTTAGCTACTGCTGAAGTACGTCTCGGAATATAATGAGACCTGATTCCTGCATTATTATCTACTTATCTCAAGTCCCATGTGTAGTCCTTTTTTATGACTGGGATTAATTTCATGGTTATTAGTTTAGGAAATCCAGGCCACGGCCAGAAAATGTCTCGCCACCTAAACATAGGGGTAACGAGAATGACATAGCATACCCTTTGGCTCATGATGACATCACAGGACGTGCAACCTTTCACTCGCGTGGCACAGAATTTTGTGTTTCTTTTATACAACATCTGTGGAAAACTTGGAAATCCATTGTGTTAATAATCCAATTGTTCCAAGACACAGGAGATTATTCACGAAATAAAAGCTAAAGGCATATTTACTTCTAAAAGGGCAGTGTTCAGATTAGTTATCACATGGGTTGCAAATAGTAAAGCAGTAACAACCCATAACTTATGCGGGTGTTGTTTAGGGCATTCGTCTCTATCCTGGTCCGTGGTATGCATGGCACTGCTTGACTTGCCTAGGTGGCTGTGTCACTCTCAGGCCAGCATTAGACTTTTGTAGGACTTGGTCTCAAACTTGGTGGTTTTCCTCAAAAATGTAGGTTTAAACCGGAGCAATTCTTGTTTGCCTCTTTGACTGTAGTCACCACTGAATTGCAGTTACAATTGAGCTTGCTGCATCTCCCTGACCCCGTCACCAGCATTGAGTTAAAATGGAGCAAGGCCCCTTCTGCCTCTTTTAGCCAAGCCCTTTTAATTTTACTAAAACAATATAAATGATGCTCTTGCAGGGGCTTTCAGCCAGTCGTCTTTATTATCCATTGGTGCGTTGCTGTCAGTCATATGTTTGTGCCCTCTACAGCATGGATCTTTGGTCCAGCCTACTTCAGACATCCGCTAATTTCACTATGAGTGAATCTGCTCTTTCGGAAGGAGCACATCTGCACCCAGAGTAACTTCTTTTGTGTCCGAGACTGATGTACCATTGTGCAGTTTTTGAGGCTTTGGTGTGTTTGCCTTGAGCCAGTGTTTTAAGGCTGGTCAGGCTTCACAACAATATTACGGTACAAAAACGACAAAACAAGCATTGCCAAAGCCAAAAGACAATGCCAGTCCCATTAACATGGACAATGCTTGTTGCTTTTTTGTTGCCCCACTAATATGCACTGATCTGGAAATGCATAGATAAGAATACCCTCCCCCACCCACCCCTGTCAAGATTTTCTGCCGAGATATTGCTGCTGCAGTAGTGGGCTGCTTAAGGTTTCAACAAACCTCCCAACGCCAGTAATCCACCACGTGAAGTTCCAGTAGAATGACAGTAGCACATTGTTAGCAAAGGTGCAGAACAAAAGGCAGACCCATAACATTATTCAAATGCACCCTGGACAAAGTGGTTGACCCTTAAATAAAAATCCTCCTGCTATCCAGTAGACGTACCAAAATCCTGCCTAACTCAGAGTTCTTTTGTTCGCACATGAATCACGAAGCCGAGAAAAGGAAGAAATTGCATGCAGTGCATGACGGGACGGGAAGGGGATGGAGGAGCCAGCGGAAAATAAACCTGCCTGGGATCGTAATTCACATGGTCCAACTTTGATTCTTAAGCCTCATTGATTGGGATGGGAAAGTAAATTAAATCAGAAACTAATGCGAATATAATCTAATATTGTAACGGCGAATGTTCCTCTGCAGGGCTGCGGCGCAGTTTTACGTGTCCCCCAGCTTTGCACTTGGGCTAGTCGCTCTCTCCAGCTGTTGATGATTGAAAGGCACTTTGTAAATTACTCTTTTTAATTTGCCTTCAGATCTGTGTTTCTTTCCCACTAATAACGCGTGTTTCTGAAGTTTTGCTGTACTGATAGACTAGTCTGTGGCTCACTAGTCCCAACACACTGCTTGCACAGTTAGGGTCGCTCCTCATATAAAAACCACCCCTTGATTGGCCGTTTTATTCTTTAAAAAATAGGCGTGCTATTCCCTGTATTTCCAGTTAAAATATCCTCACGTTCAAATTTCCAGCTATCCGACCTATACAATGTTTCACGGTCACCAACTCCCTTCGAACCCAGTGTACAAATTGTAATGTACCGAACAAGACACCTTGACTCATCTGCCGTGCTCTGATTTTCATTTCTGGTCATCAGGTAACTTCAAACCCTTCACTGCAAACATCTCATGTGAAATAGATTTGCATTTTGTATTCTGTTCATTTGTAGCCATTTGCCAGAGGTCACCTTGGTGCTGCAGAGTCAATTCATCTTAGATGTCTAATATTTGAGCTAAAAGGAGCTTTTCACAACTTTACCAAAAGCCAGATGGTTTTCGTCTCGTCTTCAGGTGCTAGGAAGTAAATAACATAAGGACGTGGTCAGCACCAAAAAGTCACTTGCAGTTTATATTTTGGGGCAAACCATAAATAAGAGGCATTCAGAAGGAAACCAGATTGGCTCAATAAGAGCAAAAGCGTAAAGCTCACCTGCTCTGAAGAAGAGGAATGGGGTGGAGGGATGGCCGCGCAAAGAGCAAAATACATAATTCCAACATATACTAAAGTTACTGTCAACCAGAGTAGGCAACGGTGGGCTCAAGAACTGCGGTCAAGGTTTGCATCCATGCGTCAATAACACTGCAGCATTTTCAACATGCTCCACACTTTATCGGGCAGTTGTGGTGCATCGAAATAACTTTAGGTGGCAGAAACAAAGGTATGAACCAAATGAGCATGGAAGGGGAGTGGAATGGAAGAGAATATCTAATTCCATGGCCACTGGATGCGGGCACTTGTACTTTGAGGCCAAAGGTCTATATTGAAATTCTGTGGCATTTCATTCGGGTTTGGGATCCTTGTCCATATGTCTGATCTAAATTGCTAGATCTTTCTCATGTTAATCTGGTGATGTGCGCTTTTTACCCCTACAAAGAATAATTTTATTAAAAAAAGAGAATATCTTTCTAACCTGTATCAGTTGGAAAAACTCAATTTTAATACTGAGTTAAAAAAAAATATATATATTCTGTTAGGGGACTATGTAAATCATGAGCCTATTCCCGAGGGCAACAGTGCTTTAGATAGCAATAGGATACGTAATCAGTCCATAAGGATACACAGATATATGCTGTAGGGCTACAATGAGAATTCGGGGCAATAAATGTGTACCGATATAGAAGGTGTCCGATACAGCATCACAATGAGGTGAATTGAGTTAATTGATACTCTAGGATGGCAGCAAGTGAGTTTCATGAATTGCACCAATAAAGGAGCAATCCTGAGATACAAATGGAAGTTGTTCCACAGCCTAGGCCCATCGGGAGAGGGCTTGGTTTGGATAGGTTGTTGTACCCAGTTTGTTTTATTACTTTCAAGGTGGTACAGCCAGATTGATGTGTCCAAGACGTCCACCAACCAATGATTACCAAAGCTTCACATGTGTGCTCAGTTTTAAGAAGTTTATCTGCTGAGTAAAAGTCTATGGTCACTGGCTTCGGCCTACTCTTTCTCCAGAATATGATTTCACCAGCATGACGGAAACACTAAAAGGAGACCCTGCTCTTTACAGCTCATGGCTTTTGAAGCTCCACCTTAGCGCAATAGTCAAAGCAGCCCTACTGATTACTCAGGCATCACTTTTATGAACTGCTGGTCAGTGACCGTCTCTTAAAGTATGCTCATCTGTATGGTTTCACATAGTTACTGCTTCTCCTGTACGTGCAGAAAACCACTCATGCATAGATAAGCGTGTGCTTTGGATCTGGTTCCCACTGGATAAATGGATAATTACACAGCCACATTTGGCACAGAGTGCAGAGGAAGTCCAGGTATGCCAATCAGGAAACCCCAGTGCCAGCTCGAGGGGCACCAGGGATGGGAAAAGAACATTGTGACTCATGTTCGTCATTGTTCCCATAGGGTGGACAGCGCACGACTGAAGAGGCAGTGGAGCAGAGCCAACCCACAACAAATTAGCATGTGAAATTGTAGTTCTCCTGATTTGGGCTGCTTCTTAATTGTGTTAATTGGACCCTAATTAGCTGAAGGAAGGGTGATGCCAAGGTTCAATTTGGCAACCAGTCTGAATTCCCTTGCCTCCTAGAGGTTGGTCGTCCCAGCACAGGGTGGTGACATTGGTATAGAAAACTTTTCTCATGCAGTATTTGGGCTTCTGCTGCCTTTAAGAACTTGTGTGGATTTTACTTTGAGGCTTAAGGAAAAAAGATTGCCATATACTTTTCAGAGTCTGGAAATAGCTTACTATTTGCTATTGTTTCCCCATTCTCCCTAATGTCATATACCTCCCGTCAGTGCAGTATTCATGATATTCACCAGTGGCACATACTTTCTATCAACACCATCAACAAGGTATCTATAAACATTGTTCCTTAGTTGATGATCAGGCCTACCACCTTTTCTGTACACGTTCTACTGATTGCACATGCCTTCCAAGGGCACCATTGGTATAGTCTTCAATGGCATATACCTTCCATTTGCGCCAATTTCATGGTCAACTTTATGATGGTATACTTATCTTTGCCACATGACTTTGAACTGCACCATGTATAGGATATTCTAATTGATGGTGCATGCCTTCTGTTGGCACCAGGCACATGGTATACACTTTAATCGATGAGCCGAGCTGCTGGCTGACTACGGATCTGTGCTAGAGATTTTGGTCCTAACCCTGCCAGAGGAAATGCAGCTACCTTTAAGAAAGAGGCCAAATTACTGTGCAGGGTGCTGGAAGAGGATGCAGTCCATAAAAAGAAAATCACATCTGTGCAGGAAGGACATAAAATTGAGAACACCCAAGTCTTGGGGGCCAGGAAGACCACTAGAAGGTGATCTGGTGGCTGGAGGCAACAGCAGAGAAGACAAATGAGGGCACCAGCTTCAAAAATTACTTGTCAGGGCCTTGTTACTTTGGCACTTGGAGTGTTTGACTGCGTTTACGAGTTGATGAAAATTGTTTGGCAACCAGTGTCAGACCAAGTATGATCCAGCAACATTTTGTTGCTCAGTTGTGACTTGTTGATAATGTTTAAATGTATTAAGGCGACCTGAAGGTTGGTTTAGGCAGGACCTTAGATTAAAGTTTCATTAGTTTAAAGAAAAATAAAAAAATATAAAATATATATATACACATACACACTAAGGAAGCATCGTTTTGACTCTTCTCTTGCTGATTTCGTCCACCACGCTAAGCATCCTGTCTCTTGTAGGTTCTTTTATACAGTATTTCTCCCTTTCTCACTATGTTCCAATCCTTCTCTTCTTTCCTCTATTTTCTGCTTTTCTGTCTCTTGCTCACTGTCAAAGTCTGATGCCTAAACATACATCTCGGTCCCCAAAAATGAGTGAGGAGGCCCTGCGCCTGCAATCACCAGCAGAAAGCAAGCACTCATTCCAACTGATCTAATGTGTGCACCTTAAATGCAATTGTTAGAAGAGATGACTACTCTTGAGAAGGAGGGGTAAATTCCAGAACTGAAACTTGTCAGCATAAGTCACTTGGGGTCAGTATGTTAGGTTCTTTTTCCCTCGTGTCTCACTTCTCGCTTTTCCAAATTATGGAGAAATAAAATGTAATGTCCTTGTTGCTCAAGACACTGCATGGGCTTATTTTATTTGTACGATCCTATTCTGTGAAAGTTTAACCGCCGCTGGTCGCGAGAGGCCCCTGTGTACTGCTGGTACATTGACAGTGCTTTTAGGGAGGTAGTTTAGGGAATGCATGCGTCTTGAAGGTCTTACTCCTGCTTTTGCTGTTGACTACCTGCCGCCATTCTTTGAAATATGGTCTCCCCACGTAGTTGCAGTTTACTGCCTTATTTATCTACTTTACCCTGGGACTGATGCACGCAAGTATTCTCTCCTGGCCGTCGAAGCGGCGCCTTTATGGCAGGAGAGTAGTAATAACATTCGGGAGCGTTTGCGAGAGCCAAGAGCATTCATTTCACTTCTCTTTCCTGTAAAACTTCATGTCGTGGGACATAACTGCTATTAATATCATGGCCTCGTGTTTGCAAGTTATTTCTGTGAAGCTGTTTGAGAAGCGTGCCTCGGCCTGTGCTTCTCTTCTTTGTGAAGTAATTGTACGCCATACCACCATGAAGCGTAAAAGGCCATTTTTTTTAGGATAGGGTTGCAGAACATTTAGTCAACCTGAAACATTAACACAGCGTCAAAACCTGCGGGGGAGCGTCGCCCCCCAGCCCCCCACACTGATGTGCAGTAAGCATCACAAATAAAATGTTAATACTATTATTTTATTAACATTTTATTTTTGACACTTTGTGCCAGCAAACAGAGGGCAGGGCTGGGTCAGTGCGTCACGGCAGCCAATGTCTGGCAGCAGTGAGGAGTGGCCCCTTCATTTTGAAGTTCACATGTAGGTTTGGCCGGCTCTGTAGCTTCGGCCAAACAGGCATGCGCGATTCAAACATTTCTAACCCGGCTGTCTTGGACAGCTGGGTTGGAGAGCAGGCACAGGTGTACAGTGCCTTTTGGAGCGTGGAGCCAGCCCACTCCAGCCAACCAGGATGCTTTTTTCATGCTGCTTAATAGCATGAAAACAGCGCCTTGATTGGATGTGAGAATTGGCTGTGGGCTTCACGCTCAGGGGACGTGCTGCAGAACACAGAGTAAGGTAAGTGTTTTTTTATATTTATATTGTTCTGTATGTTATCTGTACATTGTGTGTGTTTTGTGTATGTTGTGTGTAGTTTTGTGTGTGTTTTTTTTTTTTAGCTCCTCCAGTTTAATTTGCTACCAACTGGCTCTGGTCAAAACATCTTAATACCTCATCCCGTTCGTCATGCAACAGTTCTCACTTAGTACCACACTTTCATCCCAATGGCCCTCTACCTTACCTCATTCTTTCCCCCCTTCACTCACTGACCTCTTTCCTTCCCCAATCTCTCTCTCTCTTCCCGTACTAAACATCCTCTAGTGAATCCTCCTTGACCTATTCCAAGAATCCATCACATCATCTTCCTTGGCCTGTGTTCCCCTCATCTCCCCTTGCAGGATTGATATGCCTGCATCTGACTCTACACTCCCCCCCCCCCCCCGCGACTCTCCACTCCCCCACACCCTCTACTACTGCCATTGAGGAAACCCCCATAGGGCATTTCATTCCCTCTCTGCTGCATTGCCCGGAAGCTTCAAAGGTACACTCCTTTGCATCAAATTCTCTCATTCCCTAGTTAGCTGATCACATCCCTAATTTCCATCATATCATGTGTTTCCAAACTGTGAAAGCTGTACTCCATCATTCCTAAATAGAAACTGCTCCTCCTCCCTGATTTCCCCCATAAACTATCACCTTAATGTCCTCGAACATGCAAAATACCCTCATCCCTCTGTTGAGCTTCCTCCTGGCTGTGTCAATGGCTGCATGTTTAATTGCTCCTCTCCACTGTTGCCTGGGCACAAACGCAGTCCATAGCAGACATGTCTCCGCAAAATTCCTTTTGATCAACTGCAGGTCCTGTTGCATGTGTTGCAACAATGTAAGCCCAGACAAATACACCAGATCATTTTCTCCCAAGTGCACCAGAAGCATGTCTGGGGAACGCCTCTGCAGAACCAATTTTGCTAGAAAATTAAACAAATTACTCCAGAGCATCACACCCCTACCCCCACAATAGCACCTCAGGCCTGCAATTGGGCAATCCCAGGCTCAGTCTATAAATCTCCTGATCTGCATACTTAACCATCCAATGCGCAAAAGAGTGTCCAACTATCCAAGTCCCCACCTTACTCCTCACAGCACCGCTCACACACCCTACGGGAAAAATGAATGTGTTAGTAACAGACATGCTCCCCACCCACCTTCTTGACAAATCCCCTATTTCTGCATTTAGCGCTCACAAAACTCAGATCTCCACCTGCCGATTCTCCTAATCTGGTTCAAGTCCCACCCCAGGCATGCCTCTGCTGTTGCTTCCCCAATCCTAAAAGACTAAGTCCCAAAGGCAGCTGGATCTTGTCCCAGTTTGCCCAGTGCTCCACACAGCACTGACAGCAGTTGAAAAGAAGTAACCTTGTCCCGCCTTTGTGACACAAAATTGCCTCCCCCCTGTGCCATGGCCAGATTTGGAATATGCTCCACTCAGCTCTAGGGTATACCTCCCACTTATCACTCCCTGCCTGGTCAGTCTTGGATCTCCTCAGCCGTATCCCGAATCGGCCCTGCACCAAACGTATTTCACTATGCCGTGCAGACCCTAGAAATTCAGACACCCTGAATGTACCAAAGAACATCCATATCATGCACACATTAAAGATAGTCTCTTCAAACTTGTCACAGTCTGGCAAAATGGCCATGATATCATGCAACAAATCATATTTTATGGCCTACCGTAAAGTTTATCGCACCTCCACTCCTCCTCCCTACCCCACCCTTTCAGAATATTTGCCAAAATTCAAAGTTCTTGCTGGGTCAACACCCCAGAACAACCTCCCATAGAAAGAAACTCCAGCCAACTTGCCCGCAGTAGTAGTGGGTGATAAATATTTGTCAATTAATGTAAAAACTAAACATATCACTCTACCTTTCCTGTCACTGTGATCCTGTGTCCTCAGCCTCTGTGTCCTTCCTTAAAACTCTCAAATTCGGTTCAGGCCAGCTGGTAGCATCTCCACGTGGATTTTGCTAAAGGCCTCTGTACCAGCCCAATCACTCTCAGCCCCCTGCCCCTCCCCCCAGCCCAAATGCCTGCAGGTACTAGTGTCTTGTCTTCCGATTCCAGTGCCAGGCTGCAGAAACAATGCCACTGTGGACAAGATAATGAATCTTATGTGTCCCTGTTCACCCCTGGCATGTGCTTTGCCCTGAAAACAATGTCAATCTCAGACAGCCTAGTGTAAACCGTCTCAACAAATGCAGCGCTCTCACATCCTGAGCCTTCTGTCGGTTTATTAAGTCCACTACTGTCATGTTATCAACATTGAACATCACTGTCCTGTTAGCCAGTTCACTACCTCACACTAATAGGGTCACCAACAGTGGAAAAAAATCCAAAAAGACAATGCTCTTCCCTTGCTGCAGCCGATGCGTTGGCCACTATTCTGCCCACCACATCCCATTCCATCCTATAACAGGCCAAAATCATGTGCAACTTCCAAATCAGAGACAATCTGCACCTGCCACACAGTGTTATCCCTCAGAAACAACATTGGTACACTATTGAAATCTGCCAGAAAAGTCCTCCAGGTACAAAGATCCGCATGCACAGTCGAAGAAACTCACTCTCTCTGATTGGGGGGGGTAACACCGCCCCAGATATCACCATGCCCAACCTCCTGCAAAAAGTCCTTTCACACTTCACGACCATGCATGTGAAATTCAAAACCCCCAGCAACTTATACGAATTTCTCAACTCCAGTCTAATTTTTCCAATCACCTTTTTAAAAAAACTGCTGTATCTCCCGCACTTTCTCATAGGGCAATCTCGCTACCAATGATTCTTTGTCCAGTTCAGTACCCAGAAACGTAAACACCATGCTGGGGCCTTCCATCTTTTCTGGAGCTAGAGGCACTCCAGTTTTTTCTATCAAGAGTACAAAATATCGCAGAGCCCTGTGACACTCCTCTACCCCTGCCTGCCTGCAAATAGAAAAACACCCAGATAAAGCAACACCTTCTGGTGCCCACTTCTCTTTGTAAAGACACACTGCAGAAAGTACTGAAAGCACATGGGATGACTCATCCCATTGGCATAACTGTCCTCACAGATGATGCCTCCTAATTGCATGCCCAATAATGGAAAGTCATTCAGATGTATGGGCAACAACCGAAAAGCTGACTTGATATTGCATTTTGCGAGCTGTGCACCTCTGCCACACAACCTCACCACATTAATTGCATTATCCACTGATGTGTACAACAGTTTTGTATCTTCCATGGCAATGGAATTGTTCATCAAGACCTCTGGCCATGACAAGTGAGCCATGGGAGCACAGCCTCAACCCTGACAGATGTAGGAGCCCTTTGACCCAACCAGACCCTGATTTCCCCTCCCTCTGGATACTGCCCACTGTTTTGCAGGGCTGGCCATGTGAAGCACTGCTTAATAGGGTGCTCCTCCCCCCCCCCCCCCCCCCCCCCCCCTCGGAACACTCATGCTTAAAGTTCCTACATGCTACCACATTAGGCCCTGTACTTTTTGGCACATATCCCACCCCCTATGGGAAGTAGGACATAATCGAAAAAGCAGGTACGTGACTGGAATGCTACTAGTTGTATTAGTGGCTGTTGGCCGCATCAGTGACATCTACTGTACTCCTAAGTCCGAATCCAACGCCCCCATGCCACCTAACACCTCAGTGGCTTGACTGGGTTAATACTGACTCTATCCCTGAAATCCTCGTCATAGCTCGGCCACATGTAGCTCCCAAAATACCTTCCTAATAACATCCATATATTTTAATAGCGCAGTGCTCTTTCTTTGTTTCTCGCAATAAATGGTGGCATAAGTTAAAAAGGCCAACGTCCAATTTTCCACGTCAGTGGGCACCCTGGTTTGCCTTGCCAGCTCCCACTCTTCTTCCTTAAACCCTCTTCTAAACCTGAATGTCCCTGTGTAATAACTGGAAAACATCCATATACTCATGTTCCCAAAACCTGTTCTTTCTCTTCTCAGATATGTGCAACCCCACTGGCATTGCCAAGCCCACGTATGGGAGTCTCTTTATGTGCCTTCTCCATGCTCTCATCCCTCCCATACCACCTGTCTCTATGTCCTCCGTCTTGTCCCTCAACTTGTCCCCCTGTATATTTTTGTCTTTACCGCTGTCCGGTACCTTGAGCGCAGCCTGCACCGGCTGTGTTTCCTTTGCCTTCTCCCCTGCTCCCTCAATTACATCCTCCCAAACCCCCAGTGACTTGCAGGCCTTTGAACCTGACCCCATTTCTGTGGCTTCCCATACTGACCACCATTCTTTATTATGCGTCAAGCGGCTCATGTCACACCAGGCCTGGTCCAAAAAGCCAGACCTGAGAAGATCGGAATGCCCTGTTGCACCAATAGTACCCAGGGCCACCTGTGCTGCATCATGATCCTCCATATCAAATACCTGCAGCGTGCTCTTCTTTGTTTTACTCCTCCCCCCCCGGTGGTGAACAGAGTCAGAAAGAGGCTGCCAAGCCCTTCCTGATTCCTTAAATACTAGACCTAACTCCTTCCTCTTCCCCTTAATCCCGCCTATCCCGAGTCCTGGCATAACCCATTCACAAATATCCACGGGGAGACTGTCTGCACCTGTCATTCCCCCTCAGGGCCCTTCATTACACGCAATACCTCCCATTCTTTACGTGCAGCGCCTCCATCCAAGTGTAAAGACTGGAGAAAGATGTATGTAATGAGAGTGCTCTAATGGGAATAATGTACGGCCATGAGCAGACCACCCATAAGCCTCATCTCATCCATCTCTACTAATGTTAGCTGTATCCAGTGCTTAATTTGAGCCGTGTTGCAGGTGGGGCCCACTGGCACTCACTTTTGGGGATCTTTACTTATAGTACCTAAGCAGACTTTTGTCCCAGATCACTAGACCGAAAATCAGATAAGTGGGAAAGGAGAAAAAAGAGAAATACAGGAAACAGTGACAAAGGGAGGACACAGGGATGACAAAAAACCTGCAGGAGTGAGATAAAGGGGCAGCAGGAAATTGTCCTGTGGTGGACTAAAGAGGCATGACGTGGAGTCAAGACCTCGCCACCGTATGTGTCGGAGCACAATTTCTTGCTCCTGCACTTCTTGTATAACTAATGAAACACTGGCTATATTGGGGGGGACATGTTAAATAAATGGAGGAATGGAATGCTTCTGAGGAAAGCTTTTAATTTTAGTTTGTTGATATTTGAGAATCTTCTGCTATGACCTTTGAACAACAAGATTAGTTAGGAGTTGTTAAAGCTATATTTTGAGCCACACAACTATTCTTCAGGTGCCTTAACATTGGCAGTAGGCTTCCAAACCCTGGATGCATCACATGGGCAAGACAGTGCTTATACCTTTCAGAGTCTTCTGTGTTCCACTTCTGAACTATGATTTTCTGTCCATGGAAAACTGTCACCACTCATGGCAGGAAAGAAAAGGTTTGTCGGAAAGGAACCTCATACATTGGGCTTCTTGCCTATGGAGCCGGAGGGTCTTCCCAGTTGTCCCATTAATTTGGCTTCACAATTTTTTTATGAATGGCTGGTAGACTCTGGGTTTATTTTGTGGCCTATGTGGGAAGGATTTTGGTTTTGTGCCTGAGGTTTATAGAGGCAACTTACAAGTTTTGAGGGAAACTTGTTGCTGTGCATGAGCAAGGAATAGAGCAAAGCAAATTAAAGAAGCTGTGATTACAGATATGTATCATTGTTTAGGCGGTTGAGTTAAATGGTTACCCTGATTGGTGTAAAGTGTGGCTTGACAGTCAGACCTTTGTGGGACAAGGGTGTCATCGTGAGTGAGAGTCTACCATTGTTGAACAGAGATCTTGCTATCTCATTTGGTTCTGAGTGTTGCATGCTTTAGTTGTTTGGTTTTGTTAAACATAGTTTTTTAAGATGAACATAATCTCTCCCAAAGCTCGGCATGTGCTGACTTTTAACTTAGAAAGAAAAGTCTGACTAGACTCTCCAGCCTCAAAAAAGCGAGTGAACAATTGGTGGAAAATAGGCGCACTGTTTTTAATTTATGCCACTAACTTTTTACAACGACCATCTTAATTACTAGGCCCATTACACAGATTAAAAACATTGAATAGCCAACGTTTTAAGACATTGAAGATGGCATCAGTCATCAAGAGCCCTTTCTGATTTTGACTAAAGTATTGTTGAAACGCCTATCCTGATGGTGCTGTTGTCACTGTTTTTGGGTCTGACATGATTAGTGTCCTTCCACCTTCCCTCTTCTGTTCAAACGAGCCCTCAAAGCCCACCTCCTTTCTCTTAAAACAGTTACTAGACGTTCCATTTCCCCTGCTTCTGTTTTTCCTCACCTTGCAGGCTTCCAACTATGAGCCCCACATGGCTTGTCATGCCTAGCCTCATTTGCCACTGTCCCGTTAGCATCTAAATCTCTGTAAATGTGGAATACATGTATGTGAAAAACTAAGTCTTCTCTCACATACGAACCTTCACATACATCTACTCATTAGTTTGTAACCACCCTATCTGTCAATGTCTTTCAACAGTCTGGATGATGTGTTTAGCACATGGATGGTAGATAAAAACGAAGTTTATTAGGACACTAAAACATTCTAAAACATTAAAAAAATACAACTGTTACTTTAAAATATCAACTTAAAACCCACTGAATGTAGTTCTTTAACCTAGGGTCAGGTAACTGGGCCTGGCAGGGAAAGACCATGTCCTGGCTCAAAATATTTAATCAAGCTGATGGAAGGCTTCTCCCTCAAATAAGCCCGGTCCTGAGAACCATCAACCTTTCCACAGATTCTCTCAGAGATGGTTTACTGGGAAAAGGGGGTGGGGGGGGGGGGGGGAGGGAGGGGAGGGAGGGGGGTGGAACCAGGTTCCAGTTGTACCACAAGGAGAATGCATTTTTATAAAAATCTGTTATCCTGTTTCTTGCTTCCTTTACCCCCCCCCCTTCTTTCACTGCCAAAGATTTCTTCCCAACATAATCTAGACACCTCTGAGGCTTCACTATTAATTGATTACATATTGAAAAATCTCAGTACACTGGAGTTCACCAACAGGTTCCAGGAAACCAGATTAATTTATCTCCTTATGCCGTAAGCCATGGTTCCAGGTGACAGCGATAACAGGCTCCAGAGGCAGACCCTTCCATTGGATCCAATCAAAAGAGCGGTCCATTGCAAGTACCTCTGATCCGTACAATCCCAGAGGGGGTGTTTTACCTTCATAACCCTTCATTTGGGTTATAAGGGCCAAGCCCCCATACCTAGTGTTGCAGCTGACCAGACAACCAGCTTGCAGCATGGAACTCTGCTTGACGCTCCCCATATGGGCCTTCCATTTTATGTTCTGTTGAAGGACAGCCCTAGAAACTTACAATTTATCACTGCCACCGCCTGAGAGGAGAGGTACCATTTTACGTTATTCGCTTTTTCCTCCAAAGATCAGCACCTTGATTTTTGTTCCAGATTCATTTTCAATGAATTCTGCTTACTATACACCTTGAGGGAGTCCAATTTTCTTTGCAGAAAGGAGTGCAATCCAGCAGACCCAAATCATCTGCATATACCAGACAAGGGTCATGCTTTTTCCCAACCCTGGAGGAAAATTAGTTTGCTAGATCTATGGCTGAATTGGGATCCTTTTTGATAATCTACCAGACTTATCAAGCTCAAACTGTGCCCAGTCATCCATATGGAATACTTCTAATGTAATAAGAGGTCAATCCGGAGCTCCCATGAGTCGAGTTATCCCCCTAGGAGTTCCTTGTCTAATGTGTCAAAGGCTGTACAGAAATCAATAGAACAACAAAATAGCCTTTGATTCACTTCCAGGGCTTTTCAAATGATGGCCCAGAGAGCATAACAATGGTCTATGGTTGAGTGACCCTCCCGAAATCCTCCTTGCTCAGTTAGTATGATCTTATGCACATGTATGAGTAAGGTTCGAAATGTCAGCAAGTCAACCACAATGACTTCTCATGTTTAGGAGATATTATTGTGAATTGTGGTCCTGTTTAAATCTATTTTTACAAAGTAATAAATCTCAACTGGGAGTATGCTACAGTGTAAATGAAGAAAAGGACCATTAATATCCATCTACATGCCTACGGCCCATTGTGGATCCCTTCCCATAGTAGGTAAACACTTTCTTAACATGAATAGCAATCCTGTCATGTAAGTAATTGATTTTCATGACAAAACCTAAGCAAAATCACAGAATAATATATAACCTGAAGGCCGCTGTGCTTGACGTGGGTCTTTTGGCAGCCTAAGTCATACCTCTCAGATATACTGAGGCATAACAATCCTGCTTAACTCTTTGTGAGGGTCTCTGTGGTGACGATGAACTGTTTTTTGTTTGTTTTTAGGAGTACTTCACCACATCAACTGTAGTCAAAACCTTTTAATAATGCTAATAGTGCATGCAAAAAAAGCAAATTATGACTGATGATTGGCAGGCATAGTAAGCTGTTGCTTATTGCTAGGAATGTCATGGAACTGAAAATAATTAGATCTGTTGATTGTTGAGGGATAGCTATACCTTTGCAGCTTGGCATGTAGATGATGAGCTTCAGGACATCTTTTAATCAATCAAAGAAAGCTTTATTTCGGCAAAGTGCCTTAAAAGCACAGCGCACACACAAAGTAAATACATACAACACACAAATAAACATTAGTAAAAATTCTGAAACGTTAAAATCGTCCTTACGGTAGTAAACACTAGGTCGTCTACATCATGTGTCATAAGATCGAATAGAAAATCGCTGAAAACACGCATGATAATTTACAATAGCAGTAAACACAACCGGTAATGGGAAAAGTGAAGATTAGCAAAAGTAGCAAGCAGATTCATTCAAAGCAATATAGACTATTAATGCTAAAAGCAATGGCAGCATGCACAAGCCATGATAGGCAACGTAGGGAGTTATGGTATTGTGCAAAAACAGCGAGCGAACACATTAAAAACAAAATAAATTTTGGATACTAACAACGACTCGGCCATAGTCTGACAACTTAGTTCATTCCACTCACGTTGAAACAGTCAACAGTAATGGGAGCCACATATTCCCTGACAGGAGCATGCTGACCAACAGAGGGAGAACAAAAATCTACTCCCAGAGGCCACAGTTGTTTTGTAAAACAGCAATGCCATACATTCCACTCCCATTGCCTAATAACCCACATCTTTCCTGAATTTTGCAACATAGTAAGCAAGGAAAGGGCTAGGCAGGGGTCTTCAAACTGGGGGGGGGGGGACCTTGGGGGGCCTCAAGTGAAGGGGGGTCACCAAACTCTGGCCAAAAGAAATATTATACAGATAACATGCATTTGTTTTAAGCAGAAGCCTGTTGTTACAGTTTTAAAAAGGTAACAGTACTTAACTGCAATGTTTAAATAGGTTTAGACCTATTTAAACATTGCCATCTTTCTAAAATAATTGTTAAAAATTCTGAGGGGGGGCCCAATGATTTTTATTTTTCAACTAGGGGGGCATGGCATTAAAAAGTTTGAAGACCACTGGGCTAGAGTCTGTTCACAAATTCCTCTGCGCAGACAGGTTTAATCCACCTTAAACGAGGGCTTTCATATGCACAGCAGGCAAATAGTACATGGGCAACAGATTCTTTGGCAGACTTGCAGCCTGGGCATAAGGTCTATGTAATGGGGTTTGAAGCCTAACTGGCCATAAAGGACCTCAAGAGGAGATTGCCATGTCTGAACTGAAAACACAGCTTACTGTCTCTTGGTTTGGAAATAGTCTAGATAGGGTCCCAGAGCACTAACAGACTTATAATCTAAAAACGAGTTCACCAGACGCCTTCTGTCACAGGAGGCTATTTTATTTAGTGCAACACATAACCAGTAATATTTCTTCAATTTCGCCCTTGATGGAGTTGATTCCAACGAATCTGTATTCCATACAGCTTGCAGGCCAAAGAAGTGAGCAACTTCTTAATATTACTAAACCACAATACCTCGTGAGAGGTGTCCCTTATGACTACCTCCTGAAATGCTTCAGCATACATGGCTACTTCTCATGTGGACATCAGCCTCCTCCAATAAAGCAAGGGACAATGCCTGGCCTTATCCCGAATAGATTGCCAACCTGTGTCAAATTTCAAGGGTGAAAGTGGGGTACTAGCTGGCGGACAAGGTTTCTTAGAAATGTATGCTCTAACCTTGTCAGTTCATTAATACATGAAAGCCCCCAAAGCTCTGCCCCATATAGTACTGACCCCACGGCCTTCAAATTGTAAATCTGCATAGAGACTGCTACTTGTTTACTTATAACAGCTTTATGCTCATGCAGCAAAGCACCAGCAATTTGCCTGTGCTTAATTCCTATTTTATCGACATGGGGTTGCCATGACCTATTTTCTGCCAGCTTAATACCAACGTTGTCAAAGGTGTCAACTCTATCAAGAATATCACCTCCAAGAAGAAGCCTCCCCCTAAAGGACTTGTGCAGGTTAGTGGCCATGAAGTTCGTCCTAGTGGCATTAATCACTAGCTCACTTAGGTTACAAAAGTCCTGAAATCTATTCAGTAGGAGCCGGATGCCTACAGGTGTTTTGGCTACCAATAAAGTATTGTCCCCAAAAAGAAGTTTTGATATTTTGTGCTTGCCAATTGATGGAGCGCCTGCTAGGGGTATAGAAAGAAAATTGACTACATCATTTGAAAACCATGAAAATAGAGTGTGGGATAACACACATCCCTGCCTGACACCTTTATCTGTTTTTATTGGGTCAGCTTATAGGCCCTGCTCACCCTACCAAATAACTGCCTGATTTCCTTCATGCAAACAAATGATTGCAGAAAGGATAATGCCCTTCATTCCCATGTCTTGTAATACGTAACAAAATTTATGGCACAAGACCAGGTCTGAGGCGGATAATAAACACCACATATAAGCTACCCTTTCCTAATAGCACAGTTTTCCAATATAAAAGCATAAACCTGAAGACCTGATCTATGGCACTTGTCCTAGACCTTTATCCTGCCTGGTAGGGTGTTCAAATATTATAATCTTCAATCCACTCTTGGACCTTGGCCAACACAGCCAGGCTAAATACTTTATGTACCACATTGATTGAACTCCTCGTCCTGTAGTTACAGGGGGAGTCACTTGCCCCTTTCTTATAAATAGGTACTACCTCCGTAAGCTTCCAGGAGGCTGGAATAGGCTCGCCTTTGGTAATACAGTTTGCCAGCACTAAGATGCATTTTGCCCATTTCTCTGTATCATATTGAAATAAATCTCTGGGACACCATTTGGACCCGTGGCTTTACTGTCCATAATATTGTCAATGGAAGAGTTAATCTCACTCAAGGCAAACATATCCTGATGACTGGAGGGGAGATTGGTAGTTGTAGAGCAGAAGGCTCTATCAATGAGTAATCTGAATAAAGAGTTTTAAAGTGGTTAACCCACATAGCTGGACAGATTGCCTTATCCGGATGGGGTGCTACCTCACAGCCCCCTCTGCTGACCAAAGCCCAGAATTTAAGAGTCATTCTTTATATAGGCATCTTTTAGGTCTTGCCACCTCTTTTCCTCCCATGTTCTCCTAGTCTGTATATGGACTTGCTTATAGGCTGCCCTAAGTTTGCTTATACTGCCCAAATACTTTAAGATTAATAGTCTTTACCAACTCGGTCCAGTCTTCCTACAACTCTTATTGTACCAGTTGGCATGGTTATGTGGCTGCTTTTTCAAGCTCACTACCGGGACCATGAAGTGCTGCCTAATGTGCTCAGAAAGAGCTGAATGAATACTAGTAACCACAGACAATCTACAGCGCTGAGCGCCAACCCACCCATCTCACAAGTAGCAGTTATCAACTCACCATTTAACCTTGCAAGTAGGTCAATTTTTGGGGCTACCTGATGCCATTTTAGGCAGCTCCTGTTATTCGTATGAAAAACTTTTTAACTGGAGCTATGTTTAGCTGTGGGATAAACCATATTTCCTCTTCCTCTGCCGTGAGGTTGGTATCCACACTATCTAAAGGCTTAAAGGTAGGGTTGAAGTCCCCAGTCTATACTCTACTTTTGACTCTAATGCTTAGAATGTCTTGGCTATATAACAGCAGTAATTTGGCGGTACAATTGAGTAAAGTTTCAAACCAAATCAACAAGAAACCCCCTGCTGGCCTCCCTTTAGAACTGGAAATAGCAGGACTAAAGAAAGTTAGATAGCCAGCACGATAAATAGGTTCAATAGACCAAGTTTGAACCGGCTGGTGGCCTGCCCGTGGCTGGAGGTGAGGAGGCCTAATTGATGGCTTAATGGATGGCATTGATTTGTAAAAGAAGCCCAAAGGCAGGGGGATAATCCAGACCCCCTCCCCGTATCTGCATGTCATCACTGAGTAGCTTATGAACTATCGGTGGGTTTTTAAAGTTAACAATTATGCAGTACCCCAGGCAATCTACTCGACCTGGACCAATCCACCCTACCCTCTGCATAAATAGTGTGCTGTGGGCTAATTTTGTCTGTTAATTTTTTTTTTTCTACCAAGTGAGTGCAGGCATTTGTTAACAAGTTCCTTGTGAGTTTCTTTCTGGCCTACCTGCAACTTTGGGACTCCCGACAAAACAACATAGAGGCATGTAGCTGGGGGCACATTTATAACGGGGGGACTTGTTGATTTGGGCAGTACCAACAAACTTGCTTGCCCCATTACGACCTCCCTTCAGGGATACTTGGTTCCCTCTGGAGCCTCCTTCTGCTGGAATGGACAGATCGGCCATAGGTAATGATGGGGGAGCAACCAGAGGGGGCCTTTGATTAGCCTTGATGTGGGCAGGGTGCTCAAGAAATGATATGGGGAGACTGGCTACAGCTCCTGAATCAGCACCTTGTGCAGCCTGACGAGACTGAGGTTGTGTATCTGTAGTAGTTTTAAGCACTTGTTCAATCTTGGCAAGATGTTCCGATAGTGGAGCGAGTTACTGAGGATCTCCCTGACTCTGTGCACTACCTAATTCACTAGATAAACCATCCAGCCTGGTTGAGGCCCAAGATCTTTCCCAACAGGGTCGAACAGCTCCACATCCACTATAGGCTTTGATTTAATTAGGTCCTTACCATTAGTTTGCTGGGGTTTATTCCGCTGTACCCTCCTCTGCCTTTTCACATTTTGTTTGCCCTCTCGAGGGAGAAGCCTCGTGTATAGGGTTAAAAGTTGAATCCGGAACTCCATTTAACACGCTGGATGAAGCCTCAGGAATGTTGTTGACAGCCGGTGGATCGAGCTGGCTAGCAAATCTGGCTTCGTGGCCACTGCAGCTTCCAAGGACAGCCTCCTCTCAGATAGTTATATCTCAGTTGAGACAACCCCTAACACTTGTTGCAACATCCAATCTATTGAAGTTGGGTTGGGGGCGGGGTAGCTACCTGAGGTCCACCTGTGCACTTCAGTTTGCCCAAGAGTTCTTCACTAGGCCCTGTGCCAGGCATTGGAAACAAGGCAAATGGCAGTTCATAAACACGCCAGTGGAATACTTGCAAAATGGATAAAACACAACTCAAGAATATACACACACTCGCCTTTGCTCTGGCAACGTTAGAGGGGTGCCCCAGACTCGTCTGCTCACGGATGGGTGGAGTCATGCCCACCCTTGGCCCGCACTGCGGGAGTGCCAGTGCGCACTTCAGCGCGGTATTACGGATTGGCCCCACCACCTTGCAGGTCGATTGAGTGCCCCCTGGCACGAATGACCGTACTACTTAGAGTCCTAAGTTGACAGTGCTAGTAGTGCTGCAGTTGTTGAAACCCCCCCCCACCACCACCACCACCACCGGAGCTCTGGTGCACTTTTAATGTTCAGAGAGTGGGGGTAGATTTTATGTTGGTCGGGCATGTAGTCCAGTGAAATTCAAGGGGGCTCACTGCTAAATCACTCTGCAAGCCATGCTGGCTGCAGAAATGTTCAGCTTGTAACCTGTAGATCGCGCATTCTGAAAAGGTGTGCAGTGCAGCAGGCAGTCATTCAGGTAGATGAAAGACGTATACTGGTCAACCCCTTGCCTCTCGACCACGATTGCTCGGCATGCGAAAGCTCTTACATGAAAACAAATGATCTTTCAGATCATTTGTTTTCATGTAAAAGCTGTGATATTACGTTACAAGCAGAAGAGGGCACCACCAGATGTATTGTGCACGTGTGAGCTGAGGGCTGTTGCAGACCGGCTCTCCCAAACACAATACATATCTGACATGCTGCACTAGTGTCAGGCAGTGGAGTTGTAGGGCTTGTTAATCGCACACCATCTTGCCCTGTCAGAAGCTGGAATAGAGAAAAAAGGTCTAACTTAGTGCTGCAGCCTTGTTCCGGCTTCTGATTGGGTGGAAGCTCGTATCCCTGCCTCTAGTATGCTGCAGATGGACGAGAGAGTCCGGAATCATGGGATTGTCCTACAGACACAGAGCGTGTATGCTCACATCAAAGACTGCCCCAGATACGTTTTTGTGTTTAGTACCGCGTGTGTGTGTTTATCTGTGTGATGGGGCGTGCATTTGTATGGCGGACAGTGCCTGCGAATGGGTGTATGTATGTTTGGTTGTGTGCCTGAGCATGTGTTTAAGTGTATGCGTGTCCCTGTGGTTTGTAAGTTTGTGATTTCAAGTTTGTGAAATAAAGTCAAGGCCCGAGCCTGGGTGCTGTTGAGGGCCTTTGGGCTTCTAGGCATTTGTTGGTGCAAGCCCTGCCCCACTACTCCAAAATCCCAACAGCCACCACTGCTGTGAACATCCTGCTGATTAATGCCACTGTCCGAATTAAAGTCTAATTATAAGGACTTGAACCCCGCTTTCCACATTGGATTCAAACCTAATAATTGTTACTCCAAATGATACATTTGCTGAAATTGGTTGTGCGTGTAAATTGACAGGTCTGTGAACAACTGTTACTTTTCTCAAACGTTTGGCAGTTGGAGTAATGTCATTCTGTGCCTGTTGAATGGACTTTCATATCACATGAAATGAACTTTGACTTCCAGAGGATCAGTGTGGGAAAATATTTAGGCGTCCTGGGCTCAGGCTGTATGAATCAATACTCTTCACTGCTGTTGCCTGGAAAGTTACCCTTGCTGTGGGACCTAAAACTGAGCACCAAGTACACCCCCTTTTAACACTGGCTCTTCATTTCCTCAGGAAGTGAAGCCACTACTTCAGTTTACAAAAAGAAAGAACGTTATTGCCATTCCTAAAAAGAATGTAATCAGTCTGTGTAATCTAAATAGATTATTCTTCTGGGATACTGATGGAGAACATTACTGATGATACTCTGTGGGACAGTGTGTAGCCATAAAATTAAATTGTCCATGGCTGTGCAAGGGGGGGTCCAAGTGCCACTGTTTGGGTAAGCTATTGCAGTTCAGGTTATTCTCAATTTTATTCTGTGCAGTGTTGCACTACTTTTATGTCCTTGATTAAATAAAGAGTTTGTGTTGGCCTTGCTGGTGGCTCTTTTTCGTTTGCTGGCCCTGCTGCTCTGGGTGCCTGTTGTGAATGACCCCCTAAGCAAGGCTTTCTTTCTCTCGTCTTAGCCTGCCCGTCTTCAGTTACAGACCAGGGTATATGCATGCTTTCAGCAAGGTGACCATCAACAGTGTTGGTACCACCAGATGAACTACTGTGCAAGTCACACTGGTCAGGATCTAATGAGTCTTGTTCCTGGGGATTCTTCATCTGGCCCTCCCACAAGACTCTCACCCAAAAGAGCTAGGATCCCGCGCACAGTTGAGAAGTTTTTGACCTCATTCTTAGCTCAGTTCAGTTCTGATGCAGCTGTATACAGTTGTCTTTGAGTGGCCCACGCCTCTAGGCACTAAATTTCAATAGTAGGGAGGGGGGGGGGGGGGTTGTCCTCTTCTGAAAGACTCCTTGACAGAGAATGCCTCCTTGGGACAACCCATACTGATGGTGCTGTCTGGTCACCTGGTTCTCGCTTGTCTTGAGTTATGAAGGTCCTTCCCTGGTTGCAGCATCCACCACCCTAGCCACCTTCAATGTTCTTGCCCCGCCATCCCAAGGTCAGCTCTTCTACAGTCGGTTGGCTCAGCTGCAGTTTTTCCAGGCAGGTAATTAAGTCTTCCCAGGTTTTAGTCCTGAACCTGGCAACAGGAGTTGGTGATAGATACCCCAACTATGGATCATAGTTTCTGATCACCACTATTGTGGAGACCCTGGGATCCTGGTAGGAAAGTAACCTTGGCACCCTCACTGATAGCTCCTGCCCCATCTTTATATTCATGTTGAAGCGAGTCAGTGTGTTGTCCAACAGTTCAGGTCTGTTATTGCTTCTGAGTAGCCCGATCTTTTGCTGTTTCCACTGCCCCGCTATTGTCTTTGTCCCATGTGTGAGTAGGAAGGTGTGGGGAGCAGGAAGGCTCCTCTGAAGGGCTTCCCAATATTAGAGGTCCAAGGTAGGCTGCCCAGCTTAACTTCGAGAGGATGGGGGTATCCCATCTAGCAAACAATGTGGGGATGGAGGTATCCCATTCAGAGAACAATTGCCCAGGGAAGGGTGGATTGAAACCCCTAGCTTCAAGAGACCCTCTTTCTCCTTTCTTTAATAATTCTTTGTCTGACCCACTAGAAATGAAGCTCAGAATGTCCTGGAAGAGTCCTTGACTTCATATTTGGGGCCTCTTCAACACTTCATCTTAGTAATCACTGGACTGTAGTACACAAATGGAACCTAGTGTGGCAACCTCCACATGTCATCATGCTCCACATGAAACCTTTATTCACAAGTAATGTCCATGCTCACACCACCAATGTCCCTCAAGAAGGAGGGAAAGGACTCCGTTAAAGAGGACTGGAAGAACACATGTATAAACATTGGAGAGGCCTGTAAGCTGTTCTAGCAGGTGACAGGAAAAAAGGCCTGCCCTGCCACTGCCATCTGTACTACTGCCGCTGTCAGTGAGCTGATACTAGTGAAGCTCATCCTAAGCAGGGCACACAGCATGTGCTCTTCTGACCAGATCCCTGATCTGGGTCTCGATCCAGGTTGAAGAAATATACCTCAAGTTCAAATGCATGACTGTCCTGTGTACTTGTGCATGGGCCGAAAAACTACAGCTAGCCAAGATGAATCTGATGCGAGGGTGCATACTCTCCAGAACCATGAAGGGGACCTTTCTCTAGCCCAACAATGTGCCATTGTACCCTTATTTTAAGTTATGGCTGAAGAAAACCTGTGGCACTACATATCTCAAATATGTTTTGATCATAGGAGATGTTTTTTCGTTTCTGGAATGAAGTTATGCATTTTTTCCTTAAGTTCTTTTTCTATTAGTGATTGTCCAGGCCACGAGGATGTACACTTTTTAAACATTTTTTTGCGATTTATAACACCCCTTGTAGGCAATATTCTCAGTACTTTAGCCTTTTCAGTACGATGCACTTTCTAATTCACATTCGTAATACTTCAGGAGTTGTCTATGCATGATAACCGTGCAACATGTTGTATGTCTGCGGGCCTTGCGGTTCTCTGGGTTTTAAGGACAAATATCATATTGCCTCTTAAATACAGTGTTAGAATCTATTGTTTGTGTGGTGTGTGACTACTGCTGATGCAGTCTGGTATCATGGCTCTGTTTTCCCGTTGTGTAAAAGTTCTACAATTGGTAGATGCCTAGATGGAGATATTCCTGTTAGTTTGGTGTCGCGCAAAAGGGACAGATGAGTGCTCGAATTGCATTGTGGTGGGCTTTACACTGTGTAAATGTGTGGTTGTCACGTAAGTGTGTTAACTTGTTTAGATATTCTTCTTATCACCTTAATGAAGGCAAGAGAATGGACATGCAAGTACTTTAATTGTGCATCTGTTTTTTTTTTCTCCATTCATACAGTAGCAACTTATGGGCTTAAATGTGCTCCCTTCGCTGGACAACACAACAAGCCGCAGTCAACTGTGGACATCTTTAGGACAATAAACCCTTCCACTTAAACCACACTAGAAACCCTCGCTGTCCCATAAAACACACACGAGCAGTGTGCTGTCTGGTAACAAATGTGCTACAGCACCACCTCGAGTATAAATGCAGCCAGGACACAATGCATTGGTCAGTGACTGCACCCTATGGATCTTAAAACATCCAAAATCATGTTTATGTAGGGAATCCCATGGGAGGGGCTGTGGTTCCGCTGAGGTAAAACTCTTGTCTTCTGCACCCATCAGTTATTCTAGGTTTTGCCTAGAACATTTCAGTGGGACAATTAGGAAGATAGGCCTGTGACGTAAAGTGATAGGTGGTGGGGTAGATGTACCTGAGAGTGAAAAAGGACTCTTAATTTGTCCATTACTAAATTTGTAAAAAAAAAAAAAAAATGCTAATGCCTAAGGTATTGCACCTTGCACTTGCATCTGGACCTGTCACTGCTGCCAAATGCCAGAATTAATTGTGTCCTGCTTAACAGCACACTTATCTAAATTTGACAATTTGGGCAATTCCAGAGTACCTAAAACCGATAAGAATGGCCTGAAGGTATTGTTAATTGTTTATGGACTCTGCTCAAAAATAGACCGCTCCACAGTATGGTAGACTGTCTTAAATAAGTACCCGTGTTAAGAGTTGAGTGCCAGTCCTAAACACTGGCAGAAATTAAGCACTGGCTTTGTCATGATGTGATGTTCGTAAAGGAGATGCATGTTTAGCCCTTTTTTAAATGAGAGCAGGGTTGGATGATTGCAACAGAATTGGGGTGTTGTGCCTTACCCTGAGTGCACAAATGGAGAACGCCTGTTGCCTACTTTTTTTTCGTGTGAACTTGATCTCCAGCCTATTGGTGTCCTAGCTGCAGGTGTACGGAGAGCTACCATGGGTTGTAATCTTGTCAGACAGAGGGTGTGATAGCGTTTAAGCTTCACAAGCCCCAGGCATACAGCATCTGATTCTGCTCAGCCCAGCACGAAGAACTCCTTTTCAGGTACCGGGCTGTGGAGAGCCCGGAAGGGAATGTGCCATGCCACCAGATTTTCAGGATTTTTCGTTAACAAAACACGCTTTATAAACCTGCGCATGTTTAATCCTTAGCAAATCACAAAGCGTGGCTGTTACTTCCCTGGATGCTGGTGAATTACATTTTAGCTGCAGTTTGTTCAAGCCTAGGGCTGAGATTACTGCGTAGGTAGAAATACCGCAGACCGTTGCCTAGTGATATCCAGTAGGACGCTTGGGGCCTCCGCGCACGAGCAGAGAATGATCCCCTGTCAGCGGCAGCTTTCCACTGTGATTGTGGCACAAACTCTCATGTATCCTTCTTTTTGTTGAGCTTCAGAGCTTATATCTTCCTCGTACATTGATGACGAGAGAAGTCCCACCTTTGATGTGCCACTTGGTGAAAGATGGGTGAGGAGACTTTAGGGCCCACGAATCCCCGTGCAAGAGCTATGGCTGGACTACTACTCAGTTAATACGGACTTGTTATTGCTTAATTGCAATCTTGTGGCGAGTTTGGGACTCAGGCACTAGACATTGTTTGCAGTGAGGAGCAGGAGTACTTGTTCTTTTGTGTTTCTGTTGCTGTAGATTGTACCTTTTTTAGTTAGACAAATTTAACGTTAAAAGTGTTTTACCATTGGTCATTTTGTTTTATGTAGTTGAATACTTTCCACTCACTAAGCTGAGGGCTCGATCTGAAGGAGAAGAGAACTACATCATGCTGATAAACCATAAATAAGTTCCATAATATATGGAAATGTTGAACCTCGCCCTTAAATCTGTCTTTAGACCAAAATATTGATTTCATGTACACCTGGCCTTGGATCTGCACCTTTCACTGGTGGCATTTAAGTATCACGGTGGATACTCCAAAATGGAAGTGGAGTAAGACATAAAAGATAGACTGGGAGCAGTTGATTTATTATAATAATTACGCAATGGAAAAAAATGGTAAACATTGCAGCATTGGCCTCAACGGGAGAGTGATTCTTAAAAGCACTGGGAGGGTTTGCCGGTCAGCCACCCTGCACAAACTCTGTGAGGTACAGAAGTTACACTTTGTGGCAGCAATCCCTTGCTGTGCTCTGGAGGGCGTTGACTGTAGGATCAAAGATTTTGACTTGTCAAGTCCCAGATACCCGTGAAGAGCTGAAGATAAATGTGTTGCTGCTGCTTTTGGATGTTGTTCAGTAAGTGCTAGATGAGGCCAGGTTTGATGCACTTTACTTTATTTTGACCCCTGAAGAGGAGGAAAACTTCCCTTTGAAATATCTAGGATGGTTGTATGATTCAACCACGCATGCCGGAACCACGACTGCGTCATTTCTAGGGATGCCTTTAGGATGCATGCCTTTACCACATATGCCTTTACAACAAATTTTGTTGTAAAAGCATGCTTAGTATAGGCATATTTGGAAGCAGCATGTGTGGTTGTGTCATACAGCCCCCCGCACTTTACCTAAAAAAAAAAAAAAAAAAAAAAAACTACCCCTTCCCACCTGCCCTGAGGCCCAAAGCTACCCTTACCAGTGAAATGCCCTTCCCCTCAAAACCCTAGCTCCTGTTTCAATTAAAAACGTCCCTGACCCCTGCGCCCTAAAACCTCCCCCACCCCAAAAAACTAAACACCCCCACCTGCTCTGAGCTCTAAACCCCTCCATCACCCCTAATAACTAAACTAGCCTGACCCCACCACCCGCCCTAAGCCCTAAAAAGTAAACTCCCCGACCCCCCACCTGGCCCCTAAAAAATTTACTACCCTGACAACCCCCCACCCATCCGAAGCCCTAAAAACTTCCCCACCCCTAATAACTAAACTGCCCCAACCCCCACCCACCCTAAGCCCTAAAAAGCACTACCCTGATGCCTCACTTCTTTAAAAAAAAAAATAGACATTACCCTATCTCTCCCCACCTGTCCTGAGCCCTAAAACCTTCCTAACCCCTAATAAGTAAACAACCTGACCCTCCCACACACCAAAAGCCCTAAAAAAAAACCACCCTGACTCTCCCCACCCCCACCCCGCCGCTAACAAACTACCCCCACCGACCCTAAATCCGCCCCACCACTACAAACCACTCCGATACCATGCCCCAGCTCACTTACCCCACCGCGTCCTCTCCCGATCCTCCTTTCCTCTGTGCCCTTCTCCTGCCCTTCCTTACATCTTCCCCACCCCTAAAAAATAAACAACCCACCCCTAAAAAGTAAACTACCCTGACCCCACCACCTTAAGCCCTAAACAATAAACTTCCCCAACCCCTTCACCCAACCTAAGTCCTAAATCCACCCCTACCCTTAAAAACTACCCCCAAACCCTTCCCAGTCCCACTTACCTCACTGTAAGGTAAGACCATTCTCTGCCTTTTTCTTTTCCTTAACCATGCATGCGTCGTTAAGGCAGTCATTTAGCCAAGCGTTGTTCCTCTTACGTGTGAAACATCTGCGTTGAGGACGTTTCTTGTCTAGGACTCTCGTATGTGGAATATTCCAAAGTTGAACAACTTTTTAACAGGCTGTTGCATGTTCTAAATGAAAAAATGCCTCAAGTTATTGGGCATAATAAGAAATTGACATGGCAGGCATGATTATGTGTTTGTTGATAATATTTTCTGGGACTTAACCAATTGTATCTTCTTCTTCTCAAAATGATAACCCATGTGCCACCTTCGATGGTTTAGGTCTAAAGTATGCCACTGGAAGGCATCATCTGTGAAAGAAGAGTAAACTGATACATCCCGGTTAGAGTATACACAAGGCTTGCAATACACAAGGCCCACAACTGTATCCTCTTCCACATCCTAATGTGTCTGAGAACCTGATAGTTGGGGCTGTTTAGTCTGTCTGTCTCTTCTTAGAAGGTTTTGCCCAGCTGGTGTTTTTGTAGTTTTCTTTTCTTGGCTGATTGTTAAAGGAATACATTTGTTGATGGGGAGCATGAACGTCCGCTTCACCTACTAGATCCCTGTAGGCGTTTACAAGCCGAAACAAGAGGGAGTATTCAGGTGTATCCTTTGGCAGCGCGTTTGGTAGTAACCACATTTCTCTTTTTGAACGTGGCTATCCATTTGTTTCCAGATTCCATGGTCTACTGTTTGCTGCTGATACTTCTTTTCCCTTGGACTGCAGCTAGTTTTTGAAACAGACTAGTGGGCTAATCTATGTCCATGTGAAAAATGGAAGCAAGATTACTTCCTTTGAAAGAGGTGATCGTTTTGGGATGCCCGTGAAGATGCTATGATTATCTCCCCCACTTTCCTGCTTTGGAAATGGGACGGTCGGTTATTAGGTTTGAGGTAATAGTTTCTATTTATCTTTGAGATTCCCTTGAAGGGGGCCGGTTTAATCGCTGGCTTATAACAGATAGTGTTGTCTATAAGGTGTGAAAGGTCTATTCTGTGGTATTGGAGTGGGTAATACCTTCCTTCTGTACTTAAAGTAGGAGCTTGATTTGTATACCTAGAAAACTGGAAAAGTGGGATTCAAGTTCAGTAAAAAGAAAATCACTCTAAAAAGACTACTTAATTATATTAAAACACATCAAATGAGCACAGTCTGCCCTTGGCTTATCCCTCGCTGCTCTAGTTAGTTTGGCAGTAATGAGTTTATCTACGTCATACCAGTGAATTACCAGATTTAGAATCTGCTGTAAACAATAGAGGCTTCCTAAGTAAGCCATGCATTAAAGCATCTTAATGTGCATGAATAACTGTCTTTGAAAAGAAAATCGGTATTAATTGTCAACATCTGTGCTCCATAAAAACTCACTTGAGGGTATTAATGCTTTTCTCCCTTAAAAACCAGATTAAATATTTCTAAGACCCCAAACTAAAGTAGAATCTTTCGGCATCATCTCATGAAGAGGCTTTTGGAGTCTGGGCTATATCAGACTGCGGGCCCCCTTCTATTGAGGTGTGAGCTGCAGAACACCTAGAACCCTGGTGCACCAGCCTTCTGGCAGCAACTTTCAAACATAAGTTTCAAACAACTTGGACTTGGGAACATACAGCCGTAGGCTGCGAACAGATTGTTGGCATGCATGCCTAATGAGATGCAAATGAAAAGCTTGTGTGACTCCTGGCAGTCACCAGAAGAGATTACTACCTGGAATTGAAAACGAGGAGATTAAATGCTGCTCTGTTAATATGTTCAACAACACTGTGCTTGACACGAACTACACTCTTCACGACTCTATCCCCAGTGCCCCGCCTGCTCATCGCACCCCCTCACCCCCCCCAAAAAGAGTCTTGGCGTATTCCCACCTTACCATAAAAACGCTAGCTTGCGGCAGACGCAGGCAGTGTTTACTGCTGTTGCAAATCTTCGATAACGATTTCATAAAATTGGGATATGATTTTGAATGTTGCATTTTAATGAAATGAGTCCATTTTGGAAGACGTTGCGGCGTCCCATAAAAAGCACTGACGCACTGGGGTCTCCCCCACGCTAGTGTGACACTGTTTGCGTGCCATGGAGAGAAATGACGTTGAGGTTGGGGATGGCGATGGAGGAATATGGGGCATCCGTCACGGTGTAAACCCTGCTCTTGACTCGGTAAAGTCTTGAGGATGAGTAGACCATCGTCTTCATGAGTCTGAGGTCATCCGATTCACTAACTTCATTGTAAACTGCCTTGACGTTACATGTATGTGGGGCAACACTTGCTGCTGCAGGTCCACTTCCTATTTCATTTACTCGTCTTGTGTTTCTTGCAGGCTGGACTGCTTTGTAACCCTCTTCCCCCCCCTTTCCTGTTTCCCAGTCAATGATAGAAGGGCTTTGGGGTCCCTCACCGGCAATGATACTGTGCCTACCCATTTGGAAGTGGGACCTCTTTCTGTGCAGGCAGTAGTGGTGATGCTCAGATTACGGTCCGGTCCCTTGCTTTTAGAATGTGTTTGGCTTGTGAGAATGCTCAATATCATCTGTGAGATTAAGTCAAAGCTGCAGGGAGTGATGTAATGAAAAATGATGGGATTCCCTGTAGAATGTGATGTGATGTCCCATATCTCCTGGATATTTATTGGCCTTCGCCTGAATAGAGCCCTCCCTGAAGGCTTCGGGACCCCCTTGTGGCACATGAGATTCAGTGGCCTGCATCAGCCCCCCCAGCTGCTGCAGCTACATGTGGACACATGGTTGGTATTCACGTTAGTTCCTATTGGTTTCCATCCGGGCACGTCTAGGTGCCAAGAATTAGCCACATTGTGTTACTGGCCCTGATGCCTCAGTTTGTGCTATGTCTCTTGGTACCTGCTTGGGGTTTTTTGTGGAAGGGGGAGACACTTGTTGCCTGCTTCCCGCCCGTCTGCTTCGTGCCCCTTCACTCTTTGGTGCCTACTGTATGTGTCCTCTGCTGAATGGCATAGGCCCACCTCATATTAGACTTCGCTCTTGGCACCTGCTGTGTACCCTGTTGTTCTTGCTAGGTGCTTTTTTACCTTTCCTGCTGATATCTAGAGTGCATGCACCTTGGCATCTGCGGGATCCCCACCTTGTACCTTCCAGGCCCGGCTTGCTAGCCGCCACCCGAATTCCGCATCTGCCAAAATGCCCGGTTATTGTAATGGCCTTGCGGCTACAACTGCTGACTCTGGGTCTGGGAAATAGGCGTCGGCTCAACATCCTGTGATTCTGGGCAAATTACTTACTTTCCCCGAACCTTAAAGAAATATGAAACACATCCGGTGCTCAGATAAACCGCTTTAGTGACCTCTGGTGCAGTTCAGGCTATTTAAAACCGCAAAAATAAATACAAAATCCCAGTCTCACACTAAGCTGAAAGGGCAGCAAAATTACCTAAAATACCAACGATTGAAATGTTGCAGGCAGGGAAACCCCACACGTCTATTTACTACCGGTCTTGAAAACAATGTTATTGCCTCACCCATCAAGTCGGTGAGCCAGGAAGCGCATGGAGGGGCTTCAAATTGCGACCCTCCTGGTGAAGTACTCGAAACCATATAATGAGATTAAAATGCGGCACAGAGTAGGGATGCACAACAAATGCCATTTGGGGCACTCGGACCCCTGTTCCTGAACGAGGTCACACCCATCTCTGTTTTACGTGGTCCATCAGTGTGTTAGTGCTTCGTGCCCGCGATGGCACTGCCAACCGAGAGGACGTGAGCTCCTTTATAGAGCGGCGTACTGCAGATGTGGAGTGAGAGTTCACTCTGTGTGGCTTCGTTTTCAGTGCACAGTGTTATATTGTTTTTTCCCTTCTTTTTTTGCTAGAGTTTTTACTGTGAAATTGAGTTGGTTTCCCAAGTTTCTCACTAGTGAAACTTTAGACGAAGTGCTCCTTTAATGCTCAGGGGTGTGGAATTGATTAAAATATCTACTTGTCCACGGGACAGGTTGCTTCTCAAATCTACTTGTCCTGTAAAAAGATCTACTTGTCCCTTTGGTGCCATGTAGTGTGGCGCCAAATTATGGCAGCAATCTCATTATGTAAGAGCTCTGATAATAGCCTCTCTGATTATGCCAGGGCTACTACCATAGTAGGGCTTGAATACTTGCAATTTCAATCCCTACTGTAGCAATTTCCTTATTTTTCCACCTTTGTACAGATCTGCATACTGGGGCTGGAGGAAGCAGTAAGCAATAGTTCCAGGGCCGGAATGCCTTTGAGTCTGCATACCTTCTAACCTGCATGTTTTAAAGATCTTCACCAGCTTCTCTCTAATATTTTCCCATAATAAGAAAGGTTGGACATTTACTCCTGACAATGGCAGAATTGGAACTTCTTCCAGGGTTGGGAAGAAAGTGGCTGGAGGGAAAATGAACTTGCAAATGCTCAATAGATTTTCACATGAGCAAATCTACACATGCGTATTTACCCATGCTAAAATACAGTTCACAAATATTTTATAGGGGTACGACATATACCATGGGTGCACTTTTGTGACTTTCTTTAAGAATTTGGGGCCACATGTAGGTAGGTTCATATTTGCGACCTGCAAATTGCGAGTCGCAAATCCGAATGTAGGATGGTGTCCCTGACACAATCTGTGATTCGCAAGGGCTTCGCAAATGCACACCTCATAAATAATCATGAGGTGGGTCGCAATTTGCGACCCCCTTGCGAATGGCGGCCTCACAGGGATGGTGGCCTGCTGGAGACAGCAGACCACCATGTCTGTGACTGCTTTTCAATAAAGCAGTTTTTTTTTTTTTTTTGTAATGCAGCCCGTTTTCCTTAAAGGAAAACGAGATGCATTACAAAAACGAAAAATTAAACGTTTTCGTTTCATTTTTTCAGAGCAGGCAGTGGTCCTGCGGACCACTGCCTGCTCTGAAAAAATGTTTACAGTGACATTCACAATGGTGAAAGTGTTAGCACCCATTTGAAATGGGTTCAAACTGCCATTGGTTTGCGCCCGCGTTCGCAAAACAATCCTACATTGCACTGCGAGTCGCAATTAGGAAGGGAACACCCCTTCCAAATTGAGAGTCGCAAACCCGTTTTGCGATTCGGTAACCAGGTTACCGAATCGCAAAACTAGGTTTGTGCATCGCAATTTGCTTTTTGCACGTCGCAAACAGCGAAAGTCGCTGTTTGCGACATGCAAAAAGCTACCTACATGTGGGTCTTGGTCCCTAATTAGGTCTGGTATTAAAGACATTTTGTTTTTATTAAACTTCTATTTCTCTCTCTTTCGGCTGGCTTTACTGTGAGTGATCGCATTCTTCTCTTCCACAAGGAGCATATTGGCACACAAAGTAGTTGTGTTCAGTGTCAGGAACTACAGTGGCAATCAGTGACTTAACGAAACTGGAGGGTGCCCCTTTGCAAAGAACATGGAGGAGCCCCCTCTCCAGACTCACTCAGGGCAGGTGCTGTGCTGAAGGGGCCCCCTGGAGGGCGGCTGCGGGGCCTTTGTTATGCCACTGGTGGCAACGTGTGCTTTTAGAGTTCAAAAATGTTTTTTTTTTTTTTTTTTGCCAGTGTTTGTTACAATGTTGAGGGCCTGGTAGCTCCCACAACAATAAAGTGTTACAAAAGCCATGTCAAAACAAGACACGCATTGATGAAACTAAAAGACTTATAAAAATATGTCAGATCAGTTGGCTTTGTCAGTGTTTGTTTATTTTCATGCTTCCCATAATCGTGTTGAAAATGGTTACACTGATTTTCCATTAGAAATAGTTTGGGGAAATACTAGCATGCATCAAAACATTTTACTAAATGACACCTCATTTGCATCTAATCAGAGAGCATTCTGGGAGCATTATACTTAGCCTCATAGCCTAAAAGGTGCGGCTCAATGCTGCAAATATCGATGGGGCCAGAAAGGCCTTCATCTTTCTGAGGCTGACAACGTGAGCCCCCAGAGTCGGATACTAGTCGTGCCCATTCTTTAGAGCTGCTTTAAGCACTACCTGTCGTTTTCTCTTTGATTAAGCACTACCTCTGGCACAAAACAGGTCATACTAAAAACATTTTATCCGGTATAATATGTCGGTGTATGAGCACCTGATATCAAATATAGAGCAGCTGAACTGGACTTGTTTATCCACAGATTCTGATGGTTTTGAATGTTATGTATGTTGTGTTGGTGATTTAAGTGGCCAGGTTGATGTTATTTACCTCTTTCTTTGGTAGCTAAGTGTTTTTTAAAACCTACTCCTCGCTGCCGATATGAATTCCTGGATGTGCAAGGTATTGTGGCCTCTTCCCTAGTGGAGACTGTGGGGTTACAGCAACCGTTCAGTTCGGTGTGTTGGGGGTACGATTTTAGAGAATATCAAAGTATCTTGGCAGGAACAATCACGGAGAACAGTCGACGAACAATAATGATTTAGTTGCATTTCTCGGTCCATGAAGACCGGTCACTGAGCACCAAACAGACCACAGTTTGGGTGCAGGAGATTGTACCCATGCTCAACACAGCAAGCGCAGAATAATAATCACGCACGTTTTTATTTAAATATGGGGTTATTATGGTACATCAATTACTGACCTCGAGGGTGGATGGATGAGTTGGCCTCTGCAGGGTCAAAACGTGCGGCCAACGCATCACAGAGAATGACGGCTGTTTTAACTCGCTGAGCCATCTTGCTGGCTGTGATGAAGAAGTGGTTAGTGAGTTTATAGTAAAGGTTCCATCACTGCAACTCTTTCGATCTCTGGCCTTTATTTCATTGAGAACTACCTAAAGTGTAAACATGTTCCTCCCTCTGTAGCGACTCCCAGGAGGAGAACCAACTGTTTTCATGTGGTGTTACCTAGGAAACCAGAAGGGATAATGTTGGCTGCAGCATCCGTTCAGCACAGTCATCCTACTTGTAATCTTCTATCTACATATAATAGTATTGTGAAAAAACAAGGGCATAAAGGTATTCTGAATTTCTCACAAAACGTTCGGGCTTTGAATTCTAGTAGCAGGATCGCCCATGAATCAGTTGTGATTAGGGGCCGGGTGGGGGGCACCCCCCCGTGCGTTTGACACATCTCCGCACTGCTGATTGTGTATGAAACTTGAAGACTTTAGGCACAATTAATCTGAAACCAGATTTAACAACGCATACTTGAAGATCCATTGTTTGTCTGTGTATAAACCGTTCAATCTGGTTCACTTTACGTGCATACTATTGTAGACTAAATGTTTATTGGGAAGGAGTAAAGTAAGTGGTTGTGTCATATTTCACGCCTGTTGAATTCATATTCATTATAAATGTATCTTTATTGATTGGAATGTATTCACGCTGGTAATCGCCACTTGTGCTTGTTGATACCTCTCTGGCTCCCATTTAATGGACTGTCTTGTCACATAACCTTCGCTCAAACCTCAGACCTGTTGAGGGGTTCAGTGCGTAATGGTGGCGTCCCCTGGGTCCCAGTGGTTGACTGAAGGTGACGCCCTGGTTGAGGGAGGCGTGTGGACTGTGGTTGGTTCAGTTTGGACGTGGGTCTCCGGAGTTCCAAAGTGGTGGACTGTTCTTTGTAACCTTATCAGTGCACTTTACCCCCCATGCACTTCCCTGTGGTGTCTGATCTTTGGGGCCATGGAGTCAGTGATGGGAGAAAATCGTTAGCAAAGCCTTAAGAGACAGGTTTGCATCCCCGGCTTCGTCCTAGCACAGGTAGCGAATAAGCTGATGTGCGACTAGAGGGTGGAAGGAGTCCGTGCAAAATTGACTTTTAACCTGCTCTTCTGTGCTTTAATTTTTTCAATCTTCTTCCATACGTAAATAGAGGATTGAAGGTTTCTCTGTCAGCTCAGATCTACAGGGGTGTCTCTCTGTTCCCTGAATAGAAGCGTAACGATGTTATTTCAAGTAGTCCGGGCACCTTACACGTAGATCCCTCGAGCCTTTGAGTTCTAAGGACGCTTCCCAGCACATGAACGCACCGCTTTGCTTATTTTCTGTTGTCTGCCCCACAGCGCCTAGGTAACTGTCAAAGATGCAAATTAAAAACATACACAGTCTCTGGAGCGATTGTATAAATGCTCGACATCCTCCTTTGGGAGTTAACACATTTTTGGTTGTTTAGTTAGGTTTAAAAAAAATATATATATACCAATGTCTTGAGTACATATGCAGAGACCTTGCAGGGGCTTGTGGGCCATGGGCTGTTAACCACGTGGGACTGTGCGGCGAACAAACAGAATCCAAGTGAAGGCAAAGGCACTTGCGTGCTGTTCTATCCTCCCGCCGGTAATAGCCTTCCTTGTCCTGGAGTTTCTGACATTTTGCTGCACTTTGCTTGGCCGCCTGCTTGTCCTGCTCTACAGCCTCCGAGCTGTTGACTTCCTTACATTGGGTCCTTTCAGTGAAGGAGGAGACTTAAGGTGGAAGTTGGGTGGATGGATGTGGGGAGAAGCATGGTGAAGGTTAAGGGAGAGGGGTGGGAGATACTGAATGCGGGGTGTGGGATGGTGGAAAAGGGTGAGGTGAGGTAAAGGAGGGATGGAAGAGTGAGTGAAGGGTGAAAGAGGAGTGGGGTATAGAAGACGATAGGAAGGACAGAAGAGGCAGTAGGTTGCGAGCACCATGTTGGAGCATAGAAGAGGGAGGATGCAGGATGCAGGAGGTATGGAAGAGATGCTACAGCTAGAGAGAATTCACTGCTACGGGACTCTACTGCAGTAGAGTAGCCCCTGCCTCAGGAGTCTTCTATTAGAGAGTATTCACTACCATACGAGTCTATAGCTAAAGAATGTACGCTGCTAGGTGAGTGTACAGCTAGAGAGTATTCACTGCCTCAGGAGTCTACAGATAGAAAGTATTTACTGCCTCAGAAATCTACAGCTAGATAGTATTCACTGCCTAAGGGCCTAAAGCTACAGAGCATTCACTGCCTCAGGGGTCTACAGGTAGAGAGTATTCACTGCCTTGGGACTCTACAGGTAGAGAGTATTGACTGCCTCTGGATGCTACAGCTAGAGTATTCACTGCTTCTGGAGTGTACAGCTAGAGACTATTCACTGCCTCAAGAGTCTAGAGCTAGTGAGTATTCACTGATCCAGGAATCTGACTAGGGAGTATTTAGTGCTGCAGGAGTCTACAGCTGGAGAGTATTCACTGCTAGAGAAGTCTGCTACTAGAGTGTACACTGCCACAGGCATCTACAGCTAGAGAGCATTCACTGTCTCGGGACTTTTCAAACAGAGAGCATTGACTGCTGCAGGAGTCTACAGCTAGAGAGTATTCACTGCCTCCGTGTCTACAGCTAGAGAGCATTCACTGCCTCTGGAATCTACAGTTAGAAAGTGTTCACTGCCTCGGGAGTATACACCTAGAAAATATTCACTGCCTAAGGATCTACAGCTAGAATGTATTCAATTCCATAGGAGCATACAGCTAGAGAGTATTTACTGTCTCAGGTGTCTACAGCTAGAGAGTATTCACTGCTATGGGAGTCTGCAGCTGGACAGTGTGCACAGCCTTAGGAGTCTACAGCTAGATAGTACTCACTGCCTCAGGAGCCTACAGCCAGAGAGTATTCACTGCCTCAGGAGCTTACAGCCAGAGATTATTCACTGCCTCAGGAGCCTACAGCTAGAGAGTATTCACTGCCTCAGGAGCCTACAGCTAGAGAGTATTCACTGCTATGGGAGTCTGCTGCTACAGAGTATTCACTCCTACGGGAGTCTACAGCTGGAGAGCATTCACGGCCTGAGAAGTTTACAGCTAGATAGTTTTCACTGCTGCATGACCATACAGCTAGAACGTATTTACTGTCACAGTAGTCTACGGATAGAGAGTATTTACTGCCTCAGGAGTCTACAGCCAGAGAGCTTTCAACTCCACAGGAGTCTATAGCTAGAGTATTCACTGCTATGGGTGTGTACAGCTGGAGAGCATTCACTGCTTCCGGAGTCTACAGCTGGAGAGTATTCACTGCTATGGAAGTGTACAGCTAGAGGGCATTCAATTCCACTGTGTCCTACAGCTAGAGATTATTCACTGCTGAGGGACTCTACAGCTAGAGATAATTCAGTGCCACAGGAGTCTACAGCTAGATAGTAGTCACTGCTGCACAAGCCTACAAATAGAGAGTATACACTGCCTAAGGACTTTACAGCTAGCGAGTATTCACAGCCTCAAGGACTACAGCTAGAGAACATTCACTTCTACAAGAGTCTACAGCTAGAGAGTATTCACTGCTATGGGAGTCTACAGCTGGAGAGTATTTAGTGCTGCTGGATTCTACAGCTAGAGTATTTACTGCCTCAGGAGTCTACAGATCGAGAGTATTCAATGGCAGAGGAGTCTACAGCTGGAGAGTATTCACTTTTGTGGGAGTCTGCTGATAGAGTGTTCACTCCTATGGGAGTCTACAGCTGGAGAGTAATTCACTGCCTGAGAAGTTTACAGCTAGATACTATTTACTGCTGCATGACCATACAGCTAGAACATATTCACTGCCACAGTAGTCGACGGATAGAGAGTATTTACTGCCTCAGAATCTACAGCCAGAGAGCATTCATTGACACAGGAGTCTACAGCTAGAGTATTCATTGCTAAGGGAGTCTACAGATGGAGAGTATTTAGTGCCTCAGGAGCCTACAGCTAGAGAGTATTCACTGCCTTAGTGTCTAAAGCTAGAGGGTGTTCACTGCCTCTGGAATCTACAGGAGAGTATTGACTACCTCGGGATGCTACAGCTAGTGAGTATTCACTGATACAGGAATCTGCGGCTAGATAGTATTTAGTACTGCAGGAGTTTACAGCTAGAGAGTATTCGCTGCCTCAGGAGTCTACAGCTACAACATATTCACTGCCTCAGGAAAATACAGCTAGAGAGCATTCACTGCCACAGAAGTCTACAACTAGAGAGTGTTCACTGCTCTGGGAGTCCGCAGCTAGCAAGTATTCACTGCTATGGGAGTCTGCAGCTAGATAGTATTCAGTGCCATGGGGGTCTATAGCTAGAGAGTATTCACTGCCTTGTTAGTCTCCTGCTAGGCTATTCGATGTCTCTGGATTCTACAGCTGGAGAGTATTCACTGCTATGGGAGTCTGCAGCTAGATAGTATTCAATGCCATGAGAGTCTACAGCTAGAGAGTATTTACGGTCTTGAGAGTGTACAGCTAGAGTATTTATTTCCTCAGTAGTCTCCAGCTATGTTATTCATTGCCTCTGGAGTCTACAGCTAGAGAGTATTTGGTTGTGCAGGAGTCTAGAGCTAGAGAGTGTTCACTGCCACGGGAGTCTACAGCTAGAGAGTATTCAATGCCACAGTAGTCTGCAGCTACAGAGCATTCACTGTCTCGGGAGCCTACAACTAAAGAGTATTCATTGCTATGAGAGTGTACAGCTAGAGAGTATTTACTGCCTCAGGACTCTACAGCTAGAGAGCTTTCAGTGCCTCATGAGTCTACAGCTAGAGAATATTCACTGTCTCGTATACATCGAGAAAATATTCAATGCCACTGGAGTCTACAGCTAGAGTATTCACTGTCTCGTATACATCGAGAAAATATTCAATGTCACAGGAGTCTACAGCTAGAGAGTATTCACTGCCCCGGGAGTCTACAGCTAGAGAGTATTCACTGCCCCGGGAGTCTACAGCTAGAGAGTATTCACTGCCCCGGGAGTCTACAGCTAGAGAGTATTCACTGCCCCGGGAGTCTAGAGCTGGAGAGTATTCACTGCCTCGGGAGTCTAGAGCTGGAGAGTATTCACTGCCTCGGGAGTCTAGAGCTGGAGAGTATTCACTGCCTCGGGAGTCCACAGCTGGAGAGTATTCACTGCCTCGGGAGTCCAGAGCTGGAGAGTATTCACTGCCTCGGGAGTCCACAGCTGGAGAGTATTCACTGCCTCGGGAGTCCAGAGCTGGAGAGTATTCACTGCCTCGGGAGTCCAGAGCTGGAGAGTATTCACTGCCTCGGGAGTCCAGAGCTGGAGAGTATTCACTGCCTCGGGAGTCCAGAGCTGGAGAGTATTCACTGCCTCGGGAGTCCAGAGCTGGAGAGTATTCACTGCCTCGGGAGTCCAGAGCTGGAGAGTATTCACTGCCTCGGGAGTCCAGAGCTGGAGAGTATTCACTGCCTCGGGAGTATGGCTGGTTAGTAGTCCGTACCAGAGAAGTCCACAAGTATAGAGTATTGAATGCCCCTGAAGTGTATCTGGAGCACACTCTATTTTAAAATCAATGTAACCAGTTTATGAAGGTTAATCACAGGACGCCTACACAACAAAAGTCTGCTATGAAGCTTGCTGTCTGTGCCAGATTTATTCGGCTAGGAGAGGGGCTAATAATGATGCCCATATCCTGGAAACAAAGCAAAAGGTGTTGAGTCCCTCATGAAGTAATAACGCAGCAAGATGCATTGCTCTCAACCAGAGTGAACACTTGGAAGTGTACCAGACTTCACAAAACCCGAATCGCATGGTGTGAGATCCTTAAATATTAATGAAAATGCTGGCCTCGAAGAGGCAGTTTGTGACAATTTTGGAAATCTCTCAGACGATTGGCAGCTTATGACTCTGTCTTCTAACTCCCTGCATACATATTCATTTTTTTTCCCCTCCCTGACTGGTTCGTTCAGAAGATGTGCCTCGGTCAGCCAACTGGATTTTTTCTTCTTTTTTTAAATTGTCCTGTATGATGTGGTGCTCCACATTGGCCAGTGAATGCCTACTGGGTGCAACAGTGCCAAGTGCTGAGACCACGAGCCTGGCCTGGACATAAATTAACAATCTGTTTTTGTAGACTTATCGAACTGTGCAACCCGCCTCAGCTGCAGATGGCACCTACAGTCAAGAAGCTGGTTAGGAGGCCCGTGTCCTAGGAAGGGAGAGCCCGACAATGGCTATTCCTTGTTCCACATACTGACCGATCTTGATGTGGTTTGAAGTGCGGGGTGGGGGGTCGGGGGGTGGGGGGGGGTGAGCGAAGAGACGAAGTGCCTATAAATACAGTGTGCTATTTTGGGAAATTGTGGTGGCAGAAGACTCGATGACCTCTCTGGTGTTGCTACACCCAGGCCTTCAAATTGAAATAGTCTAGTTTGTGCACACAGGATAATTAGATTGTATTTGTTGTCTCTCCCTCTCTCCTGGGCTTAAGCGTCATTTTCAGCTCAGTTCTAGTGTCTGTGCTATAAAGGGAAATGCTATTTCAAGTTCGCGTTTTCACACCTGACACGGAAGGAGAAAACTGCTTACAATTTTCGAGTTGAGTTGCTGATTAACAGCCCAGTCTATCCTGTGAAAAACAGGGGGTCGTCTTCCCTCTCATTTGCACCTTCACTGCATGCCGTCTTTGCAGAAGCTGCAGGGGCAACAGTCTACCTGTGCTTTTTCTGTTACTGGAAACAGTTGCAGATGAACAGAATAGGTTGTAAATAAAAATATTTACTGGTTGTGTAGAGCTGTGCAGTCCTTTAATATGTATCAGAGCATTTGAATGTTGGGATCTCCATTGAAAACACTGGAAGGCTCCTGGCTTCCAATGGCCGGTAGAAGCCTGGAGCTCTGACATTACAATGTTGTCCTCAGGGAGCCCGCGGCGATTTTAATCCTCCTTGTTTTATTTATATCATTGTTTTATTTATTAGAACATTCTGCCCCCTAGTGGTGGAATTTTCTAGTTGCCTTATAGCCCTGAGTAGGGGGCTATACCTGCATTAAAGTCTCACTTCCTTGCTAAAGTTAACGCTGGAGCGGGCCTTTAATGGCCGGTATAGCTGCCTACGAGGAATGAGGAAAGTAAGTGCCAGTCCCTAAAATTGAGTGCTGATGGTCCCCTCCTGCAATCACCAGCTCAAAATTAAGCACTGGCATAGATATCAAAAGGCTTATCATTTGAAACCTCAAAAATATGTTTTATACATTTTTGATTGATTAGGTAATTCTACTACTATGATCTTCAGTATAACACTTTCTAGACTCGTCCCTCTTCTATTCCTCCTTGGCTCACCCAAACCTCATTTTACCACTATGATCTCCCAAATAACCCTTTCTAAATTCTTCCCTCATGTATCCCTCCTTTGACCCATCCAAGATCTCTTTTTACTACTATGATTTCCATAATCCCTTTCTAGAATCTACCCCTCCATCTTTCCTTCTAATTATCCCGAACCTCTTGTTACCATTATGATCACTCATATAACACTTTCTATACTTGTCCTTCATCTATCCATCCATTAGCCCATTCAATCCAACTAACTGACTTGCATATCAAACACTCAAATTAACTCACCACTAATCCTCATTGGGTTCTGGAGTAGCGCGCTACTCACTGAAAAGTGCTTGAACACCTCATCAGGGGTAGTCTGTGCTATAGAAATACAATTGCAACTTTGTGGAATGAAAGTCTCTGTTCTGCTGTGATTTAAAGCTGACATACCGGGGTTTATGGTCAAGTTTCTGACTGAATTCACTACTGAGTCTACTGTGGTTGTCTCCATAGTTGCATATACAACTCCATGTGGGTCCACTCAATTTTTAATTTCTGAGGTTCATCAAGGTGGGTCCATTGGTTAGAGTAAGAACTATTTATAAATATCAGATAGATCTTCTAAGACACCCCTCAGGGTGACCATCTGCTCTCCTAATACTCGCATTGCGTTGTGTAACACACAGATACCTGCAGCTGGTGGCCAATGCCTTCGGGCAATCTTACTTTCTGTTCATCCTGAAATGGTAGTTTGGCAGTTGACCACTAGACTATATGTTTTGCGCAAGCAGATACTGAGAATACTTGTGTAGCGTGCATACAGCCCCTCAAGTCACTTCCAGGTTGTGTAGAGTGGGTTCAAAGGGAATTAAAAGTAGCTGGAGTTTCTTGAAGGACAGTTGGTTGGCTTTGTTCGAGATGGTTACCTCTGGTGCCCATGATCACACAAATAGCATATTCCACACTTCTCGGCGCACCATGCTCTTTTGGTTGTTCTTATTTCAGAGGGATTTGGGGTTCCACTGTGGATTCCTGCCAAGGGAGTGTTCGGGATAGTGCTGTGTCCTGAAGGTATTTTGGGGAAGGTATGGCATGTTTTAGTCTGTAGTTTTTTACCTTTACAGGGGCCTCAAGTTGCGAATGTGGCTTTCTGAGAAAAAAACAGAGTTTTCCACAGCAGATGGAGAATTGGTATAGAGGCCTGCCAAATTGAATTTAGAGCCCATATCAAATTTCAATCCGTGGCTGAGTGTGGCTGTGTCTTTGTAAACTAATTGAGTAGTGACTTTGGGCCTACGACTGTGACCATTTTTTCTGTATCAGCCTGACCCTCGGTTTGATGTTGCTTGAGTCGTACACAATTTAGTGCCTGGCAAGGAGGAGAGAACGGATGGCTTTAGCCCAGATGTGCTCATTTGTCTTACCCCTCCTGCCCATTTTGACCTTCAGGTGGACCTCAGATAGAAAAGATAAAGGATGTCTTTCTTCTCTGGGCTTGAAAGAAGGCCTAGTACCCGAGTCCCATTTCAGCCCAGTTTCCTTTGTTCTGTGCCATATTCTCATCCCTTCCTTATCAAACTGCACCTTTCACAGGCTCACTCACCAACTCATCCTCTCCTCTACCTCATTACTCATTTCAGTCATGTTCTCCTCTGCTACGCTTTGATGTGCTTCTCAGAGGATAAACTGCGGCTTGTTCTACAATGCCCATTTCTATGCCTTGTTCCTTGCCACCCCGGTGAACTCCACAGAGCATATACCATGTCTGTGTGCATTATGTGAAGTGCTATAGATTACCCCTCTGCCACTCTTGACAGGACTCCGGAGAACATGCTAAAATTGACTGGACAGCACCTTCCTGGGTAGCACTCTCCACCTTATGGAGCTTTGCGTGCTTTTTTCAATACTGGACAGCTGTATGGTACTGACCACTGCAAAGATGGCACAGATCCACATGTGCGATTGTGTATTTTCCCACTTTTCTTCCACATTGTCCATCGCTACATGCTTGCTCTGACGTGATCTGAGCAATCTTTGCCATGTACGCCCTGCACCAAAACTCTTCTAGGGTATGCGCCACTGTACCCATAGATGACTATCTTCATGTCAGCATCTAACATTAGTGCTTAGGCCTTGGGTCTTTCCCTCCTCATTCCTTCAGTATAAAGGCGCAGCAGCAAATCGGGGTAAGCCCACAGTTGTTCCTCGTGCATAAGATCAACTCACTATCCTAGTCTTATAAGGCACCCCTAGCCACCTTAACTTGGTCTTCACATGTTCCCTAAAGTTGCACAGAATTTTCCAAACCAAGTGGAAGGCTCTGTCAAACCTGATGTCCCTCCACAAGCCTCGAGCAGAGTTGGTCTCGAGAGAAAATGCCAATCCAAAAACCAAGAGGTTACCTTGAGTGACTTAAACGGAGGTTGTTTATGGGTTTCTCTAGAGAAAAGAGGAGCCGCCATTCACCTGCTGAGAACCTGTGGGTGACAGTAATAGTTCTACTTTCTAGGGCCAGCGGCATTCGCCTGATGCTGAAGCAATTCTCATAGTGAGGTCAAATGAAGCAACTTTATCATTTATTGTATGTATTTCTGTGCTGTATAGCGTGAGTGAGACCCAGTAAGTATCAGAGTGCATCATACGAGAACAGTTTTGTACATAAGAACATTCGTTTTACATGTCCATTTATATTTCATAGCATACAATAAATAGTTGTTTGTTTCTGTTACAAATAAAAATGTCCACCTTTGTCTCAAACACCGTGTGAAGCACGCGATGCTGTAAAAAGTATGTTTATGAAGATTGCACTGCAGCTGCCGTACTTTACCAGTTCTGTGTGTGAGGAAAGGTGGCAATGGCGCTGCCCTTCTTTAGAAGTGCGTGAAATTGGCACTGTTCAGCTGTCCCAGTTTTGAGGTAGGGAAGCTTGCAGAGCGGCTCATCTGCTGTGGGCAGGAGATTTTTTTTTTTTTTCGTTTTTTGTTGTAATACAGGGCGAATTGTGCCTGAAGCGTGTACTGCTGCTGCTCGGCTGCGCCGGTCCAGTATGTGAAGCTTGCACGGCTGATATACATGTGCGTGCGGAGAGCGGGAAGCTTGCACGGCTGATGTACGTGCGCGTGCGGAGAGGGGAAGCTTGCACTGCTGACGTACTGTGCCCGCGGAGAGCGGGAAATTTCCACGGCCGATGTACATGTGCGTGCAGAGAGGGAAGCTTGCACTAAGGCGCGTGCGGGGGAAAGCTCCTACGACTGACGTGCGCGTGCCCCGGGAAGGAGGGGGGCGGTTTCACGGCGGACGTACGTGTGCGTGGGGTGAGCGGGAAGCTTGCACTGATGTGCGTGCGGAGAGGGAATCTTGCACGGATGTGCGTGCGGGGGGGGGGGGGGGGGGAGGTGGAGGGGAGGACTTCCGCAGCTGACGTACGTGTGCGTGGGGTGAGAGGAAAGCTTTGCACTGCAGATCTGCCCTTTCGCCGGGTCCGCGTGGAGCTTGCGCTGTTTTGTTGGGGCGAAGCTACCACTGCTCTTTGCAAACAACCACTTTTCAGGTGCTAAAAATTTGCGCAAAACAGCAAATGTCGAACTCGTCCAAAAGCAACAACTTACAATCAAGACGGGCTCCTTTCATGGAAGTTTTAGATGAACACTCTCCTCTGCTTTCCTGCTGCCTTTGCTCCAAACCATTCGTGTCTGTCAGCGCTCCTGAAATGTCATGATGTAATTATATTAACAGACGCTGCGTGCATTTTATTTTGGGCGATATTAACCTTTTTCAACAAAGGGAATGTTAATGAAGACTCGCGGCACCGCTAATGGGCTCTAATTTTTCTTGTTAGAAAAGCGGCTTGATTTACTTAACATTTTTGTGTTTTTTTTTTCGCCTCGCGACTAATTGCCAAGAGAATGCAGCTTTCCACAGCCTCCGATGAATCATTTAAAGTTTTAAAATACAAACATGCAGGTGCCTTTGGCGAGGATAGGGGGTGAAAGGTGTTTCCCTTGTTTTGCTGCCTTCAACAAGCATTTTAAAGGCCAGTGTGCATTAATTGACTGAAAGGTGTTGCTAAATGAATCCATTATTCAGTTTTTGAAATTGTGATTTTTTTTTTTTTCCGACCCCCCCCCCCCCCCCCCCCACCCCCCCCCTCTCTCTAGTGGTGGACTGTAGACCCATACCCTGCCTCTCCACTTCTTTTGGACCGAGCACGCGATACATATGTTACTGATCTGAAAACACAGAGCAGTCTCTTGGGTTTGTCCCTTGACGTATTTCTCCGACAGCCTTCCACCCCATTGTTCTGGTGACCAGGCTATAAGAATACAATCAAGCTTTGGCAAAACCAATAGTTCTAGCCTTTAGAACCTATCAGCCTTGCCTTTTGCTAATGCTGTACAGCATGACCACAAAGGAAAAAAGAAAAAAAAATTAGATGACCCTACCGCCAGAGCCATATCTTTTTGTGGACATGTGCATGCATGATGACGCGCAAGTGATGTAAGCACATTATTTTTTATTTACAGATCTGAGAGGGATAGGTAACTAAAAAAAAAAATGAAGCACAAGAGCTTTTTATTAATTAGGAGGTACCTGCAGCAAAAGGGCAACATATTAGAATAAATAATTTGGACTGTGTGGGTTAAGGGGGAAAGAGGAGCTGGTCGGAGGAGAGGATGGGGTTGTTAAAGTTAATTATAATACGTGTGGGTGAGAAGGTAAAAAAACCGCACACAAGAAAGGGAACACCACGGGCACAGGAGAAACCAACAACCGAGAAGAGGGACTAACACAAGATGCACAAGCTGGGCCAGGAAAGCCATGTGAAATAAGAAGAAAGCAAATGAGTGACAAAGACAAGGAGTGGTAAGCAATGGTCCGGCTGTGAGCTCTTGTATGGTTCATAGTAAACCTAAAATAGGTGTTTCACAACCAGACTGCTTGTTCTTGCAGGTGGGCTCAATCTAAAAGTGGAGACATCCTCAAGCCTGCTCAGATGCATGAGCAAAGGTCTGTCTCATATCCAGACATGCGGCCCTAACTCATACTGCCTAGATGAGACTAGAACTATTAGAACAAATGACCAACGGAACTTAGCTGAATCAAGAAATTGTTTTTATTGAAAACAATCTTTAAAGTAAGCCCTGATAAATCTAAAGTTTCTGCATTCACACTGAGGTAAACATATACCGACTAAGTATGGTTTATGGATTTTAACCAAGGATTAAAAACAAAGTATGAGCTACCCTTGCTTTCATAATTTCCTCAACCCGAGTGATAGGATTTAATTAATGAGTTGAACCAGTTGTTCAACTTGGTAACGGTTTTCCTGTTACATAGTACACCAGTCAATGACTAGGGCAACAGTTCTTACATTCCAGATCACACTCAAGCAAATAGGCAATGAGGAACAGACCTAAGGATTGGTGAGGAGCAAACTGCTTATAAAAGTCTAAAGGCATAAAGAGCATGGTGTTAATTGTTATCTTAGTTTGTAGAAGGACTGAGAATGAATAGGCAGAGCCGAATTTGTTCAGTATGTGCACGTTTAGCTTGAAATGGTACTTTTACAACCTGGAAAATAAGTGTGTGGGTTTTGTGCTCCAATAGTCTAGGCCAGTCTTATCACCTGACCTGTCCTGCTGACAGTTATTTCACGCTCTCTCCCACATGAGTTTGTTACAGCCAGTACAGGTTGACACGGACTAATAGCGGGGAAATGTCTTTGAATGCATCTTGTCTGTGTGCTTGTATGTTAGTGATAATGTGTTTAAAGGTATCTTTGAAATCCCTCAATTATTATCAGTGGTTTTTACTAAAATGGTCTAGAAATACAGCATTTGCTGCTCAGTTCCACTAAGATGTCTTAAACTCCCAAGCATAATTGAATTTTTTTAAATTAAATTTTAATCTTATTTACCGACCAGAGGGGCTTCCTGAACACCATTTGACAAACATTTGTTGAAAATTCCCATGTTCTTGGCTCACTGTTCTTTAGAAGTTGCAGATTTCTACTAGTTATCAAAGTAGTTGCAAAGTTAGAATAATACTTTAAAAAATACTGCTCAATTTGTTACAGTGTTTTACATCTAGGTATATTGTGACATACATTATAAGGTATGAGGTCCCGGGACAAGAAAACACCTCTTTCTAATTTCGATACACCCTTTTTATGCTATGGTTGTTCATTAAGGCCATGCCACCCCAAAACACCTACTCTTGGCTATAAGCTTTGTGATAGGGTATCATGACGGGACCTCACTTGTTGGAGTAGTAGACTACTTCGCCTATGGTTGGTGTATGACAATAATACCTAATTTTTTTAGTTATCATTTTTCCAGACACAACCACTAGATGGTAGAATAATGCATATCACGTGAATCCAGGGTAGCCTCTAGATGTAAAACTGTTACAGGTAAGTAACTAGTTTCTGAGTGCAAGGAAACATAGAGCTACTGGACCGACCTCTCGGAAATGCGTCACGGGGAGCCAGCATCTCGTGTGCGTGGTGATTCTCTTCTTTTTATTTTTTTTAAGCACAGTAACCTACTCCTTGTGAAGAAATGGCATTTTTATCCTCAAATTGAGCGAATTAAGTTATTGCCCTTTCACGGAATTGTCTTGCTTGAATGGCACTCCCATTGCTGTAAATATCATCCGTACATTTTAAATTGGCCCGTAATGGGGCTGAAAGGTGCTCGCGCACTCAAAGATGGGCAGCGGTCTTGCACTCGACCCTGGACGCCTGGCATTTCCTTGAGTTGTCAGGCCTCTCGAGCGCCTCTGATGTGAGTTTTCTCTTCAGCCTTAACTGCGCTTGCGACCCATAGACTTTTTTTTAATAGTCCTCTTAGTTCCATTCATACTGCGAACAAAAGCTCTGCGCGCGGCGGCTAAGAATACCCCTTTTGGTAGTTCTGTGCCCCGGGGACCTTTCAGCGGCTGATAGCAGGATTTGAGCTGCTATTGTGCACACGCTGCGCAGATGAAGGTTAATGGGACACTGTCGGCCCCCTATCGGCCGTCGTTGGATGCTGAAGTGGAAGGCTGACAGAGCTCCCGACCGAGAAGCCACTTCTGTTGGACATTTTAAGAGCACGATATCATCTCTCTTTAAATATGGACTTTATACGTGGCACGGTGCTGTGTTTCCACTCCAGTGACGCCTTCGGTGTCTACCAGTGGGGGGTTTAGAGTCTGGATGTAGTGTTGGAGAGAAAAAAAAAAAACTTCTATTTTAGTGAAGATAAAGTAAGCAATCAGGGTGCAGGTGATAAGTCCTCCTCGGTCGACGCGTCAAACTTTTCGTTGATTAGCCCTTGAGGACTCTGGTTCCGGCGCGCGTCTATCCCCTTCAGATAGCTCAGCTGTGATTGAGGCAAATGATTTTTGTACATGCAAAAAAGCTAGGTCATTATGTTGATTCGAGCCATATGTAATGTCATTCCACATCTATTTTTAAAGACCGCTCGGTAACCTTGATTAGCTAAACGGCTTCTTCCAGCAGAACCCTGCGCCGTGGCGCGCTACGAGTTTATCAGCAGTGATGAGGCGGGACTGGGGTGCCTGCTTTCCGCCCTCGCTGAGTGGGTTGGTTAAAAAGTTGGACTGCTTGAGTTTTGTGCCTATGTTCTCTGCTGCGGTTATGCCTAGCCCTTGTAGATTAGTAGTGTGAAGTCATGGACGTCATTTAGGGGTCGTGAGGGGGTCGCAGCTGGCACTGTCTTTGCGACCCCTGGCTTCAGAGGTGGTAAACGCAGTGCCAGAAACACAGTGACAGCAGGTCGTTATGGACGTTGGTTTAAATATTCACTGTTAGTGTAATATAAAATGGAGTACAATTAGCTGGATTAGATCCTCCCTCACAGCTGAGGTAAGCAAAAAAATGCTTTTAAATGTATGTTGTGTACATGCTTGAGTGAGAGTTTGTTTAGATGAGCGAGTGTGTAAGTGTGAATGTGTGTGCCAAGACCTGGAACGCACTCCCAACCTCACTACGCCAGACCCAGGACCTCCTCACCTTCAGGAGACTCCTCAAGACATGGCTCTTCGAACGATAGCAGCACCCCCCCCCCCCCCCTAGCGCCTCGAAACCCTAACGGGTACATAGCAGGCTTTATAAATTATTGATTGATTGATTGTGAGTGGAATTAAAGGTCAAAATGGGCACCTGACGTCACTTCCTCTACACCTGGCATTTTCTCTATGGAAAAGTGGGTGGGAAGCAGCAGTGAATTCTGAAAATGGTTTTTGATGAGTTAGGCGAGATGATCTTTCACACCAGAAATGTAGTACCAGCTCAGCTAAGATGGACAGAAAGCAGCATGAAAATCCAGCTGCTGAAAAATGGTAAATCGGTTGTGATTTAGTGCAAAACCTTCCAGAAAGTGAGCAAAATTGGGATAGCAAAGAAATGGTAATGGTTAGTCATGAAATACTTATGGATAAAGGACACTTCTGCAAACATTACAGGCAGTGCTTAATTTGTGCTTGTTATTTCCGGTGCGGAGCACCAGCACTTATTTTTCAGGGTCGGTGCTTATTCTTCTGCCTCAAGCATTTACTGCGAGCAAAAGACACATATGGGAAGGACGGAGGAAGGAAAAACGAAAAAGTGTCACAAAGGGAGCGAGCAGAAAGCTGAAAGAGTGAGCTGAAGGGGCAGGGAGTGGCTGTAAATGGATTGATGAGGATTACGCTGCCTCAGTATCCGTGTTCCCACATTTAATTGCAGCAGCCGCATGCTTAAGAGGAGGGCTTTGGGCACCGGCACGTTTTTATTTACAAATTAAGCAGTGGTCACAGGTCACCAGTAGAGTCTCGAAACATGGGCAGTCCAAAAACCACCTGGAACCAGGGGCAATCAGACACGCTTAAAATAGTGGTTCCTTGTGGGGTAATCAGTTATATACACATCCATGGCAATTATTCAGAAGAAAATAAGAAATTACAGCAATTGTAAAGATTTCTTTATCGTACTCTTCGTTTGTATAAATGCTTCTGACTGAAGCAGTGCAAGCAGCAGCAGAACACTTTTATTCCATTGCCTGCTTTGTACTACACACAATACATTTGTTCATGTTTAATTGTGTGTTCACTTGAGCACTGACCTGAAGTTATATATGCTGTTGTAAATCTCCAGTGTCTTATGTCATCACTGATTGCCTTTGAATAACTGCCATTCATGTTATTTTTATATTTGATTACCAGACACAGAACCATTGTTACATTTGGGTCGGAGGTGGCCAGGCACGTTTTTGGTAGGAGGAAGCAGCAAACTGGCTGCCATGCACAGACCCATAATGATCAGAGTCAACCAGGTGCCAAATGGCAATTGACTTGATATTCTTTTTTTACTTGTCCCTCGTTGAGGTGTTCCTAGAACTATCCTTGTGGGTGGGCAAAAACATAAGACTGACACTATTTAAACAATCAAATTTTCTAAGCATATGCAATACAAATTAAGTTCAAAACCAGCCAGTGGCTTACGTGTGCTTATCCATTGCCCATGCTGTGTGCAGTGGCGGCAGAAGCAAAATACCAATCACAATTTACCAGACCAAATAATGATGAGGAATGATTCAGAAACCTCTCTCTATGCATGTATTTTTCCATTCATTTTTATTGACTAAATGAGGTTTACTATACAGCTAAATTGCATGCAGAAAAGTAAAAAAACAACAACAAAAAAACAGTACCTGTTGGCGCCTGCAGCTAGTGGAAGGAGACTGGCTACATACGGGAAGCTGCACTTAGTCCATGCTCCACAGCAGGGACACAGACCGAGCCCCAGGATGAACCCGGAAGTGAAGGGGAGGCGATAACCAATAAGAACCAAACAAACACAAATGGCATGGAAGCCAGCCAATGGCGAGTAATGTCTTTAGTTTAATAAAAAAAAAAATTGCAAGCACAGCCCTTCTGTGCAGGTAGAAACAAAAAATGGCAGGAGCCAAGAGACCTCATCCTAGCAAGACTGTCTTATCTTCCACCTAGATTTGCTAGCTCCAAACATGAGGTAATTCCACATTTTGGGGAAACCCAGATTGAAACTTCTTGTAATTATAGTTGTATTTATATAGCATGTACTACTACTGATGAGGCGTTGAAGTGCCTTTCGGTGAGTAGCCTGTATTCCAGAACTCAAAGGATTAGTGGTGGATTAATATAGGGCATTATAAGTTGTGTATTTGAAGGGTGGACATGTGAATGCTAGTTGGATTGAATAGGATAAAGTAGGAAAAGAGGAGGGAGTTCGCATTAGATGAGGTTTGGGATGAGTCAAAGGAGGGATATAGGAGGGAAAAGTCTTCTAACAGTTATTTTCGGGGACATAGTAGTAAAATATTAAGTTTTGGGTGAGGCAGGGAGGGGTAGAGCAGGGAAGATCTAGAAAGGATTATATGAAATATCATAGTAGGAGAATGAGGTTTGGGGTGAGTGAAGATACTTTTTTGGTGGTAGTAGTCTTACTACAATAGCCACAAACAGTTAGGAGCGCACCTGCCTGACATCCCAGCAATTAATCTGCCCCATTGCATCATGGTAGATGTAGTATCTTCAAAAAACGAACTCCATTAATTTTTAAATATTTCACCTTTAAGTAGGTACAGCCTTTACTGTGCATCTCTGGACACATGTGTTTCTGGGTTAGTCCCTTCTTCAGCAGAGAACATATTTGCGGGGTGCTGGGAATGCTGCCATAAATCACCCGGTTTCAGTACCTCTTCCCTGGCCTGCTGGTGCCTGCTCCAGAGCTCGTCAGCCCAATGGCTCAAGGGAGCCTTTAAAGTCACAAACAGTTAGGAGCGCACCTGCCTGACATCCCAGCAATTAATCTGCCCCATTGCATCATGGTAGATGTAGTATCTTCAAAAAACGAACTCCATTAATTTTTAAATATTTCACCTTTAAGTAGGTACAGCCTTTACTGTGCATCTCTGGACACATGTGTTTCTGGGTTAGTCCCTTCTTCAGCAGAGAACATATTTGCGGGGTGCTGGGAATGCTGCCATAAATCACCCGGTTTCAGTACCTCTTCCCTGGCCTGCTGGTGCCTTCCCAGCACCCCACAAATATGTTCTCTGCTGAAGAAGGGACTAACCCAGAAACACATGTGTCCAGAGATGCACAGTAAAGGCTGTACCTACTTAAAGGTGAAATATTTAAAAATTAATGGAGTTCGTTTTTTGAAGATACTACATCTACCATGATGCAATGGGGCAGATTAATTGCTGGGATGTCAGGCAGGTGCGCTCCTAACTGTTTGTGACTTTAAAGGCTCCCTTGAGCTACTGGGCTGACGAGCTCTGGAGCAGGCACCAGCATGCCAGGAAAGAGGTACTGAAACCGGGTGATTTATGGCAGCATTCCCAGCACCCCACAAATATTTTCTCTGCTGAAGAAGGGACTAACCCAGAAACACATGTGTCCAGAGATGCACAGTAAAGGCTGTACCTACTTAAAGGTGAAATATTTAAACATTAATGGAGTTCGTTTTTTGAAGATACTACATCTACCATGATGCAATGGGGCAGATTAATTGCTGGGATGTCAGGCAGGTGCGCTCCTAACTGTTTGTGACTTTAAAGGCTCCCTTGAGCTACTGGGCTGACGAGCTCTGGAGCAGGCACCAGCATGCCAGGAAAGAGGTACTGAAACCGGGTGATTTATGGCAGCATTCCCAGCACCCCACAAATATGTTCTCTGCTGAAGAAGGGACTAACCCAGAAACACATGTGTCCAGAGATGCACAGTAAAGGCTGTACCTACTTAACCCCTTCGCTGCCAGGCCTTTTCCCCCTCCTGTGCCGAGCCTTTTTTTGGCTATTTGGAGCAGTTCGCGCTTAGGCCCTCATAACTTTTTGTTCACATAAGCTACCCATGCCAAATTTGCGTCCTTTTTTTCCAACATCCTAGGGATTCTAGAGGTACCCAGACTTTGTGGGTTCCCCAGAAGGAGGCCAAGAAATTAGCCAAAAAACAGTGAAAATTTCATTTTTTTAAAAAAATTTGGAAAAATGGGCTGCAGAAGAAGGCTTGTGGTTTTTTCCCTGAAAAGGGCATCAACAAAGGGTTTGCGGTGATAAAATCACCAGCTTCCCAGCTTTCAGGAACAGGCAGACTTGAATCAGAAAACCCAATTTTTCAACCCAATTTTGGCATTTTACTGGGACATACCCCATTTTTACGATTTTTTTGTGCTTTCAGCCTCCTTCCAGTCAGTGACAGAAATGGGCATGAAACCAACGCTGGATCCCATAAACCGCAACATTTCTGAAAAGTAGACAAAATTCTGAATTCAGCAAGGGGTAATTTGTGTAGATCCTACAAGGGTTTCCTACAGAAAATAGCAACTGAAAAAGAAAAATATTGAAATTGAGGTGAAAAAAACATCAATTTTTCTCTAAGTTTTACTCTGTAACTTTTTCCTGCAATGTCAGATTTTCGAAAGCAATATACCGTTACGTCTGCTGGACTCTTCTGGTTGCGGGGATATATAGGGCTTGTAGGTTCATCAAGAACTCTAGGTACCCAGAGCCAATAAATGACCTGCACCCTGCAGTGGGTTTTCATTCTATGCCGGGTATACAGCAATTCATTTGCTGAAATATAAAGAGTAAAAAATAGCTATCAAGAAAACCTTTGTATTTCCAAAATGGGCACAAGATAAGGTGTTGAGAAGCAGTGGTTATTTGCACATCTCTGAATTCCGGGCTGCCCATACTAGCATGTGAATTACCGGGCATTTCTCAAATAGACGTCTTTTTTACACACTGTCTTACATTTGGAAGGGAAAAATGTAGAGAAAGACAAGGGGCAATAACACTTGTTTTGCTATTCTATGTTCCCCCAAGTCTCCCGATAAAAATGATACCTCACTTGTGTGGGTAGGCCTAGCGCCCGCGACAGGAAACGCACCAAAGCGCAACGTGGACACATCACAGAAAACAGACCTGTTTTTAGCAAAGTGCCTACCTGTAGATTTTGGCCTCTAGCTCAGCCGCCACCTAGGGAAACCTACCAAACCTGTGCATTTCTGAAAACTAGAGACCTAGGGGAATCCAAGATGGGGTGATTTGTGTGGCTCGGACCAGGTTCTGTTACCCAGAATCCTTTGCAAACCTCAAAATTTGGCTAAAAAAAACACATGTTCCTCACATTTCTGTGGCAGAAAGTTCTGGAATCTGAGAGGAGCCACAAATTTCCTTCCACCCAGCGTTCCCCCACGTCTCCCGATAAAAATGATACCTCACTTGTGTGGGTAGGCCTAGCGCCCGCGACTGGAAACACCCCAAAGCGCAATGTGGACACATCACAGAAAACAGACCTGTTTTTAGCAAAGTGCCTACCTGTAGATTTTGGCCTCTAGCTCAGCCGCCACCTAGGGAAACCTACCAAACCTGTGCATTTCTGAAAACTAGAGACCTAGGGGAATCCAAGATGGGGTGATTTGTGTGGCTCGGACCAGGTTCTGTTACCCAGAATCCTTTGCAAAGCTCAAAAATTGGCTAAAAAAACACATGTTCCTCACATTTCTGTGGCAGAAAGTGCTGGAATCTGAGAGGAGCCACAAATGTCCTTCCACCCAGCGTTCCCCCACGTCTCCCGATAAAAATGATACCTCACATGTGTGGGTAGGCCTAGCGCCCGCGACAGGAAACGCCCCAAAGCGCAACGTGGACACATCACAGAAAACAGACCTGTTTTTAGCAAAGTGCCTACCTGTAGATTTTGGCCTCTAGCTCAGCCGCCACCTAGGGAAACCTACCAAACCTGTGCATTTCTGAAAACTAGAGACCTAGGGGAATCCAAGATGGGGTGATTTGTGTGGCTCGGACCAGGTTCTGTTACCCAGAATCCTTTGCAAAGCTCAAAAATTGGCTAAAAAAACACATGTTCCTCACATTTCTGTGGCAGAAAGTTCTGGAATCTGAGAGGAGCCACAAATTTCCTTCCACCCAGCGTTCCCCCACGTCTCCCGATAAAAATGATACCTCACTTGTGTGGGTAGGCCTAGCGCCCGCGACTGGAAACACCCCAAAGCGCAATGTGGACACATCACAGAAAACAGACCTGTTTTTAGCAAAGTGCCTACCTGTAGATTTTGGCCTCTAGCTCAGCCGCCACCTAGGGAAACCTACCAAACCTGTGCATTTCTGAAAACTAGAGACCTAGGGGAATCCAAGATGGGGTGATTTGTGTGGCTCGGACCAGGTTCTGTTACCCAGAATCCTTTGCAAAGCTCAAAAATTGGCTAAAAAAACACATGTTCCTCACATTTCTGTGGCAGAAAGTGCTGGAATCTGAGAGGAGCCACAAATGTCCTTCCACCCAGCGTTCCCCCACGTCTCCCGATAAAAATGATACCTCACATGTGTGGGTAGGCCTAGCGCCCGCGACAGGAAACGCCCCAAAGCGCAACGTGGACACATCACAGAAAACAGACCTGTTTTTAGCAAAGTGCCTACCTGTAGATTTTGGCCTCTAGCTCAGCCGCCACCTAGGGAAACCTACCAAACCTGTGCATTTCTGAAAACTAGAGACCTAGGGGAATCCAAGATGGGGTGATTTGTGTGGCTCGGACCAGGTTCTGTTACCCAGAATCCTTTGCAAAGCTCAAAAATTGGCTAAAAAAACACATGTTCCTCACATTTCTGTGGCAGAAAGTTCTGGAATCTGAGAGGAGCCACAAATTTCCTTCCACCCAGCGTTCCCCCACGTCTCCCGATAAAAATGATACCTCACTTGTGTGGGTAGGCCTAGCGCCCGCGACAGGAAACGCCCCAAAGCGCAACGTGGACACATCACAGAAAACAGATCTGTTTTTAGCAAAGTGCCTACCTGTAGATTTTGGCCTCTAGCTCAGCCGCCACCTAGGGAAACCTACCAAACCTGTGCATTTCTGAAAACTAGAGACCTAGGGGAATCCAAGGAGGGGTGACTGGCGGGGCTCGGACCAGGTTCTGTTACCCAGAATCCTTTGCAAACCTCATATTTTGGCTAAAAAAACGCATTTTCCTCACATTTGAGTGACAGAAAGTTCTGGAATCTGAGAGGAGCCACAAATTTCCTTCCACCCAGCGTTCCCCCAAGTCTCCCGATAAAAATGATACCTCACTTGCGTGGGTAGGCCTAGCGCCCGCGACAGGAAACGCCCCAAAGCGCAACGTGGACACCACCAAAATTTTGGAATAAAACAGAGGTGTTTTTTGCGAAGTGACTACCTGCAGATTTTGGCCTCTAGCTCAGCCGGCACCTAGGGAAACCTACCAAACCTGTACATTTCTGAAAACTAGAGACCTAGGGGAATCCAAGGAGGGGTGACTGGCGGGGCTCGGACCAGGTTCTGTTACCCAGAATCCTTAGCAAAGCTCAAAAATTGGCTAAAAAAACACATGTTCCTCACATTTCTGTGGCAGAAAGTTCTGGAATCTGAGAGGAGCCACAAATTTCCTTCCACCCAGCGTTCCCCCACGTCTCCCGATAAAAATGATACCTCACTTGTGTGGGTAGGCCTAGCGCCCGCGACAGGAAACGCCCCAAAGCGCAACGTGGACACATCACAGAAAACAGACCTGTTTTTAGCAAAGTGCCTACCTGTAGATTTTGGCCTCTAGCTCAGCCGCCACCTAGGGAAACCTACCAAACCTGTGCATTTCTGAAAACTAGAGACCTAGGGGAATCCAAGGAGGGGTGACTGGCGGGGCTCGGACCAGGTTCTGTTACCCAGAATCCTTTGCAAAGCTCAAAAATTGGCTAAAAAAACACATGTTCCTCACATTTCTGTGGCAGAAAGTTCTGGAATCTGGGAGGAGCCACAAATTTCCTTCCACCCAGCGTTCCCCCAAGTCTCCCGATAAAAATGATACCTCACTTGCGTGGGTAGGCCTAGCGCCCGCGACAGGAAACGCCCCAAAGCGCAACGTGGACACCACCAAAATTTTGGAAGAAAACAGACCTGTTTTTAGCGAAGTGCCTACCTGTAGATTTTGGCCTGTAGCTCAGCCGCCACCTAGGGAAACCTACCAAACCTGTGCATTTCTGAAAACTAGAGACCTAGGGGAATCCAAGGAGGGGTGACTGGCGGGGCTCGGACCAGGTTCTGTTACCCAGAATCCTTTGCAAAGCTCAAAAATTGGCTAAAAAAACACATGTTCCTCACATTTCTGTGGCAGAAAGTTCTGGAATCTGAGAGGAGCCACAAATTTCCTTCCACCCAGCGTTCCCCCACGTCTCCCGATAAAAATGATACCTCACTTGTGTGGGTAGGCCTAGCGCCCGCGACAGGAAACGCCCCAAAGCGCAACGTGGACACATCACAGAAAACAGACCTGTTTTTAGCAAAGTGCCTACCTGTAGATTTTGGCCTGTAGCTCAGCCGCCACCTAGGGAAACCTACCAAACCTGTGCATTTCTGAAAACTAGAGACCTAGGGGAATCCAAGGAGGGGTGACTGGCGGGGCTCGGACCAGGTTCTGTTACCCAGAATCCTTTGCAAAGCTCAAAAATTGGCTAAAAAAACACATGTTCCTCACATTTCTGTGGCAGAAAGTTCTGGAATCTGGGAGGAGCCACAAATTTCCTTCCACCCAGCGTTCCCCCAAGTCTCCCGATAAAAATGATACCTCACTTGCGTGGGTAGGCCTAGCGCCCGCGACAGGAAACGCCCCAAAGCGCAACGTGGACACCACCAAAATTTTGGAAGAAAACAGACCTGTTTTTAGCGAAGTGCCTACCTGTAGATTTTGGCCTGTAGCTCAGCCGCCACCTAGGGAAACCTACCAAACCTGTGCATTTCTGAAAACTAGAGACCTAGGGGAATCCAAGGAGGGGTGACTGGCGGGGCTCGGACCAGGTTCTGTTACCCAGAATCCTTTGCAAAGCTCAAAAATTGGCCAAAAAAACACATGTTCCTCACATTTCTGTGGCAGAAAGTTCTGGAATCTGAGAGGAGCCACAAATTTCCTTCCCCCAGCGTTCCCCCACGTCTCCCGATAAAAATGATACCTCACTTGTGTGGGTAGGCCTAGCGCCCGCGACAGGAAACGCCCCAAAGCGCAACGTGGACACATCACAGAAAACAGACCTGTTTTTAGCAAAGTGCCTACCTGTAGATTTTGGCCTGTAGCTCAGCCGCCACCTAGGGAAACCTACCAAACCTGTGCATTTCTGAAAACTAGAGACCTAGGGGAATCCAAGGAGGGGTGACTGGCGGGGCTCGGACCAGGTTCTGTTACCCAGAATCCTTTGCAAAGCTCAAAAATTGGCTAAAAAAACACATGTTCCTCACATTTCTGTGGCAGAAAGTTCTGGAATCTGGGAGGAGCCACAAATTTCCTTCCACCCAGCGTTCCCCCAAGTCTCCCGATAAAAATGATACCTCACTTGCGTGGGTAGGCCTAGCGCCCGCGACAGGAAACGCCCCAAAGCGCAACGTGGACACCACCAAAATTTTGGAAGAAAACAGACCTGTTTTTAGCGAAGTGCCTACCTGTAGATTTTGGCCTGTAGCTCAGCCGCCACCTAGGGAAACCTACCAAACCTGTGCATTTCTGAAAACTAGAGACCTAGGGGAATCCAAGGAGGGGTGACTGGCGGGGCTCGGACCAGGTTCTGTTACCCAGAATCCTTTGCAAAGCTCAAAAATTGGCTAAAAAAACACATGTTCCTCACATTTCTGTGGCAGAAAGTTCTGGAATCTGAGAGGAGCCACAAATTTCCTTCCACCCAGCGTTCCCCCACGTCTCCCGATAAAAATGATACCTCACTTGTGTGGGTAGGCCTAGCGCCCGCGACAGGAAACGCCCCAAAGCGCAACGTGGACACATCACAGAAAACAGACCTGTTTTTAGCAAAGTGCCTACCTGTAGATTTTGGCCTGTAGCTCAGCCGCCACCTAGGGAAACCTACCAAACCTGTGCATTTCTGAAAACTAGAGACCTAGGGGAATCCAAGGAGGGGTGACTGGCGGGGCTCGGACCAGGTTCTGTTACCCAGAATCCTTTGCAAAGCTCAAAAATTGGCTAAAAAAACACATGTTCCTCACATTTCTGTGGCAGAAAGTTCTGGAATCTGGGAGGAGCCACAAATTTCCTTCCACCCAGCGTTCCCCCAAGTCTCCCGATAAAAATGATACCTCACTTGCGTGGGTAGGCCTAGCGCCCGCGACAGGAAACGCCCCAAAGCGCAACGTGGACACCACCAAAATTTTGGAAGAAAACAGACCTGTTTTTAGCGAAGTGCCTACCTGTAGATTTTGGCCTGTAGCTCAGCCGCCACCTAGGGAAACCTACCAAACCTGTGCATTTCTGAAAACTAGAGACCTAGGGGAATCCAAGCAGGGGTGACTGGCGGGGCTCGGACCAGGTTCTGTTACCCAGAATCCTTTGCAAAGCTCAAAAATTGGCTAAAAAAACACATGTTCCTCACATTTCTGTGGCAGAAAGTTCTGGAATCTGAGAGGAGCCACAAATTTGATTCCACCCAGCGTTCCCCCACGTCTCCCGATAAAAATGATACCTCACTTGTGTGGGTAGGCCTAGCGCCCGCGACAGGAAACGCCCCAAAGCGCAACGTGGACACATCACAGAAAACAGACCTGTTTTTAGCAAAGTGCCTACCTGTAGATTTTGGCCTGTAGCTCAGCCGCCACCTAGGGAAACCTACCAAACCTGTGCATTTCTGAAAACTAGAGACCTAGGGGAATCCAAGGAGGGGTGACTGGCGGGGCTCGGACCAGGTTCTGTTACCCAGAATCCTTTGCAAAGCTCAAAAATTGGCTAAAAAAACACATGTTCCTCACATTTCTGTGGCAGAAAGTTCTGGAATCTGGGAGGAGCCACAAATTTCCTTCCACCCAGCGTTCCCCCAAGTCTCCCGATAAAAATGATACCTCACTTGCGTGGGTAGGCCTAGCGCCCACGACAGGAAACGCCCCAAAGCGCAACGTGGACACCACCAAAATTTTGGAAGAAAACAGACCTGTTTTTAGCGAAGTGCCTACCTGTAGATTTTGGCCTGTAGCTCAGCCGCCACCTAGGGAAACCTACCAAACCTGTGCATTTCTGAAAACTAGAGACCTAGGGGAATCCAAGGAGGGGTGACTGGCGGGGCTCGGACCAGGTTCTGTTACCCAGAATCCTTTGCAAAGCTCAAAAATTGGCTAAAAAAACACATGTTCCTCACATTTCTGTGGCAGAAAGTTCTGGAATCTGAGAGGAGCCACAAATTTCCTTCCACCCAGCGTTCCCCCACGTCTCCTGATAAAAATGATACCTCACTTGTGTGGGTAGGCCTAGCGCCCGCGACAGGAAACGCCCCAAAGCGCAACGTGGACACATCACAGAAAACAGACCTGTTTTTAGCAAAGTGCCTACCTGTAGATTTTGGCCTGTAGCTCAGCCGCCACCTAGGGAAACCTACCAAACCTGTGCATTTCTGAAAACTAGAGACCTAGGGGAATCCAAGGAGGGGTGACTGGCGGGGCTCGGACCAGGTTCTGTTACCCAGAATCCTTTGCAAAGCTCAAAAATTGGCTAAAAAAACACATGTTCCTCACATTTCTGTGGCAGAAAGTTCTGGAATCTGAGAGGAGCCACAAATTTGATTCCACCCAGCGTTCCCCCACGTCTCCCGATAAAAATGATACCTCACTTGTGTGGGTAGGCCTAGCGCCCGCGACAGGAAACGCCCCAAAGCGCAACGTGGACACATCACATTTTTTCATTGAAAACAGTGCCTACCTGTAGTTTTTGGCCTGTAGCTCAGCCAGCACCTAGGGAAACCTACCAAACCTGTGCATTTCTGAAAACTAGAGACCTAGGGGAATCCAAGATGGGGTGACTTGAGGGGCTCTGACCAGGTTCTGTTACCCAGAATCCTTTCCAAACCTCAAATATTGGCTAAAAAAACGCATTTTTCACACATTTCGGTGACAGAAAGTTCTGGAATCTGAGTGGAGCCACAAATTTCCTTCCACCCAGCGTTCCCCCAAGTCTCCCGATAAAAATGATACCTCAGTTGTGTGGGTGGGCCAGGTGCCTCCAACAGAATAAGGCCCAAAACTTGTAGAGATACAGGGGATAGTACTGCGAGTTTATAAGGACATATTCTTTTATACATCTTTAGACTGACTCTGCTTTGGGGACCCACATACGTGAGGTGTCATTTTATTTGGGAGACTGAGGGGAACACTGGGGAGTAGGAATTTTGTGCTGGAGTGGTGATCGTACGAAGAAAAGTCCGGAAAATATGCTTTTTTTAAGCACATTTTGAGGTTTACAGAGGAGTCTGGGTAAGAAAATGTTGGGGGATCCACGCAAGCCACTCCTCCCTAGACTCCTTGGGGTGTCTAGTTTAAAAAAATGTCTGGGTTTGGTAGGTTTCCCTAGATGAAGGCCGCACACAGGACCAAAAACATAGGTGCCCTCTCCCCCCCCAAACACAGGTAGTTTTGTAATATATCGTTTTGATGTGCCCACATACGTCCGTGATGTGCCAAACACTAAAATTTTGAAAAGAAACACACTTAGGTTATGTGAAAAAGACCCCTCACCCACCAACCAAGTTGGTGGCATGCTTCATCATCGGGGTCCCACCTGAGGCACCTAGCGTGTCATAGGTGTGCTGCGACGCCTGATTACAGCGGAGCAGGTTTGGTCATTTTTACCACACATACTGGTTGGATTTGGCACGAGGGTGAGTGATGGTTCAGTGGATCAAATTTTACTAACAAGAGCTTTCACAAAAATGAAAAGCACTGTTAGTAACTGAAAGGCAAAAAACTGAACCAATGACTCACAGCTCGTGAGCTGTAAAGCCGCGACAAGGCACCAACCGCTTTACAGTCCATTCACACAACTTTCATACATGACACACACAAGGCCATTCACACCGCCAGCCACGGGCCCAGCACATTACAACACTCACATTGACAGACAGCGCCACTCAAGGGCCCATCACTTACATACGCCCACATGCCTGATACAACAATCACACCAGCTGATGGGAGTGTGTGGACTGGTGTTTGGCTTGCAGTGTGTTGCAGTAGCCAACATCAAGTCAATATGTACAGTCTCAGCCAAGCCCCACTCCACACACAATGGCATCATATTTTTTTTTTTTTTTAACAGAGGAACCCCTAACTAAGTAGAAAGAATTACAAAACAACAAACACAAAAGCTCTAACTAACAACATGACAGAAATGCTAACCATGAAACTAAACACATGAAAATACAAAACAGACATGAGTTTACACTCATGGTTGTTCCCAGAAATTCTTCTGGGTGTGGTAATTCTTAAAACAAGCACCGACACACAGCCCAGGCTTTGAAGGACAATCTGGGCAGTACATTCGAGACTCCCTCCGGATACCTCTTCGAAAACACACTCTACATTTCTTAGCTGGAAAGTCTTTTTTGGGTGTGGGAGGAATGTGCTCAGCAAAGTGGCGATCTTTCAATCTAGCCACATCCTCCACCACTGCTTCTCTAGGAACTCTGGCCTGTTCCACCACAATAAGGCTCTCTATCACTGACTCCTGAAATTTCACAAATGTCATCTTTGAGTCTGGAGACCTATCCCTAAACACAATAAAAGCATTGAAGGTTGCTAAGTGGAAGAGGTGAAGTGCTAACTTCTTATACCAAACATAAGACTTACGAATAGCAGTATAAGGTTCCAACCTCTGGTCAACTCTATCTACACCTCCCATGTGCTTATTATAATCTAAAATGCACACAGGTTTGCGCACTTCAGCAACCTGGCCCCAAACAGTCACAGGGGAAGTACTCTCATCATGGATGGTACTTAGCATGTAGACATCCCTCTTGTCTGAAAATTTCAAAGCTAGCAGCTCCTCGTTCTGCAAGGCACAGCACTGTCCCCTCTCAAGTTTTTTACAGACAAGCTCCCTTGGATAGCCTTTCCGGTTAGAACGGATTGTGCCACAAGCAACTGTGTCCACTCTAAACAATTCCTTGAACAACTGCACACCAGTGTAGAAGTTATCTACATACAAATGGTGACCTTTGTTGAACAGTCGTCTACCAAGATCCCACACTATTTTCTCAGTAACTCCAAAAGTGGGAGGACAACCAGGGGGGTCAATATTGGAATCCCTACCAGTGTACACACGGAAACTATACACATATCCTGTCCTACTTTCAGACAGCATATACAATTTAATTCCATATCGTGCCCTTTTGCTAGGAATGTACTGCCTAAAAACCAAACGACCCTTGAAGAGGACCAAAGACTCGTCCACACTTATCTCTTTGCCTGGAACATAGACCTCCGAAAACCGATCTACAAAATGATCAAGGACAGGCCTAATCTTAAAAAGACGGTCAGAATCTGGGTGATCTCGTGGCAAGGCTAATGCATTGTCAACAAAATGCAGCATCCTAAGAAGAAGCAAATACCGATTACGACTCATGGTAGCTGGAAATATAGCTGTTGCCATCAAGGGACTAGTAGACCAATAAGAAGCCAGTGACGGCTTCCTTATCAACCCCATCAAAAAAGTCAAACCCAAAAACTTTTTTAGCTCCTCCAAATTTGTGGGAATCCACTGGGCAGCTCTAGAGTGTGGCCTAAGTCTAGCAGCGTTGTCCCTCAAATGCTGCTCCGCATACAAATTAGTCTGCTCAACAATCTCTTCCAAAAACACATCATCCATGAATAACTCAAAGAAATTGATAGGCATAAAGTTCTCTGTATTGGCGTTACACCCCGGGAGACCAGTAAAGGCAGGCAACTCTGGCTGCTCCATGTTTGGGGCAACCCAGACATCAGGTCTTCTAACGGGAAACCTTTCAGCCCCAGGTTGCTGCACTATTGGCACATCAATGTCCTCCTCTAAAACAGAACCTTCATCTGCACTGAGTGTGGCTTCATCATCAGAAGATTCCCCTCCAACAGAAACATCACTGCCAGAATCTCTGACTTCCTCCTCTGCCTCAGATGCAGAGTCCGTCTCATAGTCATGATCAGACTGTGACTCAAAAAGCATACCAACCACCTGCTGAGCGGTCATCCTGCGGCTAGCCATGATCTCTCCTGCTAAAATTAACTGGACAAATTCACCACCAACAACCAGCACTGTGTAAGACAAGTAACAAAGTGTAGCTTTGTTAGTAAGAGTTACAAACTCAAAAACTATACCGCTCACTTGCCTGAAAAAGCTTGATTCACCAGCAACTACACAGCAATCACCAATGATATCCCACTAAAAAGAAAGAAAGAAAGGCAAATTAGAAATAAGACACAACAAATATCATTGTGCACAAACCTAAGGACAATTTCACACACAATCCTGCATTTAGTACACCCCCTACAAACATGTCATTCATGCATGGCAACAATACTCCTTTGGAGTAAATTGTTTTTACTTACCTAAAACATGCAACTGTGCAAACTGCAGGTCAACCACCGCCAAAACCGCAAGGAGCCACAGCAAATAAAGCAAAAGCTTTGAACTAGAACAAAAAGGAGGAAATTTTTTTTTATCACAAATGCAAAGACTTCTTCAGTTGACAAACACCCCACCATCAAACATTTTAGAAATTGGTGCCTAAGTGGATTCTGTCATAGGGGCAGATGGGCCTACTAAAAAAATAGGCCTGTCTGCCCCAAGGAAGCCAGAAAATACCTTTAGTACTGTGTCCCCATGGAGAGCGACCCTTGCCAAAGGGGACAGCCCTCAAACAAAAAAAAACAAAAAAAACACACACAACACTATCCCTGGTGCCTAAGTGGCTTCTGCCCCCTTGGGGGCAGGTGGGCCTAAGAAAATAGGCCCATCTGCCCCCAGGGGGTGTAGAAATGGCCAACAGGTCAATGCCCCCCTTGGGGGGGCGCCCCGTGACCAAGGGGACGCCCCCCCACAAAAATAAACACATAAAAAAAAATCCCTGGCGTTCTAGTGGTTTCTGCCCCCCTTGGGGGCAGATCAGCCTAAAAATAATAGGCTGATCTGTCTCCAAGGGGTGCAGAAATGGCCTGGGTACATGTGCCCCCAAAGTGGGGGGCGACCCTTGCCCAAGCCCCCCCCCCATCCACTAACACACACACACACACACACACTATCCCTGGTGTCTACGTGGCTTCTGCCCCCCTTGGGGGCAGGTGGGTCTAGAAAAATAGGCCCATCTGCCCCCAGGGGGGGCAGAAATGGCCAACAGGTCAATGCCCCCCTTGGGGGGGCGCCCCGTGCCCAAGGGGACGCCCCCCCACAAAAATAAACACATAAAAAAAAATCCCTGGTGTTCTAGTGGTTTCTGCCCCCCTTGGGGGCAGATCAGCCTAAAAATAATAGGCTGATCTGTCTCCAAGGGGTGCAGAAATGGCCTGGGTACATGTGCCCCCAAAGTGGGGGGCGACCCTTGCCCAAACCCCCCCCCATCCACTAACACACACACACACACACACTATCCCTGGTGTCTACGTGGCTTCTGCCCCCCTTGGGGGCAGGTGGGTCTAGAAAAATAGGCCCATCTGCCCCCAGGGGGGGCAGAAATGGCCAACAGGTCAATGCCCCCCTTGGGGGGGCGCCCCGTGCCCGAGGGGACGCCCCCCCACAAAAATAAACACATAAAAAAAAATCCCTGGCGTTCTAGTGGTTTCTGCCCCCCTTGGGGGCAGATCAGCCTAAAAATAATAGGCTGATCTGTCTCCAAGGGGTGCAGAAATGGCCTGGGTACATGTGCCCCCAAAGTGGGGGGCGACCCTTGCCCAAGCCCCCCCCCATCCACTAACACACACACACACACACACTATCCCTGGTGTCTACGTGGCTTCTGCCCCCCTTGGGGGCAGGTGGGTCTAGAAAAATAGGCCCATCTGCCCCCAGGGGGGGCAGAAATGGCCAACAGGTCAATGCCCCCCTTGGGGGGGCGCCCCGTGCCCAAGGGGACGCCCCCCCACAAAAATAAACACATAAAAAAAAAACCCTGGCGTTCTAGTGGTTTCTGCCCCCCTTGGGGGCAGATCAGCCTAAAAATAATAGGCTGATCTGTCTCCAAGGGGTGCAGAAATGGCCTGGGTACATGTGCCCCCAAAGTGGGGGGCGACCCTTGCCCAAGCCCCCCCCCATCCACTAACACACACACACACACACACACTATCCCTGGTGTCTACGTGGCTTCTGCCCCCCTTGGGGGCAGGTGGGTCTAGAAAAATAGGCCCATCTGCCCCCAGGGGGGGCAGAAATGGCCAACAGGTCAATGCCCCCCTTGGGGGGGCGCCCCGTGCCCGAGCGGACGCCCCCCCACAAAAATAAACACATAAAAAAAAATCCCTGGCGTTCTAGTGGTTTCTGCCCCCCTTGGGGGCAGATCAGCCTAAAAATAATAGGCTGATCTGTCTCCAAGGGGTGCAGAAATGGCCTGGGTACATGTGCCCCCAAAGTGGGGGGCGACCCTTGCCCAAGCCCCCCCCCATCCACTAACACACACACACACACACACTATCCCTGGTGTCTACGTGGCTTCTGCCCCCCTTGGGGGCAGGTGGGTCTAGAAAAATAGGCCCATCTGCCCCCAGGGGGGGCAGAAATGGCCAACAGGTCAATGCCCCCCTTGGGGGGGCGCCCCGTGCCCAAGGGGACGCCCCCCCACAAAAATAAACACATAAAAAAAAAACCCTGGCGTTCTAGTGGTTTCTGCCCCCCTTGGGGGCAGATCAGCCTAAAAATAATAGGCTGATCTGTCTCCAAGGGGTGCAGAAATGGCCTGGGTACATGTGCCCCCAAAGTGGGGGGCGACCCTTGCCCAAGCCCCCCCCCCATCCACTAACACACACACACACACACACTATCCCTGGTGTCTACGTGGCTTCTGCCCCCCTTGGGGGCAGGTGGGTCTAGAAAAATAGGCCCATCTGCCCCCAGGGGGGGCAGAAATGGCCAACAGGTCAATGCCCCCCTTGGGGGGGCGCCCCGTGCCCAAGGGGACACCCCCCCACAAAAATAAACACATAAAAAAAAATCCCTGGCGTTCTAGTGGTTTCTGCCCCCCTTGGGGGCAGATCAGCCTAAAAATAATAGGCTGATCTGTCTCCAAGGGGTGCAGAAATGGCCTGGGTACATGTGCCCCCAAAGTGGGGGGCGACCCTTGCCCAAGCCCCCCCCCCATCCACTAACACACACACACACTATCCCTGGTGTCTACGTGGCTTCTGCCCCCCTTGGGGGCAGGTGGGTCTAGAAAAATAGGCCCATCTGCCCCCAGGGGGGGCAGAAATGGCCAACAGGTCAATGCCCCCCTTGGGGGGGCGCCCCGTGCCCATGGGGACGCCCCCCCACAAAAATAAACACATAAAAAAACATCCCTGGCGTTCTAGTGGTTTCTGCCCCCCTTGGGGCAGATCAACCTAAAAATAATAGGCTGATCTGCCCTCAAGGGGGGCAGAAATGGCCCTAAAAGACATGCCCCCCAAAGGGGAGCGACCCTTGCCCAAGGGGGCGCCCCCCCATCCACTACACACACAATCCCTGGTGCCTAAGTGGCTTCTGCCCCCCTTGGGGGCAGATGGACCTAAAAAAAATAGGCCGATCTGCCCCCAAGGGGGGCAGAAATGGCCAACAGTTCTCTGCCCCCTTGGGGGGGGCGCCCCTTGCCCAAGGGGGCACCCCCTCCCAACATACCTGCACAGAAAATATAATTCCCTGGTGATCCAGTGGTTTCTGCCCCCCTTGGGGGCAGATCCGCCTAAAAAGTAGGCCAATCTGCCCCCAAGGGGGGCAGAAATGGCCGTAACTAATTGCCCCCACAAGGGGAGCGACCCTTGCCCAAGGGGCCGCTCCCCGCCAGCAAGAAACACGAGCAAACAACAACAAAAAAAAATCCCTGGTGTCTAGTGGGCATTCCTGCTGCCCGATCGCAATGCGATCGGGCAGCAGGAATGCTCAAAGAGACACCGGGGGAAAGGAAAAGCCTTTCCTTTCCCCCGGTGCCTCTTTAGCCCAAACCCCCCACCCACCGGGAAGAGGAACTCACCTCTTTCCTCGTCGCCGCACAGGAAGCAAATGGCTTCCTGTGCTGCGAAATCCCCATAATGAAGTCAGCGCGCGATCGCGCGCTGACGTCATTATGGGGGGGTGGGGGGGTCGGGGGTGGAAGGGGAAGGGCTTCCCCTTCCATCCCTGACTTTGGGGGGGTGGGGGGAAGCACACAGAGGGAGCGAGAGCGCTCCCTCTGGGCTGTGTGCCGAGGACGTAGTGGTTACGTCCTCGGCACAGCAGCACTGTGCCGCGGGACGTAACCACTACGTCCGCGGCACAGAAGGGGTTAAAGGTGAAATATTTAAAAATTAATGGAGTTCGTTTTTTGAAGATACTACATCTACCATGATGCAATGGGGCAGATTAATTGCTGGGATGTCAGGCAGGTGCGCTCCTAACTGTTTGTTACTACAATAGCATTTTATAGATCTTTTCAAAGCATCTGTGGCAAACAGTGCAGCCAGTGGAAATAAATCGAGGCAGCATCCCAGTTACAGAAATTCGAAAACTTGATTTATTTAGGGAACACTGGTTTAAAAGAGAAGAAACAGCCATTGTCCTCTGCTACAGTTGCAAAGCAAGTTTTATCCTGTGTGGTTGTTTCCCATGCTCATCACAAAAGATGCATTTGGCTAGTTTGCAAGCTAGAAGTGAATACCATATCCCAACGTGTATATTCCCTAAGCAAGTGCATTTCTTGATCTCTGTAGTCAAGCTTGGAAACAGGTACAAAATATGCAACAGAGGGCAACCTTAAATAGACCCCTGTCTATCTGCATTAATATTAATATTAATTACGAAAGTTTTGCCTTCTTCCCCATGTTTTTCCAAATCTGTGTTGTTCGTGTGCATATTGCACCATCCAGCACTGCGTACATCATTTGTTTTTAAAGTAATATATAGTCCAGTGATGTCCAACGTAGTTCCAGGAGGGCCAGATCCGTACCAGTTTTTCAGAACATCCACAGAAGATAAACCTAACTTAATTGATTTAAGTGGGTATAAAATACACTGCTTATTCAGTAAGTTGGGCATGTATCCAGCACCCTGATCCCTAGCCATTCCGCGAAGTGTGTCCCACTGTTATGAACATAGGCGATGTGGCAAGCAGTAGTCTTGTTTGCAGGAAAGGCAGTCTGGCACCATTTGCCTCACCTCAGTGTACCTGGGCAGAGTGCAAAAGAGGCGACAGATTAAATACTGCAAAAGATAGAAGACCTCGGATCGGAGGCTGTTCAGACTGCCTTCTGATTCTGTTGTGCAAGTGGAACCAGGTCCTTGGCTGTTCAGCCATTTCTGCTGCCTCGTCTTCTCTCCAGTCTTCGAGTCCCCCTGGGGTGTTTTGTAGTTTTATTCTTTTGCACTGGCCCGTGAAGATGTTTTCCCCAGTTCAGGCTCATGAGTGATGTTTTTGTCAGTCGGCTGCACGGCTCATCAGTTGTTTGTGGTAGAACAGGCCGTGCCATCCGCCTGATGGATTCGCGCAATGGAGATTCATTAGGAGGCTGTGCTTGGCACTGGCGGCTCTTAATTGAAGCAACAATGAGTAATGGGCTCGCTGCTTATACCTTTAATTTGATTGTACATTGGGTTGATTGTGACTTACTGGAGAGGCGGCAAATTGCTTGCCCTGTGCTGGAGGGTCCGTATCCCACTAATGTTTTCTTGGGGAGAGGGAGGTGCTGGGCTTGCCGTTTCTGTGTAACTGTGGTGAAGCAGGTGGGTACTTAAGTGCTTAATGCTGTACTGGTGGGGCATTCAGAGGATGTCAATATGGGGATTTAGGTGGTTAATGCTCTGCAGGTGGAACCACAGGTGCTGTACTTCTTTTGGGCGGGGTCCTCTGGCGGCTGGTCCCCTTTGCAGGCGGGGTCCTCTGGCGGCTGGTCCCCTTTGCAGGCGGGGTCCTCTGGCGGCTGGTCCCCTTTGCAGGCGGGGTCCTCTGGCGGCTGGCCCTCTTTGCAGGCGGGGTCCTCTGGCGGCTGGCCCCCTTTGCAGGCGGGGTCCTCTGGCGGCTGGCCCCCTTTGCAGGCGGGGTCCTCTGGCGGCTGGCCCCCTTTGCAGGCGGGGTCCTCTGGCGGCTGGCCCCCTTTGCAGGCGGGGTCCTCTGGCGGCTGGCCCCCTTTGCAGGCGGGGTCCTCTGGCGGCTGGCCCCCCTTGCAGGCGGGGTCCTCTGGCGGCTGGCCCCCCTTGCAGGCGGGGTCCTCTGGCGGCTGGCCCCCCTTGCAGGCGGGGTCCTCTGGCGGCTGGCCCCCCTTGCAGGCGGGGTCCTCTGGCGGCTGGCCCCCCTTGCAGGCGGGGTCCTCTGGCGGCTGGCCCCCCTTGCAGGCGGGGTCCTCTGGCGGTTGTCCCCCTTGCAGGCGGGGTCCTCTGGCGGCTGGCCCCCTTGCAGGTGGGGTCCTCGGGGTGGCTGGCCCCTGGCAGGTGGGGGCCACCAGCACCATGCTGGTAGGTTCCTTGTACAGGATAAGGAAGCTCGGGCGCCATGCACCTCGGTGGAAATAAAGGCAATTTATTACTGGATTAACCACCCTGGGACCACATGTACCAGAATAAGTAGGCGTGCTGTCAGTGCAGTAATTTATAGCGCTAGACATATCCAGTGATAAGTTTACAAACTACTGTGACAATTAACCCACAAAAGTTAAGTGGCTGCTATCCTAGCCAGGACATTCGTCTAACTGGTACTTGTTTAAGGCTCTGCCCTGGGTGATTTTTTTTATTTTTTTTATTTGTTCTTCATGTTCTGCTCAAGTTCGGCTGTTGCTTTACTGTTGGGTTCTGGTGCATTTATAGTTTTCTTATTCCTGTGTCTGTTTTCACTTTTCACTAGACTATCAGAGTAAATCTCTTTAAATTAAATACGTCGGGACATTGAATACCAAGCTCACCCAGTATATCAATTTGCCAGCTGCATTATTCTAAATCAGTGGCTCTTAACCTCTTACTTCAGTGGAATCCCACTTAATCATTACGGGAATCGGGGGACCCTTACTAAATCATTATTGGAATCCAGGGAACCTCCGCCCCCCCCCCCTCCACACTGGAAACTTGGGACCTCGGTTTAAGCAATTTGAATAATTTAATCTCAAAACAATACAAACAAATAGAGAAATACACATTCATCAAACAAATCCACCAATACACAAATTATTAAATATTTTACTAATTCATAAATATGAAAAACAACATTTTCAATTTAATGTGAAGGTTGGAGCTTTTGTAACTAACCGAGGTCACTCATTGTCCATACTACTTTGTTTGATGCATTCCCACTGCTCCTATAAATCAATCGGAGTAAAACAACTCACATTTACCTAACTGTTTTTTTTTATTTAAACTGTATATGTTGCTTCTTTATTTGCATACACTTTATTATTCTGTTAATCTTATTTAGTTTTCTGAGCAGTCATGGACCACCTGAGTAGGTGTCCATGGAGCACATGTTAAGAACCACTGGACTAAAGATCTCTGGATGTATTTATCGCTGAGAGACAGCCGCCCTCCCCCCAGTACAGTGTTTTATCCTGTCACTCCATCAGCGCTGCAGCTCTGTAACACTTACAAATCCCACAGGGGGCCTAAGTAATCAACACTGTTGAGGGATGACCACTACTAAAGAGTATTTTTTTATTCTCTTTGCTAACCAAAGTGAGTGAGCAGAGATTCACGCTCAGGACCACAACTTCACAGTCTCAGATCTGAAAACCCAGTGCAGTAACCAGCTATGCAGAACATAATCATAAGAAATACTATAAAGGAACCTGTTCAAAGCCACCAGCATACCGAATACCATAAAAGTTTGGGTCTATCTCTCACACTTCATCCACCACACTGCTGCGTCCCATAACACGATAACTGTGCCTGGTGGTCCTCACTCGTGTCATGGAAACACTTCCCACTAACGATCAAAAGAAAGACAACATTGCACCACTACATACCTACACGGTGTAGCATGCTATCGATATAGGCAAGCTCTTCCGCAACCCATATAGAGGTGACAAGCGCTACATAAATGCTGCAGTACGGTACAATACAAAGATGTGAAGTTACTAGAGGGGCCTGGTAGCACAACAAGGAATAGGCCACCAACCCCATATTTAGCAGTGAGTTGTAACCAGAATAAACTGTCCTTTGGCAGTAGGACATACACTCGAGCTGGATACAAGCAAATGTTCTGCTTGGCTGAGCGTTTGGGAGCAAAGGCATCAGTAAGGTGCAACAGTACCAGGCCCACTGCAACCGTGTCAGTAGTTCAGTACCGAAGAAACAAGCAGCATCATTTCCTTGCATGGATCAGAGCACTTGACACCCTTGCTCACTGCTTAATATAATAAGCTGTAAAATAATAAGTGCAGCGCCCACAGCTTTTCTTAGAAGCCAACCACCTGTACTGCCAGAGGACGGGGAGCCGAAGGCAAAGTCAACGTAGACTTGATTCCATCTTATTCCTTTTTAATCTACCACCAGACGCTTCCTACCTCGATTTTGCACTTGAGGGTTCTTTTTCAACACGGTTTCTCCCCCTTTCACTATTTTTCAGTCTTACTCTTCCTCCTCCTTTCCTGTTCCCCCTTCTTTCCTTGGTCTTGTGTGTTTCTTATCTTGCTGTGGATCACGATCTGCTGAGGAAAAATGAGGGGAAATGAGCAGCAGTCTCTATGCTAGGTGGGCCCTACCAGCAACCACTGGCTAAAATGTAGTACTGACTTAACTACATCACTGCAAGCGCTGCCGCTTTGGTCACGTGACATAACAAGCCTGGCCTACTGCTGAGCATCCTGATCCACCCCACTGCCTATTCATATGCATTTCACAACTTCACTCTGCATTTCATGGGTTTTACAGGCAGTTGCACCTGTTCGTGGCAAGTTTAGCAAATCTTGGTACTATGGTTCACAAACCCTTCTCAAACGGTTCCAGTCTTTGTCAAATTCACATTAACCATAACATATTTTTCTTTTTTTATGGCTAGCCTTGTCTCGGACTGACTTCCTTTTAAACCTATCAATCGGAAAGTCTAATTTCCTATTATGCATTCTGACCTTTAGCAGTACATTCTGGCTGTCTTTGTTTTTTTTCACTCGTCCAAGCCTCACTTACATAGAGGGTCCTTCCGCTACCAGACTGTACAGATATAATTAGCTTTGGCTTAACAGCAGAGTTCTCTGCATGACACATGGTTACAGTTTTTTTTCATTTACATATAGGATCGACCCAGAGGTGTATTACTCTCCTACTTCATGCTTTTGGCTGTTTTGTGACTCAATCCACCTTCAAAGAAATGCTCACAATAAAAAGCATGTGGAACTATCTTCTGAAAAGAAAACTCGTTCTTCTATGAAAAAGCATTTTTTTTGGTGACGTCCTCCCCACACCCACACAATTGGCAAAGCCAGTAGGGGAGGCCTTCATGTCATAAACAGCAAGTGTGAACGAAGAAACAGAATTATGGATTCTTGGTTTATGTGCGTTGGCACATTGGTCATCGGCGACCCATCCATCTGCTAAAGTTGTTACTAAGAATACAGTTCTGTATTCTTGTTGGTAACTTATGCCACTAAAATGCTTGTGCTCGACTTGTTAGAGTAGGTGGGAGCTAAAAGTAATTGCTATAAAGAAACCAGGCCTAATGGCCGTATTTTCATGCTCTGTTGGAGTTTGCTCGTATCGCTTTTAATGCCTTTAAATCCTGTTCGCGCAGTGCGGCTGCATCCCACACCGCACGGGCAGGGGCCACAGCCTTTTAGCGCAGGCAGGCCCCCCTTTCAATAACCATCATTCGTGAGTGCCGCCAAACTGACAGGCAGCACTAAATGTGCCCATTTACTTACCAGGCGAAAGAGAGCTGCAGAGCGCGCTCACTAATTTGTATTCTGGATGCAAATCCAAAATGAGTTACCAAGATTTTGCAAATGGATTTTTAAATGCGCAGAAGATCACTGCTTGACACCAGCGTTAATATTTATAAGCTGCTCCAAAAAAACAGATTTAATGCAATATTTGTATAATTAAATGGTATATGGAATTTAGGATTTAATGGAGAGTTTTGGTTCTATGTATGTGATTTGTACAGCCGCATCAAATACTTTTTGTTTTGCTTTTAATATCCGAACCTAGTTAAGCCGACATGGCTTGTCTTGAAAACTTGTTCAGGAACATGCTCCTGTTATCCCAGCACGAAGATACCCCGAGGGCCAAAATGTCATTGTGCTGGTTGGGTAAATTCTTCTCGACAGCGATGGAAGATGCAGTTTTTTCCTTCAGTAGGTGTTATTTAGTTATTTATACATGCTTGGCGCTGGGCCTCTCACGCAGCCTTTCACATCATATTAAGAAAAACACAAATTCCGATTGATAGGAATTGTCAGCGGCTGCTGCCTTCTTCCTAGAGTGTGTATTTCTAGACTTACCTTCACCCTGGATCTTGGCAAGTGAAATTCATGGGAAATCTTCACAGCGTCGAGGAAGAGGATCATCTCTACTCTAAGAGCAGTAGTTTTCTAAGAGGGCTGGGTATTGAGGCAGGTGATTGGTTTGAAGCGCCTGTTACATATCGCTGCCAATAGGAGGCGAGCATGCTTCCAAGGTGTGTAAATCTGTCCTTCATTACTATAAATAACGCATTGACAACAATGTCTACAGAGGATGAGCAGTTCCCTATGTTCCAATTTATGGATGTTATATTGAATAGTTGACATTTGCTTTTAAATATTTGCAGAGGGCATTTTCTAATTAATACTCACTGAACTGATCAAATGCACTGTTCTGCCAATAGTGAATGAATAAGAAATACAATCTTAATACTGGTGAATACGTGAAAAATGTTCTCAAGTCTCATTAGTGTAAGGACAGCTGGATACATTTATACTTGATATATTAGTGATTTTTAGGTCGAGCTTTCAAGCGCTTTGTCCGGTTGAAAGTAATGTGAGCTTTTAACCACGCCCATCACTTTCATTCATTCCTGGGTTTGCCTTTCAAAAATCACTTTGTTATTGGGTAAATGCTTTGTTTGTCATGCCTTCCCTGTTACATGAATTTTTGCACAATTGCAGATATACATCGGCGAAAACATTTTTTTTCCCTTTACCCTTCGTGCTGCATAGCGGCCATGGCACTCACAGCACGAACCGGCACAACAGCGTGAACTCGATCAGCGATATTGGATCACTGGTAATATTGTTGACAGTTACCTAACCAGAGTCATCTCTTGTGGCTATCTGCTTAAAACAGAAATCCTCAAAGTGGAAGTAGCTCTCCGGGCACAGCAGGAGAGCTGATACTACAATGTTCACTGCACTGGGGAAACCCTCCCCGTAATTCTTTGCAGGCCATTACTTTTACAAAACATTTTTGCTCCTAATTCAGCCTGTGGTGATCACACAACTGCCTGTGGTTCCTTGACCTAGGTGCACAGCTATGAGATGACGTCCTTTGCCCAGGTTAGCAGTGAGTTGTATGGTCCTTTGCCAGGGGTGGCAGGGACACTGGCAAGCAATGTTGAACTGTATGTAAACTCTGGCTCCCACCCCAGACATAAGATACTTCGCCATAGCTGGATATTTAAAAAATTTTCCCCTCTTTTCAGCTGGCATTCTGGGGCATCTGGTTATATTTTCTAAGTTGCTAGTGCTGACCTCCACATACTAAAATGCAGAGGTAAGCGGGATAATGAGGAGCAGCTCTAGCCACAACAGATGTGACAACTGGAGTATTCTGCTGACAGTGTAATCAGATACCCGTCTGCGCCCGTCCGCGCCTGGACCGCGCCCAGCGCCACACCCCCTGGCCCTTGCGCCCCCCGCATCCGCTACTCGATCAACGAACTCCGCGCCTTCAACCCCGGCCCCTCCACTGAATGCTACCGGGCATCCCCGAAGCACACTAAAGGACCTTTTTCCTGCCGTACCTGCAACTTCTCCTGCATCAGAACGACCAATCCAACTACGAAAACATCCAACCCCAACCACCTGAACTGCATCCTCATCGACACCCGCTCCGCACGGAAACACGCCATCGAGCTCTGGGATTTGCTCGACACCACTGCTCCTGACGTGGCTTTCCTGACCGAAACCTGGTGGAACGACTCCTCGTCTCCGGACATCGCCATCGCCATACCGGACGGATACAAAATCACCAGACGAGATCGAACCAACGGAATCGGCGGCGGAATAGCCATCGCTCACAAAGCTACCCTCAAAATCCACACCCACTCGGACGACACCCTCAGGACAGCCGAACACCTCCACTTCCAGATCCACACGGACCCCAACACGACCCTCAGAGGAACCCTCATTTACCGCCCTCCAGGACCAAGACCCCCCTTCAACGACACCATCGCCGACCTTGCAAGCACCCACGCCCTCGCTTCCCCGGATTACATCCTCCTGGGAGATCTGAACTACCATCTGGAAAATGCCAACGACGTCAACACCGCGTCACTGACCTCCAACCTCCTCAACCTCGGTCTCCGCCAGCTAGTCAACACACCTACCCACATCGCCGGACACACCCTTGACCCCCTCTTCACCTCTAGCAACCACATTTCCTTCAGCCACACCTCCGAACTCCACTGGACTGACCATCACTGTGTCCATTTCACCTATAAGAAAACCACAGAGCAACACCGCATCCAGCTACCTCCCCACCGCCGCTGGGGCAAAATCACCCAAGAACAACTGACCAACACCCTCGTCAACAACCTTCCACTCGACGCAATCGACCCGAGCACAGCCGCCATCAACCTCCATCAATGGATCCTCGACTGCGCCAACACCCTTGCCCCTCTCAAGAAACCCACCACCACCCAAGGAAAGAGAAAACCAGCCTGGTTCACAGACGATCTCACCACCTCCAAAAGCAACTGCCAGAAACTCAAAAAGAAATGGATCCAAGAACGCACACCCGACAACCTCGCCGCCCTCAAAAACGCCAACCGCGAACACCACCAACGGATCCGCACCGCCAAGCGCGCCCACTTCACCGAACGCATCAACAACAACGCCCACGACTGCAAAGAACTATTCGGCATCGTGAAGGAACTCTCCAATCCGAAAGCCAACTCCAACGACATCCCGCCCTCCCAGAAACTCTGCGACGACCTCTCCACCTTCTTCCACCAGAAAATCACCACCATCCACGACAGCTTCATCACCGGTCCACCGCCAGACCCCACCCCCGACGTCTCCTCCCGCGACTGCCGCCTCACCACCTGGACCCACGTGGACGAGGCAGAAACCATAACAACCATGAACACCATCCACTCAGGCTCCCCCACGGACCCCTGCCCCCACCATGTTTTCAACTCAGCAAACGCCACCATCGCCCCCGAACTCCGCAAGATCAACCTCTCCTTCACTTCTGCCACCTTCCCGGACAGCTGGAAACACGCAGAAATCCAACCCCTCCTCAAAAAACCCAAGGCTGACCCCAACGACCTCAAAAACTTCCGTCCGATCTCTCTCCTCCCTTTTCCAGCGAAAGTCATCGAGAAGATCGTCAACACTCGGCTCACCCACTTCCTCGAAGACAATTCCATCCTGGACCCCTCACAATCCGGATTCAGACGAAACCACAGCACTGAGACCGCCCTCCTCGCCGCCACAGATGACATCAGACATCAAATGGACAACGGCGAAACCTCAGCCCTCATCCTCCTCGACCTATCAGCCGCTTTTGACACCGTCTGCCACCGCACCCTACTGACCCGCCTCCAGGAAGCCGGCATCCAAGATAAAGCCCTCCACTGGATCTCATCCTTCCTCTCCGACAGAACGCAGAGAGTCCGTCTCTCCCCTTTCCGCTCCAAAGCCACCAACCTCATCTGCGGCGTCCCCCAAGGATCCTCCCTCAGCCCCACGTTGTTCAACATCTACATGGCCCCCCTCGCTCAACTGGCCCGCCAACATCATCTCAGCATCATCTCCTACGCCGACGATACCCAGCTCGTCCTCTCCCTGACCAAAGACCCGCTCACCGCCAAAACAAACCTCCACGAGGGACTAAAATCTATCGCCGATTGGATGAACAACAGTCGCCTGAAACTCAACTCCGACAAGACGGAAGTCCTCATCCTCGGACGCACTCCCTCGGCCTGGAACGACTCATGGTGGCCCTCCGTCCTCGGACCCCCACCCACCCCTGCCAGCCACGCAAGAAACCTCGGCTTCATCCTGGACTCCGCCCTCACCATGTCCAAACAGGTCAGCGCCGTCTCCTCCTCCTGTTTCAACACCCTCCGAATGCTCCGCAGAATTTTCAAGTGGATTCCAACAAACCAGAAAGACGGTGACCCAGGCCCTCGTCAGCAGCAGACTTGACTACGGCAACGCACTCTACACAGGCATCCCAACCAAAGACATCAAACGCCTCCAACGTATCCAAAATGCCTCCGCCCGACTGATCCTCAACATACCCCGCCGAAGTCACATCTCCCCTCACCTAAAGGAACTCCACTGGCTCCCGGTAGACAAGAGGATCACCTTCAAACTCCTGACCCACGCTCACAAGGCACTTCACAACACCGGACCCTCCTACCTCAACACCAGACTTCACTTCTACACCCCAACATGTCAACTCCGATCCGCCAACCTCGCCCTCGCCATCGTACCCCGAATCCAGCGCAAGACATCCGGCGGCAGATCCTTCTCCTTCCTCGCCGCCAAGACCTGGAACTCCCTCCCCACATCCCTTCGCCAGACCCAGGACCTCCTCGCATTCAGAAGGCTCCTCAAGACCTGGCTCTTCGACCGATAAACCAGCAGCGCCCCCCTCCCTCCTCCCCCCCCCCCCCCCCCCCCCCCTCAGCGCCTCGAAACCCTGACGGGTACATAGCGCGCTTTATAAATACTATGATTGATTGATTGATTGATTGATTGATTGATTGATTGGGAAATTGTTGTATTTTGGCGAACTATGACCAAGCCTTGAAGTGGGTGTTATCGCTGTAAACTGTGTACAGTAGTGGCCTCCACACTGAACACCTAGCTATATTCATATGTGCTGTGTGGGTTTCCTGTTTCGAACCACAAAAGCGGGGGCTGGGGGTGGTGGACCACAGACCACAGCAGGACTAACAAATGTGAGAAGTTAGATTGTGTTAGTAAGAGTATGGGGCCAGCTAAAGGTATTTTCTTTGATTTACAGGGGGAATTTAACTCAGTACCTGTCTTGTTCAATTAGGTCTTCCGCCGAAGGGCGAGGCCTGACAACGCCACTTATTGTTCACCAAGCATTGGCATATCAAATAGGGCTGGCCCATACATATTGTTTTGTAACATTTCTGTAGCACTTTTCTACTGTTCGATGGGTTCCCAAAGCACTTTGCAGTAGACTGAGGAAGAAGCTACTCCATTTGTTGTATATGATTGAGAGAAGGTGTTGGGTGAGGAGTTAATTGTGTGGTGTTTTGACATCATGTGTTGTGACCCAGAGATGTGCTCCAAAAGTAATGCATCAGCATCATACGTATGACGCCAACAGAATTTTAGGTATAGATTTACATTCAGAAAGGTGTTCAGTAGTCTTTAACTTGGTGAAACAATATTCTGGGGAAAGACCGGCCTTTATTTTCAGCATTCTAGATGTTTGCTTATGAGAATTCTTTGTTGTAGTTTTTTTGTTGCAGATCAGAAAGGTGAATACAAATAGAGAGCTGCCAGCACAGCCATATTGGTTTTCAAATTCGTTAATCCAGCCCTGTGGATCACCCAATGTGCGATAGAGCTATTTGTAACATATTCTTCTTGCACCTGGTAACAAGTGTAGTACTTTAGGAGCAGGGATTATAGTCTGCCTACTAAAACTAATTCTTTTTCAGATTGCTGCGTTCTGAACTTGTCGAAGTTTGCCGAAGCTTGCCTATTCGTTTTTTGGTATACCAATGTAACAGGCATTTGCATAGCAAAGGCTAGAGGATAGAAGTGCTACTGATCCCCGTATTATGTGCGATTATCGAAGGTTGGGGATGGCACGTTGAAGTGTTCTCATTGTAAAGAAAGCATCGGTTTCCTTTTAAACTTGGTTTTCAAATGAAAGGTGGGATCCAGGATTGCTCCATTGTTTGACCTCCTTGCAAGTAGTTTTTGGCAGACCTGGTTCTGGGTGCCAGGATCATAGAGGGTGTAGAGCTGCCAAGCTCCGCAGGTGACAATTTCAATTTGTATTGAGAGCAGTTTGAGATGGTCCTTTAACATCCATTTGTGTACTAACAAATATAAGATCCACGGATAACTATCTTGCCTTCAGATGACTACTCAAGAGGTGGCTCTTTCCTTCATAACTACCATATTCAAGCAGCAATGGACTGCATATGCCTGTGTTGATATACATTTGTATTCTGATTGTGTATACTATGTATAGTTCTTTAAAAATATATCATTACTATTTCATCATAATAAATAATACACATACTCTTTAAGCCGGTTTAACAAATGTATATTTACTCCTGTGTGTGTGTGTATATATATATATATATATATATATATATATATATATATATATATATATATATATATATATATATATAAATAAATAAATATTTATACACATGTATGTGTGTATACATATATATGTGTATATTATTCTATGCTTAACATGTTCATAGGTCATTGCATAGTTTTTAGATAAGTTGTTATATTAGATACTTATGAATACCTGCTTTCGTTTTTATATCACAATGATCAAATGTTTTATTATCATAAGCATTTTGCTATTAAAAAATTTAGAAAGATAAATGAATTTTGGAAAAGTACACTTCAAATATTAAAATCTTGAAAGTCTGTGTTTATACAATACTACTTTTCTTCTCATATTATACCCATTATTATATTCCTTGCACATATATTCCCTTAGTATGTATTTACATTTCTATTACTCTACCCCTACCGTACTAGAGAAAAATTAAATAAAAATAAATAAAATATATAAATAAAATTCAAATTATAATAAAAAATAATTATAAAGAAATATAAATATATATATGTATAATAAAATACAAATATAAATGTACAATCTTCTAGCTTTACTGTCTCCCCGTCACCCTATGTCTCTATCAATCTATACTCCATCTCACTTTGCTCATCCCAAACCCATTCTACTGCTTTCTAATCCAAAATAACCCTGCCTAAGCTTGTCCCTCCTCTACCGCATCTAGCTCACGCCAAACCTCAGTTTACTACCATGATCTCCCAAAGAACCTTTCTAAATTCTCCCACATTTATCTCACCTTTGACTCATCCAAAACCCCTCATGCTACTATCGTCTCCCTAACACTTCCGCAGACTCTTCCCTCCTCTTACCTCTTCATTACTCATCCCAAGCCTCATCCTATTACTATAAACTCCCAATTAACACTTCTGGATTCTTCCCTCCTCTATCCCTACATTACTCTAATCAATCTAACAAACTAGCATAACCTCTGCTCAAATTAACTCCTAATAATACTAATTTTGTACTCCTATTTGCCTAAACTAATCCACCACTAATTCCGCTGGGGTTCCGGAGTAGTGTGCTACTCGCCAAAAAGCGATTCAACGCCTCGCCAACTTGTTACAACTACAATTACTGCCACAAGGCAGTTGACAGTTTGAGAGATTGGTAAGTTCAACAGTTATCCATGTTTTAGCATGGGTTGGGGTATCATTTGCAGAGGTGTAATGGGTGAGTTTAAATGTTTTTGACAGTCTGACAGTGGTGCCCGATTATGTTAAAAAGGCAGTGGTGCAGCCCTAAGAAATGCCTATGTTACGAATGAATGGTGCACATTTGTAGGGTGTTAATCTGATTGTAAGTACTCTGTGCAATTTTGTATTTTATATAGCTGATTATGGTTCCTTGAATTTGTCCTGTGTCTTTTAAACTCTGCAAAAACAATTTCTGGTCCAATGTGTCAAATAGTGCTAACTGGTCTATATGGATTTATGCTGCAACTCCATTCCAGTCTTTGGTATTCTTAAGGGTGTCTGAATCTTGTCTGTCTGTCAGAGAGGAGTTTGTTGTGTTCAGTTCTATGAAGGTGCAGATCTGAGAAAAGTCTGCATTTTCAGTTAGTTTCCCTAGGAAGGGATAGTTGTTTGTAGTTTGTGGGTCAGAGTTACCAACTCCCTGCTTCTGTAATATGGATTTAATGTTGGATGTTATCACTTGAGTTGAGCTCTCCCATAGATTGAGATGTGCTGATGATAGCTCCAGCTGGTGTGGTAGAGGTTTCTTCAAAAATGCTCTTACATATGTTTGGAAGAGAACGGTCTACTGGAGATTCTGGTATGCCTATAGTTTTAGTAGGCAATTGGTTTGTCTGAATTTTGTGATAAAGTTTCTACCATGGAGTTTTGGAGGTCCCTGGTGTGTACCTCACCAGAATAAGGTACATGCTGGGTTAGGGAAGTATTTGAGAATTTTAAGGAGTTGTTTCCTTGAGCATGACACTCCTGAAATTTGATGCAAGAAATTATATCAGAAGTTTGGTAGATTGTGTACTATCATTCTGGCTGCATGTTGTCTCTGTTTTCTCTCAAGACTTCTAGTTCTCTTGCCATACCTTTACATCTATATCTAGCCATTCTGTTTCTGTAGATGTGTGGGATTCTGTGGGTAAATAACAGGTAATTTATTTTGTCTACTGTATGTTTAGTTCACACTTCTTCCATTTCCTGTTCATCGCATAGACAGCAGTACCAGTTGATGATGATTTTGATTTGAAGAAACTAAGGATAAAGTGGATGACATGGCGATAGCTTAAGCTTATTGGTTGTTACCCATGACTGACTTTTTAGTGAAAATGGCATTGGCAGTATGGGCTACTTAAATATGTGGGTCCTGTGAGCAGCTTATGCAGGTCCAATGGTTCACGATTAGCATTGATCCTTGTTATATGATGAAGTGCTGTTGACATTCACACCAGCACATATGAGTTCATATGTACAATCGCTGATATTGCTTCAGTTATACAAAGAGAAACAAAAGTGAGGGGTGGGGATTGCTTGAATTAATCTCGCCCACTGATAATCTGAGCTGCAATCCAGTACATTGTTTATGCCCACCATGCCACTTTAGATAGCAACGAGGCATATGCAAATCAGCCTTGGTCCTGCTACAGTAGGAACAGTTCACTGAGAACTGGCAGGTCAGGTCCCCGCTGAACAGGACTATAAGCAACCCCCAGGGTAATTCCGGTCTTTTTGGGACTCATCCATAAGGTACAGCTGAGTCCTATGTCACAGTAAGCAGGGAACTCTTGTCTGGGCACACACACGTGTGATGTAGTGCCCTAACTGGCCAAGGTTATGCCTATTATATTCTAAATGAGGGACAGGGAGATTAATGGTCCAGTGCACAGCCTCCCATATATGATCCTCACAAATATAAATACACTGTTCCAAAAAGAAAGAAAAAATAGAAGAACACAGGGCAATCCTATTGCTAGAAGCAAAAGCCCTCACACATCCTATTGGATGTCACGCTTCATCATCGGGCATGCTCCTCGTCAGACCAGCGCTGTAATGTCTGACGGGCACCCCATCAAGGGGGCTCTTTGCCGGAGATCTTTTCTCAATGTCTCTGTGCCGTGGTAAGAGGACAATGCCCACCTACAGGCACACTAAGGATAGGAGAGCAGAAAAAGGATAAAATTGGCTCAAAACCTAATACACCACCAGAAATGTATTGATCGAGGAAGGGTTAAGGCCAAAGTTCTAAAAAAAAGGAGAGGGGTCTCAGGGGTCCGTGTGGATCCAATGATGCATTAATGCAAGAACACTGCCCCGGGTAGGTCCTGTGTGGGGAACTGGCAGCACAGATTGATTGCTCCTATCTCCCGGCATGTGGATTCCTATGGAGGTGGATCCAGAATGTGGGACGGTCGATCTTTGCAGTAGACTAGCCTGTTGTGCAGTTTATCTTAGTGAGTGACCAGTAGATTGACAGTTCAAGACATATTGAGGTCTATATGTGTAGTTAAGGAGAAGTGTTCAATGTTATGGTCCTGGAAGCATTATTGGATCCACACGGACCCCTGAGACGCGAAACATGTTGACCCATTTAATAGGGGTGTAAGGTAGCTTCCTACTCCCTTAATTGAGAGAGTGAATGAGCATTATCTCAATTCTCACTCTCCTTTTTGTTTGAACTTTGCCCTTAACCCTTCCTCAATCAATATATTTGTTGTGGTGTTAGGTTTTGAGCCAATTTTATCCTTTTTCTGCTCTCCTATCCTTAATGTGCCTGTGGGTGGGCATTGTCCTCTTACCACGGCACAGAGACATTGAGAAAAGATCTCCGGCAAAGAGCCCCCTCGATGGGGTGCCCGTCAGACATTGCAGCGCCGGTCTGACGTGGAGTACGCCCGATGATGAATCATGACCTCCATAGGATGTGTGAGGGCTTTTGCTTCTATCAATAGGATTGCCCTGTGTCCTTCTATTTTTTCTTTCTTTTTGGAACAGTATATTTATATTTGCAAGGTTATGCCTAGACATGGGCCCCTTGCTCCCTGAGCCACAGAATCAAGGCTATACCTCACTTATAAGGCCTATCAGGGCAGAAACCATTATGGGGTTGAGTGGTCCTTTCTACAGATGACCTCATGTGGCAGTTCAGGCCTAATTGTTCCAATGAGGAGCAGTGTCCGTACTGATCTGCATGAAGTTGGTGAAAATCGATGTGCTGCAATGCCACCTCTGGCCTTCTACTTTTGTTTTTAGAGAATGTTTATCTACTGAGCCAGGTACTCATGAGGAATCGCTTTATGCAATATGGATGCTGGATCAACAAGCCGGTGATGAAGAGCAGCTCAGGACTGGGATCAGCTGGAAGGTCCTACATATGTTTTCATATTTTATGTGATCTGGCATTAAGTAGCATGCCTCATAGTTGGATGGTGAAGGGCCGGTTCCATGATCTTTTGGCTTATGTTGACGGCTGCTCATGTTGATGAGATAGACATAGTTGAGGTTGTGATTTATCTGCCCATTAGCTTTGCCAGTGTGGTCAGTAGCAGGTGACCGTGTACATGGTGAACAGCGGGGCATAGCAAAGGCAGGATCACACACGGCCTGTGAGCACTCTGATGGGTTGATCTGCTTGGAAGCTGAGGCAAGGGCTGCAGAAGAAGGGAGGGGGCCATCGGGCACACTCAGTCCAGTGGCTTCTCTCAACTGGTGCTGAGACAGTGTCAGTGTCTGAGGACCAGCCACGTACTGGAGCAAGGACAAAAAGACCTGAAAAAAACTCGGATTGCACGTGAACAGCATGAAAATACGTCATAAAATATTAAATATCTGATGACTGACGGTTTTACGCCTAAAGTATGGTCAGCCGTGCATCCCAGTGTAAGTTTAAATTCTCGTTAAACTGCCGAGTGACCAAAACGTAATTGGTTTTGTCAGGGCTATACATACATTACCATATGGAGCCTAAATCAACCTTGCCCTCAATCCCGAAGGTAAATCCGAATTTGTTGTGGGCTGGAACCATTTGATTGTTTTTTTTTCTAAGACTCGAGGCCTCTGCGGATGCCGGCAGCTCTTTCCAGCTCAGCGGGTGTACTACAGAACGCTCAGCAGGGCCATCAGCAGAAGTGGCGGGATGGAAAGAGTGTGAAGAAAAGAGAGAGGAAGGACACGGGACGGAGAGAGATCAGTGAGAGGGCAAAGAGGAGAAAGAGGCGAGAGAAAAATCGATGGAGAGAAAAGGAAAGAGAGGGGTGGAAAGGAACGCTGCAGGTTTGGGAGTTTTTGCCGTGGCTGCGTTTGGGTGACATTCGGCCCTGGTGCGTCCCAGGACTGCACTCTTGAACCACCGGACTCGTCAGCCCAAGCTGCCACCCCTAGTGCACACAGTGGCCGCCCATTACTATGGTTGCCACCTTACTCAGAGTAAAATATCTGCTCTTTACATTGCTTTAAGGCTCTGGAAGGACGAGAACACGGTAATTAACGTTTACGTTTCTATAAAGTCCCCTGATTATTATTTTTTCTAAAGGCCTTCCTGCCTCTACTTTCCGTAAATGTAGTTTAGTAATCCTTTTTAGACAACTGTAAAATACCTGCAATTCATTTTCAGCTTGTGTATATTGCTTCAAATGTACCTAAACTTTGGGGGAGAGGGGGTAAAAAAGGAGTTGTTTATTTTAAGCGGTTTTAGCACGAAATTACATTTAGGCCGGTAAAGAGCCTGGTCAGGTGGCAGCCACGTTCATTAGTGGTTCCCTGTGGAGTGGACACTCCAGGAAGGGACTCACCCGGCGCCATCATGAAAGAGTCCTTGTAAGCTTGTCAGCAACGGGTGGTCGCTCTAAACCAGACGAGTGAAGTTGTATAGTAAACATGTTAATAGTAGCAATATAGTTGACTATTATAATATTTAATGTATAATCAGTATTGTAACATTATTTGAGCCCATCAGAAATGGCAGGTATAGACCAGGGTTCTCAAGAGTGTAGCTTGTGAACTACTGGTAGCTTTCCAGCTACCTGTAAGTAGCTCACTTGGGTGCAGTCCTCTTAAGCTAAACCGCCTTTGCCTGGCTGAATTAACATGTACGTACCAAAATTGAAAAGCGTCAATTTGGTACGAATATGTAGGTATTTTCAGAATTCATAAGCTGATGTTTGGAGAAACATGGTTGAGTTTCCAAAATATATTTAAAGCTGATATTAGTGATAACATTCAAAAGGTGTTGAGAAGACTAAAATGAACTTGGTGCTAGGAGCCTGCAGCTATGGCTTTGCAGAGGCATGCGCATTAACAAGGCATTTTTAAGTTACTGCTGGGCAGGTGTCTGGTGCACTGGGGCCATGACTTTTAGTAGTCTTGCAAATGGTGGTTACTAATAAAATGTTTGATGTGGCTTCTACTACAGCTCTAAAATTAACAATAGCTCTTATTACAGAAAAGGTGGGGGCCTGCTTATAGACTGTCGCTTGTCTTGAAACCCTTTGCGAAGGCAAGGGTGTGCAGGGCGTTTACAGGGCAGTAACTGGTACTATTGACTGACTGCAGCGTCAGTAGAACAATTATTAGTACATGAGCACCAGCAGGCTCACCCCAGTGGCCCTGATCGTGTCATCTTTCTGTTGTAAGTCCCATCAAGCTCTGTGCCTATAATCATATTTCGGTATTTAGTTTTACCCATGAGAATCGGAATACTGACAGCGTTGCTCTTTCACATCTCGCCACACACCCACTCTTTCCTCAAAATTGCACTGGGTTCTGCAGTGTAAATAATATTTTATCTGATTGCCAGAAAGCGCCGCAAGAGCTTTGACACTTTTTTCCAGCTTTAGATCCAATTTTCTTTCAGCGAGATACTTGCTATTAGTTTGGCAGTTACTTTTAGTATCCTGCAGCAATATCATCCCTTCCCTGGAAAACCCTTCATGCTCATGATTTGTCCACTTGTGCACTGAAACGTTCTGTGTGGTCTCAGCAGTTGCTGTTCCTGGGCCCAGGCATAACAAGGAGCCCATTTACCTATTGAGTCGGCCAATGGGTGCTCAGCGCTGCGTGCTGGACACTTTCAAAGGAAATTTGTTGTTCTAACAAGTCTTCTCCTGGCTATGGCACATGGCGTTTCTCTGATCCTTGTGCAATCGCTCTGTCTCCTGCGGAGAGATAATATAAATTTGCACCAGTGCATGACATTTGTACACTGACACTTGATTAGTGTGAACAATGTTGCACAAATTGACCAGTGCAAACAGCGCATTCTGTTGTTGCAGGTGCACTTTCAGCACTGTGAATGATTTACAATGAATGGCCGAGGCACTTGAAGAACAAGCCACTCCTATCACTATTGTCAAAGTAAAGTTATCTAGATTGCGTCAGACCTAGGAAAGCAGCCATGGCACATCCTCCTTACGAGAAAAATACTTTTCTTTCAACACTCTATATAATCTGGTCCAGCACTATTGGAATGTATCACGTTATACTTATGTATTCAGTTATACTGATTGAGGAACACAAGTTATCATGTTTCCTTAATGTAGTCTTCAGAAAAGAGTGTCCCAGGGAACCAAAGGTCTCTTCATAAATTGTCCCTTATTGATCGATTCATTTCCAAGCCTGTTTCTCTGTAGCTTTTAGCACTGGCCCATTGGTGCATTTATTGCCTTCCAATGATGCTGGCGTGTCTAATCCGACCAGTCTGTGTCTGGGTAACATGACTGTAATAAAAAGTGCACAGAGCATCCGTTTAGAGGATTAATGGCTTACTAAGTTAACATTGCTGGGAAAACTCACGGTGATGGTTTTCCGTTTTCACGTATCGTCCTAGACCTGTACCTTCACAGGTACTGAGCATGTATGACCTTGTTATACCTTGCTGGGTGCTCTACCAGAAAGACCAGGCATGAACAGAAGCTGTTTGTGTGTGCTCTTTTGTGAAGCATCCGCAGGTTCCTGCATTCCAGATCAGCTCACCTCTTATTTACTTTCCTGATGTTTGTCTGTTCATGTATAGAAAACAGCTGTCGGGTGCTTGCCTAGCAGCAAACTACAGTGATCTTGTGGAGGACTGACTCCCTTGAGATGATGGTGGGATTTGGAGGAGGAATGAGGGCATTAGCAGTAATAGGGTGCACATTAGGAGTTGGATGAAGCAGTCATTCAGGGCAGTGTGTCTTGGGCACCAAATTGGGTTCTGATTTAGTACCATGCAACCAAGACACCATGTTTCTAACTCTGGATTTACATTCGACAATCAACTGTATTCTGGGAGTTGTAGTCCCGATTGGTTCTGCTTTCAGTAAATCAGTTAGTCTAATGCACCCGAGGACAATGGGGTCTTGCAGAAAAGCCGATGACTGGAAACGTCCGTGTTCTGACAATATAAAACAATGTGATGACTCAAGCTCTTTGATTTGGCCCTGACAGAATAGTCTGTGTATTTTGTTAATTCTCTGCTTTTCCCAGAAAATACTGCTACCAAGGCTGAATTGATGTGGTTGCATTCAGTGGTCCGTTACAGCGGAGGAGCGTCGCCCTACTGCTGGAGCCAGCAGATGCAATTGCAAGCATGAAAAATAATATGATGATAAATCAATTTTATGATCATTTTACTTTTCATCATGGAGTCCGAGCCGAGTCATGAGGGCGGGCCCTCCTGATGACAGCAGCAAGTATGGAGTAAGAGTGGTGGGCACTGCAAGTGTGCATGCTGGTTTGGTCGGCTGTATTATGACAGCCAAACTGACATGCACGTTTGGTCGGCTGTATTATGACAGCCAAACTGACATGCACACTGCGATTTCTGCAGACTCCAACACCAGCTGTGTTGCACAGCTGGGTGGAGAAAGGCAGGCACAGGCTCCCAGTCCCTGTGAGAGGGCAAAACCAACCCGCTCAGACCAATCCCTGGTGCTTCGCTCATGCTGGGTAATACTATTACCAGCATGACAGCAGTGTTTGGATTGGCACAGGGGAGTCTGGAAACCTGTGCCACCACATTTCGCTAGCAGCAGCCGCCACTGGTTGCGTTATCACACAGCTTCCTGTAATGTGCTCCACTTACTTATTTCCAGGAAAGAGCGACCTTACACTCTTCACTCAGCTTTTGCATAGCAGATGGTGCATTGGCACACCTTCTTACAGTCTTCCCTACTGTCAGCCGTTGAGTAGATGAGTTGTATGAGTTGAGTAGATTGAGATACTTTTCAGCCTCGCCTTGGTGATGTGGCTTGTAGCTTGGCCGGATTGCCTTGGGATATCTGTCAGTGGCTTCCAGTTGGACTGTGAGAGATGGATGACCAGGTCTGCCCCTTCGGTTCCTCTGTTCCTTTGAGGTGCAGCTGGCCAATTATGAGAAGCTACAAGAAGGACTGACAGTGCATGATCCTGACCTTACCCCCACGTTCACCAAACCTGTGACTATCTGTGATGGATCTAATAGAAGAAATATGGCTTGTTGTCTGGCTGGTATTTGAAGGTGTCCTAGACTGTGACTAGGTACGAATTTGCACTCATTAAAGGCACTGCCAAAATTGTATGTTATGCACCCATCTACTGGCTAGCAAATAGGCGCTAGGGCAGTGCCTAATAGGGCACACAAGTCTAATTATTTTCAGTGTTATATGCATTGATATACAAGTAAGGTCTAGGTCACAATTGAAAACTAGTCCTCTCACCTTTGGGTCAAAAGCTTCTAGGGCTAGGGGAATGTTCAACTTTGGGTACACTTACTCAGGTGTTCTAGATGATTTGCATGTACGTTTTTTCAGGAGAGCCTTTGTGATGCCTAGAAGCATTCCACCACATATGTCTGTGCACGACCATTGGCCAGCTGTTACCATGGATATATTTTGCTCATAGAACCAAATGCTTTTGATAGTGCTAATGTTCATTCAGTTTGTTTTCCTGAACTTGCATTCCTATACCATTATACCTATCTCGATCTGGTCAACTGTAATCGTTGTTGACTTGTGCTAGCAATGGGTTAGTGTGTTAATGCTTCATCAGTGTCAGACAGTGTGCTGTGAAAAGGGCACTCTGTATCCCTGACTGACTCCTTTGTTAGATTTTTACCACATCACCGTGGCTGCTTGAGCCCTGGTCATGCTGGAAAGGTTTTTATGTGGTAATAAGACACGTGGATGAATTTGAGAAGGTTTGAGTCACTAGCCTTTGTGTGTCCTCTCCAGTCTACAAAATACTCAAATTGACTCATTGTACAGAAAATATCTGCACCCGTGGACTGCTCGGATGCAGTGTGTTGAAGCAGTGCATCACCCGAATACCTCCATATTGGTGGTGTTAGTAGGTCAAGGTAGTCTAGTACCTACTCACTTTGAAAGCACCAGACCATCCATTTTGATCCAAGCGATTTGTCAAAGATCTACAAACTTTCAGTTGTACTACAGGCTATTCTGGTGATTTCTATGGCACTTTCTATAGTTGACGGGGGAAGAGAGGCATCCTTAGTGTTTTGAATGTTCACCTGATTTAAAACATTCATTCTTTTCATTTTCAGTGTGGTGCTTCTTAGTAAATTCGATGCATAGACATTTTGATGCTATTTCTTCTCTAGTATAGACAGCTCTACCACTCATGAGGCGAAAAGCCCATCATCTGGGTGGGACACACCTCTGAGAGTGGCACTTTTTCCTTACTCTGCCCCGAAGGTGGAAATTCAGCTTAACACTGGGTGTCTTCATGGTCCTCTTGGGCTGTGGATTCACGTGGGAGTGTTCATCTCTCTCCACCCAACCTTCCAAAAGCCACTCCCTCCCAAGCTTATGTGCCTGTGTGCTGATCTCACCCTTCTGTGATAGGCAAGGATGCTTCACCTTGACCTCTGGGGAAGGTCAGAAACCACATTGGGCATTGGTGGGGGGCAGGGGCAGCGGAGCGGGGGGTAGGGTGGGGGCGTGACCTCTGAGGTGTTGAGGCACCAGCCCCTGTGTGGGCACCATTATGTACTTGGTGTGCGTCCACTGTGCCTGCTACTTATTACAGGCTGCTGTATTTGGTAGACGTTGTCTGAAGGCCATCGTACGTTCTTCAGAGGCATACCATTTCTCCAATCTCTTCTCTGTCCGTTTATTCTGACTGCAACACGAAGCTCCATCAATTGAGTTGTACCTGCCCACCTCAAGGTAAATTCGGATTGCAGGAGGTTGTTTGCTGACACCTGGTAAAAAAAAAATATTGTGCTCACAGACATGGAGTGCATCTTGCTGCTCCTCTGTAGGTCGAGAGGGACCCAATTAGAGGTTTAACATGGAATATGAGTGTAGCTCATGTATTCATTAGGCAGCGGTTGCCTCTTCCTCTTCCCTTGGGTCGTGCCACTGGCACAGTCACCTTTTATGCTCTTAAAATAGACCTGTGGCCCAAGGGACACGAGAGGCCGTGTCTTGATTCGATGAATAATGTCCACTACTTTTCTTGCTGCAATTTGATTGATTCAGAGAACTTGAGCAAGGAAATCTTTGACAGACAAGGTCAGGGAATTACACTTCTCTCGACAACATGTATAAAGCTTTCGCCCTCTTTCTCATTTTAACCAGTCCACTATTTTTATTTTTATTAATGTCAACCCCACCCTTTCTTTAGCAAAAGAGCTTCATGTGTCTACTTGAGTTGTCATGGAAATGTCACCTGCATGGTTCTGGAGAGAGTGCACCTGTACTCTGTTATACTGTGAGGAAAATCATAGTATGTCTTTGCAAGTTTTTGACTTTTGCTTCAGTGAACACATATGCGTAGCTGGCCGCCATGTATTGGTGTGAGACCCTAAATTGGTTGTACTGAGGTTTGGAGTGATGCACTAAGAGCACGCAATTTTAATGACTACTGACCTCTCACTGAACGGAGAAACAATAACAGCATGTGGTTACAGCAGAAGGGACAGGTCCCTTTTGCCTGTCACCTTTAAGGGCAAGATGCTTACTGGTCTATGCTACTAAAATGTCTCAGAAGACCCCTGACTGGGGTCCTTCACTCCAGCCGAGTATGAAGAGTGTTCTCCATACATGAAGTAGGGTGACAAGGGAGCATGTGCTGTGATTTTCTGCTGGGGGGGGGGGAATCCATTTTGGGTTTTGTGTGTGTGGGTGGTAGACAAAGTGGAGATTAAAGATGAGCCTATTCAGAGAGATGTGATTTGGAGGCTGGCCTTGGAACCTTTGAATTGAGCCACGGTCTAGGGAATGGATGATGTAATACAGTTAATCTGAAGTGTAGAAGTACTCCCTGGCCATTTCGTCCTCATTCCTCAGGGGCTGCTGTAGACATTGTTTCTGTACTTCTGTAGTGAGAATGTATTTTCCTCATTTGTGTCTTTGTTTCCACCTCCCAGACTCTCCAATCCCAGCAACTGTGCCTTCCGATTATGCTAGAAAAAGGACAATGGCTGTGATGGCCTCAGTAAAACAGCCCATCACCTCGAAAACTGAAAGTACCGTAAAAGCAAGTGGGTCTTCACAGTCCATATATGCATCAGTTAGCCTTTGATAAAATACTGGGTAGAAACCTGAATCAGTCTTCGAGGGAGTTCACAGTAACAACTATACAGTACTCTTTCGTGGCTGGAACAAATGTTGAGGCAAGAACATGCTAAAAGCACCGTAGCTTTCCTGGTGAAGGAACTGATGGGTTGGCTGAATCACTCAGAGGGTCATCTGTCTTGTAGATTCAGCAGCCTGGGAACCTAGCTAGTGACTTGGGCAAAGCAAGGTACTTGGCTGAACTCTGTTGGAAATGCAGCCCGATTCTGGCTTGATGGAGAAAGCCAGTTAATGTGCAAGTGGGTGCAAGGAGTATATCTCTGCAGGAGGAAGGAACAGATCGCAGCTCAGGGGCTGTCTGAGGAAGCAGTGCAGAGGGACTAAGGTAGCATCTCTACATAACGGAGGTTCAAGACAATCATCACCATCTTTATGAAGAACTGTGATGAAAATCCTGTATGCCTCTGTTAGAAATGGAGTCTTTAGTTGGCAGTAGTTTGCACCCTAAGTAGGGACCCTCGCACTAGTCAGAGTAAATGAGTCCTACAGCTGAAATAAGCCCTGCTCACCCCTTGGTAGCTTGGCTCAAGCAGTCAGGCTCATCTTGGAAGCAATGTGTAAAGCATTTGTATACCCACACACAATAATGCAGTGAAAACACTCCAACAGGACTCCACACCAGTTTAGAAAAATAGTCAATATTTATCTGAGTAAAACAAGACCAAAACGACAAAAAATCCAACATGCAGAAGTCAAAATATTGATTTTTAAAAGTTTAAGCAAGCCTTAATCCATTGGAATCAATGGATGTAGCTCTTTAGCACAATCTACCTGGGCTGCATCAAATACAGACGATGCAGGCCACAGGGCAGGTCAGGTGCTGGAACAGCAAAGTAGTGCGTTGATTCTTTCCTAACAGGTGAGACGATCCATCGGTTGCTTACTGACAGGGAGGGTGATGCGTCGATTCTTTCCTCACAGGAAAGGCGATGCATCTATTTTTGGACATGCAGCCTCGGCTCCTTACTGATGTGTGGGGTCAATTGAAAAAATTGGTGACCCAGGGATGATGCACTGAAAATCCACACACGCTGTTGGTCCTAAGTTGTGAAGGAGGCATTGCGGCAGTTCTGCAGCAGCAGAGCATGCACTGCATATATTTTGCAGTAGTGAAGTAGGTGGTGTGATGGACCCTTCCAGCGATAAATCGATTTTCAGCAGCGCTGGGAGTCAATGCATGGATTTTCTCTTTAAGAATACCAGAACACACTTCCAAGGACCCAGGAACTGGATTTGGCACCACTTGACAAGTCAGGACTCTCAGCAAAAGAGCCCCGGGCGCTGGCAGGTGAAGTCTTTGGTCCTGAGACTTCTTAACAGGAGGCAAGCTCAGTTCAAGCCCTTGGAGAACCTTGAAAAGCAGCATGTAGAAAGCAAAGTCCAGTCCAGGACAGAAGCAGCAGCCCAGCACAACATAGCAACAGGTAGAGTGGCAGTCCCTCCTACAACATCCAGCTCTTCTACCTGGCAAAATGTCCTCAGCCCAGAAGTGTTCTAACTATGTGATTTCAGAGGTCCAGTATTTATACCCATTTCTGTCTTTGAAGTAGGCAAACTTCAAAAAGAAGTGTTTGTAGTGAACAAGACCTTGCTCTCAGACACACTTCTTTGTAGGAGGATGGGTACAGCCCTATTCAAGTGCAAGTGTCAGCTCCTTCCTACCACTCTAGTTCAGGAAGACCCATCAGCCTGGTGATGGGCCATCAGGATATGCAGGGCACACCACAGCTCCCTTTGTGTGACTCTCTAGAGTGATTCTACAAACAGCCCAACTGTCATCCTGACCCAGACGGGTATTCAGCAGACAGGCAGAGGTACAGAATGGTTAAGCAAGAAAATGCCCATTTTCTAAAAGTGGCATTTTCAAACTTACAATTCGAAAACCAACTTCACCTAAACATGTATTTTTAAATTGTCAATTCAGAGACCCCAAACTCCATATCTCTATCTGCTCCCAATGGGAAATTACACTTAAAAGATATTTCAAGGCAATTCCCATGTTACTCTATGGGAGAGCGACGTCTTGCAATAGTGAAAGACAAAATTAGCAGTATTTCACTATTAGGACATGTACTACACACCAGTACATGTCCTACCTTTTACATACACTGCACCCTGCCCATGGGAGGTGCCTTTGGCCTATTTTAGGGGTGACTTACATGTAGTAAAATGGAAGGTTTGGGCCTGTGAAGTGGGTATACCCGCCAGGTCGAAATGGCAGCTTAAAACTGCCCACACGGACACTGCAGTGCTGGGTCTGAGGTATTTTTACAGGGCTACTTCTGTGGGTGGCACAATCAGTGCTGCAGGCTCACTAGTAGCATTTGATTTACAGGCCCTGGGTGCACATAGTGCTCTTTAATAGGGACTTAATAGTAAATCAGATGTGTCAATCATGGAGAAACCACTCACCAATACCATTAAGAAAGACGGCATATGCACTTAATCACTGATTAGCAGTGATAGTCACCAGGGTCCTAAGTCCAGCAAAACAGGTTGGAAAAATAGGAGTAAGGTGCCAAAATGTTTGGGGATAACCACACAAAAAGGGCCAGGTCAACAGCCTCCGTTACTCCCTACAGTGTCCTGACCTTTATCAGTAATCCTTCCTGTTCTGAGGATAATCTTTGGGTTGCCAGTGAAGGGGTAAGTTTTGAAACTCTGCATACAGCATCCAGAACTTCGAAGGATGGCAGACTTATTTTGACTTAAACTTCCACGTCACTGGAAACCTGGTGTTTCTGCTTCTCAGTTCTTCAGGAAGAAAACACTTACATCTTCGTTGTTACTTTGTCAACGCCCATAGGAAGTGGTTTAGTGCTTGTGAAGCCTCCTCCATCAAAGTCTATAGGCTAGTGTGATTAATTGTGGAAACCTTGGATCAAAGCCGATATCAAGTTGCTTATTTATTGTGACAACCTGCTCTTAAAACCAAGAGTCAGTGGGTACTTACTAAAATAATTTGTGAATTCCATTGGGTAGTGATCTGTCCATTCCGTAAATCACGTTCTACATTGCTTGTTGTTCCTCCATATTTTTATCTAATGCCATGCATAGGGTTCAAGTTTGTGTAGAATTAAGGACTTATTTTTAAAGGAGAAGATTGAGATGGCCACCGTTCTCAAAGAATGGACAGAGGATGGGAAGAGAGAGGATTCTGTATGTATAACGATTCTTCAAATATGGGTCTGTGAGGGACTTCGCAGTGGACGATAGGTACTTCTAGAGAGTGGAGCCTAGCTTAAAAAACATATTTTCAATGACTGGGGTGGAGCTGGTGCACAGGTGATGCCTCTACTCGTCTGAGTACGAAATTGGCATAAGGGATGCTTACAAGTTCTTCCATTAGCCAGTTCCTGCACTTTGACCCCCGACTTCCATTCCTCTGTTATCACAATTTCTTCTTCCATGGCATTTAAACACATAATGTAGGCAGTTTTTACAAGTAAGTCGCGACCCCATTAAGATTGACCTATGGGGTATCTTTCGCAGGGTATTTTGATGCCAAGGGAGATGCTGGATTTGTGTTTTGGGATTTACAAGTTCACCCTTTTCAAATCTCACTTTGAGCTGAAATATATCAACAGATCATCAGCCCAACATATATATCGTCTCTTCACCAAAATATCATTAAAGGGGCAATCACATTACCGTTTGACGTAAACGGATTGTGTAGGGTTGTCTCACTTTACTCCTCGTTATCCCCACCTTGCAGCCTTGTGTTTGTTGCTGTGGGACTAGGTAACGTGAAAGGAGTGTCAAAAGAAAGAAAATGTGGCTATTCCAGGCTTGTTTACTAGCTGTTCTGCTCCCACCTTGACTAAAGGAAGCCAGGGTAGTGCCAGAGATCATATGGAAAAGCTCCTACTCATGGAACCCCCAAATTAACCTCCCTTGGGCGCAAAATGGCTGGCCAGCACATGTGCCTGGATCAACAGAATCAAGACAGTTATGATGGATGGCTCTATCTTGACCTTCTGCGACAGCCGACGAGCCCAGAAAGCTTCTCTGCTGGCCGTGACCTTGGGTTAGCACACTGCCAATGGGCTGCGGCCCTAACACAGGATAAACGAGCAGGAACTGTCTGAGGTATCAATTAGAGAATGTATCCGCTCCGTTAAATTGTCCTAATAGACGGTCCTGATGAAGCATCCATCTTGCTTTGCTTGTCAGGTGTGGGTGGCGGGGACACAGGTGGCAGCTCGTCAGGATGTTGTGGTGAAGTCACTACACTCGAGTGTGTGGTGCCCTCCCGGAATAAGTACCTCTAATTTTACAGCACTGCGCCTTGCATCCCGTTGTCAAGGAGCTGAGTGCGTCTTAAAGGAGGCGCCTTGGAGAACGTCCTCCCTCGAGGGCTGCTAATTAAGAGCGATGTCAGAAATCCTGATGCTGAAGGGAAAAGCTATTCCGACGAGCTGTTTATGCCTCAAATATTATTATTATATATATATGTCGGTTTCTTTTAAAATTAAACCTGCCTCTTCTTTTGCGTGCACCCGAGATGTTTTCATCAAAGCGGAGTGTTCTTTCAGATCCCAAATTAAATAGCTTTGAGCGGTGCTAGACTCACAGAATAGGCGTGCTCGCTGTAGTGATTGCATAATGCTGTTGTCGCTGCGCGAGGATTTGGCTGCGGGCCAGGCTCGTTCGCATCTGTACTGCCTCGTGTGATCCATTGCAGCCAGGTCTGCAGGAAGGCGAGGTTGCGCGCGTGCGCAGTGGTGGCCCCACGAAAGATGATCCGCCTATCCTGAGACCTTATAGCGCGTTTGCGCGAGAGTCTACGCAGCTGTGTTTTAAGCACCACCGAAAGGGGACAGAGTATGAATGGGTACATCACTGGGGTCTGGCGTCTTAAGTTTTCAGAAGGGTCTGCAATGCATACTTGCCTGGTAGCAAAAGGATCAAACAGGAATTGTTGAGTACACCTTTCCGTACTATGAGGAAAGAGTTGTGCCCTTACGCCATATACTCTATTTAGAGATAATAGGCATGGTATCTCTGGTAAACTCGTTGAAGCTAGGTTGTATAACTGAATAAGGATCTGCAGGTCTGTGCCGAGATCCCAGCGTAGGCACGGTACTGCTCAGAATATCCTCCTGTAGGTCATTTTGTACATCTACATTCAAGGGTCTCCCCATTTGTGTCCCAATCTTAGAATGAACGACGGCCTATAAACGGACGCCACTTTGGGACATCGTCTGTCTGTGCACGTGTGATGACAGTTAAGAGGTGTCCGAAGTCTGTATGTCCGTCTACAGACTTTTCTTATATTTATGGAAGAGTTTGTGTGATAATCTGTGTTATTAAACGGGTTAACCGGAATTATGCGGCAAGAGAGTTCAACCTTATGCGGCAGGATTGACTAAATTATGCAGTAAGGAAAGGCAATTTAAGCAGCATAGTGCGCCTCATTTATTTATCTGATAATACTGTCTTACCAAAGATCACCTCATTAGAACCAGTTTAACAACCAAGTAAAGAAAAAAGCAACTGAACAATGACCAGCATTTTTAGTAGCTTTTGATCCGTTTGAGCTAGAAACAATTTTGTCCTGTTAATCTTCAGATAATGGAGCAGATGGTTATGTAGCAAATCCACATATATGCGTAAAAAAAGCTGTGACTTTAGAAACAAATAATTCCAGTGGTTCTGCTTATAAATAAGGCTCCCAGTTTTCAGTTTTTACTGATTGTTACAGATAAATACAGACCTCAAACAATGCATTTCTGCCTGCATTTGTTTTTAAAAGTGGAAAAATACTGAAAAATGTACTTCTAATGAGTGACTTTCCATGCTGTCTTTTGTGAATTCCAAGACCCCATATGAGCAAATAGACAATACGAAGAGTTAAAAAAAAAATAGGTTAAGCTATCTTTAGATACAGGTATATGTCAAAATATATTCGTAGTAAATTGCTAATATTTATCTGTGGGTGTAGTATTTGGCTGGTGAATTTGTTAACACACAACAGGCATCAAAGTGAGCGTGCATCGATATCAGTTGAATAAATGTTAAAATGAACCATCTTTAACTTCACTTTTTTGCAAACCACAAAATATGGATAAATACTAATAAGACGGCCCAAAAATAAATATGAATAAACAAAGATGAAAATAAAAAAAAAAACATAAAACTGGGAGCCCTACTTATAAAGGACATTGTGTGAGTAAGTTCATCGTTGCTCACATTAGTCACATCATACCATAAGTATGTGCTCTCCCCTCTGAACTTGTTATGATTGACTTACACCTGATTGGCACATTTAATTTACCTGTGAGTCTCTTGTACAGTGGTATCCCCTATACCCAGCACCTGTATATTAAAGGCTACTAGTGGGCTTGCAGCGGAGCTTGAGTCACCCACAGAGGTAGCCTTTCAGACCTGTCTCGGGCTTGCCACTGCAGGTCCTGCATGCTCAGTTTACTGCCACATTGACTTGGCATCTAAAGTTACTTGCCAAACCTGGAACTCGCTCATTACTACACATAGACCATCCCTAAGATAAACCCTAGGTAGCCCTATGGATAGGGTGTTATGTAGGTGAAGGGTAGAACATGTGCCTTCATTGGGAGGCATGTCCTGATAGTGACAAACAGCTTATTTGGTTTCTCACTGCTGTGAGTGCTGCTACTCTCCTAGGTTTGCATTGGGAATTCCCTTATATATGTCTAAGTGGTAATTTTTGATCTGTGAGGAATAGTGTAGGTATGTTTGGAATGGTAGTGAGGAATCCTGCTTACTGGTGTAGATGAAGTTTTTTATTACTATTGTGGAAATGCCACTTATAGAAAGTGGGAATTTCACTGTGCTTATGACTCTTGGGCTTTGCAGCCTGACTCCAATCCACGTCTAGGGTAGAGTGACAGCTGGGCTTTGTGCATACCTTCCAGACAGCCACCACAGAGGGAGGGTGGAGGTGTAACTGTATTACATCTGCTTATTTAATGGCCTTCCTGGGTAGGGAGAAAGTGGTGATGAACACTTAGATTTGTATAGGCTATGTTCTTACCTCAAAGAAAGGGCCCATATACCCCTTACTGATGTCTGAAGCTATGGCTGGGATTGAACGTGGTTGTTGTACACTTCTGAGGCTCTTTTGAAGTTCCCCTTGATATAAGGAGTTTGAGCATAAGTAGCGGGGCTGTAAAACTGTGTTCTTAGACACTGCTTGGACTTGTAACCAGATGCTGCTGGCTCCACACACTGCAAGAAGGAACTGTAACGCTGCCAGTTGGAACTGCCATTAAGACTTACTTGCTTATTGTGGTGACCTGTGACCTGCCTGACCACAGGAAGGACTGCCTGCTGCCTACATTCCTGCTTGTGTACCCCAGTGATCTCTCAGGGTACAGCATAGGATTTCTGTTGTTTCGTTGCTGCCCCTAGGCACTGCAGCTATAGCGCCTGGGGAGTGTTGTATTTTGTACTGGAGCCTTCTGAGAAACAGTGCTTGTGAGCACTACTGTGTTCTCCCGAGGCTTTGTTTCTTTCTAGGGCGACACTGAGAGTGCTGCATTGTTCTCCCCTGTAAGAAGCGCAGATGAATCGCACACTACCTAGTACCCCCAGGGCAACAGCAGGCACCCACTCCTGGTGTAGGAGCCCTGAGTAAGACAGTGCCCCACTCATCTGTTTTGGCTCTCAGCGCAGCGGCCCGAGTAGACTTTCCAGGGCCCCGTCAGGACGTCATTGTCCACGAAGGGCAGAGGAGTGTTGTGACCCTCCAGTGGCCTGCGGGAGGCTGTCTCCGGAGCCCTGAGAAGAGAAAGTCTTGTGGAAGGTAGTGTACTGTTGGAGCTGTGCTACGCATTGAGCTGTATGCATACTTTCCTCCTGCAGCACTGAGCTGGGCCTGGGGGGGGGGGTTACTCCGCATTGAAGTAGTGGATCACCTCTGTGACTGCCCCACTGAGTACCATATTGACCCTCATAGAAGCGGAAGTATGCTGGGTCAAAGCTGGTACTGTCATTGGAAGAAATTGGAGACGTGCCATGCTACGTGGTGATTTCTCCTGCTTTTGTTACTGTTAGCAGCATTTGGAGATTGGTGCGCCTTCTCCTGTTTACTGCTGCATTTTCATGCTCTAAGTTTGTCACAGTGGTTGTTGATAACCAGGAGCAGTGTGTAATATTGCAGTGGCAATATGGTATGTACAATGTTTATGAAATCAAGGCATTGTTATTAATGCTTCATGCACAGTAATGTTTCCTTTTTGATGTTTTGGTAACCCTATGTGTTCTGCATCTTATGCTGCATGCTAGGCCCTGATGTGATGATGTATGTCGGGACTGTTCTGATACTGACAGGATAATGAGTACTCTTCCAGGTATTATTGTATAGGTGCAGTAAGGGTGTTTTAATGACAAGTGCAACATAGAAATATTTCTATTATTGCACTTATTGTGATGCTGGGACAATTGCCTGGTTGGCAAATTAATTATTGGTCTATGTTTTATATACAATACAGTTTATTTTCATATAATAGTGTGTGGAGTCTCTTTTGTGGTGTATTTATTGTGTCACTGGTGTGTGTGTTGAGCAAACGCTTTGCACCTTGCCTTTGGGATAAGCCTGACAGCTCTGGTGAAGCTACTGAGGGGGTGAGCAGTGGTTATCCTGGGTGTGTAGCTCCTTTATTTTGACTAGTGGTGAGTTTTGCCTGGCTTAACTGCGTACCATAGCCAACCAGAAGCCCCATTTCTAACATCCACTATAAGAATATCGATTCGGCCCCTGTGACCTAATGTCATCTAAGATGTCAGAACAAACTAGTTATATAAATAGTAAATCATTGTGAATGATTGCCATACCGCAAGCAGAAGGTACTTGAGAACATCTTACAGAAGGCCATCCTAGAGGGCCTCTTCTCGATAACAGTGCCGTTCAGAAATAAAACATAACTTGCAACAAAAATGATAAGCAGCAGTTAATGAACACAATTATGTGATATCCATTTTGGACAAGACTTAGTTATAATTAGTATAAGCCAGGAAAACCCACTTTAACATGTCACAGCAAATTTGTTTCAAAGGTGTAAGCTCCATGTCAGCATACTTCTTTAAATTTAAGTGTTGATTATTTGCTAGGCATACTATTCATAATAATCATTTTGGTTAAACTAAATAATGGGTCATATGTATAACACTACATTGCAGATATGCATGCCAGAGAGCTAGCATGATGAATCAACTGACTCTTTGCCAGGTGAAATCAAGTGACTAGCGATGGCAGCACCTCAGATGTTAGTTATCCTGAGGCACACTGTGTGATTATGCAGAGCCATGCTGACTTCACGCTGAGCAATGACGATCTCCTGGACTAGTGTGGTCAGTAAGATATGCTCTAGGGTTTGTTTTGCATTCTCTCTAGGTTCAGGGCCTGTTGGTGGGTATTTCTGTAGTAATCAACTGCTGTCCTAATGCCTTGGACACTGCTGAACTCCTTCACAGCGCTAGAATTTCTTGTCTGTCTTAATTCTCTGGAAGTAGCAAGACTCAGAAACCAAGACTCTTTCTCTGACATGGTGATGCGCTAGAAAGTCATAGCAGTGACTCAATCAAGTAATACTCAAAAACAAATTCCATGCAGGAACTATATTTCATTTTCAGGTCACATTTCACATGCTAGATGAATAAAATAGTAAAACGAAGATTCAAGCAAAGATGATGTGAAGGTGCTAGAGAACAGTCACTGCTCTGATAATTAGCTTAGAGATCTCACTGCAGATGGGTGAAACAGAACTTTGCGGATATGCCTCTGCCAAGACATGGATTCTAAGCTAATATGTTGATCAATCAAAAAATGATGAATGCACCTTGGGGCGGCATATTTCAAAATGTGTAGTAACAACGATGTGGAGACAAGGAATTTATGACGCTTATGTGTAGAGTGTTGTGTTCATGAAAATTGAGAAGAAATATTGGGAAAATATTTTAGCTCAGCGTGTCCTCTGCATTGTTTGAAGTGCTTCTGAATTTAAACAAAAACGTTCTCTGAAACACTACAGTTTACTGAGACACAGTCCCTCAAAACTGTTCAGAAGCACATGCATCTCAGGGTGAAGAGACTTTAATGGGTAGTTATCCTATTCAGTGGATTTTGTATGAAGAAGTTGGTTTAGTGAGCCCACTTCCCAACCAAAATAGTTCCAAATGTTTGTTTTTCAGTCAGTCATTCTAGGTAGCTGACCTCAATGTGTGGAACCTGGTGTTTATGAAATTCCAAATTCTACAAACAAGTTCTCCACCTAGCAATCATCGAAGCGTCCCTGCTTATGTCTGTCTTTGGATGCTGGGATTTGGAATATCTAAGCTATTGTGAAAAATTAGATGTTTCTAAATATCTGTAACTTTTCAGATGTCTCGAAAGTGGCAGTCATGCTCAAGATTGTTGAGTCTAGAAGATCAGCTGGTACCAGTTGGGCACTTGGCTGCTGCATGATACTGAGGTGGAGTGGAACGTAGGGGTATTCAGCCTCACAACCAGTAAATTTAATGACAGTGACGTCATTGGAGCTAGGCAGCTGAAAAGAGTGCCCCTAAAGTCTGTGTCACAGAACCAAAACATGTCAGACACCTTCCCTCAGTTGTAACCGAGGGTTACAGCGATGTTCCTGAAGATAAGGCAGTACAGTTTTTTTATTCATTTTTTTTTTTTTTAGATCAAAGTCTTGAACTCCTGCATCAAAGATACTGAGTTGGGGCTCGGTAGGGAAACCTGCACACTCTAGTCCATGCTCACGCATAACTTAGGACAGGGGTTTAGTTTGCCAAATGCTGGCTGCCAGTGATGTCTCTACATGCGGACTGACCAAGGGAGGCTCCTTCAAGCAGCCAACATTCTCTGGTGAAGTAAGAAGGAAGATGTGAACCCTGGATTATTTGCTGCCTCATGTGCCAAACCACTGCTGGCCAAGGGCAGACATGGAAGTCTCTCTTGTTGCAACATTACCACCCAAGTTCAAGAAAGAAAGGACATACACACAGTTATTCACGGAAAATACACCCAGATTCTGGAACTCACTTCTCATGGAGATAAGATCAAACCCTTTGACAACACACTTCAAAAAAGCCGTGAAATCACTGCTGCTTGAGACCCTTAAGCCTTAAAGAGAAATAACTACCTTACTTACATTGACTATAATGGGAAGCTTCCTCAATTTCCACCATAGCTGTTCAAAACTCCACAGAAAAGCAGACCTATACACAACATGCTGCCTTTAAGCTCTTAACTACATGTAAACCTTAGAACCATGCAACCGATGGCAAACAGTGGGCCAAATGTCAAGAAAACATGTAGAAAGCCAAATTATAAAGGCTTAGTTCAATACATGTAAATAGACAAAAAAAATGTGTAACTTTTAGCTAACCCTGTGGTCCGGTCAAAGACCATTGACATGGGATGGATAGAATATGTACTACAATGTACATATTATAACATATATACTAGAAACAATGCAACTTATAATTGACACTGAAAACTACAGAGACCATGTAGCCATCAGTGTAGAGGTGGGTAAATTGTTCATTATGTAAAGCAGTTTCTACCCTAGGGTCATGTTCATGCTATATTAAACTTTCAAATAAATAAGTACCCAGGGGCACTAATGCCGCCTCCAGCTTTATAATGGCGAAGAGTCCATACACCAGTGTGAGTCATTCAACGTTTGAGGGTCCTCAGTGCTATCATGAAGGGATGACTCTGATCTCTTGAGTCACCTGTGGATTTCAGATTAAAAAAAAATGGCCTGCATACCTTAAGCCAGCCATGGTCTTAATTTATCTGGAATTCACATAATTGAGTACTGCCCACTACCGATGTATTGTATTTTATTCTAGTGACATTTATATTGTGCTTCCTATCACTGCTGAGGCGCCAAATGGGTTTTCCAAGGAGTAGCACGCTTCTAATGTGTATTCATCAATATTTACTAATTCTTTACAAACAGATTTGTGGTACCTCAGTTTAGAGACATGCTTTTTAAACAGATTTCTTATGCAAGTTTGTACAGTTAGTGTCATTTCTATATGGTAGTCGGTTTAGTGTACATGCAGGTTAAATCCAGTGTTGGCGACATTGTTGTACTCTTGTTGTGGGTACCCTTTCTGGACAAACAACCTGCTGCCCACAGCTAAAAACAGTGCTGGATGCATTGGATGCTGGTTAGATAAAGAAAGTCTAGCAGATGGCTTCATGCACTGCTAGCTCTCTTTGGTGTAGGGCATCATACACAATATAACAACCATGATGGAAATCGCAAAAAGAGGTGCAGAGTTATGGCAGTAGTGTTACAAAACTAGGGTCTAGAGTTTTGGAGAGAAGTCATTACACCAACAAGAGTTTAAAAATTGCACTATCTGGAGTTTAATTCATGTAGGGTCCATGTCAGAGCACCTGGATAATGCTGCAGGAGGCTCCAAAGTTAAGTTTTGAAGGGTGCCCTGCTGTCATCAGAGGAGTCAATATTCATAATTAAATTCAACAGCAAGTGGGTGTACTGGGGGATGGATCGCATGTGAAGAAGAAAGCCATCAGTCCTACTTGGTTACCAATCAGAGGGCCAAAATTTAGAACTACAGTATCAGGGTATTATAAGAGCAGAACTGAAGAATCGCTGGCAGAGAAAAGATAAATTGCAACCGCAGAGCACCCAAACACCTAAAAAACGAAACTCTAAATCCTAGTGTCGCACAGCGGTATCTATGGGCAGCTTCTGTTGCGTTGTTAACTTTGCTCAAAGGCTGACGATGGAAGGAAGGAATGAAGTCGACAAACTTTCCAATGTGTGGGTGAAATGTACAGAATCTTTCACAGTCTGAGTCCTTGAGACTTTTGACCAGTGTTTATAAACTGTGGTGGTGGTGGTTGCAGGTGGGGGTGTACCAGCATTCCATTTTGGGACTCGGAACTATTTCTTATCTGTCTTGGAGTCAGAGCTGAAGAGAAAATGCAGAAAAGGGAGAACGAACAAGAAAGCGAAAATGGGGGAAAAAGTGAAATGAAAAACACTTGTCAGACAAAGACAGGACGTTTTGGGAGTTGGGAGAAGGAGCATTGATTCAATGCAAGGCAGTGAAGGTATTCCACCTTGGCATCTTCACCACAGGTGGCAGACTCCTAAGGACATTTTGGACTCTGTGTGTGTATATGTATCTAACTTGTGGCCTAAAGATACTTAAAGGCACAAGTTATAGATTCTTCAGATAAGTATAACTATAACTGATGAATGTCTATGGTTTTCTGTGGATAAAACATAAAACATGAAACTAACTATAACGTCCCTGCAGCCTATGCTTTTTTTCTGTGATTATTTTTTTTTTTTAGTGTAAAGTAATATATAATTACTGTACATTAATTCAACTAACCCCCATGGCACAGCCCTTTGTTGTGCACTGTGGGGTTTGTCCTCAGGGCCTTGCCTGTGGCCAGTTATTGTGGCCAAGCCCCTGCAGGCACCCAACGACACACTGTGCACAGCCTTTGGTTGTGAGTGGGTTATTTTTTCTTTCTTTCATTATGCTTAAAATCTGTAGATCCCTCATGAAGTTACACTACCCCTCTAATGAGCCCAATCACATGTTTTGATATCCAGCAACCAAGTTTTATATGGAGACGATGGTGAGAAAGTGTGCAGAGGCAAGATCCAGTGGTGGTGGAAAAAAACTAAGTGCCACACAAAAAAGTGTAAGAAATGAGCTCACACATTCTGCACGAGAGTGATAAGGATGTAGTATGTAGCCTCTGGTGTGGTAGTGGACTGTCACATACAGACAATACATTTTCTGTTGAAATGGTCACTGAATTAGCAGAGGTATACAGTTTTACTGATAAAACTATACAGTGCACAAACAAAAATATGTGGAAATTGGGTTTCAGCAAAAACGTATCCTTTGCTCATCACCAAATAGTATGTTAACATCACACTTTAGAATTAAAAAAAAAAGTGCTTCATTTCTTATTTTCCAGTTTCTGATATATTTAGAAATATCGGTATAATTAATTTACAGGTAGTTAAATGTGTTAAAAAACTGAACAGACGTCCTACAGCCTTTCATTTCTCTTCCTGTAAGCCAGCAAGATTAACTAGGTCCTGTCTTTACAGTCAGAGAAATAAAAATAAAAACTAGTTTCCAAATAAGGAGCAATTTGTCATAAGATATAGCTTGACATTTGACCTTTGTCTTTCAACGCAGATCAAATGGAACAAGATAAACATAAAAGTTAAAGGCATCTTGCTCATTCACCTTGCGTCCTCCTACATATTTATTTTGGTGGTGCTGCAGCACCCCTACTTCCAGCGCCCATAGCAGATTCTGCTAGTATACCGAAATTCCTTGAAGTGACATCCTGCTGGGAAGGTAGGGTGTTGTGGGACGCTCCTTGTGGGCGACGGCAGAGACTCTGACCTCCTCTCTTTTCAGACTTTGCCTCTGTCTTTCCACGTATGATAATATATTTCAATGAAATTACACTTAGGACCAGATACAGTGCTCTCCTGCTATAATTTAGTCATGAAAAAGTAGTGCCCTGTTTATTTTTGTGCCGCACACTGCTTTCACTATGGCCAAATATAGTTTGTGCCAATTTTCCCACCATGTCCTCCTCAGTAGAACCGCGTGGTATTTTCCTTGGTGGAAAATGGCTCTGCACATTGCTTCGTACTCTGTTCCTATGTTTGAAGATAAGTGGGTAGCTAGTGCTTGGAGGTGATCTCAGATGTTTATGCTATTTTCTCAGGAGAAAGCATTAATGGTTTACTTACGCTGCCATGATGAAACGTGATTTGAGATGATGCTCTAACTTAGTTGGGCTGTCGTGCACCATAAGAAGCAGCCATCCTTTCGGCAGAGCACTTAGGGCACGGAGCAGTGGCGCTGAGTCGGCATACAACGCATTAATCATGGCCATTGCTTTTTCTCCGGCTCGTTCCCTGCTGGAGTGACTAATGAAACCATGAAGCTTGGCAGCTAAGGGGTTCTAATGACTCTCCCAGGCACATTGTCTCAGAAAAGGAGCAACTGCAGCTCCTTTCCTTATTGGAGGGCGGCGAGTGGGCTGCATGCTAGATTGCGTTCTGGCAGCATCTGTAACATTCTAAGGCTGTGTCATCATAGTGGCCGCTCTGGGTGTTTTTAGTCAAATACAGGGTCACACTGACCTCCAGGGAAATCTGAAAATTCGGTGGGGGTTGCCGGGGGCTTGGAACAGCTACTCTCCTTCAGAGTGCTTCAGTATATTCTGCCATTTTCACCCTAGGTAGGTTTGCTTCCAGCCAACATCTTTGCCTTAGCAGTTCTTTTCCAAGTATCAAGCCAGTATCAAGTATCAAGCCAGGAGGAGTCTGGATCTTGGGCCTGTGTAAGATACCTATGGTCTATTCCTAGTTGTACAGCTTAGACAGCTGTTTGATCTTGTGCATTGCTGTTTCTGTCGCTTAAATTGCATGACCAAATGTGCATTTATAGGAGTGAGACTCAATACAAGCCAGTATCAACCCTATGATTTTGTTCATGTGGAAAGTAAGTTGTAGCTCTAGTCCTCTCAAATCACTTTCTGATCCCGGCTGGTCATGGTTGTGGGCAAACCTGCTGATTGACTTTCCTTCTTCAGTAGCTTGGAACTTCTCTGTGTACGATCATGCGCACATGCTGCTAGGGTAAGGTGTATTATGCGTCCATGACACTCAGAACACACCTCTTCTAGTTTTTTTTTTTTCCTCTTTGAACGTAATTTTCCCCATCATTCATTAAAATTAACATTTCCTGTTTTGGAGACTGACATTATACTGTAAGACCCAATGATTGGTAAAGTGAGACTTAATCATAGTGTTAATAAACTATATGTATAGCCTGTACATATTTTTAGGTTATATTTTAAGATTCTTGGAAGCTGAGCATGTATTAAGTTTAAGAGATCTGGAGGAGGACAATCGTATCTTTAAATCAGCAGTGAGATTTTGAGATTGGTTGCATGTATGAGTTTTCGGATGTGCATTTGCAGACATTTGTGTACATATATTGTGCATACATTTACCTTGGATGGCTGTTTTGTGGTGTTCGTTATATGATCACTTGTAGGTGTTTGGGACCTTCTTCTATTTCAATACATTTGTATGCCGCACTGAGACAGATAGTGGTATTTCTGGCTTACAATGTGTGCTCCTAATGGGGACTTCTTGATTGGAGCCTCGGTTGTGTAGTCTTGGATTTATATCTGCATTGACCAGTGGAGCAACTTCAGGGGTGCCCAACAATCTCCCCTTTATTTTTAGAAGCAGTACATCTACACACTATTTTGGAGCTGGTGCACTAGAGCTGGTAATTCCATTGCAGCGTTTGCTTTTATGCACCCTCTTAAAGTCTTTGAACTTTTCCTGTGTTCTCTCATTCATTGTCTCCACCTTTTACTGGGGATATGCCATCCTCCTATTTTTTGTGGGATCAAACAAGTTTTTCCCTGATAATCACTTTGAAATGATAAATTCTTCCTTGATTAAAAAAAAAAAAAAAAAAAAAAAAATGTATTCACTTTACTGCATAATCTGTTCTGTATGCCCACCCACAGGCCTCTTCAGTACACCAAGTCCCTAATTTCGAAGGCCATCAAAATATAAGCCCTCACGCCTGCCAAGAATATTGAATGGCGTCCTGAAAGACTAAGGGAGGAATTCATATACTGCTGGGTAGCCATTTGTTATTTCAAGAACATATGGAGATTTGTGCTGCTTTCTGCTACATTTTTACGTTGATTTTGGTGAAATTATACATTCTTCTATTAAATCATATTTATGCAACCGTTATAAGTCTTGCAAATTTCAACACTAGACTATAATGTGAACTTTCTTTCATAGAAAAATCAGTTGTCGGACTTTAGCTGGTATTTTAGGCTAGCTATGCGAGTATTGTACTTTGTGTTAGTAGAAAATACTTTTAAAAAAAACAAAACAAAAAAAAAGCAAGTATTTGACTGGACAATCTTTTTTTGTGGTGGCTGGATGTATTTTGAGTTATGAGCATGTGCCCACTTACACCTACCACCTCTCTGAGTAGCTTTGGACTGCTCGACTCATGCTACAACTGAGTTAAGTGCTGAAGGGAAACCTTTCCCAGTTGCTTACAGCCCTGAGGAAGCCTGGCTCTGGGACATCAGTAGTAAAAGCCGTCAACCACCGTAGTAGGGCCCAGACGTCCCTACTTACCTCATGGCCCTCTGAAAGAGGTCTTGAGAGTCCTGTAGTATGAAATGTAAGAATTCTCTGTTCATCTTTGCTCGTGTCACAACTTTGAAAACTTTCCGATATTACGATCGTGCATTATACAGTGAAAAGGATGGTTCTACTTTTTAGAAGTCTTGAGGACTTTCTGCCACCGTTGGTAATATAGCCAGGTGAATTCCAACATGTTTTACAAGAAAGGTGGAAAACTACTACAAATTTGACAATGCAGTATTCACAAACGTGGATTTGTACTTGTTTATATACTTTCTACTAGGGGTGGTTGAGCTCTCCTTTTTTCTATAGAAAGAAATCAGTGAGTGGATGGAATGCTTGCATTCACTATTTGGAGATCCAGACCATGTGATCTAGTCCGACGGATTAAGACTTTAATATAGCAAAACTTGTTCACTAGGAATGTGGAGGCCGATTTGTGTTTTTTTTTTTTTTTTTTTTTTTTTTTTAAGAGGCATATGTTCCTGCGACTAAAGCTGCACACTTTTTATGATAAACACCTGGTTTGTGTGTTCCGCCATAATGTTTTTATGAATGCCCTCCATGCCTGAGGGAAAGGAATAGTTTTGTTCGTATTCCTGAGTTGCACCTCCTCAGCCCCCTCCCTTTCAGGATTACTTTTACTGAGAATTGGAAGACTTGAAAGGATGTATTTACCACTTACTTCCATCCTAAATGAAGACCATGGCTGTGGGCCTTTCTTAACGCACCCCAGCATTTTCATACAACTCAATTTTTTCACACGAATGCATGCAGTCCTCATCTATTACTTTGACTCCTTACCTGCATAAAACTCAAGGTCACAATTGTGATTTACAAGAACTGAACCTATTTTGCTCACTGGCCTGGTTCCATGTTGTGAAATCGTGGCTCACACTGTGTGCAGCATTTCCCTTTATTATTAGCGATTACAGGGTGGACAATTTGTTTTGCTCTAATTGGGGCCCAGGGGCCAATTTGTACGTTTCCCATTGCTGTGACTGGGCTGGGGCACTAGTTGTCTCTGGAGCCTCTGTTTTCCCTGGTTGAGCTCAGAGTGCTCATTAGGTCAATGAGCGATAGTCTGTGGTGAGTGAATGTCTCATTGCAAACTGGATCCCTCATGTTGCCATTGAAGAGGTCCCAGTGGAGTGGAAGTTATACTCTTCCTTGTTGTTCTTTCCGTCCCTCTTCTCCTTGATCCTCCAAGGCATGCCAACGCTCATAATGCGACTACCACAGTGGGTCATGATCGAGGTAAAGTGAAACTAGATACAGAATTTTCGAGAAGTTTGAATCTTGGTTAGCTGATCACGTGTGATTGGAACTGTCTTTTCCACAGGTGATCCCCGTAGCATTTTTTGCCACGTTACACAGTCTGGTCTTTGTTAATGTAACGGCTAGATATTTCCTTTGTCTAAAGTTGGCAATTGTTCCCCGTTCTTTAAAAAAAAAAAAAAAACTTTTTCATTAGATTGTGTCTTAACTACAGGAAGGGAAGAGTTTAAGAGCGGAAGCAAGAGCCTGGCGGCTTGCACAGAAGTGATCATTTTGATAATGGCTTCAATTTGCATTTGTTAATCAGGACTCGGAAGTCCATTTACAAATCCATTATCAGGATCAAGAAAATCTGCAAAAGGAAGAGGAAAAAAGCCTTCTCTTGAAGGTGGAGTTCGCTTTCTGTGGAGTAGTGACTTTACCCAAGTGATAGCCGCTTATGATCTGGCTTGTTGGCAAGTGTGACGATGAAGTCAGTTGGATATTGTGAACACAATGTTAGGGAGAAGCTTTATGTGCCCTTTTCCTTAATGCTAATTTTTGCTTCCCCTTGTGCCAGTTTCCAGCTTTCCCAACTGTTCTATCTAAAGGGTATTATTGGTGAACCATGATCAGACTCCTCCAATCTGGCCCATTTCAGGGTTGAGTGTTATGGTGATGCGACTTCAAACTTGCTTAATTAGGTTTTACATTTAAAAGTAACTCTCCATTAGCAATTCAAATTTTTCAGGTGTCACTCTTTCGCTGTAATGTTTGTGCAAAGAAACTGTGAAAAGGGATCCGGCCCAACATGTTAGAAGTTAATAACATACCTCAAGCTGCTTCATGGCCAGCAATGATCAATGTCACCCAGGACAAGAGAACTGCTTGTTTGTGCACCGAAGTGGGCTAAGGCCCTTCTCAATTTTCCGAAAAAGCTCCGAGATATATAAACTTCTAGGCATACAGTCCTAAATCATTATTTAAATAGAGGCCATTTCTTCTGCATCTCTGATGAAAGATGTGACCAGTAGACTGAATAGTCATGAATCATTGCCTACTAGAAAAGAACAGTTCACAAAATGCTTTAAAACCAGTGTCTTTTTTCAAAACTTATTGTCCTTTTTTGCTCTGACACATGCTGGAAAATGTCTTTCCTCATTACTCATTCATGCTCTTGATTCTCACAATGTATATCTCCTCAACATTCTGATCGCCTTTCTTTGACATTGGCCCACAGTCTAGCATACGTGCATCCCAAATGGGAAGTGAGAATCTGTATTTTGAGGCCAAATAAATGTCATACGTTTTTGGGTTAACCAAAAATAGCATTGTACTTTCTGAAAATGTCTGTGTGAGCTCCTCGTTTACTCCCAATACTTGTGGGGACCTACACTTCTAAACCAAGCAGCTTGTGCAACTAGTAGAGCTGGAGACCTACGTGGGTAACCACCACCGGAGCTGGTGCGGTGTGGAGAAAAAAAAATACAAACTCAAACCTAGGTGGATCTGCACTAAAAGTCACACGTGGATGACTCATTTATCTCAGCTCAATATATCTGGCCATGTGTATGTGTGTGATATACTGCTTTACTTGTCTGTAGCAAACTCAGAACTTGACTGCAAAAATGTATCATTTTTTAACTCTATTATTTAAAATGAGGGCTGCATCAATCACCTGCAGTGACAAAGGTACCACAGCTCTGATGAAAGTGAGAGACCTGAACTCCACTTCAATGTCCTCCTCTAGCACCAGGGCAAGGAGCTGCTGCGCCTTCACACTTACCAGTGCACTTTACGCTTGAGTGCCAACCTGTGTGCTCCGGCATGAAGAGACAACTTTGGTCGCTTGGCTCTCTGAGGTGTCTGGAGCTGTTGCTAATAGGTGAATATTGTTAGTGTGTCCCTCTTTCCTTTAGCCCATCTGCTACTTCGTCTAGGCATCAGTATTTGTTTTGAATGATAATTGAATTTTACCATGTGTCAAATCTTGGTGATTTGGGTTTTCTACCTTGAGGACTGTCTGAAACAGAAGCTTTGACAATTGAGACGTTTAACAGCAGCCCTGCCCCCCTTGAATACAAAATGTTGTTTATGTTGATGTCTACAAAAATATCGGAGACAAATACATTTTTCTGTGATACAATGGTAAAATAATAATAATAATGCTCATGAAATTAACTTACACATCATACAATTATAGTTAATGAACAAACGTATTCATGGTCCTCGTTCGTCGTACTTAAATTTTTCTTTGCAGCATCATGGCACATACGAACTAGAGCTTTTTTTTTTTTTTTTTTTTTTTTTTTTTTTTTTTTTTTTTTTTAAATTATACCCCAAAAAAGTAATGATCTTGAAGCATTATGAGCCACAGGTAAGCTGGTCCACTTTGTTGTACATTTGCCTTTTGCCAATGTTGATCTTGAAGAGTGATGTGAAACTAAATAAAATTCACCAAGCAGAACACATTGCATGCCTGTATAAACGTATCACATCAGCATGTATTTATTTCATCAGTTGTGTCCGGCCTCTGGAGAGCTTAGAAAATGTCCTTCAACTCTAAATCAAAACCCGCTCAAACTTACTTTGTATCTATTTGTGACCCATATTAAACAGTGTTACTGATCCAATATAGTTTTGGAGCTACAAGCTCTAACTGTTGGTTTCTTCAACTTGTGACCTTCTTGTTCAACCATTTGAAACAGCAGAAACATCTCTTCACCCAGTTGTTGTCTTGCTGTCTCAAACTTTCAGGTACAGTAGACCAGAATGGATGTGACAAGTACTCAAACGTTCTCCTAAAGAGACGAGCAGGGGTGGTGCTTCAATTAGCCACTCATAAATTGCAGCCTGTCGCTTTACACTTTAGGGAAGATGGAAGGTTTGACCAAATTACCTAAAAAAGAAACAGTTAAATAATGTTTTCCAAATATACTAGTGAGCAGCCCTGATATATTGGTAAAGTAAGGGTAGCCGGTAAGAGAGTCGACACTCATCACTTTAGCTTTCTGGTAATATTTGTTAAGATTCCTTGGGTATCTTCTAAATAGGTGTGAAAGATTCCACTATTTCTGGAATCCTCGATATTTTCAACAAACCAGTCGCCATTCTTTATTAGAGAGCTGTGGATGGGAGGAGAAAAAGCTCACAGTGTGTGTTTTGAGTGAACACTCCGGATGCAGCACTGCGGGAACTGCAGTCATCACCATAAGAGGCTGGAGCAAGAAATGAAAGTTCAAGTGTGACGAAGAGGTTGGTGCAAATGAAGGAGCGGTGCAGAGTGCCCCTACCTGAATGGTGCACTATGTGAAAAAGGACACCGCAGTCTTGAAGAAAGAATAAACTGAAATGCATTGTAGTTTTTAGTTATATGTGCTAAAATACTGGTGATTGACCAGTAGTAGATAATAGGAGGGAGTTTCACAATTCCAGTTCTGATACGAGATCTCTGGTTGCTTGACTCTGGTTATGATGGAGGGGAAGTGTTTGTGAATAGAGGTGAGCCCATCATATGTCACAACCCAATACTGGTGAGAGCAATAGTTCATTGCAACACCCTTTAGTACCTTATGGTATAGTGTTGTTGGTTTTGCTCATCAGGCTGATAAATACCAAATAGTTATGCTGGTGGTACAATTTGCAGGTTTGGTAAATTGGTGATGCCGTGTCTATACAACAGAGTAAATACTGATAACATTTGACATTTTGGGAACCTTCTAGCAGCACTCCTGAGATATGAAGGAGTAAGTAACAGTTTGATTTTTCAAAAGAATCAGAACGTCTTATCTTCAGCCACAAGAGTGAGTGGCCACCACACCGCATCTCCTGCTTGAACAGTGCAGCACCAGTATCAAATAAAATGAGAAGATTCAAGTTACTTTGATGCTGTCTGTTAGGAGATACACTTTGCTCCGGAGTAGACATTTACAGGGAAGGAACCTTTGTAGCAACAATAACAAATGCATTTCTCCTTGCATCAAAAGAAGGGCGAAAGGTATCCCTTTTCCCTAGTCCTCCCATTTAATTACAGACACACACACAACAGAAAGGTAATAGGCAATTTATGAAGTAGTCCTTCTATCATTTTTTATATTGGACCCCAAATAGGTGGTTAAAATTGCCCTCACCCTCTAAATAGTGGCATGCTTCAATACTGTGGTGCAGACCAGTACTCGGAGTGGAGCACCCAATGGGTGCTGGGGGGATCCCTGTATTGGGTTGGCTCTGGCACACTTGTTCGAGGGACCAGCTGTTATGCTGGCCCAAGCTCCCTCTGTCTGGGTTTGCCTTGTAGAAAACAACTTACGGAGGGACCACCAGGGATTTGTCCTGGGTCCAAGTCAATTGAATCAGTCGATGTCGCAAGGGTCTGAGGGATGTTCAACCATGACTCCTTGACTCCTTTGGAGTATTTTCTAGGAAATTAATTAATAAATTAGGTAATAAATATTTGTTATGGAGAACTGGCTTTGAAATTTAATATCAGTTATGTCCATGTGATAACCACAATGCTGTTTCTGTACATATTGTAACTTTATATGGAAACTGAAAATTTGTCGTGTTTGAGGTGTATAAAATACGTCCAGAGAATGGTATATTTTCTAACGCAGGAATGGTGGCTTGCATTGGGTCCTTTTCTAAGAATCGGCTATATGTTTATTGGTGTATTGGTGTATAATGTCTGTCTGGTTTGATACATGACTGGTCTCGCTGCGGTCCCTCACCTGAGGGCAGAATGCCATCACTCACAGTGGAGTTCCCATTAGTTGAAGCTGGTTGACTCATTGCCACATTCTGTTTGCTGCAGTAGAAACAAGAAAAATGTGAATAACTCGTTAACAGACCAAATGATGAAAAGTGCTGGCTGTAAGCCTCTGTAGGTATATTATACATGCAATTTTAGTAAAATCAAAAGGTCTTGGTGTAAGTCTGACCTAAATGGCTAGTGTTTGCGCTAGTGAAAAGCAAACAGTTGCTTCCTGTATACTAAGCATCTATGAGTAATGATTTACTGTGTTGTTATTCACTGTTATTTTGAGGTATAAAATAGCAACCCATTACCTCCATTAGCGGTGGAATAGTAAACCAAATAACCAGTAGCATAAGGTCAGAAACTTCACCCTCTGATCAAAGCCCCCTCTGTGTATAGTTTAAAGCATTTGTAACAATTGATATGACATTCAGTTGCGTCGGGCGGCCAGAGCTAACAAGCATTTGCAATGCAATGGCTCTTGTGTTTGCTCGAGTTAGAGCTATTAGCGTTGTAAATTCCTAACTGATCTTTTCTTGCCCCATAAATTTCTAATGTAAAGTAAAACAGTTGACATTAGCAAAGCAATTCAAAGAGCCAAGGCTGCCATGAGTGTGAGCGACACAAAAGGAGAAAGAAGTTTGTTCGCAGTCAAATGTGCAATTATCCATGTAACAGGATCAATCCCCAAGGCAGAACCTAAACCGCCCCAAGGCGGGACAAAGGTAAAGCAGTTACCAATGTCATCAAAGGATTTTTGAAAGGCAAGCCCATGAACGAGCGAAAGTGATGGGCATAAGGTGGGAGTGGTTAAAAGCACCGAAAGATACCAACACATCAGAAAAGCAGCGCTTTCCCGCTTCTATGCTGGACCTAAAAATAGTTGTCCTTTTAATCCGCAGGTGGCTGGGCTACTTTCAGGAGCTGCAGCCTCTGCAAAAGTAAAAACAAACAAAAAAATACCAGATATCCACATCTATATAAAAAATAAAAAAAAGCAAGGGCAAAACTTTGGATTTCCCCACACTGCTTATCTTTGCTTTATCTTATTGCTACTTCCAGTTTCAAACTTGGTAACAGATTTCCCTGAGTGCTTTGTACATCCTGCTAAACGATGTTGATATTACGGGAGGAATGTGTAGATAACACCTAAACCTTGTCTCCCCCAACCCCCCCCATTTTAATAATTTAATTACTGGCATTAGCATACATTGCATGGTTCATAGTTTCTTGTGCACAATGGCTGTGCGAACGAAGGCCTTGGGGTGTGTGCTTCTGGTTTAAATGAGTATTAGCAGGCATGTCCCACTGCTTCCGCCTGTACGATAAACTTTGCTGGTGTGCTCCCTTTCAGCATGCTGAGTGGCTGCTCAAAGGGTTTGACGGACAGGCCAGTGTGTCGCGTTGGACTGCTGCCTACTGGAGTCTTTTGATGCAAGCGACGTCTTCGTTGCTGTCAGAAGCCTCCTGTACTTGAAATGCTCCCATAATTAGTAGGAAAAGATGAACCCCAGCAGGGCGTCATTAAAAGCGGCAACGCCTCGCTGCAGAAAGAGCGTCTCCAGATGCGGCCCTTTGATTTGCAGATATCGAGAGCTCGCTAGTGATCCTTGGAGGGGCGCCTGAAGCAAAATGTCACCCTGGCTGGCAGCTTGCGGCTCCAACTCTAACGCTGTCAGTTTGCAAATGTCAGCTGAATCTAGGTGCGTGCGCGCGGCGGCCTGGAACAGGCTCGCTCAGTCATCCTGGGTGCAGCTTGCATTGCGCCTTCCTGTGGGACACCGCTGGTCTTTCTTTGCTTGGGCACCTCATATGGTGGCACCGACTAGAAGGCCATGTGCTTCGCGGAGAAACAGTAAATTAATGGAAAATAGACTAGTGGCGTAACCAGTGCTTGAAATGGAAAAATTAAAGTGCAGGTACTCTGTGCCAGAGTACCTGCTTGTTTCCGAGAAGTGCCGGTACTCTCCAATTAAAAGTATTACGTTTTTCTTGAGATGTGCCGGTACTCTCCCTATCAAAATAAAAAAGTGCCGGTACTCAGTACCGGACAGTACCGGCCCATTGAAAGCACTGTGCGTAACACAAAAAGATGAACCCCCCTGCAGAATGTGAAGAGGGACCCTTGAGTGTCCCATATCTCACAAATTGTCCTTGACTTTGAGCTTAAAGGCGCTCCCTGAAGTGTTGGGGGATCCCCTCTGCCACAGGGGTTGAACGGGCCAGGGTTACGCTCCTCATACACCCCAGGTACTCTTGCTCTCCAAGATGTGGAAAGGAATTTGGAGGGCTTGGTGTTATGTAGAGCCCAGCTCAGAGTGGCATGGATGTCTGTTTTCACTATTAATATGCAGAAGCACCCAATACACAGTGTCAATCTTACTGTTTGAATGATTGCAGTTCACGTATTAATGCTTCTGATCAAGTCACAGCCTTCATGTCTTTCAGTAAATAAAGTTATGCTCGTGTCGCCCACTGTCAATAGTGGCGTAGATGATACAGGGCCCAACCTCCATCTAACATTACTTTTTCCCAGATCTAAACTTCCCCATTATTTACTCGTTGCCATTTGTCTGCCTCTCCCCACGCTCCACCTGTTCTTTATCTACACACACTTGATGTGTAGACCCAGTCAGTATACCGTACTGTGGGCGGGCCCCTGGTCACAGGGGGTGTTCCGCGATCCACAGGGGTTGCGGAGCTAATGTTAACCCGCTGCAGTGGGGGGCGGTGCACTTTGAAAATGTTGCGGTAAAAATAATTAATTCTGGATCATCATGCTACACTACCTGTGGGTGGAGAGGGTTGTACTGCGATGTTTGTCACTCCATTTGTGAGTCTTAAGGCAACTGTTCTGCTTTATTGCAAGATAGAGCATGCTTCGGAATGTCACTCACTAGTGAGCTGGCCATCGAGAAGTCACTGTTGGACTTTTTGGCCTTCTCTCCCTCTGGTGCAGCTTCTCCTCGATCGGTGCTCTGCTCTTTGCTATCCAATGGTTTTGTACAGAGTGACACTGACAGGTGTGGACTCCAGTTCCTAAGTGGTGAGACGATCCCTCCAGTCTTCCATGTGTCCCATCTACGTACACCCCGGTCACTCAGTTTAAGCCAAGCCCTGTCCTCCTTCAAAGCATGGCCTCACAGAAGAACCCATCCCGCCTGCCGACCAGGCAGTCGAGGGACGACTTTCCACTCACCCTAGGGATCTGTTGAATGCTCTAGCTGCTGAATGAGCTTCATCCTCTTATCCTCTGGCTTAGCAGCACAGCCTCTCCTGCCAACCTCCTTCCATTCATTCTAATCCTCCCACTTCAAGTCCAAGTCTTCACTGTAAAAGGTGCTGCCCTGAGTTCTAATCCTTAACTCCATGCGGAGGGCCCTGATGCGGGAGCCACTCTTACAGCCCTGCCCTTTTGAGTTTCCCTCATCACTCTTGATCCAGTGAGCAGCAGCCTGCTATTGGCACGCGCCACTCCTGCATCTGTAGAAGGCAAAGTCAATTATTTAGTGACGATCCTCGGTTTTGGAATTGATAGCATTGAGATGCCTCCGGAGTGTTACTAATTCTTCACTGGATAAACTATGGTTGGGTGGAGGCCAGCTTTTGCTATTTCATCCTGTTCATGCGGCCAGGATCCTTTTCTCTCTTGCTTCCTTGGGTTTCTCTCTCTAATAGTCCTAAAGTAGCTGCTATTTGGTGGTTTGTGTTGTGCTTGCCTTACCCGCTGGTTTGACATCGGATCTCTCTGATTCGCACAGATACCTTACTTCCCATAGCAGTCTTCGTTTGAGGGACAAGCACATTATTGTTTGTCTTTACTTAAAAACAAAAAAAATTAGAGCACATGGGCATTTACACCTACTGAAAAACGGAACCAATTATGTGTAAAGAGTGTGAAACGTTCCTGCAGTCCTTCCTAACTTGCTTTAGGGAACCCTTTCTCCTGGTCTCGTCAAGTGTGTCGTGATCACGCTGTCCCAGTGGGACTGCTTACCAGGACCAGGGGTTGCACATAAAGTACCTTCCACTGCTCATTATACCGACACAATCCCATTTGAAGTATCTAAGATGTTAGATAACTTTGGAACTCATTTTATGGACCTTGGAATGATGGAAGGCTAAGTGGGCCATGCCTGTCTGCTGCTGTCACGTGTAGATAATGAAAGGGCTTATGTAAAAGCTGTATTAAGCCTCTCGACGTCTTGCTGAGAATAACTGAAAAACATTTCTGAACCATCAGACAAACCAACACTACATCCATAAAGCATGCTAACTAGTGTAAACTATAACATGTGATAAGAAACTTGCTGACTGGTGCAAACAATATATATGAAAGGAAAATAGGTCTATTGCCAATCTTAGAATAAAATGCATGATGGCTGGCATACATTTCAAAATATGAAATGAAAAGCACGATGATTGTTCAAACCTAACATTATGGAATGACAAACATACTGACAAGCGCTGACATCGGCTGCTGGCTGGTGAAAACAATTCAAATATAAAATAAATAAATAGCTTGCTATCTGACACAAACCACAAAGTATGAAATGTCAGGCATACTGGCTGGCTCAAACTACACAATAGGAAGGGCAAAGTATGATTAATAGCTTTCGCCTACTCAGTTACTGATGTGCCCATGTTTTCTGGTCTATCAAGAGTCTGGGTTTTTAATGAGGCATGGAAATGCATGAGTTTTTAGGGTTTTTTCAAGAAAAGGTTTGTAATAGTTCCCAATTTTTGGGGAGGGAGTTTGATAGTTTTGGGGGCATGCATGGTAGGTTTTCATGACCAGGCTCGTTTTGAACTTAGGTGATTTCATAAGGAGAGAGTGGTTATTCCTTGAGCCTCTTACGCCTCCAGAGAAAAGTCAACAAATCTGATAGTTATGGGTTCTGGGTTCTTCAGGCAAATGGCTTTGGATGTCAATTTCAATCAAGCGTTTAATGGTGGCAAGTAAAGGTCTTAGTGTAGATATTATGTGGTTAACTTTTTTTCCTTGTGGAGATCAGCTCAACAGTTAAGTGATATATTGCTTTTGATGGTGCAGTGATTGTTTGAGATGCTCTTGTGATGAGGACTTTTGTATCCAGTAGCAAGACCACTAGTGCTTGAGCTGCAGATTTCAGTTGTTGTATAAGGTAGTACTTTATTTTTCGAAGGGATTGTTTTGCTGATGCGTTGGTTTCTCCCACCCTCCTCTCAACTATTGTTAACCCTCCACCTCGATCCCATTGCTGCTGCACTGCCATGCCATTATTTGAGATTTGTTCCACTCCCTTGTTTGCTATGTATCCTCCAGACTCCCCATTATCTTCTGCGTCGTTGCTTCTGTGCCCAGTTCTCTGTTGGAAACACCTGCTCTTGTACCGTAGCTTCATGGCTTAGGTTTTACTATGTACATCTCGTGTGGGAATTTTCCTTGGCAGAAGCGCAAGTAGCCTCCCTGATCTGAGATATCTTTCTTTTGGATGAAGGAGTTAAAATAGTCAAACCTAAGTGTGGAGTCCCTCAAGGCTGAACCACCCCATCCATTGATTGACATCACTTCTGATTATTAGTTCATTTGCAAGCTTTATTCCTGCACTGTAAAGCATCTATTTGTTTAATTGAACATCTGATTCTTAGGTTTTTTCTTGTCCATTCACATATACACGTCATTGGACCTTATAAGCATATGTTAGGCACATTTTAAAAGTCTCCAGCTGGAAGGTCACAAAAGAGCTCGTTCTGTTAGTGTCTCAGTGCCTGTCATAACGAAACTCATTTTTCTTCAGCCCATCCTTTTAGAAAGAAATGATTCTACTGTCTGAGATGTAAAACCTTAAAGTGTATTTTAATGCCAAGGTATCAACATTCAAGATTTGGTAGCATGAGAAAACGAATTTGTACTGAGAATGCGTAGGACGATCTTGGATAATTTCAAAGACCAAAAACATTGTTTTATTCTAGTCAGTTTTGAGAGTTTAGTCTTTCAAGGGCAATTGTTTTGTTCTGTACACTTTAGTTAAAGTCAGAATCAGTTTTGTATATCAGTATCCAACATCCTCACGCACAGATACTTGACTGAAAACGGTGCTCTTTCAGCCACTGCACTTAAACCATCCTGTTCTGATTAGTCGACCATAGATTCTGTCACCAAATGTGGGTTTAGACTCTCCATTTTAAGACTTGCATTTCCCTTTACTTATTTGCCAAGAGCTGGTCATGATTGCCACGCATACCCGAGATCCTGCCTTTTCCTCCGTTTCTCTTGTGCCTCTCTATTAAGAAGTGGCCACGCTTCAGTCAAGCAGAGACCATCTGTTAAGTGCTCTCCGGATGTGTGCCTCACTCACTGTCCCTTCCCACTGTCTTTGTTAGGTTGGAGAATTAGTGCTTTGTTAAAGTTTTGTGTTGCTTCATTGCAGTGAGTGTGCAGCCTAAAGTGTTGAGGAGTTCTGATTGAATTACTCCCGTACAGTGTCTCCAGCTCCATTCTGTAGTCTGTTATATACTTCTATTTGTTCACTGCTAGTAATCTTCCCTAAATATGAAGATTAGTAATCTTGAGAAAGCTGTACCATGAGCAGCAGAATGGAAACTTCTTTAATTTTCCAGAACCTTGAACTCATTGCCTCCAGTTGATGCCAGATGCTGCAGCCTTACAGAAGCCAGTCACCAAAGATGGTCACACATCATAAGGAGAAGTTCTTAAGTGTGGCGGGTGTGCCCAGACACGAGTCACATGCACACTGTGCCACTCGATCCAAGATATTCCTGACTGATTAGCCCTAACAAGGGCAAAACTGGTCTAGAGCTGTTTGCCTTCTGGTTTAGGGAGGACCTGGCGTGGCAGTTCAGACTAGATTGTCCTATTGAGCAGGATCAAGACTGATTTACATATGGCTGGGTCCAAAATGAGGTGGCTTGTTGTGCAAAATATCAATGGACCAGGATGCGGTACAAAGTGATCACTAGTTTCTATGATTAGTTCAGGCAGCCACCCATAATTTTTCTTTTTTGTGTATTGAAGTTCTTGGTCAGCAGGCAGGAATCAGCCTGCTTCTCAGAATGTCCTTCAATCCATGTTCAGATTTCTGTTTCACTTATAGTAGCATGAAGAGTGTTGTGACTTTGGTAGGACAGGAAGTTCTCTGTGTGAGATAGGTAGAGGGCACACCCAAGAGTGCTTTGGGGTGCATCTAGGTACATAGAGAAGTGTGGCAGTATCAAATGAATGTAGGTGCATGGCTGAAGCCTGTGCAGACAAAAACCGCCATGTATGAAGAGACACAGAGCTACAGATCTGTACAAAATGAAGAACACAGATTGACAGGAAATGAAGTAAACACTGGAGAAAGAGTAGACGTAAAAGGACAGTAGCAAAATATGCTTCTCATTCGAAGCACGTGCTCTAGGTGAGAAGCCACCCATATCTGCTGGTCGATGAAGATGCAAGAGTCTGATGAAAAACACATCGGTATACAATACTAAATATTGGACTCACATAAGTTAGCATCACAGGAGAGAATCCAGAAGTTCATGGGTTAAGGTATGTGAGGCCAATCACCTGTGCAGGGTCCACAGTTGAGCAGCCCTGCAATATTTAATCCATACATGTGCAAACATCAGTTGAAGCCAGGTGGTGGCGTAGCTCATGCCACACAAAGAACTAACTTAGGTTGACCATGCACAAATGCCCTAGTTTGGACAGACAAGCCTGCAAAGGGTGATGCAGAGATCCCTCTGGTTCAACTGAGCTTTTGCTTTCAGAGTCCAAAAGACTTCCAAGTTTTTACTTTGTTTTGTTTAATATTTGGTGTTAGACTCATGCATATGTGCATTAGGGGCAGCTGAGAGCTATAACTCTAGGCCAATCACCCGAACTCTTTGATGAAGCACAGACATAGCGATTATTCATTACCCATGTTCAGCAGTACAATCCGTACTTAACAAAGTTTGTGCTGCCATTGGATTTGGCGGATGGCAGATGATCTCGCTGCCCGGTGCTCCCTTCGCATACCACATTCACAATGCCCACCATCCGAGCAGAATAATTGCAGCAATAAAATAATACTGCAATCATTACTGTAATTAAGCTTATTTATTAATGAAAGTGGCTTGTGTGTAATGGCTATGGACCTGGTCGACAGCTCCAAGCTGGTTGATTAGCTATGTGGCATGAGGGGTTTTGGAGTAGCAGTAGATTATTCATGCTCTGCTGCTTTTTTAATGAAGAGGCGTCGAGCGCCTCCAAGCCCTCAAAGAGGTGAGTTTGTGAAGACCCTTGTACTGTTAATCCATGGGGAATGCATGCCAGGTACAGGGCTGAATATTGTGGCAGCAGCTCACACAACCTTCGTCAGTGGTAGGGATGCAGAAGATTTGCTTCTGCATTGAAGTTTCCCTGGAGTTCATTAATAAAACTCCCTCATTTGTTAATGACGAAAGTCCAAGATTGATTCAGCATGAGCTGTTGCTTGAGCTTATGCACTGTCCTTTGTGTGGGATGCAGATTTGTTCCAACCTAGATTTGTGCTGGTGGAAGCTTCTGGTCTAAGTAAAGATGTAGGGTAATTTGTTTAAGTATTATAAAGCCTGCCACAGTGCAAGAGTCCATTACTCAGGGTAAAGCAGTGCAAGATTCCTTCACACAGGCTGGCACAGTGCACAACACCTTCTCACACAGGCTGCTGCAGTGGAAGCTTCTTTCACACAGTGTGAAGCTTCATTCATAGCAGAGGCAAGCTTCATTCGCACACAGGCTGCTGCTCTGCAAGCTTCCTTCACACACAGGCTGCTGCTCTTCAGGCTTCCTTCACACACCGGCTGCTGCTCTTCAGGCTTCCTTCACACACCGGCTGCTGCTCTGCAGGCTTCCTTCACACACAGGCTGCCGCTCTGCAGGCTTCCTTCTCACACAGGCTGCCGCTCTGCAGGCTTCCTTCTCACACAGGCTGCCGCTCTGCAGGCTTCCTTCTCACACAGGCTGCCGCTCTGCAAGCTTCCTTCTCACACAGGCTGCCGCTCTGCAAGCTTCCTTCTCACACAGGCTGCCGCTCTGCAGGCTTCCTTCTCACACAGGCTGCCGCTCTGCAGGCTTCCTTCTCACACAGGCTGCCGCTCTGCAGGCTTCCTTCTCACACAGGCTGCCGCTCTGCAGGCTTCCTTCTCTCACTGGCTGCCGCTCTGCAGGCTTCCTTCTCACACTGGCTGCCGCTCTGCAGGCTTCCTTCTCACACTGGCTGCCGCTCTGCAGGCTTCCTTCTCACACTGGCTGCCGCTCTGCAGGCTTCCTTCTCACACAGGCTGCCGCAGTGCAGGCTTCCTTCTCACACAGGCTGCCGCAGTGCAGGCTTCCTTCTCACACAGGCTGCCGCAGTGCAGGCTTCCTTCTCACACAGGCTGCCGCAGTGCAGGCTTGCTTCCTTCTCACACAGGCTGCCGCAGTGCAGGCTTGCTTCCTTCTCACACAGGCTGCCGCAGTGCAGGCTTGCTTCCTTCTCACACAGGCTGCCGCAGTGCAGGCTTGCTTCCTTCTCACACAGGCTGCCGCAGTGCAGGCTTGCTTCCTTCTCACACAGGCTGCCGCAGTGCAGGCTTGCTTCCTTCTCACACAGGCTGCCGCAGTGCAGGCTTGCTTCCTTCTCACACAGGCTGCCGCAGTGCAGGCTTGCTTCCTTCTCACACAGGCTGCCGCAGTGCAGGCTTCCTTCACACAGGCTGCCGCAGTGCAAGCTTTTTTTTCACACAGGCTGCCGCAGTGCAAGCTTTTTTTTCACACAGGCTGCCGCAGTGCAAGCTTTTTTTTCACACAGGCTGCCGCAGTGCAAGCTTCCTTCGGGATGTCTGCCACTGTGCAAGCTTCTCTTTCTCTGTGCAGTCTCCCCTCACACAAACTCACCAGGAGCAGCAGTATAAACTTTACACATATCTGGTACCTCAGAGATCAAAAGTACCATCTTCTCTTGGGCAAATGAGGTCAGCATAGGCAGTAGTCCAAGCTGCCTTCACAGGAAGCCTTAGTGGAAGCTTCCCTGACACTCAAGACTGATACAAAGAGAATGCTTCCCCGTCATAAATGAGGTGTCGCACAGGCATCAGCAGCGCAAACTTCCCGCAACACCAACCATGAACCAGCAAAGCAAGTACACCCTGAACACACTGGGTACTGGTAGGCAGCTGAACTCGAATTTTTTGTCACATGTAAGAGTGTTGAGCTTTCGTTGCAGACACAACTGCTAAAGCACAGGCACCTGCAGTGAGAGCTTCCCCGTCACAAAAGATGCCACACATGCCGCAGCAGTGCATGGTCCCATCAGAACTGATACACTGCAGGCAGCATTACAGATGTCTCTCACATGATCTCTATACAACAGTGGTAGCAGTAGGAGCTTCCATCAACCACAGATAAATGGTACAACATGGCCAGTAATAGCTTAAGTGCCACTCGGGTGTACTCATCGTTATCGGATTGCACCTTGCCATTCTTTCTTACTTTTGAGCAATGAAGCAGGTGCTGCTTCACTTGAGCACAAGTGAACTGGGTCAAGTAGCCGTAGCTCAACCGAAGAAGTATCAGTCTCCGGCATTCGAGAAGACTGAATTGTGTTGGAATTGGATGGCTAATGCCTTGTCACTGCATTGAAAGGCGAGCTCCTTTGAAGAACAGTAGTAGAACTTTAGAGAGAAGTAGAATGAGGGAGGGAGGGGTGAATGGATGGATGCATGCCTATGCGTTAGCACCAGGAAGACGAGATAATGGGATGAATAGCTATGTGGGTTAGAGCCAGTGTTTGGTGGTGATGGATGCACATAGGTAAGAAGCCGATTGAGTGAACTCTGAGGGGCAATGTGAGGTCGTGGTGGATGGATTTGGATTGCTAGATCTATGGAAGTTTCTATGGACTGATAGATGTGTGGATGGCTTCGTGTATGGATGAATGAGAGCTCTTGATCAATGTATCTCTTAAAATGACATGCACTCATTCTATTGACTGTGTGCATCCAAACACTGAATGACTGGTGTGCAAGAGAAACATATGGAAAGTGACAGTCCAGGCTAAAGAAAGCCTGAAAAATATACAAGAGCTAGTACAGTAAAGATGGAAAGATAAGGGAGAGAAGGGAAGAAGAATGTCTGGAGAGTTTGGATTCTGATGGATTGTTCAGTCGAGGAGGGTTTAGGTGGGCTATGAAGCATGGTTGAAGGTTGGTGGGTTGGAAGGTGTGGCTGAATTAATTAGGAGACAATGGAGAATAAAGGTGTCAAAAGGAGGGTGGGTGGAGAGTTGTAGGACCTCTTTGAGGGATAGAATGGTAACTCGATGGTTAGGATATCAGATGAGAGGAGAGTAACTTCTATAGAGGGTTAAGAGTCAAGGTGAAAGAAGAGATGCATTTATTTTATACCCGACTATGAATGCACTGCCTGTTGCATAGCATATTACCTTAAACATACAGATCTTGAAGTCTGCCCATTGCTTACCAGTGGTTGGTTTTCTTTGTCACTCTTATTTGACTGCCTCTTATTCATGTCCCAGGTTCTTAACATTGTGTTTTTCTGTTCCATAGAGCATTGCCTCTTTACCATGTATGTGTTTGTGGTGTCTGTGCTTCATGTTAGGGAACGCGTTTTTCTTTTCAAGTGCTCAGCGTGCATGTGTTTTTGAGCCGTCTCCCTTGTGTACTTTGCTACTGTCTTGTGCTAACTGATGCCTGTCCTTGTGTGTTTCTCCCAGCCCTCTTCCTTGTTGCGCTTGCTTGTGAGGTTCTCAGTGTTACATTCGCCTCCCTCGAGTTGCTTGTGTCCCCTGGCTCCTTTCCCCTTGCTACTTTTGTGTCCTCCCCCACCCACCTTGTGTTGTTTCTGTCTCCCCGGCCTTCCCTCCTGTTGCTTCTTTTTACTCCGCTGTCCCCTTATTGCTTCCGCTTGGCCCCACGCCAAAAAAAATAATAATAATTAAAAGCTTTTGCTTGTTTCCCTCTTAGTGACTTATCTTTCTTTGACTGGTACTGAAAACAAACTAAAAATCAACTGCTTCAGTATGTAGGCATGCACATTTACATAATGAGGTGTGTATGCAGTGGGGTAGATTTTTTTTCCCTATTATATATATATATATATATATATATATATATATATATATATATATATATATATATATATATATATATATATATATATTTTTTTTTTTACTTTAGCAAGGCTGCACGAAATCTAGTTTGCTGAGCAGCGTGGCATAAAACCATTGGCAAAGCCACTAGGTCATAAAGGGGAGAATGTATGGCTTTGCTAGTGCTTGTTTTCTAGTAATCACGTTTCTGTTTTATGCTTATTCGGTCGTCTTCATCTTATCAGCCGCATACGCCCTGGAGGTGGCCTAGACATATGTAATACTACAGAACTGCCATATTCTTTCTCGTCATTGATAGCTTAGAACATTTTAAAACTCATTTTTAATAAACTATTTTTTTGTGTGAGCAATAGACTAACGGTAGGGCCCTACATGATGAGCATGTCCTCCTCTCACCCCGTTACATCTTAATTTAGTGAACATTCCGGGCTCTTCCAACAGCCAGTGCTTCATAAATCTGCAAAGACACGGCCGTTAACTGCAGTTCCATAAGAGGACCATCCTAAAAACCAGCTATCTCGCCTTGCCTTCAAGTTAAGTAACATTTCCCTCCGCGAGGCCTGCTGCCAACCACACTTGCAAAGCCACTGCGGCTGTGGTCTCCACTGGGGTTCCCCGTGGCACTGTTTACACCGTGTCCTAGACATATGCCCTAAAGTAGTTTTCTGAGTCTTTACATTTTAGTCTCTGGGATACAGTGTAAAAAAAAAAATGCTGTGAAAGAAAATGAAATTATTCAACGAAGGAGAAGGAAGTCAAGCGCTATAACCTTACCAGTAAAATATTGCAGCACATATCTAAATCACGTTGGTAAGGGACCTTTTTTGCACATTAATACACATTGTACAGCTGAAAATCTGTTTGCAAGAGAAATTGGAAGCAATTCTGAGTATTTCAAGTATTTTCAAGTTAGCAGTCTTGTAAACTGAATTTAAAACATTTATACAAAACAATTTTTGAAGTCTGTATAGACACTTGATGATGAACAGACGTTGTGTATATTGTGATCTTGTTTATTTTTAAACAGTTACCTAATGTCCCTTTCCAGTTTGAACATAGTCTTAGACACGTGACGGGATATTAACCTGTCTTTGTTTTCTCTCTTTTCTCCAGGTAAGAACTGTTGTGATTGTGCCACGGTCTCCACTACTTGTCCTGGATTATGTGTCCATCGCTAGGCTACTGGTTGAGAATTGTCCAATTTGCACATCAAGATTCAGGTTTGGATGTTGGATACCTTCACATTTTTCTCGATTTGGATAAAACCCGGCAAGAGTTGGGTAGCTGAAGAGTTTGGCAAATTACAGGGAATATTGAAATGTTCATTTGATGGTGTTATCTTGGGGAATATTGCTTATCCTGCTAATCGAATGGGACCCTTGCCTAACGGGTGTTCATAAGTTGCTGTGTGTGTATCTTTTTTTTGTATGTCTTGAAGAGGTTTGTCGCACAACTTTATGCACAAAATTCAAAATAAGTTTATTTGGGATACTTGAGGGGTGCCTCGGGGGTGGAGTTGCTTCAAAGAAATAGTACCCATAACAGCTACAAAGATGATGTTTTAATTATGTTGTATATTGATTGATTAAGGGACTAGTGATAAATGTGTGGAAGTGACTAGTGGTGGTGTGTGGTTATTGGTAGATATGAGTGACCTAATTGTTGGTAGAGTGTCTTGTGAATTGTGTCTTGATTATTCTGGTGTACATGTGTATTGATTATTGTAAAGAAAGAATGGATCTCATTGGGATATTGTGCAGGAACACGTGGTTTGAAAATACCTCCCAGTAAAAATGATAGTGTGATTGGCAGCAGAAGTGGCACTAATTCCACATAGGTTTTAACTGAGGAAATCTGGTGTTGAGTCGTGTGCATCTTAGGAATTCCATTTTCAATAACACATTTTTGAGGTAACTGTTTGCACAGTGTTTTCTATAAACCGATTACAGGCCATTAATATTTTCAGTTTGGATTCCTTTGTGAGAACATATTGGTCCCTGTGGTACAATAACTAGGATGTACCTGGGTGCTTTGCATTCCTTCTTTGGAGTTACTTCAGCTGGTTCCTCCTCTTTGTGGTTCCAGTCCTGACCACTATTTGATATCCTCGTTTGTTATCCTTGTAAGAACTGGACATTGGTCTTGGCTGTGGGGTGATAGTCATTTACTTTGGTTCTCTGCCTAGAGTAGACAATGAAAATAAAAACTCATCTGCTGGACATGACCCAATCCCAGGGGTGGTTCAAAGATTTGTATTGTGAGGGTGATGACTAGACATGCTCTGTTAACAACCCCAAGATGAATTCAGTGGTATGTTCAACTGCTAGATCTGTTTCAGTCAAGACCTAGGACCAGTACTGATGACGACTCAATGTCTTCTATAGTATTTCTAAACCAATGGATCGCTCAGTTTGTTATTGGGTGAGAGATTGGACATATCTGGTGGTTTCAAGAGCTGCTGTTGAAGTATGATGCCTGTATAGAGCATGTCATTTGCTACCTACCGTATCTTTTGGTGCTGACTGTGGAGAATCGAATAGGAGCTTGTTTTCTTTTTGTCAATATGTCCAAGCATTTATGACTTTCCTGAATAAAAGGTGATTGTCCTGCAGTTCCCACCAGGAGGCTCTGCCAAGGACTGCTGCCTGCACTGAACGTGACATGCTGAGCATGGCTTCTGTGATACAGTACTTGGTGTACTCATCTGCAGAGCTTAATGGTCTTTCTGAAGCACGATGGAGAATAGATGGGCTCCTCTTACAAGAGGGCTCTGTGTAATGCACATGCCTTCAACTGAATGTGGTTACCTACTAATAGCCACAGCACAGAACCCTGAGCTGGGCCTACGTGCTTTGTTTGCTGAATGCACTAGAGTGTGCTCTATTATTCTTTGCATGCTTTGGGTAATGTGGCTTTAGGTGATCCCTGGGAGTCTGTTGAAGTCTGATTCTAAGAGTTCAAGGTGCTCATCAAAGTTGCTAGGTTTAAAAGGAATATATGACAGAACAACGTGGCTTGTTTGGCTTTAGGTAAGTGGGATAATAATGCTTTTCCACCCGCTTTGATCTGTGGTGCATGGGAATTTTGACTACTAGGTTTCTGACGTGCTCTGTAGGTGTTGGGAACGGATCTTAGGTTGGTGTCCATAGACGTTTGAGCCAGCTAATGTTTGTTGAAGAAAATAACCTCTAATATAACTACTTTAAGTTAGAGCAATAGTGTGCTATCCACAATTGGACAGCTTTGAGAGGCAAATGCAAAGTGTTTGGGGGGGGTGGGTAGAGGGATTTGCCAAGGTGGATCAGGTTTTGTGAATTGTGTATGATCAAGTCATGGTTTGGATCTAATAAATGACAAGCATATATGACTAACTTTTCAGAAATAAGGGTGGAGGAGCTGGGCTCGCTGAGATACCACACAAGAGGCTGTGAATTGGAGATGGAATTGGGAGGGGTGGTTAACCTTGCTTACATTCTAAGAGAAGAAGGAGGTCATTCTTTTCAATGCCAGCTCATTCACTCTATTTTTTGAAGACACAAATAATGTTTCCTTTTTGACAATACTCATTTGGCAAAGGTATAATGGAGGAGTCTGTACAATTTACAAAGACGCTACCTAGAAACAAGACCAAAGCAGACTTCTTGCCTTTGTTTGGGCAGAAACTTGCATGATCTTTTCTTTAATAAAACTTGAAGAGAAGGAGTAGATAAGAGACAAGCGCTTGACTCTGCTCTCTGGGGTATCTATTCTCTGTAGCATCTGTGTTAAGAATAGGCTTCTAGGCTTCTTAAGGAGGAGTGATTACTCTTTTTGAATGGTGTTTTGTTGGGCCCTCGCCTTTGGCTCTTTAATCTCTGTGGTTGTGTAAGATGTGGAATGATTAGAGGGGCCAGTGCAAGCATCAGATGCAATAAATGAGAATTCTAATGAAACCAGCGTGGCAAAATACAAAAGATTGACCTAAAATTCAGCCCTTCCCTCTTTTTTCACCCCACAACATTAGTCCTGTTTCCGTGTTACTGTCAGTCTGGACCTTGTAACAGTGACTCATTGGTGTCAGCCTGCAAGCATGTGTTGTGTCTTAACTCTAGTGACTTGGGGTCTAGAATTGCCTACACTTTGCTTGTCATTGAGTGAAGTGAAGAGGTAGGGAGGATGTGCAGTTGGCCAGTGGCATTTTGAACACTGCATTAAGTGCTAGATTGATTGCTGGGTCACTGGACTAAGTAGATTAGTTGTACTGGTTTTTGGTTTTAGACAGGATGTAAGGAATCGGTTTGAAAATTGGCATAGCTACCTCATGCTTCCTCTGCATTATGAGAACCTCTTACGTACACCCACTGCTGTCTGCTTTTGCCTGCTTTTTGAAGTCCTCCAAACTTGGAAGAAAACTGAACATTTTGTTATAATCTTTTCTTGTTGAGTAATGAATGTGTCATTCAGGCTTCCCCAAAGCATCAATAGTAACGAGGACAGGGTGATGTAATAGGCCAAAGTAGAGGAAAGCATATACCATTAAGTCACTCTTCTTTTAACCAACTTGATTCTTAAACCATGAACCATTTTCTGAAAGTGGCCGAAAGCCTTACTCACCAAATTCCAAAGCCACATTCTAAATGTTTCATGGTGTGACAAACCCCCAACTGGCTGAATGAGGAAACCCTTCAATGAAGGATCCAAACATTGCAACATCCATTCATGTCTGACGCGCTTCATCCTGGTTCTTTCTTGTCGATGCTGGATCCCAATGCTGGGCAATGTATTCATGTATAACCCCTGTGGCGTCCTGGTTCACAGACTTCAAAATTGGATTGCTACAGTGGAGCATGCACCTATATCAGATCTTCTGCAGCCGGGTTCACTCCTCTCCAAACTGCCTTGCCATAATGGAAGGTTGCTTCCTCCACATTCAATTCTCTGGACTGTAGAACAGTGTAACGGTAAATAACGTCTCTACTGGGGAAAAACACACTAATTTAGTTAGCTACAGCACAGGATAAAAATTCCTGAATATTAGTCCCATCACTGTGTTACTCTGATGTGTAATTAAAAGTCTAGGCTACACTTGCGTTATTTGGACAGCCTTGTGGATGACAAGAGCGTGTTATGTTTAAACTGATCTGAAGAGCACTGGCTATCAGGCATTTTTCTGATTTCAATGGTAGAACATGTTCTTAATCACCTAGAGCAGACTCTTTGGTGGGCTCCGCTCAGAGCCGGGCTGTTGTAGGTGCATCAATAGCAGATTGTTATGGTAACTGCGGCTGTCCAACCATTGGAATAGCGAAAGACTGCATTGATGACCAGTTCCCCAGGTATGGACTGTTCGGAAGTGACTGGGTATGATCTGTCCAATAATGGCTGAGAGTTTGAGACTAGGTGTAGGCAATTTTACAACGTTTGGGTACAGGCAGTGTGGTAGTGACGTGGTATAGACTGTACAGTGTGGTTATCAGGTGTGCGCTGTATGGTAGGGTCTAGGTGTGGGTAGTGTTCGGTCGCAGGCCAAGTGGCAGTGAGATTACGAGCATTGTGGTGTGGTCGAGAAGTGGGCTGTGCAGTGGGGTGTAGGTGTGTGGGGGCTGTGCAGTAGATTTTAGGTGTGGGCTGTGTGGCTGTGTCAGGGTGCAGCAATGAGCAAGTGATCACTGGTGTTGCTGCTGCTGGAAGCCATTTGTGTCTCTTGCATGTTAGAAAATTCATAGACTCCATTTTCTCTCAAAGGTCAATGCTTCTGTTCTCCATAGAGCCTCTAAGGTCAGTTATCCGAAGGTGACAGGAGCCAGCATCGCTTCCCGCTGCACGCCTCTCTTGAATGGTCCTGTTAAGACTCCTAGCATCTCTTTCAGAGCTTCTTAATTGCCTTGTTTCTGCCTCGTTGTTCATTGCTGTCTTGTTTTCATGTACTCACCTTTGATTCCCTGGCCTTTATTGTTGAGCTTGGCATCTCATTCCCCCATCCTCCCCTGCCACCTCGCCTGTTTGTTTGATTAATTGGATTGCAGTATCTAAAACTCCGGGTTTTGTCGTAGGATGCTGGGGTGAGCAGCGATGCCTGACGTTTGGCTTTCCAGACATATATTAAAACACCATAGACGATTGGCGTAATGAGGTGTATCCCAAGGCCTTGTCTCTCTGCGGACTATTTTCAGTCTCGGATTGTCCAGGGATATTAAGTATTAAAATTAGTTATTGAATTCCCACCCCCGTTCTGGCCCCATCCTCCCCTATCTGCCAAGTCCCCCCACCTTGTACTGCCTTGTAACCTCACTGCTCTACTGGTATTCCAGTTGAAGTTGGCTACAGATGTAGCCATCTAGGAGTTCTGGGGTATGAGCGATGGTGCACGCTTGGTTCAGGGGAGGGGAAAACTGACAGCAGTCCACTGAAAGGAATTCGAGGTTCTCTTTGGGGCAAGGGAATGAATCTAGGTTTTTGGGGATGGGGGTTATGCAGGGTAAGCTCGCCATACATAAATGACACCCAGACTCTGAAGGCACTGCAGGAGCTCTAAAGTAGTAGTAATCACTATCCAATTGCACACAGCCCTGTATTGGTGGAGGAATATGCATTAGAGGCTCAACAATAGGTGGGTCCATGGCACAAACAATGGTTTAGGGTCATGGGTCTTTGTACTCGAGAGGCGAGGCTGGTGGGTGAGAGAGGAGGTGCCCTCTCATGGTGAGGAGGAGAGAGTCTTGGAGAAGAGAGGGAAGCTCCTGAGGAGAAGAAAAAGCCTTTGCGCAAAGAAACCGCGTATGATGGCACATATATTTTAAAGTAAAGTGAGAAAGAGGACCCGTAGACTGATATGAATGCAAATGTGACATCAAGCAAAGGAGTGTCACCAGCACTGGGGAGGGGGTCGCTTTAGCTGCAGTGTTCTCGAGTGGACGATGAACTCCATTAACACAGCAGAAGAGAGAGCATCTCCAGTGATTGCAAACACGTGGGAACGAATCGAACCTACGCTGAGCGTGAATTGCTTTTCAGTGAATACTTATGGCTGAGAAGATGGCCTTTGACGCCAGGGAAGGTGCTAGGGTGTATGGAATACATAATGGGAGGATGAAGAATAGCTAACAAGTTGCTGCCCAGCTTGGATGGAGATGTTAACAAATGTACCATTGCTGAAAACGGTAATACTTAAACTCGAGGGATTGATGTCACTGTATGTGAAGCTTTGTGGAGCAGGGATTAGGGCGGCCACTTGTCTTCCTACTTACATTGTTGTGGAGGGTTGCACACAGTGTGTTCAGCGAAGCTGCTAGTTGTGTGTTGGGAGGTGAGCGCTTCAATGCATGACGGGTTCTACCAGTTCTTTTCAAGCTCGTCGAGGAACTCACTGGAAGTCAAAGCCAAACAAAGTGTGAAACTCTCAAAAATCCTATCTTCACTCAGCCCAGCTTCTTGCTCTTTGAAAATGAAGGGAGCGGCGCCAAACAATCTGAAAAGTAGATTAGAAAAACTGTGCAGCTTCTGGAGTGGGGTTCCTGCTGTTTCCCGAAGATGTTAGTGGCTACCGAAATATGTATCTGGGTTCAAACTGATCTGACCGCTTCAGAAGAAGTATGGTTTTCAAGTGGCTGTCCGCATACAGGGCAATAGAGTGCCTTACATGCAAATAAGATCTAGACCACAGTTTAGATCTCGCATACCAAACAACTCCAGTGCTGTGGTTGGTAAAGACCTGATGATACTGTACCAAGAATTTTCAGTGGGTTTACAGATCACCAATTTTTCATAATTGTCTGGCTTTCTTGTCGCTCATTTAATTTCTTCTTATTCAATGGCTTTTCTTGTCCAGCTTGTGCTTGTCTGTTCCCGAGAGCATATCCTCTTCATTATTGTTTGGTCTGACTGGCCTTTATTCTTCCACTTCTCACTTTTCGGGAGCAAGTTTTTGTCTGTACTTTCGATTGCGTTACAAATGGTAAAATACCTCATCACACTCTGTTGCTGTCTCCCTCGTGCTGCAAGCTCTTTTGTGTGCTGCCAAATGTCACCCACCCCTCTCAGTGTTGCTTTCCCACTTTTGTGCTTCTCCGCCGACCCCCAGTGTTGCTCCTCATCGGATGCTGCTTTTCTCTCACCCATCAGCTCCTTAGTTGTTCCACTCCCATTGTCTTTGTTTTTTTCAAAATTGTTAATATTTTTGTTATATTTTGGGGGGACTACTAAGCACCAAATTGCTGGTAGGCCCACCGACTTAAAAGAACACTTTTGTGCCACGTCTGTTTCCTGTTTTTTGTCATTTGCCAAACAAATTCGGATTGGTTAGTAAAAACAAAACAAAAATCAGGCATCTCTATCCACATGTAGGAGGGGTAACCCTAATAATACATGTATGTGCACATATCATCACGTTTGCACTCTCCTGTGCCTGCAAACTTACGCAGCTGCTACAGCTGAGTCGTCATATCCCAAAAGCATGCCCTTTAGCATTACCAATGCTTTTTATTTCAAGCAGGTCTTTGGGCTGTGTTTACATTGCAACCCTTAGATCAGACAAGGGCGCAACTCCGAAGGGGTTTGAGGTGCTTGCCCCATGGGCGGCTCCCAGAGGCAGAGAATCCATCTTAAACCTGTTTCAGGAAATGACAGTGCACCTTGAACTGTAACCTTGCAAATGTCACAATCTGGAGGTAGACCCCACAATCATAATAACATAACAACCAAAACACTCAAAGTTTAAGTGAAGGATCCCAGATGTGGGAGATTGCTAATGGGATGAAGTCACAGGAGCCCTAATCTTAGAGTACATTCCCCAATATATGTGCAGTATTTTAAGATGTTCGAATGGGGAGAATGTACATTTTTTGAAAACGGAACAACAGACTTCCTATTATTTTCTGTTCCTATTTATTTTTCCAACACCGGTGCTTTGAATGGGCAGGTAATGCCCGGTACTGAGGGCCTGCACTTTTATAATTTGAAGGCGAGAGTACCAGCACTGCTGCAAGACTTGTCATGGTAGAGTACAAGCACTACTCGGGATCAAACGGGTACTCGGACTAGTGAGTACTTGTCCATCTACAGTTCCATTTGGAGCACTGCCCCTGACCTTTTGAACTGTTGGATGTGGGCAGCAAATAAAAAAAACATTTTGTCAGCATTACAACTGCGCTCTGTTTTTGGGAATCGAAACTTTCTTCTACATGTCCGAAGATCTTTTGTTTAGAAGACAAGCCTGTGAGCGTTTAAATCGGTGGTGCGTGGAGTTTCACGTTTTGGTCAGCATCTGCTGCATTGAGCAAGTTCTTTTACAATCTCCTCTGTTTTCCCGGAATATGTAGTTGTTTAATTCAATGTCTGCGGTCAAAGAGGTGCGTACCTATTTGTTTTATTTATTTTTGTATTTTAAAGAATAGCCCTGGTGCTGCTCAATTGCAGATTTACTGAGTACCAAGGCTAACTAATCTTTATTTTACTCCACATGTCTTTCTTTTCCCACCCTGCACCACTGCCCCTTTATCTAACTGTAGCAGGTTATTTTTCATTATTGCTGAATGCTCCCTCTGTTACGGTTTTCCTGTATTTCACATTCTTCCTTTCTAATGCTCTGCCTTCCTGTCTATTGCTGTTGGCCAAAGTCTGATAATGGAAAATAAGTTCCCAAGTCAAAAACATGCCTGGCCTACCACTTGCAGCCAGCTGTGCACTGGGTGAAACCAATAGAAACTCAGATCACTCTCGGGGCCAGTCTGGGGCAAAGAGCACCAACAGTAGAAATATTGCATTTACTAACCCATTAATTGTACGTAACGTCACCTCCTCGATGGCCTCATTTACCCACGAGCAAAATGTGTTCATCAGACCAAGCAAACTTTTCTTGTGGTTTTAAAGGTCCTTGAATAGTGTGCATAAGTATGATGTTTATCAACCTAAGCGCGTTTTGTGCAAACAAAATATCACAAGCTGAATAGGTGTTGATGGTGCAAACTGGTATTTAATGGCTTCTGAGTGAGTCTATAAAACACGTGCATGAATGGCTGCGGGGCTGCAATGAGCTGCGTTTTCTACATGAAGTCGGAGAAAGGGGGAGTATGTTACAGCAGCACAGGTCACTTCGCCGTGATTGGTAGATAAGATGGCACCGATGTGTCGTTAAAACTGATTGGACGATGAGTGCACGAGGATCTCCTTAAAAGTAAAAATATATTTTATTGGATAAACCCCATTTTATCTGAGCATGGGTGTCCGTGCTATAGGACTCCAAAGCTTGTAACATGCCGTAGATGCATGCCGATTGACATGACAACTTGTACTTTCTAGAACTCCCAAATCCTTTACTAGCTGATCAGAGGAAACTAATCTATTGTAAAAGGAAATTTAATAAAAACCTAAGTTGGACTGAAAAGGGAAAAAAAACATGAAACCTATAAATTGATATTATTAGTTCTGTGTTTGGCAACATTGATATTTAAACTAACATATTGATTCCAATATACATACAGTGGGCTTTGGGTCCTCCTCTTTCAAACATAGTTTTTTTTGTTTTTTACAGGCACGTTTCAGCCATTAGCTTGAGAATTACCCTATTACTTATGGCGTCAACGAGGAGGAGTATTCAGATCTCAACTAATGTTACTGTCTGTTAGCACGTATTCTACTCCCTCCAATGGAGTGCATGCATTGCTATTCATGAGGAGCTAATTTACAATCTCCCCACCTCTCCCCCTTTTGGCTTCTGCTTGCTAATATAAGCACAAACACACACTTGTGCGAGTCTGTCTTCACATGTGTTACTACATGAAAATCAGATGTAACTTGCCAATCTGCTTTTGTAGGGTCTCGCTTGCAAGACTCTGTTGTGTCCCATAAAGGCCTGGGAGCCCGCCTGTCGCTCACCATTTGTTGTTTTGCGTGGTACTCTTCTTTGCAGCCTCCTAATTTTTCAAGGCATGCCTGGCATCGCTTCTGTTTCTCTGAGTGGAGCAGGGATCATGCACTAATTGATGCAACTTAGTGCCCATCCGCTGCTCCCAATGTGATCGAGGTACTATTTGTTGTTTTTAACTTTTAGTGCCCTGTGACTGGCAAAAACGTGCCCAGCAGTTTCTGTTATTTTGCTGCCAAGTCGTCTATTCTCAATTTATTTTAGTTTTCTTTTGTTTATGCTCGTGGGCACTGTTGTCAAAAGATGAGAATTAACTGGTTCAAAATAAGCGAGACCTATTGCATTGCAAATGCTTGTTTGTTCCTCCTCTCTATCCCCCTATAAAACACTCCTAATAAAGACGTCCCTTGCCAGGGAGGTCCCTGACTGTGTAAGGCTGCAAAGGAACTGAACTTGAAACAGCGTCAAGGAGACGGACCCTCCACAAAAGCTTTTGTTTCCCCTCGCCTTTCCCCACCAAGGTCTGATGGCTCCTAGCTCAGCGGCCTTGTATCCGATTTACTCCCACCAGACCCATCCCTAAAACCCTGCTCTCTCCTCTTTAAGAAAGGAGGAAAGGGACAGTTAAATTGTTCTTTTTCTTCAGTACAGACAACTTTAGGGTTCTCCCTTTCCTGTTTTCTTTGTAAATGTTATGCACAATAACTAGGCATGCACAGGCCAATTGGAAATCTAATCTGACTTTATCAAATGGACTACCGTACCACCCATTAACTATTGAAACCTTGGACGAGACCACAATTTCCTGTGACAGTCTAAAAATCCTTGTAGTTAGAATACTGGACTTTGTCTGAAATAACAAAATGTCGGTCTTGGCTGTCCTGCCTAAAATGTGAATGCCCCTGTCCCCCTGCATACCCCAAACCACCACTGTTAACTGGCATAGACTCGTAGTGGGTGACTTTATCAGCAAACACCTTTAGCAGCCTTATAAAACATGAGATGGGCAACCCTGTAGAAAAGTGGAAAGTCCTCTGCTGAGCAAATGGTAAAAGTTCAATTTTACCCACGATGCAGAGAGTAAAGCTGCCAGAAGCCGCACCAGACTTCTTGGATCAGGTGCTAAAGTCTATGTCACCATGATTTTTTTTTTTTTTTTTTTGCGCAGAACCTAATTAAAGGCACTAAAGCACCCCTTGGGAATTAGCTGAATGTCCAGGATTGGCCAATTCCCTATCTGGGTGACTGTCACACAGGCAAAACTAACTCAAACTTTGCCCTTGTGGCATGGTATTAGATATTATACTTTGCTTTATTTTGAATATTATCTGGCTTTAAAAAGAGCCGTTGCTGCCCCCTTAGCTTCACCCTATGTGTTCTTGTGCACTTCACTGATGCTTAATAATACTTTAGGGCCAGAGGTCTAAAGCATTTTTCAGTTGCAAACGGCCTGATTATTTGCGACTGCAAAAAATGTTTTTTGTGATATACAAAGCCCAAATTGCGATTCGGTGATGTTACCAAATCACAATTTGTTTTTTGCGATTTGGTATTTGGAAGGGGCATGTTGAGGGTGTCCCTTCCTAATACCGAATCTGAATGAAACGTACAAATATTTTGGGACTGAAATGCAGTTTAAAAATATTCACACTTAACCCCCAACCCAAAGTCGGTGGTAACCCATACATATAAAGGGAAGGAGTCCTTTTGGAATGGTTGTTAAAAATGATTTTTAACAGCTACTCTTATTTATTTTTTCTTTAAATCTCATGCCATTGTCCTTCAGCAAGAAAACAGGCTGCATAAAAAAACGCTTTATTCAAAAACAGTCACAGGCATGGTGGTCTGTTGACCCCAGCAGGCCACCACCCCTGTGAATTTTGCCATTCCCAGTGGGTCGCAAACTGAGACCTCCCTCATTCATATTCATGAGGTAGGTCTAAATGCGACACACTGGGAATCACAGAGTATAAACACACTTTAGTACGTTTGTGTTTGCAATTACCAAATAGCGACTCGTAAACATTTGCTATTGGGTAATCGGACACTAATGTTAGTACGTTTCGCCCTCAGTCTTTCCCCTGCAGTTGAAATGTGATTTTTTTTTTTTGTGAATTACAAAAAAAAGAACCCTAGAGTTTGTCAATCGAAGCTTCATGTATTTGGCACAGTTCCTCACTTCCTGTCGCAGTAGACCTGAATTAACAATTTTCTTTTGTTAAACTGTTGATTTCAGAAAAACATGCATATTTCAAACTGTTTAATCTTTACTTATGACATTACTGTGAAGTGTTTTCACTGAGCACTGCAAGCAAATCCGTTTAGGGAAAGGCTTTGAACATGGAAATAATGCTCATTTGATGGAAGCAAAAGCTGGCGAGTCGGGGATGGGCCGTGATCCCTGTTGAATTACCAAGGTGGCATCTTGTCTAGGTGTAAAGGGTAGCAAGCGCTATATAATGCAGTTTAAACTAAGGGAAAAATACAGAGCCTGGTCTGGAAATGTGCAAACCTGCATGGCGTGGGAAACCTCCCAGTGCAGGTTCTTAGTTTGGCTTACTCTGCGGATACAGGGACGAGCTCTGCATTTGTGGCAAGTAGTTTCGGTTGCCAGGCTAGACTTAACTGATAAAACCGGAGTTAATCGGAATATTGCACTCAGCAAATTCTGTCTGGGTTGGAAATGTATTTAATTTCGTAGTCGTGCGGACTTCAGCAAGCTCTGTTTGCATTGCATGTTTTGCTGCATTTAATCATCACTGCCTTCTATTTCTGCAATGTCTATAATTGTGCACTGCCTCTCGAAAGAGTGGGTGTGGTAATAATCGGTTGAGAACGAGCCACCCATGAAGAAAATGTGACAGTTTGCTAAGCTGTAACTGCTGCAGATTTGGTTTCAGGCCACAGTGGATGTTGGCTGTGATCTGCGGCGCAGTGCAGATCCTGCTACCACTAGATGTGCGTTGCCCTGTCAGGACCGTAAGTATCACTGGCACAGCTCCTGCTGCCTGGTTGGCGGTTTAGGGCACTGATGCACCACACAAGACGTATACATGTCTTTGCCCTTATGGTCACAGATTTGAATCCCTGAGGATTCAATAAGCCTTTTCTCCTTCGGCAGTAGAGAAAGTGCGTACCATTGAGTAACAGTATTATTTTTTTTACTTCTAAGATGCCCAATGTGGGACTGTTCACTTTACAGTACATGCTATGTTACAGGTTATAAAATAAAGCAGTTTTATCTGGCTTTGGCTTATGCTGGCAAGCAATTGGTCTTTCAGCGGGCTCTGTAGCACTCCTGCTGCCTGAGTGTGGTACTGCAGTGATTGCTCAGTTTCTGTACAAAGAGGGTCGGGAGTATTGAAGATCGTGCCGCACTGGCTCTCTAGATCAGGGATCTCCAACCTTTTATGTAATAAGAGCTACGTATGTTCAATAAAAATCCTCTGGAGCTACTAATATTATTAGAGCTATACTAGTAAATTTTATCATACAAGGTAATGTTAGTGGCTACCATATGCAAGATCACTAACAGTAATCACCTTCATGTATCGGTTGCAGTTGGCAGCAGTTACGTTAAAAATGCTTTGTTAATCTAGAGTGCCTGTATATGAATAATACATAAATTCTAACTGCAGTGCCCCTAGCAGTGAGTTAATATTATGAATAGTCTCCCCAACAGTGTTTGACTTTTTGACTTTGTCGTTATAAGCTTTAAATATTTCAAAAATTCAATCATTTTTCTCCAAACAACAGCTAATGAATTCTGAAAATGCAATTTTTTTTTATTCAAATACATACTTTGTTTTGCTATTCATATATGTTAATTTAGCAAAGCAAAAGCTTCTAATTTTGTTCACTGGTGTGCACACAGGAGAGCTACTTATAGGTAGCTGGAGAGCTACCAGTAGCTCACGAGCTGCTTGTTGGAGAAGCCTGTTCTAGACTGACAGTTTGCAGGCTGTACCCAAAAGGGGGAATATACATGTTTTTGCCTTGCTTCCTACTTCGCTCATTTGGTAAGGAAGATAAATAAAAAGTTCAAATTCCTTCAGCGATAAATCTCCTGTGAGGCCACTGCAGACAAGTCAACTTAAGAATGTTTTCTACCATGTAAGTGTATAGGGAGAATGGGGTAGGGACATGGCCAGTGGTACTTCGTACTTCTTCTCTGCCTAAACAGACACAGTATTGATCCTCTAAGCCCTCCCGCACATCAATAGGGAACTCATCTGACGCTACTTCCTGTGCCCTGGGGGTGTATTAATTGGAGATCAGCTGTTTAGAGGATTCGTAACTATGCTGGAAACCTCTTCTGCACAAGGGTTTCCAGCTCAGCTGTGGTTTTGCTTTGTAGCTGTGTCATAAGGCATGAAGCGTGTGTCATGCGCAGGCACCGATTGAGTTAACTAATCTGATGCTGGGTCTTCAACTCTAATTTAGATTATAGTTTCAGGTCTGAATCCCTGAATGCATGGACCTCATTAATGTCCCTACCTCTCATCCCTAAGTGAAGTGGAAATATCAGAAATATGAAAAGGGTATTATCTTTGGTGTCACTCTAGTAATATTTTGGTATTTTTGCTTCTTTCTTCTGAAGTGGCAGCTCTCCTGTGAGCCTGAGTATCCCCTGGGTACCAGCAGCTTCGCTTGTTTCTGGGATGAGAGTTTGGTGGATGTCGGCGGTTAAATGAAGTTTGCCATTTTCTTCGTCGACATAACCTTTTTAACAATAGCCCCTTAAGCAGCTTCTGTATTGTTTGCAAGATCTGACGAGTGCACTTTTAAAATCAATATTCATCATGGTTTTTTACTTGAAAAACCTTTTATCGCCTCATTTGATTTAATATCGTTTTTTTAACTTTCAGATATGAAATGTAAATACATTTTCAATGATATGCATGCTTTTAGGGGTATGCACTTCTTCGAGGTTTTAATAGCACAGTGCGATCCATGCGATCTAGAGAATGAAAAAGCCTTTAAGTATTTAAGCACAGGATTAGTGAGTGCCATTCACGTTGAGCTGAAAAGTGACAATAGCCTTTTACCACTCCAGGCACAGCATCACAGCTTTGGATTGGTGAAATACCATCCAAACCAACCTAAGAATTATTAAAGGCAGTCTTGGACACAGGTTAAGCTCTAGTTGGAGCTCATCAGAGGCATACCTCTGTCCAGACACACGAGGGAACCCAGAATAATTTCTGCTTGAGAAACAAAAATTTGAGGTGAGAAGATTCAAAGTGTTGGTGGTGTTGTAGGGTGCTCCATATAAAGGAGCTGTTCTTTGCCTTAACTTGAGTAACAGTATTTTTCCCTGCGTGTGTGTTTTTTTTTTTTTTTTTTTTTAAACTACAAAAAACAAAGATTACAGGGATGTTATAGTTAGGATCAGATTTTACATGCACAAAACCATAGAAACTCAGCAGTAATCTTTGGGTTTTTTCAACCTATGGTTTTTAATGCTATTTCTTAACTTAATCCACAGATTGCTGTGGATTCATATTGTGGGGGGGAGGGTCATGCTCAGCATCATGGTGGGTGTATGGCTCTTCGCGTGTTCTCCCCCCCGTCCCGTCCCCCCCCCCAAAAAAAAGAAAAACACCTTTTTGAGAGGACCCCTCATGGGAAAGAAATTCCTCAAAAGTTCAGAACATCAATATGTAAGAGGCAGGTCTATTGGCTTTGTCAGGGGTATCCACAGTGACATATTTAAAGCAGACCTATTGCTTTTGCCAAAAGATCAGTAATAAATCAGTAATACACAGCTAAAACACATTTAATCAATAATCATAAATCAATACATTCATTATGGATTCCCACATTCCAGCTGATGAAGAGCATAGACATCCAGCTTAGAGTGCTTTAAACATGTTGACAAGCCGTCCTTGAAGTATCTATTCAGTGATCCAGGAGACTTACTGCACACTATCCTAGCATGTTTCTGAGGGTGCTGCTTTGCTCCTTACTGACCACCACAACATTAAAATAAATTGTTGCTTGTGTTCCTGCCTCTAATTGTGCCACAACAACAAACCCAAAAATGGAAATATAAAGCCCTCGCAGGGCATTATGGGGTATGACTCTCTAGTGCATTGAATATTTTGTGTGGCTGAGCCACCCTTCTGCATTTATGCAAGCTAGTACCACGTGTTTTATTTATTTTATTTTGGTGTCTGTCCCTGCTCAATTGGGACACTCACAACTGAGCTTTTGTTTGGGGGCTAGGAAGGGAGGCCCAAGGCCCCCACTAGTTTCCCAGCTAGCTCCCAGTCTTGGTGCAGCCGGGAATCTGGCCATTCCTTTTTTGTTTTCCTTGTATGGAAGCTCTGCTCCAGCAGGGGCACCTGACACTTTTCTACATGTTGAGGGATGCAGGGGACACCCAAGGTTCCCATAGCACTGCCAGCTCTAAGCCTTCACCTACTCCGGATGATGGTGGGAGCTGGAAACAGTGAATGTGCTCCCGCTCTGAAGGAACAGCCTTAACTTTGGCACTTGCAGCTGGAGCAATGCATTGTCCCCAGCCAGCACTCTAGCAGGCAGTGATGCAGATTTCTGCCCTGACCCGAGGTGGGACCCATAATGCTTGCTGGCCTCTGGGTATGCGGTCTCTTGGGCCCTACTTAGCTCAGGGAGAGAAGCCCTCCTGTCCAATACATTTAGTTGTTTTTTGTTTTTTTTTAAAACTCTTTGGACAGGCCCAAGGATGAGGTCCTCAGGCTAGTATGTGGCTTGTAGAAGGGGATAGGGGAGGCTTTGAACATCCCCTCCCCATATAAAATCTATATATGTATATTAACGCTCTTGGGCCATGGCCCTACCTGGTGGGGATTATAATGGAAAAGGACAGTTTGTCCTTAATTTAGTTTTGTTAATAACTTTGGCATAGTTTGATGAATCCTCACAAAACTTTCTTTAAAATGTTTTTTTTTTTTTAAAGTTAATCCACCTCCGCTCCTTTTTGTAAAGTTTCGGGATGATCCATCATGCGAGGGCTGAGAAGGAGGCAGATCCCAAAACACACCCACCCTCTAATTTTTCATAAGAAAAATTAGACCCCGATAAAGCCAGAACAGCTGCACAGAATTACAAGAAATTTGTCAAAAAGCTAGATCTTTTCCCATAAAGTGTGCTTTTTAGGGTCGAGCCTGTGTTGCATGCGCTCGCGCATGCGTTTCTCAGCGAGACTCTTTTGTACTCAGAAAAGGGCTCGGAGCCCTGTCAGCTTCACGTCAGTGTTTTTTATTGGTTCGTGGGCTTCCCTAATAAAATCTGCTTGCTTTCATTAGTCGAAGGCACGCATACGTCATGCCTTTTCCGGTGGCTAGCCCTCCTCCAGCGCAGCGACCAAGTACAGAAAACATGCGAGGCTCGCTGTTTTCCATCGGGCTCGTGGACCTTTTTTCTGTAATTTACGAGCCCGATCTCGCTTGGCAGAAGTCGAGCGCTTTACATACTTGATTTCACTTTTTCGGGTTAAGTACATAAATGCACTTTTGCCCGATAGGTGAAAAGTCGGGTTAGGAGTTAACGCGATCAGCTCTAACATGAGCAAACGCGAGACCCGTTGCATTGTAAATGCTTGTTTATTATTTGGCGTAAATCTGCTCATCAGTTTTTGAGAAATTCGAATTATCTGACCTAACTATAATTTTATTTCTTTGTGTTTTTTTTTCTTTTTCTTGTGTGTTTGAATAACATATATAATCATATGTTTTTTTATGTGGCCAAGTTCGTATTGCTGTCCAACATTCGAGGTGACTGCTAATTCTCAGATTTTTGGAGGAGTATTGTTCTAGAGCTTGGTCCTTTAGACAGATAATATGCTTGCATCACTTTACGACTTTTAGATGTTAGTATAGCCAAGAGAGGCCAGTCTAGTTTGGTGATAGGTGTGGACTTTATGTTGAAGTAAGAGATTTCCAGTGTGGCAAACAGGTAGATTATTTAAGGTGTATTGCTGTGAATGGCATCCAGTGTGAGGGTTCAATGCCTGTTGTGATGTGAGTCTAGATAAATAGGTTGAAGAGATGTCGGTCAGCTGCTTTCTGAACTGTTTGCAGTTTTTAAAGACCAGTAAATGCAGAAAGGGAGAACGGCAGACAGCAGCTCGCCCTTCGACACGCTGCAGACATCATGCTTTGGTTTCTCACTGTGGTTCTGGGTGAACTGGTGCCTGGGGCGGTCCTGGTGGTGTATAGAGTCTCTGTGAGCTGACCCTGCAATGCCTTGTACGCCTCATCTGTGAAGGTTTCTAATGAACCTCATTCAGGATTAGGTGGTTCCTTTTACTTTACCTCTGTTATGTAAATACTTCTTTTCTGTAGCAGAATTTTAAGTTGGTTTTATTATGCACCAGAATTCACATTTACTGTCTGGTACAGTTGATCTTCATTATTAGCTGAATGAATCTATGAAGCGAACGGAGATGTTTTTGCAAAATTGTTATGTTTCGTAATTTAACAAGTAAAACATCCGAGGTTGTGGCCTCTGTAAGTCTCACATCCGCCCTGGTTTACGACCTTGCTGTGGCAACTGCTGTAACTTTTTCAGATTGAATGAATTGTCTGTACTTGCTCTGTTTTCGGTGCATTGGAGCGGACTTTCATTGTTTAGGAATGTCTCTGTTAGTAGTTACACTGAGAAGCACGGAAGTCATCTTTGAGCGTCCTCCCCAAATGTGTCTAAACCGTTCCGAGGTCGTTGATGTCTCAGCTGCCAGGGCCATCCCGGAACTGATGTTAGCGGCCTGTGAGCCTTGGTCCCCTCAATAACAGTTCCTTTATTCACTGTAGGGCAGGGCGGACCTGGAGTTATTAAGCAAGGGCGTGGGCCTGCATGCAGGGTTCGACCTAAATATCTTCCGAATGAAGCCAGTGCCTCCTTTTCCCTGAACAGCTTTTATTTATTTTCAAACTAGAGTTGATGCATTGTTACCTGCTTTGATAGGTATCAAAGTGTCGAGCATCCGTGTAGTCAGAATGTCATGGATTATACAAATGCTTCCCATCACAGCCCTGTGTCCGAAGAATCACATATGTAAACTCGAGCTTGCAACAAATAGTCACGACAGTCATTAAGGCAAGGCCTGGCTTGCTCCCAAGGGCACCTCGCATGCAAGCCCGGCTTGCACTGTACCCGATAGGGTAACCAACCATTTAGGTTATCCAAGCCTTGCTCTTAATTCAGACACGGCTACTCAGTGCTACAGAACCGCACAACTAACATCATTGCATTACTGAAATAAACACAGAAAAAATACCTAACTTCACCAGCGCTATAGGAAAAAACGAAAATTCTTCATCCCAGCAGGTAAAAAAGAAAGTTCTTGGGTGGGGTTGGGGGGGTTGCATTGTTGGATTACTTTTTCACCTCCATTTGTTCTCGCTTATATGCCTCACTGTGGATCTGTGCGCGCTATAGATTCCTTTCTGTATTATACCCGAGCCTCCAATCTTTAAGAGAAATAAAATGAGTAAGAAGCAGGCCTTGTTTTGACTGTTGTGTAAGAGATGGGGGGAGTGTTACCACATAGGCGGTACCTATTCTCCTTAAATTGGGGAGATGGGCAATAATGTGACTGTATGCAGGCCTTGCTTCTCGGCTTCCTGGAAGGGTTCGACCTGTATACCTGTGTCTGAGCTCACAAAACCCCGTAATTCCCACCAGACCTGTAGGATAACCAGCGATGAAGGATTAAGGTAGATTGCTTTGGAAGATTTAAATCTTCATCGTGAGCCACACATCAAGCACGATTACTGGATCACAGAGGCAAACCACAGATCAAGCAGGATGGATCACAGAGGCAAAGAGCCAGAGAGTGGCTTACTGAATTAAGCTCTTGCTGCCCAACTCAGTCTTTTGACCTCCCAGGATTCATCAATGAGGAGGTTGCGGGTGGCAGAATGGTAACAAACGTTGTTCACATTTCCACAAAATACGAAACTGCGTTGATAAGCTCCATATAAAGCCAGGCTTTTTGTCATCTTGATGCTCACAGTTCCAGGAGTTTGCCATTTTTCCTAATTGAGTGTCAACCTCGTGCTTCTGTATTCTGCTCACCAGTGTTTCGATGTTTCTAGATAATGGTTCAGAATGACTCATGCTAAATTGCAATTGAACGTCGCCTTGCTCCGGACACCAAGACGATTCTGAAAATCTAGGCTGTTAGAAAAGATTTCTCCAGCTGCTATATGCCGAGACTTGCTGTCCATTATAAGGGAATGGCAAGTCACTGTTGAGTTCTGTGATCGAGAAATAAGGCCAAAGGCACATTTCCTTGCCTAGCTCCTGGAACTGAGGTGACTTGCATTATTCTATTAACCCCTTCGCTGCCAGGCCTTTCCCCCTTCCTGTGCTGAGCCTTTTTTGGGCTATTTGGGGCAGTTTGCGCTTAAGCCCTCATAACTATTTGTTCACATAAGCTACCCACGCCAAATTTGCGTCCTTTTTTCCAACATCCTAGGGATTCTAGAGGTACCCAGACTTTGTGGGTTCCCCTGAAGGAGACCAGGAAATTAGCCAAAATACAGTGAAAATGGTTTTTATTTTTCAAAAAAATGTGAAAAAAGGGCTGAAGAAGAATGCTTGTGGTTATTTCCCCTGAAAGTGGCATCAACAAAGGGTTTGCAGTAGCAAGATCACCATCTTCCCAGCTTTCAGGAACAGGCAGACTTGAATTAGAAAACCCAATTTTTCAATACAATTTTGACATTTTACTGGGACGTACCCCATTTTTACTATTTTTTTGTGCTTTCAACCCCCTTCCAGTTAGTGACCGAAATGGGTGAGAAACCAATACTGGATCCCAAAAAGCTAACATTTCTGAAAAGTAGACACAAATCTGAATTCAGCAAGGGGTCATTTGTGTAGATCCTACAAGGGTTTCCTACAGAAAATAACAGCTGAATTAAAAAAAAATATTGAAATTGATGTGAAAAAAACAGCCATTTTTCTCCACGTTTTAGTCTAACTTTTTCCTGCGATGTTAGATTTTTTAAAGCAATATACCGTTACGTCAGCTGGACTCTTCTGTTTGCGGGGATATATAGGGCTGTAGGTTCATCAAGAACCCTAGGTACCCAGAGCCAATAAATGAGCTGCACCTTGCAATGGGTTTTTATTCTATACCGGGTATACAGCAATTCATTTGCTGAAATATAAAAAGTGAAAAATGAGTATCAAGACAACCTTTGTATTTCTAAAATGGCTACAAGATAGGGTGTTGAGAAGCAGTGGTTATTTGCACATCTCTGAATTCCGGGGTGCCCATACTAGCATGTGAATTACAGGGCATTTCTCAAATAGACGTCTTTCTTACACACTCTCTACATTTTTTCCTTCCAAATGTAAGACAAAGACAAGGGGCAATAACACTTGTTTTGATATTCTGTGTTCCCCCCACATCTCCCAATAAAAATGGTACCTCACTTGCGTGGATAGGCATAGCACCCGCGACAGGAAATGCCCCAAAACACAACGTGGACACATCTCATTTTCACAAAGAAAACAGAGCTGTTTTTTGGAAAATGCCAGCTGTGGATTTTGGCCTCTAGCTCAGCCGGCACCTGGGGAAACGTAGCAAACCAGCACATTTTTGAAAACTAGACACCTAGGGGAATCCAAGATGGGGTGACTTGTGGGGCTCTGATCAGGTTCTGTTACCCAGAATCCTTTGCAAACCTCCATATTTGGCCAAAAAAACACTTTTTCCTCTCATTTCGGTGACAGAAAGTTCTGGAATCTGAGAAGAGCCACAAATTTCCTTCCACCCAGCGTTCCCCCAAGTCTCCTGATAAAAATGGTACCACACTTGTGTAGGTAGGTCTAGTGCCCACGAAAGGAACTGTCCCAAAACACCATCTGGGCACATCAAAATAATCAAATACAAAACTACCTGTTTTTGCGGGGGCACCTGCGTTTTTGGTCCTGGGCTCAGCAGCCTTCTAGGGAAACCTACCAAACTCAGACATTTCTGAAAACTAGACACCCGAGGGAGTCCAGTGAGATGTGACTTACGTGGATCCCCCAATGTTTTCTTACCCAGAATCCTCAGCAAACCTCAAATTTAGCTAAAAAATCAAATTTTTCCCACATTTCTGTGTGGGATCACTGCACTGGGACACATTTCATACCACTCAATGGTCCCCTCATTCTCCTGGTAAAAATGATACCTCATTTGTGTAGGTGGGCCAAGTTTGTGAAAGGGAAGAGCCAAAAACATGTCGCTATTGAGGGGGAACCAAAGGGGGTCCAAAAGGGCAGTTTGCAAAAAAACATATTTAGGCTGACAAGTGCAGCAGAATTGTTATTGGTATAGATGGGACAATGCTGGTTGGTAGGGATTTTGTGGATTCCTGCAGATTCCGGAAGGTTCCATCACAAAACGTGGGACAAATGTGTGATTTCCAGCAAAGTTTGAGGTTTGCAGGGGATTGTGGGTACAAAAATGGTGCAGGTGCATGTGAAACACAGCACCCTGGAATCACCCAGATGTTTAGTTTTCAGATGTGTCTAGGTCTTGTGGATTTTTCTACATGGCAGCGTCCCACAGTCCATAAAGTGCAGCCCTCACCATTCCAAGTGGGATGATTTTGAGAGTAAGCCAAGCTCTCATGGCCCAAATGTAAAACTAAAACCCAAAATAATCAAATGTCTTCTTGCTTGCTGTGGAATAAGATGTTTTAGAGTGCTGGGGAGAGCTGAAAGACTGTTACCCCCTTCAGTTGAGGTGGGGGCGTAACCAGGCCCATACTGGTTGGTAGCCACCACCGCAATATGTTTTGTTTTTTTAAATTCCCTGGCATCTAGTAGACTTTCTGCCCCCCCCCCCCCCACCCCCCAGGGTGTGGATCAGGGGTAATTCCCCATCTGCCCACTGGTGGGCAGAACAACTTTGGCCCCATTATTTGGGGTGGGGGTATGGCCATACCCCCACCCTCTTATTTTTGGAAAAAAAACTTCCCTGGCCTCTGGTGGGCTTTCTCCCCATCCCCCCTTTGGGGGCAGATGGGCCTTCCAAAAATAAGCCCATCAGCCCCCAATGGGGGGCAGATATGGCCAACTGTAATGTGCCCCCATGGGGAGCGACCCTTACCCAAGGGGCTGCACCCCTAAAGAAAACACATTCATACACACACACCAATCCCTGGTGCCTAAGTGGTTTCTGCCCCCATGGGAGCAGATTGGCCTAACAAAAATCGGCCAATCTGCCCCCAAATGGTCTAAATATAATTTGCCCCCCAGGGGAGCGACCCTTGCCTAAGGGGTCGCTCCCCACCTCTAAAAAAAACAAAACAAAAAAAAAAATCCCCCTAAAATTAGCCCTGGCGCCTAGAGGCTTCTGCCCCCGTGTGCACATCGGCCTAATAACAATGGGCCGATCTGCCCTGGGGGGGGGCAGAAATGACCTAAAATATATTTGCCACCCTGCCCCCTAACCCCCTCGGGGAGCGACCCTTGCGTAATGGGTCGCTCCCCATCTCTAAAAAAAAATTAAAAAAAAAACAGACAGAAAAAAAAACACAAAAAATAAATTTGCCCTGGTGCCTAGAGGTTTCTGCCCCCCGCGGGCAGATCGGCCTAATAAAAATAGGCCGATCTGCCCACGGAGGGGGGTGGCAGAAATGGCCTAAAATACATTTTCCCCCTCCAACTCCTCGGGGAGCGACCCTTGCCTAAGGGGTCGCTCCTCTTGTGTGACATTGGCGCAAAAAAAAAAATCCCTGGTGCCTAGTGGTTTCTGCCCCCAGGGGGGGGGGGGAGATAGAGTGACCTAAAATCGGACGATCTGCCCCTAATGGGTCTCTCCTCATCTCTAAAAAAAAAAAAAAAAAAAAAAAAAAAAAAAAACTAACAAAACAAAAACACAAACAAAAAAATTTGCCCTGGCGCCTAGAGGTTTCTGCCCCCAGGGGGGGGCAGAAATGGCCTAAAATAAATTTGCCACCCCCACCCCCCTGGGGATCAACCGTTGACTACGGGGTCGCTCCCCTTGTGTGACATTGGCGCATAAAAAAAATAAATCCCCGGTGCCTAGTGGTTTCTTTCGCCCTTGGGGGCAGATTGACCTAAAATCGGCCGATGAATTGGCCTAAATACAATTTGCCCCTCCAGGGGGGTGAGCCTTGGCTAAGGGATCGCTCCCCAGCTGTAAAACAACAACAACAAAAAATCCCCAGTGCCTAGTGGTTTCTGCCCCCCTTGGCAGATCTTCCTTATTAAAATAGGCTGATCTGCCCCCCCCGGGGGCGGGGCAAAATGGCCTAAGATTAATTTGCCCCCCTGGGGAGCGACCCTTGCCTAAGGGGTCACTCCCCTTGCATGAAATTCACGAAAAAAACTAACTCCCTGGTGTCCAGTGGTTTCTTTCCCCCTTGGGTGCAGATTGGCCTCATAAAAATAGGAAATGGCCTAAATATAATTTACCCCCTAGGGGAGCGACCCTTGCTTAAGGGGTTGCTCCCCACCTCCAAAAAAAAAATGATCCCTGGGCCCTAGAGGTTTCTGCCCCCCTTAATAATAGGCCGATCTGACGCCGGGGGGGGGGGGGGGGGGGGGGGGGGCAGAAAAGGCCTTAAAAAAAAAAATTCCCCCCTGAGGAGCAACCCATGCCCAAGGGGTGGGTCGCTCCACTTATGCCAATTTCAGCCTAAAAATAAATCCCTGGTGTCTAGTGGGCATTTTAGCAGCTGGATTGCTTTGCAATCCGGCTGCTAAAATGCTCAGAGACTTCAAAGGGAAGGAAATTCCTTTCCTTCCCTTCGAAGCCTCTCAGGCCTCCTCCACATGATCGGAAGAGAAATGCTGAGCATTTCTCTTCCGATCGTGCTGGGAGCTGAGCTGCTAGCGCGATAGGAGGAGGCCTCTGTGATGGTCAGCGTGCGATCGCACGCTGACGTCACAGGGGTGGCGGGGGAGGTCAGGGGGCTATCTGGGGTGGAAGGGGAAGGGCTTCCCCTTCCATCCCTGACTTGGATGTCCGCGGCACAGAACAGGTTAATGTACAGCAGAGGTTATCTTTCTCCTTATAGTAGATGGTCACACCATCATTACCCTTGCCAAAAACTGCTTGCATCTTTGGTGTCTTGCTCTTTCATGTTCATTGCAGACATTATAAAAATAGAAGCAGAATCTGTACTCCAAAATTAAACACACCAAAAAGCAGTTAGTCATTTTTACAAAAGATAAATTGAGTTAACAATATTGTGACTAAGATTATGTAGAAACATGCAGAGATTGCAAAGGAATGTGCTGGGAGGGCATCATAAGACCTTTGACCCTTAATATTTCCCTGGAAATTATTGCATTAGTATAGCACTGATGATATCATTATAATATACATCACAAAAGTTCCATAATGACTGTATGATTAATACAACAACACAAAACAGACTGTCGGTTTTATACCTCCTATATTAGGGTGCTGACATGATCTTTGAAAATGCTGGGACAGAAGACTGCTTTAGATTGACGCTAGGGAGTGACATGAGTGAGCCAGACCTCTTATTGATGTGGTTGGTTCAGGAGACTCTCTCCCTCTGTTTATTTTTTTTAATAAATTGGGTCAAATTGTGTTTTTTCAAGTACAGTATTCACATAACTTTGCTAAAACGCAGCAAAGTCTACTCGAGGTGTGACTGGCCAATGAAACCTGTTCCGTGAACCTCCCCAGAAGTTGACTCCACGTTTTTCAAAATATTTTTTGGATGCCAATATATGGCAAAAATAATCTCCATTATGTTTGAGCTAGCAGTTTGTCATGGATGCCCCCACATGCCACAGGTGCCACATTATGGCAAAAATCACCTCTGTATTTCAGGGCCAGCATTTCGCCGTGGGTGCCCTCAATGCTGAGAATTCCCTCTGGTATGCTATTATCCAAATCATTTCACCCCAAAACAATATTAAACACAACCAAACAGTCAACAGAAGAGCGAGAATCCCTAGGCCAAGAAGCTCTTTGGAACAATGTATATGGAGAGAGAGCGCTCTACAAATGCGCTTAACATCGGAATAGAGGGAGCAGCCCATAGTGTTGCCCTGAAGCGTTCCAAGGAACTCCATGTGATCCGCCATCGGGACAGCCTTAAACCTGGTAGGCCTCATGGTCACTTCGAACCTGTCATAGGAGTGTGTCCCTCTTACAGTTACTCCCCAAGTTGCACCCTTCTGCCTTTTTTTGGACCTGACTGCTCAGGTCAAGTCTTGAGGGGATCCCTCTCCAAACTTTGCATTGTCTTGCGCTGTGTCTGTGCAGTGAACCCCCTCCCATGGCACAGTGAAAAAGCCCCCGGAGGTCACGTAGAGACATTGTGCATCAAGACAGTCATACTAGAAATACCCCTCGATAGCTGTTTTCCGCGAACTGCCAAGGAATGACTTAGACCCCCTGAAGTCACGCCAACATTAATCAAAACAGGAAAAACCTAGGCAGGGAGTCAACCCATCAACTGGCAACGCAATGCAGCGGTGAGTGAACAAAACCTGTGCTTCAGGAGCCTGCAAGTCTAACAATGGCGTAAGCAAGACTTCGATCACAGGGCCTAATGTAGCCTCCTCGCTGCTTCTATGTCAGCAGCTCAACACTAACAGGTTGGCATGCCCGCTATTGAATACTCGTGCGATCGATGCCGCTGCCAGTGGGTGACTTAAATACTACTCATTTAAAGATGTGAAGAACGGATAATTGGGCCCTGCTCTGCACAGACACCTGTCTCGCTCTACTTTGTTAATGCATAATTCTACCGGCACAGCCGGCCATCTTATGTGTTAATGGAAGCGCGGTCTGTTTCATGTTCGACGGAAACGCAAGTTATTACTTGGTCTCTGAATAGCTCTTTCTAATAGACTTTTACCATTTCGTAGCACTGAAAAGGTGTAAAAGTATAATTTCCATTACCTCTTTATTAGTAACGGCCAACCCCTGTATTAACTTGTAACGACCCCATCTGTGGCCTGTGGGTGCTGCTTTGGTTCCGCCCAGTGGAAAGGCCATTTTATCCCTTTCAACACAAATGGGACTCGGCTCCCTCTCGGCCCTTTTTCCCATGATGGCGAGAGCTCAGATCCTGCAGCCTCATCGAAAGGCATGCTGGGACATTAATGTTATGTTGTTTCGAACCGCAGGTGCCGACACTTATTAACTAAGGGATATTCCAGTATCTGTTCTAATGGTGACGTTATTTAGTAGCTGACCTGTAGCACACACCTGTATCTGTAATGTAGCCCATGTTATTCAGGGGGCTCCATGCATTGATCCGAAATGGGCTCCTCTTCAGACCGGCCTGGTCCTGCACAGAGGGCAGTCACTCTCCTCTTTTGGCCCCGGAGGACACCCATCTACCATCTTTTTGTGCAGGTGGGCAGCTCCTTTTTGTTAGAGCTCAGTAGGTTGTGACTTTCCTGCTCTGGCGTTCTGTCGAGGGAGCAAATGGGCTGTAAATTGTAAAGTGGCATCAATGTTTTATCCTCTTCGATAACTTGGCTTGTTACACAGAACACTGGGCTGCCTAATATGTCTGGTGGTTAAAAGCAGCAGAAGTGTGCTGTATGTCAAAACAAGCATTGACAAAACCAATACATCTTGCCTTTAGGAACTACTGGCTTTGACATTGTTTAGCGATACTATACAGCTTCCCCAAATGGTAAACAAAAAAAGACGCTATGTTGTGCATGTCTTCCACATATTATAGGTGTGCACAATATGCATGCATTTAAAACATTGCACTGGTGTTTTTTATTTTCTTTTTATTTATTGATCAGAGTTGGATTGGGAAATTAAAAAAAAAAAAAGTGTAGCCCAAAATAATGTTTTTCTTTTTTGGATGTGTGGGTGAGACTAAGCACCGGGAGGGGGCTAAGTAACACAGGGGCAGAAGCAACACTGATAGATGCTTAGAGCTGGCAATAACAAAGGACACAGGTGGGAGAAGCAATACAGATAGTGAGGGTAAGCAATACAGATAGTGAGGGTAAGCAATACAGACAGTGAGGGTAAGCAATGCTGCTGAGACAGAGCAATATGGAGGGAGGTAAGAGAAGACCATGGGCTAGGTAAAAGAATTTGGACCTGCTGCGGGTATGGAAGCAGCACATGGGAGAAAAAGCAACGTGGAGGAGAACACACAAAGGGAAAGTCATCACAGAGGAGTAAGAAGCACATGAGTGAAAGAGAGCAAGATGGAGCACGGCGAAGGGAGGAAGAGCAGTGCATGAGGGAGGCAGCTGGAAAACACTTCCAGTCTTAAGGAGTGCTTAACGAAAAAGAAAAAAGTAGTGCTTCTAAAGTAAGTCCCGGACACACAGAAGTATTGCACCTATGCCCTGGGAGAGGAACAAACACAAGAAGAGAAAGTAAAGGCTACGCAAGCTAACAAATAAAAAGCATGGCAGTAAGTGTCAATAAAGCCAACCAATGGTAAGCAGTGGGCGGGCTCTAATTTGACAGTAAACAGCCAATAGGTCTTTTTTTGCTAACAGACTTCTTGTCCTATCTGGGGGGTAGACCTAAAAAATAAAGGTTAACTTAAAGCACCTATTTAAGTTCATATTGAAAGCACTACACACCTTGTATAATATCCACTTAATGCAGATCCCAATTTGTATTTTGTAAACTGATTAGGTTTTTCAAATTCATGCATTAAAACACCAAAAAAGGCAGGGTAATTTGGATTTGCTTAAGTTGTGTACTAGAGGCTATATCCTGGTAATTCAGTTACCCTTTCCAATGGAATGAGTAATTGAAACTCAAGCACTTAAGAATAGACATTATATTCATTTCTAGAGTCTCTGCACAACTTTTTTTTTTTTTTTACTTAATATGTTGTGCCAGATTCACATGGAAATTATTTTGTAACCTTGGCTAGTAATTTGGCAGATATGGCCATGCCTGACGCCATGATAGGCTCTGGCTTGGCTCTCCTTGTGAATTAGCTGGCTTACCCACCTCTGGTTTCATCTATGTGAACCACTTCATTGAATAGCTGTTGCTGTTGAAGTTGTGGGGATGACATTATGGTCTGCTCTGTATATACTCCTTTAAAGCGGAGAAGAACGTATACTATTGACTTGTGTCTCTATCCAGAATAGATGCAAACGAGGTCCTTATGAGCTGGACATTCTGCCAGGCTGCACGGTATGCGTGATATTGCACCACCAGTGTGGCCAGCTGCACAGTGTGCCACTTGTACTGTTCCACCCTGTGTGGCTTGCCTTTTATGTGCATTGTTGTGCTGACTATACAATGCGTGGCTTTCAGTGCTTTCATTGTAACCAAATACCCTATGTAGTATCGGTAGTTGGTACTCTCAATGCGGCCTACATATCACATCCACTCTTAGTGAGACAGCTCTGTACAGTGTGTTTGTTAGTAAAGCTAGGGTGCTCCACTGCACAGTGTTTGCAGTGCCATGTTATGCGTGTGGCCTGCTGCAGTGAGAGCTGTGTACCCTCTGGTGCTGTTGGTGTGGCATGCATAATATGTGATGTTGCACTTCAAGTGATTAGCTGCAAAGTAAATACGTCAGTATGACCCGCTGACATGAGCTGCGTTTATACTGTGGTACGGTTTGCGGGGCCTATATGCCGGACCACTAGAATTATGCGATACTAAGACTTTCCCCGCATAATTATCAATATGCTGCATTTGCCACATAATTAATCATCTGCAACATAATCATCAGATGTTAACAAAAATAATTGTTTCTATCGCAAACGGATCAAGAGTTACTAAAATAGTCGTGACCCCATGCTGCCCCGTGGTGGAAGGTCCTATGCAAATGTTGACTGGTCATCTTTCAGTTTATTTTTACTGTTGTTGGGCGTTAAACTGGTACTAATGTACTAAGTTGAAGCATTTGCCCATACAATGTTAATATCTAAAAAATAAAAATAAGACTATGAAGTAATTCTATCATATGCCGTAGTGGGCCGCACAATGTTTAATTTCTTGTTGCATAATTTAATCAAACCTGCCGCATAATTTAGTCAAACCTGCCGCATAATTTAGTCAAACCTGCCGCATGATTTGGCCCTCCCACGCTGCATAATTCCACTGGGTTGGATGCATGTTACTCGCTCAGTTGCAGCTAGTGTTGCCGCCTAGCCCGACTCTACATGTTAGCGCCGCCAGCATGGTTCACCGCACTGCGTGGTATGTGTACCTTACAATATTGTACGTACTGTCATAAGCTATGAATAAATGTATTTTCCATGCTGTTCGGAATGTATTTATCTTCCTCTGCAGATTAGATTTGCTAACTTTTTTTTCACTTCTGATGTTAACTGTCCAGAAGCCGTTCATGCCTAAAGCCGGCTTCTGCCGCTCGCTTAGCAACAGTCTCCGCGATCGCATCCTAAACCCGCCTTTGAATTAGCTGCGCGTAGCCTGTTTCTATTAAAGCATTTGATCCTTGTTTCTGCAGCTAATCCTGAGAACTTTTCCTTTTTTATTCCCAAGATTAAGAGACCCTGATGGATTTAATTCATAAAGGGATGCTGCCGCGCGGAATGTAAATGCGTGAACCCGATAAGGACGGATTTCCGAGTTGCTATGGCAACTCGCAGGTCAGGAGCATTGCCAAAACTGAGAGCCTGCCCCGAAGCTGCGCAGATGATTATACAATGTGACGGAGGTGTTTCGTTGAGAGTTCACATTGTTCGTGAAAGTTTCTTTCTGCAGATCAGGCCCGCCCACGTCCTGGGGTCTCACCTGTGCAGGCTCTAAGGAGGCGTGCTGCTGCGTTGTCATCGGGTACCATGTCAACCAGGCCCCCTCACAGGTGCGAAGAGAATGGTATGCGCAGTTTGTGGAGGGGAGTGAATTCTACTGGTTCAGGGTCTTGTTTTGTAGTGAGTTCCAGAAGATGCTTCGCGGCAGATGCCTCACTCGACAGGTGCCTAACTAGGGTGACTACCTGGCAAGAAGGCACATTCTGTACAGTGACAGTAAAATTACAGGACAAAAGGTCAAAATTCAGGACAAAAATTCAGGACAAAATGTATTTTTTTTATGGACACATCTGAGGAGGCCGCAGCAACCATTCACATATAGCAGGATATAGTTAACAATGATAAAACTAGGAAACGTATACACCGCAAGCAGAATTTGACCGCTGACATGAATGACAATGCCAAAAGGTGCACTGGGTAACTGAGTGTAGACTTACAGTTTATAGGCTGTTGCACTATTAGAGTGTGTGAAACAGAGAAAGATGATGGTGAGAAAGGAGGACAGAGGGATGCAGAGACAGAATGTTAGAACAGTGAGAGAAGGTCAAAACAATCAAGGGTCGGCCAGCAGAGAGAGACAAAGATCAGATGGTGAAAGAGACAAGAATAAGGTTGGCCAGAGAAAGGAGTGAAAAAGAGATACATACATTTGCTGACGGTGGCAGAGAGAAGGCTGAAAAGCTAAAAAAGGTAGAGGGGGTAATAAAGGCGAGGTAGAGGGAACAGAGAGAAAGCTTGTGGGAGGGAGAGAGAAGCAGAGACAGAGGCAAGGTAGGGGAGAGGAGTGAACAGATGCAGAAAAGGGCAAAAAGAGAGGAGGAGGTTGACTAGGGAGCGAACAGAATGCGATGATTCACTTTGTAACTTGCATGTCGGACCTTTCACTCCCAGTATTATACTTAACTAGGGTAGCAGAGAGGGTTAATGTGCAAGTTGCTGATATCTGCAGAACTCTGCTTGAGGCGCCTGCGCAGAGGTCAAAGAGGACAAAATCCCCTGGGAACAACATTCCCAAGCTTTCTTAAGTTTACCAGAGCAGATCCCACAATTTTGGTTAAAGAAAAGAAGAAAAAAAAAACCGCTTCTCAATGGTTAACGCTGGTCTTGAGTTGTGAAGCTGAAAAGGAAAGAGGGGGTCTCCTGTGCTGTGAAGCGAGAGAAGGGACAGACAGTTAAAGAAGAAACAAGCCTTCTCTCCAGGATGCCTGTTCCCTGAAAAATGTAAATGTATGCAACAAGTTAATCAGCGAGTCCGAAAGCTGCCGGGGAACCTGTTTTATATTGTGTGAAGTATATTTGTAAGTCATGCTTACCAAACAGTTCAAGAACTTACAGGGGGTCACACTCAGCCGTTGGTTGTCTTTAGTTGCCTTTACTGTCAATCTCATTTGCTTGCTTCTTTTACAATGGCTTTCCTTGTCCCTGGTTGTCCATCTTGTGTCTGTCCCTCACTTGGAACATAGCCTGCTTACCACCTCTCTTATTAGCTGGCTTCGTTTCTTCTACTGCTCACTTTTAGGGAACCTTTTTTTCTTTTGGGTTAAGTGATTCATAAGAGTGAATGTCTTCTCAACTCTTTACTTCTGACCTTTGTGTTCTCACCTGAAAGGCCCACTATTGTGCGGTTTCTCTCTTCTGTACTTATAGCCCACTCTCCGCGTGCTCAGTGTTCTTAACCTGATGTGGTTCTCTGCCCCTGCTTGTGATGCTATCACTTTTGAGTGCTTCTCCCTTATTTGTTTCCCCTCCCTGTGTTCCATTTTCTTCTCGTCCCACCCATTCCTGTGTGTTGTGTTTTTCACTCCTTGTGTGCGTCTTCCCCGGCTCTGTGTTGCTAACTCCTATATGCAGTGCTTCCATTCCCTTACCTCTATTCTCCCCTCTGTTCCCCAAACACCCTAAAAAAAGTGGCTCACATTTGTGGATTGCAACCTTTCGTGAAGGATTGCTTGGTTTGTAACAGGTAATTAATTTTGGCTATCTTTGTGGTAAATAAAGCCTTTTATAACCTGTATGCTATTAATATTGGATTGGACTGAAAGCTCCATTTTCCGCTCCATCTCACCCGCTGGCCAACTGACAATGATTTGCAGGACCATGAACCTCACTTTTCCCTTGCTCATCCTCAAATCCCTGTCCTTATCTCCGTTCTTAGGTCCTGAAGCTCCTGTTTATTCATGGGGAATCCCCATTGTCCACAAACCTACAGGTTTCCAGAGGGCCATGTTCACTCATAGGTCTGAATTCTATGCGCTTTGTAAGACCTAAGACAGTGAGGCTCATCATCAATTGGTCCTAAAACTACAGACTTATCTTCAGGACCCTAAACTCATTCCACTCTCGGGTCCTCTGAGACTCCTGCTCAGAGAGACATCCCTGAGGATCCTGCTCACACAAAGGACCTAAGAGACTTCTGCTCACGTTTAGGTGTCATTGGAATCCTGCTCACTCCCTGGTGTCTTGGAGTCCTGCTCAACATTACTTTCTCTTTTATCTGTGTTAAACATTAAGCCCTGTATCTCCTGCTCACTCTTACCTGCAAGCTCCCGCCTACTCTCAGGTCAGTGAAGACCACGTCACCACGAGCTTCCCCGATGCTTCTGTTAATTTCAAGCTCTCCTGGGGCTCTACACTCACAAAGGCCCTGAGGTTCCCACTCACCAGTAGATTTCCAAAGCTCCTGTTGACCTTTAAGCCCCCAAAACTCATTCTTAAGTTTCCAGCTAATGTTATAATCAATATAGGTCCTCAAGGCACCTGCTTATGGAGGCCTCTTAAGTGTGGCATCAATCTTAGCTGTCAGAGGTGCCTGATAACCCTTACAGGGATTATAATAAAATGAAATCCCTCCATTCATCGGTTGTGCCTTCCTACTAGTCCATTTCACAATCAACTCCTGACGTGCTTTTATGTTAGGACCTGGTGCCCTGCAAGGCTACAGGAATGACAGCAATACTCCTGGCTGGGCTGGCTCCTTTACTGCTTGCTGCACCCGGGATGATAATCTTTGTTGCCCCCTCCTCCCAAGACCTCCTTCATTAAAGATTCCCTCAGTACCACCATTCAACAGTGCCCCTCATATCTTTCTATAGACCAGGTGTCTTCAAACTGGGGGGGGGAGGTCCCCACTAGGAGGCCTCAAGTGATACGGGGAGGGGCAGAATCTGGCCACTGGTGGGGTGCGGCATCAAAAAGTTTGAAAGCCACAGGTATTGACCCTCTCCCACATGTATATATTTTCTTATATAGTGCTACTCATCCCAACGTAGGGTGTTGAGCGCTTCACATTACACAAACACATAATTCAATGACATTGACTCACATAAGTGTGCAAGTCAATGTGTAGGAAATGTTACTTCAGACAATGAAGGCTGCAAGGTGTAGAATTTACATGTCATTCATACTGGTAGGCATTATATGCAGGGCCACTGGAATTGTGTGGCTTTAGACACCAGGGATCCTTTTTTTTTTTTTTATTGTTTACACGCAAGACTCCTTAGGCAAGGGCAAATTGTTTTTAGGCCATTTCTGCCCCCCTTTGGTGCAGACCGGCCTATTTTTACTAGCCCAATCTGCCCCCAAAGGGGGCAGAAACCACTAGACACCAGGGATCATTTTTTTTAAATGTCAGTCACACACAAGGGGAGTGACCCCTTAGGCAAGGGTTGCTCCCCTGGGGGACAAATTTATTGTAGGCCAAAACTACTAGGTACAAGGGATTTTTCTTTTTTTTACTGACGGGAAGCGACCCCTTAGCCAGAGGTCGCTTCCCTGGGAGGCAATTTTATTTTAGACCATTTCTACCCTCCTTGGGGGCAGATCGGCCTATTTTTATTGGCCAATCTGTCCCCGGGGGGGGGGGGGTTTAGAAACCATTTAGGCACCAGGGATTGGTGAGTGTGTGTTTTTATTTGGGGGGCAGCCCCTTGAGCAAAGGTCGTTCCCCAAGGGGGCACATTACTTTTGGTCATTTCTGCCCTCCCCGCCCTTGGGAGCAGATAGGCCTATTTTTGGAAGGCCTGTCTGTCCCCGGGGCGGTGGGGGCAGAAAGGCCAGGAGAGACCAGGGAAGATTTTTTTTCTTGAAAAAATAGGGTAGGGGTATGGCCATACCCCTCACCCCAAATCACCGGTGGGGAGTTGGGGCAATTACCCCCGATCCATTCCCCAGGGGGTAGAAATCCTACTAGATGCCCCCCCACACACAAACACACAAGAACAGGTAGTATTGTATTAGATAATTTTGATGTGTCCACGTAGTATTTTGGGACATTTCCTGTTGCGGGCACTAGGCTACCCACACAAGTGAGGTACCATTTTTATCGGGAGATGTGGGGGGATGCTGGATATAAGAAAATTTGTGCCCCATCATCCTATTCCAGAACAATGGAGGACCGAAATGTGAGGAAAAAGTGTTATTTTTGCCAAATTTTGAGGTTTGCAAAGGATGCTAGGTAACCGAACCTGATAACAGCGCCACAAGTTGCCCCGTCCTGGGTTCCCCTAGGTGTCTAGTTTTCAGAAATTTCCAGGTTTAGTAGGTTTCCCTAGGTACCTGCTGAGCTAGAGGCCTAAATCCACAGCTAGGCACTTTGCAAAAAACAAATCAGTTTTCTTTTGGAAATGTGATGTGTCCACATTGTGTTTTGGGACATTTCCTGTTGCGGGCACTGGGCCTACCCACACAAGTGAGGTACCATCTTTATTGGGAGACTTGGGGGAATGCTAGGTGGAAGGAAATCTGTGGCTCCTCTCAGATTTCAGAACTTTCTATCACCGAAATGTGAGGAGAAATCTTCTTTTTTTTTTTTTTTTTTTTTTTTGCCAAATCTTGAGGTTTGGAAAGGATTCTGGGTAACAGAACTTGGTGATACCCCAACAAGTCACCCCATTCTGAGTTCCTCTAGGTGTCTAGTTTTCAGAAATGCACAGGTTTGGTAGGGTTCTCTAGGTAAGAGCCGGCTGAGCTATAGGCCAAAATCCACAGCTAAGCAATTTTCATAAAACATGTTGGATTTCAAAGTAAAAATGTGATGTGTCCATGTTGCGTTTCCTGTTGGGGGCATTAGGACTACCCACACAAGTGAGGTACCATGTTTATTGGGAGACTTCGAGGAACACAGAATAGCAGAACGTGTTATCCCCCTTGTCTTTCTCTACATAATTTCCTTCCAAATGTAAGACAGTTTGTAAAAAAAAAAAAAAAAAAGACATTTATTTGAGAAATGCCCTGCAAATTCACATGTTAGTATGGGGACCCTGGAATTTAAAGATGTGCAAATAACCACTGCTTCTCAGCACCTTGTCTTATGCCCATTTTGGAAATACAAAGGTTTCCTTGATATCTATTTTTCATTCTTTATATTTCAACAAATGAATTGTATAACCGGTATACAATGAAAACCCATTGCAAGGTGCAGCTCCTTTATTGGCTCTGGCTACCTAGGATTCTTGGTGACTGTACAAGCCCTATATATCCCCACAACCATAAGAGTCCAGCAGACGTAACTGAATATTGCTTTTGAAATATGACATCACAGGAAAAAGTTAGCGAGTAAAATGTGGAGAGAAATGGCTGTTTTTTTCACCTCAATTTCACTATTTTATTATTTCAGCTGTTATTTTCTGTAGGAAAACCTTGTAGGATCTACACGAATGACCCCTTGCTGAATTCAGAATTTTGTCTGCTTCACAGAAATGTTTAGCTCTCTGGGATCCAGCATTGGTTTCACACATGTCTGTCACTAACTGGAAGGGGGCTAAAAGCACAACAAATAGTTAAAATAGGGTATGTCCCGGTAAAAAGGCCAAAATTGTGTTGAAAAATGTGGTATTCTGATTCAAGTCTGCCTGTCTCTGAAAGCTGGAAAGATGGTGATTTTCGCACCACAAATCCTTTGGTGCTGCCATTTTCAGGGGAAAAACCACAAGCTTTCTTCTGCAGCCCTTTTTTCCCATTTAAAAAATAAATAAAAAATAAACAATTTGCTGCATTTTGGCTAATTTAGTAGTCCCCTCCAGGGGAACCCGCAAACTGTGAGTACCTCTAGAATCCCTAGAATGTTGGAAAAAAAGGACGCAAATTTGGCGTGGGAAGCTCATGTGGACAAAAAGTTGTGAGGGCGTAAGCGCGAACTGCCCCAAATAGCCAAAAAAAGGCTTACCACCTGAGGGGGAAAAGGCCTGGCAGCGAAGGGGTTAAAGCATAACATAGTGGTTGGGGATGTTTATTAACCAAAGGAATCCACTCAACTATCTACATAAAGCAATTCTTGTTCGTGCCTGTGACACTTTGTGCTTTGCAAGAGGCACATTATCCCCCTGCCTTACATTATGGTAAGTAAAAACTGGAATTAGTCAAAGCTCAGGTATCTCTCAAAGAAATATGTTTATTGCCAGAGTTAAACTGACATTTTTATGATGCCTGATAATTGCAGGCAGAAAAGGAACTCGGAGGACTTTGTCTTTAGCCCTCTTGAATATTTCAAAATTCTTCAAAATGCTGTTTCAGTGACAGGAACCCAAGCAGAAGTACCACATGCTGTAATTACAGGATTACCCGTTGTTATTCTGTATGCGAGAATCGGCCACACACAGAATGCCATTGGGCCAGTCCGCACTCTGTGACGTCAGGGAGGGGTCCCTAACACTAAGTGCTTTAAAACTCTTGAAGATTTCTATGGGGGGGCATCACAGATTAATGCAGTCCCCAGAATTACTGACAAAAGGCGTCCTTAAAGACAGTTATCATGGACAGTGAACTCGACAGTGACACTGAAGCATAGGGTGACCACCCGTCTGTAAATATCATGGACCGTTGTTATTTCACTCTCCCCCCACTCCTTACTAGACGTTTTGGATTACTAGTGTACTTTAGGTTGGTAGAGGACCACGGTGCATGAAAAAGTAGGGCAGTTGGGATCCTGGGTACATTAGGGGCAGGATCAGTCGGTGGGGGAAGAGAAGGAGGCACATTTCTTTCAGGTAACAGGCTCCATGGAGCGAAGGCTTGTTTCTTTAACTGCCTGGGCCTTTATCTCCATCATGGTGCAGAAGAGCGCCAGGCACATGGAGATGAACGGTTGTTTTGTTTATTTTAAAAATGAACCTGTTTTAGAAAACTAATAAAAACAAGCTGTTGTACCATAGAGATCCTCCTCACGCCAACCTCTGTTAGAGAAGCGTTGGAAGACTTTGGATGTTTAAGGTTAGGGGAGGTGTTCCAAATGTGCTACAGTAAACTTGTCACTGGATTTTATGAAGTAGGGAGATGTAAGAGTCTTGTTTTGTGTAGACTGTGTTATCTTTGTGAAGGTTACACTGTTTGTTGTGAATAGTTGGTATTGTTGATTTATAGAGTGCCTGAGAAGAGTTTTGGCTCGAAGTGTGCAAAATCAAATACTTTTTTCATTGCAAAATTTTAGAAAAAATACTTTAAAATATCGCAATATTATGAGAAATTATATCTTTACAAAATGTGCTCTGTTTGCTATCACTTGACTTTTTTAAGCAACCATGCACCTCATGCAAAAGGTTTTATAAAATAATGATTTGATCAGAAATTACATCACGCTGGTACCTTGTGAAACTTTTTTGTGCTGGTTGCACACTCGGTTTTGAAAAAAAAAAAAAAATCAAAATTATATAATGCTAAATATAAATATTTTTTATGAATTTCTTGTTCCACGGCCAGTTTTTGGTGCCACGCACGATATTTTCGTTCTTAATCGGACTCAACAAATGTTTTTATCTTGATGCTTAAATAAGTCACTTTTAAATCTCAAAGGCTAAACCAAGCAACCTCGGATTAAAACCATTGAACAGCAAAAAAGGTCACGTTTGGCTTATGCTGCTTGGGTTTTTTAATAAGTAGTCATTGCTGTTTTTGGGAATGTCCTTTGAATAATACACATCCGACAAGACCTTTAATTTTGTGGTTCATGGTAAGTCGAGCTGATCCAAAAAAAAAAAAAAATTGTCCTTCAGCAAGATGCCAGAGTCAGACATTGCTATTGTACCCTGTAAAGACCCTGCAGTCCATCTGCTGCTGGAATGTCATGGCACAGCATTTAGGGCTGAAGCCACCCACTCTTCAACAATGATGCTGTTTAGTTGGGTTCTGACTTTTGACTCCCAATGACGTAGTCAGAGACCCTGTGAAGTCTTCTCACGCCCCAGCTTAGATGAGCGACTGTTCGAAGCCTGCACTGGCTATTGTGCCATCTGTATACACATTTCTCTCTTCCACTTACATCTGGCATTACTGTAGTTTAACATGTAAAAGTGTCTTCAGTTTCTTTCTGAAAAACAAGTGCTTCAACACTGTACAGATCTCTGCAAGGAACCTATTGTAGAATTTGCGCCCATTAAAAGTAAAAGGTTGTCCCTCTCTGGGGCTGTGGATGGTATGTGCTAGCAGGTCTTTCCTCTGCATCCAGAGTGTTGTAGAGAATACTGGACAGTATCCGAGATGCAAGTCTGTCTTCGCTGTCCTCTGCTCATGGATACTGGTAGTTGCAGGACTGTAAGTGGGTTGGCAAAACTGGGTGTCTCTTAAATGGGCGTGGTCTCTGTAATTAAGCATGTGGCTTAGGTACCCAGTATTTTGCTACATCTATCTGTTATTCCAGATATATAATACAACAACTGACATTACATGTAAAACAAGCCAGGCCTACTGGCTTTGTCAGTGGTTGTTAGCTGCATAAGATACATTAGTAACAATAATGACTTTGTTGTAAACAATATTGAAAATGCTTCAATCGTGAGATGGTGAAATAACTAACACTCCTTTAAAAATGTTAAATTAAACTCTAAAAAAAAATACTTAGTTTTATTTATTGTGGGTCTGAAAAATGTCTAGAAACTGCTAATACTTGGCAGCAGCAGCCCATACGGCGGCTTTAATGCTGTAGACCTCCTAAGTTTAGAGCTGGACTCTGCCTTTTGCGGATTCCATTTCGCTTTCAGATCACTACCAGGTGAGCATATGTTCTGATTAGCCACTTCCGGTCGTGGCAGCCTACATAACATACCAGTCTCTTTGAAGTTTTAACAAAGTTCTGTCATGGGTGGTGCTGCTGCCTGAGTTAAGATTGTTTTTTTCATGCTGTGGGTTAAAACGGAGAGCCCGACAGAGCTCGGTCTCAGCATCTGTTTCTTGGAGCTGATGGTGTTGATCACCGAAAGAACCCGGCCCATTTAAATCCCTGGGTAGTTGTGAAGGTTATCTAAGGTTCCTTTGGTTCTCTTAGCTCTCCAGTGGTAACAGTGATCAAGCAGTCAAGGCTGACTTTGAGGTATGGATGTGAAGGTTAGAACCACACAGAAATGTGGCTGGTAGGATACAGTAATAGATAATGGACATAGGCAGATGCCTTACTCAAGGAATGTATTTTAATGGAGTTACAACAGTGAAAAATTGACGTTTTTGGAACATCTGATTCTAGTGATATAACACAAAATAGATTTTAGATGGCGTAATGCGACGTAAAAAATTGTAAACACTACTTCATATGCTAAGTATTCTTGACTGTTTCTCTGTAGGTTAGCTTTGCAATCACTTGAAGCATTTTTGGAATTAGAAACTCCAATAGAGTTATTGGAAGACTACAAAGCACGTCTTGGTGTTTGAGGTATTGTGCACGAGTGTTGGAATGTCTGGTCTGGTTTCAAGTCCACTCAGTGGATTTTGCTGAAGTGGTGGTGTTTTGGGTCAAATGTCCTTGATAAATCAAAGAAACTGAATAGGAGAGTTTGGTAACTGGGTCATTTTTGACTTTGTGGTTACAAGATTGTGAATGTCCGTTGATTCCCTGAACCGTACTTGGCTTGTACCTTCAGCTGTGGGCGAAGTACGCAGTATCTTATAACAGGCTCATTGTGCTTGTTGTTTTTTTTTTTTGCCCTTAGGGTGGGGTCGTGCGCACGCCCAAATAAGCCTGAATTTCAGATCTTAATGGCTTTGAGGAGGTTAAGAGGGCTTCTGGAGTCCAGGAAGCCCCATATTTCGTGGTAGGACTCTTTCTTGTGAAGGGAAAATGTACTGTTATGTAGGACTATATGGAATTTAATTAGGCTAGACCTGTCGTCTAGGGCACATAGAACAGGTTCTCCCTCTACTTGTAAACTAAGTCCAACTACAGAGATGCTGGCTGTCTAGTACCTTACTGGGGCAGAGCTAGAATAGCTAATGGATTTATCAGATCAAGGAAAATAACTTTAAAGTGGTGAAATACTGGATCTAAATCAGTGAAACTCCCATGTGCGGCGGGGTGGGAGATGGCGAGATTGGGGTTGTCGCTGACCCAGGCTGTATTTTAAACCAGCCGGACTATCTTGCCTTCAGTCTGGCCACATTAGAGCTCCCACCCCCTCATCCCAACTCAGCCTTACTTCTTTTCGTTGTTGACCCACGTTTAATAAACATTGGTGTTAGATCAGTTCATTACTCTATTTTCCGACTGGTGCTGGTACAAATATGTTGCATATGATGCGTCATCATACAGTACATCTTCCCTTATTGTGTGTCTGACACGTACAGGGGATTCTTGGGGGGGTGTTATTACGTGGGCCCTTGCTGTGTGTAATATTTGACCTCGAGAAGTTCAGCAATTGCAGGAGATGCATACCCCAGGCTCGAACTCATAGTACTGGACATCATGATGTTAGGACTCCTCACAGAGAGAATTTCAGGACCTCTTGTTGATTAGTAGCATAACCGTGACAGGTGCATTAAGTTACCAAGCATTACTAGTATTGAGGGTGAGCGTATTTATACGAATATTTTGTACTTTTGAGAACTTAGAAAAAATACGTTCACTAAATACTTTGCAGCTAATCAATTCCGTTTCTCACGTAAATTGCTCTGCTGACAGATTTTTGAGTTCATGAAGAAGCCAATATTCTGAGCTAACGCTGCCAATTATTTCTGCCCTTTGAAGCATTTTTAATTGTTTCTGAGACAACTCTGTTGAAAATAAAATCATACATATTCAGTGTACAGAAAGTCTTCCGGTTAGCTGTCTTCATCCACCGGTCAATTACATTCTTTTACATTTTGCTACCACTCCCTGCAGGTTACAGTGGGTCAGCCCACTTCTCACATTGGCTTTGTTCACTGAGTGAATGCATTTTACACATGCACATCTATTAACTAGTCCGCTAAAATACTAGGGCTAAAAAGCCAATCTCTGCTCTCGTTTATTTATTTTTTCATTTTTGTGACGGACCATTGTTAGAGGTGGCGCATTGTGGTTGGCTGAGGCAAGACCCTAGCCAGGCAGAACCCACCACTCCCATCAAGGGTGGGTAATTACACTTACTGTATAACCTGTGCTCACTCTTGGATAGGTTGACACAGAGCAGTCAGTCTTATCACAGAGGCAATGTGTAAAGCAAAGACACAGCACTTAACCACCACAACCATGCTGCGTGGCACAAAGGAGACTTCACACACAGTGTCTGTATAAAGATTGTACTCAACACACACCTTGTCAACAAAGTATGGTTGTAATGTAACTCTGGGCCTATGCCCCAATTTGTAATGGCAGTCACGATAGGAGGCCTATCTGTGTTAAACACTACTACTGTATGTACACCTGAGGAAAATGGTACATTCCCTCTCTGCACCCACATTAGGTGCTAAACATTGTCAGCACAAGACCCGACCCTACCCCCCCCCCCAAGAGTTCCCCACAATCAGTGTAACACATAAATTCAGAGTGTGCCCTGGTTCTCAACATTAGCAGCAAAATGTACAAACAAGGTTCACAACACTTTTGCATAGCACTGCAGCCGAAGCCACACTAGTATGACGTACTGCCAACTGTAAGAACTCCCTGCCAACCGTAAGAATTCCCTGACTAGAAGAAACACGGTACTGCCTTCACATTCACCTGCACTCTTTCCCTCACAGTCCCTCTGCACTGCCATGTGGTGCCGCGGGTATCAGTCGGCACATGAACACATCCACTCACTCCTGGCACCCTAATGCAGTGCCCTGATATCTGGATAGTGGGTGCCACTGTGTTTGCAAGCACCCTGGGGCTCAAACCGCCCCTCACTCACCAACCAGCCTCAGCTCCCCTACCCCTCCACAAACCAAAGATTTCATCAACCTTTCCCTGGTTTCTGGGCCGCTCACGGCCAAGTCACAATTCTCAGGGTTCCGGGGTCAAGGTGAGGGAAAGGAAACATAACGGTCGGTAAACAAATGAGACATTCGGGCTCCCCACAGGAGGCTCACCCAGAGGTCTGCAAAACAGAGGAGGAGAGTTACTGGGGCTGCCGTTAGCCACTGAGGTGCCCAGCCAAACAGTTCAACGTTACCAAATTACTAATTTCAGCACTTCCAGAACAGAGGCACCATCGGGGCTCATTGGTGTAATTCACCCTCAACACTTCAGTTGAACATGGCAGGTTACTTGGCCCACATCTCCTGTACCAGGAGATTCCGCGTCTGGGGCACGAAGACTCAAGTTACCTCAGACGGTTACTATCCCAAGTGAAAAGTGGTCAGTGCTCTGCCTCCACAAAAGAAGGCACAACATCAGGGGTCCACTGATCTGAGTTGCCCTGACCGTATGTTTACTCACAAGCCAATTCCCAAGCTGGCCCCTCTTCAGATTGAGGCATCAGTCTGCTGTGTGATGACTTGAACCGCACCAGACACTCTTGGACTCTCCCACAAACCACGCAAATTCTGCACCCCTCTGGGAGGCACAATGTGTAGCACACAATGACTTGAGTTGCACTAGACCATCTAGTCACACTCCGAACTTGGGGGCATATTTATACTCTGTTTGCACCAAATTAGTGTCATTTTTTTTAACTCTAATTCGGTGCAAAACTAACTCCATATTTATACTTTGGTGCTAGACCCCTCTAGCACCAAATTTATGGAGTTAAAGTCATTTTTTGAAAGTGGAGTCCTACTTTGCCTTAATGAGATGCAAGGTAGGCGTTCCCGTGCAAAAAATGACTCTATGGCCTTAACACCATATTTAGGGGCATATTTATACTCTGCGGCGTATTTATACTCTGTTTGCACCGAATTAGTGTCATTTTTTTTTACTCTAATTCGGTGCAAAACTAACTCCATATTTATACTTTGGTGCTAGACCCATCAAGCACCAAGGCCCTGATTTAAACTTTTTTTGCACCGCATTAACGTCATTTTATGACACAAAAGTGGCGCAAACTTACAAAATATTGGCCCTTATTTATACTTTTTGCTGCAAAACTGCACTAACTCAGTTTTGCACCAAAAAGTTGAGCACCGGCTTGCACCATTTCTGTGCACCAGCCGGGCACCATATTTATGGAATGGTGCAAGCCGGTGCAAAGGGTAGGCTAGAGTTTAAAAAAATGACTTTAGTCGTGTGGGGCTGGCAGTATAGAAGAAGAGGGTTTAGCACCAAAAAATGGCTTTAGGCAGGTTAGAGTAAAAATAAATGACTCTAACCAGATTAGCGTCATTTTATGGTGCTAAACCTACCATGCCACATGACTCCTGCCTTAGGAAAGGCAGGAGTCATGCCCACCACCCCAGTGGCCAGCACAGAGGACAGGGGTCCCCTGGGCATTGCCATTGCACCCGGTGCCATATCTGGGGGCCCATTTCAGGGCCCCCTATGGCACTTTCAAAAATAAAATGCACTTACCTGTACTTACCTGGGATGGGGTCCCCCATCCTCGCAGTCCCTCTAGTGTGGGTGGGGGTGCCCCTAGGGCCTAGGGAGGGCACCTCTGAGCTTATTCCATGGTGTTCCACCATGGAAATAGGGCCACAGGTCCCCTAAGACCTGCCCTGACCCAGGTCTTAAAAAATGGGGCAAAGCAAGCTTTGCCCCATTTTTTGACCCTTCCTCCCTCCCTTGCACCATTTTTACATGGGAGTATAAATATGGTGTTAAGGCCATAGAGTCATTTTTTTGCACGGGAACGCCTACCTTGCATCTCATTAAGGCAAGGTAGGTTTCCACTTCCAAAAAATGACTTTAACTCCATAAATTTGGTGCTAGACGGGTCTAGCACCAAAGTATAAATATGGAGTTAGTTTTGCACTGAATTAGAGTTAAAAAAAAATGACGCTAATTCATTGCAAACAGAGTATAAATACGCCCCTTAGTGTCAAAAAATGATGCTAATCTGGTCAGAATCATTTATTTTGACTCAAAACTGCCTAACGTAATTTTTTTTTTAACCTAGCCTACCCTTTGCACCGGCTTGCACCATTCCATAAATATGGTGCCCAGCTGGTGCTAAAAAATGGTGCAAGCCGGTGCAAAACTTTTTGGGGCAAAACTGCCTTAGTGCAGTTTTGCACCAAAAAGTATAAATAAGGCCCTTGGTTTCCATACCTCTCTGGAATGAGGCACACTGTGTAGTACACAATGAATCGTAGTCACACCAGACTCGGTCACTCACGTCAATGTAAGTTCAGCCGTGCCATTATGAGGCAAAGTACTGCACAACTCAGGTTGCACACCCAACTCCGAGAGTTGCTGTAGGAAAGTACCATCTTGCCTGGCATGTTACCCCCATATTTCACTGTATGTATGTTTTAGTCCTTGTGTCACTGGGACCCTGCCAGGCAGGGCCCCAGTGCTCATAGTATGTGGCCTGTATGTGTTCCCTGTGTGGTGACTAACTGTCTCACTGAGGCTCTGCTAACCAGAACCTCAGTGGTTATGCTCTCTCTGCTTTCCAAATTTGTCTCTGCAGGCTAGTGACTAAATTCACCAATTCACATTGGCATACTGGTACACCCATATAATTCCCTTGTATTTGGTACTGAGGCACCCAGGGTATTGGGGTTCCAGGAGATCCCTATGGGCTGCAGCATTTCTTTTGCCACCCATAGGGAGCTCTGACAATTCTTACACAGGCCTCCCACTGCAGCCTGCGTGAAATAACGTCCACGTTATTTCACAGCCATTTACCACTGCACATAAGTAACTTATAAGTCACCTATATGTCTAACCTTCACTTAGTGAAGATTGGGTGCAAAGTTACTTAGTGTGTGGGCACCCTGGCACTAGCCAAGGTGCCCCCACTTCGTTCAGGGCAAATTCCCCAGACTTTGTGAGTACGGGGACACCATTACACACATGCACTATACATAGGTCACAACCTATGTATAGCGTCACAATGGTAACTCCGAACATGGCCATGTAACATGTGTAAGATCATGGAATTGACACCCCCAATACCATTCTGGTATTGGGGGGACAATTCCATGATCCCACGGGTCTCTAGCACAGAACCCGGGTACTGCCAAACTGCCTTTCCGGGGTCTCCACTGCAGCTGCTGCCAACCCCTCAGACAGGTTTCTCCCCTCCTGGGGTCCAGGCAGCCCTGGCCCAGGAAGGCACAACAAAGGATTTCCTCTGAGAGAGGGTGTCACATCCTCTCCCTTTGGAAATAGGTGTGAATGGCTGGGGAGGAGTAGCCTCCCCCAGCCTCTGGAAATGCTTTGATGGGCACAGATGGTGCATATCTCAGCATAAGCCAGTGTACACCGGTTCAGGGATCCCCCAGCCCTGCTCTGGCGTGAAACTGGACAAAGGAAAGGGGAGTGACCACTCCCCTGACCAGTACCTCCCAGGGGAGGTGCCCAGAGCTCCTCCAGTGTGTCCCAGACCTCTGCCATCTTGGAAACAGGTGTGTTGGGGGCACACTGGACTGCTCTGAGTGGCCAGTGCCTGCATGTGACGTCAGAGGCTTCTTCTGATAGGCTCTTACCTCTCTTGGTAGCTAATCCTCCTATCTTGGTAGCCAAACCTCCTTTTCTGGCTATTTAGTGTCTCTGCTTTGGGGAATTCTTCAGGATAACAAATGCAAGAGCTCACCAGAGTTCCTCTGCATCTCCCTCTTCACCTTCTACCAAGGATCGAACGCTGACTGCTCCAGGACGCCTGCAAAACTGCAACAAAGTAGCAAGACGACTACCAGCAACATTGTAGCGCCTAATCCTGCCTGCTTTCTCGACTGTTTCCAGGTGGTGCATGCTCTGGGGGTAGCCTGCCTTCACCCTGCACCAGAAGCTCCGAAGAAATCTCCTGTGGGTCGACGGAATCTTCCCCCTGCTAACGTTGACACCAAAAGACTGCATCACTGGTCCGCTGGGTCCCCTCTCATCCTGACGAGCATGGTCCCTGGAACACAGCAACTCTGTCCAAGTGACTCCCACAGTCCAGTGACTCTTCAGTCCAAGTTTGGTGGAGGTAAGTTCTTGCCTCCCCACGCTAGACTGCAAAGCTGTGTACCACGTGATTTGCAGCTGCTCCGGCTCCTGTGCACTCTTCCAGGATCTCCTTCGTGCACAGCCAAGCCTGGGTCCCCTGCACTCCGTCCAGTAGTGCACAACCTTCTGAGTTGTCCTCCGATGTCGTGGGACCCCCTTTTGTAACTTCGCGTGGACTCCACTTCACTCTTCTTCTAAGTGCCTGTTGGGGTACTTCTGCGGGTGCTGCCTGCTTCTGTGAGGGCTCTCTCAGTTGCTGAGCGCCCCCTCTGTCTCCTCTTCCAAAAGGCGACATCCCGGTCCTTCCTGGTCCTCAGCAGCACCCAAAAACCTCTACTGTGACCTTTGCAGCTAGCAAGGCTTGTTTGCAGTATTTCTGTGTGGGAACACCCCTGCAAGCTTCATCGCGACGTGGGACATCTGTCTTCCAAAGGAGAAGTTCCTAGTCCTCTTCTTTCTTGCAGAACTCCAAGCTTCTTCCATCCGGAGGCAGCTTCCTTGCACCTTCATCCGAGGTTTCCTGGGCTCCTGCCCCCCCGGACACTGTCTCGACTATTGGACTTTGTCCCCTTGCGTTGCAGGTCCTCAGGTCCGGAAATCCGTTGTCAGTGCACTGCTGGTGTTTGTTGTTCTTGCAGAATCCAACTATCACGACTATTGTGCTCTTTTGGGGTAGTAGGTGCACATTACTCCTACTTTTCAGGGTCTTGGGGTGGGGTATCTTGGACACCCTCACTGTTTTCTTACAGTCCCAGCGACGCTCTTCAAGCTCACATAGGTCTGGGGTCCAATCGTGATTTGCATTCCACTTTTGGAGTATATGGTTTGTGTTGCCCCTATACCTATGCTTGTCTATTGCAACCTATTGTAATTCTACACTGTTTGCATTACTTTTCTTACTCACCTAATTTTGGTTTGTGTACATATAACTTGTGTATAGTACTTTCCTTCTTACTGAGGGTACTCACTGAGATACTTGTGGCATATTGTCATAAAAATAAAGTACCTTTATTTTTAGTAACTCTGTGTATTGTGTTTTCTCATGATATTGTGCATATGATATAAGTGGTATAGTAGGAGCTTTGCATGTCTCCTAGTTCAGCCTAAGCTGCTTTGCCATAGCTACCTTCTATCAACCTAAGCTGCTAGAAACACCTCTTCTCTACTAATAAGGGATAACTGGACCTGGCACAAGGTGTAAGTACCTTTGGTACCCATTACAAGCCAGGCCAGCCTCCTACAGTTGCTACCAATGAGCATGGTAGCTCACAAAATAAGCATGCAGCCGAGGCTCACACGAGAGAAATGCGACACACTTGACAATAGCAGGCCCCATGCCAAGTGATCCTGTTCACAACAACAGGACGTTTCAGCATGCAGTGGTCCCCACAATGAATGCACCGCTCGTCTGAAGTGCAGCCAGTCTGTGGCAAGCTCTGCACCAAGCAATTCCTGTCTCCTGACACAATACTGCAGCTGCTGCAAGGTAAAGTTCAGCATACAATGTAGACGCAACAGAGGGTACCCCTCACCCGATGTAACCGATCATCGATGTAAGTCCCTCTCAGGAGGTCTTCTGGTGTCCCTGAGACCTCCTCAGAGAACAGGGGGCAAGCTTACCTGCCCTTGGGGAGTTACCGTTCGGGCTGCTACACAGCAGCAGGCAATCATTTTCAGGCCAGTCTCTAAACAGGAAGGGGAGTGTGGATTCCCTCTTCGGACAGTTATCCTCCTGGGCACAACAGATTCCTCCGGAAGTGTGCCCATGTTATCCAGCAGCACTAGTCCCGCTTCGCCATAAAGGTTACTCTCCCTTGCAGAGGTTGAGTACCCCGGATTATACTAAATGGTTCCTTTTGAAGTTGGGGGTGTTGCAAAGGGTTCTCCTTTGAACCACAGATGTCTCCTCTAAATGTTCTCCCTGTCCACCTGAGGCTCTGGAATGCAGATCTTTTTCTTTAGTGCGGCCATGCTCTGGCACCGAGGCGGAGTATCAAAAACCTACCCCCTCCCCCACCCCAATCTATCTATCCAGGCCCCAAATGGCAGGGATCTGTCATTCGTGATGCCCAGGTTTTATAGCGGTCACCTGGGGAATGCACAGATGTGCTCTACCCCCATGACCCATAGAATGAAGCCTAATTATGTAACGTCAGAACCTAGAAATGCCCACTTACCAGAAGTGGCATTTCTAGGACTTTGATGACAAAACCACCTTTACTGTCAGAAGGTGTTTGCCAGCCTGACTCCAACAATAATAAATATCATGAGACTGCTCCCCTGAAATCCACTATTAAAGCCAGACTTAAGACTCATTCTCCCATTTGACCTTAACGATAGAGCAGAGCTGATAGGTAGCACAATTATGCATGGGTATTCGGCACACCCTGGGCACATATGTCCTGACGCACACCCATGCCCGCCGGGGCATGTGGGCACTTTTGTTAAGGCCACTGCAAAGGTGCATGTGTGCCAATACCAGTCTCCTCTGTCAGACTCAATTCCTATGTTAGGGTACCTGTGCGCAAATGTGCACATTTCGGCAAGTGATGCCAGCTCCCCTACCTACATACGAAAACCATCAAGATGCAAGTCGCACACCAAGGTGATAGATACTAGTTGCCACTCACACTTGGCAAACACCCGTGAGCAAGTAGGCACCCACTGGCAAGTTGTGCTAGTCTCATTTAATCGTATGATGCTCTGTTGCAAGTAGGCACCTCAAAGCCAGCTATGTCAAATGCCCCATATATATATATATATATATATATATATATATATATATATATATATATATATGAACTTGCACATGGGGGTGGAGAGCCCCCCTGGGCCTGGCTCACTATATGATCTAGCACCGCTTGACAAGGGTGCCCCTATTGGCAAGCTGTGCCAGGCGCAACATACATGAAATCCCCCATTGTATAAGTAAATTAAATCCCCCATCGTATTAGTGTGCATCTGCTGGCCTGGTATGCCAGGTTCAGTACCTTTTGAAGGCTCTATGGCCTCAGTGCACACCCTAGGCCCTGCCATGGCTGGACCCACACATGTTGGTCAGCGCCACCCTCCCTTCAGGGGAGGACATGCACGTGCACTTTCCCATACCCATACAGGGGGACAGTGCCCATGGCCACTAATAGGACCAGTCCACCTTTATGGATGTGGCCAACCCCACTTTAGGTAGGGGACATCCACATGGGGGTACGCCGCTGCCTGGGTCATGGTACACCTTTGTGTACCCATCTTGCCCTCCGCCTACCCCCAGCCCCGCCTGTGTGACCCTCCGAAGAAGGTGTAAGGCTGTTCAGAGTTGGGCCCCATATCCGGACTGCCACCCACAGCTCAAACACACTATCACCCCTTCCATAGGCCTAGGACATGGCTAGCAAAGGTCTTCTGGGGGTGGCATTCCCAGTGCATGTCCCCCTTGTAGTCAGTGCCGTACCAGCTCCAAGTATGTGCTATACCTGTTTCACAGGGCCCTCCTGGGTACAGCACCTCATCCATATCCCTACCTGCCCCTTCTTTTTGATAGGTAGGACGGGTGCGCCCACTTTCCTACCTCCACGCATTACGGAAGTGCCCAGAGTTCAAGGTGACGCACAGTCAGCAAAGACTGGGAAGATAAAAAGCAAAAGGTTTCCGGAAAATTCCCTCCACAGAGCCATGGCTAACAACCACTTTTTATTTAGTATTTCTTTTGTAAATATAAGAACAGCACACATCAACCTTAGTTCAACATTTTTACTTTATATTACTACCATATTATGTTTACACTTTTATTGTCCATTGTATATGTTTGCAAAAAAGAAAGAAAAAAAGCATGCTTACCGAAGCTAGATCTATTCACTTTGCCAGTGTTTGTTTTGTGATGCACGCTCGTGTCTATCCACCGCTTCGCCACGTTGCCACTGTAGTTACCCTCTCATCTTCCCTGTACTCTACAGTAGTTTGCCACAGTTCTCAGGCTCGGCCTAGTTGACAAGAGATTGGTTTGTACTATTCTGTACTTCCTTTGGCAGTCTCCATCAGCCGTGTAATAAGTCTTTGCGATGGAGGTGATATGGGGCACTGACCTACTGGCTGCTGCCTTGCAGGAGACCTGCATATTGATATCTTGAGAGGAGATGTGCAGAGCACAAGCACTTAGGAATGCACAGTAAACTCATGGTGGGCCAATGCGGCTGCCAGTGAGTGACTAGCAGACTTAGGCTATTAGCCAGTGACGTCAGTGTGTAAGTGAACTGCAGGCTTGGAGTATCTCCCTGAGGCAAAAGTAATCATTTGTGGGCCAGTGCCCAAATTAACACCCATGGACATCAGGTGGTAGCATGTATGTGTTTAGCTAGGATAACATGCAGCACTAGCTAGAGTTATAGTTTACTAACGGATAATTCCAACCCTGCGGCTAATGATGCCTGAACCATCAAACTCCCACTGGGCACTGCCTACTGGTCCAGGGAAATAAATCAGCAGTGCTGGAATTACCCGTGGTGGATGGCAGCGTGATTCCCATGAATCAGTTGGTATTTGTGTTGAAAAGACATCTTCCTGGTAGCTTGCTGTGTGTTTGGGTCCCCGACCTGACCTGAAGAAATATGTTTTGGAGCTGAAGCACAACTTAGTGGTTTGAAAAATCTTGCAGAGAAAGGAGAATGGGCTGGTCATAAAAATGAAGATGAAGGCTGTAATAGGAATGTAAGGCTCTACTGCTTTGTGGATGTAAACAAGGCTATCCACGTCCAGTCTCCTCTCCTTTGAGAGGGTTATGTTAGAATATTCATTCATATTGAGTGTGTGTGTATTAGGGTGTAGTGAATCTACTGCGGGGTTTAAGCACAGCATAGAAAAAAGAAGACACAAAATGGCATGAACACATAAACAGCAAACATTCTGCATCAGACGCAAGTAAATACTCCAGCAAAATTAGACCTGCGGGAAAATGCTCGCACCCTAAACTTTTCAGCAAATGTCGAACGTGTCTGTTTCGAGTAGATAAAATGTGCTGCCACTGACTCCTTTAATATTTAACATTGAGGTGGTGGCGGCGTAGGGGGAAAGGTGGTGTTACTGTAGAGCCGCTGACCCCAGGACATGGAGAGAAGAGCAATACCTTATCTGTGATGCGTTGCAGGTACTTTTAGAAAGGCGGGATCAGGCCTTACCCTACCCCATCAAGGAAAGCCCGGTCAGTATCGACCACAACTCAATGCCTCTCCTGATGCTCAACTTGAGCCTTCTCACTTGGAAAGCGCAGGTAGTGGGTGCCTGAGGCCAGGTATGCTTGACTTACCGGCTTCTCTTTTCCATCTCTGATTGACAGTTGCTAAGGAATCTGGCTCTGTATCACGTATAAATTAGCCTGCTCATGACTTGATTGAAACTCTTCTCCCTGGCCAGAGTTTGCAGATATTAACTTGGACAATGTTTTACTCTTAGAGGCCTAGACACGTCCATTGTGTTGCAGTTCTTGGAAAGCTGCTTAGAAGGATATTATGGTGCTAATGCAGCTCCATCAACTGGACAGTTAAAGGACATCTCTCAATACGATTCATGCTCCTGTCGGCTGAACAACCTCCCTCTCATGCTCCTCCATTGTTTAGAAGGTGTATCAATGCTCTCACTGAGGTTTGGCCAGGTGTTTGCTTCCCATGATGAGTCTTACACTGGAGGTTTGCGACTACTTTGACTTTTGGTAGGAAGGTATCAGGTCATATTGATGTTTAGTAAGCGGATATGGGTTTCCACTGATGTCTTTCAGTAGGTGAGACACTGCCTCGAAGATGTGGCTAGCAGAGAGCATGCTCGCTCTGATGTGTTGGTACAAGTGCACATTTGCTCTTGTTGATGGGCAGGGCGTATGCTTGTTTGAAGGTATTTGGTGAAGAAAGTGCTGCAGCCTTGCCAGATGCAGGTATGTGCTTGCACTGCTCATAGACAGGAGGGCATGACGTTACACTGAAGGAGCATCTCTGTTCCGGAAGGCGCATAGGAGGCTGGCCCAGGTCTGGGAGGAAGTGTCTGTTCCTCTGCTGTAGAAAGGTCATCTGGCCGCAGTGCCGCTGGCGTCTTTGAAACGAGTTCCTCCTTCAAGACGACTTACAATGAGGATCTGATTTTTTTTCCTCACTTGTGACCTTTCCATAAGCAGCTCTAGACTGATGAGCAGTTCTGTGCTTCATGTAACACAGTTCCAAAGTGTGTTTTCATATGAAGACTATATTTCAAACCCCTTTGATATCCCTCCTACAATATGATTTCCTCAAACCCTCCAAGGGCAGAGACGGTTGCAGTGATTATATCGCTGCCCACATTTGAAATCTCCCTTAATGAAGCGTTCTGGAAGCTTGCTGCTGAGCAAGGTCTGTTTGTCGAGGTCACACCATTCATCATCTTTCATGTGGAAAGTATTGCCGTAAATGTCTCTGCTTGCCCTTAGGTGCTCTTCCCTCGCATTCCTCTCACCTGTCAAACCATCTTAGGTGACTTGAGCTAAAGAAGCACTGTTGGGTCTGTAAAACAACCATGGGTGTTTAATTAAAGTATCCAAGAATGGATTCAATTGGACAACCCATGAGGGTGAAATAATCCATTTTATTTCTACGTTGGGTAGCACTAATGTTAAAATGACTATGATGAGTGACTTGTAAGAGCTTATAGATTGCATTTCTTCACTCTTGAGTGGGCAACTTGGTGCTGTAGAGATTTTTTTTTTTAAATGGCATCCAATGAAGCTTTGTCACTGAATGGTTACCTTCCGTTGCACTGTTCCTGATGTCCCAGTGTTAGTCAAAGAGTTCAGCACCACAGGTGACTACAGAGCTGTGCAGAGTGCAAAAAAGCCATTAACATTGAAGTCAACGAAAGTGGATTAATACATCAATGCTGAAGGCACCCCCGGGGGACTCGCCCCTGAATCTCTCTATCAAATCACTACTCCGTATGGATGGTATGAGAAAAATAGGCTTAAGCTCATGAAGCTAAATCAAGGTTGTCTCAAAGTTGATAAACTAAGGTTTCTAGTACCTACTATCTTTTCTTTGGCACCAATATCTTGCGGTTGAGGTTAAAGGGTGACTGTATTCTACAGCGACTGTATATTGCTATAATAGTCCTTGTCAAAATATTCCAGTGACCGTAGTCTCATGACAAAACAGCATATTATATCAAAAGGTTTAGATGAGCATTAAGCTTTAAATTATCTAAATCTGAACCCACTTGTAGTGTTACAAACATTCTATCAGATTTGTGCATTTTAAAGACCAAGCTGTCCCCCTTTCTGAATAAGGGATTTCCTAGATTTTTACGTTATGTAGCACAAGCCCGGATTGTTTGAGCAGCACTTTGTGAACGGTATTGGCTTGATGGGCAGGGGACTTTAGGAATAGCCAGAGATTGGACTGGCTCCATCTCCAGTCAGTGAAGTGTAAACCTGCACGGATGGGCCAGATGTTCCTGATGGTCAGGGAACTTAAGGGCAAGATGGTGGTAGGTGTTTGCTGGACTTCTGTCCAGCAGGGTATGGGGGACCCATGTCTGGGTGAAGGATGTGGATCCAGGCCGAAGGCCGCTGGCAGCCTCGCTCAGATCACCTTGACCTAGCCTGGCAGGTGCCTGCCCCGAAGAAATCCTCACAGGGTGAATGTGACCAGGTAACCACAGGCACTGATTAAATTTCAGGATTACATTTCAGTGCGGAGTTTGGATTTGAGAGTTGAGGGATGAGACCACACATGAACTGATAACGTTTCACATGAGAGGTTAGACACAACGTCTAGGACCAGAGCCCAACCTTAAGAAGCCAGGCCTGTGCTGCTTCTCTTAAAGTATATAAACCAATGATATGAAAAGATGTTAATATCCTACCTGCTTATACATGTACACAACATTCACCGAACAGGATTTGTGCATGGTGAAAGAAAGTTGCTCACTTTTAAAACTCTGTACTGATCACAATGTCTTCTGACCACAAGCCCATCCCTCACCTGTCCTATCTCTTTCTACTCCCCACCCTTCCATCCGCTGTCATTGATTATTTCTGATCGCCAACCTGATTTGTATGCAGTAGTTTTATGATCGCTTTTTCTATATGAATGTGGAATGAATTATTGAATTGTGATTTTCACCATAATCTGCGAGAGATCGTAAAACATATTGATGATCTGCATTTTGCTATAGACATTATCAAATATACACTACAGAGATTATTTTTAGCTAGTCTAGAGCTCTGCTACTGTGGCACTGGTCACAGTCACCACAGAGGTCATGCTTTCTCCAGTTCCTGTTGGTTATAATGTGGTCTGAGATGATGGTGGAAATCTGGCAGCCCCGAAAGATAGGAGGGGAGGGTAGCGGAATTCGAAGTTGCATAGCTCTTTGGGAGGAGGAGCAGGAGGAGGAGGAGGTCTGAGCTATGAAGGGAAGGTTGTGTTCATTGGGGCCTGGGTAGATGGCTGTCTCTCTGTATGCTGGAAAAGTGTGTGGGGAGGGTCCCAGGTGTGATGAGGATGAGAGTTGACAGGAAGACAGTCACTAAGCTGCAATAGGGCCACGGTGGGAATGTCCATTGTTCGAGAGAGGTGTCCGAATGAGAACAGGAGCTTGTTGAAAAGAAGCCAGTTATATTCCGTAATTGTGGGAGGATTTTGTGGACTGGTGAACGGTTTGATGAGTAAGAGGGGGAACGTGCTGGTTGTTGGTGTCTAGAGATTTTGTAGCTGGAGGGGGATATAGGAGCCCACTGTGGGGATGAAACAGGGGGGGTGCTGGCAGCTGGAGTGAGAGAGAATAGTTTGTGGAAGGTTGGAGAGAAACAGTGCAGAGATCGTTTGTGAGAGGGATGTTAAATGTCTGGACTTGGCAGTGAGCTAGGGGTTGTGGGGAGTATTACTGACTGTAGGAGAGTCTGGGATGAGACAAGTCGAGATATATATAATATTTATATATTTATTTGTTTCCAGGATTGTCGTTGGCTTGGAACATGATCTTCCCATTGTTGAAAATGGACATAGAAAGTTTGACCGAGAGGCTAAAGGGGGTGCAGCATTAAAATTTGCATCCAAAGGGGATGTTAGAGAGAAGAGGATGGGAGAAAACTGCTTAAAGATCTAATCCATAGGTCAGTGTTGTGTGTGTGTGTGTGAAGAGGAGGTCAGTCTTAAGAGAGCCTTTGCGTTGGCAATGGTATTGGTCTGCAAAGTTGGTTCCTGTGAAGTCTCAGGTTCCTGTGTTTCAAGTTTTTCATTGTGTGTTTGGAAAGATTTGGGGGGGTATTTGATCTTGAAAGCATTTGTGCTGGATTTAGAAAGGGGTATGGGGGTGAAGGGGTGGTGGGAGCTGGTGTCCACGACATATTGGGGCAGATGCCACAAACCAACTTAGTACAAATAGTTCTCTTGGGGCTTGTCAAGGAGAAGTGTGTAAGGATCCAACTTCTAACAGACTGATCCCAATTGGGATTGTGTTTGGGGTTAGTTGAGGAGAGATGTCGGAGTAATGGGTTCTGAAGAGTGTAGTAGTAAGCAGAGACTTGTGTGCCCACGAGTTTTTTTTTTTTATTCCCCGCACTAGGATCACCTCCTTGCGAGGTTATAGAGCTGACCATTTCACAGGAAGATCATGTTCATGCCAGGACACTGCTGTTCAACGAAAACAAATCCAGATAGAATTTACAATCCTAACACAGTGTAAATCAGTTACAGAATGACTGGCTGTCTGTCCTTCCTGTTCAGAGACCCTCTCAGGCTCCTCCTTTTCCATCTTCATGCGATGCCAGAAAGCATTACCGTCTGATACATGGGTCATATTTTGGGTAACAGTAACAAACCAGGGCTCCCTTCTAAGATGGCTGCCTCCTTAGTAATTTCTAGCTGAAGGTTCTCAGCAGAGGGGAGTCCTCTTTCTGAATGGCATCTCTGGGCTCCATATGGCAAGTAATCTTCAAACTCCCAAGTGTTTGGGAGTACTATTCATGTGGGTCCAAGGGGGAAAGAACAGGCAGAAAGAATGCAGCACACTGTCTGGGAGCTTACTCGGGTGACCAGGGGATCACCTTAGCAAAGCCAGGGTCGGAGCAATGTCAGAACCAGGTTTGAGCACATTGTATCCATCATTAAGTGGTAAGGTCTTTAAGAGCAACCTTATTGCTCATGCAGGCAAGTGAAGAGAGGTATCATATGGTCAGTCGGCGGATGATGGTTTTCACTGTGCCAGGACATGTAAATACAGTATCAGTGAAAGGCCACAGAGACAGCAGCGGCTCCTATTATATGTGACAGGATGTATAAACGGGCCGGGGGCTTTTAAATCTGGAGCCATAAGCTCCACCAAATCTTGGGCATGTGAACGTTGGTTTGGCGCAACGCAGCAGAGACTGCAGTGTCCCCTCCAGCTGTGGCGCACAGGGGCAGAAGCAGATTGACGGGCTCCACAGGCCTGCAAAGACGATCCACACCATAAGCAATGCAGGCAAATGGGGGAGCAGCATGGCGAAGACAGGCCACAATAGCTCCAGTCAGAAGAGGAGCATTGTTGGCAGAACTGGCTAGAAGGCCCTCCCGCAAATTAGGAGCTGCCACTGGAGGTCAAGGATCACCACAGACATAGGTGTCCCCGTTCCTCCAGCAATCAGGGCACCATCAGGGTCAGGGGAATGGGTGGCAGGACTCCGTCAATGGCCACCCCAAAATGGTGGGCTCAGGACACTGCAGAAAATTCTCTCCCCTGGCAGGCAGCAGAGAACCACAGAATCTCCATTTAGATTAAGAGCGTTGGGGTCCAAAACAGGTGGAGGGACCTTCAGCAGTAAGGGGACCTTCCCGGATGCTCAAAAACTCACCCTGCCTAGGCAGTGCTCATCACGATGATCACAATAACCAGGCAGGTAAGATACCGGTCTAGGTGGCAGTACAGTCGAAGTGTGCAAAGTTGAGGATGGGGCTTCCAATGGACAGTGTAAAACGGGGACATTCTCTCATTGATCCCAAGCCAGGAGCTTCTTGAAGGCACAACTCTCCAACAGCCATCTTCTTGCACATTGTTGCATCTTGTCTGAAGAGGAGGGACCATGAGCATGTTGATGGACTGGAATGTGACCCAGAATAACTATCAGTGGCTGCAGATAATTAAATCAATTTACACATCACTTTTTCTGTTTTTCGGCAGTGGCTTGGCTCTAGCCACTTGTGTTCAGCTTTGTTCTGTCTTCAATGGGTTCTCAAGCCTTAGTGGCTTAACACAGCTTAAGAGGACGCAGTCCACAAGGACCCTAGTTGTTCACAATGTTTCCTGTTTTTCATAGAAGTACTAGAAGATGCTGATCTGGAACTCTGCCCAGAGGATTTCAAAGGGGACTCTAACTTTGTCTCAGCATAATAACAGTGCACATGTGGAGGAGATTGCTGATGTGTGCTTTGAAAGTGGAGGATGAAAACCCAGGTCACTGCTGCAGGATAAATACTGCTGCAAGGTTATGTCACTATCCTGACTGTGTATCTGTGATCGGTTATCTTGGTCAACCTGGTTACTTCACCCAAGGCAGAGTGGCCAGGAAGGTATGTTCTGGGTTGGATCAGAGATCCTGATATTTTCGGCAGATACACATTCAAGGCAGCTACTTTGACAACAGTCCAAGAGAGGAATGGATCTGGCTTGGTCCAGAGTGGAGAGAATTGAAGGAATCCTCACAAAGGTAGGTCATTACCAGGTCAAATTATATAATGGTCAGCATGTTCTAGTACTCGTACGTTTCTGATGAGTTGAACACAGTATTTCTGCAGGCTGTATCAAAGCTCCTATATAGTGATCATGCTTGGTAAGATGTCTATTTATTCCAGGCCAATCCAGACAATGGCAAACAGTCCAGCAGTGGGCAAACTCTGCACATGGGACTACCACCAACCAAGTACCTGTCTAAGAAGTATGGATACTTCCCTCTGTAAATAACAAATTAAGGTCTAAGTTTAGTGTGAGTGAACTATCAGTTACCTAGAGTTCTGCAGAAAACTTAGACCTGTAACCTGAATGGTGTCACATGTGGAGATTGTGAACAATTTCCAGGAAAAAGCTGAACAAGATTTGAGGGTATAAATTGCAAGTTTGGGCTCATACATTCTGTTGCTGCAGCTATGCATCCATATTCATATACCAGAGAAGTCTTCTCACAGTTCTCCAGTATTCCTAATGTGATTTACAAAGATAGACAGAGCATGTTATTCGTAGAAATGTATTTTCACTCAGAATGATCTAACTTAATATTTTTGGGGAATTTTGATGACTTACAAAGCTTCATATCAAAGGGACGTTCGGTCCTCTAGTATTTCTAGTCAATGTGAGTCTTACATTACTTAATGGGTCAAGTAAAAAGAAATTGTAATGATTAATTATTCTAATTTTCCTAATTACTCCAGAGTGTAGATCTTGATGTGGTTCATTATGGTTTCTATAATATCCAGCTCCGTTTACCCCACACCTTTCTTCAGTTACCAAAGTTTGAGTCGAGCTGAAAGCTTGGAAATTAAAAGACTGCATTTCTTGTGTTGCTGTAGACTTCCTGACCTTACTCCATTAGGCTCAACTAATGCCGATTAACTGGGCCTCAAGGAAAGCAAAGCCTTCATTGTAAGGACAGCTCCTAACTGAGGACAATGGTGCTTTTCTGTGCAATGGAGAATCGAGGTTGATTGCCCCACTCTCCTACATGGATTCTTCTGCCTTACGCATGAGAAACAGTTGACCACATACTGATCCCTGAGTGCGAGTTTACTGGCCACATTGTGTGTTGGAGCAACCACATTCAAAAGCTGCTTATCCTCTGTAGGGGGCATACCTGACGGAGCCTGTTGCTGTCATCTGACTCCATGACTCTAGCTGCTTAATAGCTCATTTTTAAGTGGCACCTCCAGTCAACCCTTACTGTTTCATCCAACTTTATACATGGTTGGATTTGTAGCTTTGACCCCATTATTAATGTGGGATTTATATTAATAGCATGCAAAGTGCTGCTGGCTGCAAAGCCAGGATTAGCTAAAGGTATTGAACATGACCTAGTTCCACCTTGTCACCTGTGGAGGACTCTCCCAGGCTTTGTAATCACTCGGACTATGCCTTCTATCCCGCTGTAGTCCCCCCCCCCCTTCCCATCCTACAAATCTCGCACATGGATCCAAAACTTTATGAATGTGTAAAACATTCTGTGAGAGCTTTCATTTTCAGTCGTCTGCAGACTGTTGCAAAGTCTCCAAGCCCCAGTAGGTGCAAGCGGGGGATGCTAAGAGAAATGTAGCCAAATTGAAGTGACCCAGAATTGTCGGACGTATTCACTCCCTTAGTTGCCCTTGGAAACGGACAGCCTTGTCCAGCATTTCCCGAATGTCTCAGATAGTGTGTTTTCTGCTCTTGATTGCCTTGGGAATTTGGTGTTTCACTTTCTTACCTACAAATGCTTCTTTGTTGTCCCTGATATTGACAAACAAGTACCCCATTAACAGGGTACCACTTCCTACTGTGCCCAGATAGGGAGCTGCTCCCTAATCCAGATAAGATGGATTCATACCCAGTTACGACCTAGAGAAGTGTGGGTCACAAACTCGCCGTATATAAAGAGGCATCCTCCAATGCTCCCTGTGACATCTGGTAGGTCTGGAGAGGGCAGCGTCGGAGGGTTTTAAGGAGCTTTTGCTCAGAGTTGTGCTGTTCACAGCAGAGGAACGGTGGATGGCTCTTGGCTAGGGAACTCTCTGCGGAGTGGTGGTGTTTTCTCTAACCTTCCCTTCCAGGGGTTGCCCTATATCACTCAAAATGAAAACGGGTGGCTGTTGTAAGAGCAGCCTCCTACCATGCTTGAGTTGGATTGCAGTGTCGGGTCTCCAGGACCTCATCAAGGGTAGTTTACCTGACGCAGAAGAATGACGTGGCTCTTACTATGAGAAATCTCTTCCTGTGCTGGAACTCTGAGCCATGTGCGTGATGTGTCCGCTTCGGGAACCGCCTGAGGCAGAGGGAAGAGTTGACTCTTACTAAGGGAAGTCTCTAAAAATGTTTTAATGTAATTGAAGGTTCATTACAGGGCACTAAACATGGTCGAGAACCTTAATGGCACCAAGGACAGCGAGTGATTAAGGAGCTATGCTTTGCCAAGTTCATTTCCGTATTGATTTTGAAAAATGATCCTGCGTTGTGTTGCATAAACATATCGTCTCTGGGCATCTTTCCGAGAGCGTGGGCTGTACTCTGCACGTAGCACCTTTTTTGTATTTTGTATTTTTATTTTTTATTTTAATCACATCGGTGGGCGACGGATGGCCAGGAGACCTATGGGAAGGACCACCGCCCACACTTCTTGATTCAAACTGGGCCCTCGTTGACTTAAATGCTGGTTTCTTTAAAAGGTGAATTGAGGGTAACATCTGAGGGTGATTTCATTTAAAAAGCAGTCATGATGTATGCGTTGTGGTAGTGGAATGAACGGACAGCATTCTCACACTGTTGTACGCAGCGGGTGCTTCACTCCAAGGAGCGGCAGGGATCCACGAACCTATGTTGACCGATGCTCGATAAAGTGGCTTGGTAATGAGTCACAGTTAGATATATAGGTTGTACTTTGTTAAACTTCTTTATGGGGGACTGTGGAATGTTGCCAAACTAATGAGGTAGGAGGTTCATGGGCACAAGTGTCCTCCCTGGACTGTATATCACTTTAAAAGATGGGAAACTGTCACAGTGCTGTGTATGCACCACACAACACAACGATTGACTCCAAATGTTTATTCTAAGAGAGATTAACGAAGATGGGTCCGAATAGCTCCTCTGTCTGCAGTTTTGAGAGCTCCCACAGAGCACTCAATGCATCATTGGAATTCCATTCGCTAGAAACATCCCATTACACCAAGGACAACTCGTAACACACAGTAGTGCAGTCTCCTTTGAAAAATATAAGGGAAGTTAGTGTCAATAGAAACACTTTCTGGATAATTTAGGGTAGCAGCAGACTATTTTCGTACAGTTTTTGACGAAATTGGCGGTGAAATCCGCGAGACACATAATCCGTCAGGGAGAGAGAGCCCTTCAAAGTGTTGGTTGAATTGTGGCGGAGTGGGGAGGTATCGTAAACTCAGCTTGTGGGCAGGTTTTGGTGCAGTTGCTTTCTGAAAATGTCTTAGTAACACCTAGTCTCCATGCAGGCGCGTAGCTGATAAATAGTTGGGTGCAGGTGCTTTCAGTCGGGTATGTTAAGGTGTCTGTCGGATTTCACCAGAAATCTTTTACACGGCACAAAAACGCACACACACACTCCCTCTCTCTGCTTGGAAAGATTTGAGAAATGTTGGTTGTTTCACAAAATAATTAGTTTTCTGTCACTTAGTACACCTACCAATCGGCCTTCCTCTCTCTTTCCACTGCCTCTTGAGTGCGCCTTGTATGATTGTTGGAAATCTGAGGCCACCCCTTCCACCCCCAATCATACTGACCAAGCTACGACCCTGTCTGTGTATAGTTTGCGCTAGTAAATCGGCGCGGGTGCAGTAGGGTTGGGAGGTCTGTAGCTGGAATATGTCATTGAACGGAAACTGGTGTAGTTTCTATTTTGTTCAGTACTGAGGTGTTGGCTGATAGGGCTGGCTGAAGAATTTCAGTTCTTTAAGCTAGAACCGCTTTAACTTGGAATTGAGTGAATTGAATTATTTTAAGTTTGTATCGTTTTTAGCATGCCGGGTTTGACAGTTGTGTTGTGTCGGGGGAGGCGTTTCTTTAAAGGGTTTCTTTTAAAAGTTTGTGAAATTATTTGCAAGGAACATTTGTTTGCATTGCACTTTTAAGTTGAAATCGAACGAAGCAGGTGTGGCACTACCGGTCGGTGGGTCTCCCACCTGAGCAGCTTCTGCAACGCGGTCATCCGCTACTGACTCTCTACGGTCTCCTCTCCATACAGGTTTTAGGATACCCATTCGGATACATTTAAGTAATATGAGTCTCGGTGAAAAACATGTATGTAGGCTTTTGTAATCCTCAAAACCATACCGTTGTAGACTTCTTAGCATTGCTCTGTTCTTGGTCTCCAGCTCGGTTAGCATGTTAGCTTGTTAAGTTGTACACCTGCGCCATCTCGTGGCTTGTTGTTACACTGCATTGTTAATTACTTTACGCCACGTCTCTTTGACCCCATGCAAATGGTAAAGTCTACAACAGTGCTGTTTACCAGCAACGCTTCATTTCTCCAGCTACGCGGCCTTTCTCCCTACAATGCAAATACAATTGCTCATACACATGGTCTCATAGAATTATATAAACTCTCTCGGCAGGGCACCATTGTGCATAACTACTACTCAGTTTTACGAACGTCGCATACTTGATTTTGTGTCGACGCGCGTTTTTTCACTGTGAACACAAAGTGAGAACTCCTGGCTTTATCCTTGATTGATTGAAGTATATAATATCGTGTTTAATATCCCTATGGGGAATATTTCTGAAACAAAGCGGTCTGTGTGGTTCCCGGTTGGACGAAGTCTGTCCTCTCCGTGAATCTGTGGAAAGCGCTTCCGTTTCGCGCTTGTGACCTGGTCGGAACTCGTTTGTTATATTGTCCCCGAAAGCTGCAGAATGCGCCTTTATTTTTGTTAATTGTGGCTAGTTTGTTGACGTTTCCTTCATCAGTGGCTCGCACCACACGCTCTGCCAGAGAGTGTTGACTGGACGCTGCTGACAGACTTACTAGCTCATCACCGATAACTTTTCCGGGTAGAAGCCCTTTGTTGTAGTGAAAGGCCACGGTTGACCGACAGCGAGTTGGGAAACTTTTAACCTCGGGTGACGCAGGCGGGGCAGTGCCCGACGCCCAGGACCAGGGCTGAAAGATGCCTCCAGTGTGCCGAGGAGGGCCGGAGCCGCGCCGCAACCTTTAGCATCGAAGCCATGTAGATTGGGACGGCGACCGAACAAAGACTTTCTGTCCGCGGCCCGACCTTTCCGCTTCATCCACTGAGAGCCCCATTGTTGGCTTTGTCTTCCTCTCACCGCCGCGAGGAAAGTGGGGTTTCGTCGGGCTTTATCTCGTCGCCGAAACGAAATGAGCTTTTCCGTCTTTTTTTGTCCTCTATGAACAGCGCTCGTTGTGCAGTCGTGACTCTCAGGCGTGCTGAGCGCGGGGCTGATTGCATGTGTTTCACGATCTTTTTGTGCCTTTCAGCCCTTTAAAAAATCAGCCGCGTGCTGGACACGGAACGGTACAAACGTGGCTCAACCCCTCCTCGGCTCTCTAGCTGTACTTGTAAGACATTTTACTCCAAATTTAGGATCTTCTTTTTTAATAGGTTTAGTGTGAAACTGGAAGGAACCTCCTCATCCACTTTTTTTTTTTTTTTTCGGGGGAGGTGGGGTGGAGGGTCGGGGGAGGGGGTGGCAGAACAAGTCCATGTTACGAAAAATAGATCATGTCCCGTGACATTTTCACTGCTCATTGTATTTTGTGAAACTTCGGAACCTGTGAATAGAAAGAGCAGGTATGGCGCATCGGTCCTGACCTTCAGAGATAAGAAACACGGAGGATACTTTTATTTCTGAAGACTTTAACCAAGAGGAGTAGCCAGAGAATCAGAATCACCCCCATCCCAACTTGAGCATACCACTAATCACACAGAACCTGTGAAGTGAGCGAACCGAACCCCTAGGAACGTACGCATTCATTCTCCTTCTATGCACCTTTCCTCCTATCTGTTCATCCCCGTTCACTGTCCACCCTTTCACCTTTCCATTCACCATCTGCCCATCACTTTTCCATCTTTTCACCCTTTCATACATACAGCCACTCTTCCACACATACAGCCACCCTTCCACACACCTACCTATAAATACCTCTATGTATCAATCTATCGTCCTTTCATCCATTTATTCTTTCACTCTTCCGTCTCTGCCTCTTCATCCTTTCCTCACCCTTTACACTATCGATCATTTCACTCTTCCATTCATTCTCCTCATTCTCTTGATATATCCATGCTGCCCTTTTTATTAATTCCTTTCATATTTCTTTTTTTAAACCTCATTTCGTCTCATGTATTCCTGTTTTTGTCCGCTCATCTATTGTCTTTTCCCCTTTCTTTCCTTTCTCTCATGTTTTCCCCATTTGTCCCTCTCTTTGTCTTTCTGTTTATTTTCCTGTGCACACAAGCTCACCTTCCAAACTCCTGGTATTCTCTAACAATGCTGCTTATGAGCACTTGTCTGCAGCCCTACAGGCAGAAAAGGCCCATAAACAACTAGTTATGGTTTTAGTGGGGTCTAGTTATCCAGCCCATGGGGCCACAGGACAGTCCCACTAAAGCTGCTTAAGTGGTGGCTTCACCATGCCATTTCTTGAACCTTCTGTTCACCAACCTACGATCCGGTTACGTGCCCTGTGTTACATTTAGATTGAGTTTGGCAATACGTCTAGCTCAGACTGGGACTTGTTCTTGTTGACACCACAATAAGCTGAGAACAAATTGCATGATGGTTACAGCTGCACATAATGCACCATGTGTGCTGTAACGTGTCAACATTGCATGTCATTTGCAAAAAATGATCCAATGCCTCCAGTCGTGGTCATTGAACTAGATGGCAATGAGTCAGTCAGACGTGAGTATGAGATGGACAGAATTCTATCACTAGCTCTGAAGTAGACCGTGATGTGATCACAATCTGGCGTTGGTTGTGAGACTGCATGCAGAAATTGTACTTCAAGTAATGAGACCAGTTCTACACTTCTAAAGACATCAAGGAACCAAGGTGTAACCGATGTGCACAAATGGCCTAGATGGGTGATGCCTATAATCATAACTCCCCTTTATCGGGGACACAGGGCCATGACCTAATGATGCCTGGTATAAGTGTAGAGGGGTATGTCACGCTTGCAATGCCATGCAGCTTGTACCTCAGCATCAGGTATCCAAGACGTCTCCGTGATATGAATGCAGAGCTTTGTGGAGTCTTCTCATAGCGGATAAATCCTGGAGTGTAAGAGAAGCCATCCTTTACCAAAGATAACATCAAGTCAGTTGGAGGGGGTTCTCGTTGGTTAACGTTTCATAAAAGCCTAGAGCAAATGGTTGAATCACCATCTTCGTACACACCTTATTTATTTACATTATTTTTCTTTGATTTTCATTGACAAAGTAATTAGTTGTGTGGTACATATTGCAAAGTCCATCGTCTTCCTAAATGAATATATGCTCTGTCATCTCAGTCTCGACCCTGATTTCTATGGCCACAAAAGTCATGCTGAACCCTGCAAGTCCCTCAAGGCTGAAGAAGATGATGTCGAAGTAAGGCAAGCCAAAAAGTGCTGTCTGTACATCTAAACAATGTCTGGGTCAGGACAGACTGACTGTTGGGCGATTGCTGGTGCCGGATCTAGCATGCAGTCACTCTTGCTTGTGTGATTACAGGGGAGCTGCTTTATTAGGTAGGGTTGGCATGTAGGTGAGCGATGCCACTTGATCACTTATTTCAGCATCCTGCATTTAGTCAGGAAAACAGTGGTTAAGAAGAGAACTGTGTGGAGTTGGAAAGCGTGTAGCTTCCAACTCATTATAAAAAATGCACACACTGCTAAGGTGGTGAACTTAAAAAAATAAAACTGCCTGCTTGTCCTGAAACCAACCTTACTGTTGCACAGGACCGGAAGCAGTAACCTTGTGTTCGGTGGCATGTGTAGCTGCAGATACACATGCTGTGCACATCCTGCCATCTGGTGTTGGGCTCGGAGTGTTACAAGTTGTTTTTCTTCGAAGAAGTCTTTTCGAGTCACGAGATCGAGGGACTCCTCCCATTTCGGCTCCATTGCACATGGGCGTCGACTCCGACTAATGCCACGAACAGATGTACACTGGGTAAGTGACATTTTCCTTTTGTTGCAAATCCTCATTCCTCCTTCCCTTGCTCCTGTCATTCCCAGGGTGGAAATTTTAGAGAAGGAAAGAAGGTATTGTGGTTGAGAAGTGCCACCCTAGTGCCACACTCACATTCAATTAACAGCAGAGAAACACTAGTCCATGTCTACCCATGACATCAGGCTAGAACCAGGCATCAAGCATACCTAACCTTGCCGGCCTCTGGTAAATTTGGGAAACTGCTTTTTTTATTCTTTATGGAGTACGAAATTCTTCAGTTTAATCTATTTCATGGGCGTAAATAAAAATTCACCCATCCGAGTGAAGATTAGAGCAGTGGGGAGCAAGTCTCTAGCCAGAACACTTATTAATGGTCTGGACTCTGGTTTGCAAACAGTTCAATCCCAGTTTGCAGTTAAGACGCAACCTTTAAACGATTGCATATCAAGGGTGCTGTGGGTCCGAACCCACGGAAACAAGACGGATCCTTTGGTTGGATAGTTCTACACTGGCCATAAATGGGATTCAGTGGAGATACCACACCCTGGGTCCCAACAGGGCTTAATTTGAGAAAAGAAAAAAAAAAGCCAAGGTCCTTGTCAGGAGGACCCTTAGCTTGCACCACAACTTGCCACTATCAGCGCTGCCAATGACAGTGTTTACACAACTACTAACCACCACACTGCTACAAGTGTGACAATTCAGACTGTTTGAGGCCCCAAAGCTGTAAGAGTGGCTTGGGTGGCAGGCATTAGCTGTTTAGCTGTTTTTAATTTATATTATATTGTTCTGTTCATCTTTATATTTCACAAACAGTGCCACCATGTGATAGCTGTCATAAGTGCCCGTGTTGGCAAATAAGTGCCGGTGCTGAGTACCGGAAACCTCTGGCTCAAATTAAGCATTGGGGCCTGGTGACATTGTACTTTCTGCAGTGATTCTATCTAGTCGCTGGCTCAACAAAGTTCAGTTGGAAGGAAAGTTCTCCATAATGTTGGACAGCTTTCCTTTCAATATAAGTGATCTTAGTGTTCTTTCCACCCTCTTAGTTTTCCAAAATTTTCATATCTGTGCTAAAAACACATTTGATTTCCGAACAGTGTGTATTATTTGGGGGGGGAAGATGGTATCCATGGTGTTAGCTTTTTTTTAGGTGAGTGGAGGAGAGCATGGCCAGCTTGTAGTGTCTCTGATTTTCCGACATTAAACTGAAGACCCCTTCTGCTCTTCGACTCCATCTGTAAACTCCAAGGCCCACAGACATGAAAATATGCTGTTGCCTCGAGTGGAGCAAATGCCTCAAGATCCTACAGTGAGCCGATTAGGTGTCAGGCACACATCAAAGACCTCAGGCTAGGGCACACCCGAAGACACACCATAGTCTAATTTTGTGGCTATGGAGTTGAGTTGACATTGCCTTCCTGCCTGAAGTGACCATAGATTACTATTAGCATTGCTGAGACGTCATACTTAGGCAGCAGTATGGAACGAGTGGCATCCCCTTAAATACAGTTATAGCCAAGATCATTGAGGTATGATTCTGGTACCCAGTTGTCCTTGATCAGGTGGTGTCGATGGGGATATCCAAAAAAGATGTGAGTCACTATTCCCATTGTTGGTTACTGTGGCAACCAGTCTGTGCCCCTTCTGCTTCATCATGAGACTAGAAAGCGCTCAGGGTGCCAGCTTGTGGTGCCAGGTTCTCCATCATAGATATGCCGGGCAGGTTCCAGTTTCCAGCCCACGGCTTTTGCACGAAGTGGCTTCTGGCATTTTCATTCTGTTGAGAGACACATTTCCTTCAGTCTGTCACAGCACGGAACACAATGTAGATAAACAAATACATTCGTTAATTCCCATGTTTAATGATCAAGTGCTCTGCCAGTCTCTATCTTTCTGTGCTCCCCACTGCTGCCAACACTTCCAACCCACAGAAGGGAAAGAGTCACCATCACTCAATGCCAACTTAAGAGCAAAGGTCGGTTGCGTGGGTTGGACTCTGTTCAGGAAATTATGAAACCCCAGAGCCGTGATTTCAAATGATGCACGATCACATGTTTTCACTTTGTATCTCAGAAAAGACAACAACATGACTTTCTCATTATAATGTCATCTCGCCCACAATGAGCACAGTTGTAAGTAATGGACACTGTTGGCAAGTACTTGCTTTTGTAATTTTTGTTATTTTTATGGTTAGCAAAGTTATTTTAATTGTGAATTTGGTCAGTGTGAAAACTTAGATTTAATCTTTTTTCGCTTCTTGGCTGCTATTCACACTTAGTTCTTTACAATGCTTTAAAAACTATGTCTATTGGGTAAAAAACAAGGTTCGCAGTTGATCATATCCAGTCTACAGAGGATGTATTTTTTTTTTTACTCATGTTTTTTACCTTTGAACGATGGAGATTGCTTACGGCAGTCAGTGTTTTTGTTTTATTGAAAAATCTGTTATTTATCTCCTGTTGTGCCCAGTCATTCACCACCAACCTTCCTATCCCAGCAACTCATGTCAGTATGCACAGAATCCAGGCACATGTGTAGTTCGACACCTTTTCAAGCATTTCCACTTCAGAATTGTTTGAATAGCCAATAATTTGTCTGGATGGTGGCTCCACAGGGATGGCCATTCAGTCCCTTGCTTATCTCCAGAACAGTACCCTCTGGAATAGACTTTAGGTTCAGTGAAGTTTCTAATAATCGAGTTGTTTCTGGAAGAGCATCTTCAGAGCGCACTGAATATCACTATAGCAGTAAACCTCTAAAGGATTGGGGACATGAACAGTTTTCTTCATTTACTGAATGGTCTTACATTAAGAGGTGTCACCTTTGGCATACTACGTTAGTTCTACTTTGTTCCATGTCCCCTGATATCTGACTTTACTGTTTCTATGGGTTTAATAATTTTTGTTCTCCACACCGTGGTGGGTGCATTTGAGTGATTGACCTGTAGTCTTGATGGTACTGGAAGGGGAACTCTGACGCACAGTCTTTCAGCTCCTGGCTGCCGAGACCACTTTCCTATGGGCAGGGTTGGCTCTTTCTTTACTCATTTTTTCTAGGTCCCTCTTGGAGCCACAAATCTTAGAAGCCAGAGGTTCTGTTCATCCCAAACCGAGGATACACTGAGCTGGGCAGCACCTGCGGACATCTGACATCACCTTGAGGTGATGAATTCTGGTGCTTCTTTTCATTGAAGGACCAGAGATGCAAGAACCTTGTTAATAAAAAGCTATCATTTGGCAGATCTGCTAATCAGCTGTTGGGACTTATGTACTTCTTAATGTACTTCTTACAAGAGGTACAGCAGCTTTGACTCACGCCTGGCATAGTCCAGGCAGGAACGATGTATGAAAATGGCGAATTGGAATTGGGCAACAGTGTTTTTTCCCTTTCCTCCTGCTAACTAATAGGGTGTATGTAAATACCATGCTCCCTACCTCATTCCTTCTTCACTCACAAATCTCCGTCACTCCTGGAGAAATTGAAGTGTGGTGGTGCACAGGTCTCTGGCTCCACCATTAGCCAGTTTTGAAGATTGTACATGCGCACCAAGTTTTCAACACTGGCCTACGTGACCAATATTGAACTGGATTTCTGATCTCCAGCCTTCCCACTTGGGATGCAAATACGACTTTCGAACAAAAGTGTTACTGAGATTTCTGTGTGCAAACTGTAAACACTACTTTACATTGATACAATTTTAGTATACAAACTGTAAACGCTACTTTAAATTGATACAGTTTTACTATACAACGTGTAAACACTACTTTAAATTGGTGCAATTTTAGTATGCAAACTGTACACACTACTTTAACTTGATACAGTATTAGTATGCAAACTGTAAGCACTAAATTGATACAATTTTAGTATACAACGTTTAAACACTACTTTAAATTGATATAATTTTGGTATGCAAACTGTAAACTACTTTAAATTGATACAATTTCAGTACACAAACGGTAATCACTAAATTGATACAATTTTAGGATGCAAACACTAAACAATACTTTAAATTGATACAGTTTTAGCATACAAACTGTAAACAATACTTAAAAATGGTACAATTTTAGTATACAAACTGTAAACACTACATTACATTGATACAGTAAACTGTCAGCACTACTTCGGAGTCGTACAATATTAGTATGCAAACTGTAAAGACTGCTCTCAGTTGATCGTGGCTTCATTTTTGCTGGTGACTGCAAGTGAAGAGTACCAGGGTGTTTGTCGAGTCCTGTGGTTATTTGAAATCATCTAACCTCGACTCATGCAAGAAAGAGATAGAAAGAGAAAGACAGAAGAACATTGGCAAAGTTAAGAGCAAGGATTAGAAAGAACTAGTAAGATTGGTATATAGAGACAGGAAGTCAATGCGGTGTAAGTAAGAGGCACATGCTAGAATCAAGCCCATCCCGCCTTGGTGTTCAGCAGTCTCCAGAATTTGTCAGCACTGGATGTGGGGTACTCAGAAAAGCTTTGGGCCTTTGCGCGAACGTAATTTTTTTTGTTTTTTTTTACTTTTTCCAAAATAAGTACTGCTAAAAGTACATTCGTTTTTTTTGTTTTTTTTTTAACATAGACTGAAAACACTTCTCCAAACTGGCATTTTGTTTTACTGTAGGAGGTAAACCTATGCCATTAATCACTGTTTCTAAATGGTCATACCATAGATGGCCCATAAGTAATACTCTTTCTTTGCTACATAAACCATGTTTTGGACTGATCTTTTTAGCATGTAGCATACAAACGTTGTGTTTAAGTTTTTAAATGGGCTTTGTTAGTGCGCTACATATTAACACTGTTGTACATATTGCCTTTCTGAATTTTTTGTTTTGGCAGTAAAGGTAAACACATGGCATTGTAATCTGCATGTGTGGTTGAAATCAGTTTGTGAAACACACAAAAGCTACTGGGAGAAATACTTGCAAATTGTGTGGCCACTATCCGTCGCTCAGAGTAGCATTTCAACACATTTTTTTTTAGCTACCATGTCACCTCAGTTTGGACCTGTGCCATCTGCAAATCCGTCCTGACCCTGTTCTAGTCGGAACAGTGAGTCCTAAAGAGTCATGCCAGGTCCCCCTTAAACCAAAAAATAAAGCAACCACAGACTACTTTTGCCCTGATTGGAGCTCATCGGTCAGGTGTAAATTGGTACCAGTAGTACAGTGCACTTGGGACCTACATGTGGTAGTACTCTTGTCACTTACAGTTGTACATCAAACTCACAAAAGGTGATGAGAGGAATGCTTGCAGTTTGTCTAGTGGCAATTGATCGGGATAGGATTCCAAACCATCGCTCTTTTGCCCACAGTGCCACCTCAGTTTGAACCTAGACAAATGCAAATCAGCCTTGACCCTGCTCCAATATGAACAGTTCAGACCAATCTGCTAGTCCCTCCCTGAACTGGAACACCATCAACCCAAGAGCAATTTCAGCCTGATTGCGGCTCATCATTCTTGTGTTGCATGGTTTTGTTTATGCCCAATGTGTAAATGCAATTCTTACGAGCTTTGTGTGGTACTTGTGCATGCCAGCACATCAGTGTAACTCAGAATGTGTGATAATTCTGTATTTCGTAGGATATTACCTTTGGGGATTTGTGTATTTTTACACAACACTCTAGTCTCTTATTTGTGTAAATAGCAGTAGATTTGTGTCTCAGTATAGCTCCTGCTGGAAAAGGACTCATAATTTTATGGGTTCTTGCATGAAAGATATGCAGTGTGGTGGTTATTTCTTTTTATTATTTTTCATATGGGGGTAGTCATATAATGTGGACCTAGTCAAGTGCAGCAGAGTTCTGTAAAGAGAACACACTTGTGTTTAATCCTGTACAGGTTGAAAAAGTCCTGAAAGGGGGCTTACCAGCGTGTCATAAGAGATGGTCACAGAAACACTACTTAGCAAGGAACAAAGGAGTACAGTTCTTCTGCAGTATACCCCCATTTGCATAGTTTTACAAGAACAGAGGATTAAAGTGATTATACAGCACCGTGTCTAATATTCTCATTCAAGGGCTATAATGCTTGAGTCCTAGATTCTAATCTTGGCATCACCACTGAACTGAACGAAATAGTTGTGCAGCTCTCCTACTGACAAATCTCCCACGGACTAAATCTGCAAGTATGTCAAAGGCAAAACAAATAGTGTATGTGTCCTAGTTCTATAGCATTTAAATGTATCGGCCTGTCTCCCCATCATTTCTCTGTAACTTGTCACCCATATACCTTACTGTTCTGTGTAGAGCAGCTCATGCTTCACAAGGTCCTGTAACAGCGTTCTCTAATTTGCACAACTGCACCTAGGGCAAGAGAATCAAGCATATGTTTATTTGGCTTTAACCTTGCCTCACCATCTTCATGCATCTTCTGCTCTGCTTTCTAGTTTGAACATGCTGCTGGTGATGACTCTTAATTAATTGGAGGCCTTAATCTTGGCTTCTAGCTACACAGGGGTCCTGGAACTCAGTCTTGTAGATGACCACACATCTTTAATGTAATGCCCTGGTGTCAGAAGCCAGTGGAGATCTGATTAGAGTGGCAACAATTCTATTTTACTTCTAGTGACTTGATCAGGCGAAATTCAGCTTGCTTTTCCGGTGTTTCTCAGTGATTTCTGCCCAACAGGATGTTGCCTCGGTCAGTACGGGGTAGTACCAATTCTTTGATAATGCTTCTGAAGAACTTTTACAAAAGGGATACTTTCACTTTGCTGATCAGAGTGAATTGGTGCTAGGTTTCTTGTTCTTGTTTACTGTGAGTTTTGAAGAGAATGCGGGTGTCTGTGTGGAAACCATGGTATCTAGTAGTTGTAGAAGGAAGCAGACTGTCTATTTATTACAAGGAGCCAGATTGTTTTTTTTTTGCGGTTTACTTCGCACAAATTCCATCTTAGTGAGGTTGAACGCGGGGTTTGTCATTTTACATCCATGATCTAATTCTTACCACTCAGCCATTTAGGCCATCAAACCTGCATTCAGAAGAGTCTCTCAGGTAGCTCTGATACCTGACCACGGGCTGGTGGGCTTGAATGTTGTTGTTGAAGGGCAGAACTCCCAGGGACTCATTGTTAAGGTTGAAGATCTCGGGCAAGAAGCCTGATCTATTGCGAATAACCGCAGGACATGGAGATGAGCATAAATCATAACACAATCATCTGAGAGAGCTTTGACTCTGCTTCTCGAGTAGTAAGTGAGCCTTTGCATAGGGTTTGGTTTTATTTGAGCCCTTTCTGGCTGTAGTGGTTGTGGACCCTGCTTTGCCAAGTGATTGAGCAAGCTGAGCGGACATGATTCATGCTTGCTTAATATCTGTACGACTGGTTACCCATCTCTGTACAGCTTTGTGGCCTGAACCTCCACTTGATTCCAAGATGAGGACATTGCTCCTGATACTCTCCTGCAGCTACATGGCAGCTGCTTTGTCTGGGAGTTTCCCCTGCAAAGGTAGGTGGGTGACTGATGGTAATTTGCAAGGTCAGTAATTACTCTTATCCCCTGCCCCTAACAGTCCTACACCCGTGAACTTGGACCTTTTTAGATGCTGTTTGAAGCCATCAAATGAGTTGTTGCGGTGGATGGGATGAAGTTTAGAGAAACTGAGATGAAATTGACTTGGGGGAAGAAATATACTTAATATTTCTCCCTCTGGAGGGGGGGTGATTTTTTTGCTGCTCGCACTCGCAGTATATTTGAAGTCCTTCTTCGGTACTTTGTCTTGCGGCGCTGACTTGATGAATGTTGATGAGTTTGTAACTGTAAACCGGGTGACATTTACACTGCAAGGCACGCTTCGGCCCTTTGCATAATCCTGTTTAATGGCGGTGCGTGCTCGGGCGAACAAGCCGGCATTTACCATTTACTTTTGCTGAGAAGGAGCGGAGCGACCACTCCTCCCCCCTCGTCCCCCTCCCCCCCAGGGTGAATGTGACACTTCTGAAATACGCTTAATCAAGAACTAAATGCGGCATGGATATGCGGCCGGCCCAGCGCTCCTGCGGCCACATTTGATTGCAGGTTGGGAGTTGGCTCTTTCTACTTAATTCACCAATACTGCAGTCGGAGGCCGAACTTGCATTTTCATTTAGAAAATTAATTTGTTTTTCTTGGGGGACAGCCAGATACTGCTTACAACTGAAGTTTGAAGTTGGGCCAAAGCAGCTGAAAGATCTAGCGCCAGGCGAGTGTGTTGCGGTGCGATGGGAAGGGGTTTTGTGGTGGTGGTGTGCTAGTTGGCTGTCCCACTGGTCATGCCTTAACAAAGTGGTCTAGTGTGCAAACCTGTAGCCATGAAATGGGTGAACTTTTCTTACCATGCTACCATAATATTCATGTTGTCTGGGTAGTTGAATGTTGTCCTTCTTTGAAGATCTGTATTCAGAGTACGTAGAAAGGTGCCACCATGAGCTACTTTTTTTGTATCCTGGGAAGCTAATTGCTAGAGCTACCATTACTGCGCAGGCCTGTCTGCACTTGCCATCCATCTTGATCCAGCCCCTCTGCCCCTAGAGAAGAGAGGGGGTGATCTAAAAAGACACCTTTGCCCACTTCGGTATTCCTCTTCCCCCACCATTTTTGTGCACATCCACTACAACCTGTTCAGAAAAATGTGTTTTGAGAGAGAGAGAGAGCACAGGAGCAATATGCAGAGGGCTATGGCAGTGGAACAAACAGCTTCTTTCCCTGCTCTCTCTGTTCCTTGTCCTGATACCCTCATGTGGAGTCCATAGCGCTGTCCCTCCTTGAAAAGCGCCATGTTTCAAAGTGTGCAAAGCAACCAGCAAGGAGCAGCCTTTTCCCTCCTTGCCTGGTCTGTAGGGCTTTACTGAAAATTGACCTTCAGTGTGCCGAGGTGCTCTAGGCTAGAACGAGCACCACTACGGAACCAAATAAACAGCAGTCTATATTTTAGGTTCAGTGCTATGGGAAAGATGCTGGTAGAGTCCAAGGTTTTTGAAGATAGATTACCTGTGTGCCGAGCAGCAAATATGGTGACTGGGATCAGATGCAGTATAAAAAAAAAAATTATGATGAATTAACAGGAGTTGGGAAATTTTATCTGTTGACTATGGACCCCTGTAAGAACAGAGAATTGTCCGACAATCGCAGACTGCTAGGCAACCCTAAGTTATGGGAATACTACCTCAAAAGAAAAGAAACAACCAATACCAAGGTGACAGGATGCATTTCAGCATAGTGGAATAGGTGATGAGAGGGAACAGTGTCTTCCTGAATAAACGAAATGGCGTTGCTAGAGTGTTCGTTAAGAGAAATGTGGGCTCCTTGCTCGTCGATTAACCCTTTGATCATTATCATGAAAATGATGGATTAGCTGAATTTTTACCTTAAACTACTGTACTGAGTAAGGTCTATTCTGCTGTAATGGTCAACAGTGGGATGCCACCGAGGTCTTCGTCTTTGGGTTGTCAAACTTTATGCATTTATGCGATACTGAAATGTGAAGACCTTCATAAGGGTAATGGATAATCGGGCAATCTGCCATGGCAAAAGGTTTATTGTATGGGATGCAAATGATCACTCCAAATTATATAATTTCTGATAAAATGATTTAGCCTGTGATAGTTCAGGTTAATGTCTGCCTCTTGCTAAATCATCTATTTAGGACAAAAAGCCGTCGGTTGCAGAACCGTAGTGGGATTGAAAATATCACCAAAGCAGTGTGATATCCCGGGGCACATTGATTACCTGGAAGTTGAAATGTGTTAAGAGCAAAAAAAATATTGAGTTCAAGAGACCAATGTATACCCCAAGACTTAATATGTTTGTGCTACCAGTGCACATGTGACTTCTGGAAGGTTGGGTCAAGTTTTGAACATCTCATGCTTAGAAGTATAGAAAGATGGGAAACACTTGGAGTTGAGCTACTAGGAGTGCGCATGATTGGTTCAGTCTGAAGGTGGGCATGCTGAGGACTTGGATTTCTCTCCATGCACAGTATTCTGAAGGATCCTTCAACAGGCACAACATTGATGGACAGCCTGTTTAGCCCTGTCTTTCTCAGACTGCATATCTCCGACTGATTATAGTGTATTTTTCTAATGTCGCTGTATTTGCAGAAATATTGTCGCTACTGTCCACTGATGCTTCTCCCTATGGAAAAGTAATCTGAGCTGCTAATATGTTGACTTAGTTTACATACCGAGCCATACCACCTCAGCGAGAAAGGCATGAAAAAGATGGGCATCAGTGAACTGCTGGTCACTAACTACCTAAGTTGTGGAGCTGTTCATATGATAGTGTAGAGTTCTGTGTGAGGGCGCAACTCATAGCACAGTACTCTCCTGGTTAATATCGGCCTGCTTATAATCCTCATCTAAATGACTTCAGCTATCCGTCCTCTTCATGCTAACATTGGCGTGACTGGAAATAAGTCATCAACTCGCCTCTAAAGGAACCAAATAAATAACTCTTTTAAAACATGGCAAACTTTTTCCCAATATTTAAGCCGTACTCCAAAATCAGTGGCCGTTTTACATAATCCCTGGAGACCCAAATACTCACACTGCACATCCTGAATAAGAAGGTTCCGGTAGAGCATTCTTCATGGGATAATGGTGACCTTTGTTTTCTTTCAACTTGGACAGAAGCCAAAAACACTTTTGGAAGGGGCGAATGTGGATTCCAGCCTGCACTTAGCTCAGGGACTTGATTTATTTTTTTTGGTTTTGCATTTGCCCCGACCATTTGATTTAGTAACATTATATACACAATATATTTACTAACCGGGCTTTCAGCAACCTTTCGGCCTCGTTTGTTTCTTGTCATTCACATTTTTCTTCCACTCACCAGAGCATGAGGCAAAGGGTCAGCTCATTTCGTGATTGACTTACCTCTCCACCAGCGCCGGCATTCTGCTGTTGCACAGTGTGCAGTTATATACAAAAAGTAGTCCCTTGTACAAAAAGCATTCACAAGTAACAAACACTGGCAAATCCAACAGTAGGCAGCCAATGCCAGACAGTTGGCTTTGCTATGGAAGCCTAAAAGCCTAGACTCTAAACTAGCAATGTGAGGTGCTGGTAATTGAATCATCTCTGAATTATCTCTTCACTTCGTATGTTCTAGATTTTTTTTTTTAATACATTCGTCCAAAGAAGTTAACTTTATTCAGTTGCATCACAATGCAAATGGCAGCCGCATTTTAAATAAGGTTAAGGTTTAGGTTTTGGCAATCATAAACTCTAGGCAGTTTAGTTTAAAGTTATTTCAGAGTATGATCTTTCAGGAATTGTGGTCTATTCCTGCAAATTGACAGTGCAGCTTCATTTATGTGAAATATGTTATGAGAATGGTTTGTGGAACAAAGAATCAATGGGGTTTCTGTGCTGATGTATTTTCTCTTAGTTGGAGCGCCTTGACCATGGATTCGTTTTGTCCAAACATTTAGTGGATCCTGCACTTGAATGACTAGAGAAAATCTGTTTCTGTGCTCATAGTTTTGAGATGGGAGAGTCGGTCAGTTTGGAATGAGTCTAAAGCAGGACTCATTGTGTTGGGTTTTCGAGTCCACTTGCTATGGGATTGGTGGGAGCATTTGTTGTTGGACGCTACTTGCCATGGCATTTGTGGGACTTGGATGCTACTTACTGTGGCATTTGTTGGGAGTTGGACACTATTTTCCGTGACTTTTAATGGGAGTTGGACGCTACTTGCCATGGCATTTTTGGGAATCGGACGATTTTTATTCGAAGCAATTTTCTATGTATTTAGCACTATCATATTTTATTGTTTACGCATGTTGATTTTTACCTTAACTGCAAGTTGAGACTCTTATCCCTTAGTGAGCACCATGAGCAATAGGATTTTATTCCAACTTCCATCTCATTGCTTCGCTCGGGTTGTCCGTAAGACAGCGAGAAGCCTGCCCTTCCCGTTTTGTCTACACTGGTTGATGCCACATAGCAAGATCTGATGGAAACCGCATTAGGAGAAAAAATACATTGTACAAAGGGCAAAGAGAGGGAGAGCAGCAGGAAAAAAAATTGCAGGAAAGTTGAAGAGAACAGATTAATATTTATAGACCCGAACCACGGTCTTTTAGCCGCATTTATAACTCTGATAGTGGCGGCTGAGGGCTGAATCAACATTTTTCTCTACCTGGGAAATAATAAATATGGAAAAGCAGCCCTCCGAACTGCCTTTATCATAAGAATAAATCAGGAGAGTTTGTGTTGCAGGAGCGACTTAAAACTTATAAATATGTTGCCCTTTAAGGTTGCAATTCATCACGCTGTCCGAGGAGCCTTTCTCATAATGCAGCTTTTTCATGTATTTTGGGGCAGTTCGTTTGCTCCCTCCATCACCATAGATGATCCCAGGCTGGCAGTCTTTTTACCTGAGTCAAGGTCTGCATGGGAGAGGGTGTGTTATTGCTCAACCCTGCCCTCCCTTTAGCTGCATCATTCTAGATTCTGTAGGAATTTCCTAAAGTTGTTGCATGTTCACGCCAAGGTCATCTTGAGCATTGGTGGCGCCTGGTGCAACAATGCTTGTTCCCTTGCCCAACACCCATGACCAGCTCCTCCACGGATTCCCTCACTATCACCCTTCAATGATGCCCTTCACCTGTTCATAAGCCTCTAAGGTATTAAATCGCTATACATCACACACATTGTACAGATGCCATGAATCATGCAAGTGCTTAAAGCAGTGGGTTTCAAACTTTTAAATGCCCCGGGGAAAAAAGTATCCTCACCCAGCTCAGAACTTTTGACTATTATTCTAGTAAGTTGGTAATGTTTAAATATGTCTAGAGTTATTTAACAGCTAAGTTCTGTTACCTTTTTTTAAAAAGCAATACTTTTTGTTCTGCTTAAAACAAGGCAATGTTATCTGCATAGCACTTTCTTTGGCCAAAGCCTGGCACCCCCGGGATCTCCTGAGGCCCCCTAAGGGTGCCTGCACCGCAGTTTGAAGACCCTGAGTTTAAAGCAATGCATAGGAAATGTTACATGAGACAGTCCAACCTTAGAATAACAAAAGATTAAGATACAATCAATAAGGTTCTAAACCTATGCCTTGCAGATTGCATTCAGTTTTTCATGCCCGTTCAGAGCTTAATGTGCTATATTAGTAGGATTGTATCTTAGAAACTGCAAGTAGCAAAGGATGGCTGTGAGAAAAGCAGTAATCCACTGAGCTAGTAACATAAAATGCAGAGCTTTGATCTGCACGGTAGCTGCTGTGCTCTTCAGCAGACTCACAAACTCTGTGCTACTTTACAGCCAGTCAAACCTGTGACAAGTCAAAATACAGATCTCTCCAGCAAGTACATTAACCGCCAGAGTAATCTTGATATTATTATTATTATCCCATGAAAAATCCTAGGCAAAGGAACCTCTCTGCAGGCTGCCCTTGTCACCCCTCCTGGGCAGCCTGTTCACTCTGTGGGTCCCTTAGAGCCTGGCGGCCGGTGCAGCACCACTAGTCACACAGCCCTGAAGCCAGCACTGTGTTCACGGAAAAAATCACAGAATTGAAATCTGCAGAGTAAGGCTGCACCCCACCACCATTTCCAGCCCCTCCATTTAAAATGCTTTATTACATAATATTGTATGTATCACCATAATTGTAACATCTATGTCTGTCTTCCTCTAGCCGGGTAAACATGTTATGCCCGTGGCTTCAACCTTTTTACATTTTTAGAATCTAAATACCCTGCAACCTGTATTATTTGTGATCACCTCAACGTGGTCCAGTCACTACAGCATAGAACATGGCCACTAGGTCATCCTACCTCAGCCACTGGTTAACTTCACTATGAGTAACACCCTGCTCTTTCACAAAGATCACAGTCACGCAAACTAGTTCACTTCAGTAGCAGGGTCTGCTGTGGCAAAGTGTGCTTCATAAGGCCAACAAATATTTTTTTCTTTAGCTAATCTTTATTCTTTATAATGCGACGGCCTAGCAGCTCCTCAAAAACGAAGTGCTTACAAAACCATGACAAAATAAGCATTGACGAATCTTGCAGCCAACACCAGACCTACAGTCTTTGCCAATGCTTGTTTCAAATCATGCCTGGCATGCAATTACCTGGATCCATGCTCATAATTTCTTGACCTTATTTTCGGCAGAATTAAAAACATTCAGTTCTAAAATATTTGTAAGTATTTACATTTTTAATAGCCTAAAAGATCCCATTCTTAAAATGTTGAGACCTAGTGAGTGTAATAGCACATAGATATCATTTATTTATAGTGTTTTATATGCAGCGTTAAACACGCAGTGCTGGAAGTGCACGCGCTGCACAGCAGGTTAAATATTGCATGGCTCAATAATACAGAAAAAATATATTTTTTAAGTTTGTTTAAAGTCGAGGCAAAGTGGCCAGAGGTATTTGCAATCAGCATGGCCTCTGGCTAGGGAGCTGAAGTTGATAACTCTGCATAGAGTTTAAGATAAAAAAAAATGGCATCTGCAGTTAAACGAACAATTTTTAGGCCCCTCAGCTGGAAGCTGTGGTTTAAACACTCTCCGTGGGAGTCTTGGAACTCCCTGAATTGAATTTGAATCTGTGATTAATGTTGATGCCTGAGACATCCAGAAGACAACCAATTGAAGTACTTTTCAAGCTAAGGAGTTGTGTTCAACAAATGGTGAGAGTTTATTTGTGGGCCTTCCTCTGAAATGCTTCTGCTCGCCTTTGTCTTTTGTGGTGTATACCGTGCATAGTGCAGCAATACACTGGAATCCCATGCATCAGCGGAGGGCCTCTGCCTGTTCAGCCATTGACCTCCTCAGTTCCTGCTCCATTCAAGGCCTTTTCTGTTTGTTTTTCATCTGAACTAGACCTGTAGTTAGAGTAGAAGCTTATTTAACTCAGGGAAACAGGTACAGACCAGATTTTATTTCTATACCACTATCAACTTTCAATGTCTTTTTTCCTTTTTCCTTTTTTCATCATAATTTTTTTTTCCTTACTGTTTTGGTACTTTGTTGTGTAATATTCTGGGCAGGACTGGGAAACAAAAGCAGAAAGGGTGGGGGTGGGAAGGAGTAAAGGACTTAGGGCCTCAACGAGAAGATTTTTTTTCTCAAATGTGAATATAGTGTATATGGCGTGTTTTATGACACATTTCATGACGTAACCTTTCCCAGTCATCTAATGGACGGATGGCGATTGGAGATATGGCTGCATGGCTCAATGAATGAATGAATAGTTGGATGTCTACGGAGTGGACGAATCAATTAACTCAAAAATGGGTGGTAATAAATAAGTACTTTTAAGCTAATGGTATGGAGCAAATGGTCTCAAGGGAGTGACCAAGGGTGTATGCTCTGGTTTTCACTTTAGCTGCAGCATCAAAACATCGTCCTTCCCAAATACTCATTTCACCAATGCTTCTGAAACACCCATGGCCCTGGCAAAGTGCATAGATTTAGCACCTTAAAGAATTAAACACAAAGCATCAAGCTTTGATCTAAAATGGGAGAGAGAAAATGATAACCATGTAGTAACTGAATTGCACGTTGTGAAACCAGGAAACCTAGCATCAGTCTCTGCTTTTACTTGACCACATTATGTGATCCTAGGCAGTTAATGTTTTCACTGTGCCTTCTTTTCCTTCATCATGTGAGAGCACCTTTAAGTATATCAGTTTGTGGTGTTCACTGCACAAAAACAAGACTTTAATGTTACTTCACCTATATTTACAACCTAGGCCACATATATGGGGCAAAAGACAACTGACTTCCCTTTTGGTTGACTAATAGCAGTGTTGTCTGGGTATTCATGTTTAGAATCACTGCTAACATTAGCCATTCAATACAATGGTCTAGTTTAGCATACTAAATTGAAACACATTGCCTTGGTCACTTTATAAAGAGATACACTGTTTTTTGTTTTGAAGGGTCTATCCTGTATATCATGGATACTCAAAGTACGGCCCGCGGGCCTCATGTGGCCCCTTGGGCAATAGGAGCACTGGCAGCTGTTTGCTCGATTCTGCACTAACAACACAAATATTAAATACACACACATTCATTTATTTCAAACTTAATTGGTGTTAAAGAAAGGAAGTAACTAGGGACTCCTGCACTTAACTTTAGAAATGTGCTGCAAGATGTCTTTAAAAATGAAGACAAGTGTAAAACTAAGACAGTCTCTTTAAAATTAAAAAGTGTATTTAGTTAACATGCAGAACCTTTTTGCCTGAGTACAATTTATTTTATCAGTGCACTGAGATGTATTCCTTTAAAAGTGATAGTTTTCAAACATACATTTGAAAACATAAATTTTGAAACATAAATTATTTCACTTATCCTGAGAACACGGCCAATAGTAAATTGAAGAGGGCAGTCACTTGGTATGTGCACTTTATGGGTGGCCTGGGTTCCTATCATACATTAACAACATTATAGTTTATTAAATCAAACATAGAAGCACGTTTTGTGCAGCGCACACCATGAATCATGTATTTCGAGGTCATCTTAAATGTGATAATGCAGAAAAAGGAGTGAAGTGAGACTAAACAATTGCCTAGGATCACACAGTTTGGAAAAGTGGGTAAGCCGGGATTCATTCCAGGTTTTCTGGTTTTACATTGTTTATTTCAGCCACTAGATGTATATCAGTTGCTTCTCCTACACTTACCTTGACCCCAGTTCACCCAGCCACCCCACTTGACCCCCACGGCCCTGGCATCAATGCGGCCCCCAGGCACGTCACAGACCAAACTTTTTGGCCCCTTGGAAAATGTTTGTGAATACCCATGATATATATGATATTCAGTTAACATTAATCCTGGACTAGGGTCTTTCCACAAGCATCAGAGTTGACAGTACTTCTCTATTAGAATAAAACGGATTCCACTATACAGCAATCAGGCTAACTTGTGCATTGTTCTCGTGCTCCAAAGCCCGTGTGAGATTCCTATAACACGTTATTTTAGTTAGCAGCTAAATGTCTCCTCTTTAAGAGTGATGTCAGACAGTAGGGGTAGCAAGTTCTTCTTCCACATTGAACCATAAGGGTCTTTATGCCCAATTCAATTACATGCCAGCAACCTGCAATATAGTAAAATCTGTTTTCTTTTTTTCTTTTAATGGAGATGTACTGTTAAACTGTTGCATGCAGAATGACCTTAATTGAGGATGTTTTATATGAGGTATGTATTTATGAATAAAAAAGCATCAAACATTGGCTGACTGGAGCAGTACTTGGCAGCATAGGAATGGAGAATACTACAGAAGCACGACACATAGCTACTCCCTCAATTCTTAAGTGATCACAATAACATTGACAGTATACATAAACAGACGTGATGAGGCATCTTACGTTAGGACAGAGAGGAACTACTTGAGGTACATGAGCTGTGGTTTGGTCTTGGGTCACAGTGTGACAATATGGTAATCACCATTAAACTGTGAGAGTGATAACCACCTCTCTTCCTATTACCGTAAGAGGCAATAGATATGTATTCTTTCCCCCTTCACGGGACAAATACCGGGAGGCAGTGCTTAATTTCCATGTACGATTAAGTTAACCCAAAAGTCTCGGGTTAGTGATCACACTTAATGAGGGTATGGAGACACAATAATTTTAATTTATTTAGGATGTTTGAGGACATGCACATGAACAACCAACAATTCATTTGACTTTAACCATTTCAAGATGTTAAAACCGGTCAATAGAATGTGCCCTTTGGGCGCTTCACTGGGTGTTTTTCTGTTCTGATAAATGTCTATTATTTATGTTCACATAAGGATGTGAGGATTATTGATCTGCATAATCTTTCACGAAAATAATCCTTGCAGTACATTGTCAAGGGGTTTGGATGATATTTAACGCTCTCATGGAGCCATTTCCCCTACTGCCACCAGCACAAACAGGGAGCCAAGCTGCTAAAAAGTCATAGGAGACTGGGATATATATATATATATATATATATATATATATATATATATATATACACATACACATACACATATATATACATACATATGCCTCATCCTACCCTTTTGGCAAATAACCTGGTCTCTGAGTGTCATTGCTTATGCTACTTGTTGTGTCGTATCTTGTCCAAAAAGCAAAAACTTTACCATCTATGTTCCTTTCTGTTCCTTGTCAGTGTCCAGTAGTTTTACTCACATAACCCGCCATTTTGTGTTGCTTAAATTAAAACTTGTGTTAAAAACACTGTTAACCTGTGGTCACCTTTTACAAAAAAAAAGTTGAAAATTCAGCATTAACAAACCTACACATTTCATGCTGAACACCTCTGAATGACTATCCATGTACTGTGCGTGGAGCTATCATAGGGAGCGGGAGACGAGGATTACGGGTGGTGGGGGAGGGCCGCAAACATTATGAAAATTGTTGCCATTTAAATGTGCAGTCAGAGGTCACCAAAGTTCTCCCTTCAATCAATTTATGCTCCAACTTGCTAACTTATGGCCATCCTATATTTCTAGATAGTGAGGTAATCCTTCACTTGTGAGATATTGTAGTTCAGACCTCATAATCTACCATAATACTGAAGAGCTTGTTTTTAATGTTATAGTAAACTGTGGTCTGTGAAAATTTAAAGTATGTGTTCTCTTAGGTGGAAGCGGCAGCCTGCAAGGATTTCCGGACTACAGTTTCAGTAAGTTTCACGCACATCTTGATTTAAAGAGAAAAGTAACAAGGATGGCTCTGCTGGGTGGGATGGTGTGTGAGTGGGGTAGTCATTGATATGCATTGCTTTACTACCTATTTCTTGTGTGATGTGAAATCTTAATAAATTGGGTTTTTCGTGGAATTCTTTTGGAGTCTGATTGGAGAAAGTGCCCCAAGGGTGCAGTAGGTGTGTCTGCCTCTTGTTCCCTCTGGGCACCTTGGTATTATAGAAGGGGCTGGAGGTGCCTGTGTGGCCCACTTTTTAACATGGACTGTGCCAGCACACATTGTGTGCCAGCACGATGACTAGAGACATTGACGTATTTGCTTGGGGCCATGGCCCTTGCAATTGTAAGACTGCTTTGCTTGCATCCGAGTGCCATATTACATACATGGGTGCAGTCGTAAGAAAACTGTGTGAAGGCTCACTGGCCATGCGCTAATTAAGAAGGCACACATTAAGTCTCGTTTCCTTCAGCCTTAAGGAGTGGAGAACTGGGGCCAGAGGGACTTTCCCCATCCATGAATCCTCTCTCTCAAGCAGAGGCTGGTGCGCCTCCATTGAAACACGGAGTAGTGATTTTTCGGAGTCTGCTCCATTCTTCACTAATGTGCGCTCCATAGCATAGGCATCAACTATCAGGATTTTCACTTCCGGTGAGGACAGTACATTCTGTTTTATAATCGCTTGCAGTGTTTTGGGTTAAGGGTGAGTTTCAACACAAACAAACTGTAAACCCTGTAATTTGTACCCTGCTGTAACTATTTTTGAGTTGTTACTGATAAGTGTCTGAAAGACCCTCAGATTGTGACTTCTGGTACTATCAGTGTGATCATTATGGCATTTTGAGCACTGAGTTCATAGATGTCAATTAGAGAAGCAGGTAGTTGCCTTAGTTTGTCCTGTGCTGCCCTTGGTGCATTGGCTGCTACAGTTGGCACAGGGGTGGGGATTTCATGAAGGCAACAAAAAGAATAAAGTAAATTGATATCCATAAGCATTTGTTTAAGTTTTAGTTCAGAAATCTTGTCCTTCCTCCGCCCCCCAGCAGTAAGTAGGAGGCTTATGAGTGGCACAGGTAAGTCATGTTGTGAGACATTCAAAGGTTGTGTAGTCTTACTTTGCCACCGCTGATGTTTGTCTTGAATTCACTCCCATGTATGTGTGTGGCTGAAATTGACCCACCGAAGGCATAGATAATCCCTTAATACTGCCCTGAAGTTTATGGCCAGGCTGTGTTTGACGTGAGAGGATGTTGGAAGATTTCTTAGCCTTTGGCCTTTCCCATCAATATCCTTATGGGTATGGGTGGGACTTCCCTTGCTAGGGGCTTCTATGGTGCACCAGAGGGTTCGGGAAGGATACACATAGATCACGGAATGGAGGGATCATTTAAGAGTGTGTGCTGTATTGTAGGATGGGGAACACAGGATTTATAAAGTGTAACCTTAAATGAAGGCAACGGACCGATGTACAAAAGTCAGAATTACAAAGGAAGGGGATGTAAGGGAGGTGATGGAGGGAAGACTGTGGGATTACCTGCAGAGAACCATGGATCAATTCAGGCTCCGGTACATTCTGCAGTGGTGCCGACCCTTTCACTACCTTCCATAGAACCTTCAGGTGTGCTTACCTGTAAAAGATATCCTTGTTACCATGGCAATTCAGACACAGGTGAACTTCACTGAGCATGATTTATATGTATTCACTGTGGACCGACAGTACAGTACAGATGAACTTGTTGACTCTGAAAACATTAAATGGACTGTTAGATCATCTGATTTATGCAATGACTGCATTCTCCTGATTCCAAGTATTTCAGTGAGAGTTGACGCTGTACCTGGTCCAGTCCTAAACTGACCCCAGTTACTCTACTTAGAATATGTGGACTTGATGAATTTGTCTCACTTGCAAATGTATCACCACAGTCTTCTGCACTGAATGAGGTTCTAAACATAGGAGTACATATTCTCTGCTCTCTGTTACAAGTTACTGCTGACCAATTTTATTTTTACTTCCCATGAATGAAAGACTGAGGTATGAACATGTCGGTATTGGACTGCACTGGACGCCATGACCTACTAAGCTATCAAATCAGCTTTTGAACAAAGCATTATGGTTGACATTGTACTGCATGTCTTCCACTTAACCCGTTCTGCCGCATCTACTGATGGATCGGGCACACTCCAAAACCGCATCACCCATTGTGCCATGAGCATTCCAAACATTTATAATTAAAATAAAATAGTTCTTGTTAAATTGAACTCCTCATCAACAAGTGATAGCCTTCACACTGCACCATCTTACAGGTGGCCCAATTGTTTGTCATCCTTTTTAGGTCTGAGTTTTGACAGTGCAGCTATTAACCTCTTGCTTACCATATACATAGAATGGGCCTTGTGTCTGCCCCTTTCAGCCTTTGGCTTTCTTCAGCCAGTGTCTTTCAGCCATTAGTTTGACCCTTTGTCAATTATGCCTTGCCTCGGCCCAGTAGAGTATTCGTATCTCAACTAGTGCTACGGATGTATCCTTCCACCTCTACTTGAATCCTTCCGTTGAAATGTAGAAGGAAGCAGTTTGTACCTCAAACCTTTTCTGTCAACTCCTGTTGGCTGTTTCCCAAGTGTCTCGCTCTCATGTGGAAAGTGTAGGCAAATTCAATTTAGACGTCTTTGGCTTTGTCAGTGCTTGTTTTCTTGCAGCAGTTTCCATTCCATCGTAAGGCCGCCATTTCATGAGACCTGCAAATGTTACACAGTGATTACAATGGCAGATTATTTTATTTCAACCCAGTGCACAGACCTTTGTGGCTTGAGTCTCGCGCCACATTATGCACGCGCACCGGATACAGCTTTGTTCTCAAAAGGTCGGAGTAATTAAAAGCCCGCTGTAGTTCAATTCCTTAAAAAAATATCAGGTGACAGGAACTGATTGTTGCTACAAAATGCTAATGTTGACTTCCCTTTAGAAGGGAAAATGATAGAAAAAAACCTACTCTGGACGTCTTGAAATATGCTAAAAAAGCTTTAAGATCATGCAGGCCTACGCTTTGGCAGTTTAGATAAATTACTGTATCCTGCTTTGCTTGTCCAATTAAAGACTGATAAAAATGCTTTCAACCATATTTTAACCAGATAATGTGGCTTATTAAGCTCCCATGCAAAGGAGAATGGTAATTGAGTAGCTTATGCCAAATAGTCCCACAACGTGTTCTTGCATGTTTGGTTGCGGGCTCCTCACCACTTTAATAGGCTCAGCAAAGTCTTGGCATTTATGCCTAGGGTCCTTGTGGCTTAGATAGTTCATGTACTGTTTTGGAAACGGTTGCCTAACCCTTCCTATTAAATCAACTGCTTAACTACTTTGAATACGGTTTCCAGTCGTGTACCTTCACTCTAGCCTCAAAGCATCAGTGTTCTGGGTTGCCCTGACGCGGTCACCACACAAATGTCGTGCTAACTTTCAGCTAGTCCTTGCAGGGAGGCCTACCACTAATATGTGCATTTTGTTGTCCCACTTGTGACCACCCTCAGCATCATGTCTCATCCCAACGACACTTCCAAACTTACAGGATGTCATGTCCCCACAGTTGTACTTGCATAGAGCTCCACCCCACGTCAGTGGTTACTGATGACCACTCCGCAGATCGTTATGTGCCCCTTCATTAAGGTGAACACCCCTGCCTGATGCAGCCAGCATGAATGGCCTATGTTGAAAAAGCATGCTTTAACGCTTCTCCTGCCTTCCTGGCTTATTTTTTATTCATATGTCTTGCTGTGCCCTAGAACCTGAACACTGTCCCCCACAAACTCCATGATCTAAGCTTACATTTCTGTCAACTTATGAAATAGAAATGCTCGCAGTGTAGGCCCCCGTGTGGGATTACTGGAAGCAGCATAGACTGTTGCACACATTAGGACTCCTGTATGGTGACACTGTGGTTTAATGTGTGCTTGTTTTTTTTTGTCTTCTCTTCTCCAAGGTTCTCCTGTGCATACTTTTGATTGTGCCCTGGGTGCCTCTCATGCTATTGACATTTCTATAGATAGCCTTCTTTAGGAGCTTAAAATTGTACACACAGCTGTTTTTCAAATTTTTTTTTTATTTGAGTGAGATCATTGATGTAAAAGTTGGGCAAACACTGGGAAAGCTCCGCATACCCAATCTCTTCCTTTTTATGGGCTCCGTCCATTCTGGAATCTCTTTGGGCGTGAAACCACGCCCATGCCACGCCAGTCACTTACATTGGTTTGTGGGCTTGCCTTTTAAAATCCGCTTGCTTTCATTTGTGAAAGGCATGCATACGTCATGCCTTTTCCGGTGTTTATCCCACCTACTCAGCACCGGTAAAGTACCAAAAACATACGAGGCTCGGTGTTTTCCGCCTGGAGTCCGGACTACTTTATCTGTTTATTTTCCACGCAGCACGATTGCGCTGCATTTTACATAGCGCGATGGCGCTGGGTTTTTTTTTTTTTTGCTTTACAACGCTAATAGCTATAACTCGAACAAATGCGAGATCCTTGGCATTGAAAATGCTTGTTATTGTTGAAGCCCACACCTGCCTCAGCCAGTCTGTAGAAGCCCATTGGAACTAATGTTTTCCCCCGTACACATTCTTAGGGACCACTGATTTGTAAAGCTTTCTCACCAACATGACAGTCTGCCTTCACTTGACTTATTTACCACCAAAATAATGTGCCATTCTATGTATTTTACTCGTGCGGGTGTTTTTCGAAAGTTTAATATTAGTTAATAATGTTTAATCTTTGTAAAACCCCTGGTTAGATAAATCCTTACATCGTGAAAAGCCCAAGTCTCGATCACTTGTGCAGGGAACAGTGAGTTTTCATGAGGAGCTCTGGTACGAATGAGGAATTGGAGTACTCCTCAAGCAAAAATAACCGCTTCCCAGTTATCTCCCAAGGACACATTTCAATGTATTCGCACATATCAGTGGGTGGAATGCCTGTTTAAAGACAATTGTGTGATCAGCAGGTCCTGGTACAGATCCCGTGCGGCCCTCCTTAATCTTCTTGTATCTTGAGGTTGGGGACTAACACCTATCACAGTGCCACAACACAGTGAAGTTTGTGGTGGCCCTTACAAATAGTCACTATTATAACCTATTAAATATGCAATGGTGAAGGGCAGACTGGGGTTTTAAGGCGTTTGCTGCAGGGAAAATGATTTGTGCTGCAAAACTTAATTCGCAAACAGGTTACCCTAAGGGCAGCCAAAATCATGATTTTATTAGATTGAGAGAAGTGAATTTGAGAGTTTAATTTGCTAGCCACTCATTTCTGTTCAATAAGTCCAGATAATGACTGACTCTGTCAATATGATTGCCTGTATCCAGCATCAAGTTTTGGATCCTTCAGATTGATTGGATAACTTCAAGTTGTACGCACTGCCACTACCAATCTGCAGGGCCGCAGCTATTAGTGCAGCAGGTTCGGTGGCACTGGGCCGTGAGTGGTCCATTTCACAAGCATTACAGACAACGAGGCCCCTTATTCCTAGCTTGCATTAAGGCCCGTGGCACCCTTGCTGCGCCTCTTCCACCCTTGGCCAGACACAAAAAGAAAATTGATTCTATGTAGGTATTTAGACAGTGCAGACCGGTACCAGTTGAGCTTCCACATTGTCTTTTTTTCCGACCACTCCTCTTGCTCATCTCCTTACCCTAACCTGGCGTGAGAATCCATCTCTGCCCCAGATTGTTTTGTGGTTGACAGACAGTGCCTAGGTTCTGTTAGTACAGTGAGGAATGGGCCCCGGGCTGTGTTTAATGAACATGTTTTCTAAGTCTACTACTTAATATGTAGATGGCCGTGTCCAGAAGCAATACATGGAAAATGTAAAAATTGCCCTTTTGGAGGCAAAAAATGGAGATACCGAACACATTTGGACCCCTTGCATTTCCATTCCCGGGACCACGTGTGCAGATACCCGACTAATGCAAGACAATATTTCGTAAACCTTAATACAGGGTGGGCTCCCTCTGCCTGCGGAAGCCAAACGATCAAAGGAAGAAAATTTCAATGGGGCACTTGCCTGTCAGTCTGGCTAGCTGCCTCCTGTGGCTGAACCCCACCATTGACCTCAGTCCTGCCCGCATGTCTCTACAGTAACATTTATTCCCCCCCCCCGAACTTGAATTAACCAAGCATCCTACAGGGTATTGCACCAATAGTAGCTAAATATACATTTTCGGGCTATTTTTGACGTTTAAGGTTTTCTAACATTTCATTTTTGGTTGCAGCATGGTTTCTTTACTTTGTTCGGCTGTGTTAATTCGGTAATTGTTTCCCTTACCAATACCTTGATATCAAATGAGGTGTTTTGTACACGGTCTAAAATCAGAGGGGGAATTTTATCCAGTTTCTTCTTTTTTATGTTAGGACAGGTTTGCTTCAGCGTAGTCCTGGTTAAAAACCTCCCATTTGTTGCATGCTCACTTTAAACCCTACCCACCAGGCTGCCTCCTCACTGGTTCCTACCTCATGACCTAGCACAGTTAAAAGCAGTCTAAAGCCATGGTTCCTTTGTGAACCTCACACAGCTATCTTTCATGGCTTATTATTGAACTTCTCTACCATCCAAGAAGTATTTGTTTAGTCTCCTTTTTGTAAATACCATCGTTTCCCTGACCCTCGTGGCCACCTCTTGCCCGCTGGTTGTGACAGATCAGCGCTCTATTGATTCCGGTGTTCCACCAGCAGTAACCTTTGGAAGGGCAGGCCATGCATCACTAGAGCTTTTTATCTATCAATATCCACACTAATAGAAGGACGAGGTTGACATGTAATAACCCCAGAGAGAGGTCGTAAATCTGAGCCAACCTGGCTATGGTAATGACCATGAGGATGAAGGGTGCTGGCATCACTACGGGAGGCCAGGAGTGAGTATTACCAAACTGGATAGCGGTGGGAAGGAGAATTAATTGATCCAGCAAAATGCCAGGTAATGGATTATCAAAAGCATGTCTCGCATCAGGCAGTGCTTGAGGAACCCAAATGCATCACCATCAAGGCCCGGAAAGGCACAGAGAAAAAGGGAGCAATTTGCACCACCTCTCCCTCCATTGCACATAGGATGTGGTCATCACTGGGGCATTGCTCGCCACCAGTGGTGTAGGGTGGCCTGCAGAGGTCTTAGGAGGGGACTGGGCGAGTTCAAGTAATCAGAGCTAAGTGCTTCCTCCTTGTAGCTGGGACAGTTGTATGCTGCTACAATTGCATTAATTCTGGACTTGAATCTACCTGTGAGCCATGTAACGTATGGTGTGATGGCTATAAGCCACCATCAGTTAAGACTGTGCGGCATTATGTTGCTGATAGTCACAGTGGTTTGTGGTTGTGCTAAATGGCAAAGGTTTGCTTGATTCGTCCGGCTTTGCAACTGTGATCCAGCACTTAATACTGACTCATATCATAATACTACCATGTCAGTTGCATTACAGCGTGGGACCTTGAGTATGAAACTTAACACATCCTTCTGTAGTTTTACCTGCAAAGGTGTATATACATTTGGTCCTGATGCAGAATCTGGCACCCGACACCTACCTGTACCCCAGTCCCAGTGCCCCACATTGAATTGTGCTTTATGTGCCTGATGGAAAGTACAGCTGGGGCTGGCGCCACTCTTGCAAAACACTATTTGAAGAGCTTTGAAAGAGGATAACTACTTGTGTACTGTTCGATGTTTTTTTTTTTTTTAGCTAATTCATTATTATTTGAGATCGTAAAATGTCTACCTCACAAGCCACACACAAGTTCCTCCAACTAATTGTTTCTAAATCTTTGGTCATTGATCATTTAGTTTGTTGGATTTTGTGGCCCCTTGGAGTGAGTAGAGTATGGCACTTTTAGTTCTTATGTTTTAATGGGATAAACAGGACTACAAGTACCAGAATGCAAAGCAAAAGTTTGGACTGGAAAAGCTACTCATGCATGGACTGGATTATCGTGAGAGATCTTTTAAACGGAATACATTATAAGTCACGTGTCTTAAGAGATAAACATCTTACAAGGAGTCTAAAAATGAATGCATATAAATGCACATTCCAACAGTGTTTAGTAGGATGGCACAGCAATGTGACCTAGACCAATCATTATTGTCAGGATTACACAAAGGAAAATCTATGCCAATTTTTCATCATAAGAGAGATTCCGCACTTGCTCAACCTTTGCCAATTACAAATCGGTGTGACCATGCATGCCTTCCGCAATATAGAAGTCTGTGTCTGTTTGGAAGAAGTATGTGCAGGAACATGATTTGGGGCCCCCTTCTTGGAACAACTACATATTTATTATCCATTTCAGCTCACTCACCCCTCAGCAACCATGGTTGTATGATTGACAACCCTCTTCGTTGGCCAGCCTACATCTGGGGCAACCCTGGAAAAAGTCACTTTCGCTGGTTGGCACCAGAGAAGCAGAAAAACAATCTGCTGCAGGTGGTGCTGTTGACTGGTGCCTCACCTTTTGAGCCTGTGCATATGCCTGTCTGAATGGGACTGGTATTCAGAGTCGGGTGGCAGCAGGCTCCAATTGCACCGGTCTCGCAGCAGCTCCACAAGGACGATGCAGTCTCTATGGAAGCACACAATGCCAATCCGTACTGCACAGCAAGAGGTATATGCTGCACAGAGACAAGGACCTGTTTAGTTGGGTTGGTCCTCTGCACTTATCCAACCAGAATGTAGTGTGAGCTGTCCCACGAGCTTTATAATGGAGCCCCTAGAAAGTGGGGGCCCTAGATCAGAGCCCATTTTGCTTTTGCCTTACAACGTCTCTGCGAAAGTGGCTTGCATGTGTGTGTAAGCCTCAGTGAATTGGAAGGTTGTGAGTGGAAAGGAGGCTTGTGAGATGGTGTGAAAAGGAATATGAGCTTTGAAAAATGAGTAGATTGGGGGCGGGGGAGAAAGGAGTTGAGCAGGATATTTGTCAGAACATTGAAAATGTGGGATGGAGGAAAGGCTGACCTTACGGTGTGTGGTAGAGTTAGGAAGAGGAGTGGCTGGAGGGGTGCTTCTATAAACAGTTAATAGTAAATAATGCTCCTGTGCGGTTTTTAAGCCAGCAGGCCCTTTTCGTGCAATGATACTTTCTGTGGAAATGAAATGGATTCGTAACGCACACCAGAGTATGCCTCTTCTTTTGTTGTCTTCACAGATTGTAATGAGGTTTTCTGTTTTAACGCATTCTAGAATAACCCGCACTCATGTGAATAATCACTCCTATTTTGTAGCTGCCATGTTTCCCAGGTTCATGCATAATGTGCTGCTCCTGTCCAGGTTTTAACTTTGAATTTTGGGCTTGCAATATTGTGTTATAATAGAATAAGTTAGACTACAAGCAACACATCCAATATGGGCTAGGGTAACTCAACAGGCTGCTGTTTAGATACTATGCAGGGGAACTGGGCCCAGGAGAAGTAATCCCTTTAATATCCGCACTATTTTAGCTGTCTGGGCTGGCAAGAGACCAAAGTTCCATACGGAGTTGGGCTTGAGCAGTACCTATTTAAATACCAGGTGCTTGAGGTCGACAGCATAGACACCATTGACTCCATCCACTACCAGGCCATGGCACCCAGACACGCCCGGATGTTACCAAGATGCATTCTGCTGCTCAGCATTAAAATGCTGCTCAGAAATCCTTGCTTCTCCTTCCCGGCGTGCTTGATCAGTGGCATGAATAGCCTCGGACTCGGCCAGTGAAAATGAGTGGCTGAGTCTGTGAAGTCAAGTTCACAAACGATTTGCTAATGTACTGCTTTCAGTGTGGATACAGTCAAATCTCTAATGCTAAATACGGTTGTTGCAAACATGGCGTCCATCTTGGAACTGCCAAAAGTGTGTGTGTTTTCCCTTTTTTCCCTCATCAGCTGCACAGATCCAGCTGGTGGGTGAACCTGTTGAAATTGCGGGTTAGCAGAAAGAACTGGCGAGTAACAGCTACCTAATGCGGGTTAGTTCAGCATTACATTTTTATTATTGTTAATTGGCTCTGGAAGAGAAGCAAGACATTCTAGAGATATTCGCTGGTACACCTGAGGTTTACCTTCCTTACATTCTGGGTACCATGCGTGCGATCACCAATAAGCTGGAGCAGTAACCTCTTAATTGCAAACCTATAAATGACAAAAGATTAAAACAATTTCAAAATGTTTTAAAGCTAAGTCTACAAGGTTGTTATCTTATTTATTTGGTGGCATATTTGATGGTGGTGGTGATGCAAGCTTGTCCACCCTAGAAGGAACCTGTTTCAGGATAGTTTCACTTCAACAGTGAATGACCCTAAATCCCAGTGCATTGTTCAATCAATCAAGGATTTATAGAGCGCACTAATCACCCGTTAGGGTCTCAAGGCGCTGGTGGGGGGGGGGTGCTACTGGTCGTAGAGCCATGTCTAGAGGCGTTTCCTGAATGTCAAGAGGTCTTGGGTCTGGCGAAGGTGGAGCTGTAGGGAGTTCCAGGTCTTGGCGGCTAAGTGAGAAAGGATGTTCCTCCGGCGGTGGTGCGGCGGATGCGGGGGATGAAGGCGAGGGCGAGGCTGGCGGAGCGAAGATTGCGGGTGGGGGTGTGGAAGGTGAGTCTTTCGTTGAGGTAGGCTGGGCCTGTGTTGTGGAGGGCCTTGTGTGCGTGGATGAGGAGTTTGAAGGTGATCCTCTTTGATACTGGTAGCCAAGGAAGGTCTCTGAGGTGGGGGGAAATGTGGTCACGGTGTGGGATGTCCAGAATGAGGCGGGCGGATGCGTTCTGGATTCTTTGCAGTCTTGTTAGGAGTTTGGTTGTTATTCCTGCATATAGGGCGTTTCCGTAGTCCAATCAGCTGCTGACCAGGGCGTGGGTGACAGTTTTCCTGGTTTCGAAGGGAATCCACTTGAAGATTTTGCAGAGCATGCGGAGAGTGTTGTAGCAGGAAGAGGAGATGGCATTGACCTGCTGAGTCATGCTGAGTGTGGAGTCCAAGATGAAGCCTAGGTTGCGTGCCTGGGTGGTGGGTGAGGGTGCGGTTCCTAGGGAGGTGGGCCACCAGGAGTCATTCCAAGTTGAGGGGTTGGTGCCAAAGATGAGGATTTCTGTCTTGTCTGTGTTTAACTTGAGGTGGCTTGATTCCATCCAGCTGGCGATGGCGTGAAGTCCGTTGTGGAGGTTGTTCTTTGCAGTTGTAGGGTCTTTCGTGAGGGAGAGGATGAGCTGAGTGTCGTCTGTGTAGGAAACTATGTTGATGTGGTGGGTTCGTGCGATGTTGGCGAGGGGGGCCATGTGAACGTTGAAGAGCGTGGGGCTGAGCGAAGATCCTTGGGGAACGCCACAGATGATTCTGGAGGCTTCTGACAGGAACGGTGGGAGGCGGACTCTCTGGGTTCTGCCTGAGAGAAATTACCAAATCCAGTTGAGTGGCTTGTCGCGGATTCCCGCGTTGTGGAGGCGTGTGCGGAGAGTGTGATGACATACCGTCTCGAAAGCTGCAGAGAGGTCCAGGAGGATGAGTGCTGCTGTTTCTCCTTCGTCGTGCATGGTCCTAATGTCGTCCGTGGCAGCAATGAGTGCAGTCTCAGTGCTGTGGTTTCCTCGGAATCCGGATTGGGAGGTGTCGAGTACCTTGCTGTCTTACAGGAACTGGGATAGTTGGCTGTTTATAATTTTTTCGATGACCTTGGCTGGGAAGGGGAGGAGGGTGATCGGTTGGTAGTTCTTGGGGTCGTCTTGGTCTGCCTTTGGTTTCTTTAGGAGGGTGTTGATTTCTGCGTGCTTCCATCTTTCTGGGAAGGTGGCTGAGTCAAAGGAGCTGTTGATGGTTTTGCAGAGGTGGGGGGCGATGATGATGTTTGCCTTATTGAAGATATGGTGTGGGCAGGGGTCCGATGGTGATCCGGAGTGGATGGAGGCCATGGTGGTGGCGGTGTCCTCTATGTTGACGGGGGTCCAGTTGTGGAGGAGGTGGGTGTTGCTTGGAGCGTTGGGTTCTTGGGTGTTTGTAGTCTGCTGGTGGGTCTAGGGTTTGAAGCTATTGTGGATTTCTTCTATCTTTCGACAGAAGTGGGTTGACAGTGAGTTGCAGAACTTCTGTGATGGCGGGGGTTCGTTGGAGCCGGTCCAGTGGGTGGAGAGCTCATTGACGATGCCGAAGAGCTCTTTACTTTTGTGAGCGTTGGCCTCAATGCGGTTATTGAAGTGGGTCCTTTTGGTGGTGCGGATCAGTTGGTGATGTTTGCGTAGGGCATCCTTGAAAGCGATGTGGTTGGAGTTGGTAGGGTCAAGGTGCCAGTTTTTTTTTCCAATGTGCGACATATCCGTTTGGGTTCCTGTAGTTCTGGGGTGAACCAGCTGGCCTTGATTCTGTGGGAGGTGTTTGGGGATTTTTTGAGTGGTGCGAGGGTGTTGGCGCAATCTTATATCCAGCGATGCAGGTTGGTGGTGGCTATGTTGTGGTCCAGGGTTCCAGGGGGTAGGGCCCTGGCGAGAGTGGAGATCAGTTGATCCGTTGATATTTTGCTCCAGTTGCGTCGGGGGGGTTGTGTGCGGTGGTGGTGAGTGACTGGTTTTTGGTAGGAGAAGTGGATGCAGTGGTGGTCTGTCCAACTGAGTTCGGTGGTGTGGCTGAAAGACGTGGTTGCTGGCTGAGAAGATGGGGTCGAGTGTGTGGCCTGCGAAGTGGGTGGGTGTAATGACTAGCTGCTTGAGGCCGAAGTTGGCGAGGTTGTCGATTAGGTTGGTGGTGTTGATATCGTTGTTATTTTCTAGGTGGAAGTTTAGGTCACCAAGGAGGATGTAGTCTGTTGAGGCGAGGGCTTGGGAGCTGATGGCGTCGGCGATGTCGTCACAGAATTGCGGTCTGGGTCCAGGGGGGTCTGTAGACCGGTGTTCCTCTGAGTGTGTTGTTGGCGTTGATGTGGATTTTAAAGTGGAGGTGCTCAGTGGAGTTGATGGTGTTGTGGGAGTTGGTGGAGACTCTTATGGTGTTTTTGTGGACTATGTTGATTCCTCCTCCTGGTCTGTTGATTCGGTCTCTTCTGGTGATCTTGTAGTTTTCTGGTATGGCTATGGCTACGTCTGGTTCTGAGGCCGAATTAATCCAGGTTTCGGTGAGGAATGCGATGTCGGGCGAGTATGTGGTCAGGAGGTCCCAGAGTTCAATTGCATGTTTGTGGACGGAGCGGGTGTTAAGTAGGATGCATCTTATGCAGTTGTATGTTTTGATTTGGAGTTTGGAGGTTAGGTTGCAGGTGAAATTGCAGGCTTTGGAAGAGAAGGGTCCTTTGGTGCGCTTCGGTGTGGACTGGAAGCAGATGGAGCATCCTGGATTAAGGGCGTGGATTTTGTTGGCAGTGTAAAGGTGTTTGGTGGCGTGGGAGGCGTGTTGGCCAGGGGGTCTGGCGCTGGGCGTGGTCTTGGCGCAGACGGGCTTGCCTTTGGCACGCCTTCGGTGCGCAAGCGGCGTGTCTGCGCTGCGGCCGGCATAAGAGGGGAGGTGGGAGGGAGTGGCAGCTCGGAGGAGGGAGGGAAACCTCCAATGGGAATGCAGGAGGCGGGGGCAGCAGGAAGTGCTCGGAGGAGGAGGAGGGAGGGAGGGAGGGGTGCGGGCCTTCCAGGAGAGGAGAAGCCAAGAAGCCCAAACAAGCCCAAAACAATGGCAGCACTTACCGGAGCAGTGGTGAGGAAGAAGCGACCTGCCTGCAAGGATGGAGGGTCAGAGGTCGCTTCTAACCTCGTGCTGCGGCCGGCATAAGAGGAGAGGTGGGAGGGAGTGGCAGCTGGGAGGAGGGAGGGAAACCTCCAATGGGAGTGCGGGGCGGGGCAGCAGCAGTCAGGAGCGGGAAGAGCTCCGTGTAGGAGGGAGCGGTGCGGGGCCTTCTGGGAGAGGAGAAGCCAAGAAGCCCAAACCAGCCCAGAGAAGCCCAGACAAGCCCAAACAAGCCCAAAACAATGGCAGTACTTACCGGAGCAGTGGTGAGGAGGAAGCGACCTGCCTGCAAGGATGCAGGGTCAGAGGTCGCTTCTAACCTCGCGCTGCGGCTGTCATAAGAGGGGAGGTGGGAGGGAGTGGCAGCTGCGAGGAGGGAGGGAAGCCTCCAATGGGAGTGCGGGGGGCGGGGACAGCTGTTGACAGATCACACATTCTCAATGCTGTCTTAGAAGGGTGGTCACACTCACTTTGCAGCTAATTGTATATTGATTTTCTCGCTGCACCCCCCTCGCATGTGAGTTCGTTTGGGAGAAGGCAGCCAGGGCTGCCCCATTTTGCTCCAGGACTGCATGTTTTTCTGTTAGGTTTCCTGTGATTGCACAGGAATTGTGGTTTTTGTAGGCTTTTACCTGGGAGATGTAAAGTGAGAACAGACATAAGTGTCACTCCATTGTCTTCTCATCACAAGAAGAGAAAATAGAGATGGGTGAATCAATCTGGAGAAAAGCCATTGTCGGTAGAGGTATCCTTGGAAGCTTCAGAATGAATAGTCTTTCTTGCATTTGGCTGCTCACGACTGAAGAATGGTTCTAGCTGTGTTTTGTCTAAATGGTGAAGATCTGTTTGGAGGTATCTGGCTTAAAATTGAAGGTTTCTTTACGAGAATCCTGAAGGGTGACTAAGTCCCCAGAAAGGGGATGATCTGGTCCTAAAGTGCAGGGAGATGTATTGAAATTAGAAACAAGTGAGGCTAAGAGTCAATCCTAGGCTTACGAAAAGATAACCCAAGAGAAAAAAAACATTACGTATTGGAGCCAGGTGATCCAAAAGAAAACAATTGCAAGAGTGAGATTAGGGTGTTTTTTGTAGTGCAAGGGTCATATTTAGGCCAATATGGCTTTGTTTACAAAGTTTGCTGCTATCTTGGAACCCGTGTAAAATCTTTGTGTGTTTGATGTCATTAAAAACTCTTACACCCTGGTGCCACCTTGAGGTGTGGAGTATGCATCCTTTAAGTGTAGGGGATGAGATGAGTGAGGATTTGGGGAAGCGGACTCCCTCGTGATTGGAAGGGATGCCCACTACAGCACAGAAACAATATTGCCTGTAAGTACATTCCCTTTATTTGATTGTACAGGATATAGACAGTTTGATTCTGCGTTGAAGCCTAGATTTGGCTGAATGATTTTCATTAATTGAAGGCCAGAAGTTGGGCATTTAATAGGATTTAATTTGGTAGAAAATATAGATTGATTTTTATTATTTAGGGTGTTAAGGAAATTTAGAGGATACAAGAGTGAGCACCATGGCTGATTATGCCCCATGATGATCATGTCCATCCTACAACATGAAGAGACATTTTTAAATAAACTGGTCTAATCCCTGTACTACTTGATCCCGAAGCATACCTTTGACCCGCAAGAAGGAATGTTCTAGTTGTCTTTTGAGCCTAAATGAAGGACCAGCTGCCAGTTATTCCTACCCCCCCGCCCAACACACACACACACACACACACAATGTAGAGAACGCACATCCTTGGTTCCTTCACACTCTGCAGGCAGCAAGCTGTACTCATTCCGTCCTATAAAGGGAATTGGAAAGTTAATATTTTCCCCATAAAAAGGAGAGTGATGTTGTGGATGGCGTGAGTTTTCCATTAACGTTCTTGGTTGAGTGGCCATATGTACTTCGGCACCATTAGAAATCTCAACTCATTGCTGTGTCTCCCCCCCCGCCCTTCCTCCCCCAAACTCTTTCGGAAATTATACTTACGATGCAGAACTGTAGGGATTTAGTTGTTTCCTTCCGCCTATAATTCATACTCTGGATGCAGCAAATGTGGCTGCCCATAAAGGCCGCTTCTCAGACATTCAAGATCATATCCTCAGCAAAACAGCAGCGGTCTAATTCTGCAAAAAAAGCCATTTACCGCTGAACTTGGCCTGTTTCCCTTTAGCGAGCGCCCTGTAAAGTAGGCTTTTATTACCCTATTGGGCACATTCACCAAGAGGGATGCTTTCATTGTGGCGCCCATACTCATTAATGTGCGCAATGAGGAGCCTTTGGAATGGCTGGGCATGGTGGCAAGAGATGCTATAAACATGCCATACAATAATAAAAAGGAGAATAAAGTATGGCGCATGTGCTTGGCAGTCTCGGTCCACCCCATTGGCTTTGGGTATTCGCGAGTGCCAGAGGTGGCTTGATCAGTTTCTGTCTTGGTGTCCCTTCTCTGCTGGATGACTCAGAGCTCAGCCATTGGCTTGTTCAGTCAACAGATGCTTCATATACCATCCTTGCAACTTCTAGCTTCTTTGCAGCACTTGACAGTGGTATGAGCAAACGGACAAAAAGACAACAGTTTATCCTGTGAGTGTATCCTTCCCAAGGACCTCAGCAGGGTGGTGTTCCGATGAGCTGCAGATTCACACAGATCTGCTGTTGGTGAAGACTGAAAGCGTTCCATGGCTTTCTCTTCTTTATATTTCTTCAATGAGTGCCATGTCCGGACCCTCCCCTTTACTTATTCTCTTACGTTGCCCCTCAATTTCTTATGAGAGTTGCCGACTTTTGACACAGATTGCCTACTGCCCTCCCCTTTGAGATATATAACATGTCAACTCAAAGCATTCTGCCAGAATAAATGCCTGCCTTGCATTAAAATATGCCCCTTGTCTCCTCTTTGTACTTTATGCCTATTTCATCCTCATTTCCCATATGTTTGTATTATTCTTTTCATCGTCTCGCTATTTGAACAGTAGTCACTGGATCTCTTGTTCACATAATGAGGTTTTGTATCCACTTTGTTTCTCATTTTAGTCTTTACTGCTGTTGTGCAACTGGATGGCCATCGTTTTTTTTTCAACGTGGCTCTGATGCTCATTTGGTTATACCTGTGTGTTTAGCAGGTATTGTGTTAATGTTATAATCTCTTAATTCCCAAAGTGGACGTTTCTTAGTTGATGCCAGCATGCCTCTCTTTATCCTTACACATGACTTTGAGTGGCATTACGTGGGTGATTTTGGCCCAGGCAAAGTTATCATTTGCAACCCGTTTCCTTAACAGAGAATTTACTATTATGTCTTACCACTGTTCTCTGGGAACTGTGGGATCAGCACATGTACAACTTCTAGGTGTATTTATCCCTCTGTGCAGTTCCATGCGGTAACATTGAAACCTTAGCAACATGCCTATCTGTCTCTACTGAGCTTGTACTCTTGTGATTGCATTTCTAAATGGCTAGGTTATTCTTAAACCTAATTCATATGGTTGCAAGAAATTCCGTATCTAAGTCAGAGAAGAACTAGATGAATCAAGAAAGACTTGCATTGAAATTTGGGGTTTCTAACAAGAGGTTAGAGGTGTTTCCTGATGAAAAATTGATTTTAGCGTGGTGGAAGGGAATCCCCACACAATAAACCAGATACTCCAAAGGAAATGGCAGGTTCCTCATATTACAGGGCTTTGCTCTCTCTCCCATCTGTAATCCTGACATCTTCTCATTGTGACACCACACAAGGTTATGGATTTTAACTCATTAGCCTTCCTAATCCCACTGATGCTATGGGCTGCTTTGCTTGTTCAAGAACCTCTCAAAACTGCCGAGAGAAACCCCCAGTCATGGAGCCCCTATGCCAATCTCACTTTAAGAGCATCTGTTAACTCAAACATGCCTAAGAACTGGAGGTGCTGATGATGGGTTGAACATAAGGCAGCAAGAGCCTCAGAAGTAAGTGCATTACTTTCCTTCAAATTAAAGTAGACGTCCGGATTCCCTGACCATGTGTTCAAGTGAAGATGGCGTGCTGGTGGGGATGGAAAGGGTCAATCCAATCTCTGATTCGGCAAATGCACAGACTTCGATTTTACAACTAGTTGGAATGCGTGGAGCTATCAGTGTCACACTTCAGGCTGGGAGAGCAGCAGTTGTAAGTTTAGTTCCCGTTGATAATCTCATCACTGATCGCAGGCATGCTGATATTTGTGATCTGCCCACCACTGAGAAGGCGCAGTAACCTGTCCTTTTTTCATTGGTTGGTAGTTCTTTGAATCTTTGATCTGATCTTCATGGCAGTGGCTCAAATGGAGAGATCTGAGGTTTCAAATTTTTGTTTAGCACAAGTGTCCAGTCTGACAAAGAAAACACCTGCTAGCTTTAAGATTACCTTCACAGGAATACCTTGCTTGTAAGCATGTGGATGAATCTGTAAATGGCTTCTATCTGAATTGGGGGACAGTGGTGGCTGAGTGATCCCCATTGTTAAATCTCTCCTAAGCGGGCTTGCACCAGGGCTCACTGGAGGTGTCCTTATGCTTAATCCGTGTGAGATGCATGCCTTTTCTTGAAAGAAGTTGTATTCTCTTTTCAAATAAGAAGGCAGCCAACTTCCTTCCTCCAATCGCTAGAGATGCTGCATGCTTTCATCCCGGGTTGCCATGATGTAATAGATGATAAGGGAAAGCCACTCTTTGTCCTGCTGCATAAACCACTCTAGTTGAGCTCGAATCCTTGTAGCACGGTTCTGCCTTTGTGTAATTGGCGATGGTGCCCAGTTTCGGTATGTTTGCTATTAAGCCCAAGGTTTGGGCAAATGCTCTGAGAACCCTGAAATCCTGCCTTATGTCACAGGCGTTGATTGTACTCAACTCTCTCTTCATGAAGCAGGTTCGACTGCCTGGTCTGCAAGAGAGGAATGTAGAAAAGGTGGATGCCAGTCGCTGTTGACGTGCTGCTCAATGACTACAACCTTGTTTTTCCAGCATAAGCTGATGCACTCTATTACCATACACCCTCAGAAGCATTTGTGCTACTGTGGGCACCAGACCACTCCAAGACTCTAGTGTATATCTCTGTAGGCCTTCCTTGATAGAACAGCAGTTTCCACATGTGGGTCAGTGAGTTTTTTTGCATTTTCCCTGGTTCACCTACAGTCTGCTCCACTACAGGTTCTATACTGCACCTCTGAATCATACCAGTTTATTTTTTTTAATGTTTAGCATTACTTCGAAGCTCCTTGGCCACACCCCCTTCCTCCAGAAAGAACCTATACCCTCTAAATCTCTGCCCTCCCATAAAAGCCCATATACACTCACACACCTGTGCCAGATAACTGTGTAATGTGGTCCACTATTGCTGTCTAGAGTTAAACATGAAGCTGAATGCTGAATGTTTTGTAAATGGCATAACACTCCGATGTCAAAATACGACAATATTACCAGTTACTTGTTAAGTATTTTTTTTATATTGCATATTTATTTTGGGGTAGTTAGCTTGAAAAAGCTAATTTGCGTCAGAGCACAGCTAACAATGGGCACTGATAGGAATTAACATGTTTTCTGAAGAAATCATTGGCAAACACAATGGGCAATTGTGAGGGGCAGTGGATTATGTTATTCTGGCTGCAGATTTCACTGTATATTTATTCATGTAACCTATTTAACAAATACATTTCTAGCTAAACTGCAAGAAAATTGTGCTGCCACAGAATGTGAAATATAATTTGTATTGGTGATGCATATGTGTATTAAAGATTGCTGCTTAATTTGGCCCCCAGTGCCTCATAATTCTAGTAGTAGTTTGAGATTTTGCATAGTAATTTAAGGGTCTGTCATTATGATGAGCAGCCCCCGATTTCATTAGGAGCCAAGAAATACTTTTCCCTGTTACATGGCTACCTGTGAAATATGGGTTTTTATTCCAATGTTTATTCAAACGAAGCAGTGAAACATATTTAATATTTATTACGAGGGGCACATTTAAGAAAAGGTATATTGGATGACGTGTTAAACCTAATATTCAGAAGAGTACAACTGGAAAGCATGGTTTTAATAGGTGTACACGTTTCCAAATTTAGCGTTTGTTGGTGAAGAAAATCAGTGGCTGCAAGTTCTGTTGCTTACTTTTCCTTTCATTAACCCAAAAAACCTAGGTTAAAATCCTGGCTTTGCTATTTGACCATTAGTGTTTGATCTCTGCAATTGATCATAATTGTCACTGCTTTAATTCCCTTGCTTGACAAAATTGGAAGGGATTTAAATGTACTAAATATCACTGTTGTGTACTATTGGTCTGTTCAATTGGGAATTATCCTGGGGTGTTTACCATTGGAGCGGGGTTGATTTTGCTGCAATCCCAAACGTCCCAGCTTTAACCCATATGTACTCATAACTTTTCATATAATGTGTGCTTGAACTTCATTAATGTAAAGTGATGCACTCAAATTAATTAAGTGCATTCACTGTAGTGTTAAGAATAAAATATATTGTGTGCCTTAAACTTATTAAGTAAAATATGATATTCAAATTGAATTTCATTACGATCTTCATGACATTTGAACATACTTGTATTAGAAACTAAAATGTGATGTGTGTACTAATGTTTACAGTTTAATGATGAGAATTGTAGTTCCAAACCACATCTAAGTTCATGTATTAATTGTATTCCATTTATTTTAACTGTAGCATGAAGTCCATTAGAAACTATTTTCCATTATCTGGTAATGTGTTATTTCATTGCAGGTGCATTCAAACAAAATGTTAGTTTGAAAATAGATGTGCTATTGTTTTACTAACAGAGAGTCTGAGAAAATTCCTTTATAGAAATACATGAAGAGATCGAGCATGAGTTGACTGTCCCGTATTCATACATTTTGCAAACGTTGTCCAGAGAACCAATGCCAAAAATGTTCTCAGGACTGGTATGAGAAAAGGAGCTAATGTTGCAAGTTACACCATAGGACAGGAGAGTACAATAAAGGTAGTGGTGGCGTGCTTGGAGGGTGTTACCTAATGCAGTTGTGTGTTGCTATCTAGGGCTTTCACTGATCTGGTTTTAGGCAGACTTTCCACATGACTTTGAGAGGTACAAACCTCTGACATTCCCCTTTGTCCCCCATGCTTTGCCGAGTGTGGCTTAGGCTTACACTTAACTCTGAAAGATGTCTCTTGACCGAGCTTCTGAAATGCTGACCCCTTCCCCTACATTTCCTTTTTTATTTTCCTCATTCATTTTTGCTTTATTTTTGATTCTCACTTTTTATGCCTTTTTCTAGATAGTTTCCTTTTTTGAAAAGCTTAGACTCTTAGAGAATTTCCCTAACTCTCCATATCTTTACTTAGTTAAGTGCTATTAAACTTGCACTCATGTGTAAGAGAGAAGACTTAATATTGTTTTCTGAGCACTGAATCCTGTTATTGATATTCCGTATTGCAGTTACTGAGTTACTTCTTTTCCTCTCATAATTTTGTATTTCTATAGTATGTTTTAAGGTTAATATACATTAGACTGAGTGTTAATTTGTAATAAACATTTTTAACTTTATTTCCAATTTTGGTTTTCATTGTGTCTCCAAAATGGTTACAGTGTAAACTATTGATGACTAATTGTGATCCAATGCCCTTGGTAATCCCTAGCAGGGAATAAAAGATCATCGACCTCAATAAAAGGCATACAAATGTTCCATCGGCATTGTCGTGCTAGGCCTTTCAGTTTTAATTTCAATCAACGTACACACACACACACACACACACAGGTCTACAAGTTTTAACACGTGGAATTGTGTGCCGACTGAATATTCATCTTGTACATTGGATAGATTTACATAGAAGTAACAACACCACAAAGTGAGGCTTACAATTTATTGATAGTAGAAGAGAAGATGCCAATATGTAAATGTCTGCTATTTAACAAGGGCCTTTAATTATAGTGAAAACATTGCAGCTTAATGGAATGAGCAAAACCACAAAACGTGTTGCTAGATGAAAAAATCTACAGTGCGGTGGAGGTGTGTAAAAGTAAAATAGAAGGCATTAGCAGTGTACAGCAGCATTCAGAGATAACAATACATGACTATTCAGTAGGAGAAGAATAATCGAGGACAAAAGAAGTGACTGGGAGCTAAACTAGAGAATAGGTAGTAAGAACCACACAAGAAGCAAATGACGAGCAGGCTGGATAAATGCATGATAATAGTCCCTAAATGCATCCAGATAATAAATCTGTCCTTTGTTCCAAATAAAGCTGATCGTAGTACTCAGTGACGGCTAAATGAGGATTTAAACTTAATGCATTTACTGAAAGCGAAGAAAGTGTTTAGGAGGAGGGCTCTGACATATTTACGAGCCCCATTGCCCCTCTTGCACCACACAAAGTGGTGCAAGAATGTCACAAACCCAAAATTAAATTTATGAGGCCGTGCAAGGCCACCTTGTGTTGTCCTGAGTGATTTCTTAAATCTTAAGTAACACAATGCAGTGCAAATGGTTGTGTTGCCTTACTCTGCCCCAGGGAGGTGAACCATGGTGTTGCAATGGTGTTCCCACACAACATCCATGGATTTTGACACATTCACAGATTTACCAGAAGTGGTAGACCTAGGAGTGAGACAAAAACTTATGCCTCTTGAGGTGAGGCGTAAGGGGGGAAAAATATCTTTTTCTCCTCATTTTTTTCTCTTTGAGGAAAAAGTCTCAGGAGATTGTTTTTTATGCAGGATCGTGCCCCTTCCTACACAAAAACAATCCTACACGCAACTGAGGCATCCTTGCACCATGTTGCAAGTGTGCCTTTTTTGGTGCCAGCAGACTATTGTACACTGCAAAGGAGAAAGGTCAGGGATGTGCTGTATTGGGATAAATATGGAGCATTTCTGCCCTTTTCCTGGGACACGGCACAGCTCAGCAAGGTGACTTGTTCTGCTGTGCTGCACCAGTGTCCAGGATGAATACTAGGAAATACTTTTTTTTCAAACAAAAATTTCTGTTTCCCAGTGACCAGCCATGTCCTCCGTACTGTAAGTGTTGCGTTAAATCATGTTCTGAAATAATGTGTCGAACACAAACAATTGAATAGCTGAACAGTTTGCCTGTGTAATGTCCCATTCAGACTTTTTGGCTTTGTGTGAAAATTAGGCAGAGCACAAAGCAGCTGAACATTGATCACACTATGCTCTGAAAGAGTTAGGGATAGAGATGACACCTTTATCAGAAATGCTGTTTTAAAATAATTTTAACATGAGCTTTGCAGACTAAAATCACCCATTCATCCTGAAGAAGGCCATATTAATTACTAAGAGTCTGAAACCATTTTGACACAAGATTCAATAACTTGGAAGCATTAAAACCGCTGAGATTCGTTGTGAAAATCCTTAATTTGCATTGTTCCTCATAGCACATGATTTTTGCCATTAAATCGTTTTAATGAGTGTATCACAGAATTGCACTTCCACTACTTCCAATCTAGCATTTGATCTTCACATTTCTCCTAATTTGTGTCTGAAATTATTGTTTATAATTAAAATCCCAAAAAAGCTAATGTTGAATTAAAAAACACAAAACGACTGAATTTTTATTCTATTAAAAAGTAAATAAGTGTATATTCCATAAAGCAACAGCCATGGCTTCATGCGGTCTCCTACATGCTCTCAACACTTCAGAAAATTAAACTTCTTTTTGAATTGGCCTCACAACTTTGTGTGGATTTTGAAAAATGTTCCACAATGTTGAAGAGTAAATGTGAGCATCCCTTTACTCTTTTACTCTCCCGCAGGGGTGTACAAGAAGGGTCGAAGACAGCCAGACCTATGGCACATATTTGACATCTACATAAACTATTTTATATACATTTAATCACATTTGAGGTCGTATATATGGTCAGTTATCCTCAAAACCTAGCTTAGATCTGCCTCTTATGGACCTACATTAGAGACGTTCGCTCTGAAGTTACTGAGCTACTCTTTCCCATGTATGCTTTCAAAGCTTTAGGCCAGATGAGAACACAAATGTAGAAGTGCTTTGTTCCTAGTGTAGGATCACGTGACACGGTTGGAAGTTTTCTGTAGATATTCTGTTGTGAAGTGTTGAACGTTGCAATGTCCTTCTTGTTGCAGTGTTTTTGTATAGGGCCTTTGAATTCCATAACCTGCCTTGAACTGTACCGTGCTTTGAGTTGAGAGGTAAACAGTTGGGGAGTAGGGCTTGGGCTCTAGCGATTCAGCCTTCTTGGAGAGGGTATACCAGCTCAAGTAGCAATTTCCCATCTTAAAATCTAAGGTTTGTTCAAAGCTATAATTATCTTTAATGCAGAAAATATGCTGGCGCTCCAGCTTTCAACTGTCCAGAAATAATGAATGCTCAAACTTAAACTGACTTGATTCAAATTAATAGATTTCATTTGTAGACAGGGGTGCTTAGGGAGTAATGCGTTGAGAGCTGGTGTCGGGAAGTACGCAGGTTGAACCCAGAGTAATGGATTTGTCACCTTCATGGAGGCAGGCACACCCAACCCCCTAATAGAGCAAGGGCGCCACTTACTCACTGGTTTCATAGAATACAGGAAATGAGTCTGAGTTACGTCTGAAGATAAAACAAGCATTGGCAAAGCCAATAGGTCCTACCTACAAGAGCAATTGGATTTTCCAATGCTTTTTTTTGTTTTTTTTTTGTTGCCCTTGTCAAGCAGCAGGACTGTTGTGCAGCAAGGTAGAACATTAAAACACTTTGATGCAGCCAGCACCAGTGGGGTCAAAGTGCTTTTGTTGGGGAGGGAGGGTGGGATGGACGTCAACACAAATAAAGCGCTGACGCAGCCAGTGGTGTCCATGCCATACCATGTTTTTTTTTTGTTTTTGTTTTTTACGGTGGCTGAGAGTGGGCGGACAACAGAGGGAGGGTAACTTGTTAAAGGGTAACATGGACAGTGGGAGAGAGGGTAGGATCGGGGCAACACAGCGACAAAAAAAAGGAAGGTGGATGGAAAAGCAACATGGTGGGCAGTGGAAGGGAGTGTGAGGGCAAGGCAGTATGGTGGACAGTGGGAGGGTGCATGAAGATGGTAACATTGTGGACAAGAGGGGTAAGGGCAGGGGCAAAAAGCAACGTGGCAGGCAACATGGGGCAAAAGGCAACGTGGTGGGGGAGTGAAGCAGCACTGTGAGCAACTGGAGAGGATGGGGCTAGCCATCTGGACAGGGCAGGATCCCAGAGGACAGGGACACGAGAGAGCCGGCTTAAAAAGATACTCTGGTAGAGTGTTTAAACGCAAAGGAAAAAAGCAGCACCTAAAAAACATAGCAGTGTGAGGATACAAGCAATGTACTAATATTCCAGGGAACTGATAAACATACAAAGAGGAGGGACACTTAAAGCAGATGATCAATACGAAGCAAACAGATGTGTGACAATAGATTCAACCAATAGTAAGCAATGGGCGGTCGCTAAGCCCATTGATATAAACAAGAGGTCTTGACGAGACCGTGCATCCCCCTCCTGGTCGAGACCAGAAGAGAATCATGCAGAATGTTCTGTTAGACGAGTTACATAACAACAACAAAAAACTCGAGCACGTCTGTGACGTACAGGGAAGCCACTAAATCAAAGCCGTCACTGTTTTGTTATGGTTGTCAGATATAAATCTGCACCCTTAGTGCGATGCATTTCAAACAGGTCTTCGAAGTGCATCCTGATTGGTTTGTCTCTCTCCATGGCAACGTGTGACCTCTCCCGACACTGTAATAACCAGATTGGCAAAACTAATGAGAGATGAAAGGGTTGTTCATCTGAACTCTAATCCCATATTCTGCATGATGTCCGCTGATGAGCTGTGTGTTTTGTCTGCATTGCACAAGGACAATGCAAGCAGAGGCAGCCCCCGAAAGGCCCCAGCCGCCGGTTCAACGGGAGCGGTCATAGTCACGATATGGCCTTTGTCGCCGTGGAGCTTCGGGGACGGCAGACGGTGTGTTTATTTTGTCTGTTTGCTTTAAAGAGGGGAGTGGTTTGTGCCCACTGTCAGCCTGATATACAAACCCAAAGTGAATCCCACAGGTACCCACTATTTGAAAAGGTCGCTAATGTAGCTTCTGTCTCCCCCAAGAGACGACGACCTGTTTGTTGAAGGAGCCAGCGGGGCTGTTCATTGGAACAAACCCCCAGTCATCACAGGCCCGGTGCCTTGAACTCGGCAGTCATTCCCCCTCCAAATTGCTTTTTACTGTAATTCTTATTAATTCAAATGGGTTTCTGATTTGACATGGAGCTGGCTAACTGCGCCGCCTGGGCTTAATGAATTGAGAGATAGGAAGCAACCTTTTCGAGGAAATGCCGAAAGTCGGCTGGTTTTTGACTGTGCGGATTACAAATCACACCCTAATGGCTTTGTTAATGGTTCATATTGAACATTGTGTTTACACGGAAGTATCGAGAACATACGCGGCGGAGCTTTTTCCAGAAATATTTCACTTTGGGCTGTAATTGCATTAGCGGCCCCGCCTCCTCCTCTCCCGCGCCGCATACAGTGCTCCCGCCTCAGACTGCTGACAAGGGACTGCCGCCTGCAGACGGGGTGACATCGCTGGGTGCGCCAAGGCGCAGTCTCGAGCCTGGCAGATGACCGCGCGCCAGCCTGCTCGGCCTGCTAATTGGAAAATGTGTTCACTGCACCGAGCCAAGCCTGGGGCAAACTGTCTCCGGGCTCTTACTTTTTAGAGAGATGCCAGTTCATGCTCTCTGGTGGCCTTGCCTGACCTCAATCGTCCAACCCCAAATGTATTGAGAAATACATTTGCCACCCGTTTTGTTGTTTTGTTGTGTTGTTGATTGTGATGTTTAAGATTTTCTGCCGTTTTCTCAGATGTAAACCCGTAGCAGCGCGGGCAACCCCGTGGGGCAGCCACCCATCCTTTTCCAAATCTTCCCACTTGTACCCTTGAGGGGCTGTGTTGGTTGATGGTCCAGTACCGTCCAAGCTGTCATATCTCATGGACTTGTCTAAGTAAGGTGAGATGATCATGGTGGCACCTGCCCCCTGTTGATAAAACTAACACCAGTCCCTGGGGCATACCACCTGTTGCAAAGGCCACAAGCCTCGGTTTCAGTCCACGGTGCTATAACGTGTGCAGATAACGAAGTGTTCAACAGGAAGACAACTGATGTGTGCGTGGAATGCGCCATTCGTGTACCAAAAACTACTGTAAGTGCACAGTGAAATATGAAAACTCCGGTCAATTCTAATGTGTAGGAAAGGTTCCTTAGGACAAAGCCCTCACCCACCAAGAGGTGGCATGCTCCATTTGTAGGTGTAAGTTCTCGTGTGAGCTGATTCCTATATCAGGAGTGGAGCGGGTCCTCCATGAGGGCAAAGGAGCGTCGCACACCCCCGTCCCCTCGGCAGCAGCGACAGCTGCAAAACCTTTACAAGGAAACATTAACAGTGTTTATCATTTCCCTGTAAAGGGGAGGGACCACGGAGGTGACGTGCTCTGAGGGGGAGTGCTCAGCACTCCCCCTCAGAGCGCATGTGTGTTTGGCCAGCGTCTCAGGCCGGCCAAACGCATTGGCTCTCTCCAGCCCAGCAACACTGTTGGGCTGGAGAGAGCCTGCACAGGCTCCCAGTCTGTCTGGCGCTCTCAGCCAATCCTGACGCTGCTTTAAGCAGCGTCTGGATTGGCCGAAGGGCAGGCTGGGAGCCTGTGCCTGCCTCCAGCCAGCAGAGGAGTAAAGGTTAACTTTTTTTTATTTTATTTTATTTATTTTAATACTATCCCCCGCCACTCTCGTGCCCTCCCCCCCCCACCCGTGCACGCCACCCTCCCCCCTTCAACACCCACCAGCTGCGACTGCCCTATATGTGTTTTATGTAATGCAAGTGTCCTTAATTGTAGCGACAGAGAGGGATAGAAAATGACAAAACCATCTTCTGGTAAACTGTGAACTTTTTCTGTCCTCAGTATGTAGACTAAAAGTGCAGGGAAATCATTTCTCCATGTAAAGAGGTTGGCATGTTTCTGTCTGAAAGACTGCCACAACGTAGTAACTGGGCATTCGTCTGGACCATGTCCCTTTCCAGATGGCCTTTCCTGGGCAGGAGCTAAAAATTGTCAGACCAGGGGCGGCTCCTCCATAAAGGGTGGAGGAGCGTCGCCCCACCCCTCTTACCCCCCCCCCCCCCCCCCCCCATGAGCAGCATCAGCTGCAATCCTTTTCCACAAGAACAATTCTAAACTTTATTATCGTTTTTGTGGAAAAGGGACAGGGCCCCGGGGGTGACGAGTGTGAGGGGGAGTGCTCAGCACTCCCCCTCGGAGCGCATGTATGTTTGGCCGGCTGCCTCAGGCTGGCCAAAGACACATGCGCACAGGGCTCTCCCCAGCCCAGCAACACAGTTGCTGGGCTGGAGAGACCCTGCACAGACTCCCAGTCTGCTTGGGAGCGCCCTGGCTGGGCGCTCTCAGCTAATCCTGATGCTTCTCTGAGCAATGTCAGGCTTGGCGCAGGGCAGGTTGGGAGCCTGTGCCTGCAGGGAGAGAAGAGAAGAGGAGAGAAGCAGTGCGGTGGTGAAGGCGGCGGCACAGGTGTTTTTTTTATTTTTATTTATTCTCCCCTTTCCCCTTGTTAATCCCCCCCTCCACCTGTGCGTCCCCTCTTCAGTGTCACACGCGCCACAACTGTCAGACTGTGGTCCCAATCAATGAATTAAAGCATTTCTAAAGCACACTACTCACCCGTGAGGGTCTCGAGGCGCTGAGGTGGAGGGGGGCTGCTACTGCTCGAACTGCCCCAAGTCTTGAGGTGTCTCCTGAAGGTAAATAAGTCCTGTGTCTGTCGCAGGTGGGTAGGAAGAGTGTTCCACGTCTTGGCGGCGAGGTGGGAGAGCGAGCCGCCACCGGCGGTCGTTCTGTGGATGCGTGGGATGGTGGCGAAGGCAAGGTCAGTCGAGCGAAGCTGTCTTGTTGGGCGTAGAAGGAGAGCCATCTGTTGAGGTATTCTGGTCTGGTGTTGTGCAGTGCTTTGTCAGCATGGGTGAGGAGTTTGAAAGTGATTCTCTTGTTGACGGGGAGCCAGTGCAGGTCTCTCAGGTGGGCTGTGATGTGGCTGTGGCGGGGGATGTCTCATGGCCACATTTATTCTCATTGCTCAGTTTTGCTATTCTGAGATGCTGCACAGTCAAAAGTGTATATTGGCATGAAGGAAAGAGAACTGAGCATCATAATTACTAGGATCTGTGCTAGGGATTGATCTTGCAGAAGTTTGTTAGGTCTGGGAGGTTCCCTTCCTCAACATCGCCCATCCTCCTATGCGAGCACCTTGTGGATGTCATACCACATTTTCATTCAGGCTGCCTCATACCCTGCTGAAGGCTACTTTCATCTTCCCACTTATGTGTATTTGTAAAGCACACTATAACTAGGCCTGGGAGAAACTTGTGGTGTTTTACTGCATGGAATTCTGTGGAGTTACACAAAAACGGTGCAAGATTCCGTAGAGTTCCGGGAGGAGCCAGAAATGGGCATATTGCACTGCATATTCTTAGCACTGAAAGCTTTTTCCACACTATAAAATCAACATGAATAGCACAACACTGCACACCAGAGGGTGCTGCTTCTTTCTGCTGCTTAAGTACATTTTCTGTTCGACCAGCAGCTTTCTCAGTGCGAACAATGGTGACCTGCTTGCATTGAAAATCTCACTGGGAAGTGTTCTAGCGCATGATAAGTGCTTTACAGAATGCAAATTCTCCCTCGCCAACTTAACGTTGCAGAGCCGCGCATGAGAAAATCTCCACTATGCAGCAGTTAGGAGAGTTTTGCCAGAACTGGGCAAAAGAGCGGAGTTTTTAGCACATCCCCAACTGTAACTCAGGAGGGTATCCTGGTGCTGAGCAAAGGGTGTGTGCAAGCCCTCCCTTTGGCCAGTTGGTTAATCTAAGACAGGTCGGCCACTTCTTGAGGAATTCAAGAAGAGTCGAGGAGGCTCAAGTGAAGGGCTGTACCACGTTTCAAGAGCGATGTAAGCGAACATCTGTCCCCCTGATCTGGCTCTGTGTATGCATGAGATGAGTGCTAAAAGGAGTCTTGTAGATTGGAGATGGTTGACAGAAGGAGATGTGACCGTTGAAGTAGGGGGGGCCTATGTTGTGTAGTGCCTTGAATGTATGAGGAATTTTAAATTAGTGAGTTTGTGTATCGGTAGCCACTGGAGCTTCCTGAGGTGTGGTATGATAAGAAATCTGTGTAGGAGGTAGATGATGATTCTGGCTGCTGAGTTCTAGATGGTTTTTAGTCTTTTAACTAGTTGCTTAGTGATCCTAGAGTAGAGGATGGGCCTGTAGTCCAACTTGCTGGTGACTAGGGAGTGAGACAGTTTTTCTAGTGCTGCTTAGGAGCCATTTGAAGATCTTTCTCTTGAGGGTGTGGAAGCAGGATGTAGTGACTGCCTTGACTTGTGCGGTTATGTTCAGTTTGCTGTTGATGAATATTCTGAGGTTCCTGGTGTGGATCAGACTTGGGCCAACCACCAGGTGGAGCCTCAGGATGAAATGTACTTGCCGAAGATCACTACTTCTGTCTTTTTGGTGTTGAGCTTGCGACAGTTAGCTTTCACTCAGTTAGTCACGTAATTCATTCAATGGAGTGACCTTGTTTCTTGTGTAGGGGGGATCTCATCTGAGGGGGACAGTGTGAGTTACTCTCCTCTGGTTTAAGAGATGATGTTGTTATCTGTGTGGATGACATTGGCCAGAGAGATCATGCATATGTTGAAGGGGGCGGGAGGTGGCAGAGTGATAAACAGTAAGGCATTCAACAGATGAGTTTGCAGGCTTCCGGAAAGGAAGGTACCAGGCTGACAGCTTGCCTTTTATCCAATAAGAAGGAGTAGATCCAGCAGAGTGCAGGTTCTTGGATGCCAATTTCATTTTAGTGCCTGATGAGGATATGGGGTGAGACTGTCAGACCCTGTGCAGAGAGATCCAGGAGAATGAGGACCCTGTCTTCTCTTTCAAGGATCATGTGGATATGCTCTGTGGCAGCGATGCACACTGCTAATGTGATCCACTTCATATGCACCCATGGACAAACCATCACCCTTTCATGATTCATTGATGATTCATTCCATTCATGATACACATACCTGTAGTTACATTGCCACTGGACCACCATGCACACATTGTGGCTTGACTGTCCACTTTTGGTCTTTTTTTGTATGTACCTTACAACTCTGCACCTTGTCCCTCCACTTGTGGACAGACCAACACCATGCATACCTTGTGGATATAAACCTCACTGGACACTCTGGATGAATTATTTCTCCTTGTTATTACTCTCCCAGTGCACCTTATGGGAGGCCAGTGGAGTGCATATGTTGTGGATTAACACACTCCACCATACGTACACTGACATATCCTTGTCCCTCAATCCATATGCACATTATAGTCCATTCCCCTACTGACTGAAATTTCAACCAGTCCGCTGACACCTTTTGGTTAACCACATCCACCATTATAAGCACCTTGTTAAGGGCATCTTGCATCCCTTTGTGTCCTGTTGATGAAAATTCCCTTGAGCATGTTATGAAACAATCTCATTCTTCCCCCTCTTCTGAAGAAGCCCTTCTTGTGTGGACATTATTTACAGATGCAAGGAGCGAACAGACTGCTAGCAGTGTGTTTGCTGACACCCCAATGATACGAGCAGGGAAAGTACTGTATCATTAAAAGCACGGGGAGGGGTGCCTTTTAACTTAAGTAGCTTCCCTGTGGGGATGGCGGCCACAAGGCACCCTTCCCCTTAAAAAAACACTTTGGGCCACAGTTGGCATGGGGTCCCTGGTGCTGAATACAGCTCAGGGAGTGTGGGCTGCGTGCCACCTTCCCCATAATAATTAATTTTAGCCCCTGCGGATGGTGTCCCTGGGGCAAAGAATGACTCATAGAAGAGGCTGCATGCCCCTCCTCATAATTATTAAATTGGGTCCTGGGGAATGGGATCCTTGGGGCTGAAACAGCTCGTGAGGGGGGTTGCGTGTCCCCTCTTCATAATTATAAATTGGGCTCTAGGCCGCCATTTTTTGTTGTTGCTGCAATTCTGCAGGAATTTTGTAGGATTGCTTAAAAAATAAGTTTTGTTTTTTAAATAATTTTGGCACTGAGCAGGGTCCCTATAACCACCCCCCACCAATTCTCCCACAGTGGGGCCTGGGGGGTCTGTTTTCTCATTTTGCTGGCAGCCAATCAGAGCGCTTGCTCCTGTGTGTGTCTGACTCATGCAGATGCGAGACAGCCCAAGGGGAAAGATGCTCCTGGAGCCAGTCGGAAGGCTCCATTTTAAAATTGGCTCTCCAGCGAGACGCGTGAGCCTCTTGAGGACCCATCCATCCAGATATACAAATATTTTCAACCTTTGTTTTTCAAAAACTTCCAAACTGATTTTCACCAGCTCCCAAAAGCACAATCTGAGGACCAAGATCTAGCTTCCTAAAAAATTTGGTGTAATTCTGTTCACCCGTTTTTGTTGTAGTCTTGCTTTAATACCTCTGTGGAAAATACATGAGGAATTTTTCTGTTTTGGAACAACCCTTTTTTTTCTCGGCCCGCTTGATGGATCACCCCAACACTTTCCATGCGCAAACTAGTCAAAAAGTAGCACCTTTTGAGCACGTTTTTTGGAGGTTGTGTAAACTGGGCCACAGTTATTAGCAGCACAAAACACACATTTGCTGACCTAACTATAGCTACCCATTGGCGACCTCCACTGGGTAATATTTATAATTATATACACTTTTTGTTTGCTTTAATTAATACATAAAGCCTTTTTCTCCTTTAGAGATTATTTGCCATTAGTTTAAATATCAATATAAACATCTGGAGCATTTGCAGTTGTATACTAGGCATTTTCAGCTTGCCATGATAGAGTACTTTTTCATACATTTATAGGATGTCTCATTCTGATAGACTGATATAAGTTTGTCGGTAACATCTTGGTAGTTGTGAAGCTGAAACTCCCTTTACAATGCAAAGGTGAATTCTAAGAAATTCTGTGTTTATATTGTCTTGTAGTATTCAACAGGATTATGTGGTGGTGGTTCCTAAAAACCATTTTGCCAAATGTTTGGGTGGGAGGCACACAGAAGGAAATGAGCTGATTGCATACACCTGCACACAACTAGGAAATAATTTAGCATTTTGGGTGCAACTTGATGTTTCTCCAACTTGAAATCGTTGGCACGCTGGCTGATGCAGGACCAAAACACTGGTTTATTTCACCAACTCTTCTAGGCCTTTTATATATTTATTTATATTTCTCCACCAAGTGACACAAAGTCATACACGGCACACACAGGAATCCTAGTGTTTAAAATGTATTCTTCCAACAGAAGTGATCACCGTGATCAAGACCTTGGTGGTTGAAACGTGTTGGTGGTGTTTGGATACTCACTTCTGTTGGAAGTATACATTTCAAACACTAGGATTCCTGTGTGTGCCGTGTATGACTTTGTGTCACTTGGTGGAGAAGTTTCTACAGGGGTGGCCCGTCCCTGACACGAGCACCGACTTAATGGAGCACGCCCTGAGCGGGCCATTTGGGGAAAAATATTTATTTTTATATATATATATATATATATCTCCATTGACTCGGCTAATAAAAAAAACAAGAAACATCAGAGTTTTACTTTGCTTAGGCAAAAACCTTAGGGGCTGATTTAACTGTATTCCAGATTCAGGGATGTCTGATGCCCCAGCCAACATCTCTTATATTGCCAAGAAAAGCTGTCCCGATGGTTCTGGTAAATGCATTGAAGGTGTTGCGTGCTGCTCTGTCAACATGACAATGTTGCACAGCACACTATCAATTACTGTTTTTCTCCAAAAACAAAATCTGTAAGCAAAATTTACTTTCTGAGAATAAGAAAATCAGTTATCCCCTTACCATGGGAGTTTTTTCCCATGGCTTGGAGGTCATAAAAATGTTTTTACTTTCTCTAACTGCCAGGTTTTGGATGGGGTTCTGTGAAAGTACACTGGCCATTTTCTCACCCACTCTAAATATGACGTGTGGACAAATGGTCAAATCTCTGACATCCCTTAGTCTGCTGGGTTGTCAGAGTTGTATGTCAGCATCACAAATGGAGAAGTCGCTCTCATTAATATTCTTAAGTTTAGGCAGACTCTAAATTAGGCAGGCAAAACTTCATTTTGGCGTAGAGGGTATTACTTTGCAACAGAGTACCCTCCCTACTAAACTCTAAAATTGAACCCACAATTTCTAACCAAAGAATTACAAGAGGTAACATTTTGTCACCTTATTTTTTGTAACTGTTTTGTTTTATCGGCTATGATTTATTTTAACCAAATCCTTACCAGAATCCCTTGTATGAAAATGCTTTCATTGATTTGTGTGAATGACATTGGAAGTATTCATGTAGAGCCTTTCTGATGATGGCAAAAGTTAAATTACATGTGCTCTTTTGTTTTGGAGGTGAGCCGAGTTTGATGATGGACAATGTGAGTGTCGTTGAAGGTGAAGTGGCAACAATCAGTTGTCGAGTTGTCAACAACGATGGCTCTGTGATCCAATTGCTGAACCCCAACCGACAAACCATCTACTTCCGAGACTACAGACGTAAGTCGAACATGGCTTTTACACTGCACTACTGTGATGAAGCGCGTTTGTCGCCAGTTTAGGCCACAGCCCTAAAGTCCGGGCCACGGGTGTTGTGGAATTCTGAGGCCACAGCCTTTTCTGCATAATTGTCGACGTGGCACATTTGTAGCATAATCCTTCATGGGCAGCACAATTTTTTAAGATTTTAACAAAAAAGTTTTTAGCTCAAGTTGAACGAAAGTAACTGAAACACAGCCACGTGTTGACAGGCTGTGAAAGGGCATTTGTAAATGTTAGCTGGCCACTTTTCAGAAACCGAGTGCTGTGGTTGGATATTAAAATGATCCTAACGAGGTGAATCCTTTACCCAGGTAGTTTTAATGTGTGAAAATAACAGAATGAATGCCACAAAATGTGTCGCCTTATGTCGCATAATTTGCCTTTTCTTGCCCCATCATTTTTTCAGGCCTGACACATAATTTGGACCGCCTGCTGCATAGCACTAAGTCCCTGTCTGGGGTATACATGTCTTTTAAAGCCCCCACTACATCCGTATTCTGACGAATCGTCAATCCTGATAGACACAGAACTGAAGTGGAGAGCAGAGAGTGGTGCAGCAGTCGTTGGGATAGTTTGTGCTCGGTGTAAATTAAGTGACAAGTCTCACTACAGAGCAAGGACCCAGGCATCTATTGAAGAAACCACAGCAAAGAGCAACCGTGAAACTTAAATTAGTCATAACTGTAACGGAGAAGCCAAACAGTTGGAGGAGTTACATGCAATAAACCAGTATCAAAGCTAGACGGGCGATTTAACTGCAAATTTAGAATTGTCCAACGTGGGGTTTCCGAGATCTAACTGTACTTAAGAGAATACTTTACATGAAACAAAGTGCTCAAAGTTTTGGCTCAAATGAGAAAAAAAACAGGAAATCTGAACTAAACTGGAGACCCAAGCAAACGCTAACAGTAAATGACTGAAGAGCAATAAATCAGCAGAGGAGAGTTGCATTGCTTGTAAAAGGATAAACTGAATGAAAAGGTGCAGTATCTAGGGAGGGGAAGCTGCAGTGTCTGCAGAAGTGACTTAAGCAAAGGCTGAGATGGAGGAAGCAGACTTCAACTGCAAAACCTGCACAATAAAACTGAGTTCACTGAGTGGGGAACGAAAACCTAAACTGCGTGTACTCCGTCTTTTTTTCTGGTACCACCAGTGCACCAAACAGCGGTAGGAACTACAGCCCTTGCACTCCAATAACAAGCATTTGCAATGCAATGGGTCACGCATTTGCTCAGATTAGAGCAATTTGTGTTGTAAATTACTAACTGGACTTTTCTTGTCCCACAAACTAAAATAAAAAGTAAAACAGTTTCACATAAGCAAGCTGATTCAATTCGCCGCCATGAGCATGATGGAGACACACAAAAGAAAAAGCGCTCGACTTCTGCCAAGTGAGATCGCTCTGCGAAAAAAGAGAAAAAGTAGTCCACAAACCGGACGGAAAACAGCGAGCCTCGTATGTTTTCAGTACTCAGCGCTCGAGGAGGGCCAACCACCGGAAAAGGCATGACTTATGCATTCCTTCCTCGAATGAAAGCAAGCAGATTTTAAAAGGCAAGCCCACGAACCAATGAAAAACACTGTCGTGACATGGGCGTGGCTCCGAGCCCTTTTCTAAGTACTACAGTGTCTCGCAAGCGATATGCATGCGCTAGCGCATGCTATCACAGGCTTGACCCTAAAATCATTGCAATCGTAAAGTTGGCCACGTTTAGAAAATGCTACTGAAAAATGGTAGGTCTAAACGAAGGTCCTGATATAGCTGAAATGATACCACCAAACTGTAGTCTGAAATTGTGCATATTCATAGGAAAAACGCTGGGACATATTAGGCTTTAACTTTGAAAGACGCATCGTAATACAGCAAACTGGGGAGCTCCAGCTTTACTGCGTAATCAGACACACTCTTCCTTCCTATATTGCAATGGACGGTGCTGATCCACTCTTGTAACCTGGACAGATCTGGTTTATGCCAGTATTGCTTGTGATACCCACACTTTGTGGAAACAGGAAATGGTTCCCTTCGTTAACCACACTGCACCATTTGGCTGCGTATATCTAGTGACCCAGATTTAGGAAAGTGTCTGAGTACAGCGTTTTCTGCATAATTATGGACTCACCAAACGTGTCCTGTAACCCATCATCTGGCTCATAATTTGCAGCTATCAGCAATAATGTTTATAATTTAAATGGATTAAAAGTTATTAACATTTACTAAAGAGCAAAAGTGGCATACCGTTTGTAAAAGTTTAGGCAGCTTTCAGTTGCTTGTTACCTTAGTCAACCGTCAAACTGGTGCTAATGAGGTGAAATGATTGCTTAGACAGTAGTATAACTAAATAGTAAAATTATACTACCGCATAATTTGGCCCTCCAGTGTCACATTACTCCAGAGCTCCTGTCTATAGCGCCTCTTGGAAAGCAAGTCTGCCGACTCTTAATCCTAGAAGATGGTCATCGTTGCTGTTACTGGCAGCAGGAGGCACTGGCGAACAACTGTTACACGTAGGGTTGCCACCTTTCCCATCATGATTTTAACTATTAAATGTGCCAAAATCTTTGGCTTAAAAAGCAGATTCTGATATCTGTTAAGTCAAAACAACCAGATCCTTGAAAAGGCCAAACGATATACCCTGCGTTGGTTCAGGAAAGTCGGAATTGCTAGTACACCGCGTTCTGCTCCGTCAAACTCATGCCTTTTAAGCACGCCGTGTTTAGTAACAGAGTTCACAAAAGACACCAAGTGTCTCGCCCATAACTTAGCACTCGTTTGAAATAGTTTACAGAGAATCGCGAGATTCTATTCCATGATTCCTGAAGGAGGAATGTAAGAGTCCTGGGCACGGCTGAAAAGGTACCTACTCAGACTTTCACTGAGCGGGGAAACTGCTTGTCGGAACAAAAGGGCAAAATGCCAGCCAGTGTTACCAGTATTTAGCATCAGAACCAGCTTCAGGGTTGAAATTACCAGTGGTGCCAATATAAAACCAGCCAAGTGGCAACCCTAGTTAAGCTGCAGGTGCCAGTAAACATTCTTTAGGTTATTGCATGAATATTTACTCTGGAACCCTCCACATCTGAACATAAGGTCTTCATTCCTTACAGCACTGTCTGCCCAGTGCAGTAGTGTGCACATCTGTGAAAGTGCCAGTGTGAGAAACGGAAGGGAAAGACCCCCACCGAGCAGTGCTTGGTTCAACAAGACCCAGTTGCAGACTATGTCTTATGCACAGCTGGAAAGATTGAAGTGAGCACGTTGCTAATTGGTGGAATATTGTGCTATGCCAGTTGCCTAGCATACGTCGAGCCTTGCCAGCAGCTTTTGTGAATAAAAGACATCCCAGTGTAAGTAGAAGGCAGATCCTGCAGATAGACCACTGGAAACAAGAAAGTGGAATCCCTACAAGGTTGGTTCCTCTGACATACATCTGGTGCTTGGAAAGAGTGTGTTTATAGCCACATATTTCTTCATGGTTTATTCAGTCCTTCTGCACCTTCGCAAACACAAGTCTGGTGGGAAGTCTCCTGAATGCCACACTGAGCAGTCTGTTGGTATTTCACAGCCCCTTCTTGTGGCTTCACCGATTGTTCCATAAAAAGGTTTGAGCTACCTTAATGGGCACCCACCCTCTTTCCCGACACACACCATCACTACTTTTCTCATTGCATCTGCTTGCCTTCCATGGCGCCTCTTCACCTACGGTGTTGTCCATCACCCATTTATTTCCCCAGGAATTATGCCCCCGCCCAGGTATTCAAGGTGACTCACCTGCTTCCCTTGTGTTTTTCTTATGCTTCAGCTTTAAAGGACAATCGGTTTCAGTTGGTGAACTTCTCCAGCAGTGAACTGCGGGTGTCCCTTTCAAACGTGTCGCTGAACGATGAGGGAAATTACTTCTGTCAGCTCTACACGGACCCCCCATTGGAAGAGATCATCACAGTCACAGTGCTAGGTAAGGATCAGTTATGCATGTGCTAGTCGGCCATCGAGGCCCAGTCCTGGCTGGATTATGGGGCTCCTCACCCTGATGAAGGGAACAGTATGATTTGTAATTTGAGGATCTCTATTATCATATTTAATGATTGAAAGTACTACTATCTTCCTCGCACTTAGTTGTATCACACGTCTGGAAACACGTTCTCGTCCCTGTTTGCACCATTTATCTTCTGTCTTTTACAGTTTTACACCATCGTTCCACTGTGCTCCATGTGTTTTGTAAGACGATATTCCTACACTCCAACTCCACGTGCCTCATGACCGACCAAAGTGTCCACTTACCTCTCCACATATTGGCTTGACATTGTAAATGCCTCTTGTTTGATATGTCAACAAAGCATATCTTCTCTTGGCCTAACCTACTTGGATTTCTACAAAGCCCTTTACTCCAAAACGATCTACTTTGCCAGTTGCTGCATGTTTTGCATACTTATGATGTGTATCATTGATCCATAGTGAAAACTCTTGCAAGATGTGCGTCAATGGGAGCTGTTTGTTGTGAATCTGATGAATGCACATAGACATCCTGGGATGGAGCGCACGATCGAAGGCTGATGTTTATCCGTGCTTCTCATTGCCAGCGGTTTTTCATGCTCTGCTCATTCTTGAAGAATCTTCTTGGCCTGTGCTTTAACTGGATGGAACTAATTAAGCCTCACTGTGATAGTGTCACATTTTGACACTCAAAATTGAGTGCTGCACTTGTAGTTGTTGCAATCAAAACAAGTTGGCGTCCTTTATTGAACATGTGCCGGGTCCATTGGATATGCCACCATTGCCAGTTGAAAGACAGTTTGACACTTAGTTCGATGGTCTCTGCTGGTTTGAGACCCTGATGGCCATCTAGAATCTGGTCTTGCCACAGAGGGAATAGGATCCCTTATACCTCTGCACTATTTCTTTACTTGTCTGTGCCAAAACCCCTGTGTTCATTTAAAATATATATATTTTTATTACCAATCAAACAACAAATTAATTAATCATTTGTAGAGCGAAGCACTGTCACCCCTAAGAGTATCTGGGCACTGGGGTGCGGGGTCGCTGTAGAAAATTAAGGTCTTGAGTTTTCTCTGAAGTCCACCAATGAGGGTGCTGTTCTAGGTGAAGGGGCAGGTCGCTCCAGGTCTTGGCAGTGATGTAGGAGAAGGAGCAGCCTTTGCTGAGGTTATGACCGATGCAGGGGTTGTGGACCAGGACTAGTGAGGAGGACAGCAGGTGTCTTGAGGATAGATGGAATTTGAGTTGGTGGTTTAGGTAGGCTGGTCCTTGATCGTGTAGGGCTTTGTAGGCGTGCATGAGGATCTTGAACTGACATCTCTTCTAGGATGGGGAGCCAGTGGAGGTTTCTGAGGAAGGGGTTATGTGGATCAGTTTGGGGAGGTCCTGGATGAGTCTGACTGCAGCGTTCTGTATGGTCTTGAGCCTCCTGAGAAGCTGGGAGGAAATTTCAGTGTAGTGAGTTTCTGTAGTTGAGGCGGCTGGTGACGAGGTCCTGAGCAAAGGTCTTTCCAGTGTTGACTGGGATCCATCTGAAGATTCTGCAGAGCTTGTGGAGGGTGTGGAAGAAAGAGGAGGTGACTGTTGACTTATCGCTTCATGTTTCGTTTGATGTCGAGGAATGTGCCTAGGTTGCATGCGTGGTCGATTGGCACAGGTGTAGGTCCAAGTTATGTTGGCTACCAGCTGTGGTCACATATGGAGGTTTTTGTTTCAGAAGATGAGTACTTCTGTCTTGTCTGAGTGGAGGTTAAGGCAGTTGGCTCTAATCCAGTTGGCTACTTTGGTCATGGCATTGCAGAAGTTTTTTCTTCTGGTGGAGGGGTCTTTGGTGAGCGAGAGGATACGTTGAGTGATTTCTGCATATGAAATTTTGTTGGGGCCGTGGGACCTGACGATGTCTGCGAGGTGGGTCATGTAGGTGTTGAACAAGGTGGGGCTGAGGGATGATCCTTGAGGTACCCTGCATATGACGTTCTTGGGTTCTGAGGTAAAGGATGTGTGTGTCCTGTTAGGAAGGAGACTTGAGGGCGAATTGCTGTATGCAGATGTTGTGGAGTCTGTTGATGTGGGTATTGTGGGAAATGGTGTTGAATGCCACAGAGAGGTTGAGGAGGATCAGGGCTACAGTCTCCCTGTGGATGCGGAGTGTTCTGATGTCGGCTGTGGGAGCAGTCAGCGATGTCTGCGCTGTGGCTGGCATGCAGTTCTGATTGGGAGGTGTCCAGCAGGTAGTTTGTTCCTGGTATTCAATGAGCTTTTGATTGATGGCCTTCTCGAGTACTTTGGTAGGGCAAGGGAGCAAGGAGATTGGGCGATAATGTTTTAGTTCACTGGCATCAGAGGTGGGCATCTTTAGGAGGGGTCTGACCTCTGCGTGCTCTCAACTGTCTGAAAAGGGTGCTGTGGTGATTGAGGTGTTGATGATGCTTGTGATTTCCATGCTGATTTTGTTGGTTCAGAGATTGAAAAGATGGTGGGGGATGGGGGCAGCGGTTGGGTGATGCTCCGGATTGGATGGATGATATGGTGGCCGTGGTGTTCTGTGTGTTGAGTGGAGACCATGTGGCGATCATTTGGCTGGTGTGGGCTGGTTGGCCAAGGCTGTTGAAGTTGAGAGCATTGGGTTGGGATTGAAGTTGTTGTAGATGGTGGCAGTCTTGATGTGGAAGTAATCCGAGAGTGTGTCAGAGTTCCTGAGAGGGGTGGATTGTGTCCTCAGTGGCTGCTGGGTTCGAGAATTCCTGGACTATTTTTAATAGTTCTTTCATGTGGTTGGCTGCTGTATTGATGCAGGCTGTGATGGCTTCTCACTTGGCTTCCTTGATGCTCAGGTGGTAATTGCTGAGGGCTGCTTTGAGTGGCTCTGTTGGAGGAGTTTCTTGTGGAGCGCCATCATTTCTCGAGTCTGTAGCAGTTGCACTTCTGATCTCTGGGGTGTACCAACTGGCGTGTTTTAAGTTTTTTGTTGGTTTTTGCCAGTTTTATCAGGGCAACTCTGCGCATTTGGTGACCCATGCAGAGAAGTTCTGGATGGCCTGTTCTACATCTGGGTGGTGCTGAGTGCATTAGTCCACTGAGTCTGTTACCTTGCCCCAGCTGCGGTGGGAGTAGCTGTGATGTTTGTTGATGGTATGCTGCGCGCCGGAGATGGTGAAGTGAAAGATGGCACGGTTGGGCCACATGAGTGCTGTGACATGGCTGAATTTGACTCTTGCTGGAGGTGAAAAGTACGGTCAAGTGTGTGTCTGGCTTTGTGTGTGGGTTTGCTGACCATTTGGGTGAGAGAATGATGATATTTGGGTTCTCCAGAAGGGTGATAGAGTTGGCGTTTTTGGGGTCGTCGATGTGTAAATTGAGGTCTCAGAGTACAACATAGTGGTAGGAGTTGATGGCTAGGTGGACAATGAGTTTGTAGATGATGTTGCATAAAGTCTGTTGAGGTCCGGGGTCTGTATACGAAGGTGCCTCTTATCAATTGTCAGTCTGTAGTTGGAAGTTGAGGTGTTCCATGAGGGATGTGTGGTTGTCATTGACTGAGATGCAATGGATGGTTTTCTTAAAGATGATGGCGATGCCCCTGCCATGTTTGTTCATGCAGTCTTGGTGTATCATCTTGTAGTCGATGGGTGTTGTGGTGGCTATATCAGGGTTCAAGGAGGGATTGAGACAAGTTTTGGCGATGAAGGTGAAAGGGTTGGTGATGGTGTCCCAGATTTCCCTGACATTTCGCGGAGGGATCCTGCATTGAGCAAGATGCATTGGAGCGGTCCCAGGTTGTTTGTGGTCTTCCAGGGGGGATGTGGTGTGGTATCCTGTGTGGACTGGCAGTCCTGAATTGCAGGAGAAACAGCATTGATGGCAGGTGAAGGGTCCTTGGGTTGCTCATGGAAAGGAAGTGCAGCAGTTGTTGTTTTGGTGTCTAGGGTCAGGAACTCCTTAGTGGTGTGGTGGGGGGGGGGGGGGGCAGGGTTCCTGGCACTGGGCATAGTCCAGGCGCAGAGAGTTGCAGATGGGCTTGCCTTTGGCATGCCTGAGGCACACCTGCTGCACAGCTGCTCTGCGGCCTCCATTAAATAGGTCCTGGGAGAGGTGCTGGGAATGCGGGAAGTGCAGGGAAAAATAGCACAAGAGGAGCAGAAAAATGGCGAGGCACTGTTCTTGGGGCCTAGGGCACAAGAGGAGCAGAAAAATGGCGAGGCACTGTTCTTGGGGCCTAGGGCACAGGAATCTTGGGGCAGGAAGGCTGGCAGGGGAGGCTAACTTCATGCAGGAGCAGCCAGGCAGTCGCAGAAGTAGACTGGTGGCAGGGAGAGCTAGTGTGGATCTGCTCAATGGGGCCACACTGCGGCCTCCATTTAGTAGGGTCTGAGAGGGAGGAATGACACTATGGAGGTGGGAAGTGCAGGGAAAGGGGAATGGGAGGAGCAGGAAAATGGCGAGGAACTGGTCCTGGGGCCTAGGGCACAGGAACTTGGGCAGGCAGGCTAAGGAGGCGGGTAGGAGAGGCTGACTTCAGGCAGGAGCAGCCTGGCAATCGCAGGAGTAGACAGACAGCAGGAGAGCAGGTGAGGCCCTGCTCAATGGGGCCACACTGCGGCCCCCATTTAGTAGGTCCTGGAGGGGGGGGTGCTCGGGAGGTGGGAAGAGCAGGGAAAACTGCTCAGTTGGAGCCAGAAAAAGGTGAGGCAGTGGTCCTGGAACCTAGGGCACAGGAACATTGGGACTGAGCCTGTGGCACAGGAACCTGGGCAGAGAGGCTGGCAGAAGAGACTGACTTTGAGCAGGAGCAGTCTGACAGTTACAGGAGTTGACTGGCATCAGGGAGAGCTGGTAAGGACCTGCTCAAAGGGATGGCACTGCAGACTCCATTAAGTAGGTCCTGGCAGGGGCGCTGGGGAGGCAGGAAGCTGTAAGAGTGGGAAAAACAGCACAGGAGGAGCGGGAAAATGGTGAGGCACTGGTCCTGGGGCCTAAGGCACAGGAACTTTGGGGCTGAGCATAGGGCACAGTACCTAGTCAGGCAAGCTGGCAGGAGAGGCTGACTTCAGGCAGTTGCAGTTTGGCAGTCGCTGAAGTAAATTGACGGCAGGGAGAGCTGGTGAGGAGTACATTAACATAACATCTTATAACCTTACCCAGAAATATGGGCCATTTACTTTAAATTCTAAAAAAAAAAAAAAACTAAACTTGCACAAGCATTTGTAGTCGTTTTGGCCACTGGGAGTAAAGGGGGCGGGGGTAAATTCCAGACACTCAATAACTGCACCTTGTCGCATAGAGGATTTCACACCACCAGAAATAAATGATTTCCCTTCTTCAGATCCTTGGATACAGTTCTAGACGGACGATTTGTACCACTTAACAATGTACCTGGTGGTCCCAAACCAAGTCTTACACTTGGTGCATTCATTGTGCTTGGGGTGACTAATAAGGGAAATATCTCTCATGTGCCAAGAGTTCCACGTTGTTTTCTGCTGCATCTGCATGGTCCAACCAAGATGGGTTAATGGCGGACTGTGACGTTCTCTTACTTTATATGCTGTATTCTCTGCTTCCTTGACTTACAGTATCTTGCCATCTTGTCCTTATTTTTATTTTGACTTCAGTTCCTCCGCAGACCTTGGTGATCGACACGCAGAAGGACACTGCCACAGAGGGTGAGGAGATCGAGTTGAACTGCACGGCGATGGGTGGCAAGCCTGCTGCGGACATTAGATGGCTGAAGGGCAACAAAGAGTTGAAGGGTAGGTTTGTCTCTTCATAGGCCTCTCCAGAACCTGCTGGATTGATGCTTAGTGTCCCTGTGTCAAAAAAAGAAGCAGTTACTGCTTTCATCAATAGTTCCTTGTGCTCCATGTCATATGATTTTTTTTCCTTCGCCTTCTCCCATCTGTTTTTCCACCAGACTGTATCTATACATTTCTAATAGTTAGATCTGTAGTAAAAGATTCTCTACTTTGCTAATTTTCGTTAAGCAATTTCTTTTACTTTCTTTCCCACGTTTATCTGCCAGTTAACCAGTTGGTCCAAGCAGACCTACTTCATCTTTTAGTTTCACATGCTCGAGTTATTTAGTCAGGTTCTGGTCGTCTGGCTGGTCAAAGGGTATATTCGGACGAACTTCTGCCGTATAGTCATAACTTGTAAATGTGGCTTGGATCTCCTACTGATTGAGTTTGGTTTCCTCTGTGAGCAGGTAGTTAGTGCTTGTGAAGACCCTGACTTCTAATTTAAGATGTTGTATTGCATCCCCTTTTGAGACTGGACAGTAGTACCAGGAATCCGGTGTAGAGTGGACACAGTTGAGGACAGATTAATTCATTTTCTGCAATTTACATAAACTCTTGGCATTCTGCTATAGTGCTGTTAAGGTTAATTGACATGAGTCTGTGTTTGTTTGATGTTTTGGGACCGAGTAACAGCTGCATGTTGTTAGTTGTACGCATTGTGATAGTGTTGGTTTGTTAATCCCTTAGTGAAATATAAAAGGAAAACTGGCTTGCAAGATCTTCTAACCTATTCCGAGACACAAGGGCATTTCTGCTAAGAGGGAGCGAGGCCTGATAGTCTTTGCTACTCTGGTGTAAATTTCGTTGGCAGCTTTCCCTCTGCGGCTCTCTTTAGATGCCACTATTCACCTTCTCGCTAAGGTCTCTCTAGTGTCTTCCGTTCTCACACGAGTTCCCTTGTTTTTGAGTTTGACTTAGTGCACCCAGTTGTTATTGACTGAAAAGATGGGCCCCTTTCCATGAAAGTCACTCGGTTAGTTATTTGTGATTAGTTCTAGTGTTTGGCAATCCATGCTTCTATTTTTCTAAGGGGGTTACAGTTGAAAAGCCTGGTTCTCAAAGAGGAGTCGCCTTGAACTGAAATGTTACTGATTTGAGATTACCTTTGAGAACATTGTTTTCAAAGGACATTTACCTCTTCGTCTTTTGAGGCTGTCCCCGTGGATTTAATCCTATATCACTGATGGCACAACGGTGCATTTGCTTGTTCTTTGTATTGAAATGTGAGTGTGTATAAACGTTTTTTTGCTGATTGAATTATCTTTCTCTATAGAGTGGCAGCATTCCTCAGTAGTTTGGTAACAAGCGCCATTCTGTAGTTGCTGGGTGGCGTTGCTTTTGAACCTGGCAGCTTGGCTGGGGGCAAAGGTTAGAGCTTGCTGCAATGGAGCTAAACAGTGTTTGATATTTTATGATTGTCATGGCTTTTATCTTGATGTTGGCGCCTACTGTCTTTTTTTCCTCTCCCTTCAAATTGCACAATATGAACACAATGGGTCGTTCATGTTTTACCGTGAACGCCTAGACTGGCCATTCTGCAACAATTCATGCCACGCATCAAATTGATTTGTATGTTTGTGGTCTCTTCTTAAGTTCATTCATCAACTCGCAGGAATACATCGAGGCCTGGGGTGCGCTGGCGTTTCTCCACCACCAGACTAGCTGTGCCAGCCTTCTTGCCTCTCCGGATAGAGTCTGCCTGCTGATTACTGACCACACAAGACCTGTCTACAATAAACGTTTTGTTCCTGGATGTGTAACAGCAGTACCTGAAGGGTGATTTGTGTATGACTTTGGTTATCATGAGAAGCTTTGCTGGATCTATGTTTTCAATCACCTTGAGAGAAGGTTATTAGGGCACTTCCAGAAGGGCTATAATGTTGGCAGCTGCATTTTGTTTGGCTTGTTTTGTCCTGCACAGGATGCCCAATAATGGATTTAGGCCTCCCCCGTCACAACTAAGCGCAAACATGAATAAATGCACAAGAACGAGTTTGCCAGTCTTTTAGGACTCTTTCTGATCTGTTTTGCATTGCGAAGTCAATCACTGAAGATACTGCCTGCGATCTCAGGGGGATGTGTTTGCCAAGGTGTGTGAATGTAATAGTTTTAGATGAAATGGTTCCAAGAGGCAACACTGAGTGAAGAAAAGAGAGTTGACAAGAGTCACCACAAGGCAAAAGAAAGGTGCAGTGGTATTGTTACACAGAGAGCATAAACGGGCATCTAATGGGAGTGAAGAATAAGTTAGTTACAGCCTATCTATGTGGTAAACATCATGCAGAACATGGGAGTATTTACACGTCCTGGCGTTCTTCCATTCTCAACCTGTGGTTGCCAGGGCAACCCTGCGGCCAGCACAAAACTAGGCGAGTAGCTGTTTAATAGGGCTTATATGCACATGGATGTATATCATACTATGGCACAGTGCTGTCCACTCTGTAGATATACACTCGCTGGTTATTTTTTTTCTTTTCATAGATTGGCATCGGAACCTGCATCAAAAGTGCTCAGAATTTCATTGTGGCAGGCGTGGCCCTCGTGGCCTCGTTTTTTTCACGATTTGTTGTTTTATCCTTCTCTATTCCTATCTTCCTTCGTCTGTTTGTTTAAGCCAAAACGTGCTGTTTTTAACCTAGGAGCGTCATGCCTATGGCTTCATGACGGCCAGTGTATGCCCGCGCTCTCCATTAGTATATCTTTCTGATCTGGCTGGTGTGCATGTTGAGTGAGGGTCGCAATATCCTGCTAGAACTTGCATTTTATAATGTGGGGAATGAGTCAATAACATTTTGTTTTGGTGTGAGGAGCTCGCACTGGCCATGACACAGAGCACTTTTTCAGAAACTGAGGCAATGAGGCACCCCACCACAGTCCTGCTTCCCCTCATTGACCCTGCACGAGTGGCGAGTGCAATCCAAGTGCTGTTATCTGTACACACCACCACAGAACTCTAATGCTTCCCTGGTCAGAGCATGAGTAGCTCGTTCAGTGCCGTTTTTGTTTTGTATTGTATGTAAGCAAAAACGTGGACTGGACGAGCAGTTCATGCATGAACCTGAGAAACATAAGTGCTCTGTAAGCAGTACTGACTGTCTGATGTGATGGTTAAGGCACAAAAGGAAAGGTAGGCCCTCTGGATGGCAGTCTGTTCTAGAGATGCTCTTGCACAGTCAGACTGCATCCCACCCCAAGTCTTCACATGGAGGTCCCTACCCGCTATTGTATATCATAGAAAGCTTGTCTCTTCTTCTGGGCTGGATGCTGAAGAATCATTGCAAAGTCATGGTGAGCATAGCCTCTGAGGATTTATTCGCTAGCTACCGGAGTGAGGTAGAGTATTGGACCAGTAAATGCAGCCTACCTTCCTGTGGGCATATTTTGAGCTAATCTAACTCCTTATATGCAGTTCATCTTGCAACACCACATGGTGTCGGAGGCTGCTGAGAAGGCAGCCAACAGGCCGATAAGTGACTTCATTCATCTCACGCAGAAGTGAAAGGGCTGCGCTGCCTCCTACTTACAGTGCTTGAAAATGATTTCTGTCCCCAGCCCCGAGGCCAAGCATGTAAGATTACAGGTTCTGGCCTCTCTGGGTGACCATCAGGACAAGTCTTTTTGTGAGGTTGCTGCAGCATCATATCAGGAGCATGGTACTCCATCCTCCTCTCACCCTTAGTAGAATAGTAGTACATACAGGAATACCTAACAAAGTCCAAGGCTCTAGAGTCTACAGGACCAGAGTCTGAGTGGATGGTCCCTTTCATTACTTCTGAATTACATTTTAGCTGTGCACCTTTCTGGGAAAGTGGCATGCATGGTTGAGGGATCTGCCAGTTCCAATCTGCAGTATTAAGAGAAGTTGGCTCTGTCTGTTTCACGTGCATTACACTTAAATATGTTACTCATAAGAATGCTGACACCTGTTTTCAGTTTCCTCACTTTGTAAGCCTTACATGACCGGGCAAAAGCCATAGACTGCCCTAGATCTCTTACCACTGGCTCTACCCCAGCATCTAGTGTTCTTAGTCCTTGGGTCCTTAGTACATCTTTTGGAACCAGAATGAAATTCATTTCCAACATGGGCCTCCCTGTCAAGTCTAGCTTTTCTCTAACTGCCTCCATCAGTTGCTCTCCTAAGGACTCTAGCTTACCACCAGGTATGGGTGCTTTTTGAGCAGATCACTGCAAGGCCTTCTACAAGCAAGTGGTCAAGATGGTTACCCGGACACCGAAGTTGAAGCCTGTTGTGGCGAGGACGTGCACGCAACTAAGTGGAACTGCTTTGTGCGCTACCTTAGGCCCTTGTCATTGTCCATTCTGCACAGCGATGCCCCTTTGACCCCAGTGACACCCCTCCCACTCCCTGGTGATATGTACTGGGAGTCAACGCACTAATAGTAGCCTTGGCAGTACCATCAAAGCTAGCATTCATGATCGACTCCCAGGTCATCTAACACACTGAGGAAGTCTGGAAAAAGCTAGACTCCAAGCCAACTATCTCAGGGTCTCTTGAACATAAATACTGGACACTAAAACAAAGCCTTGGCTTTGTAAGCTCTTCCTTTCCTCCCTCTCCCGGTCCCAATTGAGTGTTACGGTGATGGCAGCTTCCTTGCAATACAAGACTCAGTTCTCCCACAAGAAGAAGAAGGTAATGGGTCTGTAGTCTTATGCAAAACTATACAAAACTCTGGCGGATGTTGTTCATACATCATGGTGAGCTGCCTGCTGCAAGAGTGGTACAAGTCCAGCAACCACTTGTCCTATGACCCAGACTCTACCCTATAGACTTCTGTATTCTTGCTTTACTTGTACTAAAGCTTCTCCCCTATTGGGAAACTCTAAGAATGAAACACTAACCGTATCAAGAGCTGCTCTTTTAATAATAGTTATGGAGGAAGCTTAGCAAAAAGTTATCAACCTCCTATTTTTTGAGGAAAATGTACCAAAACCTGTTTGCTTGCAAGGTTTCACAGCAGTGCAACACTGACGCTGTCACAACCAAATCGTTGAGTGTTAACCATGAGCTTCTGGATATACCACGGTCGTCTTTGCTAAGAGCATAGGTATTTCATCATTTCAAGGCAAGACTCTCCTTTTTCCCCAAACCTCTAACAACCATTTGCCCTTTTGGTTGGTCTCTTCAGAAGAGAAAGAAACCTTTCTCCGGGCCTCAACAGTCGCAATTACTTCAGTAGGTTCTGACACCCTGCTCCATCTCTGACAACTGCCTCCAGGCCAGCAAGGAGTAGATGTCCCCTTTATTAGCACCCCTGTCCCAAACTCACCGGTGATACCCAAGTCTTTTTTAGTGTCGCACAGACTGAGTCCGTTTCAGACACACTTCCCCTACTTGGTTTCTCAGCAATATCTGCAGCAGGTTGAGAGGCTTCTCATTTTGAATGCAATAGATCTGTTCCTGCCTGTGAGAAGGGGTCGGTACTAGTTATTCCATTATTTCCTTTAAGGAAAAATTGGCTCCCCACTCCCGTTTCCTGTAGATTTACAATCCCAACTAGTTCTCTTCACTAGAAAAGCTCAAGATGCGGCTTTAAGCCGAGGTCATGGCCGCTGCCCAGAATGCCTACTTACATTCGGTGGGGCCTACTGGGCACTTGCCTTCCCCTTCAGGGCCTTGTTTTGCGGTAACATACAATACCTCTGCTTCATTGTGTAGAATGGACTCTATTAATGAGGTACGATTCCTTTCACCTAAAATGCATCCCTGCAGAATTTCACCAAGAAACTGCTTCACGGCTGCCTTGCTGCAGATGTCAACTCCCATCCAGAACACTTGCAGATCGTAGCTGAGGGGGTTAGCGCAGTGCAACCTGAGAGGGACCTTTACAACCTGAGCCAATCTAATGTTATTAGTGGTAGCCTCAAACCCTCGGCGTGCTCTTTGGGGTGCTAGTTTATTCTGGGATCTGCACCCTCTTAGTCTTTCACTTTCGCCAGGAGTTTTAGCCATCAATCCAAATGTGGGCCACATTTTAGAGCACACATACTCCTAATAGGGACAATGTATTCTCCTTAAGGGTGCTGTTGCCCGCCAAGGCAGAGGAATTCTATTATTTGTCAAGTATCCGGTCCAAGCATGATTCATGAGGTCTCCTGCACCCGTCTATAGCACTGTTGAAATGGGTTGCTTATTTCCTAATGAAATACCTTTTGCACATATCTGCCTCTATTTAAGGAGCTTAATTGACCTTCAAACGTCACATCACTCATACTACTTGAGCAAATGGGGGAAAGCTTTCGTTTCTTTATGTTTTCTTTTATATGAGCCTTGCAAAATAAATAGTAAACTGCTCATTTGTTCCGTGGGCACCTCCCTGTCCTTTTCTAGACACCTTTCCAAGGCAGGAGACCTGGAGTAATCTACAGGAACCAGGTTACCTGGAGGACCCAAAGAAAACACAGTAAACCCTCCGTTACTGCTAGTGACATCATCAAACATCTGGTCGGACTAATGCATCTGCTCCCCTGCTCGTGCGGCCTCTTTACACCTGTAGCTATTTTTGGTCCGGTTGAAGTGCATTTCCTTAGAAACCGATGCCACTTTCACCTTAAGCTCCTTTCTTGGAAAGCTATGTTCTTAGTTGCCTTAACTTTATCTGTTTGTACTGATGAACATCAGGTCCCCCTTGCCCTTGAAAGGGCAACTGTGTGCCTCTGAGCAATACACGGTTCTGAGTGACAAAATGGTCCCGAGGAAAATTCAGTTTTAGACCTCAAAATGTGGTTTAACCTGAGTAGGGGTATTTTCTTCCTCCACATTTTATGCACACCCATGTCTCTTCAGGAAATGCTACATAACTTTTATAACATGGTAATTACATTTTTCATGTACTAAAATAAGAACTCCATTCTACCAACCAACTGTATGACTCTAGTTGGGATTGGTGCGGGCAGCGCAAAAGCATGACGTCCATCGCCAGGTGTATTAAATACTCAATCTCCCACTAATGTTTTCTTCTTAAACCATCCAATCCGGTGCCTTAATTCACTGGTATTCACCAGACATTTACTTGTGATAGAAGGCAGTAGGGTGGCTATTTGATCAAATCCATGCATTTTGCATGCACTACACTCCCGAGGCTTCCTCCTGGAGCATTGTGAAATATGACAGGCATGTTCTGCTGAAAGTTTGCTTAGTCGTAAACAGTCCAGTGCCAACTTCTCTCCTGACTCCATTCTCTTGCCATGGAACCTACTCACAAGATGAAAGTGAGCCAGTCTTGATATGGATAAGAGATATTTACCTTTATGGTAACTGCCACTCAGAGTCTGAATCGTGTTGTATTTTACTACAGCATTTATACCGCAGTGTCTACCCACTTGTGGGTAACTGTAGTGCGTACCTACGTGTGTAGCAAGCTGTGCCATGTAGGGTATGGGTAGAAGGGTGTTGTCTTTGTTTTCTGATTCTATGTAGGATGTGTTTGAGCTGCTGTTTTTTCTGTTATGGGACACAACATGCAGCAGTTTGATGGATGCCAAGATGAGAGACAGACCCTGAACTTTATGGTTTTCAATGTTATGGCGGCTTTGAAAGTCTGCTGTCTCTTAACCGTTCTCTCTACCCTTCCCCCAGTCTCTGATACTGAATGAAAAGGTTTGTCTTATTTTTTTAAACATAACTGATGATGCTGTGTGCACATGAATGTAGGACGCAGCAGCTATGGCCAGGTATGTTGTACACCTAAATGAATATTAACACTTATGCACAATTGTATTAAACAGCTATAGAACTCCTTCACTGTGTGTTGCTCGTACTTGCTGGCTGATTATGGGATTGATTCTTTGTATTAGGAATAGCAGAGCCAATTTACGTTCTTTGTTTTCCATGCAGATATCGAAAACCTTTTAAAGCAGTGTGCCTTCAACTTTTGTGCCAGAGTATGCTCTTTTAGCACTTTGTGCCAATGAGGCTGCCTTGTCTTCCAAAATGGCCACCACTGATAGTCTAGGATTCATGTCGGGGGTTCAGTGTATCCTCAGTGGGATAACTAAGAGGGCGGAGGCGGGCCTATGCATATCAACTGTCTTTGTGTCATGACCAGTATCTCTAATGCCAGAAAAGCCATTGTTTTTAGATAGGATATTCACCTGATATGTTTAGCCCAGCCCTGACACTCTTCGGTACACTGGCCCATCCGTAAGTCTTCACATTTTACATTATGCCAAAAGGTCAGGTTTAGCTCCGATCTACAACCTTGTGCTTTGTGCATGAAATTGCGTGGCCCCAACTTAATTCCCCGTGGTGTTTTGGAGGGCGTTGGTCACGTCTGGATCTTTTTTCTACCTATAGGGGAGTCATTCGTAAAGCCAATGGAGGAGAAGATGTCCCTGGTGACGAGTCGGGTATCACTGACAGTCAGCCGCGAAGACGATGGGGTGCCCGTGGTCTGCTTAGTGGACCATCCAGCAGTGCAAGACCTACAGATACAGCAGAAACTCAGTGTGCAGTGTGAGTACTGAAAATGAAGTGCTTTTACGTGCCGTGCGTAATCTGCCATGCTACTCTGCTTGTTATGAGCTCAGCAGCAGTCATTGAGCCCTGCCAGGTGCCGTCTTATCGTGGAGGGAGCAGTGCACTACTCATTTGTTTACACGTGAGTATGAATTACTATATTGACTTTAATTACGGTAATGTGGTTCAGATTTCAAATCTAGTTCCTGTCCTGACTGGGTGCAGGACCCATGAGCATGCTGGACAGCTGCAGGACTTACCAGTCGTGGCCCAAATTGGGGACATTAAAGATATGACCATATTAGGCGTAATGTGATAGCTGCCACCATGATCATCAGTAAACTGAACAACCATACCATCTGCTATTTGTAGACCTTGGAGGTGGCAGAAGTGTGGTATTAAGTGCCATATTAAGTAATTATCAGTGAAAGAGCCAAGGTGACATAACATGCAGGTGAAAAACTTAAAGCATATTGTCATGTATTAACCCAAGACTTTTTCCCTTCCTTTCTATCACGGTTTGTGCCCAGCAAGTGCCTTGTACCGAATCCCAAAGTTATAAACTGTGCCCTTGTTCTTAGACACCAACATTATGTATAAAGCAGCACTGTACAGCCAGTCATAATTGTGTTACTGCTGGTGGCGCCTACATTCGCTTACGCTTTCCAGCGGGACATGCGGGTAGACCCAGGTGATAACCGTGTCACACAAAAAACTAAGACACAACTAAGACACAGAAAATATTAACCATAAATTTAACAAGTCACTTTATGAGGACACTCTATATTAGTTACTTTTGTTTTATTGAATATATTTGAACTAATTTGGACTGTTTGCCGGCAAACACGCTGAGCTGGATTCGAATTTATTTCCGGACTTTGAAGGGATGTTGTTCTAGGCTGCCTGGTGTCTCTGCAGTCTGCGTTGCTTTGTAATACAGCTGACACTGTAGGGCAGCTGGCCTCACAAGTTGTAAGTCACCAGGGTCCTCTGAAGTGACAAGCAAAATAATTTTCTCACAATTAATCTACAAAATATTAAATGCTGTAAGCACGTCCAATCAGTTTGAGTCTGACGGTACACTCTAACGAATAAACAAAATTGATAGTGTTTTCAATTTGTCACACTAGATACAAGCAGGGTAAAAGAAACTAAGCTTAACACTTAAAAGGAACATGTTAAAATAAACTTTTGTCTTAACATTACAATAATTCACAAATGTGAAATTGAAAAAGAAACACTGTCAGGAAATGGGCCAAAATGCGTAAAGTTCTTGGGAATGTGTAAAATATTTCTAAAAATTGATGTTCATTCTCCCCTTTTATTTTATTTCACAAAAGTAACCCCAGCTGACTACTGAGTACGTTCTGCAACACCCCCAGCCAGTCCTAGCTTTGTAGCCAAAACGTGTTGCTTGCTGCTGGTTTGAGCCTTTATTTACAATTTTAAATACAACACCACAGGCCCCAAAGTGCAGTGTGCTCTTGGCTAAACTTTTAGTACTGGATAAATGCTTCTCACTATAAATGGGTTCACTTTCCAGATCTGAACATATTTATCAATTCCACATTTCAGTTAAAGTATTCCTTATAAAATCCAACGTGTAGTTGACAGAATTGTCAGCATAAAAGGTTCAACAGTGTGATAATGAAATGAGGGGCTAAGACGCCAGGGGTTATTTGAGGGGGCCAGTTTGATACATTCTGCCAGCCCTAGCGTGACTGACAAAAAATGTACCTCGTGCCCATTACAGGGAAGGGTATAGCTTCTTCTTTCTCTAAAACAACACTGTGTTCCAGCATGATGCTGGTCTGTGTTTTCCAGGAGCCATCGAAATGCTTCTTTTAGTCAGACTGGCAGGCTCCAGGACACCTTCCACGGGGTATGTCTCAAGGTTTACAGCCCATGTTTGAAGGCAAAAACCCTGTGTTGGGACAGCGCTACAATCTTCCTGTTGTTCACCTTTGAGTTAGAATGTTTTCCAATATATTTCAACAATACACAAGTGCTGTGACTGAGGCTCAAGAAGGAAGTTAGACTGGTGAGAGCACAAACTCGGTTCTCCCGATTTCACCCAACACTGCATATTGTTGTTATCCTTGATTGGCTGTCACCAGAACTTTTCGGCCTAGCATACACTTCCTGCTTGGAGTTGGGCCCATTTCCAGACACCTCAAAACAGTGTTTCCAGAGGAACCCATAACTCAGTACTTCTCTTGAGTCTGATTTACACACACCAGCCACCACATGCCCCCACACCCTCTATTGGTTGCTTCTGGTCACTTTCCTTACCTCATCCAGCTATGGCTTAACTTTCTCATCACTATTCAGACTTGGATGTATTGATCACTGTTTTGCGAGGTTAATTCCTTGCCCTGGCTGTGCTATTCTTCGCAAAGAGACACTCTTGGCCATAGTAGTGGTTAGCAACACAACAAGATGCTGAACTTTTCAAACGCTCACCTCTAGCCACAGATCTGGGTTAAATCTATTGTTCTTTTGGTCACCATGCCACCCCAGTTTGGACCCAGGCATTTGCAAATCAGTCTTGACCCTGCTCCTCATGGGAACAGTCGGGCCCGAACTGCCAGGCTAGGTCCTCCCTGGATTGGAGACAAGCATTCTGGAACCACTTTGGGGTATCACCACTCATCTTGTTTTCAGTCCAGGGAGAACCTGGCTTAGCTGTTCGGGCCGGACTGTTCCCATGGGGAGGAGGATCAATACTGTTTTGCATATGACTGGGTCCAAACTGGGGTGATGTGGCAAGCAAAATAACGATGGACTGGTGGTGAGTGTTTGAAAAGTTTCCACACTCTCCATCCATCATTTTATTTTGGTTTTGCTATGTGGTCCCTAAGTGGTAAGGGTATTCCCAGATGTGGTTCCCTTGCTTGCTACACCACTGGATTCAGGCTAGCCTGGTTGAGGGGTGATACCCCCAAATCAATCCCAGAATGCTTGTTTCCGGCACAGGGAGGACCTGGCTTGAGAGTTCGGGCTGGACTGTTCACATGGGGAGCAGGGGCAAGATTGATTTGCATATGGCTGGTTCCTAACTGGGGTGAAGTGGCAAGCAAAATAACGATGGATTAAACCCAGATCTGTGACTGGGGATGAGTGTTTGAAAAGTTTCAACATTCCATCCGTCATTTGTTTTTGGTTTTGCTTGATAGTGGTTATTCTTTGCCACAACAAGAAGGTGTTATTCTTAATCAACTTTTATAACCCATTACCGTAGATATTTCTGCTTAACTGTCCTGCTCTGATCTTACAGTAATTTATCTACAGATTGTCCACTTTCCGCCTAGAAGTAATCATCAGGTTTTTTTGCCTTGCGCCTATAATGTTTTTACATATGTGTGGCCTTCTTCTTTTATGCACTTGTTGGCCTTTTCTACCCCACTTTCCTCCTGACAAACGGATTACTCTGCTCTTGTCTCTTTTTACCTCCATTATTTTGCAGGCACTTTCGTCATAGAATAACTGATAACTATAAATTATTTACTTGGAGACCATACAATAATTATTTTCTTTGTATAATGACATAGGATCTATTCAATGCCTCTTCTATTCATCTGTCTCGATGCTGTCCCCGGTGACTCTTTGGAGTCTAAATCGACACTTAGAAGTGAGTTTGACCAGATGAAGTCTTTGCACCACTAAGGAGTTTATGAACTGTTAATTTGTCTAAAACTTTCAGAGGAGGGTCTTTTGTCGATTGCCAAAACTTTTATACCACTTTGTCTGTTGTCATTGTTTCTCAATTGATCTCTTATGCGACTTTTTTTTGGCCTTTTCTCACTAGCACCGTGTGACCTCTTTAATTATTGAGCACTTTCTAAATGTACTTTTATTATACTGTATCTAAGTATCATGTTATGGAATATTTTGTTATACATTAAATATTCTTGTGATAGACATGGTCTCACTGGTGTATCATTTTGCACATATTCATTGAATGTTCGGATGGATTGTTTGTTCCTCTGTCTTCCAATTCTTTGTATTGATACCTTGTGGGGCGCGATTTATATTTATAATACCCTGGCCCTCCCCTGGTCTACGGGTAGCACCCTTGGTTTTAAAAAATATATATATTGTGCACTTAAAGGGCAGCAAACAGCTCATCTCCACCAGTTATACCTCTGTAATAGTTACCTCTTGGCACCCCTGTGAAGTCCCGTCTACGGGGTGACTTTGGGTCACTGATTCATTCTTCTATGGCTGCCCACATAACTACAAATTGCCATAGCTACCCAGAATGTGTGAAAACAGACTGAAATATCCTTAATTCATTTCATCTGCTTCATTATTTCGCTCCGTTACGCTCCTATTTTTTCCTCTTGCAATTTTCATAAAATGGAAAGTATTGTGAAGTAATGTCCCTGTAATTGGAAAACAGAAAAGATCAGATATTGCCTAAATTGGCAGGTGGCAGACTACTGTGTCTCTGCTAATGTGTAATTCATTTATGCAAACTTAATAGACATTAACATTTCTTGTAGGGCATCATTAGCTTCAATAATGCATTGGTACCTTTGCGAGCCCGGATTTGCATAAAATAGTGTGTGGGGGCAGGGGAGAGTAACACTAATGCAAATGAGCTACAGTAAAAGTCCAGCGGGGGGCAGTTGAGGGTGTTGATAGTCTATTGCATTGTGGCTTCTCGGATGACGTTCAACGTAGGATACTGGTGTGTGCTTTCTCGGAAGATGACAACTTGGGATGTCGTGATGCATTTTCTGGGATCCCCATATTAATATACAGAACTGCATTATGCCTGTTCCTTAAAGTCTTATGCTAGGAGATGGATCGCCATTGTTATCCCCTGAGATGCATATGTTACTCTACTGCATTGAGCCTTCAGATGAAACCACAGACTTAAGATGCTGTAGTGGCCAGAGACCCCCGTGCCAGGGTATTAAGTATAATATACTGCAGTGTGCGCCCCAGAAAGCCTATCGAAGTCTGGATACTGTATCCGGGTCTACCCTTAAATGACCTCCATCAGTGGTATAAGGAACAGCTGTGTTCCCAATGGTTGGGTATACTACTGCCTTCTATATAAGGCCCATAGTAAGATACTGTACTGGAGTGTGTCTTCACTGGAGACCCCATTTCTATCAAGGACCCTGCTAGGATACTTAATACAGGGCACCTTCAGCTCATGCTGCATATTCCCAGATACTGCACTGCAGTATGCACCAGTGATGTAAAGAAACTTGAGCCCCCACCCCCCCCCTGCAAAGTAAATGGAGGACCACACTTCCGCATTGGACCCAATCAGGGGCTTGCCACCTATGCAGAGTGTACTGTGGTGAGGGGGGGCCCTGGAGCTCGGACCCCCCTCACTGCGATGGCTGTGGGGGCCTTTGTTACGCCACTGGTATGCACTCCTGCCCTTCCCAGAGAACATCCCACTCTTAAGCTCCTGTAGTGCAGGGTGCTCTACGTAGAACCCCCATGTTAGGGTCCCGTACAGCACTGCTTGTCCCTGATCCCAATAATAAGACCGTACAGCAGGGTGGCCTCATGGGAGAAGCCCGTGTTAGTCTGCTATATTGTCTCATAGCTTCCACCCAGAGCCTCGTGGTCAGATGCATTGTTCCTCTTGGACACCTACTTCTGCCAGTGTTCTGTAGTGTAGCTTCCTAGAGAAATATATGCATGGCACTGTATTGAAATGTTTTCTAAGATCTCATGTTATACACTAAACTGCAATGCGTAGTTGCTTTATTTCACATTTTTGGCTTACTCCGGTACGATCCGGTGCCTGTGATCCACACTTTGTATAGTTTCCCAACAGTGGAGAGAAGATGCACTTTATCAGTGTCCCCAGAGAGCCTCATGTCGCTTTACTGCAGTTTTTCCACATGGCCTGTGTTAGGACACACAACAGTGTCTTTCCCAGACACGTTTTTGTTACTTTGTTGTACAGTAATTGCCTTTACATGAGATCACCATATTGTGTACTGTGAGGCAGCTTGTTTTGCCAGGCTGCTGGTATACCCAGCTATAACCCCTGGAACTGCAATGTGCCTTCCCTGTACCCAGCTGTATTAATATATTCTACAGCAATGTAGTTGTGTTACAATACCGCCCGCAGCGTGGCTTCCCTTGAGGCCCATGTTAAGAAATTGCCCTTCAGAGTTTCCTCCTGTATTTACTGTACTATGGTGTCACTCCCGGGGGTGCCTTATGATGAGGCACTGTGCTGCTGTGTGGTTCCACTAGGGCCCCCATCATGTTGGGATACTGTGGCATGGTCTCTCCCCCCCACAGTCCCATTCTAGAACGCTGCAGTGCACAGCTTGTCCCAGAAACATTCCATGCCAGTGTACTGGAAAGCACATTTTTGTGGTGGGATACACGACTGCGTTAAACCCCCAGCCCCTCCTGCTTAGGTTAGGACACTGTTCCGCAAATCTTCCACATATCCCCAATTCGAATACTAATCTGCAGCATCTCAGAGACTCGCCATTCTAGGATACTGTACTGTAAGGTACCTCCTCAGCCAGAGATCCTTGGTTACTGTACTATACGGATAACCCACGCCATCCAGAATGCCGGATGTTTTGGTATTGTGCTTCCCCTGCAAACCTCACCTTTCCCAAAGTTGGGATTCCGACCTGTGCTGCCTCTTCCGAGGCCCCCATGGCAGTACTCTATGCAGTGCCTCCCGCGTGCCCATTAACTCGAGGTACTGCACCCTAGGATACCCCCAGAGCACCCTTGTTAGAATGCTGTTCTGCCGTACCTCTCCCAGAGCTTCGCTATACTAGGATAGTGTAGTGTCTCCCCAAGTGACCCTAGGTTGTTTTATAGTATGCGTCTGACCCCCTTTCTCTGGTGTTAAGTGGGTGTACTGGGCCTAGTCCTAGTATCCCCGTAAGTAGCTCTTACACTGCAGTCTCTCTCCCTAACCCCTTTCATGGGATGCTGCAGTGTGCCCCAGCGCATCTTACAGAGCGCCCCCAAATCTACACTGGGATAGTGCAGTGTCTCCCCAGAAACTACATGTTGGGGGACTGCTCTGCTGTGTTTCTCTCCACATGCCACATGTTCGGACGCTGTACTGAAGAGTCCCTCCACATAAGCTCCCATGTGCGGAGATTCTGCAGTCTCCAAACCCACTGTTTTGTAGTACTGAGCTACAGGCCCTCTAAGGGGACCTCCAGTTGGACCAGTACTTCCTCACTATATTGCATGTTACATCATGTGACAAATATTGTGTCCGCTACACTGATCTAACCAGTACATTACATGGTAAGTAAAGAGTCGCTAAAATAGTAATTCCCTCTGTTTTGATGATGTGGGGGGTGGAATATGTTTGTAGGTCGATATTAATGACCTCGATATAGCACTATATGCCCATCGGGATATTTTATAGAGTCTCTCCACAAAAACCCCTATAGTCGAATATTGTAGTGCAGTTTCAATCTGCAGGGACCTTTTGAGAAGGTATTCCAGTGCAGTGTCCCTTACCAGAGTACCCATGCTCAAATACTGAGCCTCGGTGCGACTCCCCTTTAAAATCTCATGTTCGTTTACGGCAAAGCACAAATAGCTACGTTCCTCAACTCCTGCCACTGAATCCGTGTAGCCAAGACTTGCCTATGGCGCGCTCCGTGTTTGAAGATTCTGTTGTCACAACTTCATCTAGTGCACTGCCGCACCAGTGCAAAGGGGAAGAACTGCAGTGGCAGCAAACAAAGTGTACTCACCCGCTTAGGCTTCTTGTCAGCACCACTTGTTAGATCCGGTCTTTAGACTTGCTAGCTTTCACAGATGTTGAAAAGTCAGTCCATTCTTTGCTTTTCAGAAATACTTGTTTCCACGGGGGTTAAAATCTCTCTAGTCTCGGGCTTTCCGATAACATCAGCTTTCACCAGTACTGAAAGCCACACCGTTTGTCTGGCTGCTGGAGGGTTAAGGTCACCTCATTCTTTGATCTTCAGGCATGAGTGCTTTCATCGATGGGAACGCCGCCTCAGTCTCCAGATATGCCGCTTTCACTGATACTTGCACCATTTTGGGGCCTCAAGGCATGCATGCTTTCACCAAGGCTGAAACTCACACCATTCTTGAGTCTTCAAACATGTTTACTTTCAGCTATGCTGGAAGCCTCAACTTTCTAAGGTCTTCAGACACATCAGCTTTGACAATTGCTGAAAGTCACACAATTCTATAACCATCAGAATGATCGATTCTAGGGCTGACTTGGCAGTCTGCTACTGTTGCATTTTCCCAAAAGTATTCAGGCTAGAGCCATTGTTTCAAAGCAGGATGGTCTGTCGTGAGCCAACCTTGAAAGCCAAAGTTAGAAAACAGGTTCCAAAACGGCGCTACCAATGTCAGCCAACTTTATTGAAAATCATTATATTGTCGTAACCAGCGTGCTATCCAGGCACGCCTCGGTCAGAGGATGTTTGAATGCATCTACCTTGTTAGCTATCCATTATCTAGCACAGTCACCAAGATGCACCAGTGCGTGTTTCCAATAAAGTGCTTCAAATAACTACACCAAAAAAAATCTTTTATTTATCATAATGCTTACTCTCCTTGTTTCAAAACCCATTATTTACGTAATTGTAATTCAAAAAGGACATATTTTGCCCTCCATACTGCATTGATCAACTGCAGTAGTCGTAATTTGCTGATGAACTAAATCCCCAATACATTTTGGTTTAAACAGTCATCGGGGGCGGCGGAAGGCGGGGGGGGGGGGGGGGGGGGGCACACTAGTTCATGTCACAGTTACTGGTTACTGCATCAAAGGAAACGGAGAGTATACATGAGACAGAAGGACAATACACGGCTCCGGAACCGTCCATAAACACCTGATCAATTATCCATAGTGGTTAAAATGGCCAACCACGTTAAGCTCATCACATCAGCTTATTAGGCACAGCTCTGTCAAACGATGTAAAAAATGTCATGTGTCAATATTTCACACAAGCACCCATGAATCCACGTACTGGGAAAATACGATTGTTTGCCAACAGGTACCAAAACTACAAAGCTCCTCGAAGTGCATTGCCACAGGATAGCAATAGCTGTACGTAGTAAAAATAAACCTGAAAGCCCCCATGCTCCTGCAGTGTGGGCTTGCTTTGAACATTTGTGCCAGAGCTGATTTTGGTTTCCGGCCCTGCTCGCTTCCTCTATAAGGTGAGGGCTGTTCCACGTTCAGGTTTCCCCAGGCCCGGCAGCCATGCCGCCCCGCGCTCCAGACCAAGGCGCGCGCCTGCGGCCGCCGATGCTGCACCGCTCCGTTCCCCGGCTCTGGACACGCCTGCTCTGCTGCCGCGCGCGCCTGTACGTTCAGGTTTGCTTTCACAGTTAGGGTGATGGGGAAAGGTGGTGAACTGGAATATACAGCCTGTCAGTCTTCATTCGCTCGCCTGGCACTGCTAGAAATGGAAAATGGAAATAGCATTTCTGTTGACCGCGCTCCCTGATGCAGGCCGGCCGTCCTCACAATCACTTACAGCCGCTTGAACGGACGGCTGATGTGTGTGGGTGGAGAATGCAGTCAGGAGACAGAGCTGGGCACTGGAGGGGAGTGCGCTGGATGTTAACGGGGATATTGCCCTTTAGAAATATATTTGAACATGTGCAGATGGAGCAGCTTTTTTCATTTCTCATTCTCAATATTCTGTCACAGTGGCATGCTCGCCTCTTGAGCTGCCTTCCGGCTATTTCTGGTCACTGGTTTCTTCTTGTGAGTGAAAGGTAAGAATTTTGTGATGAGCCCCCAGGCCCACTTGATGTGGTGTCCAATGTACATTGTTTTAGAAATGCACAGCTGTCCCCTCTTCGTACACTGACTTTTGATTAGGTATATAAAAAAATCAAATTCTGCAGTCAAGCTTGCTGTTGGTGTCATTTTTCCTGTGGTTCATTGTGGTGATGTATTGTTTTTTTGGGTGTTGTGAGGCTATCAGATCCCCCCCAGAAATGCCCTAGCGAAAAGAAATAGTCCTGCTCACAACTCTGTCCACTGGTGGAACCACAAAAGGAAGTTCATAGGAGGGGTGCAGCAACTCAATTTCTCAGGTTAAGAATGTATTAGCTCAATCGATTTGACGAGAAGCAATGACCTTGGAACCTATCGGAGATAACAGTTTAGTATAGATACCTATGTGGGATGACCTTGTCCAGAGTATGTGCCTTCCCCACTCATCCCTGAGGGTCGCACTCATTGAATGTGACAAGTTGCCCCTGCAGTGGCCATATGCTCCTTGGATTTCTACTGCATAGTCAGTTGTAGAATCCATGCTTCCCACTGGCGGGAAGCCAGTGTTAAGGTAATATTTTTCATATGTAAAAAATTTGCAACTCATCAAAATGACTTGTCCAATAATATTTGGCATTCTTTCATATGGTTTACTTTTCTAAATTAGTGAAAGATTACCATTCACCAAATGATGACCTTCCACCACAGCCCCATTCCAACATGGCTGCCGCTTCTACATAAAACCAGGAAGACTAACAGGCACCACTCTTGCCATGTGTATCTAACAATTGTTGGTTCCTGACTAACTACACTTAACTCTACTTCAGCCACATATTCGATGCATCATTTTTAGAGAATTCGAGCATGCTATGCCCACCTGGCACTTACGAAGGCGGCACTGTTGTATCACAAAGGCCCCATTCTACACCATTTTGCCAGTTACTGTCCTTATTGCTTGCTTAACAAGGCAATTTATCTTTGCCTTGCTAATGCGCTTTTACTTGCGCTGATGCAACGTCCACCTGCGCGTACAGTGTGATCTTTGGAGAGGAAAGTGGCCTCCAGGTAACCGCTGTGCACCTCCCCTGAGCTGGGAAGTCGTGTAACACTTCGTTGCTGCTCAGCCATGTGCGCACACTGCCCTTCTCTTAATGAGCGCAGTGTTTCTGGTCGAATGATCACATTAATTGCACGGTGTGCACCCGAGTGATTAACGCTGAGGTAATTCATCGCCAGGAGATTTTGCACATAAATGGGTAAGTTGTTTGATGCGGCGTGAGGTCGACCCCTTTCAACGTCACCGAATTACTCCTTTATCCCACTTTACATATTGTATATGAGAGAAGCAGCGGATTCAGCAAAGTGTTTCGTGATTTGATTTTCTGGGGCATTAACCGCTCCCCTTTGCCACGTTTCATAGCAGGATGCTCATTTTAGGTCCGTTAAGATGCTTTCCACGCAGTGGAGGATGGATAGATGGTTGCGTCTAAGTATTTGCACCTGCTGCCCTAATTCACAGCTAACTTCTAAGGCACTGACATGCTGACTCTGACCCCAGGCACGGTTTTCCTGCAAAGCCCGGTGCTTGCTTTGTTGGTGTTTATTCCATTTCAAGCAAATGTTTCTGCTGCGATGTTCATGTACGCAAATCTATTGTCTAGACCTGACCTAGCTCCAATATCCAATCCAGTCTATAGTAATGCTGTCCAAAGTTCTCAAAGCGTCACATGAACCCTGCATGTTTTTTTTGTAGACCTGATCAATGTAGACCTCGGAACCCAGGTTGATGTCACGTCGATACAATCTGAAACAGATAAATTAAGAGGTTCCTCACTAAACCTTACAACTCTCATATAGTTATTTCACAGGAATCCCTGTATCTTTCTCTGGCACCACCACATGGTCATGTTAAGAGTTCCTGAACACACAAACAAAAAAGCCCTAACGCAAACTCCTTAGTACAGATGTCTGGACCCAGCATAGTCCACAGTGGCAGCTCTTCGGTACTGAACACTGAAAGCAGTGTAAGGTCATGACCAGAGAGCCATGGTATAGGATGCTGTGCTCCACAGTATCATGGCCCCCAACACCATGCTGGGTATACTATACTTGAATTTCTTTCTTTCTTTCTTTCTCTCTTTCTTTCTCTCTTTCTTTCTCTCTTTCTTTCTCTCTTTCTTTCTCTCTTTCTTTCTCTCTTTCTTTCTCTTTCTTTCTCTCTTTCTCTTTCTTTCTCTTTCCTCCTTTCTTTCTTTCTTTCTTTCTTTCTTTTTCTTTCTCTTTCCTTTCTTTCTTTCTTTCTTTCTTTCTTTCTTTCTTTCTTTTTCTTTCTCTTTCCTCCTTTCTTTCTTTTTCTTGCCTCCTTTCTTTCTTTCTTTTTCTTGCCTCCTTTCTTTCTTTCTTTTTCTTGCCTCCTTTCTTTCTTTCTTTCTTTTTCTTGCCTCCTTTCTTTCTTTCTTCCCAGCAATTATTGGATTTCCCTTGAGCCTCTCAGTAGGTGACGTTATTGTAATTTCTGTTTTGTTTTAATGGAGCTGGCATCTGGATAATTCAGTATGTGGGGTATGGCCCTTATTCCGGGTGAAGAGTGACTGCTGATTGCGTCAGTCTGTGCAGTTTTGTCATGGAATTGTACAGGCTTTTGAATCATTGGGTTCAACCTTTATGTAGAATTGACCACAAAAACATCCCCCTCATATACTTAAAAAACAAAAGGTTTGGGGGATAATGTTGCCTGGAAGAGACTGGATTGAACAGGAAGTGATTCTCTCTGAATAAAAATGTTCACCATTAATAGGCACTTATTAAGTCAGGTCTTTGGTTTTGTACAATTAAAAATACCCTGATTTGTTTGACTTCCAATTGCCAACAAGAAAGTTGAGTAATTCCTCAGAACTGCATCTCCCCAGTCTTGTTGGTGCCAACATCTTTGTTAATTGTAACTTTAGTTTACGCAACCTGCTGTCAAATCAGCCCATTGTGTGACCTTCCTGGACTCCTAAGGGAAGCTCCAGGCTAGCTAGTGACATTAAACTTAAACACCATTTCTTTCAGCAGACTACAGCTCATCGCAATACATCCTCACGCGGTGATCGGCTTGTCCAATGTCAGGTCTGAAATGCTACCCTGGTGCTGATGTTTAGCTCGCATTCGTTTCTGGTCCATGTCCGATTACTGTTGAATTTTAAATGGCTGCAAATGCCCGAGTACAAAATGATATGAACTAACAAACCAGCTCTGGCTGAACATCTTGCACTTAATGTAGGAAATCATTTGTGCTCTGTTCTTGCCCTTGGGGTGTGCTGACTCGTCTAGGAAACTTTAGTGTGACTGGAAGGGGTGGTGCCCGAAGCACAGACTCATAGCTCTGAACCCCTACACACAGTGTAGGTCCGTCCATAGCTCGCATTTGTTTCTATAGCTTTTATCTGCCAGTCCCCTTTAGGTACTACCTTTAAGAGGACATGCACATAAGCAAGCAGTATAGACCGAGAAGCAAGACTAGAAGACCGTGGAGAAAATGGATTACTGTGACGCCTGCCTTAGGAAGGACCAATCTCCGCTCTCTTCCTGTGCTCTGAACAGCTTGCGTGTGGGGCTGATGACTCAGTGTATTCAGTCTATAGAAGGAGCTGAAACTAACGTCCACCATGTGACAAATGAGAAACCAGTGAGGTTCTGGGTTTCACACCAAGGTCACTGACCAACCATGATTGTTGTCCCCGTTCAGCTGATGTTCAGGGTGGTTGCTCTTGTTCTCTTGCCTGGTGCATGCACGGCTCAAGTGGGGGGTGCACACAGGTACACGGTGCCACCCACTATTTTCACTGGTTGGACGGCGTCCACCCTGCAAGAAGTGGGCCCGCTGAAATATGCTGAACTTGTCCCGGTGTCATTTTGAGATACTGGGACACATTCAGCAGCGCCTGCACCTTGTCTGCTTTCTTTTTCCAGCAGCAACGTGCAGGTGGGGAGAGGACTTTCATATTACAGACTCCAGCTGAGCCCATAACAAAGTCCAAATTTAAGGGGCTATTAGGCCTCCCTTTGTTTCACTATGGCGATTGGGAGCTATCTGAGCCTCACACCTAGATGCAAGGGAGCTGCAACAAGTCACACAGCTTGTTGTTATCACTTCACAAAGAGTTGAGAGGTATGCTTTTTACTTGTTCAGTTCCCGTTTGTAAGAGAGTTTCATGCACTGTAACAATGTCAGATTTGTTGGACTGTTCCAGTATTTGCACAAATAATAATTTAAATACAACAAATTTGTTTTATTACTTTTATAGAGCTACTGATCTTATTGCAGGATGTCAGAGCACTTACACACACACATTGTTCATTGAAAATAAATCCTATAACCATCAATGTACAAAATGTTACATAAGGCAACGAGGGTTACAAGGCGTAGGAGTCCTTCATAGTTACTTAGCTTGCTGTGATAGATTAGAAGGATTACAATTTATGAATTGTGAGTAACAAAATGATCTGTGTTAAAAGCAGTAACTCAGCTAGCTACATAAAATCAAAATATATATTTTGCTTGTTACATGACGTGCTTTGCAAAATACATATTAACCCTCTAGTTAGATTCAAAACTGGGGCTAGGTAAAACACAGATCTTTCCAACAAATGGGTTACCTTCCAAAGTTATTTTACCATTTTTTTATTCGCTGAGATTTACTGCGCACACAAATATCTCTGCAACAAGTGCCTTAACACCATAAGATTTTTTTTTAAATTCAGAATTTGCGACTAATTGAGCAGAACAGATTCATTGCCACCTTTCTCCTTATTGCCATTTTATTCGTGGCAGGGTTTAAAAAAATGTACAAGTTGAGGCACAGATTTTGCATCAGGGTTGCATCACTTTTTTTGGCACAAGCCAGGCACAAATTCTCATTTGTTAAATATTGAAATGCACTCAAATGTAATCATGGCAGGTCTTCTAAACCTTTATTCTTGTGATGTCAATTCTTGGCAGGTCATAGGTTGTAATGCCACTTCCTGTGATCAGTGGCCTAACAAAACCTGAGGGGGCCCATTGCAAAGTACATGGAAGGCTCTCCCTCTGGACTCACTCAGGAGCTCTTAGGCCAGGGTACTGTGCTCAGGTGGGTTAGAGGGATCTAGCTCGGTGGCCCCCCACACTACTGCGCCCCAGGGGCCCTTTGTTACGCCACTGCCTGTGATGCTACATGTGATTCCACGTGCTGTGATTTCACATTGTGATGTCATGTTCCATGATGTTGCTTGCATACTGCCTAACTTGGTTAGTCCCCCACTTCTGCTTTTTAGAACTTGTGTCCTGGCCATATGACTTAATGGCCTGGCTTCCTTTCCAGAAGAACGGAGCTATACAAAGTTAGTGTTACTATCCGACTCCGTACAGGTACGCAAAAGTTTCTAAAACGGTCTGCTCACCCCAGAAGCTACAATTCTTCTGTAAAACTGAGGCAAACGGCACTGAAGGGAGCGACTGAGAAGGATTAGTTTATTAAAATGCGCGGTGTGCAGTTTGCTGTCCCGGGAGAGGATTTACCACTGCATCTGAAATTAGAGCAGTCTAAATTGCTTAAGACGATTTTATAGATTTCTGAGCGTCGTGTTATTCGAGGAAAGGCAGTAATGCATGGCGGGCTGTTAATAATGTGCAGCCGAGCAGAGAGCGGGGTGGGGGGGATTGCTGTTCCTCGGGGAAATACAAAATCTAATATGATTTAAATGATTCAACCTTTGTGTTTGTGTGCATTCGCGTGCCCTGCCTTCCTCTCACTTAATCCCTCCCCCAACCAATCACACCCCCCACAAAAAGACTTTGCTGTTTTAATATGATTGGTCTGAAAACAAGATTTGACTGTTTCGTTGTCCAGATGTTGCCAAGAGCTGTTCTGTCACTGACAATATTAAAACAAAATGTTTACTTCTATAGGTTCACACCTCCAGGCATTTTGTTTTCGTGAAATTATCAGTGGCGCCTCTAGAAGTGATTTTCGGGTGGGGTGGCAGACAATGGGCAACAGATAAGTGATGGCCACCTTTTGTTTTATATCTATTTTATATCTCTATAGATAGATCTAATCACACAAGCAAAGTCATGTATACATTTAAGCAGACTATGGATTAAACATTACTAAGGTCAGGTTTAGGGGTAGTGGTCTTCGGAGTGTCTCAATCACTCTTGTTCTTTCCTCACACCTCTTTTTTTTCTGCAGTCTCTCAGATGGACCCTTCTGTCACTGCCCATCTGCCGATCTTGCGCCTCATCTTTTTCCTCATCACCCTCTGTTCACTCTCTGCCACACATTTCCATGCATCTCCTTCGTCTCATACAACATACCCACTTGCTTGTAAGCACTATAGTTTCTTTAACTTTCACCAGGTCAACATTTTGACAGCTGTTTATCCCCTTCACACACTTTCACATTTAATCATGTTTACAATTGCACACCTCTGTGTTTTATACACTGCTGGGAGGCCAATAATTCGATGATAAGGGGCTCTCAGATGGGCACTGTGCGAAATTCACATTGGATTAGCCCTGAACTCCAATGCTTTCAAGTCTTGCCAGTTATAAGCCCCCACGCACAACCTGAACTCACACAAGCATATAGAAGTGACTTTTTCACAGAGTACATTTTACGTGAGTAATATGTTGCATAAAAACAACTGCAGATACACATCCCGGAAGAAGAATTGTCAAAGGCCAACAGTCTTGCTTGTATTGGCTTTGTCAATGTCTTTTAGCCATATTGTACAGCAGCATGGCTAAAAGTTGTGGGGGGGGGGGGGGGAGTGCTATTATGCACCCAGCACTGGCCGTGTCATAGCAGACTTTATCTTGGGGCAAGTAGGAGGTGGATAACATGGACAACAGAAGGGAGGTGGAATGGACAACAGGAGGGGAGGCAGTGGTCCTTCATCCCAGATGGACGAACCTGGTTTTGGACACCAGATGGACCGGGTGACCCTGGTCAACAGAGGGAGTATACTTCAGCCCTGAAAGCCCCCAATAAAAGTATGGGCTTATATCCCAGCATGCAAAGAGTTGTTCACTGGATAGCCAGGCCTGAATGTAGCAGAAAATGCATAGGGACACATGGCAGCAAGGGAGCCTATGCTCTTTTCTAGAGAGCTGAATACAGCATTCAATTAATCACTTGTTAAAGCATGCTACTCACCTGTTAGGGTCTCAAGGCGCTAGGGGGGGGGTCACTGCAGCTCGAATAGCCAGGTCTTGAGTCGTTTCCTGAAGGTCAGGACGTCCTGGGTCAGACACAGGTTGACGGGGAGGGAGTTCCAGGTTTTGGCAGCGAGGTGGGAGAAGGATCTGCCGCCGGTTGTGGTATGGTGGATGCGGGGGACGGTGGTGAGGGTGAGGTTTGTGGAGCGGAGCTGGCGGGTGGGAACGTGGAAGCTGAGATGCTCGTTAAGGTAGACACAGGGCCTGCATCGTGCAGAGCCTTGTGAGCGTGGATGAGGAGTTTGAAGGTGATCCTCTTGTTGATGGGGAGCCAGTGAAGGTCTCTGAGGTGGGCTGAGATGGGTTTGTGGCATGGGAGGTCGAGGATGAGGCGTGCAGAGGCGTTATGAATGCACTGAAGTTTCCTTTGGAGCTTGGCCGTTGTTCCCGCATAGAGTGCGTTGCTGTAGTCCATTCTGCTGCTGACGAGGACGTGGGTGACCGTTCTTCTGGTTTCGATGGGGATCCATCCGAAGGTCTTGCTAAGCATGCAGAGGGTGTTGAAACATGAGGATGAGACGGCGTGACTTGCTGGTCATGGTGAGCGATGAATCTAGTTTGAAGCCGAGGTTGTGTGCATGGGTGGTGGGAGTTGGTGCGCTTCTAATGCGGCAGGCCACCAGGAGTCGTCCCACGCTGAGCGGTTGGAGCCGAGGATGAGGATCTCAGTCTTATCCGAGTTCAGTTTGAGGCAGCTTATCTCCATCCAGTTGGCGATGGCATGAAGTCCATTGTGGAGATTGATCTTGGCGGTGGCGAGGTCCTTAGCGAGTGAGAGGATCAGATGGGTGTCGTCCGCGTAGGAGACGATGTTGAGGCTGTGGGATCGGACGATGTTGGCGAGCTGCGCCAAGTAGACATTAAAAAAGGTTGGGCTGAGAGAGGATCCTTGGGGGACTCCGCAGATGATCTTGGTGGCTTTCGACAGGAACAGAGGGAGGTGGACTCTGAGTTCTACCGGAGAGGAAGGATGTGATCCAGTCCAGGGCCTTGTGGCGGATCCCGGCGTCATGAAGGCGTGTGTGGTGACACTGTATCGAAGGCTGGCGAGAGGTCAAGGAGAATGAGGGCCATGGTTTCACCTTTGTCGAGTATGATCCTGATGTCGTCGGTTGCGGCGATGAGAGCGGTCTTGGTGCTGTGGTCCTTGCCGAAGCCGGATTGGGAGATGTTGAGCGAGCTGTTGTCGTCCAGGAAGCGGGATAGTTGGCTGTTGACTATCTTCTCGATGACCTTCGCTGGGAAGGGGAGGAAGGAGATGGACCGGTAGTTCTTGAGGTCTTCGGGGTCTGCCTTGGGTTTTTTGAGCAGGGCATTGACATCGGCGTGTTTCCAGCTCTCCAGGAAGGTGGCGGTCTCAAAGTAGCTGTTGATGATTGCATGGGTGTCCCACATCTGGTTGCTTGGCAGCCCCCCTGTGGCTAGCTAGCTAGTGTCTGTCATTTAGCACCTTCATCCAGTCTTTTTTTTCCAATGTTAAAAACTAAACTACTAGTACCAGAATTCAACGTGATGTTGGCTAAAAAGCCACGATTGGTTCAAGAGGTCACTTATGGCATGGGCCACCTGGCATCTATGCCACCCTTGTCTGCTCCCTTCCGGATAGGTGGTTTGTAAAGCAGGCAGCAATGTGGCAAGCATGTCTCATGGTGTTAAACAGCTAACAGGAAATTGTGCAACAAGATATGTACCTGTTGATGCAACAGCTAATGTTCTGAAATTAGTATGATCATGACCTTTCTGCCGCTCAAATCACCCGGGAGACATAATGTCCCTTCACTGCAGCAAGCGAAGGGAGATGCATCCATAGTCATGTTTCTTTCCCAACTATATAATCTGTTTACTTTGAAAGGCCACTTGGACAGCTGTCCAGCTTTGTCCTTTAGGCAGATGTGGCTGAACACAAGGCTGGTCCAGTGCAGTTCCCGCTGAAGCAAGCATTTACTCTCGTATGTTTTGGAACTAGCGTGCCCCAGAGCACTCTGGTAAATGGAGTCATCAAATAAGCATTTGCATCTGGTCATCGCACTCAATATAAATCCAGAAGGCGGCGAGCCCTGGGAGGATATCTAATTAATACGCCTTTACAACAACAAAGGAATCTATTCCCGTAGGAGCAACACAATGACAAATGGCCAGCAACAAGAAGCATTGTCAGGCCCAGCAGTGCAGATGCACTATCCTGGGATGAAATTAAAATGGCAGAGAATGGGGCTTGGATGCAACACGAAGGATGGCGCTTGAGGATAAGCAACACCTCGGATGGTGAGAGGAGATGGGGAGGGGTATTGGAAAAGGTGCAGGGAAAGAGGACACGACTGAGCAAGGAACACCATGACAGAGAAAGCACAAGGCAAGTTTAAAAGACACAGGCCATGGATAGTAAGCTGTACTCGGTCCATGCTCCATGGAATGGACCAACAAAGGAAGATAAATTTAAACCAGAGGCACACACCAATTAGAAGCCAGAAAAAGGTTGCTCTTGATGCCAACTAATGATAAGTAACCCATGGCTCTAACTATTTTATGAGCTTTGTCTTGTTTTTTTTTGTTTTTTTATTGAAGGAAAACAACTTGCGCATGTGCTCTCCATGCGATACTTTAAATCAAATAGTCTTAAGGAATTCAACGGTAAGTAAAATGTGAAATGCAAACAGTAACATCACTCTTCCAAGGTTGGGAGGCCAGTTTCCATTTCTGCTGGCAGCAGTTGTCACCCGCTAGTGAAGGACAAGGGAGAGGTGGGGGTGCAGGACAATAATAGATGGGGCACTGGTCTTGCTAGCACCACCCCTTACAGTGACACCACTAAAAAAAAAAGCAGCACAGCTACTTAGTGAATGGCATCCTGGCATGCTTGATTGACTTCAAGAGAATGAAGCATGCCTTCTGTAAGACCAACTAATGAAGCACGGTCAACTTAAGCGAAGGGCTGCTTGGTGTGCCCATTTGACTGGTGAATAAGGTACCGTTGCTAGTATTGGGCAGGCACCCGACATGCCTGATTAAATGATGGTGACTGAAGCATGGCTGTCTTAACATAATGACCACGTGGCATGTTTGGATTGTTTAAGTGAGATAACTATGGTTATCTCGAGTTTATAGCTGCAGTTGCATGGCCAACTGGTTGGCCTCGCTGGAAGTTTTGTTTTATGTTATCAGGATGAAATGGTCAGCTGGGGAAGATAGAAGTGTCTTTCAGGGAACATTCCCAGAGGTGGAGTGGAAGAGACATGAAGCATAAGAGTTTGTATGTAGAGCACAAAGTGCACCCATGGCAGATCACTTGTGAGTCAAATGAGCCGATACACCGACCTTTATGCTTCTGAACAAACAAGTGTTGTCTCTATTATTGGGTCTTCCTGGGTGACTGGGTGACTGGGTTGGGTGTAATGCTGCTGTGCCTGTAGTTTTTCAGCATGAAGGCAAATGAATGTCCGATAGGTTGACGGGCATGAAAGATAAACACAAATGGAGGACAATGCATCACTGCAAAGAAAGCTAGTCTCTGACTATTTGCACACAGGCCTCTGTTCGTGGCATTGTGTTTTAATCTCTGCAGTGGATGCTGGGGTCAACTAGTAAATGACACCAATGAAATAATACCTCTGCATTAATGAAGTTACAATAAGGTATCCCTGTTTTGTGAAATACCCCTCTAGATCCACACCATGGCTGGGTTTGAAACCAAACCCATTCACAGTTTATTTCCACAGCAGCATCCTAAGTTGGAAGAGCTAGTTACACTACCTTTAAGTCCACTCAATAAAAATCAATTACTATTTGTTTTGGTTGCAACACGTGCAGATGTTGCCTAGGAGCAGTCAAAGATATCCTGATCCTGGAAGGTCTGGAAAAGCCATGAGATCAATTATCCTGCAGCAGTCCTTATAGTCCAGTGTAATTGGCTAAATGTTAAGCATTCAGATGGCCCAAGCTAATCCCCATGTGTACTGCAACAAGTGGAATATGGACAGTCATTTTGGAAGTCGAGGAGGGATGGTTGGAAGGATTTGTTTTGCAGTCACTATGTTCTGCTGGTAAACTTCAGGTTTTGCTTTCAAAGGAAATACAGTCCACCCTAATAACTTACTAGTCTCTCCTGCATTGTTGACGATTGGTGAACATAGTCTTTCTGTCACCGCGGGGGCAAAAACATTCTTGAAGGCCAAGTCGAATCTAAATCCACAGAAGGGTGCTTCTGTTTCTTTCAGCTTCTGTGTTTAATAATTGTATTCAGTGGTTTCCTAGAAGGTGATAAAAATGTCAGATTAAACATATGTAAGCTAAACACATTCAGTTAATTGTTTTTTTATTTTCCTTTGTGGAACAGTAAAGGGAAAATCTTTAGTCTGGCCTTTATATTAGCCAAGGTTGTCAGACCCTCCCCCACCTTCCACCAAGGGTTGCTGTGGCAAGGTATCAGCTTGGGTCCAAGATAATGGCAGACCCCCTGTAGGAAAATGCCACTGTTGGCATGGTTACCCCCTAACTTTTTGATTTTTGTTGATGCCAGCTTTTATTGAAAGTGTGCTGGGGCCCTGCTAACCAGGCCCCAGCACCAGTGTATTTTCCCTAAAACTGTACCTTTGTCTCCACAATTGGCACAGCCCTGGCACACAGATAAGCCCCTTATAAAACGTACCCTTGGTACCAAGGGCCCTGTGGCCAGGAAAGGTATCTAAGGGCTGCAGCATGTATTATGCCACCCTTGGGACCCCTCACTCAGCACATGCACACTGCCTCACAGCTTGTGTGTGCTGGTGGGGTGAAAAAGACTAAGTCGACATGGCACTCCCCTCAGAGTGCCATGCCCACAACCCACTGCCTGTGGCATAGGTAAGTCACCTCTCCAGCAGGCCTTCCAGCCCTAAGGCAGAGTGCACTATACCACAGGTGAGGGCATAGCTGCATGAGCACTATGCCCCTACAGTGTCTAAGCCAATTCATAAACATTGTAAGTGCAGGGTAGCCATAAATAGTATATGGTCTGGAAGTTTGTCAAACACAAACTCCGCAGTCCCATAATGGCTACACTGAATGCTGGGAAGTTTGGTATCAAACTCCTTAGCACAATAAATCCACACTGATGCCAGCGTGGGATTTGTTGAGAAATGCACACAGAGGGAATTTTAGAGATGCCCCCTGCATGCTAGCCCAACTTCTGGTGCTAGGCTGACCGGTCTCTGTCAGCCTCCCACTTCCAGACTAGTTTCTGGCCACATGGGGTGAGTGCCTTTGTGCACTCTGTGACCAGGAACACAGCCTGTCCTGGGTGGAGGTGCACCCAGGACACCTGGTGGTGAGCCTCAAAGTCTCAAGCCTGGTGTTATAACACCCCAGGGCACTCTAGCTAGTGGAGATACCCACAGCCCCCACGTTTGGCGACAAGTCCGGGGAGTTAGTGAGAAAAACAAGAAGTCACCCCCTCAGCCAGGTCCACTCCTAAGGTGACCAGAGCTGATGTGACCACCACCTTAGAAAATCCTCCATCTTGCTTTGGAGGATTTAGCTTAATAGGATTAGGGATGTGCCCCCCTCCCCAAAGAGAGGAGGCAAAAGGAGGGTGTAGCCACCCTCAGGGACAATAGCCATTGGCTAGTGCCCTGCAGCCCTAAACACACCCCTAAATCTAGCGACCCTGAACCCAGGAATTCAGATTCTTGATGACCTAACAAGGACTGCTGACCTGAAAACCCCACAGAGAAGGAGACGACAACTGCTTTGGTCCCGGCCCTACTGTCCTGCCTCCTGATTCAAAGAACCTGCAACAGCAACACATCCTGCGGGCCAGCGACCTCTGCCGACTCAGAGGACTGCCCTGCAACTACAAAGGACCCAGAAACTCCTGTGGACAGCGGCCCTGTCCAAAGCAACAAGAAGAAACCATCTTTAAAGGGACTCTCACCTCACTCCAGAAGCGCGAGTACCCACCAATCTGCACCCGACGCCCTTCGCCCGTGTCCAGAGAAACCAACGCAGCAGAGAGGACCCCCCAGGTGTCTCAAATGATGTGTCCACCCTGAGCCGACCTTTCTGCACCCCCCTGACCACGACTTCCCGGTAACAAAGAAACCCAATGCCTGGATGAAGCACTGCACCTGCAGCCCCCAGGCTTGTGAAGAACCAAACACCAGTGCAGCAGTGACCAGCAGGTGGCCGTCAACCTTGCCAAGTCGGTGGCTGGCCCGAGAAGCCTCCCTATGCCCTGCCTGCATCGTCTGAGTGACCCCTGCGTCCCTCCGTTGATTTCTATACAAAATTCAACAACTTGTTTGCACACTGCACCCTGCCGCCCCTGTGCCGCTGAGGGTGTATTTTGTGTGCCTGCTTGGGACCCCCCTGCCCCACCCCTCACCAAATAAATGCTCTACAAAACCCCTGTGGTCTGCTCCATGAGGACACAGGTACTTACCTACTAGCAGACTGGAACCGGAGCACCCCAGTCTCCACAGGCGCCTATGTTATTTGGGCCCCTCTCTGACCTCTGCACCTGACCAGCCCTGTGTTGCTGGTGCTGGGTGTTTTTGGGGTTGACTTGAACCCCCAACAGTGGGCTACCTGTGCCCCAGAGACTGAACATGTAAGTGCTTTACTTACCTAAAAAAATAACCTGTACTTACCTCCCCCAGGAACTGTTGAATTTTGCAGTGTCCACTTTTAAAATAGCTTGTTGCCATTTTATGCCAAACTATGTACGTTACTGTTTTGATTCAAATTTCTATCTATACCTAGGCAAAGTACCTTAATTTTAATGTACGTACCTGCAATTTGAATCTTGTGGTTCTAAAATAAATTAAGAAAATAATATGTTTCTATATAGAAACCTATTGGCTTGGAGTTTAGTCATTGAGTGTGTGTTCTCATTTATTGCCTGTGTGTGTACAACAAATGCTTAACACTATCCTCTGATAAGCCTAACTGCTCGACCACACTACCACAAATAGAGCATTAGTATTATCTCTTATTGCCCCTGTCAAACCTCTTGGGGAACCCCTGGACTCTGTGCACACTATCTCTCACTTTGAGATAGTATATACAGAGCAGGCTTCCGACACCTCCCCCCATTAGAGTCCCGGTGGAATCACTGAGATACAAAAAGGTGTCTGGCATAATCTCTATTCCCTCACAAGCAAGCTGCTAGACCTCCTGCTCATGGGAGATGGTGATGGTTGTATCCTCAGTTTCGAAAGAAAAAGGGATACATCTCTACCCTCAGTTGTGATTGTTTGGCAACAACTTTGGGTAGCATTGCGAGGTTGCCACACAATCCCACAGCAAGTGTAGTGTGGTGGCCCATTGAATCTAGAATTTAAAACCAGTCTGAGGACTATTGGCAAGGATCTCTGTAATAATAAAGAAAACATTTACGAAGAGATACATTCATGACTGAATGAACACATGATGAAAAGCTGCAGAATGAGCTCTAGCATTTTATTAATTTTTGCTTTTAGGCATCTCTTGATAAGCATGTGATATTACTTACGATGGAGAACAGCTTTCATCCATCACTGTATACTTATTACAGTTATACTGGGCCTAAGGCACTACACCTAGCAGGGGCCAAATTGAATTGCCTATCGGGCAAATACACTTTAGACTCGATGCGGATAAATGTCAGAGTTGGTGTTATTTCTTGCACCACTGGCAGTCATGCTGTGTGCCATTTTGAGTGGTTCCTGTTTGATCACGTTGGGAAGCGTTCAGGGTCACTTTTGAGCCCCTTATAGTCAAAGTGGCTAATTCTCAGGCAGTTCACTATCCTACATTTATTTTTTGGAAAGGTGATCTCCTGGCAGGTATGGCTTGGATGTAACCGAAGCCACGTACTTGTGCAAAGCTTCCTCTACAGGAGACTGGACTTCTAGGTGCTCTTGTTTCTAGAAATTTCCTATGTGGCTCCAACCTGAACTCCCCGGCTGCAGCCCACCCCAGAGCACCTGCATCTTCAGAGCTCCTCGAGCCTTTCACCCCTTTTAGGCTAGAAAGCGCTGTATTTCATATTTGAGTGATTTCATAAACCTCATGCTCAGCATTGCAGGTTGTTCAAACGGATGTTTCTTCGCCTTCAGAAATATTTGTCCTTTGGATTTATGTGATGTTTGGCTGGTGCAAGAGTTGGTTCTTGGTCTCCAAAACATAGCAGGACGACCCACTAACATGTTCATGTTGCTTTTTCGTTCCCACAGATAAGCCCAGAGTGTTGCTGTCGGTGTCCTACCCACAGGGACTTACGAGGGAAGGGGAGTTCCTACAGCTGACGTGCACGGTGATGGGGAAGCCCATGTAAGTGTGTGTTGCTTGACTGCAGCACGGCATCAGGTTGTGTTATTATAACTTCAGTGACCAGATATCCCTGCCCACCCTCTTCCTTTCCTCTTGCTTTGTTTCCATACTGTGGCATCCTGAGTATCTGCCCTACGACTTCCTCACCATTTTCTTTTCATATATTCGTGAGGCCTCTCTTAGCAATTTAGTTCTAATAACCACCACTTTCTCCCCCTACACTTTTCTCTCTCTCCCCTAGCTATGACCTGCTTTAACGCGAAGAATTGTCTTTAGAATCTGTGACGAAAACTGCAGCGTGAACCAGCCTTTGCATGGCGAATGATCAAGTGCATGTTTCTAAATTGTAGCCTAAGGGGTGGTGTTGGGTCTGTAACTCCGAGATTCTCTTCTCAACTATGTAACTTTACCGTAACATGTAATAAACTAGAAAGATTACTCCATCTACTAGTGTTTTCAAGTCACTCGTTAGATTTGAAGCAGAAAACTGTGAAGCGCTGGTAATCTTTCTAAGGAAAATTACGTTTCTATAAAAAAACAAGCATTTAACTTCTAAATTCAGAATAACTATACTTTGGAACACATTTATATGATGCTTCATACAGCACCCTGATCATTCCAAAGTGCTGTAAATAACAGAAGTAACTATTACCCAACTTTTGCTACTCGGTTTACAAGTCTGTGCATTGATGGAAAGGTGATTTTGCTGGGTTTTGGGACTGGAATGTTCCCTGCATGGTAAAAGATGTGCACTGTAGACCTGAGCGACCTAAATGCATACAATCTGGTATCCTGACTTTGTTTTGGCCCTGCACACGACAGTCCAACACGTGCACTGCGGCCTAGGCTTTTTGCATCCGATCGGAGACCCTAAGTTGTACTCTGGTCTGGAGGCATGCACCAAGTCTGTCTTTGTCCTGGGTCGTGTACATTAAGCCACGGTGGCAGCTTTTTGTTTTTATGGTCAGGCTTGACAGAGCAGCTGTAGCCAGGCAGTTTATGTGAGCATCACCTGAGAGGGGCTTTCACTCTACCCATATATTGGGAGTCAGGATTAACTGTTTTGTTTGGGCAGAAGGTTGTGTACGACCACATAAAACGTGCTTGCCTTCCACACAGCTGTGATAATTGTATTTAATCAGCTGTCTTGTCCTGATCTTTTAGGTGCAAACATGTCACTGCAATGCTATTAATGTCTCTTAGATGACTAGATAATGTATGGTGTTTCTCCCTGGCAGCAGCACAGATGGGAAGAGGGCAGTCATTAACATACACTGATTTTTAGGTCTGACTTGACAGTGCGTTTATAAGCAGCCCTGTTGACATTGACAATGATTTTTGTAGTTGATATAGGTGATCAGGCCTTTTCCCCACTTGAGTATAATCCCACTTTAATGTAGTTCCCAGAACCCGCTTTCCCCACTTATGTTATAAACAACAGTGTGACTGCAGAGCCCAGAGGAATTAATTTTGGGTTCCACCTGGTAATATCGAGCACAAGCTGCAAGTTGTGATGAGCATCTGTGGACTGTAAAGGTATTGCAAGCACTCCTCAGCTGAAGGATGTAGGCCATACACGGAGTAGTGGGAGGATGTAGACAGAGGGGTCGTATAAATGCAACTGTCACCTTTTGGAAAAGAAGTGCAGATTAGCTCACTCATGAGCACAGCCATTTGGGTAGATTGTGAGACAGCAGATATTGTACTATTGCTAAGGGTATCCTTTAGGTGAGACCCCCCTGCCTCTCCCCCCCTCTGTCAGAGCTGCTACTCCCAAACATGATTACATTCAGGTGCAGAGCTTCACACATTATTGTTCCCCGTGTTTAGTGCTTGGACAGCCCACAGGAAGTGACAGAAAACATTAAGTGGGCCATGGCTGGCCAGTGTATTAGAGTGGTTCCCCTGGCCTTCCTAGAACTAAGTGTGACTGATCAATGGGAGATGGTCTCACTCTAAAAAGAATAGCATTGAGACCGGGACCAATGTGCTGCCTGATAAGTAGACTGACGAACCCCTTGTCAATTTGTGTCCGAGGCTCTTGGTCATACAGGTTGTAGACATTCCCCCTTTTTAATGCCAGCCTTCATACAAGGAGCAGTTAGAAGGCCATCAACCCAGATGAATACCAGGATGTACTATTGATCTCTGGGCAGTCTCCCTGACTGAAGTAAAGAGTAATAAAGTCAGTATTGGCTTGACTGAGACTTGAAGGGTGTACTCAGTGAGTGGTGACGATGGGACATTCACTGCTGAAACATACGGATGGCCTTTTGTGACCATTCTGGGACCCTGTGCTGTGCTCTGTGATCTAGAGTCATGCACCAACTGTGTACCAAGACCACTGCCTGTGACCTGGGTCACATACATTAAGACATGGTGGCAGCATAATGTTTCGTAGTTGATACAGCTGTCCACTCGAGATCAGGTTCCCCATATTTTTATCAGCTTTGAATGGATGTTTTCTCCATTATTTAATACATGAACTCTTGCAGGTGCCTAGTCCTAGGGGTTTAAGCTTACACCTGAGGATTGTCTCAAGAAAGAGCTCCGCTCATGCTGAGTATTGCCATCAATGCAGAGCCCCCAAAGACTGCTGTGATACGATTCGGACTCACCAACCCTCGGCCCCTATGAGGATTACAGTTTACACAAGGGATAGCTTGCATATGACTGGAGCTTGAATCTCTTCAGGAAGAATGATCTGTTGTCCGAAGTGAACACTGTCAAGTTCCAGCTTAATCTTGTGGTCCACCCTGTAAGTTAGAGATTTATTCTCCACAAAGCTCCTGAATAGGCAGAATGGTGGACTGTGAGAATTTCCACATCTCGGAGCCCACCCAGTAACTTGTTAGCTTTAGTGTGTTCCCCAAGGAAGGCTAAAGATCTTTGTCAATTTGTTAGTCTGTCTAGTATATTATAGACTCCCCTCCTCCACCCCCAAGATCAAGAGGTTCCACAAATACACATTCCTGCAAACACAACAGGTATCTACGTTGGGCTAAGGCTGCAGAGATGAAGACCTGTTAAAGACAAATACCATGTCAATAACCAGAATTTGCATTTTTGCAATGTCCTATTACTCATTCCTCTCAATATCGTGTTAAAAAGTTAGAAAACTGTTTACATGGATTCATCACTTTTTCAGTCTTTCCCGTTGTGTTCTAATAGTTTCATATCCCAAAATGCCCCACCTTCCCTGTACCCCAGTATCGTTTGTACCAACACCTAGTCTGAGTTCATGCGCCTCCTTTAGCATTTGTCCACCTTCAGCACTTGCCCACCTTTTGAGTTGCAATGTTGAGGGGCGCCTGGGTTAGTCTTTTGCGTGTCTGTTCTTGCTGAAGGGCCCTTCGACGCCATCACTTCTCGCTGTGCTGCGAGACTCCTAAGAAGCCAGAGGCCCCACGCACCGGACCTGCGGGCCTACTTTGTACCCACCAAAGCTTACGTTTCAACTTTCCAGTTGTATTTAACCTGCTGTCTACCGATGTTTGGGCCAACGCTGCTGGTATCGACCCTTTCTGACAGTGGGTGAAATACAGCAGAGGGATGCCTTCTCCCTGCTTTGTAAATGCGCATGTGTGCAGGAGGGTGTATATGGCTAGAGACAGTAAGAAAAGGTTTCGATTATTCCTATTGGATGGAAACATCCTTGGGGGAAGAGGTGCTTATTGATTGACAGGAGGGAACGGATGCACCTCTGAATGCCCCTAAGGCCACGTGTGAAGCTGATGGCGATTCTTGTTGCACACACAGCACGTTTTCTGAACACTGCGCCTCTTCCAGGCACAGGTGAACGCTTTGCAGCTCGTGCCAGATTGCGCCCCGGAGATCGTGGGGTTCCAAGGTTACTTTCTGAGCCTCTTGTAGCAGTTTCGCCTCAGTTTCCGCCGCTTCTGGCTTCACAATTAGAATCCGAAAAGGCGAAAAATAAATATTTTGAATTGTGTGTTAACAAGATCTCGCAGTGGGTTTGCAAAAGCGCGCGTGCCTTGCTTGGACCCCCGAGCCACCGCTTGAAAGGCAGGTGACCCCGCTTCGGATTCACCTTCAGCGCGGCTTCCTCCGCGTAGTCCATTTATCATGCGCGCCCAGCAGCCCGCCTTTGTTCCCCCCGTCCTCTCCCCTAAATTAATGAGGCGACTAACTGTGGGTGAGCACCGACCTGCCCGCACCGGTGGGAAACTGCACAGCGGGGCAGAAAAATTAATCAGACGGGTTTTTAGCGGAGTGTTTGTACGGGCCTTCATGGTAAATAATGAGGGGGCGCTTTTTTGCTGTGCACACAGGAGGCTGCGAAAACGCGCTGCAGGACTCTTGTTTATTCCATGTTTTTGACAAAAAAATGCAACCCATTAATGAGAATTGCACCACTGACCAGAGCCTAGAGGATTTTCTCGAGGTCGGGCACAGGAAATGGCGAGAAAAGGTTTATGCGATGTTCCTCACATGTGTAGCTTGTTTGCAACCATTGTTATGGCGGTCTTTGCCTGGCCCTTTCACTGCTGCCAAACAGCTGTCTGTCTACTGGAGTTTGGTTCGTAGAGTTTGTTCACTTTATAACGTATAACCGTTTTGTATAGGTTAACGTGAAGGGACAATTAGTTAAATGTTGGAAGAATATTATGATGTGTGTAGATTGGTGAACTGAATGACATTTTCCTTTTTTCTTTTGATTTGTTTTTTTGTTTGCCCTTTGCTCAGCTGGTGTAATTTGCGTTCTATAAATGTGCATCAGTCGAAATAGGTAATTGTGATGCAGTGACCTGTACTTGACAGTCTAGGATCATTATGCTCGTTCTATTGGACTAGATGCAGGATTTGTAATTTCGCAGTGCTTCAGTGCTATTGATTTGGCAGTGCTTTACCAACAGCATGTTCTTGGTCCTTTGTTGTGCACATGACAGCATAAGGGTTCTGTGTAGCATGCGTTGTCCGAGGATGGCCAATAATTGGTGTATCTGGAAAAATTGAGAATTATGGTTGCACTGAACGGAGAGTATCTTCCGATATCCAGTGAAATTCAGATTGTGGGGATGCTGGAATTGTTTTGACCGCTTTTGATAAGGACTGGCTAGATTTACCAACATGGAGGTTGTGTAGTGATTCTCTCCTTAGGGGGCAACTGTATTTCACAAAATAACTGTTCTTGCAATCGAAGCTTCTGCATCAATACGTGCTATGCAAAGGGTAAGGAATAAGCCTTGTAGAAGAGAAGCAAGGTGAGTTTGACAGGTAACTAAAGTGCAAACTCCTTGTTATAGTATAGGTAGACCAATTGAGACGAATAGTGTTGAATGACATATTCAGCAGCATGAGCAGATGCCATGTACTTGAGTGGCCGCCATGCAGTGGATACCCCCATTCTGAACAACTCCTTTGTGCTTCTGGTAGGTATTTGCATGTAATTAAGCAGATGCAAAGTGTGTGACGTGGCCTTCTTCACTTGATTAGTTGGAAGGCAAAAAAGGTGACTTAAACACGAAGATCATATTGACGTCTGAAGCTGGCTTGTATAGGATGTTCCAAAAAAAAGCAATGGTCTGTTGTCAGACCTGTACTGATAAGATTTTACCAGTTACTAAAATGTAACCAAATATAGGCTAGCTTGGCATTGTGTATGGAAAACGTAACTGGTTAGTTGAGTCTTCAGGAGTGAGGTTCTTTGCTGGATGCTCAAAATCACGTACTTGTATTGTTGTTTGTTTATTCTCACCTTTTGTAGAGTCCTGAGGCACATCAGTTAAGTATCTACAGATGCTTGCTGTTGAAATCTGGTTCAGAGAGTTGTCGATCTGTGTTCTACACAAGACAGAAATGACAGTTCTCATTAGTGCGATGACTCAACAATTCTGCCCTGTTGAAAACAGCCAGTACTTGAAGATACATATTGCTACCAGTGAGATGGGCTTAGTACAAATAAGAGGTAGGCATGCCTCTAAAGTCTTGATTCAGCCAAGATGCCTGGCTCGACTCGAGGCCCTCTTTGGACACTTGTGCCAAAAAGGAGCTACGTTTCCTATGGCTTTTGCCCCTCACCTTCTAACCTCAACTAACCATCACTCCAGCAGAGGAGATGCTGCCCTATCCCATGTTTGGTTTGCAGATGGGGTGAACAGGAAACCACCTGAAGAGTGATGTGAAAGTTGCAAGACAAGGATGTTATCCTAATGATGTCTCCAAACAAATTCACAGCACTCCCCAGGATCTTGTTGACCATCCCATCTGAAATGCCACCTCCAACCCATGGGGTAATGAAATATTCATAGAGCCTGCAGTGAAGTTCTTGAGGCATTGTGAAATCGTGTTTTGTTACAACAGCGAAAGCCGGTGAATGCAGTGAAAGAGTAGTTTCCCTTTTTTAGATTTTTTTTTTCTTGAAAGATTTCAACTTGATTTAACATCGAAAATACGTATTTACTTAAAACAGTTTTTTGTGTCCCATGTCTAAGTTTGTTTAGCATCGTTCGGTCTTCAGCTAGCAAAAAAATGAGTGATAACATTCATAGTTGTTAATAACTGGGGCTCCCAAAATAATTCTTGGCCGAGGCCCCAAAAATGCTTGACTTTGCGGCTGTGTAGACTCCAAGCCGATGCCTGCGCACGCGTCTTCCCTGCCCATACAGCTGAAGGGCTGCAGGTCCCTCTCCAGGGTGCTGAAACCCGCCGGCTCTTGTCCGTGGCCGCGTGATCCTGCCGCACAGCTGGCTGGTGCTGCTCAGGTCCCTCACCATGGTGCTGAAAGGCGGGCAGCTGCTGTCCCAGAAACCGTGTGAGCGATAATGCGCGCGCAGCTGCCGGGGCGCTCTGTTGGCCCCTCCTCCATGGCGCTGAAAGGCCTCCAGCTCCTGCTTCAGGCCTCGTGTGGCTCATGACGCACTCGCGCTGCCCGGAGCTATACGTCGCAGTCTTCGTGGTGCTGGACATCCGGTGGCTGATAGCCGATCGTGCTGTAGTTGCAGTACGTGCAGGTCGCTTTGTCCTTTATCACTATTCTAGGGTGGCTTAGGGTTGTAGATGCACACGCACTGCCATATGGCTAGCACGCAGAAAACATTCCAGTTGATGGACAGTTTGTACGGTAAAGGAGACCAGTCCCGGTGAATTCAAAAATCTTAAGACTTGGGAGAGTAGTATGTGGTGATAGGCTAGTGGACAATTATACAAGTGTAACGTGCTAACTAGAAAAATGCTTAAATGGTATTTGCACCTATTTTCTAAGAGCATAGGAAGCAATGACGTATGCACACAAGAGCTGGCCTTATGGTAATGCTATCTGTCTTGTTCTACTTATTCCACCTCGATTTTCTGTCTTCATTTTATTCTCTTCTCTGCTCACTCTCCACCGTATTATATTCAATTATTTTTTCCAACTACTTCAATGCCCTTTTTTAAATCTTTTTCATGTTCTACTTTTTTCTTACCCCCGTCCTTTCACTCTAATTTTCATTGTAATTGTATTTTTTATGCTCTTTTATTTTTTATCCGTCCCTGGTTCTGTTGTTATTTCTTGGGTCTTCCGCCCCCTTACCTGTGTTGCTTGCCCCTTATCTTTACGTCACAACAAACGTGCTCTCCTTCTCCCCTCTTCAGACCTGAGAAGATCCGATGGCTGCGACTCGAGGATAGTATCCCGGAAAATGCCATTTTGTCGGGAGCCAACCTCCTTATTAACAACCTCAGCAAAACCGACAACGGGACGTATCGCTGCGAGGCCTCCAACTCGGTGGGGACGTCGTGGGCGGACTATGTGCTGTATGTGTACGGTACGTGACGCAGGCTACTGCACTGACCTACACCTGCATCTCGTGGTGGAGAACAGCAGCTGGTGCAAGCAACCATTTCTCTGCGACGTGTGGGGTTTTAGATTCAAAATGGCAAATGTTCATATGGAGAAGTTGTTTTTCAAGGGACTTCCCAAAGCTTCTAACTCGTCACAGCAATCAGAACACATCTCGTGCAAAGGAGCTATGTATATTTGGCTGACCGTTTACAGACTAGTGCGAGATTAAGCTGTGTATGTCGGTTACGTTACCTTAAGGGGTGATCACTGGAACCAAGCTGTACTTTGCTGAAAAGACCTAAACAGGCCAAATCCGGCCTTGGGCTGCTTGTGTTACGGTTCAGAGAGGACCAGGCTTGGCAGATAGGGCTAGACTGTTACAATTCGAGCAGGAAAAAGGCTTATTTGCATACGGCTGAGGTGACATGGGTGAAATAAAAAGAAATGTGGAGTCCAGCGGCTGAACTTAATCAAGTCATTTAATCCATCACTTGTTTATATTTGGCCGGGTTTGTGTGGCATGTGATGGGTTAAGGCCTCAGACATCATGTGACGTCTTTGGGGGAGGGTGGTCTGCGTGACAGGTTACACCTTGAGTGGTCTATCTATCACTTGAACACTAAGGTGTGGTGTATGAAATTGGACTTGTGGTGGAGTGAGGTAAGGGGCCTTTACAGCAAGTGACTGCTGGAAATATTGTGTGTATTTGATGGTTGAGGGTCAAGGTGAGACCTTAGACGACATGACACAGCTGGATGTCTTTATGGTATGTGACAGCTGAGGTTTTGTGCTCTCTGCCTTGCGGTGGATGGAGGTATTTGTGGCCCGCAGTGTCTCAAGTTCTGTGTGACAGCTATGGTTTCCTGCTGTTGTGGTGGTGACCGAGGTGTTTGTAGCCGTCTTGTTGGAATATGTGTGCAAGTAATGTGTGTAGGTGGGAGCGCATACAGGCAGGGTTGATGTCGTGGGGGGGTTCTGTTCGGGTCTCTACTGGGCTGTGAGCGCGATCCCTATGTAACCACTTTATCCACCAAATCCCTACACTTGTAAAAAGTGCGCCCTGCTGCCAGAAAAGAGAAATTGTAGGACAAAAGTCCGCCGACCGGGGTTCAGCTTCTCAAAACATCTTCTGCCTCTCTAAAGATGACACGTGAGTCAATGCACCTGCTACACGCAAATCACACATAGCTAATAAAACCGCATCTTGCTTCGAGGTCGATAATACGTGGGCTATTGGGTTGGGTAGTCAGAACCCCTGCTGAACACAGCGATATGAAACTGCAGTTTGTTATAGAAAGCACTGTACAGAAATATGTTTTTAATAATTTCGTACAATACGGAGAAGGAGTTGGGTGAGATGGTCACATTGTTTGTTTCTTACTGACAGGAGAAAAAAAACAGATCTGCTGTCTGCATTTGAGTCTAAAAACGGAACATATCCATCAATTTGAGCATGACATTTGCCTTGTAAAGATTATTTTTAAGGCAGCCCTATTCTGCGGCGTGTTCCAGCTTCTGCGCACATTTTTTTCCTCTCTGCACTTGCAGCTCTCCGCGGGGGATGCAGGCTCCATCTCCCGGCCCCCTCGGTGCTTTTAATCATGTCTGACATAATTGCTTCACGGAAATGGACCAGTGCTATCTCGCGCTCTCCCGGATCCCTGTTGGCGGGCGGAGTCCCGGGGTTGGGGGCGGCCAAGCGGTGCACATAGTGCACTGGTAACCTTTTCTATGTTAATTTAAATGCCCATGGATGTCTGCAGAAATCCAAATATGTGCCAGGAGGGTAATGTATGTGCCTCGTCTTCAGCGTGCCCCCCCTCAACCAAGCATGGTTCGTCTACTGTCCCTGCCTGTCCCACCCTTACATGGGCCAAGGGATGGTCCTCCTATCCAGAGCTGCTTCACCTCGGCTGGTGCAGGTCTTCTGCTCTACACATCCTAAACGAGATACCCATCCTTTGTAGCTGCAGTCACATAAAGAAAAATGATGGGCTCACCCACTGCAGAATGTGATGAGGGAATGTCCCACAGATATCCATTGGCTTTGGGCTGAATTGGGAGTCCCCTGAGGGTTGCCCCTCCCTGCACGGCAGGGGCTTCTCTCCTTTTTGAGGTACCCTTCTGAGTCTGGCTCTTGCCCCCATCCCCAAAACCCCCAAGATCATTTATCTGCATCTCCCCACCTTCTTTTAGGTATCCTGCCCTTTCATCGCGCCGAGTTTGGCATTCTGCACTCTCTCCTGTTTGTCTTTGAGCACCCATGCCCAGGGCCGATCTCATGCAGTCCCCCATAAGACTGATCGCCTGCACCTCTGTGTCAGTAGATTTACACTAACCCCCCGCCTGTGCTGATCATCTGAAGATGCCCCCACACCAAGGCTGCCAATCTGTACCATCTTAGTTTGGCCTTCTGTAGCTTCTGTCCCAAGGTTCATGCCCTGTAGCTCTCCCAAGACTAGTTGTTTGCACATCACCCCAATAGGTTCTGCACTGCCACTCCCTTATTTAAATATTTTCTACAGATTCCCACAACCCAGTGATGTTCCCTAGTGAAGAAAGGCTATTGGCATCCAGAACCCAGAATCTTTTAGTTGGTAACATTCAAAGCTCTACCTCTACACTCGTGCATGTGAAATGCCACCCAAAAAGGCTGTCCCTTGCACTCATCCTTTTCACCCCCTCCTGTGATGACTTATCACTGGTAGACTTTTGATACATGCGCTTCTGATAACACCAGTTGCAGAGATTGCTTCTCCGTGGTCTGGCTAACAGAAAATGTTATTTGATATTTGGGGGCTATCATGGTGGGATGATATGTCTTGTTCAGGCATTGCTTCTTTCTCCACCAGAAGGAAGTCTTAAAAATGAGTTGGTTGGGAACTTACTGAAGTTACACCTCCTTAGTCTGTTACAGTATTACTGCTGTGTTTCAAGCGTCCCAGAATTTAACAGAAGAATATTTGCGAGTTCCCTTAGTAAAGACCATGCATTTATCAAATTCAGTTTGAACCATCTTACGTTAGCGACGAGTGACCATCTAGACTTCCTTAGGCTGCTACACACCAGTATTGGCTATGGGCATCTCAATGCATAAAGCAAGAGTTGCACGAGATTTACTCTTCCTCGGTGGTGCCTCATTCATCACCATAATATGACTTCAGTTGCTAGAGGAACCTGGCTACAGCAACCAAAGTCTTCAAGGCTCACTCCTATACAGAGTGCCTAATTTGTTCGTAATTGAGCAGTTGTCTTTGTTGCCTCCAGTGCACTTCAGAGTGCCTCACTTAGAAAAATGCTTTGTGACTCCAGAGGAGTATTGAACCCAGGTCTCCCCTTCCACAGATGTTTTTATTCATAGCAAGACTTGATAAACTGCCTGTGAATGGCACATTTCTGTCTTGTTTTTTTTTTTTTTTTCCACAGGCTTCATAGTGGCGGATAAATGCCTGTCCGGGTGCTTCATTGGCTGGCCAGACACAACTATCATAATTGCCTCCCATACACAAAGGGGGAGTATGACATAATGCAAATATTCATAACCGCATAGGCTTCAATATAATCTTTAGCCACCAGTATCAATGTCCTTGTCTTCAGAGGTTCACTGGATCCTCACACGGAATTTAGTGAGAGTGCACTCATTGCCGCCTTGTAATCCAATTAGGATTTCCTCTGACTTTTCCTCGTGCCTCTTGTGCTTATAAATTCCTCTATGGATGTTTCTGAATGGTTATGTAATGGCCTATAAAATTTATGTTCGGTCTCCTAATATAAGCCCCATTTACCCCACCATAAACATTAGTGATCTCACTCATGGTGCTTGTGTCTGTAGACTTCCTGAAGATATGCATCTTGTTCAGTCTTCCAATTAATTTAAAGGGAGTTTTGTTCAAATTAGACTTAATTTCTTAAAAGTCGGTTTAAGTCAAAACCTCACGGGCCAGACTGTGGGCCACTTAGTACTGATTTAAGAAATCTTTAATGGGAATAACTCCATCTTGATTTTGAATCTATCTATATAAATTAATACATTTACAAAAAGACAAAGCATTTTATTTCATTTAGGGTCATTTATGGCGTAGAAAATTCAAGGTGCCCGATAATTACTCAGTTCAGCTAACCCCTTGTCACAATTAATCGCAATCTTAGAACTGACACATTTTTAATATTTCCAATGACTCCCAGTGCCTTGGTTTAAATGTGTGCATTTCACTTCATTTCTCTTATGGGTTAACAGCTTGCTTAAATACAAAAATGTCTTTAGTACATCAGTATTCCTGCATTTAGTAGACCTACTGGAGGCAAACTGTCCATTTCATGGTTTTTGTGATGTGGATTCACCAGTTTGCAATGTGTGTTTGATGTTTATTTCCCATCATTGCAGTTTTTTATTTCCTGCATTTGAATTAGTCATCTAAAAGTGCCTGATTGACAAATTTGTGCACTTTTTTTGTTAAGTTGTCGCACCTGTTATTGTGACAGTGGGAAGTTTGTTTTTAACTTCGTGCTACATTTGGCCGCTGTTTGTATGCAATTACATTTGTTAACGGTGATTAGCGGCTTCGATTCTTAATCTTTGCTGAGCATTGCCTGTAGGTCTTAATTGTTTTTATTATGTTACACTACTGATAGTGGTGTGTATGGTGGTGAGCGGTAAGTAGTAGGGATATGCTTCTGTTACTTTGGATTTCTTTACATGTTCCGTTATAAATCTTTTTGTATTTAAAATGCATGTTTGAAGTATGCTTATTTCTCTTTGCCATTGGAGTGTGGTAAGTTTTTTTCTGTTAATCATGAGATCAGTGGTTGGGATGGATTAAAGCCATATATAGGTGTCTGGAACTTTTGTAATTTTACTCAATTTTTTAAACTGTTAAGTGTTGGTTGTACACTATGAAATATTGATTGGAGGAAATCACCAAGAGCAGAGAAGTGTTACCCCCTTCAAACCCGTGCTCACTCATTCTCTCTTGTTTTAATGTATTGTTGCAAATACTGGAGTGCAGCACACGTCTTGAGCACACACGTCCCAGATCTCCTCAACACTATAGCTGAATACGCGAGTTAGATGACCCCGCTCACAAAACAGGAATATAAAAGCAGTCAACAGATGAATGTCTACTCCATTAAATCTGTTAGTAGAATGCCAGGGTCATGGCCCCCTACTTTATTCAAATTAGAAAGCAAATCTATAGGAACTGTGCAAGTGCTACAAAAAGAATCGTTTCTGAAAGGAAGGGTGACGAAGAAACAGGCATGTAATAGTTCTAGCCTTCTTTCATTGAGGTGCCAGCATGGAAGTAGCTGTGCTCATTTGCAAGGTGTTGCTTATTCAGTTTATAATTGAGTGTTGCGATGGATCAAGGATAAGAAATCATTAAATAATACAGCGGCAAGAAGAATCAAGGTTTCCCTGGAGCAGAACTGTTCGCCATATGAATGAAGTCAATGTCGACACCAGGCGTTAATGCTTTCTTGAGGAACCTTATTCTCAGTTGTCGTGTTCTAGAGAGAGTTGCATTTCTGGGAAAAGGGTTTTGTGCACATCTGTCTTTGGATATGGTGCCATAACTACACCCTGTTTCCCCCACAGTTCAATCTGAACGCTTCAACTGATTTCCTTTAGAACAAAGACAAACACTGCATTGTTCCTTCCCTTCGCTCCCTTTTTATTTCTCATTGTGACTCATTGTTGTGTTCAGCATGCTGGCATTTTTTTAATTTCATTTTTAATTTGGCTTTTTGTTCTCCTTTTTGTTTTGTTTTTCATCCAGATCCCCTCACAACTCTCCCACCTCCCACAACAACCACCACCACCTCCACTACCAACACCATCCTCATGATCATCACAGGTACGGTAGACGTCATGACCATTTACCGCTGCTTTAATGTTTCTCATTGCTTTAATACCAGGCTGAAGTCAAGAGATATTGTGTTGCCTATGCCCCAGTACCTATAACCACAGAAACCAAGTCTCTTTTAGGTGTGGAATTAGTTGTTGGAAGCATGTAAGCACCCATGTTCCTTTCATTGCTTGCTGCATTCAAAGCGTGCATTAAACCCCCCCCTCCCCAAGTATTGTTTAGAGTAACCCACTGGTTCACCTTGAATTCCTCGCATTAAATCCTGACTGATTGGTCATCTAAGGATTTCAGTTAGTCTGGGGGGAACAGACTTAGGTGCAATGGAAATCGACACGAGTCCACTTTTAGTTAATTATTATAAATTTTTTTTTAAAATTTGATTTATTGAAGCATATAGTTGAGCTGTGAAAACCTAAAGATTGGAAGAATGCACTTGGGAGATGCAAGCAAGGCGAAGTGGGTTGAATGTTTAAGCTAGTAATCACCCATCAAGTTATTGTGCACCACAGGTAAACACTTCAGTCTGGTGGAAACTTTTTAAAATTCGAATTCTTCATTCCGAAAGCTGACCACTGATAATGTGATCCAAATCAAGAGCATTAATACAATTAACAGTATGAACTTGCATTCTGAATAGCTTCTCTGCTAGTTGTACCTTGAATAATGTTTCAAATGTTGCCCTTTGAGAAACTGGTATGTGCATCTATTTACACTTCTTCAGTACTGTTTTATCTTAGTGCCATTTTAAAGTGTTTCCACACCGACTAGCTCGTTTTCATTACCCAGGAAGATTGCCGACAATCGAGCAGGGTGGAAACACTAGCCCTGTATCCATTATTATATTATATGTGTGGGTTTATGCAGTTTAAAACATCATCTTCTCCATGTTGTGTTGATTTTATAACAGTCAAGCCCTCCTGATTAATGGCCCCAAAACGAATCCCATAAAATATGTGCTCGTGTTTCACCCCAATAAAATAGACAGTTTCACACTATGTGGAATTCTGTCACTTCCATTACACATATTTACTGCTTTGTAATGTTTGAGGATTTCACTTTCGCAATTTCTGATCTGCGAGTTCACTTTCATTCTGTTGGATTGTGAATTTAGCCAATCTATAGTTTCATTTAAAAAAAATAGTGAACGCCTCTTTCTCTACCTCAAACATTTTTTTATACTTTGCAGTAAGAATGTTACTCTCCTAGCCCATTTCCGCGCTGAAATAATGAAACATGAAATTATGGTCAAATACAAGTTAAAAACCCATAATATTCTACAACATCATTCATTTTAGATTGCATAATTTACAGACCCTTGGAAATGCAAGAGTGTGAGCTGCGCAGACCTCTCCCCACGGGGCAGGTTACCAGTTAAGGCTCTGCTAACTGCAAAATTTAGTTTGTACTAACTACACATGAGCTCAGCATGTAAGTAAATCTGCATTCTTATTATCCCCAATGTTCATTATATATATATATATATATATATATATATATATATATATATATATATATATATATATATATATATATATATATACAGGGAGTGCAGAATTATTAGGCAAATGAGTATTTTGACCACATCATCCTCTTTATGCATGTTGTCTTACTCCAAGCTGTATAGGCTCGAAAGCCTACTACCAATTAAGCATATTAGGTGATGTGCATCTCTGTAATGAGAAGGGGTGTGGTCTAATGACATCAACACCCTATATCAGGTGTGCATAATTATTAGGCAACTTCCTTTCCTTTGGCAAAATGGGTCAAAAGAAGGACTTGACAGGCTCAGAAAAGTCAAAAATAGTGAGATATCTTGCAGAGGGATGCAGCACTCTTAAAATTGCAAAGCTTCTGAAGCGTGATCATCGAACAATCAAGCGTTTCATTCAAAATAGTCAACAGGGTCGCAAGAATCATGTGGAAAAACCAAGGCGCAAAATAACTGCCCATGAACTGAGAAAAGTCAAGCGTGCAGCTGCCACGATGCCACTTGCCACCAGTTTGGCCATATTTCAGAGCTGCAACATCACTGGAGTGCCCAAAAGCACAAGGTGTGCAATACTCAGAGACATGGCCAAGGTAAGAAAGGCTGAAAGACGACCACCACTGAACAAGACACACAAGCTGAAACGTCAAGACTGGGCCAAGAAATATCTCAAGACTGATTTTTCTAAGGTTTTATGGACTGATGAAATGAGAGTGAGTCTTGATGGGCCAGATGGATGGGCCCGTGGCTGGATTGGTAAAGGGCAGAGAGCTCCAGTCCGACTCAGACGCCAGCAAGGTGGAGGTGGAGTACTGGTTTGGGCTGGTATCATCAAAGATGAGCTTGTGGGGCCTTTTCGGGTTGAGGATGGAGTCAAGCTCAACTCCCAGTCCTACTGCCAGTTCCTGGAAGACACCTTCTTCAAGCAGTGGTACAGGAAGAAGTCTGCATCCTTCAAGAAAAACATGATTTTCATGCAGGACAATGCTCCATCACACGCGTCCAAGTACTCCACAGCGTGGCTGGCAAGAAAGGGTATAAAAGAAGGAAATCTAATGACATGGCCTCCTTGTTCACCTGATCTGAACCCCATTGAGAACCTGTGGTCCATCATCAAATGTGAGATTTACAAGGAGGGAAAACAGTACACCTCTCTGAACAGTGTCTGGGAGGCTGTGGTTGCTGCTGCACGCAATGTTGATGGTGAACAGATCAAAACACTGACAGAATCCATGGATGGCAGGCTTTTGAGTGTCCTTGCAAAGAAAGGTGGCTATATTGGTCACTGATTTGTTTTTGTTTTGTTTTTGAATGTCAGAAATGTATATTTGTGAATGTTGAGATGTTATATTGGTTTCACTGGTAATAATAAATAATTGAAATGGGTATATATTTTTTTTTGTTAAGTTGCCTAATAATTATGCACAGTGATAGTCACCTGCACACACAGATATCCCCCTAACATAGCTAAAACTAAAAACAAACTACAAACTACTTCAAAAAATATTCAGCTTTGATATTAATGAGTTTTTTGGGTTCATTGAGAACATGGTTGTTCAATAATAAAATTAATCCTCAAAAATACTACTTGCCTAATAATTCTGCACTCCCTGTATATACATATATATATGTTCGATGGCATGTGTAGCTGCAGATACACATGCTGTGCATATCCTGCCATCTAGTGTTGGGCTCGGAGTGTTACAAGTTGTTTTTCTTCGAAGAAGTCTTTTCGAGTCACGAGATCGAGGGACTCCTCCTGTTTCGGCTCCATTGCGCATGGGTGTCGACTCCATCTTAGATTGTTTTCTTTCCGCCATCGGGTTCGGACGTGTTCCTCTTCGCTCCGTGTTTCGGTTCGGAAAGTTAGTTACATATCGGAAAATTCGACTATTGTTTGCGTTCGGTATCGGGTTAGTTAACGCAGATCGACACCAAATTTTGAAGAGCTCCGGTGGCCCTTCGGGGTTTCGATTCCCCGACGGGGCCTGGTCGGCCCGACCACAAGCGTCTACAAGACTAATGGAATGGACCCCATTCCGCTTCTGCCACGAATGCCACAACAAGTATCCTTACACAGATCAACATTTGGTCTGTAATTTGTGTTTGTCTCCTGAACACAAAGAGGATACCTGTGAGGCCTGTCGAGCGTTTCGGTTGAGGAAAACACTGAGGGACCGGAGAGCAAGAAGGCTTCAAATGGTGTCAGCGCCATCAGGACACCACGACTTGGAGGAAGAAGAAACCTTCTCCATTGCTGACTCGGACGAGGCCGAAACAGAACAGACGCTGAAAACCGTGAGTAAAACAGCCCCGGCCAAAACTCACGTAAAAATCATCAAAGCCCAGGGGACGCCACCGCCGGCAGGCCATGGCTTAACCCAAAAAATCGGTGACCGTCCATCGGCACCGAAAAAGGGCACACATGTGTCGAAGTCATCCGACTCCTGTCGAGATACCGGCACAGAACAGACTCGGCCCGAGACACTGGTTCAGAACAATCTCGACATCGAGATACCGGCACCGAGATGAGTCGGCACCGAGAGATCGGAGCACCGAAACTCAAAAAAGTGGCTTCGGAGCCGAAAAAGACTGTTGAAAAGGTTTCGATACCGAAACATCCGGCTTCGGAGCCGAAAACAAGTTCCTACACCGAGGAACAAGGGCTTTCCACACAAATGCAAAGCCATAAATTCGGACAAGAGCTAGAAGCAGGTTAGCCAGATTATACACAGAGAAGGCTCCATATCCAAAAGGAGACGGGGATGTAAGAACTCTCCCTCCTATAAGGATGAAAAGGAAACTTGCTTTCCAAGATAAATATAAACAACCACAGGCAAAGGTGGCAAAACAAGTAACTCCGCCACCATCACCACAGCGCTCACCGCAACCATCACCAATTGCTAGCCCACCTATGATGCAGTCTCCAACGACACAGGGATGAGCCAAGATGACCCAGATGCATGGGATCTTTATGATGCGCCTGTGTCAGATAATAGTCCAGACTGTTATCAGCAAGACCATCACCACCTGAAGACAGTACTGCTTACACACAGGTGGTGTCCAGAGCAGCTGCTTTTCACAGCGTGACACTGCACGCTGAACCGATTGAAGACGACTTTTTATTTAATACTCTGTCGTCTACACATAGTCCGTACCAGAGTCTTCCGATATTACCGGGAATGTTGAAACACGCAAAGCAAGTATTTCAAGAACCCGTAAAAGGCAGAGCCATCACTCCTAGGGTGGAGAAAAAGTACAAGCCTCCCTCACCAGACCCTATGTACATCACGTAGCAACTGACACCTGACTCAGTAGTAGGCGCAGCACGTAAAAGGGCGAATTCACACACCTCCGGAGATGCACCACCACCTGACAAAGAAAGTCGCAAGTTCGACGCAGCGGGAAAAAGAGTGGCAGCACAAGCAGCCAATCAATGGCGCATTGCCAATTCACAGGCTTTGCTGTCAATATATGACAGAGCCCACTGGGATGAAATGCAGCACTTTATTGAACATCTGCCCAAAGAATTCCAAAAGCGTGCACAACAAGTGGTGCAAGAGGGCCAAAGTATCTCGAATAACCAGATACGATCGCTAATGGACGCAGCAGACACAGCTGCAAGAACTGTAAATACAGCGGTCACAATTTGGAGACACGCATGGCTACGCACCTCAGGATTCAAGCCCGAAATCCAACAAGCTGTGCTTAATATGCCTTTTAATGGACATCAGTTGTTTGGGCCGGAAGTGGACACAGCAATCGAGAAGCTGAAAAAGGATACAGATACGGCCAAGGCCATGGGCGCGCTCTATTCCCCACAGAGCAGAGGCACTTTTAGGCAGACACAATTTAGAGGGGGGTTTCGGGGCCAAACCACAGAACCCTCAACCTCACAAACCAGGCCCACATACCAGAGCCAGTATCAGAGAGGAGGCTTTCGGGGACAATACAGAGGTGGACAGTTCCCTAAAACTAGAGGGAAGTTCCAAAGACCCCTCAAAACAAACAGTGACATCAGTGTCACAAATCCCCAACACATAACACCAGTGGGGGGGAGACTAACAGATTTTTTACCAAAATTGGGAGGAAATAACAACAGACTCGTGGGTCCTAGCCATCATCCAACATGGTTATTGCATAGAATTCCTACAATTACCACCAAATGTGCCTCCAAGAACAAACAACATGTCCAAACAACACATGGATCTATTACAGGTAGAGGTCCAAGCGTTGTTACAAAAAGATGCAATAGAACTAGTACCCAATCATCAGAAAGGAACAGGGGTTTACTCCCTGTACTTTCTCATACCCAAAAAGGACAAAACTCTAAGACCCATATTAGATCTCAGTACACTAAATCTTTACATCAAATCAGATCACTTTCACATGGTGACACTTCAAGACGTAATCCCCTTGCTCAAACAACAAGACGACATTAGATCTCAAGGATGCGTACTTCCATATACCCATACATCCTTCACACAGGAAATACTTAAGGTTTGTAATCCAAGGAGTACATTACCAGTTCAAAGTGTTACCATTCGGGATAACAACAGCACCAAGGGTATTTACAAAATGCCTTGCAGTAGTAGCAGCACATATCAGAAGACAGCACATACACGTATTTCCGTATCTAGACGATTGGTTAATCAAAACCAACACACAAGAACAGTGTTTTCAACACACAAAATACGTCATAGAAACCCTTCACAAACTAGGTTTCTCACTAAACTACCAAAAATCACACCTACAGCTGTGTCAAATACAACAATACTTAGGAGCAACAATCAACACAAAAAAAGGGATTGCCACTCCAAGTCCACAAAGGGTACAAGCATTCCAAAACGTAATACAAAACATGCACCCAAACCAGAGGTATCAGGTAAAATTAGTGATGAAACTACTAGGCATGATGTCCTCATGCATAGCCATTGTCCCAAACGCAAGATTACACATGCGGACCTTGCAACAGTGCCTAGCAACACAATGGACACAAGCACAGGGTCAACTAAAGATCTAGTGTTGATAGACCGCAAAACACACACCTCGCTACAATGGTGGAATCATATAAATTTAAATCAAGGGCGGACTTTCCAGGACCCAGTGCCTCCATACGTGATCACAACAGATGCTTCCATGGTAGGGTGGGGAGCACACCTCAACCAACACAGCATCCAGGGACAATGGGACACTCAGCAGAAACAACTTCACATAAATCAGCTAGAACTACTAGCAGTGTTTCTAGCGTTGAAAGCATTTCAACCGCTAATAGCCCACAAACACATTCTTGTCAAAACAGACAACATGACAACAATGTATTACTTAAATAAACAGGGAGGCACACACTCATCACAACTGTGTCTCTTAGCACAGAAAATTTGGCGAATCACAATCACATTCACCTAATAGCGCAATACATCCCAGGAATTCAAAACCAGTTGGCAGACAATCTCATTCGAGATCACCAACAGATCCACGAATGGGAACTTCATCCCCAGATACTACAAACCTACTTCAAAAACTGGGGAACACCGCAAATAGACCTATTCGCAACAAAAGAAAACGCAAAATGCCAAAACTTCGCATCCAGGTACCCACAGCCTCACTCCAAGGGCAATGTGTAATGGATGAGTTGGTCAGGGATATTTGCTTATACTTTTCCCCCTCTCCCACTCATTCCATATCTAGTAAACAAACTGAGTCAAAACAAACTCAAACTAATACTAATAGCACCAACTTGGGCACGACAAACTTGGTACACAACACTACTAGACCTGTCAGTAGTGCCTCTTATCAAACTACCAAACAGACCAGATCTGTTAACTCAACACAAACAGCAGATCAGACACCCGAATCCAGCATCGCTCAATCTAGCAATCTGGCTCCTGAAGTCTTAGAATTAGGACATCTAAACCTCACACAGGAATGTATGGAGGTCATCAAACAGGCTAGAAAACCTACTACAAGACACTGCTACGCAAATAAATGGAAACAATTTGTTTATTACTGTCATAATAATCAAATTCAACCATTACACACGTCCTCTACACACATTGTAAGCTACTTACTACACTTACAAAAATCTAAGTTAGCTTTTTCATCCATTAAAATACATCTCACAGCAATTTCAGCTTATCTGCAAATTACACATTCAACTTCACTATTTAGGATCCTAGTCATAAAAGCTTTTATGGAGGGTCTAAAAAGGATCATTCCACCGAGAACACCATCAGTTCCTTCGTGGAACCTCAATATTGTATTAACAAGACTCATGGGTCCACCATTCGAACTCATGCACTCTTATGAAATGCAATACTTAACTTGGAAAGTAGCCTTCCTAATAGCTATCACATGTCTCAGAAGAGTAAGTGAAATACAAGCCTTTACCATAAAGGAACCCTTTATACAAATACACAAACAAAGTGGTTCTACGTACAAATCCCAAATTTTTGCCAAAAGTTATATCACCGTTCCACTTAAACCAAACTGTGGAACTCCCAGTGTTTTTTCCACAACCAGACTCTGTAGCTGAAAGAGCATTACATACATTAGACATAAAAAGAGCTCTTATGTACTACATTGATAGACCCAAACAGTTTCACAAAACAATTGTTAGTAGCTTACCAAAAACCTCATACAGGAAATCCAGTATCCAAACAAGGCATTGCCAGATGGATAGTTAAATGTATTCAAACCTGTTATGTTAAAGCTAAGAGAGAACTGCCTATTACACCAAAGGCACACTCCACTAGAAAGAAAGGCGCCACAATGGCCTTTCTAGGAAATATACCAATGACAGAAATCTGTAAGGCAGCCGCATGGTCTACGCCTCATACATTCACTAAACATTACTGCGTGGATGTGTTAACAACACAACAAGCCACAGTAGGACAAGCAGTACTAAGAACTTTAATTCAAACAACTTCAACTCCTACAGGCTAAACCGCCGCTTTTGGGGAGATAACTGCTTAATAGTCTATGCACAGCATGTGTATCTGCAGCTACACATGCCATAGAACGGAAAATGTCACTTACCCAGTGTACATCTGTTCGTGGCATGAGACGCAGATTCACATGCGCCCTCCCACCTCCCCGGGAGCCTGTAGCCGGTGTAAGTTTATTAAAATTAAATACATTTGTAAATATAATACTTTTAGTCACATTATGTACATGCATACTTACTCCATTGCATGGGCATTATTACTATATACACAACTCCTACCTCACCCTCTGCGTGGAAAACAATCTAAGATGGAGTCGACGCCCATGCGCAATGGAGCCGAAATGGGAGGAGTCCCTCGATCTCGTGACTCGAAAAGACTTCTTCGAAGAAAAACAACTTGTAACACTCCGAGCCCAACACTAGACGGCGGGATATGCACAGCATGTGAATCTGCAGCGTCTCATGCCACAAACAGATGTACACTGGGTAAGTGACATTTTCCATATATATATATATATATATATATGTATATATATATTGATTGGAATATGTTAACGTACTATGCTCTCAAGCACTAATCTAAACTGGTAACCAGTTTGCCCACAAAACGACTTCATTGACATCTTAAAATTATTTGTGAGTGAGCGTATCGCATTCCTGTGCCTTATTCATCATTCTCTTCTTGTGTGGTGTTTAGCTCATTACCCCTTGAAGTCAAGGCAGTGACTTGTTTAAGGCTGAATAAAAGCAGATCTCTTCCATGGGCTTGCTGTTTGTTGTGTCGTGACGACACACCATTTTAAGAGTTTATACTTGACCCTGTGGAAACACTGGCCATTAGTCTTTTCAGCTACGTATAAAACCCAAGCCCTTTTCGCTTTGCAAAAGCTTGCTTAGTCGTATTGGACTTGCCCTGTCCCCTCCTTGCTATGCATCTGTGCTTGGTGCCGGTGTCCATGTCATCACTTCAGCTCTCTTGAGTAGATAGGGAAACGGCTGATTAAAGAATGTTGCTGTAAGCCCATTCAGGTTTAGTGTTTTCTACATCTGGGAGACGGGAACCCCTGCATGAAAACCCTCACTCCAAACTCGTAGGAATCGTGCACAAATCCCTTGTCCTACAAAACCCCACAACTACTGTTGACTGGCTGATAATCACAGCAGAATGGAAATTGAAGTATGTGTTCTTATAATCTAATCAATTTTGGATGATAATGCTCAGGTTGTTAAAAGTAGGGACTTGTTTAGTACCACATATTTTTCCTGGTTTTATTGTTCACATAAAAACTTTAGGACCTTTGTGTTCCTAACCTAGAACAGTGATCTCCCCTTCCATCTCCCATATAAAAATAGCACCATTTAGAGAAGGCAAACATTTTATCCCTGCCACCCTGGTATGGCAGTACAGCAAACAAGCCTAAATCTTTATGAAAACCATGTATTACCTGGAGAAGACTATCAGTTGAACCTTTCCTGTGTAAGGCTCTGCCTTATCTAACAGAAGCGAAACACAACGTGATTATCCAGTGTAGGGACTGGCCCTACCTGGAGAAGGGTAACTGTGAAAACCTCACACATGGCATGACAGTGGAACACTCAAACCTTCCTTTCATCCATGCAATGAAAACCTGGATATCGCAACCACCTCAAAACTTTAATGTGTGAAAATGACACCTATTACGAGAGTATTTATTTATACACATATATATATATAATATAGTCTTTCTCTTTTAGATCTTTCAGAAATAAGCACAGCTCAGAGCTTTTCTTGTGTACAGAAAAAACATAAATAAGTGAAGACCACCACCTCAAAGCTTTCTGTGGTAGGGAACAATTATTGTGAACAATTATTGAGAGAAAGAACAGCCAATCAAGTCCTCAATGGGGAAAGTGCCATAATCACTCACTGTCCACTGTGGGGTAACCGTATTAACAAAGCAGGGTTCTTAGACTTGTGACTTATATGAAGAATGAATCACTCTCAAAGCACAGTAAGATTCTGAGGTTAAAGGCTTTTTATCTAATTATATTGATTTTAACTTTTTAATTTGATTGATTTCAAATCTTGATATATTATCTTCCTTATACATGTATACCCTGTCTATGTATTTATCTATATAGTTATTACTTTACTCCTACTGTAGAACAAGAAAAAAACCTTTGACTGTCTCCAATGCACTACTCTGCCTCATCCTAAACTTGTCACAATATATCCTCTACTTCCACTCTTTGACTTGGCCCAAATCTTATTCTGCTACTATGATCTCCAAGATTACCCCTTTTAGCCTCTTCCCTCCTCTATCTCTCCTTCGTTTACCCCAAACCTCTTTTACTACTATGATTTCCCAAATAATTTTCTAGATTATCACCTCACGTATCCCTCCTTTGACTCATCCCAAACCTCATTTTACTATTATGAGCTCCCTAATCCCTCTCTAGACTCTTCTCCATCCCTCCATGAGCCTGTTCAGTACAACTAACTGACTTGCATGTCCACTTCTCAAATTAACAAATCCTATTTCTCTTTACTATTCCACCACAAATACTTTGTGGGTTCCGCAGTAGCATGCTACACTCCAAAAAATGCGTCAACACCTTATCAGGGTCAGTAAGCAGTATATAAATACAATTACAATTTTTGGTTGAAAGATGCACATACTTTTTAAGTTAATTGTTTTCTATACTATTGTCTGAACACCATACTAAGGGCCTGATTTAGAGTTTGGCGGACGGGTTACTCCATGACAGTGGTGGCGTATATCCCAGCCACCAAAATCTAAACCACAAAGGATAGAATGGGACTAAGATTTTGGCAGACAGGATTTCCATCACTGGTATAACGGAGCAACCTGTCTGCAGAGTTATAAATCAGGCCCTATGTTATTTTTTTTAGTTTTTTTTAGAAAGAAAGCTTGCTTCTTGTGGTGCCAAACAATGATCATGATAGAAGTGTCTTTTAAGGACAATATAATCTGCTGCAAGCTTTCACTGGTCTTTCAATACAGTGGAGATAGGCTACAACCCTAAACCAGTCCCTTCCCATGCCTCGAACAGAAGCAGAGCTGTCACTAAATAGTGAACCATTACTTCTTGAATCAGGCACATTGAGTAATCTTCCATGATTTTCTGAGTCTTAAATTCAAGGATGAGTGAAAAACAGATGTATTTCCTTAGGTGTGTCTCAAACATTACATACATAAGGCTTTGCCAACACCAGGTGCTACGTATGTCAGACTATACTTTGACTTCACAAACAAAATCACTCCATAACTTTGACAAAATGTTCAGGACATTGGAATAATAAAGATCTGAAGTTTCAAACATGTTTATCGCCTCTGAGTCAGGAGCAGAGTTGTGCAGACATTTGCCAGACTCGGAGTCTTTACTTCAAGAATAACATGCAGTACACATTTTTGTGGAAAAACCGCAGTTGATGTCTTAGACACAAATGTTAGGTGGCAGGCTAAACTGTCTGCAACCTGGGGGCAGGCCTGCGTTCATTGTGCTCACAAGGTGTAAACGTGCCATCTCATTGCACGAACAAGCATGACATTATCTAGGTAAAACATGGGATAACAATTGGATTTGGACGAACATTATCCGCCAAAAAGGTACGCCTGTCTTGGAATTCTTTCAGATTTCACAGTCATTAAGCACTCCGATCTGACTAGTCTTTTTCATTGTGCACCACCACTTCGAAGAAGATTGGGGTGGCCACATTTCAGGTTTCTGCAGACAGGAGTAGAATTCAAATGAAGATATTTGGGTTTGGTGTCCTTCATCTCGAACCATCTGAGATACTAAAGCCACCTATGGTTTGTGGACCATACACCTACTGGTGGCCCTGGGTGAATAGATCACAGTAAAGGAAATTAAAAGAGCCAGTCGTGGTTGAGGCCATAAGAGGCATCACGTGAATTAAGAGGTAACAACATGGCTTGAATGGTATTAGGGAACAGTGTATTCAACCAGCTTTACTGTGAAAGGTTGTGCAGTCCCTTTCTTCCTGCACACTTTGAGGCAATGCTCCTGTGCATGTACTTGCATATTTATGAGCTGTTGTGACCGCACTTGAAGAAGCCTCAGTGAATCAGTCATCAGAGCTCCTACCTGCCTTTTACAATATTGACTTTGGGGGGAGAAATGAACTGAAAGGATTACATTGAGCAGCGTGTCCATGCTGCTTGGCTTGTTGAGAAGACTACTGTTAGTCCCCGAGTCTAACTGCTTTGTATGCATCCCTTGACCCCAGTGCACATGAGGTTCCTCTGCATGCTGAGGAGACCATGCATGACTGGCATCTAAAAAGAGACCGAAGGACCTGGGGACATTCTGAGTATCTGAGTGCAGTATAACCGCAGACTTCTCTAAGCCGTCATTAACATATTTTATCCAAATGCCATTGGTGCAAGAAAGTGTAGAAGTAAGTTTGAGTAGAACAATACCGATATAAATCATAGGTGTATCTAGTAGGCAACAGCTAGTATTTTTATTAATGCAAATTCTCTGAAGATCGTCCAATGTTTACATTATGTCCACTTAATGAAGCTAAGCAACTATCGTTCCTGCCTTCCTTACCTTAACTTAGGAGTCCTGTTAGTCCAAGATCTTTCTTTCCACGCACCTCTGCTCTCAATGAGTAGGACCCCTACTTTAAACTGCACAGTAAGTGTTATTCCAGGCTTACTTTTTCCACTCCCTGTCATTATTTTTGTATAAGTAAGCTGCCTAGTTAGTCGTTGCTTTCTGCTCACTTTGGTGGGTGAAGAGCCCTTTCTGTGTAATCCATCCATGTTATTTGTTATGATTCACTGAGGAGCCGGCAGTTTTCATGTGTTTTCCATTGGATGGTGTTCCTCATGGAGGTAATGTGACGGTAAGTGCTGTGTGCTTGCAACTTTAAGCTTGAACACCCGTCTTTGCAGGGAGGAAGGCTTTTGCACATCCACAGCCTTTGATCATACAGAAATGGCAATAATTCCTATTAGGTTCCACTGATAACTTGAATTATTACTACATTGTTACTTTGAAATCACAATTTCCATAGTTCACTGCATTCCGCAGAATTATTGTAAACCTAGGCACGTATGGTCCATGGCACATGTCATAAGTTCTTCCATCGCAGAACCAAGCAGTGTTTTCGTGTTCCAGACTATGGTTGTTATTTGGCATCCTCCTGTTTGTTCCATCTGTTCCGACACATGATTTGGCCTGGTAACAAGTCTTGCTCTGTGGTGCAGTATTTGGACTTCCTTTGCAAAGTAGCTAGTGGTGATGCAGAAGCACAAACTTCTTATGACACTTGTGTCACACTAATGGTGTTTACTGCTTTTGTCACCAATGACGTATAAAAACTTGGGCTGAAGAGGCAATTTGTCTTTAGAAGCAAGTAGGATTTGCCCTTGTGCTCCAGAACCCAAGGAGAACATTGTGAACCGATGTGACGTGTTGATAATCGGTGTCCACTGCTTTTTCTTTTGTTTCAACGTGAGCCTATTCGGCTCCTTCCTGTTTCACAAATAATTCTTACAGGTTGATGACATCACAGCTGATTTTGGTTTTGGGAGGTGTGACCCTTTGGTTCCCATTCAAAATGATGACCCGTTATGTTCTGTGTTTCGTCCCCCAGTTCCTCCTCAGATCCGTCTGTTTAGGAATGCTGGGATTTATGGGGGAAGAGTTGAGGTGTAAATAACATGCACTAGCTTCACATACTAAGTAAACAAATGCTTTTGTTTTGAATTGTTTTGCTTTTTTGTGGCATGTAAGCTTTGAATTGTATACAGTAATGTGCGTCTTCTGCTATGTTGTGAATTGTCATCCTAATTTGCAGTAACACAGTTTTTTGTTAGTGGTCTAACTCCCCATCCTTCCCATTGGCCACATGTCCATAAATTTTGTGGGTTTGTGGGGCTGATAAAACGGACAGTGGTGAGCAATGTATATGCAGAATGCGGTGTTGACACTTTCTGAAGCTTGTGGAGATATCATCCAATCCGAGGGGGAGACTTTCAGGCCAATATTCCTACTTCTGAAATTGTAGGTTATGAAATTGTTACAGTGACTTGGGGGGGGGGGGGGGGGGTTAACATATTTAATCTCTGATGCCAAGAAATTAAAAATCCTAGGTTAATTATCGATTTATGGGACTGTATTTGAAGGGCAGTGTGATTTATTTTCTTTTTCTCCATGGCACCCACCATGTTTTCTTGATGACACCATCACTAGTGTTGTATGTATTTGTGGTCCATGCAGGGATTATGGGTATCCAGGGTGGCGATATGCAATTGCACCCCGTGAGGAAGTATTAAGTACAGAGTAGATTCAAGCGTTTGAGTTGGAAGGGTGGTAATAAGATCCGCGAGGAAGATATGAATGCCACCTCCCATACGTAACTGAAGTGGGATTTGTTAATTTTCAGAAATGTATCCACTCCACATCCTTCACTTTTATCTCCACACACTGAAAGTTCTTATATAACCTATGAAACGAGAAAATGTTTCTAAAAAAATATTAATTTGTTCACAAAGCCTTATGTGACTTTTAGAAATGTCTTAGTTCAGAATACTTTATTTGGTTATTTTGGAAAAAAACATAAAAGCAGCAAAAACATCCAAATGACAGATAAATAAAAACATAAATACAATAAATATGCTCAACAAAAAAGGGGCAGATATCAAACGGTCATTACATTTTATTTACGTACAGCTGACTTAAAACAGCATCCAACATGAAAGCAGACCTAGGGATTCACAAGCAAATGCAGGAAATAAAGAGCTTGGCCTGTACTAACGAAACCTATATAACTTAAGAACAGGTTTTCAGAAACTAGTTTGGACTTTGTAATATTTAGTAAAAAGACAAAATTATCCAAAGTTTGTATTGAGGACTCGTCATGGGGACACATTAAAATTGATGCTTTATCATACTGGGGTGAGGAAAAACTGAGCAGAGATATAATAGTTCCTAGCCAAAATGTGCCTAGAAGAGCTCTTTCCTAAGGCCCTGTAACCCATGTCATACATGGTTCAAGGTGATGTGATATTTGGACCATGACATAGTCCAGCAGTAAAGGTTTCCTGAATTGCGGTACTTCCCTTGATGCCACCCCGTGTTTTATGAAAAACATTTTGATGCTGGGAATGTCCGTTTTGGTCAAAGAATGGGGCATGTAAACCGTTACTGTCAACCTGTGGCTGCAGAAATAGATTGTACCTAATTTAACCAGGGAATAGAAATGTCCTTCTCACAGTTCACGCAGACTGAGATGATCTCTCATTTAAGGGTTGTATTTCTGTTAGACCAGATAGAGACCCAGAACAGTAAAGGTGTCACATTAATCGAGTCAGATACGTAGTTTAACCCTCATTCCTCGTGTAAAAAGAGGTGTGGTGTCGAAGGGGGTGGGGGAGACCAAGCAGATGCTGGCAGAATCGATTTTCCTCCACCTCAGCCTTAGTGGCGTCCCAGGACCCCCTATTCCAGAGCCCTATGATAAAACAAGTAAGCACTTCTGCATGTAAACCACTGAGAGGTTTAATTGGCCTGCCACCTAATTGTTTCGTGAAAGCAAATAAGACCCCCACAGAATGGGTAAAGCACAAACAACGGTTCTCTATACATGGTAGCCAGGATCTTTTGGGATCAAACAAAATTTCAAGATAGGGAATGTAAGTGACATATTCGATGTGCTTACCCTTGGTCCCGAAGAAATCTGTCTTAGTCAAAACCTCCACTCTTTGAAAGCAAAGTATTTGACCCTCCCACAGGTAGGGCCTTCTGAATCCGACTGCAATGAAGAAAGGACATTATACAGATTTGCGCAAGCATCATGGAAAATAATTTGCAGAATGCATTAGGCAGAGATTTAGCTGTGGTCAAGATTTTTGTTTAGTTTTTAGTATTGAGGAAAATCTAGTTCTTGGCCTGTAAAAGGAAATATGACTTACCACCCTAACCAGAATAGGCGTGTTAGATTGTTCTTCACTAAATATTACAGCCCTAGGTTACACTGGAAGTGCAGCAACAATGGGATTTAATTACATTTGCTACCTACTTGCATCATCTCAGCAAATGCAATGATTCTCCAAGCCATTAACAAAACCTGTTCTTTTTGGCGGACGTTCGAAGTCCTGCTCAGAAAACAGATTCATTGCCTTCAGAGTTACCCAGGAAAGGTTTTGTCAGTGGGTATAATGTGGGGTCTCTTGCCTAAAACAGGATGCTTTATTAAATATGAAGGATTAGGGGAAAGTCTAACTGTAATTTGCATGTGAGATAATTTAGCTTGAACAAAATCAAAGACCCAGATTCGTAAGACCGATCCCCTTACAAAGACTGAAGTCCTTCACCCTGCTTCTCTTGGCATTAAGCTGCATTACTACCTAGTATAGGAGTATCTGACAAAGGCCCTGGAGGGACAGATCCTTGCCAGTTATGCTGGAGATAGGGCTCATTCACTTAATGGTAATTATGAAAATCGGACATGGACATCCTGACCTAGGCAAATTGAGCACAGCAGTTCTCCCCCTCGGTTTGTTACCCTTCACACGGTGATAAGTGTCCCTGATACACCGTTTGAGTGGCAGGATAGCAGCCTATCCTTGTCTGCTACATCTGCTCTCACAGATGTTGGCTTGGGGCATGCCTTTTTTCGCAATGCAACTCACTCTCAGATGCTTTGTGCCTTCCATTTATGATTGCTTGTCACGCAATGTTCTCTGAAAAGCTTGCTCATTATATTATCTGTTTCCATTTTTTCCATGTTCCCTTTTTTGCATGCTGTTCCTCCTGTTTCCTCCCTTCCTCCACTCCTCTGTGCCTGTGTGTAGACTCCACTGCGACGACAGAGCCAGCAGTTCACGGTTGGTACCACGTTCCTGTTTATTTACCTTCTCGCCTCTGCTACTGAACAAGGCACGCCCGTGTAGACAGCGTGCAAGAGGTCTTCTAGGCATGCAGTCTTCTAAATGGGCTGATCCTTCCGTAGCATCAAATCTCAGAGGATTTACAAGGTCACTTTTACCATCTCTTCGAAAAGGGTCCTGGAAGCATTCATAAACTCCAGTCCTTGAAATATGTGAAAAGTGAAGGAAACAAGCATCCTCACTGTTACTAAACCAGTCCTACCTTACAAATGTCTGGCCATTCAAAGCACTCAAACTATATAGTGCTTTGATGGGTTGTGAATTTTGTAGTCTGAAAGCGATGGTTCCTAGTGATGGTTCCTAGCGATGGTTCCTTCTGCTGGCACACCCATCAAGGGTGTACCAGCAGAAGAGTTCCTCATCACGGTTGGATGGCTTTTTTTTTGTAATCAAAGCTGGAATGCGTGCAACTGATGATGATCTTATGATACCCCTGAGCTCTCCTCAAGCTGGTTCCTCCTCTGTAGTCAAAAAATTCCGGGCCAGAGACCACCTATCCATGTTCTCCATGCATCTGAAGCAATTGGTTAAGTCTTCCATGTTGTTTGTAATCTGGATCTTCCTGTTAAAATTTCATCCATACAGCTCTTTCCTTGGAAACTGAGATTAGCGAGAAATTACCCTAATTTGAAGCAGTCAGTGACGAAGGATCACTTCCTACTGGTTTTTACCACACTCCCTCTCCAGACAACCTACTAGTAATAGCCACCTTTTTGAAGACTTCTTGCCATGCTCTCCACCGGTCTTGCCTTGTTCAATTGCGCTGAGAGTATCCCAGGATTTTATCTGTCCCATTAGTTGTTGCTTGACGAGCGCCTGCCCAGTCTTGGCATGTGTGTGAAGCACTCAAATGCATGTGCATGTTTCTCTAGTGGCACAATCTTCCCTCACCTAAGACAAGGAATCCAAGTGGATTAAGTAGATGCAGTTACACTGGGGGTGTTGAGCGTAAAGAATGCCAGGGTGAAAAGTGAAACAACATGCATTTTTGGTACCAGGCGCTCGCTTCTGTGAAGTGCTCAGTCTTGAGGGCCTTGGTGGACAATGGGCAATGTGCATGTGTTGGGATGGGGGAAACTGCGCGTAGTGACTTAGCAAGTCTGCGACTGCATGAGTGCTGTAACTTCATAGAGAGATGCTAAATGTTGGCGAGTACTGCTTTGTTCATTTATTCCAGTAGCGCGTGGTCAGGGCTGTATGCACTCCTGGCTACCCAGTTTTCCCTCTTAGCTTTGGAGGCTTTGGCAGAGGGGCTGGATTTCCTCCCCCATCCAAACAATTTTCTTCGGTAAAGGCCCTTTGTCTAAATTGGTTATAGAAAACTGCATTATGCCAACGTACATGTTTCAAAAGAAAACCCAAGTGTCATATACTGGTGAGTTCTGTCATAATCATGATTACATTGTTGTCCACGTATTGTATACAGCTAAGGCCCAGTTACAGTTGTCACAATGCGGGGACAGAGCAGGACGGCATTGCCAGGAAATATTTTTGGGAATACTCCATGACATACTTATTGAGTTCCTGATATTTCCGCTGATGCCACAGAGTTGAAGGACTGGTCTTGAAGCATAATGAACAGAGTTCTGCAAATCTGTAGAAGCCAGGGCCCCTGAAAGCTGATTTGGGAACATTGCTGAAGTCTGGAATTGAGGAAAATCACCCTTTTAGAGCAGTACCTGCAAAAGGAGGGCTATCCCGTTGTGCCCTCAGACACACACAATCCTATCCTGTGACTGGCTGTTTTTTTTTTTCAGGTCTATTTTAGATTTTTCTTTCACTCAATTTTAGTGAAAGAGAAAGGCAGATCACCAACTGCTGTTCTGAAATCAGTGTACTTTAGGGTACCTGCGCCAAGAGCAGTGTGACATTGATTTTGTCTTGGGATGTTGCTGGGGATCCTGGCATTACTAATAGTTTGTGTTTTTACCTTTCACCAACTCACGACCCCTGGTACGTCTGCAGGTGTCATCTGTATCTCTTTTTTGAGCTGTGAGCAGTTGACTGTTTTTCTCAAGGTAGGGGTAAATGTGAAATGCCTTGGAGTTGCCAGTACATTACATTTCTGCACGCCTTTAACTGCGGCATGCATTTCAGATGAATTTTTAAAGACTGACCCGACCAGCCAGGTAAGTGCTTACTGCCGTTTGTTAATAATGTGACCTGTATGCACCCCTCTTTGGCAAGGCGAGTGGTGCTGACCGGCGCAGTGTGCAGTCTGTGCCTTTATCCCCTCCTCCCTCTTTGTGATTGGGTCTGTGAGACAATGTCTGTCTCTAGACCTACCGAGTGTTGACCCTGAAGTTTCAATCAAAGGATCTAATCAGGCTAGAGCTGGTGGATGGCGGGCCACCATTGGAGCGGAGTCTGCTCTGTATTCCCATAGAACAGACAGAGTCCTAAAGTATGTATCACCATGAGAAGTACCACACTCAAAAGTATCCCGGAAGAGAGCAGAAGCTCATTTTGTGTGTCTGAGGGCACAAGTGCTCAGATCTATCTGAGGAGAAAACGGAAACCTATATTTCACAGAAGAGAATAGAGACTCAGTTGTATGAGGAGAGAATAGAGACTTGCATGTATCTGACGAGAGACCGGGTATGTAGAAGTTCTGAAAGAATAGAGGCTCCGGTATATACATAAGAAAATCGAAGGTCCTGTCGGGGGCAGCTTTTGCTACACGTGAGCTGCGTCATTGCTCATGGAACCAACCTTCAGTGGGGTGCACAGCGCTGTCTACATTAAGGTCATGCAAACCGCAGCAGGCTGCAACGTTGGTTCCTCCTTTCGGGCGCCCCTCTGCCTAAAATGCCCTCTGGGGAATGAAAAATAAAATGGTAATAAAGTTAATTTATTACCATTTCATTTTCATCCTCCCATCCTGATCCCAGTTTCAGGGTGGGGCCATTGCTGCTGATTGGCAGCAATGAGCTGTGCACTTGTTTTGTTTTCCTTTTGGTCGCCTCTCTTGCGACAGCCAGCCAGACAAGCACACTTTAAACTTCCCTAACCCAGCTGTCTTAAGACAGCTCAGGGAGAGACAGCACAGGCCTCCAGTGCTCTTAACAGTACTGAGAGTGGCTGCTCCCTCCTCTCCTGATGCTTCTTTCATGCTGGTTATCAGCATGAAAGCAGCGCCAGGATTGGTTACGTGAATTTGCTGGAGCTCGAGGAGACCAGAGCGAGGAGGACGTCAGATGTCGCGCAGCGAGCAAGGTAAGGGTTTATTTACACACAACACTCACATTGCATGCATACATGCATGCACCAACACAATATTTGCCCGGCCCTCGACTCTGCCTACATACCAACCGCTGCTGGCAGGGTGCCCTGCTCCAGTGGTTCAGTTTAAACAGCTTTTAATCATTTTAATTATATGCCGTAAGAAGCATTTTTAACACAAAATCCACTCCTCCCTTCCTCACCTGTCTACTTCTGACCTTCTGCCGACCACCATACACCAACAACCTCTCTCTGACCCAACAAGTTGACACCAACCTGACAGGAGCTATGCTGGGGGCAATGTAGAAGGGTTGGAGGAGGAGGAGAGATCTCTTTCGAATACAGTCACTTCTCTGCAAACACAAAAGGGGCTGGTGTGTGCTCTAATATTAGCGAATACAATGGATCTGCGGAAAGACCAGGTACGTATAGGCAGACAATGAAGGCTCAGGTTTGTGAGGTGAGAATAGTGGCTCTGACATCTTTCAGGTGAGAAAATATGCTCGAATAGATCTGAAGGGACTGGTAATTCAGAATATTGGAAGAGAGAACAGAAACTCCGATATATACGATGAGAAAGTAGAAACTACAGTGTTGTGATGAGAGAAGAGGCTCAGATGGGTCATGAAACAGAGGCTCAGATGTGTGTGTGCGATATGAAAATAGAGGCTCTGAATTAACTGATCTTATGATAGGGGCTCCAGCGTAACTGAGGTCAGGCCCAGATGCATGTGATCAAATAGTGGAGGCTCAGGTGTTTTTAAGACCAGAATAGAGCCTCGGGTGTATCCCAGGTGGCTATAGAGGCTCAAATCTATTTGATGCGAGAACAGAGGAGAAAGGGCAGGTCTGAGGGAGCTAAAAAGGGCTCACTGTTTGAATCTGGTGGTGAGACTCAGTAGATTTAGTATATATCTAGATAAATCCAAATACATGTTTTGTTAAGCAATCTACAATCACAAATGTTGCCACGATAAACACCTGCTTGTCCATTCGCACCTCCCTACTTGACATATTCTCTGGCACACACAAAAACCACGGCAACTACAAACATTGCAGAATTTTCAAATCCAAAATGAGTTCATTTCCCAACATCCAATCTAATTCTTAGAAAATATCCTGAGTTTACAGTGGTAATTTAGAAATATTTATATATTGTCCAGTGATGGCGGCTGAATCAATTTAGAATGAAAACTGACCCACTCTATAGGTAAAGAAATGTCTCTAGGTGTCATATGGCTCAGGGCTATTGAAACACTTTTCTGCTTCTGCTACAGTTGGAGAGCTGCTGTTCTCTTAAGATAAAACCTGAATCTGTATTTCTGTAGTCGAGGTACATATATTGTGCCACTATTTTCTTTCATTCAAGTGTCTCCTATTTTATCATTCAGCCTCTTTTCTCTTTCTGATGCATTTGCTTGAGCCTTATGCTTTGTTCTCTCATTCTTAACATAAAATGATCTGTTAGCGGACTATAAATACCAAACCAAAGGTTAAAGGGATATTGTAGTGAGTTGAAAATGACAGTGACAACATTAAGGTTTTGAACTAAAAAAAAACAAATCACAGAAATTAACTAGTTAGAGCTAGCAGAGGTAATGATAACTTGTGCCCCTACCATGCACTGATTATGACCTCACATATTGCATCACTGTTGAAGGGGGTGCCAGTTGTAGTTTAGTTAACTGTTACTGGTGAATTTCTGTGTTTTTTTTTTTTTCTTTTCTTCAGTTCAAAACAATAATAATGCCACGGACATTCACCTATGATGTTACTTTATATTTGTTTTTTTCCTCTGAGCTTCTACATTTTTTTTTTAACGTAAAGCAATATTTTCTTATCAAACGTAAAGCCCACCAACGGGGTTTGGAAGCTGGACCTGGCTAGAACCTGGGTGGACACTTCCAAGGCAGCCAACCCCACACTGTGCGCAGTCTTTGGCCCTATGCAGCAGGGGGTTTGGCAACAGGGCTTTGCCTGCCGCCAGGCCTTGTGACCAAACCCCCAGCAGGCTGCCAACCCCACGCTGTGCACAGCCTTTGCCGTGCGTGGCATAGTGTTGCCCTTCGGGCTCCGAGGACCCAATCCACCAGGGCTAGACATATAAAGGGGAAGGGACGTCCAGCTCCAGCGACCCTATACTTGGGGCCAGTTCCAGTAGAAAGAGGAGGGATGCTGTGTGGCTCAAATCCTCGAGCCTTAAAAGGCCCCCAGGGGGGCATGTAGCCCTCCTTCCTGAGCCATTTTGGGCCCCCAGAAGCCACCCAGGGGACCAATATTATACAGAATGGGACGGGGCGGAGCAGCACCCGTCTCTGGACCTTATTATGCACTGGGGAGCCCATCCAATTGGGCCAAAGCCAATAAAAAAAGGGGAGGGGACCACGTAACCCCATTCGTTGAGCCTTCTTGGGCCCAGTAGACCCCCGTTCCTCGAGGTAAAAAAAAATGGGGTAATGTAGCCCCTCCTCCCTGAGCCCTAATACGCCTCAGGGACCTCAACCCCAAGGACCAATTACTATAAAAAAGGGGAGGGGGGCCGTACACACCCCGAGCCTTAATTGACCCCATACTCCCCTATCCCCCAGTTTTTATTTTATTTTCTTCAAAAGGCGGGGGATGCTGTGACACTGATCCCCATGCCTGCTCATGCCCCGGGTACCCTATCCACTGGCATCATCCTTTTTATTAAAAAAAAAAAAAGGGGAAGGGGGCATGTGACCCCCCCTTCTAGAGCCTTATTAGGCCCTGGGGACCTAGCGTCTTGTTGGTCATCGGCAGAAAGTGCAGTAGACAGAATGGCAAGCTTGCTTCCTTGAACCAGGGAAGTCTCTGTTCCACAGTCCGTAATTGAATGCTAACATGTAAGGTAACTTGTTCAGCTCTTTCTGTGTCTCTGGTAGTTCACCTGGTCTTGGTGGCTGGGACAGGTTGCTCTAGCAAACGATTATTCAGGTTTTCGAGCTTGACGCCTTTGTGTGGAACAGTTATCACTAGTGTGGTTTCCTGTGGTGAACGGATGACACTTTCATCTTTCTCTTCCTCTATTACTCTATTTAAGCAACAGCAGGAAATGATTGTGCATTTTAAAGTATTCATGTACAAGCACGCCAATTACACTTGCTAATACCTTAAGACGTCTTCTAGCTATTGCTAAGGTGACAGCCTACACGTAACACTTGCTTTCTTGTTGGCTGTGTTGTTCCGTGTGTTAGACAACAGTGAGGACGATGTAGTTGTTGCCAAGCCTTTCTGATAATTAGTTGAGTGCTGCTGCGGGGTCCTAGCACTGCACGAGCCTGCCTTCATCAGCAGGTGGCGCATCACATGGCTTCGACTGCTGAAAAGCCACTGGCATGTGACGTTTCATTCCACTTACATACAATATTCCAGTGCAGAGTAATTAGTGGCATTGTATGTGGCTTTCCTCTTCAGGCTTCACCCGGGACTGTGTGGGATTATAAAGCCGAGTAGACTGTGAGTCTCCACAAGAAAAAAAGGGTACAAGGCTCCTCTCTCCGGCTGCACAGGGAGGTCCAGGATGGCGCATCTAATACACCGGAGGACAGGTGTGGCTGTATAATGAGGAGGCATCTCGGCACAATTGTGTTCTACCCAGTCGGCGCACATCTTTTCTGATGCCCACTTATGCGGAATGTCCGGAAAGTACCAGCATTCCATACCTAATTAAATGATCGTTGTCGATACTTCCGGACTTTGCTGCCCCTGCTGTGGAGGTGAACAACTGCACGACCCTGCCTTTCGGAAGAAAGTGGCTGCCTTTGATTGATAGCTGGCAGCAGTATTTGCTTTGAGTCCATACTCTTCTTTGAAGGGCTCCACAGCCCCTGCCCTGCCTCTTTTATAATCATCTTCAGCAGAAGCGGAGCGATGCTAGGGAGATGTGTACGTTCCATTTTACACACCAGGCTCCCCGCTGACAATGTAAAATGTAATCTCCGTTTGCAAATTGCTCGGCGGGTTTGCCGCGTGCGCCTGCAGATTGGTGGCTGCAGGTACAATGTGTCACCTGTCAGAGCTGTCAGGGGACGCTGCCTTCTGATAGAGTTGGGAATAAAATATGCGCAGGTTGTACCAATGATCTGAAGGGGTGCTACCCTGAGGCCCGTCCTCTTAAGACAGCCAGCGAACCTGCCCTGAATCCACGACAGAGTCGTTTAATCAGAGAATGAGGGGAGGGGGTAGCAGATAGTGAAATGGCTCCATTCTTGGCAGGTAAACTGCCAGTTTTGTTACAGTGCAGATCATTAACGTGCCTGCTGCAGCAGAGGTGTATGCATCCTCGAGGCCACACACTTTTAATCTTTGTGGGGTCGATCCACAAGTGTATCTTTCTGAATTCAACAAATAAATTTGTTTAAAGTGTGTAGTAGTGTAATTGATTCAAAAGGTTGAGACTACAGGTCTGTGGTACCCTGCACTATATTTTTTGCCAACAGTTTAGGACCAAAAACAGGTAGGATTTTTCAAGTTGTGAACCCACGTAGGAGCATTTTTATGACCCCACTGGAAACACCCATATGCCCCCTGGGAGATGGGCCTCGCACAAAAGCAAGATTTAACTGACAGTTCTTACTAGTTCTTACTAGGATACACTTTGAGAACTGCGGCTATAGTAGTCTTGCTTGCTTTCTCGTCCTCACATAAATCTCATTTCTTTCTAGTTTTCTTTCCTGGCTGCCTTTCACTTGTTCTTTTTCTTTTTTACCTTTACTCTGTTCTTCTACTTTTTGCTCTCCTTTTTTTATCTCTTCTTTTAACTCATTAGCTTGTCTTTTTTAATTTTCTTGCTGCCTTCTCTGCTTTTCTTCCCTTTCTTTCCCACTTATTCCTCCAAAAGCAGTCATGGGACTCGGATCTCTGCTTTAAGGCTGCAGCCTTTCTGCATGTTTCTAGTTGCCCTGGAGGCCAAGGCCTTCTAGTCTCCCATACTCACCCTTTACCCTGCGAAGAGCTAACAGAAAGCCAGGTTTATATCGAACTATAGCGTCCTTTTAACATTTGTTTTTTTAAAGGAATTTCTAAGTTTTAATGTAAACTAATATAGTATTACAAATCCTAACAATGTCACTTTAACCCTTCCTTTTCTGTGAATTTCTGTTTTTTTGGAATGTGAAGTAAGATGTCCATCTCCTTGTGCAGTGGGGTGTTGGGCAACCAGCCCTACACTGCCTACAGCCCTGTGTCCAACTCCAGCCACACATGGCCTTTGTCTTTGCTTTGTGTGAAGTTGGGCACAGGGCCTGGCCGCAGACCAGGCCTTGAGCCTATGCCTCCCGTTGGCTTTACTAAGTGGTCAGCACATAACGAAATACGGCTGAACGAAATGACACCAAATTTGGCCTTAGTTAGAACTTTACTCAGACAGCTTTCATTTTGTTATTTGGAGTAAATCCATTCAGCTGTTTTTGAGAAAATTGTTTTTAAAGAGGTGGTCATGCAAGGATTAAAAAGTTAAGATGTTTTTTAACAGCTGGTCCTGTGAGGGTTGGTTGCAACTCTTCATAGAATGCTGTGGCACTGAGGTCCCACTGGACCTCAGCGCCATTTGAAGGGGTGGGGTGGGGCCTTTTTGGGCTCCTCCTTTTAATAAAAACATTAAAATAAATTTCAGGTGACGAGACCTATAGTGCAAAACATCTGTTACCTTGTTACCTACATCTTTTAACGCAGTATCCAGTGCGGACTTTGCAGGTCTGCACTACCAGTATTTGTACTGCAAATACTATAAATCTCTTACCCCTGCAAACTTATGCAGGGATAAGAGAGAACATTGCTTCTGCAAGCAGGCAGCTTCTATTTAAATCAGCTCCCTGCTTGTGGGAGCAATGCGGCTCCCACAGGAGACAGGAGCTGGTGGGACCCTCAGGTCCTTGAGGCTCCCCAGTGGTCCTGTCCCTTTCTCTCTCTCTTCCATCTCATACTGGGATGGAAGAGACAGATTGTTATTGCAATAGTCTCTCCATACAGTGGGTCAAACGCCATTACATTACAGCGCTTAGTGACACTTTATGGAGTAGGTGTCACACTAGCAAGATGTTTGCTATGAATGTTGTAGTTACATTTTGATGCACAGCAGAACAGTCACCTCCAGCTTATAGGTCGAATTCTTCGACTGTCACTTGGTAGTCTGAAGGTTCAAATCCTGGTATCTCATGCCAGTGTGTTTGTTTATTTACTTGTGTTTTGAATGTAAACCATCCTCATGATGGAACATTTACATCTTTTTCCCCTCACCACCTTTGGATTGAATGTCATAGAGATGACTGGACACTACACAGTAAGGAGTTACCTGCGGACAAGGGTTAAGGTCTCCGATCCTCACATAGAAGATTGAGGTTTCCACTCTAGGCATGTCACTTGTGATTTCTCAGCGTTAAATTCTTTTAAACTTCAAATATTTAAGGTAGATACAGATAGGTGATCTCGCTATTTGTACTCCTCAAATATATATTTTTTCAGTTTGTCAGAACATTTCTCTTTCTAAGTGGTGCGGGGTTGGGTAGTTATAGGGGGCTGGCCCTCTGCCAAAATCTGCCACACACAGCTGAAGACCGTGCATGACGCAGGGTTGGGTGGTTATAGGGGGTTTGCTGCAGGGCCTGCAGCCAACTGCCACCATTCAAGGACAAAGGCCATGGGGGTTGGTGGCTGGATTAACGTATAGTAATAAAAATCATTTTACGTTAAAAAAAACATAGAAATTCACTGAAAAAAACAAAGGTTACTGGGACGTTATAGTTAATAAATACAATTTTTAAAAAACATTGAATTTAATTTAAAAAGACAAAAGTGACAGGGATGTTATAGTTAGGCTCAAATTTTAAACATCCCCTAAGGTAACAGTAACTCGCGCCCCCACCATGCACAGTTTTCTCATCAATAATTTCACTGCAACTGTTGTAGTCATATTATCAATGACGTTAACAAAGATGTCATGAGCGATGTAATATGTGGGGTAGTTAGCAGTGCATTGTGAGGGCACGAGTTATGGTGACTTGAGATAACTATATTGAGAATGGCTATATTGTGAGTGGATGTGTTGGGTGTGCGAGTGGTTTTATGGGTCTGTGAGTGGCTGTATGAGTGTGTAAGTAGTTGTGTGAGTGGGTAAGAGTGCTGTGTGGGTGTGTGAATGGTTTTGTTAGTGTGAGTGGCTGTATGGGTGTGTGAGTTGGGGCGGGAGTGAGTAGGTTTGAGGGTCTGAGAGTATCCAGGTGGACCCTCGGATCCTCACACGCTCAAAAAACAAAACAAAAAAAACATTTTTGGACAATTTCTTTCCCATGAGGTGTTACTCACAGACCCCACCATCAGTCCCATGGGATCAAGGTACCTCTACCCTGACACCCTTCTATCACTCTTAAGTTTTAGTTTCCACACTAGCAACAGAGTCCCTATGAACAAAATGGCAGTCTCTACTTTTCTCTCTGGTTGCGGCAGCCAATGACACTATAGCTGTTGGTACACGAATCTGCAAATCCACACTCAAATCAGTGGCACATCCGTGTGTCTAGATATACATAATTTTTTACCTAAATAACTCAAAACTACTTTACAGGTTTACACCAAATTATAAAGACATATCTTTTTGGACCACGATCTATCTTTCTGCCAAATTTGTCGTAATTCTGTTCAGCAGTTCAGGCAGTAGTTGTGTCAAAAATCCCTATGGTAAAATTGCATTGGGGAAATGTGTTTTGGGCCACCTTTTCTTCTCGGCCCAGCCTAACTAATCACCCTGAAACTTTCCATACAGCAGCTGAAGTGAGCAGCAAACTTGTTTGGAAACACTTACGAAGATTCGTTATACGGCACCAAAGTTATTAGCAAAACAAAAAACGTTTTCCTATGGAAACTAGGTTCTAACTATACATACTGGTGACCGCCAGTAGTGGGTAATCTATATTTGGCCTGGTTGAACGCATTTGTCAAAACATGTTGGCTTACTGTGGTTTATGGTGCCTTGTGAGCGGATGGTATGTGCGGTAAGACACGTAGGGAAAAAAATGACACCAAGAAGGAATAGTTTTATATGTACTATGTATTAGTGTGTTGAATGTGGGGGGAGGGTCATGAATCATTAGAGGAGAAGCCCCAATTGGATCATGATGCCAGTTTGTTTAACTGTGGAATGTGTGAGTGGTCACTCATTAGTCAACAGCCAGTGACACTATTAACCAGCAACATTAGAAGCTTAAAGTAGTTTGGATCATATGGATAAGCTTGGAATAGACTACTTGTTTTCTGGTTGCATAACCTACACCAAGTCCTAAAGTACATCACCACATGCCATTTCCTCTTCAAGATGCTTATCAAGCCAACTGTCAGAATGCTTCTTCTGTCCCATATGCCCTACATCCGTCCACATTAAAGTCATTAGTTTTGATCAAATATTTCATCTACCAGAAAAGGAAATTCAGAGTGTTACGGGTAGGTGTCCTGTTTACCTGAGCTTTGACAATAATAGCTGCGTTAAAATCGAGGGCATATACCAAAAACATAGAACTCTTTGAAGATTTCTAGGGCCTTAGATAGAAGCAGTATGGCTTTTTTGCCCTAGTTCAAATAATTATTCTGTTTTTGAATGCCCCTTTTGGGGCATAGAATGATATCCTAAATGGCTGTGTAGAGTGTGTACCCCTGCCTCAAGTTCATCTTAGGACACTGTCGTTTTTGACCACCACCTCAGCAGAGATGGCCACAATGCATGTGTGCTGGTGTTACTGTGAATGATACATACAGAGAGACTTTTGAGTGTGGAGGGAAAGTGACAGAGGGGCCCTTTGAAGGTTAAGAGTTTCACCTGCTCTTTCTAGCTCATTGTTAAATGGAAGGGCTGCTCCTACAGGTTAACATGTATTTAGAAGGGGTTTCATCTTTCCTTTTTTTTTATCCTCGTTCTGATGGGACTCCCAGTCCACTACAGATTCCTGATGGCACTTTGAAGTAAAGAATGTAGCTTGACCAGTCTAAATGGAATAAGGAAAAGGGACAAAACTACTCAGATCCAGTGGCAGAGCTAAATGCTGGAATACACACCGCTGCCTGAAACTTTGGTATGAACATGTGATAGAAACCTCTGTCCAGTGCGACATGACGACAAACACCCAATGTCTAAATGTCAGTTGCGACTGAAAAACCATCTGTGCACCAGGGTTGGGTTTTGCAACCAGATCTCCTTGTCAGGTTTCGTAACAGAAATTGGGGAATGTCAACAAAAACTGCTAGAGTCTGCATGGACAATGATTTGATTCAGAGGGCCGACCATCTGCTCAAGCTTTGAAGATCCCTGGCATAACCAACATATTGGTGTAAAGGAAAGAGGCTTAGAAGGAGCAGAGGTGATCCTGGAGCACCAAGAAATTATTTGTACCAGTCTGCAAGGATGAGGCCCAGGAGTGGTCAAGTGTCCCACTGTGTAAGCAGACTATCAACCCGCATGCCTGGGGGGTTCTTATGAACTCAAGCTGGACTGAGTTACATTGTGACCCAGGCACCAAGAAGCTATGGAGTGCTAAGAGAAACCATAGTCACAGTATGTAATCCCCATGAGTGTTGGAGAACACCTTTGTCCTAAAGGCCTGTACCAGGACCGAAGTACCTACTGTCATAAAAGTGGGGGGAACACAGCTCGTTTGGGAGTGGAGTTTTGTGTATGGACTAAGGCAAAACCCAGACATCAGTATTTACTAAGCCATGAGCACTGGGAGTTCGCCACAGCCTACGCAACTGGTGCTGGCTCTGCTTACCTGTTACACCCGGCTATAACCACTTCTCAGAGGGCTGGGCTTCCTGGACTATGTTGGCCTTGAAGTGCCCTCCATGTAGAGTTGCTGAACACAAGAACACAGGCGCTGCTTGTACTTCCATGAACAAATGGATATCAAAAGTACTGTGAATCCCAATAGAAACCAGGGTGCGGGGAAAGCGTCACCTTGTGTAGGGAAGGAAATAGTTATAAGTGCTGGCGCACAGCCAGGTCAACCTACCCCAGAGACATTTTGTCAGAAAGGGGAAACTACCAAACTGTTTTGCAAGGAGTACTACAGAGCATGCCACATGCGGGCAGTTTAAGCTGTCTTTCTATGCTCATTGCAGATTTTCAGTGATCCCTAAGTATAGTTTACTGCTTTATTTATTATGTACAGTGTTATGTTGTGTGTTTGAGTATCTAACCCTACACCACTGCCATGTCTAAGGCTTGGGCTGCTCTGCTACTCTAAGGACCAAGTCCTTAAGGGCTGTATTTCGTGCTCAGTTCTGGTTTCAACGTTGAGGTTAAGTTCCTGGACACCCATTGGTAAAGGCTCTCATTGTCCCAGCCTACACCCAGTAACCTCTGTCTGCCCTGGGGCTCCTCAGAGACTTCCCACATCAACTACGTTTTTCAATCTCTCCTTGCTCTCAGAGCACAGTGGTTAGTCATTGCCATGTCCAAGACCTGACAAAATAGTCCACCATCCGCCACTGCAATGGTCACTGCATGCCCACCTCTGCTTCCGAAACTGAGGAACTGGGAAATCCATTGATTAGCCTGCAGAAACGTTCAAGAGCAGTTTATCAGTTAGGCGGTCCTGTTGTCATCTGGGGGACGCAGTGGTTTTATGTTATTGAAAATGTATGCAAGAGTGACCTTGTGAATGATAAGCAGACATTTGAATCAATTTTTTGAGCTATTCCTGCGCCCTTTTACTGATACTCCTGCCTCTTTGTGAAGCTTGGTACCCGCACGCCGTTGCTTGCTAGAATGAGGGTCTAGATTATTCATGAAGCTGCTTTTGAGGTAGCATTTCCGGCCTTCGTCCTACTTTTGACCAAGATGTAAAAATCTTTAACGCCTCACAAGTGTGGTGGCAAAGCCTTGCATCTGGTCTGATTAACTAATCAAAAGCTGATTAGCACCTTTGTTCAGTGAGGAGGCTGATTAATCAGCTCCTATTGACCGTTCAGCGTGGTCTTTATTTCACGCTGCCAAGCAGGCCTCAGGAGCGGCCAATGGAAATTGAGCAGCTGTCATTGTGATTACATTTATTAAAACAAAATGCATTTTTTTTATGAAGCTGTCTTTGAAGTAGGTCACGGATGGGTAGAGTGGAGGGGTGGTATTGATTGAGCGAAAATGAACTTCGTGCTTTTCTGTAGCTCAAATTAGAAATTACATTCTATTACAGTCCAAGACAAATAGGTTAACAGAGGACTAAAGCAGCCTATCAATAAATTAGTGCAGCATTTTTACCCAGAATTCTAAACCTTCTACCTTCCCTTCTGATGTGCATAGGAATATTGGTGTATATTCTTTCACAGGATCAGTTCCTGGTAAGCCTGTAGGCCAGTCGACTGTATCCTGTTATGATAAACACTATTTTATTAGTACAGTGTTCTCCAGTTTGCTGGTCTCATTCCATTGGTTTTTCTAGAAGTTAATTTGATCAGGTTGGCATATAGTGGACCAGAGCTAAAACTGGAAAACCAGTGTGGTCAACTACAAAGTGTATATGTGTGTGTGTATATAAACAAATGTGTGCACACACACACACCTTACACAGCGATGGTCATCTGTGTCATTAGTTAGATCAGAATTTCCGTAGAAATAGTGTATTTTGTGTCCCTTGCTATTTGAAACTTTCCACAGTAAAGTTCATCCACATCAGCTCTTTCCTTGCCGGTGTCATGGTGTTCTGTCATAGGGGGTCCAAGACCATGGGGAAGGGGGAATCAAAGCATCATTTTACCATTGTAACTCCCGTAGACACTTTTGGGTAGAGAAAAAAATAGGTAAACAAAAATGCACCAAATTTGGCAAAAAGTTAGAACTTTACTCAAACGGCATGCTTTCTGTGATTTATGTTTTTGTGTGTACATCTGTTGAATCATTTTTTAGAAATCTGCTTTTAGGGTAGTGCTTAAGGTGTGCTTGAAAGGATTAAAAAAATAGGTAGGTCTATACAGTTAGGCCTGCAGTACCATAAATTTAGGAAATAAGGGTTTCTGTTTAGCAGAGTTTTTTTCTCCTGTCTGCTTTTTAGGTCTCAAAGGAGGTGTACTGGTCTGTGGGACTAAAAGATATGATTGTCTGGGGGTAATTTCAAGAAAAATGTTGCGGCTGCCATTACAAGGCACAAGGACTCAGTCACGGTGTCATCAAGTAGTTTTTAAAAAAAAATCATTTAACTCGACTCCCTGGCAATCATGGGTGGACCCAAAGGGACCCCTCGACCTGAAAAATAAAAAACTGTTCATGTGGGACCTAGCGTGGTCCTCCCTTGAGGCACTGCAGTAATCCTGCGATACTAAAGATGTGAGGCTTGATCGCGTTGCCCCAAGAGAAAATAAGTGTTTACAAAATAATAAATTTACTTGTCAGTGGGGATCTGAGGGGTGATTGGCAACCACAAGGGACTGGGTGCACAGCCTGGCCACAGGCCAGGCTCTACAGGCAACCCCATGCTGAGCACAGCCAAACAGCATGCGTGCATGGGCGAAAGTTGGCCACCCGTGGAAGCTGCTTGCAGGTCCTGCTGGTAAACCATCACTGTGCACAACCAAAAGCTGTAATCACAGGGGGATTGGATATGATTAAGTAAAAAAAAAACTAGACATTCACAGAACACAATTAAAAATTAAATTGACCTGATAGTTATCTAAGGTAATATGATTTTAGCTTGTTTAAAAAAAATATTTAAAAAAAGACTCCCAAAATTCACTGAAAAAAAATAAACAAACGTTAAAGTGACACTACATTTAGTGATGAAATGATAGAAACACTAACATTTAAAAACAAAAAAATTCACCAGTTGCAGTCTCATGAGTTATCTATAATTTACACTCCCATCCTCTGGCACTTCTTATGGCTTGCATATTACATCACTAATAACATATTAAATGACATCATGGATGACATCACACAATCACTGTAACCCCCTCCTATAGGATTTGTAGACTTGCATTCAACACACTGCACCTGTGGAAAATTTGGTAGTCACCTTATTGTGAGTACCTTCATCTAGACTCCACATGATCAGAAATATTAAGTCCAGAGGATGACAGGTATACATTTGCCTCTGTCAAGCCCTATGATCAACAGTCCGCAGTTTAGGGAAATACATTACACACATTCTTGAGATAGGCCAAATGGCATACAACCTTAGACCGTCCATGCTCATAACACCAGTATGAGATAAACCATGTTGAAGTGGGACACCCAAACATTCTACATTATTCAATAATCTGTAATGCTCAATCTTTAATGAAGTTATCGAAATAAACATGCATGAGTTAAAGCATGTGCATTACAGCTATTTAACATGGGCAACCACATAGCTCTCCACTGGTATTTAATATTTTGTTACTGTGCACATGTGTACGTTTTGCTTACAATTTTTAAATCTGTCTTAATATGTATGTATGTATAGAAATTTGTATTCCCTAGTAAGAGGATTTAGGGCACCAGACTTCACTTGCTCGGTAACTGCTTTGCTTTTCATGTAACATAAGGGTGCCTAACAGAGTGTTTCAACAAGCTTTCATCTTTTTAGTTAGTGTGAGGTCATTTCAAGGTTCGACCTGTGATGGAAACGCTTTTTCTATCTAAGGATGTTTGGGATATGAGTATAACAAATGGGTTTTTGGATAGGACTCTACTAATGAATGTGTACATCGTAATGTTTCTGCTCACTAGGGTCACTTCCTGCTCAGGGTGACTATGGGGTCAAGCCGATGGCCTTGTGCCTCTAAATGTTAGTGCTGCAGTTACCAGAGTTGTTTCAAGTTCCCACTAATTTTCAGTGGGCCTGTGTACTTTGAGAGCCACTTGTGGCAATCTTTGAATCCTCTACTTGGTAATATATTTATTTTTATTTAATAGTTTAATTTAGTACAACTACACCACCGGATACCAGTACACTTTATATAAAGCAGTGAATGACCATAAACTACTGCAACTGCTGTTATGTAGCTTAATAAACAAGTGGATAGAAGAAATGAAAGGAGGGATAGAGGGATAGAGTCAATAGAAAATAACCCTTGTCAATAAGGGGAACTTTGTAGCGCTACTTAATTTGTGTAAATAAATAAACAATACTGGTCCCCCCAACGTTATTGGTGGTCTCAGCGAGGAATGTCTCCTATCCTGTGGTCCTGCTGTGATGTAGATAGGTGAAATGCTAATGGCAGCAAGACCATGTGCTCCTTCATCTATCCTTTTGGCCAGTTCCTGAGACCAGGCATGCATCCTTGATTATCGTAGAGAACAGTGTTTCCTTAAAGTGCCACATACTTCCCCCAACTCAGAAAAACACTAGAAAATATATTTAGCTGTTACCATTGAAGTCTTCTAACGAGAGGAGCCCTCTGACAAAAAAAAAAGGTGGTACGATTCCTCGCTTAGTGAGCGTCGTGCGTGTTCCCATTTACCGTTCTCCCACTGCAGGGAATTAAATGTCAGAAGGATTTGTAGCATCTATAATTGAATTGGTGCTGAGAAAAGCAAATCTTTTAGGGAAAAATAACATTTTTAGGATTAGCAAATAATGTGTCGGTTTGTCAGCACCGGCTGTCACCACGTCCCTCCCTACGCAGTAATAAAACTGTGGTGTTGTCGTTTATCACCAATCGGGAGCTGCTTATTCTCAGTGAGCACGAGGATGGCTGCTTGAACCAAAGCAAATGGTGCATCTTTTAAGCACTGATTGTCAAAAATGTGTATATTCAAACAAGCATTTGCAATACAACTGATCTCGCACTACGTGGAGTTAGAACTGTTAGCGTTGTAAACTCCTAACTGGGCTTTTCTTGCCACATTAAAAGAGAAAAAAAAAAAAAACGATCTCACTGTGTAAAACACAGCACGATCGTGCTGCGAAATAAAGAGAAAAAGTAGTCCAGAAACCATATTGAAAACATGGAGCCTCGTATGTTTCCAGTAGTTTACCGGTGCTCTCGAGGAGGGCTAAGCACCGGAAAAGTCCTGACTTATGCATGCCATTCACTAATGAAAACAAGCTGATTTTAAAAGGCAAGCCCACAAACCAATGAAAGTGACTGACCATGGGTATGGTTAGAATCCCCCTAAAGAGAGATTAGAAGAGGGACGGAGTGCTTTGCGCTCGCCCCTAAAAAGTGCCAGTGCCCTCATCAAGGGGCTACCCCAGCTTGCACTGCCTATTGCCAGCACTGCCAAAGACTGGAGGTACACACACTGCCTAATTTGTAAAGAAAACGTGCCCCAAACCTCTCCTCTGAAACACACGGCTGCTGCAATTAAATGTGCGAGCACGGAGTACTGAGGCAACTTAATCCTGAAGCCATCTCGGACCTCTTTAATCCAGTTACAGCCACTCCCTGCCCCTTCAGCTCACTCTTGCAGCTGTCTACCTTTGTAACTTTCATTTTAATATTCTTCCGTCTTTCCCATATGTATCTTTTGTTAGCAGTAAATGCTTGAGGCAGAAAAATAAGTGCCAGCCCTCAAAAATACGTACCGGTGCCCTGCAACTGAAACCACCGGCTCAAATTAAGCACTGCATACACAACTACTAACCATCACACTGGTACAAGTGTTACAGTTCAGACTGTCCGAGGCCCCCAAAATGTATACTGAATTAATAAACAACTATTCTACTTGTATCTAAATTACACAAACAGGTTCACCATGTGGCAGCTGTCGTAAGTGCCGGTGTTGACAGTTAAGTGCCCATGCTGAGCACTGAAAACCATTGATTCAAATTAATCACTGCATGTGTGATCTTCAATATGTGCATTTTATTCACCGTGCCTTGTTGAATCTGAGCTGTTTTTGTAACGTGCATTTTTAAGTGCAAACTAGGCTAAACAAGAAATTCTCCAGAAATTCGAATTCCTTGTTCCACGTTACGTTACGTTTAAAACAATTCGGACAGCAAACAACCAGTTGCATTTGTTTTAAAAAGGAACATGGAAGTTGGACGTTCTGAACGTGAAGGTATCATTAACAACACAAAACTTTACTGGGATCAAGTTTCTAATTGATGGGTACTGTAAGTTTTACGCAGGTGCTGTTTAAAACCTAAACGGGTGGGTGGCCATGGATGTGCCTCGTCTGTCATTTTTAGGCATCCCCATCCTTATGGAGGGTTTTTTTCTCATAAAATGTTTACATCAACATGGGGGCACACTTTCTGCGAAAACTCACAATCACGGCCACTTCTAGAAAAATCTTGGTGAACATGGCATCTGAAGCCCTCTCTTAAATAGGGCGGGCCATCCTGTGCCTTGCCTGTCGGCACCTGTGTGGTGCGGTGGGTGCTTCTGATGGCAGGCCTGTCTTCTCATAGATCAAAGCACTTACTGCCTAGTACAGCAGAGCAGACCCCGTATAAAATAAATTGTTTGAACATTATTTCACTGTTTCCCTTGATAGTAAGTCTTCTGGCTGGCATGCCATTGTTCTTTTCCAGATTAGAGTTTAGGGCTTCTATGTTAACCTTAGGCCAATGGTTCCCAACCTGTGGTCCAGGGACCCCTGGGGGTCCGAGAAGCCTCTTCAGGGGGTCCGCAACTGCTTAGAAAATGTAATAATTTTAACAGATTAGGTTCCAGCTTTGAGTAATGACTCAGTGGGAGATTCCCACAACCCAATAATTAATTGGGGGGTCCCTGGGTTCCAGTATTTATAAAGTAGGGGTCCACAGAAGTCAAAAGGTTGGGAACCACTGCCTTAGGCTACATAAGATTTTAACTCCTGACTAACCTATGTGCCCTGATGCTTATCCAAGCAATTCCAAGGGTATTCACACGACTCCCCGGGCTGTCAGATGCCCTGTAGCTTCTCTTAGAGGCCGAAACACCTTGCTTATATGCCATTGAGCTTTTCAAAGTAGTGGCATATCCTTCTACACCCCATGATTTACACTGGAATACAAGGCATGTAAGTTAGCAATCTTTAATCATTCTGTATTAACTGCCCACGTTTCTGCATCTTGCATGTCTCAAAATGGCCACCATGCCCCCAGATATTTTTTTTTAAGTCAGTAGAATGATTGACTGCACACATTAGTTAGGCGGGCCCTTGTTACTACATCCCAGCCGGGGAGGCATAGCATTCATTATCTTCAATTTTGGTAGGGGGCAGTGGAAGTGTATTGTTGTGGTATAACTTTGTATGCTTCTGTGCTCGACAGTGCCCTTGGAGTAGAGAAACCAATCACAGATGCTCTGTTTACCAGCCGACAGGCAGCGCACGCCTCGGGCACTGACTGCCAAAGAAAGATCACAATAGAGAGCACCAGTCTCAGATCCAGAGTTGGCGCTGCTTCCACCTTGCACATTGTGCACGTCCTGCTCCAGTGACCAACCTGTTTCTACAAAAACAGTCCTACTCCAACATGAAGAACCTCAATCTAGGGCTCTCCTACCCCCTGGAGCACTCCTGAGACGCGGGAGTGTAGCATGCATCTGCCACCTTCTTTTGTATTTTAATTAATGTGCAGGCTTGTTAGATGTTCTGTAAAATCTGGTGCCCTTTGTACCGTCTTCCTCTGTCACCGATCCATCCCAACAGTCCCAGGCGCTCATAATGGTGCGATATGAGTTAACGTTAATATCCATTGATTGGATTCCAGGAAGAACAGTTGGTGAGGCAGGGAAGGGTGCAATGCTGGTTTCTGCCAAAAGGTAAATAGCCCCTGTTCAAGCCATACTGCTGTGGGTACGGTTCAAAGTAGCAAAGTTTGTGTAGCTACCGATTCTACAAATATTGTCAGGTAGCTTCTAACAATCTTACTGTCACTTTCACTAAATGACAGAAATATTTACTTTAGTGCATCCTGCATGATAGGAGATCAACTCTATAAGAAGACATACTCATGGACTCTAGTGGCAAGGCTTCTGCTATAGGTTACAGACATTTCATTCAGCCACAGATGGAGATACTGAAACCAATGGTTAAAGACACAATGTGAGCCACTCCCCCAGTCTGTTTTTTTTTATCTGAATTGTAGTTGTCAGAACCTTTTCAGAGAGCCATATAGGGCAAGCAGCCATTTCTGGGCCCAACCATGGGGTAGGACGAGGCCTTTTAGTCCTGATGTCCCGGAGCTTGGCCTACTTTGGGGTCTGAGCAACTCAACAAAGTACTCTTTTAGCTCTTGACTCTCAGTGGTAGTGTGGATCGAGCAGCCCAAGGCTTCTCGGGGAGGAAGTACATGTAGGTTGACTACAAGCTCACAGCTCAGAACAAACCCAGCAATCCCAATACATGGTTGTTCATTGGGCAGGTGTTCACTTCTAGCACCATTAATTACTTTTCTGTCCCCACAGTAGTCCTGATATTATAATGACCGAAACAAGATCACAAGTCCTACCTAGTATGGAAAGACCACAGTGGCTGGGTGAGATACTCATGATTGTATCAGAATGTTTTATGCTTTGGCCTGGGCTATATGTTGAGAAAAGCTGCTTTCTCCAGCTTTGCCTTAGTCCTCGTTCTAGGCTACTTTAAATTGCCACCACTCGAAGTCAGTGATGGTACGAGATCCATCCCCACCGCTCTCTACTGTCAAATAGAAAGCTGAATGCTGGGCTTTTAGACTCCTTCTATTGTTCTGTTAAACACTGTCACTATGACATCCTTATATTCGGGGCTGGCTCTTGGGGGGTGCAACTGGTACGCATGCGCTGACCTGGGGGTGGGCGGTGGGGAGGAGGGCGATGACGTTGATGACCTCTGGGGAGGGGGCGCTGTGTTTAGCAATAATGTATAATATGAAGTACCCAAATTAAAGCAAAATTCCATGTGTGCCAGCTGTCAGGCAAGGATTAAAATGTCAAGCTAACTTTTGTGATTAATGTTCCTTTCCGAGAGATCAGAGTTTTGGTCAGTGGCTCTTTTGACTCGCCATAAAGTAGGAGGGTTAATAAGCCTGCTGCAAAGAACAGATCTGTATTTTATGTAGATAGCTGAGTGAATGAGTAAAGCCAGCCTTTGCCAGGGTGTTAAAACAAATTAAATGTATGTGAGAGAGGGGCTATGGAGAGATGGGCACTTTTGCCCGATGGTAGTGCGGGAATCTGAAGAGGTGGTCATGAGGGGGCAAAAAAAGATTGTCGCACAGGGCTTCACCAGTGCTAAAGCCAGCCCTGATTATATTTGCCTTTTACAATATGACTACGTAATGTGAAAAAAAACACCCTTGCACATCTCAGCAAATAAAATCAATATAATATGTAATACTGCAAATTGATTAAAACCGAAAGAATGATTCAGCTTTCTATCTCGGAATATTTTAATGGAGATATAATATTTAAATATGACCCCAACTAATTGGAAAGACTTACTCCACAGCTCGGTAACGCATTATGTACTCCTTTGCCTCCCCTCTCTCGTCCCACCGACCCCTTACCGCTTAATACCTGGAGAGAATTGCGAATATTGACAGAGTGCGTAAATCAGCTCCTTCTGCTGAACGCAGCGTATTGGCTTTCGGCTCACAGAGCCCCCATTACCTTTGGTTGTCATGGACCCGCACACCTGATCGATAAACTTCAGATAATGTTAGGTGGGGAGACGTCGTGGCCTGGCTCCGTCCTTCTGAGGGCGAGGTGTAAATCCTTGATGGAAATCGACTTGCGGTCGCGTTGCGTCACGACCACGCGCAGCGCCATCTTCCCCGCGCTCTGCCAGCTGCAGGGGGTGGATTTATGGCGCCCCCGCTTCTAACACTGAAAGATCTGACTGCTAAATCCGTCAGATATGACTTCACAAATCATGCAAAGTTAAAAGATTTTTTACCGTTTCCCTCGCCGCCATTGCTTAAATTGTGCGGCGCGGCCTGTAAATCTCTTTAATGGAAGTGCCGCGCTTGACACAATAATATAGAAAAAAGGACAATGGTTTAGATTCCATTTTGGAATGTTAATGTATTAATCAAGGGGGAATGGATTGTCTCCCAGCTGGGTTGCAATAAATCCTGGCCGCCATTAGCCTCCCCGCTACGGGCTTTGGTGTCACTGCGCACTTCGATTAAAATTGTTTACAGCGCTTTCAGTGCACTTTCTGATGCTGTATCCACAAGGGGTTTTCTTGCTCTGCCAATGGCAGCCCGCCTGGCCAGAAGGAAGCATAGGCCATTGTTTCTGTTCTTTTTAGTTAATTAAAACTTGTCTCAACAGCAATTACTCATCGGTAATTAATGTTTGTTTTTAAGGGATCGACTTCTGTTAATTAAGCACTGTTTTTGTCGGCCTCTAAAGTATATTTGAAGCCTCAATGTGACTGTGTTCCTTCCCCGCCATCTCAACTTCACGACCTGTGCAGATCTGATTCTCTCGGTGTGATTGGCTAGCTACTCAAACCTACACTACATTAGGTCGAAATCACTGAGTGGGGGGCATGAATGCTTGACAAGCGTTTATATGTAAAATAAGCCGTCCAGCCATATGCAATGCTCAAGATGTATAACATACTATTGACATCTACACAATCATGTGAAAAGGCAATGCTACCAGGCGTCTGATTTGCTACAGTCTCGGTGGCACCCACAAATGTATTAATGTGTTACCCATCCCATATTACGCAACCGTGCTCACCTGCCAATGATGCCAACGTGTCCATGTTTTAAATAGACTATATGTTTTCGACTTCTGGCCTTCAGCTTCTTATTGGAACAAAGTTACGCCATCTTGCTTCTGTGAAAGGATCATGTCTGGATCGGTACTGAATGTACTACAGAAGTTTCTGTCTAGAAACAACTGTTTATACAATATCTACTCTACTTAAGAGCAGGAAAAGTGATTGTGTAATTGTCATTGGTTATTGATTCACCATAAAAATACATTGATCACTTTCAAATAATTTTCTGTAACCCAGGCACCCCCTCCCTTATTTTCCTGACAGAAGGCCACTCACTCCTTGCTGTTCTCATGCCTTGGCAATGGCACGCACAGCGTTGTTGGTTTATGTCAAGTCTTCTCACTTTAACCTTTTCACTTCCGGCAGATTCCCAGGCAGCAGAGGAGGTGCCCATGACCGTGGACCATGCGGTCATCGGAGGTGTGGTGGCCGTTGTGGTGTTTGCAATGCTGTGTCTGCTCATCATTTTGGGGCGCTACTTTGCAAGACATAAAGGTGAGGCCTAGTTTTCATTTACTTGGAACAATATTTTTTGGCTAAGTTTATTGTACGCGGTTATCATCTAGTGCCATCAGGAGTTACTTAGGTTGATGGACACGAAGTGCTGCGTCCTGTGGAGAAGTTTACCTAAGAAAGCAACTGAAGTGAATATTGCTCAAGCTGGTAGGAGGATTTATCCATAATCAGAACATTGGAATATTGGGAGCTCCATTGAAGACACTGGAGTGCTCTTGGGTTCTAATGGCTAGAATTCCAGTGTTTGTCTCACAGCAACAGCTGTGAACAAAGGCCTCATGGAGCCCTGGGGGATTCCAATTCCCTAGGTTTTGTGGCCTTTGTTTTCTTTACTAGAAAATTCTGCCTTCTAGGTGCGGAATGTTTTAATAGCCTTATAGTGTGCTGTAGTTTGGCTAAACCAGCCATCAATCCCTCGCTGAACACTGGAGCGGGCCTTTAATGTCCGGAACGGCCCGCTATGGTGAGCTATAAGTCTATAATAATACCCCCTCTAACATTAAATTAGTAAAGAAAAAAATCAAAAATAAAAAGGAAAATGGGGCAAGATCACAAGAAAAAGGGGCAAATTATTTTAAGTTGATTTAGAGTAACTAAGTCTTAAAGACTTTTTTGACAAATGAAAAGCATCTTAAAAGTATATGTTGATCTCATTCTTAATATTAGACCCATTATTGGATCGAGTTAGCAAAAGAAGGCAGTTTGGAGAGTAATTCAAAACGAAAATCCTTTGTTTCGAGGATTATTTTAATCAACTCTGAGTTAGTTTCTTACACTTAAATACCTTTCTACCTCACCTTCCACTGCAACCTGCCAGTGTTGCATAAAAGTAGATTACAAGGTGCTCATTTTGATGGTTTGAATCGAGCATGTTTTTCTACTAGGTGGACACAGTCACTGACCCATGACTACCCTTCCCAAAGAAGGGTACCTGGCTTATATGGAATTCTGCTACAGGATCCGCTGACATAAAAATAGTGCCCTGTTCACCAGAGGGTACACCACTTGTAATGCATCAGGGGTTCTGCCCTATGTAGGGTGGTTATCCAATACATATTTTCTCTGCCTGAGTGTGATGCTCCTCGTGTGGCAAACCTGGGTCAGGAAAAAAAAGCACCCTGCCCAGGGATAAATCTTGGGTGCAAGACCTTTGTTTCTCCTTTTGAGAAATAACACACACTTTGAAGGTTTGTCTCTGAAAACCAAAAAAGTAAATAATCCCAGGAAGACCAAAAATATCGTACCATATACGGCATTTATGTTTGTCAAAATGTGTCCGACAAAGCACTGTACTCACTTTGGACAAAGAGCTCACCACCAGGCAACGGGAATATCTCATAGCGGGGGTGGGGTTGTTCTTCGACCTGATCGGTGGAGGCCTTACTTGGTGGTGGGCTGTCTCTCAGGGTCAAAGTGATCCAGCAAGATTGGGGAGGATACGTAAGGCAGTGACATTTCTCTGATGTTTGTGTTTAGTTTGCTTTTCCTGCATTCCCTTGTCTTGGATTTTTTGACTGAATGTATGTGAGCGGCACATCAGGAACTGTTTTCTTACGTTCTAGTGCGAAATTGATGGGAACATGGCATGAAAGGACACAAATAAGGAATACATCTTAAAGAATATGAGCGCTGTTTGGGTGGTTTCAGAGAAGGGGATTAAGGTGCATATTTGGGATTTTAGTTTACTGACTGGATCCTCCTGATGGGCAGCGGTCTCTTATCACTAAAGGCAGCCAGATAGTCTCTGGTGGTCAAAGAAAACCACTTTGACCCAGATAAGCTCGCAGACTACAGCCACGTCATCCATCTCCCAATCATGGAAAGTGTTTTTTTAATTAAATTTTTTATTTATTTATTTATTAAATATTTGGGTGTTCACCTTAACCAGATTGACAATCTGCAAGTGCTTCAGAAACGCAGATCATGGGGACTGCTGTCAGCAGACATCGGCTCACTAAGACAAATGCCTTGAATTATAAAGCACTTCACTCTGCTCCTGCCTGGATAGCACCCAAGCAGTGCTAGGCACCCAAAGGGCAATCCAGTATCTTTTAATTGTATCTTCAGTGGCTGTTTCATAAGCTAAGTGTCACTCCTGATTGGGCATGTTGTGTAATACTCACGAGTTAGATACGAAAAAGGCTTTCTTGAATAGAGTTTTTAGTTAAACCAGAGCCTCAAGTCTAAGCAGATATCCAGGAGACCACCAATTCAATATGTGAGGTCCCAAGGGAAACCTCCCCTGAAAGCCAGAAAAATTATGGAGATCGGGAACAGGGTGTTTGATGAATTGGGCATGACGACTCCTTGCTCCACCCAAGCCGATGGTTGCATTGTGAAAGCATGCCATTGTGTTAATATAACTGAAAGCAGATTATCTAGGTCTGTGCATAACCACTCCAACAATGTGCTTGAGCTTATTCCGTCTCCCGGGGTAAGCAGTGACACCCTTAGACTAAAGTGAAGCTGGGAGAAAACCAGGCAAGGACAGCCAGCATGGGCACTGCATCAACCCATGAACAACAAAAGTACCGCAAGACGTGCTGCACCAGGGCTATAAATCACAATTAATCTCTATGAAAGATTACCTGGAAACATTGCTGTTGCAAAGAAAAAATTGGGTCATGCAGTGCAACGCGACAAAGCATGTGCCCGCTTCACCTGTACGCCAGCATTGCTGCGACATATGAGAACAACTACTTGTGTTCTCTTTTTGAGTCCTTGTCTTTTAGGGCTTCTATTTATGAAACAGACGCTGTGCAGTGTCTTTGCAGGTTGCAGTTCAGGTGCCTTAACCTGCATGTATTCCCATTAGATGGCGTCTGTTTTCCTCCAAGGAACACCCTCTAAATCAGTGGTCTTCAAACTTTTTAATGTCGCGCCCCCCAGTTGAAAAATAAAAATCATTGGGCCCCCCCTCAGAATTTTTCACAATTATTTTTTAAAGATGGCAATGTTTAAATAGGTCTAAACCTATTTAAACATTGCAGTTATGTACTGTTACCTTCTTAAAACTGCAATAACATGCTTCTGCTTAAAACAAAGGCATGTTATCTGTATAATATTTCTTTTGGCCAGAGTTTGGCGCCCCCCCTGGGATCACTTGAGGCCCCCCAAGGGGGGCCCGCCCCCCAGTTTGAAGACCTCTGCTCTAAATCAATGAGTGTTATTTTTCTCACAGTCAATGAAACATTCAGTCCACTGCTGTTATAACATTGATTTATGGACTGTTTTTTGGGCTAGTCACCCCCTTGGTTTATATGACCATAGCACGTGAACAAGATGGGACACATTGATTTGATATATTGGGAGTGTGTGGGAATTTTCTGCACACCGTAGGACTATAGAGTCTGACTTCATCAACGTTGCACCATACCATCCAGTTGTGCCAGGAGCCGTCCTTTATTTATTTTCTCACGTGTAGCTGCCGGTGGAGGCAGGCATGCTGCCCGCATGGTAGCCATTGTTCCTCCAGTGGGTGAAAAGCTCCAGTGGTGTTGATGCCTTTGATTAGTGAAGGAACTCGGGGTTGATACATCAAAATGGTCCAAGCATAAGAGCATTCTTCTGTGTCGGTAGATGACAGTCTCGTCATCGGTAAGAAGTTGGTGACTGGAGAAAGGAGAGAATAGAATAAAACCACAGTAAGTCCGTAGAGAAAGCAAGTGAAAGCTGTTTCACTTAACCCGAGGAACTCATTACTACTCTGAGTGTACAGTCCTAAAGCACTGGAAGGTAGCTAAAGAAGAAGCAAGAACTGGTCTGAAGATGGTGAGTCACCAGTCGCGTAGCGAGCTAGCTGCATGGTCCCATGGCTGCAGATGTGAGCATCTCACACCTGTGTTCTGAACCCTTGGTGTGTGTGGCCAAGGTATGCTGGTGTTCCAAGAGTTAATTAGCACAGTCCACACACGAGTATAAGGGCTGCAATGGTACCTGGCTTTGGAACAGAGAGGAGGAATATGTAGAGTTCTGATAGTTCATGCAATGCCGGTGGTAGTAGGCATACTTGTAACAGCAGTACTACTCTTATATAAGCAAGAGAGTCTGTAGTAGCGGTACAGGTAGTAGTGTGATAACAGTAGTACGAAAAGTATTAACAGTTGAGAACCAGTAACTGAAGGAGTATTTGGTGAGGTGCTCCTAGAGAAAGATGATGTAATACTAGGTGTAGTAGTAGCCGTAATAAGATTTTTATTAATATCAGTAGTTTATTACTACTAGTAATACTAGTATCAGTAGTATTACTAATAGTATTGATAATCCTTGTCTTGATTACAGTATGCATCACACTGCTAGTGATAGTAGTACTAAAGGCAAGTATTGATCACTGGTAAAATAACCCATTCCCTTTGTATTTATTTATCCCACTTTCTCCTCTATATCGAATTAAATACTGTTAGTTCCTTGTTTCTTTTAAAAGATTAGATGAATGCACTTTTTTAGTTCAAAATGAAGTAGGAAAAACTGACTCTCCTGCACTCATTCCAATTAGCACCATTGCTCACCTTCACGGTATTAAAAATACATCCAAGCTGTAGTACACAGAGGGGCTAGACACAGTAAAGGAAACACAGGAACATAAATAATGAATGAGCAAAAAACGACATCAGAACATCTTATCACCAGTGGTGGCTGCTGTCAGTCTAAAGTGGTGGGGCAGGGGGTGGTGTTACGGGAATAATAGAAAAAAAAATGACATGCTCCTCTCAATCCCGCTGCTGGCAGCCTCCGTTGCTCCTCTCTTCTGGAAAGTCAGTGGGGCACTGGCTCCCAAACCAGATGCTGCTCTCATACTATACCAAGCATGAGAGCAGTATCTGGATTGGCCCGAGCGGGCTGGTCTGATGCTCGCCCAGGCACAAGGGAGCCTGCGCCATTATTCCACTTGGCTGTGTAACACAGCTGGGTTGAAGAAATGTAAGTGCACATGTCGGTTTGGCAGGCCTAAAATGGCCGGCCAAACCGACATCCACACTTTACAGTGCCCACACTCCTCCTCTCTGCCATGGCCCAGCCCGCCCCGCCCCGCCCTAGATTCATGTGGCTCAGTCGGAATGAAAAATAAAATGATAATAACATATTTTATTATCATTTTATTTTTCATTTGCTGGTGCTGAGTGGGGTGGTGACGCTCCTCCGCTATTACAGAGGTGCTGCCCCTGCATATGACTCGCACTACTTTGCACAGCACCAAAAGAGGAGCTAAGCAAAGACTTATCTGTTGTCTTTGTCAGTGCTGTATGATCTAGGCCAGCATTTCACCCAACCTCTTCCACCGCTCACCACCTATAAAACGATAGTGAGTTAACAACTACTATTGACCCCTCTCACGCTATGCTTTCACAGCCGTCCACAACTTCGGTGCCTCACTCCTGATGGGCAGCGGTCTCTTATCACTAAAGGCAGCCAGATAGTCTCTGGTGGTCAAAGAAAACCACTTTGACCCAGATAAGCTCGCAGACTACAGCCACGTCATCCATCTCCCAATCATGGAAAGTGGTTTTTTTATTGAATTTTTTATTTATTTATTTATTAAATATTTGGGTGTTCACCTTAACCAGATTCACAATCTGCAAGTGCTTCAGAAACGCAGATCATGGGGACTGCTGTCAGCAGACATCGGCTCACTAAGACAAATGCCTTGAATTATAAAGCACTTCACTCTGCTCCTGCCTGGATAGCACCCAAGCAGTGCTAGGCACCCAAAGGGCAATCCAGTATCTTTTAATTCAATGGCTGTGTACTCACTTTACTACTTTAGGCTCCCATTTTGCTCGATCCGTAGACTATATACTGTATGAGTCATAAGAGCGGACAATGGAGCAGAATGGGCGTGCACAAACACCAGGTAAGTAAATCGACAGTTACCAGGCTGCTAGCAAAAAAATGCATTGCTCACCCAGTCGTCTCACAGAAGGTCTGTTTCAACATAGTGAACTCCTCTTAAAGGTCTCCCAAGCTGACAGGCATCAGTGATTTTCTTTAGGTTGACTAGTCAGGTCTGTTGGTGGACTTGGGCACTCAAAAACTCTGATTACAGGTAAAGCAATCCGTTGCACTTTGGACTAGGTCTGCACTGTACACAATCCACAAGAAATAAACTTTGCAGAAACTCTGAATGTGTGTTAAGAATCCAGAGTGGAGGTCATTAAAGCAAAGAGGGTGACTTTAAGAAGCCTACTTCAAGACTTTGGTAAGATGACGAATTTACTGATTCGGAAAAAGGATAATTCATTGTTCTGTCCAGAGGAATCATGGAAACACAAGTAGGAACAGAAGATGGGTTGGCTAGGGAAAAAGCAACATATTGGTAAAGGCAAAGCACCTTAACATTTTATGGACAGCTCCACCAAAGAGAAACTTCACAACAGTGCCTTTAAAAGACCAGTGCTGTATCCCCGCCAATAGCTAGGAAGCAGCTCCTAGATATAACCATTTTATGAATGAAGAACGGTGCTATGTGGCCTAGATATTGGTATTTAAAAGCTATGTTAGTGAAAGACCTAATTAAAAGAGTAATAGGAGTTTCATATTAATGTAACCACCTACCCAGATAAAGAGGAGAAGAATAAAGATGGATGCAGGATGTATATTAACACGTCTGTGCGTGAGCAGGAGTTTGGGTGTACTTAACAAAAGCGGGTTATTTGCTGCGTTTAGCAATAGCAGGTAAATTGATTGGCAAGGGTGCTCGCACACAAGCGAATGAACTGGCTTAAGCATTGGTGATTTGAAATTAAAGCACATGCATTGTTACAATTGACAAGATCAGGTATTTGATTGGAATGAACAAGAGTTGGTGGTTGATTGAATTGGGCTAGAGCTCATGATTGGGTAAACTGAACCAGGACTTGTGGTTGGATGAACGGTACAAACGAAAAAGAACTGTGCTCATGGAATTTATGTCACTGGAAAGGGTCGCCTTTCCCAGTTGAGTACAGGACCTGTTGATGTGTCTGGGCGCACACGGTTCGGTTTCATTGGGTTTGAAGTTTCACAGTCCTTTGAATAATTGCTGAAAATGTCAACTTGTGTCGATACCTGCGTTCTCCTTGCACAGTGTGCTGACTTATCACGCTTCTTTACAGGGACTTATTTCACTCATGAAGCCAAAGGTGCAGATGACGCAGCAGACGCGGATACGGCCATTATCAATGCAGAGGGCGGACAGAACAACTCAGAAGAGAAGAAGGAATACTTCATCTAATTCTGCCTTGCTTTCCTGTCTTTGGATGAGGCGTTCGAGCGCGGGCAGCTACTGGCCCCAGTGTTAGAGGCTAAACAGACAGTTATCTTGGAGCTTGCGAGCATCTTCTTGTTTTTTTCTTTTTAATGAATGGTTAGAGAGAGGCCTGAGATCAGGTGGTCTGGTATTTGTGTATAAAAAAAGAAAACGAAAAAAACCCTGGTAAAGTGCACTCTGCTGTGACACCTCGATTTATTTTTCAATTTGTAACTTTGTTTTCAGAGACAAATGTTATTTTTTTCCCCCAAGTCAAACTTGGGTTTTAGTTCAGTAAGTCATTTGCAGAAAATTCTGTGCCTTGTTTAATTTTCCACCACCCTCCCCGCCTTTCGGTATTTTTTTTTTTTATTGGATGCTGGGGTTTGTATACTATTTTCTTCAACTCTGTTGTCTCCAAATCCACACATTAACAACGTAGAACCAGCATAGCTTAGTTTGTGTCATTTTTCAAAATCTCAGCACATCGCTAGTCGCTCTTCAAAGTTGCCAAAGGCTAAAAAGGAACAAACTGCCCAGCTTCCTGTTTTGGAGATGCCTCTGGCACAGAGACTAAAATCAAGAAAGTAGATTGTTATTTTGAGCATGTCAATGTTCTGATGGTGAGTTATTTTTGCGCAGAGCGGTGTCAATATGGCAAGAATAGCATGCCACCCTTTGTGTCTACAGACCTCACCTGTAAGGCTCTCAAGCTTTGTGCGTTTTCGCCCACTTTCTGCATCTATGTGGGATTCTTTTAAAGAAACACATTGAAGGTACACACAAGTTCTAGACTGGGTAACGTTTGGGAGCATTTGGGAAAGGTCCACAAGTTACTCGTTTGCAGCTATGAGTATCGAGTGTTCCAATATGCTCTACCAGGCGTTGTATAAAGGTGCATCAATTAAGGGACACTTAATTGTCAATCCCTCTACATACCTGGCAGCAAGCAAATGCACATTCAAGTACATAGGATTACAGATGAGTTCCAAAAGAAACATAAATTGCCAGAGGAGGTTGGGGATTCCTTCTGAATAACCCAGCCAACAATTTTATTGCTGGCTGGTCACTACGTTAGGGGGCAGAAAAGGATAGAATGAAGGAGACCCGGTGCTGTAAGCTTAAATCAGTGTGTTTATTTTTGAATGCTTGTATATTTTTCGTATGTTCGTAGGGGTACGGAGACCTTGCAGCAGTCTGCACAAGTGTACTGCCACTGTTTGAAAATTTGAGAATTGTAATGTTTTTTTTATTTTGCTGCTTGAGTAAGAAGTATATAGACTAGGTGCCACTGAACCCCCATTACCTGTTCTCACTTGGTCTCCCCTTTGACCCACACTAAGGTGTACAGTACCTTGGTCATTGTAGAAACAAGTTTGCTTTTAGTGTTGGCAGAGGTTCCACCCTAGAGTTGAAATTTTTAACGGTATGCAGGGTTGTAGGTTTGGGGACACAGTTGCATTGCCACATCCTTGAAACAGGACTCAGTCAGTTTCCTTTGCCTTATCCCCCACTTCTCACCAATGTTAGCTTTTGTCCATTTCCCCCTACGTTTGTTTCATTGTGCAGAGGTATTCAGTAAGCCTCCAGGAATACTGAAATATAAATATTGGTGGAAGATACTGGGTAAATCCAGCAATGTAGTTTACAGGAATCTGAATCTTGGTGGCCATTGTTTTCATGGGTGATGCCCCTCTCCACCCCCACCTCCCCTCTCCCCCACCTCCCCCTCCCCCCATCAACCATCTCCCTTTTGTATGTGGTGCTTGGTGGACGGAGTAATTTAGATGTATATGATATTAGCTACTTACCTAAGCCTCTGTGCATCTCATAAGTGTTTGTTTGTGACTGACCCCCCAGAGATGTAAATTGACAAGTAAGTGGCACACAATGTCACTGTGCCTGCAAATTAAGTAACTTCAGGGGGTTAATATGAAAGCAGTTGGCTACAGATTGGTGCCATTAGCTTCAGTGGGAATAAGGGTGCAAAGTAACTGCCTGTCACGATTGTCCACGAATTGACCAAAGTGTGCCTGCTCTATTAGATTGGCTCTACACACTCCGATTTCCCATATCCTTGAATTGAGAGCAGGAATTCCGTGCACGTCTAAGTTTATCACTGAACAACTCTCTGACCACTCAACAGGAATTTCCTTTGTCTTTTGTTAAAGACGCTTAGAGTATTCACAAGCCTACTATTATATATAGAGATACTTTGAACCCCTAAAGTTTAGTTTGAGTCTTATCCTGGGGTGGAATAGGATTCCAAATTATATAACTGTAGAAAAGAAAGATTAGCAGTTTGGATTTAGAAGCTGATATTTTTGTTAAAAAAAAAGAGTAATTGTGAAAAATAAGAAAAAACGGTCTGCAGAAAAAAACATTTCTGGTTATAATGAACCTTTTGGGCAGAAAAATGGCAATTAAATGGAACTGTATTGACCAAGAGAACATGCTACATTTCGACACTCGTGTTTTATTGAAGGTGGAACAAATTCTTGTCATGTTATGTCATTTGCAATTTTAAAGGTACGTTTCTACTACTGTAAAATTGTGTGCACATCCTGTATTGGTTTTATTTAAAAGAGCATAATGATGGAGTTTAAACTCTGTTTTCTTTTTTAATAAAGAACATTTGTTTTTATTTATCAAACCTAATTTGGGACATCCAGAACAAATGCGGGATGTTTAATCTTGTAGGCAACAAAAGAGTTGTTCAAACTGATAATTCATGCTTCTTTTTAGATTTAATTTACAATGAAAGGCAAAACATCGATTTTAATAAGGCTGCAAACATGCTTGCTCATTTTACACTTTAACCTGAGAAAACCTGGAGTATCTGTTTAAATTATAGACACACAATTCCTTGATTCTGGACTTATTCGGTGAAGATAGTTGTGTTTTACTTCAAAATAATGGTGAAACTGTGTTTTCGAGATGTTATCAAGAAATCGGAGATGTCAAGAGGTCCACAGATCAAATTTTGCAATGGGCCACGGGGGCAACAATGCTTTCGAGCTCTCGATTTTAGTAATATTAAAATTGTATTGCATAAAACCATATAATCTCAATACTGAAGACAATTGTTTGACATATTGACCAGGAAGGACCATGATCTCAGTATAGGACACTGGATCTTATTACCGTGAAAGCATATTGGTGTGCTTTTATTGATAAGATCAAGCATAATAATACTATCCCTTAAGTACTTACTAGAGGATAAACAACTCTAACTGACTCTAAGAAATGTCAAGAGTTCTATTCATATAAGCTTGTCCAACCAGACTGAATTGTGGACCTGGCATTGTCTGCAGTTAGGATCCCTCCAGCACTGGGCATTGCATGGCAGCTTCTCAGACACATTTCTTAGTTTGTAAAATATCACCAGAATGTCAATGTGAAAAGAGAAGTGATTGTCCTATCTACTCCTTAGGCCACATCATGAATATATAATATACAGGTATATTTCTCCATTTTTTTTTTTTTAATCCGATAGAAAGTTGTGTGATAGCGGGACATAGTAAGGCTAAACACATGGGTTGTTCATACCAAGTAGCCCCATGCCTTCAAGAGTATTTCCATTCTGGTATTGAAGGTGTTTCCTGACAGCTGTCAACATGCACTAAAATGGGGATGATTGCGGTTTGAAGGTGCATGCTATTTTACAGCAGACTGAAACTACACAGTATTCACTTGATCATAGGAGGGATCTAGGACTTCCTTGTGTGGTTGGCAATGGCGATGCCACCAATTCTAGAAAAGTAGCATCACAGGTTATTTTAGTAGTAATCTCAGATCTTGTAAAACGGGGCAGCTAATCTCCGATTGCCCTTCAATCTGATGGTGATGCCTACATTGGTGGCTAAATAAGGGTAAGCGGTACTGCATGAAATGGTTTCTCTTTGATTAGTTACTAGACGAGTGAGTTTGTTGCTGAATACTTTCATAAAGTACATCTAATGGCAAGTGTACATTTCTGATGAATCTTTCAACCTTCATGTCCCATCTGGAATTGAAGTGCTGAGCACAATGTGGAAACACTATATGTAAGGATGGCTGGTGATTGGAAAAAAATCCATAACTCGTAACATTTACGTTAAACAGCCTGCCAAGGACAGTAAGAGTTGGACAGCTACTCTGTCCCATACATTGAAGGCCTTTCAGAATTGACACTTCATGTTTCCCTGATTGCGTAAAGATAGTTTTGCAGTCTGTTGCGTAGAGCGCATGTTGTAACTTTAGACTATTTAACCAAGCATGCTTTCCACTTGCAAAGTCGGAGCTAGTACAGATAACCTCTTCCATCAAGAGATGAACCACAGAGCAGAGTAATATTTCAGTCCTTTACATGCATGTGTTTTGCAAAGGAATCTTTGTATTAAAAAAAAGTGTCCGTCAGCTTAATCTTTCTAGTTCCTCTTGCTGTGCACACTCCTGAAACAGGAGCTGCTCCCCCTTGGGCTGCAGGACTTGCCTACGGGAGGATCTTTATTAATATCAAATCTGTATATTTTATACAACTATTTTAATTCGTTAGACACCGATTGAGTGAAGAGTCAAAGGGAGATCAGCATTGATACAGCAAGCAACGACTGGCAGTGTGGCGGCAGTGCTGTAAGTGGACAAAAGGCCATTTTTTCATGTTGACAGAGTATTGGGAGCTTCTATGCTCTGGTACTAGAGACAGACCCTTTTTTAATTTATTGGTGCAGTTTCACTCTCGGAGACCTTGCTAAAAAGCAAGAGATCTGTTGTTGGCAGATGTAGATCTGTCCTCAGTATCATTTTACAAATCCAAAGTAAGCCTGTATTCACCAGAAAATACTCCTGTTTTGTGGATGGGTTCTATATTTGTGATCATAAAGTAAATTTCCTGGATGAAGTTTTTCTCTTTTTTTTTCCCTAACTTGTTTTTTAAAGTACACTGGTCAGTAAATGCATGCCAGTTTCCGAACATGAATGTAAAAGCGGCCTCTGCTTGGGTCTTTTGCCACCTAGCAAAAATATGTCCTCATTTTTTAGTGCTTTGGGGTTCCCTTACAGGGATGTTTTTGTACCCTGATATTATAATGTACCCTGTCTTTTCCTGTTTTGGTATCACTGCTCCTCTTGTTTGATCTCTATGGATTCATTTGTAATGGCTCACAATAGACTGGTTTTATATATTGGGTTTTTCATGTGACACGCTCCAGAAAGAAGAAACCAGCACCACTCTTTGTTTGTCTCAAGAGTCCTGAATAGGTATGATCTGTTATTTTATTTAGCATCTGATATTCAAATGGTGTGTCCCACTAGATTAGCTATTGTATGCCTCTCCTTACATAAGGAACTTCCAGAATCCGGATGAACTTCTTGTGACTTTGTCTGCAATTGAAGCCTTAAGTTCCCTGTGCCGTCAATACCGCATTCTGCAATTTGTGGTGTTTAAAATAATTTGGTTAATGGCAGAGCTCAATATTTTATAGTTTAATTTTCTTTAACTCGTCACTTTTTCTGTCCCTTTTCTGTGTTCTGTTTTGGAAAAGTGCACCATAGATCAGTGTGACTGATGTAAACGTATTCTCACCATGTTGGAAATGTCTCAGGTTCCTGTGCTTTCATCGGTGTCTTGCCTCTCTGGTAGAATGCAGAAGTTTAGGCCCCACTTATTGGAAAATGAAAAGTACTAACAAAAAAAGTGCAAAATTTAGTTTTTAAAATCTATTTTTGTCGTTTATGTATGTTTCTTAAAATATACAGTGCACTGTTGAAATGTATTGAGTATTATTTTGTAAAAAATTCGTTTATTTTACTTTTATAGTTTATTTTTCACAGGTGAAGAAAGAACAAATTTGTTTAGGAAACAGTAAATGTAGGTGGTGCTGAAGGCAGTGATCATCTTTATTAAACAGGCCACAAGAACATCCTATGGATAGAGATGCTCAGCTCTTGTGTAGGGTTGGAATTTGGTGAGGGCGGAAGTTAAACAGGAAGTATTCTCAGATTTCTTTGGAACATTTCCTTGGAAATTCTTTTTTAGAGTAGATGAGTGAGGAAGTGAATGATAGCTATATCAGGAATACTTTGAGGCACATAAAGAAACACCTGTGCATTGTCAGGGCAACCCTGTTGTAAACTGGATCTAACTGAGATTTTCCTTCAGACTGCTCCGTCATGAGATAGCTGTGTCCCTTAAGCTGGGTATCTCCCAAACCATTCAAGTGACTCCTCCAGGCAAAATGGAAACGTTTGACTTACTAACATCTAGTTGGCACCGAGGGGAGTTTGGTGTGTCTAAACGCCAATACAGCTAGGAAGAAAATTAAAACTCAGGAAAGTGATCCTCATCCTTTGACCACGCTTCTTCTCAGAAATTGTCTCACGTTTCCTTATGGTAGCTCTTTAATCCACACCTGCAAACCACGACCTGGCCACTCATGTCTGTTGCAAGCCCTCTTGTGTCAGCGAGAAGGTAGAGTACTCTGCCCTTCAAACAAGGAGGTCCCGGCTCAGTTGAATTAAGTCTTTTATAACATTTTCTAAAATTCAAGCACTGGGAAGCCACACCAAATGAACTTGTTCTTTTGTCATACTAGCAGAAATGTTATTTCATTTCCCTTTCGGCTGGTTCTGTTTAAGGTGTACATGGACAACGTTACAGTGTACAATTTACATACCCATGTGTTCCCATTCACATTTTGTATTGGTTCATGTATACCATTTTTACAAAAAGAAGTACTATTAAAAATGTCTTCTTAATAAAAAAAATGTTAATGTCATTTTGGTGTCATGCTTTTATTATTTGAGTTTACTCTTTGCAATCTTTTCAAATGATCCCACTGAGAAGGGTCTACGGTTGATGTTGTTCACTGTTGGGCCTGGAGGCAGCGTGAGAGGAGAATTTTTTGAGAGAAGTGCAGTTTCTTTCCCAGGTACATCATCAGAAAGCACATCATCGCTCTTTAATTGATGTGGTAATTTCACTAAAGGAGGCATAGGCTCTAACAGACATCTCTAACAGACATCAGTCGGAATAGAGAAAATATTTTTTCTAGCCAGTCCAAGGGCAAATCTTGTTTTTTGAGGGATCTGCATCTGTGAATAGAGTAATAACTCAGAACACTGGGTGTTATCATCCAATTAAATGTAAGCCCTGCAAGTTTTTTCATAATTGCATACATTCAGGCAGGATCATTGCAAGGAAGGCAGCTTTCCAAGCTCCCGCCACCCTGCAGCGACCTCTATAGATTTTTAAACAAATGCAAGCCTCCTGTCTTAGAAATGGGGCCGCTTACGTGGCCATACCACTAAATAATGTAAAAGTCCCTTTTTATATTTGCCTGGAGTACACTTTCTTAATGCATACAAACGTGCATATGACACCTGGCAGATAGAAAATACTTACCCAGAGATCCTCGAATTAAGTTTTTGACCAAGGAGTAACAAAAATGACCCACAGTTATCAATGAATTACAAAAGTAAATGAAGCAAGCTGAATTATGAATATATAGTATGAAACAACATGAAATTGTGTTGAACACTTGCAAATGAAGTTTCAATGAAGTAACTATGACAAGTGTAACTAAATTGCTTTGAAGTGTTATTTTTCAGAATCCGGGAAGGTTCTCCTAAAAGTCAGTCTCAGCGTGGTGCTGCTCCAGGACCACAAACCGCTGTGAGATTCGCATCTAAGAGGCCATGTTATGATGGAATCTGGCCCAGTCACATTGCTCTGAAGAGAGAAGTGTTGTCCTTATCTGATAGAGACGTCTAGTTACAGATTCTTTACCTTTGAACTCTTCCCAGGTGTCACACTGGATCTGGAAGATTTTCGTGAGCAGTATCCTTCCGCACCATATGGTAACATCGAACGGCTCCACGTCCGTCGTCGGCATTGTCTGCACCACATATGACAGCGTGGGTCCTATATAGGAACCACCATGGCGTGCTGATGTCAATTCTTTTCTTTCCGTGCCAGCAAGCACTGGTCTGAAGAGTGCTACCCCTCAGTCAATTTTTGACTGGCTTTTTTTTTCCACATTTTGCTGAAACTTTTTCGAGTTTCTATACTCCTGGTACATTGAGGATGTCATCTAGGAAGACCGAATTCAAGCCCTGCGGCTTCTGTCATTGGGCTATGTCTGTGATGGATCCGTACCCCGTGTGATTTTGGTGTTTGGAATGTGATCACAGCGCAAAGTTGTGCTCTAAGTGCCCGGCCATGAATCTGAAGGCTTTGAGGGAGTGGTCCCTAAAGCTGATAGTGGGCCAATGGTCAGCTCCGTGCAGGTCGAAGTCCGTCACGTGGAAGGTCCTGGGATCAGTCACGAAGCCCAAAGTTGTCATCGTCCCACTCTAAGTTCTCAAGACGTTCAGTTAAGCACAAGAAAAAGAATTCATCGAAGCGTGCTTTACCTTCTCCTTGTCTATTTGCCAACAAGACTAGGAAGCATTGGCGCTCTCGTTTCTCATGCCGAGGAAACTGCACCTGGGCCAGCTCTGCAACTCCCCAAGTTTCCAGGAGCTGGAGTGACCCCTGCCCAACTTCAGGAATTTTAGAAGACCATGAGCCTAATTTTTGGGCAGGCCGGGTCCACTAGAGAGCATATTGGCCTGCAGGGCCAGAAGGGGCCCCTTTGGGTTCCACACCTGCAGCTTCAGCCAGACACCGATGGGCACCCAAAGATCTCTTCCTAGATCCAGATCAATGCCAGTCGAGACACTTAAACCTTCCCTGGCACCAGCCAAGACACTGATGCTTCTGGTGCTGTTCGCTTCCCTAGGCGACGCCAACCCCACGGCGGCGCTGACCCCATTGTATTTCCTGACTCTGATGTGGAGCTGGAATGGGTGTCATACGAAGCAGATTCTAACACCGGTGGAAGCTGTGCCTCCCAGGTCAGATCCTGGGATTTTTGCTTATGGCATAGGCCTTGGGGATGAATGGGAGGGGATATTGGACCCTTTAGAATACCACCACCCTGAAGAATATGTGGAATGCTATTCAGACTTGTGTGAAGCGAGCGGACTGGATACCGCTTCAGATACTGGCATGCTTTCACCCCCTGCAAAGGTTATGGAGGAGGGAGCTTCTTACACTATGGTGGTGAGAAGGGTGTCTGAGGTCTTGGACCTTGAGTTGTCCTCCGTGGCAGTCAAGACTAATCTCCCAACATAGGTGCTACAACCGGGAACTTCCACCTCAAAACCCTTACTCCCATTTGATGAGGTCCTTACGGACGTCCTTCTGGGTGCCTGGTCCAAACCCAACACAGGGGCTACTGTGAACATGATGGTTGGCAGTCACCAGACCTCCACCCCCCTCCCCCCACTCTTGAGAGCTTGGTGATCCAAGCATCCACCTCCCAGGGTGTGTTCCCTTCTGCTCCCCCAGATAGGAAATCCAAAAGGCTGGACTCACTTGGGAAGAAGATGTTTTGTTACATCAACCTTGCATTGCGGTCTGTGAACACCACATGCCTTTTGGGGTGTTATTGCTAAACTCTGTGGGACACGGTTGCGCAAGTGCCGCCACAGGTCCTGGAGGAGGCTCAGGCTGTACTCTTTCAGGCTGTTGCCAATGGGAGAGATGCAGCAAAGTTCACAATTCCTTGCGGACTGGATGAGACAGTCGCTAAGCAGAGTGGTTTTGTCGACAGTGGCCTTGAGGCGACACACTTGGCTGAGGACATCTGGCCTTTCAGGGGATGTCCCAGCATCTTTGATGGATATGCCCTTTGATGGCACCCATCTCTTCGGAGACAAGGTAGACTCGGCGATCGAGTGCTTCAAGGATTCTCAGGCTATGGCCAGGTCTTTGGGCCATGCAATATCTCCACGTTCCCCCAGTCTGTCTTTCACCCCTTTCCTGACTACCGAAGAGGTCTCCACATCTGTTCCCATCCAGCCACCATGCCATGCATCATGCTGCCCAGCCTCTGCATGGCCAAGGATGTGGGATCCACTGACCTCGTGGAACAGGGAGCGAGCAGTCTGCCCAGTCTGTGGCCCCTGCTTCTGCAGTAGCCTCTAAACTTTCCTAGCCTAACTCTCCCTCATCAGGGACCAGTTGAAGGCACGATCTGCCATCACCTGCTCAACTGGCAAGCCATCACAACAGACAGGTGGGGTTTGCAGATAGTCTGAAGGGGTTACTCCCTCCCCTTCAAGAGTAACCCTCCATCCATGCCACCATCATATGATTGGATGGCAAAGCATCACTTGTCTCTTCTCCACAAGGAACTGGAGGCCAGTTACAACTCTTCTCTTGGCCAAGGGAGCCATAGGGAGGGTTCCAGTGCCAGAAGTCGATTGGGGCTGTTATACCCAATACCTTCTGGTTCCCAAAATTGACAAGGTTCTTATCCCTATGCTAGACCTTTGATCCCTCAATCTCTTCCTCAAGGAGAAGTTCAAGATGCTTACTGTGCCTCAGGTTCTATCTGCCCTAGACCCAGAGACTGTATGATAGTGTTGGACTTACATGATGCTTATTTCCATACCCCCAACCTGCCTGCCCACAGAAGTTACCTGCGGTTTATGGTAGGCCACAGGCACTTTCAGTTCACCGTACTCCCCTCCGGCCTTACCAGCGCCCCTCAGGTGTTCACCAAGATGATGGTGGCGGTCGCCGCTCATCCGCGCAGATCAGGGGTCTCAGTCTTCCCCGATCTCAACAGCTGGCTCTTGAAGGCAGGCTTCCCACAGGCTGTAGTCTCCCACCTCCAGACTACGGTGGACCTCCAACATTCCCTGGGTTTCACTATAAACATGCAGATGTCCCACCTGACTCCTTGTCTGACCCTTCCTTTCATCAGAGCTGTTCTGGACAGAGTAGAGTTTCTGGCTTATCCTCCTGAGTGGCACGTCCAGGATATTCAGCCTATGTTACCAATGTTTCACCCTCCATCCAGGATTTTGGTGAGAATGAGTCTGAGGCTGCTGGGACTCCTAGTCTCCTGTATCCTGCTGATGACACGTCAAATGGCATATGCAGGCTCTGCAGTGGGACCTGAAGTTCCTGTGGGCGCAGCAACAGAGCAATCTCTCCAATAAGGTTCAGATCTCAGAGGATGGCACAAGATCTGCAGTGGTGGCTCATGAACCATGATTGTTTAGAGGAAGATCCCGTTTTCTTCTCCAACCAGATCTGACAGTAGTGAGAGATGCGTCATTCTTGGGATGAGGCAGCCATCTGGAAGAGGTGGAGATCAGTGGCATCTGCTCTCTGGCTTAATCCAGACTCCACATCAACCTCTTGAAGCTGTTTGCGATCCAGCTGGAAAATCAAGTATTTCTTCCATCTGTCAAAGTAAAAACAGTGCAGGTATTCATGGACAACACCACTGACGTGGTACTGCAACAAGCAGGTTGGGGTCGTGGACCATTTGTCAAGAGGCTCTGTGCCTCTGGACATGGGAGGGCATATCTGTGGTGGTTCAACATCTGGCGGGCTCTCTGAACGCGAGAGCAGACAAACTCAGCCAAAAATGAATGCCGCAAGTTCTCTTTCAGCAGTGAAGAGACTTGGTTAGATCTGTTTGCCTCTGCAGAGAAAGCACTATATCAGCAGTATTACACATTGCAGTTTTTTTGTCTCGAGTGGAACTCTGCCCTCTTGTATGCATTTCTGCCCAGAGTTCTGAAGAAGATCAAGAATGACTGGGCCCAAGTAATCCTTGTGGCTCGGGACAGAACAAAGAGATTCTGATATCCCGAGCTGTTGAGCATGTCCATCAATCCTCCGATCAGACGGCCCCTTTGGTATGATATTCCGAAGCAGCAGCAGGGGAAGGTTCTGCACTCAGGGGGTTATTACAACTTTGGAGGAGGTGTTAATCCGTCCCAAAAGTGACGGATATACCACCAGCCGTATTACGAGTTCCATAGGATATAATGGACTCTTAATACGGCTGGTGGTATATCAGTCACTTTACCGTCACTTTTGGGACGGATTAACACCTCCTCCAAAGTTGTAATAACTCCCTCAGACCTGCCCACTCTCTGCCTTCTTGCATTGAGGTTTGAAGACAGTTGACAGCTTCTGACCTTCCACCCGACGTCTGTAACGTTATCTTGGCAGCCGAGCATCCCTCCACCAAAACGCTATACGCCTGTCATTGGAAGAAATTTGTGGCATGGTGCACAGGCAAGGCTGTTAACCCCCTTTCTGCCCCTCTCTCTGAGGTTCTGCTGCCTACATTTTCTTTGGCCGGTCAGGGCCCTGCTATGGGCACTCTCAAAGGATACTTATCTGAAATGTCTGCGTTTTTGAGGTTGCCTGATCAACCTTCTTTGCTTAAGTCTCCTATTGTCCATAGATTCCCTAAAGGTCTTACACATACGTTTCCTCCATCCCCTTTTGTTATGCCCCAATGGGATTTGCATTCGGTTTTGACTTTTTGTGGTGTGCACTCCTTTCAAGCCTCGCCACAATTTACCTCTCAGGCTTCTTACTTTGAAGACTGCCTTCCTTGTGGCTATTACCTCTGCCCACAGAGCGATTGAGGTGCAGGCTTTGTCATCCAAGCCTCCATACCTTTAGGCCTTTCTTGACAAAGTGGTGCTTCACACTATGGCCTCCTTTCAGCCAAAAGGGGTTACACCCTTTCGTATAAGCCAATTCATCACCTTGCCTACTTTTTACGCACCCCCACATCCCTCTAAGGAAGAGACTACTGCCTGGACCAAAAAAGAGCTTCCGCGTTCTACCTTGTTCATACAAAAGAGTTCCAGGTGGACGATTTAACTATTTTTTAAATATGTGGTTGCGAAGTAAGGTTGGGCAGTGCAGAAGCAGACCATCTCCAGATAGGTGGTAATCTGTAAGAAGATCTACTACACATTGGCCAAGAATCAAATCCCTGAAGGTTTGCGTGCTCATTCTAACAGAGCCAAAGCAGCGACCACTGCCTTAGCACGTGGAGTTTCTGTCCTTGATTTCTTCCAGGTAGCCACGTAGGCATCCCTCCACTTGTTTACCAAACACTACTGACTGGATAGTCAGGTCCAGAGGGAGGTTTTGATGCAGAGTTGTGAAAAGAAACTGACGTCAGCGCACCGGGGTGGCACCTATATAGGACCCACAAGATTATATCCAGCACAGATGACTCCAACGACCGACGCAGAGCCGATCAACGCCACCTAACAGCAAACAGAGGTACTGCTCATGAAAGTTTTACGGGTCCAGTCTGATGCCCGGGGAGAAGTCAAAGGTAAGGACTCTGCAATTAGAACATGTCTTTACCAAAAAAAGGCATTGCAGAAGGTAAGTAATCCTTTTAAATTTGATGAAGCGTGGCCAATCATGATTGGTGAAAGAACAAATTAAACATTTTGGCTCCTGAGCTGAGATAGCATGATCCTGTATAGATAAGTCTTGCTGCCCCTTGAGTCAGGCATACCCTGAAGTCAAGCACTTTTCTGCATTGGGGCATCAGAATCTACCTTTTATTTAATGATGCTCCTCCTGTAGAGCTGATTTAGTGATTTAACCAAATCGTTACCCCTTTTCCCCCACAATCATAACATGAAGCAGCGTTGTCTCTATGGGTTGCAGTCACTCCAGGCATATGATCAGACCTTCTTACAGGAAACATTACCCTAGGTCTTTGATAATAGTCAAGCAAAATCTGAGTGCTCATACATGCCTACTGCAAGCAAAGCCGGGCCCTGTCATGCACACCTCTAATAGGCCAGACAGAAATTGACAAAGTTCCCCTCCGAGTGATAGACAAGGAGGGACTGATACTAGACCCAGGCATCAATATAAAAGTGGTCTCCATCAGCAAACCGAATAACATTAAAAAAGTGGTCCACGTTTGTAAATCAGACCAGTTTTGAACTTGCAAAGACACACTGAATGTGTGTTTTGCAGAGTATGGGAGACTGCTTGCATTTGTGTTTGCTGCAGGCAATGTTTGTGTCGATATCAGGGAAATAAACTGTAACAAAACGTCCTATCTGGTTATAAAACAGGCCCATAAACTGCCAAAAAAACAGCCAACACATTGCTCTGCCACACCAGCCCATTGGGCCCTGCCCGACTGCCCTATGGGGCAGTCCGACCTGTGACAGAACAGTTACCGTAAATACTGTGACAATGAATGTTGATTCATAAAAATGCCATGGACAGTGGAAGTCACTCTTGTGACATCACAGAAAGTGGTATCACTTATGATCATCACCAACCCTTTGACCCTGAACTTCACACACCACTGAGAAACCACCATTTTGGTCACACCAAAAGACCCCCAAAACACTTTCCATACAATCCACATTGCAAATGACAACTGTTCCAACTGAATAGCCCCACACTATATAACATGCCAGACATTTACTAGTGTGCTTCAGCTCCTCAACAAGTATACAAAACACTATGCAATTACAATAAGATACTGTTGAAGGTTTTCAGATGCTTATTTGAACCCGCAATAAAAGGCTACTTAAACAAGTCATGCATACCCTGAAAGCACTTTTCTGCGTCGGGGCATCAGAATCTACCGTTCATTTAATATTGTTCCTCCTTTTGAGCTGAAATGGTGATTTAAAAAAAATATATTTTCCCCTCATTCGCCCCCCCCCGCAATCATAATATGAAGCAGCGTTGTCTCTACGGCTTGCAGTCTCTCCAGGCAGATGATCGGACGCTCTTACAGGGAATATTACCCCAGGTCTTTGATAGTAGGAAAATCTGGGTGCTCACACATGCCTGCTGCAAGCAAAGCTGGGCCCTGTCACGCACACCTTCAATAAGACGTAATCAAATCTTCTTATGAGGACTTAAAAATAAGTATTAGGGTTGGTGAGACATTGCAAGAATTTGTGGCTATCAAGAGCGTTTTACTCACTGAGGCTCAGACTTATTGTTACCTCTTTGAGAAACAAGAAATATTGTTCTGCTTCTGCCTTCAGAGAATTAGAATATCTGGCAGCAGAGGCCTGCTCACAGCCCTTCGAAAGTTTGTTGTAGAGTACGTTGTTTTCTTCCCATTTTACTGTTTAAAAAAAACTTGCCAGCATACCAATTTATAAATATAGCTTTGTTTTTAAAAATAGTCCAGTGAAGTGTTTCAGAGCTTCTCGCACTACTAGTGATAAAGTGCTACTTAAAGTGCAACATAGAAGCAGAGTCACTGGAACTGTGTGATTCTGTGGATGATGCATTTTCCACACAGATATGGTGTACAACACTTGCCACACAATCTACAATCTGCTGATAATTTGTTGATTAAAAAAATAGTTCCTATGTCAATTGATCAAAATAAATGAAAATGTGCCACGCATTTTGGCATACAGTGCCATACTTTTTTGCGGGTTAGTCAACTTACACACTTGTATTTGTAGTTTGCTATATTCAGGTGTCAATTGCAGTGCTGACATACATTACAATTTCAAAATGGAGTAATTACGTTATCATAAAACGTGCACACACGATGATGCCTTTTCTCGCCTTATAATTTAGGTAATGGCATTGTATAACATGGTCTTCAATTTCCATATAATGTTTCTGACTTAGTTTAGAAGGCATTAAAACCTAACACACAAACAAATGGAAAACATGAAAATGTTACAAATGAGCAAAGAGAATACTTGGTTTATCTAATGCTGCAGAAGCAACATAAAGAACACTGGGGTAAATGGAAAAGATAAAACAGAAGCACTTACCGTTAATATCTTCAGAGCTGTAACAGTTTTCAGGCTGAAAAAAGATACAATCTTAAACTTTTGGCAGCACAGCTTACATGCTCACAATTGCAGATAGGGCCCACCTGAAAGGGAAAACCATGAACGCCTGCTGAAGGTGTAACTCTTTATGTCTTCCTTTTTCTAAAGAAAGGTCAAGAACATATCAGAATCTCTAGCCTGTGAGGCAAGCATTATACAGTGCTTAGGGAAGACTGTGGTCTGCAAGGCCAAGGAGGACGTGTTGCTAGGCGACGTGTTGTTGCCCCGTATCCTGTCCCGAACCGTCAGAAGTTAGTTTTAATGTATTTGCTGCTACCAAAATGTCAAGGGTCTCTGTTATTCATACTGATGTTGCGACCCCCTAGGAGGGGGATCGCAAGAGCAGTAGTAAGGGGAAAGCCATGGGTCGTAGTTGCGACCCTCAAATGGCGTCCATAACGGTGACTGTTTCATCTTGGCACAGTCATACACTGTGGGTGTCATTCTTACTTTGGCGGGCGGCGGAGGCCGCCCGCCAAAGTAACCCCGTCAGAACACCGCACCGCGGTCGAAAGACTGCGGCGGTGATTCTGAGATTTGCCCTGGGCTGGCGGGCGGCCGCCAAAAGGCCGCCTGCCAGCCCAGGGCAAATCAACCTTCCCACGAGGACGCCGGCTCAGAATTGAGCCGGCGTAGTGGGAAGGTGCGACTGGTGCAGTGGCACCCGTCGCGTATTTCAGTGTCTGCATAGCAGACACTGAAATACTTTGCGGGGCCCACTTACGGGGGCCCCTGCAGTGCCCATGCCATTGGCATGGGCACTGCAGGGGCCCCCAGGGGCCCCGCGGCACCCCCTACCGCCATCCTGTTCATGGCGGGTTTCCCGCCATGAACAGGATGGCGGTAGGGGGTGTCTGAATCCCCATGGCGGCGGAGCGCGCTCCGCCGCCATGGAGGATTCAGAAGGGCAGCGGTAAACCGGCGGGAGACCGCCGGTTTACCCTTTCTGACCGCGGCTGAACCGCCGCGGTCAGAATGCCCTTCGGAGCACCGCCGGTCTGTCGGCGGTGCTCCCGTGGCCGGTGACCCTGGCGGTCACCGGCCGCCAGGGTCAGAATCAGGCCCTGTGTGTTTCAAGGATGGCTCCTCTAACAAATACCGCTAGACCTCGACTGACCTTGACGTGCCCATGGACACCGGTTTTGCTGTACTGCATAAAAACTTTAATTTCTGCTGTATGTAAAAATATCCCACATAGAAATGTATAGTATAACAAATGTAGAATTAGGAAGTGTTCTTTTGTCATAGTTTCACTATGTATGATTGCAAATTACTATAATGGTGTCTCCATTGTTTTGTGGCTACGTTTAATGTCTCTTAATGGGGAGAACTCCCACTCACAACTCGCTCAACCCCCCCTTTAAAAAAAAATAAAAAATGTGTTTCAATACTTTCCGTTTTGTCTGTCTGGGGGAAACATGTTACCAGTAATTTTCCTATGTAAAATGTAGTACAGAGAAGACTTCAGGTCAGTCCCTTTCAACTATTGAAACTCATGTGCTATTAATAGTTACCATGGTTTCAGTGTGACTGTTCAGTAAGGCGTTGCTTTTTGTGAAAATTGTATTATCTTTGTTATTAGGTATTGGCTTCATAAGGAAATCCTGCACACCCTGCTCCCCTTTTCTCTGTATTTTGCAGCCCTGAAAAGTGCCACATATCTGTGGTTAGTGGAATGTGTGTGCCTTGTGAAGAGGTCTTTGTCAAGGTTGAACACTTTAGTACAATAATAATGAAGAACGCAATGAAAGAGTTAAAAGCAATAAGCTCAGATAACGAATAATACATTTAGATATAATAATCCATGGATCACAGTCTAATAATTAAACTAATTAAGGAGCCAAATAACATATTGCCTTTAATATTAGCTTCAAAGAGTGGGATTAACAATTCAAAAGTAAAATAAGGGGAAGGTGTAAAAGAGAAAGAATGCATTGTAGGATCTAGAAAGCGATAAATGCAATCAAGCAAATTAAAAGTAATCATGCTAGCTATTAGCATAAAAAACAATGTGAAGACCTAACTAAAGTTTCTTTAACAACTTAAAGGATGCAATGTTTTGACAGAGCGTAGTATAATTAAGATGGTGTAAATACTGCATCTACTTTTATTTGCATACATGTAGATACAGATCATGCATGAAGAAATACAGCCAAAGGAGCCCATAATGAGATGCTTTTTTGAGCAAGTGATATAGGTTTTATGCTCTATCTAACCTAAGGGTAGAGCAAACAGCTAAAATTCTCAAAAACGGGTATGATTACAAATCTGTTGCTGAAAATTATACATTTGCAGACAAAGAAACAGCATGCAATTTAAAACACTATACATTCAGTTACTAGACCAGTAGGTACTAGTTGCATGTTTAGTAATCTTTTTAATGAAACAAGTCATTCATAATTTATTGTATAGGTAAAACACAGTTTGAATAGTAATTTCATGTGAACATTTAGATATTTCAACTAAATACTGTTCCACATCTCTACAGACTAACACACATTAGATCACTTTTTCAAGTAATTCAGCTTTTTAACTTCCTTCTAACTTCAAGATAATTACTCAGATATTTTTATAAAAACAAAGCATTTGAGCTATCAAAGTACGTGAATGCATTTTTCATTTCTGCTGCGATTCATATCATAAGTAGAAAAACTAAGATAAAACTCTATCATATTTAGCTAGGCTTAATATATTTTTTCATAGGATTTTGGAAAATGTAATTTAAAGATCAGAAACAGAGGCCTTCCAAAGAAATTATTCTGTGAATAATTTAAGGCATTTATTATTATACTAAGTAGATGAATTCATAAACGCATCCTGTTCCAAAGAAATAGAATAGAACCTTTTGGTATTTGCACCTACATGCATTATTTTAAAAATGGAAGTGATCAGAAGGTCTCCTGGAAAAATAAACTAATTACATTACTTATAAAGAATTTGTTTCTATTTCCAGGAGACCACCTTATCACTTCCATTTTAAAGCCATGCATGTAGGTGCTAGTACCAAAAGGTTCTAGTCTGATTCAAAAGACTGAATTTTTTTTTTTTTTTAAACATATTAAATGTGGGGATATGTATCTGTATTTAGTATATTAAAAACAGTAGGAACCAGCATCTTTTAATTCTATTTTAATTGTCTCCAACAACAAATGGAAGTATTTCTTTGAGATACGCATACATCTAATTAATGAAAAGCTTCATTCGAGTAAATTTTCTTTTGTTAAAGTTGTAAACCAAATACCTTAATGTTTTAATTTTGTTGAGTTCCAGGTAAAACCATAAGAATCAAAGATTTGTAGAGTATTTCTGGTAATATTTCAGTGTCGGAAGCTGGCTCTTTTATATAGTATATCAAAATTCAATATAATTTGCGAAGAGTCCAGGGGTTCCCTTACTAGGGGACAGGGGCTTGCCCTAGCAATCCCAAGGTGCTCTCTTATGGGATAGTGTGGCCGAGCAGCCTTAGAGTCATCAAAGAGGAGTGTTAGACATTTACTATACACAATCAATGAATGGGACACGACTCAAGGAGATCCACACCAATTTTCAAAAATAACAAGTATCTTTGATTATGCACCAGAATCAATCCGATCAGGTGAGTATGTTTTGCTACAGAAATTATTCAGTTTTGAAAAGTCGACACAGGGCAATTTTCTGAAGCTGCAATGTTGCCCTAAGCAGAAAAAACAAAGCAGTGACTTACAGGACCAATCCTCCAGTCTTAAGGTAAGTATGGGGGAGGATTCTATGCCACACCAACAGGTCACCTCGGGTGGCACTGGGGCATCCTGGTGCAGCAGTGTAGTTCACCGTTGGGTGTCCCATAGAAGTCAGTGAGGATTGCTTCAGTCAGAAAGGCACTGAAGGCAGAGACTGGGGGTCCAGTCGGGTGAACCAAGAAGTAGGTTCAAGTCCCTCTGGGATGTGGGGCCATCTTCATTCCTCTTCTGGGGCCAGGTTGGCTGGGTGCAAGAGTGTCCTTAGGTGTCGGGTTTCTGTCACTGGAGCAGTCGCAGTAGAGCGGGACCTGCCAAAAGAGACTGCAAATGTGGAATGGAGGCCCAGTTTGACGAAGCCAGCAAGTGGGCTCAGGTTTCAAGAGATGGGGAGACGCGAGGACATCCTCGGATCTCTCCTCCCCTGTCCGGGGCAGGTGGGTGCAGAGGTGTCCTGAGGCATCGGGTCTTTGTCTCCGGGTAACTTATGGTAGAGGGGGTCAGTCTAAGAGGCTGCAGGCATTGGTTTGAACGTCACAGGGGCGAAACCCACAGTGGAGTTTTATTTCTGGAGAAGCTGGGGACCACGATGGAACAGTTTGCCAACTTCAACTCAGGCTAGGGGGCATGATGCAGCAGTGCTGTCTGGCATCTGGTTTTGGTGGTCTGCAGTCCTCTTCAGTGTTTCCTGAGTGCTTCCAAGGATGCAGGGAAGGAACTCCGCTACACCACAGAAGTTCCTTGTTCTGGGGTGAAAGCTGGCAGTCTTCCCAGGCTCTTGGAGGTTTCAGCAGCTGGAGTAGAAGGCATCTTTCACGCAATTGTCGAAGTCAGCAGGATTGGTGCTGAGTCAGTCCTTGGTCCACAGTTCTTGTCTTTTGCATCTCTAGAGTGTCCTTCAGCTCAGCATGATCTGATTTCCTGGTGCCAGGGGCTCCACTAAACACTAAAATTAGGGGCATTTAGGTGACTGTATTGTAGTAACCAATGGGCTACTGTTAGAAATGGGGTTGCTAGTTGGCAGTGGGTTTGCACCCTGTCCAAGTAGGAACCCTCAATCTAGTCAAGATAAAGGAGATACTTGCTCAGATAACCCCTCCTCACCCCCTTGGTAGCTTGGCACGAGCAGTCAGGCTTATCTCAGAAGCTATGTGTGAAGCATTTGCACTTAACACACAGTAACACAGTGAAAACGCTACCAAAGAACACTACACCAGTTTTAGAAGAATAACCAATATTTATCTATATAAAACAAGACCAAATATGATAAAAATCCACCATACAGTAATAAATATATGAGTTCTGCAAGATTTTCTCAACAATACAGTTCCTTGAAGTCGATAGCTCCACCTGGGGCTATCATGGCACTGCAATCAACAAAACCAACAGTTCAGGCCAGCTGCAGCGTTGCAGGCCAGCTACAGTGTCGAGAAGACCCACAAACAGTACCTTTGGAATTGCAGGGCTTCGTGATCCTCATGTAGAGCTCTGGAGAGCAGTGTCACTGGGGCTGCGGTGTCGGTTCCGGAGTGGTGCTGGAGTTGTCGGGCCCTTGAAGTCACACGCCTTGCAGATCGAACTCTGGGCTGATGAAGTCAGGAGCGCTGGCATGGATGGCGTTGGGGCTGTGGTGCGAAGCGGGACAATGTGACATGCTGTGCCCACAGGTCACAGTGCATGCAGCGACTCGGTGACAGTGTCCAGCGGCATCGGTGAGACCAGGGCTGTGGTGTGAAGTGGGGTAGTGCGACGCGTGGTGTCACCAGGTCACGATGCATGCAGCAACGGCATTGCTGTTGTCTGTAGGCCCAAGCCAGCCGTGCGGGGTGGGACAGTGCTTCATGACGCTAACAAGTGGTGTTCAAAGGCCACGGTGCAGGCAGGATGCCTGGTGATCGCACTGGAGTCGGTGGTGCTGGCGTTGGTGGACTGGGGCTGCGGTGCAGGACAGGACGGTGCTTCATGTACCTCACGAGCAGTGTCCACAGACCATGGTGCAGACAGCGGTGCCAGTGTCAGCAGGAGTGTCGTTGGGGAGGCCCAGGCTGCGGGGTGAGCAGGCGATGCCAGAGGGCGGGGCCCACAGGTTGCTGTGCGAAGAAGGGCAGTGCGACTCCGTGCGGTGTCAGCAGGTCACGGTGCAGACCAGTGGCATCGTTGGCGGCATCGCAGTGGTTTCTCCTCTTGAACAGCACAAAACACCTAGTTCCCAGTGCTGTAGGTTGAGGAAACTTAAGTCTTTGGTGTCCATGAGACTTACAACAGGAGGCAAGCTCTACTCCAAGCCCTTGGAGAACTCTCTCAAGCAGGACACACAGAAAAGTTCACCCTTTGCACTCTTTTCAGGCAGAAGCAGCAGCTGCAGGCCAGTCCAGCAAAGCAATACAGCAAAGGGACAGTACTCCTCCCCAGCTCTTCAGCTCTTCTCCTTGGCAGACGTTCCTCTTGATACCAGAAAGATTCTAAAAGTCTGGGATTTTGGGTTCTCTTCTTATACACTTTTCTGCCCTGGAAGTTGGCAACTTCAAAGCAAAGTCTCAAGTGTTTCCAAGATCCTCCTTTGTCCAGGCTAGGCCCCAGACACACATCAGGGGGTTGGAGTCTGCATTGTGTGAAGGCAGGCACAGTCCTTTCAGGTGCGAGCGACCAATCCTCCCTCCACTCTAGGCCAGATGGCTCATCAGGATATGTAGGCTTTACCCCAGCTCCCTTCGTGTCACTGTCTAGAGGGGAGGTGTAAACAGCCCAATTGACAAACTGACTCAGATGGGGAATTCACAAACAGGCAGAGTCACAGAATGGTTTAAGCAAGAAAATGTCTACTTTCTAAAAGTGGCACTTTCAAACTCACAATCCAAAAACCAACTCTACTGAAACATGTATTTTTAAATTGTGAGTTCTGAGACCCTAAACTCCATATTCCCGTCTGCACTCAAAGGGAATCTATGCTTTAAAGTTATTTAAAGGCAGCCCCCATGTTAACCTATGAGGGGAAAAAACGAATTTGGCAGTATTTCACTGTTGGGACATGTAAAACACCAGTACATGTCCTACCTTATAAAAACACTGCACCCTGCCCATGGGGCTATCTAGGGCCTACCTTAGGGGTGCTTTATGTGTATAAAAAGGGAAGGTTTAGGGTGAGGGGAGGGGGTCAGAAACCTGTCTGTTGGTGGCAGGCTAGTTAAGACTAGTCAGCTACCACAGAGGTACATGGTAGGTTTTTTCCGTGGTCATCTCTAAGGGCATATGTAATAATAAATCCTCCCATCAGCAAGGGTTTATTAGTATGAGAAGTTTGATACCAAACATCCTATTTTCAGTGAAGCCATCACTCATACTGACCAGTGTTCTGCACATGTACTTAAAACATCTACCCTGTTCATTCAAGGTGTCTGAGAATTGACAAAGACATAGCAGGGGTATATTTGCTCTTGCAGATATGACCTCCACGATGCACCCTGACTTATGGCTATAAGGCCTGCTTGTAGTGTTGACTTAAATATATTGCATGCAGTGGTAGGGGACATGGTACACAGGCTATGTGCCATGTTGTGTTTTCACTTTTAGCTGCACCAAGACTAATAGCCTGCAATGGCAGTCTGCATGTGCTAGGTGAGGGGTCCCTGAGGGTGGCACATTTCATGCTGCAAGCCTTTGAGACCATCTTTGATACTCATACCCTAGATACCAGGGGTACCATCTACTAGGGACTTACAGGGGTGACAAAGGTGTTGCCAGTTGGAGAACAGGTCTCAATTGTACCATTTTAGGGAAAGAGATCTGGCACAGGGGACCCGGATACCAGGACCCCAGTGCACTTAGTCATAATTGCATCATATATCAGGCAAAAAGTGTGGGTGACTACGTCCAAAAGGGGCACTTTCTTACATTCAGGTTTCCAATTTTATAACCAGCAGAGCATAATGCCAACTCTCCAACAAAAGCTGTTAAATTATCTGTTTACACTTATGATATTTTTCTTTAAATATCTAATTCCAAACTATCTTTAAGATGATCTGCTCCAAATTTTATACAGTTTTAGCTGACCTATGCTGAGTTTGAGATAGGAAAAGTTCCAGAAATAAATAAAATGAAAGGGGAGAACCTTGTCTCCTACCTCAAAGTAGGAGTCTGAAATCTGCATTCACCTTTGCAACATCTTGTGTGGAATTTTTTTATTTTTATTTCACAGCATTGATGACCTTAAGTGAGTCTGTATAGTTCCGAAACCATATATTTACACGCCTTCATTTTGTGGATAGTAAATTTAGCTTTGTTCTGTGACCCAAAGTGCATACCCTCTATTTTTAATGTACAATATTAACATCCAGACATTATAGCAGCGGGCATGTCCAGAAGTTTGAATATAAAGTATTTGAAGAAAGATATGATATCCCTTCCCTCATTATCATTTGGAAGACCATTGGTTTTCAAATTGTTTCTTTGTTCCTATTCTCTAGATCATACACCTGCTCTTTGAGAGGAATGGTTTCAATTTGCAAAAAGCTGATCTTTCTCCCAGCATCTTGTAAGTCACTGACTCTTTGTTCAACTGTTTTCCATATAGAAAAAAATGTCAGCCACACTCTGGCATCTTTTGTCATCTTCTCAATAGAAGGGTGTAAAGCCCTATTTTCATCAAAGAGAATTGCTGGTGGAAAAAGGTTGTATAGCTTTAACTGGAGAAGGATGACCATGTTTCAGTTCCTTTGTGGTTTTGGTGGAACCAGATAGTTTGATAGAAGATACAGCCGTGGGTATAGCTCAGGACATCATATCCTGCTTCATCCATTCTCAACAAAATACTGTTATGGCTCTGACAAAAATGGCCTTGGTGTAGAATAATTTTAGAGAGATTTGTTATTCAGCTTTAATATCCTTGTTATTCACATATATTTGAAAGAGAATAGTCTCTAAGGGCTCAAGTTATTCAGAACAGAGAGGTGAAGCCACATTGAAAACATCTATCAAGATAAAGAAAATCTCCTGAAATATTCTGCAAGATCCAAACTGTGTGACATATGCAACATGCATATGTCACAACAAGTCTATTTTTGAACCTCAGGAAAATACATATGCAATAATACTAGAATGCAAATAATTAATTAGAACAATTCTTTTTGGTGAAACTGAGGAGCCAGTAAACAGTGCTGTTATCCATTCATACAAGTGATGATATAAAATGTTGGCTACAACTGCAGTATGTAATAATAAAAAATGCTTGCTTGCATTAAAGAATATATTTAAAGGACATTCATTCAAACCAGAAAGGAGGCTCGAAAAACAAGTTTATGCTTCCTAAAAATGAAATTCATTTTTTATGCATTGTCCCAATTTGTGCTTACTGTTAAGTGGCCAATGGAGACACAAAATGGTCGCTGTGTCCCGAGGGGAAAAGAAATGCATAAATAAGTTAACAAAAATAACTTTCAATTCCACTTTACCTGACCATGACCATACCAGTGCTCCACATCCACTGCTGCACTTTGATCTCATTCTACACGGTCAGTGAAGACACTGCTGGGTTGATTTGCAGTTTTATAAAGAAGCAACTATCCTTACCAGTGTATAAATCACACTCCACATTGTAGGGTTGATTTGAAGTGTTCAAAGAAGCAACCATCCTTAACAGTGTCTAAATCGCACCCACATTGTAAAATTGTTTAATCTCTGCCCTAGACTTCTACAGAGCTTTAACCCAGACACCCCTCCCTTCTCTTGGCGTTCCGCTGTGCTGGTGTTTTCTGCGGAGAGCACCAAATGAGCATTGCAAACCTGTCCCTGGTCACTCTGTGCCTCTGCTGATGTTTTTGCTGCCACCACCCATTTTCTCTCAAAGCTCCACTGTGTTTCCCCGTTTCCAAGTAGACCCCCACTGAGCCTTGCAAAGCCCCTCTTCTCACCCCACCCTTGCTCTGGAATGTAATACATGAGTCTCAGCAGCTACACATGGCTAAATGAGTGACAGCTACACCAGTGTGCACAACATAGGTGTCTGAGACCTGAATGCCTTAACATTAAGAACTCCCACAGTTCAAAGCAACCCACAACCTACCAATTGTCCTGGTACCTATAGAAAGGAACAGTGCAATTTCTGCACCAAAGTGAATAATCTGGCTGACTACAAGTGCAGTCTCCAGCATTTTAGCACTGAAGTATTCTTCAAGGACAACTACTGAAAGCAGTGAATCCATGGAACGGCAGTACCAAGTATCCTGTAGAGACATGCTTTACCCAATGCTCCCTTCAAAGACATTCCTGCTTTTGACTGTCCCCAATTCCATTGTTCTCTTATATACCTCTTCCTCCTCCTTTTTTAATGATTTCCTTGCACCCACTCAGGTTGGAAATCAAAGAAAAGTCTCTGGGATTCAATAACTTTGGAGTCAAAGGGTGGAATCAGAAAAGGGGGGAAAAGATCTGGGGGGCAGAGTCATGAGGAGCAGAGCGTGACAGTCCACTCTCATTTATCTTTAAAAACTCAGCACCAAATAAACTGGCAACTAGGACAAATGGAATAGTAAATATGATCTGGCTTACTTAATTGATCACAAAAGACTGTTTTTTAAAATATCTTATTGGTTAAGGCAACTTTTAAAGAGACCAGCAATTCCCAGGCTATAACAGAAATAAGATTATCTGTGTGTAGGTGACTGACACTAGCCCCCCCCCCCCCTCCACACACACACTTGGTCTGGGTCATTCCATGACTATGCAGCCCATGGTGACTGTCCTCAGAAGTACCCCCAGGTTACCTGGGAGTGCAAGGCAAAGCATTTTGCCATCTTGTCCCCCTATTCTAGCATAATTAATTTGAATGTATTACCCTCTACGTCCCCTGTTGAAACAGACGTCTGGGTGTAGAGTGATCTCATCCATTAGTCTTGAGCTCTGATCTGTGAACACTTCCTGTCGTTTGGGATGTTACTGCCGTGCCCTGTGGGAATCCGTAACCCAAGTCCTGCCCATGGATTTGGAGAAAGCCCAGGGCTATTCAGTCCCAGGACATTCCGGTTGGCCATAATGTGGATAGGTTTTTGATCTTTTGTCGGCAGATTCTTTAGGCTGGGTCTTTGCCACCAGCATGGCCCTCTGTTCACATGCTTAGAAGCACTCCCTGGGGTTCTCTGGGGTTGTCTAATGTAGCCTTATGAACATGCCCTTTAAAAGCTTCAGACTTACTGCGAATAAGGCGGGGTTGATATTGAAGTGATTTAAAGAGAGTAGAGCTATGGGGAAGTCTTTGTGATTGTCAACAAACATGTGGGTCAATTTTACCCCCCACAGGGGATAGGATTTGGGTTTCAGCCTTGTTACCATGTGCCACCTGCCCAGCAATGACCTCAACCCTTTCGGGGTTATAGTCACATGGGCAACAAGGACAGCGTTTAAGCAAGTCCACCACCCTTTCAGCTGCTATGCCACCAAAGACTTTGATGGGTTCTTACCGCTGCACAGCCACCCTGTTGGCCGCAGGCTTTGGTACTTCCTGCCAGGGTAGCAATATCACCTCAGACAAGTAGGTGCTACAGATAGTTCAGTGGACTGCAATTGGGTCAGGTGCAGACCTTTCTCCTTTTCCCTCCCAGAGCTGACAGTGGTGGCTGGTGGGTCCCTTCTGGGATGGGGCGGCCTTCTGAGAGGAGTGAAAACCAGGGGTCTGGTGGAGGATCAGCTCCACATCAATTTCCTGGAGCTCAGAGCCATCCATTTAGCATTGAAAGCCTCCCTCTCTTCCTTTCAAGGAAGGTTGGTTCACATGTTCATGGGCAACACCTCTGCCATGTGGTATTGCAACATGCAGGGCGGATGGGGTTTGTGGACTTTGTGCTGGGAGAATCTGCACCTCTGGATGTGACTGGAGCGCCAGGGGATTTTCCTGTTGGTTCAGCACCTGGTGGGATCTTTGAATGCCAGGGCAGATGAAGTCAGCCCTCAACACCGAATGGTTCTCTAATGGCGGTTGCACCCGGAAGTGGCACAAGGTCTCTTCTGTGAATGGGGAGAACCATGGCTCTATTGATTCGCCACTGCTGAAAACATGCATGAGAACATGCAATGTCAGCACTTAGGCATGTTGAAATTCCCAAGGCGGCTCTCCCTTGGAGGCATATTCTGTGTAGAGTGGAACTCTGGACCCCTGTGTGCTTTTGCTGCAAGAAAAACAGGACAGATGAAGCCCTTGTAATCTTAGTGGCCACAGATTAGGCAAGAAGAATATGCCCAACTCCTGAGCTTGGACATCTGTCCTCTGATCAGCTGCCTTTTTCAGAGGCTCTCCTGTTTCAGCAGCAGGACAAAGTCCTGCACCAGACTCTGCACCTTCCACCATCTCCATGCATTGAGATTGAACAGGAGCAGTTGAGTGCCTTTGGCCTTCCCCCGAAGTTATGGATGTTAATTTGGCAACCATTCATCTCTCCAATAAATCCGTATATGCTTGAGATTTTGACAAATTTGTGCCTTGGTGAGTGACCAGCCTGATCAACCCACTTTATTGGTTTAGTTGTTCCTTTTTTCTTTGGCCCAGCAAGGCCTTGCTTTGGGCCCCATTGAAGGTTATCTGTTTGCTATCTCGCCTTAAGGTTGCCAGACCAGCCTTCCTGTTTAAACCGTGTTTTGTGTTGCAGTTCGTTATGGGGCTTCAACATTTGTTCTCCTCTTCACCTTTCATTATGCCCCAGTGGGATTTTAATTTTGTTTTGACCTTCCTTATGTATTCACCATTTGAGCCCATGGGTAGCTGTCTTCTAATATTGCTCCCACTGAAAACAGTCTCCTTAGTTTCCATAACATTGGTCTCAGAGGGTGAGAATGCTTTAGGTTCTCTCTGTGAATCCTTTGTACACTTCCATTGACCTGGAAAAATTACTTCTCTGAATTTATGCCTCTTTTGCCTAAGGTTGTAACTTCCTTTCATATTTTTAAAGCTATCACCCTCCCAATGTTCTACACTTTACCCTACCCCTCTGAGGAGGAGTAACAAGTTCATCACCTGGATTCAAAGAAAGTTCTTTGTTTTTATATCAATCATACCCGACAGCACTGTGTGTATGATCAGCCCTTTATCAGGTTCACTGTAGAAAAGAAAGTAAAGGCAGTGCAGAAAAGAACCATTTCCTGCTGAATCATACTCTGCATAAAGATCTGATGTTTACTTGAGAAGCAGCAGCATCCAGGTGGTTTACGGGCTCATTCAGCCAGAGTCAATACTGCTACCAATGCATTCACACTTGAAGTGTGTATTCTGGACATCTGTCAGGCTACTACATTGGCAGCTCTCCATACATTAACAAAGCACTACTATTAGCACCGCTAGGTCCTATGGAGCGGCCATTTTGCCCATTCGACCTAGCGGGACATTTTGGTTTGTGCCAGTTCACAGACATGCCACTTACTAGGTGCTGCTCTGGTATCTTTTCCATGGTCAGCAAACTGATGTTTGAAGTCCCCGTCAGAAGAATAACTTACCTTTTGGTGTCACCTTTTGTGGTAGCGACTTTATCTAACCGCAGATTCCTCTCTGACCCTCCCATGCGACCCATTCTATGAACTGACCTCTTTGTCCCAAGAGATCCCAATCTAGGAATCTGTGCACTGGTCACAACCAATTTAATTTTTGACTCTGTGTCTACAGATGTAGAAGAGTCAAGAAGGCAACTGATGTCAGCTCGTATGGCTGGTGCATATATGGGCCTGCACATAGCACACTGGCATAGATCACATTGGCATGGAGCTGCCTGCAACATTTCCCAGCATGCTAAGGTACTGTATCAAAGTTTTCCAGATCCAGTCTAAATTCTGGTGAAATATTCTAGGGTAAGGAATCTGCAGTTAGTGCCTACCAGAAAAGACATTAACAAAGTTAACTTGTTCATTAGTAACTCTTCCATGATCTGCAATCTACCCCACTTTTAGAAAACTATCTCCTTGTCTCACCTCACAACAAATAAATGCAGCTTTAATATGCTGAAATGTAAACTCTGCCACGTCTTGAATCTGCACATATGAAAACTTCCAAATGAATAAGCCCTCCCACACCTACTTTCAACATAGTTTCTTCACAAATCCATGTGTTATGCTTTTGGTGAGGCGGTATGTGTCCAGCAATTGTGGATCCTTGCTCACAGATTAATAGAGGGGTCAGAAAGATTTCGGGCTGTCTAAAATCTAACCCAAACAGCAAACATTTTACAGAGTCACGACACCTTTCAATTACCTAGGGGTTTAATGCTTGCACAGGTATAATGTTGGTTATTGTGTATACGTAGCTGGCTTTCTCAAACCTGATGTAGTGGCTGCTAGTGCTTCTTTTCTTGGCATTTTTCTTAAATGAATTGGGAGTGGTCATCTTCAGTGACCACACGGTTTTATTTTTGTATAATTCTCTTTACTGTTTGTCCTTTTTTTTTTTTTTTTTTACATAAATAAGAAAAAATGTTAGTTGCCTTGTGGTGCACTGTCACAGCTGCTCACCTAAACTCTGCTGTCTTGCATCTCACCCACCTCATTCTATTCTACATGTTTTAGAAATGTACCCACCCTCAAAACTCTCATACTGCTAGAAATATGTTGTGATAACCTAATCCAAGAGCAGTAACCTGTTATTTCCCTCTGGAGAGTGTCTGACCCTGTAGAGAATGCCCTGTTCTCCATAACCACTCTAAAGCATATCTAGCAAAGATTAATTAAGATCAATAATTAATAAACATCTAGCGAATGCTAAATATGAGGTCTTCAAGGCATGGATATAGCTGGGCAGCAAGCACTGGCTGCAGAGACTGGGCATGGTCGGACCCTCTACCAACTTTCAGACGGCATGGGAGGTGAACAGCAGCAAGCAAGCTGGACCAGCAGAAGGTCTGCAGGCTACGCTCATGCTTTAATCACTGGTGGCACATAGTGAGTGAGGGCCCAAAGCCTGGGACGAGCCAATATAGCCACCAGCGTCTGCAAAGATGATATTTCCGCAGGATGAACCCAGAGCTGTAAATCACCGCCACATCCCCTCTTTCTGGCAATAAAAGCAGCCAGCATGTCAGTGATGGGTGCTTGACTAATGGATTTTTTGTTCTCAGAGAGCTACTACCCACATCATGTTGATGTCACTTAACTACTGCATGAGTGTCCTCCTTGGCTCCTCATACCATGTTCTAAATGGCTGCCTGGCCATTTGTTATGTGTTTGTCTGCAGTGTGAAGGGTCTCAGAAATTGACTCAAGACCACAATGGTGCCAAATGTATATCTGCACCCCTTTATGCTGCTGTGGAAACTGTCTGGTTGACTGCGGTCTGGACATAGATTGCCTGAGCCCACCAGTAGCCAGTGAGAGATAGCAACAAGTATTGTTCTTATCCATGCTTTCCTGCTTTTGCTTACCCATAGCCAGATGAGATTGTCACAGGGATGGCAGTAGGTTTGTACACTTTTGGTGCCAGAAGGAAAATAATGGTGGCTTGGCAGTGCCACATCAGGATGCGACCTCGTAAGGGGCCAGCCTCCCCTCTCAGCAAAGCTTAAAAAGGGTTTTTAAGCTTATTTTTTAGTAGTCCGTTTCACCAGACAAGAGATACTGAGTATAAGAAAATTTTGGAACTTGACCAAGGTTTCTCAAGTTAGTAGTGTAAGAGATGCTGGGATTAAAATTGTCTACAGTTGATAATATTTACCCTAGTCCAAGGACTCCAAAGAAAGAGAAACTGTTTAAGTAAAAGTATGGAAACATGATTTTTATGGTCTTATATTGTAAAGATGATTTAAAATTGTAAAATTCTGAGATAAAGTATGAAGCTGTTCCAAGTTATCTTAGGTTGATTATCGGTACAGCACTGTGAGAAATTGGGTTGTTGGTTGGGGGTGGTGTGAACCCTTCTCACGCAACAGCAATAATCAGGTTGTCAGGTTGAACCACAAAAGTCACTAAATTAACCCATGCTTAACCCTCAGGTAGGTTGGCACAAAAGCAGTCGGGCTTAATGTTGAGAAAATATGTAAAGTATTTTGCAGCACACAAACAGTAATAAAGTTAAAAACAAGAAAAAAAACACTCCAATTTAATAGAATAGAGGAAAATTTACACCCAAATTATGAAAATTCAATTAGTAAAATTGGAGACCTGTGGTTTCACAGATTCAAAGTAAGTATAGTTCCTAAAAGCACTAAGAACCACTGCAGTTATCTGGTCATGCAAGCCCAAGTGGATTTCAGAAGTTTAGGTTGACCACAATGGAGTATGGAATAGATATAGGGACAAGGTTAGCCCTGCTGAAAAAGTTACCATCTAAAGTCCAGTGCAAAGAGTTCCATTGGCGGTAAAGGAGGTCATGAGGAGAAGGGAGACCATTCTAGATGGTTGTCGCTGTAGCATGAAGAGCTGGCTGGGTTATGCAGACAGTTTCACTGTAGAATGAATATCCCATCAGGTGTCATAGATGGTCATTGTTGGAGATTCATGACGGCAGTCACTGGGGAACTGGTGTGTTAGGGTACCACGGGACCCGAATCATGGTTGTCATTTGCCTCCAAACTGTTTGTAGGGGTTTTATGAGGGTAATTTTCCTTGCTTTCATTAGGGCCCATTATACCCTTCCTACGTTGCTAAGCCTCTCTATGGGTCCCAGCAGCATGCAATGCAAAGTGTGGGTAGCTTCTGAACTGTAGTGATTTGAAAACACACTAGCATTTAAACTTCCTGTGTTGTCCTTGTGCTGTGAATCCCTGATCATATGAAGGTGGACAGACCTCTTGCGGAAAATATCCACTTCATTAGAGTATTGGTATATTGCTCCTAAAATTAAATACTTTTTAAACTAATTTGGCACTGAGAAGTTTATTATCTTACATGAAGGGAATTACTGCTGCAAAGATATTTATAGATTCCTAGAAACAATTGAACTGGGTGGGTTACCCTGACATGTCTGTACAGGACAGGGGCCTTCAGACAGTTTAATACCAGCCCCCCCCCCCCACCACCACCCCCCAAGTAAAAAATAAATAAAAAATCATTGAGGCCCCAATAATTAGATCTTTTTTTTTTATTTTTACAGCTACTCTCTAAAATTGGCAGGTTTAAACATATTTAAAAATCCAAACATTGCCATATTCAGCTATCCCTTTTACAAATGCAATCATAAACACGATTACCAACATATTAGGCGTGCCCTAGACTTCTTAAATGACAAAAGTCTCATCAGTGCGATCCCTTACCAGAAATGGGGAAGGGGGAATGTGATGGTTAATTGGAGCCCATCACCCTGTGCCACCAGCTCCCTGGCAGGATGTGAGTAACAAAAGAGGTTACTGTCGGGCCGTTGGCAGAGCAACACACTGACGCTCTGATTTTAGTGATTTTTCGCTGAAAACACAGATATTTTCAGCAAGATGCTGCTCTTGGCTAATGACTACCTTACCCCAAACTAAGTATAGGACCCCCCTGAGGGACCTGCCCGCCAGTTTGAATACTGTAGGAGGATAAGCAGTGAGGGAGCTCGCCCACGGTCATCAGTATTATTTGTTTTTATTTTTAAAGTACCGTGAAAAACTGCAACGTCCTCCTATACACAGAAGGATTAAAGGATTGTATTTGAACCTACTTCGTTTAGTTTTAACATTCATAAACAAAACCATCAGTAAATTAGGCTTTTAATAAACAAAATCTATGCTAGGCATACAGTCGTAGTCAAATAAGCCTCAAATGCACAATAATTATAGGGTAACCCAGAAGGCTAGGATGAGAGAGTACAGTGTTGCATTACCATACTTATGGTAGATGACTGTATGCCAGTACTCACAACGTAAAATAACCAAGGCCACCGGAATTATGTAGCAGTGGAGGGCCACATTCTGTGGCTGGATTGACTACATTATGAGACGAGAAAAAAACAAATTATGCAGCAAACCTTTACTTTCATTAAACAGTTCCATAAAACAGCACAAATAATTCATGATGTATGTGTCTCCCTAGGAGGTACTTTAGCATTCAAGACAGAGGACTTAAAAAAATTATGCACCATATTTGTGATTATTCTAAATTTTTAGTGTCCTATCGAAATAATTGCAGCTTCGAGAACATTGCCTTTGATATGCACATGAATTTGCGTTAATTGTAAAATAAAAAAAAATGACAAAAGATATCCTTCCGACTCTTTATGAATTCCTTTTACGTTTTTAATGTTTTGGTTCTTGAAGCAGTAAAAACGCTCTCCTACAAGTCCATCAAATGGAGATGGTTACACGATCTGAGAGGGAATTGTGCCTCTTCAAAGGCTGATTACCAAATTTAACTGCAGAAATTGCAGGCTTCTGGCCTCCGAAACCCGTCTCAAGGACTGGAGGCTGTTCCATAAGTACATTTAGTTTTCAATACTATTCCACTTGTTGATGTTTGGAAAGTACAGTGTGGGTAGAGGATAAACATGAGATAGTGTCTGGTTGTGTAATCGGACATGAATTGTCCCCACCCTTAGAAGCCATCCATAATCGAGGTTTATCAATATTTTATATCCATTTTTGGACAAAAGCCTACTTACTTTTCAGACTGTTGTCTTTTACCCCACTGGAAATGAGCCATGTGCTTTTGTTACTGGGTAGCAGAGCACAAGGCGTTGCTTAAGTGGGGCTGCACCCAAAGTGTGTTCTTACCCGTAGCCATAATGCTTCTGCACCCTCACCATGCCGCCAAGGGACTGATGTGTAGTGGTAGCTAAGATTTTAATGAGGATCAAAAATCTTTTGAAATATAATATCCACTGTCTACCCTGACCATGGTGCTTCTTTATCCTCGCATCGCATTATGTGTTTGCGCTGACGTCCATGTGCATGGATAGCTTGTGCTGCGTGATGGTGTTCTCTGTGAGGATGCAAGATGCTGGCTCCCATCATGGGGTATGGCCGTCTCAACCTCCCTGTTATTTCAGTAGCCTATGGGACTGTGTACCTTTTTGTCCTCCATCTTTATGCAGTACCAAGAAAAGTCAGGAAAAGATACAGAGGCCAATATTATGCATGGACCCTTCATTGCCTTCACACACAGCGGCCCCTTTAAAGCTCCGGAACATGGAATTCAGAATCATTCCATAATAACAAAATCCAGCATGAGCAACGCTCTTCCTTCCTTTATCGCTGCTGCTCACCCAGATGGGTAGCGTTGATCTCTTTGTCCATTGCCTGTTGTAATTATGGAAATTGCTGGAGTGTTTCATCTCAGAGTGATACTGTGAAGCTGAGGATTGTGTCTTGTGCTGACTGGTTTGGGGATAACGTTAACATTTGTATTTAGAAGCACTTTGTGTGTTTTGCAGGCATTTTGGTTCATACTTGAGTGAATTTGTGAGGTTTCATGGTAAGATTGGGACATTATTTGTTGTTTTGGAATTTGTAGGCAGAAGGAGCGAGTGGTATAATAGCTGCTGGTACTGGCGGTTGGTCTCATGCATGCGTGGTGTAAAACCTACCAGCATTTGCTCAGGTGTAGAAAAACTAGAGCGAGTCACCTTCATGCTCACAGTTGGTTTTTCCTCGCGTGCCGTAGTTGGATGGCCGTTTTAGTGAGCCTAAGTTTTTTTTTTTTTTTTTTTTTTTTACATTACTTATGCTTTTATGGTGTCCATTTTGGATTGGGAATGTTTTGTTAGGTGGTTTGGGTTTACCGTAGACATTTTAAGAGATATCTTCTGACTTTTTGTTGTTAATTGCCCATTTGGTTCCGTGAGGATGTGGTCGGTTTTCAACACTGAAGGATTTACTGGATGTTTAAGGTGAGTTTTTGGAACAATGTTTATTTTCGTCATATTTAATCTTCAGAAGGAGGATGGCTGAAGAGGCTTTACAAAAGGGTTGATGTTCGGGAATTACATCAGTGGGTGGGTTCCACGGGCAGTGTGCGTGTTGCGAAAAGCTACCACCAAATTGTCTATTGAGTGTCGGAGCAGCACAACGGTGATAGATGACCAGCAATGGCGCTCTAGAAATGACTGCTTTCCCCCGTTTGAGATCAATGCTGTGGCTCTGGAGGAAGATTGTGACTTCAAGCGTGCAGTACGCTTGAAGGTGAGGAAGATGCACTGCTCTGTTTAAAGGGAGTTGAGCCTTGGCCAGGAGGGCAAGCAGAAAAACCCAGCAAACTCATGTCAGTTTAGAAGTGGCCTTAAGAAAGGGAGACCCTCCTCAGGAGTGATAGGGACATTGCATTGATGGTGGGGGGCATAAAGCAAACATTGCTGGACACTGAAGAGACACATACCAATCCTGACTATAATGGAGCCCATTTTCCAAGTGTTTCCCCTTTTACTCTGCGTGTTCCAGAGTGCCTTAATGTTTGAGCTTCAGTGCCTAATTTGTTAAAACAAAGTGCTGGTGCTTAAAATCAGAAGCCCACGACAGGTGCAATGAAATGTCAGCATGCAGAATACCAAGTCTGGTGGTATTAAAACTGCTGCATACCTCTTCATTCCACTTCCAGATTCTACCTTCCCCCTATCTCACTCCTGCAGGTTCCTGTTTTCACCTTTTATTACGGTTTTGCTCTCTTTGTCTTACTCCGTCTTTCCCATCTGTATAACTTTAATGATGCAGACAAATAAGTACTGTTCCCAAAATACAAGTGTCCGGCACCTTGTTGGCAACCAGCTGCTCAAATTAAGCACTGTTGAGCTTGTTATCCTAATTCCAGACCATACTGCGATCTTTTAAGGAAATAATGGCTCTAAACGTCCGTGTCTTCAGGATGTAGCAGGACTGTAACTTTACATCCAGATTTCCTAATTTCTGCAGGTAACCCGTGGCTGCCTTAGGTCTTGTGGTTTCCACCTAATCTTCAGCATTTTAGTTGTGACCAGTTGTTTGAGGTATGAGCTCTTTAAGTGTGGTATCAGGAGGCACCTGCTGTTTGTGCTGACCTATTGTAGGAGGCTGGCCTGGCTTGTAGTGGGTACCAGAGGTACTTACACCTTGTGCCAGGTCCAGTTATCCCTTATTAGTGTAGAAGAGGTGTTTCTAGCAGCTTAGGCTGATAGAAGGTAGCTATAGCAGAGCAGCTAAGGCTGAACTAGGAGACATGCAAAGCTCCTACTATACCACTGGTGTCATATGCACAATATCATAAGAAAACACAATACACAGATATACTAAAAATAATGGTACTTTATTTTTATGACAATATGCCAAAAGTATCTCAGTGAGTACCCTCAGTATGAGGATGCCAAATATACACAAGATATATGTACACAATACCAAAAATATGCAGTAATAGCAAAAGGAAGTAATGCAAGCAGTGTAAAGTTACAGTAGATTGCAATAGGAACACATAGGTATAGGGGCAACACAAACCATATACTCCAAAAGTGGAATGCAAACTACGAATGGACCCCAAACCTATGTGAGCTTGTAGAGGGTCGCTTGGACTGTAAGAAAACAGTGAGGGTTAGAAAAATAGCCCACCCCAAGACCCTGTAAGGTAGGTGTAAAGTGCACCTACAACCCCCAGAGAGCACAGAAGTCGTGATAGGGGGATTCTGCAAGGAAGACCAACACCAGCAAAGCAACAACAGTGGATTTCCGGACCTGAGTACCTGTGAAACAAGGGGACCAAGTCCAAGAGTTGCTACAATGTCGAGAGAGGGCAGATGCCCAGGAAATACCAGCTGAGGGTGCAAGGAAGCTGCCACCAGATGGAAGAAGCTTTGGTTTCTGCAAGAACAAAGAGGACTAGGAACTTCCCCTTTGGAGGATGGATGTCCCACGTCGTGAAGAAGCTTGCAGAGGTGTTTCCACGCAGAAAGACCGCAAACAAGCTTTGCTAGCTGCAAGGGTCGCGGTTAGGGCTTTTGGGTGCTGCTGTGGCCCAGGAGGGACCAGGATGTCGCCACTTGGATGAGGAGACAGAGGGGGCGCCCAGCAAGTCAGGGAGCCCTCACAGAAGCAGGCAGCACCTGCAGAAGTATCGGAAAAGGCACTTGGAAGAAGAGTAAACCGGAGTCCACCCGAAGTCAGAAAAGGGAGTCCCACGACGCCGGAGGACAACTCAGAAGGTTGTGCACTGCAGGTTAGAGTGTCGGGGACCCAGGCTTTGGATGTGCACGAAGGAAATCCTGGAAGAGTGCACAGGAGCTGGAGAAGTTGCAAATCACGCGGTACCCAGCAGTGCAGTCTAGCATGGGGAGGCAAGGACTTACCTCCACCAAACTTGGACTGAAGAGTCACTGGACTGTGGGAGTCACTTGGACAGAGTTGCTGAGTTCCAGGGACCACGCTCGTCGTGCTGAGAGGGGACCCAGAGGACAAGTGATGCAGTCTTTTGTTGCCTGCGGTTGCAGGGGGAAGATTCTGTCGACCCACAGGAGATTTCTTCAGAGCTCCTGGTGCAAGAAGGAGGCAGGCTACCCCCATAGCATGCACCACCAGGAAACAGTCGAGAAGGCGGCAGGATGAGCGATACAAGGTTGCAGTAGTCGTCTTTGCTACTTTGTTGCGGTTTTGCAGGTGTCCTGAGCAGTCAGCGGTCGATCCTTTGGCAGAAGGTGAAGAGAGAGATGCAGAGGAACTCTGGTGAGCTCTTGCATTCGTTATCTGAAGAATTCCCCAAAGCAGAGACCGTAAATAGCCAGAAAAGGAGGTTTGGCTACCTAGGAAGGAGGATAGGCTAGTAACACAGGTAAGAGCCTATCAGAAGGAGTCTCTGAAGTCACCTGGTGGCCCTGGCCAGTCAGAGCAGTGCAGTGTGCCAGCACACCTCTGAATCCAAGATGGCAGAGGTCTGGGGCACGCTGGAGGAGCTCTGGGCACCTCCCCTGGGAGGTGCAGGTCAGGGGAGTGGTCACTCCCCTTTCCTTTGTCCAGTTTCGCGCCAGAGCAGGGCAGGGGGATCCCTGAACCGGTGTAGACTGGCTTATGCAGAGATGGGCACCATCTGTGCCCATCAAAGCATTTCCAGAGGCTGGGGGAGGCTACTCCTCCCCAGCCCTGACACCTTTTTCCAAAGGGAGAGGGTGTAACACCCTCTCTCTGAGGAAGTCCTTTGTTCTGCCTTCCTGGGCCAAGCCTGGCTGGAACCCAGGAGGGCAGAAACCTGTCTGAGGGGTTGGCAGCAGCAGCAGCTGCAGTGAAACCCCGGGAAAGGCAGTTTGGCAGTACCCGGGTCTGTGCTAGAGACTCGGGGGATCATGGAATTGTCTCCCCAATGCCAGGGGTGACAATTCCATGATCTTAGACATGTTACATGGCCATGTTCGGAGTTACCATTGTGACGCTATACATAGGTAGTGACCTATGTATAGTGCACGCGTGAAATGGTGGCCCCGCATTCACAAAGTCCGGGGAATTTGCCCTGAACGATGTGGAGGCACCTTGGCTAGTGCCACGGTGCCCACACACTAAGTAACTTTGCACCCAACCTTCACCAGGTGAAGGTTAGACATATAGGTGACTTATAAGTTACTTAAGTGCAGCGGTAAATGGCTGTGAAATAACGTGGACGTTATTTCACTCAGGCTGCAGTGGCAGGCCTGTGTAAGAATTGTCAGAGCTCCCCATGGGTGGCAAAAGAAATGCTGCAGCCCATAGGGATCTCCTGGAACCCCAATACCCTGGGTACCTCAGTACCATATACTAGGGAATTATAAGGGTGTTCCAGTGTGCCAATGTGAATTGATGAAATTGGTCACTAGCCTGTTAGTGACAATTTGGAAAGCAGAGAGAGCATAGCCACTGAGGTTCTGGTTAGCAGAGCCTCAGTGAGACAGTTAGTCATCACATAGGGAACACATACAGGGCACACTTATGAGCACTGGGGCCCTGGCTGACAGGGTCCCAGTGACACATACACTAAAACAACATATATACAGTGAAATATGGGGGTAACATGCCAGGCAAGATGGTACTTTCCTACACCTATTTGCAGCACAATCAGTATCTGTTTTGCAAAAAATATTTTCAGAGTAAAAGTACCACAAATTAGCAGTAAAAGTGAAAATACCACTCAGTTCAGGAAACACTGAACACTGGGAGCAGAAATATTGCCAAAGGCCCTAAAAAGGCAAATGGGAAAAGAAGGATGTGCATTCAACCTAGAATGCTTAAAATGGATGCGTATGAAGTGAAAACATTATTTTATGCCTCGGCTTGATTATATCACGACTTCCCAAAGTATGTCAGGAACTAACATCATTAAGCTTGGGCCTACATGTTCCTGGAGTTGGGAATCCTCTTGCTTTGCATGCCCACAACATGTCATCAATTGTCACCAAAATCCAGGGGCAGGCATTACAGCAAGTGTAGGAAAAACCAACGTTCTGCAGAGTAACCATCATGCCAGGTTTGGAAACCTTTGCACCATGGATGCCACTGTATATAGCAAGGACCAGCATTGTGCCAGAACCCCTCTGATGCCATTTTAAAGGACTAGTCGAAGTCTCTCAAGTAATGTTTACTCCATAAATTTAGAGTCATGTTACTAGATTCTTTATTTTCACAATAGTTCATGGATGGAGTGAAAAAATAGCCAGAACACTTTGCCTCACATTAAAATATTATATTATATTTGGCAAAAAACATATTTATTTTAAATCTTAATAATATATATTAATTACTTAATATAAAACCAGTCCTGTTGCCATAGAGTTTGGTCACTGCCGATAAGCATGTCACAGATTCAAAATGACGGTCGTTATTTAAAGTATGCCACAATTGTGACGACGCTTACATTGTTAAACTGAAAACATTACAGCTGTTAGGTTACCAACCCTATTATGACGTGGTAAATAACTTTGTCTACTCAAGTATATGAAAACAGTTTATGGTACAAACCATTTTAAAGAATAATACCGTAATTAAGGTTAACCCGTTTTTCTTAACCTACAGAAATTGCATTTAGTAAGACAGGGCCTATTTGGCAAAATCCCGCTCATAATACACTATAATAGATCTTTCTAAACTGAAGGTGATAAAATCAAATAGATTTTTGCTTTACGTTTGTACAACACAAGAATTACTCCACAATTATAAAGTTCCTTCTTTCTTATTATTGTATTTTCCAATTTGGATGCTAAACATCATATTTGTAACACGATGCCCGAATTCTGTTTTCCATTTTGAAAGAAAATAATTGTGGGTAATGAATGTTCAATTAGCCATATTACCTTTATTCTTTTGTGGGGTCATGTGAAACATGGAACTGAGGACTGATTGCAAATAGAATAATCTGAAAACTAATTAATGGAGTACCCATCAGTTTATATTCTCTCGGTGGGAGACTGACGAGTTTCTGAGCTTTTATAATGTTGTTTATAATAACTGTCCCCCAGGTAAAATTAGATTGGCAATACCCACATCTAATAACTTAAATTGATGCATCATACTACCGACTGGGTCTTGAAAATACGGTCACAAACAATAAATATGTCTCCTTAAATTTAGAAAATCTCCTTGACAACTTTTTTTTTTTAATTTGCAACGATTGCAATACTCAGATTAAATATTTACACACGAGCATTGCAAATATCACTGCACCTTAAAGAAAGATACAGAGCGGACAAACCTAACTTTCACTACATTCCCACATTGACCACTCCTTTGGAAGCCATAAAATTTGTTTGATGAAATATTGCCCACACTTTAAACCATAACTTACATTTACCATGAAGGACAGTGAAATCATAAAAAAGTTGTAATGAAAAGATGACTGTTGGCTTGAAGAAAATAATTTATAATTGTTGTGTAAAAATGACGCATGTTTTGAAATTTTTAATTAAAAAACTTTGTCTTGTTTCTTCTTTCTTTTTCTGCCCTTGGTCACGTCACCTTTCTCTTTCTGAATAAGACAGTTGTTTTACACTAATTATATTTTTTTTGACAAACCCATGTCTTTGTCAATGGGTACTTCATGCCCTGAAGAAGTGACTACATTTGTTACCTGAAACACTTGTCTATTTTTGTCTGCCTCCCGGATTAAATGTTCGTGTATCCATGAAATTAAGGAAAACCCATATTTTACTATGTTTTCTGACTGTAAGTGAACTATGCTTGCCTATTGTGAAAATAAATAATTAACATAATCTCTAATACCATGGAGTAAAGGTCAGCGAGCCACAACTGACAACACTATAAACTGGATGAGCACAATATGCCACAAATGACCACCATTCTTTCAGGACTAGCATTGTACCACTGATAGGCATCAATATGAAACGTATGCCCAAAATATTATAGGAATTACTACCACAGGAGTTCCAGGGTGACTAAGTTATTGCCAAGTTTCAGGATCCATCCGTTGTGGGTGATTTCCTGTTCAAGGTTAGGATATGTCCATTCAAGCCAGGAGAGACCACACCCGGCCTGTGGGCTTTTCTAGAGGCATTTAACCCCTGGGCCCCCATGGTGCTTTAGAGCCCAACCCAACAGCAAACCCAGAGCCAAATTCTGACTAGGAATAGATATGCAGCACTTGCAAGCATTGAGGATATTGATTGACAAAGAGAGACAATTAGTGCTTCTTATGTCACAGTCATTTTGACTGTCCCACACATGACACCTCTCCCCCGGTATCTGTGCCCACTACACCTTTTATCCCACTCCTTCAGTCTCCTCTCCTTGTGGAGACTCCATTGGGACTATACATGTTCCATCTGTGTCCTCCCCGTGCCCTACTGCCCACAGGAATCCTTGGCCCAAAATCCAGGGGGCACCCAGGCTCTGATTGACCATCAACTTTCATTTAGAATACCTCTGTCTGATAGTAAGGTCCAACCTTCTTTGCAATTAGTAGTGTCAGGCTCACTCGATCTGAGTGCCATCTCTCCCCGTCCCCTCAACACCACAGAGTTAATTTCTTGGAATGTTGCTGGATTAGTATCAAAGCTTGCATATCCCGACTGGGCCATGTTCATAGACACATTCAATATTTGTATATTCTAGGAGACATGGGCACTAGCCCCGCATTATCGTGCTGGGTTTGTCAATTTTTCTGTGGCTGCTATTACATCAGGGAAGGGAAGGCCCTCAGGGGGAATTATCAAATGGGGGTAAAAACCCCTTTATGTTGCACACAAAAGGAAATCGATATTGGTACTCCTGATAATCAATGTGTTTCGCTATCACTCCTGGGTGGTGGGGTTTATCACCTCTTTAACGTCTGCTGTAGCCAGGGGGCAGTAATGCTGAACTGAAAGCTATTAACTTGATTAGTGGACATTTAGCTGGTCTAAATAAGGATTTTTTTTAAAATAGTGGCAGGAGATTTTAAATGTAAATTTGAACCGCTGTCCATTTATGAAGAGGATATTAGTAATGATGACCACAATATGTGGGGCGTTCCTGGCGTCAGTCTTTCTCCTGCGAAAGGTGGTCCGTTGCTATATTGCAGTTGAATGCATTCACTCTTAATAATGGGTTGCAGGCTTGTAATTGAAGAACCAATTCAGAAAGGAGGGGAGACATACTTATCATTGTCCACAATGCACAAATCTAATTGATTACTTCATCATGGACATTAGGTTGTGGCCACTCCTGCTGGATATGACAGCAATTCCACAGCAGAACAGCGATAATAATGCCTTGAGTCTAACATTGGTATCTTTGGGGGATTTTCTTTGAAAACCCCCAAATGAGGTGTTAGGCCAAAGGTTGACCCGTTCTAAAACAGTTGGCTCAGATTAAAATGGGGTGTAGTGGTTGAGTCGTCAGAAACTCTGGTGAATGTGCTAAATGATGTGACCACTCGTTTGGAAGCCTTGGTAACTGAAAAAGTGATGTGAATGGCCAGACTCATTGATGAATTTGTGTACAGTTCTATGTTCAACTCCCTTATGCAGTTACTCACAAAAGACACTAAAGGCACCAAGAGAAGATGTAAGGTGGCTTCCTGGTATACTAAGCCATGCGAGGACGCTAGGTGAGCTCTGTCAAGGGCCTTTAAAGTAGTTTATAGAGATGCCATTACAGCTCTGTCAAGGGCCTTTAAAGTACTTTATAGAGATGGCATTACAGCAGTAATGTTGCTCTACAAAGCAACCATCCTGAAAACAAAAACGAGATCTAGAGTGTGCCAAATTGGCGACTATGCTACATGCATCAAAGGCAAAGATTATCGAACCTTTTGGGGGATAAGTACTCACGCGCTACTCAACAAAAAATATTGTATCTCCCTTGTGCCTCCGCTATGGAGGTGTAGGCTTTTGATGTATTCCCATGTTGACAAAATCTTGTAAATCTGGGAATGTGTCAAATGATATGGGTGTAACAATGGAACACCCACCATAACGCTCATGGCATGCCTCCCCGTTGCAGGGTAAATCAACATAGCAACTTGCACTGCTTTAACTCTGTCCATATTTACAAGGCCATGAAAAGCCATGCAGGGTGGCTTTACGTGGCCTTGCAAATAGAACTCTGCAGTTTGCTCCACCGGACGCCACTAAAAGTGACTTTCTGGTGACATAAAGGAGTTTGTAAATATGCCCCATAGTCCCAAAGTTGCCTATGATTCATGTGGTAGATGTGGCCCAGCATTTGACACAGGCCCAGTCTGTTGATCAGGGAACTAGAGACAAGAATGGTACCGCTCCCCATGCAGATTCTATTGCGCCCCCCACCAGGTGAGGTGACCTCTCAGACCGTTACTTGTGGTCAGGAGACCATATGGATGGGTGGTGGACACCATGGCATGGCCCCTGTCGAGCTCCGTATCAAACCAGCACTCCAGCAGGCCCCCAAGATAACTAGCTTAGAGATTCTCAAAGATCTGGAATAGATTGCACCTAATAAAACACCAGGGCTTGATAAAGTGCTGTGAGACTTTTTAAGCAGTTTAAGGATATATGGTGTCCCTACTTTGTCCTGTTTTTAAATGCTCTCATGGCCAGTGTGCCCATGCCCCATACTTTGACAAGGGATTAGATTATCCCTATTTTTCAGAAGGGTTGCAGGTCTTCACCCACTTATTGTAGACAAATTAGCCTCATTGTTAGCACCCAAAAACTATTGAGATGCATACTTTTGAACAGGTTGAGTGAGTAGATGTCTGATTCAGCTATTTTGAACCAGTTCCAAACAGACTTTACAGATGGCATTGGAACAATTGATCAGGTATTTCGCCTACAGCTGTTATACTGGAATTATGTTTTTTGAGGGGATGTAAACTCTATGTAATATTTGTGGATCCTCAATAAGCGTTCTACCTGTTCTCCAGAGGGTCTCTATGGAGGGTGATGTTGCGAATAGGAGCTCCTTGAAGTTATTGTCACACCAGAATTACGCCCCTGTTAGATGTTGGCACCAGGGTAAAAATCCCCATAAATAGCGGAGTGAGGCAAGTTTGTGTGTTGGCCCCTACCTTATTCCTTCTTTATATTAATGGACTTATATATGAATTGGGGAAATGTAAGGATGATGTTCCATGTCTAGCTGGAGTTAAGGTTCCGGACTTATTGTTTGCGGATGGTACCATTCGGTTTTCCAAATCCCCTTTGTAAATAAAAAAGCTTTTGAACTCTTTTGGAGCCACCTGCAGGCAGCAGACACTGTTGTATTGGCGGCGATTATGGGCTCATGCCCTTTCATATGGCCCTAAAAGATGTAATTGGGTAGGCCGGAGCTACTAAAATCCCTTTGCTCAGGACAATTAAGGATTGACTGAGGCAGATTGGGTTCAGGAATCTGTGGTCGGCTCCAACAGATGCTGTAGTAGTCCCGAAGCAGGAATTAAAGGGCGCGCATTGCCATTTTATCGACCACCTTACTCTAGGTTCTCGTAGGCTGGGTCTTGCTACTATCTCATTCTTGGAATTTTAAAATGAATATAGATTGGAACCGTTTTTAGACGAGGTTGAACCTCCTTATGGGAAGCCCTTATATATAAAATTTTGTATAGGAATTCTACCTATCGGTTCCTACACAGTTACATGGAATCATGGCAACCCTGACCCCATTAGTACCTGTCCCTTCTGCCCTCAAGAAATACAACTTTATGCCACTTACACTGGGTCCAAATTACAGAGCCCTGTGCATAGTTCACCATGCGGTTATCTCTTCTCTTTACTTTCTTGCACAGAATTTCACGTTGGTCTGCAGCCTTTGTCCTCGTTGGGGTTTTATTATTGCAGCTCTCATAAGTCCTTTGGAACCAAAGAGTTATATCGCGTGATGGAGCTTTCGAGCTGTGGCTACAAAAACCGGGAATGCTCTACCTAGTTTTGTCTTAAGCAATCTAAGCAAACATCTACACTCACACACAACTTTTAGTGAGTATGTGCTTGATATATACAAAACTGGGATGGCGTGGAGGAGGGCTTAATTCCGTGTGTGGGCAGTAGGCACACGACTCTCCTCAAACATGCACACACAACTGTCACTGATTCTTCTGTGTGGTGAAGCTTTAGTTCTCACTGGTGTTAAAACTTCGGTCTCAGCTAGCAGCTTCCCTCTTTGATAAACAACGACATCGTGGTTTTAATCACCCTTTGCAGTACATGTGAAAGATTTCATACATGTTCAGAGCAACAAGGTGCTTTGTTTTCCACGGCCACGTGCCAATAACTCCTCACCTTGGAGTGCTGATGCGCTGGGACATTGAGGCAAAACTTAAATAGGAAAGAGTCCTGGTGGACACCCCCTGGGTCTAGAGAGCGAAGTGTTACAAATCAGGTATTTTGTTCGCCCTGGATGTAAAATTTCTACTTAGGTGTCTGGAAGTCACCCAAGGATCTGCTGTTGGGGTCTTCGATCCCGGAGGCCAGGTTGCAGTTCCCAGTGGATTGCCCGGAGCAGGAGCACCCCTGGAAATGAGAAGTAGGAAAGAGATTGGAGAAAACTGTTGCTGGGAGCTTGGTGAATAGTTTTCTTCAAGGGACAATTGCAATGATTGGTAGTGTTCAGAATGGAAAGTTGCATGCCAGAATGTAACAGGAGAAGGGTTAAAGGCTAGACGAGATAGAATCATTCTTTTTTTAGGATAATGTTTGGAAAGAAAAGCAGCAGTGCAGAGGGAGAACTTTGAGGAGGTTGGGCGATAACAGACCAGAAGAAGAGAAATGGAAGTGATGGGAACAAAAATGATGATATAAGCTGGATGAAGGATAATGGCTGTGACAGCTTATTCTCAGTGACAGGAAATATGGTGATGGTATCGGCTGGGCAAAGAATAAAAGTAACTAATGCCCGAGACTAGACTGTGGACGGAGTTGGACGAGGGTGGTTGGAGCATGAGATTTAAAGCAAATTGCAGAAACGTTTATGGGTGCTTGAGAGAGAGATCTGTAGAGAGGAAGAGGGCTGGAAGAGGTAATGTCCAGTCAAAGTGATGAGGGTGGTTAGAAGAGAGGGGATGGAGGAAACTGGTTGAAGGGGGTGGAGGGTAAAAAAAACACACATCACAGATATGAGTCATTGAGGGGATAGAGAGGACGAAAGACAGAAACGAGGAGAACAGATAGATTCTATGGAGAAATCATCTCTGGGGATGTGATGAAGAGACATCGGAAGTGAAATCGAACCAACTAACACACTCACTTGGAATTTAAACACTTAAGACTGTATTTTGAGGTTATGCTAAAGGAGAGTTAGATGCACTGAAGGAATCTGACAGTAAAGGGGATGCTCAGTGAGGGCCATGAGGGTGTGGGAGGTGTACACCAAGACCTAGGGTGTACAAGTGCCCACTGATAACTGTTAGGAGCAGATTTGGGCACCAGGAGCAAAGAACACACAGGTACACTCAGCACAAAAGGGGCGCAGAATGTATTTTGCGCTCACACATAAAGCTGCACATTGACACTTTGGGACATTCATTCATGCAGCACCCCAATAGGTAATGTTTGAAGTGAATTTGTGATCACATGCAAGAGAAAGGAGTTTTGAAATTATTTTTCATTTCATGTTTGATAACAAAGCATTCTTTTGAATACTTTTAACCAAAAATCCATATCTACCTCGGAACTGTTGCTGCTAGCACATAGTATTCTCAAATCACAAGTTTTCTTGACCTGTATTCATTATTGAAAGCGAAAGCCACTAAATACTGTAGAATTCCTCACTGTGGACCCCAAAAGGCTGCCCTTGGCATCACACAGGCATGCTGGTACATGAACGAACACAGAGCTATGTTTTCAAAACACTTTCAGTTTCAAGAATTTCTCAAACATTCCAAGCTAGAGGCTCAGCAAACTCAGATATCTCAAAGTGGCAAAGATTGCGACTGGAGCAACTAAGGGGAGTTGCCAGTGTTGGCACAGTAGGAGGCTGGGTGGAAACTAGGCCTTTCCTCACCACCAAACTCAATTGCAGCTCTGGAAAAAATGGTCTGCACTCTGAGGTCCAACTCCTCTTCCATCATAAATATACCTAGACAAAATAAACCTCGTAGTGAAAACAAACACCGTCTGGTATCAGCCCTCGCAGACATTGTCATCCTGTCTAGCTCTTGTGCCACAGAACAAAGCTGGACACAAACACAGCTCTCGTTTCTGTAATGGAAAAGATGTATATGACATAACAACGAGGTCTTGAACCTTGATCCTGCAAAGTACGTCAAAATTCACTCATTCCAATATCACGCAATTCATTTCTTTGGTGCTTACTCTTGACATTTAACTCATCAAATAAATCTAACCATGCTTCCTGACCATTCCAATCATAGCAAAATAAAAAAGAGCTCAAATTAAATTCGCCTGTCTCAATAAGTAATCACCCATGAGTGGGAAATGTATGGCTGATTGGTGGAAATGATAGCATGTGCTGTAATCTGTATCCATTGTTATAAAATTGCCGTACAGCTTCAAAAGAACAATGTATTGCTGCTTAAAGACTGCTCTTCCAACAAAAACAAATGCCTATAGTGGCCAATAATCTTATTTGTGGTGACTTTAGCTATTCCACCTCTCAATAGCTTCATTACAGAACAAGCAAATTCTCCTAATTCAAGGTTCCCAATGTGTTTTCCAAAGCCAGCCCATATTTACTGAAACATTCATATGGAGCTTCCACTCACTGTGCCTCCTTGCAGAGTACTTTACTTCCAAAGGGCACCATCCTCACACTAAGGAAAGCCAACATCATGTTCCTCCTAAAAACTCTATCAAATTGTGCATGCCTCTACCAAGGAATTTCACTGCAATTCTAGTAATTCTGCAATCCTCTAGCAAAGAATTTCACCAGTACCCACCAATTTCTGATCTGCTACCATGGAAATGCCCGAATTCCCAACAGATTCTGTAAACGCCCGTCCAGTCTGTTGTATCTCCTTTGTGGTTGAGCATTTAGCAAAGGGTTGACCAGCAAATGCCATTCTTCTTGAAATACCTTAACTATGGATTCTCGCATTCTAGCATCACTGGGTCATCTCTATTAAGTCTTCTCTACCAGGCATTGGGAAAGGCCTGTTCTAGAACAATGATCAACAGGCCTTTCTCTCTAATTTTGGCCTTTTCAACTTTACAAGACATTTTTTCTATTTCTACAGACTGACCAAGGAAGGTTAGAGCAGATAGCAGGTTAACCTTTTTCTCTACAACTGAGAGCCACAAGCCTCCATGGCAGATGTTACACAGTCCGACAACCTTGCTGTCTCTCACAGTACTTAGTCCTATATCCTCCCTCCTCTTAAGCATTTATGTTATACATCTTGACCAGCTCACCAGTTTACAGGGGAGTCCTAATTTAAATTAATAGTGTGCAGTGCTGACAGGCAGAGGTGCCTTTCAATAGTTTGTCCTTAGGCATGAGCTTTGCCCCCCAAGTGCTTACTGGTAATGCCCCATGAACTCCTGAGGATTGATCGCCTTGATACTAAGAAGAAAGAGGTGATGCCAGAAGGAAACACCACTCATGTTCCTCTTCTGACCAGGTAGCCCACTAATGTTCCCAGAAGCTGTGTGTTAAAGAGATCACTCATGCCTTCTCTTTGGCCAAGACCTCTCAAGTAATCTCATTTCAACAAAATAGCAAAATTTGCACTATTAAAACTCCTCTTTTCCACATACAATATAGAGTCTTAGCAACTGTGATCCATACTTCTCCTTACCCAACAATTTCATATCCGAGTACCTTTGCCTACTGACTGGCTGATCCTCTAAGAATAGCTGGACCAAAGCTTTCTAGTGCAATTCCTCCACTGTGTTCGAAGCATTCATAGCACCACTAATTTTAATGGATTCGTTATTGAACAGAATCTTCAATTCAAGGCCTTCTATAACCCGAAAACCCCTTCAGCCGGTAGATCCTTCTTCACTTATCAAACTGTTCTGAAGCTGCAGACTGGTGTTGCTAGAGGTCTGTACAGTGTCAGGGAGAAGTGTTGGAGGATATCTCACCGTGCAACATTCACCCTTCCACATTTACACCGTGTTTGTTGCAGGGTGAGTTTCCTGACAAAAATGTTTTTTTTTCTATACCCTACATCCCCTTTTTTTTTCCTGCGCAGCTCTGACTCATTTCTCGGTTTAGGGCTAGAGTGGGATGATGATTGCCACAATGCTGTGGGAGGGGGCAGGCTATCATTCAGATGGTTTTGCCTCAGTGGTGACCTCCTTCCAGATTTTAAAAGGCTTTATGTATGGGCGTTCCCCCTTATGATACACCTACTCTTTGTTTTTATTTTATTTTGTTTTACTTTACAGGGGTTGGGGTGCCCTTTTACACTCACTGCTGATTTACTAAACATTTCAGCACCGGCCTCCAAGCCGTGCAATGTTGTGGTTGTGTTCGTACAGTAACATATTCTACACAGAATAGGACACAGCAGGAAGGCGGCATAGCATGGACAGGATGTGGTGAGCTTTGTGTAGCTGGTTGATGACAGTACAAACTCACTTCAGCAATGCATTAGGAGAGACCGGCTACAGCAGAGGTGTCCAATGTTGGACCAGGAGAGTTCGAATCCAAACCTGATTGTGAGATGCCCTCTATATAAATGCATTTAATGTGGAATGTCTGATAATTTGGCATGGGGATGCCATTGAACTACCCTGGATTACAGATTTGACATAGTTTGTCTTGTGTGGATGTCCTCTCAAACATGCTCACATACTAGGGAAAGCTGCACTCACATTACAGGAGGAAGCAGCACGGTTTAAAAGGAATCTCATGATTTTTGTATGGCTGAGAGTTCCAGTAAATTATTTTTAAAGGTCTTTCTACGTTTTTAATTTGAAACTACTACGACATTTGGTCCACCACTGTTACGTTTCTGTGAAACAACTTAGTGTTTCCATTCATCACCTAGTGAAAAGCACTTTTTAAAGTCTGACATATTGAAAATATTGAAAATATGAAACCCCTGGCAACATTTGTTATGATCGTTCAAAAGAGTGACATGAGGAGCTAAAGTGAAAAAAAGCTAAAGTGGTCACAGGTTAGCTTTTGGGTGAGGTACGAAACAAAAGGGGTGTTTCAGAAGTAGCAAATGTTACTTTTATTCATAAATTACTTAGCCGAGTTGGAAATCGGTTCTTGAAACCACCAAATAGCCAAATAAAAGGTATGAACTTAGAAAAGGTTATTTAACAAAGTATATTTGAAACTTGCAATAGTCTAATTGTTGGCAAGTTTTTTTCTTAAGAAATGAAATTAGCAAAACTGCGTTGGAAATGTGTGATTGCGTGATGCAGTTGGAGAAAACTTCAAATTTAACTAAATTTGCCCACTTGTACCTTCAGCAAATCTTGATTTCACTCTCAACTGGAGCACTGGGCAACATGTGGTTGCTACTTTAAAGTATGGCATCAGGGCTCTGGTTTCCCTCCTGGTTTTGGTTCACAACTAAACAGTTGTAGTCTTAGTCTTAATCTGTTCCCATTGAATCCATTAGAGTAATGTGCCTGACTGATGATAATGAGTTACAACAGATAAGTCCATTGCTTCAAAAAATAGAACCTGCCAACATATTACAATGGACTAACTAGTTCTAAAATCGGTAGGTATTCCCAGGTCAATAGGGGAAGAAGTGGGAGGCACATAAGAACAAGTTTATATAATGAGGTCAGAGTGCATTTAAAGTCACTGATCAATAATTTTTAATGCCATTGAAAATTCATTTAAAAATACCATACTTTTCAATACCGTTGGAAATTCCTTAAAAAATACTGCAAGAGCTTATGGCTCTTTTATACTTCCGCTTTCCGAAGGTGATGCTGCAAAGCGAGCACAGCAAAAATTCCAAGGCAAGCTCAATATTATTGCATTTTTCCAGTGACCTCACAGATGGTTTGTTGAATCTGAATGGAACAGGTAGGAAGGAGCATTGCTGCATTTTCAGGCAGATGTGGATTGTTGCAGTCCCTCTCTACGACATTCATGTGCATATTTTAGGTAACTTGACTCCTTTGATTTAATCAGTGTTCCATCATCTCTTGCCCTCATTGAGAAACTCTTGCAGTATTGCAAGGTTCCACTAGAGTTGAACGCCCACCCATTGATCTGCAGAGGCAACACGTATAGAAAAGGCCAGACTGAGAAGTTAGAAGTGACAGCTCTGCTCAAGCGGTCTCTGTCCCCTGGGCTTTACCCTATTACTTTTAACGCATCAGGCTCTTTCATATTGATCAAACGTCTGCACGTTCCTCGGGGAGGCGAGTGGGGGGTGATTCCCTGGCTGCCTAATCAATCCACTGTCCAGTCGGTATAGTGATGGAGCCCCTGGACCCTAGAGACATTCTGCTCCGAGTTCAGCCTGAGCGTAGTGATTGCAGGCGGCAGGCAACGGAGGGAGCGACGTCGAGTGCCGAGCCAGCAGATCTTCTCATGCTGATGGATGGGCGAGGCTGCAGCTTCCCGCCTTTTTCACCACTGCGCAGGCGCCGGGGAGCTTCAGCCCACCATGACAAAGTGGCCGATGGCGGCTGCTTGAAAACCAGTGGAGAGTGAACCTCTTATATCACGAGTCCCTCACCGGACAGCTTTCAAAATAAGTTAAATCCATCAGACGATTAAAGCAGTCATTTCTGCAAGCCCAAAATCGCTGTGGTGAAACACGTCTCTAAAATCTCATAACAGCTTAGTGCAACACAGAGTTTTACTTCTCCTACTGTTTGTCTTTAAAACGTCCGACATCTGAGCGTTGAAATGAAAAGGCAACTCAAAAAATGAGTTCTCTAACCAACCGGATGGGAATTATTTTATGACAAATGACGAAGCAGTATTTGGAAAGGCATCACTAATTGTCAGTCAACACAGTATCTGCCAGTGCAAGCAGAGGAGATAACTTCTAACGCAGCAGTGGAGTTTGAGCTTGTTGTTTGCTTGTACACAGTACAGTACTACATGGAAGCTTGCACTAATTTATACAATACGTGATGCAACTAACTATGAATACATCTGTATATGCTCCTAATTTGCAAGTCTCAATTTCAATAATAATTGCAGAGGACATATATTCGCTCTTCTTTTATGTTTTATTAAGTAGTCATGTATCGCTGGATAAACAATAAAACAATAATTATGTAAAACGGAATCAATTTACAATGTACTATCAATAGTACTAGGTTATAATACAAATCTTCAATTTATACATTTACACATTATATGACTGTATCTATCGACATACACACATGCACACACACATATATGTATTACACAGTGAGTATCACCAGTGTGTATTTATAGTTAGGTCATAGTTTTCATAGGAAGAGTGTTTTTTGTTTCACTAATAACTGCGGTGCCATTTGACAAATCTTCATGAAACTGAAAAAAAAACACCTCACCTCCTTCCTGAAAGTTTTGATCCATCAAGCAGGGGCCAAGAAAAGCAGAGAGCCTAAAATAGTGATTTCCCATGTTAATTCTCTTTAGAAGGAAAGTGGCACACAAAAAAGGCTGAACGGATTCATATCAAATTTGGCAGACAGAACTTTACTCAGAAAGTGTGCTTCTCATTATTTTATGTTATTCTGTTCAGCTGTTTTTGAGAAATTGATGTTTAAAAATGTGCTCATGATGGTCATGGAGGGGTTCACATTTAGGTGTGTCTCTATTGTCCAGATATGCTCTCATTGGCTAGTATAAAGGGGACTAGTCAATCCTGATTGGCTGGACATAACCTGAACAATATGTTGTGGCAGCCAGTACTTAATTTGAGCAGGTGGTTTCTGACGCAGGGCACCAGCACTTATTTTTGAGTGCTGACACTTATTTTTCTGCCTCAAGCATTTACTGCAAGCAAAAGACACATGTGGGAAAGATGGAGGTAGAAAAAAACCGAAAAAGTGTCACAAATGGAGAAAGCAGAAAACTGTAAGAGTGAGCTGAAGGGGAAGGGAGTGCTGGAAATGGATTAAAGAGGCCAGAGATGGCTTCAGAATTACGCTGCCTCAGTATTCTATGCTCGCACATTTAACTACAGCAGCCGCATGTTTCAGAGGAAAGCTTTGGGCACTGGTATATTTTTATTTACAAATTAGGTGCTGGTGGCAGCCATTAAAGGACTAAGAGACAGATCCTGTGACCTAAAAATTAAAGAAAAAAAATATAAGTGGACAAGGTGATCACACCCAAAGGGACCCCCTGCCTGGCCACAATATGGACAAATTCTTCTGGCAGCCATTATAGTACTCAGGGACACTGTTCTCATTGAAATGTACTGTAGAGAATGTCAAGTTTTTATATATATGTTGCCTACTGGCGGTCACCAGTAGGTAGTTATATTTAGGACTCAGGTCCTCATCACGAGTGTGGCAGTCTTAAGACTACCACACTTGCGGTGGTGGTCAGACCGCTGCCATAGTGGCAGTTCGACCATCACATTACCACCGTGGCGGAGCTGCCACAGTCCGACAACCAGGTTGTCCCCAGTCGACAGCCTGGCGGTCTCAGGGGTCATAATCCGCAAGGGCAGCATTACGAGTCTCCTTTCCGCTAGACCTTGCATGGTGGTTGGACTGCCATGCAAAGGCTAGCGTAAAGGGGGTGTCCGGGGCCCCATTGGGGCCCCTGCACTGCCTATGAACTAGGCATGGGCAGTGCAGGGGCCCCCTTTGACAGCCTTGTTGCATTTTTCACTTACTGAATTACGGGCAGTGAAATGCGCAACGGGTACTATTGCACTCGATGCACCACAACATTGCTGCCGGCTCAATTACGAGCCAGCGTCAATGTTGTGGTAAGTTTCCCACTAGGCCGGCGGGAAACTTGTAATAGGGCCCAAGGAGGTATGGTCGCATAGGTGGTTATCCTGGCAAAGTCGTAATGAGCCACTTAGTTTACATAGAAAAATAGTTTTTTGACTTGCCTACATCTTTGACTCAGTTTGATGACTCTTCACAAACTTTTTACCAAAAAAGTGTCAAGTTGGGTCTTGCTGTGCCAGGAAAATTTTGGGGTGATCCATCAAGCAGAGGCAGAGAAAAAGAGAGGGTAAAAAAAGTGTTTGTCATGGAAATTCCCATAGACTCTTAAGACACGCCTGCAGCCCGAACCACTGAACGGAATTACATCAAATTTGGCAAAAAGTAGCTTTTGGTCCGCAGATCATCATTTTTGTTTTTGGTGTAAAACCATTGAGTAGTTTTTGAGAAATTAAAGGGAAAGGAAATTTGTATATCTAGGGCTGTGGATCCAGATTGATCGCCTGCTGAGATCTAATTGGCTGGCAACAATTCAAACAAGAAGTGTTGACAGCCATTTTGGGACTCTACTTTAGCCGAGTCCCAATAAAAAACATATAAAAAAGAAAAGGGGGAAGGGTATACACCCTAACCCCTTAGCCTTGGTCCAGGGGTCCCCTGGAATCCTAGGGACCCCCCAAATCTTAAAATTGTTTTTTAATAAACAAATCACTGCAAAATGTGCAGCTGGATCTGAGGATTTTTCTGAGATTTAAAAATAAAACACAGTCTTCTGCGTTTCCTTGTTATGTTGTCCCCAGATGGGCAGGTCCCGGGGACAAATTAGGCTAGAGTGGGGCGGCACATGAGACCACCCCTCCTAAGGCTTTCAGAAGCCCAGGGGACCACCACCTCCCTGGGACAATGCTTATTTAAGTATGCAGGGAGGGCGCACAGCCAGCCACGCCCCAGGGACCATCACATCCCCGGGGCTACAATAAAAAATTAATAGGCGTGTCATGTGGATCCCCCCATGCCCCAGAGACCACCACCTCCCCGGGGCTACATGCAAACTATATGTTGGGAAACATGCACTCCCCACGCCCTGGAGACCACCTTACCGGGGGAATATATTTTTAAAGTAATTGGGGGTGTCCTCTGGGCCCTGGGGACTGCCACATAGGTGGGGCTACAAAATGATTTTAGGAGAGAGTCTGTCACAGACCCCCTGGGACCACCAACTCCCTGGGGCAAAATGAAAAAATGGAGGGGGGGCATCCATCTCCCCTAATGGAGGCATAGATGGCCCTGGGCACTGCCACCTCTCAGGGCAGACTCCTGCTCCCTCCCAAGGTGCACACTCTTGGGAGGTAGCTGTTTGCTTTTGCTTGGCAGGAAAAGTAAAAGCAAACACTCCACTTTCAGCAAGCAAGAGCTTTAAAAATGCTCCTGCTTGCTGAAAGTGGAGTTTTCATCTCTTTCGCCACCTGGTAACATGCAGGCAGGAAAAGAGATGAAAACATTGTTATCGCGTGCCGGGAACTGCTATTTGCAGCAGCTCACTGCGTGCAAGAGCAATGCCGGCTTCTGCGGGTGCCGGTGGGACCGCAGTGACATTGAGGCTCCACCCTGCAATCCCCATAAATCTATACTGTCTACCCTAGGCGTCCAGGTACATGTGACTGGGCCCTGTGGGATGGGGTCTGAGGTTCCTTGTGCCCCCCATAAATGATAAAAAACAGCCCAGAGGTGATGGTCCCCTTGGCGTGGGGGTGGGTCCGTGCCGTCCCCCCAGTATACTATGTTAATGTTGTCTCGGGGAGGTGGTAGCTCGAGGGACCCGGGGAGCTCTGCGTGGCCCCTCCTAAATTTTTATATTATGTAGCCCTGGGGAGGTGGTGGTCCCCGGGGTGGTCCGGGAGGGGGTCTGTGCGACCCCCAATATCTATTTTTTAATGCTGTCCCAAGGAGGTGGTAGTCCCCAGGACCCTGGGAGGTCTGTGTGCCTCCCTTGCCCAAGTTTTTTTTATTATGTAGGCTCGGGGAAATGGTGCCCCCGGGGCTTGGGGGACTCTATGTCTCCATGCAGTCCCCCAATATTGTTCTAAAAATTAACTCCGGGGAGTTGGTGGTCCCCCAGGCCCAGGGAGATCCATTCGCTCTCCCCCCATGTTTTTTAATATGTAGCCCCATGGAGGTGGTGATCCCCACATCCCAGGGGGAGGGCATGCAGCCTCCCCATATATATTTTTAATGTTGTCCAAGGGAGCTCGGGGTCCCTGGGATCTGGAAAAGGAGGGTCTGTCGACCCGCTAAGTTTTTTTTTTTATTACGTTGCCCCAAGGAGATGGAGATCCCTAGGGGACCATGCAACCCCCTCATATATTTATTTAATGTTTCCCTGGAGAGGTGGTGGCCCATGGGGGTCCGTGCACCCTCCTCCCTAAATATACATATTTAATGTTGCCAATTTTAAGCTCCAAGCCCTTTGGCCGTGCTTGGAGCAGGGTTTGGAGCTTAAAGGGGGTTGACCGCACGGTCTGGCAGCACACCAAAGGTCGTGTATGGTATAGGGTTGGGTGGCTATAGGGGGTTGGCAGCATGTGACAAGGTCCTATGGCCAACTCCTGCAGCACACGGCCAAAGGCCTGGGGTTGGGTAGTTATAGGGGGTTGACCAAAGGCCATGCGCAACAGTGGTTGGATTAACGTATAGTAATGAGAATTACTTTTTGCTAAAAAAAAAAAAAAAAAGAAATTCACTGACAAAAACAAAGGTAACGGGGTAGTGAGTGCATCATAGTGTCAGTGGCTGTGTGAGTGACTGCGTAACTGTCTGAATGGGTCTGAGTGGGTACATGAGGGTCTGACTGAGGCTGTGAGTGAGTGCATAAGGGCCTGAGTGGGTGTCTGAGTGGGTCTATGAGTGGGTGTGTGAGTGTCTGAGTGGGTGTGTGAGTGGGAGAATTGATTGAAAGAGAGACAGAGAGAGAGAGAAAGAAAGTGAGAGGGAGAGAGAGAGTTTTTTAGGCTTTGATGTCTGATATACTTATAATTAGTTATTTGTCTTCAATTTAAAATAAAAAAATGTATTTGTTTAAAAAATGTATTTTTTTTTAAATTAATAAAACACAAAATGAGTCCTGCTGGAGTCAAACCCCATGGCTCAGTGTGGAGGTATGGGGGTTTATTTTTTTCTCTAGCCCTTTAAGGGCTTTTATGTTATTTATTTAAAATTTAATATATATGTATTTATACATACATATATATATGTCAACCTTCTTCACAAGAAATGACGGGCACTCACGGGCCTTCAATACGCAAAAAGTACTTTATTCCCCATGAGGTACAGACGTGTTTCGGCACTAAGCTTTTCTCATTGACAGTGATACAAAGATAAACATGGCTTTTTCATATGGACGCCTATTCTCACATGGTTCAGCAGTGCAAAGATAACAATGATGGACTAGCAATTCTGACATAAAGTTCAAAATGCTAGTATAAGGCTGAGTGTAGCGGCCATCTTAGATCATGTTACTCACTAAACTGAAACCCTCGGAACAAATACACAATATGTTGCAATGCCTAATGTCATAAAATTATTTACATATATATTGATGTCCTATTCTTAAGGAAGCAATAAGCAATTCATTAGTCCTACCAGAGGGTCCAATTATGAGATATATCATTGTCATACAAACAAAATAATTCACACATAAGCAATTTGAGTGTGGCGGCCATCTAAAAACTCCCCATCTTGAAGCCCTTACAACAAAAAAACAATATATTGCAGTGTCTTATATCATAAAATGAATTGTGCATATATCATTTCTTAAAACTGCCAATTAACAATTCATTCATCTCGTCTGAGTGTCATGATAAGGAAAATATAATTCTCCTACATACTCAGTTATTTGGTCATAATAGATTAATAACATAAAATTCAGATGGACTCGGTCCCACAGTGGAAACTACCCCTAATTTGCCAATTGCATCTTGACTGGGCTAATATTGGGATGTATGTATGGTAAGTGGATCATATGCAGGTAACACCGGGAGAACCAACTAGAAACAGTTCCCTATTATTTCCAAATTCTATCTCTCATAAGCTGGTACACAGTCCTACAGGTATTGTATTGTATTGTAATAGTATTTATACAGCGCTTATTACCCCTGTCGAGGCGTCAAAGCGCTTTTCGGTGAGTAGCACGCTACTCTGGAACCCAACAAGAATTAGTGATGGATTAGTATCGGGAAATATGAGTACAGTTTTAGTATTATTATGAGTTAATTTGAGCCGCGGATATGAGCGTTTGTTATTTAGATTGAATGGAGTAATGGAGGGGTGGAGCAGGAATGAAATCCAGAACTGTTAATTGGGAGTATATCCTTCATTTACTCAACCCAAAGGCTTGGGATGAGCAAAGGGGGATGGAGGAGGGAAGAGTCTGTGGAAGGGTTAGGGAGCGCATAGTAGCAGGGTCATAGAAATGAGGGATAATTTAGTAGGGTTGTGTGGGAGGTCATGGTAGTAGAGTGAGGTTTGGTGAGTTAGATGTGGAAGCGGAGGGAAGAGCTTAGGCAGAGTTATTTAGGAGATGAAAGTAGTAGAAAGGATTTGGGATGAGCCAGAGTGAGAATGGAGGATAGTTTGATAGAGACATGACATATGATGATGGGTAGATAAGTGTGATAAGATGAGAGCAGGAATTCATAGATATCTAGTATAACAACCCACCCAGGAGCCATGCAATGACCCACGAACATGCCAAGCACAGAAACAACATATACACATAGATAGATACATACATATATATATACATATACACATACACACACACACACACACACACACACACACACACACACACACACACACACACACACACACACACACACACACACATATGAATACACACACATATGCACATACAATACATAATTAGAACCATGGGTAAATATACTTAGTCAAACAGTAGAATCTCTCCAGAGTGCCCAGTTACACCCTTTACTGTCTAACATTAGGAAATATTGGGCCTCAGACTCTAGCTCGGATACCCCAGGGGTAATTGCTTCAAATCAACAGTATTCCTATTTAATCCTATCATGGGTGGTACCGTGGTAAGAAACAAGCAAGGAACTCTGGTTAGTTAAAGTTTAGGTGGAGAGCAGCTCTTTTATGTGAAGCCCAGTACAACACCACAAATACCCTGACTGTTCTCACCTCAAATGCTGTTTCTCTAGCAGAGTTGTCAAGCATAGGATAAGCACAGTGCCACACACACACACACATATATATATATATATATATAACTGGCAATAGCCTGTAGGTAGTTATAGTTAAGACTTGGGGCCAGACGTAGCAAAGGTTAGCGACTCGCAAACGGGCAGAATCGCAATTTGCGACAGTGCAAAATCGGAAATGGGATGCAAAAAGCCCATTTCCGACTCGCAAAAAGCGATGGGACCCGTTTGTGAGTCGCATCCGTTGCGACCCCATTTTGCGACCCGCAAATAGCAAGTCGCAATTTGTGAGTCGCAAACCATATGCAATTGCAACTCGCAAATTGCGACTAGTCGCAAAAAGCCCAGTTTGCATGTCCCATTTACCACTAATTCAGAGCAGGTGGTAACCATTACCAAAGTATAAAAGGGGACCCAGAAGCCATCTGGGTTACTCAAGATGGCGGAGATATACCTGATAGCAGTGAGGAGGAGAGTCTACGCAGCCCAGCAGAGGAGGAGGAGGAGGGGCCACAGACAGGAGAAGATATATAGAACCAGGCAGACTCTTTTTCAGCAAACTGAAGAGGAGATCTATGACAAATACCGCCTTAGCAGCGCAGCCATACTAGAATTAATAGATTTACTGAAACCACAGCTAGAACACCAGACTCTGCGTGGCTGCGCCATTCCTACGCATGTGCAAGTACTATGCTCCCTGCACCTCTTGGCCTCAGGGAGCTATCAGGGGGTCATTGCTGTGGCAGGTGGGGTATCCCAAAGTGCAGTGTCAAGGTTCCTCAGGGCCTTCCTAGATGCCTTAGTCACGCACATGTCTCACTTCATATACTTACCAAGGAATGAGGCAGAAATGAACAGCACCAAGCTGGACTTTTACCGCATTGCCCACTTTCCCCATGTCATAGGGTGTGTAGATGGGACACACATTCAAATATGCCCCCCTGCAAATCTTGAACACATTTTCCGCAACAGAAAGTGTACCCACTCACTCAATATACAGGTTGTTTGTGATGCCCATTATGTCATCACCGACATTGTAGCTAAGTTTCCAGGCAGTACCCATGACTCATACATTTTTAGGCATAGTGGGATACATCAACGCCTGGAACGTGGGGAATTCGGAGACGGTTACCTCCTAGGTAGAGCCACAGACACTTGCAGACATACACACAGGTCACTGTGCATGACAATCTGGACTTCCTAACCGTGTACTTTTGTGCCCAACAGGTGACAGTGCATATGATCTCAGGCCTTTGATCATGACTCCGTTTTTAACACCCAGCACTGAATCAGAGAGGCAATACAACAGTGCACATAAGAGGACCAGGAACCTGATAGAGCGCACCTTCGGACTCCTGAAGGCAAGATTCAGATGCCTCCACCCCAGTGGAGGTGCCCTCCAATACACCCCCATTACCGCATTCAAAATTGTGGTCGCATGCGCCATCCTCCACAACATAGCCACCCGACGTGGGCTACCTCTCACCCCTGCAGACCCAGATCCGGATGATGAAGAGCAAGAACAACCACATCGCCATCATGGGGATCGGAGTATAGCTAATCAAGGCAGACTGAGACGGGACCACATTGGAACACAATATTTTGGACGGTACGTGCCAACTCCCACCATACTCACCTATTAACCAAAAACTCCATTTGTTAAGTGGAACAAAAATAACTGTTTTATTAGTGTAATTAAGAAACTATATACAAGTCGAAATTGTCCATGGGCAGGAAAATGGCAACCAGTCATGTGGCACATTAACGCCATGTGCCACATTTAGTGGTCCTGGGTGTTCTCTACGATCTTCTGCCCCTCCTGCCAGCCTGGCTGGTCCCTGCTGCTTCCGTGGTGCTCTGCCTACCACTCCTGAGCACCCTGCTGTCAGTGGCAGAGACACTGCTCACTGTTGAGCCCTCCTCACTGTCTTGGGGTGTTTCCCCTGTGGGCCTCGACATTTCCCGTGTCTCCATCAGTTCGATGATGTGGGTGAGACGTCCCAGGCCCCTAGCAACATCCCCAGCGAAATGGCCCATCTCTACTTGCAGCCCAACTGTCCTCCTCGACAGGCCTGTGGTATTCATGGCGAGCCTGCCGATGGATGTGGCCATCCTGTCCAGTCTGTGCATTATCTGCCGATCTCTGCGCCGCCCAGCCTCTGCCTGGGCCAGCAGTCCTCCCGCCAGTTCCCTAATGGCAAGGGCAAGGTCCCCAGTGTTCTGGCACATCATGTCCATACGTCTGTTGAGGTGCTGCATGCTGGCATGGTTGTTTCGCACAAAGCGGTGCAGCACACCACTAATTCTGCCCAAAATTCTGTTCTGCAGGCGCTGACCACGCAGCAGATGTGCCTCACTGGTGGTTGGAGGAAGTATCCCGGATGCAGACTGCAGCCCAGATGGACTTGACCTGCGACGCCTGCGCAGCGGTGGCTGCCCTGTGCTCCCACCTGTGTCCTCCCTGCCTGTTGCTGGGGCAGCCTCTTGCGTAATTGTTGCAGCAGGTGTGGCTACTGCAGGGATGCTGCTGACCGTGCAGGTGGGGGTGCTGGCGGGTCCTTGGGTGTCCTCCTGGGCCTGGGTGCTTAGGGTGTTGGGGGTGTCTTGCTGGAGACCTGTGGGACATGGGGAACAGACTGTCAGTGTCTACTATCTATTGCACACTTCCTAATAAAGATTTGCCTATGAACTGCCTACTTGACTACATTTCCCATAATGCATCATTCTGGCATTTTCTACCCTGAAATGGAGCTATTTTGGTTGTGCATGCACCTGTGTACATGGTGGGTGGGGGTATGGCATTGATAGGGGTACAGGCATATCACATGGTACTCACCGGTTGATGTGCTGGGCTCTGAGGTGTCCAGGTCCCCAAATCCACACACTGCCTCCTGCTCCAATGTTTCTTCCACCCTTTCTTCCAGGGGTGTGGGTGGTGGCACAGACGATGGTCCCCCTCCTGTGCCTCTCATCTCCTGGAGCCTTTCAGCCACCCTCTCCTTGGTCTGGGAGCGGAGGTCATACCACCTCTTCTTGATGTCCTCGATTGTCCTGTGGCTCACCACCAGGGAATTGGTCTTATCCTGAATGTCCTGCCAGAGTTGTTTTTTTGTGGCCTCAGGAACATTGAGGGCTGCTCTCCCAAATAGCTCATCATAGTTCTGACAGCATTCCTCTGTCAGCACCTCCAGCTCCCTCTCAGAAAATTTGAGCTTCCTCTTTCTTGGGGTTCCCTCCATGGCAGCTGCTGTTTGTTCTGTGTGAAAACCGGCAGTTATAAAAGGGTGTGGTCCTCCCTCCTCCCAGGTGTATTTGTAAACTTCCTGGCTGTGATGTCATCATCATGTGCCAGGAAGTGTTTCCAGAGTGTTCTGGTGTGGTTTCTGGAGTGTTCTGCTGCACCTGTAAGCAATTTTCAAGGTAATCGCAATTTGCGATACCTATTCGCTAATTGTGAGTTCGTTTTTTGCACACTCGCAAAAAGCGACCTCGCAATCTGCGGACTCGCACACTGCGTTGCAAGTCCGGCTGCGAGTCGCAAATCCGGATAGTTTTTTTTTCTGGCATTACATATTGCGACTCGCATTTTGCGAGTCGCATCAACTCGCAAAATGCGAGTCGCAATTTTTATTTTTGCTACATCTGGCCCCTAATTCATATAGACAAAGTGTTTTTTGTTTTGTCAGTAACTTGGGTGCTGTTTGACAAATCTTCACAAACGTAGTGTACAACTCTTATCAGCTGCTGTGTCCAAAGTTTCGGGGTGATTCATCAAGCGGGGAATGTGGAAAAGTGGGGGGGGGGCATGTAATTTCCCATAGACATTTTAAACATGACTACAGCCCGAACCGCTGGATGGAATTACACCAAATTTGTAAGAAAGCTAGATCTTGGTCCAGAAAGCATGCTTTTTGTTATTTAGTGTTAATCAGTTCAGTAGCATTGGAGTTATTAAGGAAAAGGAAATATAGATATCTGTGGGGTAGATGCTTCGTGGATCCACTTGTGGGGGCATCTGTGGACCCTGGGGAAAAGCAAGGCTCTGATTGGCTGGTCGCAACCTGACAAGAAAGTTGTGGTCACCTTTTTTTTTCTTGCTTGGGCAGGGGAGGGGAAAAAAGGGGCACAACACACAAGGGATCAGGATTCATGTTTCCTAACCCCATATGGGTCCCTCAGGGACAAATGGCAAAAAATTGTCAATTTTTTCTTAGCCAAATAGCGGATCCACCGAGGGGCTCAGCGCAACCCCCAGTGTAAATTCTCGATGGATCCACAGATCCAAAGCAGACTTAGAAAAAACCTTGCAAACAAAATCCCTGCTCCCCATGGCCAAAGGCCATGCACAGCATGTGATTGGATGCATGCAGAGGGTTTGGCCAGGCCTTTTGGCCAGCCCCCACCGTGCACAGCTGAAGGCTATGCACGGGGGTGGTTGTATCAACATAGAGTAATTATACATTACTTTACGTTAAAGAAACATAGAAATTCACTAAGAAAACCAAAAGTTACAGGGATGTTACAGTTAGGTTGACTTTTTATTCATAAAAAAACATAGAAATTCAGCACTTATAGGTATACTTATAATTATACTTATCTGAAGAAACTATAACTTGTGCAGTTAAGTAACTTTAGGCCATGAATTATAGTTTATTAACAAAGTATAAGTATTACTGTAACTTCAGAATTTCTGTTGTTTTGTATAGGTAAAACATCAAACTAACTATAACGTCCCTGTAACCTTTGTTTTTCTTATTGAATATATATGTATATAATCTTTGGGTGGTCACTAGTAGGTAATTATAGACAGGACCTAGTATACATAGAAGAAGAGCTTTTTGTTTTGCTAATAAAATTTGAGCCGTTTGTTGAATCTCCACAAATTTTTCAAAACTAATGTGCCAATCACTTCAGCTGCTGTCTGGGGCGTTTCAGGGTGATTAGTCAAGCGGGGGCTTAGAAAAAGGGAAGGTTCCCAAAACACCTTTTCCCCATGCAATTTCCCATAGGGACTTTAGACACAACTACATCCTTAACCGCTGGACGGAATTACACCAAATTTGTCAGAAAGCTAGGACTTGGTCCTGAAATATCTCTTTTTTTAATTTGGTGTAAATCTGCTCAGTAGTTTTGGAGTTATTAAAGAAACAAGATTTATATATGTCTACAGACACAGATCCACTGCAAATCTACTGCGGTGGATCTGCTGATCCATGCACCAAGACCAATGCTGTGAATGTCTGGCTACAACCTGACAGGAAAGTTGTGGCTGTCATTTTGTCTATCGACACTCCGTCTGGAGGTGGGGGTGGATTAAGATGAAATAGTATATAAGGGTCAGGATAACGGTATCCCAAACCCATAGGACTAATGGAGGGGTCTCTGAGGGAGCCCCAAATCGGCAAGAATATGACAAATAATTCCTTTTTTGGGGGCATGAATATCTGTGGATCCTCCGCGGAGCTCAGCATTGCTCCCCAATATGAAAATCCATCAGATTCACAGATCAAGGGCCCAATTAAAAGAAAATGCACCCACTCACTCACACACCCACAAAACAACTACCACACACACACACACCTAGTCCATTCACACACCTACTCACACACTCATTCAAACACTCACTCACACAGCCACAAAACCACTACACACCCACTCACACACCTACAGTCACACCCATTCACACACCCAAAACCACTACCACACCCACTCATAGACCCACACAGCCACTCACACACCCACTCACAGACACACAGAGCCACTAACACATCTACTTAGACACCTATTCATACTCACACACCTATTCACAGACCCACAAATCCCTACCACGCCTACTCAGAGATCCACAGCCACTCACACACCCACAGCCACTCACACACCCACTCAGACTCACAAAACAAACCACTACCACACCCACTAACTAACCAAAATAGCCACTTATGCACCCATTCACACACTCACACTCCCACTCACATCCAGAAAACCACTACCACACCCCCTCACAGACACACACTCATTCACAGACTCACGCACCCATTCACAGACCCACAAAGCCACTACCTCACCACATCACAGACACACACAGCCAGTTACAGACCCACTCACAGACCCCCAAAGGCACACCCACTCACATACTCATACAGGAACATTAGATCCACAGATCTGTCACAGATCCTCCCACAAACTAACAGGCAAACACCTTTTTTTGCTTGGGATCTGCAGTAGATTTGCAGATCTGGGTGAGAAATTAAAAGAAGGATTTGAAAACAAAAAGCACCAGTGTTTGGGGAGATGGATGGCTCTGAAAAGAGCCTTTGTGTTTATGATGTGTTGATTATAATAACACATAGAACAGGATGCAGTCTTTTAAGTTGTTGAGAAATGCCGTGTGGTCTCCATCTGTGAAAGAGACTCCATCTCTTCAATATATTCCGTCCCTATGGAAGGGTAAGTTGCTATGGTATATAGAGCCCCTGTCGTGGTCTCGTAGAAATGCAGAAACTGTTTTATTGACATGTTTCCTGGATTTCTTTGTTTGCAGACAAAATTTAATTGAAACCCCTGCCACTTCTGTCTTTGGCAAATGTTGGAGAACACCAAGGCAGTAGGTTGGAAAAGTTTCATTAAATTACGAAAGGCATCCTTCATTAGGATTTCCAGTCCTACCCCAGTATTTGTGTCTGGGCCATTGCCACCACAATGCACAATCATGAGGTCTGGATGTTGGTAATCCGCAATGCTTTCAACCAGGGGCAGCAACTGATGCCACTTTATCCCTCTCTGGCCAACGCAAGTAATGTCTACATTAGCTACACCTAGGTCCCTGTCAATGCCACTCTTTCTAGCACGCTCTCTGGCCCAAAACAAAAACCTATTGCCCACAATCCAGACTCTGACCATTTTGGAGACAAGCAGGAGTACCACAAGGGAAAAAGCTGGGGCAGAATGAGACAGTTTTGAAGATGCAAGGCAATTAAAATGGAGGACAGCAAGTAAAATATAAAAGAGCATATTTTGGTTGGATGGTAGAGATGTGCAGGTAACTAAAATTTGGTAGTCACTTTATGAGAGAAAGTATCTAACTCCGTGATTGTCTTTGGAAAAATAAAAATAAATTATGTTGTTCGGGACATGCTTGGAAATGCGAACAGTCAATCACACCTGCTACAGGTAATATGAAGCTAATATGCCTTTAAGAGAAACTCTTGTAAACGTTTGACCTATTGGTAGGCAGACACGATTGGAAACCTGGTTACTATGGAACAGAGCTAAAAGATTGTCAGGGGAAGGGAACAAAAGAGACTGCAGTGTGAAACTGAAAAGTAGACTGGTGTACAAACTTTGCTCAGTAGGGAGTGTACGTCTTGTACTTGACAATATTTTACAAATTAAAATACAAATGAAAATCATTGACTGCAGATTAGTGAATGCTTGTAGGGGCTGTTGTGTGGATCCACCCCGGACCGCATGGGGGAGTGGGAGGTGTGCTAAGCCCCGTGGTGCATGCATGGATCTGCCAAAAAACTATGGTATTGGGCTTCTTTATAAGAAACATGGAATGGGTTAACAAATGGTGACCATTTAGAAGTGGTATAACAAAAATAAAAGAGGAAAACAAGTCTGTGATTTGCTAAGTATAGCACTATGAGTGAGAGCACAGTGGGAAGTGTAGCCAGTATTGCTACTTTTCTACTGAGAGTGGAGGCAGATTTCCAAATTTCTGACTTAAGATTTACAGTGGAAACAGATATTAACATAAAAGTTGCACAACAGCAAAGAGATTTTACAGTATATGAATTAGGGTGTACTATAAAAAAGTATATTTAAAAACACTATGAGCGTATATTAGCTGAAAGAAAATGTGTAGCTTCTAGACACTACAGTAAAAGACAAAATAGAAGGGAGGTTAGATGAGAACATTAAGTAAACAAAAGTGAGCAGCAAGGGAGGAAGAGGAATTGTGATACTGAAGATATACTTGTTTTATTAAGCTAGTATTAATGAATGTGTCTGAAATTAGATGTGGATGTTTGGTTATAGTGTGTAATTTAATAGTCTGTAATTTGCACCCACTCACAATCTCAGACAGGCACTTACACACCCAGTTACACCTCTACAAAAGCACTTATGTACCCACTAGTCATATACACAGATAGTAACTGACACAATCACATGCGCATAAAACCATTCACACACCCATTAACTTACCCATACATCCACTAACATAGTAATTCATACACCCACACAGGCACTATCACACCCAGGTCTGCACTTTCCCAGCTATTCATGTACCCAGAACTCAGACAGTCAGTTACATATGCACTTACACATCAAAACACCCAGTTATATGCCCAGTCACCCACCCATACAGCTACTCGTCTACCTATTTACACAAGCATTGAGCTACTCCCACTCCCACTCAGACAGCGACAGAGGCACTTACATATCCACTCAGACACCCACACAGCATTTGTGTATCCACCACTAACAGAACCACTTGCACATGTTACACCCAAACACCCACTAACACAGCCAGTTACTAATCCATACAGCAACCTACCCATTTAGACACCCATACAGTAACTAACACACCCAATCACACCCCCCACAACTAGTTACAAATCCAGTGACACAACCATAGAGGCACTGATACACTAATTCAAATATCCACTCAACCACTGACACACCAAGTCACCAACTTGCACAGCCACTCATATATCCATTTATGCACCCATTCTCAGACACTTACACAGCCTGTTACACACTGACATAACTTGTGTAGCTTTTCATTTGCTTATAGTATGTGAAGAAATATGAAGGTAAATGTATTCTGTATTTGCTTTTAGACATCTAATTGTTTTTAAAGAGGAATGGAAGATGGAATGGTGAGGTGAAAAAAAGTAAGCATTTTGCTTCTTGACAGCATTCACAAACTGGCCAACAGACTACATTTTTAGTGCAACTGGCATATGGATTTTGCTGCAGTGAGTGACCTTGTCTTCCAGTTTTGGTGAAACAGTGGGCATGGTAACCATCTGGTCAAGAGGTAAGGGTCCCACAGATGGTCCAGCAGCTGATGATGATCCACCACCCTCCCTCTCTCTTATCATGTTGTGGTATGTGCTTCTATGTGTGGTTTTCAGGTGTTTCCAAATAGAGTATTTGGCATGTGAATACTTCTTCATCATACCTCTTGACAGTTTTTTTCCATATATATTGCATTGGACAAATCTTAGGAAGAACTTTCTTTTCTCTGGAAGGGATGGGGAAATATTTTCAAACTTTGGAGGTGGTAAGTCTTCTTCTTCATCCCGCTCTTCCCATTCTCTTCTTTCATGAGCAGAAGACATCCTAACTTTGGAAACTCTCTTCTTTTGAAGGAAAGGCAGAAAAACAATAGAGCTGTGATTTTGAGTCTGTACCGAAAGGGATGTGAAACCCAAATAACTGATTTAGGGTGTGGTTTGTAATGTGGATGTGTGGAGACTTCGTGTATACAATGATAATATTGTGTTTAAGTATATTCTTGGAGTTGCTGCAGATTCGTGGTGGCATTGCAGCAGATCTCTGGATCCATAAATTGAATACAAAAAGAGAAAGACTTGCTATATTGCATTTATATAAAATTTTCAGAGGTTACCTTACATTGTTTTGTTAACTGTTTCTTTTAAAATGTATAATAAGAATAAGTGTATTAATAAAAATGTATTTAAAAAACTGTGAAAATGTATGTTACCGAATTGAATGTATGAGTGAAATTGTAGTACAATTTGTATAAAAAAAAACTTTGGAATTCACTGATAAAAACAAAGCTTACAGGGGTGTTGTATTTAGGAAATAGAATTTAAAAAACGTAGAAATTCACCGAAAAAAAACAAAGGTTACAGGAATGTTATATTTAGGAAACAGTATTTTGAAAATCCTTGGAAATTCACAGAAAAAACAAAGGTTTCCGGGACATTATAGTTAGGAAATAGAATTTTAAAAAACAAACTCACTGAAAAAACAGCAACATAGTTAGGCTCTGATTATGCACACACAAAACCATAGAAATTCAGAAGTTATAGTTATCTGAGCTAACTATAACTTAAGCTCCCGTAATGCACTGCTGATGACCTTTCATATTACATCACTCATGACATTACTGATGACATCTCAAATGACATAACTGTAAAATTTCGGGTTGATCTGTCAAGCGGGACCAAGAAAAAGGGGCGGTCCCAAAACGCTTTTTCCCCATGCAATTTAACAAGATTTTCAGACACAACTACAGCCCGAACCGCTGAATGGAATTACACCAAATTTGGCAGAAAGCTTGGTCTTGGTCCAGAAAGAGTGCTTTTTGTAATTTGGTTTTAATCTGTTGAGTAGTTTTGGAGATATTGAAGTAAAAATATTTATGTGTATCTAGAGACGCAGATAGATTGCGGATCCTCTACGGAAGATTCACATGCCAACAGCAGTGCCGTGATTGACTGGCCACAACCTCAGAGGAAAGTTGCCACCATCATTTTGTTCATCAGGACTTGTTGGGGAAAATCACATTTAAAAGTGATAGAAGGAGGTTAAGGTAGATGCACCCTGAACCCATCGGACTGAAGGAGGGGATCTGTGAGGGACCTCTCATGGGCAAGACATTGTCCAAAACTGCTTTTTAAGCATGCAAGTATCTTCAGATCCACCAGGATCCTCACACATCCTGGTGGATTCCGGTGGATCCATGGATCCAGACCCCGTTAAAAAAATACGCCCTCTCACAGACCCACACACCTACCTACACACTCACTCACTCATCCACTTACACATCACACAGTCACACACCCACCACATACTCACACACCTATTTACAAACCCACACAACAACTTGCACACCCACACAGCCACTCACACACAACCTCATGCACCCCCTCACACACCCAAGTTACAGGGACGTTGTAGTTAGGAAATAGCAATAAAAAAACTTAGAAATTTACTGCGGCCCCCTGCATCACATTTCATTAAAGCCCCGGGGAGGTGGTGGTCCCCGGGCTGTGGGGGGCAGCATGGCTCTATGATTACATTTCATTTGAGCCCTTGGGAGGTGGTGGTCCCCGGGCTGATCAACCCTCGTATTACATTACGTTTGAGCCCCAGGAGGTGGCGGTTCCCGGGGCTGCAATGGGGGCTCCCACATAGCATTTCATTAAGGCCCTGGGGAGGAGTTGGTCCCAGGGCTGCAGTGGGAGAGGGGGGGCGGTCAGCCCCCCGATTACTTTTCATTAGAGCCCTGAGGAGGTGGTGGTCCCGGGCAACGGTGAGTCGGGCGGGGCGCCCCCTCCTTATTTTTTTTACATGCTCCCAGGACCTGGCCCACTCAGGGCTTAAAAAAAACAAGTGCGGACGCCCACTCCTGTTTTTTTTGTTTGCCATGGGTTTGCTGTAAATTAGCAGCATTTTGTTTTTTTAAAGTGCTTTTTGCTCTGATGGGGTCCAACACCTTAGCGACGGGGTCAGGGTGCACCTACCCTGGCTCCTTTTCCTTTTTTTCCTTTTTTTTGTTGGGACACGGCTGAAGTTCCAAGATGGCTGCCAACACTTCCTGATGTGTTGGCAGCCAATCAGAGCTTAGCATTTACCTGCACAAGTTTGTCATTATTCACAAAATCATTACAGCCAGAGATATACAAATTTGGATTTCCTTTAATGTCTCAAAAACTACTGAACTAATTTACACCAAATAACAAAAAGCACAATCTGTGCACCGACAACTAGCTTTCTGCCAAATTTGGCGTAATTCCATTCAGTGATTCTGGCTGTAGTTGTGTTCAAATTGCCTATGGGAATTAACATGGGAAACACACGTTTTTGACTTCCCCCTCCCTTTTTCTCAGAAAAATTTGTGATGATTCGTCAAACGGTGCCAAGGATATAGGCCTTTCCTATGGCAGCATGGTCCTAACTATAACTACCTGTTGGCAACCACCTGTAGGTAATATATATATATATATATATATATATATATATATATATATCCAGAGAAAACCTATTTTGTGGTTCTGGTTAAACCGTGACAAAATCACTGAAAATGACCAATTAAGGTTTCTGATGCACACAATACATGCCACGTAGGCTAGAATGTACTGGGAGGTCTACTGAGTTTCATTTACCAGAAACTCACAGCTGAAGGCTATTAGTATTAGATGCTTGCCAGTCCACTTTTAATATGACCACATGGAGGCTGTTCTAATATATTATATTACCAGCAATCCTTTTAATGACATCTAAAATTATATGATTGATGACATCACTGGTGACATCAGTATGAACACTATACAGCATAGTGTTAATACAGCACAGTGTTAATGAATGTATGCATGTGGGTTGATGGTGTAAGCCCTGGAAACAAGTGTAATTGTGCATTTATAAAGTTAGATGGTGCACAGCTGACAAATCTCTAAACATTAAGGTGGAGTCCTCTAGGTTAAACAAGGTAAAGGCTGAGCTTACCTGATGTGGGTTGCAGAGCTATGTTTGAAAGCAAGTTGTGGTTAAAGTCAAAGCATTTTCCAAAAACAATCTGTGTGAAAGGCAAAATCTGCTGTTGACAATACATGCATTGGGTTGCTTACTCTGACTACAATGCACTGAAAGGGCCACTTAGTCGCGTTTTACCTGAAACTTACAGCTGTGGGGTATGAATTAGTTCCAGTACTCTTTTGAGTGAAGGTTGCTATAATATGCTATATGACTATCCATTCTTGTAATATCTCGGATAAGCAATACATCTTTTCATTAGTTTTAATACCTAAGCCAGCTCCTTTTGTTGCATGATCTCTCATTGCTTTCTGACTGTAAGTCCTGGGTGATGCGTCATATGATCTTATGAACTCTGTTCTCATTGTTAAAAGTCTTAAAACACTAACCCGCTCACCGTTTGTATGTGTATGGCAGAGTACCATGCTGGTGGGACAGCATATGGTTGCCTCTCAGTGGTTGATGGCTGACACAGAGACCCGAAAGATACTACAAAACAAGTAGACTCTGGAAAGACTAGCAAAAGGCACAAAACTCCATAGACAGACTTGGGGAAAAGAAGCAAGAAAGGTAGAGCAAAAAGTGGATGGGCAAGAGTTTAAGAGGCAAAAGAGGGAACAGAAGAGATCTAGAGGAGGATAACAGGACACTCTCATTCTGAAAGTAGACAGGAAGAACACCGGAGCTGGTGTGACAGTAAGGTGGTTCTTTGGTGGCCCAGCAAGGATCGAGAACACAGTGGAATCTGCTAGAATGGACTGTGCTTTAAGAGAGGGGTGCAGGACAGGGTGTGCTAATGGCACACAAGATCCAAAAGAGAGTACTAAAGCCGAAAAGGATCCCTGAGGATCAGGAGACTCTGACCACGGAGAAGTTACCTTGAAGAGACATAGGGGTAAACATTTTAATAAGATGAAAAACAGTATTTTGCACAATTTGCGGTTGCAAAATATGATAGTGAGCTATGGCACAATGAAGAAAGATGGCATAATCTAAGCAAGAGAATATGACAGGTTGAACAACAGTTTTCCTAAATTCTACAAGAGGGAGAAAATTATATTTCTCAAAGTCACATTTGTGAAAAAGACAGCAGAGACTTTGGAAAATACAGGGACAAAGGACAAAACAGAATCAAATATGACTTTCAGGTTATGTACCAAGTCCAAGTTCAGGGGACCACTAGGCCTAAGACCAAATGGAGGACAGCCAAACCAAAATCAGGACCTCAGTTTTAACCAATTGGATTTCTTCCAAGAAGTGACATTTGAAACGCAAGTATTGAGACTGATTTGTCCTATAAGAAGAGCATTATCAAGTATTTTTATTTTAGGTTTCCTTCAGCAAATCCACACAGCACAACTGAATGAAAAGAAAAAGATAAATGGCACTACACTTGCGACATTCTGCAGGCTCATTTGCAAAGATAGTAACAGTACACGTATCCACCTCAAAAGATGAGATACATATGCATATTTGGTTAATGATATACAAATAATTCGGAGAGTGAGCTTGATAAAACATTAGGAGAGTATGTACCTAGTACCATACAGCTACATAGAATCCAAATCCAAATCCGAGGGGTCAGTTCATTTCAGATATCTATGTCAGCCGCCTCCCATTAACTCCGATGGCTAATCTACCAATCTTCCTGCAGCCATTTTCTTCTAGTGGTCCAGAGTAAAGAATTATGCAAGTAATGTATGTATGTAACTATTGCTTCAGAGGACTCCAAGTGTCTCTGGGTCATGTCACATCTGGGACGAGAGTTTGTGTTAGAAATGTCAATACTGAAACTTAAGTCTTTCCCCCATTTGCAATATTACAAAGAGGTTCCCTATCCCAGCACATTATCATTCTAGGCTTGGCCAGCAATAGAGCAAAAGCTATAAATCAGTTCACCAGAAGCGCAAACTTCTTCATATATTTCAGTAATGCAGTCAGTGGTGAGGGGTCAAGCTTGTGTTCCGTCATCTTACATAGTTAAGGGAATATGAGGGTCATTCTGACCCTGGCGGCCGGTGGCCGCCAGGGCCACCGACCACGGGAGCACCGCCGACAGGCTGGCGGTGCTCCAATGAGCATTCTGACCGCGGCGGTTCAGCCGCGGTCAGAAGCGGAAAGTCAGCGGTCTCCCGCTGACTTTCCGCTGCTCATTGGAATCCTCCATGGCTGCGGAGCGCGCTCCGCAGCCATGGGGATTCTGACCCCCCCTACCGCCATCCAGTTCATGGCGGGAAAGCCGCCATGAACAGGATGGCGGTAGGGGGGGTCGCGGGGCCCCTGGGGGCCCCTGCCGTGCCCATGCCAATGGCATGGGCACGGCAGGGGCCCCCGTAAGAGGGCCCCAAAATGTATTTCACTGTCTGCCTTGCAGACAGTGAAATACGCGACGGGTGCAGTAGCACCCGTCGCACCTTCCCACTCCGCCGGCTCGATTACGAGCCGGCATCCTCGTGGGAAGGTCGTTTTCCCCTGGGCTGGCGGGCGGTTTAACTGGAACCGCCCGCCAGCCCAGGGGAAAACTCGTAATACCCGCCGCGGTCTTTTGACCGCGGCGCGGTAATTTGGAGGGCGGGATCCTGGCGGGCGGCCTCCGCCGCCTGCCAGGGTCATAATGAGGCCCTATGTCTTAGTATGCCACTACCTCTGGACAGTCCCAGGCCACATGTACAAGTGTTGCTTTGGGATGCAAAGAGCTGCTGCATGCTACATCTGCCAGTAGAACAATTGTATGTAGTCGTGTCAGTGTGTAGTAGAATCGCTGAGTAGAATCAAAGCGCAGGGTTCTGTGTTTACAATTCAGAGATGCTCCTTGTATTTTTGCACATCAAACAGCCCACTGTCCATGTGTTAACTTCTGCCCCAAGTTGGCCCCCATAGCCTGCCAGCTCCACCTGTCCCAAAACATGGCAGAAGTATTGCTCCTCTGTATTCTGGTAATAATATGCTGCAAGTTCACATTCACTTGCATCTCCTTGAGTATTGTTGGAGGGAGCAGCTCATGTAGGAACTGCTGGAGCTGTGCCCACAAGCTATTACATAGTCTGCAACTTAGGGACATAAGAGAGGATTTGTCAAACTTTAATCTCCAACAAACTGTTCCAGGCTCTTAAAAGTTCTATTTAAGAAGAGAGCACCAGGACAAATTGCCCCCAAATGAACAAATTGCTGTTTAGCTTTCGGCTCTTGAGTGAAGAGGATCCATTGGATATCTTTAATTGATATGTGTGGGAAACAGAGGTGCTGTAACTTCTGTCTTCGTGCAATACTCTGTTACATACCAATCAAGCGTTTTACAGAATCCATATGCTTAGTAACCATGCTAGGTGAGGAAGCACCTCTGTTGCCGATGGGTATGGCGAAGCTTCTACTCTTCCACCACCAAATGTGAAAAGTTCTGTGGGCCATGGCACCAGACGTTCACAAACGGTGTATGTGCTGTATATAAATACAGTTCTAAGTCAAAGAGTGAACCTCTCTCAAATAAAGGAAAGCAGAGAGAGAATTAAGGAAAAGGAGGAACCCAAAAGATTTTTTTCACTTTTCACCAATTAATGAAAGCCCCATCGATAGAACTTCACTGTATGGGGACTAGCCAGTGTAGTCCTCTAGTTAAAAAAAAGAGACCGGCTTGTTATAGCCACAAAATTAATGTCTAACTAGTTACATACTTTTCAGCTACGTAACATAAAATAAAATAGGAGTTACCTCACGTAAGCTGCCACCATGAGCCATTCAGTAACTATCCCGCTAGCTCCTGCTTCTCATCATTGGCAGTGCTCCTATTTGCAGGGAAGGCACCCCAAAATCATGCCAAAAACAACACTGTGACACTCATCAGTGTCTTCATCTGACCTCGGGGAAGATAATAAATAACCAACAATATCCCTGCATAAAAAACACCTTGCTAGTGGTGTATAAGACAGGCCCTCTGATAAACATAGAGTTAACACCTTACACTCAACAAAAAAACGAAAAATATTTAGGGAACCGTGACATTCATGTATTTAAGCGTCAAGACCCTGGCACATAGGTTAAAACACAAACTCATGTTCGGACCACAAATTATGAAAGACCAACATGTTTCATTGCCACCGTATCTTTAGGCAGGTTCATCAGGGCCAGAGGACCAGGCAAACACCCATTTTACACTGCACCTAGAAAAAAAAAGAGAAAGAGAGAGAGAGAGAGAGAGAGATATATATATATATATATATATATATATATATATATATATATATATATATCAATCAGAAAATAGTATAAAAATATAAGGAACACCAAAAACAAAATGACAAGTTATTTCCTGAATGTCCCCAAGAGGACACCAAGTAACACAACTTCAAATAATTATTGGGTTTACTGCTGCAACCTGCAACATACTTCATTAAAAAGAAGAAACTATTTCTTGTAATTAGAAGGACATTGGGAGGAAAGACTTTCCACCCCAACCTTGTTGTTTAACTCAGCGGACAGGCAACACACAACAGACATCACAGAGTGCACTAATACTCAGCATCTCATTTCTCTTGGTGAATGAGGCCCTCACTTCACGAAGGCGCCCATGAAATAACGTTTCAAAAATGGTTATCAATCAGGGGGCATTGTGTAGAGTTCACGCGACCCAGAAACGGACAAAAGAGGGAAAACCCTTCTCACCATGTTCTCAACATACTTCCTAACACACGGTCACAATATAAATTAAAAGCAAACATAGTTTCCAACTACAGAGTAAGGAATAAGCTAAAGGACAATGGTCCATAAAGCCCCAGAGAGCTACACAGTCAGCCTAATTGATTTTGCAATTCTGTTTTAACAATCTCTGTAGATCAAAAAACCCCTGTTCAAAATGCCTCTTCCTCCCACACATCTTTCCTGCTGCGCCGAAGGCTCCGCTCTATAGACAAAGTCCTGCTACTGCTCTCAAACGCCACTTCTTAAAATGGAAGCAATGCACTTCCTATAGCCCAAGACTCAGCCTTCACAGACAACTAGAGCAGCTCGCGAGAAGAACCATCTTGGAAGGAGGAACTTCGTAAAAAACGGGTGCCATTACAGCTAAAGAACACCTGGTTATAACTAGAGGAGAACACCCTGTGCCTGAAGGGTGCTAAAATGAATTGTGTATATTGACCACCTACATTAAAATATTGTATTAGATTCTGACTCAATCCTGTTAGCATGTCAGACCTTAATAAGTAAACTTACAAGGGGACCCGAATGGGTCGATGAACCTTTTGACTCGTTTAAAATGTTCTCGCCATAGCTCCAGTAGATGAACAAATAATCAATTCACAATAGTCAACAATCATTAGTAATCAATAAATCAATAATCAATGGAGTCAGAAAAATATCACTCACCATGGCCTTTCAGCCATGAAGAACCACACCTTTAGTAAAAGTTTAGTACTTTTATTTCCCTTATATTAACAATACTAAGGTCGTGTAGATTAATCTCAAAATCAAATGAAACACAGATAAGAACAATATTGGTTGTCCAAAGCGGCGGAAGAAACGCAATCTAATCAAAGCTTGAATCACAACACATTCTGAGGTTACGGTACAGATCAATAGCAGAATCAGCTGCAATAAAGATATATGATACATAGAATTCAGCAAGATAACTCGTCAATCATTGTTCCTGTATTCGTCAGTTAAGTCTGAATGCCCTCAACTAACGTCAGATTAGCATCAGCATGTTGGGCTTCACGCAAAACAATTTAGAACACACATTTAGGAAAAACATCTAGCTAGGGGTGTATCAAGACAGCGCAGTTGGTACCTAGAAAGAAAACCCGTAAAATGCATAACAGTCACATTGTCATATCTACATATCCACAGTATGGGCCAGCAAGCAGAATCAGGCTTTGTCCTCAGGTCATCAATCGATCAGCAAAGCATCAGGTTCTCAGTCAGAGAGTATGAGCCTAATGAAACAATCCCCTAATTCCCTATTGGTCAGTTAATCGTACGGTTATACTCTACCCAATAATATATCTATACCAAATCTATGAACTCTAATATTTTGCTCTTCACACAAAGTTGATTGGTCCACTTATGATGTCCTCATCATCCGGCTCGTGAGGTAACAATTTTTTTGCATCTTCCTCTCCAGTCATTGTCTTCTTTGTTCGCGTCCTGGGAAAGTACATCTCACACACATTACACACGATTTGTTACATTAGCAGGAACATCATCTACTGTTAGTCGGTTCTCATGGAAAGCTTCTGTTAAGCACTTTTAACAATACAATGGACATTTCACAGTTTAGTTCACTTTGTCAGCATTTTTATTGAATGCTAAGAAATACAGCTTTCTACATGAGGCCTGGCAAAACTAGGCCAAGACACTCGCTAAGCTAAGGCCCATAATTAATAAACTAGAGCATACTTCATAAACCTAAATATGACCTACTATTACATTAGTCTACTACATTTTCAATATTTCATAAGTATTAATCATCAATTAGTACAGTTCGTGAACCCTGGTGGCCATCCTCTGAGGTCACATTTTCAAACGTGTGCATTATTTTTCTCTACGTTATTCATTTTCTACAAAATTCATTATTCAAATTACATAAACACTCATCAATTATTTCTTAGTAAAGACACCTGTTTCAGCAATCCCTATTATGACAGTTGGGGTAGCAGGACCACAGAACAAATACTTTTAAGCTGAAACCGGTTCCAGAAAATAATCCTGAGGCAATGAGTAAAATGGGACTGTAAACTGAGGTAAAAAGAGAGGGGCAAGGGGCAAAAAAGATGATGTTCTGCAATTATAATTGATGTCCTTATTAGCAAGAAACAACAAACCAAGAATCCCTGTAAAAACAAAAGCTTTACTCTCCAGTATATAATGGGGCCTCCGAATCACTATCTGATCCTATACCACTCAATAAGGTTATTTAGACCTTATTTATCAGTATTTTCTGAGAAAATCCAACAAAACCCTCTGTTTGCCAGAGCCACCTCTGCTCCGCTTAGCCCCTGACCTAATTTTTCCAGAACTGTTCATTCAAAATCCATTGGCCTATGTTCCAAATATCTGAACTGTTTGTTCAATTTTGTAGTGAGCCTTCATCTCTGGTCTTGGGCTAAGATGAGGCGCTGCTAGCTTGCCAGAAATGGATTAGGCCAACAGTTGTCACATAGTGTGGGATTGGACTTAGTTACCCACAATTCAAGTGATGCTGCCACTCAAATCCAGCAGCCTCTGTAGTACAGGTGCTGATATGTTCCTGCATTTGCATCTTCACCTTCCTCATGGTCAGACTAACATAGGAGAGGATGCATGGCCATTTCAACCTATAAATGATGAATGGGGAGTCACAATTAGTTATTTTGTTCTGATACCAGAATGTACTGTTGAGTAGTGTTATTTCTTTTGTGTGCTTGGTAAGTTTACAGACATTGCATCCTCCACAAGGGAAATGACCTCAACTGGAAACAAATGCTCATCAGATTTCCTAGGCAACACCGAGGACGTAGTATGGATCAGCTTATTCTTCAAATTAGGTGAACACTGGAAAGCAAAATATGGTCTTGGAACTTCGGTGAAGCCTATATTTAGAATGTTCCAGTATTTCTGATCTGAATTATATTCCGTGTTTGAGTAGATAATGAATCATATGGCAACACCAATGTGAAACACTAATTTTGTAGTTTTGCAGCTTTCTCCTCAGAGAAGCTCTTGGGTTATTCAATGTCCTTTTCCTTGCCTGGTTCACAACCTTCCGAGGGCAAGCTCGTCAGGCCAAACATTCTTTTAGGGCCTGAGACTGTTCTATGAAGATGCTTTGCTCTGTACGGTTACAATGGTAACAGATGAATTAGTCCACAGGGACATTATCCCTTAGTGCCCATGGATGAAATAAAGTATAGTACAACAACAAATTTCTATCAGTGGGCCTCTGATGTTCTGATGTAACAAGACTGAAGACTGCCCCCTCGATGTCTAGATCTAAATATGCAATTGAGTGATGACTTGCTGTCCAAGTGAAATGTTAATGTGAATCCCACCTACCCCACCTCTTAGTGTAGGGTAAGGATATCCCATGTGACTCTGGGCTGTTTGTCACCCAATGCCAATTTAACCACATGGGACATAAAGGAATATAGAAAGGGTCACCATTTTCATAATGGCTATACACCATTGCACGGAGAGGGAGTACTTACTCCATTGAGCAATCTATCCTGTCAATGATTCAACTTGTAGCCCCTAGTTGGCCGTAAACACCAGCGAGGGATCTAAATGCAACCTCACATCCAAATGTGCTACATGTGCTCCCTGTGCTACATCTACCATGGGGAAAGGTCAAGCACCTGGTGATTAGTCCACTTTGTCAGCAGGAAGATAAGAAACTTAGCCCAGTTAATGTTCTGCCCTGATACCCTGCACAAGATATTGACTTTGGTGGGATGAGGGAGTGGTATTCCAAGGGGCTGCCTACATATACCAGAACTTCACGTACATAGAAGAAGATTGTGATATGGTCCCTGTAAATCTAATACCCATGGGGAAATAATGCCCCTGTACCGCACAGACAAGTGGCCATTATCAACATTAAGCAATATCTTGATGTCAACAGCATATGACATAAGCTTAAGACAGAAGGAATTAATAATATTGCCCAGGATAGATGAAAAATGTTGAACATTGTGGGGTTCCACGAGCAACTCTGTGGAACTGAACAGAATAGTGGTTGAAATCTGGTTAGAAAGGAGACAAATAAACTGGCTTCTTACAGAAGGGAGAAATGATGAGAAATAACCAAAAGCTTAATTTGGGTGTCAAACTCAGAGAGGCAAGAAAGTAGACGGGGCTGTGACATGGTAACATTGTAGAAAAACTCCAAAAGGGAAAAGGTGGCAGAACCACACTGGTCAGTAATCATTGAAAGGTCTACTGCATGTAAAAAGGGAGAGTTTTGAGCTGCGAAGATGGTGGAAAACTGATTGAGAGGGCTCAAACATATGGGGTGCCTCAAGGGAAATAGAGTTAGAGAGTGATGTGTTTTTCCAACATTTAAGAAGGGTAGGGCAAAAGCATAATCATGTGATAATTACCAAAGGTGGTAGGGTGGGCAGAGGGTTTTTGAGAAGGGGAATTACAAGAGCAGGGACACTGTGGAAATATAATCGAAGAATAAGAGAAATCCATAGCAATTGGATAAAATCTCTGGGTTTCACAATGTACAAGCCCATTTCTACTCAAGCAAACAAGCAAGCAAGCAAATATTCCTTCTTCAGTCAGCATAAGCCATATAAGAAACAAACATCCAAAAATCATATTGAATACATTGAACTTCATATTAATAAGATAGCATGCAGGAGCCAATTATATAAGTTAATGTCAACTAGAAGTAGATAATAACCTACATCAAAATTTCTGGTTCTCATAAATTTAAGACCACACACCTTTTAAATATAATGTGCATTAGTTGCCACTGGTTAGCAACAACAACCAATCCCACTTTCTTTCTCAATGTGATTGAATGCTGAATGTAATTAATCAGTCCTGAACAAATATAAATTGAAGGTGGCGATTGAACGTACAAAAAAACCTTAGCTAGAATGTCAAATGTTTGCTTCCCTCCTGATTGGTAGTAGAACCATGTTAGAAATGGGGTCTTTGGTTGGCAGTCAGTTTACCCCCTGTCCAAGCAAGGACCCTCACTCTAGTCAGAGTAAGTCACACACAATCCAAATTATCCTGTGCCTACCCTCTGGTAGCTTGGCACTGAGCAGTCAGGCTTAACTTAGAAGGCAATGTGTAAAGTATTTGTGCAGTAAATCATGCAATAACACAGTGGGAACACTACAAAAAGACACCACACAAGTTTAGAAAAATATAAGATATTTATTTGAGTAGATTAAGGTAGGTGTGCGTCGGATTCCTGGGTGCACACAGACGATGCGTCAATTCTGTTCCACGCGGCAAGGGCTTTGCGTCAAATTCCGATGTGTAGGCTTGAATTCCCTTTGTGTTGTGGGGTATTTGGACGCCCCGGGGACGATGCAGAGAAATCCTGCATGTGCAGGGAGAAGTCACAGGAGCTGCTTCGATCCGGTGGGCGTTGCAGGGAAATTTCTGTCACATGGCAGCCGCTACATCGATTCCTCTCACAGGAAGTCAGGCTGCGTCATTCTGGCTCGGCGATGCGGCAATCCTGTGGGCCGTGCATCAAAGTTTCAGTCGCAATGCTGTCACTGCATCGATCTCCACTCAGGGAGCCAGGCTGCATTGTTCCGGTTCGGCGTGCAGTGATTTTCTCACCGTGGGGCAGGCTGTGCGTCGATTTCTGTAGGCTGTGCATCGATTTTCACCACACAAGGAGTTCTTTGCAGAGATGAAGTCTTTTTGGCCCTGAGACTTCAGGAAACAGAAGGCAAGCTCAATCCTTGCAAGAGCAAGGCAGAAGTCCTTTACAGCAAAGCAGTCGAGGTGAGTCTTTTGGGCAGCCAGGCAGCTCCTTTTTCCAGGTTGGAGGATCTGGTTCAGAGTTTCTGTCCCAGGAGATGTCTTGGTCCAGAAGTGTCTGAGCTGGTAGGGTCAGGGACCCAGTTTATATACCCAAATGTGCCTTTGCAGTGCAGGAGACTTCAAAGAGTGGCTTAGAAATGCACAAGGTCACCTGTGAGTTCCATCCTGTCTGCCAGGGCCCCAGTAGGGAGTTTAGCAGTCCATTAGATGAGGGCAGGCCACTGTCCTTTGACATGTAAGTGTCAAGCCCTCCACCGTCCCAGCCTAGTAAGACCCATTCAGTATGCAGATGTGTGCAGGTGTGACTGAGCATCCTGTGTTTGGGGTTGTCTGAGTGAAATGCACAAGAGAGCTAGCAACCTAACCCAGCCAGACGTGGATTGTAAGGCACAGAAGGATTTAAGTGCAGAGAAATGCTCACTTTCTAAACGTGGCATTTCTAAAACAGTGATATTAAATCCAACTTCAGCAGTCAGCAGGATTTTGTATTTCCATTCTGGCCATACTGAATATGACCTTCCTACTCCTTTCAGATCAGAATCTACCACTCAAACAGTATATAAAGGTAGCCCTAATGCTAGCCTATGAAAGGAGTCTTACACTACCAGGACACATAAGCTACACAAATACATGTCCTGCCTACCTTAGGGGTGCCTTATTTGTAGAAAAGGGGGAGTTTAACGCTTGGCAAGTACTTTTTTAACTACCAAGTCGAAGTGGCAGTGAAACTGCACACAAAAGCCTTGCAGTGCACGCCTGAGGCGTGGTTCAGTAGCTACTTATGTGGGTGGCACAATCAGTGCTGCAGGCCCACTAGTAGCATTAATCTACAGCCCCTGGGCACATCTAGTGAACTTTACTGGGGACTCACAAGTAAATTAAATAAGCCAATTGGGTATGAGCCAATGTCACCATGTTTTAAGGGATAGAGCATATGCACTTTATCACTTGTAAGCAGTGGTAAAGTGTGCAGAGTCCTAAAACCAGCAAAAACATGGTCTAAAAGTGGCGGGAGGCAGGCAAAACGTTAGGGGTGACCACCCTAAGGATGTCTTTTCTAACAAACACTTTTCTTTACCAAGGAAAAAAATAAATAAAAGAACATAAAATGTAAATTAGTCTGGAAGCATCGGGCACACGGGCAGTGGCAGAATGAAGAACCGATTATGGGAAAGCAACTATAAAATGTATTGTATTAAGCCTCAACCTGGTAAGTAGTTATTTGTGATGACTTTTGGGAACCCCAAAACCGTATGATTCCATACTGGGTCATCATTTTGTTGACCCATTATGCAATATTGTAAACTTAGAGTTTTTAGTGTGGTCCCTGCCATTTTCAGTACATTGTTAAAAAAAATGTGGCCTTTAATGAATGTTTACAGGAAGGTGAGAGGTCCTCATGGCTGCTAAACAATTCTGGAATATCCGGACTGTGGCTGACATTTTTCTCTAGGCTAATCATAGGATCTTCATTCATTGCGTTGTCTAGTTTCATACAGTCAAGACGTAACACATGGTTAAAATCAGTTTCCGGCTTGCGCCCAATGGACAGCAAATAAAAAAGTGGTTAAAGTCTATTAAGATCACAAATATACCAGAGTCCTAATTCAGCAACATATATATGCTGAGGCGCTATAAGGGACTGCCAAAAGATTTCTCGGGAACCCATTCTTAATCCTTTGGCTAGTTTGGTATTCCTGGAATCTCTATAGCCCAGCCCCCTAGGTAACAATCAATAAACATTTTGCTTTATATATTTTCTCCATATTCTCTGAGGGAGCTAGAGACTTAATTTAGAGGCAAACTTAAAAAGTGACCATAAGCTCCTCACAAAATTGGCTGTATCACCACATCTGCACAGGGTCCAGGTGCAGTCATCTTCAAATAGAATACATAAATAGGGAAAGTAGAGACAGGTGTAATTTTGGAGTTATTTACCCTGTAGGACCTATTTTTGGTCTTCTTTGTGACATAAACCATTACATGGGTCTTAGACTGGTTTACCAATAATTCTAGGTCCACCTTGAAAAGGATGACTTGACTGAGTAATTTCTACAGCCCATGTGGGGTCCTAGCTATAAACACTGCATCATCTGCATTGAGCAACACGGGAATTGGGCAAATGCTGCCGTGGGGAAAGTCCCCATTCACATTCAGATTCACTAAATATCTCTCAAAACAACCTCTGTAAAGCATAAACAAAAAAGTTACCTATATACAGTACTGCCATATTCCCTGGGCAATCTTACAGTCTTGTGGCCTCGACATTTCTACCATATCTCACACTTGAAATTACCTCATTATGGAGCGGGCAAAGAAAGCTAACTATAATGAGCTCCACGTCCCGCCTATCATTACGTCTCAAAGCTTTGAGTGATTCACATGACAGAATGCTAAGCTAGGCTCCACGAAGGCCAGGTAAATACTTCTCTCTTTAGCTGTTGAGTATTTGTTTATTAAGGGGTAAATATTAAATCTTACACCCAAACTTCAAGCTGTTCTAATAAAATCCTGCCCAAAACTGTTGCTGTAAAGTTGACCAAATAAATGGGACAATAGCATTTAGGACTGCCTTTACTCCCCCTTTTAGGTCGCGCCTAGACAGCACGCATGAGCTGTCTGCAATACGTATTGGATGGAGAATAGGACTTTGTTACCGCCTGCCGCTGCCTGCATGCATACCATAGGCTGAAGGCAGTGTCGCTTTTGTTTTGCTGACTCCTAACAAATTTGGCAGCAGATATGTCACTTCCTCCACTTGGCTGTGGCGCACCGGCCAAGTACAGTTTAATTACACCTGGAATGTTTTTCTGTGGCTTGGACGGACTATTTTTCTTTGTTTCCTGCCTCTTGTGTTTGTCAGTAAGCACTTGTGTTCACGCGCAGTTCGTTTTCCGTGTTTGCCCTTCACTAGGTCCTTACTTTACATAATCAGTAATTACTAGTAGGTGTGTCATGCGTGTGCTTTGTAAAAAAAAATTGTGGATTTATATAGCAAGAAATTGATACAGGAATGAATCTTCAACAGCGGCTCTCCCCGCACAGTGGGAGAGCCAATACTACAATATTCACTGTACTTGGGGAAACTCACCCCGCAATGCTTTGCAGGCATTGTTTTTACATCACATTTTTGTGGGTCACACAAGGTTAGAGGGGGGGCAAAAATCATAAACTTTTCCTCATTAATTGCATATTTAAACTCTCTTATAGCTGGAACGTTTGTTTTTACAGCAGAGAGTTGATTGTGTTTTAAGGGCCTTGTTTGTAATTATATTCTGACAGCCTTGCTTGGCCTGTAAATGTGTAATGCATTATGCTCTCCAAGGGCTGAAGGATGATAATTTCCCCAAGGCACTACTAACTCAGTAGGCTCCACAAGGGCATCTAGCCATGTCCAGTGGTATTGCACCTTCTGTTAATACACATAATTCATTTCTGCTAAAGGCTTAATGTGTGCATGGAAACTCACCCCATAATGTTGTGCAGGCATTCCTTTTACAACACAGTTTTGCCCCTAACTCAGTCTGTGATGGTCCTAGGGCAATGGATCACCACCAAAACATTCAGAACGATGTGCTCTTTTTGTCCAAGCCATTGTGTCCGTCACACTGGGTTAGAGGGTGGGCAAAAATCATAACTTCTTCCAACTTTCAATGCATATTTGAATTCTCCTATAGCTGGATCTTTTGTTTTCACAGATGAGATGAGTTTGTGTTACAATGGCCTAGTTTGTAATAATATTCTGACAGCCTTGCTCTGTCTACAATTGGGGCCGAAGGATGATAATTGCCCCAAGGCACTACAAAGTCAGTTTGGTTCACAGGGACCTCTAGCCATGACCAGTGGTATTGCATCTTCTGCTAATGCACAAACACAGTTTTTTTCTCATAAAGGTTTAATGTATGCACAAACACAGTATATTTCTGATAGAGGTTTAATATACAGGATGGCTAAATATTTCAACCATTTCACTGAGGACCTGGTACTTCTCCAGTCATTTCTGGGTTTGGGGGACATTCTGTGCTTCTGACATCAGAAGAAGTTCTAGCAGTGTTCTGTGACACTGTACTGTATTTGAAACAAACGTAAACTTGTGTGATATGGTATTACAATTCAAATAATATTCGTAGCTCTGGATGATTTTCATTGAACATTAAAACAGAAAAGGTTGGAGGCCCCTCCTACTCTGAGTGCTTTTGGCTCCACAGGGACATCTAGTCACAACCAGGGGTACTGCACCTTCTGCTGTTGACTCTACAGGGACATCTAGCCATGACCAGTGGTACTGCCCCATCTATTATTATTATTATTTTGGGCCCCTTCCCGAGCCCAGTGTGGGGACATGGAGATGACCTAGACAGAAAGAGCATTTTGTGCGGTGAGTTAGGGGCAAAAATGTTTGTATAAGGAATTCACCGCAAAACAATTTGGGGCAAGTTTCAGAGTCCTGTGAATAATTTAGTAGCTTGTAATACTCAGAGCAGCCCCTAGAAGGCACCTTCATAAAAATAACATTTGTAAGAAACATGGTCATGTAATCATATAGTATCCAGAATGAGAGTGCTTAAAACGACATTGAATGGTAGGAGAGGTAACTATTTTGGGGTTCCCCAACCTAGTGTGGGGACCCAGAGATCACCTAGACAGAAAGAGTGCATCGTGCTGAACATTTTGATGGTGGTCCCACTATCGTGGGACCACCACATGCTGAGTTATGAGCAAACAATTTTTTTTAAAGAAATGCCCTGAAAACCATTTTGGAGCGAGTTTCCTGAGTGCAGTGAATATTGTAGTATCTGCTCTCCCTCTGTGCCGGAAGAGTTGGGTTGAGGATGTCTGTGTTTTTTTTGTTTTAAATGCTCCCGTTTGTGTATTATTTAGATCGAGGTCGCGCTACATGATACTTCATGTGGTCACGCAAAGCGCTCCTCTCATCAAGTTTGCGCTATATGAACCTTTAAAAAAATATATTAAATAAATGAAAAAGACTCCCCCTCCAGCTTGCCGCCTTTGTGCGCAGACACCACAAGGAACAGTGGCATGCCCAAACAAGGACGAGGAAGAAACAGCATATGGCCATGTAGCATGAGGCAAAAGTATAAAGTAGTGTGCCACACTGAAGTGTATGGTCGATCGTGCAATATCCATGTAACAGTGTCAGTCTCCAAGGCGGTAACAAAGCAACCCCAAGGAGGGACAAACATAAAGCATTTACCTAGGAAATCAAAGGAATTTTGAAAGACAGGCCAGCGAACGAATTAAAGTGATGGGCGGGAGACAGGTGTGGTGCAAGCCCACAGATGTAGATTACAACATGTCGAGAGACAGTGCTTGGGCACTGCCTAGGCTCACCCCAAAAATACCCCGGAGGACATCTTCTGTTCTGCTATGGTCCCTGCTGGTGGATTTAACCCTGGTGAGAATAATTCTCACAATGGCTTTGTGCCTGAAGTTAACAACAATACAATCATTGGGATCTATTTAGGGGTTATTTCCTACTCTCCAGACCATGGTTATCTCTTTATGTACAGTGTTTTGTCGTCTAATCTTCCTCTGATCCAATGATTAACTTTGTTACCAGTTGATGGTAGCTTTCCAACTGCCCTGGTCTAAGGTTTGGAACCTCCTTTCGTGTATGGTGTAGATTCGAGCAGAAGCTGAAGATCACACAAGTTTGCTCCTTCGGTGGTCCAAAAGATTTATCGCTACATCTTTCCTGGGGTGTTAACTTGATGTCTGGATTAGAGTTATGGCAAGACAGAGTTGTTTGCTTGTGAAAAGGTGCTGCTGGGACAGAGGGGCCAGGATTGACAGTTAGACATTCTTTCGGGTTGATGTTCCCACTTCTTTTTTAATATGAGCCATGTGATGTCCCATGCTTACATTTAGTCCATCCATGAGCTTTTCAATAGCACTCAGTCTCGTTATTACGAAGTGCATAAAGGTTGCCATACGTTCATCACAGATGGTGGTGAATTCGACGGGCCTCTTCTCACCGCTAGTTTGGGTGAGACAGCTGTGGGGAGCCCGATTCTGAAAATGGCTAAATCCTGTTTTCTTTCTCCGCCCTTTTGCACATTTAGCTCCCGTTTTCTTTTTGTCCGGGGGTGGAGTGCACAGCGAATCAGAATTTGACTGTAGGATCAGGTTTTCCATTTGCTCTATTCGCAATGGGACTTCAGATACACAGGGATCAGTCCTGTTTATTTTGTCTGGAAATTTTCCCACCAGTAGTTCTGAGGAGGGAGCATGCTATTGGAGTTGGACTTATTACCGATAGATCCTTGTTTTGTCCCTTTAGTGTTACTTAGCTCCTCTGCCACAGTGTCAGTCTTGTGATCGATTGCCCCCATTGTATTCATTAGGAAGCTGGTGATGGTGTTAGCCATAAGACATCTCTTACCAGGGAGATGTGTGAACTGTCGTTTCACCATAACTCTGGCAGGTTGGTTCTACACATTGGGACTGAAAGTGAGAGAAGTGTAGGGCCAAGAGGGTTAGCCCAGCCTCCTCCGAGCTCTGACAGGCACAGATGGACCCATTCTTTCCCTGACTTGGCCCGGGCGCAGGAAGCAGCCTTAAGCTTTGTAGTGCTTCCCATGGCTCCTCCTTCTCCTTGGTGTGTGGGCGGCAGTTGTAGCCAATTGGGCCCAGCCCTGACCATCAACACAGTATCCCGCGATGTGGGAGGCAGCCTTGCACTTTGTAGCACTCCCCCATGGCCCCTTCTCAGTGTGCGGATGGTGGTATTGTGGGCAATCGAGTCCAGCCCTGGCCGTCAACTGAGTATCCTCATTTCTACTTAACAATCAAATTTGCCTAATTAAGTTCCTCATTTAGAATGTATTGTACGGTTATTAACTGAAAATTCCAAAGGGTTGTTGTAATTTTAGTTTTTTTAATCCTCAGCTCCTTCCTTCATTTTCAATTGCTGTATAATGCAGCACTTTAAATCATCCCCAGAGAGGTTTTCTTAGTGATAGATATGTGATCTATGTCAAATGAATTTACAGCAATCCGATCTCCTTGTTCATTCTACCTATTGTGGCCCACAAGAGAATGTCAGAAAACGTTCCAGAAGTTAGAGCTGTTGTGCTCCGATAGAATAATGTGGACATCTCTGATACATAGTTCAATTGTATGATTGGTCAATTTACATAAACTGCAAATTCTTCAAAGGAAAGTGCTCATGCATATTTGCCATGTTCTGTCCTTTAATTGTATGGTATAATATGAATACTTGAAAGACTTGCATGAACCCCAATGCCTCTTATGAGTATGTTTCTTTTGGTTGTGTAATTATGAGTGGTTCCGAGGTTTCTCACTTTCCAGCGTTCGGGACAGGCCAATTGCATCTTATCAATAACCAGGTTGGCTGGGTTCAAAGTAGAAACAAAACATCTATGGTGCTCATCCTTCTTTTTGTCACTACGGAGCAAGATGGGTTCATGGTAATAATATTTTGCCCTACTATACTTTTCAAATAACCTCTGCTATAGGTTTCTATTCCAGGTCTTGTGCATTCCTGTTTTAATCACTTATTTGATTAAGTACCACAATTTAGGGGTGTCTATTACATGATTGACTAATGTGTCTTCACATTTTTTGGCTATTTAACAGTTTCAGCTAGACAGGTGTTATGAATTAAATTTGTATAAAAGTAAATGTCTAGAGATCATGTATGGCATCACATTTTGTATAGTATATAGTTTTGCATGTCTGGGGCTGTTCTTCTGGAAAAAGTTGGATGTATTACATAGATCAATGCTCAAGATGGAGGTGCTATATGCTTTCTTGCAGGTATCAGATGTGCTGAAAGGACCCACGTCATAGCTGATGTGATGTTCTTTAAACAAGAATGCTATAAATGAAACTGTTGACTTTGTTTCGACATGCTGTGAGTGCTATTGTAAGCTGCGGAGAAGTATTCTCTTCTTGAACACTATTTTAAGGACCGCAGCTAGTTTGAATAGACAGTGTTAACATCATATTATTGATAGGCAATGTTTGAGTGTTAGCATGTATGAGTGTGTGTCCTTCACCGCCAAAGATTTTGAGTGAAAAGGTTGCAGTTGAAGTTCACCATACTAAGGCCCATATTTATACTTTTTGATGCTGAACTGCGCTAACGCCATTCAGCGTCACAAAAGCAGTTCAGCGTCAAAACGTTTACCATTGGCTAGCGCCATACCAAGGCGCCGGCCGGGTGTCATATTTCTGGTATGGCGTCATAGAAAAGATCGCTAGCTGGGTGGGGGAGGCGTAGGGGGAATAAGGGGTTTAGCGTCAGAGAATGATGCTAGTACGGGCAGAGGCAAAAAAATGCCTCTGCCCATACTAGCGTTATTTTGTGACGTTAAGACCCCATGGACATGACTCCTGTCTCAGTTAAGACATGGCCATTGGGCACAATGCCATGTAGGGGGGGCCAAGTTAGGCCCCCCTATGGCACTTAAAAAAAAAGATACTCACCTCTACCTACCTGGGATGTCCCCCCCATCCTTAGGTATCTTCCTGGTGTGGGTGAGGGTGTCCCTGGGGCCAGGGAAGGGCACCTGTGGGCTCCTTCCATGGTCTCTGACCATAGAAAAAGGCCCACAGGTCCCCTAACACCTGCCCTGACCCAGGTGTTAAAGAATTGTTATTATTATAATTATTCAAGGCCCTTGTGCTAGATTTTAGCACGGGGGAGAGATATGGCTCAAGGGCCATACGATCATTTTCTAGATGGGAACGCCTACCTTGCATCTCATTGACATAAGGTGGGTTTTCACGTCTAGAAAATTACGTTAACTCCATAACTTTGGCGCTAGACGTGTCTAGCACCAAAGTATAAATATGGAGTTAAGTTTGAGCTGAATTAGCGTTAAAAAAATGGAGCTAATTCAGCACAAACAGGGTATAAATATGGGCCTAACTGCCTCGAATGTGTCTATAGTCCATTGAATTTAGTGCCTCAGTTGCATTAGCTTAAACAGTGCTATTTTTGCATTTTAAGATTTGAAAAGATGGGTACCATTTAAAAGCCCAATTAAGCAATACATAAAAAGGAGGCAGAATAATCTGACCAATGCCTGTGTCTGTCCTTGACCTCTGTGCACCATCAGTTGCAATTGATGCTAAGAGGATCAGGAGTACCCTACATTCTTCAGGTCCCTAAAACTGTTCACCAGCAAGGTTGTCAACAAATAGAAGGCATCTCTACTGGGCCCACTGCTTTCGTTTGTAGTATCTGGCTATCGGTCCAGTATCCACTCCTTGTTTGTCAGTTAGAATGTTGCCCATGGGAATAACACAGTCTTATATAATGCAAGGATTATGCAGTGGTGCTGATAACCTAATACCAGCTACAAGCATTCACTGTATGCTCTGGTGGTGTACAGGAAAGCCTCAGCATGTGACTGGTCCTGAAATAACCTGGCTATCTGAAGTGAACTCAGATGTAGTGTTAGACCAAATGCCTAGGATGGCGACAGAGGGGATGCCCAAATGTTTTTTTTTTTTTTTTTGCTTGGGGTTGCACAGCATTCAAATGTTTGAAGGCCACTGCTTTAAAGAGTTAAGGAGGCCCGCCTTCTCACGGGGATTTAGCCCCCTGATCACAAGGAACTAAATCCACAGCCTGTGCTTGAATTGAAAATGCACACATTGGAAACACAATTTTTTCAATGCACTTGTGGGCAATTGTGCATGGCCATACTAGCATTAGTGCTGTTCAGAACGCAGCGGTAGTCAGTCCAAGGTCAGAACTTTAGGAGATTCCGTGTGTGGGTGGAGGGCAGTATGAGGGGAATAAAGGGAGGAGTGGGAAGTGACTGAAGAAAGTTGTGCTCCAGGTTGATTGCCTGTGGAGGAATGAGGAGTTTTTTACACAGTCTTGTCCACCTGAAAGACAGGCGGAGAATAAGAATCACTCATTCAAAATCTACCTCTCCCCTCAGGGAGTTCTGATGTGTTTGGGTGTGAGATTATGCCATCTGCTGATGACACTCAAATCATCCTGATCTCTGACAACTCTTCCGACACTGGAGACAAGTTTCGCTCCTGTCTGACCTGCATCACTAACTCTATGAAGGACAACTGCCTTAAGCTTAAGAGCACCAAAATCATTTTATTTTATTTTCGGAAAGCAGCCTCACATATGCTTTTCTCTTTTCTGGCCATCAAATCTAGGCCCCGCTCGTGTGGAATCGGCGAGAAATCTGTGGTTTCTTATTGACCGCAACCTAGAATAGTACCCTAAAGAAGGTCAAGTTTCTGCCACCCATTTTATGTCATTAGAATGTTGCGGAAAGTCTATCGTTCCTTCCTGTATCTGCACAGAAGACTGTTGTTATTCAAACATTCATTAATTTCCACTTGGACAATGGTAACTCTCCATGTCTTGGAGTCTCATCCTGTCTTTTTCATTGCCTGCACATTATTCAAAACTCACAGCCCACTTGATCTTCAGCCCTGCTTCGGATGCATCTATCTTTCCTCTTCTTAAGGATCTTCACTGGCTCCCAGTCCGGCCATGGTTAGGGTTCAAAACACTTTGCTTTGTTCACAAAGGTGTCAATAATGCCAGTCTACCCTATCATCCTCTCCGTTCTCTTTAGTCTCTTTCCATTTGTATTCAGCAGAACTCCTGCCAAAGCCAGTTTAAGAAGAAGACAGAAACTTAGCTCTTTATCATGTGCGAATTTGCCCCTGAAGCTGCTCTCTCCCTCAGTGCTAGGACGCCTGATTGAGTATCAGTCACGCTATATAAAATCTATACCATAACAGAAAAAACATAATGCCACTGAATGAGATCAGGGTTGCAGTAGAGGAAGCAACATACCAGAGACGTCTAGTATGTATCCTTGACAACCACGTAGATGCTGGCGTTCCCTTATCTTAATTTTGGGATTCCCCAGGACATTACATTTATCCTGGGGCTGGCACAAACAACAACCAGAGTCCGTTTTTCTTGTGGCTAAAACGTCGTGGGTTGTATTTATTTCATGTACTTTGAAGGTAAAACACAACTTCCCCATAATTACCGCATGAAAAACATGTGACATCTATATTTGATGATTTTCTTGTATCCCATAGATAGTTAGAATTGCTGCTCAGATTCAATTTTTCAATTTTTTGTATTTACACACTCTCCTTCACACTTCTGACAGATAATTGTCCAAAATAGTAAGAACTGTGCCAGGGTGTATTTCCATAATTCACACTGCTCCTGTACAAGAGAAAGGACTGATTGTATATGTATTGGTGGTTCTACACAAGAGTGGCAAAACTGTCCTCAAGCACTTAATCTGGGAGTGAGTCCTGGGCAATCAAACCAAAGCCAGGACCCCTGACCCAAACTCATCTTTCTCAACCTGTGGGCTGTAGCTGGAATACCCCCAAAGGGCATAAATAAGCTGTGTAAGTGACCTCCACCTTGAGACCAATTCACACAAAATTATGTATTATCTTGGCTGGTATCCAATGATAAGATGCTTGAATCATCTGAACCATGAGTGTACCTTTCTAATGATGACCATAATCTACCGGGCATACAACCTTCCATCCCCATTGCAACGATTCACTGTGAAAGCCACCATGTATTAAAAAAAAAAATACTTAAGTCCACAGAGGATACACTGTTGGGTCCCTAAGGTAGGAAAACATTTACCCTCCCCTCAAGCCACTAGGAAGGCATGACTTTCAATAACCAATCCGTAGAAGCTTTTGGCAAGAAATTTCAGTATAGGAAGTACGGGCAAGCCCATGCAACTATTCAAGTTACCGTAATCTTCATTAAGGGCAACTGATCCACCAGCCCGTGAGCTAAGGCATGCAACTGCTCCTGGGTCAAAAGACCCTACACTGCCAAGCCTTCAATATTGATATCATTTGATGTGCAGATTTGGAGGTTAACACCACACATGACCACAGTTTGCAAAAGAAGTACCCGAAATGTGATTTGAACCACTGTACTTGTGCTATTTCCCAAGGGTGCCTGTATGGAAAAGTCTACTGGATGCATCTGTGCATCAAACTAGACCCGTGGCCACTGGGGTCCTGAAACAGGGAAAGTGGGATAGAAACCTCAGATTCCTCTCAAGGCTGTTGAAGGAGAAACAATGCACTGCAATCTGCTGGCATGTATAGTAGTAAATGATGCCGACGCTAGGCAACCTTTATGAATTATGGCCACAGGAACAAGGAGGCAAAAATACCCAGCTGCCCACTCCCCGCAATGCCACATACCAGGCCAGAGATTTAGCAGATGAAAGATCTATCAGTGCAATGGAAGCCTCCTTCCTGAAGTGGAGTTATATCACGCCATTACCAACCTCTGGCTGTCCAAATTGTGTTGCCCTAATGCTGTGGGGCGTGTTTTAACTTGAATCAGTTTTAACCTCTTGAGAGAACCATATCAAATCGGTCTTGAAAGCAACCTAATAAAAGTGACCAACCTGGAGTGTATGTCTTGCTGGAAAAAGGAACAAAGGCAAAGCTTGAATTTGGGACCCACGCGGGGAACTATATTGAACTGTAGCTGTAATTGTATAGCGTTTCATACACTGTTAGGGGCTCTGGATGGGTTGTACACTACGCTATTTGGGAAGAGTGTTGTGTTCGTTGGGATCCCACATTGAAACCATTTGGTATGGATGAGTGACTAGAGCGATGATCATATATTGTCTTCGAGTGCAGCACCCATCAATATGATGGAAGAGGAGGTATGATATAAATGTTCAAATTATAATCGTAATTAGGACTAATGCTATAACCAGCTGCACATTACCAACCTAGGTCGAGGGGCAGTGGGGTGCTGTGTGCCTGTACACTAATTACAAATGAGTAAACAGAGAAGACCAAGTATTTCATAAGCAACATGCTTAATGCAGAGATGCTATAAAATGTACAAAATAATGCCAAATGTGCAAGATTGGGAGTTGATGGCATTATCAGTAGAGCGACTTACTAAAAGGCAGGGATACTGCCTAATTCTGTAAAATAGACCTCATGAAGGAATAAGGAAGTTGAGTGCTATTAAGGCTGGCAACCCGTGCAGAAACTAAGCAACCTTTACAAAGCCCAGACTTCACCAGCTTCTGTTATGCCAAAGGAGGCCACAGTTTTGTGCCTGAGTTTGTCCCAACCTCCTAAAAGGCTAAGGGTAGCTCCCAAAGACAGATGAATATAATTTGGGTGAGCCATATTAGCTTTTTACCCGAGAACCTAGCCAGACTGGCACCCTGCATTCAAGAGGGGCAGAGATGAGAAGCTTGATGACTGTTGTCGTGACAGCACAATAATGAATTGGTCTGCCGGATGTTACCCTCCTGTCTACATCCCTCCATGTCAGCCCAAGGTTTTTCTTAGATCACAAAGTTCCTCGTTCTCTTCAGTTTCTTTAATGTATGTAATTGATCCATATTTTGCACACTTGAAAGTCATTGTGTCTAAAACAAAATCTTCCAATCAAAGGCAAGAAAGAAAAAAGTTACGAAAAAAACAGTTGTGATGGTGGAGTCCGACAAGGATTTTTTTATAGAATCTTCGAGCACTCAAAAGTAAGTCCACGCTGTATATCTGTATAGGTTTTATTCTCTTCTAATCAAAACTCCATAGCCCATGCCAACACGTGTTTTGTCAATGCTGCCTCTATTACAGCTGGCCTCTTCAGGGCAATGACAAAATTACAGATATAATCAAGGTTTTTCAAAAAGGCATTCTCTTGTAATATCTGGTTCCATCACCAAAGTGTTTTCGGGTCACTCTTGCTCATTGTGGAATTAGTGAAAGACATTAGTGAACATTGTGTAGAGAAAAAAGTGTTCACCCATTCCACATCTATGCCAAAGTTAGATAAATAATCACCCAAGTGGAAACTAGACGATCTGGAGTCCTGCCCAGACGTTGCGAAGATGGCCGTCTGCTCAGGTCACGCAGTCATGCTCAGGCATCACAGTGGCCACTGCAGCTGTGCCGCCACGTAATACATTTCTTAGTTAAGCACACAGAGACCTCCCTCAAGCAAAGATCGCTCAAGAATGGTAAGAGCCACTCTTCTGTGGCCCGCACCTCATATTAATTCCAGCAGGAGGGCATGTAGTTCTCAAAAGAAACACCTGGGAAGTATGAGCTGGAGTGTTACGAAGAAGTATAATTAGCAGGGCAGGATGAGCATTTTGGTGATCACCACAGCTGGGGAGGGGCAGCAAGCACCAGAGGGGAGGGTTCCATGTATTGACCTCAGTGCCCTATCCACATTGCCTTCTTTAAGATCTTTGTCTGTGTGGTACATATAGACACCTAAGTATTTGAATATATTTTGGCATCATCTGAGCTGATGCACTCCTGTCCGGCTCTGGGGTTGGAGTCGCAGGGAACAAACACAACTTGGGCCAGTTCATTTTGAGTCCAGCGATGACCCTGACTTCATTAAGCAGGAGCATCAGACCCAAGAGGGAGGCCCCCACCTCACAAAAGAAGATCAGAGCATCATCCATATAAAGTGAGACAATGTGATGGATAGCTAGCTCTGGGACTCCCCAGCCCTGCACTCATAAATGCAAGTGGCAAGCCAGTGGCTCTATCGCTAGTCCAAAAATTATCAGGGATAATGTGTACCCCTGCCTGGTGCCCCTATGTATAGAGAAACTGTCCAAGATCAGCTGGCCCATCCAGACTCCTGCTGTTGGATTCTTATATAATGTGCAAATCCAATCTATATACCCTGTCCTAAAGCCCATGTTCTCCAATGTCAGCAATAAGAAGCCCCACCTAAGGGTATTGAAAACCTTTTCTATGTCAAGAGACACTGCCATCTGGCCATGGGCCTCAGGTGCTGTGCTGTGAATGAGCCGCAAGAGCTTCCAGATGTTGAGTAAGGTACTGCGCTCAGGTATAAATCCTGATTGATCGTCATGCGCTAAGGTGCCAATTACCGTGAGCAGTCTGTTTGTGAGCACCCTCTTTAGGATTTTACAATCTAGGTTCAGAAGACATAACAGGGGTAAGAGCAAATGTCTAAATGGTCCTGTCTTGCCTGGGGAGGACTATGATCAATGCCTCGAGGAGCAAGTCTGAGAACAGACCATTCAGTTTGGCTTCATTAGATGTTGGGTGATCTGGGCCCAGAATGTAGCATAATATTCGACCTGGAGCCTGTGCTTCCTTGGCATCTTATTCTGGGAAATTTGGGCAATGGCTGTCTGTATCTCCTCTAGCTGGTGTGGCCTATACAAGTCAGCCGCTGATGCAAGGACGAGAATGGTAACGGTAGCCCACACAAGAAAGTATGTATTTGTTTTGGAGGGAGAGTCCTCGGCCCTGTACAAAGTTTGGTAATAATCGCAAAAAGCAGCCTTAATAACATCCTGCGTGGCTACCAACAAGCCATCCTCCCGTCTGAGGGCTCCTATGGGGATGCATTGTTGGTCCTCCTTGACCAGCCATGCCAACAGCCTTGAAGACTGGTCCCCCTTGACATGCAACAGGGTCAAATGACACTTGTAGTCATGCTTCCCCAGGTGCATTTCCGCCTCCCTATGCTGTTTACACAGCTGCTGCAGCCACTCAACATCCATAGTTCAGTTAGCCACCTCCTTCTCAAGAGGGTGCAGTTCTTGTTAGAGGACCAACAGTTCCCCCTACAGGAGTCAGCAAACCCCCCCATGTGGTAGCCATACAATGACCCCACATGACCACTTTGTGTGCCACCTGTTCCAGTGCCAGGGAGGGTGAGGACCCTATATTAAGGTCAAAGTATTGGCTGATACACTTTGACAGGTCTTCCCTAAATTGAGGGTCTAACAGAGCCTTAGTCTGCACATGAAAGGTGGGTATCCTCAGACATGGTCTGCCCCACTGCAGCGCTAATTGCATGGGCAGTGGTCCAAAATGGTGTGGGCCTGGTACTCTGATCGAATGACCTGTGCACCCAGTCACTTGTTGCATAAGATGAGATCCAGTCTGGTGTGAATATCATTGACAGGGGAGTAAAACGAATACTCACAGTCTATCAGATGCCCCAGTCACTACTCCTTGTGTAGTCTTTGAGGCAGTCAATTTTGGAAGTGTTGTGCTGTCCGGACACATGCAGCAATATGCGGGGCGAGGAGAACAGTCACAGTTCATGCCCAGCCCACAGTTGAAATCCCCACTCCATGTAGCCAGAGATTGATGGTCCCTGAATATTGTGGGGTGAGTGTGTCAAGCGACCATACCCACCACTTGAGATTGCACTGGGATCTCCCAGCACCTTGAAAAGGCTCCATGAAAACAATCATAAAACAACAGAGACAAAACAACTGTTCCCTTCCCAGATCACTTGACATTTGTGTCTCAGCCATACACGCCCACAAATAACCAATAACTGAACAAAATTATCAGTGGGTACAACATAACCTCTTTGGACTCTGTTTTGAGCTTGGATTATCGTAAGTTCAGCATTTCCTCCACGTAGGCCAGACTCAAATGCACTCCACCCTTGTAGAGATGTAACTGTGGGCCCAAGCAAACATTCATAACAAGTCATCTGCTGTCCCTGGTGTATGTTTTGGGCCCTGGTAGCTGCTAACAGCCGGGGTTCCAGAGGCTCCTGTATTCAAACCAGAGTCCTAGGTGTGCCTGGACTGCAGGAGAGCAAAGTGGTTCGCACTGTGCTGAGAGGGCTCTGTCACCACCCGGGCCAACTCTGTGACTACCTGGTCCTGAGTAGGGTGGGTTTAAAGGTTCTTGAGCCTTTTGCGTCTAGGCCGGGGCACAAACCATCCACCATCAGGCTGGTTCTCCAAAGAGGTCTGAGCCAGTCCCGTGGCGCAGCGCCAGGTCCACACGTTCTTGGGAGAACAGAAGATATGTGCTGTCTGACATTTGAACACTTTGGGCTTTGCATGGAATAAGAGTGCTCATTTAGCTTGCAGCTCCCAGAAGTGTTGCTTAAATTTCACGTATGATCCACAAAGATGCTGTACCTCTGCAGTGAAGTTGGGATATACTGTGATCACTACGTTCTCATATTGCCAGAGACCCTTTGCTCAAAACTGTTGCATAACCAGGCGACGGTCCTGGTAATTAAGGAGATGAGCAATGATTGGCCCTGATGAGCTCCCGTGGCGGCGACCTGCCAGGTATGTGGTGTGCTCCCTTCACAGAGAAAAGTTGTGGCACTTTATTTGCTGGCACCATGTCCATTAGCCAGTTTTTGATGAAGAGTGGTGTAGTATATATGTGTTAGCTTATTCATATTTCATCCTACTTTATTTTGTATTTAAGCCAATAATTCCTGTGTAGTATATATTGCACTTGGTATGTTCTGCTCTCCCCTCCTGCAACAGCTCTTGGGTGATCTGGAATGCTCCAAGGTTCTGGTCAGTTGGAGCTGGAGGAACTGCCTGCAGGTGTAGCTGGAATTTCTGTTATCCTCATCTTTGTAAGTAAAGGAAGATCATCACCTCATCTTCTGGAGTAACTCTTCTTTCATCTCTAAGGATTATACTACAAGCTCCACACTGGGGCCTTCCGATTGCTTGGGGAAGCCCAGCAGGTGGACGTTGTTGCTCCTCCAGCGCCCTCTGGCATCTTTTGCTATGCAATGCAGTAAGGCCACCTCCTTGCTCATGACCATCAGTTGCACCTGTAGGTCTTGCACAGTAGGTCTCATAGTAGTCAAGGCAGATTCTGCATCATCCACTCAATTTGCTAGCTTTCGGTGGTCTGCTCTCAGGTAGGTTCACATCTAGGGAGACAGCATTGATGTTAGCCTCCAATGAAGTTATAGTGCCCAAAATAGTGTTTTAGTGTCCAGAATGGCCTGAAGCACGTTCTCAAATTTGGCTGAGTGTGTGTTGAGAGTGGCCTCTAAGTGACTCGGGACCTCCATGGCCTAGTCCACAGAGGTAGAAGGCAGCCCGAGGCCACTGGGGTGTGGGGCCGCATTCTTGTGTTTTTTTGGGCTTTACCATCATGATTTTGCTGAGTACGGGTCCTGCTAGGTGGTTCACATGGGTCTGCAGGTGCATTTGGCTCCCTACTCCCTCAGGCAGTGCGCAGTCACAGCTCGTGGGCAAGGGAGTGAGGATTGGGCCCTAACTCCAGTCATGGAGTCTCAGATCAGTGATGTTACGCTCCCAGCCAGTGCCCACGTCGTGTTGCCATGTGGCATGGGCCAGCCATCCACTCCAGAAGACTCCAGATGTCAGTGACCCGCCCTGCCTCAGGCAAATGTTTCCCAGTCCAGTGGTGAAAATGAAAGGAGAGGGGACACCCAGGAAGGGCCACATTGAGGCAGTTTGCCTCCCTGAGATGCAGGCATGATAGTTAGTGCCTCAGAGGCCCCGTGTGCTTACCTCGTGTCCTCTGTCCCACTCTTAGCAGATGGGGCCCATCAGGCAGAGGAGGTTTTAGGCCCTGGAAAAACAGTGACAGAAGGCTCCAGTATCACCAGGTCTCCCACAAATGAGTGCCAGGGTAGCACGTGCCCAGAGTTGAGCACTCTTCCAGACTCCAGGTGTAATGATCAGGGCCACATGGGTACCCAAGGCCCACCTCCCATGCGCCGGCCCACTCTCAGCCTCTCCAGCCCATTCCAGCTTGCCAGTGCAGGTAGTAGTCCCCAAGAAGGCTGCAACTGGAGGACTTGGAGGCTTATTTGCAAACCCCTCGTACCACTGGTGCGTCACTTTTTCCCCATATAAAAAGTGATGCACCGATGGCGCAAGGCGCCTGGTGCCACTGTATCTGCTGCATCATAATACCTGCTGGAATCTTATTGGCTCTACTCCTCACCCCCCGGGTTGCCTTTTGGAGCCATTTGTTAATGGCTAAATTCCTCAGTTACCCAATAAGACTGGTCTGCTTCTGTTTCTAGTCTCTTGGAAAAGTTGTAGGCTTTGCTGATGTTTTGGGGGTTGGTAAGTCGTGTGCAGGTGGATCACATCGTTAAATATACAGATGTACATGCAAGGCCAAGGGGGATCGGTCCGAATCTTAATATGGGCACTATAAAGAGATGTAAAATAGAAGAAAACAAGGCTTGGCAGTGCAAAGAGTTTTGTATCTGTAAAATGGTGAATAACTTTCCCTTTACAGTCGCCAGCTTCCTCGAGGGGCTTCACAAATCCGTGACCTCTCCTTGGGCTCCACGTTTCCCTGAGGACCTGCGCTTTTCTCTCACTCACATCAAATGGCTCTGCATGGCAGATGAGCGGATATCAGAACGAAAAGGAATATTTGATCACAGATCGGTCTCCCCTGCCTCTTCTGCTCTCTGGGGGGAAGCAGTAAACCTGGCGCAGCAGCGCGAGCCCAGCTGCCATGTGTCGCTCACAGCCGTGACTGCATGCACCGGCCCACGCGCTCGCGTGCGAGGGTACCCGTCTGTGGCATTTAGAGGGCATCTTTTGGGATGTCCGTTTTATCGCAATCTCGTTCTCACTGATTTTGGAAGTGTTGGGTAAATGCCAGCACCCCCCGGTTTCCGGAAGAACGACCTGCAGCATTGTGTTCAAGAGCTGTGTGATGCCAATATGCGTCAAAAGGAGAAAATGACGTGTAAAATAATATCACCGCTTTATGTCCACTCTTCTCTGATTACCCATCTATTCGTGGCTTATTTTGGCCGTTGCCTACACAGTTGTTGTCAATTCTGCCTTTCATTGTCCTCGGCTTTTTACATTATTTTGTGCCCACCAGCGACATAGCTCGTCGCCATGTGGTGAAAACGAAAAAGGGTTTCTTGGCTGTGGGCATCAGATACTGCCTGTGCTTGAATGTATTAAATGTGTTACCAATAGCTTCCATGACTCCTGACAAAATTACTTCTCAAAATCGTGGGTTGAACCCGACCCCTCCAACCAAGTGGGTGACGACGCTTCCTGCCACACGGTGACTGACAACACCCCACCTCCCACGAATCTGGATCCATACATCCTACCAGGCCACTGACGTTCCACGAACCGACCAGATTACCGACAACAGCTTTCTAAAACTGTGACTTGAACACTTCACCTCCACACGGGACACTGGCAGAACCGGTCTGGGAACGAAAAAAGCAGCCGGCTAAAAATTCTCAAACCAGCCCGCTTCATGTCTGCTTTTATTGTATTGCACCATTTATATAGCGCTTACTAACCCTATGTAGGGTGCTGAAGCGCTCGCCTACATGGGTACTCTCTCTTTCCATCCAACCATATTCTCTCTCTCTCCTTCTCTCCTCTTCCTCTCTACCTACCCCATTCCCTCCCTCTCTCTCTTTAGCCCTCCCTGTGTCTGCAGTAATGAACATTAGGGAGATGGGGAAGTGATAAAGGCACCAGGAACGGCAAAGGTCTTTCAAAACCTGACTCCAAGAGTTCCAGCCCACCAGGGAAGTGCCTGGGGGAAGTAAAGGCATGTCTGGCCCTAGTCACTCTCTCCCCTTCTCCATCTATGTCACTGACATTAACTTACTGAGCTGGTGAGATCATTCTAAGTGGCTCCCTCCATCTGCCTACAGCACCTACACCACCACACTACTCAGTGACCTCTCAATCCACCAACCCAAGCCACTGGTACTTGCACTTAGTAGTGGCTTCTATCGCTTCTACACCCATGTCACTCATTAGCTGTCCATCCAGGTGAAATTATCACTCTGAGCAGCTCCAATCCCTTCACCCACAGCATCAACACCACCACACTACCCGGTGTCATCTCTCCCCCCACAACGAAGTCACTGGCAGTAACACAAAGATGTGGGTTGTACAAGATCTACATCCTTGTCACTGACCTTTATTTCTTACCTGCTAACATCACTATGCTTGAGCAGCTCCTCCCCCTCTACCTACACCGCCCACTAACAAGTGGCCTGCCTCCAGCAACCGAATCAAAACGCTGGTACCTGCACCCAGATGTAGGACTTCTACCAAATTTATATGCATGCCCATGACAGTAATTCCCCAACCTGGAAATAGTAATACTCTATCTCAGTGGATGGCACCCTCCTCCAACCACAAGCTTAGCCACCAAACAGTGACTGCCACCAAAACTCTAGCACTTCTAGGAACGGAGTGTGTGAAGTGGTTTAATTGTTTACCTTGCCACCTGGTAACTTAGGCCCAGATTTATGTAAAAGTGGCGCAGCACTGTGCTGCGCCCAAAATAGTGCAGCGCTGTGCCACATTAGAAACACAGAGGTGCACCATATTTAGAGGAATACTGCACATCCCTGCGTTTCCCCCTGCGCTATTATTAACGTGGAGAAATCTTAGCTATATTTTAGACTGAATAGTGGATTTCACACACTAGGTCGATAAACCGAACCAAATCTGTTTTGCGAAAATGTAATTCGGAAAACTTCATAAACATCACATATATCATATGGATATCGGTTGAACCTCAAAAACAACACCAGTTTATTAAGAAGCTAATAACTTATTTCCCTATATCAACAACGCTAAGGTCATGAAAATAATTCTCAAACACAAATGATACATATAGAGAAACAACAAAGGCTGGCTTGAACGCCATATATATCTGAGTTTGATTGACGCAAAAAGTCAAATTATCTCAATGGTTATAACACAAAACCATAGCAATAGAATCTGAGCAAGGGAAATTAAGTACATCTGAATCATAATAAGACAAAATAATATCAAAGACAAATCATGAGCATGTGAGTAACGCCTCACCAACCACTAATTAGCATTGACATGTTGGGCTCCATGTAAAAAGTTTTAGTAACATAGATTTAGAAAACTTCTAACTAAGGTACTATCAAAAATATGCAGCAGTAAATAAGCAATTGCAGCCAGTACCTGAAAAACAAAAGACATATAACAATTCACGATTATACATTACCATAATACTACAGTTATCAGCAACTTCTCAGTGGGGACACCAACATCAGGCACCAACATCAAGATAGGAACAGGAATAAGGACAGGGAAATGGTTTAGAATTTTGGACTATAAGATGAACTAAACCATCTAGCATAAGTTCTTCATAAACAATAGAATCTCTAGGTCTCAGGATACACGAGAATCCCGAAGAAGAATGACCCACCCACAACGGTGACTGAACATTAAATTAAACTTGTTAAATGAAAATGATTGGATAAAGCATAAGTTCAGAAAGTTATGACCAATCAGAACATTAACTGATATAAAAATTATACAATTAGTTTACTCAAGCTCTTCTATTTCCTTTATTCCATTGACAAGATCTAAACTAATACATTTTATATTCTAGACTTCCTCTTCTTCCACCTAATCTGTGGATCCTTTGTTTCCACTCCACCGAAAATACGAAGTTACAGGAAGAACGATTACAAAATATGTTACTTCACCATTTCTTTACCCTAGAGGAAAGACTTCCAAGCTAGAAAGATATCTTCAAACAATGAAGTCAGTCAAGCTACGGAACACATTAGAAACATTTCATTCAGCTTGCATTACACAATGACTTTGTGTAAGGAAATGCCTCCTTGGCATGGTTACCCCCTGACTTTTTGCATTTGCTGATGCTAAGTGATTTGAAAGTGTGCTGAGGCCTGCTAACCAGGCCCCAGCACCAGTGTTCTTTCCCTAACCTGTACTTTTGTTTCCACAATTGGCACACCCTGGCATCCAGGTAAGTCCCTTGTAACTGGTACCCCTGTTACCAAGGGCCCTGATGCCAGGGAAGGTCTCTAAGGGCTGCAGCATGTCTTATGCCACCCTGGGGACCCCTCACTCAGCAAAGACACACTGCTTGCCAGCTTGTGTGTGCTAGTGGGGATAAAATGACTAAGTCGACATGGCACTCTCCTCAGGGTGCCATGCCAACCTCACACTGCCTATGAAGTATAGATAAGTCACCCCTCTAGCAGGCCTTACAGCCCTAAGGCAGGGTGCACTATACCATAGGTGAGGGCATAAGTGCATGAGCACTGTGCCCCTACAGTGTCTAAGCAAAACCTTAGACATTGTAAGTGCAGGGTAGCCACAAGAGTATATGGTCTGGGAGTCTGTCATGCACGAACTCCACAGCACCATAATGGCTACACTGAAAACTGTGAAGTTTGGTATCAAACTTCTCAGCACAATAAATGCACACTGATGCCAGTGTACACTTTATTGTAACATACACCCCAGAGGGCACCATAGAGGTGCCCCCTGAAACCTTCACCGACTATCCGTGTAGGCTGACTAGTTTTAGCAGCCTGCCACACACCAGACATGTTGCTGACCACATGGGGAGAGTGCCTTTGTCGCTCTGTGGCTAGTAACAAAGCCTGTACTGGGTGGAGATGCTTATCACCTCCCCCTGCAGGAACTGTAACACCTGGCGGTGAGCCTCAAAGGCTCACCCCCTTTGTTACAGCACCCCAGGGCACTCCAGCTAGTGGAGTTGCCCGCCCCCTCCGGCCACGGCCCCACTTTTGGCGGCAAGGCCGGAGGAGATAATGAGAAAAACAAGGAGGAGTCACTGGCCAGTCAGGACAGCCCCTAAGGTGTCCTGAGCTGAGGTGACTCTGACTTTTAGAAATCCTCCATCTTGCAGATGGAGGATTCCCCAATAGGATTAGGGATGTGCCCCCCTCCCCTCAGGGAGGAGGCACAAAGAGGGTGTAGCCACCGTCAGGGCTAGTAGCCATTGTCTACTAACCCCCCAGACCTAAACACACCCCTAAATTCAGTATTTAGGGGCTCCCCAGAACCTAGGAACTCAGATTCCTGTAACCTAAGAAGAAGAGGACTTCTGAACTGAAAACCTGCAGAGAAGACGGAGACACCAGCTGCTTTGGCCCCAGCTCTACCGGCCTGTCTCCCCACTTCTAAAGACACTGCTCCAGCGACGCGTTCCACAGGGACCAGCGACCTCTGAAGCCTCAGAGGACTGCCCTGCATCTAGAAGGACCAAGAACTCCCGAGGACAGCGGCTCTGTTCAACAAAGACTGCAACTTTGCAACAAAGAAGCAACTTTGAACCAACACACGTTTCCCGCCGGAAGCGTGAGACTTTGCACTCTGCACCCGACGCCCCCGGCTCGACTTGTGGAGAACAAACACCACAGGGAGGACTCCCCGGTGACTACGAGACCATGAGTAGCCAGTGTTGACCCCCCTGAGCCCTCACAGCGATGACTGCAGAGGGAATCCCGAGGCTCCCCCTGACCGCGACTGCCTGCTTCAAAGACCCGACACCTGGTAAAGACTCTGCACCCGCAGCCCCCAGGACCTGAAGGATCCGACCTCCAGTGCAGGAGCGACCGTCAGGTGGCCCTCTCCCTTGCCCAAGTGGTGGCTACCCCGAGGAGCCCCCCCCTTGCCTGCCTGCATCGCTGAAGAGACCCCTTGTTCTCCCATTGCTTTCTATTGAAAACCCAACGCTTGTTTACACACTGCATCCGGCCGCCCCCGTGCCGCTGAGGGTGTACTTTCTGTGTGGACTTGTGTCCCCCCCGGTGCCCTACAAAACCCCCCTCGTCTGCCCTCCGAAGACGCGGGTACTTACCTGCTAGCAGACTGGAACCGGGGCACCCCCTTCTCCATTGAAGCCTATGCGTTTTGGGCACCACTTTGACCTCTGCACCTGACCTGCCCTGAGCTGCTGGTGTGGTAACTTTGGGGTTGCTCTGAACCCCCAACGGTGGGCTACCTTGGACCCAAACTTGAACCCCGTAGGTGGTTTACTTACCTGCAAAAACTAACAAACACTTACCTCCCCCAGGAACTGTTGAAAATTGCACTGTGTCTAGTTTTAAAATAGCTATATGTAATTTATGTGAAAAATGTATATGCTATTTTGCTAATTCAAAGTTCCTAAAGTACCTACATGAAATACCTTTCATTTGAAGTATTACTTGTAAATCTTGAACCTGTGGTTCTTAAAATAAACTAAGAAAATATATTTTTCTATACAAAAACCTATTGGCCTGGAATTGTCTCTGAGTGTGTGTTCCTCATTTATTGCCTGTGTGTGTACAACAAATGCTTAACACTACCCTCTGATAAGCCTACTGCTCGACCACACTACCACAAAATAGAGCATTGGAATTATCTCTTTTTGCCACTATCTTACCTCTAAGGGGAACCCTTGGACTCTGTGCATACTATTCCTTACTTTGAAATAGTGCATACAGAGCCAACTCCCTACACTTTGCATCTGCTTCTACGTCAGTCCATAAGAGGCCACTAAATACACATTTATTTCTACTATTTGTTCTGGTTAAGAAACACACTCTCTTACAAAGACAGAATAATTCCATCAGCTTAAGTTAGCATGGACAAAATATAGGCCTTACATAAGGTGGCCATTCCGTTAGTCTCATTTTCGTAAACATAACATTTTTATCTAATTAATTCACACATTAATCTGTAAGTATAATTATATAAAAACTCAACAATTTTATCAATACAATTTCTGCTCTCACAATCCCTCCTGTGATGACTATATATCTCATCACACAAATACTCATAATACATTTATTTATTTCATTTAAACATTTAGAATCTTGATTCTTTCACCTTTTTATATATTTTCTTTCTCCTTGAATTTCTCCATTAAAATCCTTCCATTTGAACATTTACCCTCCTCTGATTCTTTTCAAATCTTATTTTAATTATTCGAAATATTTTACATAGTCCCTAAATCCCAATTAGACAAAACACAATAATACAAATCCATTTGACTAATTTTAATATAATACCTTCTCCCAAGTTGCCAAGCCAATTTCCCACTGAAGCAATTCATTTGCCAGCCGTAGACAACTTCTGTATTTTTATTGAATTCAGAACAACTCCCACTGAACAAATTATTGCACCAGATATGTCTCCCACAATGCCAGAAATTGATTCTTGCTTGTGTCTCATTTCAATTTCAGTAAATTTGGGAAACTTACTTAAGTCTTCCAACTGGTACATTTTCGGAAAGACTATTCCCAAATAACATGTGCCATACCATCCTCTAGGAAGGCGATCATAAGCATTTTTCCACAAATATAGTACACACCAGGCACTGGAGGATCCTGACCATGCAGCATAAAATTCCATTTACTCTGAAAAAAAAGCACGTCTACATTCACTCGCTCCCACATATACTCTATCAAAGTAACTCTGCTGCCTATATATACAAAGCTTACATACATGTTGTGCATCTGACGCTGACTTCCCCTTGTTTAGTGATGTCAGTGTAAGCAGGATCAATCCCAAGTCTACAGTGAACTACTCCCTTATCTATCTTAGCTTTGATTGCTTTTCTCCTGTCTTCTGTGTTATCTAAAAATGTATTTTCTACTGGTGAAAGCAAACAGGTGAGATTGTTCCTGTAAGCAAAGGTTAATGTAGGTTCAAAGAAACCCCTTATTAAAGCCATATCATTTTCCTTAGCTATTCTACTTAAAAATCTGTTTATAGATACATAGAAAAACACTATGTCAAAATTAGAAAAGAAAAATTGAATTTACTCCTGGTCATAGAATCATGTTAGTAAAAGACTACAAGTTATAGCATAAGTAAGCAGTAAACTATGATAAACAATTCCCTCCTCAACAGAGGCTGGAATCTGCATACAGACATAACAATATTTCGCATCCATTACATCAATAAACTCACGCAATAAGCGATAGAAGACATTAGAAGAAAGTTCTTTCTCTTTGTGTAAGTATTTATCATCTATTTTAAACCTATCTGTTGCTGAAAGAGTAGTGGTTGACTCTGAAGGACTAAAAATTGTGAGTGTCTCTACAGTATGGTTGGCTTTATTTGTTTTTAAAAAATCACACTTACAATCAATAACAAACATACTATCACACAAACAATTGCCAAACCAATACCTATACATCTACAGTGACTGTTTTTAGTGTGTTGGTTGCTAAAGTTTCCCATGGTTTGTAAAGAACCAAAAAGTAGAAGTAAACAAAAAAAGTCTATGCAGTAAAAATCAAAACAAAACAAAAAAACAAAAGACAAAAAATAAAAAATAAAAATCTTAAACTTTCAACTTCAATCGTCAATCCCTCCTATTATATATTTTTAAAGTTCATTCACACTATCATGATTCTCCTTTTCAAAATTCGGCATATATTTTGTCAAATCAATTTAGCAGCTTGTCAAGTCAGGTTATCAAAGTCTCTTTTAGGTACGACCTCATCAAAGTCTTTTCATTTACTTTCTTAAAAACTCAGCATCAGTTTTCCCTCTTCCTCTTCATGTACCAAAATATAAACTCAGAACATCTCTATCAAAACAAAAATTCAAAAACTCTTCTTGCCATTCATTTGTAGTTACACATGCCCATTCTGGACCAGAATATTTCAGATTTGCAACTTTCTTCCTTTTCAGTCTTTGACTGCTATCAACTTCTTCTTCTCTGAGATCTTCTCTTTCGTTCAACTCGTTTTCTTCCTGAATTGGTGGAACCATGTTTATCTTCCCTGCTTCTAAGCTCTTCTCTGGCCAGTTGTCACCTTTCAAAGGCCTTCCTGTTAACAGTCTTTTCAGAATTGAACTCAAACTCTTCTCCTTTGATGTTCCCGCAACTGATTCAGGAGGAGTCAAACACTCTTGGCTTGATTCAGTCTCAACTCCCTTTCCATTGGGGTCAGTCACTTGTTCAGTCTGGTTAGTCTGGTCACCTGCTTCTGAGGACACCCTCTTCAGAGCAGTGTTTCTCTCGACCAGTATTCTCTCTTGTTCTCCTTGAACCGGTTCCTTTACCACTCTATTCGTGGGTGATTCAACCTCCTCTTCTAGGATATGCTCCACTTCATCTGACACAGGAGTAGGTAAATCAATTGGAATGCTTCTGGATGCAACCTACAGCTCTCCTCTTTCTCTCTCTTGTCCTGGAATACCCGTAGCTGTTGGTAATCTCAACAGCTCTTCTTCTTTCTCTGTTGGATTGTTCACCTTCCTAGTGTGGCTTGCATGCACCCAGTATGCAAGTCCTGCACACTTCACATCTGTTCTTGTTATTAATATCACCTGGCAGGGTCCTTTCCACCTTGGCTCCAAGCACGACTTCCTTACGTGCTTACAAATGATGACCCAATCACCAGCTTTCAGGTTGCGTCCTTGGCTTTGAGATTGTTGAAGTGTCGTTGCTTCCACCTGATGAGAAAAAGATCGAACGATATCAGCTAGTCCTTTGCAATAGTCTAGTACCATGTAATCTGTAATATTTATAAGAGCATTTGCAGGTACTGCTGTTAGTCTCATAGCTCTACCCATGAGGATTTCATGGGCCGATAATCCTGTTTTCTTGTCAGGAGCACTTCTCATTGACATTAGAACCAATGACAACGCATCTGGCCATTTCGAGTTTGTGGATGCACACATCTTTGCCAGTCTGGACTTTGGAGTTCCATTCATCTGCTCTACGAGTCCTGAAGCTTCTGGGTGGTAAGTACAATTGAGTTTCTGCTCAAAGTTTAAAGCTGAACATAGCAACTTTATCACTTTACTGTTGAAGTGGCTCCCTCTATTTGATTCCAAAGAGCCCGGGAAACCGAAACGTGGAATTAACTCTCTAAGCAGTAATTTAGCTACTGTGAGACTATCTCCTTGTAGGGTAAGCATCAATCCAGTGACTACAAATGCACACAATCACCAACACTTAATTCAAACCAGCACATGCAGGTATCTCAATGAAATCCATTTGCATTCTGCTAAATGTTCCTCCTGCCATGCCAATGTGTCCCATCTTGAACAACGTCCCTTTGTCAACATTCATCTGCTGGCAGACAATGCATCTATGGCAAACTGCTTCGGCAACCTATTGAAAATTTCAGATTAAACCAGTGTTGCTTAAAATGCTGAACCATTGCATCTCTCCCTATGTGTGCTTGACCATGATAGTATCTAGCCATTTGAGTCAGTAGACTGTCAAAATTATCTTCCCTTCTGCTGTCACTCAGACATCATCTTCCCTCTGGACACATTTAAGTTTGATCCAAGCCCTGCGTTCTTCTTTAGAAACATTGGCCCTCATTCTGACCTTGGCGGGCGGCGGAGGCCGCCCGCCAAAGTCCCGCCGTCAGCTTACCGTTCCGCGGTCGAAAGACCGCGGCGGTAATTCTGACTTTCCCGCTGGGCTGGCGGGCGGTCGCCTTCAGGCCGCCCGCCAGCCCAGCGGGAAAGAGGCTTCCACGATGAAGCCGGCTCGGAATCGAGCCGGCGGAGTGGAAGCTGTGCGACGGGTGCAGTTGCACCCGTCGCGTATTTCACTGTCTGCACAGCAGACAGTGAAATACATTTAGGGGCCCTCTTACGGGGGCCCCTGCAATGCCCATGCCAGTGGCATGGGCACTGCAGGGGCCCCCAGGGGCCCCGCGACCCCCCCTACCGCCATCCGGATCCCGGCGGTCGGACCGCCGGGATCTGGATAGCGGTAGGGGGGGTCGGAATCCCCTCGGCGGCGCAGCAAGCTGCGCCGCCGTGGAGGATTCAATGGGGCGGCGGTACACTGGCGGGAGCCCGCCAGTGGTGCCGGTCCGACCGCGGCTTTACCGCCGCGGTCGGAATCCCCATTGGAGCACCGCCGGCCTGTCGGCGGTGCTCCCGCGGTCCTCCGCCCTGGCGGTCTTTGACCGCCAGGGTCAGAATGACCGCCATTGTCTTGTAGAGCCATCAGCTCTTCCAAAGTATCAATAATTTGCATAGCAAAATTCGTATACACTTCATCATTTTCAGGTAACAATTCCCAATTTCCTTTGAATGATATGCCATTCAGGGCACAACATTTTGCAACCTGATCTGCATATGCATTTCCTAACGACACGTAATCTTGCGACCTCTGATGTTCACTGCATTTCACCACAGCAATTTTCTCTGGCTTCTGAACAGCTTGTAATAACTGAAGAATTTTCTCACCATTCCTCACTGGTGAACCAGAAGAAGTTACAAAACCTCTCTGTGACCATAGCGGGCCAAAGTGATGCACAATGCGAAATCCATATTGACTCAAAATTTGGCATGCTCTAGTGAGAGCCACCAATTTTGCTACTTGTGAAGAAAACACTCCTCGAAACCATGAAGCCTCCAGTATGCCAGTGATAGTACATACTGCATGTCCTTCTCTCAAAGTGCCCACATTATCTCTTAAGCAGGAACCATCAACAATGATAATTTGATCATTGTCTTCCAGGCAGGTATCTCTGATATCTGCTCAGGATTTTTTGCATAAGTCTGTAATCTCCAAACAATCATGTTCAGTAACATCCAATTTATCTGAACCAATATTTTCAATCGGAAGTAAAGTTGCTGGGTTAAGCACTGTACATCTCTTGATCATCACATTAGGAGACCCTAGGATTGGGGTCTCATATCTAGTCAGTCTACCACTGGTCAGATACTGTGTCTTTGAATGAGTCAACAGAATTTCTATTGAATGGGGAACCATCACAGTAAGAGGGTATCCTATAACAATATTCTCACTTTGGGCAATAGTCTGCTCTACTACTGCAAAGGACAGTAAGCACCCTGGTAAAGTTGCTGCGACCGGATCCAAAGTAGCTGAAAAATATGCTACTGGACGATTGACACCACCATGTGTCCGAGTCAAAACAGACAAAGAACATGCATCACTTTCATGACAAAACAACAGAAAACTCTTGGTGTAATCAGGCATACTAAAGCTGGAGCTTGACACAAACTCTCTTTCAGATCAGTGAGCACTTTCATACACTCTGCATCCATTACTATAGGATCAGAAACATCTTTATGAGTCAGTCTCTGCAAAGGCTTTGAAATAACTGAGAAATTTGGAATCCACTGGCGACAATAACCAACCATTGGCAGAAACATCCTCACATCATTTTGTGTACTTGGTACTTTCACCTGCAAAATTGTTACAACTTTCTCTCTTGGAATTCTCCTAGTTCCTTTCTCAATCAGATGACCCAAATATTTCACCTCTTGCTGACAATACTGCAATTTAGTAGGGGACACTTTACTGTATGACCACTGTCTCCCCGGAAATTCAACAATGCAATCGTATCATATTTACATCCTTCTTTTGTCTGTGATGCATTTAATAAATCATCTTTGTATTGCACCAACTTCGATTGGTAAGGCATCACCAATGACTCTAGATTATTTTTCAAGATCTGGTTGAAAATAGATGGTGACTCTGAAAACCCCTGTAGAATTCTACACCAAAAGTAGACTTTGCCCAAAAATGTAAAACAAAAAATATATCTACTGTCCTCATGAAGAGGCACAGAGATAAATGCTTGACACAGGTCTAACACAGTAAACCACTCAGCATCAGATGGGATCTGAAACATAATCACAGCTGGATTTGGCACAAATAGACAACACTTAATCACAATGTCATTTATTTTCCTCAGATCCTGTTCAAGACAAATTTTCCCGCATGGTTTTCTCAAACCCATTATTGGTGAATTGTATGGGTTACTCAGTACCTCTCTCAAAATTCCTTTCTCCACAAACTGTTCTATTAACCCCTTCACTGCCAGGCCCTTTCCCCCTCAGGTGCCAAGCCTTTTTTTGGCTATTTGGGGCAGTTTGTGCGGAGGCCCTCATAACGTTTTGTCCACATAAGCTAGCCACACCAAATTTGCGTCCTTTTTTTCCAACGTCCTAGGGATTCTAGAGGTACCCAGATTTTGTGGGTTCCCCTGAAGGAGACCAAGAAATTAGCCAACATACAGTGAAAATGTAGTTTTTTTAAAACAAATGGGGGAAAAGGGCTGCAGAAGAGGGCTTGTGGTTTTTCCCCTGAAAATGACATCAACAAAGGGTTTGTGGTGCTAAAATCACCAGTTTCCCAGCTTTCAGGAACAGGCAGACTTGTATCAGAAAACTCACTCTTTCAACACAATTTTGACATTTTACTGGGACATACCCCATTTTTTCTATTTTTTGTGCTTTCAGTGTCCTTCCAGTTAGTGACAGAAATGGGTAAGAAACCAATGGTGGGTCCCAGACAGCTAAACATTTCTGAAAAGTAGACAAAATTCTGAATTCAGCAAGGGGTCATTCGTGTAGATCCTACAAGTGTTTCCTACAGAAAATAACAGCTGAAATGAAGGAATATTGAGGTAAAAAAATGCAATTTTTCTCCACATTTCACTCTGTAACTTTTTCCTTCGATGTCAGAGTTTTGAAAGCAATATACTGTTACATTGACTGGACTCTTCTGGTTGTGGGGATATATAGGGCTTTTAGGTTCATCAAGAACCCTAGGTACTCAAAGCCAATAAATGAGCTGCACCTTGCAATGGGTTTTCATTCTATACCAGGTATACACCAATTAATTTGCTGAAATATAAAAAGTGAAAAATAGGTATCACGAAAACCTTTATATTTCCAAAATGGGCACAAGATAAGGTGTTGAGAAGCAGTGGTTATTTGCTCATCTCCGAATACCGGGGTGCCCATACTACCATGTGAATTGCAGGGCATTTCTCAAATAGAAGTATTTTTTACACATTGTCTTACATTTGAAAGGAAAAAATGTAGAGAAAAACAAACGGCAACAACACTTGTTTTGCTATTCTGTGTTCCCCCAAGTCTCCCCATAAAAATGGTACCTCACTTGTGTGGTTAGGCCTAATGCTCACGTCAGGAAACACAAAATGGACACATCCCATTTTTACATTGAAATCTGACATGTTTTTTGGAAAGTGCCTAGCTGTAGATTTTGGCCGCCAGCTCAGCCGGCACCTAGGGAACCCTACCAAACCTGCACATTTTCAAAAACTAGACACCTAGGGGAATCCAAGATGGGGGGACTTGTGGGGCTCTGACCAGGTTCTGTTACCTAGAAACCTTTGCAAACCTCATAATTTGGCCCAAAAAAACACGTTTCCTCTCATTTAGGTGACAGAAAGTTCTGGAATCTGAGAGGAGCCACAAATTACCTTCCACCCAGCGTTCCCCCAAGTCTCTGATAAAAATGGTACCTCACTTTTGTGGGTAGGCCTAGCACCCAAAAGGAAATGCCCCAAAACACAACATGGACATATCACATTTTCACAAAGAAAACAGAGCTGTTTTTTACAAAGTGCCTAGCTGTCGATTTTGGCCTCTAGCTCAGCCGGCACCTGGGGAAACCTAGCAAACCAGTGCATTTTGAAAAACTAGACACCTAGGGGAATCCAAATGGGGTGAAAAACAAACGGCAACAACACTTGTTTTGCTATTCGGTGTTCCCCCAAGTCTCCCCATAAAAATGGTACCTCACTTGTGTGGTTAGGCCTAATGCTCACGTCAGGAAACACAAAATGGACACATCCCATTTTTACATTGAAATCTGACATGTTTTTTGGAAAGTGCCTAGCTGTCGATTTTGGCCTCTAGCTCAGCCGGCACCTGGGGAAACCTAGCAAACCAGTGCATTTTGAAAAACTAGACACCTAGGGGAATCCAAATGGGGTGTCTTGTGGGGCTCTGACCAGGTTCTGTTACCCAGAATCCTTTGCAAACCTCAAAATGTGGCCCAAAAAACAATTTTTCCTCTCATTTCGGTGACAGAAAGTTCTGTAATCTGAGAGGAGCAACAATTTCCTTCCAGCCAGCATTCCCCCAAGTCTCCTGATAAAAATGCTACCTCACTTTTGTGGGTAGGCCTAGCACCCAAAAGGAAATGCCCCAAAACACAACATGGACATATCACATTTTCACAAAGAAAACAGAGCTGTTTTTTACAAAGTGCCTAGCTGTGGATTTTGGCCTCTAGCTCAGCCACCACCTGGGGAAACCTAGCAAACCAGCACATTTTTGAAAACTAGAAACCTAGAGGAATCCAAGATGGTGTGACTTGTGGGGCTCTGTCCAGGGTCTGTTACCCAGTATCCTTTGCAAACCTCAAAATGTGGCCAAAAAACACTTTTTCTTTTCATTTCGGTGACAGAAAGTTCTGGAGTCTGAGCGGAGCCACAAATTTCCTTCCACCCAGCGTTCCCCCAAGTCTCCCGATAGAAATGGTACCTCATTTGTGTGGGTAGGCCTAGCGGCCGCGAAAGAGAATGCCCCAAAACACAAAGTGGACACAAACCTGAGCATTTTTGAAAACTAGACACCTAGGGGATTCCAAGTTGGGGTGACTTGTGGGACTCTGACCAGGTTCTGTTACCCAGAATCCTTTGCAAACCTCAAAATTTGGCCAAAAAACCACATTTCCCTCTCATTGTGGTGACAGAAAGTTCTGGAATCTGAGACGAGCCACTATGTCCTTCCACCATGCATTCCCCCAAGTCTCCCGATAAAAATGGTAAATTCATTGGTGTGGGTGGCACAGGTGACTGCAACAGAAAAATGCCAAAAACCTGTAGAGATTGAGGGGATAGCACAGCGACTTGATAAGCACATATTTCTCTTTTATGCATCTTTTAGGCTAACTGCTTTGAGGACCCACACAAGTGAGGTATCATTTTACTTGGGAGACTGAGGGGAACTCTGGGTGGTAGGAAATGTGTACTGCAGTGGTGATCCTACAAAGAAAAGTGAGGAAAATATGCTTTTTTAAGCAAATGTTGAGGTTTGCGGAGGAGTCTGGGTAAGAAAGTGTTGGAGGATCCAGACAAGCTACACCTCCTTGGCCTCCTTGGGGTGTCTATTTTTATAACATGTCTGGGTTTGGTAGGTTTCCCTAGATGAAGGCCGCACCCGGGACCAAAAACATAGGTGCCCCCCCCAAACACAGGTAGTTTTGCAATAGATACATTTGATGTGCCCACCAACTTCTGTGTTGTTCCAAACACTAAAATTGTGAAAAGAAACACACTTTGGTTATGTTAAAAAGACGCCCCACCCACCAACCAAGTTGGTGGCATGCTTCATCATCGGGGTCCCACCTGATACACCTAGGGTGTCCCAGGTGTGCTGCGACGCCTGATTACAGCAGAGCAGGTTTTGTCATTTTTACCACACATACTGGTTGGATTTGGCACAAGGGTGAGTGATGGTTCAGTGGATCAAATTTTATTAAAAAGAGGTTTCACAAAAATGAAATGCACTGTTAATAACTGAAAGGCCAAAAAACTGAACCAATGACACAGCTCGTGAGCTGTAAAGCCACAATAAGGCACCAACTGCTTTACAGTCCATTCTCACACCTTCCATACATGACATGCACAAGGCCATTCACGCCGCCAGCCACAGGCCCAGCACATTAGAACACTCGCATCGACAGACAGCGCCACTCAAGGGCTCATCACTTTCATACGCCCACATGCTACGCCCACATGCCTGATACAGCAATCACACCAGCTGATGAGTGTGTGGACTGGCGTTTGGCTGGCACCACCAGCCAAGAGCCACCCCACATACACCGCCAGCCAAGCTCCACCCCACTCACACAACCAGCCAAGCGCCACCCCACTCACAGTGCCAGCCAAGCGCCACCCCACTCACACCGCCAGCCAAGCACCACGCACACCGCCAGCCAAGCGCCACCCCACGCACACCACCATCACTTTTTGTTTTCAAACAACAAAGAAACCACTAATTATAAATAAGTACAAAACTACAAACACAAAAGCTCTAACTGAATACATGACAGTAATGCCAACTGTGAAACTGAAAATATAAAAATATAAAACAGCAGTTTACGCTCACGGAATTTCCCAATAATTCTTCTCTGTGTGGTAGCTCCTGAAACAGCCACCCACACACAGCCCGGGCTTTGAAGGACAATAGGGCAGTACATCCAAGTCTCCTTCCTGATACCTCTTCGAGCACAGACTCTACACCTCTTAGCAGGAAAGTTTTGTTTGGCAGTGGGAGGAATGTGTTCAGCAAAGTGATGATCTTTCAATCTAGCCATATTCTCCACCACTGCTTCTCTGGGAACTCTTGCCTGTTCCAGCACAACAAGGCTCACTATGATAGACTCCTGAAATTTCACAAATGTCATCCTTGACTCTGGAGAACTATCCTTGAACACAACAAAAGTATTAAAAGTTGCCATGTGGAACAAGTGAACCGCTAATTTCTTATCCCAAACATACGACTTACGAGCAGCAGTGTAAGGTTCCAACCACTGATCTACTCTATCAACACCACCCACGTACTTATTATAGTCTAAAATGCACACAGGTTTGCGCACTTGGGCAACCTGACCCCAAACAGCCACAGGTGAAGTACTGTCATCATGGATGGTACTTAGCATTTACACATCCCTCTTGTCTACAAATTTCAGAGCTAGCAGCTCATCATTCCGCAAGGCACTGCACTGTTCCTTCTCAAGTTTTTTACAGACAAGCTCTCTTGGATAGCCTTTCCGATTAGAGCTGATTGTTCCGCAAGCAACAGTGTCCACTCTGAACAACTCCTTGAACAACTGAACTCCATTGTAGAAGTTATCTACATATAAATGGTGACCTTTGTTAAACAGTCGTCTACCAAGTCCCCACACAATTTTCTCACTAACTCCAAAAGTGGGTGGATAACCAGGGGGTCAATATTGGAATCCCTACCAGTGTAGACCTGGAAATTGTAAACATATCCTGCACTACTTTCAGGCAGCATATACATCTTAATTCCATACCGTGCCCTCTTGCTAGGAATGTACTGCCTAAAAACCAAACGACCCTTGAACAGGACCAAAGACTCATCCACAGATATTTCTTTGCCTGGAACATAGATCTCTGAAATCCGATCTACCAAATGATCAAGGACAGGTCTAATCTTAAAAAGACGATCAGAATCAGGGTGATCTTGTGGCAAGGCTAAAGCATTATCTTCAAAATGCAACATCCGAAGAAGAAGATCATACCGGTTACGACTCATGATAGCACGAAATATAGCAGTTGCCATCAAGGGACTAGTAGACCAATATGAAGACAGTGATGGCTTCCTTATCAGCCCCATTAAAAAAGTTAAAACCAAGAACTTTTTCAACTCTTCCAGATTTGTGGGAATCCACCGGCTAGCTCTAGAGTGCGGCCTAAGTCTGGCAGTGTTGTCCCTCAAAAACTGCTCTGCATACAAATTAGTCTGCTCAACAATCTCTTCCAAAAATATATTGTCCATAAACAACTCAAAAAAGTTGACGGGCAAAAAGTTTTCCCTATTAACTCGACACCGTGGGAAACCACTAAACGCAGGCAACTGTGGCTGCTCCATGTTTAGTGCAACCCATATGTCAGGTCTTCCAATGGGAAGCCTTTCAGCCGCTGGCTCCTGCACCATCAGCACATCAGTGTCCTCCTCTAAAACAGGCCTTTCATCAGCACTGAGAGTGGCTTCATCATCAGATGATTCCTCTCTGACAGAAAATTCACTTCCAGAATCTTGCACTTCCTCCTCTGCCACACCAACAACCTGCTGGGCAGTCATCCTACGGCTAGCCATGATCCTTCCTACAAAAATTAACTGGACAAATGCACCACCAACAACCAGCACTGTGTAAGATAAGTAACAAACATTGCAACTCTGACTGATTCTACTCCTTTGATCAACCCAATATCATTTCCTGAAAGATCCCAAACTCTAGACTTAACAGTCTTCTGCAAATTAACCGCAAGATCATTTATTTAAAAACTGGCAAGAAATTAATCAAAGGTGTTTCCTCAACCTCTGGCTCATCAAAACGAATCAAAGGAAACTCCCCAGACACGACTCACTGTTTACAGTAAGTGTTGAGTCTTCATCATGATTGTTTGTCTGAATCTCAATTCCCTCATCCTGTACAATTAATTGAACATCTTCTTTTATGCACTAGATCTCTACCCAGAAGTGACACTGGACTTGAGTCACAAACCACAAACATATGCAACCCTTAAAATTAGCAATTGTAACAATAACTGGTTCTGTAACAGGATTTGTCAAATGTGTGTTTGCACTCCCACAGTCTCAACTATCCTCCCTGACAGAGGTAAATCTGGAACCTCTACAGATCTCACTGTTGAGCGTGTAGCTCCATTATCAACCAGAAATGAAACTTCAGGACCATGCACCCTTTCCTTCACATAAGGACCTTTCTGATCCACTTTTAATGATGTAGCCATCACATTCTCCTCCTCATCTGAACTATCTGACAACTATACATGGTTTATTTCATTCTCACTATGTAAAGGAAATTGATTTATTGTATTGTCACTCTAATTTGATTTCTGATTTGTGACCACCTAAGAAAGCATCACCTATTGCTGATCCATAGAACTCTGCGACACTTGCAATTGTCTAGGTATCTGAATTTGTTGTGCAGGCACCATCTGTACTTGCGGCTGTAACTGCTGTACCTGGGGCATTTGTACTTGTTCTACCTGCGGTTGTACATTTTGCACATGCTGCATTTGGCTGTAAGGGTTGAAAACCCTGCATCGGATTTCCATCATTCTGGAAAGTTTGAATTTAACCTCTCATTCGTGGTCCTCTCATGCTCTGAAAAGTATGGATGCCATTTGTTTGTTGAACAACACCCCCTTGATTTAGTATTGGGCACTGCCGTTTCCAATGTCCAATTGTCACACAAACATGACAAGGTAACATTCCCTTTCCCTGCTGCTCTCCTTACATCATCACAGGATTCAAATCCACACTAACATTAACAACCCGAAGTGCCATTCCACCATGTCCTCTCCCTCTGCCTTGATTCTGAAACATACCACTTCCCTGCGGCTGCTGCTGAAAATTCCCTTGAATCCCTGTCGTTTAGCTTTAATCTGCTTCACCGTTCTCTTACAACTTTCGCTGCTTCAATTCTATCTCATCACTACAGTATTTTGTATACAGTAACACCTCATCAATCAGTTTTGCTTGCCAACACATCAAATGACTCTTAATCATCTGGCCAATTTCTGGTCTCAATCCTTTGACAAACCTGAACACAAAATGAATCGTGTTTCGGCCCAATTGTTTCTGTACCACTGTAATGTTGAAATGCTTTTAACAACCTTTCATTGTACGCATGGATCGACTCTTTCCCTTCCTTAGCTGTTCTATCTATGTGTTGCCAATCAATGTTTTTTGGCAAAATTCTCGTCTTCAGGAACTCAATTACCTTATGGTAATATTTCATTACTTCAGGAGATGCTGCACCTGTTTTCTGATCTCTTTGTGGTCACTTGTAGGCCAATCTACACTCCTGTTACACTCAGTCCACAAATCTGCTGGAACAACAATTTCAAAGAGAGTATTTAAGTCCTCCCACGGGCATTTTGCACGTTTCACAAACTATGGCCCATATTTATACTTTTTGACGCAAAACTGCGCCAATGCAGTTTTGCGTCAAAAAAATTAGCGCCGGCTAACGCCATTCTGAAGCGCCATGCGGGCGCCGTATTTATTGAATGACGTTAGCCGGCGTTAGCCGCCGGCGCTGTCTGGTGTGCGTTAAAAAAATCGACGTACACCAGGCAGCGCCGGCGTAGGGGGAAAATGGCGTATGGGCGTCCAGAAATGGTGCAAGTCAGGCTGAGGCAAAAAAATCGCCACAACCCGATTTGCGCCATTTTTTTACGACGCCCATCCCCCATTGAAATGACTCCTGTCTTAGCAAAGAGAGGAGTCATGCCCCCTTGCCCAATGGCCATGCCCAGGGGACTTCTGTCCCCTGGGCATGGTCATTGGGCATAGTGGCATGTAGGGGGGCACAAATCAGGCCCCCCTATGCCACAAAAAAAAAAAAAAAATACTTACCTGGACTTACCTTAATGTCCCTGGGGAAGGTCCCTCCATCCTTGGGTGTCCTCCTGGGGTGGGCAAGCGTAGCAGGGGGTGTCCCTGGGGGCAGGGGAGGGCACCTCTGGGCTCATTCTGAGCCCACAGGTCCCTTAACGCGTGCCCTGACCCAGGCGCTAAAATCCGGCGCAAATGCGGGTTTTTTAGTCCCGCCCACTCCCGGGCGTCATTTTTGCCTGGGAGTATAAATACGACGCATATGCATCGCAGTCATTTTTTAAGACGGGAACGTCTACCTTGCATATCATTAACGCAAGGAAGGTGTTCACGCAAAAAAATGACGCTAACTCCATGAACTTTGGCGCTAGACGCATCTAACGCCAAAGTATAAATATGGAGTTAGTTTTGCGGTGAATTTGCATCGAAAAAAACTACGCAAATTCGGCGCAAACGGAGTATAAATATGCCCCTATATGTCTGCTGATACCATTCCACTGGTTTTTCTCTCAACCTAGGGTAATCAGTTGTAAAACTCAAAATATCACTCCTGCTCCAAGGTACATGTACAAAATTCCCTCCTGGAGTTTCTCTCATCAGCAACATTTTCACTGGTTCTCTTGTCTGCGTTATGTCTACAAGAGCAGTACCTAGATCTTTCTTCGGCCTTTCTCTTTTCTTGACCCATTTGCCTTCCCATTTTTCCAATGCTCTCCAAATTTGTACTCTCTTAAGTAATTCTCAAAGGTGTGTTTTCATCCATGCAGACCTCATGTGTTCGAAATCTTCAGTATCACAATGTAATCTATAACTTCTCTTCAGGTTCTTCATTTTTGTAAGATCTATTTCGTATTTGTCTGCTAATTCCTTTAATTGCTGATGTACTTCAGCTGCTCCCTCTGTAATTAACCTACACAAGTATTTCAATTGGGCTTCAGTTTATGATTCATGTCTATTTACTCCCATTGTCCCGACAAGAAGTTCACCTGCTTCCATTGATAATCTTGTTTTATTTATAACTTCATCTCCCTCATTTGATTCTCTGGAACTTTTGAAACACTCAAATCTTCTAACCATTTTGTTATTTCTTGTGCAGTCAGACCCTTCAATCAAACATTGTCAGGATGAACACTTGGTAATTGCAGCTGCACTGAACTCACACATTGGGGAGTCAATAATCTCCTCTCCTGGCCACTGCATGAACCAATTATTTCAGAATTTCTAACAGGAGACAGATCTATTAAAGACCTTGACTTGTTTAGGGTCTGTCCTATAGATGACATCAGCCCAAAGTTTCCATTTTGACTTTGAACTCCTTGATTCACTACACCCCTGTTGCCCTGGACATATAAAGGCATAGATGGACCAAATGTAATTGATACTGAAATCACATCTGGGCTTCTGGTTTCTCCATTCTGAGGCTGCATTATTCCCGTACTCTGTATCTGTGTCAATATACAATATAAATAAATGCAAACATTTGAATTTTGATTCAAAGGTTAGAGTACTTATCTTGACTGCGAGCAGCAAGAAAAGAGGACTTGTTGTTCGCAGTTAATATACTAGTAGCTGTACTCAACATCCTACTGGTTGCTTCCCCATTGTGATGTCACCTTGTAGTTTTTTACTTTTCTTGGGAAATGTAGTTTCTTCTTGGCTGCTGTTAAAATTAAAGCAAGAAAAGACTGCATAATATGAGCCTCCGGTCTTGTAATAAAATCAGAGTGTCATGCTCCAACCTACTATATACTGGCACAGGATCGCAGATGAGTTGGGATCCTGTACAGCATCTAAGGTCTCTGATTTGTGAGAAGATCTCCTGGTTTGTCTACATCAAATTCATACTCTATGACAGTGATACTCAAAGTATAGCTCGGGAGCTGCATGCAGCCCCACTGACCTTTACATGCGGCCTGTGGTCAACAGCAGCACTGGGCTGCTGTTTTCTCCACTCAGCACTAACATAAAACATTTGTCAAATAAACAGCCATGTATTTATTTAAAAGTTAATTGAAGTTAAAGAAGGAAGTAACTATGATGTCCTGGACCGCTTAACTTTAGGAACACCTTAAGATTTAAAGACATCTTGCGGCATGTAAAAATATGATAAAAACTTTTCAGAATTCAAAAAGTGTTTTTCATTAACATGGAGAACTGTTTCACTTTAATCCATCAGATCATGCATGGAGGGAGTATGTTTTTAAAAGTGATAGTTTTTAAACATGAATAAACATGAATTTAGAAACATTCTCTCTTTCCCAACCCTGACAACAATGCCAATAGTGAACTAAGAGGCAAGTCAGTTGTTATGTTCACTGTGTGGGTGGCTTGGGTTCTTCTTATACACAAACAACATTATAGTTCATTAAATCAAACACAGGAGAAGGTTTTGTACAGTGCACACCTTGAGGCCATTTATTTCGAAATCCTCTTATATGCAATAGTGAAGAAAAAGAAGGGAAAGTGAACTAGAGCAATTGCCTAGGACTAAACAATTTGAATAAGTGGGGAAACTGGGATTCATCTGAGGTTTTCTGGTTTCACATTGTGCAATTCAGCCATTAGATGTATATGCTTTGCTTGCCCTACACCCACCTTACCGCCACCCTGCCTCCCTAAACCGATGACCCTGCTCTATGAGAATGGTTTGCCCTCCGTTTGGGACACTCCAGAAGCAGCTTAGTTAGTTTCTTTCTCCTTGGCCAAAGACCATTTAAAGGAGCATCTGTGATTTAGAGATGTGAAGTGTGCAAAGGCTGTGAGTCTGACAAACTTGTTTTTAGATCTTAAGATTATCCCTGCATATAAACTGTGCATGCACAACCAAAATAGTTCCATTTCAGAGTAGCGAACACCAGAATGGTGCATTATGGGAAATGTAGTCAAGTAGGCAGTTCATAGGCAACAGTTTATTAGGAAGTTGATAACAGATAGTAGATACTGACAGTGTGTTCCCTATGTCCCACAGGTCTCCCACAAGACACCCCCACCAGCCCAAGCAGCCAGGGGCCACTGGTCAGCCAGCAGACACACGAGGGAACAGGGCCAGCCACCACTGCGACCTGCACCACCGACACCATGTCCTCTCACGAAACACCTGTTGCAGTAGTGGTGTGTGAGCCTGCACCAGGTACCAGCCAAAGTGCCACAGGAGACGTCACAGGGCCTCCACCGCGTCGCAGGCGACGTGGAACTCCATCCTCACAGCGGCAGGCAGAGTCAGGGGATGCCTCCATTTCACAAACTGAGGCCGCACTTCTACGGGGTCAGCGCCTGCAGACACAGGAAATCAGGAGGATTACCGGGGCATTGCGGCGCATGGAGCACAATCATGGAAACAGCATGCAGCAAGTACATTCAGAGTTGCAACTGATCAGTTCACACATGGGCGACCTTGCACTCTCCATGCGTCAACTAGTGGCAGGACTGCTAACGCAGACAGAGGGTGCACGGCGTTGGGACCGCCAGCTGCTGAACCGCCTAGACAGGATGTCATCCTCAATTGTAAGGCTGGCCGTGAACACAACAGGTCTGTCTAGGCGCACGGTCAGCCTCCAGGTGGACATGGGCCACTTTGCCAGTGATGTGGCACGTGGACTGGGCCATCTCAGCCACGCTGTAGACTTAATGGAGGCACAGCAGGTGGCCAGGGGCACAGGCGACATGCCACAGGATAGTGAGGAGGGCTCCACTGTCAGCAGTGTCTCTGCCGGTGACACCAGGGTGCTTCGCAGTGGAAGCACAAGGCAGGGCACTGCTGACCCCCCTAGTACCAGCCATGCTGGCCGAGCCCACCGTAGGGTTTGAGCTCCACACAGTCCTGGGGTTGGGGCACATGACGTTAATGTGTCCCATGCCAGGTGGACTATTGAAGCCCCTGAACTGTTCCAATTGTAAATAGTTTTTTTGTTTGCACTTATTAAATCACTTGTTCTTTCCACTTAACACATGGACTCCTTGTGTGTGACATTGGTGAGTATGGGAAAAGTTAGCACGTACCTTCCAAAGTATTGGTTTGCAATGTGTTCCCGTCTCAGTCTGCCTTGATATGCGATGCTCCTATCCCCATGATGGCGATGTGGTGGCTCTTGCTGTTCATCCTCAGAATCATGGTCTTCAGGGGTGAGAGCTAGCCCACGTCTTGTGGCAATGTTGTGCAGTATAGCGCATGCGACAACGATTTTGAAAGCTGTTATTGGGGTATACTAGAGGGCACCTCCACTTCTGTGGAGGCATCTGAACCTTGCTTTCAGCAGTCCAAAGGTACGTTCAATGATATTCCTGGTCGTCTTATGTGCACTGTTGTATCGCCTCTCTGTCTCATTGCTGGGTGTTAAGTACAGGGTAAGGATCCATGGTCGTAGTGCATATGCACTGTCACCTGTTTGGCACAAAAAGTACAATGTTAGCTGGGCATGGGTGGTTTCCACATTGACCTGTGTGTATGTCTGCAAGGTGTTTTCAGCTCTACCTAGGAGGTATCCGCCTCCAACCTCCCCACGTTCTAGGCGTTGGTGTATCCCACTGTGCCTGAAAATGTAGGAGTCATGAGTACTGCCTGGAAATTTAGCAACCATGTCAGTGATGACATAATGGGCGTCACATACCACCTGAATATTGAGTGAGTGGGTACACTTCCGATTGCGGAACAGATATTCCAGGTTTGCTGGAGGGCATATTTGTATATTTGTCCCGTCTACACACCCTATGACTTGGGGGAAGTTGGCAATCCTGTAGAATTCCAACTTGGTGCTGTTGATTTCTGCCTCATTCCTGGGTAGGTATATGTAACTGGACATGTGTGTGAGTAAGGCGTTTAGCAATGCCCTAAAGAACCGTGAGACTGCACTTTGGGATACCCAACCTGCCACAGCAATGACCCTCTGATAGCTACCCGAGGCCAAGAGGTGCAGTGAGCGTAGCACTTGCACATGCGTAGGGATGGCGCAGCCGCGCACAGTCTGGCGTTGTAGCTGCGGTTTGAGTAATTCTATTAAATCTAGTATAGCTGTGCTGCTGAGTCTATATTTATCATAAATCTCCTCCTCTGTTTGTTGGAAAAGTGTCTGCCTTGTTCTGTATATCTTCTCATGTCTCTGGCTCCTCCTCCTCCTCTGCTGGGCGGCATGGGCTCTCCTCCTCACTGCTATCAGGTATATCTCCGCCATCTTGAGTAACCCAGATGCCTTCTGGGTCTCCTTTTATACTTTGGTAACGGTTACCACCTGCTCTGAGTTAGTGGTAAATTGGAAGTGCAAAATGGGCTTTTTGCGACTAGTCGCAATTTGCAAGTTGCTATTGCATATGGTTTGCGACTCGCAAATTGCGACTTCCAATTTGCGGGTCGCAAACTGGGGTCGCAAATTTTGCGAGTCGGTAATGGCTTGCGTCGCATTTTGCGAGTCAGAAATGGGATTTTTGCATCCCGTTTCCAATTTTGCGGGGTCGCAAATTGCGAATCGGACCATTTGCGACTCGCAAATGTTTGCTACATGTCACGCATGGTGCAGATATTGTTCTGTATGATTTCATATAGTACTTGCTACTGCATTCATGCAGGTTCAAAGATTGGTAAACAAGAGATGTCATTACTTTTATCCCTGGCTGACATATTGGGCAGCCTCACAGGGGTTGGAACCTGTGATCTGCATATTACAATATTTGGAACTGAAGGAAACAAGAGAAACAAATACTATGAATTTGAGGCTGTGTAATTAACCTTTCTAGGAGCTTAGACCTTCAAGATAAGGTCTCGATTGCCTGGCTTCCTACTCTGGTGATCAAACTTTAGTTCCAGCCATGGTACTGAGGCCCATATTTATTCTTTTTTTGTGCCGCATTGGCGTCATTTTTTTACGCAAATGCGGCGCAAACTTACAAAATACACTTGTATTTTGTAAATTTGCTCTGCTTTTGTGTCAAAAAGCGGCGCAAATGCGGCTCTAAAAAAGTATAAATATGGGCCTGAATGCTTGGCCTTCAGCCTGAGGATGAGTGCCAGCATTTGAAGTGATTGCATGGACCTCAGTGGTAGAGATCAATGCCTTTCCCTCAGCCATAGTGGTGAGTGTCTGACCTTTTAGCTATTGTGACATTTATTCCTCTCAGCCATGGTGGTAAATTGTTGCACTCTCAGCCCTAGTGTTAGATGCTTGGCGTCCTGCCATGCTGTTGAGTGTCTGGATCTAGCCATGGAATGAGTGGCTGACCTCCCAGTTACGGTGATGAGTGTCTGGCCTTTCAGTCATGGGTGTGATGCCATTGCCCATTCAGTTATACTTGGGAAAGCTTAAAATACAGCCTTGATGGTGAAGCCCTCATACATGGTGGTGATTGCCTGCCCTCCGATCATGCTGACCGGTCTCCCAGCTATGGTGGTGAGTATGTGATCTACTAGCTGGACATCTGGTGACTATTTGGCGGTGAATATTCTTTACTCAAGGGAAATAGAGCACTTCTGGTGGGAGAGTTGCAGGACCAAGGCTGGGATTGTACAGAGCCCTGATGCATGTGCATTCAAAGCCTTTTGGTAAAAGTTGGCTACTTGTGTGCCTGTCTAGAGCATAGTTACTTGGCTGTTGCAAGGCTGTTCCGAATAATAATGACCTAGTAGGCAACAGCTATTTCCCAATATGTGGAACACCAAAGAATCAACACAAACAGCAGGTTTCCAAGTGACAACAACAGGACTTTCAGGATGCTCACATGGAATATCACCTAATCAAGAATGGTGTGAGAACTTGAGTGTTCATTTAACTGTTAATAGATTCTTCTCAGTAAATTAAACTACCACTTCAGAGATCTGTCTGTAATCTACATGTCACTCATGTCTTAACTGTACATGTTTTGTGAGTGGTCAAACCTTATTGTAGTCTTCCCTGCTGGATCTGCTCTATGGGAAGTGGAAAATTGCACTTTTTGCCTTCTGTGAGGAAGTAAACCTTGCACTGCTGTCCATTTGTAACTGTATTACGATGGGAAAAGCTTGTGCTTATGCTATCCTAGCTATAACTGTCCTCTGAAGGAGGAATGCTTCCACTGTTTCTGCCAAGGTATACCTGTTCTATGAAGGTCGGAGATTCCACTGCAGGATATTTGAAATTCACTTACATAACATGCCCCAGCCAGATAGAGTATTTTTGTTAGACTCAGTACAAAAAGTAATTGTGGAGTCCTGGCCCTGTGACCCTGGTTTAAATCACAGATTCCCAGCTTCCCCAAACTGAGTGACTGCAGGCAAAAACTTTTCTTCCCTCTGCCTCCTTTTGAATGAGCCTAACAATTGAGAGCTGCTTGAAATAATTCACTTTAGGATGTTCTCTATACAAATATTCCCTTATGTATTGTTTAGTAGATCATAATGTTGCTCCATCTTTAAAAACAACAAAAACCTTGTATTGAAGGCACAAGACACCTGTCTTGCCTTTTGGGTCACTAATACAATTATCTTCAAGGCAGAAGTGGGAAAGAATGTGATACCACAGCAGGATCTGATTTTCACAATGTCTAATCAGGAAACCTAGGCCCATATTTATACTTTTTAACGCAAAACTGCACCAACGCAGTTTTGTGTCAAAACGTTTTTTTTACTCAAACCATTGTGCCACGTCATAAAGAAAAACGACGTTAACGTGGCGAAAATGACTTTAATCTGGTTTACGCCATCGCAAACCGGATACATGCCTTTTTTCCCTGTAATAGCGTCAACAAGTGGCTCAAACACAGCAAAACGTGGAAAGGAGCCCCAAAATGGATCCCAGAAGCCATGAGAGACCTCAGGAAGACTACAACCGACCAGGAACCAGTCAGGAGGACCCAGACAAGACCCAGGAGAGGGAGAAGAAGAAAAGGAAGTGCTGGTTCAGTGCTGAGGAGCATGAAATACTGGTGAAAGAGGTAACGGAACACCAGCATCAACTTTTTGTCACATCAAAATTGCCAATTGGGAGGAGAGAGGCAATTTGGCAACAAATTGTCGACAAGATAAACAGTGTGGCTGAAGTACAGAGAACAGTCACTGAGTGCAAGAAACGCTGGCATGACTGCAAGCACAGGACCTAGAAAAAAATGGCAAGGAACAGGAAGGAGGGCACTGCAGACTGGAGGTGGGAGTCCAGCACCGCAGGAGGCCCTGGACCACATGGAGGAGATGGTGGCAGCTGCCATCCCAGAGGAGATCGTCACAGGGATTCAAGGACAGGACAGTGCAGACTACCAAGAAACCACACAGATGCAGAGTAAGTTGCATGGGGGCCAAACATGGCTAAATGTTAACTGTAAGAAGGGGGGGCATACCTACTAAACAATGCATGTCAGCCATGATAATCAGATAGTGGAAAGGGCAAAGGGGCACGGCACGGGTGTATGGGCTGTGCAGGGGAAACCTGGGGCACAGCACAACACTACACCAACAACCTTTGCATCGGGGTACTCTGCCATGCCAAGGCTGTTGGAAAGGCAAAGGCAGTCCAGGAGGATAGAGTACAACGTAAAACTGGCCTGTTGTCACTCGACAGCTGGTATTGTCGGTACATGAACTAGGGCTCAATTACCAGTCTCAGGCCATATCCGCAAGTGGTATTTACCATTGACAACAGTTGCCACTACCACCTGTGCTGTGTCTGCAGGTCAAGTAGCTTATGGCAGTTACGTGCCCATGGATCAAACACACCCAAAGTAGAGGGTTCAGGATGACGGCATTATCAATCCCCTGTAATTCCTAACAAAGTGCAAATATTGTCAAATGCTCATGTCTATAGGTGCAATAAACATCAGGTATTGTTACTTACATTATGAAGTACACAGCAGTAATGTCAAACCCATGCTGCACATTTCAGGGTCTACCCCGTGCCTGTGTTACAATAGCTGCAATGGTACCTTGCAACATCCCAGCTGTCATACTGCTAACACAACAGCATTGAGGGGGAGGACATATGTGTCTAACTAGTTAAACACACCCGCATAGTCATAAGAGGAAATGGAACACTGCCAGGACCATCACTGCAATCCATTGTAGCACACATTCCCCACCATCAACATTACACACTACCAATGCTGACACCTGTATCGTGCCACGCCACTGCTATCCATAGTATATGCTAGGTCTCAGCAACATATAGGTGGATGTGAAATATCAGAGACTGGGTCAGTTCCAGATAGTTAAGTGTGGTGCAGGTGGCATCAGAACACCCACAGCCATTGCAAGACCTCACCATGATAATGGAAGTAGATGGAGAGTTGAGTAGGACAATAAGGTAGCAACATACAATTTGGACAGAACCTACACCTAGAGGATGTGACGCAGACAAGTCCCCAAACTGGCCACACTACATGTGACATGCAGGTGGGGCATAGGCCTGGGAGAATGCTAATATTAATGTCAGGAACAATGAACAGGAACCAAGATTACAATGTTCCACTAATAGGAAGTCAGGAACATCACATTACAAATGCCACAACACAGACACACTAATTGTACCATATCTCATTGCAGAGGACGATGACTCTCCTGGGGATATGCATGTCCTGGACATCCTTGATGACATGGATGACGAGCTGACAAACATTAGCCAGCAGACCCTCCAAGATGTCCTTGGAACCCTCCAGACCCCAACTTCAGTCGCAAGGAGGAGCACAGAAGTAGCAGCCATCACAGAGGGCCCACCCACCAACCCAATAGTATGACCTGCCAGCTCCAACCCAGCTGAGGAACTCTGAGGATACTGGTACCACCTTTGAGAGGACTGTAGTTGGAGTACAGCGGGAGCTGGCCAGGGAGGTCCGGTGGGGATTCAAAATATGGCAGCCAGCCTTGAGGGGATGCGCATGTGCATGATATCATCTGCAGAACAGGCAGCAGCCATGCATGCAAGCGCTACCATCCATCCTGCAAGGACTACAGCAATGTGTAAGGGAATTCACCACAGCAGTAAGGGAGTTGCCACAACACCTGGCACCCCAACACTTTCACTGCATGCACGAATGCAATCATGACCTCCTCAGGGCCGACCTGGTTGCCTACCACAGTGATGTAGCTGCTATACTCAAGAACCAGCAGCTCCTCCTTGCTGCAGTAATGCCCTTAATAGCCCCACAGTTGGCAGCTACGGGGAATTCTGACTCCACGTCTTCAAACACTGAAGTGTGTGTTGCCTCTCCAAACCCACCACCACCAAGGGCAGAGGAGACAACACACACATCAGAAGATGAAGACGTGGAACAGATCACCTTCACCCGTAGGAGTACCCAGTAGCACCAGTCCATGCCACATGGGTACTGATATCCTAGGTCCTGTGCTTGTTGACATGCCAGTCTTGTACAGTTGGTCACATGCACTGTTCTCCAGCACACTGTTTACCTTGACACTATGCTCTGTGAATGTCTCTCACTACCTCATTGGTAATTCATGTTCCTCTGCACTGTATGACACTTCACCCCAGTTTATCCAATGACTATGTAATTATTGCACTACAGCACTTTAAAATAAATAGCACTTACTCAACCACTTTGTCTCTGTGTAATGTGACACATCAACTGTGTAGGAGATTAGTGATGTATGTCACATGTCAATGGCCATAGAATGTCAATACAACTGTGTTGAAAGATTGTGGGCTGATAACTATGGACTGGGGTCTGGATTGTATCATAATCTCTGCTTCCTGAGGCTTATTTCTGAAGTAAATTGAAAACAAACAGTATAAAGCTGTGTAGGACTGAAGAAGTCTGCTTCAAGGTATGTATAAGCTGAAACTCAATGTGGCCAACATTCCCTTCAAGACAATCTTTATGTATGTGACATCCGACTTTAAACTTTCATCACAAACACACACCATACAGCAGGAATGGATGTGTACGAATGTATGGACAAATATGAAACCTGGGAGTACAATGTAAGAAATGATAGGTGTGATTTGTGTATACAATATTACATAAAATTATAACATCACTCAGCTTATCAGGGTTCACATGAACATCAGGCTGCAGGCAGACGTACCACAGTGCCCACGATTCCAATTCAGGACTCAAACGATGACAGATTACGAAACGTATCCAAACTTCACAACACATTAGGAACCATAGTAACCTTGAGTGCTTGGTGCAATGGATGGCAGATGCATAGAGAAGTAGCTTTGGTGTAGCTGCCAATGTGACAGTGCATTAGGAATTGGGAATAACCATGTCAATAATGGGATTCGGATGCAGGATGGAACACAAATGCAAATACTAAATTGACTCTGTTCAATCATGCCAAGGCCCTGATCCCCAAGCATATGACGCATACTGTAAAGGGGTACCTAAAACTTTATTTCACAGTAATAAAGGATTCTAAAACTAGGGGAAACACCTTAACTAACCTAACATATCATAACTACACTTTACCCACAACTGGCCCTAACTACCCTAAGATAAACTTACCTATCACATTTAACTAAACATTCTAAATATCAACCCCCCACCCCCTTTATATGATGGGGCATATGTAGGACAACATATACTAACCTAAACACATACTAACCTATCCTAAACAAAAATATATATATATATATATTTTTTAAAATATTTTATTTTTTATTTTTATTACACATAAACCACAACATCATCCATCACCCACCCACCCACAAAAAACATGTAATAATATAACCCCTTCCACTCCCAACCCACTTATACTAACTAAACTAACATCCTACTCTAACCTAACACTAAGCCACTAAACACACTGAAGATAAGAACCAGGAAAGAGGAGGGACGGGAGAGAACCATGGGTGAGGATCCAAAAGTCACAAATTGGCCCTCCGCAGGATCTTCTTAATACCCCACAGTGTCCTGCTATTGTGGGACACCTCCTGCTGCAGCCTGTTCTGGGGTTGCCTGTGTTCTACTTGTTGATGGTACTGCTGGTTCTGGTGCCGTGCTAGGAGGGGGAGGTGCAGGAGCTGCTGCCTGTGTGCCTGTGACAGATGAGGTTGAGGGACCTGCAACAGTGGCTGTCATCCTTTGGGTGACTGTGGTCTGAGCTGTAGTGGTGGTGGCGGCTGTTGTGGGTAAAGCTGGCCACCCTTGGGCAAATGCCCTCCAGAGCTCTGTGGTTCTCTCATGGCGATACCGGCGTGCCATATTGCGGAACCCAGACTCCACAACTAGTATGTGGCGGTAACGCAATGCCCGCCTCTGGAATTCCCTGATCTCATGGGCATTCATGTTGGCATCTGTAAAAATAGAGAAAGCCAAACATTAGTGACATCATTATGTTATACATCTACAGATGATATTGTAACACTTCCTCAAAAATAGCTGATACTGTCCAAATCACAGTACAGATCATAGAATGTCTCTGAGGAATGACAGGCCAATGCAGCCTACACATCTACTATCTAACAGCACAGCAATGCACAAAAAGGTGTGCACCTACTTAAATGATCTGTGAATCTTTATACTTCTATTAGTCACATGCCAAATGCTGCAAGTACTCCACATGTGTCAGGCCAACTATCTTCTGGAAGACAACCAAGGCCCACAAGACCTGTGATTTGTAAATGGAATTGCCTGGACGGTATGCAGTTGCTAATCATGAGTGGGCATCCTAGATGGAAACAAATGAATGTTTGAATTACATGTCTGTCTTCTACACTGGGATCCTCACACCTAGGTACACATATTTCCTAACCCTAGTGAAAGGAGTCGCTTGCTTCACAGTTGAATATAAATAGGTTGCTTCTTTATTGAGTTTCCACTAATAAGACAGCTCCTCGCTTCCGTCCGCCCTCCACCGATCTTCACACCAACTGCCCCAGCATTACACAATACCTATTCCATCATTCTACATTCTCGATTTCTCTCGCTCGTCGGTTCCATAGCGCGAGGGACCAGAAGAGCGAGAGAACCTACACCCCACACATAGCCCTGTGCCTCAGGGGGGATGGACATGCAACACATACTTTCAAACATCAAGGACAGCCAGGAAGCTTTGGACAGCTGTCCATGGGTTTCGTCAGTCCACCACATGTAAGGAGGGCTGCCAACTAGGATTGACTCAAACATTGGACAATCACATCCACATTTATGTTTCTTATTACAGACAAATGTCAACATCATTAGATCTCACTGATACCTTTCCAAACACAAGCACATAGATGCAAACACCCATCTGGGCTTGAGCTGCATGCACACCTATGACATGTCACTCAAGTGCCACATAAACGGAGCACAACATGTGGAGCTAGATGCTGCAAGGAAGTCAAACATACAGTCCTACATGTTCATTAGTTAACAGGGATGCTCAAGTGTGTGGGTAATACTTCAGCATCACTGGTCTGTGTGAATCATGGTATGACTTGCTGACTAAATCATGAAACTGGCCACCTCCAAATTATTCATTGGCATACATATAGCAAAAAATCACCCTATCACCCTGTTCACCTGCCCATGCCTATAGCGCATCACTCTACTCCCAGTATATGAGTCTCCGCCACAGAATGTCTAACTCAAACATGGAACAAAATGTCTACCTCCAGTCAAGTCACATATCAGATCATGTGCCAGGACATCATACCTTGCAATGAGTCCAACACACAGGAGTCAATCACACAACAGCTGCAAACACAACACAGGACAAACATATCAACACTTACTGGAGACATCTGGGTCCGCAAATCAAGCCACTTCACCAATTGTGTAGGGGGCTGGTCCACCTGTAAAAAATGGAAGGATGAAATGTCTGCTCCCTGTACATAACTTGGATAAACAAATTACTGTGTGTGACATTTTATATGATAGAGCAGCACATCAGGCATGTAGACTCCCCAACAGACATACTACTGCAAACATGCATTGACACTGTCACTCCAGTGAGTGATAGACACACATATGCACACATGCACTGGCCCTAACAATCATGTGGTGCCAAACATGATTGCTCAGTTTAGTGCAGAATTGTTTCTAGAGGGTACTCAATTTCATAATTTGTTATTATGAGAGACATGCAAAGCCACATTCCTGGTGCACTGCAATACCAGTGACTCAGGTATTGTGGCTTGTACATCACTGGACAATGAGTTACTGTGTGATGCTCATGTGGGTTGAGTTTAGTTCTAGAATAATTGTGCTTTCAGTGGTCCATTATATGTGTGCTTGTGTTGTATGTAGGTTACATATGCCACATTGGCAGTGTACCCAGAGCCGTATATGCCCCCTATGACACCATCACGGCAGGGATCCTGTGTGTTACTTGATGACAATGTTACGCTAAACATGGGTTGGCCATTTATATAAATCAAAACAACTAACAAATATATGCTGACAGTGTCTATTTTGATCATATGTGACAGAACGCAAGGGCACAGATGTGTTCATAGCGCCTTAAATGTGTTACTCTGGGCCCTGTGTACCTATACCAGGTTTTGTAGATCACAGTTTGCCACATTCATTAGCTTACATTTGCCAAGATGGGTGATATGTGGGTATATAACTGAACTGACACTGTCCCCTAATTGAAACATGGGTTAGCAAATGACCTACTTCTGTAATCTTGATGACATGGGTCTCTACTTGTAAGCACCTTGGGAATGGCGGCACTCACAGGAATGCTGGCCTACTGATCTTAGCATACAACTATATCTGTGATACCCTTCAACCTGAGAAGTCAACAGTTGTACATATGCTGCCTATATCAGCAGGGGTGTACCACACGTAAACTAGCAAACTATTTTGTGACTTTAAATGTATGATCGAAGCAGTCAGTGGTCCCTTGAACAACATCATGCAAATAAATATTTTCTGGCAATGCATTCACAAAGTTCAGGGATCCCATGATGACCCATTAACTTTAGAAAAATGTTTGGCTATAAAGTGACACAGATGTTAAATGCACCAGCTCTGTACCAGCAATTGTGCCCAAGACAAAAATGTTGTTGGGCTATGCTACTCAATGATAGGAATTCTAAGCCTACTCCGAAAAGCCACAAGAGGAACCTGTGTACTGCTACTACAATCTGGTAGAATCCGGGCACAATTACATTTGGCCACGTGAAAGATTATCTGTCCAGGCGTAAACTTACAGAAACAATGAACTTAGGGCCAGATGTTATTGTATTTTTATGTGTGGCATTTATTTCATTTGTTTATGCTACAGCTTTCGAAAGTAGCATAAACAAATTAGATATTATCAAGTGTGCATTACATTGGCATCCGTAATTAATTTAAATGCTGCACAAACCAAGTTGAAGTATCAGCCTAAGACATTAACTGAGGTTAGGAAGATATGTGTACGTAGGGCCATGAATACTGTGCAGACATGTATTAAAAGACTTGGGAACGACTTTGGTTACTAGCATTAGCATGTGAAATACATCTCATTCCTAGTACACTCACAGGCCCTGAATAATACTTTTGTTTGTGCCGCATTACCATCATCTCTTGACGTAAAAGCAGCACTTATTAACATGATAAAGTTGTCTTATGTAAGTTTGTGCAGCTTTTGCGTCAACAAATGACGGTAATGCGTAGCAAAAATAGTATTCATCAGGGCCACAGTTTGTTTAACTTGCATTCCACATGTCCACAAACATTGCATGCAGCATGTCACAAAATCTGCTACTGTCACTACAGAGCATTTGACTGTACACATTAATCTAATTTGTACTCACCAACAGGGCCACCAATCACCACACCCGGGTGGTCCTGCAGGTCTCGCTCTCTGGCCACCAGGTCAGCCCAGCGATGTTTCAGTTGGTAGTCGCTGCACTGGCTGTTGAACAGTCTTTTTAGGTGGAACAGCACCTTTGACCACCTGAGCCTCCTAGCCTTGGTGTCACACCAGCCAAATAAAACCCCCAGCTCCTCCTCACCCATTCTCCCCAGACGTGGCTTTCCCAACATATCAGAAATAATTGGGATAGGAAAGGGTAAAGAGGGAAATACAGGGGAAGGAGGTATGAAAAGGAAACTGAAAGAACCCATAAACAGCCCAACAATACCCCAACTAACAATACCCACTAACACACTCCCAACAGTACAAAGACAAACCTAATCTAAAAAAATGACAAAAACACACTTACACTGATTTACACAGACAATTACAAAAACAACAGATGACAATGGAACTGGCACACAGGAGACAAAAGCACAATATTGACAGACACAACTCTCTACACAGCCACGCAGTCTAGAAGAATCACAGACTGCAAAGTGAAAGTGAAAGTACACCACTGTACCATTTCTGTAAACAGGACATCCTATTACATCACTTCCTGTCTCAAATGCGGTGCGTTTTTATTATGATGCGTGAAATTTTATGACGCTTACGGGCTTTGCGTCAATACTTTTTGACACATATGCTTGAAAATACCCCTGCATTCAAGGATCAATATTTTTTTAATAGATAACCAATTTCAAGGGGTGCAGTGTATGGAATTAACACTAGGGACCAATCGCTGTATAATGGGTGTGAGTGGCATTTTTTAACGCATATGCGTCATATTTTGACACATATGCATCTTTTTTTATGCATTTGCGTAAAAATATCTGTCTATAACTGTGTTTGTGTCATTTTTCTTTTTTGAACATTCATGAAGGCTGTAACTATACAAAGATAGGACGTTATGACCTGCTGTGTGTGTTCTAGTGTTTGGGCACATGTGGCAGACCACATCACTGCAGACCATTATACTTGTGTTGTTGTGCCGGATTTGCGCTCTTAACTGACGCAACAGCAACACAAACTTTTGGAATAAAATTGGTATTTCCTAGTTTGAGCAGGTGTTGCATCAATAGAGGATAGCAAGGCTACGCAACTTAAAAAATTCACTCATGGCCTGTGTGTTTATGTCTGTGAATTGCCTATTGCAATTGTTGTTATGCCTCTATGTGAAAGTCACAAGAAGTGTTTGCATAATGTGCTTGTATGAATGTGTTGTGATTGTGGATAACCATCAGATGCCATTCATTGAGGTACATCAGTCATGATATGTGATTGTTATATCTGTTGCGTCTTATGCTGTGTGAACTTCCCTGACAGTGGGGACAAAACATTTCCCATGACAAACTATACACAGGATAGATAGAGGACGGTTGATAATGGCAATGTCAGAAATGTAACCCATCACATGTAATGAAATGTTGGATACCACTTCATGGTCACTTGTGTGTATACTACCCATTAGTCAGGCTTGTGAACATGCTAGGTAGGTACAGTGTTTGTGACACAGAGTCACAAATCCAATCCAAAAATGTTTTGGTACACCACAATTTTACTGTAAATGACCTATGTTTCTCCTGTGGCTGTGGAGGACCAGCAGACCATGCTGCATGTGTTCACATATTTCCAGTGGTTCATTGCACAAAGGTGTCCAGTTCAAGTGTGTGGCCATGTGTACCCTGTGTCAGTATTGGCCTCCATGTTGTCATAGTTACGTGCAGGTCTAGTCATGAGTCTGTGGAGCCATTCCCTCAATTAACAGAGTATCCTTCAAAGCAGATTTGCCCTAAAGCCAAAAATCAACTAACGACACACATGGTGATAGCCCAGCTATGGCACTGCAGAACTTTATTAAGGCTGACGACAGGGCAACCTTGGTGTGCTCAAAAACTTAATGGATGATCAATAGGTGACAGTCAGCTTTCATCACAACATGTGTACACAGGGTGGTCTGGAAAATTCCCACTGCAACAGGGAACATCAGTGCCTCTGTGCTAATTAATCTTACAGCTAATCACCATGCAAGCACCATCAAAAGGTGGCGGTAGAAGTGATTCTGTGTGTGGACCATCAGGGCACAAACATGTTTCGTCCTCACATACACATTGGCAAGCCTTGTTTGTTGTGCTGTAGGCACCTTATTGAATCCATGCATTCAGCCATAGCACACTGTCATTGTTTGGCAAAGATAATTACAGGCAATACCAGACAAGGGATGGGGGCTGGATTATGCCATTTGAATAAATGTCCCAGAACTGATTACGATGAGTAACATGATTAAAGTATACTATCTATTTGAGGATTCATTGTAGACCTACCACACACAATAACCCATGAGGCAAGAGAGGGCATGGAAAGCAACTATGAGACAAATGTAACCACAGGGAACCTCTATGTTGAACACAAAGCCTGGAACCAGTCTGGCTACCAGGATGCAGGCTCTATCAGGAACAAACATGAACAAGAAAAATACACAGTGAGCAGACTCAGACTGGGACAAGCAGGAACAACACTGTGGGAACTAAAAACAGTTTGTGCTGTGGTCTGCAATGTTACACAATCCCCAAGGGCTCTGGTACACAAGTGATTTGTATGCCAATGCACAACAAGGAAATTCTGAAACTGGCAGCTTCTAAGCAGTTCCAGGCAGAAGAAAGGGCAGGGCAGGTTCAAATGGCTGGTCTGCATGGTAGTGCTCACAGGTGTGTGCAGCTTCAGTCTCTCACACGTCGTGGAGTTGAGAATCAAGTTCAAAGGGCCAAGTGGACCTTTCACATGGGAAGCAATGGACAGCTGATTACAGGTCTTACCGACTACCAGGCAGTGCATTATTTGACCTGAAGTACATGCAGACTGATGAACTATGACTATGGCATGCCATCCTGAAGTAGGAAGCACACAGGAGTCAGAATGGGAGTCAGGGTGTGTGTAGCTGAGGAATCTCAGGGAACAGATAGTCCATTTACAGGGCCCCCTAGAGAAGGGTGGGGAGAGACTTAAAATATGTCAGTGGCAGGACTTATTACCTGGTATGGACTGCGCATGGCATGTTTTGTGAGCAATGCTTGTCATACTTGAGGCACTCATGCTATCCATTTTCAACATAGATGGACTTTTTGTCACACATGCTACTTGCAGAGATAGCTGATGTCACACTTACTGCTGTCAAGGGTCTGGTCATACATTCCTGTTACCAATGCAATGGCACATCCACTGCCTCATGTATGAGACACGTTTTTTCATTATGATTGATGGTGTCTTAGTTGTGTGTCATGTGCTGCAATGGACCATGTTGGCAACATGGATGTGACTCATAGCTGTGGTCCTCTGATATTGCCCTTCACATGTGAAATAGACAGGATCTATGTCATTTATACTGTGTGTGATGTTGGCTGTACATTCATACCCATCAAATGTGATGTGGCGTTTTCAGTATCCAAATCTGTATTTCTGCAATGTTCCATGAGGCTAAACTCTGATTATGATTCCTAGAGATCATGTGATGCATAAAAAATTACCCAGAGCATGATTGAATGATGAAGGTAGGTGTTTAATGACATATGATAACAAAGTGGTGATGGTAACTATAGTTAGACGTTTTGTACGATGTGTTGTCTGCGACGCAATCCTGCAGCAGTGTTTGTATGTTCCTCCTCATTTTCATGGACAGCATCCTCCTCTTCAGGCATTTGTGGGTCTGGTTCATAGAGGGGAATGTTCCTCCTTAGACAAATGTTGTGCAGGATGGCACATGTCAAAATGATCTTGCAGACCATTTCAGGTGAATATAGGAGGCTGCCTCCGGCGATGTCGAGGCACCTGAATCTGGACTTCAGGATGCCAAAGTCCTCTCAACTATGGTGCGTGTCCTACGATGTCCCTCATTATAGGCATGCTTTGCTGCTGTGCTTGGGTTGGCAAATGGGGTCATGATCCATGGCTGGATCCCGTAACCCTGATCAGCTGAAAGAGAAAATGAGGGTAAATATTTGGTTGTTGGTTGCACCTTGATTATCACTTTAAATGGCAGTTGTTATCTTGTGTCGTCTGTGACTCATCTGTGTTTGTGCTATTGTGTGGGATTCTAGGCGTCTAAGATGTTCTTTCTGTATTGGGTTGTTTAACTATCAAAACTGGGGTTTGGCTGATTGACCTGATATCAGCGGTATATTTCTAGACTTGCAGTTTATTGTGTATCTCCCATGCATTATGTCATGTGAAAGAAGTGTCCATGTGCCTTCACTGGAGGTTACATGATACTTTCACACACACAATTGATTCCACTGTGGTGGTAACACAGTTGCACTATATTGGCTGAACATCCTATCCAATTAGACATAGTTAATTGCATGTGAAATGCAACAGTGAGACCCCATGATTTTGGTAGGTGACAATGTACAACTCATTTCCATAAGTTGGCAGCACTGTAGTTTTCATAATTGACAATGCACAATTATCCTATGTGTGACCTATTTTTGTGCACTCACCGAGTTGGCTCATGTGCAAACTTGTACCTACACTACTGAACCTGCTCCTGGTAAGCTGGCTAACGTGGTTGTGGGGGTGAAGGTTTTAGTGTCAAAAGGTCCATGTGCCTGCACATCTGTTATGTATATGTGCAATAGTTTCAATCCTTATTTGTAGCAGTGTGCACTTTGCATTAGTATCACATCAATATGTGTTCATAGCACAGTCCACTTCCTTATTGCTAGCGGGCAATGTCACACCAGGAGTGATGTGAGATGTTGGTACTGCCTCAATGATTCCATGTCACCTTCATTAGAGTCAGCATCATCATGCTATGTGTCTCATGGTGTTTGACCTGCAGCGAAATACATTACACACCCCTTACACAGTACGTATTGCTTGTAAGGGTGTGTGATTGAGTGTTATTGATGTGATATTGGAAGATTCATATTCCAAGTTGTACTGACAGTTAAGGCTATGTCATTGTCACTTTGTGGTTTTAAATTGGACCTTTGTGGCTCTGGAGTGGGATCAGTTGTTATTTGCACCTGTCGTTTGTCAATAGGTGTGTATCCCATTGGCTCAGGATATCAAACATGGCTAGCAGTGTCACAACCTCAGGGTCTTCCTGGCCATGTGTCAATGTAGTGGTGTATGTGTTGTGTGTCCTACAGGGTGGCTGTGCTGTGTGTATATTACTAGGTTTCTGTACTTACCAACAAGTAGGCCATTGCCATATCGTCCATCCTGGAACTGTGGATTGATGGTGCTGTGGCGGAAGATTAATGAATCATGAACACTCCCAGGATACTTTGCCACGATGTTGGTGATCAATCCATGGTGATTCACAATGGCCTGCACATTGATGGAGTGTGTGTGCTTCATGTTGCGGTATAGATGCTCCGTTGCAGCAGGTGGCACAATCCGTACATGTGTGCAGTCAATGGCGCCGAGCACATGTGGGAAGCCATTGATTTCATACAAGCCCTGTTTGGTCTCCTGCTGCTTCTGCTGTGTGTTTGGGAAGCTGATGTGAGGGTGTGAGGGAGATGTTGGCATCCAGTACTTTGGGAAGGAAGGCAGAGAATGAGGGCTGTGAAATCCCGGCAACCAGGGCACCAGTGGTTTGAAAAGAGCCACTTGCCAACATGTGCAGGATAGCTAGCAGCTTCGTCTCTGGTGGAATGATGTGGGGTGTCTGCAAGCTGGGTGCCAACTGTGGCTCAGTGTGGTGCAGAATCTACTGTATGGCTTGCCAGTTTAGTCTGTTCCTCTGGATGATGTCATGTTCCCTGAGGTCCTGAAGGGTTGTCCTGGTCCTGAATATCCTCTCCTGTCTTCGGCGTTGCCTTTGGGGTCCCTGTTGGTGTGGTGGAGCTGCTGCTGTTTCTCCTGTGCTCTGTGTCTTCATGCATGCTGGATGATTAGCACCTCCATGTCTTCCTTTTTGAGCTCTGATGTTGCTTCTGTGTGTTTTCTTTAAGTACTGGTGTGTTTGCCCCATTTTAACACCTGCCCTGACCTAGGCGTTAAATTTTGGCACAAATCAAGATTTGCGTCATTTTCTGGCTCCGCCTCCCAGCCGTGCACCAGTTTTTGCGCGGTTGGATAAATATGGCGTACGGGTGTTTAAGTAATTTTTGGGACGAGAACGCCTACCTAGCATCTCTACCTTCAGAAGCTGGTGAACAAGTCCTGAGAAGTGCAGTTCATGTCATAATACTTGATGTGACAAACCTATATTGCTGTGGAAGACAACTATTACTACTGTGGCAATATTTGATTACCGAACCATGTCGACGAAAAAGAGAAGTAAGATCGTTCCCGTGCCCCCCTGTTTTTAATCTTTTGGCAGTCGACACCAGTAGAAAACTGTTTTAGCTCAACCAGTTTAACAAAGGGAGAACATAGATGTCTACTTAAAGGACACCCAAAGTAAGAAGCCCATAACTCGGAGACTGTACAAGCAGTGAACAGCAGTACTCTTGAATGCTTTCCAGTGCAAAATATGGAACCCACTGATAAAACATACCACACTAGGATGAGGGTTCATCATCCTAAGAGAGTGCATGATTGTCTGCTAATTAGAGATTTGGCTGTTTCTTTCGGTACTTCAGGTATGTTTATGTTTGTCTATGGAAATAATAGAAATGTCCTTTAATGCCTGTCATTCGCACTGATTTGTGTAGCCACGTGTTTTTACCTGGCTTCTGATGTGTGAGAACATTGTGCGATGCTCGTTCTGCTACTGCCACCTGCCCCTTTCCTATTCTTTGTGTTAGGGAAGGTTGTGCTGCAGTTCATGTTGCACCTTTATTGTGTTGTGAAGTTCGGGATAAAACTTTCCACTATATATCATAAAAAAGATTCTCATTGCCAATGTTTAGTTTGGTGCATGACGGGAGTGAGAGTGAAGCCTCACAAAAAATTTGAGCAAAGTTAGTTTTTGTTTTTATGTGTGAAAGAAATTTTTTGTTGTAATTAAATACAAGCCTTTGTAAAATGTAAACACATAGATGACAATTGGCTCCATGTCACGCAAAATACCTCCAGCCAATTATTTGCATGCTGGAGTTTTGAGCCCATAATAAAACTAAGGTAGGAGCCTCACTTGGAAAAATGTTTTTTACTGAAAAGCCAGGCTACATGATGGCATCCTATGTCGTAGTGCTGAAGGCAGGGTTGTGAAATGCAAAATAAGATTATGTTCCTGTTTTTATTCCTTTTTCTTATAAGTAATCACAGGTTGGATAGCCTGGTGCGTGAGTGGGCAGAGATAGCCTTTCAAATGAATTTGCAAGCATTTCACTGCTTAGTATGGGCTAAATAGTTACCACTCCTTGGAAAACATACTGAAAACACTATTTACCAGAACAATTCGAGCAGCAGTAGTTAGGCATGGGCAGTTGCAACGGCATTTATTACAGTGGAATGGATCGATCCTTTTTGTCTGACACCTTCATGGGAGAGATCACTATAGACCTAACCTAGTAAAAGGTCTATTATTCTCCATCTCATTGGACATAGGTGTAGCGCCTGAGTTCACCGTACATGTACGAGGTAGAGTGAGCATGGAGTTTTTGTGTGTACTGTCTGTGCACAGGCATCCTCCATTGGATTTTTTTATGTGGGTGGCTACATATGATGAAGGGCTTAATAGAGGCTAGCCTGGTCTTATTGTTTGTCACGAGGAGCCAGCCCCACAAGAGTCCCGACCCTTCCTTCAGAAGAGTTTGCTATGGCTAGACTTTTCAGGATGGAGGGTGACATACTTTTTTTGTCTCACTTCGGAGTCATCCATGGATCCTTCCGCAGAACTGATAATGTAGTCCCACGTTAGAAGCTGTGGGTTGGGAGCCTTTTCCTTCAATTGAAATCTACTCTTCTACTTCTTGTCAGGGCATGGGTGTAGGAAAGTACCATCTTGCCTGGCATGTTACCCCCATATTTCACTGTATATATGTTGTTTTAGTCTATGTGTCACTGGGTCCCTGCCAGCCAGGGCCCCAGTGCTCATAAGTGTCCCCTGTATATGTTCCCTGTGTGATGACTAACTGTCTCACTGAGGCTCTGCTAACCAGAACCTCAGTGGTTATGCTCTCTCTGCTTTTTAAATTGTCACTAACAGGCTAGTGACCAATTTCACCAATTCACATTGGCATACTGGAACACCCTTATAATTCCCTAGTATATGGTACTGAGGTACCCAGGGTATTGGGGTTCCAGGAGATCCCTATGGGCTGCAGCATTTCTTTTGCCACCCATGGGGAGCTCTGACAATTCTTACACAGGCCTGCCACTGCAGCCTGAGTGAAATAACGTACACGTTATTTCACAGCCATTTACCTCTGCACTTAAGTAACTTATAAGTCACCTATATGTCTAACCTTCACCTGGTAAAGTTTGGGTGCTAAGTTACTTAGTGTGTGGGCACTCTGGCACTAGCCAAGGTGCCCCCACATTGTTCAGGGCAAATTCCCCGGACTTTGTGAGTGCGGGGACACCATTTCACGCGTGCACTATACATAGGTCACTACCTATGTATAGCGTCACAATGGTAACTCCAAACATGGCCATGTAACATGTCTAAGATCATGGAATTGTCACCCCAATGCCATTCTGGCATTGGGGAGACAATTCCGTGATCCCCGAGTCTCTAGCACAGACCCGGGTACTGCCAAACTGCCTTTCCCGGGGTTTCACTGCAGCTGTTGCTGCTGCCAACCCCTCAGACAGGTTTCTGCCCTCCTGGGGTCCAGCCAGGCCTGGCCCAGGAAGGCAGAACAAAGGACTTCCTCAGAGAGAGGGTGTTACACCCTCTCCCTTTGGAATAAGGTGTCAGGGCTGGGGAGGAGTAGCCTCCCCCAGCCTCTGGAAATGCTTTGATGGGCACAGATGGTGCCCATCTCTGCATAAGCCAGTCTACACCGGTTCAGGGATCCCCCAGCCCTGCTCTGGTGTGAAACTGGACAAAGGAAAGGGGAGTGACCACTCCCCTGACCTGCACCTCCCAGGGGAGGTGCCCAGAGCTCCTCCAGTGTGCCCCAGACCTCTGCCATCTTGGATTCAGAGGTGTGCTGGCACACTGGACTGCTCTGAGTGGCCAGGGCCAGCAGGTGACGTCAGAGACTCCTTCTGATAGGCTCTTATCTGTGTTACTAGCCTTTCCTCCTTCCTAGGTAGCCAAACCTCCTTTTCTGGCTATTTAGGGTCTCTGCTTTGGGGAATTCTTCAGATACCGAATGCAAAAGCTCACCAGAGTTCCTCTGCACTTCTCTCTTCCCCTTCTGCCAAAGGATCGACCGCTGACTGCTCAGGACGCCTGCAAAACAGCAACAAAGTAGCAAAGACGACTACTGCAAACTTGTATCGCTCATCCTGCCACCTTCTCAACTGTTTCCTGGTGGTGCATGCTCTGGGGGTAGCCTGCCTCCTTTCTGCACCAGGAGCTCTGAAGAAATCTCCCGTGGGACGACGGAACCCTCCCCCTGCAACCGCAGGCAACAAAAGACTGCATCACCGGTCCTCTGGGTCCCCTCTCAGCACGACGAGCGTGGTACCTGGAACTCAGCACCTCTGTCCAAGTGACTCCCACAGTCCAGTGACTCTTCAGTCCAAGTTTGGTGGAGGTAAGTCCTTGCCTCCCCACGCTAGACTGCATTGCTGGGTCCCGCGTGATTTGCAGCTGCTCTGGCTCCTGTGCACTCTTCCAGGATTTCCTTCATACAAAGGCAAGCCTGGGTCCCCGACACTCTAACCTGCAGTGCACAACCTTCTGAGTGGTCCTCCGGCGTCGTGGGACTCCCTTTTCTGACTACGGGTGGACTCCAGTTCACTCCTCTTCCAAGTGCCTGTTCTGGTACTTCTGCGGGTGCTGCCTGCTTCTGTGAGGGCTCCCTGACTTGCTGGGTGCCCCCTCTGTCTCCTCATCCAAGTGGCGACATCCTGGTCCCTACTGGGCCACAGCAGCATCCAAAAACGCTAACCGCGACTCTTGCAGCTAGCAAGGCTTGTTTGGGGTCTTTCTGTGTGGGAACACCTCTGCCAGCTTCTTCACGACGTGGGACATCCATCCTCCAAAGGGGAAGTTCCTTGTCTTCTTCGTTCTTGCAGAAACCAAAGCTTCTTCCATCCGGTGGCAGCTTCATTGCACCCTAAGCTGGGATTTCCTGGGCATCTGCCCACTCTCGACATTGTCGCGACTCTGGGACTTGGTTCCCTTGTTTCACAGGTACTCAGGTCCGGAAATCCACTGTTGTTGCTTTGCTGGTGTTGGTCTTCCTTGCAGAAACCCCCTATCACGACTTCTGTACTCTCTGGGGGTTATAGGTGCACTTTACACCTACTTTTCAGGGTCTTGGGGTGGGCTCTTTTTCTAACCCTCACTGTTTTCTTACAGTCCCAGCGACCCTCGACAAGCTCACATAGGTTTGGGGTCCATTTGTGGTTCGCATTCCACTTTTGGAGTATATGGTTTGTGTTGCCCCTATACCTATGTGCTCCTTTTGCAATCTACTGTAACTTTACATTGCTTGCATTACTTCCTTTAGCTATTAATGCATATTTTTGGTATTGTGTACATATATCTTGTGTATATTTGGCATCCTCATACTGAGGGTACTCACTGAGATACTTTTGGCATATTGTCATAAAAATAAAGTACCTTTATTTTTAGTATATCTGTGTATTGTGTTTTCTTATGATATTGTGCATATGACACCAGTGGTATAGTAGCAGCTTTGCATGGCTCCTTGTTCAGCCTAAGCTGCTCTGCTATAGCTACCTTCTATCAGCCTAAGCTGCTAGAAACACCTCTTCTACACTAATGAGGGAAAACTGGACCTGGTGCAGAGTGTAAGTACCCCTTGGTACCCACTACAAGCCAGGCCAGCCTCCTACAATGGGCAGCCCCCCCTCCCTTCCTGGTGCATGTAGGTGACAATGTCTGTGGCTGGACCATTCTGGGGCAAACCAAAAAGACAGGAATCTTGTGGTAGAGTCCCTGTGGAAGTTACCTCCGTCATGCTTAGTCATTTGCTGATCATTCAAGGGGCATGCAATGTCTGATTGAAGAAGTCTCACAAATTATTGCATTGCAAAGAACGGATTGGTCAAATGGAGAATAAATACTTAGCTGATACTCTACACAATGTGCCAGGATTTCCATTGGTCAGTGTGTGCTCTTCACATTAGTGCATGTGGGAATTAAGTGATTTTCAGGCCTGGTATCTTTAGTAGTGCCTCTGTCAGGTTGGTGCAAACCTGAGCCAAGACAATTCTGTAAAAGGATAGCTGCAAATTGCCTGGAGAGGGGGGAGCTACATTCAAGAGAAAGTTGATTGTGGGTATACATCCCCTAGAGGAGAGTGCCTTGAAAAGTCATCTGGCCATGTTTCTGTACCTTGGAGCTGTGAAACCGATTTGTTTCCTTAAACCTGCTGAGGTGCTGCATCTGCCTTGAGTGACAAAGCAAACTTCCTGTTGCATAGATTACTTGATGTGTTCGCTGCCGGAGAAAGAAGTGAAAACCACGGCTGTGCAGGAGGGGTAAAGGTCAATGATCTGTGGGGAAACGGGTGAATAAGCTTTGCAGAAATCCTTGGTAGAGATCCCCCTCTGACCATGACACTTAGGCCCATATTTATACTTTTTGACGCAAAACAGAGGAAACACAGTTTTGCATAAAAAAGTATAGCGCCTGCTTGCATCATTCCAGAGCGCCAGCCAGGTGTCAAATTTATGGAATGCCGCAAGCCAGTGCATAGGGGGGGCTAGTGTAAAAAAATAAAATACGTTAGCCGAGTGGGGGCGGCGGTATGGGAGAAGGAGGTTTTGAACCAAAAAATTACATTAGGCTGGTTAGAGGCAACAAAAACAAAGCCTCTAACCAGCATAGCATCATTTTCCGACGCAAAACCATCCATACCACATGACTCCTGTCATAGATAAGACAGGAGTCATGCCCACTACCCCAATGGCCAGCACAGGGGACCAGTGTCCCCTGGGCATGGTCATTGCACCCTGTGCCTTGCAGGGAGCCCCAAGTTGGGCCCCAATGGCACTTTAATTTAAAATACTTACCTATACTTACCCTACTTACCAGGGATGGGGTCCCCCATCCTCCGGTGCCCCTCTATTGTGGGTGTGGGTGTTCTTGGGGCTTCAGGAGAGCACCTGTGGACCCATTCCATGGTTTCAACTATGGAATGGGTCCAAAGGTCCCCTAATGCCTCTCCTGACCCAGGCGTTACATAATGGTGCAAAGCAAGCTTTGCACCATTATTTAGCCCCTCCTCCCACCCGGGCGTCATTTTAGCACAGGGGTTAAATATCTTATTGCCGAAAGGTAGATTAACGTATCTAAAAAATGGTGCAAACTCCAATATTTTGACATTAGACAGGTCTGTCAAAATATTAAAAATATTGAGTTAGTTTTGCACCAAATTTGCGTTAAAAAAATGACACAACTTTGGCGCAAATGGAGTATAACTATGCCCCTTGATGTGCCCAAGTATCCCCCAAATTACTCTGAATATGATTGGTACTGGTCCGTCTTCCTGGCTTAGAAGTTTTCAGTGGGGTTTGCCAAGTGAGGCAAACTGAACAAATCCCTACACACGGTTTGAAAATCCAATACGTGGTTTTGGAGATACCTGCCGATAAAGCCTCACTTCGTGGAACTTTGTTGGGGTCGTCCCTCTCACAAAGGCTCTGTGTTGGAGCTGCTTAAAAGAAGAGTTAACCTCGTTTGGTGGACTTTAAATTAAGGCTCTAAATAGTGTGCCAGACTGGAAAACCTCAACTGCATTCACAGATTTATATATAGACTTTTGAAGTATGGCAGCTTTAAAATATCTTCACCACAGTGAGCAGTTACAAAAATATCACACTTCAAAGACAGGGCCCCTTTTAACGTGCGTGGCACTGGAAATTCCGAAAACGCATTCAGTAGTTTCAGAAGCAAGAGGGCTGACTGCCCCTTTATTCCATCGGGCATTTCCCGTGGGCAGGAGGAATTGTGGTCCAGTTTCTGAAGGCAGGGGGCCGCTGATGGCTTCTCGGCCTCTTTCTCCAGCTCCCCCAGGTAATTACAGTCGGCACAAGTGAGATGAGAGAGGAGAGAGAGAGATAAAAGGAGGAAAGAGACACAAGAAAGGAGGACGGGAACATTTTTGCCTGGGCTGCACTTGGTTGCCAGTCCGGCCTTGAGAAGTAGTGCACGCTTATTTTACGAGTTGTCCCATTTCCACCTTCGACCCCTAGGGATTCCAGTGCACATGCACTGGGCACAGCTTTAGGCCCCTCACTTGACTGCAGCTGTTTCCCATGTGAGCTGTCCCTCCTTTTGTCCTTGAGGATAGTGACTATTTGTATGCAACAGGGCAACCTTTTGTTTAGAAGGATGTTGTCAGCAGGCCCGAGACAGGCGGACAAGTGCCACCACAGGGCAGCCTGACCAGGTAGGCATGACATCCCTCCCAGAAGGGCAACAGCTTCAGATCATCGTCCTGTCTCCAGCTATAGCCACTGTGTTGATGTACATTGGGTGACGATGGGCCAGCGTACTTGCATCCAAGGGCTTAGCTTTCACTGGTGCAGCTGGTGCAGTGGCACAGAGGCCCAGAGGCCTTAGGGGCCCACCAAACCTGGAATGCTTTTGTGATTTGTAGTTAGGTGCAGCCAGGTGGCCCATTTCCTTCCTTGCACTAGGCCACAGGTCTTCAAACTGGAGGGCGGGCCACCCCTAGGGGAGCCTCAAGTGATCCCAGGGCGGGCGCCAGGCTCTGGCCAAAAGAAGCATTATACAGATAACAGAGCTTTGTTTTAAGCAGAAGCATGTTATTGCATTTTTAAAAAGGTAACAATACTTAACTGCAATGTTTGAGTAGGTCTAGACATATTTAAACATTGCCATCTTTATAAAATAATTGTGAAAAATTCTGAGGGGGCCCAATGATTTTTATTTTTCAACTGGGGGGGAGCGGCATTTAAATGCTTGGAGACCTCTGCTCTAGGCCCATGAAATACTGGCTATGCTACTGCTGCCATCAGGAAGGTTGCACTGATTGCTGGCTCCTTTTCAAGCTACAAATGAATATTGTATCATCAAGAAGAGACTAGAGTTGGGTCTCTTTGGTCCTTTTTTACAACACTCTCAAGGGATCTTTTAGAAGGCCTGGTAGCTTAGTAAAACCATTTCCAAAGCCAATACGTGGAGTTTGTTTTAGTGACTTTCCTGTGACAGACACATTAGGCATGGTCTGTTGATGGTGAAGGCACTTCTGCTAAAGCTAATAGGTGTGGGTCTGCTTATGGTGAGAAGCGGTTTGATAAATGTGTTAAGATGACAACACACCAGAAGAAGTTTCTAGAGTTTATTTCACATCAAATACAGCCGCAACTGAAAACACGTAGTGCACCTCTGTGCGCCAACACTCTCTCACTTCTCAAACACCCAACTCGAACGTTCCTACCACTACATTCTAACTACACTTTTGTACTGTGTAGTGAAAAGGACAAGCTACCAACTAACATTCTACCCGACACTGTATATGCTTATAATAAATTATCACAACACATCCCCCCTTTATATACGTATATATTTTCCAAATTACATATAAGAAAATAACTTCAGTATTAATGCTAAAAGAACTCACTTGTTACTAGGTTAAATATATTTGGAACTTACTTATAACTATAAGTATTAATTTTCTAATACAGAAATTTAAATAGATTCAAGTTTTTCAACCATTACACTCACAGTCATTTAACTTCCCTGGTCTAGTGATCTTCCTTCCACGCCTACTAAATTTATCATCAGCATTCACTATTTCTCTGTTTTTGCTACTAACTTCAATTCCTTTCTGTGACCCTTGTGTGGATTTCTTATTGTTGCCAAAAGAAAGTCTGTCATCATCAAATATTTGCATATTTTCTTTTGGTGGATTATTTTTCTCATTTTCCACTCCCTGCATATCCTTATCCTCCTTTTTTACCTCCTCTATCAACCAGATAACCTTGCTCGCAGCTATATTTTTCCTCCCCTTGAATGGTGAGACACGGCTCAAGTGCCATACTTTTCCATCATCAAGCAAAACACTGCATTGCATAACACTTTCACCACTTTTAAAGGTGGCTAAAACTTTCCTTTTCAGTTTTTTTGAAAACCTGGTGCTTTCACCTTTACTAAACCTCTTTATGGCATCATAATAACTCTTTGACCGTGTTTGTGTGTCCGTAATGTTCTTTTTGACTGCTTCAGCAGTCCACATACTCTTCCTCCCTTTGAACATCCAACCTTTGTTGTCTTTTCTCAAAGGAATCCTGCCTCTCATTATTTCAAAAGGACTGTAACCTGTGGAATTACAAGGTGTTGTTTTATACGACCATACTGTTCTCCACATTTCTTTCTTCGAAAACAGTTTTGCGCTTTCTGCTAATTGTATGCTGTGATAAATTGATGTGGTAGCATGTTTTATTCCACATCTTATCACAAATGTTTTAATTTTTTCAGATAACAACTGAGGCCTATTATATGTAACAATGACCTTCGGTAAACCTTCTCTTTAAAAAAATGTGTCCAAATAATTAACAATGGCTTGAGAATCAACTTTACTCATAACTTCTATTTCAGGCCATTTGGAACAATGGTCTATCATTACCACAATGTATTTGGGTCCTTCTTCTGCATGTATGGGACCAGTTATGTCTAGACCTGTTTTCTCCCACGGCATATCAGGGCACTTAATAGGGCACAATGAAGGTTTAAATGTTGACAAGGTAAGAGTTTTTTATATTAAGAGTTTTTTATATTATTTTGATATTTTTATATTAAGTATATATTATTCTCATTATCCAACATTGAAGATTCCGAATCAGTAGCACTTTCTAATAATTTAATGGCACTCTCTTTTTGTTTCCTGCAGACTTTAAGAAAATGCCCCATGATTCCACATCCAGAACACTTCTGGTACCAAGCAGTGCATTTCCTAATATTTGCATAATGACCTGTAATTCTGCACCTGAAGCACTTCACCATGGTCATATGATCTTCTTCTTTTTTAAGTCTTGGTTTGTAAGAACCTTGTTTTTAGATTTATTTTCCATCGTATCCATAGTATATTTCCCTTTTTTAATCTTGTTGACTAGATCTTTGGACTCAAGTCTATGTTCCTCCTCTTTTTTGTTTCCCATTAACACCACTTTTGCACAGCTTCCAGTCAGTTCTGATTTTTTGACAACCTCTATCACTTCTTGAAAAGGTGCCTCCCCTTTTTCCCATAAACAATCTTGTATATTTTGGTTTGCAGAATGCATAACAATTTGATCTCTTATCATCTCATCATGTAAAATGCCGAACCTACATGATAATGTCACATTTTTTAATGCCGATACGTAATCTTCAATTGATTTCTCCTTTTCCTGTTTCCTGTAAAAAAAATGTACAACGATCAACTACTACACATACAATGGGTGTGTAATATCTGTCCAAATCCTCTAAAGCTTTCGTAAACACATTGCCTTGATCTTGTTCTACATGTTTATTTTCAATGCGATTATATATCTTTTTAATCCTTGAGGACCTAAACAGTGCAACAGTATCTTTTTCATTTTTTCTGCAGTGAAATCATTGTCCTCATCACATGTCGATTTATAATTCAGAAAGTATTCTTGCCATTCCTGCCATTTCATTGATGAATCCCCTGTATCTGGCATACATGGTTGTGGTGGGGGTACATTTAATGTGTTTGAGGCCATATTGTTTTTTTTAATTTTTAATCACTGTTACTGAAAATATGGAAAAAGGAGAAGGCCCTCTTTTGCTCATGCATGAACAAGGAGGAAAATGTGCAGAATCGTACATGGTCAGAGAAGAATACAGGCCTAAAATGTTAATGATGTCCAAATACAGAGCCAAGGCTAGAGAGGATGCTGGGGTGCAAGGACAGGGGCGAGCAGAAATATTTATTCATAATGCAGCTGGAAGTAGAATGCTACAACATATTAACAGTTTCCTTAGTTTGTAAAAAATGTCATTCGTAAAGGTACGTGCATAATTTTGAAAAGATGTGAAGCTTGCTAGTATTACAACGTGGATACAACACGGTAATCATTGAACATGCACGCGCTGCATCTTGGACGCGTGTGTTGACATCAGCAGTGGAGACCATTTCCAACAGCAGAAAATCAAGCAACACACGTTCTCTCAGCTCTTCAGCTTGCACGTGCTGCATCGTGGATGTGCACCTTGCCAGCGGCACGAGCCGTGCAGGCAGTTTTCAGTAGCACAACTTCAAGGAGGCAGTAGCACAAGGTATGCTTGCGCTTAAGAATTGAAGTTCAACTGTAATATTAAAAGGAAATAAATGTATGATCCAGTCACTCACTGTTCAATCAGTTATATAAGCTTAAAAGAATATTTCTTCACTGTGATGTCAATGTCCCACGTAATGCTGTCAGTGATCCGTAGATGCATGGAAAGGTTGTCGGGGCTGTCATGCGCTCGTTGCTGGTTTTGTGAAGATGACACCATGCCAGCAGAAGTTTTTAGAGTTTATTTCACATCAAATACAGCCCCAGCTGAAAACACGCAGTGTGCCTCCGTGTTCCAATGCATTCTCACTTCTCAAACACCCAACTCGAATGTACCTACCACTACATTCTAACTAGACTCTTGTGCAGTGTAGTGAAAAGGACAAGCCACCAACTAAAATTCTACCCAGCGCTGTATATGCTTATAATATATCATCCCAGCACAATGTAGTAGGAAGAAATGTCATTTAAAGCAAAGCCTATTTCAACATTGTTTGCAGTTTCTCTACCACACTTGCATTGTCATATAAAGAACTGAGCAGCGTGCAGAATAAAGTACTTTTTTCTCTCTGTAAAATAAAAGTCGTGGTTGAGCCTTTAGTGTTATTGAGTGTTATTGTTATGCCTGAGGTGTTCTGAGCTTTCATCCCACGCCACCTCCCTGAGTATGTCTTGCATTGCTCTCTCTCACTATCTTGAGGGTCAGGTGCTAAAAGGGTGTAGTTAGTGCTCAGTTTTGGGTTAAATAATAAGATGTGTCCAGAACACTACAGCTAAAAGAATCCGGTTGACACAATGGGCACCTAGAAACCCCTGGTTGTCCTGGGACCCCCTTAGAACTCCGTACCAAGTCCCACAGTGTATCACCACTATGTCTTGAGATGTAGTCTACCATGATTACAACAAGGCTTGCACTTGTTGCTCCTTTAATGTATCATTAAAGTACTGACTGTGATGAGGTAGTGCCCAGATTTATCCTCTCCCTCATCAGTCTCTGCATTCCTCCCATCCTCCAAAGCAATATGTATCTTTCACTGATTGAGATGCTCTTTAAGTACTTTATGTATGTTTTTATGAATGAAGGGTATGAACAGGAATTCTGTTAACTGGCTAAAATGACAATTATTTTAGAACACCTGCAAGGTCTCCTGATTTCTAAGCAAGATTTCAACATGCTAGACTGAGGACTTTGATAAGTAGAATTATGACTCAGAATAATGATGATCATATGTGAGGGATTTCTACGCCTACCATAGTCATACACCCACAAACATAGCCAAAATGGCACTCCATCATACTTCAATTAGCACATAATCATCTTGTATCGTTTATTTTCGTTGTTGGAATGTACACTCAACACCAAATTTGGCAGGAGTTACAGGAAAATTGTACCAATACATACAAAATATTTATGTTTGAACAGTACCACAACCTCTTTTTCAGGTTTGGTGTTTGCCAAGACCTATTGCTATTACTAAAATTGCATTTATAATATACGTACTTAGAGGGTCTTTCAGACATCCTTCTACATCCATTGGTCTTTACTCTGTCATTTACACTTTTCTTCAGCCCACTATACCATGAGGCATTGGGCCAGCCCATATCAACCATTAGCTAATTTCACTATGGGTGACGTTTTATAGTCTGGCTGGCTGTTTTTTATGGTTGAATTATCTGATATTACCACAAATATTGCTTGCAGTAAGCACACATCCATGTATTCTCCCATACTTTGCAAAACACTTCTACAGATGATCTTTGCAAGTTACTGCCCCACAAGGATGAATGGGGTCATCAGCAATTCCTCCATTTTGGGTAGAGGAGCATCACCCCACTGCTGCAAGAGCAGCCGAGCTGGAGAATAATATGGTAATATAATTACCTTATTACCATTTTATTTTTCGCTGCTGCTCAGAGCGGGGCCATTGCTGCTGATTCACAGCGGGGGAGGAGTGGTGCCCACTCCTGCTTAAAGTGCTCATGTCACTTTGGCAGACTGTTTTGCGAAGGCCAGTCTGACACAGACACTTTAAACCTCTCCAACCTGAGCTGTCTTAGACAGCTGTGTAGAGAGAAGGCACGGGTCCCCAGTGCCTAATGGAGCATTGAGCCAGCTCGGTCCAACCAATCCTGGTGCTTTTCTCATGCTACTAATATTAGCAACAGTATGAGAAAAGCATCTGGTGTGGTACAGGGGAGTTGGCTGAGGATTTAAGACTCATGCTGGAACTACAGAAGAGAACACTGAGGAAGAGAGCACGTGGGTAAGTAAAGATTTTTATTAGTCTTTACTTTTCTGACGCATTGACGGGCCCTGTGAGAGACATGCACTGCCTTCAGCCTCAAATTCAGAACTCTCAATCATGGCTCGCTATAAATAAAACCATATTAACGAGCCATGATTGAGAGCTTTGGCATTAAGACTAAAGGCATTTATCCCTGTGTCTGTCACTGGGTTAAAACATCTACTTCCCTCTGATGCCCCTCCACTTCTAATTATCATAGGTAAACCATGAAAGATTCAGTTCCAATGAAGGGAAATTCAGTAATGCTAAGCTAAGGTTTGAAATCAGGTCAAGGAAGTTTAAGCAGCATGTGTTAGCAAGTAAAGTCCCTAAGGCAGAACCAAAAAAATGTTTCAGTCAGACAAGGAGGAATTGATGAGCAGCAATACAATAAGAAATAAGAACAGGGTCTCAAGAGAGTGGAAAGAAGCATCTGCTCTTTAAAGGTGTATCTGAATTAAAAGGCGGACAGGGCAATCTGAATCTTACTAACTCAGAAAAGCTTAGTTAAATGTACAATTTCTAAAGTGAAGTACCATTCCCTACAGGTTCAATGAGGCAGGAGGCAATCGAAATCTAGCATTTGAGAATAAGCTGTCTGCAGTATCCTTCCCAGGCATCTCACAAAGGAAGTTCACAGCTGCTTGGCCTTCAGAAGATGTCTGGCACTGACTTGAACATCACAGTCAGACCGATGTAGGCACAGTAGCACAAAAAACAATTATTATGTTACAGTAAAACTACGAAAAATGCATTTTCTCAAACAGATTAAAACAACTGAAATCATAGATTATTCAAACTATTGCTGTTAGCTTTGCTACTGAAATGAGAATAAAAAGTGATATAATGCACAAAATCCTACAGCACAGTTTTGATGTTAGCTAGAATTTTCACACTGAGGTCTACATTAACTATGGCTAACTTAACGTTAACACATTTTAACTGTAATCACTTATAATACGAAGATAACATATGATGATCAGTCTTAATGTAAAATCACACTTATCTAAAAGCATTAAACATACACACACATATATATATATATATGTGTATATATATATATATATATATATATATATATATATATATATATATATATATATATATACATATATATATATATATATATGTTCAACGTGTCCTCAGGCTGGCTCATCCAGGGTTGCAAAATGCCAGTATTTTATTTTATTCATACTACCTTGGCATATCCAAAGAGTTTTGGTTGCACCTGCAGCCTTTCTCATGGATAGTTTGTTCACCATTTTGTGATTGTATTTACAATCATGACAGCGTGACATCAGCGTGATCATAGAAAACATATTTCAAAACCTTCTTCTTGAAGAATAAAATCACATTGCCTTTACTTTGTTAATTATCATGGTCAAGATTGCAAAAATTACACACATTTCTCCACATAGCAATGATTATTAAAACATTCATTTCCTACTTTATCATGGCCAATTAAATATCACAATAATTCATCATACTAATGTATTGGAACACTACGAGATGCATAATACTCAAATAACATAATCTTATGACATTGTGTCTGAGTGGCGGTGTCATGCGCTTGCTTTTCTTTTCCTCTCGGGAGGGTCAGGACCTGAGGGCAAGGTCTGGTATAAAAATAAGGAGGTAGGGCCCTCTTGGGGCTCTAAAAAGTATTGGGCTACATTTTATAAATATGCTGGGGGGCCAGGTGAACCCCTCAGGGCCCCGAGCACCTCCACCTCCAGGGGCTATGCAATTAAAAAAATAATAGATGGGGCCATGTGGACCCACCCAAGCCGCACGGACCCCTCACGCCACAGGGACCACCACCTCACTGGGGCCTTTTCAATTTTTAGAGAAAGAATGGGGCAGCACAGCTTCCCTCCTGGTCCATATACTGCCCCAGGGACCACCACCTCCCTGGGGGCCCACCCATGCAGAACAAAGGAAGGGGGGCATGCGGTCCCCCTCCTGGAGCCATTTATGGCCCTGGGGACCACCACCCCCCAGGGGCCAGCTCTTGCTATCTCCCGAGGTGCCCAGCCTCTGGAGATAGCTGTTTGCTTTTGCTTAGCGCAGGTTTGGGTGTTTATAGAGGGTTGACCACAGGATCTGGTCTTAGGTCAGGCCCTGTGGCCAACCCTAAACACACATTGCCAAAGGCCGTGCATGGCCGCAGGGCTGGATTAACAGAAAGTAATTAAAATTACTTTACATTAAAAATTATATAAATTTACTGAAAAAAGTGACAGTGAGGTTATAGTAAGTAAATAGAATTTAAAAACAGAAATTCACTTAAAAAAACAAAGATTACAGTGATGTTATAGTTAGGCTCACATTTCAAATGTACAAAAGCATAGAAATTCAGCTTTTATAGTTAGTTATTTCAACTAACTACAACATGTGCACTAAAGTAACTTAAATCATGCCCTTGCGAAACCTTTGGTTTGGTAAGTCGATATATATATATATTTAAATATATATACATATTAAGAAATTGGATATCCCTGACCTGTTGGAGATCCGTGATTTAGCAATGGAAGTAGATGAGAAGGAAGTATGATTAAGTACTGAGGAAATGACACCAACTCTGGATGGAGGAAGTACTGAAATAGATGGTTTAATCACTCCAAAGTGTGATTTAAAAGATATTGGATTTAGTTTGGGAAATCAAGTGTCGAGTGGGATGAAGCCAAAAAGTTAATTTTGTCCTCAGTTATCAGCTGGAAATCACATTGATTTATTTCAGGAATTGGTGGTTGAACAACTTAACAACTTCAAAAAGGAATAGCACAATAGGGAAGGAAAGAGCAACTTTTCAAGTAAGGACTGGAAAGACATTCTCGAACTCAGGAACAACTCTTCCCTTATCATTAATCCCTCTGATAAAGGGGACAACATTGTATTGATGGACTTCAGTTCATATCAATTGGAAGCAGGGAGACAGTTAAGTAATACCACACACTATAGCTGCCTTCCAGGAAATCCGATGAAGCATATGGAGGAGGAATATCATATAAAACTAAAAGCCTGGTTTGATCACTGATTGTTAGATTGGGAGGAGTATCAATACCTAAAGGTTGAGCATACAACTATGGCAACCATCTACTTTCTCCTGAAGATTCACGAAAATAGAGAAGTCCCCCCTGGTAGGCCAATAGTAAGTTCAAAAGGGTCCTTGTTGGAGGACACATCGAGGCACTTAGATGTATTCTTACCAGAGTAGTTTATAAATCTTCCATCATACCTAAAAGACTCTATTGATTTTCTGAAATAATTGGATGGTATACCATGGAAAGATGAATTTATCATAGTAACACTTGATGTCACATCATTGTATACTTCTATTGACCACAACCAGGGGATACAGGCCTGTGAATATTTTCTAAGAGCTAGACCCATAGAGTTATTTGAACATACACAGATGTTAATGGATATGCTCAGGTATTGCCTCACACATAATGTATTTCTCTTTGAAAATAAATATTATCTACAGGAACAGAGTACAGCAATGGGTACCTCCTTCATCCCCCCGTATGCAAACTTGTTCATGGGGTGATGGGAGAAGGAGGTAGCCTGGACTGAAGAGAATGAAAAGCATAATCAGAATGTTGCAATGTGGGCATGTTTTATTGATGACCTCTTTATTCTCTGGGAGGGTGACGAAGCAGAATTGTGCTCCTTTATTGAGAAGTTAAGCCAAAATGAGAATAATTTACAATTCACAAGCTCATATAGTAGAACGAGTTGTGAATTACTGGATGTTGAATTGTTGGATCTCAATAATCAGTTAGTGACCAAGATATACAGGAAACCAACCGGCACTAATGCACTCTTACATGTCAATAGTGGTCATCCAGAAGCTTTGGCATTGAGTATTCCATATGGTCTATTGTTGAGAGCCAAGATTATTTTCTTTACTAATGATGAGTATAATAAAGAAGCATTGGACATGATGAATAGATTTTTAGAGTGAGGATATCCTATGAGTATGCTTAAGGATGCAAAACGAAGAGTGGACATGAAATCAAGAGTGCGGTTATATTGACGAGAGGGAAGCTCAAATTAACATAGAGGCAAACTGAAAAGATTGTTTCTTATGTATGATTTAGCATAGTCTAGTGTTAAGAAAATATTACACAGGAATTATCATGTATTGAATAGAGATGAGCATTTGAGAGCAATAGTCCAAGCAGGACCACAGATAACATTTAAGAGGTCTAAATCGTGAGGGGATATTTTACCATCTATCTTCCTGGATATGAATATGATGGGTGAAAACTAGTTGACCAAAAAAACTTGGAGTTTCATGGATGCAACTCTTGCAAAGCATGCCAATATGGCTTAGGTTGTAAAAGTTATCAGACTTTTGAGGGGGGGACTATACTCATTCAGGAAAATATTACCTGTAGTACTGACTACGTGGTATATGCTTTAAAATGTGGATGTGACAAATTGCATGTAGGCAGCACCACCAAGAATTTAAAGCTGAGGATCCTCCAACATATGAGAGCAATTGTGAACGGTAATAGAAGTTAGCCCCTGGCAGTTCACTTTGAGAAGTATCATGCTCGATCTTTCAATACCTTTGGGCATTTTGGTATAAACCATATTAGGATACATCCAAGGGGAGGGGACAGGGAGAAAACACTACGGAGGGAGGAATTCAGGTTAATATTAGTGTTGGGAACTGAAGCTCCATATGATATGGGCATAATTTGGATGCTGAACTACATGTACATTTGCGATGACACATATAGTTGGACTTTATTGCTCTACTTGTAATGTTCAAGCCATTTCACTGTGGAGTTTTTAAATTCTTGGCACCACACTGCTTGACTTGGATCTCCTAGACCACCCCATTTAAGGTGTATCTGGATTTTGGCACTATATTGCTCAATCTGCACCATCTAACCCACTTTGGCATTGGTGTACCTGATCCTCTGCACTTTATTACATGATTTGCACTGTTATAGACGCTTGAGTATTGATGCACTTGACTCTGTGATTTACACTGTCTTAGTCACTTTTACATTGATGCACTTAATTCTGGACATTTTATTGTGTGATTTGCACTATTTTGGTCATTCAAGGATCGATGTACCCGTTTCCTCGCACTTTACTGCCCGATTGCACTTTCTGGAGCACTCTAGTTCAAATGTATTTAATTGCTGGTACAAATATATTGACTTACAACTCCAGGAAATAGAGCCATATTGGGATGTATTGAATAATACATGATATATTGGATATTGATTTAATACATGATACTGATGTGCTTTTAATGATGAGATATGCATGCACTTATTGTATTAGGTTTTCGTTTTTAGTCATTACAACCTATGGCACTGGCAGGAAATTTTATGTAGTATTTATATTTGTATATTAATCATCTCACACTAGCACATTAGCACTTTAGTTTGCTCTACTGACACTAGCATTTTATTTCATGTTTGCATTAGTATTTTCATACCTACATAGATACAAGGTTGTTGTAATTTGAATTTTCAACATCACTGACTTGGACTTCAATATGTAATAATGTGTTGATGGATATTATATTTTTGTATTACTTGGGATTTTATTCCGCTTTCATTTTAAATTGTTCATTGAGATTTGTATTAGTGTTTAAAACCTTGGACTATTATCGGTTTTATTAGATGAGTACTATGAGTAACAATGCAGAATCTATTTACCCAATGAATAAAATGAATACAATGAACATAAAGCGTAAAAAGGACAATGATACTAATGTAGATTAAATTTTAAATGACTTTATGTTGCTATGTGTCAACACCAGGAGTAAAAATGGCGGATATATGGTTACGGGAATGCAATTGACGGTTACAGCTCTAGTTTTAGGGCTAGGGAAATGGATGAAGGACTTCATAAATGAAGCCTATTGAGATTTTCTGTGAGGCCCAGTTGAAGGTGTAGCTGAAACGCATAGGCCGCTCATTTACTTTTTAAATGTGATTTACGCTTTGTTTAACCGAATATTATGATGCCCAAAGAAGAAGAAGAAGAAAAAATTGCCTGATGTTTTTAACTGGACTGAGAGCCGTCTGTTCTCGTGCCACTGTGTAACTGGACCAGGGGAGTGGTTGAGAAGAGACCTGTTTATTCTGAATATGCATATATTAGTGGAGAAGTGTGGCACAATGGTTAGAGCGGCAGATCCTGATGCAGAGATTTGGCCCAGGACCAGGGCTCAATTCCCTTGGACCAGATAATTCTCGCGTTGGTGCCTAATCTAATTATTGGGTCCCACTCTGGGCAATAGCTTACTTAATCTCCACAACAGCCCTGACAGCGCTTGGATGCCTGGCTTCACCCTGGGGGTTGCCCACGAGTGGGCACCTCACAGGGAAAAGCCAGGAGGGGTTCCACAACGGTATGCATACAGCGCCTTGAGACCCTAACCGGTGCGTAGTGCGCTATGCAAGTGCAAAGTTTACATATATTGCATTAGCATGTTGTTAAGCAAAAAATTACAAATAGTGACACTCCATCACCACCATCAAATGAACCATTGAAACAGGATCACACTGAGGATGTTATTATACCAACTATATCGAGCAATGAGTCAAATAAAACTGCAAACAGGTTTTTCTAAATTTGTATTTATTTCAAAGCGCACTCTTGCTGTGTTCTTTCACTTCTCTTATTTTAAAAATGCATAGAAGCTTTACAATGGCCATTTTGCTGTTTCCGGTGGTGGCCCATGTCCAGAAAAATATTATCTTCCTCTTATGCCATTCCTGTCTGTTATAAACTGTCTATCATAATAATGATGCACTCTTGGTGCTGGGCTGGCAATTACTATTAAAAGCTGAGCGTTCCCGTGAGAACACGGAGCTTCAGTCGGTCCCTCGCCCTGGAGACATCTGTCTGCTGTCGCACGAGGGTATTGCGGCTGCGCCCTTATGTAAAGCTCTCCTATTCGCAGGGAGAGAGAGAGACTAAAAAGAATGAGTTTTGACACTGCGCTAAAGAAATGTGATGAATATTTCATAGCAAAATGTAATCTTATCGTTGACAGAGCAAGTTTCGCCTTTCACAAGTCAGGGAAATCAGTAATAACATTTATCAGGAATCTGTCTTGGAGCCGGTGGAGAAACGAGAAGCTAATCCGGGAGCTGGTAGAGGAGAAGGACGCGGCAGCAATGGAGTCGCCTGGGAGGTTCCAATACGGATCAATCACTCTGATTACCGAGACCAGTTTACCGCCTGCGTACTAGTCGAGGAGGCTTCTGGGAGCGCAGGTGTCGGCAGACAGGTGCAGGGCTGGCTTTACCGTTTGTTGCACCTGGTACGGCAATACTTGTAGGCGCCACCCAATGACCTGCTTCTTCTCATTTGTCCTCACTGCCTCCCTCCAAGGGTGCCCCTTATCCCTCAATACCCCCTCACATGGATTCAAATTCGGTTACAGCGCCATGCATCCCACTGCAGGGTGTGAGAGTGATCTAAGTCGCACATACATTATACAGTCATATAATTGTGTAAAAAACATTTATGAAATATGACAAAAGATATGGTGTGGCAGTGACGTCCTCCTTACTGGTGGGCTTATAAGAATGCCTGGTCTGGAGAAACGCAGACTGGTGATATAAAAGGTAACAAAGAATGCATTCCTTCACAAAGGAACCCTTCTCAGCAACCTTAGAGTAAAGAAGATTGTAAAAAAATCGTTTTAACCTCATTCCTTGCAGTTCTTTGATGGCAGTTCGTAGGACACTGTGCTATATTAGGACTGTAACGTATGAACTTCAAGTAACCGAAGGAGCTCTGCGACAAACACAGTAACCCACTGAGCTATCCACATAAAATACAAATCTGCGATCTGCGTGTTTTCAGCAGCTCCATTAACCCAGTGTGCTACTTCTGATGAGTGCAAACTGTGACTAGACACGGCGCAGGTCTCTCGAGCAATCATTGAGGAGAGAGTGTGTAGTGGTGTGCTGTATGCAATGGAATGCTCGCCCCACCCGTTTCTCTTCCCGGAGTCCTAGTAGGAAAATGTACCACTGGCTGTCAGCTGGAGCGGTTCCTCTGAGGACCGCAGTGGTTGCTTCTGTAAGGGGGTACCTGAAGATAAAACCGTCATGAACCTACCTGGTGTCCGTCACTACTACATAGTGCCCGAAAAAGAATGACACCAAAGAAAGGGTGGGGTTTGGAGAAGCAGCGAGGAAGGTGGATGCATAAGTACTTCAGGGACACATTATAAGCACTGTCCTTTGTATTTATAGGAAAATACTAGCGTATCTTTGGAGTCCGAACAGACGACTCTCGGACAACAATCAAGGGCTTTCATGCTCTGTTAGGTGACAGCTGAGTTTCTGTGACTGTTTCACAATCGTTTAAAAAAATGAATACTAACACGCTTTCGTTATTTTTCTTACAGTTCTAAGTGCACTCACAAAACCTTTGAAAATGCAATTTGTGCTTGGTTCTAAATAAGTAATAGTGAAAAAATGTGCAAAATTCCCCTGTGCCCCTATTGAACACCTCCAGTATGGTTACTTATGGGGTGGTGATGCCAACCGCATGAAGCTGCTCACACCCTGTGGGTCCATCGACTACACCATTGAGGCAGTCATGGAGCAGTTCACCTCCAGCCTGGTGAAAGGGCGAGTATGGGCATGGGAGTAGGAGCGAACAGCAATGTGGCAGCATGCACTGAGCTACCACCTGTGGTACTATAGCCTGGTGGTGGGATAGTTCAGCACATGGGTAAATGTTAGACCCAGGTGAAATTTCCATTTGAAAGCATAATCTTGTGTAATTCTAATAATTTTGTTACAATTGCCAAGTTAAATTTCTAAACTTATGCTATTATGCCACACTGCATAATTACATGCCGTTCAGACAAAAAAACAGCACAAGCACACAGGAAGAACGTGAACAATTAGAACACAAGTGAAGACTGGTGTCAGCATTTGTGTTTGGGCTCTCAGTCCTTTGTTGGCTGGTACAAGCAAGGGAGAGAGTAGAGCTGCACAGAAGCCGGCCTTGTTCCTCCATTGCCCTGGACTGCTGCAGGTCATTCTAGGGAAAGACAAGGAATGAAAAAAGGCAAATAGTGTAGCGACTCCTGTGTTGTAGGCCAGAGTAAATGAGGCAAACAGCACTACACACAGTGGACTTTTCAAGGGAATTCGATTTGATTCCAGTTGCAGCCTGAAGATGCTTATCGTGGAATTAATTATAGGTTATGACTGTTGGTTGTTGTTGATTGATTTTTCATCGCTTGATGTCACCAGGGCCGGGGCTTAAATAGTTTGTCCACTGTTCGTACATATTCTGATGCCTAAAAATCTTCTCATCTGGGCCAAGTTCAATTGATATGGTTGCCACTTAACTGCTACTTTCACCTGGTGAACCTCAATCAAGGTGCTGCAGCCTGGTGATAGCCACCTTAGGGGTCATGGGATGTAAATTCAATTCTACAAAACTGTGGTCACACCATTCTAAGGCCCACATTTATACTTTTTTGGCGCCGCACTTGCGGCATTACAAAATATAATTGTATTTTGTAAGGCTGTGCCACTTTTGTATCAAAAAATGACGCAAATGCGGCTCTTAAAAAAATATAAATATGGGCCTAAACGTCTCTGAGGCCTGAAAAGGGCACTCCCTACATGACGTAGTAAGGTCCCCGCACCAAATTTTACTAGGAGGGTCCCATTATTTTTCATTTTGCCACTGGACTACAACGAAGAGGGTGAATGATTGACTGACATAGGCCCATATTTATACTTTTTTAGCGCCGCATTTGCAACGCTTTTTGACACAAAAATGGTGCAAACTTACAAAATACAATTGTATTTTGCAAGTTTGCACCACTTTTGCGTAAACAAAATGACACAAATTCGGCTCTAAAAAAGTATAAATATTGGCCCTAGTGCCTTCACAATGTTATGGTAGAAAAAATGATTGCCTTAGGCCTCACATTTGCAGTTTTGTACCCATAAAATATATTAATTATTTGAAAATCTTGTGAATGCTGAGAAGATCTGCCTCAAAGTACAAAACTATGGCCCATATTTATACTTTTTGACGCAGACCAGCGCCAGCGCTGGTTTGCGTCAAGAAATGTACCGCCAGGTAACGCCATTCCTACACACCAGGCGGGCGCCTTATTTAAGGATTGACGTTAGCCGGTGCTGCGGGCTGGTCAGAGTAAAAAAAAATTACTCTAACCAGGTAGCGCCGGTGTAGGGCCATTTTTTGATGCACAACCCCCATTGAAATGACTCCTGTCTTAACAAAGACAAGAGTCATGCCCCCTTGCCCAATGGCCATGTCCAGGGGACTTCTGCCCCCTGGGCATGGCCATTGTGCACAGTGGCATGTAGGGAGGCCCATGTTAGGCCCCCCTATGCCACTAATTTTTTTTTAAAAAAAATACTTACCTCAGCTTACCTGTACTTACCTGGGATGGGTCCCCCCATCCATGGGTGTCCTCCAGGGGTGGGCGAGGGTGGCAAGGGGTGTCCCTGGGGACAGGGAAGGGCACCTGTGGACTGCTTCCATGGTCGCCTGCCCTCACCCAGGCGTTAAAAAAAGGCGCACATCAGGCTGGGTGCCGTTTTTTAAGACCCGCCCCCTCCTGTGCATCAAAATGACGTGAGAGTATAAATAAGGCGCACAGGCCTTAATGTCATTTTTTGGAAGGGAACGCCTACCTTGCATGTCATTAACGCAAGGTGGTTTCCCACATCCAGAAAATGGCGCACCTGGAGGAATTTTGACGTATGCGGGGTCGGGCGTCATAGTATAAATATGGTGCAAGGTTTGCGCCGAATGTGCGTCAAAAATTTTGACGCACAATCGGCGCAAACAGAATATAAATATGCCCCTATATGTGTGTCCATGTGTAGTGCATATTGTAATGAGAGAGTCTATGATTAGAGGAAGACTTCTGGAAGCAATGTGAAGGAGTGCTCCACATCCACATAGCATCAGGTCTGTGAGGGTGGCTTCTCCTACTTGTGGTTATTGTCTGTACTTTGACATGTCTTATGAGGTACATATATGGTCATTCTTGAGTGAAACAATGGAAGCGGGAAGGCAGTTGTGTTTGGCTTACAGAGTTACCTCCAGCACAGTGCACTGCTTCCTCCAGCCAGGCAGCTTGGATAAAAGGAGCAGGCTTTGCTTCACTTTCACAAGATGTTTTGTTTTATGTGGCTCTGCTGCCTATAGCATGTATGTATCTATGCATATGGTATTTGTATATTGTGAACTGGGCTGAAAAATCTGCAGAGCACTGCACAGGGCCAGGTGGAAACGTTGTAAATTTGCTAAGTGTGTGGAACTTACTTCTAAGTTCAGCTATTGCGTATTCTGAAAATGTTATTTATGGATGTTGGAGGTTTAGGCAAGACGTTTTTCCCACCAAAAGGTACTCAAGGCTATGTAGTGAAGTGGAGAATCGATATTCACATATTTAGAGTTATTAGAAATGTGAAAAACAAGCTCTGGTTATGAACACAATGCTTTGCATGATTTTGATGCCTTGACTTTTCTTTAGCTTTTTGATATGTTTAAATTAGAAAGCCTCATTGCCTACCATGTTCATGATTGAACCCTGCATTTAGCACTCATTCTTAGACAATGGCAGGGAAGTGTTGGTTATAAAAACACAAATATCTTGGTTCGCGTTACAAGTGCATCCACTGTCTCATGCTGCAGAACTGGTTTGGGGTGTTACTCATTTCAAATTTCCTTCCCAGGCTGATCTCCAGACACAGTCTTTGTGTAAAATGATGCTCTCATAGGAGGGTAGTCTTTGGCCTGCAGCATCCGCAAGAGAGGCACAAAGAGGTGTAAGGTTTCTGCACTTGGCTGTTTTCAGCTCTCCTGAATTCACATTGGCAATCAACACAGACTGTCAATGTTGTAGTGCAAAGTGAAGATTTCACGTTACTGGTGGTCACTTGTTTTCACTCTAGTGAGGAAAGTCATGTTTACCATTGCTTTACTGGTGCTGTGCTTTGGTGGTTGACAAGATCTGGGCATGAAAGGTCCTGTTCATTGCTGTGAAGAGCCCAATACCTTAGAACTGCTTCTTTTTTGAGTCAGATGAGGACCTCTGATGCCAGCTAAGGGTCGGTCCAGAACCTGGGAAGGTACCTCTTGGGGATCAGGAACTCAGTCTTGCAGAGGCCAGCAGGCCTCAAGCAGTTCCAAATTCAGGTCCAGTTGCAAGTCTAGGCAGCCTGTCAGCTGGGCATATGCAGGGAAGCCTCTGGAGCTTGTTATGTCCCTGTAGCTCAGAACAGGAGGTTGGTCAGCTGACTCTTTGAGTCACTTGGATGAAAAGAGCAGGTCCAGTCTTCCTTCTCAACAAGCAGGTCAGGCCTCAAGCTACAGGGCACCAGGGTGTCCTTTTTCTGTAGTATCCACAGATCCAGGAGTATAGTGAAAAATGTGTTACAGGGTCCACCCTTCATACCTGATGCCCGCTTGTGAAGTGGAGAAGCTTCTGGAGTTCCCCCCTACAGATGTGTCTGGAATTTCCTGCCTCCCTGCCTTGCTCCCAGTCTGTCTGTGAGCTCAATAGGTAAGTGTGAAGTCCTTTATACGTGAGCTGAGTCAGTGCCTTTGATGTGCAAGTGTAGTAGGTGGCAGTTCTGCCCTCCTATCAAGTAAGAGATGGCCTATCCTGCCAACACACAGACCCTTCCTTTTGATACTGTCCAGGAGGAGTGCCCAAAGGCTAACTACCATCTACACCTAGTCATGTGTCCCAGGAACAGGCCACAGACATCAAATTGTTAGGATGAGAAAATGCCAACTTTCTAAAAGTGGTATTTTGAGAATTGTGGCTTAAAATTTGGCTTTACCATTAAAGGGGTTTTAAATTACAATTCACCAGACACCAAACCCGACTTTCCGACTGCTCCCAATCAAACGTTTTCACTTATGAATAGCAATAAGGTAACCTAGTATAATTCTATGGGAAAGCTAGGCCTCACAGTAGTGAGAAACAAATTTAGGAGTTCATCACTACTAGGACATGTAAAACTTAAAATTACATTTCCAACCTTTTAAAATATATTGCACCTTTTCCTATCGGCTGTTTAGGGCCTATCTTAGTGGTGACTATATGTATTAAAAAGGGAAGTTCAGCCCTGGCAAAAGGTTCATTTTGCCAGGTCGAATTGGCAGTTTACACAAAGGCTGCATTGGCAGACCTGGGACATGTTTTAAAAGGCTACGTAAGTGGGTGTCCTAATTAATGCTGCAGGCCCAGTACTAACATTTATTTACAGGCCCTGCATACCCGTAATACTACTTTACTAGGAACTTACAAGTCATTTAAATGTACCAATTGGATGTGAGCCAATTTCACCATGTTTAAAGGTGAGAGCACAAGCATGTAAGCAGTGCACATAGTCCTAAAAGCCAACATATATGGGTTCAAAAAACAGGAGAGATGAATGCAGAAAGGCTAGGGGTGACCCTGCAGAGATGGCCAAGTCCAACATAGACCCAACAAACCAACCTGGTTGTGATAAACACAAGCATATACCATCGAAGTTCATATAATACCCTGACTTGGACTCCCCTTCCACTGTAGCTTTCCCATCCTAAACAATTAAACATGCTAAAGAAGTAAATAAGCAGTTTCCCATAGATAAGAAGAGAAACTCAATATGGAGGTTTTTCTTTTGCGGCAAATGAATGGGGGTGGGTTTGTGGGAATACTGCATTGCTAAGGCACCTTATGTGGCCTAAAATGGGAATATATTTGAAAACAATGAATTAATACGTAGTTGATGGCTTGAATATCGCTAATGCCAACAATACCACAGATTCACTAGACATAACTAAGAAGTTCCACAGATGGTAGGTATTCCCTAGTAACTCCATAGCACAGTTGCTAATCTTTGCGTAGCAAGTGATGAAGTGGCAGGATACACTGTTGGATGTGGATGGAATCCGAGATCACGTGGAATCAACCAAATGTGTGATGCTGAAGTTCTAAGAGGCCCAAGCAAGCCATGGGAAATCATCACAGTTATACAGAGAAGGTGTAACTGAAAACTAGGGAGATGCTGCAGTGTTAGTATAGGCTGAAAGAAGTTCATGTTAGATTATCCTGCCTTTCAGTATATCTATCTATTAATGCATGGATCCCGTCTCTGCTCATTAGGAGTTGGGACACCATCAGTAACCTTATTCAGCAAGCATCAACAAAGCTGATGGAATATGTGCAATATGGGGCAAAGCAGTGGATCAAATAGCAATGTGCATTTGATGAGCACTAATGATGCACCTCAGGCAATCACTTGTTGATGTGTCTCAGGATCACTGGGTAATGTGCCTCAAGGGAGCATCAAAATATGTGCCTCGTGGGAACACTGATTGATACATCTCAGAGAAGCACTGAAAGATATGTCTCAGAAGACTGGACGTTAGGGGAACAAAGTAAAATGTCTAGATCAGGTTCACAGGGCTGTGTGCATTATGGGGGTACCGGTGATCTTCAGCTAGGTATACAAAATGAGGTACGGTAGCACATCATTGGTACAGCTGGGGAAAAGGGTTAATGTGTCCCTTTTCCTTTTTGGCATCTTCATTCCTGTGATTTTTTAAAGGTAGCGTTTTAAGCCGATCAAAATTAAAGATAATGATCTCAGTAAACTCTGAATCGTTTTAAAAAATGCTGCTCGACTCATACTTGGCCTAAGGCACTATGAAAATGTAATAAGGTAGGTACAATCCCAGTATAAAAGCATGTCTCCAGTTTTCTATTACAGGTTATGTGATATCTCTAGACACCCGTCACAAAGAAATGATGTAGATGTTCATGTGTAATATGTTATTACAGTTGAGTTCTGACTCCATATTGTCTGATGCCAGAAGCCAGAGAGAAAGACAGGTCCAGCGCATAGTTAAAACCGTGGTTTAACCAAGAACAACGAGAAGTGGCTTTTCCTTCTGCTTTGATTCTTCTAGAGGAAAAATGATCAGTACAAAGAGATATTCATGAAACATGTTTATTTTTTGCATGTGTTAGATAACAATAGGAAAGAAAGAATATGTCTGCATGTTTCTACACCTTTTGAATTACATCATTTTTAAAAATCTGAGCATCCTTCCTCTTTCATATGATAGAGCAACATTTTGAAAATTCAACCATTTTTCTACAAATATCAGCTTATGAGTTCTGAAAATACACACGTTTTTGTCTCAAAGACATTTTTTAATTGTGGGTTGCATATATTGATTCAACAATTAAAAACGCTTTAAATTTAGTAGGTGGAGCTTCACACAGGAGAGCTGTGTACAGAACCTGGGAGAGCTACCAGTAGCTCACAAGCTTCTTGTAGGAGAAGCTTGTTCTAACCTTTCCCTCCAATTAAACTCTTGGCCATACTCCTTCAGAGGATTAAAGGATTTGTTAACAGATTCCTCCACATTCAGAGTTCTGCCCTTTGGAACACTTGTGCCCCGGAGCTAAAAGTTGAGGTATATTTCCTAAAGTTATAGATGTGTTTGAAGACAGTTTTTACTCAGCTGGTTTTACATAAACATACTAATTACAAAAATATTATGTGACATAAATATCATGACCTAAATACATGAACGTCAATTCACCAAAACGTCAGGGGTAGCGGAAGTGACATCATGCGCCATTTAACTTTCACTTTCTCTCACGCTAGCATGTTCACGCATACAAACATTTACACGCACTCTCTCTCACTTAAACACACTCTCAACCCCAGGCATGCACACAACATACATTTAAAAGCATTGTTTATTTGCCTCAGCTGCCTGGGAGGGTCATTGTCCAGCAAACTGCAATTCGTTGTTTTAAATTAATAGCGAATAATAAAATATTATTCACTCTTAGTGTAATTCAAAATGACAGAAAACAAGGAAAGTGGAGCTGTCATTGTGTACCTGACACTGATTTTGTGTCTCTGAGGCCAGGGGTCGCATAGGCAGTGCCAAGGGTCACAAGGAGCAAGCCAAGGGTTGCAGCTGCGACCCCTAAATGACGTCCATGCCTAAATATCATTTACAAAAATAAAGCCCCATTGTGAGTATATTTGGTATTATTAACCCGAATGGAGAAATATTTTTGTAAACAATATTTAGACAGCATAATTTAGTCGCTCAGTATTCTGGCACGTCTTTCTTAAGTACTGTCTCTACAGGCATTAAACAATCAACTGTAGCCTCTAAGTCACTACAAATTTAGCAGCAACACCCAACTATCATTAGTCAAATGCATAAGACTGACCTCTACATCTTTAGTTAAACTAATGCAAGTTTTCTCTATCTCATGAGATTACAAAGTTGAATTCGGAGATCATGCTCTGAACACCACTGTTGCCTCAAGCTAAATGTGCGTCAGGGTCCTGCATTACTACGAGACCGAACAGCATTCTGTGGTGCCCCTTCCCCTCGTTGCTCTAGAAAAGGCAATACTGCAGTATGAATGCCCCCAACGAGACTCCTAACTAAATAAAAGCACAACCTCCAGTAAATTGAATGAAAGGTTCTACTGGCTAAAATGTGTCACATTCTAGTTGGCTGCTATGGCCATGTGTGTGTTGTTGGCTGCTTTTAAGGTTTCTCTGGTTTTTTGTTGTTCTGACCGTGCTCCTCAAAACTATTTCCTAGCTAGTTTTTACAAAATACTCCAGGTACAAATAGGCCCATGCACCAAATGATTGCGAAGGGATGTGTGAAGGCTAAGACGTGTGCCAAGGCAGAATCGAACTAGAATGTCTGCATATTTGCATGCAGATTAGTGGTATTTATGAACAGTGATTATGTTAACCACCAGCCCCCCAAACCAATGAAAACTGCAAATAACAAATACTCCATTTTGGAACATTGACCTTTGCCTCTCAAGCAGTTGCAAAGCCAGCGTTTCCACTTCTTGCTCCTCAGCCACCATAACCTCCATTATGTTTTGTCATATATAAATGTTGTGTGACAGTATTCTTAAATTGAAACCAAAGAAGGCCATTGTCAGATACAGAACTGGTTGCATTCACCCTAGAGCCAGGTCGTGAAAGAGCTGTGATTCCGATATTAGGTTATGAGTCATCTTAGAACGTTTAGCTGGTTCTTAGGTTAACTCGGTGATCTTAGACATCCAGGCAACAGACAGTCTATCCTTTAGAAAATACAAATCATGGAAGGCCAGAAGCCAAGCAGCAGAACTATTGTTCAATTTAATGTATGGGCTCTGGGTTTAGACTGAGTTATCTCTTGGGATATTCAGACCCTGGAGGTCTGTACTCAGACAGGAGAGCTGTCCTGTGGGTTACACCGATATTACTTCCCAAACTAGAGGTCGATCCCAGAGGTTATACAGATATTGTCGGCTCAGGATTCATCAGAGCAATCCTTTATCTTATATAGGTTAGGAGCACTGAATTTCTGTTTCTGCTTGGGATAATTTCTAACTGAACAATGTTTATTTAATAATATGTCTTTTGCACATCAGCAATCTAGAAAGAGACTCTAAAAAAAAACAATCTTTTACACTCCTCAGTCGTACGAGACAGCTTTTATTGCACACACTTTTTGACCAAGCTAGCGCGATACAAGACATCATTTAAAGTCACAAACTGCAGGGTCAGGGAGGAAAAAGAAATATACCCTGCTGCCTTTTGATTTTGTCAAAATGGTGGGGTTTGTTTGGGCCTTACACAAAAATACTCCTAGTGTGGCAGGCATCACCATAAACACGAGCCTCATATAGTTCCCAAAAGAGAAATGCTATATTTTCATTGGGTAGGAGTAGGGAGGCAAATTTATAGTGGCTATGAGCTGAAAGCTCTCCAGGTCAACTGTTCTTATTTAGCAATTAATTATAGCAGTGTATAATGGAAAAAGTCATTTTAATGTAGTCCTTCAGTGCTTTGTATCTTAAGAGAAATCGCAGGATACCACCTCTGCAAGGTCTTTAGTTTCCTCATTTTAATTGCCAGCTATCTGTCCTATATTAGCACACAGTGCTTAATTTGTAAATAAAGAGGTGCCGGTGCTCAAAGCCCTTCTCTTAAACACGAGACTGCTGTAATTAAATCTGCCAGCAATGAATACTGAGGCAGCATAATCCTGAAGCCATCTCTGGCCACTTCAATCCATTTACGGCCACCCCTGCCCCTTCAGCTCATCCTGCAAATTTCTACTTTCTCCCTTTATGACGCTTTTTAGTTTTTTCTTCTTCCGTCTTTCCCATATGTGTCTTTTGCTCGCAGCAAATGCTTGAGGCAGGAGAACAAGCCCCGGCCCTCACAAATAAGTGCCGGTACTCAGCACCGGAAACAACAAGCACAAATTAAGCACTGTTAGCACAGGTACGGCTTTATGCAGCTTTGAAAATCAACATGTACATTTTTCACAGGGACACAGGGCTGGAATGCTTGGAGTAGAGAGCAGTCCTGTTTCTCAATACAGATTTTCCTTTCTTGGTCAAGGAGAGAGAACATCTCAAGGAGCCAAGGATTACTAATTAGGAAAGATATATCCACTGACGTTACTAGGGTACAAAGTTGTTTTGGGCTTATTTTGTTGAGATGGCAAGCACGCACACACGATGAAATAAGTGCTTCTAACAGGGGCCTGAACGTTCACGTGAGAGGACTAACTCTCTACATGTTTAGGTCACCTGGAACTCTCCTCAAAGAGTGTAAATCCGAGGCGACTGGAACAAAGAGCACTAATAATTTATTAACCCCTTTGAATGTCTTTCCAACAAACGTAGCAAGCATTCAGAACTGGACAGCAGTCCATTGTCCATATTATGAAGATTTAAAACAGAGCCAGTCTTCATTTTTAGGTAAGGCATTGCGAGTGCTTGGTTTGTAAAAAGATAAGTGCCATGGCCCAAAGTTTTTCACAGAAACCCGTGGCCGGCACTACTGTATTTTGGCGCGCCATATGCCAAGGTTGTGTAGTCACAAATGAATGAATGAAGTAACTTGGAAAGTGCACAGCTACTCATGGAGTGTCCTAGCACCACAGTAACTAAGAGCGGACAGAAAATAAATTACTGACTGAAGAGATGCAGTTTTAATAATTTGCAAAAGGCAGTCTCATTGCTGGACTCCTGAGTTGCACAGGAAGGAAGTTCCCAAGTTTAGCCACACAGAACAGGAAAGATGCAGCATCTTGACCGTTTTTTTTAAGTAGGGGACCATAATCATGTGAACATTGCTAAATCGCCGGTCCCTATGTGGCTAATATTTCTGAACTATTTTCTTCAGGTTATGAGAGTGCGGTGAGCCAGCATTAACGCTTGTCCTCTTGCAGGCTGGTAGCCAGTTCAGTAGATTAGGATAAGGTGGTGTTAGAGTGATCTTCAAAAGACTGAACAGCAGATGAGCTGCCGTGTTCTGGATTACCTGTAGTCAATGGCTCAAGAAAGTAGGTAGATCTGACTCAAGTACAAAACATTAGCGTAATCTAATATAGATAAAATAGCACCTCTGACGACCATTTTATGTGCATCCCATTGCAGAAGATGTAATAGTGTTCTAAGTGCCCTTGAAATCCAAAAACAGTCTTTGACTACCGAAAGAACCTGAGCCTTAAAAGAAAGTTTATCATCAAAGATTATTCCCGTATTTGTTGGCCACTTGTTCAGACAAGGGGGGGGCTGTAGTTGGACCATCAGTAAGCCAAATCCATACCAATCTGGACAAGGATTGAGCCCGAAGAGAAGAATTTCGGTCTTGCCTTAGTTGTATTGCAGAAGATTGCCTCTAGGCCAGCAAAGAACTGCCCTCATTCAACCTAGAAAAAAATCCTATGCAGTATCTCTGGCACCCCCATAGGAGAACATTAGTGGCGTATCATCAGCATGAGATGATGCTGATGCTGAATGATTCCACCAGGGCTGCAAGGGGGGACATATAGATATTGAACAATGTAGGACTCAGTGCGGATCCCTAGGGTACTCAGCATTTTAGGGGTTTGGCCTCGGAGAAATGTGACTTTGTTCACACTGACTATTCTCTGACTGTTATAAAAGAAGTAAGCCATTTCAAGGTCATTCCCCCAAGCCAAAAATGAGTCAGACGGTGCAGCAGAATGGCATGAGAGATGGTATCATATGCCGCCGATAGGTCTAATAGGACAATGGTAGAGTTGTGGCCCTGATCCAAAGACAACTTCAAGGACTCAGTAATTTCCAGCAAGGCAGTTGCAGCACTGTGGCGTGCATGGAAACCAGATTGGGGTGGGTGGAGAAGATGGCTAGATTCTACAAACTCCGAGGGCTGCCTATTAGCAATAGATTCCAGAACCATGGTGCCAGCAGAAAGGAGAAATGGGTGTGAAAATGGACAGAGGCATACAGTCGGCAGTAGGCTTTTTCAGGAAGGGGACAACACTAGCTTTTTCCATATATCAGGTAAAATCCCTGTCTTTAAGACAGAGTTAAATATCTTTCTGTGCACTGGCCCAGAAACATCATAAATATGCCTCAAGATGTCTGAGTGCATAGATCAAGGGGGGATGTGGATTTGCAAGACAGAAAAAGCACTTTTAGTTTTCCCTCAATCTCAGGTGGAAAGGAGAGAAGCATGTTGTCCGGAATGGGAGCAAGAGTCAAAGAGGCACTAGCCAGGAGGAGGGAAGAATAAGACACCAGTATTTTAGCCTGTATGTTAACAATTTTATCATCAAAGAAATCACTTGATTTCTGACCTAACATTAGTTTCTAGTGGAAGCGCATTAGGGCCCATAAATTGGACTCAATAAAAAAAAAAACATCTTTGGCTATTGTTGGCTTGTGTGATTTAAAGTGTAAAACTTGCACCATGCTAATTTAATATTATTTTGATAATTTCCCAGGGCCTGTTTACATATTATTTTATCTGCATCATGATAATGTCTTCTCCAAAAACCTTTGAACTTTTTCCTTTCTAAACTGAGTTCTGAGGAGAACCAAGGTGATGTAGGCATGGCTTTCTGTTTTGCTTTAGTATAAAGTCTATTAGGCGGCTATAATGTCCGCCACCTCACAGAGTCATTGGTAGTCTCTGAAGGTATCCTTGTTGGCATTACCCAATGACTTGGGTGTTGAGAGCACCAGAGTCTCCTGTGATTTTGGAATCAGTACCTTATTCCATGGTTTCGCCATGGCAAGACCACTATTATAATTGCTCTCCCTTGTCCTAAGGGGAGACCAGGCAAACCTCAATAGGTAGTGATCAGACCAGGTTACATCCAATGGGGTCTCCATAGCAATAGGCATGTTAGACAGAATCAGGCCATTGGTTTGATCAGCCCTGTGGGTGGAACCAGTAGGACAACGAGAGAAGCAGTAGTTTCTAGAAACACTCTAGTGATTTTATCCTCAGTATTATCCATATGCAGGTTGAAATCTCCAAAGATGATACATTATAGTAAAAGGCACCAAGGCTGCATCTAGGGAGTTAAATTGCCCATCGAATTGTAGACGGTGATATATTAGAATGCTTATTGGGTAGAAGTAGATATGCACAAACCAAGAGCTTCAGCCCCTTTCACTTTCTCAATAGAAAATGTAGAATGCCATTGGTTATTTCTAAAAGTAATGGTCAGGCCCCATCCAGTTTTTCCCACCCGGTCCCAGTGTAGACAGATATAATTTTCTGCGAAGGCAAGTGGAAGATCGGGGGATGATTCATCCTCATGTCTCTTTAATCCACTACCAGACACTACCCACTGCTAAGTTCCTGTTGTCTCCCTTTGACATAACTTTCTATCTTGCCCTTCTTCCTTCTTTCCCCTTAGTGTGTTTTTCCCTCTCATGCTCTGGGTCAAATTCTCATGATGAACATTAAGTCCACAAAAATGAGTGCAGTTGTGCCCTCTTTGCAACTATGGGCCCAAATTAAACAATGAAAATAGCGCCACTGTCTTGTTGAAAAGGAGTGATTGGCAGTTTACCAAAAATGTATAGTTGTTCATTGCTCATCATTGGTTAGCTTTTTTGTCACTCTCATTTTCTTGCTTCTTATTCAGTGGCTTACCTTGTCCATCTTGTGTTCGGCCGTCATGAGAATCATAGCCTCTATACTTGTGACCTTACACTGCTCCATTTTAGGGAATTACTGTTTTCTTTTTAGTTAAACAATTCTTAAGAGTGCATGATTTCCATTTGTCTCTATAATTTGCTTCTCTACCCTCATATCCATGTTGTTCTTTTTAGGGTCGAGCCTGCGTTGCATGCGCTCGCGCATGCGTATCGCAGCAAGACTCTTTTGTATTTAGAAAAGGGCTCGGAGCCCTGTCAACTTCACGTCAGTGTTTTTTATTGGTTCGTGGGCTTCCCTAATAAAATCTGCTTGCTTTCATTAGTCGAAGGCACGCATACGTCATGCCTTTTCCGGTGGCTAGCCCTCCTCGAGCGCAGCGACCAAGTACAGAAAACATGCGAGGTTCGCTGTTTTTCATCGGGCTCGTGGACTTCTTTTTCTCTAATTTATGAGCGCGATCTCGCTTGGCAGAAGTCGAGCGCTTTACATAGTTGATTTCACTTTTTCGGGTTATGTACATAAATGCACTTTTGCCCGATAGGTGAAAAGTCGGGTTAGGAGTTTACAACGCGATCAGCTCTAACATGAGCAAACGCGAGACCCGTTGCATTGTAAATGCTTGTTTATCTTTCTGTTTTCTTCCCCCGGTGTTGCTCTCTCTTGCCTTTGTGCTTCTCTCGCTTCCCCTTGCTCCCCATGTTGTTGTATTTCGCTTCTGGGCTTTTCCCCATCCTCTTTGCTGCCCATTGTGTACTACAATTTCCCTCCCTACACCCACCCCCCTTTGCTTCTCGCCTCACCCGCTCCTCCATTGTCCCCACCCTGCAGTTCTATATGATTTTTATTTTAACTTTTTTTTCCCACTTTCTAAATAAAAGAGCTTTTGTGTTTTTTCATTTTGATATTTTTTACTGATACTTCTTTGACCATTACATTTTAAAAATGGCACCTTCGTCAATGCATACATACATAATGACGCATGTGCACGAGTAATTACACTTTTTTAAAAACTTGTATTCATGCTGTGCAGTCAATGCTGCACACCATGAACAAAAGGCCTCGGTAGAGCCGTATGGACTCAAAGGCGAGACCTATTGGCATTGCTATTGCATGTTTTTTTTGCTGTATTCTTCACTATGTTGTTTTCTGTTTCTACAAACAGATATTTTAGGATTTCAGAGAGCAGGTCCTGCCATAAAGTCACCGACTGGGTACAAATTAAACTCCTCCTCCACACCTCCACTATTGTTTCCTCTCCTTAAAGAGAGATACACGCTACTCTGTGAGCACGCATGCATGCATATAAATATACATGATGGTTGCTCTGCATTTGCCATGCATCGCCTCCACTGAGGATTTCTGCTGTCCGGATTGCACATGCGTAACATGTGAGTGAAAGCTGCACTGTCGCTGATAATACTGTACATGCCCTAAAGTGTGTGACGTCATTGGTGGCTCTCAACATTTTAAACAGCGGTAGTACCATAGACAGGCCCTCATTCTGACCTTGGCGGAGGCCGCCCGCCAAAGTCCCGCCGTCAGGTTACCGTTCCGCGGTCGAAAGACCGCGGCGGTAATTCTGACTTTCCCGCTGGGCTGGCGGGCGGTCGCCTTCAGACCGCCAGCCAGCCCAGCGGGAAAGAGGCTTCCACGATGAAGCCGGCTCGGAATCGAGCCGGCGGAGTGGAAGCTGTGCGACGGGTGCAGTTGCACCCGTCGCGTATTTCACTGTCTGCGCGGCAGACAGTGAAATACATGTAGGGGCCCTCTTACGGGGGCACCTGCAATGCCCATGCCAGTGGCATGGGCACTGCAGGGGCCCCCAGGGGCCCCGCGACCCCCCCTACCGCCATCCGGATCCCGGCGGTCCGACCGCCGGGATCTGGATGGCGGTAGGGGGGGTCGGAATCCCCGCGGCGGTGCAGCAAGCTGCGCCACCGCGGAGGATTCAATGGGGCGGCGGTACACTGGCGGGACCCCGCCAGTGGTGCCGGTCCGACCGCGGCTTTACCGCCGCGGTCGGAATCCCCATTGGAGCACCGCCGGCCTGTCGGCGGTGCTCCCGCGGTCCTCCGCCCTGGCGGTCAAAGACCGCCAGGGTCAGAATGACCACCACAGTGTCTTGTGGCATGGGTGCGTATGTTCAAAATGCAGAGAGGTGAGGGCTTTGGTATTTTGAGTGATGACATGGGGAATACCGGTCACATACAGTAGCCCAGGAGGTTAGTGCACGTATTGCAGAGATCTGTGTGTAATCTGCTAGACACAGGTTTGAATCATCATAAAACGGCTATAGGATTCTTGCTGCAGAGCTTTGTGTGAATGCTGCAGATCAGAAGCACATATCATAGTAAGATTTCCGAGTGGGTGTTGCACAGATATGTGTGCAGTCTACAGACTGCAAATGAAAGCCCACGTAAAATAGCTCGTCGGGTTAGCATATGCTGGAAATATATGCATGTAACCTTCAAGGCACATGGTTGAATGCACGTAGATTGTAAATCCAGCCTATATTCAATTAACCTTTTTTCGCACAATTAAACACATCAATCTGTATCAGCACATTACATATAAGCGTGCACTGAATAGACAATATTTTCCCGGATATGTTAAACAGGATCTACCATAAGTGGCTGGCTTTCGAAGCTCTATGGGTATCATTGCCAGTGCTTAATTTGTGCTTGTTGTTGCCGTTGCTGAGCACCGGCACTTATTTGTGAGGGCCGGGGCTTATTCTTATGCCTCAAGCATTTGCTGCGAGCAAAAGACACATATGGGAAAGACTGAAGAAGAAAAAACTAAAAAGCGTCATAAAGGGAGAAATTAGAAAGTTGCAGGATGAGCTGAAGGGGCAGGGGTGGCCATAAATGGACTGAAGAGGCCCGAGATGGCTTCAGGATTACCCCGCCTCAGTATTCAGTGCTGGCAGATTTAATTACTGCAGCCTCGTGTTTAAGAGAAGGGCTTTAAGCACCGTCACCTCTTTATTTACAAATTAAGCACTGATCATTGCACGCATTCTCTCAATATTTTGGTTGGAAGTATTTTAGTATTATAAGTAAAATAACAAGTTACATACCACCTGTAACACTCTTTCTGTTGGATGACCTACATAACTGCGGATGTCACCTTCACATTATTCCCTGGTGCCATATTAGAATATCTCCAGGCACAGATTCCTCACCTTTTGAATATCCACAAGTACCAAACTGGATCAGAGTACTCTTCAGCAATGCTTCCGTGTGCTGGTAGGTTGTTCATTGTGGCTTTGCAGTGACTCTGTACCTCTCCAGAAGTGATGGAGTGGAGCTGTGAAGGTGAGTTTCTTGTATCTTTTTCCACTTGCGCCTGCAGATGGGAAAAGTAGAAAAACATTCTGAGAGACACGGTGCTGATCTTCCAACTTTGGGCCTTTTTAGATGGTAAAGAGACGACTCCACATTATGGGGAGATGAGAGTTCAGTGAGGAATCTCCAGTTAGACAGAGTATTCACCGAAAGAGCGTTATCAAAGGAAAGTAACTTGTTATTCTGATGGATACTTTCTGTAACGTTCGATCAGAACCTCGGCTGTGCAATCTTGAGGGAGCGAGACATGAATGCCAAAAGCAGATTCCCTGGATCTCGTAACCATTTGAAGGGTAAGACAACTTCCAGGTGAGAACAGTGTCCTAGGGGAAGTGGAGATAACAAAAGATGAGGTCCTCAAGATGACCTCCTGAGTTCTCCTGGCTGCCGATACCTTCAGTCTTCTGTGTTCGCAGTATATCTAATAAATACACGGTATGATTTTTGATACTCATCATATAAATGGATATATGAATAGGGTGAACAGTAAGTATATGTTCTTACCTGAAACCTCACAATTTCCAACTAGAATGTATCAGCTGGGACCTTGCGTATAAAGTGTGCTCCTAAGGGAAGCGAATACAAAAATGTAGGTAAATGTATATACTAACCAAGGGCTTACTAAAGCAAGAAGTTATGTTGATAATTACCTCATACAAAAGAAAAGTGAGGTTCAAAATTAGGAGAGGGTGATAAATTCCGCTCCACCGGTGGAACTGGCAGAATTTTGACCACTACACGTTACATTTGTAAAGCAGAGTTCTGGCCAAATTCTGACAACTGCCACATGGTGGAGTTTTTTCTTGCACATGGCTCGTCAATGGTAAGCTGGCGAGTGTGAGCGAGAATTGTCTTCCCTTAGCACATTTGGCAGGTGCTAGGAGGGCACCCAGCCAGATTTACCCAACACAGCAGTCGTGGGCAGTCACGACAGTTCGCAGTGAGACACTGCTGCTCAGGTAGAAAATCAACTCAAGCACCAGCAAAATCAAGTAGATCAGCAGCGCCCACTGTCGGGCCATGTGGTGCAGCTCACGCTGTTTTTCAGTGTGGAATGAGCTCCTGGCACTAAAATTGGCATGATCAGCGGGATGTGCCGATTTTCACCCAGTTGAGGAAAACCGCAGAATCTCGTTGAGTTTTCATGGACTCCACGGAATTCTGCAGAGTGAAACTCCACAAGTTATGTCCATCCCTATACAAAACCAACCCAGAAAGATACAGTTGAATTAAATAATTTCCTACTACAAGATGCAAATAATTCAAATGAATATATGTATGTCTATCAGATGAGTAATGTTCTCAAGGTTCACCAAAAAAATATTACCAAGGGAAAATGATGATCATTACTTTTCCATCGCTTTGGAAGAACATGTGCTAGAAGTCCTTTTCCTTCTTTTTTTGAAGAAAAAATAATTACTAGAAATAAGTTTAATCAAGTTAAATCACAAGAACAGTGAGTCTAGATGTCCAAAAATATATATTTGTGGGCCAACCCCCGCATGCACTAAACCCCAAACCACACATGGCCTTCAGCTGTGCACAGCAGGGGTTAGTAACAGGACTGTGGCCAGGCCTGTGGCCAACCCCCCAAAAGGCCGCCAACCCAGGAGGGGGCATGCAACTTCCCTCCCCAGGCCGATGTTGGCCCCTAGAGACCCCATCCCCCACGTCTTGCCACAATTTCTCAGGGGAGCGGGTATGTGGCCCCCTTCCCCGGTCTGTTTTTGGCCAAAGGGACCCCATCCCTGGGACCCACCAGTGGATTTATGGGGAAGGGGTTCATGCCGCCCCCCCTCCCCAGGCCACTTTCTGTTCTTGGGACCCCATCTCCCAGGGCTGAGTCATATTATAAATGGGACAGGGGGCATGTAGCCCCGTCCCCAGGCCAATTTCTGGCTCCAGGGACCCAATTTCCCAGGGACCGGGAGAGGGGCACACAGCCTCCTCCCCAAGCCAATATGGCCCTGGGGATCCCATCCCCTGAGGCCCTGCACCTTTTCAAATGGGGAGGGAAACATGCAGCACCCTCCCCAGGCCAATATCAGCACCAGAGACCCCATCCCTCGGGGCCAGGTCAATTGAAAATGGGGGACGAGGGCCACGCAGCCTTCCGTCTTGGGCCGATTTTGCATCTGGGAACCCCATTCCCTGGGGCCCAGTCTTTGGAATGATGGATGCCCTGGCGCCCACTGCATCATTGTTGAGGGCCACAGGGGGAGCCCAAATGCCCCTGCTGTCCTAGCCAGCACCCTGCCTCCAGTGGGAGACAGCACCCTGCGGGTGGGAGCAATATTTACATCTGTGTTCCAGCGCACCTCAGTGAGGGCAGAGAAACACATGAAAAGTCCACTCTCAGCAGTTGGGAGCCTTTTTTATGCTCCCGCCCACTGGGAGTAAACTTAATATTTGCTCTCGCTTGAAAGAAGCTTTGAAATTGCTCCTGCCAAGTGGGTGCAAACACAGGTTTACCTGTCTGCACCAGTGTGGGCAGGGAGACTGCTATGTCCTGGGGTGGGCACCCCGGGACATAACTGGAGCCGTCTCTGGGGGGATGGGGTCCCCAGGTCATTAATGGCTCCAGGAGGAGGAGGTCACATGGCCCCCCTCCCGTTTGCCTGCATGGCCAGGCCCTGGACATTGGGGTCCCTGGGGCCTAAATCAGCCAGGATGGCTGCGTGCCTCCTCCCATTGCTAAATAAGGCTGGACTTGGAGGATGGAGTCCCCAGGCGCAAACTCGGCCCATGGAGGGGAGCCACATGGCCCCCAACACCTTCTAAATATCAGCCGTGTGTCAGGGGTTGGCAGTCCTGGGGCCCTAATCAGCTCATAGAGAGGGGCCACATGTGCCCTCTCCCCCCTAAAATACCCGGGGACCTGGCCCACCAAAGGGACCAATAAAATCAAACATGGGTAACAGCATTTTTTCCCCCAAAATGTGGATTCTTCATGGATTTGCAGCAAAATAAAAAAAAAAGGTGGTTATGACTCAGGCGGGGTCCCTGTGGGATCCCTCCACCACGCCTTAGGGGTTGAGTATCCCTGACCCTTTGCCTTTAAAAAAAATAAATAATCTTAGGACTCAGCTGAGTCGGAGTCCCAAGATGGCTGCCACCACTTCCTGGCTGAAGTGGTGGCAGGCAATCAGATATTTGAGATCGGTTGGATTTGAGGACCCTCCACATCTCTAGATAAACATAAATATGTTTTTATAATAACTTCAAAACTACCAAACACATTTTGCTAAATAACAAAAAGCACTCTTTGTGGACGAGATCTAGTTTTCTGCCTAATATGGTGTAATTCCGTTCAGCTGACGAGCTGTAGTCATGTTCAAAATCCATAGGGGAAATTACATTGGGAAAATATGTTTTGGGATCCCTCTGTTTTCTATGGCCATTGCTTCACTAATCACCATAACATTTTGAAGAGAGCAGCTGATGTGAGTGGCAAACTAGGTTTGAAAATTATGTGAAGTTTCATCAAATCAAAACAAAGTTATTAGCAAGGCTGTGCGAAACATGGGGGTTGGTGCCTGGGGGAAAGGGTTTGCCTGCAGGGCCTGGTCGCAGGCAAGACCCTGAAGCCAACCACCACTGCACACAACCAAAGGCCATGCATGGCTGGGTGCCTATTGGGTGTGGCCGCAGGGCCTGTGGCCAAGCCCCGTCCTGCACAGCCAAAGGCCATGTGGGGTGCAGGGTTGGGTGCCTACAGGGCGTTGGCTGCAAGACCCTATCATGCACAGGTGAAGGCCATGCACAGGGAAGTTTGGATGAACATAAGGTAATTAAATATTACTTAACATTGAAAAAAAAACAAATATTCCCTGAAAATATCACAGATTACGGTATAGTTAGAAGTTACAGGCGGCCATGTGAGGCAGGGGTTGGATTAACATAAGCTAACTAAATATTACAGAACGTTAAAAACCCTAGAACTCACTGAAAAAACCTAAGGTCACTGGGACTTTATAGTTAGAAAAAATAATTTACAAAACATAGAAATTCACTAAACACCAAAGGTTAGAGGAGGGACATTATAGTTAGGTTTAGATTTTACACAGAGAAATTCAAGAGAAGGTTATAGTTATCTCATGAAACTGTAACACATGCCCTAAGGTAACTATAACATGTGCCCTCACCATGCACTGCTACTATGTCACTAGTGTCATCTTCTAAGACATTATTTATAATATAACTGCAATATTTGCAATTAAATTAGTGATGAGAAAACTGTGCATGGCTAGGGCACTATAACTATAGTGTTCTTCTAACCTTTGCTTTTTTTAGTGAAATATATATATATTTATATATATATATATTCGCTTAAAAAACATAGGTTACAGGGACATTATAGTCAGGCTCAGATTCTAATGATAACAAACCATAGAAATTCACCAGTTATAGAAAGAGTTACCTTAAGTAACTATAACTCGTGCCGTAAGGTAACTATAATTCACGCCCTCTCCAACCTTGCACTGTGCACAACCTTCACCCGTGCACAGGGGAGGTTGCCTGCAAGACCTGGCCTGCAACCAGACCCTGAGGCCAACTCCCCCTAACCACCCAAAACCAGGATGTGCACAGCCCTTTGGCCATGCGCTGCGGGAGTTGGCTGCAGCTTCTCTGGGTGTGAGAGGGATATCTGGGGTGAGAGTGGCTGTCAGATTGTCTGGGTGTGAGAGTGTGTACATCAGTGTTTTACTGGGTGCGTCAGTGTGTGCACGGGTCTGTGAGTGGGTGCATCAGGGTGTGAGTGGGTCTGTCAGTGTGTTTGTGATGTGCGAGAGGGTGTGTGAGTGGGTGTATAACTGTCTGAGTGGGTCTGAGTGGGTGTGTGAGGGTCTGACTGGGGCTGTGAGTGAGTGCACGAGGGTTGGAGTTGGTCTGTGAGTGGGTGCGTGAGTTTCTGAGTGGGTCTGTGAGTGGGTGCATGAGTGTCTGAATGGGACTGTGAGTGGCTTCATAAGTGTCTGAGTGGGTGTGTGAATGGGAAAATCAATTGAAAGAAAGACAGAGTGAGCGAAAGAAAGTGGGGAGAGAGATAGTTTTTTAGTCTTTGATGTCTGATATACTTAGAAAGAGTTATTTGTTTCCAATTTAAAATCACAAATGTATTTTTTTAATAAAATATTTTTTATTAAAAAACAAAAATTGAAAGGAGTCCAGTTGGACTCCAATCCCTAAAGCTCAGTTTGAAGGTTTGTGACCTACTGACTGAGCTACAGTGTTTATTTTAAACAAAATTGTATTTAGCCCTTTATGGGCTATCTGGGACCATAAGGGAGACCTTACCGGCTCCCCCGCGGTCCCTGCTGGCTCCCACCTCCTGCGTGAGCCAGCACTCCTCCAGCAACCAGGTAGCTGCTTTTCATTGCAGCTACCTACTTGCTGGAGCAATATTTTCATCTGTCTTCAGGGCATTCCTGACCCCTTATCTGCTTGCAGGGAAGACAGATGAAAACTCTGCTTTCTGACTGCGGGACCTGCAACCAAGCCACAGCAAACAATTATGTCCTGGGGGTGGGCACCCTGGGACATAGCAGGAACCAGCTCTGGAGGGTGGCTGTCCCAAGGGCCATCAGTGGTTCCTCAAGGGGGGCCGTGTGGCCCCCTCCAATGAGCTTAGCCCTAGGGAGGTGGTGGTCGCTAGACCCTGGGTGTCTGAAACAGACCCCCTTAACTTTTTTATTATAGACCTGGGAAGATGGTGGTTCCCAGGGCTGTGGGGGGGGCTTCGCTGTCCCCTGCATCCCATAAGCTTGATGCTGCGGGGAGGTGTGGTCCCTGTGGCTGTGGGGGAGGCCAACGAGTCTCTCCCACACAAATACAACATTTTGCCCCAGGGAGGTGGGGGTCCCCCGTAGTGCGGGGGTGTGCAGCCTCCCGCACATTTTTCATGCATCATCCCGGGAAGGTGTCATTCACCTGGGCTAAGCCCCCAGGACTTGGCCATCTGGGGGCTTAAAGAAGATGAAGCGTGGGCGCCTGCGCTCAGTTTTTTAATTTTTTTTCCAGATCACAAATGGTGCCAAAAATTAAAAAATGCTTTTTATCCGTGAGGGGATCCTTTTGGGACCCCAGCACCAGAGCTAGGGGGTCAGGTTGTTTGCACCCTGGACTCTTTTTTCTTTTCTGGGATTCAGCTTCAGCCAAGTCCAAAAATGGCAGCCAACACTTCCTTACTGAAGTGGTGGCAACCAATCAGAGCTCAGCAGAAGATCATGAGGGGTCGCAAACCCTTCCCGTCCCTCTATAGACAAACTTGGATTTCCTTAAATTTCTCAAAAACTACTGAACGGATTTACACCAAAAAACAAAAAGGGCTCTTTCTGGACCAAGAGCTAACGTTCTGCCAAATTTAGTGTAATTCCGTCCAGTACTTTTGGCGTTATTGCTGTTCAAAATCCCTATAGAAAAATGAATGGGGAAAACATGTTTTGAGACCCCGTTTTTCTCAGCCCCCGCTTGGCGGATCACCCAAAAGCTTTACAGACAGCAACTGAAGTGAGTATCGTATTTTCTTGGAAAACGTCCTGAAGATTTATCAATCTGCACCCATATATATATATATATATATGTATATATAAACAAAAAAGAAATAAATAATTAGGTGGGTCCCGGAGGATGGGGCACCCGGGGCCGATATCGGCCTTGGGAGGGGGGCACCCAGTCTCCCTCCCCAGAAAAAAGTAATACTTAGGTTGGTCCCCTGGGGAAGAAGTACTTGGGCCGAGATCCACCTGGACCTGGGGAAGTGTGGGGGGGGGGGGTGCGGCCCCACTCCTCAACATAAAAACTAATGTTTAAGCAAGGTCCTGGGGGATGGGGTCCATGGAACCAAGATCGTGCCTAGGGAGGGAAGCCACGCGGCCCTCTTCCCCCAAAAAAGTAATAATTAGGCTGGACCACAGCGGATAGGGTCCCTGGGACAGAGATCGGCCTGGGGAGGGGGGCTGCACAGCCTCCAACCCTAAAAAAATTAAAGGGCTGATTTAAGAGCCACATTAGTGACATTTTCTTATGTTAATGTGGCCCTATGAGGCCAAAATCACTGTGCCAGATTTACAAAGTGGTGCAATGCATGCATTGCACCACTTTGTAACCCTTTGAGCTACATTATGCCTGTGTCAGGCATAATGTATGCAAAGAGGGCATTCCACTATTAGGGGGGGGCAAAAAAATGGTGCAAATAAATCTAAGAGATTTCTTTACGTCATTTTTTTCTGCACTTTTAACGCCTGCTCAGAACAGATGTTAAAAGGAGGCACACCATTGTTTTCAACGTGCCTCAATGGGCTTTGCAGGATTAGCTTCAACATTTGTGACACTAGTCCAGCAAAGCTGTGACCTAGCGTCAAAAATGTTGACACTAGTTTCTCTAACTACAACTATGGTGTGCTGTATCTTAAATATGGCACACACATGGTGGCCCTATCAGGGTTCTAAAGGGCGCTAGGAAAGTGGGGCTGCACTGGGTGCAGCACCACTTTCTCTAAATCAGGCCCTAAATGTTTGGGCTGGGCCCTGGGGGATGGGGTCCCCAGAGCCGAGACAGGCCTGGGGAGGAGGGGCCTTGCAGGATTTGGTTGGTATAGGGTTTGCCACAGGGACTGACCTCAGGCCAGGCCCTGCGGTTAACACCCGCTGTGCAAGGCCGAAGGCTGTGAGCTGCGTAAGGTTGGGTGGTTATAGGTGTTGGCCATAGGGCCTGGCTGCAGGTAGTGCGCGGAGGGGGTTGAATTAATGTATAGTAATGAAAATTTCTTTACATTAGAAAAAACATTGAAATTCACTGAAGAAACCGAAGGTTACAGGGACAGAATAGTTAGGAAATAGAATTAAAAATAAAACATAGAAATTCACTTAAAAAAACAAAGGTTAAAAGGGATATTATAGTTAGGCTCTCATTTTAAACACACAAAACGATAGAAATTCACCAGTTATAGCTAGAGTTGTCTCAAGTAACTATTGTGCCCCAAGGTAACTACAATTCATGCCTTTGCAGGGCTGGTTGTAATCAGCAAGGGAGGCGCTGAACTCAGCACTGCCCTCATGATTACAACCTTGTTCTCAGCCAGCCTTTTCATAGCGGTTTCACCACAATGAAAAGGGGAACAAGAGCAGGGGGCCTCAGCGGGGCCCCTGTATTGCCAATGGGTCCCCCTGCCCAGCACCCTTGAAATGCGCACCCTTGAAAGGCAGATGTCAGGGACACAATTTTGGAGTATTGAGGGCAGGGAAGAGGGTGCAGTTGGGACAAGTTGATCATGCTGGGCAGAAGGAGAGGCAGCACAATGGATCATTAAGGGCAGACGAAAAAAGAAAGTGGCAATCCAACCATACATGCCAACAGACCCTATTATGGTAGGAGACTCCCAATATTTTTTAAGCACAAAAGGGCTTTAGTTTATCTGTCTTCTGCCTAAAATCTCCTCTCTTCAAAAGTAGGAAAATAGGGAAAATCAGTTCTTCAGTTTTTTTTTCAAAATGTCCCTCTTGCCTATTTCAAAATGTTAGGAAGTATGGTGCATGGGATCACAGAGAGGAGGAGGAATGAGGTAGGGGCATGGGCTCGGATAACAAAGGGCAGGAGGGACATGGGCAGGTGCACAAAACTGACCTTATGGGCAGGCATGAGGGGTTGCAGCAGCACAATACACCACACAGGGTAGGCTGGACAGCAGTGCCGCACAATGGACCATGGAAAGCAAAAGGTAGGGGACAGGGTGATGCACATGAACAATAGAAAGCAGAGAGGAAGAGGCAAGGGCAGCAAGTTGACCATACTGGACAGACAGGAGGGACAGTTGCAGCAGAACAGACCATAAAGGGTTTGAGGGAGGAGGCATGGACACAACGAACAAGACAAGGGAGGCGTAAGGGGATATGGGCCTGCACATGGAAAACAGAGGGCAGGGGACAAGGGGGTAAGGCAGGAGCAGCAAGCTGACAATGAAGGGCAGGCGGCATGGGCACTGGAAGCACAACACACCATGGAGGGCAACAGTGAGACTATACTGGCATACACATAAACAACGGGTGGAAGATGGGAGAAGGACAGAGGCAGCAAGCTGACCACAATGGGCAGGCGGGAGGGACTGTGGCAATGCAGAAAACCATGCATGGCAAGCGGGAGAGCTACGCGCAGCACAACCACCATGCTGGGCAAGAGGAAGGGGGCAGGGACATGCATAAATGATCATGAAGGACAGAAGGGAGGGGTAGGGGCTGGACATAGACAAGAGAGGGCAATGGAAGGGGCTTCACAACAGGCCATGCAGGGCAGGCAGGAGGAGCTATTGCAAGACAACAGAGCATGGATGGCAGAAGAGAGTGGCAGCAAAAAGGGCCAAGGAGGGCAGGAGGGGATAGGGGCATGGAACTCAGACAGGCAGGGTAGAGGTGGCAGGGACAGGCAGCAGCCATTTGACCATGCTAGGAGGGTCGAAGGGGCAGGGGCAGTTCAACAGAACACTCAGAGTAGATAGGATGGGAAGTGGCAGGTCCACGAAACACGGTGAGTAAAAAGAAGGGAGCAGGGACCTACACACAGACATCGGAGGGCAGAGGAAAGGAGAGTAGGACCAGCAAGCTAAGCACGGAAGCTAAGCAGGAGGGCAGTGATGAGGCATAGACTTGGGCAATGGAGGGCATTAGGAGTGGGCAGGGGCATCAAGGTAAATGGAGGACTAGGGGCACATAGGTTCACATATAACTTTTACACAGTTTTCTCCTCAATAGTTTTAATGCAAATATTCCATTCATATTTTCAATGATTTTATCAAAGTTGTCATGAGTGTTGAAATACGTGAAGTAATTAGCAGTGCATGTTGAGAGCACGAGATATAGTTACCTTAGGGCGCGAGTTATAGTTACTTAAAGTAACTCTAACTATAACTGCTGAATTTCTATGGTTTTGTAAGTTTTAAATTTAACTGTAACTATAACGTCCCTGTAACCTTTGTTTTTTATGTGAATTTCTATGTTTAAAAAAAAATCTATTTCCTACCTATGACGTCCCTGTAACCTTTTGTAGGAAGTTGGCTCTGTATATACTATTTCAAAGTAAGAAATAGTGTGCACAGAGTCCAAGGGTTCCCCTTAGAGGTAAGATAGTGGCAAAAGTAGATAATTCTAATGCTCTATTTTGTGGTAGTGTGGTCGAGCAGTAGTCTTATCAGAGGGTAGTGTTAAGCATTTGTTGAACACACACAGGTAATAAATGAGGAACACACACTCAAAGACTTACTCTAGGCCAATAGGTTTTTATATTGAAAAATATATTTTCTTAGTTTATTTTAAGAACCACAGGTTCAAGATTTTCAATTAATACTTTAAATGTAAGGTACTTCACTTAGATATTTAGGAACTTTTGGCTGCCGGGGCCTGCTGGAGGAAAGCGCCTGGGGGGCTATTGATCTTTTAGGAGTGAAGCGGAGTCTGGGGAGCCTTAAGGTGCGCGGCGGCGGGGGCTGGCCTCCTGGACAAGGCGCTACAGCGCTGTTGGGGAGAGCCGGGCCTGCCGGCCGGGTGGCCTGCTTCGCGCTTCCTGCCACGGGCTAGTGAGTCTGCCTGAGTCGTCTGGGGGCCTGAAATCACCAATCTGTGGCCCAGAGGTGGGCGGAAGGAAGAAATTTGCGGGGCGGCTGTTGGTTGGGCTGCTCGTGCCGCTGCTCGCCGCCGTTCTGAGGGGGCAGACAGGTGGGCCTGGCCTTTGGCGAGCTGGTGAGGTGCTGATCAAGTGGACACCAGAAATGACCTTGAGGCGGCATTGTCATTGGATTTGGAGCTGGTGGCCAAGAATTGGTCCCCACCGGCTTGCGTTGCTGAGAGATCAGGCCACCGAACTGGCTGACTGAGTGGGGCCGGGGGCTGACCTGAAGGGTCCGTTCTGCCGAAAGATTGCCACACTTGATGAGCCGCTCTTCTGGACTGGGTCTCCTGTTCTGGCTGGGTGCACCGGTGGGCTCTTGGGTAACGACACTGGTGGGCGTGTCGGCTGGTTGGTGGAGTGGCGCCAGTCGGAGTCTGCCTGGACTTTGGACATGGTGGGGATGGGTCGCCTTCGCTCTGACGCTGGAGCTGGGAAGTCACAGGACGCCAGGAGCTGGATGCTGTGCTGGCCACAGTGGAGCGCATCGGCGACTCGCTGGAGCAGGCTCGCACATCCCTGGAAACCAAGATAGACAAGGTAGCCAGTGATCTTGTCCTGCTGCACGCTGACCACCACAACCTGGTGGACAAGACAGGTATGATAGAGGCGCGAGTGGATGAGCTGACCCCGGCGACGTCTCGCCTGGAGACCAAAATGGGGGATGCACTAACACGTATAGGTGAACTGGAGCGCCGAGTCGAAGATGCGGAGGGCCGCACCAGGCGAAATAACATACGGGTGTTGGATTACCGGAAGGGGCGGAGGGCCGTGATGCGGTGGCCTACTCTGAGAACTGGCTTAGGGGACTAGTGCTGGTTGGTACACTGACCCCATTTTTTTCAGTGGAGCGGGCTCATCGATCCCCACACGACCCAGGCCCCTTTATAATTTGCTTGCTCCACTATGCGGACAGAGATATCATTCTCAAAACTGTGAGATCCTCCCCGCCGCCTCGGGTGGACGATGCGCAAATAATGCTGTTCCACTCTGGCGGTGCAAAGGGATCGGGGCTCTTACCTAACCTTGAAGCGTAGACTCCGGGTACTGCACCTGGAGTACTCTCTCTTATTCCCAGCCAAGCTACGCATTATAGCTGAGAACAAATCTCATTTCTTCACCACGCCGGAAGCGGCGTGGGAATGGCTGGAGTCAACAGGCCGTGTTTCGGGCCGCGAGAGGGAGATGAACCCGCCGGCGTCGAAGAGCAGGCGCAGCTGGGGGAGGCGCGCCTATGGGAGGAGCGGTGTGACCGTTGAGGCTGCGACACACGGTCCTGGCTCGGAACAGCTCATACAGGAGCGGCGTGAGGTGCTACAGTCATCGGCGGCTATCAGTGCTTCTCTGGCGGCATCGGAAACGGAAACGGAAATTTCACAGACTCCCAGCGACTGCCCTGCCACCCCGGACTGACTCTCAGAGTTGGGTTTTCTGGAGTGCCCGACTGGGACCCCGGCACTGTGGACGACCTTTTCTAGGCCCTGTGGGGGCCTATCTGAACGGCCCAGAAATGATGTAACTCTCTGCTTGTGTGAACGGGGTGCCTGGTCTATAGAGATGATATGCTACTCAATATATGCTGACTGAGGGCGCAATTACCAAGCATGGGATACTTTGTGGGTAGACTGTGCAGCTTTCCCTGGTATTGTAATTGTCCCAGTTCACTGTTCAAAAGCATAGCTTGCCGCCGGCCCCACCCCACTCTGTTATCCATTCTAGCTGGGATGACTGGCTTAGTACGCGCCTATTTTTTGTGTGATCTGCCCTACCCCACTCTCCTACAATCGGAGAATTAGTATGTGTGATTATTTTGTTGAATGTAAAAGTTGTTGGGTTTGGGCGGGAACCGGTTGTTTATCCGCTCTGATGGTATTGGTTTTGTTTTGGTTGTATTGGAGGCTATACTCGAGAGGTCTGATTGGGTGCTGGGAATCTGCAATTGTGCGAGCCGTATTACGCTTGAGGGTGGGACGGGCAGTATGTGGGCACACTGAACTGTCACTGTCATGAATCCATGTATTGCGACCACTTGAAACGTGCGCGGCATACACACGCCTAGGCGTAGGTACTCCATATATTCATATCTTAAAAGGCACTCAGTTCCCATTTCCTTTCTGCAGGAGACCCATTTGTCGCTCTTGGAGCTCCTTTGCTTGCAGCGGCGCTGGAGAGGGCAACTATATGCCACAGGCCACTCCACTTATGCTAGGGGAGCCCTGATCTGGATTAAACCGGGCGTCCACTTCGTAGCAGAGGACCAGATCATAGATGCGCAAGGGAGATTCGCCCTGGTCTGTGGGCGGCTTGCGGGTCGGGCCATAGTGCTTGGCTCTATATACGCCCCAAATGTGGATCAGACTTCTTTCCTGCACATTCTGTCCCATCAATTATCGGGTTGGAGTGAATACCCCTGGGAGGGGACTTCAATAGTGTGCTAGATACTGACTTAGATCGTTCCTTCCCCCCCGCCTACATCGTCTACTGTGGCAGCTGTGCGTGGACTGGTCACCTGGACTCAACATTGGCACCTGATAGATATATGGCGGCAGCGGAATGCTGCAGACAGAGTTTACTCCTACTACTCTGCCCCGCACTCACTGCATGTGCGACTTGATAGAATACTCTGCACACAAAACTTGACCTCTGCGGTTGTGGACGCAGACTATTTGGGGTGCACGCACTCAGATCACAACCCACAGATTGTGCGCTTGGGCTGGGATGTTTCCCCTTCAGCTGTCCCTACCTGGAAACTTAGATATGAGCTCCTGGAGTAGCCTTTAAAGCATCGCTCGATGCAGCGATCTCTGAATTTTCCGGGCATAATGGCGGCACTGCCTCTACGGGCCTGTTAGAATTGGACGCTTTTAAGGTCTTCATCCGTGGTCACTGTATGGGGACCCAGTGGAATTTGTGCGCTCGATCGGACTTGACCTTGCTCATATAGAGCGAGACTTGCTGCGCCCTGAGAGAGAGGCTGCTCAAAACCCCACAGAGGTGGCTTTGTTATCCAGGGCCCGCGCTGAACGCTTTTCCCTACTTGAATGGTTGCGTCGTTTGAATTATGCTGAGCATTCGGCAAGAACGCACTCCTCAGCAAACAAGTCGGGTAGACTTCTGGCCTGGTTGATTAGACGTGATCGCGACCACGGCCCAATTATGGAAGTTCGCTCAGAGTCTGGTCGTTTACTTCATACACCTGTGGAAATACACTCCGCGTTTACACAGCATTATAGGACACTGCACACCTAGGCTGTGGCTCCCTCTGAAAGGTCCTGCGTCGAGTTTCTCTCTGGGGTGGAGGTCCCATGTATGACGGCTGACCAGAGGAGCTCGCTGGAGGACCCTCTTGATCTCACTGAGATACAGGCCAGTATTCGTGAGCTGACGGCTGGCAAGACTCCGGGCTCGGATGGTCTGCCGGCCGACTTTTGTAAGGCATTTACTTCAATTCTTGCGCCCAAGCTGCTCCGTGTGTATGAGGAGGCGGTGCAGAGGGGATGCTTGTCGACATCTCAGAGTGAGGCGATGCTTGTGTCCCTCCCCAAGCCTGGCTAAGATCCGAGAGATGGGCTTGTATCGACCGTTGGCAATGCTCAACACAGATTATAAAATACTGGCCAAGGCCCTAGCAATGCGACTAGCGCCTATGACGCCGGGCCTGGTGCACCAGGATCAAAACGGGTTTGTGCCAGCGAGAGATACGTCGCACAACATCAGGCGGTTGTTCCGTGTCATGCACTACGCGAGGCGGGACTGGCCACGAGCGGGATGTCTTGTCCTCGACCTGGAGAAGGCATTTGATTCCTTGGAATGGCTTTATCTTTTCGGAGTCTTGCAGCGGTTCTGCATTGGGCCCCTCTTTATTTATATGGTTAAGCTACTATACACTAATCCTCAGGTCCGGGTCAAGCTGGGGGGCATTATATCAGAGTCAGTCAATGTGTGCAGAGGTACAAGGCAGGGTTGCCCCCTTTCCCCATTGCTGTTTTCCCTTGCCATGGAGCCGTTGGCAGCGGTTCTGCGTGACAGGGGTTCCGGTTGGGGTATCGCTCTGGGAGATGGCCTGCACGTGGCATTGCTGTATGCCAATGACCTTTTGTTGTATTTTAAGGATATTTCGCGAATCCCCTCAGAGGTTATGACCCTGCTGCAGCAGTTTGCCCTGTTGTCTGGCCTCAAGGTTAATTGGTCTAAATCATGCCTCTTCCCCTTTGACCCTGCACTTTCGAACCCAGGGCTTTGTCTCTCCTGGAGTCCTGTTCCTTGGCAACCCCACCCTTTCAGGTACTTAGGCATCCGTATTTACCACCATGGGGAAGACCTAATTGATGGGAACCTTAAGAGAACGGTGTCCTCTATCAAATCCCAGATGGCTTTCTGGCAGACGCTGCCGCTGTCGGTGGCGGGTAGGATAGCGCTCCTAAAGATGATCATCTTGCCATGCCTATTATATTACTTTTACAATCTCCCACACTTTATCCCTAACAGTTTCTTCAGGAGCCAGGAATCTACGCTGAGGGAATTTATTTGGAATAGGGGATGCTGCAGAGTTGCGCTGAGGAAAATGTATCTGCCACTGGAGAGGGGCGGCCTGTCAGTCCCTAATCTGGAGCACTACTACTTGGCCTCTCAACTCCAGTGGGTGTCCAAATGGCTGGTGGGCCTTCACCTTGCACACACGGTTACCACGGAGGGCACTTGGTCCCTCATGCAAGTGACACATCTATTTCACTCACTCAGGCATGCGGTGTTGCCGGGACAAATATTCCTTAAGGTGGCCTATAGTTGTTATCGTAGGTCCCTGCGCCTTACCGGGGGGACATTCCCATTTTCGCCAGCCTTGGCATTGCTGGGTACTCCCGAGGCCCCAAGATTACGTCAGGTCCCGAGTTGCGTGCATGGCATGCGGCAGAGCTGTATACGCTGGGTGACCTCAATGATGATGGTAAGGTGATCTCGTTCCCCGAACTGGTTCAGGAGTCGGGCCTACCTGCAGGACAGTTTCTGCTATATAATACACTATTGAGGTCTTTAACATCTAAGTGGGGCGACCTGTCAACTGCACTTCCCACGCATCTGTTGGTACAGTACATACAGGTGATGGGGCAGGGACGACACCTGATTAGATGGTTCACTGTCGCATTGCGCATGCACACAACCTGAGAGTGCGAAACACTGGGTGCGGCGTGGAACATGGATGCAACCGTCTCGCTTACAGATGTGCAATGGAATTCTGCTCTCTGCGGCCACGTGAATGTACCTCGTAACTCGAGATTCGCTTGATCCAATTTTATATCATTCATAGGGCATACCTTACTCCAGCCTGAGTGAACAGATATTTTGCTCGTCGCGATGCAGCTTGCCCCCGTTGTTCCCACATAAATGCAGACATGATTCACATGCTATGGTCCTGTCCATCCTTGCACAGCTTCTGGAGGGCGGTGATAGGTTGCTTATCGGAGTGCACATCGCGCTCGGTTCCGTTCACCTGGGAGGTTTGTGTGCTGGGCCTCTTTCCTAGGGACACGCGGCATAGAGCTGCTGTGAGATTTCTAGATCTAGGCTTTATAACAGCTAAGCGGCTGATAACCCGCAGGTGGAAATCGGCTGACCCACCAGCCGTGCGGGCCTGGAAATACTCATTTGAGACTTGGGCAAGTGCGGAGGGAGTGGCGTTAAGACGGGAGGATGCACTGGGGTTACGCAAGTATCCGTTATCGGACAGCTGGGAGGCGATGATGGCATGTTTACAAGGTTCGGGATCGGGCAAAGACGTGGAGGGATTGGTCTAGCAGCTGAGATGGATGCGCGCCTGCTCTGGACGCAGGAGAGCGGGGCAGAGGGAGCTGGAGCTTGAGTAGCCGGCCTGGCCTCTGTTTTTGGGGGTGCGACGGGGCCATATCTAGGCAGCCGGTGCTGTGGTTTGCATGTGTTACCGTCCTAAATTGATATTGATATTGATACGAATGGATAGATCACGGGGTTCCCGCACGCATGATGACGCAATTCAATCAAAGTTTGCTGACTGCAGGAATAGTACTCCAAAGTTTGTTACTGTTCTTATTGTTATCTGTGGTTTGCTCAAGATGAATATCTGCATGCACAATTCTGTCCGAACACAATGATCTTTGTGTGCGAATTACAGGGACACTGGGGTATTTATCGTCCTTCAGGTCATCCGTGGGTTGAAACAATCTAGTGTACGGACCCTTTCTTTTGAATTCGTATGTCAATTAATCCTAATCTATGTAAGTGCTGGCAGAGTGTAGTTGAGTACTTCGATTGGAGGTATAGCAGTCCACTGTTTTGATGCCTACTTTCTTCTGATGTGCTTATACAGTCGACTAGTAATTGCACAAATGTGTTATCCTAGTGCTGATGTATGTCAAAATGTTACAATATGCTAAAATAAATAATAAACAGATTTCTGAAAAAAAAATCATGTGCAGTCTTTGTAAAAATGGCAATAAGCTATTTTCAAAGTGGACACAGTGCAAAAATCAACAGTTCCTGGGGGAGGTAAGTAAAGATTAGGTTTGAAGGTAAGTACAACACTTACAAGTCTCAAAATTGGGGCATAGGTAGCCCACCTTTGGGTGTTCAAAGCAACCCCAAAGTTACCACACCAGCAGCTCAGGGCCAGTCAGGTGCAGAGGTCAAAGAGGTGCCCAAAACACATAGGCTTCAATGGAGAACAGGGGTGCTCCGTTTCCAGTCTGTCAGCAGGTAAGTACCCGCGTCCTCGGGGGCAGACCAGGGTTTTTTTTTAGGGCACCGGGGGGGACACAAGAAGGCACAGAAAGTACACCCTCAACGGCACGGGGGCGGCCAGGTGCAGTGTGCAAAACAGGCGTCAGGTTTTAGATAGGAAGTAATGGAGGGACCCAGGGGTCACTTCAACAATGCAGGCAGGCACAGGGGCGGGGCTCCTTGGGGCAGCCACCACCTGGTCTAGGCAGAGGGTTGCCTGGGGGTCGCTCCTGCACTGGAGTTCGGTTCCTTCAGGTCCTGGGCACTGCGGGTGCAGTGTTGGTTCCAGGCGTCGGGTCCCTTGTTACAGGCAGTTGCGGTCAGGGGTAGCCTCTGGATTCTCTCTGCAGGCGTCGCTGTAGGGGCTCAGGGGGGTCGTCTCTGGTTACTCACGGGCTCGCAGGCACCGGTGAGTCCTCCCTGAGGTGTTGGTTTTCTGCAGGTCGAGCCGGGGGCGTCGGGTGCAGAGTGGGAAGTCTCATGCTTCCGGCAGGAAACGTGAAGTCTTTAAAGTTGCTTCTTTGTTGCAAAGAAGTTGCAGGTTTTTGAACAGAGCCGCTGTTCACGGGAGTTTCTTGGTCCTTGGGTGCAGGGTAGTCCTCTGAGGCTTCAGAGGTCGCTGGTCCCTGTTGGATGCGTTGTTGTTGCAGTTTTCTTCAAAGTTGGGAGACAGGCCGTTAGGGGCCAAAGCAGTTGTCGTCTCCGTCTTCTCTACAGGGCTTCAGGTCAGCAGTCCTTCTTCTTGTTAAAGTTGCAGGAATCTAGTTTCCTAGGTTCTGGGGTGCCCCTAAATACTGAATTTAGGGGTGTGTTTAGGTCTGGGAGGGCAGTAGCCAATGGCTACTGTCCTGGAGGGTGGCTACACCCTATTTGTGCCTCCTCCCTGTGGGGAGGGGGGCACATCCCTAATCCTATTGGGGGAATCCTCCAAACTCAACATGGAGGATTTCTCAAGGCAGGGGTCACCTCAGCTCAGGACACCTTAGGGGCTGTCCTGACTGGTGGGAGACTCCTCCTTGTTTTTCTCATTATCTCCCCCAGCCTTGCCGCCGAAAATGGGGGCAGTGGCCGGAGGGGCGGGCATCTCCACTAGCTGGGATGCCCTGGGGTGTTGTAACAAACGGGGTGAGCCTTTGAGGCTCACCACCAGGTGTTACAGTTCCTGCAGGGGGAGGTGATAAGCACCTCCACCCAGTACAGGCTTTGCTCCTGGCCACAGAGTGACAAAGGCACTCTCCCCATGTGGCCAGCAAACATCTCTGGTGTGTGGCAGGCTGGCAGAAACTGGTCAGCCTTCACTGGAAGTGGGGTATGTTTTCAGGGGGTATCTCTAAGATGCCCTCTGGGTGTATTTTACAATAAATTGTAAACTGGCATCAGTGTGCATTTATTGTGCTGAGAAGTTTGATACCAAACTTCCCAGTTTTCAGTGTAGCCATTATGGTACTGTGGAGTTCGTGTTTGACAAACTCCCAGATCATTTACTCTTATGGCCACCCTGCACTCACAATGTCTATGGTTTTGCTTAGACACTGCAGGGGCATAGTGCTCATGCACATATGCCCTCACCTGTGGTGTAGTTCACCCTGCCTTTGGGCTGTAAGGCCTGCTAGAAGGGGGACTTACCTATGCCACAGGCAGTGTGAGGTTGGCATGGCACTCTGAGGTGAGTGCCATGTCCACTTAGTCATTTTCTCCCCACCAGCACACACAAGCTGAGAGGCAGTGTGCATGTGCTGAGTGAGGGGTCCCTAGGGTGGCATGCTGCAGCCCTTAGAGACCTTCCCTGGCATCAGGGCTCTTGGTACAAGGGGTACCAGTTACAAGGGACTTACCTGAGTGCCAGGGTTGTGCCAATTGTGGAGACAAAGGTACAGTTTAGGGAAAGAACACTGGTGCTGGGGCCTGGTTAGCAGGGTCCCAGCCCACTTTCAAATCATAACTTAGCATCAGCAAAGGCAAACAGTCAGGGGGTAACCATGCCAAGGAGGCATTTCCTTACACATTTGTTTTTTTTCAGTGAATTTCTGTGGTAGTTTTAACATAAAGTAATTTTAATTACTATACGTTAATCCAGCCGCCTGCAGCCAGGCCCTGCAGCCCACCCCCGATAAGCACCCAACCCTGCTTTGGGCATCACAGGGGTTGGCTGTCAGCAGCAGTTGATGAAAAAGAACTCACTCATCACAGTCACTACATGAGCTATTGCAATAAAAAAAGCAAGGATTCAAACATCTATCAAGGTTTACAGAAAACTTTTCAAGGCGAAAATGCAGAGAAAAAACACTTGCTTTACCTGGACCATGTTGTAGAAATTAGTCCAGGACACAGCTGGGTATATGATGGTTCTTTATTCAGAGTATCCCATCCACTCTCACACAGCATCAGCTATGCCAAACTCCAGCCTGGGGAATAGAATCCCCCTTACATCCTACATTCCAAAAACGATGTAATACTTCTCATAGAACACACACCTTCCCAACAATACATTTGAACATTTGGAAATAAATAATATAAAATGCAAAGGAAGAATAATAACATAACACAGAACACCAAATATGAAGAAAACCTTAGTAAAGAGGAACAAACAAAAGAAAATTAGGATGACAATTTCATGAAACTCTTTTTGATATCACAACAGGGTTGAGGTTCCATATCCTCCCATCCTTAATTTTGACAGCATTTCTGAAAAGTTTAATGACTTCGAATGGACCCATGAACTTACTTCCACTCTTACATCAAGAAGGTTTCTTCACCAAAATTTCGTCCCCCACTCTTATACCAGCATTTACTACACTCTTCTTTTCATCATAATATTCTTTCCACACATTTCCTCTCACATTTGTTACCACCTTTCATATTGGACCAGAGAACACTGTCATTTTTACCCCATGATACCCAACCAGGAGCCAACTGAGTGTTACCCTTGCAACCTCTGAACACTTCAAAGGGAACCTCACCAGTCGTTGAATGTGGTGTAAACCTGTAAGCATGTCAACATTATTTTAGACACACTCTGCATTCCGTTGCTGTAACACATATCCGTTTCGCCATTCATAAAGTTGCAACATCACTGGTAAGGGACACCACAGCACTTAGTAAAAAAGTCTCCCAGAAACAATGCAGGAAACCCAATTGCAGAATAGGAAATATACCACAGAGTCACTGGAAATTTTGCCAGATTAGCTGGATTCTGGAGGTGATGTCTTCCCCCTCTTCTTCTTCATCACTCACATCCATCCTCTGAGGTGGCAGGGGTGGTTGGACAGCAACCTCCTCTTCCAGAAGTGGGATAGCTTTCCTCACAGCCAAGTTGTGTAGGATGACGCAGGCCACCACTATCTGACACACCTTGGCAGGGTCATATCACAGGGATCATCCAGAGAGATGCAGGCAATGAAATCTTGCCTTCAGGAGTGCTATGGTTTACTCTATCACCCTCCTAGTGCGACCATGTGCTTCATTATAATGGAGTTCAGCATCTGACCTGGGATTTCTCACAGGTGTCAGGAGCCATTGCATGGTTGCGTAGCCAGAATCCCATGGAAAAGTGGGTGAAAGAGGGTTAATATACATGCTTACTACTTCCATGCAGCCTGTCTGTCAGGTATGTCACTAGTACAGTGTCACACACACTCACCTATGAGCCAAGCTCTATCCCCCTGTAGTTGTCCCATCATGTGTGGCACACTGCTGTTTCTCAGGACATAGGAATCATGGACTGATCCTGGAAACCTTGCATTGATATGAGAAATGTACTGATCAGCAGAGCACACCAATTGGACATTCAGGGAGTGAAAGGTTTTACGATTTCTGAACACCTGCTCATTTATGCTTGGGGGTATGAGGGCTATATGGGTATCATCAATGGTATCTGTCACATGGGGGATAATTGCAAAAGCATTGAATCCTGATTTGATGGTACTGAGATCAGTCTTTTGGGGGACATAATGTTGCAGGTGTTGCACAAATGCATTAAAAAATTTGGACAAGATGTGGCTAAACATTGGCTGAGAAACACCAGCTGCCATGCCCACTGTCACTTGGAATGAGTCTGTGGCTAAAAAATGTAGAACAGATAGTACCTTCACAGTTGTAGGCATGGCATGGGGATTCCTATCTTCTGGCATCAGAACAGGCTCCATTTGTGCTCAAAGTTCCAGGATTGTGGCTCGATTCAGGCAGTAAGCCATGATGATGTGATGTTCCTGTATGGTGGCCAGATCTACCAGGGGTCTGTAAACAGATAGGGCCCTCCCTCACCACATGGGTCTGTACCTATGGTGGAGGAAGAGAGACAAAATGAGTTGGGACAAACACTTCCAGAAAAAGGTCTCACTATTCATGTTGTACATGCTACACAATTGTCCCTCACAGATACAAAGAAAATGTTAATCGTGTCAGGGCAATGTGTGGTGAGGTGTGTATGTTTTATTGCATCACAGTGTAGGCACAATTCCCAACATGATTCCATGAGAAGGACCAGTCATCATGACAGTACTCGATGAAGGGGAGATGGAATGGAGCCATGGACTAGGACCCCGGGAAGACTATGAATTGTTGTATATCAGTTTCTTTTTCTGAAATCTTGTAATATCAGTATATATATTTTGTATAAATAAACCACTGATGTGCGGATATTGGGTCTAGTTACAATATTGAATACTATATGGAATAAATAGGAGAGATGTGTGATTTCTACTTTCTCCACCGCCGCGGTATATATCGCCATTTTGCCATGCCCTTGCCACTTGACTCCTGCACCTCGAGTAGGGAAGAACACCAATGCGTGTGCTGCTGTGTCCTGACTCTGGTCCTTAAGATGGCACGTGCTACAGGGGAACGGGCCCCTGTCTTCATCACGGAGGAGCTGGAGAAGCTACTGGATGAGGTCCTACCGCTGTATGCAAAGCTGTATGGGTGACCAGAGGAACAGGTGACTTACTATATGACCTCCTTGAAACTGTGTGAATGAGACGGATGCTTGTAGGTGTTTTTGTTGGCTGTGTAAATGCTTACCAGTTGCGTGTCTGGCAGTTTTGGACTTGCCGATTGTCTATATGTATGTCTCCAATAGCTATAACAGGTTGGACTGGCATGGCATTTGTGTATGGGGCACCCACACTGACATCTGTTTCTTTACTCTGTGTGTCCCATGCAGGTCAGCACCCATCAGAAGAAAGGATTGTGGCAAGCCATTGCCACAGAAGTGCGGACCCTGGGGGTCTACAACCAGCAGAGCACCCACTGCAGGAAGCAGTGGGAGGACCTGCGGCGCTGGGCCCGGAAAACCGGAGAGTCACAACATGGGAGCGCTGCCCGTCAGACCCTGACCCCCCTAATGGCCCGCATCCTGACGGTGGCCTATCTGGATTTGGATGGGCGCTTGAAGGCAGCACAGCAACCACAAGGGAGTGAGTAATAACACTGTTGTGATGCTACTATGATGAGTGTAGTTAGGTGCTATAGAGTGCATGCATTGTAATGCCAGGGCCACAGACAGGTGTGTCCCTGCTGTCCTGCCCCCTCTACGTCCGTGGGATAGTGTCCTTAGGTAGATATGGCTGGGAATGTAGGCCTGTGAGGGGTCTCCTGTTTGGGCTATTGGTTTAATGTCCTCATGGGTTTGCAAATTTGTTGTCTTGGCATCGTCTCTCATTGTTTCCCATTGCAAAGTGTAGCAGAATAGAGGGCCAGGATGGTAATGTAGTGTACTACAGGATCATGCCTACCATTCAGGGGCACATTCCTATCATATATTGTGTCTGCTGAGGCTTGTTGCCTGAGATGGGTGGGAGTGTATGTGCTCAAACATGAATATTTTTCCTAAAATTGACATAGTTCTTTTTTCTTTTGTCACCCAGCGTGCTCTTGTGTCCTTCTGTGCTTTAGCATCTTCTGGTGAGGGAGCTGAGGTACCATCGAGTGAGGATGATGAAGCCCACGGGACCCAGGAGGCAGAATCCACCAACGCCAAAGGGACCAGTGCGTTGGAGGGTGAGGGAAGTACCATGGGGGAGGTGACTAACACTGAAGATAGTAACTCTGACACCTCCTCCGATGGCAGCTACCTGGTGGTGGCGGACCCTACTGAGTCCACCCATTCTTTGCCATTTTCCACCACCCCATACCATCACCATCCTCCCAGTAGCTCCCCACAGAGTGGCCCATGCCCGCTCACCCAGGAGGGTGGGCATCTCCTTCGCCCCAGGCACCTCTTCTCCTGCCCCAGTCAGCCTGCTGCACTCACTGAGGAGGCCATTGACCTCTTGAGAACCATCTCTGTAGGGCAGACAACCATCGTGAATGCCATCCGGGGGCTGGCATCCCTGATGCAACAATGCAATGCATTCCTGGAAGGCATTCATGTTGCCATACTGACCTACATAGATCTTTTCAGGCTCTGGCCTCCTCTTTGAGGGCAGCCAGTGTCCCTGGTCCTTCTGTCCCCCCTCCCACTACCTCTACCCCTTCCAGCACCCCATTCCCTTCACCGATCCCAAGCACACATATAGACAGCCATGCACCCAAATCAACACACATGAAGTATACAGAGAAACACAAGCACCACACGTCCCACCACATGAAGGCACACACCCAACATGCCAAAGCAGACACACCAAATCCACCTCCTCCACTGTGTCTACCCACCCTCCTTCCAAAACACACAAACGCTCACACTCATTCACTCCACATACATCCACCACACATACGTATACTAAACAGGCACCTGCATCCACATCCAGTACACCTACACCTCGTACCCCCACTCCCTCTACCTCCACTCCCAAACCTGTCTCCAAAACCCCTCCTGCTGCACCTAGAAAGCTTTTCCTCCCCCCCTGTTGACTTGTTTGAACCCACTGGCCCACCCCGTCTTATTCCTAAACATTCCCTTTGCCTCACCAAGTTTACTCCTTCCTCTTCATAGTCCTCCCCAGTCCACCCTTCCCATTCCCCTGCCCCTTCCCCAGGGAGGAAGAAGTCCTGTGTTGCCCCTGGTCCCTCTGCCATTTCCCGGTCCAAGCCCACTCCTCCTCCTTCCCAGGGAAAGCCCAAACCCTCTCCACCTCCAGAAGATTCCCCCTTCTAAACATGAGTCCCAACCCCTACCACCCCCTGCCCCTAATCCCTGAGGAGCCTGGCTGCCCCATTTATGCCCCTTTCTCAGTGGAGGATTTTTCCATTGTAGGAGTCAAGTGTGGCCTATATTTGCCCTTCTAGGATATGAATTTGGACTGGCCTACAGCCTTGTTTGGACAGAAATGTTTGTTTATATACATACATTTTTAGGGCCCAGCAGACCTGTTGGTGCAATATTGTCCTGTTGTGCAGCGTTTCACTGTGGGGGAGTGGTGTACACAGGTGTGTGCACTGGTTCTGATTTATGTTTGCATGTGTCTGGTAAGTACATTTTGGTAGGGTATGTATGGCGTGGGGCTGTGGGAGGGGGTGGCAGTGCGTTGCGGTGTGGGTGGGTGTGTAATTGTGCCCTTTCCTTCCATGTGTGCTAGGCTGCGGTACTTACCCTTGGCGTCTTCGTTGGCGGTCCCGGTCCTGGAGAAATATGGCAAGGAGAAGCACTGGCATTATTTCCAACTCTCGCTCCATGTCGGCATCGCCGTGTTCTGTGGGCCTCTGGTGAGTGTTTCCCTTTATAGGGGTCATTTCCGGAAGGCTTTACGGGGCGGTAGTTCCCAACCCGGAACTGATGGCAGTGTAGTGGTTCATAATATGGTGGCCGTATAGGGCCTTTCTGCCGGCCTAAAGATGGCCTCCGACGTCGTCGGCAGTGCTCACAAAATGGCGGTGAGTGGATGAGCCGCTAGCTGATTCTCATGTGCTTCATTATGTGGTCTGGACCGCCATCCTGTTGGCGGTAGTTACTGCGGCCGCTGGGGGTGCTGTCTTTACTGCCAGGTTAAAATTGACCACCAAAGTCTTTGACAAGCAATCAGCAATTTAGTTGTTCAGTTCTGGAACACAGAAAATGTTAAAACAAAAATCTTGAAGACAAACAATCCATCTGCTAATCCAACCAGAGATTATGTCTAGTCCCTTTCTCGTAAAAACCTCCACAAGTGGCTCCTGGTCTGTGAAAATAGAAAATTCTCTTCCCCACACAAAATTCTTGAACTTGTTGGTTGCCCAAAACACACTCACAGCCTCCCTTTCAATTGTTGAATAATTAATCTCTGCTCCTTGCAAAGTTCTGGAGCTATACACCACAGGCCTGAGATCATTACCACTTCCAAAATCCTGCAACAGTACCACCCCCAGACAAGGATCGAAGGAATTCAAACAATCAGCTGCTGACAATTCCATTTTATACATTCAAACTCCCTCTTACACTCCTCATCCCACATGAATTCAATTACCTTTCTTAAGCAGTCTCCACATGTGCACTGTTTTGGAGGCTAAATTAGGCGAAACTTTGCATGAAATTCTACCATCCCAAGAAAGGACAACAGCTCATCTTTCTATTCACGATTAGGCAACTTTAAAATGTTCGTAACAAGAGCACCATTTGGATATAGACCCTGGGAAGTAATTTTGTGACCTAGAAAGAAAATTTTTTCAGTTTGAGAGTCAAACCATGATCCCTCAATATGGTTAAAACTCTTTTCACCCTCACTTCATGCTCTATTTTAGTCTGCCCATGAATCAATATGTCATCTTGAAAATATTTAACTCCTGGTTCTGATCCTAATAAACTATACATCATGCGCTGGAAAAAGGCAGAAGCTGACACTAATCCAAACGGCATCCTTATGAACTGAAAAGTCCCAAACGGGGTGATAAATGTGGTATAATCTCTTGAGTCAGGATGTAACATGACTTGATGATATGCAGAGGTTAAATCTAGGGTACTGAAAAACTTTGACCCATGTAGAAGCAAGACAATCTCAGTTATGTTGGGAAGTGGAAATTGATCACTGACTACGCATTTATTGAGACCCCTCAAATCAATGCATAACCTGATGTCGCCAGATTGTTTGCGTGCAGTGACAATTGGCGAAATCTATTCAGAACATTCTACCGGCTCAATCAATCCATCTTTGCATGGCCTCTTTATCTCATTTTCAACATCATCCTTCATAGATATTGGAATAGGACGTTCTTTAGCAACGACAGGAATAGCCCCTTTCTTGATTCTTATGCAATGTGCATACCCCTTTAAACATCCTAATTTGTCACTAAATACTTCCTTAACCTTGTTAACGAATTCAGGTATTGATACAATCTTCTCACTTTGCACTGAAAGTTCATGCACATTATTTACCCGTAACAGCTCAACAAACCGACTATTAATCATAACGGGTGTAGGAGAATTTGGGTCTAGAATAACATTTAACTCCTTTGGTGCTGCAAACTCAGAACACTGTCCCCTTTCACAGGAACATATACCTTTCCAAAAATGGTGTTAGGTTTGAAAGAAATATCAGATTCAAAATATCCTCCGAGTTATATAACCTGTCCACAAGAAGCACCATGAATCACATCTGGTTCCTTCAAATTCACTTTGTGACTTAATTGTTTATCAAACAAATCATTTGATATTAAGGTCAACCATGCTCCAGAGCCAACCAAAACTTCGCTCATAACCCCAACATAGTAACTTTATCTCTTGGGTGTCTTTTTTGTTCAGGTTGGGCAAAAACAGATAAAATACAATCTTCAACTACCTTTACTGGTGTTTGACTGGGGCATTTGCCCGACTTACAACATTTGATAAAATGACCTTTTTTGTTACATATTTTGCAAGATACATTGAAAGCTGGACACTTCTTATATGAAGCGTAATGGGCAACATTACCATATCTAAAACATTTGTTATCCCTGTTTTTAGCTCACTGCCATTGAGCAATTTTCCCTTCATCTTTATCTCCATCTTTACATTTACTTTGCTCAATCTTGGAATAAATTTTATTCACTGCCGGATTTTTTTTTCAACTCCTCAACACACACTAAAGTGTGTTCCACACTTTTGGCCAAAGTGATTCCTTCATGGAGAGAAGGATCGTCCTTACCCGAAAGTTCCTGTCTTATTTTGTCACTGCAACATCTTAACATAAATTGATCTCTTATATGCTCTTCTATTGTAAACCCAAATCTGCACGATGAAGTTAATTTCCTCAGAGCTGTTACATAGTCTTCAACACTTTTATTGGGTTTTTGTTCTCATTCTGAAGTGATAACGTTCCAAGATTGTACTAATTTTAGCTGAGTAATGTAAGTCTAATTTTTTTAAACATATCTCAAACTCATTTAAATCAGTACCATCATCACCTGGGTCAGGTAATGTTTCAAAAACGTCCTGAACTTCACTCCCCAGGCAGTCCAAATCATTTTCCTCAACTCATCGCCAGTGTAGCAATTAGTCCAGGACAAAACTGGGTATATGTTGGTTCTTTATTCAGAGTATCCCATTCACTCTCACACAGAAATAGCTATGTCAAACTCCAGCCTGGGGAATAGAATCCCCCTTACATTCTACATTTCAAAAGCGATGTAATACATATAATATATCACACATGTGCTAGAAATTTGGATGATTTGTACTTTACAGAGGTGGGGCTTCAACCTGAGCACATGCTTTGCTTACATCTGTAAGTGCTTCCTGTTAAGGTTTAATTTCTGTGAAATTAGCATTGTGCCTGAATGAATCCTGCCATGCATATTTGTTCAAGAAGAGCCACCGTTTTCTGCATGATGTCTACCCAAATAGAGTACTTTCTATTGGCTAATTAGTAGGTGCTACCTTATTAGGTAAATGTATTGAGCATCTCCCGCTTAAAGCACACCATGGTAATGTCCCCAGTGACCTTGTGTGTCTGTAACTTTGCCAATGTTTTTATTGCTCTATTGTCTTCATCAGATAACTGTTCAAGGTGTAACTTCAGATCTGCAGATCCACCTTGAAAATATATATATTTTAATCCTGGGGGCTGCTGGGGGAGCCTCAAGGCCCCTGTGGTCCCAGCCTTCTCCCATCTTCGGCAGGAACCAGCATTGCTCTTGAATTCAGGGAGCTTCTTTAAATAGCAGCTCCCTGCTTGCAAAAGCAATGTTTTCACCTCTTTTCCTGCACGCATGTTTGTGTGCAGGGAAAGAGTTGAAAACTCAACTTTCGGCAAGTGAGAGCTATTTGACAGCTCCAGCTTGCTGAGAGCGGAGTTATGTTTGCTTTTAGTTGGTGGGAGCTGTCAGCTGGTCCCCAGGGTCATATATGGCTCCACGACGGGGGCTGCATGGCCCACATCCTTGTTTTCAATTTGGTCCCAGGAATGTGGTGGTCCGCGGAGCCTGGGGTCCGCGACAGACCCCCTTCTTAAATGTATATGTAGCCCCTAGGAGGTGTTTTTTTTTTAAAACACTGCTCCCTGGTGGGGAGGTGGTCCCCAGGGCCAGGGGTGGTCTGCAGAACCCCTCCTAATAAATGTTTATGTTGTCCTGGGAAGGTGGTAGTCCCCGGGGCTGCATATTTTGTAATCATAGTGCTGGGGAGGTGGCAGTCCCTGAGGCCTGGGGGTCCACAGGACCCTCCCATTATTTAAATATAATACTGCCTTGGAAAGGTGATGGTACCTGGGTGCGGGAGGCCAGGCAGCCCCACCCCCTCAGACCTACAAAATATAGCCATAGGGAAGTGGTGGTCTCCTGAGCTCCTGAAAGCCCTAGAACGGGGGGCCTTGCACTCCCCTCTGTATTTTTCACACAAAATGCCCCCTGGACCTGGCCCACCGACTGGCAATAAAACTGAGAAACACAGGAGACCACTTTTTTTTAAATCACAGTGAAATTTGTGGATCAGCTGCAAATTTCACCATAATTTAAAAAAAATACTTTTAAGCCTTGGGTGGTCTCAGGGGAACCTCTGCACCAAGGCTAGGGGGTTAGGGTAAACATACTCTCCCCCCTTTTTTTATTTTTGTTTTGTGACTCAGCTGAAGCTGAGTCTCAAAATGGCTGACAACACTTCTTGGTTGAAATGTTGGCAGCCAATTAGATCTCTGTATGAGACCGGGATTATTTGCGAAGCCTTTGCACCTACAGATATACATTTTTTTTTATTTAAAAAACTACTGCATTGATTTAAACCAAATAACAAAAAGCACTTTTTTTGGACCACTTACTGCCTTCCTGCTAAATTTGGTGTAATTCCCTCCAGAAGTTCGGGCTGTAGTCGTGTTCAAAATCCCTATCAGAATTAAAAGGGGAAACACACTTTTCTTGAACCTCCCCCCCCTTTTTCTTGGCTCCGGCTTGACGGATCACCCTGAAATTTTACATGCACAACATTACCCTTGAGCACACATTTTTTTTAAAATGTCATGAGTATTTGTCAAGCAACGCCAAAGATACAGTGAAGACAAAAAAAGCTTTTTTAATGGATACTAGGTCCTAAGTATAACGACCACCAGTAGGTAATATATACATGCACCCTTACCAACATCGAGGAACAGTCAGCTGTTGGTAATTCTTTCTGTTCCCTTTTTTTGTTATGTAGGTCCCAGAGGAGAAGTACACCCAAAAAGTTATCAACTCGTGGTGCAGGAAATGAAATAGAAACCGGAGAATTCACAGCGGCCACCAGTGAAAAAGCAAGGAGACTGTCAGGGAAATTAGGTAAGTTCAAATTTTTTGAACGCTAAGCACAATTACAGCCAGCCAATGTCTTCTGGGTGCAGCCTTTATGCTGCTGCACCTGAGGCATACTGCCATGACTAATGCAGACTTCTTGAAGGGGTGTCGATGCAGGGTAGCACATAAAAAATAGATTGCGTCTACTGCTTCATCCTCCGCCTGAACTTCTGGATTATCAGCCATTTAGAGATACTCAGCCTTTGCAGTGACACTTCTAATTGCAGATCTCTTACCTTCAGAATGGATACCATAGGAGTCTCTCTCTAAGGGGGAGGGGCTGGAGAGTGGACACCGACCAAAATGTCCTGCAGAGCCAAGCAGATTAGGTGATCTTCACATAGGAATGGACTGTGAAGGCAGTAGTGTTTTGCGAACCTGTGGATAAACACCCATGTCCTAAGGTGGCAGATGTATAGAAAGATATTTCTCTTGCCAAAGCCATTGTAGAGTCCTCGGCCCTGGTAAAATTGCACTATCTTTTCAGTGGGCTGGTTCTTGGCCAGTGCATAACAGATTTTGATGTAAAAAACTAGCCAACTTGACTGTCCATTTTTGCACCAGTGGCCTTTCTTTGCAGTAGAAAACCCTATAATGAGATGATCATCCACACTGTGGTTCCCTTGTGCGGTCCTTCTGAAGTCACCCACACTGTGATCCCTTCTGCAACTGAGATAATGGAATGTTGCTTCCTCTTTTGAGAGGTGAGGCAGGTAAAAAATTGTTTGCATCATGAGCGATTGGTCAACTTGAGCCACAATTTGTCTGCATATAAGATGATGTAGGCTGATAGCTACTAAAAACCTGCAGTTCACTTGTGTGTAGCGCTGACATGAAAAAAATGAGGAAGGCAGATGTAAGTGTCAAAAGTCTTGAAGAACAGCTTTGAATAAGCTTGAATGATGTGCAGAGGAGAAATGTCAAGAGAAAGTTCAAATCTTAATGGGGCATAACAGATGGTTTGAGGGGAAACATGTAGTAGTGTGTCCCCTCCTCCCCCCCCCAGTACCCACTAAAGACTACACCACACATGGAGCTATGTTTTTGTTGTACATGTCTTTTTTCTCCTGTGTGTGCCCGAGAACTCAACATTCTAAACCTGCATTCACCTCATTACACTCTAACACTTATGTCACAGCTCTATAGAGCCCATCAGGAGACAAAAGGTTTGCATCAGTCATAACTAACACAACACTTCATCTCCCCCTCTGTAAATTGTACATTTACATTTTTTACAAACATATATATAAATAAAATATTTCAAAGAGCCTTCACTGTGCTCGTCCCAATCTTGTCGACGGAAACTTCGAACCGGCAATCGAAGTGTCCATGATCTGCATTGCCGGTGCAGGAGTAACAGCAGTCAGGGGTTTTTCACTTGGCATTTCAGAACCAGTCTCTACATTAACATCAGCATCTGATGAGTGGTGAGCTATATGCTAGAAGTGTGAGAAATCACACGTAATGGATTTACGAAGAGGTTTGGCAGTCACCATGTGTCCCTTGCTGGTCATGACATGGAATCGCTCACCTTCAAATGGAGCATCAGACTTCCGTCTTCTTGACTAATGGACAAGCACTTTATCTCCTCTACTGAAACCCAAACACAATGCCTTTTGCATGTCATTGCTTGTTGGCATATGCCTTCATATTCTTCTTATGATACAAGTCCTTAGTATGGGTTTCCTCCTCAGTATGTGATCTTTTGTTGGTCCATTAAGGGAACTTGGTCATTGTGACTCTCCGGATAATAAAAGCTGCAGGGCTTTCTAATCTCTCAATGACTCTCTTTTGAGTGATAGAGGAGAGATCTTTTGTCAACGGAAAACAGGAGTATTCATTAACAATCTCCATCAGATAATGTCCATTGCCAAGAGGACCGAAAAAGATGACAGCAATTATTTACCATACATGCTTTGGCAACCCTGGTGTACTTAAGGTGTGTTGAGTGGTTTTCGATCACAGACAGTTGCGTAGATGATAGGCCTTCAGCTCTCTTTCAACTCTTTCATCGAGATGAGGAAACTAGACTCTGTCTCGAAGAGCTTGTTTTGTGGCAACAATCCCACGATATCCTTCATAGGCCACTTCAATTATTTGTTTTAGATTAGAATATGCCATTTCAGTAGCATTCTCAATAGCTTGTTTGATTCTCTTAAAGCTTTTCCCACATTCATGTGACCAATGATATGAAACATTCTTTTTTGTTAAGTCTCTCAATGGAGCACTCACAATGGCAAAGTCTCATATGTATTTGGAACAGAACTGGCCATGCCAAGGAATGAACGCAACATAGAAACATTTTGCAGGAGACTGGCAGATGACAGTGCTTGCACTTTAGCTGGATCTGGTGTCATACCCACCTCAGAAAAGATATGGCCAAAGAACTTTAGCTTTGTCTTATTGAATTGACATTTCTCAGCATTTAAAGTTAAGCCTGAATCCATAAGTAAACATCACACTTGCTTTATAGCTTTGTGGTGCTCTTACTGTGTAGCTCTGAAAACAAAAAATGTCATCATTATAGTTAAAAGCATTCATAACAGTCTGTATGATACGTTGAATGACATCTTGAAAAACTCTGCAGCTGATGAAACACCAAACTTGGGGCCTGATTAGGACCTTGGCGGATGGGATACTCCATCACAAATGTGGAGGATATCCCGTCCGCCGTATTACAAGATCCATTGTATCCTGGGATACAATGGAACTTGTAAAACGGCAGGCGGGATATCTGTCACGTTTGTGACAGAGTATCCCATCCACCAAGGTTGTAATCATGCCTTTAGTCTCTTATATTAAAACAGACCAATATGTGTAGAAATGTTTGTAATGTACCTACAATTCTCTTTGATTTCCAACTGACAATAACCTTTATTTAATTCAAGGCGAGAGAAGACCTTCTCACATTTCAATTTTATTATGTTGTCAGCAATGTGCGGACTTTGATGTTCCCTTGTTCGCTTGATGTATATCCACACAGATGCATACAGCTTCTTCACTGTCCTTTTTGGGTACTCCCACTATGGGAGAAACCCATGGTGTTGGACCAGTAGAACGTTATCATGTTTAACTAATGTTTGAGTTCTTTCTCAACAGCTTCTTGTAAATGAAATGCAGTTCATATGAGTCTTTGAGCAACAGGACAGACGTCCTCATTTATATGGAATTGTACTTTCGTAGTTTTAAGTTTTCCCAGCCCTTGAAATAATGAAGGGAACTGGCTCACTATTTCATGATGAGCATTCATATTTTGGTTCACTGAGATCAGTCCTATATCAGCAGCTGTACTAAAACGTAAACAGGCACTTGGTGATGTACCTTTAAGCATATGAAAGGGTGCTTGCACTTTTGTCTTCCTGTGTTATATCATCACTACAAATGAACCTTGACTTTTCAATGGTTTAGATGCAGCCCATGCATATACTTTTGTTTTAGATGGCATCAGTCGTGGCACTGGAGATAGTTCATTGTATTTCTCTTCAGGCATAATGTTTATTGATGAACCAAATTTCATTGTAATCTTCTGACAATGTTCGAATGACTTGGGTGCTTTTTCATGTCGACCTTTCTTTGACGGGTATTTTTCTTCACATGCGGCCAGTCCAACATGCACACATTTTTCCGAGGTGAACATCAACATAGCAAAATCATCTTCACTTTCACTTGTTATTGCTACTGAAGAACTTTTTAATGATTATTTAGATGACAATCTACTTAGTTTGGTGTCTATTTGTCTCAACTGATGTTGTCATTTAGCATTATGGGTGTGCGTCAAACGTCACTTCTGGAATGTTTGAACGGCCATTTTGTCTTCTCACTGTGATTCACTTACTTTTTCCTTCAACTTGCAAACCATTACAAAATGGTTCTCTTTTCCACAGCATTAACATATCTATCAGATAAAGGGACATTTACCTTAGTGTGGAAACGGAAATCCACACCTGAAACACAACTTCTCTTTACGTGGTGACATTATCCTTCAGCCTTGTGCTATTGCTTACTTTTCATGTTCATGACTGAATAACATTGGGCACTCACACCTTCCATGTCAGCAGCTTGTTGATCAGCATGCTCTTCAGTTCTAGGTGCCATGAGGACTCACTCCGGATTAAGAGTTTCTCTCAGCATTCCTCTCCGGAATTAATCTAACAGGCATCCTTCAATAGCTCTGAGACATATTGCTTCATCATCATTAAATAAATTGAACTTACAGTGTTTCATGAGTGGATCCTGTCTCGCAAAAAATTTGCCTATGGTTTCACCAACTCTCTTTTGCGCTTGACTGAAGCTGCACCTTTTGTAATATACATTTGGCATAAGATTGAACTTGAGATTTAAGGCCTTCTTTATTTGATGGTATGTCATTTCGTCAGCCTGCAGCATTTTCTTTATGGCATTCTTAAGGTATTTGATAATATTCCTGTTATTGAATTCTTCTAGTGCATCAATGAAATCATCAAATGTCTCTATCCAAGAAGCCCATCTATCTCCTATATTTTATTTTTTGGTGGTATTGAATGGTTGTGGTGTTTTCAGGAAGGTGGTGACCTTATAACTGTTTCCATGATTGGCTGAAACTGAGAATGGAGTTCTCTCTGATACTGTCTGCTGTCCACTAGGATCTATTTCATCCGTACCATTTCTAAGGTCGAAGTGCTGGCCTCTGAGTCATCTTAGACAGTCTGGAATGGTGACCTCTGTCTTGATCTCCACTGGAGTTCTTCATCTAGAGGGGACCTCAGGAATTGTTCTGAGCTGCCACCCAACAGGTTAGATGGTGTGCCACTTCTGGATAGCTCAGTAAGCACACCCCTGTGCTGCTTCTTAGGTTTCCCCGCCTGGTGCTAAGGTCATAGAGCTCTTCTTGTTGAGGCTCTGGTAAGTGCGATGACATTACGATTTATTGTCAGTTATTCTGTCAGCTACCAGTTATGTCCATCTGACTATGGTAGTTTTCCGCGTTTCTTTTCTGTGCCTGTTTATGTCTGCCTTTAGCGTTTTCACTCCATATGATGTATAGTTTTATGTTGTGTCGTGGGGGTGTATCTCTCTTTACAACCTCGGAGTAGGTTCTAGGCCAATGATGTGTGACCGTCTCTGTGAAGCTTTTGTTTTCTTCAGGTGCTTCACAACATCTGGAATTGTGCTTTGACTCCACATATGCCAAATGTTGATTCCACCCTTAAACGAAGGCACGCCAAGCAGTTTCCTTGGACCATGACAAACTCTCTGGGAGAGCACTGTCAATATTTAAGCTACTTATCCCCTATCTCGTCGCTAGTTGTAGGTTCTTCCCTAGCCTGGGTCCCTGTCAATGACAACGCCCCACACACAGAGCTATGTTTTACACATCTTTATTCGTCTGTGTGTAACCGTGAACTCAACATTCTAAACCTGCATTAACTTCATTACACTCTAACACTTATGTCACAGTTCTGTGGAGTCCATCAGGGACCAAAAGGGTTCCATCATTCATAACTCGCATGACACTACACATGTGAGTTAAACCTTTTATAAAACACATCACATCTACTGACTTATACAAAGACGGTTGGTCAGGTTAACACAGAAACATTGAAGGGGCCAACAGATGAACTTTGACTGTGCCCACAGCAAGTCCTTGCTGGGCTAGCAAAATAACAAACAAAAGAAGTTCAAAAAGTGTGGCTTGTATGGGGATGATGTTTTCGGCACCATGCCAGGCCACAGATTTTTCACAGCACACAGTGTAGAATGATTTCATGGATGGGATTCTGGTAGCAAGCATGATATCAATTACCTTGATCAGCAAAGCAAGTGTATTTAGCTGCTGCAGCTTAATCTCCAAGGTTGAAGATGTACGTTATGGAGACCCGGATGCATGACCCTCCCTATTGCTGAGACAGGAGGTCCTCCCAAAATGAAAGTCTGATTGGCCCACACTCTCCTTACCCAACCCAGGGTGATAAGAATGCTTTGGGCCAAGTGTGTTTTGGTCTTTCTCAGAGCTCAAGGCAGGTGAGGCAGCAGTGGAATTGTGTACAGGAGTGCTTTCTTTCAGGTCAGCCAGAATGTGTCTCCTAATGAGTGCATCTGCGGAAACTGTAGTGCACAGAATTTTAGACACTATACGTTCTCTGCTGTGGTAAACAGTTCTAACCAGGGAGTACCCCGCTGCTCGAAAATGCCTTACACCACCTAGGGATGAAGACACCTTTCATGTTTCAGAAATGATACCTGCTCACTTCATCACTCTGGCATTTAGAGACCAGATCAGGTGGTTGAAAACCAGGAAGATGTTCTGCTGGATCCAGAACCCTGCTCTGCTGTACTTTTTGCAGTACCACATTGTGATTGTGTTGATCAGGAGGACCTACACCAGCCGCCCTTTCGTGGATGAGGGAGGATCACTTGAGGCTCCAAAAGATTTATAAGTAGCTGACTCTCCACCAGAGACAAGAGACCTTACATATCTACCTCCCCAGGTATCCCCTCAGTGACGTGTCTGTCATCAGAATGAACTACTGTTGGTGGGAGATGCCTGCACAGTTGACATTAGGAATCTATAAGCGATTTCCCTCGAAACCTGAATGGAGTTGGTTAAGCATCTGTTATGCTGGCCCCACCAGGATCTGAAGTCTCACTCAAGGGTCTGTATTTGCTATCTGCCATTTTGGATGAGGAGGAGAAGGAATACAGTCAGAAGACCATGAAGGCTCAATGCCATTCATACCAAAACACAAGACTTATTCCAAAACATCCGAGTCATATCCTGACTCGCTGCAATGGAGAAAAGGCCCTGAATGCCACAATTTTCAAAGTTGCCCCAACGAATGGAAGCTTCTGCTTGTCTCTCAATGATAGTGAAACCCAACAATGTCAGTGGGATGGACATCATCCTAACGTGGTCCATCAATGACAGAAGCAAGCCCGCCTTTAGCAGTCAGTCATCAAAGTATGGGTATGTGTGTGCTCCCAAAATGTAAACATGATCAGCGACCAACACCATCACTTTTGTTAACCTCTGAGGGGTGGAGGCAAGGTTGAAGGTGAGCATGGTAAATTGAATGTGTTCTTGGCCCATTTTGAACTGTAAGTAATGCCTTTGGGACTACAGGACTGACATCTCGAAATATGTATCCTGAAAGTCCAAGGTTGACATTCAGTTTCCTGGGTCCAACGCTGACAGAATCTGAGCTAGAGGGAGCATTTTAAATCTTTTCTTCCTCAGAAAGGCACACAGAAGGTAGCGGTCCAAAATGGGCCTCAGGCCTTTGTGTTTCTTTGAGACAAGAAAGTAATTTTAGTATCATCCTTCTCACTTCACGAAATCCAGAAGCCATTTAATGGCACTCTTAGATAACAGTAGGTTGTCTTCCTACATCAGCCTACATCAGAATTGAGGAGAGCTACTCTGAAAGTTGCTCCAGTGTTGGAGGAAGGTGGGGTGAAAATTAAATGAAGAGCAGAGCAAATCTCCTTTGAACAATTTGTAATACTCACCTGTCCAACTTGACGGATTTCCAGCAGGAAGCAAATTCTGCATTCAGCCATTCGTGAACCTGAGAGGGCAAGTAGCTTGTTAACGGCTGCAACGGGAAAGAAAGATTTGGAGAATTGCTTTCTCTGTTGATTTGAACAGTTTCTGGTAATTGTATGTCCAAACCCTTGAAAGGACTGGGTTGGTTGTTGCAGCACAGCCTGGTTGGGCTGGGGATGTCTGTAAGTTAGTCCCCTGACTTAGCGTCTGAATTTCTGTATTGGTGGAAAAATGTCTTGGCTGCCCTCAGTAGCCCTAAAGATTGTGTCATGGGGAGAATATCCATGTGACATTCTAGCGTTGAATCAGCTTTTTCTCCAAATAGCCTGCATTAATCAAAGGGCATGCCCATTAAGTACTCTTGCATATCTCTAGAAATCCCAGTTGATCACTTCCAATTGCCCCCTATGAGCAAACACTGGTCCTGATAGGTATGCCAATGCAGTCTTTAGGTTCCAGGTCAGCTAGAAGGACTTACTTGGCTGTGCCCAGACCATCAAGTATAGTTTGGGTTAGTGACACCCTGAGGTCCTCCAGGAGAGCTGATAAGATATTGCTGGCTATTTCCATAGTGCATGAGTGTACCTTCCAAAATGGCAAACTGCATTAGTAAATCTGGATGCTAGACTAGCCAAAGCTAAATCCTATTTCTTAAAGCATCGATTCTTTTTTATTACCTATCCAGATAGTTGACCAGAAAGAAATCTTGAAGAACATTACTTGTAAACCCTTGAACAATCAGGCTTTCTGGTGTAGAGGGTTTAGTTATGAAGAAGCAGAAGCTGCCTAGCAACAGGTCAACTGACAGCCTGGCGTGAGCATGGGTTCAACCATGTACCCTAAAGTGCATCAGTAACGGCATCCTTAAATTACAGTAATGGCTCGAACTTGAATAATCTCATTCAATACATTTGTTTTTGTCCCCATAGTGGGTGACTTCAGTTCTAGTGCTTCAGATGCCATCTGAACTGACATTGATGGCCTAGCTGCCAAGCCTATCTCTGTTTCAGGAGATGTTTCTAGCCCATTGCTATTGTGTAAGTTTGCATACAACGAATTCTCAGTATGATGAAGTAGGGGCAACCTGCCACCTTCCTCATGATCAGCTGTGACTTGAGCGTAAATGGGTACTTCTTGCACTGGGTCGGAAAAAGTATCAAATATAGAGCAAATACTCTGCTGGTATCAGCATCAGGTCCGAGGTACTGGTTTGGAATCTGGCTGCATAACCATTGGAAGCGCTTTTGTGATTTCTTAGCATGACACAGGCCTGGATCAGGACAACGCCGGTTAAGGTTCAGGGATTCGCAGTGGGATCTGATCATCAATAGGTCTTAGCGGAGGTAGTGTTGGTGCTAGTATAGAAGGAACAAGCATGAATCCTGGTGCAAGGGTATATGTTACTGCAAGAGTCAGTAGGGTTCCAGTTGCAGGTCCTGCAGGGGCAGATGGCAGGGGTGGACCTGTGGCAGAAGTAGGACTGGATACCCCTGTGGCTCTGTGTGGCCTGAAAGTGCTCCAGACAGAACTGAAATTGCACCTAAAATCATCAGTATACCCTCTTTGAAGGCTATTTGCTAGGGGAGGTCAATGGCCTAGGGACCTATTGCGGGACCAGTTCAGACTCAGGAGACATTGGAGGAGTAGGATTATTGTCTTGATGCCCTTATACTTTTTCACTTGACATCAAATGATGGCGTGAAGTTGAGTTCCTCTTTGCTGTCTTCTGCTTGTGTTTGGACTTTGATTTGGACTTACTGGATGATGATGACCAAGAAGTTGATTTTTCACAGGAGCAGCTTCAAGACCTGGACTGGTCCAGTAACTTGAAGCAGGAGCTGGGCTTACGCTTCGATCACAACCTCTTCTTGTGTTCGCTGATGTAGTTTAACCTCCTGGTCTACTATACCTTTAGGGTTCATGATGATACACTTCTTGCATGACTTAGAATCATTCACAGAGCCCAAGCACCACAGACACACTGCATGCACCTGCTGACACATCTGCTTGCAGCTTGAATCCTATCATTTTTGGTAGGTACATCATACCCTGAAACACAAAAAAAGTTTTAAGAGTTATTGGAAGACCAACAAAGTTGTGAGTGGAACTCTTGATCTACTTCAAAGGATGCAGAAAGGAAGGAACTGAAATCACCATGCTAGAGTGGCACTTATACACAGCTTCACTGTGTCACTTCTGGAGCAGTAGACAGTCACTGTGAAACTACATGGTGCCACTTACCAGTATACAAGAGCATTGCTAAAAAGTTCCCTGTGATCCTGTCAAGATTCTCACCTGGATTATCTGAGTCAGTGGAGGCCACGATGAAGGGGCCCAACCTCCCAATCAAACAAGATGGGCCAACCCGGTCAAAGCAAATTCTGCCCAATGGGGAAGAGGGGAAGGAAGGAGAAACTGATGACTTCTAAGGATGACTGCTCTGCAGGGTATATGTCTGTCAAACCCATCCTTCACTGTCTATTCCTCAAACCAAACGTAAACAACATTATGATCAGATCAACACATGTATAATTCCCCCAGCTCCTCCCAAAGTATGTAAAGAGCAATGTTTGCTATATGTACCTGATGATCCCCCTCTCCCTTCTTAATGCGAAGGAAGGAGATACAGCAACACTGCCACAATATCTAAGGGCGAAAGAAGAATAATTTGTGGTTTGAGTGAATGACATCATGTGTTATATGAAACAAGCCTGGCTCATGACCTCAGTCATGCAATATGCATAATATACATTCTGTTGTTAGGTTAAACACAATGTTCTTGGAATAAATACTTAATGCCAAGTCATTTGACAAAACATTACTAACATATTTCATTTTGTGTCCCCACAGGTACATGAATACAAGATGTTGTCCAAAAGCATAAGAGAACTGTAGAAGTAGCACAGAAAGTCAGATAAGTATAAATGTCTTTTATTTTTAAGTGTGAACAGCATGTTAACCAGTAGAGTTCAGATTCAGCTTTTCTTTCTTCTTCTTTTGTTGGCAGCCGACCAGAGAAATCCCCAGGACAGAAGGAAGCGCAGCCACGCAACCGATCCCGGATGAGACCAAAACAATCCACGGAAGGGGTCCGATCCGACGATAATGCCGATAGAAGACCAGGAGAGCCCGAGGATGCCAGAGAAGCAGGTATGTATATGCTACAACAGGAAGTTGTAGGCGGATAAAGACTAGAATGGAAAGCAACTTCCTGTGATGTGGGTGTAGCTTTATAGGCTACGCACTCCACCCCTTGCTGGAGCACACGATTCCAGGCCAGGCACCAGGCAAGCCTGACAGATCCAGTCTAGTGTCTGGGAATATTTTAAATGTGAGGAATCTGCAGTTAGAAGGTATTTTTAATTGGTACGAGCCTTAGCTTGGGCCAAGTGATTTCTCCCAGGTGCATCAAAAATGTGATCTGGTTGCAGCCATTAGTCCCTCAATTTCCATAATATATGCATCAACTGTCCCCATTACATGCACCCCAGAATGCTACATTGATACAATCAATCTCCAGCTGTTGCCCATTGCAATTGCATGGTTTCCTCCCTACTTAAATGAACAGTAACTTCACATCCATACAGCTTAGGACCTGACAGACAAAAAATCTTCAAGCCCCATACTACGAGCTCTCATCTCCTGGGCACACATATCTGCACATGTAATCACTCTTCCGTCACCCAATAGACATACATGCTCCTTAATTCAACCTGAACTCGTAAGCTTCGATGGTGGCTTCATCCTGAATGTGTATGACAAATCTGCATCCCAAACATCCTTCTCCAATCACAATCACAATCACAATCACAATCACAACACACCCAATCCCTTCTGTCTCTCATCTTCCTTCCATTCTCATGTAAAAACAAAACAGGTGTTCACCACACCGCTCAATCTTGTCCATCCTTTACTTGCCCTTACTGGAGATTTTGGTAGACCGAATCGACATCCCTGGGCCCATTGTACTTTGATCATTCTTACTCTTCTGCAGCCATAGTTTCATCTTACTACCCTCTTCACCATGTCCTCTTTCATCAGCCCACCATCTTACTTGTTTCTGTCCACCTGTGGCACACTCAAAATGCCCTAAAGAAAATATCTGAATAAAATTGGTCCAAGCAGTTTAAATTCCCAGGCCAAGGGGTGTACTGATCTTGTCTGATTGATGGTGTATTACAGAATATTGCTGTAATTGGCAACCTTGAATCACCTCCCTTTACTGTTTTACTGGCACAGACTTCCAAAATCGTCCCACCAAACTCACTCTTGCTCAGTTTGTAATATGTGAGGAATTTCCCATAAAAATCAGTCCCTGCCATTGTCCCTGCTTTGGCATTTAATCCTTCTCAGTGTGGCTCGCCAAAGATAAAAATATCTCTCTCCCTGTGTTCTAATCCTCCACCACGATTACCTATTTTCTTTTCACCAGAGACCAAGAACTTCTTCCTAGAAGTAGATATTCCTTGATTAGGCTGTCACTGACTATTCAGCTAGCTGCCCTACCCTCACAGCCTAATCATCCATGGCCTTTCAGCACTGCAATTTCTGCCAGATCCACCTCAGGGACAAAACTAATGAACCTCATCCACTGTGAATCAGATAATCTGTCAGTCACTAAATAGTCAAGTCCAAGAATTTTCTTATCTCAGTAAAAAATATTCCAGTGCAAGCACAGCACCACTAGGTCCCACAGCAAAAGCAACACATTCTGATGTTCTCAGACCATGTCTTCACTATGTGCACTACTTAATCATTACCCACCACAAGCTTCACATTCCCGTAGTTCCTCGCCACACAGTTTCATAGTCAATCCTAGCAAAAAACTTCCAATAATGTAATAAAATTCGACTTCTCTTTCCAGTCCTCCAACCACTATTTAGCACAACTCTTTCCAGTACAACCCAATGCCACTGCTCCTCACAAGTAACAAAAGCATTCTACCACTGAAGGCTCTGGGTCCTCCATTAACCACAAAGGCACGCCATTACAACTGCTTAGGTATACCAAGTGCTCTGAAGTCTGTCTGTACTCAATTCTGTTGTGGGTTTTTGACACCTCTCTCGTTGTAAATGCCACCTACCTGCAGGAAGACCCGCTGTGGTCACTGCCATACATGTACTATTCACATGGCAGAATATATGCTGCCTAAGCACTAATTCACATTTCTCATTACTCACTGCTTCCAACAATGCTTTTGGTTTCATCAGTTTCTTGGCTTGCAGGGGTGAAACCATTGCATCTGAGTCCACTTTAGTCACTAGGAAAGTCAGGTGTTTACAGGGTCCATCCACCATTTTGGATGCTAATGGGATATCAAAGGCAGAAGTCACTTCCTTGAATGTCAACATTACTCTTCTATGATCTTTATTTACTCCTGCCCAACTTCAAGAAACCATCAATTATAGCAGCACTTGCTCTGACCTTAATTTTACTGTCTACTCCAGTAAAAGTACTGAGGCCCATATTTATACTTTTTGACGCAAAACTGCGCCGGCGCAGTTTTGCGTAAAAAATATTACTGCCGGCTAACGCCATTTTGGTGCGGCGTGCGGGCGTCAGATTTATACTTTGACGCACGGCGGCATAAACAACAGGTGGGAGTCATTATTTTTGACGCACACTGCGGCGTCAAGTCGTAAAGGAAAATGACGTTAACGCGGCGGAAATGACTGTGGGTCGATTTACGACACCGCAAACCGGATATGCGTCGTTTTTTTGATGCAATAGCGTCACAAAACACAGCGAACACAGCCATTTCACCAGAGGAGAGCCAAAATGGATCCCAGAAGCCACTACAGACCCCAGGAAGATGACAGCAGACCAGGAACCAGCCAGGAGGACCCACACAAGAACCAGGACACCTTTAAGAAGAAAAGAAAGTGTCGCTTTAGTGCAGAGGAGCAGGAAATTCTGGTTAAAGAGGTGACGGAACACCAGCACCAACTGTTTGTCACATCAAAGTTGCCAATCAGTAGGAGAGAGGCTATATGGCCACAAATTGTCGACAAGATTAACAGTGTGGCTGAAGTACGCAGAACAGTCATCGAGTGCAAGAAATGCTGGCATGACTGCAAGCGCAGGACCAAGGAAAAGATGGCCAGGAACAGGAAGGCAGCACTGCAGACTGGAGGGGGGAGTCCAGCACACCAGGAGACCCTGGACCACATGGAGGAGATGGTCGCAGCCGTCATCCCTGAGGAGATCGTCACGGGGATTCAAGGACAGGACAGCTCAGACTACCAGGAAACAACGCACATGCAGGGTAAGTTGCATGGGGAATTAAAATGCACAAGTGTTAAATGCAAGCGGGGGGATACCGACCACAAAATGCATGGAAGTCATGATATACATGGAGTGGCATGGGTAAAGGGGCACGGCATTGGGGCATAGCCTGCACAGACAGAAGCTGGGGCACACCATTACACTACACCAACAACAGTCCCATGGGGCCATGCTGTCATGCCAACAACGGAGCAAAGGGAAAGCCACGCCAGGAGGGAAGGCCACTACGTCAAACTGACATCCTGGCACTCGTAAGCCAACATACCCCCTACATTAACTAGGGCCCTATTAGCAATCCTCAAGCCAAACTGACAACTGCAATGTAACTGCGACAACAGTTGCCACTACCACCTCTGCTCTGTGTGCAGCTCAAGTAGCCAATGGCAGTAACCTCCCCATGGATCATACACACCTAAATTAGGGGGTGAGGATGACAACTGCAACAATCCCCAGAAACAAGACAAAGGCGCCAGTACTCTCAAATGTCAATGCCCATAGTTGTCACAAACATCAGCCAAAGTAAACAACAATAGGAGCGACACACCCACGCTGCATATGTCAGGGTCCATCCTGTGCCTGGGTAACAAGGCAACATCCCAAATGTCATACTGCTCAGACAACAGCATTGAGAAGGGGACACATGTAAATTGTCACTGAAATACACCTGCACAGTCAGAGGATGAAATAGGACACTGATACGACTATCAGGGCAATCCAATGTAACACACATTACCCAACATCAGCAGGACACATTAACAAAGTCAACATCCATATCGGATCATAACATTGCCATGCATAGGATATGCCACATGTCAATTACATTTAAGTGGATGTGAACGATCAGGGATTGGGGCAGGTCCAGATTGTTAAGTGTGCTGCCAGGGCCATCAGAACATCCACAGCCAGTGAAAGGTCTCACCATGAGAATGGATGTACACAGAGGGTCGAGTAGGAAAAGAAGGTGGCAATTCTCTATATGGCTAAAATCAACACCTAGAGGCGATGAGGCTGGCAAGTCTGATAACTCAATAACATACATGTGACACGCAGGTGGGCCATAGGCCTGAAACAATGCCCATCTGAAGGACTGGAGAAATTAACACAAAACAAGATCACAAAGTGAATTCATCAAAAGGCAGACACGTCACATCAAAATTGCCACAATACAGACACACTAATTGTACCCTGTTTCATTGCAGGGGAAGATGGATCTCCTGCCGAAATGCCTGTCCCAGATTTCCCTGATGACATGGATGACGAGCCAATAAACATTCCCCAGGAAATTATCCAAAAGGTCCTTGAAACCCTGCAGACCCTGCCTTCTGTCACAAGGAGGGGCACAGAACAAGCAGCCATCGCAGATGAACCACCCACCACCCCAATTGTAAGACCTGCCAGCTCCAATACAGCTGAGGACTCCGACGACGCTGGCACCAGCTTTGAGAGAATTGTAGTGGGAGTACAGCGGGAACTGGCCAAGGAGGTGCGGGTGGGGATGCAAAATATGGCAGCCAGCCTAGAGGGGGTGTGTTCGTGCATGATGTTATCTGCGGATCAGGCAGCAGCTATGCAAGCCCTAACATCTATCTTGCAGAAACTGCAGAAAACTCAGAAGGAAATCAGCACAGATGTAATACAGTTGACCCAACACCTACAACAGCAATCCTGTCAACGCGTGCACAAATGCAACATTGAACCCCTCAGGGCCGACCTGCCTGCCTACCATTGTGATGTGGCTGCTATTCTCAAGAACCAGCAGGCCCTCCTTGCAGCAGTACTGCCCTTAAGACCTTCACAGGGAGCAGCGACCGGGATGTCTGACTCCACGTCTTTGAACACTGAGGTGTGTGTTGCCCCTTCACAACCAACAACAACAAGGACAAAGCAGACAACACACACATCAGAAGAAGAAGACATGGAACAGATCACATTCACAAGGAAAAGTACCCGGAAGCACTAGTCCCTGCAACATGGCCAACTATTACCAAGGTCCTGCGCTTTGTTACTTGCCAGTCTTGCAACAACTGTACTCAAGCACTGTTCTGCAAACCACTGTATATCTTGTCACCCAGCCCAGTGATTGTCTCTCTCCTACTCATTGGCTAAGTCTGTCCCTCTGCACTGTCTGAAACAGCAACCCCAGCATGACAAAAGCATTTTGGTAAACCCTTGTGTTGGATCACAATGGAAGATATCAGTATAATGGGCTCACAATCATGGACAATGTACAGATAGCACTACAGCACTTTTCAATAAATAGCACTTACACAACAAATCTGTCTCTGGGTAATGTGACATATCAACTGTGCAGTAGATAACTGAAATGTGCCTACTGTCAAATTACATAGCTTGTCAATACAACTGTCCTGATAATATGTAGTTAGAGAAATCTGCACAGTGCCCATGATTGCATCATACTCTCCCCATCCTGAGGGACAAATCTGATGAAGTGAGAAACCATACACCACCATGCTGTGTAGGACAGAAGAATGCTTCCTCAGGGGATAACTAAGTCATCAAATAGTGGCCGCAAAATGTTTTCACCATGCAAAAATAACACAATAAACATGCCACACTAATCTAAGTAAATACTAAAAAAACTGCACAAATGAAGGTGTCTGAGTTAACATACAAATAGGTAATCATGCCGAACTGTGTCACAAATGATGTATGAGGGTCATGAAGACAAGAATACAAGATTGCCAATGAGAACTCATCTTATAAGGGTGTGTATGATCATCACACTGCAGTCAGACCTAAAACTGTTTCCCCAATATCAAGTCTGGAAGCACTGTTAGTGACTTTGAAAAAACACTTATCAACAGAAACACATTGGGGTCGATATTTACTGTAAATGGTGGTTGCAACAAAGGGTAGACACTTTGCAAGGTAGCTCTGGGCTAGCTGCCAATCGTACAGCTCAGTTGGGATTTGTTTGTAGCATAGGACACAGATGTTATAGTACAAAATTGATGTACACTGAATCCAAACCCACGATCAAGTACCATTCAACACATACTATCAAGGGGTAACCAAATATTTATTAAAAGCTAACCATAGATGAGGAAACTGAAGGAAAAATCTTACCTACCCTAATCTACCCTGACTACTTATTACCCACAACTGTCCCTAACTAACCTAAGCTACACTTACTTATCACATGTAACGAAACGTTCTAAACATCTACCTACCACCTTATGAGACGGGACACATTGAGGACAACACATACTAAACTAAACACATACTATACTATCCTAAACAAATATATATTTTTTTGTATTTTTTTTTTTTTACACACAAGAACCCCAACATAGCCCCCCACCCACCCACCCACACATGTAATAAGTCAAAAAAGAAACAAGCAGGACCCTCCACCCCACACCCATTAACACTAACTAAACTAACAGCCTATACTAACCTAACACTAAGCCCACTAACTATAAGAACTAGGAAAGAGGAGGGAGGGGAGGGTATCATGTCCATCAAATCAAGTGTCTAGAGGTTGGCCCTCTTAATATCCTTGACCCGCCGTTTAATGTGCTGCACGTCCCGGCTCAGGTGGGTCACCTTCAAGTCTGTTGAAGGCTGCAGGGTCAACAGATGGAGCAGTGGCAGTCTGGGTACCGGTGGAGGAGGTCTGTGTGGGCTGTCCTGCACCGGTGGCAATGCTGGGGCCAGGAAGTCCAGCAGATGTTGGATCAACAGTGGCAGCTGTGGGTGGGGCCACCTGGCTCTGATTGTTGGTTGTTTCTGTGGTGGCTGTGGTGGGCAAAGTAGGCCCACCCTGTGGGAAGGCTCGCCATGCCCCGGAGGCACGTTCATGGGGATATCGCTGGGCCAGCCTCCGGAACCCCGACTCCACCAGCAGGATGTGCTGGTATCGCATGGCCCGGCGCTGAAATTCATGGACCTGGTCTGGAGTCATGTTAGCTGTTGTGAAGACAAATGCAGATATGCTACATTAGTAACTGCATTGTGTGAAACGGCAGAGCAAGTTAATCAGACATTACATCTACTGTTCTTGTAACAGCTCATATCACGATACAGAGCATTGAATGTCCCTGAGGAAGTATATGGCAGGCCAGACAACAAAGGTCACATCACACAAAGCACATCCATAACCTACAAGATGGGTAACAACTGGCTTTGACTTGCTATCTGACTTCTGACAGTTATCATCTAAGAATCATGCTGCATATCCTCCACCAAGAGCTGGGCTACAAATGTCAGTGTACGGAAAGCAAAACTAAAGCCACATGGTCTGCAAGTTGTAACTGGACTTTCCAGTATGGTACCAAGTGCCAAACCTGAGTTTGTATACTAGTATGCAACCAAACCGTCACTTATTCACAGGTATGTGTAACATACTGTTAGCATCAGTACTAGGTACCCCATTCACAAACCCATGGCCGGGGATACACAACTATAATTTGCCAACAACATGTACACCGAGGAGTGTATAGGCAACTCCACACATGTTTGTCTCTACAGACACACCACAGGTAAGGTCTATCTACAATTAGGAGTCAGCAAACCCTAGAGCACTCATAGGGTCAGACATGTCAGGAAATGCAGAACTTAGTGCACAACATATACTTCCAGTGAGGCCTGACTTACATCAGACACAGAGTTGCTAGAACACCCATGATCATGAATTGCATGCACACCTAGGCCATTACACTCAGGTTCCACAGACTTGATGCACTACATGTGGAAGTACATGCTGCTAGGAGGTTCTACCTACTATTTCAAACTTACGTAGGTAAATAGGGAAGCAGATGTCTATTGGAAAGCTATTAGCTCTACCAATCTTAGAGAATGTGGGTCTGACAGGCTGACTAAATAGGGGCTGACTTCCATTGCGACTCTTGGTGATACAAGTGTCATACACATGACTATCCCCTGTACTCACAGTGGGGCCTACAGGGATGTCCTACAATCCCTACATGATACCACTGGATACGCATTGGCAAACTCAAAACATGTGAGAACTGCATTCCCACTCATGGAACAAGTGAAAAGCTTGCCCAACGCATCACACCTTGCTATGCGTCCAACGCACACGAGTCCATAACTAGCAAACACAACACATAACAGACATATCAACACTTACTGGAGTGGTCAGGGTCCTCAAATGTCGCCACCTCTCCCACAGTGTAGGGTGCCGGTCCACCTGTAAGGTATGAAAGGAAGAAATGTGCTCAAAATCTGTGCACAGTGCAACAATTTCATAAACATATACAATGTGTAGGCTGAAGAAGGAAATGGCAGCTATTCTGAAATGATGGTACTGCATCTGATATTTCACAACTTGTACATAGCATGGGTCTCCTGTGACAGTTACACACATTTCAGCACACATACATTGGCCCTAACTATAATGTGGTTGCAAACATGCCCCATAATTGGTGAGCACTAAAAAATATGGAGTGTAATCGTCTCATCATGTGCATCCAAGAGAAACATCCAACGCCTGGTAACTTGAGGACTGCATTACCAGTCAAACATGCCTTGTGGCCATGACACATTTATTGCACATAGGCCCAATGTACAGAGGGAGGGGCAGGGACTCCTGTAAGCCATCCTGTTGTTACAGTATAGTCATCTGATGTGGCCCAGCTATGGTGATTTGCACCAACCATGGAGATGTGAAGCCATGCGCATACACTTGGACTGCCATCCATATTTGGATTGTGGCTCAACTAATTCCAACAAACATCTTAAGATGTTTGCTGAGGGCACCTTACACCTTTTCACAATGTTTTCAAATCATGAACTGACGTGTATCCAAAAAGATCAAGAAACACAATAATCCCACACATTCATAGTACTTCTGTGAACGCTTTCCGTCCACACTCACCAGACTAACATGAGACCAATGTCTGAGACACTTTGCTATTATCAACTGACGTGAAGGCAGCACTCATTGTCAGCATCATGTAGTGATTCTAAAGTCAGTCTAGCAATTGCGTCAACATAGTTGGCCTCAATGTTGGTACATCTGTACTTCTCTGTCAATAGTACCCTATATAGACATGATTGGCTCCTATTTTGTTAGCTGTGCTGACAAAAAGGCCGCACCAATTTCCTTCATGGTAAAGTAACCTGTAAGTTTGCTGAGCATGTGCTACCTGACAGCTATCAATTGTGATCCTTGCCATAGTGCATCAATGATCCCCTTATATTTCCCCAGCATTACACACAGTCATCAAGTTAGTCATCAAATTAGCTGGCAGACATTGCACTAATCCCCTGATGTCACTACAGAGCATTTAATCGTGCATATTAACAATAGTCGCACTCACCAACAGTGCCACCAATCATGATTCCCAGGTGGTCCAAGAGATCCTGCTCCCTGGTGATGAGGTCAGCCCACCGGTGCTTCAGCTGGTGGTCACTTCTCTGGCTGGCATACACACGCTGCAGGTGATGCAGCACCTTTCCCCGCCGGATTCTGCGCGCCTGTCGGATACCCCTGTATGACCCTGTCCCCTGCCTGGATCATGAGCGGCAAGAAATGTGCCACCAGCCAGATGAAGCCCCCCAACTCCTCTTCCCCCATCCTGCCAAGATGTGGCCTACCAGACATACTTATAGATGATGATAAGGAATAGGGGTAAAAGAAATAGACAGGGGAAAAGGGTGAAAGTAGGGGTAAAAAGACAGAAGAAAAGTAAACCTAAACACTAAAAGAGCCCAACTATCCCTAAACTAACACTACCCACAACAGACTCCCACAAACAAGGAATACACAAGATAAATGGACAAATGTAGACAAAACACAGTACTACAGTATACACAAACAATATTTATTTCCCCCAAAGGACTTTACAGATAGCACACAGGACAAATACAGCACAAAATCTCTGGACAACACTCTCTACACAGCCACACAGTCTAGAAGGATCATAGACTGCAAAGTGAAAGTGAAAGTACACCCACTGTACATGATTTGTAAACAGGATATCCTATTACATCACTTCCTGCATGAAAAGTCCCGCTTTTTTCGCGTTATGCGTCATTTTTTGTTGCACAAAACTGTATTTGCCTAATTTTTTTTTACGCACAGGCCGGAATATTAACCCGCATCCACATAATGATACATGGACTGCACAAATATCTGGATGCGGGCTAAATTTCACTCCTGTGTGTCAAAAAAAATGACGCAAATACAGTGTTGGTAAACAAAAAATGACACACACCGCTAGGGATGTCAAAATTACAGTGCATTAACTGGTTTGGAGCATTTTTACTTGTTTTTTGGTTATTTTACATTTGGAACACATCAGAGATTGGCTAATTGAAGACAGTATGGTGTTCATGGTGTATGTTCACATGTGTGACATCATACTGCAGCGGAACATCATCCATTACACCCTTCACAGTATTTTTACAGTTGGCTGACGCAATAGATGGTCGTAAGTGTGGCCTACATATATGTGTGGCACAAATTTGTGCATGTTTGTCATAAGGAGAGGAGAGCATTGTGACACATATATGTACAATACCTAAATTCCTTTGGCTCAAAGTGTGTGCTTTGACAACTAATGTGTTGGTTGACCAAGTGTGTGTGTTTCACATGAAGCATAATTGTACATATGCTTGTATGAATGTGACGTCCATGTGTCCAATCCTAAGATGCAAGTCAAATTGAAAATGAGCAAGGGCATGTGTTAGTCATACATGTAACAACACCCGTAAAGTATACTTCCAAGTTTTAGGGTCACGTAGACACCACATGTGACATAGCATGCACCAGGTGGATGGCAGACGCATGTTCATGTTAATGGTCCACATTTTCTACATCCTATGTCCTAGAGTATTGGTAAGAGCTTCCTAGGCACTAGTTGATGAATCCCACAGTGAGTCATACACATGCATTGAGGAAGTGGGTACCATGTTGTTTGCACATACAGACAAGGGTCAATCTCATATGTCTGATGACACCACAGTTGAGGCCATAGAAGTGAGCCCCAACTATCAAGTGGCTGTGGTGGACCAGCATACAAGACAGCACATGTCCACATATTTCCAGTGATCAATTGCACATAGATGCCTTGTTCATGTGTGTGGTCCAATGATGATCCTGTAGATTGTTTGGGGTGTAATTTGTCACATTTCAGACCAGGACTCATCATGAGTCAGTGGCAGCTATTCCTGTAACTACTGAGTATCCTTTGTTGATCAATGTTAGTAAAGTAGATGTGGACATGTGAACCAACATGTGGATGGTCCCACCCTGTCACTAAAGACGTGTAATGAGACAGTCAACAGGGCAACCTTGGTGTGCTGAGTGAGATAATGTCTCAATTATCATGTTCCGGCAGGTGTCATTACAACATTTGTACACAGGTTGGCCTCTGCACTTCCCATTGCATCTGGGAACATCATAACCTCTGTGCTGTTTATTCTCGCAGCTATTCACCACACACGGCCCATCACTATGTTGTGAGCACTGTGATGCTGTATGTGAACTGTCATGGTCCTGACATTTGTGTATTATTCATGGACATTATCAGAGGTTGCTGGTTGTGCTGAAAGCCCCGTACCCAATCCCTGCCTATGACCCTGGAACACTGTCACACTTTGTCATTCATGCATATGCAACCCAGACAAGGGATGGGCTATGAATTTTGCTTTTCCAAGAGGATGTAACTCAAATGGTACAGTTAAAAGGCAGAGGATGCTATACAATGTGGGTATGCATGGAAGAAGCCCATGCCCAATGCCCCCTGATGAATGGGAGGTTTGGCACATATGTTGACACAGGGATACTTTAGTGTGACGCACAGACAGTTGCCAGTCAGGCTGACAGAATGCAAGGTGATTCAGGATCCAGTTACTTGACAAGTTACGTAATCAGTGGTATGACTGAGACTGTATTGAGGACAAAGTTGACAGTTGACATGTCAAACTGTGTACGTCCTGTGTTTTTGAAGGTGACAAATTAACCCAAGGGCTGTGTTACACGGCTTAATTAGTATCAATGGTTGATGGTGTATTTGACATAATGGCAACTCCTATGCTGTTCCAGGCATCATCAGGGGCAGTGCTTTTTTAAATGGGTGGTGTGCATGGAGGTGATCACAGGTGTGGGCTGCATCTGTTTCTCACCAGTCCTGTAGGTGAGACTTGCATTCTAAGGGCCAACAGACATTTTCACAAGGGGAAGCAATCTACACGTGCTAACAGGGCTTTGAAACTAGAAGACAGTGTATAAATTGACCTGACGTCCTTGCAGTCAGATATTATATGACAATGGCATACCTTAGGAAAGGGTGTAGCACACTGGTTTGCTAATGTTGGTCTGTGTGTGTAGAGGAGGTATTATCAGGGTACACATCTTAGTATTCCAGGGACCTCTTCCGACAGGTGGGTTGTGACCAGGTGCATGGGTGTGTCAGGAGTTAGGAAATGGGCTGACATGTACATGGAATGTCATGTGCGCAATGCATGTCATATGTGTGGCACTTGTGCTGTCTATGTTCTGCTTATATGGAACTCTAGTCACAGGTATTCCTTGCAAATATTGGATGCAATTGGACTAACTGCTGTCAAGGGTCTGGTCAGGCATTCCTGTTAGTGATGCCAAAGCACATTGACTGCCTCATGTATGAGGCTTGTTTTCCCCTTATTGAGTGATGGTGTCATAGTTGTGTGCCATATGCTGCGTTGGACCTTGCTTTTAACATGTATGTGTGAAATAGTTGTGGTCCTCTGCTTTTGGCCTTCAAAGGAGATATGTACATGATATATGTCATTAAGAGTGTGTGTGTGTATGTGACCATAGTATGTTAGGCATCACATTAGCTCTGTGATGTTCCGTGTCCTACTCAGTATCTCAGCAATGATCCATGAGTAGAGATGAAGGTGTGTAAAAAGGAATAGCCAGACCATGATATGGTGATTAGAATAGGTGTTTATTTAAATTTGTTAACTAAAGTGGTGAAGGTGATCATATTCAGAAGAAATTATTTACAATCTGTTGCCGTCTGCGTATACCAGCAGCTGTGTTCTGTAGTTCCCCCTCCTGTTGCAGGCCAGCATCCTCCTCTTCCACCTCTTCAGGCATGTGTGGCTTTGGTACCAGGAGGGGAATATTTCTTTTGATACAAATGTTGTGCAATTTTGTACATGTGAGGATGATCCTACAGACCATCTCGGGGGAATATAGGAGGCTACCACCAGTGATGTCGAGGCAGCGAAACCTTGACTTGAGGATGCCGAAGGTCTGCTCGACAATGCTGCGTGTCCTCCTATGGGCCTCGTTGTATGCACGCTCTGCAGCAGTATTTGGGTTGCCAAATGGTGTCATAATCCATGGCTGGATGCCATACCCCTGATCAGCTGCAAGAGAAAATGAATGGGATCATGTTGATGTAGCTGGCACTATTGAAAAGACCTTTCATGGCAGTAGTTGTCTTGTGTTGTCTGTGACTCTTTTGTGTACTAATGTGGCATCCTATGCTTGTAGGCTGTACCATCTGCATTTTGTTGTTTCCTTGGCTGAACGAGTGTTTGTCTGCTAACGGTTTGTCAGCAGTATGTTTTGGGATTTGCAGTACAGTGTGCCCTCCCTAGCATTGTGACTTGTGATACAGGTGTCCGTGTGTCTTCACTGGGGGTGAAATGATAGTTCCATGCACAGTTAAAATTGAAAGTATTGTTAACACGTTCATATCAAAGTACCCTGGACATCCCATACCTTGAAACTTATGCAATGTATTAATGTAAAGGTCATTGGGACACTTACAATTTGCAAGGTGACATTTAGGCAACCACACTCATTAATGTCTTAACATTAGGCTGTACAGTAATTTCCGATGTGTGATAGGTTCAATGGTGACTTCAGAAACAAGGCTAGCGATGTCACAGCCTCAGTATGTTCCTGTTGACATGTTGCTGTTGTGGTGTATGTGTTGTGTGTCCTAGAGGGTTGCTATGCAGTGTGTATATAAGTAGGTTTTTGTACTTACCAACAAGTAGTCCATTGCCATACCGTCCATCCTGGAAGTGTTCATTGATGGTGCACTGACGGAAGATGTATGAGTCATGTACACTCCCAGGATATTTAGCCACGATGTTGGTGATCAATCCCTGGTGATCGACTATGGCCTGCAAGTTGATGGAATGTGTGTGCTTCCTGTTGCGGTAGAGGTGTTCAGTTGCAGCAGGTGGCAAAAGGCGTACATGTGTGCAGTCGATTGCACCAAGGACGTGTGGGAAGCCACTGATGAGGTAGAACCCCTGTTTTGTTTCCTGCTGCTTCTGCAGTGTGTTAGGGAAGCAGATGTGGCGGGGTGTCAGTCGAATGATGGCATCCAGTACTTTGGGCAAAAAGGCGGAGAATGATGGTTGTGATATTCCGCCAACCAGGGCACCAGTTGTTTGGAAAGAGCCACTTGCCAGCATATGAAGTACGGCAAGCAGCTTTGTTTCTGTTGGGATGGTGCGGGGTGTCACCAAAGTGGGTGCCAACTGCTGTTCAATGTTGCGCAGCAGCTGCTGAATGGCCTGCCAGTTCAACCGGTACCTCTGTATGATGTTGTGTTCCCTGAGGCCCTGCAGGGTGGTTCTTGGGCGGAATATCCTCTCCTGCCTTCTGCGCTGCCTTTGGGGTCCCTGCTGATGTTGTTGTAGCTGCTGTTGTTGCTGCTGGGCTCTGCGTCTGCGTGCACGCTGGATTTGAATCACCTCCATGGCTCCCTGTTGCTGCTCTGCTGCTCTGCTGTTTGTTCCGTGTGTTCTGATTAAATACAGGTGTGTTTGCCCCATTTTAACGCCTGCCCTGACCCAGGCGTTAAATTTTGAGGCAAATCGGGCTGTGCGTCATTTTTTGGCTCCGCCTCCCGGCCGTGCGTCATTTTTGCCCGAAAGCATAAATACGACGCACGGCCCTTTAAGCCTTGCATATAATTAACGCAAGGCGGGTTGCCGCATCCCAATAATGACGCACACGGCCGAATTTTGACGTCCGCAGGCTCGGGCGTCAAAGTTTAAATACGGGGCAATGTTTGCGCTGATTGTGCGTCAACATTTTTGACGCACAATCGGCGCAGATGGAGTATAAATATGCCCCTGAGTATTTTAAAAATGGACCAAAGCATGGACTAACCCGTAGGCGTTGCCTTGTATATCAGGATGTGTCACTGAAAATGTATGCCTATTAAATGTCAAACTTCTGTGTCTAGAATGTCGACTTTGTGTTAGCTGTTCCTGCTGCACCTGGCCCTTTTTGCAGGGTAATTCCAAATCTTTTTGCCTCTTTCCTCCTTTTTTTCTGACCAGTTTTTGTTGGCTTTAGGACTCGGGCAGTTTGGGCCATATGTATGAACACATTTTTCCTTAGATAGAGAATGGACAAAATCCTTTGATGCATCTGCCCCTTCACCACTGCTAAAACAGTGCTAAAGTGAATATGCTCTCTGTATAAATTGTACTGTTGATTTGGTTATTCATGATTGGCATAGTTGATTTACTGGTAAGTCCCTAGTAAAGTGCACTAGAGGTGCCCAGGGCCTGTAAATCAAATGCTACTAGTGGGCCTGCACCACTGGTCGTGCCACCCACATTAGTAGCCCTGTAAACATGCCTCAGACCTGCCACTGCGATGTCTGTGTGTGCAGTTCTAAACTGCCAATTCGGCTTGGCAAGTGTACCCACTTGCCAGGCCTCAACCTTCACTTGTACTACATGTAAGGCACCCCTAAGGTAAGCCATAGGTAGCCCCATTGGCAGGGTGCATTGTATGTTTAAGGTAGGACATATACTAGGGTGTTTTATATGTCCTGAGAGTGAAATACTGCCAAATTCGGTTTTCACAGTGCCACGCCTATCTCTCTCATAGATTAACATGGGGGCTGCCTTTAAATATTCTTAAATCACAGATTCCTTTTGAGAGAAGATACAAAATGTGGAGTTTAGGGTCTCTGAACTCACAGTTTAAAAATACATCTTTTAGTGAAGTTGGTTTTTTAAATTGTCTGTTTGAAAATGGCACTTTTAGAAAGTAGGCATTTTCTTGCTTAAACCATTCTGGGACTCTTGCTGTTTGTGGATTGTCTGTCTGGGTCAGTTTGACAGTTGGGCTATTTTGCAGCTCTCTCTAGACAGTGACACAAAGGGGGCTTCGCACCACGACCCTGGTCTCACCGACGCCGTCATTGGATGACATCACTGAGCCGCTGCTCGCACTGTGAATTGTGAGCCCCGCACTCTGGCATCGCCTGCTCACACTGCAGACTAGGCATCCAGACAGTGCCGCTCTTGCTGACACCAGCGCCAATGCCTGCACCGAGGCCTGTGGACACCGCTCGTGAGGAGCCCGTAGCATTGTCCCGTCCCGCACTGAAGCTTCGGTCCACCGACGCCAGCACCATCGACTTCAGTGTCGTCATCAGGCATCCCTGCCTGCACCGTGGCCTGTGGACACCGCTCATAAGGCTCATGAAACACCATCCTGTCCCGCACCACTGACTTGGGCCTGCAGACGACAGCGCTTCAGCAATGACGAAGCTGCTGCCTGCACCGTGACCTGTGGACACCACACATCGCACCGCCCCACTTCACACCGCAGCCCTGGTCTCACCAATGCTGCTGGACAACCGTCACTAAGCCGCAGACTGCACCGTGACCTGTGGGCACCACACGTCGCATCGTCCTTCTTCGCACCGCAGCCCCGACGCCATCTACACCGGCACATCTGACTTCATCAGCCCGGAGTTTGATCCGAAAAGCGTGTGAACTTCAAGGCCCGATGACTCCTGCACCGATTCCGGAACCTACACCACTGACACCGCTCTCCGGAGCTCACCACAAAGATCACAACACCCTGCAAATCCAAGGTACTGTTTGCGGGTCTTCCCGACACCGTAACTGGCCTGCAATGCCGCTGCCGGCCTGAACTGTTGGTTTTGTTGATCACAACACCGTGATAGCCACAGTTGGAGCTATCGACTTCAAGGAACTGTATTTTTGAGTAAATCTTGCAGAAAGCATATATTTAGCACTGTATGTTGGATTTTTCTTGTTTTAGTCTTGTTTTACACAGATAAATATTGGCTATTTTTCTAAAACTGGCGTGATGTCCTTTCGTAGTGTTTTCACTTATTGCTGTGTGTTATGTGCAAACGCTTGACACATTGCTTCTGAGATAAGCCTGAGTGCTCGTGGCAAGCTACCAAGGGGGTGAGCCGGGATAGTCTGAGTGGGTATCTCCCTTATCCTCACTAGAGTGAGGGTCCCTACTTGGATAGGGTGCAAACCCACTGCCAACTAGAAACCTGGGCCCATATTAATACTTTTTTAGCGCCGCATTTGCGCCGCTTTTTGACGCAAAAACGGTGCAAACTTACAAAATACAATTGTATTTTGTACGTTTGCACCGTTTTTGTGTCAAAAAACGGCGCAAACGAGGCTCTAAAAAAATATAAATAAGGGCCCTGATTTCTAAGAGTTCCCAATTAAACACTTTTTCCAGACTTCCTCACCAACTGAGTTGGCTTGTTGATACTGGAATTTGAAACATAACATTTGATCTGATAAAAACAAACATTCATGGAATTGTTCTGGCTATGACAATTAGCGAATCAAATAAAATTCACTCTAAACTTTCTTTTGCACAATTCCTAGTGCTGAAATGATCAAATCCTCTATAAGTGGGTGACAAATGGACCTGCCGTAAGTCAGCACTTTACTTCCTTTACCAATGTGTCCTGCGCTACCTACTCTTTTCTTATTGGAAACCTCATATTATTGGCCCACTTACTTACACAGTAGACTGAATATCAAATCATGACACCCTCTGTAAAAATGCATCTCAAGTAGTGAGCCGCTGCTTTGTCAGGACAATGATGAAGCCAACCCTCTATCTTGTATACCATAATTGGAGTACCTCTGCCTTTATTACCTGTTGTTGCTATCCAAATCAATAGATAACCAGACTCTTCTCTTCTGTTGAGCCATCTCGCATGAATTTACAAGAGCGTCTATAGCAACATCCCTATAATAAAATTCCAAGATGCTCCAATGCTACTCAGTCAGCCAGCATTCCCCAACCTATCTGGGTTTTACATCCTGTAAAAGGTGAAGCCACTAACAGTAACCATCTTACTGTGCACAACATAGGCATAAGTGATAGGGAAGCCATGAACCACAATTCATTATCCAGATTGCTTCATGACTTCTTTGTGTTCAGATTACTTCTAGTGATGCTTCCTATCCCTATCATGTCTAGGTAGGTCAAAACGGCACACTACAGTCCAGCATCTTCTCGCAAATAATATTGCCATTACTCACGAATGTCACAATCCACATGCTTATGTTAGTTGGGAACTTGAGACGTTTATCCAGCTCTTTTTCTTGAGCCTTCGATCTCTCCTAGCACATAGTCTTTGTATAATCTTTTGAATATATCAATATATTTGTTTACCTAAATCTTTTCTTTAACATTTAAAACCAAATCCCCTCCTAATCAGTTTGCCAGCCCCATGTACGGAAGCTTCACTACTCCATTCATGTCGTTCCCTTCTTCCTTTTCTGTTATTTCATCTCCTTTCCCCCTCAGTGCTTTATTCTCACTGCTGGATGTCCTAAAAATCTACCTCCTTACACACTTACTGCCCCTCCAATTGGTACCTTCATTTTCATCCATCGGGACCTTGTGCCCATGTTTGCTCACTTCCACTCCCTTTGTCCCCTCCCAGCTGGGGTATTGTGGTAGAAACCCGCCACACTGAACTGAACTTTTTTCTTAACTCAACGATAGTACAATTACTGCCAACATTGTGGCACATCACCAAAATTCTTTAACATTAGCATTAATGAACATATTAGAGACAACTAAAATTGTGTATTTAGATATTAGGAAAGAGACCATTGTCTTATTATCACTTAAGTCTTCTCCATAAAGTGTTGGGAAGGGACATTTCTACACAGGGCTTGATTACTTGGGATACATGTGCATCCAGAGAATGGTCTGAGTTGATAATAATACAAGATTCTGAATTTCATATATTTAGAGAGGGGTGGTCCAATGGATTTTGGTTTATTTTTTTCTAAATTCAGTGGCTGAGTTTGTTGTTTACCACTACTATTTCTGTTGCAATCAGATGTAATTGTAAGTAGCTGGAATGCATCCATGTTTGGACCTTCTGTAGATCATGTGTAACATTTCTATGACCTTATATATATATATATATTTTATCTATATAGGAAGAGTCGAAGGTATCAAAAGCTATGCCTACATCCAACATAACGGAATAATAGAATAATAGATGGGATCAACCCTATAACTCTCAGAACCTGGGAAGTGTAGATATATCTAATAATGGGTTCACTTGGGGGAGGCAATTAACAAAGAACAAAGCAAACTAAAATAGTGTAAGCCTAGATCTAGTAAAGGTGACTTTTTGAAGCACACAACATAAAAGGTAAATCGATAATAATGATTTATCATATAATCACAAAGGCGGAACAATCAATTGCCTTTTAAATCACAATTACAATGAATATCAAACAGCGCACTGCAAATAGTGAGATGACGCCGTGAATAATCAGTGAAACATAAGTGCAATACAAAAATACAAAAAATAAAATCAATCATGATAACAGACAGCAATAGAAAAACAGTGTATAAAAGAAACACAATCAGCTGAAACTTTTCAAATCTGGAGAATAGTGATACAATCAACTTGGACAGTAGGCCAGTAGGGAAATTCAGAAATGGAAGAAGGTCAGTGGTGGCTCCTCCGCAGCATCGCCCCCTTGCCATAGGCAGAAGCTGCAAAGCTTTCACAATGAAGGGATAATAAACTATGCTTATTATCCCTTTGTTGTCAAAGGGGTGGGCCATGGGGTGACAAGCACCGAGGGGAGTGCACTGTGCACTCCCCTCAGAGCGCATGTGGGTTTCGTCTGCCGTCTCAGCACTGTGTTGCCGGGATGGAGACAGACTGCACAGGCTCCCAGTCTGCCTGGGAGTGCCCAGCCAATCCTGATGCTGCTCTGAACACCGTCAGGATTGGCCACAGGGCAGGCTGAGAGCCTGTGCCTGCATTGCAAGACTGAGGAGCGGCGGCATAGGAGAAGCAGGGCGGAGCAGAGGTAAGTTTATTTCTTTTTTAAAAACTTTATTTAAATTCTGTCACTCCCCCCTGCTCCTGCGTGCGCCACCCTGCCCCCCTACACGGAGGACTTGCGGTGGACCCTTACCTCCTACCCCACAGCTCACATCATGGGAGGAGCAAGTCTTGGCATTACAGCATCCTGAGGGACTCACTGGAGTTGCCAGAGGACTGGACACTGGACACTGGTGAGTCAACATTTACTACTTATCAACCCCCATACCTGCATGCCATCTCACACCCTGACCCTCACTCCCATCATTCCACTCCATCCCACACACTGCACCTACACATATGACCAACCCCAATGCCAAGCCCTGCATGCTATACCAATGCATGGAGAGCCCTCCCAGCCCTGCATGGACATCCATCACCAAAGCATGCACAGCATAGGGGAACTAACAATCCCAAAATACATCACTATACACAATGAAAGGTGGCAGGGCAACAGCAACGATAGAGGGGAACCTAAGGATGTTCAATATGTCACAGGCATGATACATAATACATCACTTCCATCCCCGCAGGTGGCTCAGCCAATTTCAGCGAAGAGGAGGTGCCATGACTATCCAGTCCCACAACAGAAGATGCCCCCAGTGATGACAGTAACTCTGGACTTCAGGATCTGGATCAACAACCTGGCCCATCAGGGACCACTGGACAGTCGGTCACCCCAGCATACTCCCGGTCCACCACAGAGCCTCCCACATCAGTATTCAACACCACAGCACCCACCCAGCGTCCCCACACCTCTGTCCCCAGGACACGTCATTCAGCAGTGTGCCCACATGTACAGGGACCCCAGTCCACACCTCATCCCCTAGGCGATCAGGGACCTAGGGTCAGTGGCAGTGGGCACACCGTTCAGGTGACAGGGGCACAGGGGAACAGGGACACTGGGAGGACCACTGTGCACCAGTGGGAGGACAGGCCCAGGGCATCGACTCTCCAGGAGGCACTCACAAAGATCCTGGGGGCCTACCAACAATCCCAGGACACAGTGGGCCAGATCCTTGACAACATGCAGGGGAACAAGCAGCTGTAGGAGGAACACCATCAGGAAATTAGGGAGGACTTGCAGGCCCTCAACACCACAATGATCTCCATAGCAGGGGTGCTGGCAGATATGGCCAACATCATGATGGAATCAACAGCACAGCTGCGGGCCCCTACCGCTAGCCAGTCTATTGACCAGCCCTCCACTTCTGCTGCAGCTAGTGGACAGGAGGCCCCACCACAGGACCCACAGGACCCACAGGCCACCAGCACCCTTCCCCCTGCAGAGGGTGAACCACCCCACAAATGTTCCCTGCGTCCCAGACAGAAGCCAGAGACATTTGCCAGGACCAAGACCACTGCCAGGAAATGAGACTCTCAGGCTGGTGATAATTACTGCCAAATTAAGACCATGGTGGTGATAACTCCCATAGACAGCCAATGTACCACACCATCCGCCACGGCTTTAACACCACGAACCACGGCCGTAGCCATCAACAGCCAGGCGGAAGACAAGGTACCGCCCACCATATCATGACACTGCAAACCAACACGATTTCCGGGGCAGAACAACGCCATCAAAAGCCTGGCAGAAACACATCACAGAAGACCAAAGACTCACCAACAGAGACACAGAGAAGATCAATGTCGCCATGGAACCGGAACTGCAAGTGTTCCCGATGCTCTTCTATGCCTTGCTCCACCTGGAACACTAATGACGACGAAGACGACGACGGTGAGTACAGCCGCCTAGCACACAAGGGAGGGAGGGAGGAAAAGGAGAGTGACACACATGCACAACACACACCATTCAAAAACACACACACCATACACCCAATCAGCTGCAGACTTAACCCAATGGCACAGGACACACTGCACAATTATACAAGGACTAGAGGTCGAAATTGTAATTGTAAGGCAAAAGCCACCATATGAACCAATTTTAGAACAGAGATACATAAGCAATTTTCCAGAAAGGGCCAATGCCCAGTCCAAAGTCCATAAGGCCCACATGAACACAGTCCAAGCCCCAACTTGATCCTGACTAACTACGCACTAAAGTGTGGAGGAGCAACATCACGGAAGTGGACATGCACCTCAGGGGGAAGAGGGTGGGGGGCACCTCAGCTGAAGTCGGGTACTTGCCCACTGGTTCTGGAGGGGGCTCCATACCCAAATCCCAATGCTGGAGAGTGCAAGGTCACAGTCTCTGTGGTGGGAAACTTGCCTACTGATCCTGGAGGGGGATCCGTGCCCATTTCCCAATGCTGAGGACTGCAAGATCACAGTCTCTGAGGTGGGGAACTTGCCCACTGATCCTGGAGGGGCTTCTTGTACAAAAGTCCCTGGAGGGTGGCCTACATACCCTCTGCTAGAGGTGAGGGCTGCTGCGTCTCAGCTGGAGGTGAGGGTTCCGTGACCACTGGAGGAGGGGCTGGTGGTGGTACCCTGCCAGCCTCTTCTGGAGGGGAGGGCTGCTGTGTCTCAGCTGGGGAAGGTGCCTCCTGGGCAGCCTTTGCTGGAGGTGAGGGCTGCATTGTCTCTGCTGGGGGAGGTGTCTCCTGGGCAGCCTCTGCTGGATGGGAGGGCTGCATTGTCTCTGCTGGGGGAGGTGTCTCCTGGGCAGCCTCTGCTGGAGGGGAGGGCTGCTGTGTCCCAGCTGGAGGTGAAGGCTTCTTGCCTGTCATTGGTGGTTGAGTGGGAACCTCATCTGTCATTTGTGGTTGAGTGGAAACCTCTTCTGTCATTGGTGGTAGAGTGGGAACCTTTTCTGTCATTGGTGGTCGAGTGGAACCTTTTCTGTCATTGGTGGTTGAGTGGGAACCTTTTCTGTCATTGGTGGTTGAGTGGGAACCTTATCCCTCCTAGCTGGTGGAGTGGGATCCTTCCCTTTCCTGGCTGGTGGAGTGGGATCCTTCCCTTTCCTGGCTGGTGGAGTGGGATCCTTCACTTTCCTGGCTGGTGGAGTGGGATTCTTCCCTTTCCTGGGTGGTGGAGTGAGATCCTTCACTTCCCTGGCTGGTGGAGTGGAATCCTTCCCTTTCCTGGCTGGTTGAGTGGGCTCCTTCACTGTCTTGCTCCCGCGACTAGGATGTGCCTCCACTGTCCCTGTAGACTGTTTGGCTGAGGTGCTGGGCTGGGTCATTGGGACCCTACTCTTACGGGCAGGACAGGGTAGGAGGGGGAGGGAAGAGGTCAAGTTGGGCAAGGAAAGGCTTCTTAGGGACTGTGGGGCCGGATGAGGGAGGAGGGATGGGAGTGGAGTTTGAGGGAGTGGTTGTTGGAGGGGTACGTCTGCTGGACTTGGGTGCAGGCGCATGGGCAGTGTGCTGATGTGAGGTGGATGGATGTTGGGTGTCTGAGTGCCTGATGTTGTGGAGGTGTCTGCTAGTGAGGTATGTGTGCTGCTTGGTGTGGCAATGCTGGTGGTGGCTGTTGAAGCAGGTGTGAGTATGGATGTGACTGTGAGGGAGGTGAAGGAGGAGGGGAGACAGTGGAGGCAGTGGAGGCAGTGGATGTGGATGAGTGTGCAACTGTCTGGTGTTTGTGTGAGTGCTTGTGGTCTGAAGAGTGGTGCCTGTGTTTGACTGTGCCACTCTTGTGTGATGTCTTGTGTGCATGCTTATCTGTATGTGTGCATGAGATAGGTTGGGGTTGAGGAGACTGGGACTGGGAAGTGGTAGTTGGAGGGGGATGGTAGAAACAGGGACAATGGCTACCATCAGAGAGGAGACCAGAGCCTGAATTGATCTCTGTTGGGCCGCAAATCCACTGTGGATGCCCTCAAGGAATGCATTGCATTGCTGCATCTGGAATGCCAGCCCCTGGATGTCATTCACAATGGTTGACTGCCCTACAGAGATGATTCTCAGGAGGTCAGTATCCTTCTCACTCAGGGCAGCAGGGCTCACTGGGACAGGGCCTGAGGTGCCTGGGACGAAGGAGATGCCCACCCTCCTGGGTGAGCGGGCACAGGCAACTCTGTGAGGGGCTACTGGGAGGGAGGTGCTGGTACAGGGGGTGGTGGCTGTACCTGCAGCTGGGGTGGTCACAGATGTGTCCACCACCACCAGGGAGCTTCCATCAGAGGAGGAATTGGACTCTGTGTTGGCAACTCCTGCCTCTGCCGTGGTGCTCCCCTTGTCCTCCGTCCCACTGGTTCCCTCAGCATCGGTGGACTCTGCCTCCTGGGTCCTATGGGATGCAGCTCCCTCTGTCGCTGGTGCTCCTGCCCCTCCGCCAGATGATGCTAATGCATACATGAACAGGATGACAGAAGATGAAAGGGGGAGGGAGAGAAAGGGAGCACTGGGTCAATTACAGCACCAACACCACAGTTGGAATACACAGTACTGTCACACACAGGGATTAGGAATAAGCACTATGCATTGCACTGGCATTCAATTGGCTAGATGCCACAGCAAGATGAGGGCCAACCACGCCAACTGCACTCCTCCTGGGGCCCACACAGCCCTGACTGACATGGAATGCAACCAAGCTAGGTTACTTGAATTTGCTAGACGCCCATTACCCTGGAGCTGGATCACGCTGCAATCTCTGACCTGGCATTAAGGGGCACCCACTAACTCACACCCGCCACCCGGATACCCTGCCACCTACAAGTTACTGTAGTAATGCCCACTGTACTCACCCCCTTGTGGCTGCTGTTATGCCCTCAAGCGCCCATTCAGTTCTGGGTAAGCCACTGCCAGTATGCGGGCCATCAGTGGGGGTCAGGTTCCGATGGGCACCCCTTCCTCGTTGGGAGGCAATCCCCAGCTGGGCCTTCGCGGTCTTCCGTGCCCAGCGTCTCAGGTCCTCCCACCGTTTCCTGCAGTGGGAGCTCTGCCTGCTGTAGACCCACAGGGTCCGCACATCCTTACAGATGGCACGCCACAATCCCTTCTTTTGATGGGCGCTGACTATGTACACTACCAACAGACATCCCCCCCCAAATGACACAATGCCTGCACACACATCTCCATGCAACCTTCCCACATTCATCGTGCCCAAGGTGTACTTACCTGTTGGTCCGGAGGCCCAAACAGCTGTCCATACTGGGGTAGGACCCCATCCGCCAAGCGCTCCAACTCCTCTGAAGTGAGGGCAGGGACCCTTGCCCCAGTCATACGGGCCATGGTAGGTTCCAGAGACAGGTCACAGCAGCGCACGCAGTGTAGGTGTTTTCCTATGGAAAGTCAGAAATCAAGTGAGGTTATAGACAGAAAATGGCGGTCACATCCGCGACGGTATACACCGTCACCGCCGCCGCTGATCCCTATTGGCCACTGTACTCCATAGAGCCCCATATTAGCCAATGAAGAATTGCACGGTGGTGCAAGACCGCCTTCTGCCACGATGCCCAACATCGGCAGAGTTACCTCACTTCCACCTGTCCCTAGATACAGGACAGGCACTCGCCATTTCATAGTGGTGGACTACCTACAGGTCTTCCATGAATGCGTCATTGACAAAAATTGCACATACATTGCCATTCCCACTGTCCCATCACATTAATGCTGTATGCACACTGAGGTGGTGGTTCCATTGTCCAAATTGTGATGGCCTTCTCACTCTTGTGTCCCTTAGATACCTACCACTGTGGATGAATAGGAGGAGGAGACAAACCCCGTGAACATACCTCTTGTGGACTTAGCTACACTGGAGGGCAGGCACATTCTACTCACCTATAGACTGGACAGGGCCACATTAACAGAGCTATGTGCACAATTGGAGCCTGACCTGATATCAGCTATCCGTCATCCCACTGGGATCCCCCCTCTGGTGAAGGTTTTATCAGTGCTCCATTTCCTGGCAACTGGTTCTTTCCACGTGACAGTGGGCTTGGCAGCAAGAATGTCACCGCCAATGTTCTCAATCGTGCTGGCAAGAGTATTGTCTGCCTTGGTGAAACACATGTGCAGCTACATTTCTTTTCCCCAGGTGGAGATTTGGCCATTGTGAAGGTCGTATTCTATGCAATGGGATATATACCCAATATTATTGGGGCCATTGACAGTACACACATTGCGTTCGTCCCCCCGCCAGAAAGAACAGGTGTTCAGGAATCGGAAGAGTTTCCACATCACTGAATGTGCAAATGGTGTGCCTGGCGGACCAGTACATCTCCCATGTCACTGTCAAGTATCCAGGGTAAGTGCATGATGCCTTTGTTCTGAAGTATAGCAGCATCCCAAATGTGATGGCCTAACTACAGAAGCAAAGGGTGCGGCTAATAGGTGAGCCAGAGTCCCCACCCACTGTATGTCAGTGAATGCCTTCAAGTGTTATCCCCATCAGATTGTGTAAGACTACATTTGGTCCCTCAATATTTGCAGGTGGCTTTGGCTACCCGAACCTATTGTGGCTCCTGACCCCTGTGAGGAATGCCAGGACATCGGCTGAGAACTGTTATAAATTGGCGAACCAGGAGAATAATTGCGAGGACCATTCGGACTCCTGAAGGCCAGGTTTAGATGCCTGCATCTGATGGGTGGATCCCTGTGCAACTCACCCTAAAGTACTGCCAGATAGTAGTGGCATGCTGCATGTTGCACAACCTGGCCCCCAGGCGATATGTGCCTTTGCTGCAGGAGGAGGGGACTGGAGATGACCCTGTGGCAGCAGCGGACCTTTCGGACATTGAGGATGAGGAGGCAGAGGATGAGGATGAGGACAACAGAACATCCATTGTAAGTCAATACTTCCAATGACACACAGGTGAGACAGTGCAACTGACCATTACTCTGATTATTGATGTTTTCTGTGTGGCTGTAGCATGAAGGCATTCACGTCCTTTGCAACTCAACTTACTGTCACCTATGGCTTGTCCTTTTACAGATGTTGGTGATATGACAACAGTGTCCTGATGTGTTTACTGCAGACAGCTACAGGTCATTGTTTGGCTGCCATCACAGTGTTCAGATCATTTGCACTAGATGTGACTGTTCCCATAAATGCAAATTTTCAACACATAAAACGGTGTCACTCAAATAGTGTTCAAAGGCGTTTTTTGTAGTACAAATAATTGACCGAAAAATGCAGTGGAATGGGGTCATGGGAGTGGAAAGTCCAGGGTATTCTTCCAGTCTCTTTGTAGCACAGATCCAGTGTCCAACAGGCCATAGGAAAGGGAACAAAGGCAGTTCAAAGTGGACAAGGTGACAGGGTGGGACACAAGGGAGACAATCAAGAGAGTCTCATTTCCTGGCGGTGGTCTTGGTCTTGGCAAGTCTATCTGGCTTCTGTCTCGGTCACAGGGAACGTTTGCTGGGTGGTTCACTTTCTTAAGGGGAAGGGGTACTGGTGGCCTGTGGGTCCTGTGACAGGGCCTCCTGCCCACTAGCTGCAGCGTAAGTGGAGGGCTGGTCAATAGACTGGCTAGTGGTAGTGGCCCGCAGGTGTGCTGTCCATTCGCTCATGATGTTGGTCATGTCTGCCAGCACCCCTGCTATGGAGATAATGGTGGTGTTGAGAGCCTGCAAGCCCTCCCTGATCTCTTGATGGTGTTCCTCCTGCAGCCGCTTGTTCTCTTGCATGTTGTTAAGGATCTGGCCCTTCGTGTCCTGGGATTGTTGGTAGGCCCCTAGGACATTGGTGAGTGCATCCTGGAGAGTCGGTTCCCTGGGCCTGTCCTACTCCTGGTGCACAGCGGTCCTCCCAGTGTTCCTGTTGCCCTGTGCCTGTGTGCCCTGAACGGTGTGCCCACTGCCACTGACCCATGGTCCCTGAATGTCTTCGATGTGAGGTGTGGACTAGGGGCCCTGTACAGGTGGGCACACTGCTGATTGACGTGTTCTGGGGACAAAGGTGTGGGGACGCTGGGTGTGTGCTGTGGTGTTGGATACTGATGGGGGAGGCTCTGTGGTTGACCAGGAGTGGTCTGGGGTGACCGACTGACCAGTGGTCCCTGATGGGCCAGGTAGTTCACCCAGATCCTGAAGTCCAGAGTTACTGTCTTCACTGGGGGCATCTTCTGTTGGGGGACTGGTTAGTGGTGGCACCTCCTCACCGCTGAGATTGGCTGGGGCACCTGTGGGGATGTAAGTGATGTATTATGCTTCATGTCTGTGACACATTGTACATCCCTAGCTTCCTATCATTGCTGTTAGCCTGCCACCCTTGTTTGTGTATGGTGCTGTATTGTGGGATTGTTAGTTCTGCATGCTGTGCATGCTTTTGTAATGGATGTACATGCAGGGCTGGGAGGGCTGTCCATGCATTGGTATCACATACAGGGCTTGGCATTGGGGTTAGTCATATGTGTAGGTGTAGTGGGTGGGATGGAATGTAGTGATGGGAGTGAGGGTGAGGGTGGGTGTGAGATGGCATGCAGGAATGGGGTGTGATAAGTAGTAAATGTTGAATCACCAGTGTCCAGTCCTCTGGCAACTCCAGTGAGTCCCTCAGGATGCAGTATTGCTAAGACTTGCTCCTCCCATGCTGTGAGCTGTGGGAGAGGAAAAGGTGGTCCACTGCCAGTCCTCTGTATGGCTAACTGGTGCCTTGCTGTTATGGAACACACCTTCCCCTGTAGGTCGTTCCACCTCTTCCTGATGCCGACAGTTGTTCTTTGATGCTTTCCCATGGCATTCACCCTCTCCATGATTCTCCACCACAGCTTCATCTTCCTGGCAATGGATATTTGCTGTACGTGTGCTCCAAACAGCTGTGGCTCTACCCTATTTCCTCCACCATGACCCGCAACTCCTCATCTGTGAAACAGGGGTGCTTTTGTGGGGACATGGGTGTTGTGTGGTGTGTGTAAGTATGTGGGTGTTGGGTACTGTGGTTGGGTGTGTGAAGTGGGGTGCGTGAGGGATGTATGGGTGTATGTGGTGTGTGTGTCAAGTTGTTGCAGTGGTCTTGGTGTCAGTGTGGTGGCAATAATTTGTATTCATAAAGGGTTGTGGGTAATGTGGGTATGTGTTTTATAGTGCTGTTTGTACGAAGGAACACCGACTTCCAAAACAACTAGTGCCTTAACAACGAGGTCGGAACACCGACCTCATCATTACTACTAATGATTTTACCACGAATGCCTTAACAACGATTTTCGTTGTAAAGGCATTCCTGATAAAAGCATTACTAATAGGCACCATTGACCCTACATCCCTCACCCCACCCGCCCAACCCAACCCCACCCCAAAACCTAAAACCCCCTGACCCCTCACCCCCTCCCCAAAACCAAAAACACCCCACCCCCCCAAACCCACCCCAAAACCTAAAACCCCCTGACCCCCGCCCCCTCCCCAAAACCAAAAACACCCCACTCCCCAACCCCGCCCCAAAACCTAAAACCCCCTGACCCTCCACCCCCTCCCCAAAACCAAAAACGCCCCACCCCCCCAACCCCGCCCCAAAATCTAAAACCCCCTGACCCCCCACCCCGTCCCCAAAGCCAAAAACGCCCCACCCCCCAACCCCACCCCAAAACCTAAAACCCCCTGATCCCCACCCCCTCCCCAAAACCAAAAACGCCCCACCCCCCAACCCCACCTCAAAACTTAAAACTCCCTGACCCCCTCCCCAAAACCAAAAACGCCCCACCCCCCCAACCCCACCCCAAAACCTAAAACCCCCTGACCCCCCACCCCCTCCCCAAAACCAAAAACGCCCCACCCCCCCAACCCCGCCCCAAAACCTAAAACCCCCTGACCCCCACCCCCTCCCCAAACCAAAGACGCCCCACCCCAAAACCTGAAACCCCCTGATACCCCACCCCCTCCCCAAAACCAAAAACGCCCCACCCCCTCCCCAAAACCTAAAACCCCCCACTTACCTTAGTCGACCCCTTGTCACCTGCGTCGTCCTCCTTCGCCAACTCCCTTCTTTGTACCTTAACCACGCATGTTCGTAGTTCATAACATACGTAGTTAAGGCACAAAATAATGGAGTCGTGGTTAAAAAAAGCGTTGTTGCGCTTTCGTTAACCACGACTTTGTTAATAAGACGTCGTAATAAAGGATGTTTCCCGGGTGTGTGTGGTGTGTGTATCAGTGTCAGGTGTGTGCTTTTGGTATTGGCCAATGTTGTGTAGTTTAGTATTTGGGTGTCCATTCTGAGCTAGCCTGTGAGTACCGCCAATGGTTTGGCGCCATTGAATGTCTGCAGTGGTGATTCGTGGGTCATGCTTTAGTGGGCGTTGTTGTGTTGGCGTCACAGTAAGGGTGCTGGTACATGCACTTTAACACTGACTTTTGGTCTGGTGGATTTGTTTATGTGGCAGTATTCTGTCGGATTGGTGTGTGTGTGTCATAATATGGAGAACGGATATTCGACACCGCAGCGGTATGTTGGCAGCCATCACTGCAGCGGTACATTTAGGCCCTCATCATGTAACTGGCGGTAACCGGGATTTACTGCCAGTTACATGATGAGGGCCTAAATGTGCATTTCGAATACACGATTATTTATGCACACACATATACTTACCAAAATAAATGCTGAACATGAATAAGAATACATGTTTACTTCTGCACATACAACTGAATGTGTAAATATAAAAAGTGAATACAGAATGCTGTGAACATTTAAAATGAACATTAATATGAACGTTTGTAAAGCTTCGGTCTTTCAGTGGTTACATTTCATTAATGTATTTATTCATCTATTTTAAAAATATTACGGCATACAGTAAATATAATGTCAAATGTAAATACCTAATTTGCACAGTAACGACGTATAAAGGATGGGACCTAAATTTGTGCTGCTCCTGGAGTAATTTAGAACATTTCAATTTCATATTTCTGTCATGTATTTGCTAGAGCAGATAACCAACGTCGTTCCGGAGGTTTTTCTAGTCCATTATTTTAATGGTATATTCAGTAGAGAATATAATATTGCAGTATTAGGGTGTGATTACGTGTTAAGTCTATTGTTTGAGACCTCTTTCCTTGATTTGAATTCCTTCTAAATGTTCTTGATTTTCAATCCTGGTAGCCCTTAAGCTGTTGTTGATTTTTAAACATTTCTCTGTCGGCATTAAACGCAGCCTGAATTTCAGGTGAATAAAACTTTGTTTCTACTACTCTTAACAGATTAATATACTGTATTTTCTCATTTGTCTGATATGTAAGACTTTATCTTGCTCTCTGTTGTTTGTTTTATCCAAGAGCACTGTAGAGTTCCTAGGAATTTATTTTTTTGAGTTCGTTTTTCGGGATCCAATTATAAAATGGATAATTGTCCTCAATTTGCATGGATTCAATTGGTGGCAATTCAACAAGGACTTAACTTAGAATAATATTTAAGTTGTCCAAATTAACATTCACTTATATAGACACTTGTTTGTTAGTATCTAATTTAAATTTATCAACCTTTTGGAAGAGCAATTCTGCTTTGATATTCTTCCAGGAATGGTTTTTGAATTTTTGGCTTTCTGGACTTTAAGACACTGGCCTTAGATCTGAAACATAATGAAGTAGTTAACTGACCAAACAGTTGAGACTGGAGTCTAAATAATGTCAATATTAGGTGCACTGAAAATGAGGTCTAGCTTGTATGTATTTCTGTGTGCAGGGTGTAGTCCCCCTTTATGTAGCTTAAATGAGCTGTTTCTGATTGTATCACATACTGCTTTCAATGCCCACTTTCATAGCTTGGCACTAACAGCTCTTCCTTATACCTTCACCATTTCCTCTTCAGAACTTTGGGCACTTTTCCTCTGGGCTCATGTTTCAATCTTAGGCCCATATTTATACTTTTTTAGCGCCGCCGCATATGCGTCATTTTTGGACGCTAAAAACAGCGCAAACTTACAAAATACAATGTATTTTGTAAGTTTACGCCGCTTTTGCGTCCAAAAATGATGCAAATGCGGTGCTACAAAAGTATAAATATGGGCCTAGATGCCTCCATATGCCTGTGGCTTATGATACCGACTCTCCTTTCAAAGCTCACATCACACCTTTGTCTGGGCTAACTAGCTCTTCCTTATCTGGCTTCTGTGGTCATCCCTATTTAGGGTCGAGGCTGTAAGTGCACGTGCTAGTACATGCGTCTTGCTTCTGAGACTCTGTTGTGTACAGTAAATGGCTCACTTACCATTTCTTTGCTTGTGTGGCACTCTTCTTTATAGCCTTGTAATTCGTCACTGCAGGCCGGATATAATTTCTGTTCCTCTGTGTGGAGCAGAGACCAGGAACTGATTGACTTAACTTAATCAGTGGCTGTCCACTGCTCCCGACTTGATTGAGGTATTTTTACACCTTTTCTAACTTTAGTGCCCTGCAAATGGAAGGCTTGTGACTGTCAAAACTTTGCCCAGCAGGACCAACAAAATTTCATTTTTTTTTTTTATAGCTAACTTTCTTTTATTTTGACAAGTTGTTTTTTTTCCACACTTTGCACTCATGTTTTCTTTTGTTTTTGCTCGTGGGCACCATTCTCAAAAGATGTTCTAAATAATGCATAGCAACATTGTTTCTTTCTTATGTGTAATTTCTGAAATGATGCTTTAACACATAGGCGGTGATTACAACATTGGCGGTAAAAGCCGCTTACCGCCGTGCAGAAGACCGCCAACACACCGCCGCGCCTGCGGAAATCCGCCACTGCTATTATGACCCACAGCACAGAATCTGCAAAAATTCAGACACCCACACAAGTCCGCCACACCAAAGGTCAGTGATAAACTGGCGATAACAAAACCTCCACCGTCACGCCAACAGAAATACGCCCACACTATCACGACCCACGAATCCACACAGCGGTCTTTCAACCGCGGTATTCTATAGGCGGTACACACCGCTGCGCTCAAAATACACACGCACTTACAAAACACAGCCACATTGGACAATTCCAAATACACACACCTGATACACATACACACACCACTCCCACACATCCAATACAATATAAAACACACACCCACATCACCCACAAACCCTTACGACCACAAATCACGAACGAAAGCCAGAGAGAGACACCACCAGCAACAACACTAACATCCACAGGCACACAACACCATCACCCACATAACTTCCACGCACCTCACACAACACCCCACTACAGATCAGCACACTTATCACCACACACAGCACCCCACACATCACATACACCACCCCATGGCATGGCAAAGACAGTCCAGGTTCTCGGAGGAGGAGCTCAGGGTCATGGTGGAGGAAATCGTCTGGGTAGAGCCACAGCTATTCGGATCACAGGTGCAGCACACCTCCATTGCAAGGAAGATGGAGCTATGGAAAAGAATAGTGGACAGGGTCAACGCATTGGGACAACACCCAAGAAATTGGGAGGACATCAGGAAGAGGTGGAATGACCTACGGGGGAAGGTTCGTTCCGTGGTCTCCAGACCCCACCTGGCGGTTCAGCGGACTGGCGGCGGACCCCCACCTCCTCCCCCACAACTAACAACATGGGAGGAGCAGGTCTTGGCGATTCTGCATCCTGAGGGCCTCGCAGGAGTAGGTGGAGGAATGGACTCTGGTAAGTCAAAGCTTTACTATTACATCCCCCACCCTACCTGCATGCTATCACATACCCCCACCCTCGCCCTCACCCCCATCACCCCTACTACTCACAAATGTCCCAACATCACAAACCACACATCCCAACACCAAGCCCTGCATCCAACAACAAAGCATGGACACCCATCACTAAAGCATGCCCACTGCACATACCCATACACCCCAATAAACCATCATCACACAAGGTCCCACACAGGAATGCAAGCACTGGGGTACACGGTCACCCACCCATTGCACACCTTGACACACACAGATGCAATAATCATGCCTTTATACCCCTGCAGGGCCCCTACCCAACGTCACTGGACAGAAGGGTCCACACATGTCCACACCACCAACAGAAGAGGCCCACAGTGATGACAGCACCTCTGTCCAACTGGATCTAGATGACCAGCCCGGCCCACCGGGGACCTCAGGATAGTCGGTTCCCCACACCCAGTCACAATCCACTACAGAGCTTCCTCCCTCTGGAAACACCAGCACGCACCCACCCAGCGGGCCCATACCTCCGTCTCCAGGACACATCAATCAGCAGTGTGTCCACCACTAAAAGGGAACCCAGGCTAACCCACCACCCCAACAACAACAGGGACCTGGGGCCAGTGGCAGTGGGCACACGGTCCAGGGGACGGAGGCCCAGGAACACAGGGGAACTGGGAGGGCTGCTGTGCGACATGGGGCAGACAGGCCCAGGGAACCCACTCTCCACGAGGCCGTCTCAAACATCATGGGAGCCTACCACCACTCCCAGGAGACAATGGCAACGGTACTGGCCAAGTTTCAGGAGACCCAGCGCCTGTAGGAGGAACAGTATATGGGCTTCAGGGAGGGACTCAGAACCATCAATTCCACCCTGGGCACCATTGTAGGGGTGCTGAAGGAAGTACTCAACACCAGGAGGGACAGTGTGGCACAACAAGGGGCCCCTGACACTAGCCTGGACGATAAACTGCCCACTACCTCCGCCGGCGCTAGTGGACAGGACGCATCGCCACAGGACCACCACACCAGAACACCACCTCCTGCAGAGGGAGAACCACCTTGCAAACGGTCCCTGAGATCCAGGAACAAGACAGAGAACGATTCCAAGACCCCCGCCAAGAAATGAGACCACCCTGATTGTCATCCTACTGTCCCACTTTGTCACCCAGTCCATACTTAAACTGCCCCAGCTCCACTTCCTATACCCATATGGGCAATGCACCTGTGAGACTAATAGACTGGACTCTGCCATGGACATTCCTCCGCCATCACCCCTCACCATTTTGCTACCCCCGCCAATTTTGAGCACTAAAATAAACACCATTAAAGCACAAAACAATCTGGAGTCTGTCTGTGATTTCGGAATACTGTATAAGCAATAACTATGGCAAAAAGCTCTTTCATTTGTAATGTCAACATACCTATGTCACACAGCTCTAGTCCATGAGAAATCAAAGCAGATGTCACACTGTGGGACCCAGATCTGTGAAATCGTAAGGGAAAGTGACAACTCAGTGACCATACACTGGGTGAAAAAGACAGACAGTAGAGAGGCAGTAGTGTTTAAGTACATGTAGTAGGCAGGTTTGTATCCTTATCTGTGTTTCACTGGAAATATTGCTGGATCACTGAGTGCCTGTTCTCCATGTCTTCTTCCTCTGCTTCCTCGTCTTCACTGTCCACAGGCTCCACAGCTGCAACAACACCGCCATCTGGACCATCCTCCTGCAGAAAGGGCACCTGTCGTCGCAAAGCCAAGTTGTGAAGCATACAGCAGGCCACGATGATCTGGCACACCTTCTTTGGTGAGTAGAATAGGGATCCACCTGTCATATGGAGGCACCTGAACATGGCCTTCAGGAGGCCGAAGGTCCGCTCGATCACCCTCCTAGTTTGCCCATGGGCCTCATTGTAGCGTTCCTCTGCCCTTATCATGGGATTCCTCACTGGGGTCAGTAGCCATGAAAGGTTGGGGTAACCAGAGTCACCTGCAAATGGCGAGGGACAACTGTTAGACACACACTAACCTGGAGGGATATCCCCAGACCCAGACAACCATTCCCACTGACTAGCTTCCGGGTGCTCACCTAATAGCCACACACGGTGCCTCTGGAGTTGCCCCATCACATAAGGGATGCTGCTATTCTGCAGGATGTAAGCGTTATGCACTGAGCCAGGGAACATGGCATTCACATGGGAGATGTACTGGTCTGCCAAACATACCATCTGTACATTCATCGAATGATAACTCTGCCGGTTTCTGTACACTTGTTCACTCCTGTTGGGGTGGGGACCAAAGCCCCATGGGTCCTATCAATGGCACCTATGATGTTGGGGGTATGTCCCAGGGCATAGAAATCACCTTTCACTGTAGGCAAATCCTCCACCTGAGGGAAAACAATGTAGCTCCGCATGTGTTTCAGCAGGGCAGACAACACTCTGGACAACACGTTGGAAAACATAGGCTGGGACATCCCTGATGCTATGGCCACTGTTGTTTGAAATGACCCACTTGCAAGGAAATGGAGCACTGACAGAACCTGCACTTGAAGGGGGATTCCTGTGGGATGGCAGATAGCTGACATCAGGTCTGGCTCCAGCTGGGTACACAGTTCTTGGATTGTGGCACGGTCATGCCTGTATGTGATTATAACATGTCTTTCCTCCATTGTCGACAGGTCCACCAATGGTCGGTACACCAGAGGATGCCGCCATCTCCTCACATGTCCCAGCGGACGGTGCCTATGAAGGACAACAGCGAGCACAGAGTCAAACAACTCCGTACCCACAGCTTACACAGAACACCATTCATACTCAAAAAGTGGCCTGTGTGTGTGTTGAGTCTAGACCTAGGTATGTGTGACGCAGTTGAAAATGAAGCCATGTGGGCCCCTGAAATGGCGGCTGCCTGTCCTTGAAAGTGGGACAATGGGATGTGAGGTAACTGCGCTGGCGTTGTACACCGTCGCGGTAGGTGGTCGAAGACCACGTCGCAATGCTGCATTGGTCAACATTGGATCCTATGGGTCCCAGGAGCCAATGATAATGTACGCCAGCGGTGACGGTACGCACCGCCGCGGACATGACCACCATTTTCTATCTGTTCAATCACTTGATACCTGATCTTCGACAGGAGAGGACCTACACTGCAAGTGCTGCTGCGACCTCGGTTTGGAAGAGACAATGGCTTGAGTGTCTGGGGAAAGGGCTTCTGCCTTCACATCGGAGGAGTCGGAGAAACTCATGGACGGGGTCCTCCCCCAGTTCATGCTACTCTACTGTCCTCCAGACAAACAGGTAAGTACACTGGGAGCATGATGTGTGGGCTATGCCTGTGTGGAGAGGGGTGGATGTAAGTAGGAAGGGGGAGAGTGCAGCGTGCAGGAAACTATGGCGAGTGTATGCGCCACATGACAAGGGTAGGGATGGGGACCAATCACTTTGACGGTGCAGTTGGTAATTACTTTCTCTTTCCCCTGTACAAATCATGTAGGTCAGCGCCCACCAGAAAAAACATATTTGGCGTACCATCGCCAAAGACGTCCGGACCCTGGGGGTTTATCACAGACGGAGCACCCACTGCCAGAAAAGATGGGAGGACCTTCACCGCTGGAGCAAGAAGACGGCGGAGGCTCAGCTGAGGAAGGCCTCCCAACGTGGGAGGGGTGCCCATCGCACCATGACCCCCCTGATGTTCAGGATCCTGGCGGTGGCATACTCGGAGTTGGATGGGCGCTTGAGGGCATCACAGCAGCCACAAGGTGGTGAGTACACTCGCATTCTGCTGACTTTGCGCGCAGTGGAGGGGTCTGGGCGGGGGAGGTGGGCTGTGGGTTTCCCTAGGCCAGGATGAGCTCCGTAGGCAAGATCCCTCCGTAAGGCAGGCCATGTGGCACCCCACCTCTGTAGAGTGACAACTACACCCAGTCATGCCCCTGTGTCATCTATGTGTGCAGATGTCGTCCATAGCCTAGTAGGCCATTTCCCAGGGATTGAACAGTGGAGCCCAAGAGCGCAGCATAGTGCAGGGGGCTTCTGTGTCTGTCGTGTCCGCCAATGGTAGCGGTAATGCATGCACTCAACATGTCTTTCTTCTGTCGTCCCCCCCCTTTTTGTGGTCTCCCTGTTCTTGTGTGCATTAGCATCATCAGGCGGAGGAGCAGTGGCACCGGAGCACCAGGGGGCTGCATCCCACATGGCCATGGAGGGCCGCACTACGGAATCGGACTTCACCAGTGGGACGGAGGGCGAGAGGAGCTCCACAGCGGGGACAGGAGCTGAGACCAGTGACACAGACTCGTCCTCTGATGGGAGCTCCCTTGTGGTGGCGGCAACATCTGTGCCACCCCATCTACAGGTACAGCCGCCATCCCCCCCTTCCAGCACTGCCCTCCCAGCAGCCCCTCAGTCTTCGCCCCGTGCCCGCTCACCCGGGAGGGTGGGCATCACCTTCGCCCAAGGCACCTCAGGCCCTGCCCCAGTCACCCCTGCTGCCCTAAGTGAGGAGGCCAGTGACCTCCTCAGGTCCCTTACTGTTGGGCAGTCTACCATTTTGAATGCCATCCAGAGTGTAGAAAGGCAGTTGCAACAAACAAATGCTTTCCTGGAGGGCATTAATTCTGGTCAGGCGGCCCTTCAGCGAGCTTTTCAGACTCTGGCCTCAGCACTGATGGCAGCCATTGTCCCTGTGTCTAGCCTCCCCCCTCCAACTTCCTCCACCCCAACCTAATCCCCTGTACCTCAGCCTATCCCAAGCACACCTACAGACCAGCATGCACACACGTCAACACACAAGGGAAGCTCATGCAAACATAAGCACCACACATCCCACAGGCACTCACGCAAGCATCACACACATGCAGACACACCAACCTCCACTGCCTCCACTGTGTACCCCTCCTCCTCGTCTCCCTCCTCCCTGCCTGTCTCGTCTACACTCACACCTGCATGCAGTACCTCTTCAGCCACTACGTCCCTCTCCAGCACACCCACCACCACACCCCGCTCACGTGCAGTCACCACCCCCACCACCATTCACACGTCCCCTGTATCCTCTCCCAGTGTGTCTGTGACGCCCCCTCCCAAGATACACAAACGCAGGCACACACCCACCCAACAGCGATCCACCTCACGACAGCCTCCATCCCATGCACCTTCACCCAAAGTCAGCAAACGAACACCTCCTACAACCACCACATCTTCCTCCACTCCCAAACCCCCTCCAGCTACCCGTCCCAGTGTGTCAAAAAACCTTTTCCTGTCCAACCTTGAACGCTTTCCCACACCTCCCCCACCCCGTCTGTCTCATAGGTCCTGAACTAGCACCTCAGCCACAACATCTCCGGGACCAGTGGTGCCTGTAGTCACCGGAATCTGTAGTGCACCGGCCACCAGGGCAGGCAGTGTGGCACGGAGCCACAGCACAGACAGTCCCCCACCTGTGAAGCATCAGAAGTTGGCCAGTGCCCGGTGGGAGAGGGGGAAGACTCCAGCCAACAAAGCCGCTCCCAGGGGTCCTGGAGGGAGTGTGGAGTCAGCTGTGATGCCTTCCAAGGTGGGTAAGGGCCACAAGAAACCCGGCAAGTCTGGGAAAAGCAGCACGGCGGAGAAGACCGCCAGCACCAGCCCAGCTGCCCAGGAGGCCACCGCCAGCACCAGCTGCCCAGGAGGCCAGCACCAGCCCAGCTGCCCAGGAGGCCACCGCCAGCACCAGCCCAGCTGTCCAGGAAGCCACCGCCAGCACCAGCCCAGCTGCCCAGGAGGCCACCGCCAGCACCAGCCCCGCTGGGCCAAGAAGGACTGCCAGCAAAAGCCCCGCTGGGCCATAAAGGACGGCCAGCAAAAGCCCTGCTGGGCCATGAAGGACCGCCAGCAAAAGCCCTGCAGTGCCATGAAGGACCGCCAGCAAAAGCCCCGCTGGGCCATTAAGGACCGCCAGCAAAAGCCACGCTGGGCCATGAAGGACCGCCAGCAAAAGCCCCGCTGGGCCATGAAGGACCGCCAGCAAAAGCCACACTTGGCCATGAAGGTCCGCCAGCAGCTGAGTCCCTGCAATGGAGACCGCCGCCTCAAGCACCGCTGAACAGGGCACCGCCGTCTCAAGCACCGCTGAACAGGGCACCGCCGTCTCAAGCACCGCTGAACAGGGCACCACCGTCTCAAGCACCGTTGAACAGGGCACCGCCGTCTCAAGCACCGCTGAACAGGGCACCGTCGTCTCAAGCACCGCTGAACAGGACACCGCCATCTCAAGCACCGCTGAACGGGGCACCGCCGCCTCAAGCACCGCTGGCCCATGAGCGCCAAGGGCACTGACGCTACTGAGTCCATCACGGGGTGAATGAAGCACTCTGGGCACCATGCCCCCTCCAGAACCAGTGGAGAGATACATCCATTACCTCTGTCCTTAGTAGGATGAAGCACTCTGGGCTCCATGCCCCCTCCAGAACCAGTGGAGAGATCCATCCACTACCTCTGTCCTTAGCAGGTGAAGCACTCTGGGCACCATGCCCCCTCCAGAACCAGTGGAGACTGTTATCCACTTGAGAGACTGTGGCTTTGCACTCCCCAGGATGGAACAGTGGGCATGTGGCCCCCTTGTGGATTTGGCGTTGTGCACTCAACCAGCTGAGGTGCCCCACCTTTCCCTCCCCCTGAGGTGCCCGTTTAGTTGCTCTCTGATGTCCCTGCAGTGTTCTCTCCGTCATGGTCGGGGATCTTGTGTGGGCCTCGTCCATACCGTGTGGTCCCAGTGTTCCACGGACTTAATTGGAGCACTACCTGGACTACTATGCTTGGTATATATTTTGTAAATGGTGTATATATATATTTCTGTCTACTTGATTTTAATATATTACAATGGTTACACTCATTTTCTATTGTCTTTGCATTATTCCGGGGGGGTTGGGGGATGTAACTGTGATGTATCAATATGCATTAGTGTGTGTGTTGTAGTGGGTGAGGGTGGGGGTGTTGCGTGTCTGTTTTTTACCTCCACTCCCCTGTGTTGTGGGTGCAGTACTCACCGTGGTCTTCGCCGCCGGCATTCGTGCTCCTGGTAGAGGAGCAGGAAGACTATCGCAAGTAGAATTTGGAGTTCCGGGTCCATGGTGTCCTCGTTCCTCGTGGAGTGTGTAGAGGTGAGCGTTTTCCCTTTGGAATTCCAGTTTCCGCCGTGTTTTTATCCGCGGTGAATCCGCCCCGGAAAGGTGGCGGATTGGCCTGTCATAATAGTGTGGGCGGTACCCATTGTCTCCCGCCTGTCTGTTGGCGGTGACCGCCGTGCTGTTTGTTTGTACCGCCGTGGTGGTCGGAGTGTTAAAGTGGCTGTCTTTGTTGGCGGTTTCCGCCACGGTTGTAATTGCTAATTTTTTCCGCCGGCCTGTTGGCGGTCTTACCGCCCGCTTTAACACCGTCCGCCAGGGTTGTAATGACCACCATAATCTTGCAGAAGACCCAAATCCACCCCACTCCAATTCGCCAACTGAAATCCACCCCACCTCACCCAACACCAATCCACCCCACCCCAATCCACTCCAACCTACCCTACTCCAATCATCCCAACCCACCCCAAACTAATCTGCCGCACTCCAGTTCGCCCCACTCCAATCCAAAACAATCTACACCACTCTATAACAATCTGCCCCAATCCAAAACAATCTTTCCCACTCCAATCTGCCCCACTCCAATCAAAACATTAAGCACCACTCTAATCCAAAGCAATCTGCCCCACTCCAATTTGCCCTACTCCAATCCAAAACAATCTGCCTCACTCTATAACAATCTGCCCCACTCCAATCCAAAACAATCTTCCCCACTCCAATCCAAAACAATCTTCCCCACTCCAATCCAATGCAAGCTGCCCCACTCCAATTTGCCCCACTCCAATCCAAAACAATCTGCCTCACTCCAATCTTCCCCACTCCATTTGAAAACAGTCTGTCCTACTCCAATCTGCCCCACTTTAATCCAAAACAATCCACTCAACTCAAATCTGCCCCACTCCAATCCAAAACAATATGTCCCTCTCGAATGTGCCCCACTCCAGTTTGCCCTATTCCAATCCAAAACAATCTGCCTCACTCCAATCTGCCCCAATGCAGTCTGCCCCACTTCAATCCAAAACAAACTGTTGCACTCCAATCCAAAACAATCCACCCCACTCCAATCCAATTCCTCACCCTAATCCAATCCACCCCACTCCATCTCAATTCTCCCCACTCTAATCCACCCCACTCCCATCCAATCCACCCCACTCCCATCCCACCCAGTCCACCCAACACCAACCCAATCCACCTCACTCCAATTCAATCCACCCCAATACAATCCACCTCACTCAATCCACCCAAATACAATATATCCCACTTGAATCTGCCCCGCTCCAATCTGCCCCATTCCAATCCAAAACAATCTGCATCACTCCAAACCATCCCGCTCCAATCAATTTCAATCTGCCCCACTCCAAACTGCCCCACTCCAATCTGCCTCACTTTCATCCAAAACAGTCTACCCACTCCAACCTGCCTCACTCCATCCTGCCCAACTCCAGTCCCAAACAGACCACTCCAGTCCAAAGTAATCTGCCCAACTCCAATGAGCCCCACCCCACTCCAATCCAATCCACACCACTCTATCCCAATTGACCGCACTCCAATCCACCGCAATCCCCCACTACAATCCAGTCCACCCCACCACAATCCACCCCACCCCACCCCACCCCACCCCACACCAATCCAATCCACCCCAACCCAGCTCAGTCCAATCTACTTCACTCCAATCCAATACACCTCACCCCATTCTAATCCACCACACCTCAATCCACTCCAGTCCAATCCACCCCACCCCACCCCACTCCAGGCAATCAATCAATCATTCAGTAATTGTAGAGCACTACTTACCACCCGTGAGGGTATCCAGGTGCTTTTCTGCAGGGTTAGCCGAAGAGCCAGGTCCTGAGTCCTTCCTGAAGTAGGTCAGCAAGAAAGAGGTGCGGAGGTGGAGGGTTAATACTTCAGTTTTGTCCATTATGAGCTTTAGGCATTTGTTATTCATCAATGCTGAGACGTTCTTCATACAGTTGTAGAGGTTGGTCTTCATCCTGGTAGGGGTCAACTGAGAGCGAGAAGATGAGTTGTGTGTTATCAGCATTGGAGATGATGTTGATGTTGTGGGCTGGTTGTCTGCGAGTGGTGTTGTAGGTGTTGAGAAAGGTTGGACTGAGTCTAATCCAACCCCACCAACTCAAGTCTGATCCCCCACACTTCAGTCCAACCAACTCCAATCCAGCCCACCACTCCAGTCCATCCCACTCCACTCCAATCCAACCCAACCACTCCAATCAAGTCCACTGCTACCCAATTCACCTCACTCCAATGAAATCCATCCACACCGCCCCAATCCATCCCATTCCAATACAATTCACTTTAATGCACCCCACTCCAGTCCAATCCAGATTTTATTAATCCACTGTACTCCTGTCCAATCCACCCACCCCTCCAAACCACCTTAATCTACCCCACTCCAATCCAGTCCACCCCTCTCCAATTAATCCACCCCTCCCCACACAATCCAATCCACCCCACACCAATCCACCCCACTTCATGCCCCTCCATTCCAATCCAGTCCAATCCACCAAAATTCACTCCACTCCAATCCACCTCCACCCCAATCCATCCTACCCCAATTCAATCCACCCACCCCTATCCAATCCACCCAAATCCAATCAACCCTATCCTATTCCACCGCACCCTACCCTAATTCACCTCACTCCACCCCACTCAGTCCAGTCCACCCCACTCCACTCTGATGCACTCCGATCCAATCCACACCAATCTGATCAACTCCACTATGATCCACCTCACCCCAATCCACACACTCTGGTCCACCTCACTTCTGTTCACCCACTCCATTCCACCCAAACCAATCCAATTCACCCCACACACCCCAATCCAACCTCCCCTACCCTACACCACTCCAATCTAATCCACCCGCTCTAGCCCGCCCCACCCCAATCCACTCCACCCATTTCAATCCACTTCACCCCACTCCAACCCACCCCACCCCATCCCAGTTTAGTACACTGCACTCCAATCCAATCCATCCAGCTTATTCCACCCCACCCCATCCCAGTTCAGTCCACTGCACTCCAACCCACCCCATCCATCCACCCCACTCCAATCCACCCGACCTCAATGTAATCCACCCCAATCCAGTACACCCCACTTCAATCCAACATACCCCACTCCAATCCACCCCACCCACTGCAATCCAACCCATTCCCACTGCAGCCCACCACACCCCAATCCAATCCACGCCACCCCTTTCAATCCACCCTACTCCAATCCAACCCACCCCACTCAACCCTACCCCACTTCAATCCACCCCTCACTCAAATCTACCACACTCTACTCCAATCCACCCCACTCTATCCCAATCAAATCCATCCACCCCACCCCAATCCAATCCATCTCACTCCAATTCAATCCGCCCACTCCTATTCAATCCATCCACTCCAATCCAAACCACCTCACTCCAATCCACTCCAGTCCAATCCACTCCACTCCAGTCCAATCCACCCCACCCCACCCAGTCCATCCACCCGACATCAGTCCAGTGAATTCAATTCAATCCCGCCATTCCAGTCCACTCTAATCTAATATAATCTACCCTACTCCAATCCAATCCACCCATCCCAGCCCCATTGCTCCAATCTAAGATACACACCCAATCCAATCTAATCCACCCCACTTGAATCCACCCCAATTCAACGCAATTCACGCCATTTCAAACCACCCTAGTGAAGTCCAAATCACCCCACCAATTGGCCCCAACGCACTCAATCCACCCCACTCTACCCCTGTCCAATCCAACCCACGCTACTCAAATCCACCCACTACTGCAATCCACTCCAACCCACTCCATCCTACTCCATCCGATTCCACCCCACTCCACTCTCTGACACTTTCTATCACTGAACTCAACAGTACTCGAATTTATGACACTCTGCTCCCCCTGCTCCACTCTGACACCCCATGCCTCTAACTTTTAGACATGCTGGACAGCTTCCACACTAGTGTACAACATGGCAAAGCATATTGCCAAAGCTAATAGCTCTATTATAGGCGAACCCTATTGGCTTTGCCAATGCTTGATTAATCTAATAGTCCTGCAGGCCCCATCCTCATGATCTGTTTTGTGCACTACCACTACTGTCAGGTTCAAGGCAGCACTTTGTCCTACTTCACTTATGACAATGTTCATCACCCATAACAGCAAGCTCGTAGTAATTGATGTCTCTCTTCTGTCTACTTTCACCCTCTACACCTTGTGCAAGCCACCCAGAGCTTTGGGGGGTACATGCCCAAAACATTCTACCCCTTCGGATTGAGAATAGGGACTGACATCTTTGACCACTAACATTTTGTGTGTCTGGTGCTGCTAAATTTAACTCTATCACCAGATCCTGCAGCAACCCAACTTCATTTTGGGGCATAAGACCACTCACTTCGTGCTTCGCTCCTTTAGACTAAAAATATTCTTCCCAGGCTTGATGATCTCACTGCCCCGCCTAATACACTGTGAAAAGGCTAGCTGGTCCAATGCCTCCTGACAGACTTTTAAGTACCAAAAGGGTAGATGGCTACCGCCCTTAGTTTTCTGGGCTGCTGGCTGCTCTTGGCTCCTTTGCCCTTCTTTTTTTGTTCATGTGAGCCTCTTGGCCCTCTAGGCCCCGCAAAGACCTCTGGGACTCAATTTAATGTTGACTGCTCCTTCCTTGCCCTGGAGCCCCTTTATGTGCTGTGGCTATTCCCCCATTAATGTTCCCTGCACCTCCTTCTCTAAGGGGTAGGGTCCTTGTCTTTTCCATCGGCTTCCTTCACTTCCTGCAGTGAAGTCTGGCCCCAGTGCTCCAGAAGTATGAGACAATATTCCTCATTCTCCCTCACCCTTCACTATGGGTTGGGTTCGACTCCTAGCCCACCCATGCTCCATAGGAGTTCCAGTCCCCAACAATCGCCCTGGTCTACTCCTTCTGTTCTGGGGTGGGTCTGCATGAAAACGTTGCTGCTGGAATCTCTCCTGACGCTGCCCTTCCAGGCCTACCTGAGGGTGTTGTGTGGGACCCTCTGTAGTTATCAGTACTCTCTAACTATCATACTCAAAACAGTCAGAGCTGCTTTTCGTCCGTGAACAGAGCTCGACGCACAGGCGGACATCTTCTTTTCAATCAATGCTGTGGTGAAGGTAGCCCAAGGTACTGTGACGCAGCCATAGTGCCTGGACAACTGCTATATCACCCCACGAGTCCATTCCTTTCCACCCACAAGGGCCATGATCGAGAAGGCATACCAGGGTAAGGCTTGGCTCTTGTATGTGTATAGAAGCTAGCACGAACACTGTTGCTTGCAGTGCGACTTTAGTGTGTATAAATAAGCCTTCATTTCTGTTACTCATCCCGTTTCGTTCTTTGTGTGAGAGAAACTTGCATTTCTGTCGTCCTTACTGTAACTGCAGGAGAAGTCCGACAATGTGTGTCTACTATGCAAAAGGCGAACTACCCTCAGAGGGTAGGTTTGAAATGTTGATGTCACCTTACTTCATTTGGGTTTCTATGTTAGTCAGAGCCATTGTTCCAGTGCATAATGTCGTGGTTTCTAGGCCCGCATGGTGAACAACAGGATGACAAGAACAGTGCCTTTTAGTATTTAACTGGTCATGGGCTCGAGCTCCCAGGCCTTTTTATTGACAGGGTCACCTGGCTGATGACAGCTGTTGTGAACAGATGTGGAGTTAGTGTGAGGACAGTCTCCCAAAGAGGAGCTGCCTAGTGACATGTCTTCCAGGACACTACATACCTCCCGAACATCAAAAGAATGTACGAGGGCAAACAGTGGAAACATAACAAAACAAACTGGATGCCACCCAGTCTATCAGCCTGCAGAGTCAACCAGCAGGGCGGCAGTGGACACATGGACAAACGAGACTGTCTGCAACAGGGCACAGTCGTCAGCATTCATAACTTAATCTGAGTGAGCCAGGGCACAAATACCAGAGCTAGGAAGTCTGAGATCTCCCGACAGCATACTTTCTGGAGTCATATCCAAAGAGTATAGATTTGGTATACCTTGCTGTATGCTCACCATAGCTTGTGGTTTGTGTCAGCAATTCAAAAGGGTGCATCAATAGCGTTGTTGGAATCCATTGCAAAGCTTGCTTTCATTGTGTTGTGGCTAGACCCGAGTATACTAACACTTTCTCCTTCCTTTGCAAACTGAAAGCTGATGCATTACCCCTGCTCACGTGTGAGGCAGTAACATGACTAGCAGTGACTTCTTTTGTAAGGCCACGCCCTTCACTTGCTCATCAAAGACGGATTATTTGCTGGTCCTGAAGGGTTGCTACAGAGGCAAATGGCCTCATCCATTTTCTCCGGTGTCAGCTGGCAGCCACTAGGTGGTGAGCAGTGCTCTCCAACGGCCGTCATGGCCTCTCTGCCCTGCAGCCTCAGTCCAGGCCACAAGGACGGAGCTGTTCCCACTGGGTCTTAAGCCCTGTTCAGGGGCAGTGGGGCCCACTCCGGCTCTTTTCTTCGCTTCTGGTGCGTTCTGTCGCCGGGTAGGGCTGAAGCACTGGACAGCTTCCCACAGCGGCCTCTGCGGCTCCTGCTACACGTTTCGGCAGAGCTCTCCTGCAGCTGGTGGTGCTGGAGCAGGGGCGAGGAAAGGTGTTGGGGTACGGTGTAGCAACCGTCCTCCTCCCCAAGTGTTATGTCACGGGCTCTACTAGGCCTGCATGCTGAATGGAAGGACGGCACGGACACTTACATTACATTTCTCAGTCTTCACCTTGTCAGGAGGGGCTGCCCGCTCTTTTGGGAGCTTGAAATGCAATTTATTTCCAAAATTATTTCATGTTTTCCGCATTCCTAATGTTCTGCGTACCCAAACTGATTGACGGGCAGAACGAATGTGTGCTGTGTGTTTCCTGCAAGTGAGTGTGTGTTATGCATGCTCTCTGTGTTGTGTGTGCGGAGGGAATGTGTATGTTTGTGACATGCATGCCTGGTGTTTGCGTGAGTTATACGCCTTTCTCTTCAGTGTGTGTTTCATGTGTGGTCTTTGTATCTATAGTTTGTTGGTTTGTGTCACATGAAGGAGGAGGTGAGTGTGTGAGTGTATCTGTTTCATCGCGTGCTGTCCTTGCCATATCTATGGTTTGCGCAGTGTGCTTGGTGTGTGTGGTGTGTGTTTGTGGGCTAGAAGTGTGCATGCCTCTAGTGTCTTAGAGATGTGTACCTGTGTGTGCGTGTGTATGTGGTGTGTCGATGGTGTAGGTGTGTTTGCATGTGAGTGCATGAGTTTGGGTCCGTGTAACTGGAGTGAGAGCGCAGGCAATACTACAAGTTAGGATTCAGTTACGTTGGCAGAGGTATGCGTCCCAGCATTGCAGACTGCAGTACCATGGGGTGCTGTAGAGCAGGACTGGGGCGCAGGAGGTGTATGGGCCACTACTGGAACAGCCGGGGATGCTGCCCTTCAAGATCAAGTGACTGACAGGTCTTTATGTGGAGATTGAGTGCAGAAATGCTGCACAGGATTGAGGTGCATGCAGTGTGCTGACGGGCACGTCTCTAGGCCTCCCCTCCCTGGGGAGGCTGTTCCCACAGCCACCCACCACAGGCATCATCAGTCAGGTTACTCCGGCAATAAAAAGTCTCGGGGACAAAAGCCAAGGAGCAGTTACATATTTATAGACATCGTGTTTTCCAATCAAGCGACGGTGCAGGCACGGCGTGTGTCCCAGCCACTTCTGAGCCTCCGGCGCGGCAGAGAAGGATAATAATAACGCAATCGATTTAATTCAAAGGTTAAACGTGCCCTGCGCCCATCGCAAGGCACCGCAAGGCCCCGCGCGACCCCGATCAGCGCTTGGGCGCCACTCGCAGGGCATAAGGTGGATTCTTACAAACAAGCCCGACAGATGAGTGAGGCACATAACCCAGGGTGGAAACTGCAGAGCGTCTCACAGTCACGCTGCCATCCGCCAGAGGCATTCATCAGGACGCAGTGAACGAAAGCACGCCACCAACAGCCACGTACAACCACACAGACATCTTCATGCTGCCAAAGGACTGAGCCAGATACCACCTCGACCTCTCAATACCACGGGAGGAGAGAGACAAACATCATTTAGACTGCCAGCAGAGTACCTGCGAGCAGCTAAATATTACCACTCGGTCTGGTAAATATTGACAGCAGTGTTAAATATCACCAGCAAAACCCAACACTAACAATGAGCCTACCTCCATCACAGCTCAATACTGCTAAAGGAAGCAATCAAATGAAACCACCAAATGACCATCCCATACTACTAGTACGGCGAATTCAATAACATGAGCCAAATACCTCAGTGCTACCAGGTAAAGTAGCCAAATACTACCATCCAGACATATAAATATCACTAGATGGCAAAGTCAGCTCCACAACCAGACCGGTTAGTGCTACAAGGGAGAGCCAAATACCATCACCTATTGCCCTTAATGTCATGAATGGAGGAATTCAAATACCACAACCTACAGCAGTCATTGCTTACGGCTAGAAGACAAATGTAACTATCTGGACCAGCTAATGTTGCCAGCAAAGCATATGATTCTACCACTCAGATTAGAAAAAGCTGCAAGCAAATTGTCACATACCAGCACCAAGCCCCATCAGATCTACCAACAAAGAATAAAATTCTAGCACTTAAGTAAATCCTGTCAGAGGAGAGAGGCAAAGAAAAACGGCCAATACTAGTCATTGCTGTTGTCAAAAAGCTAAATACCACCAACCAAGGCAGGTTATTGTTGCCAGCAAATAGCCAAATACTGCACATCAGACCAGACCATACCACCAGCAGTGTCGAACAGCACCACAGATGTAGTCAATACAACCATAAAAGAGTCAAAGACCAACACCTGCACCAGTCAGTACTGTGAGCGAAGAGCCAAAAACCACCACGCAAGTCCAGTTTGCTGTCAGGAAAGAATCAAACACCATGACTTAAACCACACTATTTTAGCAGCAGTGTTCAATGCCACAACAAAGGCAGTCAATGTTGCTGGAAAAGAGGCACTTATCACACTTCTGACTAGTCCATGCTGTCATCAAAGTGTCAGATTTCACTACCCAGATCTTGCAGTCAGTTGTGTTCAATAGCACAACAATTGCTATTAGGTTTATTAATGGGGCCAAAATAATCAAAGGTGCCAGCATAGAGTCTAATTCTACCATACAAACCAGTGCATGTCAAATACCACAATCCAGGAAAATACTGGTCAGACAGTTTAATACAGGCTTCATCAAGCCAAATACCACCACCCAGAATGACGTGGTACAAATACCACCATCCATATCAGAGGGAGTCAATTTACATGACACATACCAGATCAGGTCAAGTACCATGACACAGACAAGAGAGGGTTAACATCACCACCCAGACAAAATTGGATCAAATAAGTCAGACTAGAGCAGGTCAGATAACACTACAAAGACCAGAGTGGATTAAATGCAATTACACACACACCAGTTGTTTTTATGCCATTACCCTGTCCAAAGAAAATCAAATCAATTGACTGAGGACAGTCAATGCTACGAACATAAGTTCAGTGCAGTTATTACTGTCACCAAAAAGTCCTACACCAAGTGGCTCACCAGATTATAAAAGTAAAGACCGAAATACAACTATCAAGACCAGACAGCGATCCTAGCAAAGTAACTCTACAAAAATAAACACGCACTGCTGCGAGCAAAAAAGTTAAATACCTCCAATCAGAAACGTCAATCTTTTTTATTATTCTTTCTACCCAAGTGAGTCAAATGCATGTGTAAACTTCTAAGGCTGGTGGCCACTATTCAATATGGTTCTCCTCAGAGGAATTGTCAAACGCAACTAAATATAAAGACAAAGGGGCATATTTATACTCTGTTTGCGCCGAATGTGTGTCAACATTTTTGACGCACAATGGGCGCAAACCCTGCCCCATATTTATACTTTGACGTCTCACCCCGCGCGCGTCAAAGTTCCACCATGTGCGTCATTTTTTGGAAGGGGAAACCAGCCTTGCGTTAATTATATGCAAGGTAGGCGTTCCCTTCCAAAAAATGACTTTAAGTCCTGTGCCCCATATTTATACTCTGACGTCATTTTGACGCACAGGAGGGGGCAGGCCTTAAAAAATGGCGCCCAGCCTGATGTGCGCCGTTTTTTAACGCCTGGGTCAGGGCAGGCGTTAAGGGACCTGTGGGCTCAGAAGGAGCCCAGAGGTGCCCTCCCATGCCCCCAGGGACACCCCCTGCCACCCTTGCCCACCCCAGGAGGACCCCCAAGGATGGAGGGACCCATTCCAGGGAAGTTGAGGTAAGTTGGGGTAAGTATTTTTTTTTGTTTTTTTTTTGTGGCATAGGGGGGCCTGATTTGGGCCACCCTACATGCTACTATGCCCAATGACCATGCCCAGGGGACATAAGTCCCCTGGGCATGGCCATTGGGCAAGGGGGCATGACTCCTGTCTTTGCTAAGACAGGAGTCATGTCAATGGAGGTTGGGCGTAAAAAACAATGGCGCAAATCGGGTTGAGGCCTGAATTTTGCCTCAGACCTGACTTGCCCCATTTTTTGACGCCCAACCTCCATTTTCCCCTACGCCGGCGATGCCTGGTGTGAGTCATTTTTTTTGACGCACACCAGTCCGCAGCGCCGGCTAACGTCATTCAATAAATAAGGCGCCCGCATGGTGCTTTGGAATGGCATTATCCGGCGGTAACATTTTTGACGCACAACTGCGTTGGCGCAGTTGTGCGTCAAAAAGTATAAATATGGCCCAAAATGTCACATTGATTCCAGTTATCTAGAATCCTGGGAATCGTAAAGGACGCCAAGATTCTGAAAGCACTCTGGGACCACCAAATGGTAAGAAAGCGCTATACAAATGCATGCCAGGCAGCCTAAATTCTACCACCCAGGACTTTCGATTCTTTGATTTAAAAAAGGTCAAAAAACAGGAACCCTATCGTCTGAGCCAGTAAAGACTACCGCAAATAAACTCTAATATCAAAGCAGACATCAACACTGGGATTTTTACAGTTTTTGAATGGGCGCGTCATCCAGCTCCAAACCATACCCGGGCTATTTTTTGTTACCGTCTGGCCAAGTTTCAGGTTTATTTGCCAGGGAGTTGGAGCACTCATTATAATGAAGCGCAGCGCTACACGTGGAGACATAACTCATATTTTTGTTAGTTTCTTAGTGACATTCTATTACACTCTTTATGAATTTACATGCCATAAAGCTCCTTCCTATAACACATTTTTCTGTGGCCCCGTATAAATGTCCAGAAGCAAACCAAGCTTGTTTTTATCAACTTCTGTGCACCTTCGTAATTGTGAGCACGTAATTATCTTTATGTACATTAAACACATAATAAAAATGCTCGTTCCGGTTATTTATGGTACCTGGTTTCTTCTAACGGTTAAGTTTAATGAAATAATTAGAAAACTTTATTTTGCATTCTTCAATAAGAGGAATTTCGAAATGGAAAACTTTTTTTCTCTAAAAATAATTGGGGAAGTACTGGCTTCCTCTTTGTTCATAACCGTTCACCTTGGCATATTTTTACTCATGACTAGGTAAGCAGACATCTGCTTGTTGTGGGGACACCTGAGAACTCCAGAAAGTGAAGTGACTGTGCGTGTCCCCTCATCAGATCTAATGGTAGCTGTGCAACTGAGGATTCAGTGTTAGCATGAGAATATGACCCTAAGGAGGTGAAAATAACTGAATGTATACAAAGGCATGTTTTTAATAAAAATGAGGCGCCTCATTGCAGACATTCCGCCCCGAGTGTGGAGATTTCCCCACAACTGCGGGGCCTCAACCACGAGTGCAAAAGCCCTTTGTGAATCAGACCCATATGTCTCTACCCTCAAGTAAAGGTTGGGGGATTCTGAAAGATTTTTTTGTGTAAGGTTTCTTCTGGCAGTGGTATAGCTTTGTGTGCTATTCCAAAACAATGTCATTCATTTTACCATGGCTCAGTAAGAGCTATAATCCTATTTATCAAGGTCGAACTCCTACGTATTGTATTGTCGCTCAGTGTGAAACCAGCTATGTTCTCTTATGCGGTGTTAGTAGTGGTGCAATATCCTAGGACCCAGCTTATCTGAGGTACTTGACTAACCTTTATGCTCCTAGTAGATAATGATTGGATTCTACAGTTTTTTCCTTGGAGGACTGTTCTTCTCCACAAGGGTATGAATCGAGACACTATTCTTCCTTGATCTGTATGGACGTTGATGATCTTAGGAGCTGATTTATCGGCGGGAGTCGGAGTAAATAACTCCATCCCCTTGGTGGAGGGACCGCCCAACAAATTTATAAAGAACGCCAAGCTGGCAGTCATTTATAAAGCATTAGCAGGAACTGTCTTCACTGCAGTTCCTGTCAATGCATATTGCTGTTTGGAGCAGAGTTGTGTCAGGATTTTCTTTTTCAAAATAAAAAAAATAATGCTCCGCCTGATAGGGTAGTTATTTCCACTGGCTGGGGAAGCATTGTGTACATTTTAATGTCTGTCACCATCAGGGTTTGCCTGGTGGTGACTGACAGTAAAAAAACTGGCTAGAAGTCCCACATCCTGATTGGGCAGGCGGACATGCAGCCATTTCTTCAGTGGTCCTTACTCAGCTGGGCCGTTGTGAGAAAGCAGCCTCTTTCTAGCATGGTTACTGCCATTTGTGGCCTGTTTCTTAGTGTGTTTTTACTGTCTCACTGGGATCCTGCTAGCCAGGACCCCAGTACTCATAGTTTGTGGCCTACATGTCAATATGTTTTACTGTTTTGTCAGTATGCTTGACTGTGTCACTGGAGTCCTGCTAACCAGAATTCCAGTGCTTATGCTCGCTCTGATTCCAAATTTGTACTTACACAATGTAACCCAGTGTTCCACTCCAAATTGGCATATTGGACCAGCCTTCTAAGAACCTAGTACATGGTACCTAGGTACCAAGGGCATTGGAGTTCCAGGAGATCCTCATTGGCTGCAGCATTTCGTTTGCTACCCTTAAGGAGCTCATACAAACATTTCTTCAGAATTGCCATTGCAGCCTGAGTGAGATAGAGCAAGCACTATTTCAAAGCCATTTTCACTGCAACAGGTAACTTAAAAGTCACCTATATGTCTAACCTTCAGTTCCTGAAGACTAGGTGCATTGCTAATGTGTGTGAGGGCACCCCCTGCACTAGCAGAGGTGCCCCCACATTGTCCAGGACCTATAACCCAGACTTCGTGAGTGTGGGGACGCAATTATAAGTGTGCACTACATATGGGTCAATACATATATGTAGCTTCACAATGGTAACTCCAAATACGGCCATGTGAGGTGTCTAGGATTGAGAAATTGTACCCCCAATCTGATTCTGATATTGGGGGGGCAATTCCATGCACCCCGGGGGCTCCACCATGGACCCCCGTACTGCCATACCAGCCTTCTGAGGTTTTCACTGCAGCCCAAGCTGCTGCCACCCCACAGACAGGCTTCTGCCCTCCTGGGGATTGAGGAGCTCAATTCCAGGAAGGCAGAACAATGCATATCCTTTAGGAGAGGGGTGTTACACCCTCTCCCTTTGGAAATAGGTGTTACCGGCATGGGAGGTGTATCCTCCAAGAGACTCTGGAAGTGCTTTGAAGGGCACATATGGTGCCCTCCTTGCATAATCCAGTTTACAACGGTTCAGGGACCCCCAGTCCCTGCTCTGGCATGAAACTGGACAAAGGTAAGGGGAGTGAGAACTCCCCTGTCCATCACCACCCCAGGGGAGGTGCCCAGAGCTCCTCCAGAGTGTCCCTTGGTCCTGCCATCTTGTTTTCAGGCTAGTCAGGAAACTCTGGGAGCATCTGAGTAGTCAGTGCCAGCAGGTGACGTTAGAGACCCCTCCTGATAGGTCCTTACCTGGTTAGGTGACCAATCCCCTCTCAGGGCTATTTAGGGTCTCTCCTGTAGGTGTTTCCTCAGATTTGGTTTGCAAGACACCACCAGAACTCCTCTGCATCCTCTGCTTCAGCTTCTGACCGTCGGATCAACCACAGACTGCTCTAGGAACAGTGTAACTGCAACAAAGTATCCAAGAAGGCTACTGCAACTCTGTAGCTTCAGCTCCTGCCAGCAACTGCAACAGTTTCCAGGTTGCGCATGCTATGAGGACTGCCTGACTTCATTATGCACCAGAAGGACCAAAGGTATCTCCCGTGGAGTGACAGAGTCACTTCCCTGCTTCAGCAGGCAGCTCTCTGCAACGACAACTGGTACTCTGGGACTCTTCTCCTGTCGACGAGCATGATCCCTGGAACACAGGGATCCTGACTGTCCAAAGGTCCAGCTGTCCAAAGTTGGTGGGAGTAAGGGCTTGCCTCCCCATGCCAGACAGTACCCCTGTGCACCACGTGTTCTGCAGCTCCTTGGGCTTCTTTGCACTTCTTCCAGAAATCCTTCATGCACAGCATAGCCCAGGTCCCCAGCACTCTATCCTGCGATGCTCAGCTCCCTGAGTTGTTCTCCGACGGCGAGGGATCCCTTTGTGTAGTGCTGCGACTACCGCATTTTGCAACTCCTTTGTCCCTATGTTCTGGGACTCCTGTGGGTGCTGCTTCATTTTCTGAGGGCTCTCTAAAGTGCTGAGACCTCCCTCTGTCTCCTCAGTCCAAGTTGAGACACCCAAGTCCCCCCTGGGCCCAGGTAGCGCCTTTTCCCGCCAACCGCAACATTTACATGAGCCAAGGCTTGTTGGTGGAATCTAACAACAAAAACCAGCCTGCATCCAATGACTCGACATGGGACATCTCTTGCACCACAGAGGAACCCGCATCTGTATTCTCTGGTGCATTTCTGACTTTTTCTTCCAACCGGAGAATCCACTTTTGCTCCTTTATCCGGGTTAGCAGGAGCTCCTGCTCTTCCTGGACTCTTTATCGACTTCTGGAGTTGGTCTCCTCTCTCCACAGGACTTCAGGTCCAAGAATCCATTGTTGGTGTCTTGCAGTCTTGCTTGGTTTTTACATAATCCTTTACCATGCCTTCTAGTGTGTTCTGAGGAAACTTGCAATACTCTACTCCTGTTTTCCTGGGCTCTGGGTTAGGGTATTTTACTTACCTTTGATGTTTTCTTACACTCCCAGAGCCCCTCTACACACTACACTTGCCTAAGGGGGAAATCGACATTCGCATTCCACTAATTTAGTATATGGTTTATGTTACCCCTAGGCCCATTGCAACCTATTGTGTTTTTCACTGTTTGCACTATTTTCTGAATGTTTACTTACCTGATTTTGGTTATAAGTGTATACATTGTGTATAATACTTACCTCCAGAGGGAGTATGGCCTTTAAGATATTTCTGGCCTTGTGTCACTAAAATAAAGTACCTATATTTTTAGTAACACCAAGTATTGTCTTTCTTGTGTATACGTACTGTGTGACTATAGTGGTATTGCAAGAGCTTTGCATGTCTCCTAGTTGAGCCTTGGCTGCTCTGCTACAGCTACCTCTAGACAGCATAAGCTGCTAGACACTGCTTACATTTCCCTAAGGTGGATCACTGGACCTGGTATAAGGTGTAAGTACCTCTGGTACCCAATACAAAGCAGGCCAGCTTCTCATAGCTGTCTGAGAGGTTTGGCTATGGCAGTGACAGAGCCAAGCCTATTGTCCACCACTGTTATATTGGATGGGCAGTCCATTATGTTGGAAGTGTATATGTAGACTTTGTCACATTTGCGATGCACTAGACACACTGCCAACATATAAATCAGACCCTTAATCTCTTCAGTATTTTGCTATGTACCAACCAAAGGTCTGGCACTTGAATTAGGCCTTGTAAATGCTCGATCCAGGATCAGTATACTTGTATCATTTTATTCAAGTAGGTTTTTTTCTTCATTTGTTTATATAGCTTTAATTTTCTGCTTTTCAGACTCTTCATATCGATGACACTATAAACATGTAAGGCCCTACATAATCAGAGAATTCTTTAGTTTTAAGTAAACGGCCACAGCATCAGAAAACAAGCATTGGCAAAGCCAAAAGGTCCTGCCGTTTTGATCTATTGGCTTTGCTATTTTTTTTACCCATGCCATTCAGCATCACCGCTGCTTTGTTGCATGACTTAAAAAAAATACATGATGATGTAGCAGGTGCATCATTTTGTATTCATGCACTTCAGTTAAACACACATGCGCATGTCTACAAAATAATATTTTTTTTCATTTAACGGTCCAAGATGGATCAATAATTTGAAAAAGTAGCTTGAGCGCTTTTTTAATATAAATAAATAATGGAGTAGATACAATATGTCTGGTATGCACAAGAGAAGCAACAAAAAGGTGGCACACAGGTGAGAGGGCGTATCAGGGTGAGTGGGGGTGCAGAAGCACATGGGTAAGAGAGAGGTCTGGGTAGGGAGACAGAAGCATGTAGTTGAGGGGAGGCAGAAAAGCACACTATGGAGAAAGCTTGAAAACATACTCGCTCATGGGTTGCTTAAACAAAATGAAAAAAGTAGTTCTCTAAAAGTGAGCAGAAGAAGCATAGAAGCCAGCCTATCAAAGAAATGCTAACAAGACTATGCTCTATGGGAGGGACAAACACACTATTTACAAAATAAGTACCAAATAAGAAACAGCCAAGTGAGAGTGACAGGTAAAAACAACCAATTTAAAGCAGTGGGCGGGTTCACACCCGAGTATGTACTTAATAAACCCACAATATGTCTTTCACATACAGACAGCTTGTGCTGCAAGTTGACTCCACCTGAGAAAGTAAAACATGGATGAAAGGCAATCTTTTTATATGTAATTATACATTGCTCAATGTAGCAGCATGTTTGTCAGGGATCAGTGCACCTGACCTGCTTATTATGTTCACTGTACTGCGATAAATTATATTACACCCCAACTGACGTATTTTCTACAAAAGTGAGTGATATGCTACCACCAGATTATTCAAATATGAAGGTGTCATGCCATTTTGAGTCTACCAAAACGAGTGTATTACTTTTAACTGAGTTTCTTTGTGCACCACAAGCCGTTCCAATTGTATACTCTCTTCAGTATGGTACAGCCCTTAAGGGTATATACTACCAAAATATTTCCCTTTTCTGGACCGTCTAATAACATATGCCATTCTTTATTTAAAGTCGTGTAGAACAGTTTGTTACTAATGCAGTTGTGACCTTTCAGTGGTTTGTATTAGATGAGTTAATTTGTGTTATTGTCCTGGTACTTTTCGGCACTCTCCTTCAATGTGTTTGATCTGGCTGCTCGAAATTTCTTCTAGCTCTATCGCAAAAGGGATCAGATCATATCAACTATACGAGATTTGGACATATAGGACTAGCAGTAATGTATCCCTGACAGAATGTTTCGATAACAGTTGGCTCTGCTAGTGAGCTGTCTTTAATTCATTGTATGAAGATGTAACCTGGGCATCTGGGCTTGGTGCATAGGACCTATCCCTCTGCCAATCAGAATTTGATAAATGTTCCAGCAGGAAAAGATCAACAAGCTAAGAGTACATAGTACTATTCAGGCTACATAAAGCTGGAGGGCAGACGGATTGGATATTTCACAGGATTAACATAGCACACCTACGTCTATAATATAGACCATTGCTACAATGGGCAGCTGGTCAGCATCAGCAACATCCCAGAGGCTGAGACAAGTAGGAAGAACATTTGCAGATGCTGGCGTTGAAGCGAGGAACAGTTTGGTATTTGATCTGTTTTGTGAACGAAAACATGGAATTTTTCAAGTCCCACGTAAATCACTACTGTTGAACCACAAAACGCTTTCTGTGGATAATAACTGGTGCTGACAGACTGTGCTTCCTTTGTGTTATTTACGTGTATTCACAGGGCTATAATTTGTCTGTATTGTGTGTGATTGTGGTGGCGACTGTAAGACGAGGCAGCTGATGGACCAGGCTCAGCGCTCTATAAAGTACAATCTAAAATACAAACGTTGTTTTGGAAGTCTGCTCGTACACAGAACAATCATCACATTGTTGTTAGCTAATTTAAATTCTCTCCCGAGCGCACCTTAGGGGCGAAGCAATGACGTTGCACATGTAGCCTTGGTTTAATGCTGCCTGCAGTGTATCACCTGAAGGTCGCTGTTTCACAAAAGAGCTTCTCTGTCCCGCATCTCTTTGTTGCCATTGGCAACAGTCAACAAAGACTGGCATGGCTTCTTGAACATTATGCGCACCTTGATGAGAAATCACTACTCGGACCAGAAAATCAAGATTTTGTTTGACACAGAGGCGAGTAGAAAGTAAAGTCTTGTTGCTTCACTTTTATTCAGCAGAATAATCTGCCACAATGGATTACATCTGAAGCTTTGATCTCGTAGTTTGGAACTCTGAATTATACTAATCATCTTGGGTTTTAGAACCCACCGTCTTTTTCATCTGTTCTCTCTATTCAGGAGATTTTTAGAGCTACAGACAATGAGCTACATTTCTGTACAACACAGCCAGTTTACAGTGCACTTCAATTCACACATAGCTTTATTCGGTTACTTTCAACCATAAAAGCAAACAACCAACAATAAAAAAGAAAAAGAAGTTTAGTTAAAAATGGGATAAGAATAAAATAGAATAGCATATGTTCAGCCTTAAAACACATAAAATTACATTCCATCAAAAATGCACCTGACCCCCTAATATCTATCATTTAAATTAAACATAGGGTTTTGATTCAGTCTTAGGTGCATAGTTAAAATTTAGCAGCTAAAACACTTTCCTTTTTTCTTTTTTTTTTTTTTTTCCCTTTTAAAATTTATTCCTCATCGTCGTTTTTCCCCAGGGAACTGATACGTTTATGCCAAGCAGCTACAATATACTTGCTAACTGCACAGGATAAAGAGAGGGAAGTATCCCTCATCGTGATCCTCAAGGCGGCCATACAGTGTCTTATCCCCATATTCCTACACACAGGTCGTAACCACTTCCGTCGCGCAATCATATATGCAGGGCATATAAACATAAAATGTACAATAGATTCTGAAGTGTAATTACAACTAGGACAGGGATCAGATCTTGTAGTGAGACTCCGTGTACTACCATAGGATTTAAGAGGCAGGCAACCATATCTGAACTGAATGTATAAACTCTTACTTAATGGATCAAGAATTGTATCCATAAATGGTTCCAGATATGGATACCATTTGAAATAAAAAAATTGTGAGGTCAATCTGCCGTGTGTTGAGCACATCAGGTAGTTTTCCCTGACATATATCCAGTAAACAGTTTTCAGATGGTTCTTCTGATCCTTCCTTATACTTTCTGGATGGCTCCAAAACTCACTAAGACCCAATCTATAAAACCATTTTGAGATGTGATTGAACCAAGGAATGGTAAGAACATTTGGTCTATCTAGAATGTCTTGAATGGATTCCTTATATGTGGATAGTTCAGGGGTAGTCCATACACGGACCCAGAAAAGCAATGGTCGTAGGGCAATTACATCTGAGATGCATGACAGGCCAAGGTCCCAGAACATTGGCAGCAGTGGGGTATTACGAGGACAAGCCAAAGTTGACCTTACAAAGTTGTTTTCCCCCACTGCCAACTTGCCAGTGTTCGAGGACCCCCAGATTTCTGCCCCATAGACCGCAGCACTCTGTGCCTTAGCTCGGTAGATTTTAATGGTTGGAGTAATCACTCTCTCAGAGGTAGACTTGTGGAAGCGTATAATAGCCCCAGATCTCTGGGCCAAAAGAGCTAAACTTTTATCGATTTGGGCCCCCCAATGCAGATTGTTGCTAATTCTCACCCCCAAATAATCTATGGAGTTTACCATGCCTAGGGGGGTTCCATTATAGAAAATTGAATATCTCTTAGTGGGGCCACAGCCCAGGGTCATAAGTTTAGTTTTGCTATGATTAAGTTCAAGTCCATAGTCATCACAAAACGAACTAAACTTATCCACAAGTACCTGGAGACCCATAGGAGTTCTGGAGATCAGGAGGGAATCGTCAGCAAATAGCAAAATTGGAATTTTGTGGTTATTCAAGGATGGAGCATCATTTTGGCAGTTAGTAATGACTTGCACCACCTCGTTAATAAACAATGTGAATAGAGTTGGGGCAAGAACACAGCCCTGGCGCACTCCTCTCCTAATATCTATTTTGTCGGTGAGTTCCCCCCGATTGCCCCATCTGACTTGTGCAAATGTATTTTCATGTAACCTTTGAATTAAATGCACTAAGGGGCATATTTATACTCCGTTTGCGCCGAATTTGCGTTGTTTTTTTCGACGCAAAACTAACTCCATATTTATACTTTGGCGTTAGACGCGTCTAGCGCCAAAGTTCATGGAGTTAGCGTCATTTTTTGGCGTGAACACCTTCCTTGCGTTAATGAGATGCAAGGTAGGCGTTCCCGTCTTAAAAAATGACTCCCAGGCATGTGCGTGGTATTTATACTCCCGGGCAAAAATGACGCCCGGGAGTGGGCGGGGCAAAAAACCCCGCATTTGCGCCTCTTTTTAACGCCTGGGTCAGGGCAGGCGTTAAGGGACCTGTGGGCTCAGAATGAGCCCAGAGGTGCCCTCCCCTGCCCCCAGGGACACTCCCTGCCACCCTTGCTCACCCCAGGAGGACACCCAAGGATGGAGGGACCCATCCCAGGGAAGAAAAGGTAAATTGTGGTAAGTATTTTTTTTAATTTTTTTTTGTGGCATAGGGGGGCCTGATTTGTGCCCCCCTACATGCCACTATGCCCAATGACCATGCCCAGGGGACAGAAGTCCCCTGGGCATGGCCATTGGGCAAGGGGGCATGACTCCTGTCTTTGCTAAGACAGGAGTCATGTTAATGGCGTCTGGGCGCCAAAAAAAAATGGCGCAAATCGGGTTAAGACGATTTTTTTGCCTCAGCCTGACTTGCCCCATTTTTGGACGCCCAAACGCCATTTTTCCCTACACCGGCGCTGCCTGGTGTACGTGGTTTTTTTTCACGCACACCAGGCAGCGCCGGTCGGCTAATGCCGGCTAACGCCATTCAATAAATACGGCGCCCGCATGGCGCTTCAGAATGGCGTTAGCCGGCGCTATTTTTTTTGGCGCAAAACTGCGTTAGCGCAGTTTTGCGTCAAAAAGTATAAATATGGCCCTAAATTTCCTGGGATACCGATTTTCTTTAGTACTCCCCATAGTTTCTCTCTTGGGACAAAGTCGAACGCAGATCTTAGATCTAAAAAAGCAACATAGAGTTTTTGCTTAGATAGGGTGACATACTTCCAAAATAGTAATGACAGCCTGAAGACTTGGTCCATGGTGTTAGTTTTAGGCCGAAAGCCGGCCTGTAAAGGGGATAGAATTTGATTATCCTAAATCCAATCAGTAAGCCTATCTAAGACTTGCTTAGCAAACGTCTTCTGAATGATATCGATAAGGCTGATTGGTCGATAATTTGCAGGTGAACCTACATCACCCTTTTTGTGAATCGGAATTATTTCTGCACCACACCAAGAATCTGGAATAGGGCTACCAGCTGCTATGGCATTAGACAATAAGTTAAATGTACCATGCCCATATCTTTGGTTCTGATTTAAACAGGTCCCCTGGAATCTTATCTGGACCAGGGGCTTTAGCTGGCCTCAGAGAATTAATTGCAGCTGTTGTTTCAGCTAAGGTAAAAACAATGCTCTCAGTTGAAGTCTTGGTAACAGCCCAACACTCATCATATCCAGGGACCTCCAGAGCTTGCGGTGCAGGCAGAGCATAAATTCCAGAAAAATAGGACACCCATCTTTCGGGCTGAATATACATGCCAATGTCATCATTACTCCTTTTCGAACTGGAGGTCAACAGCCGCCAAAAGGAACTATCATCTTGATGTTTAACTGCTTCAAGCAGCTTCTGCCATATCTCATTATCCCAGTCTTTTTTTGCTTGTTTCAGGACATTGACATACCTACATCGGGCCTCTTTAATAACCTCTTGGGTAGAGTTTTTTACAGCCTCGTTTAAATTAGATCTTGCTCGCACACAATCCTGATTGTACCAATCCCTATGAGGGATGCCAACAGGTCTCGGTTTAGAAGGGATTTCCCTATAGAAGATACCCTGTAGGGAATCCACCAATTTGTTGTGGATAGCCATAATAGGAATATCAGAGACTTCTTGTTCCTCGTAATCTACAAAAAACTTTAAAAATGATGAATATATTTCCCTAATCAAGTACGGGTTGGATTCGACCTTCGGCCAGCGGACCCGAGAACATCTATGATTCAGATAAGGGAGTGGGACGTTAGTAATCGTTGTGTGCTGGACTCTTAAAAATGCATGGTTGGTCAGTACAAGGCACAAGGGATTATGATCACTGTCCAGGCGAGGTAATATTTCTATATCCAGTGAACTTGACCATAGCCTAATGTCCACCAGAATATAATCAATAGTACTGAAGGAAAGCCCTCGCTTGAAAGTAATAGCTCGCTCAGGATCTGATTTAGTGCGGCCATTACATTCTCTCAGGCCATATTTCAGACAAAGGGAAGACAATTGAGATGCAACACGGGAAGCTGGCAGAGACGCCATTTCCTTGGATTGGGGAATACCCCAATATTCGTCCTCCTCAGTAGTCAGATTGCTGATGGTATTGTCCAACACAAAAGAGCAATTAAAGTCACCAGCTATAATCAGAAAATCTGAAGAGTCCAAAAGCTCTATATAATCCATCAGCTGGGTGAGAACAATTGATTCTGACCCACGGGGAACGGATCTTGCATAAGTATTCAGAACTGTCATCCTGAATCCAGGTCGGAATGTGAGTTGCACACCCAGCAGATCATAGGAATTAAACTTTATCATAGAGTGGTCCCATTCTAGCTTGTTGTTCAATAAAATCATTAACCCTCCTATCTGTCTTCCAAAGCCACCAGAAGCAGGTTGGGCAGCAGAAAAATAGGTTGTGAAGCCTTGAATGGATATCTGTTCTGCAGTCCAAGCTTCCTGAAAAAGGCAGATATCTTGTTTATTAACAAGGCTTACCCATTCCGGGTCCCCCAACTTTAACTTAATTCCTGCAACATTCCAAGATATAATATTGATTTTGGGAGGCGTAGATATTAACTTAGTTCTCAATAGAGAGGCAGTAGATGGAGTCCCTGTAAGTTGACAGTCATAGTTTACTGTTTTAGGAAGTACTGTGCAGGGGGCAATCAGTCAGTCCAGTTCAGAAAGTAAAGGGGAAGGGTTCTCAGATTTAGATGTTAAAGAGTTGTCTGAAGAAGGAATAACCCCAGCTACAATAGTTCCAGATGTACAGCATCCTCTGCATGACAAGACCCCAGGCGGCTGACTACTAAGTCTAAGGTTCGATTTCCTGCCTGAGCTTAATGTACCTGTCCGTGTGTCGAAGGCCAGGAGATCATTGACTAGACTACTATCATTGAAAAGAATTGAAATATAATCAAATTCCGACCCTAACTGATTATATCTATGGACCTCGCATATATCAGACCTAATAACAGAGAGACAGTTCCTCTGGGAGCGTATCCAATGAATGACTTTATTAGTTAGAGAGTCACTCGACTCTCTATTGCCCTGTGGTAGCTTTGGCCCCCTAGTCAAATATATAATGGCATCTTCCCTCCTCCTTCTTGACCTTCCCTTGAAGTCACGGGTCTGTAGAAATGTCAAATTGTCAGGGTGTGTAGCTGAACGGGGACTAGCACGACAGCTTGCTGCAGAAGGCATTCCACCTGAGTTTAACTGAGAAATTTTAAAACAGGGATACCTTTGTCCCCCCTTCCAGAGGTGGATCCACACTTGTTTGCGCCCAATTTTGGAACTCGCTCATTGATGGTAGACATGGTCTGACAGACAGACCTGCCATGCCTTGGAGAGCTACCATTACTTCCCCTAACGATATTGTGTGTAGAAAGAGATGTCGATTTGTCACCTAAAGTAAAGAAACTAGGTTTTTTGGTTTCCGGCAGTGAATCAGAGGAAGAAACAGACTCAAACGGCATAATGCAGTTACAACCAGACTTTTGATCATAAAGTCCAGAAATTTTGTTCATCAAAGACACCAGCAGACACTTAACATCATCTAATTTCTGAGAAATGTTAGCTAACTGAGAAGCTTCGATGTTGCCCATCGTCCTATCCAGGGAGTCTTTATCAGTTCCTTCTGCGAGTAAGGTTTGTAAATATCCCGGACTTAGAATTAGAGGATAAAACCGAGAACCTGTTAGAACAAGGAATGGTAGTAAGAGGCGGAGACATGCACCTCGAAAGAGGTGCACCTTCTGCAGGTAAACATCCATTTGTTTCCACCAAAGATGGTGAAGTCTCCAAAAGTGAAGGAATTACACCCTGGGAGTGAGGTGGAGGGTGTAGATCCGCCTTGACCTCTACTCTATGCATCTGTTTTTTTTTTCTTAAAGAGATCAGGAATCTTTTTTGAGGGAATGGTGTCCAGTATAGAAGGGCCAACAACAGAGGGACTCCTCAGTATTGACTCAACCTCTTCAAACAATGAATCCATTGTTTTGAATTGCTGTAGGTTTGTGGTAGAACATCCCTCCACTTTCCCAGCAGAACGTTTTTTGGGTTTTTTAACCCGAGAGTGGGATACTGATACATCATCGGCCTTCCTCTTCCCCATATCGTCTTTCCGATGGCGAAGCTAAAAAAATTCAAACACTTCTGGAAAAATGGCCCAGCCCTGGTTCCTACTGTCGAGTGCGAATGATATCAGGGGGAAAAGAAGCCCCTAGGAACAAAGGGCCATATTTATACTTTGTGACGCAAAACTGCGCTAACGCAGTTTCGCGTCAAAAAAATTAGCGCCGGCTAACGCCATTCTGAAGCACCATGCGGGCGCCGTATTTAATCAATGACGTTAGCCGGCGTTAGCTGGCGGCACTGCCTGGTGTGCGTGAAAAAAAACGACGTACACCAGGCAGCGCCGGCGTAGGGGGATATGGAGCTTGGGCGCCAAAAAATGGGGCAAGTCAGGCTGAGGCAAATTTTTCACCTCAACCAGATTTGCGCCATTTTTTCCGACTCCCAACCCCCATAGAAATGACTCCTGTCTTAGCAAAGACAGGAGTCATGCCCCCTTGCCCAATGGCCATGCCCAGGGGACTTCTGTCCCCTGGGCATAGTGGCATGTAGGGGGGCACATATCAGGCCCCCCTATGCCACAACATTTTTTACAAAAAAGTACTTACCGGAACTTACCTTAATGTCCCTGGGGTGGGTCCCTCCAGCCTTGGGTGTCCTCCTGGGGTGGGCAAGGGTGACAGGGAGTGTCCCTGGGGGCATGGGCGGTCACCTCTGGGCTCCTTCCGAGCCCACAGGTCCCTTAACGCCTGCCTTGTCCAGGCGCTAAAAAACGGCGCAAAAGCGGCCGTACGCCATTTTTTTGACCCGCCCACTCCCGGGCGTGAATTTTGCCCGGGAGTGTAAATACGGCGCACATGCCTCGGAGTCAATTTTTTAGACGGGAACACCTACCTTGCATCTCATTAACGCAAAGTAGGTGTCCACGCTAAAATATGACGCAAACTGCATGGACTTTGGCGCTAGACGTGCCTAACGCCAAAGTATAAATATGGAGTTAGTTTTGCGTCTGAATTGCGTAAAAAAAAACAACGCAATTCCGGCGCAAACGGAGTATAAATATGCCCCAAAGGGTAATAAAGACTTGCTCCACTAGCCCCTTTAATGCCGGATAAAACTTGTGATCAAATAAAACTAGTCAGACTTAACAGACAAGATTCCTGAAACCTCTAGACCAAGTCCAAATAGCAGAACAAACAAAACTTTAGGGGGGTGGCCCAGCCCAGGCTCCTCTTGGCGATGACGGGCGCAAGACGGGCCCGCCCTTGGCCCAGGCTTCGCCCGCGCGCGTCCCGCGGGCGGGAACGCGGTAGTTCAAATTTAAAGGGCTCCTGCCCTTGGGATCGAATGAAAGGGCTCCTGCACCTTCAAAAATGCCGCCGCTGCCTTCCTTCTCAGTGCCGCGCTTCCCGCAGGGCGGGAACGCAGTAGTTCAAATTTAAAGGGCTCCTGCCCTTGGGATCGAATGAAAGGGCTCCTGCCCCTTCAAAAATGCCGCCGCTGCCTCCCTTCTCAGTGCCGCGCTTCCCACAGGGCGGGAACGCGGTAGTTCAAATTTAAAGGGCTCCTGCCCTTGGGATCGAATGAAAGGGCTCCTGCCCCTTCAAAAATGCCGCCGCTGCCTCCCTTCTCAGTGCCGCGCTTACAGTGCACTTATTTTTGGCACAGAGAGATTAACTAATTTCCCCAGAGTCACATGATGTTGAGTAAACCTTGTTCCGCAGGACACAAAGGTGGTCATTACAACCCTGGCGGTCGGTGTTAAAGCGGCAGTAAAACCGCCAACAGGCCGGTGAAAAAAAAAATGGAATCACGACTGTGGCGGAAACCACCAACATAGACAGCCACTTTAACACTCCGACCGCCATGGCGGTACAAACAAACAGCATGGCGGTCACCGCCAACAGACAGGCGGAGAACAATGTACCGCCCAAAGTATCACAACCTACCAATCCGCCACCTTTTCTGGGGCGGATTCACCGCGAACAAAAACACAGCGGAAACAGGACTTCGAAGGGAAAACGCTCACCTCTACACACCCCACGAGGAATCAGGACGCCATGGAACCCGAGCTCCAGATCCTGCCAGCCCTTATCTTCTTGCTCCTCTACCAGGAGCACGAACGCCACCGGCGAAGACGACAGTGAGTACTGCACCTACGACACAGGCGAGGGGGGAGGGAAAAAACAGGGACACACACACACACACAACACCCCCACCTCCACTCTCACCCACTACAACACAAACACTAATACAGCATGATACATTATAGTTACACCCCCCGGAAGAATGCAAAGGCAAAAGGAAATGAGAGTAACCATTGTAATATATTAAAATCCAGTACGCAAAAAATATATATACACCATAAACAAATATATACACCAAGAATAGTAGTCCAGGTAGTGCTCCATTGAAGTCCGTGGAACACTGGGCCCACACGGCATGGGAGAGTCCCACACTCAATCCCCAAACATGACGGAGAGAACACTGCAGGGGCAACGGATAGCAATAAAACAGGCACCTCAGGGGGAAAGGAAAATGGGGGCACCTCTTCCGGTTGAGTGCACAACGCCAAATCCACGAGGGGGCCACATGCCCACTGTTCAATCCTGGGGAGTGCAAAGCCACAGTCTCTCAAGTCTCCACAGTGGGTGGGTTGCCCACTGTTCCATCCTGGGGAGTGCAAAGCCACAGTCTCACAAGTCTCTACAGTGGGTGGGTTGCCCACTGTTCCATCCTGGGGAGTGCAAAGCCACAGTCACTCAAGTCTCTACAGTGGGTGGGTTGCCCACTGTTCCATCGTGGGGAGTGCAAAGTCACAGTCTCTCAAGTCTCTACAGTGGGTGCGTTGCCCACTGTTCCATCGTGGGGAGTGCAAAGCCACAGTCTCACAAGTCTCTACAGTGGGTGGGTTGCCCACTGTTCAATCCTGGGGAGTGCAAAGCCACAGTCTCTCAAGTGGATAACAGTCTCCATTGGTTCTGGAGGGGGCATTGTGCCCAGAGTGCTTCATCCTGCCAAGGACTAAGGTAGTGGATGTCATTCTCCACTGGTTCTGGAGCGGGCCTTGTCCCCATAGTGCTTCATCCTGCTTGTGACGGACTCAGTAGCATCAGTGCCCTTGGCGCTCATGGGCCAGCGGTGCTTGTTGCAGCGGTGTCCTTGGCAGTGGTGCTTGTGGCGTCAGTGTCCTGTTCAGCGGTGCTTGTGGCGGCAGTGTCATGTTCAGCGGTGCTTGTGGTGGTGGGGTCCTTGGCAGTGACTCAGCTGCTGGCGGTCCTTTAAGTCCCAGCGGGGCTGGTGCTGGCGGTCCTGTCCTGGGCAGCTGGGCTGGTGCTGGCGGTCCTGTCCTGGGCAGCTGGGCAGGGTTGGTGCTGGCGGTCCTGTCCTGGGCAGCTGGGCTGGTGCTGGCGTTCCTGTCCTGGGCAGCAGGGCTGGTGCTGGCGGTGTTCTCCTGGGCAGCAGGGCTGGTGCTGGCGGTGGCCTCCTCGGCAGCGGGGATGTTGGCCGGGGCCTCCTGGGCAGCGGGAAGGATGGCGGTCTTCTCCGCCGTGCTGCTCTTCCCAGACTTGCTGAGTTTCTTGTGCCCCTTCCCCACCTTAGAAGGTGTCGCAGCTGACTCCACACTCCCACCTGTACCCCTGGGAGCAGCTTTGGTGGCTGGAGTCTTCCCCCTCTCCCCCTGGGCACAGGCCAACTTTTGATGCTTGACAGTTGGGGGACTGTCCGTGCTGTGGCTCTGTGCCACACTGCCTGCCCTGCTGCCCGTTGCACTCCAGATTCCAGTGACTACAGGCACCACTGGTCCCGGAGATGTTGTGGCTGAGGTGCTAGGTTGGGACCTGGAGAGTCAGGCCCTAGGAGACTGACGGGGTGGGGGAGGTGAGGGAAAGAGGTCAAGGGTGGACAGGAAAAGTTTCTTGGGAACACTGGGACGGGTAGCTGGAGGGGGTTTGGGAGTGGAGGAAGAGGTTGTGGTTTTAGGTGTTCGTTTGGTGACTTTGGGTGAAGGTGCATGCGCTGTAGGCTGTCGTGAGGTGGATGGCTGCTGGGTGGGTGTGTGGCTGCGTTTGTGTATCTTGGGAGGTGGCATCACAGACACACTGGGAGAGGACACAGGGGACGAGTGAATGGTAGTGGGGGTGGTGACTGCATGTGAGCGGGGTGTGGTGGTCGGTGTGCTGGTGATGGAAGTAGTGGCTATAGATGTAGTGCATGCAGGTGTGAGTGTAGACGAGCCTGGGAGAGAGGAGGGAGACGAGGAGGAGGGGGACACAGTGGAGGCAGTGGATGTTGGTGTGTCTGCATGTGTGTGATGCTTGCGTGAGAGCCTGTGGGATGTGTGGTGCTTATGTTTGCCAGAGCTTCCCTTGTGTGTTGAAATGTGTGCATGCTGGTCTGAAGGTGTGTTTGGGATAGGCTGAGGTAGAGGGGATTAGGTCTGGGTGGAGGAAGTTGGAGGGGGGAGGCTAAAGACAGGGACAATAGCTGCCATCAGTGCTGAGGCCAGAGTCTGAAAAGCTTGCTGAAGGGCCGCCTGACCAGAATGAATGCCCTCCAGGAATGCATTTGTTTGTTGCAACTGCCTTTCTACTCCCTGGATGGCATTCAAAATGGTAGACTGCCCAACAGTGAGGGACCTGAGGAGGTCAATAGCCTCCTCACTGAGGGCAGCAGGGGTGACTGGGGCAGGGCCTGAGGTTCCTGGGGCGAAGGTGATGCCCACCCTCCTGGGTGAGCAGGCATAGGGCAAAGGCTGAGGGGCTGCTGGGAGGGCAGTGCTGGTAGGGGGGGTGGCAGCTGTACCTGTAGATGCGGGGGGCACAGATGTGGCCGCCACCACAAGGGAGCTCCCATCAGAAGACGAGTCCGTATCACTGGTGTCAGCTCCTCTCCCCGCCGTGGAGCTCCCCTCGCCCTCCGTCCCACTGGTGAATTCCGAGTCCGTAGTCTCACCCTCCAGGGCCATGTGGGATGCAGCTCCCTCCTGCTTCGGTGCCACTGCTCCTCCGCCTCATGATGCTAATGCACACAAGAACAGGGAGACCACAAAAAGGGGGGGAACGACAGAAGAAAGACATGTTGAGTGCATGCCTTACCGCTACTGTTGGCGGACACGACAGACACAGAAGCCCCCTGCACTACACCGCGCACTTGGGGTACACTGTTCAATCCCTGTGACATGGCCTACAAGGCTATGGCCGGCATCTGCACACATGGATGTCACAGGAGCCTAACTAGGTGTACTTGGCACTGTACACAGGTGGGGTGGGGTGCCACAGGGTCAGCCAGAACAAGGGGACCTAACTAGCACACTCGCCTTGGGCTAGGGAAACCCACAGCCCACCTCCCCCACCCAGACACCTCCAAAGCGCGCAAAATCAGCAGAATGAGAGTGTACTCACCCCCTTGTGGCTGCTGTGATGCCCTCATGCGCTCATCCAACTCCGGGTAGGCCACCACCAGGATCCTGAACATCAGGGGGGTCATGGTGCGACGGGCACCCCTCCCACGTTGGGAGGCTATCCTCAGCTGGGCCTCCGCCGTCTTCTTGCTCCAGCAGCGAATGTCCTCCCATCTTTTCCGGCAGTGGGTTCTCCGTCTGTGGTGGACCCACAGGGTCTGGACTTTCTTGGCGATGGCACGCCAAATATCCTTCTTCTGGTGGGCGCTGACCTACAGGAATAGTACAGGGGAAAAGGAGAAGATATAACCGTCCACACCGTCACTGTCATTGGCCCCCTTCCCTACCCTTGCCTTGTGGCACATGCACTCACCATCGCTTCAAGCACGCCTCAATCTCCCCCCTCCATCTTTCAACTACTCCACTCCTCACAGGCATAGCCCATACAGCATGCTCACAGTGTACTTACCTGTTTGTCTTGAGAACAGTAGAGTAGCGTGTACTGGGGGAGGACCCCATCCACTAGTTTCTCCAACTCCTCTGATGTGAAGGCAGGGGCCCTTTGCCCAGACGCACAAGCCATTGTCTCTTCCAGACCGAGGTCACAGCAGCACTTGCAATGTAGGTCCTCTCCTGTCAAAGATCAGGTATTGAGTGATTGAACAGATAGAAAATGGCGGTCACGTCCGTGGCAGTGCGTACCGTCACCGCCAGCGTACATCGTCATTGGCTCCTGGGACCCATAGGGTCCAATGTTAACCAATGCAGAATTGCGCCGCGGTCTTCGACCACCTACCGCGACGGTGTACAATGCCAGCGCAGTTACCTCAATACTCAGACAGGCCAAATTTCGGATTATGATTCGTGTTCTGTGTAAGCTGTGGGTACGTACCTCTGAGTTGGTTGACTCTGTGCTCGCTGTTGTCCTTCATAGGCACCGTCCGCTGGGACATGTGAGGAGATGGCGGCATCCTCTGGTGTACAGACCTCTGCTGGACCTGTCGACAATGGAGGAAAGACATGTGATCATCACCTACAGGCTTGATCGTGCCACAATCCTGGAACTGTGTGCCCAGCTGGAGCCAGACCTGATGTCAGCTATCCGCCATCCCACAGGAATCCCCCCTCTAGTGCAGATGCTGTCAGTACTCCATTTCCTTGCAAGTGGGTCATTTCAAACAACAGTGGCCATAGCATCAGGGATGTCCCAGCCTATGTTTTCCAACGTGTTGTCCAGAGTGTTGTCTGCCCTGCTGAAATACATGCGGAACTACATCGTTTTGCTTCAGGTGGAGGATTTGCCTACAGTGAAAGGTGACTTCTATGCCCTGGGACATATCCCCAACATCATAGGTGCCATTGATAGGACACATGTGGCTTTGGTACCCCCCGCAGGAGTGAACAGGTGTACAGAAACCAGAAGTGTTATCATTCCATGAATGTGCAGATGGTGTGATTGGCAGACCAGTACATCTCCCACCCACCCAGCGGACCCATACCTCCCTACCCAGGACAGGTCAATCAGCGGTGTGTCCACCACTACAGGGCACCCAGGCTAACCCACCACCCCAACAACAACAGGGACCTGGGGGCAGTGGTAGTGGGCACACAGACCAGGGGACGGAGGCACAGGAACACAGGGGAACTGGGAGGGCTGATGTGCGACAGAGGGAGGACAGGCCAAGGGAACCCACTCTCCACGAGGCCCTATCCTCCATCATGGGAGCATACCACCACTCCCAGGAGACGATGGCAACGGTCCTGGACAAGTTGCAGGAGACCCAACGCCTGCAGGAGGAGCAGTATTTGGGGTTCAGGGAGGAGCTCAGGACCATCGGCTCCACCCTGGGCACCATCGTAGGGGTGCTGACGGACATTCAAAAGACTTTGAGGGACACCGTGGCACTCCAAGGGGCCCATAACACTAGCCAGGACGACGAACTGCCCACCACCTCCGCCGGCGCTAGTGGACAGGACGCCCCGCCACAGGACCACAACACCAGCACCCCACCACCTGCAGACGGACAACCACCACGCAAGCGGGCCCTGAGATCCAGGAACAGGACACAGCAAGATGGCAAGACCCCTGCCAGGAAATAAGACTACCTTGATTGTCCCCTCACTGTCCCACTTTGTTACCCTGTCCAGATTGGAACTGCCCCAGCTCCACTTCCAATGGCCAGATGTACAATGTACCTGTGAGACTAATAGACTGGACTCTGCCATGGACATTATTCCACCATGACCTCTCCCCATTTCACAACCCCCCCTACATTTCTATGCACTTCAATAAACACCCTTGAAACCTCAATAATATTGGAGTCAGTCAATGATTGTGAACTTTGTATTGTCAATTACAGTGTTAAAAAAGGTTAGCCATTGGAAGGTCAACATACCTATGTCACACATCACAAGCCTTTCAAGGGTGCAAGCAGTTGACACGTAGGTCAACACATTAGTGAAACTAAAATGGAAGGGGACAACTCAGTTAACAAATAGGGAGTGAAATGTAGGTACAGGATAGAGGTAGACGTGTGAGATGTAATATAATATGAAACATGAAATTGTACTCACCTGTGTCTCATTGAAAATATTGCTGTATGACTGACTCCCTGTTGTCGTTTTCATCTTCATGAGCTTCATCCTCATCACTGTCCACAGGCTCCCCAGACTCCCCCGCTGAAACAACACCGTCATCTGGATCATCCTCCTTCAGAAAAGGCACCTGGCGTCGCAACGCCAAGTTATGGAGCATGGAGCAGGCGATGATGATGTCGCACACCTTCTTCGGTGCGTAGAATAGGGACCTACCTGAAATATGTAGGCACCTGAACCTGGCCTTCAGGAGGCCGAAGGTCTGCTCGATTACCCTCCTAGTCCGCCCATGGGCCTCATTGTAGCGTTCCTCGGCACTGGTCCTGGGATTCCTCACTGGGGTCAGTAGCCAGGACAGGTTGGGGTAACCAGAGTCCCCCAATAGCCAAACACAGTGCCTCTGGAGTTCACCCATCATATCAGGGATGCTGCTATTCCGCAGGATGTAGGCGTCATGCACTGAGCCAGGGAACATAGCATTTACCCGCGAGATGTACTGGTCTGCCAAACAGACCATCTGGACATTCATCGAATGATAACTCTTCCGGTTCCGGTACACCTGTTCATTCCTGTGGGGGGGACCAGAGCTACATGGGTCCCATCAATGGCACCTATGACGTTGGGGATATGTCCGAGGGCATAGAAGTCACCTTTCACTGTAGGCAAATCCGCCACCTCAGGGAAAATGATGTATCTCCTTACGTGTTTCAGCAGGGCAGCCAACACTCTGGACAAGACGTTGGAAAACATAGGCTGGGACATCCCTGATGCCATGGCCACTGTTGTCTGAAAAGACCCACTTGCTAAGAAATGGAGCACTGACAGCACCTGCACGTCAGGGGGGATTCCAGTCGGATGGCGGATTGGTGACATCAGGTCAGACTCCAACTGGGTACATAGTTCCCGGATTGTGGCACGGTCAAACCGGTAGGTCACGATGACATGTCTCTCTTCCATTGTCAACAGGTCCACCAGCGGTCGGTACACCGGCGGATTCCGTCATCTTCCAATATGTCCCAACTGACGGTGCCTGAAAAGGACAACAGCGAAAAAACTGTCAGCATTCCTCCAGGTATGTACCCACAGTCATACACAAGACTACACCAGACAATTAACCCATCCGGGAAAGGTTTTGAGTGTAGGCCTCGGTATGTGTGACGCAATAGTAAATTAAGCCATGTGGGACCCTGAAATGGCGGCTGCCTGACCTCTGAAATGGGACAATGGAATTGTGGGGTAACTGCGCTGGCGTTGCACACCGTCGCGGTAGGCGGTCATAGAGCGCAGTGCAATGCTGCATTGGTTAACATTGGACCCTATGGGTCCCAGGAGCCAATGAACAAGTGCGCTGGTGGTGATGATGCGCACCGCTGCGGACGTCACCGCCGCGGACGTCACCACCATTTTCTATTTGTTCAATCACTAGATACCTGACCTTCGACAGGAGAGGACCTACACTGCTAGTGCTGCTGTGACCTTGGTCTGGAAGCGACGATGGCTGCTGCGTATGGGGAAAGGGCCCATGCCTTCACTGCACAGGAGTTGGAGAAACTTGTGGATGGGGTCCTCCCCCAGTACACGCTACTCTACGGTCCTCCAAACCAACAGGTTAGTACACAGGGAGCACGTTGTATGGGCTAGGCCTGGGTGGAGAGGGCTGGGTGGATGAGGGAAGGGGGCAGAGTACATAGAACAGTCATGCATGGGGATGAATGGGCCACAGGGATAGAGTTGGGAGGGGGCCAACTACAACGACGGTGCAGTAGGTAATGACTGTTCCTCTTTCCTTGTGCATGTCATGTAGGTCAGCGCCCACCAGAAGAGGGACATTTGGCATGCCATCGCCAAGGAGGTCCGGACCCTGGGGGCCCACCAGAGACGGGGCAGCCACTGCCGTAAGAGATGGGAGGACATTTGCCGCTGCAGCAAGAAGACGGCGGAGGCTCAGCTGGGGATGGCCTCCCAATGTGGGAGAGGTGCCCGTCGCACCATGACCCCCCTGATGTTCCGGATCCTGGCGGTGGCCTACCCGGAGTTGGATGGGCGCTTAAGGACATCACAGCAGACACAAGGGGGTGAGTTCAACCTCATGCAATGGACTTTGCGTGCTGTGAAGCTGTCTGGGTGGGGGTGGTGGGCTGTGGGTGTCCCTAGGCCAGGGCGAGTTAGGTAGGCAAGGCCCCTCCGTTATGTAGGCCATGTGGCACTCAACCCCAGCTCAGAAAAAAGGCAAATTGATGTATAGTTGCCCCTTTGCCATCCATGTGGGCAGATGTCTACCATTGCCTTGTAGGCCATTTCCCAGGAATTGCATGTGCAGAGGGCAGGAGCACGGCGTAATGCAGGGGGCTGCTGCGTTTGTCTTGTCCGCCAACGGTAGCGGTATGCCATGCACTAAAACTCTCTTTCTTCTGTCTCCACCCTTTTCCTGCTCTCCCTGTCCTTCTGTACATCAGCATCATCAGGCGGAGGTACAGTGGCACCGGAGCACGAGGGAGCTGCATCCCACATGGCCATGGAGGGCCACACCACAGACTCTGATTTCACCAGTGGGACGGAGGGCAAGGGGAGCTTCACGTCGGCCACAGGATCACCAAACAGCGATACGGACTCGTCCCCCGATGGGAGCTCCCCTGTGGTGGTGGCACCATCTGTGCGCCCCACTTCTACAGGTACAGCTGCCACCTCCCCTACCAGCACCGCCCTCCCAGCAGCCCCTCAGCGTTCGCCCCGTGCCCGCTCACCCAGGAGGGTGGGCATCACCTTCGCCCCAGGCACCTCAGGCCCTGCCCCTGTCACCCCTGCTGCCCTCAGTGAGGAGGCCATTGACCTCCTCAGGTCACTCACTGTTGGGCAGTCTACCATTGTGAATGCCATCCAGGGTGTAGAACGAGAGTTGAAACACGGTAATGCATTCCTGGAAGGCATTCATTCTGGTCAGGCTGTCCTTCAGTGAACCCTGCAATCTCTGGCCTCAGCACTGATGGCAGCCATTGTCCCTGTGTCCAGCCTCCCCCCCTCCAACTTCCTCCACCCAGACCCAATCCCCTGTACCCCAGCCCATCCCAAGCACACCTACAGACCAGCATGCACACAAGTCAACACCCAAAAGTAGCTCAAGCAAACATAGGCACCACACTCACCACAAGCACTCACACAAGCATCAGACCCATACAGACACAGCAACATCCACTGTCTCCACTGTGTCCCCCTCCTCCTCTTCTCCCTCCTCCCTCCCAGTCTCGTCTACACACACACCTGCATGCACCACATCTACAGGCACTAGGACTCGCACCAGGACACCCAGCACCACAAGCCGCTCACCTGCAGTCACCACCTCCACTGCCATATACACGTCCCCTGTGTCCTCTCCCAGTGTGTCTGTGACTCCCCTTCCCTAAGTACACAAACACCGGCAATCACTCACCCAACATCCATCCACCTCACGACAGCCTCCAGTACCTGCACCTGCACCCAAAACACCTAAAGTGACTCCTCCTACAACCCACTCCTCTTCCTCCACTCCCAGAGCCCCTCCAACTACCCATCCCAGTGTACGTCAGAAACTGTCCCTATGTCAAATTGACCTTTTTGCCCCCTCCAATTCATCAGTCCCGTTGTAGCGCCTCAGCCAAAATGCCTCCAGTACCAGTGGTGCGTATTCCAGGTTTTTGGAGTGCCCCGTCCACCAGGGCAGGCAGTAGGACCCGGAGCCAAGGCACTGTCAGCCCACCCCCTGTGAAGGCTCCGAAATTGGAGATTGGACGACGGGACCGTGTCAAAACTCCTGGTGGTACAAACAGTGAAATGGGATCCAAGGCGATTGGTGAGTCATCTGTAACTCAAAAGAAGGTGGGGAAGGTCCCGAGGAAGTCTCCCCAACCTGTTGGGAGTGTCACGGCGGAGAAGTGCGCCATCATTTCCGGCGTTCCAGACACAACCGCCAGCACCGTCGTTACTGGTCAGGAGACCACCGCCAGAGTCATAGCCCAGGAGGGCTCAAGTATTGTTACTGGTCAGGAGACCACCGCCAGTGTCATAGCCCAGGAGGGCTCAAGTATCGTTACTGGTCAGGAGACCACCGCCAGAGTCATAGCCCAGGAGGGCTCAAGTATCGTTACTGGTCAGGAGACCACCGCCAGAGTCATAGCCCAGGAGGGCTCAAGTATCGTTACTGGTCAGGAGACCACCGCCAGAGTCATAGCCCAGGAGGGCTCAAGTATCGTTACTGGTCAGGAGACCACCGCCAGTGTCATAGCCCAGGAGGGCTCAAGTATCGTTACTGGTCAGGAGACCACCGCCAGAGTCATAGCCCAGGAGGGCTCAAGTATCGTTACTGGTCAGGAGACCACCGCAACCGCCGGAGTCACAGCCCAGGAGGGTCCAGAATCTCACAGCCCCACTGGGCAATGATGGAACGTCATGCCACTCAGCAATGTCAGTATCTGAACCGCCATCTTAGGCTACCGCTGAACAGGGCAAAGACCGCCATGGCAAAGCACCGCTGAACAGTCCATAGGCAGCCATGGCAAAGCACCGCTGAACAAGGCCAAGACCGCCATGGTGAAGACCGCTGAACAGGGCAAAGACCGCCATGGCAAAGCACCGCTGAACAGTCCATAGGCAGCCATGGCAAAGCACCGCTGAACAAGGCCAAGACCGCCATGGTGAAGACCGTAGAACAGGGCAAAGACCGCCATGGCAAAGCACCGCTGAACAGTCCATAGGCAACCATGGCAAGGCACCGCTGAACAAGGCCAAGACCGCCATGGTGAAGACCGCAGAACAGGGCAAAGACCGCCATGGCAAAGCACCGCTGAACAGTCCATAGGCAGCCATGGCAAGGCACCGCTGAACAAGGCCAAGACCGACATGGTGAAGACCGCTGAACAGGGCAAAGACCGCCATGGCAAAGCACCGCTGAACAGTCCATAGGCAACCATGGCAAGGCACCGCTGAACAAGGCCAAGACCGCCATGGTGAAGACCGCAGAACAGGGCAAAGACCGCCATGGCAAAGCACCGCTGAACCGTCCATAGGCAGCCATGGCAAGGCACCGCTGAACAAGGCCAAGACCGCCATGGTGAAGACCGCTGAACAGGGCAAAGACCGCCATGGCAAAGCACCGCTGAACAGTCCATAGGCAGCCATGGCAAGGCACCGCTGAACAAGGCCAAGACCGCCATGGTGAAGACCGCTGAACAGGGCAAAGACCGCCATGGCAAAGCACCGCTGAACAGTCCATAGGCAGCCATGGCAAAGCGCCGCTGAACAAGGCCAAGACCGCCATGGTGAAGACCGCAGAACAGGGCAAAGACCGCCATGGCAAAGCACCGCTGAACAGTCCATAGGCAGCCATGGCAAAGCGCCGCTGAACAAGGCCAAGACCGCCATGGTGAAGACCGCAGAACAGGGCAAAGACCGCCATGGCAAAGCACCGCTGAACAGTCCATAGGCAGCCATGGCAAAGCGCCGCTGAACAAGGCCAAGACCGCCATGGTGAAGACCGCAGAACAGGGCAAAGACCGCCATGGCAAAGCACCGCTGAACAGTCCATAGGCAGCCATGGCAAGGCACCGCTGAACAAGGCCAAGACCGCCATGGTGAAGACCGCAGAACAGGGCAAAGACCGCCATGGCAAAGCACCGCTGAACAGTCCATAGGCAGCCATGGCAAGGCACTGCTGAACAAGGCCAAGACCGCCATGGTGAAGACCGCTGAACAGGGCAAAGACCGCCATGGCAAAGCACCGCTGAACAGTCCATAGGCAGCCATGGCAAAGCACCGCTGAACAAGGCCAAGACTGTGTGGGTATGAATAGTCCGGCACATCAGGCATCGTTCTCCCATGTGCAGCTGGGACAGTGATAGGACAGGTACTTTCACGGGGAGACTCATCCAGTCTGGGCACCAGTCCCCCTCCAGAATCAGTGGAGACCTGCATCTACCTGAGAGACTGTGGCTTTGCACTCCCCAGGATATGGCAGTGGGCAATCCACCCACTGTAGAGACTTGAGAGACTGTGGCTTTGCACTCCCCAGGATATGGCAGTGGGCAATCCACCCACTGTAGAGACTTGAGAGACTGTGGCTTTGCACTCCCCAGGATGGCACAGTGGGCAACCCACCCACTGTAGACACTTGAGAGACTGTTGCTTTGCACTCCCCAGGATGGCACAGTGGGCAACCCATCCACTGTAGAGACTTGAGAGACTGTGGCTTTGCACTCCCCAGGATACATCAATGGGCATGGAGCCCCGTCGTGGATCTGGCTTCGCATTCATGTGGCTGAGGTGCCCCCCCTTCCCTTCCCCCTGAGGTGCCTGTAGTGTTTCTATCTGATGCCCCGGCAGTGTTCTCTCGGATTTTGGTCAGGTATCTATTGTGGGCGTCGCCCATGCATTTTTGTACTGTTGGTGCACGGACATTGTTGTGTACATATCTGCACTACTTCTTGTTTTGTATATTTATTTTAGACAGATTTCGTGATATATATCCGTATATTTTTTAATGAGTTGTATATTGGCTAAATACAAAGTTTGGGCGCTATTCGCTTTGTCATTGCATTCTTCCGGGGGGGTTGTGGGTTGTTACTGTGATTTTTGTGACTACATTGGTGTGTATGTTGTAATATGTGAGGGTGGGGGTGGGGGTGTTTGGTGGGTGTCCCCGTAACTTTTGCCTCCCCCCTCCCCCATGTCGTAGGTGCAGTACTCACCGGTATGTTCTGCGCCTACGTCGCTGTTGGTCGTAGATGAGCAGGAATGCAAGGGCAGGTAAGATTTGTAGTTCCGGGTCCATGGAGTCCTCGTTCCTCGTGGGATGTGTTGAGGTGAGCGTTTTCCCATTGCAAAAGCTGTTTCCGCCGTGTTTTTATCCACGGTGAATCCGCCCCGGAAAAGGTGGCGGATTGGTGTGTTGTGATAGTGTGGGCGGTACATTGTCTTCCGCCTGTCTGTTGGCGGTGACCGCCGCGCTGTTTGTCTGTACCGCCCTGGCGGGCGATGTGTTAAAGTGGCTGTCTTTGTTGGCGGTTTCCGCCAGGGTCGTAATTCCATTTTTTTGTCCGCCGGCCTGTTTGCGGTATTACCGCAGCTTTAACACCGTCCGCCAGGGTTATAATGACCACCTATGTCTCTTTGTTTTACGCAAATGTGGTGTTAGAAGGCCAAAATCGCCATGGCATATTTACAAAGAGGTACAATGCATGCATTGCACCACTTTGTAACCCTTTGTGCTACATTATGCCTGCATCAGGCATAATGTATGCAAAGATGGCTTTCCCCCCATTAAGGGGGTGGGGTGGGGGGGTAAAAAAATAGCGCAAAGAAATCTGACAGATTTCTTTGCTTCATTTTTTTCCAGCACTTTTAACGCCTGCTCACAGCAGGCGTTAAAAGGAGGCTTTTGTTAGTTACAATGGGCCTCTGGGTCCTTCCAGGGTTAGCACAACATTTTTTATGGTAATCCTGCAAAGCGCTGGACCAGCGTAAAAATTTCAGATGCTAGTCCCATAACTACCGCCATGGTGCTCCGTATTTTAAATATGATGCACACTTGGTGGTGTTAGGGGGCGCTAAGAGGTGCAAGAAAACTGGCTCTGCACTATGTGCAGTGCCACTTTTCTTAAATATGCCCCATAGTTCTGTTTTTTGGAGCAGGCATATTAACCCTCTATGCTACTTTATGGTGAGGCAAAGCTGCTGCTAGACAAAACTTTCATCTCTCTCCCTAGCAGGAACATTAATCACAAGAGTTATATTGACATTTTAATTGTTCCCTGAAGGCTGGACGCACAAGGAACTTTTCAGCAGGTGCTTTTAAATCTCAAGTTTCGGAAGCTATTGCTTAACACAGCGCCCCCCCCCCACCCCGAGGTCAGCGCCCGGTGTGGCTGCACCGCTCGCACCGCACAAAAGCCAGCCCCGCTTGGTATAATAGAAAGGTCAGCCTCCTTCTGCTCCCCAGCAGTCTGTCTGATGGCTGGTGCAGTCGCACGATGGCGCATGCACCAGTCTCAGAGAGAGATCACCAGAGCTGGAGGAATTCCACCCCTGCCTTTAGGGCTCTGGCACGCCTCTGTGATGTGCTAGGCATCACAGATAAAATTAGACATAGACACTTCAGGCTTAATTCCTGCAGTGCCTGTAGCTCCACAACAATCAGCTTGTTATCCCTCCCTTTTCCAACTCTTCCGAGTTGCTAAAGAGTGAAGTGAAAGAGCGGGGACTAAAACCTCAAATCTGCAACTTTGCAGGTTCGAGGTTTCAGTTTCATGCTCCAGCGCTGGAGGCTCAAAGAAGCAATCTTCTAAAGGAGACCTGCAGCAAGGTAAGTAAACAGCTTTGTAGCTTTTGAATGTTGTGTGCTGTGCATTTGGGTAAGTGTGTGTGTTTGTGTGAAAGAGAGTGCATGTACATGTTGGGCTTTTGGGTGTGTAAGTGAAAGTGAGAGAATCAGTGAAGGGAGTTAGTTGCAGGGGCGGCTCCTCAACGAGACTGGAGGTGAGCCACCATGCTTTAAAAATGCCACAAAGCTGAAAAATAAAATGATAATAAACTTTCTTTATAACCATTTTATATTTCCGTACCTCGTCCTGAACTGAGTTTCAGGACGGGGCAATAGCTTCTGAGTGACAGAAGTGGGGAGTTGTGCACTTGTTTAAAATGGGCATGTCCCTTTGGTCGGCCATCTTGCGGCAGTCAGCCTGACATGTGCACTTTAAACATCTCTAATCCAGCTATCTTAGGTCAGCTGGGTTAGAGAAAACACAAGCCTCCAGCGCTCTGGTGAGCACTGAGAGAGCCCACTCCCACCAATCCTGATGCTGGTTTCATGCTGGTTACGTGAGTGGAGCTGGGTGAGAGTGAGTAGGGCTGAATGAGAATGCATGAGATCGAGTGAGACTGAGTGAGACTAACTGAGAATGAGTGAGCCCAAGTGAGTGGGTCATAGTGAGAATGACACCAAGTGTGAGTGACAGTGAGTGGGTTCAAAGTGGGACTGAGTGAGCCCCTTTGAACCCACTGAGAAGCCAGTCTTGCTTACTAGAATTCGAGTCAAAGATTATGCCAGACCACTTCTAAAGTTTAGTGGCTGTCACTATTTCTAAAGTAGCACAGTAAGCTATGAATCAGCCCCATGGAGCCCCATGTGAACTGCATACCAGAGGTTTAGCAGCTTATTATTTTTGTCTCAATCTTTCATTATTCTAAGATTGCTAAAAAAGGGTGGCTTTGGATAACAATAAAGTTTATTACTACAGACAATCCTAATCACTGTGTTTCTCCAGACCAAATACTCTTAACATAAAATGCCTTCCAGTATGGATGACATGTGACTCTTACACCTTGCATTGTCTTATGTAGCAGTTCCTGTACATCGATTCACATACTTGCATGATTCATTGTCTTTGTATAATATGCAAGTCTGATGTAAAGTGCTCTGACAAATAAATTAAGTAAAAATAAATAAATTAGTAAGTGCCATTTAATTAGCTATTACTACACTTATTCCGAAACCCCTGACATTCTTAAAGCACATGCATATCTTTTACTTGCAGGGGTTGAAAGAAGTAAAAAATCATAGCTTCTCTTAAGCACTTGGGAAGAGATAAGCTGAGTGCCTATGTTTCCCTCCATTGCATTAGCATCAAGATGTTATGCTCCAGATAGCTCCCAGTCCAGATGACTCCAACAAAAGGAGGACTAATGGCCCTTTAAATGAGAAGTGGAAGTGAAAAGATGAAACCGCCTTCACCCTAGCAGGCTGCTGCTCCGAAAGGAAGGCAGACAACATATTAGCATTGCTAAATGTGTCCCGGTCTCCACAAATTACATTGGAGGACCCCATGGAGAGATGGACGCAGCCCAGTCTTTCCACGGGAAGCTTCGGGCCGGAATGAGACAGCCTGGGGCAGGATAGGTGGGATCTTGGATCGGCTTCTTCCGCAGCTTGTCGCGCTGCAATAAGGTTGGAGCCGATCCCCGGGGGGCAATTATTTGGAGGTAAGGGATGACCACGACGCATGACGCGGCTGCCGTACGAGCCGCGCTTTGCGTGCTAGGCGAAGCCGGCCATAGCGACCTCTTCAGGCCTGGTGTACTCGACCAGGCCTGGGTGGAGATGCAGTGTGTGACGCGCGCTGCCACACACAGCATCGTGGCTGTGGTTGCCTCCTGCTGCTCGCCAGCCAGGTGGGGAAGAAAGAAGACCTGCATGTCCGCCCCCCGGGACCCAAAATAGTTAATAGGGCACAGGGGGAGCCTGAAACCCGGCAGGAGCAAGTGGGGGCAGGGCAGCCAGAGGAGGCAGCTGGGGAAGCACCTGCGCCCAGTGCACAGGGCCTGCCTGTAGGCCATAGCAGCTGTGATGATGTGCAGAGGTCCGGAGGGCCTGGGGGCATGGAGCTGCCCCTGGACCTTTTAGTGGCCAGCCAGCCTAGCAACGCTGGCAGGAAAGGAACACCTGGGGGGGCAAAGTCCAGAGCCAAGAAAGCACAGGTGGCAGAGTGGGGGGGCCCAGGTGGGTGTAATTGAGAGCAGGGTGAGGCAGCGCGACAAGCGCACATGGTGCATACGGCCAGGTGAGGCGCGGGGAGTCAACGCCAGCAACCGAGGTTGACAGAAAGGTGGCAAATCCAACAGAGCGCATCACGGCCCCTGGACGTTGGCCCGAAGCAATAGAGGGGTCTTCTGTGGCCTTCTCTACACCGGGGGACTGCACAGAGTACGCAGATGACAGACGCTATGGGGGCCACGGGACGGTCTGCGAGCGTGATGCGGTGGATGATGAGGCTGAGAATGATGAATGGGGTATGGACGAGGAAGATGTAGTTGAGTTGGACTGTGATGAAGAGCTGGAGGAATGGGAAAAAGGGGAGATACACGACAAGGAGGTGAGCGGGAACAAGGGGAGGGGAACCGGGTGCAGGAGGGGCACAACCCCCTCTTCTTTTCCTGTTTTGCAGGCATCAAAGACTGGCACTGGCGTGTGGGAGGTGTTGCGCACAAGAGGCGGCATGCCCAATGCCTTGCTGGAGGAGAGTACTTGGGCTCACAGCGTACAAGGTAAGGGAGACTGGTGGTCACCGCGGGGTGAGTGGAGGGGCAAGGCTGGTGCAGCCCAATATAAGTCTATTGGAGTGGGGGATGATTCAGTACATGGCCCACCTGGTACCAGTGCGGTATCTGTGAGTGATAAAGAGCAAGAGGCAGAGAAGGTTGTGACACTACAGGGAGTGGTGGGGGACACTGTGGTGAGTAAGGACAAAGAAAGTGATGTTAAGGAGGGGGATAGACATAAGAAGTGGCTCCCCTACATGGGTTTAGCGATGCCACTGGGGTCTCACGAGATGGAGAAGACGAAGGCTCGGATCTGGAAGCATGAATATGTTGACGTATTTCGGCTCCTACATAGAGACATTCAGGCAAAAGAAGGCTCTAAAGAGGAAGAGTGGGAACTGGCGCGTAGGCCTAGGGTACCTATCACTATGAATAATTGGACCTTGGGATTCCTGATATATGCTAGTATTTAAAAAAACACGCAGACAGAGCCATTGCCATGTTTAAGTACATGGCCAAGTGTGACATCAAGGCAGTTTTCCGGCTGCTCCCTATTCACCCTGAGGATTTCTCTTTGCTGGGGATGCAGTTAGGAGGGGCTATTTACGTGGACAGAGTTCTGCCCATAGGGTGCGCAATTTCTTGTGCATTGTTTCAAACTTTCAGTACCTTCTTGCAGTGGGTTTTTGTGCAGGTGAGTGGGCATCGGATGGTGTCACACTATCTGGATGACTTCCTTTTTATGGGGGCACCACATTTGGAGCGTGTGGGAAGGCCTTGCAGTGTTTTGAGAGTTTGGGGTGCCCCTGCCCCCTGAAAAGACAGAGGGACGTAGTTGCGTGTTGACATTTTTGGGCATTGAGCTGGACACGGTGGCATTCATGGCACGTTTGCCTGCAGACAAGGTTGCTGAAATCCTGCAATTTTTGCAACAGATCAGGTTGAGATGGATGATGGAACTGCGTGTGGCACAACAGCTCCTAGGCTTCCTTAACTTTGCATGTAGGGTGGTTCAGGGAGGTAGGACCTTTTGTAGGCGCGTGGGGCTGATGATATCTGGTGCATCTCTTCATTATCACAGGATTCGGCTGACGGTAGGTTTGAGGGAGGACATCAGGGTGTGGGAGCTTTTCCTGACACAGTTTAATGGGGTTTCCATGGCTTTTTGAGAAGAGGACACTGTGTGGAAGGTGCAGATTTTTTCGGACACAACAGGGGCCTCTGGTTTTGGCCTTTTTTGGGATGGACGGTGGGGTGCGGAACCTTGGCCAGCACACTGGTTAAACCAGGGGAGGAGCATTGCGTTTCTGGAATTCTTTCCACTATTGCTGGATTTGGTAGTGTGGGGTGATGAGCTGGCAAACTGGACCATAATGTTTCACGTTGACAACTTGACAGTTGTTGAGCTGGTGAATAGACAGAGGGCAAGGGATCTTAGGGTGCTGCTCCTTTTGCGAAGATTCATGCTGAGCTGTTTGTCTTTGAACATCACATTTAAGGCTGCACACATTCCTGGGGTCAACAATTCTATTGCAGATTCCCTGTCTCGTTTGCAGTGGCAGCGTTTCGGTGCATTGGCACCGGGTACAGAAGAGCACAAGACTGCAGTCCCAGCAAACATTTGGGAGTTGGGGACGTGATGGTCATGAAAATGGTGGAGATGTCGCTAGCTGAATCCACTCTGAGGAGTTACCACCGAGCATGGTTGGAATTTCAGGATTTTGAGGCAGATGGAGAGCGCTTCTGGTGCAAGGGATGGGTGTGCTTGAAGCGTGAGTGGTACGTTTTGGGCTATTCCTGATTCACAAGGGTTTGTCACCAGCCACGGCTGGGGGCAAGCTGGGGGTGTGTCTTTTTATGGAAAGTTGTTTTTTGGCAGCGACCATGCAAAGGATGACATTTTGGCAAAACTTTTGAAAGGGTGGGCCAGGGCACGATCAGGGTCAGGTGGGGTGGTGCGTGAGGCTATGACGTTGGACATGTTGGTATAACTGTTACCTGTGTTGCCGGTTTGTTGTGTGGATGCGTATGAAGTAGCACTTTTTAGTTTGTGTATGAAATCAAGGTTTTTTGGGGCTTTCAAACTGTCTGAGTTGGTAGGCGTGGATAAAGATTGTAGAATACGGAAGGAGGATGTGCAGAGGCAGGGTGTGCGTTTGGGCATCTGGTTGAGGTGCTCAAAAACGGACCAGTTGGGGAAAGGGAAGTGGATATGGTTGGATAAAGGGGGGAGGGGGAAGCATGTCCGATTCAAGAATGGGACTCTTTACAGACGCACATTACTGAGCAGGGAGGGGGTGTGTTCTGTCATAAAAAAAGCTTAAGGCTTTCCAGTTGTTGGCTGTGGTGAGAATGGCTTTGAGGTGTATCAGACGGCAGCCGGGTAATTTTGGAACTTATTCATTCCGGATTTGTGCGGCTACTGAGGTGGCTTGTTTAGGTTGGGACTGGGACTGAATCTGACGCATTGGGAGATGGCGGTTGAAGTGTTGCGAGAGATATGTCAGGGCTTGAGAGGGAGTATTTTCCAGGGACAGGACATTTTATGCCATGGGGGAGGGGGGATTTCTGTCCTACACTGACATATGTTTATCCTTTCAGGTTGTGTGTGCGTCCGGAGAAAGCAAAAGCGGTGACATTGCAGGTTAGACAGTCGTTTATTCACTGGGCAGCAAAATATGCCGAAAAGCTAGTCTATGGACGATCACTGGGACTTCTGAGTAGCAGACGTGAGGTGTTGTGGTGGGGGAAGCGTGGCATGAGGTGGGGCAAGTTGCTTCCTTTTATAACTGCAATGTTGCCGACATGGGGTTGTCCTGATGTTTTGGTATTGCACCTAGGGGAAATTGATCTGGTTTGATTATCGGGGCTCACCCTACTGCAACGCATGCAGAGGGATCTGGCATTACTGAAGCACAATATGCATGGGACTTGTGTGGTATGGACAGAGTTTGTGCCCAGAAGGAAATGGAGAGGAGCCTTGAAGCACGGGGCCATTGAACAGGCCAGGAGAAAGCTCAATCAGGCTATGCAATTGTTCTGTGGGACGCAGGACATCAAAGTGTTGACGCACGAAGGGATTAAAGAAAGTGAACAGGTGCTTTTAGGGATGATGGGATACATTTGTCGGAAATGGGGAATGCGCAGTACGTAATGGAATTGCATTTTTTGCTGACTAATTTGGCGGGAAAGAAGCTGTGGAGTAGTGAGCCTGTGATTTTCGAGTTGCAGTGGGTTCACTGATGGGGCAGCAAAACGCTTAAAGGGTTTATGCTGGTTGGCAGTAGATGGGGAGGGAGGAGGGTCAGATGCGGGCCTGGCCACCCTTCCACTGGGAAAAAGAAGCAGGTGAAGGATGACAGAGTGGGGATGCCTGTTTTCAGGCAGGAGACTAATGCAAAAGGGTGATGCGTGTGAGAATGAAAGTGGATGCTGTGTGAACAGAGAAAAGTGAGGAAGGAAGTGAGATTGGAAGACAGAGGCGTTCAAAAGATAAAAGAAGAAAGTGTTCAATCAAGTTCCAGTTATGTTAATGTTATGTTATGAAGCAAGCCTGTCCTAATAAATGGCCTTTTACACTATTGAGAAGGGTGTTGAGTGTTTATGTCCTGATGGAGGGCCCCGTGGAAAGAGGGACGCAATCCAGTCTCTCCACAGGAAGCTTCGGGCCGGAACAAGATGGCCTGGGGCAGGATAGGCTGGGGGAGAGAGGAAGGGGAGGGGGCTAAGGGATAGTCATCAGGAGGGGCGGGAACGGGGATCGGCCTTTTCTGCAGCTTGTTGTGCTGCAGTAAGGTTGGCCGCCCACCCACCCTACAGGATGACAACGAGGGTGGTAAGTGTTGAGTGATAAGGAGGAACTGGGGATGGGGGTTAGTGGGGAGGGGTATATA